>NC_092815.1:222115072-224515072 GCF_023375885.2 Dermacentor andersoni | reverse complement strand
CGTCCTGTGTCGTGCTGCTTCTGTTTTATTCCAATAATGAACCAACCAGCTTCTTTGAACACACTACACTGTTAACATTCAGCATGTGTATTTTGTTGCAAAAAAATGTCAAATCTTCGGAAAGAACTACTTAAGATGGCATATCCTGGATGTACACGTGTTTTGGCTAAGAACTTGTCTTGGCTAGCCCACAGATAGCAAGCCAACATGCTGGTCCTGTCGTATAATAATGACGGTGCAGCGAGTGCTTGTGATTTGCCATTGTTCGTGGGCCATTTACTGGTTTCACAAGCCATTGAAGCCACCAATGACCAACTGAAATCAACAGGAGGCTTTTTGATTACCTTTCAGAGGCACCATGCTTGCATTTGTTTCACATATACCCAATCGTGATTATTAGTAGTAGTGCAGCAGAACTCCATTGATGTGACCCCGTTTGATATGATTTTCTGGCGCCAATGTTTGCAATCGAGAACACAAAAAATTATTGTTGCCATAAAATGCAATCTTCTGGCACCAACATTCAATGCATCACCAAACTGTTATTCTATATGCTAGATCCCATGTGAATAAGAAAAGGCACAAAGCATGCGCAATCGAGAGCAGTAGGTGCCTGCCGAGGCAGCTTTACTGCAGGGACGTGTTACTCTTATAGCAGTCAGTCTTTTGGAATGGCTGATGGCGAGGCACTGAATTGAAGGAAGCGAGTTATTATATGTAGCCTCAGTTTATATGTCGTCGCTTCCACCATAGCTCTTTGATCACTCACTCCTGCAGTTGTGCTTCAGCAAACAATGTAACTTGTGAAACCAGGCTGCGGTCATGGCAAGAAGTCCAGAAAATCAGATGGCAAAGGGATCTTGTGCCCGAATTTCATACGTTCTTATACATTGACTCTATGGGGTATGCAGTGGTGCCGCGAGGCTGTCCTAGTTATCGGACATGTCCCGAAAATTGGGCGTCCAGAAAATTGGTCGTTGACTGTATGTGGGCAACTTCTCTAGCCGTCAACACAGTGTCCAAGACGATTCGTTATAATTCCTCTCTGTTACTTGAGCCAGCATTAGTGCGACTTGTTCACTATCAATGAAATTGTGGCTAATTTTCCATGATAGAAGCACAAATTCCCTGAGTTTTCCCCTAAGTATTTCCAGACTATTTATGATCGCTGAGAATTTCCGGTTTTCCCGGTTGGTAAAACACTCTGAATAGTCTGCAAATACTCAGGGAAAACTCAGGGAACTTGTGCTTCTATCAGTGAAAATTAGCTGTAATTTTATTGAAAGGGAACGAAAGTCGCAGTAATGCTGGCTAGAGTAATGGAGAGGAATCGTAACGAATCGTCTTTGACGTGTTGCATTGCCAGCGTACAGTCAACGACCGACTTTCTGGACGCCCGATAATTTGTGTGGCTTTGTGGTACCACCACGTACCCCATAGAGTCAATGTATATAAACATTTGAAATTTCAGATAGTTGTGCTTGACTTTCCAGCTGCTGGAAGAAATCTCACTTGTGACAAAGTGCAGGCCTCATAACGTGCAATGAGCTTGCTATCAGTGTATAGAAATACCTCATATTCAAAAATATTTGCTTCTGTATGCGTCTCCTTTCTATTCGTATTTGATAATGTTCAACTCGATTTGCAATGGGCATTACCATTTTTTTCAAAGGTACGTTATTTGCTGTGCATTTTAGTGACCCCTTCCTTCTGTTTTCTTTTTGAATAAAATAATCACTACACCTTACTATTCAAACTGGATTGAGTTGTTTTTTTGTTTTGTTTTTTTTATTTTTAACATGCTTACTAGAGAGTGACAGCAATGAGCGACATGGTGTCAGCCCGTCTTGACATAAAACAAAGTTCTGTGTCACTCAGGGAATTTGGCAAAGGCACTCAGGAAAAACGTGGAAAACTCGGGGAATTTGGAAATGTCAACTTGGTAGACACCCTGAACCACATACTGAAGGAAATTTCACACCTTGAGGAATGCTGTCCTTCCAGTGTCTCCTGTTAGCTAATTTGCAGACTCTTTTGGCAAACATAATTTAGTGCTCTCATGCCTGCATTAAGGAGCCACTTTATGCACTGGTAGCATGGCCTTCCATGCAAAACGTTCGCACTGCTCATACTCCATGTCAGCGCACGCGCAAGAAGATCACAAAACACACCTTTTGTGCAGCAACCCCACGAAGAACAACGGTGGCAGCTGTAAGTCCGGGTGGGTAACCTTTCTCTATTGCACTCAGCGGGATGCGGCAGGCTGCTTGAGAGGGCGCATAATCTAGTGACCGTGGTTATTGGTACGATTCTTTTGTACCTAAATGATCCTTATAGCTGCGTATATTTCTGCCCTCTTCCCCTGTGCAGCATACGCTGACTGGCCACAGCCGCAAAGTTCTGGCGGCCAAGTTCCTGGGTGACACAGGGAGAGTGGCATCAGGCAGCCATGATCGCACCCTCAAGATCTGGGACCTCCGCAGCCGAGCCTGTGAGTTGTGCCCTTCTCACATAAGGTTGGGGGCACTGTGCCATCATTTCGTTTTTCATTTCATTTATTATCACCTTTGAAGGCCTTTGGGCCTTCAAGGGGATAATAAGGGGGGGGCAATACAAACACGTGCAAGAGTGGTTACGTACAAAACAACAACAAAAAAGAAACATTGTTGATTTTGTATGACTTTAAACAATCAAAGAAAAAATTTCGAATTTAAAGAAGTAACACGGCAATACATTCGCAAAAAAAAAAGAAAAAAAAAACTAAGTGGAAGGGTTGACAAGGGTAGACTATCCCGAGTGGTTTATGATGGGTTCATGAACGATGTACACTGGGAACAGAAAGCTATTCAAAGTGATTTGTTAGGGATTCGCGAAATTTTTTGTGGTCAGTACAAGTAACGAAGTTGTCAGGGAGTGCATTCCAATAAATGATGGCATCAGGAAAGAAGGAAGTGGTCATGGCAGATGAGCGGCTGTGTAAACATGCTATGGCAGAGCTGTGACTTATGCGAGAGGAAGTTCGCAATGGTGGTTTAAGAAGGTGGTGCCTTGAGTGTGGATTGTAAAAAAAGGAGTGCAGCAAACAAAGACGTGATATGATGCAGCGTGACTTCAGTGTTGGCAGACCTATTGTTTGCTTCAAAGAAGTGACACTAGTGTACCGTGAATAATGTGAAGTGATGAAGCGGGTGGCTCGGTTTTGAGCGGATTCCAATGATGCGGCTAGGTAATCTTGAGATGGATGCCAGACAGCGGAAGCAAATTTGAGTTGTGGACAGACAAATGTCACATACGCTAACTTCTTTACTTCTGGGGATGCCTTCTTTAAATTTCTTTGTAGATACCTGAGTGAGTACGTAGCTTTGCTACGTATTGTTTCGATATGTGTTATCCAAGAAAGTAATGGCGTCAAAATAAGACCCAGGTACTTGTAAAATGAAGTGGTGCTGATGTTGACCGAGCTAATGCGATAAGTGGACTGAAAGAGACTGCACTTTAGGGTAAAAGACATCAATTTGCATTTCATTAAGTTGAGAGGCATGTGCCATTTTTCGCACCATGACAAGGTGGCATCGAGGTCACGCTGCAGGAAAAGAACATCGTCAGAAGAATCGACAGTGTTGTAAACTATGCAGTCATCTGCGAAAAGTTGTAGTTTACAATGTAAGCTAGTAGGTAAGTCGTTCACATAGATTAGAAACAATAAAGGGCACAGACAGGCACCCTGAGGGACGCCCGAAGTCACATCGGTAAGAGGTGAGCGGTGATTGTTTGTGGAAGTGTATTGTGTGCACCTGGATAGGAATTGTTCAATCCATCTGAGTAAGTTGTTGCAGATCCCAAGTCCAGATAGTTTTTGCAGTAAGAGCTTGTGAGGTACCTTGCAAAAGCTTTTGATTAATCAAAGAAAACGGCATCGATCTGCAGGTTCCTGTCCATGATAAGTAGAATGCCGTGGGTGCATTCGGCAAGTTTAGTATAACACAATAAGTACTTTCGGAAACCATGCTGAAATGGGTAGAAAAAATTAATTGCTTCCAGGTGTTTCATTAGGCTTGAGGCTATGATGTGTTCTAGTAATTTTGAGGGGATGCTTGTAAGGGAGATTCGGCGGTAATCTGCAAGGTTCGAGTGGTCACCTGATTTAAAAATGGGCAAGATATTAGCTTTCTTCCAGTCACAGGGAATGGTCCCAGTTTCTAGCGATTGTTTGAATAGCACGCAGAGTACTTGTGCTGATACATGAGAGGTGTTCTTCAGAAGTTTGCTACTAATACCATCACAGCCAGTGGAAGATGATGGTTTAAGACTATTTATTAGGTTAAATATACCCTCCTCGTAAATGTCTAGGTCTGGCATAGTTTGTACTGAATCAGTAAGTGTGGGCAGGTCAGATACGTGAATGGGAGCAGTAAATACAGAAGAAAAGTAGTTATTTAGGGCAGTTACACATTCATCATTATGAATAGGTTCACCATCGAGGTCAACAAGTTCGGTGGTGTTAGATCTGTCTTTAGTGGAGAGCATGCGCCAACATTTATTTGAATTTGATTGGAGAATGGAGAGCAGATCGTGACTGTTAAATTTATCTTTGGCTTGACTGACCTCCTGAGTATACAGTTTTACGCACGCGCAATATCTTTCCCACGCTGCAGTGTTATTGCTTTGATTTGCTTTCCTGTGGAGACATCTTTTACGATTCGGAAGAGATTTTGTACGTTTAGTGAACCAAAGGTTGTTGTAATCTGATTTTTCAACAATAGTGGGTATGTACTTATCTTTAGGTATAACATTGTGTTTCTACATAGCTCCCAGTTGGAGTTGACTGAGCATGACAAGAAAGTGGTCTGAAAGTTCTGCTAAGATGACTCCACTGTTTATAGCCTCATAGTTACCTCTCCGGTAGTCAGAGATTAGTTTTTGGGTAGATGATTTCTTACTCAGTGGGAGACAAATAACGTGCAGGAGACAACAATAGCTGAGACCAGGTTTCGCGATAATGGCGGAAATGTTGCCCGGGTGACTTGTGAGAAGTAAGTCGAGTATGTTATTGCCTCTGGTGGGACATGCTATCACCTGCTGGAGGTTGAAATCTTCTGTTACTTCAAGAAATTGTTTCGCTTCAGTAGAAAAGGTCCCTGTTGATACAGACAGCATACTCCAGTTAATGTGGGGGTAATTAAAATCATCGGAAAGAAAAAGCGGTGCATTCGGCAGCTTGTGTTTGTTTGCTAAGGATTGGGACAGCAAATCAATGGAAGCTTGCTGTTTATCAGGTGGTCTGTAACAAATGCCAAAAACTGTTTTTATCATGTTGTTATAGACACATACCCATGAAAGTTCAAGGTTACTATCGTGACATATTAGGTAAGATGATAATGTCTTTCTAACAGCAACAAGAATGCGTCCTCCCCTTCAGCCTTGTCTATTTGTCTATCATTACGGTATAATGTGAAGTTATTGTTAGACGGAAAAACTTCGTTATCGTCTATGTCCGAGCTCAGCCACGTTTCTGTGTCGATATCAGATTCTGTGTCGCTAATATGGCTGTGTAACTGATCTCGCTTTGGTATTAAAGTTCATATGTTAGTGAATGCTGTGTTGAAATTCAAAAACGTAGGCAGCCTTTTAGGAGCAGAACTTGAGTTAGTATTCTTGATGTATCATTTGGTTGAGACCGTGGGTGTACTTACAGAATTTATGGTTTGTGTGTATGCATGACACATTGGTGGTGTGCATTCCTCAACTTTAGAAGACGCGCGTTGGCTGCGTGCCTTCAAAACTGCATAATCGCCATCCATTATCGCATCAAAAGCATCTGCGATTTCATCTGCAGCGGTGCAGCAAACAGTTTCGATTTGACTCATCGCAAAGCTGACCAGAATGAAGAGCACTGGCTACATCGCGATGTATGGATGATCTGTTGGCGACCTGCTCACTGGCGAAAAAATAACCAGGTCATGAGATGACGAGAATTGCAGCTTCCATGCTGCTTTTGTGCAGAATAGAAACAGGATTTGTTCATTCATTCAGTAAATAAAGGCATGTTGACATAGTAAGCGTTTGTTTATTGTTTTCTTGATACCCCTGATAATCCCCCTTCGTTTAATTCAGATATACTTTTCGATCTCCTAGAATCTGAATTAACAAGGTTTTATGTAATTATACTTCGTAGCGGTTTTATGCATCAATGCTGACCCATCATGTTAGGTGCAGTGTACAGAATTGTAATATCACTTTTCATTCCTGAGTTAGAGTTATATATAGCATGATAGTTTTGTTTTTCTAAATATTGTGATTTTCAGCATTCTGCTTCCAACAGTTACTAGATTTAACTTTTATCGTCACACTATCATTTCTTTATGTACTATAATATATGCTTTAATCTACGCTGTAAAGTGAATGTACAAACAAAAATTGAAGAATAAAATGTCTTTTCACATATAGTCATTGTATAATGTACAAACTATCTTGTTTATTTGTATTTTCTACATCGTACTTGCTCGTTCTTATTTTATATTTGCTTTTTTTGTACATTGAATTATCATGTAAGCCGAACGCACTTAAGAGCAAGAGCCCCTGCCAAGCCATATGGCCTTTAGCTCTTGTTTCCTCTTTCTGTAATTCAAAGAAAGAAATAAACTTCAAAGTTCAAACCTTATAAAATTCAGTGCAGTGGTTGCCAAGAAAACTGATTTCTCTTTTGCCATGTATTTATAGATAAAAGCTAGAGGTTCCTCTTAAGCAGGAGTGAGTAAAAATGCATGCACTAGATGGCCCTTGAGCCACACTCGGGCTTGGTGAAAAAAAAAAAAAGACGCATTCTATGGATAGCATACGTTCCTGTGAACATCTCGGCCTAATTTTGCACTCGTGTGTGATACATGGGGCTCACAATTGAAGCATGAAGTCGCATTTTTCTGAAACACTATTCAACAGAGGCATTCCCACCCTTTCGAGGCTGCTGGCAGCTTCCCTTTGGCATCAGTGGGCAGATTCCCATAGAGCACTGTCATTGGCCATTAGTTGACATCAGTCAAGAAGCGTGTTTGCATCAGTGTGCTTCTTCCTGCTTTTACTGTGTGTATTCATTAACGTAGTTTACCAAAAATGCTGAAGTAAGCAAAGATCTGTGTTTCAAATTTTGATAAGAATTGCATACTTTCAGAAGAAGCCAACTATCGTATGCTCACACTCGGGAATTAAACTTTGGCCACAATGCTTATCGATGTCGTAGCCGTCGGGTCTCGCAAATTTCTATTAGTTTGAACTAGCCTCTAACGATACATAACTTAAGGTTGGACCACATGTAAGGTTGCAAGTGCACACTCACTCCTGGCTGCTCCTGGTTAGACACCTTGGAAAACATTGCCTCATAGTGAGCCATTGATAGTGCTTCAAGATGCGCAATTCAGATGTGGCTACTATCCGTCGGTCAAGCTGGTGCAGGACAAAGCTGATCCGCACCATGTAGCATGGCCATAATAAAGCCCCTCCGTGAACTTTTCTGCCTACCAGTTCAGAAGAGTGTCAATCAAGGGGTATTAGACCAGACTGGAGCAGGTGACGTCATCACGATATGGCATCTTGTTCACGCTATGGTACATAACAGTCTGGAGGTTTTCGTGTCCAACCTGACTGACCGGCCCAGCACTGGTGTTGGGTTGCTTGGGGCAGCCTCGCGTATTCCTGGCCCCTGCTTTGGTGTCCCAAATACTTGGGGGCTGGCGGTTCCTTCTTGGCACTCAAGGGTCACAGGCTCCGTTGTCCAGGTCACGCTCCCCCACTCGTGGCTTGATCTGGTTGCTGTGTCAACGAATGTTCACCCCTTCTGGACCATCGGCGTTCACCTTGCGAGTGCCTTCCGATGACGTGATTCGGGCTGGGATCCATGGCTCGCCTCACCCGAAGTTCTTTACCCAGGCAGGTTCCCCCGGCCGCGACACACCAAGAACGGGGCAGTCAACTGGAGATTGCGGGGCGAGAGGCCCCATAGGCACCACTGCGTTGTCCAGACTGGAACGGAGCTCGTAGCCCATAAGGAGTTTCGCATGAGTACAGCCCCCGGCCTGCGGCGTGCTTAGGTACCTGTGCAGAATCCTTGCCAAACATGTTTTCAATGACTCATGGACACTCTTCTTCAAAGATTCTTTAACAGTTCGCACGACACGTTCCGCGAGCCCATTGGACTGCGGATGAAACAGTGCTGTCCGGAGATGTGCTATGTTATTCAGCTTCATACACTCCCGAAATTCAGCACTTGTAACATCTCGGTTATCGGCTCTTGTGTGCGCAATGGATGCCCAAAATTTTGAACCATCGCCAGAAGATGAAGTTCGGTGCTGCCTTGACTCATATGATCCGGTATCATAATGAGGGTGATGACTTCTTGTCTGCAATTGTGACAAGGGACGAATCATGGTGCCACTACTATGAGCCTGAAACATGATGGCAAAGCTTACAGTGGAAACATTTGAATTCACCACCCGTAAGGAAAGCAAAGGCCATCATGTCCGCCGGAAAGGTGTTCACTTTTTTTTTTTCGATCGTCTGGGACCATTACTGATAGAATTTGCTAAATCTTGAGAGACTATCAATTGTTTCCGATATTGTGAAACCCCGGATGGGCTGCATCTCACAATCAAGAAGAAACGACGTGGAAAATTGATGAATGGAGTCATCTTGCTACACGACAATGCCAGTCCCCGCGTCGCTGATGTGGTTAATACAAAACTGGCAATGTTCAAGTGGGAAACGCTGCAGTATCCACCATACAGCCCAGACCTGTCGTCTTGCGACTTCTACATTCTTGGGCAACTGAAAAAGTGGCTCAAGGGAACCAGATTTGCATTGGACGATGACCTGAAAGAGTCAGTTACAGACTTTTTGAAGCAGCAACCCAAGGAATTTTATGAGAGAGGAACTTGTTAATCAATGAGACAAATGTCTAAATGCTCATGGAGACTACTTTTAAATAAAATACCCTGTTTGTCATATATTCGCATTGGCACACTTTCCTTTGACTTGCCCTCATATATTCTGCAGAATTCCTGCTTTTTATATGTGATGTCTTTTCAACTGTAATTTCGGTGCAGTTACTCACAATACACGACTGGTGACAGCTGCTTCTGAATAATACATTAGTACAAATGATGTCATTGAGATTTTTTTTCTGGCCGTTGCATATGTAAAAAAATGGAAATAGTAAGGACCTTGAATGACAAAGTTTCATTAACGTATTTGTCCTCAACTTGTTCATTTCACGGTCTTTACATATTTGATATCAGCGGCATGCACTGCTTTGCTGGTTTCGAACTGATATAGTTCTAAAGCTCGTGTGATTTTTTCTTTACTTAATATATAGACAAAAGACATGGAAGCACTGATATCAGTTATTTTGGGATATACGAGTGTATACTTTTATGAAAAAATACCTATTTTACTTGTCTTGACTGTGCGTAGTGTTCAATAATTCGTTTGCAGCATCTTTGGCAATGGCAATGCAATTATTATTCATGTATTTGATCCCTCGACAAATTCTGTACGGAGGAGGACGAGCTGCAACATGAGCCCCCCCCCCCCCCCCCAAACGCAATTTCTGGCTACGCCCTGTTGGGAACCTATCCTGCATATTGATGAGTTTGCATTATAAACAAAAAATACACCTACCTATGTTGTTACTGTAACTTTGCTATAGTGTGAGAATGAGTTACTCCAAATCCTCTTCTTTGAACTTTGCAGCAGAATAAAAAAGAGGGCTGAAGAGGCGATAGGATGTGATCACGAGCAATAATAAGCAAAAAGTTCATGGATGGTTCGAAATTGCAGGCATCCGCACCATATTTGCTGGCTCCTCCTGCAATGACCTGGTGGCCAGTGACAGTGCGGGCACCACCATCATCAGCGGCCACTTTGACAAGCGTCTGCGTTTCTGGGACTCGCGGGCAGAGAGCAGTGCCAACGAGATTGTGCTGGGTGGCTTGATCAGCTCGCTGGACCTGTCGGCCGACCGCTGCCAGCTGTTGTGCTGCGTGCGCGACGACACCCTCAAGCTGCTGGACGTGCGCATGAACCAGGTCCTTGTGAGCTTCCAGTGCGTTCTCACTCACCATATTTCATTTTTGAATTGCTGTGCCTCTTTGACAGACGCTGTCCCCACTCAGCTTTTGCTTCTTTTGTCAGCACCTTGCGGAGTGTGCTGTGGTGGCTGGTATCATCAAAATGGCCTCCCGTTATCACCACACTGCTCAAAATCTGAGCATTGCAAAAAGGGCACGAAAGGTGCAGCGAAGTGGACTATAGGAAGCTGACCAGCAGCATGTTCAGCCCTATGTGCATTGCTGCACACTGGCGACTATGCAGCACACTCGTTCTGAAAGCACGCTAAGTGATCTAGTGAGCACTGTTCAAAGAAACGGCGTAATTCCTCGACAGTTTCGCAGTTCAATGATGTTCTAAATACATTTCGGAATTTTGGGGGGGTTTGAATATTTTGACTGTAGAAGTGGCTTTTGAATTGAATATCAACCGATTTGAATTTAATGTTCCAAGTTTCGAATATTCACACACCACTATTAAGTAGTGACCCACAGATTGTGTCAGTGATGTTTTCACCACCCAGCAAGCTCATTTCTTTATGAAAAAGAAAGCAGTTCATCAGTGCTGGGATGTATTTGTACTGACCATTTATTGTTCGCAAGCAGATACTCCACTTATGTACATTCAGCTAGAGCAGTTCTGGAATCTTTAATGACTGTGGCCTTTAATTAACAGTATAAATGAACATTTCATTTCATAGCCATCAAGATGTGGTGCTCCAAAAATAGAGTCATTTACTTGTCATTAATGTTAGTAATTTGGCACCTTCAGTGAAATCTATGATTACATGGTGGAATGAAGGGTGCGACAGGCGTAGTCTAAAAAAGTTCAGCAGAATCTATCTCATGGTGACTGTCGATGGTAATGCATTCAGCATTGAATAACTATAGTGACGCAACATATTTCCACCGTCAAAAGGACTTACGTATGAGGCATGCACTACAATGGGACTCATCTTTCATGCTGCTCTAAGTGAGAAGAAAGGGGGTTAACCGAGTGGCCCGATTTTTATTCGTCATATCATAAGAAGCCAACAAACACTCACACCAAGGACAACATAGGGGAAATTACTTGTGCTTAATAAATGAAGTAAAGAAATGATAAATAAATGGAAATGAAAGTGGAGGAAACAACAACTTGCTGCAGGTGGGGAACGATGCGAAGGTTGTGGGATCGTTCCCCACCTGTGGCAAGTTGTTTTTTCATCCACTTTGATTGCCATTAATTTGTCGTCTCTTTATTTCATTTATTAAGCACAAGTAATTTCCCCTATGTTGTCCTTGTTGTGAGTGTTTGTTGGCTTCCCATGATGTTGCTTCTGTAAGACCCCTTGGCGCCGTCTGTGGTGCCGCCGCCGTGAAGCCTGCGCACACGCCTGGCACGCAAGGCTGAGAGACGTGCAGCAGCCAGGCTCCTCCCTCGTGCTTCTTCCTCGGCGCCCTCTCATTGCGCCATCGAGAGGCTCGCCTACGGCCTCCGAGACGAGAACCATGGCGTGCCTGCAAACACTGAGCGTGGTTCCTTCGCTTGCTGCACATGCAGTGTCACATGTACATAGACCAAAGTTGCCATGAATTTCATTGAAGAGCGGCACATACCCAGTGTATTCATGGCACAGCTCACTAAAGCTTTAGCGTGAAAGGCGTTCATTGAAAAGCAGGTACCCCACAGGGGCGCCTGTGATAGCAGGCATTTGGTGCATTGTGACACCACGGACGCGAGCACACGGCGCTTTGACACTTTCGTGCCTAGCCATGCATGGCTTAGCCGTGTCCTGGGAAAAGGGAATCGGGGGGGTTGAGCTGATTCTGGCTGTTTGAACCTTTAAGGCCTCTCTCGCCTCATGTGTATGGCATCCTCGGACTGACTCCAGAGGGAAACCGGTGATCGCCTTTTCCTCTCCCCAATCTATTGATTTCCTATTAACTTACCTCTTCTGTCCTGCCATCTCCTTTCTTACCATATTTTCTGTCTCTCTCAGGCGGCTTGGGTTAACCTGGTGCGGCTGAGTGAAACCTTGTTAAACTGTAGTTGGCCAGAGCTCGAAAAAAGTACTTACTAAACGGTAGCACTGCTTAACCAAAATAGTGTGAGGTCGACCACTTACCTGTCAAAATTGGAACTACGATAGAGTGCGATAAAAGGGCAGAAAACACTCAGTATTTATTTATGCAGTACTGCTAGCCTCCAGATGAGGCTGTAAGCAGGAGTGGGTGTTCATACATAAAAGAAATCAAGACACAGCAAGTGTGTTACAGAAACCAACAAGAAGGTAAGAAACGCACTCATGAAAACACCTGCTGCAACATTTTGTACAAAAAATAATAAAAAAAATGAACAAGTAAAGCACACGCGCAGCATTTGAAGCTGTGGTGATTGCAATTGATTGCAAAAATGATTACAACTGAAGTGCTTGTACAAAGGTATCTGTAGTTGGCCATTCCACAGTGCTCGCTGGTAGTTGGTTCCATTAATGAATTGTCTTTGGAAAGAAAGAATTTGTGAATATTTTAGTATGGCAGGAATATTCCTTTAATTTTTTTTATAATGCGATCGGGTGGTTCGTCTGGTCACTGGCTCTGTGTATATGTGTTTGTGTATGCCAAGTTTATCGTGGAATAGCAAGTGCATGTACTTTAATCACTCACGTTGGTGCCGCTTTTATAAGCAAGCTGGACCCGCTTTTTTTTACCAAAGCACTTGCAGAAGTACTCTAACTATATGAACGGTATACAAACCTAACCGCTTTCTTTTAGACAGATTCTAGCTTGTTTATGTTGGCTCGAGTGTGTGGATCTGAACATTTGATCCACATTCTATTACAAGGTGAACTAAAGGTTTATGTGCTATTAATTTAACCTCGTGTGTGCACTGCCGCAGGGTTCTTAAGCAACAAACTTTCTGTACAGCTCTCGCAGCGTCCAACATATGCTTAGATTCCACCTTAGATCCGACGTTATAGTTGCACCCAGATATTTTTAGCTGTTTACCACTGCAAGAGGGTTGCCATCTATGCAGTATGAGAAACTTAACGGCCGTCACTTGCGTGTTATGGTCATTGCAACTGATTTTTTAAATCTTTATTGTCATTTGCCAGTCTGAGCACCACATTGCAATTTTCTCTAAAGCATTATTAATACAGTCTGGTCGCTGGAGTTGTAAATGTCATGATAGATTATGCCGTCAGCATGTAGCTTAATTTGGCATGTAGGTTGTGAACTATGTCATTAATAAAGATTGAAAAGAACAGAGGCCCGAGAACAGATCCTCGTGGGATGCCCGACTTAACAGATGTAGGAGCAGAGCACTCTTCATCAATTCCCACACACTGGCTTTGACCACAGAGATAAAGCTTCGATCTGGGCAAGTAAGGAGGGAATTATTTTTTAACGGTGGTTTTAGTTTTAAAAGAAGCTTAGGGTGTGACACTCAATTAAAGGCTTTTTTGAAATCTAGAAATATAATGTCGATTTGGCTTTGAATGTCAGCTGCTGCTGAGAAACTGTGAACTAGCTCTAAGAGCGGCGTCACAGTAGAAAGTCCTTTTCGGAACCCGTGTTGCCTGTCGTGGATTGTGTTATTATTTTCAATAAATGTCGAAATATGATTGAAAATAATATGCTCAAGGATATTAGAACAAGTACACAACAATGATAATGGCCGACGAAAGTAATGATGAATCATCTGCTTTAGGTATGGGTACACTTTTGCTGCATTTCCAATCAAAGAGAACGTCTGCTTTTGATAATGAAAGGTTGAACATAATATGTAAATATTTACTGCATCATTCGGCATACCTGACGAGGAAGGCATTAGGTACCATCAGCGCCTGCAGACTTTTTGGTGTCAGTGTTGAACAGAAGCGACGGAACGCGCTCTACAACAACATTGATAATGGGCTGACAATGGGCCAATGGGTAGAAATGTGCCGTTCTACCATGATCATTTGTGAATACAGAGAAAAAAATTGATTAAAGGCTGCAGTGACTTGTGGTTCTGACGTTATCGTTTCGCCATTTATACAAAATGTGTCTGTTCTTTTCTTTTTAGAATATAAATGCTGATAGAACTTTTCTGGTACTGTCAACAGGAAGTTTTGCATGGTAACGTTGAAATAGTAGTCCCTGTTTCTCTTGATACAGTCCTTTGCCTGCGCACGTAAGAATAAAAGCTTAGTTTTGTTGCCAAAGGGGGCAAGCGGGTTCGCTTTCTTAGCTTTCTTTATTTGCGTTCTAGCTGAATAACTTCTTTAGTCATCCAAAGACTAGTATTTGTTTTGTGATGGTTGACACACAATCCTTCATGCACTTCAACACAACACTCTTGAAGAAGCACCATAATGCATCAATAGAACAATCGGTTGAACCACTTAAAGCAGCAAAATCAGAAAACGAGCTGTCCAACAAATTTAGAATGGCAACGTCATTGGCACGTGTGAAATTCGGGACTATGCGCACATCCTTGCTTTTGCTAGTAGCAGAACCACATTAGAGATTTAACGATGTCATCTTGTGGTCCTGATATTAACACAAACTCGATATCTTTATCGAGTTTGTGTCTTTGGAGGGTTGCGGATCAGTTTGACAAACAGTCCTTGCTTTACGGCTCGCATCAGGAAGCGCACTTTTTTCCATTTGGACATTTCAGGGTCGGCGTGCCGGAACAAGCGCATCATCTCCTTGGTGAAGATCGCTATGGTCTCGTTGGGTAGTTGTACTCAGGCTTCTAGCATTGGGGGCGAGAACTTATGGAGTTGCCATCTGTCGGAAGCGCCTCCATTGCATAGTATGAGGGATCACGCGGAGCACTCCTCATAGATTTCGCTTACGGCACGCAATAAACACACCATGCGGCAGTCCTCCTGGACATTTATGTAAGTACTCTCAAAACGAGGGAAGTTTCTGAGTGTTGATATAATAATCTTGGGCAAACTGAAAGCACACAATCGTTTACAGATGCTATCTCTTTACCGAATATGTATATACAATACATGAACGCCACTGCGCGCGGTCGCCGCGATGGAGTCTCCCGAACCTTATTCTTGTGTGAAAGGTAGGCAAACACTGAGAGTAAACCATGTGAAATATGTTTTTATAGTGGGATGTCTGTATAACCAAATGGAGCATAATAGAATGAAGCCTCAATGCAGCGATCGCACGTGTTCGCAGCCACCGACTGCACGTCTGCGCACAATGTTTTGCTTTCACTGTGAACATGTTTTTGCTCCGTGCTGGGAGCTTTAGGCCGCAGCATATGAACATTTGACACTACATTAGCAAGCATTAATTTGTTGCGTGGACGCTATCAGAACTGTGCAAAAATAATTTCGTTATAGAGACTTCGACGCCTATGGCGACTGTGATGCACCGCCGCGACGATTCAATCTTTTTTTGTATTCTAAATTCTTGGACATTTCAATATTATTTCTCAAGTTGCGTTGCACTGTATGTTTATCGGTCTGCTCAGCGGGCGATTTCCCTCTGCTTGATTTTCGCAATCCAGTGCATTAATTCATAACACAAACATGATCATATGCCATGCCTTTTTTTAATGTGCCTCTTACCGCTCCCTTTCCATTCCAGTGAACTTGCCAGTATCTAGTATCAACAAGTTCATAGACCAAACCGTCATGACGTTAGCCGGGCAGCGGGCGCGGGCGAGCGTTTCAGTGCGCGTTTTCTGCTACTCACCGAACATCGCGCAGTCCCGGCACCGCAGCAGAAATGTTCCTCGCGTCTGTGCTTGCTGCATACCCGAGTTGTAGCCGATGGCTGTCTGCCGGTTCTAAGTTTCGCCAGCCAAGCTTTACGCAGATCCTTGCCCTGTGGCTACGTGTGAATAAGGCTGACTCCGTTGCATGTGTCCGGCACTGCGGCACCGAGCAGTAGCCTACCATGCTGCATGCCTCCAAAGGCAGCCACTACCTATTATAGTACTTTCAAACGTTGTCAAGCAGACGTTCAAGACAGTAAAGCCTCACCACTTAATCAGAACCGCAGCGCAGCTGGGACTTTAAACTTTCGTTCTCAGCTGGCTTCAGCTCTTCTGAAGCAGCCGACACGGCCGCTGTGTTCACGTGATCCCTCATGCCACGTCACGCCGATGGTGCCGCCAGCTTTTCCAGTGGTGGAGCTCACCCCAATAGCTTTGGCCCTTTCCTTGCTCACGACGCTTGTAAATGTTCGCAGAATGGAACAGGTCCCGTGTTGGCAGGGTCGACTCCCGGTTCTCAAACCACATTCTGGTGGCATCTTCTAAGGCGAAGTATACAGGCCGCAGCTTGTCGTCAGAGTCCCAGTTGTTGAAAGTCGTGATTCATTCATAGGTCTCCAGCGAGGTTTCTGGGTCTTCAGATGATGCTCCATGGAAAGTCGGTGGCTCCCAGGGCTGTTGCAGAACGATGGGGGACGCTGCGGCTGCTATTTGGATCGTCTTGGCCACAATCTTCTTGGTCTTAGGTACGTGCTCCGGGGGCAGCTGTCATGCGGACCATGCAGCCAACCCCGCTGTTTTCATTGCAATTCCCCGGGATACCTACAAGCAGATTGCCCGGGAAATGGACGAGCGTAGCCGCTTCTCCGGTCGACGGCTACATGACGTCCCTGCAAGTGCTTGCAACCGCCAGAAATAAAGAACCACTGCTTGAACTGCTGATTGGTGACAGTGTGCTTCATACACTCATGGACACTGGGCCAAGCATGAGCTTAATAGGTAGCCGTGCCATCGCAACGGCCAAGTGTGCAGGAGCCACATTCAGGAAAGAAGCACGCACCCTGAGGCTCACCAGAGCAGGATTGGCCACCCTGGTGCAGTCATCATCATCAGCCTGGTTATGCCCACTGCAGGGCAAAGGCCTCTCCCATACTTCTCCAACTACCCCGGTTATGTACTATTTGTGGCCATGTTGTCCCTGCAAACTTCTTAATCTCATCCGCCCACCTAACTTTCTGCCGCCCTCTGCTACGCTTTCCTTCCCTTGGAATCCATTCCGTAACTCTTAATGACCATCGGTCATCTTCCCTCCTCATTACGTGTCCTGCCCATGCCCATTTCTTTTTCTTGATTTCAACTAAGATATCATTAACTCGCGTTTGTTCCCTCACCCAATCTGCTCTTTTCTTATCCCTTAACGTTACACCTATCATTTTTCTTTCCATAGCTCGTTGCGTCGTCCTCAATTTAAGTAGAACCCTTTTCGTAAGCCTCCAGGTTTCTGCCCCGTACGTGAGTACTGGTAAGACACAGCTGTTATAAACTTTTCTCTTGAGGGATAATGGCAACCTGCTGTTCATGATCTGAGAATGCCTGCCAAACGCACCCCAGCCCATTCTTATTCTTCTGATTATTTCAGTCTCATGATCCAGATCCGCAGTCACTACCTGTCCTAAGTAGATGTATTCCCTTACCACTTCCAGTGCCTCACTACCTATTGTAAACTGTTGTTCCCTTCCGAGACTGTTAAACATTACTTTAGTTTTCTGCAGATTAATTTTTAGACCCACCCTTCGGCTTTGCCTCTCCAGGTCAGTGAGCATGCATTGCAGTTGGTCCTCTGAGTTACTAAGCAAGGCGATAACATCAGCGAATCGCAAGTTACTAAGGTATTCTCCAATAACTCTTATCCCCAATTCTTCCCAATCCAGGTCTCTGAATACCTCCTGTAAACACGCTGTGAATAGCATCGGAGAGATCGTATCTCCCTGCCTGACGCCTTTCTTTATTGGGATTTTGTTGCTTTCTTTATGGAGGACTACGGTGGCTATGGAGCCGCTATAGATATCTTTCAGTATTTTTACATACGGCTTGTCTACACCCTGATTCCGCAATGCCTCCATGACTGCTGAGGTTTCGACTGAATCAAATGCTTTCTCGTAATCAACGAAAGCTATATATAAAGGTTGGTTATATTCCGCACATTTTTCTATCACCCGATTGATAGTGTGAATATTGTCTATTGTTGACTAGCCTTTACGGAATCCTGCCTGGTCCTTTGGTTGACGGAAGTCTAAGGTGTTCCTGATTCTATTTGCAATTACCTTAGTAAATACTTTGTAGGCAACGGACAGTAAACTGATCGGTCTATAATTTTTCAAGTCTTTGGCGTCCCCTTTCTTACGGATTAGGATTATGTTAGCGTTGTTCCAAGATTCCGGTACGCTCGAAGTCATGAGGCATTGCATATACAGGGTGGCCAGTTTCTCTAGAACAATCTGCCCACCATCCTTCAACAAATCTGCTGTTACCTGATCCTCCCCAGCTGCCTTCCCCCTTTGCATAGTTCCCAAGGCTTTCTTTACTTCTTCCGGTGTTACCTGTGGGATTTCGAATTCCTCTAGACTATTCTCTCTTCCATTATCGTTGTGGGTGCCACTGGTACTGTATAAATCTCTATAGAACTCCTCAGCCACTTGAACTATCTCATCCATATTAGTAATGATATTGCCGGCTTTGTCTCTTAACGCATACATCTGATTCTTGCCAATTCCTAGTTTCTTCTTCACTGCTTTTAGGCTTCCTCCGTTCCTGAGAGCATGTTCAATTCTATCCATATTATACTTCCTTATGTCAGCTGTCTTACGCTTGTTGATTAACTTCGAAAGTTCTGCCAGTTCTATTCTAGCTGTAGGGTTAGAGGCTTTCATACGTTGGCGTTTCTTGATCAGATCTTTCGTCTCCTGCGATAGCTTACTAGTATCCTGTCTAACGAAGTTACCACCAACATCTATTGCACACTCCTTAATGATGCCCACAAGATTGTCGTTCATTGCTTCAACACTAAGGTCCTCTTCCTGAGTTAAAGCCGAATACCTGTTCTGTAGCTTGATCTGGAATTCCTCTATTTTCCCTCTTACCGCTAACTCATTGATCGACTTCTTATGTACCAGTTGCTTCTGTTCCCTTCTCAGGTCTAGGCTAATTCTTGTTCTTACCATCCTGTGGTCACTGCAGCGCACCTTGCTGAGCACGTCCACATCTTGTATGATGCCAGGGTTAGCGCAGAGTATGAAGTCTATTTCATTTCTAGTCTCGCCGTTCGGGCTCCTCCACGTCCACTTTCGGCTATCTCGCTTGCGGAAGAAGGTATTCATTATCTGCATATTATTATGTTCCACAAACTCTACTAATAACTCTCCCCTGCTATTCCTAGTGCCTATGCCATATTCCCCCACTGCCTTGTCTCCAGCCTGCTTCTTGCCTACCTTGGCATTGAAGTCGCCCACCAGTATACTGTATTTTCTTTTTACTTTACCCATCGCTGATTCCACGTCTTCATAGAAGCTTTCGACTTCCTGGTCATCATGACTGGATGTAGGGGCGTAGACCTGTACAACCTTCATTTTGTACCTCTTATTAAGTTTCACAACAAGACCTGCCACCCTCTCGTTAATGGTGCAGTACTTGGCCACAACCTCCTATATGAACACAACCACCAAACCCCGGCCCTCAGTCCCCAGCAGATGCGAAGCAACTGACCACGGTGGCGGTCAGACCTGCGACGCAGCAAAGGGTGGTAAGAATCCCTGGCTCCGGACAGGCCGCCATTGAAATATAACAGCTGTGTCTTACCAGTACTCACGTACGGGGCAGAAACCTGGAGGCTTACGAAAAGGGTTCTACTTAAATTGAGGACGACGCAACGAGCTATGGAAACAAGAATGATAGGTGTAACGTTAACCCTTTCGCTGTCACTGACGTACCGGTACGTCATCGCGCTTCCCCCCCCACAGTGTCACTGACGTACCGGTACGTTCTCTATCGCGCGTTCAAAATTTCGCGCCTGAGCGCAAAGCTGGCGCTCCCGGACTTGGCCACGCCATCTGTTGACTCTTCCTACAAGTTCGTATTTTCGCCCCGGCCTGTGTTAGTACACGTATTGAAGAGTACGGTGCGACTGCCACGCCCCCCTCTCTTTTTGCCGAGTAGCGCGGTGGCTCCGCGTTCGCTGGATCATGCGTCGCGCGAGTGTGGTTATGGGTTCAAGGGTTGTTCTGCCATCTCCGCCGGTTTGAAGGTTTTTATTTTCTTCTATTGGTGTGTCTGCTACGGCGCGTCAAGTTCAGGCGCACGCACCGCCGTTGCCTCTCCGAAAAGAGTGACTCGATTGCTGCTTTTGCTCTCTCGCCGCACCCTCGCTTCCGACTTGCAGCAGTAAACGTAAAGCCCTTCGAACTTTGTTTTATCCTTTTTCCATCTCCCTCTTCTTGATCACACAACGTCCCATTTATCTCCGTTGCGCGGGCGACTGAAAGCGCATCCTCCCTGCGCGCGGTTACTTTCGGATAGCTGAGCAGCTCGAGACCTTCGTCTGTTCATTGAAGCGGTGGCTCTTACGATTCAGAATACAAGCCGAGCTCGGATTTGGACTCGGACAGCGTCTAACGCGACGAAGAGATGAGTTCCGCATCGTCAGATTCGGATGTTGAACGGATGTTATAGTCAGGCTGATGATGATGATGATGTTTACTAATAACAGCTGCAGAACATTAAAATGTGCATATTGCATTGACTATGTTATTTGTATACCAATTATAATCAAAAATAAATTGCTCTGTTCATTCCCTGTTATGCTCGCTCCCTGAAACCAAGCCGACACTGGGGGTGCGTCACGGCCAAAAAGGTCCGACAGCGAAAGGGTTAATGGATAAGAAAAGAGCAGATTGGGTGAGGGAACAAACGTGAGTTAATGATATCTTAGTTGAAATCAAGAAAAAGAAATGGGCATGGGCAGGACACGTAATGAGGAGGGAAGATAACAGATGGTCATTAAGAGTTACAGAATAGATTCCAAGTGAAGGGAAGCGTAGCAGAGGGCGGCAGAAAGTTCGGTGGGCGGATGAGATTAAGAAGTTTGCAGGGACAACATGGCCACAATTAGTACATGACCGGGGTAGTTGGAGAAGAATGGGAGAGGCCTTTGCCCTGCAGTGGGCGTAACCAGGCTGATGATGATGATGATGACCCTGAGGCTTGCCCAGGGCTGGTCACAAACTTCACAATCGTTCGCTGTCGTATTCGTTGGCAAGGTGGGTCCAGGAAGCAGCGTTTTCTTCTTTTGCCAGAGCTGTGCCACGATGTTGTCCTTGGGCGGGATACACTTGAGGTGGCAGGTATTTCTCTCCACATGGGCCTTGGCAGACCGCGTCACTGCACTCTGACCCATATGGGTTTGTCAAATTTTAAAAGACACCGAAGCGGGCATGTGCATCAGATGTTGGACACCGACCCCTGTCAGTCTGTAAGACAGCGTTGCACTGCGATAAGCAAGGTCAAGAGCCTGATGAAAATGTGGCCAGCTCCCTACAGGCACGTATTGCAGATGTACAGGATATATGCCACAATACCACAGAGAGTGGCGAGTGTAGTCTAGAGAACCTTCGGGAGCAGAAGCAGGAACTTAATAACATCGTTGCAGACCATGACCATATTTTTACCACTCTGCCAGGTTGCACATTCCTGGTGCTTCACAAAATAGACACAAGCAGCCACCCACCAGTTAGATGCAAGCTGCGCCTGGTTAACAGCCAAAAGAGAGAAATTCTTCATGGATGTATCCAAGATTTGCTGGACCGAGACCTCATTGAGCCCTGCTCCAGTGCCCCTATATTAGTAAAGAAGAAAACTGGAGGATATCACCTTGCAATCAACTACAGACCCTTAAATGCAATCACAACTGTGCCAGCATAACCCATGCCCCACACAGACTGGGTACTGGCTCAGCTCAGCCACGCTAGGTGGTTCACGAGCCTCGACCTTGCTCAGGGCTTCTTTCAAGTGTCGGTTGCTCCCGAAGATGTACCGAAGACTGCACTCCTTTGCCATAGAGGAGTGTTTCAATTTAAGCGAATGCTATTTGGGGTAGCAGGTGGGCTGGCAACATTTCAGTCTCTCATGGACAAAGTGTTCTTAGAAGGCATAAAAGACAACTACTGCATGGAATTCCTTGACGATGCTCATTTATTCAGAAACTTTTGAGGACTACCTACAACATATCGATGAGATACTGCGAAGAATTTCCTCTGCAGGTCTGACTATCAATCCCAACATGTAATCCCTCCAGGCAAATGTCAACCTGACCCAGACAAGGTGCGAGCGGTTGCAGAGTTCCCATGCCCTAAAACAGTCAGGGAGCTCCAAATGTTTTTGGGCCTTGTGGGATACTCCAGAAATTATATCCCCTGGTTTTCTGACAAAGCCAGACCCCTGACAGCTCTCCTCAAGGAAGGAGCCCATTGGGTTTGGGGTGCCGAGCAACAGGCAGCATTCAAGACTGGGGCTAATGCTGGCAGGAGAGGTGGCTGTGGTATTGCCTGACCTGAACAGGCCCCTTGTGATTGAAACAGATGCCAGTGGCACTGGTATATCGGCAGTGTTGTTGCAGGAAGTCGTAGGTGAACTCAGGCCTCTGTCATTTATATGCAGGACCCTCAGCGCTGCTGAAAAGAACTATACTGTCCAAGAATGGGAATGCCTCACTGTGGTGTGGGCTGTCAATAGATTCCGACCGTATGTAGAATGCACATCATTTGAGGTGCATTATGACCATGCATCCTTGGCTTGGATGTTTGCAGCTGAGCAGGCATCATGCAGAGTGCAACATTGGGTGTTGAGGTTACAAGGACTGAAATGTACCATAAGGCATCGTAAAGGACGGGCCAACATCCCAGCTGATGCACTAAGCAGGTGCCCCCTCCCTGCTGCCGAACCTGCTCAGCCTTATTTGGCAGAGGACTGGTTTCCAGTCGAAGTGCAAGAGCCACAACAAACCATTCGTTTTGAACTAGCAGCCCTTGTTTACATGACTGATGTGTCCCCACTCACCGACCCTGGAAAGTTCTAGTTGTAACACCACAAGGATCCACTGCTGCTGCAGCTGCTGCAATACTTAAAGTCTGGCCTGCTACCTGGTGATGCTAAAGAATCCAAGAGGGTACAGGACCTAGCTGATGACAGCAAAATTTCGAACAGTGGTATCCTTATGTACACAGTCGGTGAACGTAAGGCCGCCTGGCTTCCCCAACACTTACGAGACATGGCCCTGCAAATGGAGCATGATCACCCCCTTCAGTGGGCATTTAGGCTTTTTTAAAACTTGGACTCTTGTAAAGAGCCAGTTCATATGGCTCGCTATCTGCTCCAATATCTCCCGTTACATCCGCAGCTGCCAGCAGTGCGAGGCTTTTAAACCTCACTGGCAAAAACCAGAAGGGCTTATGGACAGCTCATGGGCCACCTACCCTATGCAGCAGCTAAGTGTGGACCTTATTGGGCCACTGCCCACAACTCCTCGGCGCCAGAAGCACATCCCGGTGGTGCTGGACAAGTTCACAAAGTTTATGGAGCTTTTCCCATTACGTGCGCCGACCAACAAATTGATCATTGATAAAATGATCAATGTTTTTTGCTAGCATGGTGTGCCTAGCTCCATCTCTAGCGACAATGACAAACCATTCATAAGCAAACTGTGGAAAGGCATTCTCCAGCACTGGAGAATCAAGGAGAGCCATACAGTCCCATACAGACCAGCAGGACAGACTGTGGAATGCCATAACGCAACGGTTAAACAATGCCTGGTGGGCTACTGCACTTGCCACAGGGACTGGGACAAAAGGCTGCCTGAAGTGGCATTTGCAATGTGCACGTCTGAAAGTGTAGTTACTGGCTTTACGCCTGCCTTCTTGTGCTATCGGCGGGAACTGTGGAACCCGTGGAGCCATCACAATCGGGCAGCTGGCACCGAAGTGCCCCCTTCTGCGCCTCATGCCCTAGCTGCTGAACTGGATGTGTACCTTCGAGATGCCTGGACCTTTGCACAGGTCCACCAAACTTTGGCAAAAGCCCACCAGGCAAAGTATTACAACAAAAAGTGCACTCTAGCTACGTTCCAGGTTGGAAACTTGGTTCTCCAGGACACGCACCCGCTAAGTAAGGTAGCCATTGGATTCACAGTCAGGCTGACGCCAGGTGGCGTAGAGTTGCAGGCACGAGACGGTAGGCAACTGTGTCGAGTAACAGGCACGGGAGGGTAGGCAACGATGTGTGGCAGGGAGGGAGAACATAGAAGGCGTGTGCGCACGGTCGGCATGTGGGAAGCGCACGACAACAAACTCAGTGAGTGAAGTAATCAGCGGAACAAGCCACGTGCGGTGCGGTGGGACGGAACGCAGGCTGCATGTGTGTGCGTGCGCCGAGGATTTCCCAAAATAAAGAACGTACTTGACAACCTCCACCAGATGTCACGTGGTAGTGACGGTAAAAAAAGCAGCAAAACTGGGAGTTACGAAACTAGCGTTTTATTGGGCACACTTGTGCCCTCAAAAACAGGCTACAATTCAAGCACGGCGACAGTGGCGAACACAGTCGGTGATCGGCAAAAGTCTGATCAGCAGGTCAAGCATGTCGGCTTTTATACATCAGTCACAGAAGGTTTCAGAGTAATCGCTGTTGCCCGCATGTCTTCCAGAATGTTCTACACCGTTCGCGTCATGCATACATGAAATCAGATTACGCAAGGTTTGCTGACAACAGACAGCGGATAGAACCATTGATAACATTAGAGAAACTTCCGATACATGTAGCCGCGTCCTGCGCTGTGCGATAACATTTGTTAGGCGGTGAAACTTGATAAATATAAACACGCGTCAATATGCCATCATAGACATGCGTGACTGGATCTCGGCAAAGCGGACTGCTACTCGTGAAGATCTACAATTGATTTGATGTCTTTTTGAATGCGGGTAGGTTCCCTCACCACTTGAGTGAAGTTTTGGAAAAAGATTAAATCTAGAAACGGTTAAGCAGTAGTATTTAGGGGTTCAGGGAACGCACTGTCCCACTTGACTGACAGCAGGCATATTGAAATCATCAGCAAGCAGAGTGTTACAAGAGGGAATGCTGCTACACCATAAAATTTGTTCAGAGCCTCAAAAAGAGGTACTGTTGGTGTTTGGTGGGCGGTAAAATGTTCCAATTATCAGGGATAGCTCTGTTAGAAATAGCTTAAACCCAAACGCATGCATTTTAAGCCGCATTACTCGAAGCGCAAGAAGAGCTTGACCCGCTTAGTGTAAAGTGGTGAGCGGAGGCCTTGCCGCAGCACAGCGGCGGCGACCCTTTTGTGCATGCACTGCCAAATTAGTACCGCCGACAAATTAGTCTCATGCAGGCACAGAACAGGCCACAAAGATACCAAACCCACTACCGATGACCGCCTAGTAACGAGTACGAAGTGAGTGCCGAGTGCTCTCAGCTGTGTACTGTGGAACAAACGGTAGCTGTCAAACTCCATGGTGCGATATGCCTTAACCGTTAATCTCGGTCGCAATCGCATTGTTGGTGTCCCTCGTGGTAGAATCGACATGAAAATAAAGTTTTCCTGATGCTTTGCGATGCCAGAAAACCACGGTCTCTTGGATTCCGAAAAGTGGCCAAGAGACTGCGGGCAAACTTGCGCCGTAGCATTCTGTGGGGTGCGCTCGATGAGCAAAGTTTTACTGCTCTAAAAAGCACTTCTGGCGCTGAAATGTGCCAAAAAGTGCAAAAGAAGTGTCCCTCCGATTATATTGCCATGTTTAACGTGAGGAGCTACATTAACAAATCGGGAAGATGACTTTGGGGAAGCCTGTCTAGAAATTTGCTCGCCGCTCGCTATCATCGGCCTTGCATCGCAGTAAAACACCACCCCTAGCTTCATTGCACTTTTTATGGTGCAAATTGACCAATAACTTGCCGAAAGCACGAAAAATCCTAGCGTCGCCAGCAACAAGTCGGGCTGTCAACGTGGCGGGTCAACGCAATCTGGTGTTTCTCCGGTGATTTTCTTGACACGGTCTTGATTCGCGCCATCTGACTTTAGACAAACGGTCTAAATGCGTGGTAGGGTCATTGAATTTTGTTTCTAAACATTTGTCAATGGTGCGGATGCAACGGTGCACGAGCACCGACACTCGAACCGTAAAATTAGCACAGTGTCGTCGACAACGGTGCGCCGATAAACTCTCGGGCAAACTTCACAGCTGCACACCTCAGAAAAAAATTGTCCAGTGATCATGAAAAGCCCCTGCTGCAAAACCGTTCAGTTTTCACGATCATGCTGCATACCCACAATGAGCGACTCATCATTTTTTGAGCACAACAAACACAACCTCAGACTCGAGCCACGGCATTTGCGGCACTTTCCAGCGCGATACTCTCATAATCTTCCGTGACCTCCGCACCCCTCCCTATAAAAGCGGCCACTGCCTTCTTCTTCTCATTCGCTCTCCAGTCTGCAAGCCATTTGGACGCCAGTCACTCCTCTCACTCGCCTTCACGTCAAGTCCTCACCTCCTCACTACCAGTTTTGACTCCACTGCTCCTCCAAAGCTGCCCTCTTCAGGCCTGCCCTCTTCAGGCCTGCCCACCCGAGCACAGTTTTCCACCAATGGGTGCCTCCTCCACGGTTCCTGCTTCTTGGTCTCCAGAACTCCCAATCACCTTTCTTCCACTACACTTGAAGCCGATTACAAGCCTGCGCAAGATGCCCTTATGACATTTTGAAGCTTCCACCTTTTGTGTCGCCCGTTGTGTTCAGTCAATTTGGCACCGACGGCACGTGCATTTGAATCTGTGCTGTAAGCCATGTGATTATGTGTAATTAAGTGCTTCGTTAGGCGTGCCTCGCGTATGCTTTTGTGGCCTCTGTCAGTATCCAGGCGGTGACTTTGGAGCAGAAAGTTTTGCTGATAAAAGAAGTGGAAAAAGGCGGCCGGCAGAAAACTGACATCGGGAATGAATTCAGCATACCGCTGTCTACTTTATCAACTGTATTAAAAAACAAGGAAGCTGTGCTGGATGGCTTTGAAAAGAGCTTCTTGGCGAATAGAAAAAGGAATCGTGATTTGAAATACCCCGAAGTGGAAGGTGCACTCTACAGTGGCTTAAGAACTCAGAAGTGCAAATTTTCCTATACATGTACCTGCGCTTACTGCAAAAGCCAAAGCTCTCACCCCCCCCTTCAAATGGGCCACAGAGATTTCAAGTGCAGCAATGGCTGGCTCAAGCGGTTCAAGAAACGACATGTCGTGACCTCGAAGTTGATCGTTGGCGAAGGCGCAGCCTTGAACTGTGACACTGTAGAAACATGGTGCCAACGTCGGCTCCAAGCTATACTTAAAATGTATGAATACAAAGACATCTACAACCTAGACGGGGCTGTAGTTTTCTACAAGTTGCTAACAAATCACACATTCACTACCACTGGCGGATCTTCATCCAGAGGAAAATAGAGCAAGGAGCGTGTCTGTCACGGTGCTGTTTGGTGCCAATGCAACAGGTGAGGACAAGCTTCCCTTGTTGATACTGGGGAAGGCAGAGAAGCCGCAGTGCTTGCGAAATGCAACTATTCCTAAGGAATGCATCTACAGAAGTAACAAGCGAGCATAGATGGCTGCTGCTATTTTTGAAAACTATCTGTGCCTTCTGGATAGATGGTTCAACGCAAGGAATTGGCAAGTGCTTTTCATAATTGATAATTGTCTGAGCCGCAGGAAGATAGACAATCTCAAGGCGTTTGCTGTGGAATTTTCGCCTGCAAACACAACCGCAGTACTGCAATCAATAGATGAGTGCATCATTGAGACCACCCGGAAGCTGTACTGCAAGGCTCTTTTGCAGCGCACGCTCACAGCGTATGACGCCAGCACGAGGTACAACATTGATTTGCTTAGTGCGATCCATTTGCTGAACTTTTCACTGAAAGAACTCGCACGTTCAGAGGTTGCCAACTGCTTTGCGCACACTGGCTTTTCCAGTGCCATCGTCAGTAACCGTGACGATAACCAGCCTGACGATGACCAGACTTGCAGAGATCTGTACGAGGCTGTTCATAAAATTGCTCGCCAAGAGGTAGAAGGCAACTTGGAGACAATCGCGTTGGCTGATGCTGCTGCTCCTGTGGTCGCCCCAGCGACGGATGTGCAGATAATAATTGACGCTGTTGGTGGCGCCGACGAGGACGAAGAGCTGGCAGAGGAAGAGCCATGTGAAGTGCCAACTATGGTGCAGACGTGGGAATACCTACGCCTGCTGTGAAATAAGGTTGAATGCAGGGGCAGCGACGAAGGTCTCGTGCAATGTTTGGTTAAATTAGAACAGGGGTTGCTTGCGCCTAGTAAGAACTTAAAATTGTCAAAGCTCACTGCCTTTCTTGCACTTGCATAAAGATTTGCTTCCTCTACTATCTTTTAATGAAATAGTTAAACACTATCAGCTTGGGCGCAGGCAATTCCCGCTGCCACACCCACAGCTAACTAGACCTCAATCTTCCACATTGAGAGTGTTACAAACGGGAACGGAACGGATTGGCAAGAAGCACTAGTGTTTCTTGCCAATCCTTGCATCTGACATATTTTCTATGTCGTATCATTCTTTTGCACTGCACTTCTTGTGTTCATAGTACACCTCATTAGTCATTGCCGTAATCTTACTACATGTATATCTTACGCACTTTAGGTTGACTATATTTAGGCTCCTTTACTGCCACGTCTCATCTAGTTCTCAGAATTCATCGTTCCAGTGTGAACCCACTAAAACTGGCATGGCGCTCTTTGGCCATACCTGGCCCTTGTGCCACTAAACAACACACACACAAACACTTTCACACTGACACAGAAATCACACTGCTCACACTCTTTAATACTATCTGAGCAGCTGGGCATCTTCCAACAGCAGGGAAATAAGCTATCGTCATCCCAGTTGTGAAACAGTGTTAAGATCCTGCTTCAGGGACAAGTTGTTGCCTGATTGCGCTTACAAGTTGCCTCTGCGAGTTGTTTGAAAAAATGATAAATTGTTGCCTTCTAGATTACCTTGAATCGAACAAAATGCTTGATCCGTATCAGTATGGATTTCGAGAAAGCCTGTCAATTACCGACCATCTCGTGCTTGTCAAGGCTAATATTCGTGATGCTCTTGTCCATAAACAGTTCTCTTTATAAATATTTAACATGGAACAGGCCTATTACACGATGAGGCACTGTGGAATCTTCCGACACCTGTCAGGAATGGGTATCATTGGGAACATGCTGCATGCTATTGAGAGTTACTTTTGAAACAAACTTTCTGTGTGAAATTAGGTAAGACACTCTTGCATTCCTTTACACAAAAAACTGGGGTACCCCAGGGAGGCAAGCTCAGCTGTACGCTTTTTATTGTGGAGATGAATGCACTCAGTTCTTCACTACGTCTATCCATTTTCTATTCTATTTACGTAGACGATGTACAGGTAGGTTTTAAATCGTGTAACCTTGCAGTCATTCAGAGGGAAATTCAGCTTAGGCTGAACAAAGTATCCAAATAATGGGTTCAAGGTCAATCCACATAAAAGCTCCTCTTTTGTCAAGAGAGACAGAGAGGACTGCTGCCTGATCCCACTATTGAATTGCAAAGACAGCACGTTCCTGTGGTCAAATAACATAAATTCTTGGGTGTCATACTCAATTCGAAACTGAGTTTCATGCCCCACATTAAATGCCTCAAGGGCAAGTGCCTGAAAAAATAAACAAACTGAAAATTCTCTTCTGCACAAACTAGGCCAGTGACAGAAAATGCTTAATGAATCTGCAAAAGTCTCATACGATTGCGTTAGGCTACGGGGCTGTGGTGTATCAGTCTGCTACACTGAGTGCCCTAAAAATGCTTGATCCTGTTCAATTCAATTCGAATAAATTTTATTTCCTTAGTTGGAGGAGACAAGATCAAAATATGCGGATCCCACACACTGAGAATTGATGTAAGCAAAGCTTTCTATGCTATTTGCTTTGATTGACGTTAATTAGCAGTGATGTTGACGCCGAACGTGTGATTTTGGCACAGATACTAATACATGGAAAGGATAACCAGCCACCGTGAGCCTGCGTGTTTGCTCCCGAAAGCTGTCAGCAATGCTATGAAGGCACAATTTTTGTAACGTGTTTTTGTAGCAAGACTTAACTATGGAAAATTCTCTCTTACCTAGAAAGAATTTTCAGAGACTGTAAACCCATTGGTGATCACAAGTGAAGAGCCAGACGGTGGATCACTTAGGTTTCTTGACTTAAAGCTAGGTCTGGGATTTAGTCATTGTTGTTGACAATATAAACCGCGCGCAAATATGCTTCTTTTGCCATTCAAATCTGCGCATTCGAAAATCGTAAAACAACCCATAGTTAAGTCTTGGTACAAAAACATGTTACAAAAGTCTTGCCATCATGGCATTGCTGATAGCTTTCGGGAGCAAACACGCAGGCTCACGGTAGCTGGTTATCCTTTCCATGTATTAGTATTGGTGGCACAATCATTGCTCAAGGAAGCTATGGTGTTAGGCTGCTGAGCACGAGGTCGCGGGATCGAATCCCGGCCATGGCGGCCGCATTTCGATGGGGGCGAAATGCGAAAACACCCGTGTACTTAGATTTAGGTGCACGTTAAAGAACCCCAGGTGGTCAAAATTTCCGTAGTCCTCCACTACGGCGTGCCTCATAATCAGAAAGTGGTTTTGGCATGTAAAACCCCATAATTTAATTGCTCAAGGAAATCGGAACTAGGGCATCATTATCTGGGAGGGAGCCTTGCGGTCCAAGCACACGTGAAAAAATAGCGGTGATGCCATACATTCATTCAATCGCGCACCGTACAAAGAAAATTGGTAAAAGATGCAATGTAAAAGTGGTGTCCTCCGCACTGGAAAAATTGCTGAGCATGTATGTGAAAGTAAACCCAGGTGCTATGCAGAAACGAGGTTGTGAAACACAACACGGAAAGAAGTTCGTCGACTGCACCGAAGAAGTGGTATATTCAATTCCAATTCAGTGCAGCAGAAAGTACATCGGACAGACTGGACGATGTTTGAACGAAAGATTAAAGGAGCATGATTATAATGTTTCAAAAGCAGTTGCGGGACATCTTGGGATACATTGTAGAGATTGCAAATGTTGGCCATTCTTTAAAAAAATGCAATATTGTGAGCAAAGATGGCAGACAACTGACGCGAGAGGTAATCGAAGCCACTGAGATTGCGCATGTGGGAAGTATGTGCGTAAGCATGCCATCTTTTTCCCTTAGTGTGAAAGAAATAGATTTCCTCACGCACTAATCTTAAATTTTGTATCCTTGTTCCTTTTTTTTGGCGATGTTGAGTGCAGCAAAATTGATCACGTGAAAAGCCAGTTTGGCATTGGTGGATTGGATTGGCCCTGTTCGTAAAGTTTTTTTCGCTCCCCCTTTGAGTATCTTCCTGTATTTATTCCATTGACAAGGGAATAAAACTATTGTTGCAAGTAGTGCTCTGTGGTGTGTGTTTCTCTTCTGCGTGTCTCGTCAAAATGTTGCGCAATCCAACCTCTAATATGCTATACCAACGCGCCCAGTCTTTCAACCTTGGCTAAGGGATTCGTAGCACATACATCCTCTCACTAGAGGCTGCTGCTGCGATATCATTTTTCTAAAGCCTGTGCCTCCCGGACCTTGTGTCCAAGGGGTCACTCGTGAGCTACGAGTGCTCCTGTTACGTGTTTACTACAGCATCCTTTTGTCATAGGAATTTTATGATCATAGCATACATCTCTAGTCATTCTCATTATTTTAATACCTGAGCATTTTACGCACTTTACCGCATTTACGTTTTAGGCCTCTCACTGTCAGGTTACATCTACCGTTCACAATTCTAATTCACAACTTTGAAATATACCACATTCTATCATCGACAATCCATTTATTATTTTTTGCTTGGCGCTCCTTGTGGCAATAAAATACGTAAATCATCATCATAAAAAACGGGTCGTACCTAGTGCATTTGTGGTGCAACTTGCTACAGCATCAGGTCGCTATCCTTGAGAAACCCATGTCACGTGGGTGCACCCAACATTGGAAAAATTTAAAGGATCTTTCTTTGTCACTGTAAAGTGGCCCATTCCCGTGGCACATGCCTAGTTACCCACATTGGCGTCAAAGATGTTTGCCTAAGAGTGACAGACTGGTGCATACCCAGTGACCCAAGTTGGCATCAAACAGTGGAGGCCAATGGCACACATACCTAGTAGTCCAAGCAGGTGTCACAGAGTTTCTTCGAACAGCGGTACCTACCCAGTCCCGCATGTACAGTGACCCACATAGGTGGAAAGTTCGTTTAAGAGGCACATATATGTAGACATTGAATGCCACATACTCAGTGACTCACGTCGGTTCGATGGTTGGTTTCGAATGCTGTTCCCTCAGCATAGCAGTACGATGCTCTAACCATTCGACCATGGACTGCATGGTGACCCAGGTTCGCTGGAAAATGGTTATATAAAAACATACATTAATAGTTATACCTCGGGAAGTCCATGCAGTACCCTGAGAATGCTAATGCATTAAAAGTGCTTTGTAGTCAAAATTGAATCAGTCATTGAATGATGTTTCACTCAATAACCATCACAATATGGTGCCATAAATTTTAAGCGCATTGGACAGAGAATATTCCTAGTGATTAGTTTCTACCCTGCTAGTTAGTAATGCTTAGCTAATTACTGGTTTAATAATGCTTTCTATGACACCCATGAACAGCATGGTTGAATGGACTACTGATGTTGCAATCAGGAAAGTGAGTCATCATCATTAATGACTCCAGCCTATCAGTGCTGCAATACGGCCTGGTTGGTATGACATCTTGGAGTACTATGTAGTGCATATAGATGATAGAAGAAGGTACGTGAAAGACACAGATGCGGCGTTAATGAAAGGGTCTGTTGAACAAGAAATGAAGTCAACTTCATTCAATTTCAATCGAACCCATGCCACACGAGTTGCTCAAGGGAGCCTGTCACTTCCTAGCAATTGTCATTTAACCACCAACTGATTGATGTTTCATTACCAGCTAGCTATTCATCAGACATTACAATTAAGCTACAACTGCATGTGATTGTAATCTGGTTTGACAGTGTTTCTTGCATTTAAAAGAAAAAGTTCAGTGCTATTGATTGTGTGCAGCATATCTTTATTTAGGCTATCAATCTCTTTTTTTTATCAAGATTGCTGAAGTTCAAAAAGTTTATAAGACAAGCATCACCTTTAAAACTTTGTAACTAAACAGTAGCAACCAATGTCACAATTATCTGAACTGCATGTATTGGACATCTAAATTGATAACATTTTTATATTATATGTTACAATGAATTGCAGAGAAGCCTCTTGGCTCCTTATGATCTGAATTATATTTAATTCATAAATAGAACTTTTGCAAAACTAGTGCCAACAATTTAGAAATTTCGTGTAAGCTGTAAACTAGTGCAGAATTCCAATGTTTATTTTTGGAGCTGAGATCTCAACTATTTGCTTCAATATTGTTACGCGTAGGACGAGTCAGTAAGACGAGTGACTATTTATAGGTTATATTTACAACAGCGGTTGCAGCGCTGACCAGTTACATTCACAGTGCAAGCCCAGTTTGTTCTTCCTCCTCTTTGCTCGAGTCATGGCGCCCGCGCGCCTCCTTCAAACAAGCAAATGTCACACGCATCTAGCATAATCCTCTGGCGGCAGAAATGACATCCCGGAGTGTCTAAATGTCATCACTGGGAGGGTGATACTGCTTCAGTCGTGTAACGTGCACCATATCGCTGGACTGGGAAGCGGATGGGGCGTCAGGGGCGATCTCGTAGGTGACGGGAGTCACGGCACGAAGCACTCGGTATGGGCCTGTGTAACGACCAGCCGACCTGACGTGACGGAGACCATAGAAGTACCCAAGAACCACGTGGGAAGTGCACGTCTTGGTGTCGCTGGTCGTACAAACGCCTTTGACTGTCTTGGGATTTCGGTAGGCGGTCACGGGCAATTTCCCTTGCGTGGACACAGCGGCCGATGGCATCAAGTGCATATTCACTGGTCAGTGCCGCATGAACAGGGAGGGTTGTGTCGAGGGGCAGCGCTGGTTCTTGGCCGAACAGAAGGAAAAATGGGGAATAACCGGCTGTGTCGTGGCACGAGGAATTATAAGCAAATGTGACAAATGGTAGAGCGAGCTCCCAGTCAGTGTGGTCCGAAGAGACATATTTCACGAGCATGTCTGTGAGAATGCAATTGAGACGCTCCGTGAGGCCATTTGTTTGCGGATGGTATGACGTGGATAGCTTGTGCCTCGTGGCACAGGACTGCACGATGTCCGCGATAACTTTTAATAGGAATGTCTGGCCACGGTCAGTGAGAAGTTGTCGCAGAGCTTCATGTAATAAAATCACATCGCGGAGAAGAAAATCGGCGACATCTGTGGCGCAGCTTGTAGGAAGCGCTCGGGTGATGGCGTAGCATGTGGCATAATGCATGGCCACAGCGATCCACCTGTTCCCAGAGGTAAAAAGAGGAAAAGGGCCAAGTAAGTCCAAACCAACCCGAAAGAATGGTTTCACGAGAATGTCGAGTGGTTGAGAGTACCCAGCAGGGAGCATCGATGGTGTCTTGCGTCGCTGGCATTTCTCACACGCAGCTACGTATCTTCGAATGGAGCGAGCAAGCCCTGGCCAAAAGAAGCGTCGGTGGATTCGGTCGTAGGTACGTGACACACCCAGATGACCGGCAGTGGGGAGGTCATGAAGTTCGTGGAGAACAGCCAAGCGAAGGTGTTTGAGGATCACAAGGAGTAATAACCGGTGAACGTTGTAGCAGTAGAGTATGCCATCTTGAAGTGTGAGTAAGCAAAGGGAACTGTCGGCAAGTGACGATTCCAGGCGTTCAATGATGATACGCAAGGACGGGTCACGGCGCTGCTCGTCGGTGACATGGAGCAGGGGAAAACAGAGAGAACAAAGGCATCAGTGTCAGTGTCAGACGTAGAGGTCTCGTCTCCGATTGGGTAGTGAGAGCGGCAATCTGCGTCCTGGTGTTGTCGTCCCGACTTGTAAGTCACTGTGTAGGGATATTCTTGTAGTCGGAAAGCCCGACGACCGAGCTGGCCAGTAGGATCCTTGAGCGACGAAAACCAACAGAGCACATCATGGTCTATGATTACTGAGAAGGGCTTGCCATATAAATATGGGTGGAACTTTGAAACAGCCCAGACGAGAGCAAGACATTCGCGCTCGGTAATGGAATAGTTGTGCTCTGCAGTTGTCAGGAGCTGGCTAGCATAGGCTATAATGAGGTTGTGTCCGTGTTGGCGTTGCGATAAGACGGCGCCGATCCCATAACCACTGGCATCAGTTCGGACCTCTGTAGGTGCGGAGGGGTGAAAGTGGGCCAAGACCGGTGGATTGGTGAGAATCGTGATAAGGTGTGGAAATGCGGCAGCCTGAGGGGAACCCCACATAAAAGGCCCGTCTTCAAAAGTCCAGTGAGTGGTCGAGCGATTGCTGCAAAATCTTTCACAAACCATCAGAAATAAGAACAGAGCCTTACAAAACTCCGGATATTGTTGACAGACTGAGGTATAGGAAAAGCTGTTACTGCTCGAACCTTCTCCGGCTCGAGTTGTACTCCGGAAGCATCGATGAGGTGGCCTAGCACTGTAATCTGTCGGCGCCCGAAGTGGCACTTTGATGAGTTTAATTGGAGCCCAGCCTTGCGGAAGATGTCAAGGATAGCTGCGATACGCTCAAGGTGCGTCTCAAATGTAGGAGAAAACACAAGGACGTCTTCGAGGTAAGAAAGGCAAGTTGACCATTTGAAACCTTGAAGCAGAGAGTCGATCATCCGTTCAAATGTGGCGGGGGCATTGCATAAACCGTAAGGCATAACCTTGAATTGGTAGAGGCCATCTGGAGTGACAAAAGCGGTCTTTTCTTGGTCTTGCACATCGACGGAAATCTGCCAATAACCAGATTGAAGGTCAATGGACGAAAAGTATTTGGCACCGTGAACACAGTCAAGAGTGTCGTCGATTCGTGGTAAAGGTTAACGTCCTTTTTAGTAATTTGGTTCAGGTGGCGGTAATCAATGCAGAAACACCACATGCCATCTTTCTTTTTGACGAGCACGACCGGCGATGCCCGAGGACTGGACGAGGGCTCAACAATGCCTCTGGCGAGCATCTTGTTTACTTCCTGCTAAATAACTTGCAGCTTTGCCTAGGACAAGCGATACGGTCGGCGGTGAATGGGAACAGCATCACCAGTGTTTATCCGATGCTTAACAAGGGACGTCTGACCAAGTCGTCGATTGTCAGTGTCAAATATGTCGCGGTAGGAAAGCAGAAGGCGATATAGGGTGACTGCTTGGTCAGGTGCGAGGTCCAGGGGGACCATGGGATGTAATGGGCCGTCGAGGTTCAAGGAATCCTGAGGGTATTCAGGAGGATCTGGAGACGCATCGCCTGCAAAGGCAGTGACGTGGTTGTCTGTCACTGACCGGAGCGTAGCCACCACTATGCCTTCAGGTAACACTTGCTTCGTCAAGCCAAAATTGATAACGCGGAGGCACATCCTATTAGCGGCAAGGGTTACGACGGAGTGTGGCACAGAGATGTCGCGCCCCAGGAGAACATCACAAATAGGTGCGACGACATAGTCGCCGTCGGGCACGGTTGCCGTTGAGGCCAATTCGACAAAGGTTAGGGCTTTTGGAGGTAAGTGAACAAACGCTGTAGTGCAGAGAGTGTTCGGTTGTTTCGGGTGAACGTCTGAAAGAAGAGGAAGCTCTAGGCACAGTGTACCGGTGACACAGTTGATGAGGGCAGAATGCATCGTCAGAAAGTCGAGCCCGAAGATTAGGTCATGAGGGCAAGTGGTCAGCACCGTGAACAGGACTGGAACGTGGCGGCCAGCAATTCCTATGCGAGAAGTGCACATACCCCTGATGGCAAGAGTGGCACCATTGGTGATGCGTACGGCTCAAGTGATGGCAGGTGGAAGAACTTTTTTGAGGCAACGACATAGGTTAGTGTTCATTATAGACACTTGGGCTCCAGTATTAATTAATGCCGTCAACGGAAAACCATCTGCATCAACTTGAATTAGGTTCATGTTGGTGAGGAGCGTCAACGGAGGATTTGGAAAGAACGAACGTGATGCAGCACTACCTCCAAGAGCTGCATGGCCTAGTTTTCCGTTTGTCGGTTTGTCGAGGAAAAGCAGCGAGGTTGGGGTGAAGGGGAACGATGGCGTTGAGGCGACAGCAATCGCACGGAGGAGCAGCTATCAGGGGGCATCAGAAGTAGGGTACAGACAGCGAGGGGAATAACGGCGAGCGTCGGCATATGGGCGAGGAGCAGGGAATGAGCTCCAGTACGGCGGCATCAAGGTGGTGCGGCAGTGATGGGATAAATGATCAACGCGGTGGCAGCAGAAGCAGATCGGTTTGTCGTCTGGGGTTCACTATTCAGCAGGATTGCATGGTCTGGGAGCGAAATACTGGTCATTACAGGTTGCGGATATTGTAATGGGTGCCGAATCGAGTTGGGAGACAGAGGAGGTGGTAGGGATGCCAAGGTTTGCAATTTCTTGCCACACAACTGCTTGGATAACAGAAATAGTGGGGGCCACTTGGTCAAAGGTACCTTCAGGGGGTCGTGGATTAAGGGGGGCGAGACTCGCCACTTCAATCTCCTGGCGAACGATACAGGTGACATTCTCTTGAAATGGTCATGTGGCGGTAAGAGCGGAGCAAGAGGACGTAGCAGGGGTGTTTGTGAGCCGGGAAAAGTGTGGTACGACGTGGCGGCTTTTGGCTACCTCGGAGCAGCAGTAGTCTGACGACGGCGTCAACGGTAGAAACGTCATTATAGACGAGCAAATTTAAGGCGTCGTCCACGATGCCTTTTAAAATATGGCCCACCTTGTCAACCTCGGTCATGTGCTCGTTGACTTTCCAGCAAAGTGCGAGCACTTCCTGTATGTAGGAGACATATGATTCGGTCGACAACTGGACCTGGGTGGCAAGCTCTTTTCATGCAGCCTGTTAGCGACCTGACGAGTTGCCAAAAAGGTCGTGAAGCCGCTCTTTGAAAAGGTCCCAGCTGGAGAGCTCGTCCTCATGGGTGCAAGAACCAGACACGCGGTGTACCGTCCAGATAAAAGATCACATTGGCAAGCATGATGGTAGGGTCCCAGTGGTGGCTTTGGCTAACACGCTCATACATGCTGAGCCAGTCGTCGACGTCAACGTCATTTTGACCAGAAAATGTCCCAGCATCACAAAGACTAGGAACTGTAACATACGTTGGGGTAGGCCCCGCAGCTGTAGGTGGCAACGGAGTGGTTCCATCGGAAGCCGTGGCTGAGAAGACGACGGTGCGGATGCTTAGGAGAATAGGAAACGTTCGACCTCCACCACAATGTTAAGTGAAGAACGAGTCAGTCAGACAAGCAACTATTTACAGGTTATATATACAACAACGGTTGCAGTACTGACCGGTTAGATTCACTGCGCGAGTTATGCTCTTTGTTCGAGTGATGGAGCCCATGCACCTCCTTCAAACAAGCAAATATCACACGCGTGTAGCAATATATTTGTATTTATGATGGCAGTTATTATAAAAATGTGAGAATTTCAGTGGTGGAATAGCCATTTCACATTTCGGTGCAGGTCTGGGCGCAGGCAAAGGGCCGATTTGGCTCAGCAGCAAGCACTTTTGGCACAGGGTCCAATGCACATGTGCTTACCATATACCATGCAGATTTTAACTGATATAGTCTATATGTTGTAGACACGGATTTGCGTGAGGCTTGCCCTGCAAGTGCAGTCAGGAAAGGATGCGATGGTCCTCCACACCATGACTCACAAAGGGCACCATGGCTGCATTCATTGATACAGTGCAGAGGATAATTAAGTGAGGATGCAGCACAGTGCAACAGTCAGAGCTTGTGGGCAAAGGCTCACCGCAAGGCCAATCTAGTCTGCGGGCCTGCACTGAACATGATATCATGCAATATACTCATGTCGAGCCATGCACATTAGGGAGTTTTCGAATAGGGGCAGAAAAAAAAAGCAGCGACGCCACTGTGCATGCGCAAGACACAAATAGGGTTTCACATTGGTGTCGGCGATACTATTTCACCGAAATAGCCAAATAACACGGCAACAAAGACACAACGAAAAAGCTTTGCTTTTTGAACGTGGCAGCACCCATCGATGTGGCGGCTCTCGCCATGTACCACATTCAACCTCATTCGCTAATACCATTCTTAACTATGCACCACCTGAGATTCTTCTCGCAGAAGCTCTTTTGCAAAGCCCCACTATCGCCTTTAAACATCGAATCAGCTTACGTTTAATCCTAAAATGTGACATATATACTCGTTTGGCAGATTCCGCGTTATCACGCAGGTCCGAAATAAAGCACCACTAAGATGGTACAGCGGTACTACATTGCACGTCCGTCAGAGAAATATGTGCGAATGATGAACCGAATGACTCCAACGGGCCCATAGAGTTTCTCACTATATAGTGAGAAATAGAGTTCAGTGAGACAGTTTCAGTTTCTCATGAACAGACGGGTGTACTGAGCACCCATCTCTAGAGTTACTCACTATACTGTTATGTCTAACCTATTAATTCTTATTAGTATGACAGCATTTATTTGATTCACACTAGACAACACTTACTTTAGTGCCACTATATTACAGATCAGTGGACGGGCCTCTGCTTCCTTCTATGATTGATGATGATAGCGTGCTGTTGGTTTTGATTTCAGCTTTGATAGCTGTGAAGCATCGACGGAAGGATGGTTTCGCTCTTATGCATGCTTCGGCGCAGGCTTGGCACAACTTTCCACTAAAATGTCGTTTTGGTGCAGGATGGCCCAAAAGGCACAATTGGTGCAGCTGTTCCACCACTAAAATGTATCTTTCTCTCTTAAACCCGGGAAATTTCATTCAGATTGTTCAGTAGTTTTCTAACGTGCAAATGCTTTGCATTTCTGTGTAATTTAATAGAGAACTAGCTAGGTAACAGTTGGTCCTGAACTATCTTACTCTTAACTGACCGTTCACAATTGGCATTTTTCAGTTTCAAATTTTTCTTCTTGAAGTGTTGATCAGTGCTGACCCCACTCTTGCCCATGGGCCACTCACTCTCATATTATACTAAACAGGCCAAGAACTTGGCCTCTGTGTTTCTCAATAAAATGTTCTGGTTCTCAACGCATGTGACTCGGGTGAGAAGCTGCATATTTTCTTTCATTGCGCAGCAGAAATCCTTTTGTGTTTTTCCATTTATTGTATCCCCCATATGCGTTCACTGCAGGGATGACAGCTTCAAGGTGGCCTGTGATTGGACGAGGGCAAAGTTCAGTCCTGATGCAAGCTACGTGGCTGTGGGCTCCCACGATGGAACACTCTTCATATGGAACACACAGACAGCTAAACTGGAGAAAAAATTGAAGGAGATGAGGTGAGTCAATGCAGGCTGAGCTTTGGGCCAGCTAGTTTTAGGTTTCCATGAGTAGATGACACTTCACGAAAGGGAAATATCGTCATCCACCTGACAATGGGATTAAGCTGTGAAGGAAACCTATTTTCTTGTACCTTTGTGCTACTGTCGGGTGAATGACATTTTTTTACTTTTCATGGAACTTTCTCCACCTTGCTGATTTTCATGAAACTTATTTTTCATATTGAATTATTGTTGTGTCTCACCTATTAATTCTTATTAGTGTGACAGCATTTATTTGATTCACACTAGACAGCACTTATTTAGTGCCACAAGGTGTGCTTTTACCATTAAAGCTGTTGACGCTGAGATTGGCATTGAGTTTTTCCATTCGTATTCATAGATATACTTTGTGATACATCCAAGCAGTGTGGAGGGCAGTCAAGTGGCTAATTATAGTTCGCCGACACATCATCCCCCTTCATGTGACTAGCATGTTGGTCACAATTCACACACATTGCAGCGGGGGAGGGGAATACAGTATTTAATGCAGTAAATCCCAGTTGGCACATTTTTCAAGGGACTGCGAAAAAGAAACGTAACAGCTGAGAGAATGTAACAGTGAGGAAGGACTCAAATCACCATAGTAACATCAGGAACAGCTCTGAATGGCTGCTAGTACAGTTATTAGATGTCTCACTGCCTGTACTGTGACTGAAGACAGTGTGCGCACGTGTTTATAATTTAGGGATACAGACTGTTTCGTAACAGTGACCCCATATCACTTTTAAAATGCCTCACCGCATAATACAGCTGTATTGTGGCGAAGCTGATTTAAAAGAACTGCCAAAAACCACAATCGCACCGAGACACGCTACTTGGGACTGATAATTGTTTTCCTGGCAGGGCTTGTCAAGCTTAACTGCGAGTATACCTTTATTGTCCTTGTAGCAATGTGCAAGAGAAAATTTGCCTTTGTATCACTAAATGTATGTGACTGCCACATTCAAATGCAACGTAAGATGCGGGAGCATTACACAATGGCTATTTATCAAATGGGAACATAATACATGGGAGCTAATGGGCTTTAGGTTGGGACTGTGAAGAGTAGGTGCAACAGCCAGGAAGACGCAACGGTGAGGAATGTATCAGTGGGGTTCCACAGTACTAGTACAATAATTTGACAAGTTGGTCAAGTTGGTTTCCATTCATAGGCCACAGACAGCCTTTGTAGCTTTTACGCTCTACTATGTCACCATGGATCCTCTTACTCATTGACCTACTCCTCCACCAATGGTTCCATGCACCATGCCCTCCATGCTATGAGTGGACAACACGGAGTGCCAACTCTCCTGATGAGGCAGTTTAGCTTGTGTCCTTTTGACTTGCTTCTTAAATCATGCAGGCAGGTTTTGCTAGAGCTGTACATTCACACAGGGTCTGTGTTCATTTCTTGTTTGTTTTTTGTTTTTTTGTCAGCGTCTGTATGTGTTCCCCTCTGCAGCGCTTCAATTCAGGCTTCAGTAAGTTCAGCAGTCGGTGTGGCTGGCTCTCTCTTCAGACCATAGCGCTTGCAGCGGAGATGCTTTCGGTCGCTCCATTGCCACAGCACGTTACTCTATTGCTGCGGCTTGGATAAAGCAAGAATAAAAATATCTTTAACTGCTACAGTTGAACCTAGATATATCGAACAGTGCGGTGATCGCAAGATAGTTCGATATAGCCAGATTTTGATACATAATATTATGTAAAAGCTCGTCAATAACTTCTGCAAATCGATCAATGAACCAAGGGCACGATTGGGGGTCGTTGTTCGGAGCGCGCGTTCAGTTGCGGCGCACACAACCCGCCTTTTTCATTTTCCTGTGCTGCCCTCTGCCGCACACGGCTGGAAACGTTTTGGAAGGGTGCCGGGGCATTCGCTAGTTGATTTGCGTACCTGCGCCCACGTTGAGTGTGGGTCGGTAGTGCGTTTCGTGGATCACTAATCATTATTAATGGCTACTCCGGGGCTGCATGTCGTTCCTGGAAACCATTTATCACTCGCCAACTACTGGGTGAGCAAGCCTGAGTGTGCCCTTGTGCAAACAGTGTGGCCGATAAAGGCACACTGAGTTCCGTCTGCCAACACGGCTGCTTTGGAGTTTGTCATCGGTGGTCGGGCACGCGCGAAGGCTCTCCTGGAAAAGGCTCGTGAACGGGCTTCGCAGAACAGTTTCGTAGACGCAGCGCGCTACGCCGACGGACAGGCCTTTGCTGTAGTTAGCGTAAATCATGAAAGCCAAATAACGAACGCAATCTCGATTTGGACGACATCCTCTGAAATCGCAGAGCAGGCTGCAATAGCGATGGCCTTATTGGACAACAAGAGGACATCAATCTACAGTGACTCGATAGCAGCAGTTAGGGCATTTGCCAAGGGAACCATATCCGAGCTGGCCCTAGGGATATTAGGAAGCAAAGAGATCACGCCACACACATTAATCTGGTTTCCAGCCCACATGGGACAGATCGAGGGTGCCCCGCCCAACCTCAATGAGTCTGCACACGGAGCTGCGCGAGGGATCATCAACCGCGTAGCTACCGGGCAGCGTGACGCCCGGGGTACTGACAATCGGGACTCTCCTTCCTCGTACACCGAAATTACTAAGCACTTTTACTTGGCTCGGAGGATCTACCCCCTCCCACATTGCAAACTCAATAGACCTCAAGCTTTGACACTAAGGCTTCTACAGACGGGGGCATACCCAAACCCCCTACTTCTTCACAAGATGTAGCCCAAAATTCAGACGACAAATGCATGTGCACTATGCAATGACTTAGCGAACTTACCTCACATGCTCTGGCGATGTCCCGCGTTACGCGGCGATGATAGTAACACTACTTCACGCTGGGATGCTGTCCTACACAGCCCCAACCTCGAAGAACAGTTATGGGCTGTCCAACGGACCCGCGACGCAGCGGAGAGGCTCGGCCTCTCTGTCCCGACGTGGGAGCGGCCCGCTGCGTGCTAGGGCACGCCCTAAAGGACCCTAATAAAGTTTTTCATCCATCCATCCATCCATCCATCTCTGCACTTGGAGCTCACTTTCTGTAGTCTCTTTTGCACATTATTTAGACATTTCGCATATTCAAGAAGCCTGCAAGCGCAGTCTTCTGCATCGTATTTATCAAAGAGGCGCACTTGCTTGCATCGACATCTACAGCCACAGATCGTTGTTAGCGCCAAGTATTGCGGAAAAGATGCATTGCTCATGTGAAATAATCACAAAACGTAGCAAAGCATACATATGTGCGCATATGTATCGTGTTGTTCCACTGTGAGACGAGTCAATATGACTGGCCAAACCACTTAAACAACAGCAATTGTGATCAAGATATTAAAGGCTGTTAATTTGTTACTTATTTTTGCATTTCTTTAACTCCATCATACTTGCAGTTTGTGCATGCCATAAAGCATTATTAGAGAAAACTGTGCTGGCATATGCGCTCATTTATAGGCCGTGTTGTTCTCTTGCGAAAAGGTGGATGCCATCACTGCCACCGGTGGTATAACTGAGCGAGATGGTTGTCTATGCTGCTGTACACCGACTGCACCATGCACCGTCTCTCGTTTGACACAGAGGTCAACAGTGAATGTCTGGGATTGATAAATGTGTCAGCGTAACAACAAGCACAGACCCACCCATCTACGTGACAAATGCGAACGGCAGCTTACGGGCATGGTGACGTACAGATGTTGGCACGGCGCAATGTCACCGCTTGCCGCTTACTGTGTATGCGCCATGCAAAGTGAAGTGTAGTTGATTTCAAGTTGCTAAGGCCAGAACTGAACTATGAAAGCAGTTTCCTTCATCCTAACTGCTTGCATTTCAGTTCAGGACTGCCAGTAGCGGGTGCTGTCAGAGTTGTAGGACGATCCTACCGCTGTCAACCAGATGTAGGAGTCGTCGGACGACCTCGCCGCTGCCACCATTTGAAGGAGTTGACGGTCGTAGAGAGGAACTCGGTGAACAGGATTTATTTACATTTTAACATTTTGAACAAGACATATATTGACAGTCTAGCGTGTGGGAGATACGGGGTTCTTCCTCCGTACTCTTGGGACAAAGGAACGACAGTACACAGTAGTGCAAACAATCACAAGGGCATTTATTGCACCTTTCATAGATCAATGCCTCCTAGCCGAGTTGCTATCCCCAAAACATGCCGATGGGCGCGCGACAAATCTAGAAGTCCGACTCACCGCGAGCGAGCGAATATGTTCGCCCCATGCTGGATCCCAACGCCTGGTCGTCCGCGTGTTCGGTCACGCCAACGGAGGCGCGCTCGAAGGCCGCTACGCGAGGCGGTCTCGCAGAAGCATCGGTCGCCGCGCGCGCGGAACGTCCGGCTCTGTTCGCCGACCCGCCGGGAAAGAGAGCAAGCGCCTGTCCCTCGGCGCCCGAGTAACCCCGCCGCGACGGTGGCGCCATCTCTCACACCGCGCTTGTACCACTCCGAGCGCCGCGGGCGCCAGGCCACGCGAGCCGTGCGGGAGAAGCAGCATATCAGGGGATGCGCTATGCGGGAAAACATCAGGGGAGGCGCGAGGGTCGCTATCCCCACATCCCCCCAACCTTAAATCACTTCTTATTCCGGCGAAACATTTCACACAGTCTAACATTAACACGTGCTTCGCGAACAAGGTGGTACATGCAACAGTGGCCGCGCCGGAGAAATGTCCACACGCTGTCCATAACATGCGAGCCGACTGTCCTTGGGGGTACACCGCTGGCGTCCGCCGGTCACCGCAGCAGCAGCTTTGCGACTCGACGGCACGATCCCAGGCCAGGACTCCGGAGACGATGACGCAGTAGTCGGTACGAGCAAGCGTCGCTCGCGCCGACGCGCCCAGCTGGCAAGAGCCGCCATAGCTGTCGGTGACCGCTGGCTCCTTTGTCCGCCGCCGAGGGTTGTGAGCTGGATGCAGGAGGCCGCCGAAGTCGCTGCGCCGAACTGGCCACAGCAACTCCATCGCCCGGGGTGACTCGATCGTAGTCCGGGGCAGCAGCGCAGACGATGTGCAGGTGACAGCAAGCCAGGGGCGACTCCAATCACGCTGCGTACACTCAAAACACTCGGAAAACACTAAAGTAGTGCAAGGGAGAGGAATTCTGCATGCGCATCGCCCACGTGGTACGATGTTCAACTCGGCTAGCAAAAGATCGGGCAGCTACTCAGATGCTAAGTTCACGTGAACGAAGCTCGCTTCCTTGAGCCGAACGAGTAATTTCAATTCGTGCGAGGGTAAATAGAATGAGGGAAGCAAATTGCAACGCCTCAACGCCACGGTCCACCAGGTTGTGTCCCTCCACGTGCGACAAGCAGCTTCGTAAAGCCTTAGGCCTAAATCGTCGCTACTCTGACAACAACCGGCATCCAAAAACAACACCCAAAATGGGCGCAAAACAGGCAGCCGCGAGGAGACGTTAGCTCTGTGAGGTGGTCCTACTCCGCTTGGTGCACACAGCATCCGAGTTGACGGCGCCCACCGTCCCAGACGGTGTCGGAGCACCCGGTGCCAGGCCGCAATACCAGTCAGCCCGTCGTGGCACCCGTGGCCCGCGGCCACCCGGCTCCCTGAGCCGCGACTTCATCCGAGTCAAAGAGATAGAAGAAGCTATTTACATAAGAAATTCGGACCACCCACGAGGCTTCCGTACTCACTCGCTTCAGGCTTGCCACTGCTCCGCGGGCGCTCAGCCTCGCTCTCCCAGGATGCAGACCACGTGGCTCTCGTACTGACGAATGTCATTAAAGAAAACACTTGCGAAGAGGCTTAGCATGTTGACGTGTTCAAACACACTACAGCCTCCGTCGCCTCGCTCAAGAAAGCACGCCGCCGATGCTAGCGATCAAAATTCACGCTAGGCCTACGCTTCGGTTCAAACAAAGGTCTTGAACGAAGCAAAACTGTTAAATCTATCGTCCGGTGCCCCAAGAGCCCCACGTTGGGCGCCAGATGTGGGAGAAACGGGGTTCTTCCTCCGTACTCTTGGGACAAAGGAACGACAGTACACAGTAGTGCAAACAATCACAAGGGCATTTATTGCACCTTTCATAGATCAATGCCTCCTAGCCGAGTTGCTATCCCCAAAACATGCCGATGGGCGCGCGACAAATCTAGAAGTCCGACTCACCGCGAGCGAGCGAATATGTTCGCCCCATGCTGGATCCCAACGCCTGGTCGTCCGCGTGTTCGGTCACGCCAACGGAGGCGCGCTCGAAGGCCGCTACGCGAGGCGGTCTCGCAGAAGCATCGGTCGCCGCGCGCGCGGAACGTCCGGCGCTGTTCGCCGACCCGCCGGGAAAGAGAGCAAGCGCCTGTCCCTCGGCGCCCGAGTAACCCCGCCGCGACGGTGGCGCCATCTCTCACACCGCGCTTGTACCACTCCGAGCGCCGCGGGCGCCAGGCCACGCGAGCCGTGCGGGAGAAGCAGCATATCAGGGGATGCGCTATGCGGGAAAACATCAGGGGAGGCGCGAGGGTCGCGCATCCCCACAAGCGTGACTCCCAAATGGAGCCCACAAGACGACGCATACAGCAAACAGCTTACGAGCACACAGCTCACAAGTACATTTCGAGCATGACAACAAGCACTCAGCTCCCGACGACGAGCACGCCCTAGCAGCCGGCAAACGCTGCTTATAAGCACTTGATCCCCCCTTGATTCCCTGTGGACGGAAACGTTCGTCCAGTCATCGTTCGACGTCACCGTAGATGATCCGCCCTTTTGGAGGAGGGCTCACAAACACATGTTGCACAGGTTTCAGTGCCGCACACACACACAGGTGTAAAGGTCCGGAGCCGACGTCAGGGGGGCTTCGTAGAACTCTGCTTCGTCCCGAGTGGCGCGGCCGGGTACCACATTCCTGAGCTGACCCCGCACCACATGGCTGCCGGTTATTCGCAGTTCTCTGAAGTGCGCCCCGTCCGGTTGGTCGGGAACACGTGCAGCGGGCTGAAATAGCTGGCACGTTGCCACCCCGTCCGGCCATTCCTAACAGTGCACAAACTCGATGACGCCAGGCTTGACCTTTGCTGAACAGTATCAACATTGGCTCAGACTTCATGTGTGCGGCTTGAGAGGGTTGAAGCTTGTGCATTTCAAATAGGTAGGCATGTTTGACTCATATTGAGTACAATTAATTACATACACAAGCGAAGGCGCGCTCGCTATTGTGTTGTAGGTTCGACGACCGATCGCGCGGAGTTCGGTCAAACAATAGTCGGCATGCTTATTTTGTCGGTGCCTTCGACAAGAAAGCTCGTCGCAGTACAGCAACTCGCACTCGTCGGTTACGTTCTATACAGTTGCGCCGTTGTTGGCCTGGTATGATGGCTTCGGTGATGTACTGTGCTGAATAGTCGATCAATCGTTGGCGTGAGCATCTTGTCGGTCTCGTATCTACCCAGTATTACCGCGCCTTAAATGGGCATGTGAAGTCAGGCATGCACTGCCACCACCAGCAAGTGAGGGTCCCCGCTACAAGAAGGCTTCGTCAGCAACGTGATGTTTTTAACCCTTTCAGGGTCGATTTCTTTTATTGCAGATTCCAATTCTTCTAAGCGACCTATTTCGAAGAAAAATTATCGTGATTTTTCTAGGGTGACCTTAACGTGAGAAAAAAATATTTTGTGTTGGTATATGTGTGCTGTTTATTTATGAATAACAACAATAAAAAAGGAAATAAACTTATAAGAATTAAAAATATTATGCATCGTTATACACATAGTTCAAGAATTAGAAAATGCGCACACGAGAATATTTCACAAGTCTCAAGTGTTCCTTGCTCTTACTCTAATAGTTACGTTCATAGCATAATTGAACTGTGCAAATGAGCACATTCAAGCAAACTGTGTGGTTGTGTGCCCGTCACAAAAGCAAAATGTGTAACAAACTTCTACTAATCTTCATCTTATTGCCAACCAGAGGCGATTAGTTTCCGCAAGTCTCCAATAAAGAAAAGGAAAAGAAATGCATGCACGGCGGCATCCTTCCTATGCGCACCCCTGTGAGCAATAAACGAGCGAGAAACAGGCGGTCGCCCTTTCAGCGATTAGTAGCGAGATAACCATCAGTTTTGCGAGCGCAAGAAGCCGAAACTGCCCGCGTGCGCCAATGCGCGAGCGGTAGTATATAGATGTGCCAGAGCAAACTAGCTCTAAAGCAAACCATGAAATGAAAGCCAAGAGTGGGAGGTGAGAGAAAAAGAAGATCCTTGTATTCCTACATAGTGGCAGCACATGCCAGGAAAGAAAAAGTTAGGAAATTGACGCGCTTTTTAAACGTACAGACGGCGCCGTAAATATATGGCATCGACCATTTTGGACTTCTTCACGGTGCCGTATACTTACGTCATTGACCCTGAAAGGGTTAAGTGTTGCCTAAGCTTAACGCATGGGTTTTTCGATAAATTTGCTAGCCATCAATGAAAGGTGACAACTACATGGCTCATGGTGTCGTCCGGGCCACTCGGACAAAGCCCTGGCTGCTTTCTGTTTTAAAGTGGAGTTGCAGTCTTGCGCTACGCACATTTTTGGCACCGCATTGACGTCGAGCTACTAGTGAAGTTTCAACGTGGTACACGGCACGAGTCTTTGCATCAGCGCCTTTCCAAACACTTTCTTTTTTTTTTTCGGGGACTTCCCCGCACGCGACCCCTCCAAAACATTTCACGACTAATCTGCTAGGGCAGGGCACATGCACTGTTGCACCATGATAAAGGCGGATTGGCCTAGGCCGCGCCGGCTTCGTCCGCCACGCGAAGTCGGCGTGGCCTAGGCCAATTGCGCGCGGTGCAACCGAATGTGTGCTCCACAACAACGATTGCATCCCAATCGTGGCGCAGTAAAAACTGCAAAAAGCACTGCAGCAGTGTCGCCTGCTTCTTATTGCCAGCCACATGCTTAAACACAGAGTCCTCAACATAGTCTAAACGATCCAGAAGCGATAGACCGGTACCCTCTATTGCGTCGCAGTAGCGGCGCAGAAGGGCCAAAGCAGCTACAGTCCCAGTTGAAGTCGGGAGTGGAGCAACATCAGTGCTTGCAGGATCAGCCTTTGCAGCATTCTTCGTTTGGCTGCTACTTCCGCTGCGATCTCCACGTTCGTCAATCGAAGCGTTTTGAAACACTGTCAATAACAAAGTATTAAGTGGCGTCTGCCAAGGCATGTATGAGTGATGCTAGTGAGCGCGCACTGTCGTGCGTCTGTGGATGCAAACCGCTAGTTCTCGTGAGGCCCGGCAGGCGCAGAACGCGGCACTGAGAAGGAGTCAGTGTGGCAACTGCAGTGCGTCATTGACGTTACCGAACTAGCCAAGTTGCCATGTGCAAATGCCGCTGTGTTCAAATGGCGCCCTCGGCGCAATCGATGACTGCAGCCATGGTGCGCAGCAGTCAGGAACGCCCATCGCGCCACCGCTATCTTCGAGGGTGTTGTGGAAAAACTCACCAACTGTCAACAGAGTGCACATAGTCTGGGGTGCTGGTCTGGTGCTGTCGCACGTGGCGTAAAAGGCGACAGAAAGAAGCCGCGATCCCCCACTTTCGAAGCTGTAGAGAAGGCGGTCTTCAAGTGGTTTTTGGATGCAAGAGCAAGCGGCACTCTTGTGAGTGGGGCACTGTTGCAGTGCAAAGTGAGGGACTTCGCATGCATCAGGCAGCACGATGATTTTGTGCCGAGTATCGGCTGGCTACAGCGTTTCAAGGAGTGCCACGACATCGTCGGCAGGGCTGTCAGCAGGGAAGTGCAGTCTGTCGACCGCGAAGCTGCAGTGCACGCGTGGGTAAAGACAAACATTGGACAGCTGCTAGAAAAATACAGTGCCAAGGATTTGTTTAACGCAGATGAGACAGCCCTGCTGTACCAGATGCTGCCACAAAAAACCTTCGCCCTCAAAGATGAACGCTGCCAGGACAGTAAGAAGAGCAAGGTCTGTATAACCGTGTTGCTTTGTGCCAACATGGATGGGTCAGAAAAGGTGCCGGCCCTCGTGGTCAGCAAAAGTGTGTCACCACGATGCTTCAAAGGCAAATGAAAGCTCCAAGTGAGTTATGTGTCCTACCGTAAGGCTTGGATGACGAGAGAAATTTTCGCACAGTGGCTGCAGGAGTGGGACCGAGCGGCTGGGCAAGCTGAACTGGAAGATATGCCTCGTACTGGACAATTGCGCAGCCCATCACACTGCCGCCGCGTTAAAAAACATCGAGCTATGCTTCTTGCCGCCAAACTGCACTGCAGTTGTGCAACCCCTTCACCAAGGTGTTATCATGAACTTTAACTCGGGCTACTGCAAGCATGTGATCCACCGAATTCTGCTCAATATGAGCATGAAGCGCGAGTCCACGATTGACTTGCACAGGGCGATCGAGATGCTGCAGGCTACTTGGATGGCTGTGCCGGCAAGCATGATTGCCAATTGCTTCCGGCATGCCTCCTTTGGCATCAGCAGCGGCGGTTAGAGCAAAGGTCTCGGTACTGCCGACAACGAGGGTGAGGGTGCCGCGAGCAACCAAGCCCTAGCGTCGTGGGACGCTCTCTTTGACACTGGCGTTGTGCCCGACTGGGACACCTTCTGCACGTATGTCAGTGCTGGTGCTAATGCGGTGACAACGGAAGAGCTAATGGAGGCGGAAATTGTGCGCGCAGTGACGGGGGTGCCTAATGAGGACAGTGACAAATGTGTCTACCACAGCCCGGAGCCTAATATTGACAAACCCAAGGTACCGACGCTGGCACAAGCGCTGGATGCAACAGACCTGCTGCACCGCTTCTTTGGCGCTCATGATGACGACAAGGACGGGCTCAAAATAGCGGCTGCAGCTGAAAAAGCCATCATTTGCCTGAAGAAGAAGCGACAAAAATCTATCAAGTACTTTTTTTCTGCAAAGGGAGCCGCCAGCTGGTGTGCTGTTCATCGATCAGTGATGAGCCGTTTGGTGTGAATAAAGTAGCAATTCCTTGCCGTCTTTTTTTTTTCACTTGTTTTTTTCCGTGCGACGGCCATTCTCTTTTCCACCTGGCAGGCTGCTGTGAGATTTGGTTGTGAGTGCATCCTCTCTTGCTTGCTAATTGTGGATAGAAATGGATAGTGGCTATAAAGAACTAATGGTTATAACGAAGTAATTATGACCTCCCTTCACCTTCGTTATAACGAAGTTTTACTGTATGTGAAATGTGTTCTTATAGAGGGCACTTTGTACAACCAAATGGAGCATAACCAAATGAAGCTCCGATGCAGCGATCGAACAGCTTTGCAGCGACCGACTGTGCCGTCTGCATGTATCGTTCACAATCTTTCGCTTTCGCTGCGAGCGCATTTTCGCACTGTGCCATGAGCTTTAGGCTGTAGCATATGAGCATTTGACAGTACAGAAGGAACCTTGGTTACGTGGACGCTATCAGAGCTGTTCAAAAGTAATTTCATTGCAACTAGGGACTTCGATGCCTAGGCAACTTGTGACGTGCCATTGCAACAATTCAATCTTCCTCTTCTTCTTTTCTTGTAAATTCTTGAACATTTCAGTATCATTATTTCTCATGTTGCATCGCACTGTATGTTTATCGGTCTTCTCATCCAAAAATTTTTCCAGCTGCTTCTTTTTCTTAAACCAGTACATTCATTGTTTAGTGCTAATACAAACATGATCATATTGCTACGGAAAAAGGCATTGCCATGCTATTTTTTAATGTGCTTCTTAATGTTCCCTTTCTATGCCAGTGAACATGCCAGTATCTAGCATCAACAAGTTGATAGACCAGAGCTGCATAAGACGGAAGTGTGCTCAGGCGAGTGTCTCAGTGCACACTTTCTGCTACTTACCAAACATCTCAGCCCCGATGCCATAGCAGAAATATTCCTTGCGGAAGTGCCTGCTGCACAGCTGAGTTGTAGCTGATGGCTGCTTGCCGGTTCTAAGTTTCGCAATCTAAGCTTCATGCAGCTTCTTGTTCTGTGGGTACGTGTGAAGGCTGACACCGTGCTCCGTTGTGCATGTCTGGCACTGCAGCACCGAGCAGTAGCCTACCATGTTGGAGCCCTTCAAAGGCAGCCACTACCTATTGTAGTGCTTTCAAGTGTTGCGAGGCAGACACTCAAAGCGTGAAAACTTCCCTGCTTATCAGAACCACAGCACAGGTGGGACTTTAAACTTTTGTTTTCAGCTTGCTTTGGCACTTCCGAAGTAGCTGACGCGGCTGCTGTGTTCACGTGATCTCTTATACAATGTCACACCGATGACGGTGCCAGCTTTTCCAGTGGTGGAGTTCACCCCCAATACTTAAATACTTTCCCCATATGCAACACTGCTTCATAGAAGTCCCTGTGCCTGCATCTAACGCCTTTGTTTACATGGGACACGTATGTTGAAACTATTCATGCGAATTTTTTATGGACACTAGGCTACCTGTGATATACCTTAAAACCGCTTCAGTTGATGCTAAATAAAATACTAGCTTATCAGACGTGCTTCATACCAAAATTTGAGTATGCTTCTTTTCATATGGCATCCTTTGCATGTGCATATAAACTTACAATCTTTTCTAAATAAAGCTTGCTTTATTGCCTAAGGTTACTCACCACAAAGCAGTGTCACCAAGTCAAAACGGAAACTCTCCTCCCGGCCCTCACATCTTGCCACGTCCCCTCACTTCTTGCTCTTCTACACTCCTCCTACTGCCACCTGACATCAAGATGGACATTGCTGAAAGTGCCTTATCGGACGTCCTCATGCCTAAGCCGTAGTCATGCCATCTCATGCATGAGTGGCCACACATTAGCTCTCAGCTGCTATTTTCTTTCTCAGGCTATTATGCCTCTGCTTACCCGATGCCATCATCTTATATAATGACTGCAAAATGTTGCACCAAGCTAAACAATCATTACTATTTACTGCTAGGTGAGTTGGCTGAAGACTAAAGGATGCATATTAATACAAGAAAATAAATACTTAACTCTTTCCCTACCATGTGGAAAATAAGTAGAATGTGTAAGCGTGACTGAACAAGGACATGGAAAGAAACAGACACACAGAGAGAGCACTGTCTCTGTTTGTCTATTTCTTTCTACATCCTCGCTCAGTCGCGCTTACACATTCTATCATTGATTCAAACCAACTAGCCCGCCAACATGTTTTAACCTTTTTTGAACATAGGTGTTTTTTTTTTTTGTAGGTTACACCAGAATTTCTTCCTGAAGGAACTACTGCACTCAATATTTTATGTGATACATAAACAAAAAGCAGAACTAATGCACTTTTCGCGCATGAAAGTTTTATTAATGACATATGTGTCATAAAAAGATATAAATTGCCAAAATCAAGATTGTGGGATAAAATTTAACAAAGTTTGTGAAGACATGCTTGTATCTAGTAAGAAAAAAATTTTAAGAAATTATTAGGTAAACAAAATGTATTGCAGTCTAATAGGCGCTATCTCCAAAAAATTAAATTTTCCATTGAACAGGTATTCCACTACAAAAATTTAAGTGCAAGCAGTACAGCTTGGCTTGCCTGGCTGCGGCCGCCGATGTTTCAGGCTGGGTTTGTCGTCGTCGTTTTCAGTGTCAAAGTCCGATGAAAAGGCAACATCCTCAGACTCGCTGCTGCTCGGTCCATCGATAAAATCAGCCGCATGTGCAGTGGAATCGTGACATCTGCGATCTTTCGAAGTACTCCCCGAGGCGGTCATTCTTGCTTTCCACTTTGATGATCGCGAAGCTTTGGAGTGCATTCAAAAATTAATGTCGGGCTGGAAAAAAGTGAACTCTTTAGAAAACAAAAATATAGTTCTCCTCCTTCATGTTCGATAGTGCTGTGTGTCTGTGAGCGGCGTAGAAGGTCTTGAAAATTGTGTTTCAAACCATCATTAGTGGGCTAATAATGCCCAATGGACACGGTACAGAAAGAGTTGACCGACCCTGAAACTATTTTGACGATATTGTATAGACGTACTGCGTCATTAGGGTAGCTCCTAACTGACACATCTAAGTGATGTGCGTAAAGCGTGTAACTTATTGTAAGGTTTTAAAACTGTGCATCGCTACCAATCGCTGCACGCCACTTGGCAGAGTTTTCAACCGCCCCTAACCAGGTGACGGAAAATGACCAGATGACGCCGATAGAGCGAGCTATCCAATTGGCGGCCCAGGACACGTCATCAATAACTTTTACAACTTTGTGGCGAACAAATGTTGTTCATAATAGTTGGAATGTTAGTCAATTTGTTTCTATAAAAAAAAGAAAGTAACAGAAAGAGAATGCACAAGGACAAGTCGTGATTACACTCAAGACTTCTGGCACACAGCAAGTGTCATCTGCTTGTGTTACAATGTGCTCTGTGTTGACGAGAGCTCCGCAGTCAGTGTTGATCCCGATCTTTCTTTACACAAGAACCACCGTTCCCCATTGTTACACTGTGGGCTGCAAACGTAGCGACTAGCAATATGTCAAGCTTCGACATTGTGTCCCTCTGCAAGGGAGCAGATGAGCGGAATGGCTGCAGCGCATCAGGCTGTTGGTATCCGATCGGCACCAGGATTTGCAAGTTGCAGCCATCACTTTGCATTGCGGGATTACTACCACACTAGTGTTTTGCCTGTCTGCTATTCGCTTTAATGCAAGCGCAAGCAGTCTGGGTTTGGGCTTTTTATGGAATGAGCAGAGGCGCAGAGACCTGCAGAGATAGCAGGAAAATTGAAATAATCTGGGCACCTGCGCACGCCTCCCACGCTGGGAACGAGGCGGCCCACGAATTAGCTCAAGGACTTACATTCCGAGCTGGTGGGCTAGCCGAAGGCTTCACGGAGCGGGACCGCTCAGTGTGTTACAGAGAGATCACACAACACTACAGACTAGGGCGGGTTAAATATCCTCCGGCTGATATATCCTTAAACAAGAGCCAGGCCTCCACTTGGCGTTGCCTCCAAACCAACTCGTTTCCGAGCGCGGTGTCGTGCAGCCTCTACTACCCGGCTCAGTACTCCAGCCAGTGCAAGCTATGTAAAGCCAGGGCTAATCTTAATCACATTCTGTGGGAATGCCCACAGGCTCCCTCTGAGGGAAGAATAAAGTCTTTAGAACAATGGGAGACCTTATTACTCAGCTCCGATCCGGAGATTCAACTGAAGACTGTCCGACTGGCCGACACCGCCGCTAGGGTCCAAGGATTCCTGGCCCTCATCTAGGTGGGAAGGCTTAAAGCCTTCCCTACATCTGTTGGACAAATAAAGTTTTACAATCCAATCCAATCCAATTCTCGGGTATTATAAAATGAACACAATGGTTTACTTTTGGTTATGCGGAAGTGAAAAAATGGCAAAGATAATGATAAATGCTCTCTTAATATAGTCCTAACATTCCTATTTAACCAGAGGAATAAAACACGCAGCAAACTCAAAAATGCCATTGTTCTCAGTACTTTTTCACGGTGTCAGGGTCAGACTCCGACAAGGTCTAAGCTGCCTCTTCCTCGGATGACAAGTTTGGCTCATATTCAGAGTCAGAAGAGCCTCCACTCCAATCAGCAGTTGAAGGTCCTGTGCCAGCAGCCGTCTCGAAGTGATCATGCTGCCATGCTCAAGGAAGGAGCTCTTTTGTTTATTCAGACTCAACCAGACAAAGCAAAGAGAGCAACGGCTGAAACAGAGCAACAGATGAAAGAATAAACGACAGAGGGCAGAGCCATCCTGAATACCAACGAAAGAGGCACCCTCGTTGCTGGAGAGGAGGTACGCTATAGCAAAGACACAGATCGCAGAAATATGCAAGAGTGATGGCCTTGCACTACGATGCAAATATTTGAATGGAGAATCGCCGCCGTAGTGGTGTACAAAGTCCAGGAGCTGCCCCTCCTATCTGCAGAAGCAGCGAAACCACACACATGAAGGTGCGCATTCCGCAGCCACTAACAAAAACCTAGACTGAGAAAATCCAGAGAGAGGAAAAAATATGCTTCTAGAAGTATGCAACAGATAGCGAAACCAGCTCAGAGCTTTCCACCTTTGTGTTACTGTGCATGTCCACATGGAGAGAGTGGAGTATGTACATGTACGTCAGGGACATTACAAGACAGAAGTGGAGAAACATACTGGTATTTTGGTGGCACTGAAAAGGTCAAGTCCTTATTTCTTTGTTGTAGCAGTAAATTCGAGTAAATACGGTATGTACTGTTTTGTTTACTTACTGTATAGTTACCCTGCATACAACTTCAAGTTTATAACCGAATATTTAGTTTCCATGTTTTCTTATCTTTTCTGTTTGTTTTTTGTTGAGTATTTCATTGTAACAGTTGATGTTAATCCCTGAAAAGCACCCCTGTTATGCAATGCATTTGGGCCTTTAGCACTTTTCTGTCCGTTGGAAAAGCAGCAGTTCTAACGCAGTAGCGTTAAGGGCCCCATGTCGCAAAACAGGTGTTGGCGTCTAGCATCCTGTGCCTACTGTCTTGTGTAAGCAAAAAATTATTACGAACCGTGCGTACCTAACCATGCAGGCCCTATGCAAGGTGCAGAGGCATTACTGAAGTAATTGAATTTCTCAAACTAAAATGCGTAAAAAAGAAATTGTAAGGTACGACTTACACACAACATACAGACATGATAACGTCGGATTGTAATTTGAATATCTGAGAAAACATCATTCTATTATTCGGAAACTCACATAAACCCCTTTTCCTGCATTTCTATCATTCATAAAGCAGTATGTCATGCTCGATTTCTTAGTAAGTTTGTTCCTAGTCCCTTTTAACACAGGGCAGGCATTTTAGGCACCACAGGAAAAATATATATGTAGTTTTTGCTGTGTCTCACAGTTCACTTTAGTTTTTTGTTGTGTACTGTGGAGTTTCACCACAGTGTCACAGAACCCCCCCCCCCCCCCCCTGTTCACCACAGTTTTGCGCACAGCACCACACCAAGACGAGCAAGGCCAAGTTTGGCATCGCCAACTGAGTGGCATGGCGATGAAAACATCTAGATGGCACGTAGGTGGTGTCTCGTAGCCTGTAGCCAATGCTTTGGCTACTGTCACATGGACAGATCTGGCTGGGCTCCAGATGGATCCTCAGAAGAGACGGGTGAGGGCTCCACTCTGCACAGCCGTCGTCTGTGCATCGATGCCCAAGAGGTGGTGTGCTGGTGTGCACGCTTGGCAAACTGAGTTAACCCAGCTTGCCTGCTTTCAGTTTGTCCGCAGAGCCGTTCCCACTGCAGCAATAAACTTTGTGGGCTCGACCCGATCAATTTGTGCATCATCCATTTGACCAGACAGGCCCAAGAGTTCAGTCAAACTTGGTTCGGGGTTTATCATGCAGGCGTGGACAGACCTGCAAGACGTGGGAAACTGTTTCTTCGTGGGCACTGCATAAACAGCATGAAGTGTCCGAGTCAAACAGTTCATGTCGTCGTTGTTGAGTGGCCAAAGGTCCCGTGCAAGCTTAAAAGAGTAGTGCGCTCGGTCTGTCCCCCCTGTAGTATATGGTTCACTGCCAGGTTCCAGTTTATGTTTCGCATAGCACAATAGACTGTTTTTCTTTGCGGTCGCTGTGTGCCAGATGTGTGTTTGTCTGTGTTATCCATTTGTTCACTTCTTTACCCCATTTACTTTCACTTTTGGTTTCCTGGAGCTTTGGGTTTGGGTCAAATTTTGTTTTGATAGAAGCAAGTCATTGCATCAAGAGGGTCTTTATGCCCTTATACCACAGGTGTAGGTATTTTCAGTGGCTGTAATTGGCTTCGGGTATACATTTCAACCTACCCATGTATTGTAATTTTGACCTTGCTTATTGAATTTCAAATAGCGACCAGCCCATTTCGCCTTTTATACCGCGGAATTGGCTGTGAAAATGTTTCCTTCTAGCAGCCATCACCCAAGTTCATTCTGGTGCCGGTTTACGCATTTTATTGTGTGGGTCGAGTATGTTAGTGTCAGTTGCATATGTTGTTGCTGGGACTGCGAGTGCGTTCCACAGTGTGGGACTGACTGAATAAGGGTTGTACGAGTGTCGGAATAGGTGCGATACTTGGCCTTTTAGACGGTTTAATTTTTTTTATTAACAAACAAGTTTGTTTTTGAAGGTAATCTTTTTTGTTTGATATTTCAATTCCAAGATATTTATAAGTTGCTGTCTTTGTGATAGAATTTCCTTCTAGCATGAATGTCAATCCTTCGGATTTTGTGTTTAGGCTGTGGGGATTGCACGCGCATCCCGATATCTCCGGAGCAGCCACACGGTTATCACGCGATAATCACGTGCTCGCTCGCGGAGGGTAGCGGGGAGAGGGCACCTTTGCCGCTCCCGCTGCTCTTCACGCCTGGCCGCGACGCTGCAGCCAAGGCACCCCGTTCCCTCCTTTCCCCTTCTTGGAACCGGGGAGACTCCCTCTCCGCCGCTCGGGGAGAAGCGCTATTCCCCCGATGCACCGTTGTCTTTCGGCTGACGAGCTTGCGACTGGCCGCATCTCAATTCAGCCGCTGAGACCGCCGCACACAGTCATAGGCTTTTTCTAGATTTAGGAAGGCCAGTTGCGTTTTTTCCTTATATTTATCTTGACTGTTTGGGTGAGAGTGAAAATGTGATCACTTATTTGTCTTTGTAGACGGAAGCCATTTTGTGGTTCACTGTATAGCTTTTTTTTTTTTTTTCACCATAGTTTTGTAATCTACGATTTAGAGTTGTACTGGAGATCTTGAAAACGTTGCTGAGCACCGCTATCGGGTTATCGGCATTGATGTCATTTTTTTACTTTTCCCTTTGCCTTTGTGAATGAATTGTATTTGGGTTTCTTCCCAAGCTTCAGGTATATGTTGTGTTGCACGGATGTCATGGAAACAGTTTAGTAGCGTTTCTCTTGTTTTTGCTTGGAGAGCATTGAGAAATTCATTTGGAATATCATCAAGGCCTTATGCTTTCTGGTTCTTTAAGTCTCCAAGGCATTGTTTTAGTTCTGCCATTGAGATCACCTCATATAGAGTCTCGCTGTGTGGTGGTGCATTTCAACATTTCATTGTGTTGTTTGTGGGTTGGCGCAGTGGTGTTGCATAGTTTGCTTCCATGGTTTCAAAGTGGTTTGTTATGTATTGTTCTATTTCTTTCTTTATGGAGAGTACATCCCTCACCTGTTAGGAATGCAACAACCTTATGTAGGTCCTCCCATGGTTCCAGGGTCTGTATATAAGCCTAGAACTTCTAACTGTAGCGTTTTCGCTCCTTTGTTACATGTTCCTCTTGCTGCTTAAATGCTTTTTCTATCTTTTTGGTGACCGTAGTTCTGACTCATTCTTTTTGCGTCAGGTATTCTTCCCAGGTGACATGTTTTAAGGTTGTGTTTTCTTCGGGTATATGATGGCACTGTCTGGAGAGTGTCTTTCTTTTTTGTATCTCAGTTTTGAGCTCCTTGTCGAACCATGGCAGTGACCTCAATCGTTTGTTTCCAGTCATTTTTCCCATGGTTTCATGAGGTATTGATAGACACTTTCCTGTGAATCCTTTATAATTCAATGGTTCTTCTATTGATAGCTCCAAATCTCTTGCAAATGCTTCAAGGCGCTGGTCTTCTCTCACTTTCCAGTGTGCTTTGGTGGGCTTAGTCGCAGTGTCCTTTCGGGCTCGAATCCGTTTTAACACCACCCAGATGGCGCTCGCCTCCGCGCATCTGCTGCCCATGCAAGAGGGCGCGTTTCTGCCAGAAAGCTCGCCTTCGTGCATTGCGTTCGCTGCCAGCGTTTCCTGGTAAACATTACGGTTACACAAGCTGCAGTCGCTGGCAAGTGCGAGGAGCAGTCAGGGATCCACATTCCACACTTTAAGGGGAAGCTTAAGCGTCCTCCAAATTTTTTGGGTAGTCTAGTAAACACTTTTTTCCCCTATCACAGAGTAGGCTTGATACTAAAGTGTTAGTATCAAATTGAAGATGAAGAAATTCTGTTTTCGACGGTAAGAGTCCTATACAACATGCTAGCTTATTAAAAGGAATCTGAAAAAAAAAACTACATCTAAACAAAAATTTTGTACAAAAAAAGAAAAAGTTACATAAAAACACTATTGTTGCTTCACATGGCAAAACCTCAAAAATATTTTAGAATATACCTTGTTAATGCAAGAAACCTGTGCAATGCCCCAGAAGAAGCAGCGTTCTATGTAAAGAATTTCTTGGGAACTAAAAAAACACTAATCCTGGTGACTAGCCCTAGCAATGCAATGCCGAGTTCAACTCCCGGCTGTCTTTTTGTGCGAACAATCAGAACAATTTTGCTGCATGGGCAGCGCTCGACGCCGTCACCATCTTGGAAACTATAAGCTCTCATCGTGCCGACCACACCCCTTCCCTGCAGGTGCTTTCAAATTTTTGCACGGCAGAAAGCAAAAACAGAAAAGCGAAAATAACTAAATAGTTCCTAAATAACTCAGTAGATGGCACTCGCTGTCCAAAAGCATGTGCCATCTCGCTTCCAGGTTTGTTATGTGAACAACATCTTGTTGCTAGCGAACAAGCAAAGTAATGTGCAAGGTCTGGCTAACAAGAGCTTGGTGGCGCAACCCACCTTCGCCTTGTTCCAAAGGGGATGTCATAACATCCATCCATCCGAGGGGCCGGCTAGTGCATGCAATTGACATGCCTGCCCATTGTAAAGGGTGAAGCCGCATTGCATCATCATCATCATCATTGAGCGCCATCTTGAGCGCCTAGTTGAGGAAAAAAGGTGCATGAAAGAGAACCAGGTGGAAAGGAGGTGGTGGTGACAAATTTCAACTGGAAGAAAGCCGAAGAGCAAATTCCTAAGCATACAGCCACAGGGCTAGATGTGGTTCCCGTTAGGCTGATTAATGAACTGGGAACAAAAAGTAAGGAAGCTCTGTTGAAAGCAGTAGAAAAAAGTCTAAAAGATAGACGAATACTAGACAGTTGGCAACAAAGTAGAATGAATTTAATATATAAAGGTAAGAGGAAGAAAGATAGAATTCATTCGTATAGACCGTTGACCATTAGATCGGTAATATACAGGTTTGCAATGCAGGCAATCAAATTAAAGCTGGAAGCATGAGCAGAGAATAAAGGAATTTTGGGAGAACTTCAGAATGACTTCAGAATACGTAGATGTTTGTATGATAACCTATTTGTCCTTATGTAGTGTATTGAAATATCAAGAGTAGAATGGAAACCATTATATGTGGGTTAAAAAACCCACATATAACATTACAGGAACATATGACAATGCAGACCGCAACATTTTGTGGGGTATTCTGGAAAGGGAAGGCTTAGGCGACGATTGTCTACAGCTTTTGAGAGATATTTACCTAGAAAATACCATTTGCGTTGAATGGGAAGGGATGAGGAGCAGGGAGAAAGTTGATATCAACAGGGGACTGAGGCAGGGGTGCCCTTTATCTCTACTGCTGTTTATGATGTACCTACATGGTGAGGATGGAGAGGGTGCTAGAGGGGAACTAATATTGGGTTTATTGTCTCATACAAACAGGTGGGTACAGTAGTAGAGCAGCAGCTTCCAGGTCTCTTATTTGTTATGCGGACGACATCATATTGCTAGCTAACAAGCAAAGTGATATGCACCATCTGGCGAAAATCTGGGGACAGGAAGGCGAGAATCCAGGTCTGAAATATAGCGTCAAAAAATCGGGTGTTATGGTATTCTAGGAAAACAGTGAACAGACAGTAATAATACAGGGCCAGGATATACCTCACGTAAAAGAATATAAATACTTTGGTATATGGATAAACGAAGGCAATAGATACCGTATTTACTCGCTTAATGATTGCACTTCTTTGTCAAAAAAATTGACGCAAATTCAGGGGTGTGATCATTACGCTAGTTAAATTTTCCGCAAAAATATTTTTTTTTCATCCTGCGTTTGCTGCGGGATGACAACAGGTCAACAAATAGGCGGCTGCCGTTGTAACAGTTCGGGACACCAAAACAAATGTGGCGGCCAGCGGAGCAAGCTGAATGCACCGAACGAAATTTTTTATGCAAAGCATATTACGAGAGCTCAACCCAGCTCCTCAGGCGCGGCGGTGTCGCCTTCAATACCACGTGACACCGTGACGTCACGAACAGAGGAGAAACGGGGCTCCAACTCGCGCCGTCGCGGCGGTATATAAGCAGCTGCACTTTTTCTAGGTGGCTTTGGCTCAACTCTTGCAAGATGGGCTGGGTGGGAATCGAACCAGGGTCTCCGGAGTGTGAGACGGAGACGCTAGCACTGAGCCACGAGTACGATGCTTCGAAGCGGTACAAAAGCGCCTCTAGTGAATGCGGTGTTGCCTTAGAAACGAGCTGTTTCTAAGGCTCAGGCGTGCGTCGCTTGCTCAGGCGCACATTTCGTTGCCGCGCCGAACGCTGCGTTGCTCGACGCTCACCGCATCCAATGCGGGGCGCGTAGTCGCTGCGCCGTAGCCCATTGTCTTACACCCCTTGGCGGGTCGACGGGAACGCTGTCGCGTTCCACTCTTGAAGGCGAAGCAGAGTAACGCATGAGTTGTTTCTTCTACTAGCCGAACCAAATATAGCTAGCAACAGCAGTTCACCAGGCTAAACAGTGGTTCAACAACTAAAATAAAGTCTAGTATGCTTCGCATCCTGGGCTTAACCTTAGCTAAGCCACAGCCATTTTTTTGTTCTCATGAGTAAATTACGCTCATTGAAACAGTTTCTTCGGTATCAGTAATGAATGATATTGTTAATTCGGCAAGTTTGGGACAATAACGTAGCCATGTCCACTACAGTGTACTAGAATAGGCAGTGAAACGACCGCGCTCCTTGGGCAGCTATCGCAGCGGCGAAAGTAGCGGCGGCGCTGTGATCGGCGACTACGGGGAGGCGCGCGTCGAAGCTACTTCCGCAACTTCTTTCATTCATTCGCACCCAGGACGCGCCCGTTAAGCGAAACAAATTTTTCCAGCGTTTGAAATTTACTCTTTCTCTATTTTTGCCAAAACCGCGATGCAAAGATGCTTGCTTGCACCGATTGCAAATGACAGTACACGCCGTGCGCAGTGTTTACGGCATGAATAGATGAGACGAAATAAATAAAAAAACTGCAACAGATAATGATTATCTTCAAAGTTTTATTGCACACTTCCGTGGCATGAGGATGCCAAGAATTCGCATACTATTAGAATGCACAACACAAATACACAAAATGTTCCAGGTCAAGACAATGCAGAAGTTACTAACATACACAAACATACAGTGATATTAGAAATACATTAAGAGGTTTTCCATGGTATGACAAAATTGAGAACTTAATACAAAAATGCACAATAGAAATAAACATGTTTAGCAATGCCATGGTTAATAAGTACAAATATATAAAAAGCGACACCCACTGAAGGATTTAAAGAAATTCACAATACAGATAAGCAACTGTGCTGTACACACAATACAAAGGTTAATTAAACTGCAGCTATCATTCAGGAATGCCGGCATACCAGTCAAATTAATGGTTTAATATGCAATCGATCCAGCCTGCTTAACTTCAAGTGCTTAGATGACTTCCGCTTGGAGGTGCTGGCTTTGTTCAGCCCCTTTACAAAAAAGTGGAGCCTGGTTGTGACATAAAAGCCAACAACACGAGGTGTCAAGCACTCTGCATGCGCTTTGCAACCAATACTCAAGGGCCTGGCAGAATGAATCATCTCCAGGATATCCATTACACTCTCACTGTGCACCTTATTAGTAGAGAAACAACTAGTGAAAACATCCTCTAGGCGTGTAATAAATGTAAAAAGTTCAACTGAGGTGTACAACAAACCACCCTGATCTTTGAACTGCACAAATGCAGAAGCAGCCAACAAGCGCCCTTGCTCAGTTGACAGCAAGAGGCGGGCAATGTAATCAGGACGTTTGGTCGGTAGCACGCACTTTTTTGCCACATAGCATGAAATGTAATATATTAACCTTGACTCGCTTCTCTTCACATGATACACATGTTCATCAGTTTCTGCTGGCAAAGATGTAGTCAGAACCTCTGTATTTTCATCTGTGTACAACTTCACTGTTTCCAAAAACTTTCCCTTTGTTGTACCCTCTTCTCTGTCGGTTGCCTCAAGAAGAGAGTTGATCTCACCATCCTCCACATTGCTGCCCGTGACGCTTCGTGCCAAGTTGTAAAAAGAAAGGCAATGAACAGTCAGTAGAAACTGCTGCGGCGTTGGATGACTGTTGCAGCCCGATGAAAGTCTCACTATACCGAAAAAGTTCTCAACTTTATCCTGACTAAGCCTTGAAGTTAGCAAATATTTTAATCCCACTTTTTTGTTCAAGTAGTCAAGAAGCTCGAGCGTACTTGTCAGTGTTACCCTTAGTCCTTCTGCAGTTGAGTAACTGAGAAAATGCCCCTTGTCAGTGTGACGCTCCCATGTGTTCAGAAATTCAAGCATATCTTGGATCTTTTGTACACTGGTAGAATTGGGTGCTAGAGCTTCTGCTGGATACCTAGAAGTCATTACAGAAATCAGCGACTTCATTCTTGAAAAGAATTTTGCAGTAGCTTCTATGCTGCTACAGCTTCTCTCCAGTTGTGTCTGATAAAGAAAGAATGCTTGCAGAGGTCCCTGTCCAAAGAATTGAAAAGCATAACTCACTCTCATTTTTTCTAAGTTGTTCGGTGCAACATGAACACTTGATATACCAGGCATTGCCCTCAATGCAAGTGCACTGTTGTCAAGTGTGAGGGCTTCCTTCACAAACTGTATGGACACCTGTCCATCCGTTGTCTTGAAAGTCGTGCCTAGAAGCCGGTTGCGAATATTCTTGACAAGATGAAGGAAGTCAGAAAAAAAATAAAGGAACCGGCTACTGTCAACTGGGTGTTGCTTCTTGCAGATAACTTCTTTCATTGATGCCTTTACATTAAAAACTCTCCACATCTTCCTATTCCAAGAGGCTGCATCACACGTTATATAGTCTATAAGAAGCCCAGCTTTTTCTGTGAGTACTGTGGCCTCAAGTAGAATTTTCGCAAGCAATTCACCCTTGACATTCTCATGGCTACCAGACACCAAGCACCTGCGTCCAATCGCCTACAAGGGGCACAAACATTACAACAAGGCCATGATTGCATGGCAAGGTCTTTTGGTCCTCAGGTGTGTATGCTCCAAGGTCGACAAAACCTTCAATTTTTCCTACTGAGGTCACTGAAAGGTGCTCGGAGAGCTTCATTTCATCAATGATAATGCCTCCATGCCTGTGAAGTTCATCTAGTGGAACCGTTTTCTTTTTTAGTGCGATCAGCATTTGTTCATTAAACCCATAACCACCCCTGTATTCAGCTGTGTATTTCCTTATAGTCGTTTCACTTGGCAGGGTTAGAATTGCCTGCTTTCGCATATATTTGTAAAGTTTTCGGCTATGCATTTTAAGTAGTACACACTCCAAAATCCACTCTTTCTCGTAGATCATCCCACGTGGACTTTTTCTCTTTGAAGCTTCAAAACACTGCCGAACAACAAGCTGCTGCTTCGATGAGAGATGCTTAATCTTCTCGGCAAGCACTTCTTCTTTGGTCGCAGCACTATCGGCTTTCATCTTACTGAGATCTTCGCTGAGCTTCATTATTTTTGATGTAAGGCGCTTGTTCTTGCGCGTGCATGCTTGCAACTTCTGCGATGTTTTCTTAGGCGCACATTTTGGCGACTTCCGACTTAGGAGACGTGACCGGCGGGTCAGAAGCGCTTTTCTCAAATATTTGCACGCAACGCCCGGTATTGCATCCTTGGTCGTTCTACCAAGACAATTTATGCTGAAAGCGGCTTTCCACTTGTTTTCTACTGGGTTATGCAAGCGGTCTGTAAGACTGCTCATCAAAAAGACCTCGTCGTTCGCAGCAGCACCCTTACACAGATACATTGGCTTGTTGCAAAGCATTCATTTCGTCCTGCACTGTTGTCAACGATGACTCTGCCACCAGCTTCCCACGCAAAAATGTCTTCACACGAAAACCACCAGAGCTATCCTCTGTGCAAAACACGACCCTTTCAACTCTCACTTCACCTGTGATGGCGTTAAAGGTGCACGAAGTGAAACAAATTCCTTCCGCGTCATGCATCTCATGCAGAACCCAGCGCTTATTAGGCGGGGTTACATTCTTAAGTGCGGCGACAGTCACTACAGAATTTACATCACTTTCGTGCTTGTACACACAAAATGTCTCACAAACATCGGTAGGCTCGTCAACAGTCTGACGCTCTGCAGCACTTGAGAACAGTACCTTTTTAGCTGATCTGTTGATCTCTCCAGCCTTGCGTTTTCTCTCGTTCCTTCTGGGCACCACGCGCTTGCTTAAATACGCCGGGGCATTTGGTAAGATTGTTGGCATGGCGTCTGACGAAAGCGTAGGCTTTCGTCGCAGTAGACGAACTTCTTCGCCGTTGATTACATGCACATAGTCCCTGACAACACAGTGCGGCTCAAAGTGTAGTTTGCAAACTGCACAATCCTCCGTAAGTTGTTTATCCGCTCTGTGCAAGTTCTGCTGCCATAGGCTCCATCGTTCAGGGTCTGCAGGTGCCTTGAAAAGCGAGGACTTCTTTGTAGCGTCCGCTCAACTGTATCCAGTGCTACATCCAGGGGCGTAGCAATGGTTCAAGAGTTGCTTACCCATTGCTGAAGCAAGGAGTCACCGTTCACACACGAACTGTATCAAAAAACACGCACTAAATGAAGAAGCACGTAGCCGAAACAGCGTGCCTACAATAAACCTCGCGCACGTGTTGTCAAGGGGAATAGTCAACGACTGCAGCGCCGCCGCTACATTCGCCACCTGCTGTGACAGCTCTGTCAAGGCGCAATCCCTGGCGGTCGCTTCACTGCCCCATTCTAGTACACTGTAGTGAGGGGACAGAAACAGATGGACGCGCGTAGCTGCCAGTGACAGAAACACATGGTGGGCATGCTGCGGAAACTGCGGCATTTCTCTTCACTACTATCCTGATACGGCACTATTTGCCGCTCGCGATTTGTTGCGTGCCCACGAGCGCAGACGAGAAGAATCGAAAGGCACCTTTTTTGTTGTTGTTGGCCAAAATCATTATGAAGCCTACAAGTAATAAAGCCAAGGCAAGTTTGGTTGTAGCTTTCTTGTTTTTTTTCCTTGGAAGTGCGGAAAGTGATGAAAGGAATGAAATGGGGCATCTGCTTAAGAATGTTTGGTGCATGCATACCGCTTGGTATGTCTTCAAGAGTCGTTCGCATAGCATTTGACAGCATTCGACAGATGGTAAGCACGATTACCATTAGCTAGACTTGGCACATGACATATCGCTGCGACAAGTTCGGGGTGCAATCATTACACAGGAAAGAAAAAAAATCAAATTTTGACGAGAAAATTCAGGAGTGTGATAATTACGCAAGTTCGATCATTATGCAAGTAAATACGATATATGGAAACACAGGAAAAAACATTAACAGTAAAGGGGAAGAGAAATTAGACCATAATGAAACACACAGCACTGTAGGGATACAATAGGTACGAGGTGCTCCTGGGTATGTGGAAAGGTGTAATGGTTCCAGGACTTACATTTCGAAGTGCGGTTGTTTGTTTGAAATCAGGGGTACAATCAGGACACAATGGCAACCTGAAGTCTGTGGGACGCCTCGCATTGGGCGCTCACGGAAAGACTACAAATGAAGCTGTGCTGGGTGATATGGGCTGGACAAATTTTGAAGGGAGGGAAACTCACAATAACATTAATTATGAAGAACGACTCAGGAATATGGAAGGAAGTAAATGGGCTGAGAAAGTGTGCAGGTATTTGTACAGGAATAACATTGACTCACAGTGACGGAAAAGAACTAGGAAGCTTACCAGCAAGTATGCGGCCTGTATGATGAGCAATACAGCAACAAAGAACGTCAAGCGGAAAGTCAGAGAAGCTGAGATAATCTCATGGGTGGCATCATTGAAAAAGAAACCTGCCGTGAATAACTACTTAAGAGGCAGAAACGAAATCAGGAAAGAAACAATTTATGATAACTCAAAGTGAAGCTCATTACTTTTCGAAGTGAGATCAGGATGCCTTGGAACACGCACTTATAAGAAGAAGCATGTGCTGGGCTGCTGTAAAGCTAGGTAAACGATGGAGCATGTTGTGTTAGAATGTAAAGGTATCTGCCCAGCGGTATATTTAGGAATCACTGGCCTCCTTGAAGCCCTTGGGTTCCGTGAGAGCAGGGGGAAAGTAAACATGTCCGCAATAGAGATTAGTAAATAGTGATAGGAGGATTGGTGGAAGTAGGAAAATGACAAACAGAGGCGTACAAAAACAAATTCACAATAGGGATCCAGAGACTTTGGTTATGGAAATTCATCGCTAGTGTTTCTTTTTTTTTTTTAACATAGGTAGGACATTAGGCAATAAAATAAGAGCTTGGTGGCTTCAACCCACTGCCCCATTCCAAAGGGGACGCTCATAGCATCCATCCATCCATCCGCTCGGAAAGCGCGAAATTAGAAATTTGCAACCATCTGTAACTGGCTTTCATTGGGAATAGGTGCGGACAGGAAAGTGCTAAGGTGGAAATAAATGAAATATAATTAAAACTGAGCATCCGGACATCCCCTCATGGTTGGCTTTTATTGCTCACCGACTGTCATGTGTGCTGCACCAGATCTGCAGGTGGTGTTTCTGCTGACTGGTCCAGGTCACGTATTTCTAATTTCTAGTAGGTACACGGGGGCGTGGCACTTGCAGAGACGACGGACATTTGCGCGTGCGCGAGTAAAAGCGGGTACGAGAGAGGAAATGTGGGTACTTTTGCTCCTTGAATATACGACTCTGCCTAGGCACTACGAAGGAGTTTCTTGGCGCGCGTTGCATGCACTTGACCCTAGGCGTGCCGGCAGAAGTCGCGGGGTACGGTAGTGCTGAACTTAGCATCGCAAGTTGGCGGCTCGATGCAATTATATTTATTCAATCATGCTTTTCCTAATTAAAACAACGTGTCATTATTTTGTATTATTGGCGGCGCCTCCAGGACACCAAAGTGGTAGCGGTGGGATCAAAGCTGGAAGCAGGGCTGCCTGTGGGTTGGGGCCGCGGAGGCCGAAGTGTGCCATGGGGTGTTCGCATAAAAAATTGGCTGTCCGCTATCGCGGACAGCCGATCTTATACTTTCCTGGCACACGCAGGTCTCTGCGAGCCCTGTTTGGAACGGCCTGCAGAGGTGCCAACATTCAAAGTTTTCCCAGCCAGCTGCAGCAGCGGGGTTGGCATTTTCTAGGAACCGACCGTCAGTCTCCAGCAGAACGGCACCACTAGGTCTACTGTGGAGGCTTGCTTTGAAAGGATGACAAGGCGTCATTCCGCAGCCTCTTGGCGTCACGATGTCTGCTGTGGCGACGGACCGTGTAGGGAGGACAATACGCCGAGTCAGCCACTCTTTGTCGCTGGAATGCCGGATGCCGGACGAGGTCGGTGAACCAGGCTTTGTTAGTGAACTCGCCAACACCGACCTGGTCTGTCGGGAGCTCGGTCTCGAGAGTTCCTGAGGGGATGTATTTGGCGGCACCGTCTCACGCGCCTTTCAAGACGCAAGACAATGGAGAACCACGGCAGCCACTCTGCGGGGGTCAGCTCGGAGATTAAGAGGCGCCTCCGTAAGGCAAGACCCAGTTCTGCGAAGACCGTCTCGCCTCGGTGGAGGCAGTGAAACCTGTGCGGAAGTGTGTGTGTAAGACCTCCCCCTCAAAAGCGGCTCAGCTACAATGACTCTGGTCGAACGTTTTCCCTCACCTAGAGATCTAGGGAGGACAGAGTGTATTTAAGGAGCTGTTGCACGACTCATCAGTGTGCTTTCTCTTGCAGTCATGCTAGACTGATGTACTGCAACATCCTTATGTAGATACTGTAAATAAACTCATATTCTTCGTTCTCGTTGAGAACAAGTCTCACTTCAACAACATCCTCAGCGTGGATGAGTTGGACGACAGCATGGGCCAGCTACCATCTAATTCATGCCCGACTCCAAACTTTACAACTGGTGGCAGCAGTGTGACGGATTTTGCAACGTGGTGCTGTGTCTGCGGTGAGTGCTTGGTTCTTACTTTGACTCTCTAGGCTTCATTTTGTGGTTGTTCTGTTTAGAAGAGTAGGGAAGCTAGATTATTGATTGTTAGCAAGGTTGTGTTTTTCCTAGGTAGGTTTAGCGAGCAGGACCAAGGCAGTAAAGCAGCAACCATGGAGTTAAGGACACTGCTGAGAGACGAATTGTTGATTGTTGGTGAGGAACTGGGCTTAGATATACGCAAGGAAATGCTAAAATCGGAATTATTGCAGCTAATTTCCGAACAGGGCAGTGAGGAAGACATTGAAATGAGGTTGTAAATTCTTAAGAAAAGAGAGAAACGGGACTGAGAGAGAAGAACGAGACAGAGAGAGAGAGAGAGGAACGCGAGAAAGATCGCGAGTTAAGAAAAATGCAACTTGAACTTGAAAGCAAACGTTTGGAGTTGTCTCAAGGAAGTGAAGGGGCTCTGGGATGATCAAGTGAGGCAGAATCATACTGCATGGACTGGCTGTTAAAGCCATTTGAGGTCAGAAACAACATAGGCTTGTTCCTTGGAAATTTTGAAAGGACTTGCGAGAAGATGAACTTCGGTCCGAGTATATAGCCACAGCGGTTGCTGTCTATGTTGCCGTGTGAGGCTGCGGAAGTAATTGCCAGACTCAGTGCGCAGGATGCATATGATTATGTGAAAGTTGAGGCTAGTGTTTTGAAAAAGTACTGCCTTTCAGCCGAAGCTTTTCGGCAGAGGTCTAGAAGCACAGGCAAAAAGGATAGCGAGGGATATCCGGAGTTTGCACATAGCTTAAAGGCAAACCTAGTCGAGTGGCTGAAAAGCGCAGAAGCGTACGACAGCAGAGACATGATCATTGAATGCATGTGTCTAGAGCAGTTTTACAAGAGCATCCCCCAAGCTGTGAAACTGTGGGTGTAAGACAGAGGGAATGTAAACACTGTGGAAAGGGTGGCTGAATTAGCCGAAGAGTACGCAAAGCATAGAAAGCTGAACGCCGAGGACGGAAATTGGGACGGTTGAAATGGACCACGGAAGCCATTTCTGTTCAAAAAAGGTTCACAGACTAAACGACCGGAGCCTTAGACATGGAGGAAAAGCCCTCAGAAAAGAGCAAGGAGAAATAAAATGGGGAAACCGTACAAAAAGAGCAGAAAAGAAAATTGGAATCTTTCAGACCGATTCGCTGCTACAAGTGCCACAAACTAGGACATATCGCGGGAAACTGCGGGAAGCCTAGCGTAGTTTTCTCCTACGTGGATGAAAAATACGAGAATCTGGAACTTTTAAGCCCATATCTTCACGACCTGCAAGTTAATGGCAAACCATGCCCAGTGCTGCGAGACAGTGCCGCCACTACGGACATTGTCCATCCATCTTATGTGACGGTAGATGACTTCACTGGAGAAGTAGCATGGATTAAACAGGTTGTAGAAGAACAAAGCGTGTATCTGCCCATGGCCAAAGTCAAAATCGGTGGACCATTCGGGGAGCTCGTGATTGAAGTTGCAGTTTCCAAATTTTTTTTGCTGCAGTACCCTTACATTTATTCGAATCGGTCGGATCAGTTACTGCGTGACAAAGGGCTTTAACTGAGAGAGGACGTAGTACAGGCATTGACGCGAGGCCAAGCTCACAAAATCGCGTTGCTTTCGGCTTAAAATGCACAAGCTACTCCAGCGGAAGTAGCAAAAGAGGTAACTTCAGTAACCGAATCTGAGCTAGGCTCGAGGGACAAAAAATTGGAGGATGCTTAAGCTTCGCCTTCAAGAGTGGAAAGCGATAGCGTTATCGCACCCCGTTCACACCACCCACTCATTCGCTTGGCATGCTCTTGAGTCACACAAAGACGAAACGTGCGCCTGAGCAAGCTTAATGAATCAAAGAACTCGGTGTTTCGAAGGGAGAAACGATCTACGCGAGCCAAACGTCATGATCGGCATGGACAGCCGGGCCGCGACGCGCCATGAAGGCGGACGCAATCATGGGGCTAACGCCTCGATGGGATCGTCCTCTATCTCGCTTGGGAGCACCACGCAGACGCATGACTCCTCTCCAGCAGCATGGCACACATCGCAGTGGACGCTTTCCCACCAGACGTGCTACGGCGCAGCGATCACGTCAGAGGCGTCCAGCATCGGACGCTACACCTAGGAATCGCGCTGTGAGCGGAAAGAGGAGCCGCGTCTTCTAAACACGAGGGTTCGAGTGACGCACGCTGGAAGTTGAAAGGGGAGAGAGCGAGAAAACTTATTAAACGCGAGGGTATTGGGGAATCCTCGCACCGGTTCCCGCACGGCCCCAATGCGCTCAAACGAGACGAAGGGGAGAAGCGGGCGAGTGGCGCGCCACCTGTCGGGGCAGCGCCGTACATTGCGAGGAGGGGGTCTTCTGTGTTTGCCGCAAGATGACTCTGCTTGCACGCCAAGCGCAGAAGAAATGTAGCGGAAACGTACTTCGCTACGTGTTTCACTGCGACTTCTGTAATTTACATGCTCATAATTACCGATATACACCGCAGTATAAATTTCTACGGCACGTTTCTAAGGCAACACCGCATTCACTAGAGGCACTTTTGTCCCGCTTTGAAGCATCGAACTCATGGCTGAGTGGTAACGTCTCCTTCTCACACTCCGGAGACCCTGGTTCGATTCCCACCCAGCCCATCTTGCAAGTTGTTTTTATGAATTGCCTTCTGCCATTTTTCGCTAACGGCCAACGCCGCCGATGACTCGCCTTTTCTTTGACACGAGCTCCTTAACGCTGTTGCGTTAAAAACGGTTGAGGAAAGCCTACCAGCTCAACGAGAGTGTATCACTAGGGTGTCAAAGTTCACACCTGCAGGAAGAGCCAGCTGACGCAATCGCAAGCAAGACAGGGCCATTACTATCACCGGCCTCCAAGAACTTTGATCAGCTCTTACGTGTGGACAGAGAGTCACTGGCAGCCGAGCAAAAGAATGATGACAGCTTAGCTAAATTACATCACACAGCTAAAGAAGGCATTGCTAGGCGCAATGTGACGATACAGGAGAGAGGAGGATTGTTGTATCGGCACTACAGGGACCGAAAGGGCAGGATTCTAGATCAATTAGTCGTACCTACTAGGTACAGGGAGGACCTTCTGAGTCTGTCATGGAAATGGGTGGTCTGACCACCTAGGCACAATGAAATCAAAGGAAAGATTGCTTATGGAATACTACTGGCCTGGCTGTTGCAAAGACGTAGAAAACTTTAAGATCATGTGACGCCTGCCAGCGCTCGGGTAAACCAGGTTGCAGGAAGGAGGTGAGGATATACCACTGCAATTTGATGAAGCCATACGTAGAGCAGAGCGGAGGTGTTAACTGTACCATCAAGGAGCAGGATGATACTAGTACTGAGTTTAACGAGTGTAAAGCGACTTCCAACTCTGAAATCAACCTGGAAGAAGCAGTAAAACATTCAGTAAGCTCGCACTCTCTCAGACCCGGGCAGCTAGATGAGCTAAGAGGGCTGTTGGGGGAATATCTCGACAGATTCAGCGATCGGCCAGTTAAAACTGAACTAATAACACATGAAATAGAACTGACATCAACCGAACCTGTAGGATCAAAGCCTTACAGGGTGTCTCCACGACAGAGAAATTATGGAGGCAGAGATACAGCGCATGCTAGAGTTGGGAGTGATTGAGCCCGCTGAGAGTGACTATATGTCACTGCTAATACTTGTAGAAACCCCTAACAAGGACCCTCGTCCATGTGTTGACTACAGGAAGTTAAATGCCATCACTAGGGATCAGCTGTACCTGATACCTAACATTGAGGAACGAATTGGAAGAGTTAGCGCTACTCAATACATTTCAACTATAGATCTCCTGCGGGGGTACTGGCACATTCCCCTTTCAGAAAGTGCCAGCCGCTATGCCGCATTTATCTCACCTGTAGGCACTTTTCGCCCTCTCACACTCAGCTTCAGGCTGAAGAACGCGCTGTTTAGCTTTTCTAAGTTAATGGATATTGTCCTAAAATACTTGCAGGAGTTCGCGTTGCCATATCTTGATAATGTAGCAATTTTTTTGGACAGCTGGGAACAGCACGTATCGCACCTAAAACAGGTGTTCTCATGGTTGAGGGAAGCCGGCTTAACGATGAAAGCGGAAAAGTGTAGATTTGGCTGTTCGCAGGTTACTTATCTAAGCCATGTTGTCGGCCAGGGCACGAGACGGCCGGCCGAGCTGAAAACAACTACGATTGGAGAATTTTCACAGCCGTGCACGAAGACAGACATTCATTCATTTTTGGGACTTGCGGGGTACTATCGACGGTACATTCCCCATTACTTGCAAATAGCAAGTCCTTCAACGGACGCCCTCCGAAAGGGAGCACCGAATAGCATGCACTTGGATAAGGACAAAGAGAACGCTTTCCAAAGTTTGAAACCGTTATTGGTTTCTTGTCCGGTGCTTCACGTGCCAGACTACACAAAGGAATTCATAGTTCAGTGCGACGCAAGCGACAGAGGTATGGGCGTGGTGCTTAGTCAGGTCGGCGACGATAATGAGGAACATCCTATCCTTTATGCCAGCTATAAACTAACTGTAAGAGAGAAAGCCTACAGCACTTCAGAAAAAGAATGCACTTGTTTGGTTTGGGCAGCCCAGAAGTTGTCATGTTGTAGGGAGCGAGGTTCATCTTCGAGACCAACCGCTGTCCTCTGACGTGGCTTAATCAAATTTCACACAAGAAAGGCCGCTTGCTCCGGTGGAGCCTCACCCTCCAAGAGTACAACTTCTCCATTAGATATAAGAAGGGAAAGTTGCATAGCAATGCGAATGGTTTGAGCAGGCTAATTTGAATTCTGCATTTAGTGATCCCGCCTAAATTTTGGGGTTGTTATTGTTAATTTTGTTAAGCCAAGAAGATCCCCTCTCATTTAGCAGGATTCCCTCCATGATTGCTCAACTTGTCAGCACGAAATTCCTTATATAAAAAAAAGAAATTGGCATAGCGAAATGCAGCATTTTTTGTTTCTGCACTTATGTTTTCCTTGAAGCCTAGCGGGTCTATATTGAGATCCAGGATACGTCATCTCAGTGCAGAGCCATGTTGTGCGATTTGTTTTGCAGTTGCCTGTGCTTGTTGGATGTTTTGGGGCAGTGACATCATTACACAAGTGGTTGCTGCAAGCCAAGGCATCACCCCCTTGCCACCAGCCGTTTTCTTCTTGCGCAGCGGTTGTCAGCGCTGGACACTCGAGATTTTCTGGGCCATGGAGGACCTGTTAGGAACGGCCTGCAGAGGTGCCAACATGCAAGGTTTTCCCACCCAGCGGCAGCAGCGGGGTGGCGTTTTCTAGGAACCGACCGTCGGTCTCCAGCCGAACGGCGCCACTAGGTCTACTGTGGAGACTTGCTTTGAAAGGACGACAAGGCTTCATTTCACAGCCTTTTGGCGTCACGATGTCTGCTGTGGCGACTGACTGTAGGGAGGACAATACACCAAGTCGGCAACTCTTCGTCACCGGAACGCTGGGACGATGTTGGCGAACCAGGCTTTGTTAGTGAACTCGCCATCACCGACCTGGTCTGTCGGGAGCGGGGGAGTTCCTGAGGGAATGTATTTGGCGGCACCATCCCACACACCTTTCAAAATGCAAGACAATGGAGAACCATGGCAGCCACTCTGCGGGGGTCAGCTCGGGGATTAAGAGGCGCCTCCGTAGGGTAAGACCCAGTTCTGCGAAGACCACCTCGCCTCAACGGGGGCAATGAAACCTGTGCGGAAGTGTGGTGCTGACAGCTGCACTCACGCTTCCAGTACAACTTGAGCCCTTTCTCATCGGACGACACTCTTAAAGGTCTATAGGAAGTTGCTTTGAAATAGTTCTCACATTGTTAGACTGATCTCCCGGTTCACGAAATTGGTCTTCATGGCGTCCTCCAAGGAGAAGTACACATGGCACAGCTTGTCCTCAGACTTCCAGTTGAAGGTTGAGACCCTTTCGAGAGTCTCGAGCCAGCTTTCTGTGATGTCGGACGAGGATCAGCAAAACATAGGTGGTTCGCTGGGTTGTTGCAGTATGATAGCTGTAGGCGATGCTCAGTATGTCATTGCGGTGGTTGATCTTCCTGGTTATCTCAGGTAGAAGTCCATGCTCTGGGAGCAGGTTTTGTTGCCTCTGGCTAGCTCGATCGTCCAGGGCGATGTTGCCTTCCAGGTTTGGGCTTGAAGGGGGTAGTGGCACATGAACGCAAAAGCACCCCCACCAGATATCACATTGTATTGATGGTGAACAACCACAGTGGCACAACGCAAGTCATGAAACTAACTGTTTATTGGGCGAACTTCTGCATGTGCCCAGCAAAATGAGTAACATTCAGTAAAATGATAGCACGAACGCACTCATCGATATACGATCTGTGGATCAAGCGCTTTGGCTTTTGTACATGCTTCATCAATCGTTCCATCGTAATCACTGGAACGGTTGCCAGCAATAACATATTTGAGAAACTTCCGATACAGAAAGGCACGTCTTGCGCATCAGTGAAACGTCAATCTAGCTGTTTTCTGCTGGGGTGAATTTCTTTGAGGATAAATTGTACTATTACACTTGAGATCGATAATAGACTGTGTGACCTTTTGTATGTGTACTTTACAGTCTAATCCTGCTACAAAGAAATTCACGGCACATGCAAGAAGATTTGGGTAGTGGGAATGTTGTTGTCCTAAAACTAGTAAAAGAAGGAAAAAGAAACACTGGCAGCTGTTTATTTCCAGAAATTGGTTATTTTCGCCTGCTTTAGCGCCATCAGCGGTGAAATGCATAGCTCATAGTGGGTGAGGAGCTGCATCGCAACGTCGTCGCCATGAGCGCTAATGAGAGCATCATTTATCAGCAGCAGCAGCCTGGCTATGCCCACTGCAGGGCAAAGGCCTCTCCCATACTTCTCCAACTACCCCGGTGATGTGAAAATTGTGGCCATGCTGTCCCTGCAAACTGCTTAATCTCATCTGCCCACCTAACTTTCTGCCGCGCCCTGCTACGCTTCCCTTCTTTTGGAATCCAGTCCGTAACCGTAACCCTTAATGACCATCGGTTATCTTCCCTCCTCATTACATGCCCTGCCTATGCCCATTTCTCTTCTTTTATTTCAACTAAGATGTCATTAACTCTCGTTTGTACCCTCACCCAATCTGCTCTCTTCTTATCCTCTTAACGTTACGCCTATCATTCTTCTTTCCATAGCTCGTTGTGTCATCCTCAATTTAAGTAGAACCCTTTTCGTAAGCCTCCAGGTTTCTGCCCCGTACGTGAGTACAGTGAAACCTCATTAAACCGTTGTTGGCCGGAGCTCAGAAAAATTATTTAATAAATGGTAGTACTGTTTAACTGAAATAGCATGAGATCAACCACTTACCTGTCAAAAACGGAACTCAGAGAGAGTGCGATGAAAGAGGGAAAAAACATGCAGTATTTATTCACTTTGCACGACTAAAATGTTATTTTCGTATGATGTCGCGGCGGCATGGCAGCGACGACAACGGCCTCAAACTTATGGAAACTGCGAGGCTGCTTTTCAGCCAGCCCCCCTCTTCTCGGCAAACATTCGCATGGCAGATTCTTCGTTGGCATTACGTATTCCCTGTGCACGCGCGCGGTAGCGCTGCAGAAGTCGCTGGCCGCCTTTTTCATTGCAGGGGGCTGTTCTTGTCGCAACGATTGCACTCATGAGGCTGACGTAACGCACAGCTTCTGCCACTGTCGGGCCAGAATCGCCCGTGCTGTCACTTTCCGTGTCGTCCTCATCATTGTTGCTAGCTGACACTTTGGAAACAACAGAGGCAACGATGGTGAAAAGTCAAACCTCGTAGCCGACATCTTTTCACGGTCGCAGCAGCGCTGCCGAATAACTTCTTCACATTCCAAATGCACCACACACCGTAGTCAACAGCAGATCCCTGTCACGTGCCAGCGCCAACTTCTTCATGTCACGTTCGATAGCACGAACGATGTCTAAGTTTTCTTCTATGCTGAGCATCTGGCGTGTTTTTTATCTGAGCTTCGGCATGACGCGAGTCCTTGTACACGACGCCACAACACTCTCTAGCACACCGCTGAAATGGTGATGTGGCTTCACGCACGAACGCACAAGGAGCTGGAGGCCGTTTTTCCGACCTCTGAGGCTTGTTGTTCTGCCGGGCCGCCCGATGGAGACGACGCACCGTCGTTTTTGCACGACGAAAAGTGGAAACACTATGTGTTAACCGATACGTACACAATAAGCAGCTACGATTTATGCGGATACAAAACACATTATGTTCAATGGCCACTGAGTTGGGGATTTGACTTTACTACTTTTAAAACAAAACTACTGTTTAAGCGGGTATGGTTTAACGAGGTTTTACTGTACTGTACTGGTAAGACAGAGCTGTTATACTTTTCTCTTGAGGGATAATGGCAACCTGCTGTTCATGATCTGGAATGCCTGCCAAACGCGCCCCAGCCTATTGTTATTCTTCTGATTATTTCAGTCTCATGATCCAGATCCGCGGTCGCTAGCTGCAATAAGCAGATATATTCCCTCACCACTTCCAGTGCCTCACTACCTATCGTAAACTGCTGTTCTCTTCCGAGACGGTTAAACGTTACATTCGTTTTCTGCACAGATTAATTTTTAGGCCCACCCTTTTGCTTTGCCTCTCCAAGTCAGTGAGCATGCATTGCAATTGGTCCCCTGAGTTACTAAGCAAGGAAATATCATCAGCGAATCGCAAGTTACTAAGGTATTCCCCATTAACTCTTATCCCCAATTCTTCCCAATCCAGATCTCTGAATACATCCTGTAAACACACTGTGAATAGCATTGGAGAGATCGTATCTCCCTGTCTGATGCCTTTCTTTATGGAGGACTACGGTGGCTGTGGAGCCGCTATAGATATCTTTCAGTATTTTTACATACGGCTCATCTACACCCCGATTCCGTAATGCCTGCATGACTGCTGAGGTTTCGACTGAATCAAACGCTTTCTCGTAATCAATGAAAGCTATATATAAGGGTTGGTTATATTCCGCACATTTCTCTATCACCTGATTGGTAGTGTGAATATGGTCTATTGTTGAGTAGCCTTTACGAAATCGTGCCTGATCCTTTGGTTGACAGAAATCTAATATGTTCCTGATTCTATTTGCGATGACCTTTGTAAATACTTTGTGGGCAATGGACAGTAAGCTGATCGGTCTATAATTTTTCAAGTCTTTGGCGTCCCCTTTCTTATGGATTAGGATTATGTTAGCGTTCTTCCAAGATTCCGGTACACTCGAGGTCATAAGGCATTGCGTATACAGGGTGGCCAGTTTTTCTAGAACAATCTGCCCACTTTCCTTCAACAAATCTGCTGTTACCTGATCCTTCCCAGCTGCCTTCCCCTTTTGCATAGCTCCCAAGGCTTTCTTTATTTCTTCCCGCGTTACTTGTGGGATGTCAAATTCCTCTAGACGATTCCCTCTTCCATTATCGTCGTGAGTGCCACTGGTACTGTATAAACCTCTATAGAACTCCTCAGCCACTTGAACAATCTCATCCATATTAGTAATGATATTGCCGGCTTTGTCTCTTAACGCAAACATCTGATTCTTGCCTATTCCTAGTTTCTTCTTCACTGCTTTTAGGCTTCCTCCGTTCCTGAGAGCATGCTCAATTCTATCCATATTATACTTCCTTATGTCAGCGGTCTTACGCTTGTTGATTAACTTGGAAAGTTCTGCCCGTTTCATTCTAGCTGTAGGGTTAGAGGCTTTCATACATTGGCGTTTCTTAATCAGATCTTTCAGATATTGCATAGCAGATACATAAAAGAAAAGGTCACCACCCGAGCACACTGTACAGATGGTTCAGCAGCGAAGCTAAAACATGTGGCCCCAGTGTTTATCACTGGATTAATGCCGATGGTTCCTTAAAACACCCCTCAACAGGTCTGGCCATTTTGAGCCGACAAGCGCAGCACATACAATGCGTGCCAACGATTGTGTTTGCAAAGAATTACATCGCTACGTGCCGCGGAAAGGTCTGAAATTTCAATCCGAACACCATTTTTCCCTTCTCACAGCCGCTGCGCTCCAAGCCGGACGGTGACATACTTGCGTCCCTGCGCTTACGTACTTGGGTCTGTAGTGTGCCGTCGCTTGTGGTGACACGTGACTTCGAGAATTATTCAAGGCACCATCTGTTATTTGTGTGATCTGTTGCTTGAATTGATGAATTGAAGCTTAGAGCAATAATAAAACACATAAACGGAATGCCTGCATATTTTTTGTTTTACTTCGTACTTAAGCAAGAGAGATGTACTTCAGCTTCGTCTGCTTGTTCCTACGGTCGTGCAGTCGTGTGCGCAGGTACCGAAACTATGCCATTTTCTACCATGTTGCAGTGTGTGATCAAGCTCTGCGTTCTGCTTGTTCTGCCTCAGTATTTGTGTACCACTGAATTATACCGCTTGTCATGTGTCCTTGTGCACAGTGCGCAAAATCGTGCGCTGCATGAACGAGACAACAGCTGGCACACGACGCTGTCAGCGGAAGTGCGGAGTGCCAAAAAAAATAAAGCGAGGAGAAAAAAATGAAGGTCGGGCCTGTGACTTAGGCGTCACGTGATCCTCGAGGTCCGGTATGGGAGGACACAGGGAAGGAATTTCGCTTGCGGAGGCTAGATGGGGTGAGTGGAGAGAGCGTCTTGCTTGGCAGTGGAGCCTGCCTGCTGAAATCATGAGTTCACGGCACTGAAATATTTCTATCTTGGCTATTAATGAGCCAATTTGAAACATTTTTGTGGCAGGACACTCCCTAAAGTACACGTAACAACTTCCAACATATAACCAAAGTTTGCTATGGGGCCTGGTGGGGCCCTTTAAATGACGGCTCGGTACGCAGTTGTTGCTTGCGTCCTGCTGCACAAGCCTGTTGTGCCCCGGACTGCAACATCAGCACGGCGTAGAGGAGCTCATTTCCGGTTCTGTTCGCAGCGTTGCTGAGCGAAAGCTGCCTGCTCCTAAGGAGTATGTATGACGCGTGGCCCATAGAATTTCTCATTATATTACCTAGAGGAAAATCTGGCGTTGCTGAGCTGTGGTATGCATGGGAATGCTGGTATATTGTGACTTTGGATTGGCATCGTTCTCGGAGAGCCAGGACACCTTGAAGACGTGCCTGGCAAGCACCGTTCCGTCTGTCACAATGAATAATTTTTTGCTAAAACAGCACCTAAAAAGCTGTTTTAGCTTTATTATTGCACAAAACCTGTTTTGTTTAAGTATGAGAACTTGTTATTGCATGTACAATTATATGTAAGAAGTATCAGCTGGCTGCTAAAGTTGGAGGACAGACAACAAGATTCGTGTTCGCTTTGAAACAGTTTGTCTGTTCTTGCTTTTCTTCGCTTGGTCATGAGGCGAGTAAAGATGTAATATGCATGAATGGAAACATTTTATGAAGATTCTACTTTAAGAACGCGTTATTTGTGTAGCCATATCCAAGATTTAGATGAAGCCTCTTACAACACCAGCCAACGCAAGCGTCGCAGACACATATACCGTCATTCCCATGACGGCATAGCGTCCCTTAGTAAACTCCCATAGATGGTGCCGCCAGATTTCCCTCTAGTGTTATAGTGAGAAAGTCTATGGTGTGGCCTACCCATTTCTGAGCTGCAGAGAAACTGCTGTGTGCGCGGTCGGCGGCAATAGAGAGCAACAACGTCACTACTGGCGCAGCTAATCCAACACCACCTAAATAGCACAAGACATTTTCACTCTGATCCACGACGTCATGTTACCTTGCCTGACTGCCATAGGATCTAATGGGGATGCTCCCAAGAAGGCAACAGTGATTTTGATGTCACCGCTTTCATCATGCCAGCCTTGTCAATGGAAATTTCGGGCGATGCAGCATGACGTCATGGATCGGAGTGAACAGGCCTTGTGCTATCTAGGTGGTGTTGGCTAATCGCATGCCTCTTTTTTCTTTCTTTTTCGCACATGTGCATGGGGTTGTGCCGGAGGAGTTTACGGCGTACAGACGACTGACAGACGAATCGGCTAGCCATATACAGCTTCGCTGTAAAAAGTAATTGTGCTTTTGTTCGCACAACTTCCTTATGCTTGTCACACATGAACAATGCTGAACTAAAATCCTTGTTCATATTCGTTGTGCTCATTGCGCTGAATTTCATATGCTTTGACCACATTTCTGCAGGTTAGACCAGGGTTTCCATAAGTGAAATACTTTTTCGTACGGTATCATATTTAGCTAGGAGTTTGCACCTTATAGTCAACACTGCTGTTTTCCAGTTCACCTATCATTGCCTGCTCATGGAATCCCAGCGGAGATTACATTGCGAGCTCGGATCGGGACAAGAGGATCTGCGTCTGGTCCCAAGTCTGAGCCCACACCTCTGTGGCTTTCGCAGATTGGCAGCCAGTGTCCTTCCTGTGCCATGCTCTCGCTGGTTCTGCTGCTGCCTCAATCATTTGCCCCTATAATACTGCAGCAGTTTCTTTTTAAATAAAGAGGTTGTGTTCCTGGCAATACTCCCTATCCAGGCAACTCCAACGTCTAGTGCCCTTACAGACGCCAATGCAATGCCAGTGAACAGACACATTTGTCACGTTTTTGTCACTGTTTCTTTTTTTGTCTGTAAACAAACTTCTTGTGTCTTGAGTTTTATTTGTTGTGTGCTCTTCTTTATTATGCCTTGCGGGATGGAGATCCTAAATTCCAAGGCAGGGGCCAGGAATACAATGTACTTTAAGGTAAGTGGTGATCTCTGGCAAGGTCCTTCACTCGCCACTGGGCTCCACATAAGCTGATGATTATATCACAGAGACTAAACAACCGCCTGCTTCTCAGCAGGCTCGATGTGGCTTTTATTGCACAGGTGCCATGGTTTAAGTGATTGAAAGAGTTATTTTAAGTTAAGCGGCACCTGTGTTGAACCAACAAGTCCGTAACTATGTTACCCTGAGTTTCACATTGCGTGTTGTCGCGTGTGTGAAACAAGTCGCTGACCTGAATTTTTTTCACCACAAATTATGCAGAAATGTTCCAAAAGCTGGGTAAATTCATTATTGAAAAAAAGTTTACTCCAACTTAACAAATTAACAATGAAAAGGCATTTTGCCACCTGTGCAAGCGGCATACAGAAATAAGGGGAGGTCTACGTGTCCTTGTAACGTCCGGCAGGGGGGCACGGTATAGTGTTGCACACCGATTCGTCATGACGAGGCGAACCAGGATTTTGGGATTTTTCTGTTCCCCCACTTATACTCTCGGGCCACCGTCGTCGCATTGTCAAGGTCGAAGCAATGCCCTGTTGTCCAGCAGTGTTCGACAAGTTCGGTCATAAAACGCATTTCACAGGTGGCCTTGGCAACGTCTCCTTTGTGTTCTTCCAATCTCGTTGCCCTTTTTATTCGTGTTTCGCCAATGCAAGTCGTGTTACAATCCCGCATAGGACTTTGTAGACGACCTCACTCTGATCGTCCGCAGGGTTGCTGCCTTTCGGTTTCGTGAGCACAGCCCCCAAGGTATAATGGGGTTTAAAAAGGGTTTGTAACCTGGTTGCTTTCCACATGGCACTGAACAGCGTACACCACACCATTCAGCTCACATCCGAAACAGAGAGATAATGTCTTGCCTTCTCTGGATGTGCTTGTACGCCGGGCCAGTAATGGCAGTGTGGAAACAACAGTGTACCATAAGCAGTGTGATCGCGAACAATTTTTTATCCTTTGACTCACGTCACCCGACTGAACACGAAAATTCCGTTGTAAGAACTTTTTATCACCCACCGTGGTTGCTTAGTGGCTATGGCGTTGGGCTGCTGAGCACTAGGTCAGGGGATCGAATCCAGGTTACGGTGGCCGCATTTTCATGGTGCAATATACAAAAACGATCTTGTACTTCAATTTAGGTGCACTTTAAAGAATCCCAGGTGGTCCAAATTTCCGGAGTCCTCTACTACGGCGTGCCACATTATCAGGTCATGGTTTTGGTACATGAAACCCCATAATTTTTTTACGTTGTGATGCAATGTGCTTGAGCGAGCAGTTACATCTACAAGAAGTAGAAACGTTATTTGATGCATTAGAACAGCGCCATTATCCCAGGACATTTATTAACAACACCCAGAAGCGAATGCGGAGGTGAAAGCAGAAGGAGTCACGAGTGAGGGCAGGGTCTATTGTATCTGTTCCCTATGTACAGAGTGTGTCAGACACTGCGTCCGCTGGGTCTACAAAACGAGACATTCATTTGAAGGATCGCCAGATGGCGCAGTGAAATAGGTGAAGCTAAAGCCCCTTGGTAATTTGAAAGTAGCGACACTCTCCTCCTCACGGCGCTTTCCTCCTCGATTCTCCTCACCCGCCGGCTGCGCACGGCGCGCTTTTCCTCCTGGGCTCCCGCGGACGGGCCGCAGGATTCTGTGGAGGAGTGTTATTTTGGGCCAGTTGCGCGCGCCACTGGGGTTGAAAATTTTGAGAAATGCAAATAACAGCATCAAAAATGCTGGAGGCAACGTTTACGAGGAGGTTGGTTTTTTCTTAAAGCCGTATCAACGGGCTATGCCAATGTAAAGGGTGCTTTGAGGCAAGTTTTGTACTCCAGGCAATTTTTCTGCCACATGATCAGATGCTTTACTTCGTGCGTCTGATCTAGTATTGCTTGTGACACATCCATTTGTGTGTGGCTTATTAAGCGAAAGCCTTAGACCTCTGTTTCAAGGTCCTGTTGTGAGCTACAGAAAATATCACGTGACCGAAGGAAGGCGGGAAGTGAACCAAAGCATGTGCAGCCGCGTATAAGAGATGATTCATGATTAGCAAAGTAATGATTGATTGGTGATTGGATTAAGATGAATTCGGGTGTATTAAGGTGGATTAAAGTCGATGAAGGTGCATTAGGGTGAATGAAGGTGAATTAAGGTGTATAAAGGAAGACTGGGTTGGACTAAGGTCGATGAAGGTGAATTAGGGTGGGTGAAGGTGCGTTGACGTGCATTAAGGACGATTATAGTGGATTAGGGTGGATTAAAGTGCGTGAAGGATAAGGGTGAAATAAGAAGGATTAAGGTACATTAAGGAGGTGAATTAAAGTGAATGAAGGAGGATTAGGGTGGACTAAGGTAGATGAATGCGCATTCGGGTGGATTAAGGTGAATTAAGGACGGTTATAGTCAGTTAGGGTAGATTAAAGTGAATGAGGAAGCATTAGGGTTGATTAAGGAGGATTAAAGTGCATTAAAGAGGCTTAGAGTAGATTAAGATCGATGAAGCTGGATTAGGGTGCATTAAGGAGGTCTTGCATGGATTATGGTGGATTAAAGCGAATGAAGGAGGATTAAGGTCGATGAATGTGGATTCGGTGGATTAATGTGCATTAGGAGGATTATGGTAGACTAATCGGTCGTAACACTCAATGAACCCTAATTCACCTTAGTCCACCCTAATCCACCTAAATCCTTCATCCACCTTAATCTTTATTCATGCACCTTAATACAACTGAATCCTGCTTAACAGTCCCAATCTACATTAATACACACTAATCCACCTCTATCAAACCTAATCGCACTACATGGTCCCTAATCACCTTAATCCACTAATCCATCTTAATCGGTCTTAATCTTCATATATCAACCATAATTCACCTTAATCCAGATTAATCGACCTTAATATCCCTTTATCCACCTTAATCCCCCTAATCCATGTTCGTTCACCCTAATCGGTCTTAATACCATTTCATCAACCCTTCACTTTAATCCACCATAATCTGCCTTAATCCTCCTCCACCCACCTTAATCTTTATTCATGCATCTTAACACTTAATCCACCTTAATCTTCTTTAATACACTAATCCACCTTTAATACACTCTAATCAACCTTAATCCTCCCTAATCGACCTTACGTCAATCACTAATGATTCATTAATTAACTTGGGTAATGATTCCCTTATACAGGGGTGGACATGCTTTGGGTCACCTCCGGCCTTCCTTGGCTCACGTGATACTTCCAGTTTACAACGCGACCTTGAAACATGGAGATCTAACGGCTTTCGCCTTAAAACTTCAAAAAAAAAACTCAATGTTGACTAGCTAACGCTCATCACCTGCAATACCACGGGTATACTTGCCACTAATTCTTTTCAGGGCGCAAAGCAGAATCTGTAATGCTGCACTTCCGACTGAATAACAACAGTTAGCGACGTGCGAAGTGATGGAGCCGCCCCAGAATATTAAGCACACTGAGGACAACCGCAACAAAAACGTTGGTGAGCTGGCCGGAAGAATGAAAAAAAAAATGCAGCATTACGGGATGCTTTGCTACGAGCTATAAGAAAGACGCCTCACCTCGCAAACAACGCTGTTTTTTGTCGGCACAGAGTTCTTTCGGCCAATGTCATGCAGCCACTGCTTCCTGCGCAAGCCGTCATGCTTTCGCTGTGGTATCATAAAAACGGCATAACCATGTTCAGGCTTCTTGCTGCAGTTATATGCGCAACAGCCCGGCATAGCGCTAGCACATAGAGCAGGAAACACAGCGTACAACGTTCGCTACGCCCAGCTAAAGCGCCGAGCCAGCCGTGCTCAGGAGGAAAATGGCGCGAACGAAAAAGAAAAACACAAGCAAAACTCAAGATCCGCGCGTTTCCAAGGGCAACGGCAGGGAGACCAATCGTCGCGCAGAGAAACGGGGGCAAAACTGGTTGCCGCGGGGAGAATGCGCAAGGGGCGAGGAGGTGGCGCGGCGGCGGCAGGGTTCAAAGAGTGTCGCTACTTTCAAATCATCAAGGGACTTTAGGTGAAGCAGCAGGCACCACGGGGCAGGCACCCACGCTCAATTTGGCAACCTTTGTGCAGTGTTGCCAGGTTTGGCTATACATAGCCAAATTGGGCTACAGAAAAAATTTTTTGGCGTCGACTTGGGCGAGTTGGCTACGTGGCTATATTTGGGCTACTGAAAATCTGTGACTTGGCTTTGTTTGGGCTATAAGTGGCACTCTAATCCATGCTCCAGATGTGGCTATCATAGAGTAGAAACAATTCTCCAAGGCTACATTTCAGCTGGCTGAGCCGGCAATGCGGCTGTGCATGCGTGCATGCGCGCAATGGCCTGCCTCGCCGTTGTACGAGCCGATCACTTTGATCTTTGATGAACCTAAATTTACACCGCACTTCACCGTGCTAAGATCTGGGCCAGCAACATCGTCTCATCTTGGTCTTATCCCGACCACCGGGCACCGGGATGAGCCTGGGAGTAGAGGGTGTTCCACGGTACGCTGTACTAATATGCCTATGCTCAGAAACGAAGAGCAATAAAATAGGGTTGGGTGGTCAAAGCGCCGGCATGAAAGAAGGGACGCACGGGTAGATGACACGCTCCAGTGTGTTCATGGCCAAGGCTTCTGGTTGAAGTATCGCGCCGGGCACAGCTTCGATCTACTCCGCGTTTGTCACAGTAAGCTTTACTGCCATTTTCCTTTATATACGTGCGAGATTGACTTTAAAAAGATAATGTTAAGGACCGCGTGTCGCAAAAGAACTCCGTGCCCTTCCACTCTGTGAAGTAGGTGACCAGCGTAGCTGTGTATGTGGGCCCCTGAATGGCGAAGTGCGCCTCTTCCGCGGGTCTGCCCGGTGTTGCACAATCTTCAGATCGGCCCACGTATGTCGAGTGCTTAATGCCTGCTTCACCTCCGCCGCGGGTCGGCTCGGCACTGCACTATCTTCAGGATCGGCCCACGTAACGGGGACTGCTTAACGCCTGCTTCACCTCTGCCAGTAGTAGCGCGGTGTTGCACAATCTTCGAGATCACCCCCACGTATGTGGTGTGCTCAACGCCTGCTTCAACCCCGCTGCAGGTCGGCCCGTCTTTGCACTAACTTCGGGATCGGCCCATGTAATGGGGAGTGCTGAACGCCTGCTTCACCTTCACCGGTAGTAGCGAGGTGTTGCACAATCTTCGGGATCACCCTACGTATGCTTATAGTGCTTAACGCCTGCTTCAACTCCGCTGCAGGTCGGCCCGCCTTTGCACTAACTTCGGGATCGGCCCATGTAATGGGGAGTGCTTAACGCCTGCTTCACCTCCGCCGGTAGGAGCACGGTGTTGCACAATCTTCGGGATCGCCCTACGTGTGCGGAGTGCTTAAGGCCTGCTTCAACTCCGCTGCGGGTCAGCCCGGCATTGCACTGTGTTCGGGATCATCCCACGTACGGGGAGTGCTTAACGGCTGCTTCGCCGCCGCCGGTAGTAGCGCGGTGTTGCACAATCTTCGGATCGGCCCACGTATGGGGAGTGCTGCTTCACCTCCGCCGCGGATTGGCCTGGCATTTCACTATCTTCGGGATTGGCCCACGTATGAAAAATTTGTTGCTGGACGCCGAAATAACTACGGAAGGTTAGCCATATACATCTTTCGCGGTGAAATCCGGTGTCGGTGCTGTTAACCGTGTGAGAAAAATGATGCCGAACCACGCAGGCTCTTCGAGTGGCGCATAGGCGTTACTGCACGAATTCAATTCCTCAAAGTAAAATGCATCAGAAAGTTCGTAAGATACGACTGACATACAACCTACAGACATGACAGCGTCTGATTGTAATTTGAATATACGAGAAAACATATCTTTGTTACCAGGAGAGTCGAACACAAACCCCTTTTACAGCTGCCGTTTGAGGCCTGTCTGAATGGGCGCTGCGCGCTCCGCTCGGTTCCTTGCAGCACCATCCCTATGACACTCGCATCCGCGGCGGCGCCAGTTGTGCGGGGGGAATGAAAAAGAACCAGAAAGATCGCCTTTGCGCATGCATAAGGTTCGCCACCAGCGTTTGCAGGTAAACATGGTTACATAAGCTCCAGTTCATGCACGTCTCATGCATGGACTGCAAGTCTCATGCAGGAAGCATGAGAAGCAGTCGGGGAGCTTTGAATGCTATCGCGCTGCACTCTTAAAGGTGCAGCTTAAAGGGGCTTAGAATCAGTTTTCATGGTACCTATATTTTTTAATGCAGCGGAAAGCTTGCCGGTCAGAGTGTCTAATCAAGAAATGGCAACGCGGAGAACTCTGTGGAACATTTTTATCAGAATTTTTCAATCTACCTTGAGGTTGTAGTCGTTCATTGGAAGCATGTTGAGAGCGCGATAGCGACGCTGGCATTAGTGGGAGGCAGACGACAAGTGCGGCCGTAATTGCGAGAAATTATTATTTTAACGTGACAGCGTTAAGGAGCTCGTGTCGCAGAAAAGCCGGTGTCGTCAGCGGCGTTGGCCGTGAGCGATAAATCCCAGAAGGCACTTCATAAATAAAAAACATCTCGCAAGATGGGCTGGTGGGAATCGAACCAGGGTCTCTGGAGTGTGAGACGGAGACGCTACCACTCAGCCATGAGTTTTTTTTTTTTATTACCGGCTTGGCAAAAGAAAGTACAATGTGAATATTACATGGCCATAAAAAACAACTAGTCAATGCCGGATCAGTGTGGTGTGATAAGAACGATGTAGACTTTGTCCAAAGCACTTAGCCAATCAGGAGGATCACTCTGTGCACAGAAAAATTCGCGTATATATAACACACTTTCAATGAAGTATTCATGTGTTGGGGCCTGAACAATGCGCTCATGTCTAATATCCATACGCGTTCGCCACACACTGTACATGCACAGAAGCATTAACAGGTCGACAGGCACTCCCTCTGGTTCCGCGCATGGCAGGAAGCGTATCCCGAAAGCACTTAACGGCAGTTCCTTTTTAAAGCTACGTTTTAGAATATCCCACAAAAACACTGCGTCATGGCAGTCCAAAAATATATGCTCAATCGTCTCCGCTTTTTTGCATATAAAGCAATTCACAGGCCAAGGTACAAAAATGCATTTGCTTTGCAGCCATGGTTTCACTGGGAGTGCCTGTATGTTGTTGAAAAAAGAAAGATTTAACAGAGGCTCTTACCGGCATTCGTTTAACTCTCTTAAGAACATCTCGTTCTGAACCTAAAACAAATACTGTACGATACAACGGTACAGGCAAGAATACATCAACAAGATCTTTATACAACTTCTTACTAGCAACAACGCCCAGATATTCACTAGAAAATCTTGCTTTTAGCAGAGTCCTTCCATGACGCACTCTGCTTTTAGTATTCGGAAAGACACGACCACTTCACGTAAAAAGCACTTAAAGGCATTGGCCCCGTATACATGGACGACACTACATAATCAGGCAATGAATCGCGCAGTCTAACTTGAATCATTGTTCTCAGAAAAGCATCCTTTTGATCACGCAAAAAAAGAAACCTGCTTGCAATCTGTTTGAGGAACAAATGTGACAACCCCAGCCCACCATTCAACACTCTATGGAACAGATTACTACGACTTGTACGTTCCCATGTTGAGACCCAAATAAACATCGCAAATACTCTATGCAGCTTTTGCACAGACATCTTCGTCAGACATAACGCTTGCAACACATAAAAGATTTTAGCGACTAAAAACAAATTACACACGGTGGCTCTTGCAAACATTGAAAATTTATGCCCTCCCAATTTGCCGGTCTGGGTTTCATTCGCACTACTTCATTGTCCCAATATTATTTGCTATCTCGATAATGTTCGAGGGGGACACCTAGGTAGGTGCCTGGAGTTACCGCCCATTGCATGTTACAAAAAGTCTCAGGCTTGTATAGCCAATTCCCATGCCAAAAACCAAGACACTTGTTCCAGTTAATAGCACTTCCACTTGCAGCACAAAATTTTACAGCCTCTTGTACAACTGCTTTAACACTGTCATGGTCCGTACAAAACACTGCTACATCATCAGCATATGCTAAAACTCGAACTTCAGCTTTATGAAAGGTGTAACCCCGGATGTTTGGGCTCTTCAGCAGCCGCAAACAAAAGGGCTCGAGGTAGAGAGCGAAAAGCAGGGGGGATAAAGGGCAGCCTTGTCTCACAGACGACTGCACAGGAATACCATCACTTAACTGCCTATTAATTATCAGCTTCGCTATACAACCATTGTACATCATTTTAACACCTTCTGTAATAACGGTTCCAACATTGATATGGTCTAGGATCGAGAACAGAACTTCGTGTACGACTTTATCGAACGCCTTGTGCAGATCTAATTGCAACATGGCCACGCGCCCATACATTCCGTCACAGCATTCAAGGACAGTTCTAGCTGTGTGAACATTGGTAGATTGTCCTGCCTCTTATGCCGCATATCTGATGTGGCCCTACAAGTGACTTAATAACACTTTGAAGGCGTCGAGCTAACATCTTCATGAATATCTTGTAGTCCACGTTTGTTAGACTGATGGGACGGTATGATTCAACAGACTGTAACTTAATCGGATCATTCGTTTTAGGAATTAGTACTACGTGGGTCGCTCGGAAGGATGGAGGACTTGCTTTCATTTCATAGAATTCGCTAATCAGCCTTTCAAGTGCGACTGCCATTTCTGTTCTAAAGGCTTTATATAGAGATGTACCGAGACCGTCTGGCCCAGGAGACTTGTTTGAACTAAGCTCCAGAATCGCTGATTCAATTTCCTCAGCCGTAATACTGGCTTCTAGAGCGTGCACAAGGTCATCCTCTAATCTCGGCATCAGCGATAGGAAATCTGTTCTGAAGTAGTCAGTGTTCGGTGTATTAAGGCTGATTATATCTGTGTAATGTTCGACGAATGCCTGCTTGATTATTTCTCTTCGATTTGTGATTTCGTTTTGATAGCATATTTCCGTTATCTCTTTCGACAGAACGTGCCTTTTTTCATCACTGAGCGCGCGTTTGGTGGGCGTCTCTCCGGACCACAGTTTTTCGTTACGCGCCCTTATCACTGTGCCTCGGTACATTTCTTCGTCTATTGCCTCGAGCTTAGTTTTAGTCTCTTTAATTTCTTTTGTGAACAATCCCGGCTCGTAGCACTCCGTACTTAGCATAAAATCTAGGGCACTCTGCAGCTCTTTAACTCGTTGTTTTTCTTTACGCCGAAGCGCACATGATCTATCAATAGCGGCTATTTTAATATCACATTTGAACTGCTCCCACACTTGCATAAAACTTCCGGAATTACTTCGCAGCATGTTCGAACGCTATATAATCCTTGACTGTAGCCACGTACTCTTCATCTTCCAGTAATTTATCGTTAAACTTCCACAAGTCCCAATTAAATTTCGCAGCTATTCTCTTCGTACCGATTGTAACAATGACTAGGCAGTGATTACTAAAAGAGACATATAGATCGTCTGGTAGTCGGAACATAACAGCGAAAATTCGACAGGTACATATTGTTAAGAATGGCGAGCTGCAATGCAGGATTGCCACCCAATTACGACTGGGGAACAATTCGCGCATCCCCCACTCTCCGTCGCTTCGATGAAGCGGGCTTTGTGCTGAAAACCGCCGCCATCCCCTAGCCCCATCGCCGTTGTGACGGAATGAGTTCGGCGAACGAACTATTGTGTCCAAACTCCCCAGCGCGGACCTGAACTGCTACGCGTGAGCGAGCTGCCGCGGGAAGGCCGTTTTTTGGTGCTTCTCACGCGCCGAAGAGGACGCAGGACAACGAGTCACCCAGAATGGCTCTGAGCTTCCCGGAACGGCGCCCCTCTGACGTCGGCGTCGGACATCGGAATGTGTGTACGTAAACTGTTCTGCGGGGCGGCGGCGAATTTACAATGAGTAAACGAACGTTCGCGTCACCTTGTATCGCCGGCGGACCGAGTGTTTAAAAACGGCTGTTGTGCGGATGCTCGACACACTTCTCTTGAGCAGTCATGTTGGACTGACACTCTTTTTCTCAAGCAGTCATGTTAGACTGATTTAAATACTGTAAATAAACCCATATTCCTCGTTCTAGATGAGAAGCAGTTCTTACCTTCGTCAACGTCCTCAGCGTGGATAAGTTGGACGACAGCATGGGCCAGCTACCTTCGAATTCATGCCGGACTCCAATCTTGACAACGGACCACGAGCGATGGGATTGAGCCCCCAATCCTGACAATATATACGGTCCAATCTAGCATGACTGCCTGCCTGACAGTGAGTGTACATTGCCTGGCCTGCATGCGTCGATATCAAGCCTACATCTTCAAGGCCGTGCTCACCTACAATTTCTAAAAGTAACTCGGCACTCCGATCTCGAAAGGAACGGTTTGTTGTCCTATCCTCTGGTCTACAGACGCAATTGAAGTCCCCAAGCAAGATCACCCGCCTTTCAGTAAGCAGGGCAGGCTTCACCTGTCGGAAGAAACTCGGCCACGTTCCTTCAAAGACAAAATCGCCTCTAGAAAATGCAGTGTTCCCTTAGAAACGTGCCGTAGAAAGTTATACTGTGGTGTATACGCTCCTGACACTGCCCAGGCGGCGCGTCCGAGCAGCGATCGTCAGCGCCTCTTGCGGCACTTTCCGTCAAAACTGACACTGACGGACCACGCTACTCAGGCTGCCCACGCGGATCTGCTAACGTGATCGCATGTTCATCCTTGTTTTGAAACGAACAAATGGCGCAAGTTTTGCAGTGTGGTTTCAAACCAATCTCAAAATTAGACTATCGGATACGGTCGGATAGGCCCTGACATATTCGTCGCAAAGAGGAAAAGCCCTACGCTGCCAGGCTCGTTCACAGCGTGAAAGAATTTGCCGGTGTGACTGTGCTGGCGACGTGTCACTCCCAGCAAGGAAAACACAACTACAGCATATCTCTGGACGTGAGAAAACTCAACTATCATATTATCCTTTGATCAAGCAGCTCAATTGAGTATGCAAGCATGGCTGAGCTTATTAAGCTTTAAGTGTAGGTGTTCTTGGCCAACCACTTGAGTTACCGTAGACAAAAAGTGTTCTTCCGTGGTGTTTTGACACGCTTGCAAAGCCTCATTGGCCCCGGATGATAGGCGCCATATCTTTTCGAATTACTAAAAAGCTCTTTTAAACAACTTGCACAAAAGTTGTATTAGACTGCTATGTTCTGCCAAGCAACCGCAGTACTTTGTTTACGACTGCCGATGCAGCGGCACGATCTTGGGCCGCTCCGGCCGCCAAGACTGGCGTGACCGTATCCGGCAACCTGAACCCAAGCACAGCCGCACAGCGTGAAATGCTGAGCGACGCATGCAAGTCAGAACACCTGCAGCCACCTCGCAGTACGCTTCGTACAACAAAATAAATAGCTGTAAATGATATGGAGAATTTGCAAAAAGAATTAAGTCGGCTTCTCGGCAAGACTCTTTCTCGACCATAAACTTAACTCTACTAACTACAATACTTTCTAATGCGATCCTCCGGGAAGGAAGCGCGAGCACAAAACCACTGCCGGCCAGGAAATATGTAGTTGGAGAGCTGGCAGTCCTGTGCGTCCGCTACAGTCTTTGACGCAGCAGTACCGCCGTCCGCATGCTTTTTTTCCTTTGAAGTTTTCGATGTCTTGCAAATTTGCCATCGTAAAACAGCGGTATGAGAACGTTTACCTGCAGGACTGTGGTGCACGTGGTTCAGAAGTTTCGAATCACACGCGGTCATAACAACACGTGCGCCAACTGGATTCTATAGGCTCCCTGCAATGGTCAGGCGGCGCGGCGATCGGCTCAGCCGTCAGCGCCACCGTGTCAGTTGTGCGAAACACCGAGGCGGCCGATGTTGCGGAGGCATGCTTTTGCGGCGCTCGTTTGAAACCTTTCGGACGTTCTAAATTGCGGTTTTAATGCAATCGAAAACGTCGAGGCCCATTTTGGACCACCGACGCTTGAGAAAGGACGTAACATCTTTTATTACAACCACGTATACCGTGTCAAAGAATTAAACAGCACGGACATTACAGTGAGGTGCTTAAATTAAATTGTGGTGTTTTAGGTGCCAAAACCACGATCTGATTAGGAGGCACGCCGTGGTGGGAGACTCCGGAATAATTTGGACCGCTTGGGGTTCTTTAAAGTGGACCTAAATCTAATTACACGGGTGTTTTGGTATTTCGACCCCATCGAAATTCCGCCGCCGTGGCCGGGATTTATTCCCGCGACCTCGCGCTCAGCAGCCCAAACCGCAGCTACTAAGCAACCACCGCAGGTCGCGAAGTATTTGTCACAACAAAGTAAGTATGCTTACGACGTCGATCGCGAAGTGCGTTAACAAATCATTATTTTATGCCACTAAAGTGAGCAAATACGGCCGTGGACGTCTTTGAACTGTCATTTGTCGCTTCCTTACTTGGAGCGTGCCTTGCCCCTCACATTGTATAGGTTTTGGCGAATTGGCAGGTAAGTGCTTTGTTCTCCGTTGACGAAGTGCCTCGAGCATATTCTGGTATTGTCGTTCGAGCTCGACTGTGAGAGGGCATTACCGCTGAAGCATCATAGAGAGCAATCAGCTGAGACTAAACAACGTGAAGACTGAACAAACATGCGCTTGTGTGCGCGAGGGAAATGCTAATTTTCGAATACTCGACGTGTTCTGCAGTGTACTCCAACCTTAGTTCTGTTGTTCTAAGCGCGAGAAAACATCGGCACGAATGAGCTCGGTTCCAGCATTCGCGTGATCTTGGCGCAGGAAGAAGCACAGCGCATACAAGCGCTACGAAGCTAGATTTGACACCTAACAACTACTGCAAGTTTGTTTTGAAGCAAGACGAGCTAAACAACTATCAAAACTGATTTACAACAGCCGGAATCAGTCCACGCATGTTTTATGCAGTTGACGCTTTATTGTGTATTTTTACAGATGCTGCTGCTGGCTCATTTTCATTTCTTTTTCTTGTTTTTGCACTTCCGTCTTAGTTCGTTTAACAGAAATTCGCAAGACCGACACGAACCGCGACGATCCACTTCAGCCGCCGGGTTGCTTCCCCCGGTTTTAAAGGGAAGCGGTACAATTTGATGCCGACATCCCCTTCGCGGTTGTGACATTTCTTAACGCGGAAGTATCTGCGCTTGTTCTTTTTGTTCACACTTCTCACGAAGAAGCTGCCAAGAGGCCGCGGGGAATCCATTGGAAAATTGGAAAAGCAGGCTTGCAGGCGGGCCTGAGCGCACCACGGACAATGGTGAAATGACGGTGAGGGCCTACACACGGGTGCTCACCGCCGCTGCCAGGTGGCGCGACATGTGCAGGCAAACTGCATTGCAGGGTGCCCATGCCGTCGACTGAAGTTGGATCAGTACCAGAGTTGCGCTTTCGATGCTACAGATGGCGCGGCCGGCGGCAGAAAACTCCACTGTCAGGAGCGTATATCGGTAATTATGACCATGTAACTTACAGAAGTCGCAGTTTCACGAGTAGCGAATTACGTTTCCGCTACATTTTTTCTGCGCTCTGCGCACACGCAGAGCCATCTTGCGGCAAACACAGAAGACCCCCTCCTCGCAATGTACGGCGCTGGAAAGGTGAAGGCAGGGCACACCGACAACAAAGTGTACTAGACGCGGAACAAAAGCATGAAGGAACAAAAATATATACTAATGCTGCGTTACAACACGATGAACATTCAGGAAAAATGTATGCTGCTACCGCTTTTTACAGAGAAAACGAGCAAGCACACGCCGTGAGCCACAGAGGCTATGCTTCCTGGACAGCCACCGATCTTGAACTACTGGCCATCGAAGAAGCCATTCAACTCTGTGAGGCGCGCACCGAAGACATATTGGCACGCGCGAGGAAAGCAGAGACGAGGCGTGGGGCTTGGAGTCTCGGTGCCAACTGGTCTTCTTTGTGCGCCGGCCCTCTCTCGGCGGCCGGCTGGCTACGGTCGACTGCGGTCGGCTCTGTTCCGCGCTGGCAGCACCGCTATGGGGAACCAGCGCTGGATAGGCGGCGCGTCGAAAAGAGTGCGTTGCACGCCGCCCTGGCGACGAAACGCGGCATATTCCAGCCACACAACCAGACGACACACACACATACGCAGCCGTATTATAGTTCGTATGTTCCGTTTTCGCGCCGCTTCAAGTGGAGTTTTTGTAAAGAAGCTAGCGCCATCAAGTGAAGAAATGACGAAAGAAGCTTTTTAAGCTTTATATATTTTTCACAGTGCGTCGCGGCGAGCACGTGTGTTTCTTTAACGGTTGCGTCGTGTATCGATGCCATGCTTGCGTGGCTGCCTGCCTCGCAAATCTAGCAGTTATGGCTCCGGTCGTGCTGCGCTATGGTTTCATAAGTATTAGTTGGCCTGAAGATATTCCGTATTTCTCTGGCTAGACATAAAAAATTCTGATGTTACTTCGCCACAGCAGTCAATGGAGAAGAAAGCTTTATCGCATCAGCTGACTCGCGCAAGCAAAGGTTTGAGTGCTCCGCTGCTTGATCCGTAACAATCCTGGCTACATTTAGCACTAATTACATAAATTTGCCGGATGCATCTCAGCGCCGAGTCCTCATCCGCATGCGCATTTTTATAAACACATAGGTGGCTTAGTCGCGCGTGCGCCGGCACTATGCGCATACAACTCGTATTACAAGCCAGCTTCCCTCCCACATAATTCTTGGCAATGAATGGATAATTTTTACCTTTCGTATCGTTCACTTGGTGCGGTGACGTTGGAAGGGGCTTGGCGGTGGCATTGCGAAGGAAAAAGTGGTACATATGCCGGATGGTGCATGCTATTGCTCATTTTGTTTCCGACGAAATACCGACTGCAGATTCTGCTGTTTGGTACTGTCTGCCATGGCTGACCGTCTTCACTATCGAATAAACCAAGGATACACGCGAAATTTGATTTCGAAACCAGCCCGACACCGCTTGACAAGGCGACAAGACGGGAGCTTACTCCGCTCGCCTGACTGCTTGGATCCAACGCCGCCTCCGTTCTTGTTCGTAGGGTTTAGATGGAAAGACGCAGAAGGATACATCCTCCCTCATCCCAACTTTGTTGTGGCACTTGTATACGCAACAGTGTCGTCGGCGCCCTTTTGTTTTCCTTCGACTTTAAGGGCACGCAACGCAATTTTCGTCCGCGGGGGAGGCTGCATTGTGCACGTTCTGACCGCCAGGGCGGCGCTGCAGGCGCCGTGAAAACTCCAGCGCTGGTTCCCCATAGAGGCTAGATAGCACCGCGGCTTATCCGCGGCATTTTTGTGTTCACTACAGCACTCCCCCCCCCCCCCTAGTGAGAACACGAACGGAACCAACACGACAAAACACTCGTGTGATTAGAGGTTGAGTCGATTTGGCGCATTTAGACGTCTGCCACTGCGCGTGTGGTAGGTGCGAGTGTCAGGCGTGGCTGCGTTTTCCGCCCTAGTGGAAACCGCTGCCCTGGGACGAGGCACTTTTGTATGGGTTCCAGGCGACGGGGTGGAGGTGGGTGTTATGGACTGCGTTTCCGTGTACGCAGGTTTAAGTCTGTCCAACGGGACAACTTCCCGCCGCCCCCGCATTTCGATAGTGAACGTCTTCCGCCCACGACGGAGAACCTTGAATGGCCCATCGTACGGTGCTTGTAGTGGTCGTCGTACAGCGTCGTTCCGCAGAAAGACGTGACTACATGACTCAAGCTCGTTGCTCACGTGTGTCCTCCTCTCTGTGGGCTTTCCCGGAGGTGTAGCTCGAAGCTTGTTAATGATGTCACGGAGGCGAGATGCGTAGTCGCTGGCAGAAATGCGAGCTTGCTGTTGGCCATCGCCACCCCCTCTGCACGGCTGCATCAATCGTTTCAAGCACAGCACACCAAACACACATTCAGCGCTGAACAGTGGGCGGTCGACGCAGTTGCATTTACAGGACTTGCAGCGAGCAGCACATGCCTCGATGTCCGTTAAGCAAAGTCGGACACGGCGACGCCACATCGCGGTTCGCAGAACTTCGCTGCCGAGGCGCTAGGCCACTTCGATATTTCAATCGTCACCACCGCCGGTTCTCAAGAAAGCACGGGTCACACAACGCAGATTCTGTACTACCAGAGCTCACCGAGGCCAAAGCCGCACTGCCGCACCGCCACTACTCACGGCTTTCCGCCAAGTAACACAGAACCTACAACCAACACACAAGCAACGCACGTACAGTCACATGTGCAATGTTGAACAACGCGCGGTCCAGAGAACGATCATGCCGAGGACGAACACGCCACGGCGTCGTTCGGCGCCAGCATCGCGCCTTCTCAAAAATCCCTAAACGATGCTGTCCCTAGGCACCTAGGATCAGGTCACGTGAGGGATTTTTGTACGACAAATAGACGCACGCGAGATTAAACCCGATATTACTTCCTTCTAGCGCCCTCTCCATCCTCACCATGTACATCATAAACAGCAGCGGGGATAAAGGGCACCCCTGCCTCAGTCCCTTGTTGATATGAACTTTCTCCTCGCTCCTCATCCCTTCCTGTTACGTAGGCTGACGGGTGGAGGCAACGCCCTTCCCTTGTGAACGATACAGTCGTTCCAGCCGAAGAACGCCGGGCTTATTCACGCTCGGAAATATAAAGAAAAGATAAGGGGAGAGGGAAGGTGTGACAGAAAGAGTGCGCACATACGCACTGAAGGAAATAGCTTGCTTCTCATGTTCATGGGTTACCGCATTTCTTCAACCTTAGTAACCAAAATGCACAACAGGTTTCTTTGATCGTGTGGAGCGACGTAGCTCCTGAGGTTGCGCTTCTGGTATTCTCTCATATGTTTCAGAGGTCCATGGTTCCTTTAATACCGGGGAACCCGTTGTAGGAAGCCTCGATAGGTCGACGGCTGCTGGGGTCTCATCCGTGCTCCGCTTACGAACTTGATCCAAGTGGCGGCGGACAAACCCGTCCGCAGTCTTAACACCCAGGAGGCGAGCGCCGGAAGTAGCTTCCACAGTGCCTGGGGCCCACTTATCGCCGACGCCGTAATTTCGCACGTACACATAGTCTCCCGGTGCAAAGTTCCAGCTCGAGTCACTCACAGCTTTGGCAGGGCAGGCTCTGGAAGGAAAAGACATGTCCAGTCTTGTGCGCAACCGGTAACCTAAAGCATCTCTGAAGGAGAAGGGCCTCCTTGGTGTGGCGCGTTTCGATAATTGCACAACAGCCGGGCCAACGACGTTGTGATGCAACCGCCTCCTACCTTCTTCAAGCCTTCTTTGACGGTGCGCACGGCTCGCTCGGCTAGGCCATTACTCTGCGGGTGATAGGAGGGTGCCCGAATATGCACTATTCCATTTCGCTTCATAAACTGCTCGAACTCCCATGCTGTGAATGGCGTCCCGTTGTGTGACACGACCGTGCGCGGTATACCGAAACAGCTTAATACTGTCTTGAGGGCATTAATATTGCTGTGAGCGTTAGCCTGCGACATGGGAACCGCCTCAATCCACTTTGGGTGTGAATCGACGACTAGAGAATCATTTTCCCTTTGATTGGTCCCGCATAGTCGATATGCAAGCGCGACCACCTTTCGCGAGTATCGGGCCAACTTACTGGTTCTTTCGCCTGAGGCATCGGTAACGTTTGCACGCAGTTGTGGCATGTCGCTGCAATGCGCTCGATGTCGTGGTCTAAGCCGGGCCACCAAAATAAAGACCTGGCTTTTGCCTTCATAGCGGACGCGCCTTGGTGGGCTGCATGTTGTAGCTTTAGCAGCTTCCCTCGCGCATTTGTCGGCACTACAAGGCGATGACCCCAGTAGAGCACTTCTTCAGTAACAGACAGCCATCTCTTTCGTTTCCATGTCAAAACTGCGCGGCCAACCTTCCCGTGTGTACTTGCGTACCTGTGAGAGTACCTCATCAGCGACAGCGAGTGCTTTGAGTTCCTTTAACGGCACGGCAGGCTGATTCCACTGGTCCAGGGTCAGTACAGTTTGGGCCTCATTCTCCTGGTCCGCTTCGTCCTGTAACGGTTGAGGTAGGCGGCTCAGAGCAACGGCATTGCACATGAATTTTGCAGGCTTATGTTGCAATCGATATTGATAGGCCCCGAGTATGATTGCCCATCGCTGAATGCGGGCAGCGGCCATAACCGGCGTTTGCCTGTCCGCTCTTAGGAGACCCAAAAATGGCTGGTGGTCATTTATTAGTGTGAATTGCCAGCCCAGCAGATAATCTCGGAACCTCGTGACACCGTAGACGAGAGCTAATGCCTCACGCTCGATCTGCGAATAATTCTTTTCCGCGGCAGTGAGCGTCAGAGATCGGAATCCTAGGGGCCGATACTGTCCTTCAATGCGATGGAATAAGGCCGCTCCCACGCCGTACGGTGACGCATCAGCCTCCGAAAATAGCTCTTTTGCGGAGTCAAAGTGAGTCAGCACCGGAGCGGAACACAAAACGGCTTTAGCCTTCCGGAATGCCTCATCCTCAGGCCCTTCCCAAGACCATTTCGATTTCTTTGGACAGATTAGGCAAGAATTTGTTATAAAAGTGAGCATGCCCAAAAAGGACCGAAGCTCCGTAACGTTTCAAGGTGAAGGCAACGCCTTTCCCGAAGTGAACGAGACAGTCGTTCCAGCCGAAGAACGCTGGGCTTATTCACGCTCGGAAATATAAAGAAAAGATAAGGGGAGAGGGAAGGTGTGACAGAAAGAGTGTGCACATGCGCACTGAAGGAAATAGCTTGCTTGTCATGTTCATGGGTTACCGCACTTCCCATTCAACGCAAACGGTATTTTCTAGGTAAATCTCTCTCAAAAGCTGTAGACAATCGTTACCTAAGCGTTCCCCTTCCAGAATATCCCACAAAATGTTGCGGTCTACGTTGTCGTAGGCTCTCTAATGTCTAAAAAAGCCACATACAACGGTCTGCTTTCTACTTTTGATATTTCAGTACACTGAGTAAGAACAAACAAGTTATCATCCAAACGCCTACCTATTCTGAAGCCATTCTGAAGCTATCCCAACATGCCATTATTCTCTGCCCATGCTTGAAGCTTTAATGTGGTTGCCTGCATTGTTAGACTGTATATTACCGATGTAATGGTCAACGGTTTATACGAGTGAATTCTGTCTTTCTCCCCCTTACCTTTATAAATTAAATTCATTCTACTTTGTCGCCAACTGTCTGGTATTCGTCTATCTTTTAAAGTTTTTTCCACTGCTTTCACCAGAGCTTCCTTACTTTTTGATCCTAGTTCATTTATCAGCCTAACGGGAACCTCGTCTAGCCCTGTGGCTGTGCGCTTAGGAATTTTCTCTTCCGCTTACTTCCAGTATAAATTTGTCAGCACCAGCTCCTTTTCCACTTGGGTCTCTTTCATGCTCTTTTTTTCTTCAAATACAACCTCGTCCTTGCCTTGGAAAGATTCGACTGTTACATTTTGGATGTAATTTATTGCCGCTTCTCCTTCCAGTCTGTTTTCATCTTCGTCTAGGATATGTTGTTGTATTGTTGTTGACTTCCTGCCTAATAATTTTATGTGATACCAAAATATTCTAGGTGCGGCCTTCTTTTTCTCACGTATTTCTGACAACCAACGTTCACTTTCACCTTTTAATTATGCTTGCACCAGCATTTGAACCATAGACTTTCTCCCGGTATATTTCCCATTTACTGGTTACTTCATCCTGTGGCGACTGCGCCTTCTTTGCCTGCCTGTGCTCCCGAGATGCTTTCTGTCGTTCGGCGATCGCTTCTCGTATCTCCTTGTTCCACTAGCTTTCCGGTTTCTTTTTTCCCCTCCAATGAACATGTTGTTTCTCTTTCCGTATTTCTGTCGTTATTACACTTAGAAGCTCACCATATTCCCACTCCTTACTTGGCCATTTGCCAAGTTCTTTCTCAATTCTAGTGACTATATTTGCTATTTGTTCAGCGTTCAAATTTGGACTCGCCATTGTGCTCTCCTTGCTCTCTTTCCCAACTTCATATCCCATATTCAAAATGATGCGTTTATGGTCACTCCCTATGCTGCTAAACCCTTCCTCATCGATGACCATTTCTCTCAACTTATCGTGAATTCCTTCTGTCATCAGACAGTAATCAATTGTAGATTGCCAGTTTCCCACTTCCTACGTGATCTGTCCTTCACACCTAGGCTCTGTATTCACGAGCAGGAGGTTATGTTGCTCACAAAGGTGCCTTCCCGTTATTGTCGGTATAGCCATCTAGCTCCGGTATGTGGGCATTCATGTCACCTAATAGGACAATCTCAGCACCATTCCCGAAACCCTTAATATCAGCGCTTATGCATTCCACTAACTCTTTATTCTTCTCTGTGCAATTTTTTCCGGTCCACAAATACGTAGTGCCCAGCCAAGTTTCTTTCCCACTCACTGTACCTGATAACCAAGGATGCTCTTGACATTGTGAATTTACTCTTTTCCATTTGGCTCCCTGATGGATGAGCGTTCCTACTCCCCCTCCCTTTCTTTCCGACTTATAGTTCTGTTGCACCTTTCCCAAACATAATTCTCAATAACTGGCGGCTCTTCTGAGTCTCTAAGGTGCGTTTCTGTAACCGCATACACCCCTATTTGTTCTCTGTGTAACTGCTCCTCAATCTCTGCCCACTTTTCCTTTCTCCTGCCGCCCTGCATGTTTATGTAGCCTATTGCATGGCGAGTTCTTTTTCTTGCTTTCCTCCTTTTTTTGTTATATACGGCGATGCTCTTCTGATGTTCCCCTAGGGGACCTTCTTCATTACTATCTACTCTGACCTCCTGAGCGCCCGGGGGCCCCCTAAAAAAGCAACAGTGCGACCACCAAGTCGCCAGCCCACTTCTCGTGCCAGCCTGTAATTGAAGTGGATCCCGTCTCGTTTAAAACCACGACACCTTGTCACTTCCCTGTTTCCTTCGACAACCTCGAAACCTTTCTCTCGGCTCATTTTCCATATTGCTTCATTAGCAGCCACTACGGCTCATTGTACGTGACTGTCACGCACAGGCACCTCCGGCACCATGCACACCACGATCTGCACCTGAGGGGATAGCTCACGCAAGTCGTCCACCCCCTTCGCCAAGCGCTGGGCTAGTCCTGGCCCTTCCTGTTTAGGACGTCATTTAGCCCACCTGCTACTATGACGAGGTTGCGCACGTGGGCATTTTCCGCGAGCCATTTTTTTTGCTCGCTACATGACAGAACCCAGTGTGCGCCCTGGAAACGTCCCTACCGCCACTCTTTTGTCGCCTTTCACCCTCCCACAATTGCGTGGGTTAGTGTTCCTGTATATGCTCCCGCAGGGAGCAGAGTTGCGCATAGTTCCGCCGCCGTGATCCAGCTCTGCAGCGAAGCCACTCCTCGCGCGCGCAGGAGCCAAATGCCGCGCGGTGTTCCGCCTTTTTCTCTAGTGGTCGCGAGCTACAAGCGCCAATTGTTCGCAGGCGCTTAGCAAAGGGCACTTGTTAATACAGGCTACGCTCGAACGAGTCATTCGTGCAGCCGGAGGGGGTGGGCTTCCAACCAACCGAAACTTTGTATGTACCTATGTAAACACGCATATACAAACACACACGAACGTACAAATATGGGGTGGGACCGCCTTCGATTCCCCAAAATAATATACTCCCGTGGCTCGAACAGCTCCAAAGTTCGCTCGCAAACGCGCAGTACGTTGCCACAAACAGCGGTGCAATGATTTTCAGCATGCATATGAAGTTGTCTTATCATGGCCAGAAAGCAAGAAATGTTTTAAAGGGTGTTTAAAACTTCACACACGTAAGGTGGACACTTAGCGCATTTTGGCTGCCGAAACCAGCCGATTAATGACCGTCGCCAAGAGAGCTATCGTGCCTGCAGTTATGTCAGTGACCGTTAACAGAGCGCCATTTATCACTAACCATCGTTCACAACAGCTGCACGTTTTCGATACATGCGGTGCAGACACAGATTTAGCGCATTTCAAATGTTGACATGTGAACATTTTAAGCAAAGCTTACTTTTATTTACTATTACTATTTAGTAGTACTTACTATTTAGTAGTGCTTACTATTTAGTAGCAGCAAATCTGCAAATAGAAAAAGATTCAAGATGCAAGAGCTTCTAGCTGCTCCTCTGAACGCACGATCGACGGTCCACTGATTGCAATGGCGATGGTACTGACGGAAACGACGAGCTCGCATGAGTCGGCGATGCGCCCGTAAAGTTGGCTTCGCAGCGGCGCGGATCATTTGACGTCATTTTTCGCGCTCGGCCAATAGCGGTGCGAGCGGCGCCGGAAAAGGTATGCGCAACTCTGCTCCCTGCGGGAGCATATACAGGAACACTAGCGTGGGTCGGCTGCGAGCGCCGTCTCTCCGCGACTACCCTGAACTACGGGAACCTCCGCTCCAATGGGAAGACTAACGACGCGGCAGGCATCTAGTAAAGGAGGCATTGGCGAAAACACGCAATACAGCCGATGTCACGAAGCACTGATGCGAAACACACGGCAAACAGCATCAGCACAGCTAAATGACTCCAGTTAATATCCAATATAAACGTACAGAACGGCTTAGAATGATGCACAACTGGCATAATGAACCCACGACCGAGACATTGCGGGCGGCAGTGGCCGTTTTTTCAAACTTCCTGCCTCCCAGTGTTCCCAGCACAGAATGATATGTCTGACAAATTTGTAGCTTGCCTATAGTTGACTGCCGCCGAAGTGTTCGCAGCGCAATGGCTGTGACACCGCTGTGGTCACTGCAACACAAGCGTTTCGCTCTTGCTAGTACTTGCTGCACGAGCATAGAACGGTTTCCAGGCGTCGTGTGCCCGCCCCGTATGGAAAATAATAACACGTCCTTGATTATTGAAGTTCTTGGGCGAAATTATTTAACATTAAAGCCAACTTCTTTTGTTGCTTCCAACGAATTCGATTATTGTGTGGTGTCTTTTATTCGCTAACGCCGACGGTTATGTTTAGAAGAAATTCTATTTTCAGTCTTATCATAGACCAAGACGTCTGTAGCCGTTTGTAGCCGTTTCAAGACGTTTTTACGAGGTTTTGTGTTTCGTGGGTTTAAGCCAATGTAATGTACCCTCTCTGGTCCTCCCAGTGCTTTCGGTATGGGTTAAGGCCAGGGAGCGCTTCGTGGTGAAATAGCTAGTTGGTGGCTCACAAACGGGAATTTTTTTGCACTGGTCCCGTATAAGCTGCCACTATTATAACCAATTTCTTAGTACCAGTGTACATGCACAGTTCTACTATTCATTAGTTTCTCTAAGCCTTACAAAATTTAACTGTAGGTAGTCAGTGTTATGTATGAACGCACAAATTAACTCTGTTGTGTCGTCATTTACTAGTATTCCATGCATGAGTATAAATTTGCTACAGCAGCAGAGTAGTGTACATTACACCTTGCTCCCTAATGCACAAATGCATCCAAGCCAATGTGTGATTAGTTCTGTATTCTAAATGTTTTCTGCGTGATTAATTTCTTTACAAGAATTTACTGTACAGCATCAGCAAGCAGTCTAATTTAAGATTTATAATGTGTGCTGCAAAAGGTATGCTTTGCTGCTACAATTGATGAAACGTGGTCCCAGGCTTCCATACAAGAACGAAATTCAATTTGGCTCTTGGCGTCAGCACTTGGCTGGCGCTTGCCAAATGAATCACATCAGGTAGCTTGTGGCTGTTTTTAACCTTATTGTGAGGAGTTCGCACAATGATGTGTGGAGGCGCCTGCGTCTGAGATATTGTGCTGCAACATATGTGCATGTAGAACAGGCATGATATGCTGAAGGTTCCAGCAGTTTGCAGAGGTGCTTTTAAAATTTTGTCATAACTATAACTTTACCTGAGTTGTTTTTGTCATCTATTTCAATAATATCATGGGAGGTGTTATCAGAATTTAGCAATTCATTTGCCCTGGCACACTAGGCTGCCAGATTTTGCCTTTCACTAGGTGGACAATTATTCAACATGGACTATTACTTGAATACACCTTTTTGTGTGCAGTGGCTTCTCAATTGCGAGTCAACGTAGGTGCTCATAATTACCTGAGGCTATAGATGCACTTATGAATTTGCTACCTATATAAATCACTTTGCACTTTCTTGCGCAACAAGCTTGTTACCACTTCGAAGACAGTAGGCAATGTTATCGTTTGATCACATCATAAGATACTTCCAATTTTTATGACGTATCATCCAAGGTAATGCGTCATTGGTGTGAGGTATTGCACTAAGCCAATTAGGGTCACATGAAAATATATCAACAAAAATGAATAATCCTGCCTAGAAGTGTTGTTTTAGGACACTACTTTATCACCAGTCCTCCTTTGCATGCTAACTGCTTACTCTGTACTGTGTCATGTTTAAGTTTGAAAAAAAGGGCAACAGCTAGACAGTACAAAATGCCAAACTTGCTTTTGATTTAACAATATAAAACGCTATTTAACTTTTTAATTAAGCTAGTACATCATTTACCTGCAGAGTTGATTACTGTTCTAAACTGATTATATTTTGCAGGAAGTTTCTCAGACTTGTTTGACAAGTTTATAAGTGCCTTTTTAGCCACGAAACACCATATATTAATTTGAAGGCTGAATTTGTCTGACTCTGCTCTGCAATTTAATAACTATATGCCAGGAAGTATACTAGTAATCTGAAACATTATCACATAGATACCTTAAGTTACCCGTAATTTAAGAGAAAGGAGTGCTTAAACTTATTTTTAATGTGAGCCAAACTTCTTACTTAGCACATATTGCTAATAGAAGTTCTAGTTTGAACATTCCTATTTTCTCCGTCACCTTTTTTCCCTCTTCTGTACAGGTATTGTTTGCCTATGTATACAAGAACCTTCAAGCGTGGCCTGTGGCAGCAAGCTTTTGCGGGCAGCCAGTGCTGTCCTACGAAGGCTGGCGTGCTCTGGCAGAGGCGGCAATCGTCTACAAGATTTATGCATGGTCACCTTTGCTGCTATTTGTCCCTCTTGTTAATTACACTTTCTGCATCTTTTCTAATTTATTGGGTAATAAAGTATGACTATGTGACATGGTGTACGTGAAGTAGATGTCTTTCTGCATTTTCGCTTGCAATCATGTTTTATGTATGAAAAACTCATCGTACAGTGTATTAAAAATAACAGCATAATATGATTTATCTTTCAGTTCTGGTAACATGCAACGTACAAGGAATTCACTAATGGATGGTATGCCGAGAACTGGCCATTATTTCTGCGTGATGCTGTGCAAGCATGTGGCGTTACCTTACAAGAGGCACCCAGAAAGTAAGTTATAATTTACTTTTAAATGAAGCATGGGCATCAGAAAAAATATATTTATAATGCTAGTTAGAGTGGTTCGCATAGTGTTTTTACAGATGTGTACTATCCTTTATTTCTTAACTCATTGCAGCACAGTGTTCCGTTTCGTATACTGGTGTAAGGCTATTGTGCCCCCTGTAGCTGAAACCAGGATGTAATTTTTGCCTCAACTGCAGCATCACTGACAAAATTTTTAAACTATTTCAATTTGGTGGAGACCCAGCAGGGCGAAGTTTTGTCAATAATGACGTGTTTCACGCAGAGATGTTCTTGTTTAGGTCAATGAGGGAACATTGGAATTATATCGGCATACAATACAGATCTTGTTTTATTTGCAAAATAATTCTGACAGGCGGCATTCAATTGATTGGTCTAATTAGAGCACAAATTGACCAATGAGGCTGTACTACACTATTCCCGTGGTTCACATCTGGAAAAACTACCTCTGCATCACTCTATCCGACAATATAAACTTTTTTTTCTGATGTCCATGCCTCGTTTAAAATAAATTGTAACTGTGGGCAAACGTGGTTACTGTAACAGCTGCTGCAAAAATTTGAGGGAATGTCTAATAAAAGTCTTCAGTTGTTCTTGTCAAGCTGTCCATTAGCCAACTTTTAGCGTAACGTTAGGAGGGCTTACTGAAGTACTTCTAGACGTCCATGGCTACAAAATGCCTTGATCAAGACAGCTACTAGGCTTTTGGCTTAGCCGTTCAAGACATCTTTTAGACATCAAATAGCTGCTTGCGTGTTTAGTGGGAAGCGTTGCGAAATTTGGTTCCGTAAGGTTAGCTTCATCGCAGTACAAATATGTTAAGCGGTGACATACAAAATGTTTTGCGGTAAGGTATAGCAAGGGTGTGTGGCATTTTATGCAAAGCAGCTTCCCAAGAGGCACGCTGATCTCATGGCTAGTTATGCAGTTCCACGCGTGCGAGTTCCCCGCATTCAGTGGTTTCCCAGTGACATACAAAATGACATTGATTGACTGTGTTGTAAATGGGCGATGACACACATATGCTGGTGCAAGAGCGTCGTTTCGCTTTCGAAAACTGCGCTCGGCTAAAGAGAACACCTTGACTCACATATGACTAAAGCAGTTGGACAGGAAACGACGAAATTACGTAGCTATTATGGAAGAAATCAACAGTTCAGAAAAAAATGGCCGTGCAAACACTGACTGGCTTACGAGGTCGACAAACCAACGGTTCAAAGCATCACAGCCACGTCCAATATAGCTCTGAAGGCCGGCCAGTACACTTATTAGGCGCCTCGGCGCGCGTAATGTAACAGGAGACGGAGGTGCACGCGTACATCATTAAGGAACACATATTACAGGGTCTGTCCTGAAAGTAATGTCAGTGAATTTATCGCGACGTGACTGTACGTCGGAGCGCGGTCTAACCGGAACTGGTAGTGGGGGAACCCAGCTAAGCAACGCTCCATCGCTCAGTATGCTCCGAGCATCGGATAGTGTAGGACGGGCCTGTCCCTGAGAGTTGTTTTTTTTATTCTTGTGCAAGTGAAAATGCAGCGCTCGTTAGAACAAAGATTTGCTATCAAGTTTTGCGTTAAACTTGGCAAGACCGCTGCGGAAACTGTTACTGCGCTCAAGACTGCTTACAAAGAACATGCCCCGTCAGATCGGCAAGTGTTTCGGTGGCACAAGGCCATTTTGGAAGGCCGGCAAGAGGTCGACGACAAGGACCGCGCCGGACGGCCATCCACGACCACCACGGCTGACAGTGTGACGTGAGTGTGGGAACTGTTGAACTCAGACTGAGATTAAATGCTCGTTTAATGACCAACATGTTAAACATTCTGAAAACTCAAGTTCATGAAATCGTTACAAACGATATCGGCATGTGGAATGTGTGCGCAAAAAATGGTTCCGAAAGTGCTCAGTGACTATCAAATGTCACGCCGCGTTGAAACGTGCCAAGAAAACCTTGACATGTGCAAACGTGATCGAAAATTTTTGGACGTCATTACAGGTGACGAGACTTGGGTATTTGAATATGACCCGGAGACCAAAAGGCAATCATCGGAGTGGCACATGCACTCGTCCCCTCGCCAGAAGAAAGCCAGGATGAGCAAATCAAAGATAAAGATCCTGCTCATCGGTTTTTTTTTTTTTTTTGACATCCACGGACTGGTTCATCACGAGTTTGAAGAACCTGGAACCACTGTGAACTCTAAATTTTATGTGGAAGTCCTCAAAAGACTGAAACACAGGCAGGCACGTACCCAGGGGTGGGCCCGGGGGGCCCCCCACCCATGCCACCACTCCTCACACATTCCTAAAGTGCCGCCAGATCAATGTTGATACTTGGCAGCTGTTCATCGGTCAGCATTATGCTGCCTTTTTCACTCCTTTTAGATGGCGGTAGTTATCGGCATCTCTTGTAATGTGAAGGACAGTTTTCTCATAGATTCCGCACCCGTGCGATTAACTCGAGATGCGTTCAGTTGTCACCATCTATTCAACCGTCTCGCGCATAGCTGTTGCTTTTGTTAGTTCAACCTTCTCTGTTTAGGCAGATCCTGGGACCAGGAGAGGGATACGGCTGTTACTCAGCTGGTCTGTACTCTCATGGAACGAGTTGCGGCCGGAAAATGCCAATTGCGTTTACCTTTTCCATTTGCTTCATTATTTCCTCGAGTTACGGCTCGCCGCGACGCTGGCAGATGCCCGGAACCATATACACGTGATATGGGTTAGATAAGGTGGGAAATAAAATAATGTGCAAGAGCGTCCATCATGAGACCCTGCAATAACCCTTAAACCCATAAGCAAGATGACTGTCGCCCGTTACCTCGTCTGTTTTTCCCTAATTGTATAGCACTTTTCGTGCAAAATTGGCAACTGTAAACAAAAAATCGCAAGGAGTTGAGAAATTAAGCGATCTACTAAGGGAGAGAGCCAAGGCAACAACCAAACTGCAAGCAAAAGCGAATAATAAAAAAAGTTCACCATTGTTTATGAGAATATTTATGCATCAACATCTTTTTATTTAAAAAGGAAGTAGAGAAAAGGCTGCCAGAAGTGGAAAACAATTACTTGTTTTGAATGACGCTTCCACAGTTATTGGTCGAACCGCCTCACGTAGCCACTTCTCTGCTGTGCTTATGTGGGTGTTTTTCTAACCTATCGCGGTGAGCGCAGTACGTCTAGAATCGCAGAGTCCTGCGCTCTACGCGGTTGTATGGGACTGGTGGCCGCACAGCGTTACGCAATCCGCGGAACTGTCAAAACTGATCAACAAGGCGAAAATAACTGATATTCGAAACTATAACATGAGAAAGACTGAAGAAGCCGTAAAAAATGAACGCAGCCTGAAATCAGTAAAAAAGAAACCTGGCATAGGACAAACCATGATGTATGCACTAAAAGATAAGAAGGATAATATCATCAGCAATCTCGAAGATATAGTAAAAGCAGCGGAAATATTCTAAGCTGACCTGTATACAGTACCCAGAGGAGTCACGATACCTCACTTAGAAACAGTAATGACCAGGATAGAGAAACTCTCCTATAACTAGCCATGAGGTCAGAAGGGCCCTGCAAGACATGAAACGATGAAGAGCAGGAGGAAAAGGTGGAATAACGGTCGATTTAATCAAAGATGGAGGAGACATAATGCTTTGAGAACTGGCGGCTCTTTATACGAAGTGTCTATCGACTGCAAGGGTCCAAGAAAACTGGAAGAATGCAGATATACTAATCCACAAAAAAGGAGACGTTAAGAATTGAAAAATTATAGGACCATTAGCTTGCTCCCAGTATTATATAAAATATTTACCAAAATAATATCCAATAAAATAAGGGCAACACTGGATTTTATCAACCAAGGGAACAGGGTACGTGGCTTCAGGAAGAGATACTTTACAATGGATCACATCCATGTCATCAATCAGGTTATCGCGAAATCTGCAGAGTACAATAAGCCTCTCTATGTGGCTTATATAGATTACGAAAATGCATTTGATTTAGTAGAGATACCAGCAATGATAGAGGCACTACGTAATCAAGGAGTACAGAACGCTTACGTAAAAAGCTTCGAAAGTATTGCTACATGCGTGTGGTATTTGTTTGTTTGAACGATGCGCGTGGGCGCCATCACTCCAGAAAAGAGGAGGAAGAACGAACTGGGCTCGCGCTGTGAATCTAACCGGTCAGCGCTGCAACCGTTGTTGTAAATATAATCTGTAAATAGTTTCTCGTCTTACTGACTCGTCCTTCGCGGAAGAATATCTACAGAGGTTCTACAGCTACCTTAATTCTATACAAGAAAAGCAGGGGAGATACCTATAGAGAAAGGGGTCAGACAGGGACACACTATTTCTCCAAAGCTATTCACTGCGTGCTTAGAAGAATTCAAGCTATTAAACTGGGAAGGCTTAGGAATAAAGATCGACGGCAAATATCTCAGCAACCTTCGGTTTGCCGATGACATTGTTCTATTCAACAACAATGCAGACGAGTTACAACAAATGATTGGAGACCTTAACAGAGAGAGTGTAAGAGTGGGGTTGAATATTAATATGCAGAAGACGAAGATAATGATAAATAGCCGGGCAAAAGAACAAGAGATCAGGATCGCCAGTCGGCCACTAGAGACTGTGAAGGAGTACGTTTACCTAGGTCAATCAATCACAGGGAACCCTGATCATGAGAAGGAAATTCACAGAAGAATAAAAATAGGTTAGATCGCATACGGCAGACATTGCCAGCTCCTGACTGGAAACTTACCATTATTATTAAAAAGTAAGGTGTGCAAAATATTTTGCCAGTGCTGACATATGGGGCAGTGACTTGAGAGCAAGTTAAGGACAGCGCAAAGAGCGATCGAACGAAGATTGCTAGGCACAACGTTAAGAGGGAGAAAGATAGCGGTTTGGATCAGAGAGCGCACGGGTATAGAGGATATTCAAATTGAAATCAAGAGGAAAAAATGTAGCTGGGCAGGTCATGTAATGCGCCGGTTAGATAACCGTTGGACAATTAGGGTTACAGAATGGGTTCCAAGAGAAGGGAAACGCAATCGAGCACGACAAAACACTAGGTCGAGCGATGAAATTAGGAAATTTGCGGGCGCTAGTTGGAATCAGTTGGCGCAGGACAGGGGTAATTGGAGATCGCAGGGAGAGGCGTTCGTCCTGCAGTGCACATAAAACAGGCTGATGATGATGATGATAGAGGTGGTGCCCCCCCCCCCCGAAAAAAATCCTGGGTACGTGCCTGAACACAGGGTTGAACGCATCCGGCCGGACATCGCAGACAACTGGAAGCTGCACCTCGATAATGCGCCGGCCCACAGTGCCTTTATCGTCACCGACTACCCGTTTAAAGCAGGGGTGCCAACGATCCCCCAGCCCCCGTACAGCCGGGACTTGGCTCTCCCCGACTTTTTTCTGTTTCCACGCCTCAAAAAACCCCTGAAAGGTAAGCATTTTGGTACAGTGGACAGGATCAAAGCAGCTTGTACCGCAGCATTAAAGGCCATTCCGGAGGAGGAGTACCGCAACGTATTCGAGAGCTGGAAGTCTCGCTGGAGCCGATGTATCAATGCAAAAGGAGAGTATTTTGAAGATTTTTAAACACTTGTAACGATAAATTCAATAAATGATTTTTGATGGCCTTACTGACATTACTTTCAGGACAGACCCTGTATATATGTCGGTGAAAGCGGTCACTCTTCACTTCTGACATGCTTCACTGCAATATTGTTGGGTGTGCTTCACCGCGTAACACCAGTCTACTGCGGCGAAGCTGAATTCAGTACGCTGATTCATTCAACTTATGTAGCGAGGCAGCTCCGTTTATCACACTTGGCAAGATTTGACCACATTTTCTACATTAATTTCGTTTGTTCTTTTTAATTTTCTTAACATAGTGACCCTGTATCACGCAGTAGCAGAGCTGGTGCGGCGTCTTAACTGCGTTAGGAAAGGCAAGCGTGTATGCAGCAGGCACGGTGGCATCGGCTCTTGTTGGGAAACTTCACGACACGCTCTTCCGCGCAGCGATGTCATTTGTATTGTTAAAAGAATGCAGGTGATGATTAAATGAGCTGCAGCAAAGCTGTAAAAAAGCCGTAGTAATGAGACCATCTCGCTCGAGCGAGATGGTCTTAGAAAAAAAGCGCGATGTAACACGATCTGACAGAACAGCTCGTCATGTCAGTGTTTTCTTACGTCCTCGTTCTTTCGCGCGTCCTCCCCTGAACCAGACTACTGAATGATTCTGTGCACGCACTGACGATCCTGGCGGAGTCAATATACCGCTCAATGCCACGGCCCATTCCACATGCCGGCTGCAATTTGACGCGGCCAGGAGCCAAAATATGCGCGCAAGGTACCTAACGGTAACGCATCCAACAGCTCACAGCCCAAAGCTTTTATTACACGCATATAGCGTGGAAAGATGAATTACAGACGCCATGAAAATGAGCAGATGTGACATCATGGGTATAGCGGACGTGACGTCATAGGTGAACGTAGACATTCAGGGCACCTTTCGTCGCGTACGTCTATTTGTCGTACAAAAATCCCTCACGTGACCTGATCTTAGGTGCCTAGGGACAGGGGGACAGCATCGTTTAGGGATTTTTGAGAAGGCGCGATGCTGGCGCCGAGCGACGCCGTGGCGTGTTCGTCCTCGGCGTGATCTTTCTCTGGACCGCGCGTTGTTCAACATTGCTCATGTGATTGTACATACCTGCGTTGCTTGTGTATTGGTTGTAGGTTCTGTGTTACTTGGAGGAAAGCCGTGAGTAGTGGCGGTGCGGCAGCGCGGCTTTGGCCTCGCGATGAGCTCTGGCAGTACAGAATCTGCGTACGTTGTGTGACCCGTGCTTTCTTGAGAACCCGACGGTGTTGACAATTGAAATATCGAAGTGGCCTAGCGCCTCGGCAGCGAAGTTCTGCGAAGCGCGATGTGGCGTCGCCGTGTCCGACTTTGCTTAACGGACATCGAGGGTTGTGCTGCTCGCTACAAGTCATGTAAATGCAACTGCGTCGACCGCCCACTGTTCAGCGCTGAATGTGTGTTGTGCTTGAAACGAGTGGTGCAGCCGTGCAGCGGGGGTGGCGGAGGAGCAGAGTGGCTTAGGGGCTCCGTTTGCGCGTTCACAGACATGTGCTTCCGTCTTGGTCTCATTACCGGCTGTCGCGGGATTGTGGTGCGCTAGCTCCTTGCCTAGTATGAAGTTTACGACGCTAACACACAGCATGTTCACGTTTTTCCGCGCTATATGTCATTTGCATGACGGCCGAGTTGAAAACGAGACATAATGTGTGTGTTCTTTACGTTTGTGTGTTGTACATTATTTTCTGTTGTGGAAGTTATGGGAGTCTTATTACGCAAGGAGTGCGAACGTAAACATAAACACATATTTGAAATTTTGAATTACCCATAATACCCTTTACGACTGATAAGTGGGTACACGGCCTGTGTGAATCAGCTACCGTATGTTGCGACGCTCTTCCGTGTGGTAGACTGATGCATGGTGCGCGTTTATTGCTGTACTGTTGTAAAAACCATTTGTTTATTCACTCAATACAAATGTACGGCTTCTTCGCCGCAGTACATTTTAGTTACGCGGTGAAGAGAGAGATGCAAATGAGAGAAAGGCAGGGAGGTTAACCAGACTTAAAACCTCCGGTTTGCTACCCTGCACTAGGGGAAGGGAAAGGGGAAGTAAAGACGGAAAGAAGAGCGTAACAAAAATAAAAGCGTGAGAAAAAAAATATGAAAAGGGATGAAATGGGGTCATTATAGTCTTTCTAATAGGCCACTGTCACGTAGAAAAGTCAACAAAGCCTTGACAGACTTTTGCTGCGACGACAGTTCACGTCGGCATTCTAAAACTGACTGTTCTGAAAGTGGCCTGTCGTCAAGGCGTGCCAACGTGGTCGCTAGTGACAGCCGGTGCGCGCTGTATTGAGGACAGTGGCAGAGCACGCATTTGATGGTCTCCTCACCGCTGCAGTGTCTGCAAGCCGCGCTGTCGTCCATACCGACTTGGAAGGCGAAGGATCTTGTGTAGGCGACACCAAGCCACAGTCGGCAAAGTACTGCTGTTTCGAGTCGAGAGAGTCCAGATGGGGGTCGAAGTCGAAGGGATGGATCCAGTCGATGTAGACGTGTATGCTTTAAGCTTGGTGTGTTCCATAAAGTTTTGATGGCTTCATTTGCAAGCACACGAATTTTCGTTGCAGCGTCTGTTCTTGAGAATGGAATGGAGTCTTGCAAGCCCTCCTCATGTGCAGATCGTGCTGCTGCGTCGGCATGTTCATTGCCCATTATGCCACAGTGGCTTGTAATCCACTGCAACGTGATATCGTGTCCTTGCTCGACGAGGTGGTGAAGCACCAGTCTGATTTCAAGGACTAGTTGTTCGTGAGGTCCTCGGCGTAAGGCTGAAACCAAACAATGAAGAGCAGCCTTGGAGTCAGTGAAGCATACTAAAAGTGGGAGGGGGCCACTATCAGCCAGCATAGTATGTCCACTTAGGCTACCTGAGGGGCGGCGGGTGCGCGGGTGTATAATTAAATAACTCTTATTATGTCCACTGACAGTGACCCTTTTTCACTTTTAGTATGCTTCACCGCAGTAAATTGCTTAGGCTTCACCGCGAAATATTAGTGTATTGCGAGAAAGATAATCGTAAAAAGCCTAATTATGCAACGTTTCTTTTGTAGCTTGCTACACCGCAATACAGGGGTGTAAATAAGCGTCGTGCAGTAAAGCATACTAAGAGTGGAAAGGGCACATATGTTTACACTGTGCTCATTATTTCCAATTGTGACATAATTTGCAAGTGCATCTGTGCTTGTGGTAAGCTTCATTGACAATTCTTCGTACATTACAAATTCATATTGCAGGGAAGCTTACTAAAGCACATTCACCATTATAGTACATGTTATTCACCTTCAATGCAGGAGCACAATGCGGATTCTTGCCCCTGCTTTTGGCTGGACTGCACATGCTCTTTGAGAATTGATTCATTGTTTATAAGTGCACTGGTACTTTACTCTAAACTGGAGGGCTCAAGTTGATATGAAAGCACAATTTTTATTAAGGGGACAAGATGTTGCCGAGATGGTTGCAGCACAGCTTTTTTTTTTTCCTCCAGGCACCTTTTCTACTTGAATCTTCCATTGCAGTGTTTCGATCCTCTTTGAACCAGCACATAGTGTATATAAAAATTGGACACTGATTGGGAACATCACCTAAGTTCATGCCTATCTATAGTAAAAAGATGTAGCACGACCAGACAAAATAAAAGGGGGTAGGCTACAGCAATACTAAGTGTTAAATGGTGCTTTATCCTTTCCCTTGAGTTTTCTGTTTTTGTGCTTTTTATGGATCCTCCACAGTAACCACGCGAGTGCCGAGCTTGAGCTTGTTGGTTTCAAGTCTCATGGTTGTTACTAACAGAACAGTTTGATAAATGAACAAGGGCTTAGAGCCATCCGTTCACCTTGCTTGCCTCATGGTGCTGCTTCATAAGCACCGTGAGCATCCAGGCCAACTAGGAAGGGAGGTTTGTTGCAATCGCTTCTGAACTGTATTGCCACCAAACCAGCAGTGCTCTCAATGGCAGCTTTTGGACAGTAGAATGCTTGCACCCAGCAATGTCATAAGAAGGAAGCATTCAGGATGTGCGAAGTGGGCTTTTGAAGCTGGCAGCATTACTGAAGGGGCTTTGCCCATCAGCCCTCTTTATGGATACACAAAGATAATTTCCTCTTTAAGAGGGATTGTTTCAGAGGTCATTACATGGCAACAGTGTTGGGTGTTTAGTAGCTTGTCTTTGCCCACTGTTAATCTTTTCCTTCTCCAGTGCCCCTGTGAAGTGCCTACTTTTCGGACACAATGTGCTCTCCATGCATGCATGCATTTTTAGCTTGTAAAGGCATCTATTACCCCTTGCCTCAAGCTGGTCCTTGCTGATGTCACCCAAGAAGGCATTGGGAAGTATGGCAATGTACACTTACAAAACACTGTTGATACTAGTGAAACCAAATTAATGGAGCTGCTGTTCTTTTTTTGTCCAATCCATCCTTGTTAGTTACAATGAACAATGTCCGAACAGAAGTCAAATGTAGTTGGTCGTGCATAGCCTGTGCACTAAGACTTGTTGGCATGTTATGACCTTAGCACAGTGTTTATATGTAAAAACCTTCTGATGTGTTGATGACTTCCTTCTCTTTATCATACTTTGCCTGATGGAGCCAGCAAGTGGGTCAACCAGATGTTCAACAGGCTTCCCACTAGTCTTCCCAGAGTCTCCTTTACCAGGGTGCTGCTCATAGATATGTTTTCTTCACCTTGCACTGCACTTCAACCATGGCCACACCTGCTAAACCTATAGCATGCAATCAAAAAAGTGCTTACATCATGTTGCTCCAAACTCGTGACATGTGCTACAAGGCCTTGAGGAACACCCTCATCATACTGTACGAAGCTTCGCATGATAAGTGCGACAATTAACATCTGCCGGTTTTTCAGCGTTATTCCTGTCCAGCTTGCTGAAAGCTATCCTGAGTATTATAAAAGCAACGACCGCTGTTGGACAAGAAGTGCTTAAAGCAAGGGTCGCTATAACCACATATGTCACACGAAATGATGACAGCCACTGAGTACACAGGCGGTTTACTTCATATCCAACAAGCTTGGTTCTCCCTTTGCTAGTGAGTAAACTCAACTTGCCCCGAATACATGGCCTGTGACAAACTATGTGCCAGATGCTGTGTCCCCTGCAAAGCTGAAGATGTGTATGAGATCCCGACACCCTGCAGCGGCTTCTACACTGGGCAAACAGGCTTCTATAAAAATGACTGCCTTTACTAATATGCTAGTAACATGAAAACGGGCAGAAATTGGGCTATTCATTGGACCCAACTGCAGATGCAAGCCACTCTTCCACCAGATGTGTGTTGTTCATAGAAACTGGGGCTATACAAATGCAGATAAAAACAATGGTGTTTGAAAGTAGTAGAGTTGAACTATATTTTGCACAAGCAGTGCTTCCTGCAGCACTGGTACGTTATAGCAACAATTCATGGCTGCGCCACCATGCAAAGGCACTATTCTTGAATTATTAACTTCTACTATATTTCTGGTAGCCATATATTGCAATTACATATCCACATTCTGTGCAACATGGTTAAATGTCAATTATGATAGCCATTCCTAATCTGAAATGCAACAAATTGCAATTTAAAGAGACAAAAGACAACCAGTGCACAAGATAAGTGACAGACTTCCTTTTATTGAAAAAGAAATGTTACATGTTTCATGCCACCAGCAGTGGGTAGCAATCTTTCAAGCTTGGGTGAAACTTGGGAAAATACTACAATCGCGCTGTAAAACGGCCTTGGACACGAAAAACCGACATCATATTGTACAGAATGAAAGGGCAAGACTCAATCTAAGAACAGTCTATGGCACCACATACTTGACATGGTGTCAAAAATGTTGGCATGCCCTACCCATGAAGAAAAAGCAACAAACACAGAAAGCACGCCTTAAAATGCAATGTGAAGAGTCCGAAACCAAGAAAAAACAACCCGAAAAAGGTTTCGCTAAGTCTTTCAACGATTAAAATTGTCAAACTGTATCATCACCTCTTAATGAACCAGCACAGCTGAAAAGGAAGGAAGGAAAGCCCAATAGCAGGGCTGCAGAAAATGCCACCGAATAAATATACTTTGCTTACCAACGATACCTGTGGTTTATTTGTGGTCTGTGTATACACTAATTGTGTATAAACCTTTCTTGTTTAGAATGGTTTAGCGGATAGGGAAAAAATGACCGTAAGAGCACCAGGTGTATGCATAGTCTACGCACGAAAAGCCACTACTTTCTTTTATTTTTTTCTCTCTACTACTATTCAGGAGTATTTAAGTGCCTTAATAGCACTGCTAACATCCTACTGCAAAACACAAAATTGGGCAAGTTGTGGCATAAGGAAAATTGCAGTTTCACTCGTAATGTGAAACAATGATGCAGTAGCTGGTGAAATATGTGCAGGAAGCTTACTTCATGCAGTGCTTGTTGAAGTGAACACTTGCCAATGCAAGTCGGTAATCTCCTTAAAAAAGTAAAATAAGTAAGAGTTGTATTTATTTGTGGGAGTTGTGCCTCCCTGTGTTGAAGTGGAAAGACTCGGCTTTTCTTCCTCCTCTTTCATATCCGGACTTGGCCACTGGTCTACACCGAAACAATCCTTCATTCATTTTCATTCATTAATTTATTGATACTGTCAGCCTTTCTCAGGCTATTACAGGAGTGGAAAATCTAATAAATTCACATTCTAAACAAGGTACATTTCACAACTACGATATCGACACAAAAGACGAAGGAAAAATCAAACAGTAGATAAGGAAACGCATGCAAGTGCTGAGGCACAACTATTACATTGATGTATTACGGTCCAGGTAAGATTTCAGGCATTCTAGAAAGGCATCGAGGGAGTTAATATTTACAATGGAATCAGGCAGCATGTTCCATTCTTTAATAACACGAGGAAAAAAACTAGTTAAAACAATCGTTATAAGAATGCGGCACAGGAATGTTCATGGAATGGCGATGTCTTGATGTCTCATTAGGGTATATTGTAAAATATGGTGATGTGTTGATATTCAAGTGGCCATGAATTAAAAGGTAAAGAAACTCCAGCCTATCTACCTTAGTGCAGTATTCTAAACCTTTAAGGTTTGCTAATTTACATAATTCGGTTGGTGAATCAGTTTGGCGATATTTATCGAAAATAAAACCGGAAGCAAGTTTCTGAACTTTCTCAATTTTTAATTTGTTAGACGCAGTGTAAGGATCCCAAACAATTTTGCCATATTCAATTACAGGTTTTACAAGGGTGTTATAAGTGAGTGTTTTTACATCGGGAGTTGCATTACGGATTTTGCGTCTTAGTGCCCAAATAGCTTTGCGTGCCTTGGAGCATACATTATCTAAGTGTGTATTCCAGTATAGGTCAGAAGTGAAGGTTAAGCTGAGATACTTATGCTGATGGACTCTATTAACTGGTTTACCTGCAATGGAGTAAGAGTATATCATTATATTTTTCTTTCTAGTAACAGACATAATTACGGATTTGTCAGAGTTGAGCACCATTTATTTGCCACTTAGCGCACCAATGTTCTATTGCATGCAGATTAGCGTTCAGTTCTTCTTGATCAGTTGGGGTCCTAATTGTTTTGTATACGACACAGTCATCAGCGAAAAGTCTGATTGGGACTGTGATAGCTTTTGGGAGGTCATTTATGAAAACCAAAAATAAAAGGGGGCCCAAGACACTTCCCTGTGGAACACCTGAAACCACAGGGGAAGAAGACGATTGAAAACCTTCGAGGTGTACTAACTGTTCACGGGAGGTGAGGTAGGACGAAAACAAGTGTGTTATTTTGGAGTTCCTGAATATAGCATTAATCTTTAGCAGCAACTTTGGATGGGATACCTTATCGAATGCTATTGAAAAGTCCAAGAATAATATGTCAGTTTGACTACGGGTGTTTATTCCCTCGGAAAGATCGGGAGCGGTTTCTATGAGCTGGGTAATTGTAGAAAGGCCTTTTCGGAACCCATGTTGAGAAGGATGAAGTATGTTATTATTTTCAAGATATTCCATAAGGTGTTTAAATACAATATGCTCAAGCAACTTAGAACATGAACAAAGCAGAGAAATTGATCGGAAATTATTGACAACCGATGAACCACTCTTATGGACCGGAATAACTTTGGCATATTTCCAAGCGGACGGGAAAGAACTCGAGGTAATGGATATTTGAAAAATTTTTGCGAGGTATTTGGCAACCCACTCTGCATATCTAAGCAGGAATTCATTGGGGATTCCATCAGGGCCTGGGCTTTTCTTTACAGACAATTGAAGCAGCAAGTTAAGCACTCCCTGCTCTGTGACTTCTAAATCTTGAACTGGAGGGCAGCCAGGCGCGTCCACTACTTTTGGTGACAAGCCGTTATCATAAGTGAAGACGGATAAAAAAAACGAGTTAAGGTTTTCAGCTCTTTCTGCATTATCTTTGTCTCCATTTTTTCTAGGCTTTGAAGGAATAACATAGCGCCAAAATTTGGTAGGTGCCTCTATTAAAAATTTCTTTAGTGTTACATTGTAGAACTTGTCCTTAGCCACCTTGACGAGATGCTTGAGTTGCGTACTCATTTGGCTAATGGCACTGCTATCGCCAGGAACAGACTTAATCCTGTTTGCCCTCCGTTTTCTTTTTAATTTCTGCTTCATGTGTATGATTTCTCTTGTTATCCAGGGATTCTTCTTCCTTGTACATTTTGAAAGCTTGGGAATAAAGTGCGTAATACAATGTTCCACCATGTTTGAAAAGTAGGCCCATAATTTGTCTACGGTAGTATCATTATCGGCAAGATGCATAAAATCATCAAATAAACCCTCGAGGCATTCCAACACACCAACGTCGTCAGCGGCTGCAAAGTTTAGAAACGTCTTACATTTACTATGCGAACGATCTGGCACCATATCTAAAACCATTATTACAATTTTGTGATCAGATATACCTTCGCAGGGTTCGCAATCACAAAGATGTGGTAGCAGTTCTGAGGACATAAAGACTAGGTCTAGAAGTGATGATGTTGTTTCGCATACTCTGGTGTAACCTTCTACAACTTGAGTTAGGTTATAACAAAATGCAAACTCAATTAGTTCTTCACGACTAGGCATATCCGTTGCACTAAAGGAGAGTGTATTCCAGTCAATTCCAGGCAAGTTAAAATCACCTAAAAGTAGGATTGAGTCGTCCTGTTTTAAATTCCTGTCCATGAAATTTCTTAAGCTAATAAGCATGTCTACAGGGGAGTTTGGGGCTCTGTACACACCACCTACTATCAGCGAGCGGTTATTTAACCTAACTTTTATCCATACTGATTCAATGTTACTTGGACCATCTAAAACAGAAAATACTATACCGCTTTTGACCATTATTGCCACTCCACCCCCTCTTTCTATCCGATCTCTTCTTACTATTAAATAATTTGGCGCCGTGACTTCCTCGTCCGATACATCCAGATGAAGCCAAGTTTCAGTTATTACTAGTATATGTGGTTCGTGTTCCAAGATAATGCTTTCAATGGCGGTTGCTTTGTTTACAATGCTTCTGGCGTTTATATTTATCGCCTTAAAGCCTGCGTTGGGAGAATTATTGAGTCACACTTGATCGTTTTCTGCAGGGGTATGACACTTCACTCTCTGAGCGGTTACTTCATCCCAAATGTAAAGGTCGTCGCCAATTTTAATCTTATCGAAAAGTAATTTAACTTTCAGGCAATTGCTCCTCTCCACATCTGACGAATTCCACAGCTTTTTGCGGATATCAACAACTCTTTTAGAATAGTCCTCTGATATGCTTGTTTGACTACCTTTGAGCTTGTGGCAGTTCTGCATAATTTTCATCTTATCTCTAAAATTATTTAGCTTCAAAATAACAGGACAGTCCTTGCCCGGCATTTTCTTTCCTAGTCTATGAATTCTTTCGATAGAGTTATGTTTGTGTCCGAGTTTTTCTCCGAATATATTGTCATTTACCTTCTTCAGCAAGATCTCCTCAGATTCGCGCCCTTCCTCTTTTACACCTCGAATGATGAGGTTGTTGCGACGAGATCGGTTTTCTAAATCGTCAAGCTGCCCGAAGATACTATTCATTGTCAAGCCGTGCCCTTCCGTAGGAGTTTCTAAGTCGTCAAGCCTTTTGTGTGTTCCATCAAGGCTCTGCAGTTTGTTTTCAATAGCCTGAAGCCTGGTTTGTATTTCAAGAATGTGTGACTCTGACGATGTTTGGTTTGGCTGAATTTCCGATATTTTGGACAAAAATTCTTTCTGTGTGCTGATTAGTTCAGTAAACATTTTAGCTTCTTACTGCCGTATTCGTTTTGGTTTTGTCAAATCCTTATTTGGGCTACTCATTGCTAGGTCTCGCGCTTAATCAAAGAATATGAATCAATTCTCAAAGAGCATGTGCAGTCCAGCCAAAAACAGGGGCATGAATCCGCATTGTGCTCCTGCATTGAAGGTGAATAACACGTACCATAATGGCGAAAGTTCTTTAGTAAGCTTCCCTGCAATATGAATTTGTAATGTACAAAGAATTGTCAATGAAGCTTACCACGAGCACAGATGCACTTGCAAATTATGTCACAATTGAAAATAATGAGCACAGTGTAAACCTATGTGCCCTCTCCACTCTTAGTATGCTTTACTGCACGATGCTTATTTACACCCCTGTATTGCGGTGTAACAAGCTACAAAAGAAACGTCGCATAATTAGGCTTTTTACGATTATATTTTTCGCAATACAGTATAATATTTCGCGGTGAAGCCTAAGCAATGTACTGCAGTGAAGCATACTAAAAGTGAAACGGCGCCACTGTCACTAGACATAATAAGAGTTCTTTAATTATACACTCGCGCACCTGCCGCCTCTCAGGTCGCCTAAGTGGACATACTATGCTGGCTGATAGCGGCCCCCTCCCACTTTTAGTATGCTTCACCGCGTACTAAAATGTACTGCGGCGAATGAAGCCGTACATTTGTATTGAGTGAATAAACAAATGGTTTTTACAACAGTACAGAAATAAACGCGCACCATGCATCAGTCTACCACACGGAAGAACGTAGCAACATACGGTAGCTGATTCACACAGGCCGTGAAGCCCACTTATCAGTCGTAAAGAGTATTATGGGTAATTCAAAATTTCAAATATGTGTTTATGTTTACGTTCGCACTCCTTGCGTAATAAGACTCCCATAACTTCCACAACAGAAAATAATGTACAACACACAAACGCAAAGAACACACACATTATGTCTCGTTGTCAACTCGGCCGTCATGCAAATGACATATAGCGCGGAAAAACGTGAACATGCTGTGTGTTAGCGTCGTAAACTTCATACCAGGCAAGAAGCTAGCACACCACAATCCCGCGACAGCCGGTAATGAGACCAAGACGGAAGCACATGTCTGTGAACGCGCAAACGGAGCCCCTAAGCCACTCTGCTCCTCCGCCACCCCCGCTGCACGGCTGCACCACTCGTTTCAAGCACAACACACATTCAGCGCTGAACAGTGGGCGGTCGACGCAGTTGCATTTACATGACTTGCAGCGAGCAGCACATCCCTCGATGTCCGTTAAGCAAAGTCGGACACGGCGACGCCACATCGCGGTTCGCAGAACTTCGCTGCCGAGGCGCTAGGCCACTTCAATATTTCAATTGTCAACATCGTCGGGTTCTCAAGAAAGCACGGGTCACACAACGTACGCAGATTCCGTACTGCCAGAGCTCACCGAGGCCAATGCCGCGCTGCCGCAACGCCACTACTCACGGCTTTTCGCCAAGTAACACACACAGAACCTACAACCAGCACACAAGCAACGCAGGTACAATCACATGAGCAATATTGAACAACGCGCGGTCCAGGGAACGATCACGCCGAGGACGAACACGCCACGGCGTCGCTCGGCGCCAGCATCGCGCCTTCTCAAAGATCCCTAAACGATGCTGTCTCTAGGCACCTAGGATCAGGTCACGTGAGGAATTTTTGTACGACAAATAGACGCACGCCCTTTCGTCTGCTGTGCCCCGATCGCACCAGTCACGGCCATACCACAATTGGGGATGGCTGGCCAAGATCTATGGTGCATGTCCTGTGTTATGCATCTAGCAAGCTTTTGTGGTGGCAAGAATTAAGACATCATGTAATCTTTCTAATTATTGTGCACAGATTTATCAGCCTGATAATATCTTTTATGCTATAAAGAATACCTCCAACATGCTAATGCCTTTTTGCTGCTTCTGGCAACAAAATCCAACATCCTTTGAAACACACTCACTCGCTGTTTGATCAAGAAAGGAATGCACAAAATGAAGAAACGTACGCTGCCTTCTCTAAATTTATTAGCACCAAGAAAGCCACTCTGGAAACAATTACCGTATTTATTCGCGTATAACCCGCACCAAAATGTGAAAAAACGCGTTTAAAAAGTGGGGGTGCGGGTTATCTGCGAATTTTTTCCTTGGGAGGGGGGGGGGGGTCGGCTTCACCGCAATGTGCGGCGGCCTCCCCGTGTAGTCCGCCATCCCCATCGTCATCGACGCTTGTCAAGCCGATGAAGGGCCAAAGGCCCCGCACACTCTCAAGTTCAACAAATGGCCACAGAGGGCGAAAAAATCGACCGCGCGCTGCTGCTAACAAAACCAGCATAGTAATATCACTTCGGGATGCTTACGTTAGTTTGAACATTTTCCGCTGGAGGCGCCGTAATAAGCGCAATTTTTTTTTTGCAAACTTTCTCCTACAATTACCGAAGCACGTTTATTACATGAAAAAGAGGGTGAAATTATCATTGCTAATTTGATATTGTATTCTTTGTAAGTAAGTTTATTGTTTCTTTGTCATTATAAACGCAAATAGCGTTCAGCATCATCGATCTTTCACGTGACCTCTGGCCTGGATTTCAAATTTTTACCGGTATTTTCGAGTGCATGGCGGCACGGATTCATTCGTTCGTGCGCTCCGGCTAGTTGCTTCTTTTTCGCTAAAACTAGTTTATTGCGCTTCGATGTCACGCGTTATTTAACCTGGGGTGAAGTGACGTGTTTGCAAGCGGACATGTAAGCCCGAAAGTTGGGTATCAGTCGTGAGCCATTCGGAACACGTCTGCATCGAAACGGGAGCTGGATTCTGGTGCGGCTGACAACGGCAATAACGGTGAGTCGTTTAACACCGCTGCTTGAATCGTTATATAATATTCGTCTCATTAACTTACAGGCGGAGACAAGTTAACGAACTAGATCCTGCACAGCATATGGCAGTCGGGATCCTCCGTTGCTGTTTCCTAAATAAACTGTTATTTGCGAGGCTGTCGTTATACACGCACAATCGGGAAAGAAAGAGCGATATCGGAACGCGCGCCTCATTTTTCATCTTATTGTAGCCGTGGCCATAGGTGACTGGGTAGCCTTAACAATATACATATATAACTTATTTTCGAGTCCGCCGGCAACTTTTTTCGTCCACAAAATCGAATAATCCTTTGGTAAAATGATGTGAAAGTACAGAATTTAATGTATTAAAACAGTTGCAAGCGTGATAATTCACTCATATTTCGTACTTGTTGGTTCCAAATGTTCTTGCTGTTCAGTTTGGTTTACCGTAGGGCATTTATTTTTGCAGTAGTGCAGCATTGCATCACGTTCGTGCAGAAAAATAATGCATCAGTTCTAATAGCTTCATGACTTTCATGTATTTGCTTGTGGAACCAGCAGTGTGATCTCTTCCAGTGTATAAATGAACGCACAAATGTTCTCATTTGTGATCTTAATAATACTTAAACTGTTTACATGCATTGTATAGTTAGGCAGGCATAAATTTATGGACAATAGCAATATTTATTTAACGTGCTGCTTAAGCGCCGTAGAACAGACAGGGTATATTTGCATGTGTTCTGTAGTCGCAAACCATTACAATATATATGTCACACCTTTTTGCATTTCGTATTTGCAAAATTGTGCTTTTTTCAATTTCTGATTCAGTCAAAATTTCTGTTCCAGACATGCAGTAATGAGGATGGCACCAGTATAAAGCAACACACTCCACACACTAAACAGAAGCTGCTGCCTGCTACAACAAGGCCATTGTGTGGACATTGGCTGCTACTACAAGGTAAACAACATGTGGTTCAGAAATAAGTATGCCTGATATATGCTGTATTGTCTTGCTAGTCTTGAGATACATGTCATTTGTTTGCAGCAGAAATGAATGTTTGCTCATGTTTATGGTTCAGTATAATTGGTTCGAACATAAAAGAAAACACACATGAGTTTGGCTAATCTGTGCTGTATCTCATGTGTCACCGTTCTGCCCCAACAGAGTCCATGCCAAGCATACCTTGGTCATCACAGGAGCTCCTATCCACACCAACAGAAAGGGGCTGGAGCTGAATTTGCAAGGCTTTTACACCACGAACAAAGAAGCGCATGCAGAAGAATTTACATGAGATATCAAGTCTGCAGAGCACTGTGTCAAGACTGAAAAGAGCTTTAGCCACCATTCCACCAGCGCGGACAAATTGGCTGAGTCATCCAGGTAACTCAAAAAGGACTTTATGGAAATTCTTCGTCTTCAGATGCGCCTGCAACTTCTGATCAAGCACGGACGACGCTGGCCAAAAGAGTTCCATCAGTTTGCCCTTAATCAGCTTCCTGGCCATGTCAATTCCATTTGTGCCAAGTGTAATTTTTCTTCTATAAATGCAAGCTTTTTCATTGCCCATTCTCGTTAGAGATCATTCATCTTCATCCAAACATAAAGGTCAACCGATTCTTCGCTGATACTTAATACCAGTCACTGTCTAGTAGCATAACATATCTGTAGCAGTACCTTTTAGTGCATGTTGTCATGCACAATTCCTCTCCTGAAATAGCTGATGCAACATCGACATGTTTCTTGCATTAACCTACGCACTGTTTGCTATGCACCATTTTACTTTTCTTGATGTTTTTGGCCTTCAATGCTTGCAGAGCAGGGTGGCTTCTCTCTTGAATCCAAGCTTTCTCATTTTCCATATTCCTAGTCTCGTTGATGGTTGCTCTTCTTCCTCGATAGCCTGGGTCTTCACTGAATGATAGATTGCAGAATCTGGTTTTGCTGCCCCACTTGGTTGTGGTCGCCGTGTTACATTTCTCGGATGTGGGGGCCTGCTCAGTTACATTGGCAAGCAGTCTCTCGAGGTAAGCATTTGCTCCTGCAGTCCACACAGCGACATGGACTCCCAGTGTACACACACCATAACTGGTGCTCCCCGTTCATTTTTTCCTGCTGCAGCCGTGGGCAAATTGTGCTTGTGGCCTACCTCGGCCATGATTTGCTCAAAACTGAGACCAGCATATGTGCTTACATGGTTCGAAGTGTATGAAGTTGATAGCCGTACGGGGGGAAATGCCTGCAAAAATGGCTGCCAAAGGTGATGCCCACGAAAGCGACTTGTCCATATTGAGACAAAGTGGGACACCAAATGTGAGCCACACATTAGTGGCCCTCGACAGAAAAGAAACATGCAGGTTGGAAAGGAGTTAATGCTAAAATGTCGGATAGTCCATTTCGCTGTGTTGGTTGCGGCAGCAGATGCCTGCGTCACCTGATTGCTTCGCAATGGAAGTTGCTCATCTTCAACGGCTACTGTCGTTTCAAACAGGTGCGACGCTCTGTCCAATCTGTTTGTACTGCTGTTTGTCGCTCGTTACCAGACCACCACATGTGACGAAGGCAAGCATTATGCCTGTAAGTAGGCGGCTGAATGTATCCTAAGAGACCCGTGTATGTGAATGCTCACTGTTGCCATATGGTTTGTAGCCAATGTATAATGTATTCTCTGAACACTATGTTGTGAATGATTGCCGTTTATTTTTACTGTTATCTCACTTGGTTACGGTCGCCGTATTATGCTTATCGGATGTGGGGGCCTGGTCAGTTGCATTGGAAAACAGTCTCTCGAGGTAAGCATTTGCTCCTGCAGTCCGCACAGCGACATAGACTCCCAATTTACACACCATGATTCGTGCTCCCCGTTCAGCCTTTCCTGCTGCAGCCATGTGCAAATTGTGCCTGCGGCCTTTCTCAGTCGCAATTAAGCACGAACGGAGACAAGCATACGTGCTTACATGGTCCAACGTGTTTGAAGTTCATAGCCACATGGGTGGAAAGGCCCGCATAAATGGCTGCCGAAGGTGATGCCCACGAAAGCAACTTGTCCATATTGAGACAAAGTGGGACGCCAAATGTGAGCCACACATTAGTGGCCCTTGACAGAAAAGAAACATGCAGGTTGGAAAGGAGTTAACGCTAAAATGCCGGATAGTCCATTTCGCTGTGTTGGTTGTGGCAGCAGATGCCTGCATCACCTGATTTCTTCGCAATGGAAGTTGCTCATCTTCAACGGCAACTGTCGGTCCAAACAGGTGCGACGCTCTGTCCAATCTGTTTGCACTGCTGTTTGTCGCTCGTTACCAGACCACCACATGCGACGAAGGCAAGCATTATGCCTGTAAGTAGGCGGCTGAATGTATCCTAAGAGACCCGTGTATGTGAATGCTCACTGTTGCCATATGGTTTGTAGCCAATGTATAACGTATTCTCTGAACACTATGTGGTGAATGATTGCCGTTTATTTTTGCTGTTATCTCACTTGGTTACGGTCGCCGTGTTATGCTTATCGGATGTGGCGGCCTGGTCAGTTGCACTGGAAAGCAGTTTCTCGAAGTAAGCATTTGCTCCTGCAATCTGCACAGCGACATAGACTCCCAATTTACACACCGTGATTCGTGCTCCCCGTTCACGTTCAGCCTTTCCTGCTGCAGCCATGGGCAAATTGTGCCTGTTGCCTTTCTCGGCCGCGATTAAGCACGAACGGAGACCGGCATACGTGCTTACATGGTCCGACGTGTGTGAAGTTGGGTGCAAAGGCCCGCAAAAATGGCTGATGAAGGTGATGCCCACGAAAGCGACTTGTCCATATTGAGACAATGTGGGACACCAAGTGCGAGCCACACATTAGCGGCCTCCGAAAGAAAAGTAACGTGCAGGTTGGAAAGGAGTTAAGGCTAAAATGCCGGGTAGTCCATGTCGCTGTGTTGGCTGCGGCAGCAGATGCCTGGTTCACCCGATTGTTTCGCAGTGCAAGTTGCTCATCTTTAACGGCGACTGCCGCTGCAAACAGGCGGGACACTGACCAATCTGCATGAGCCGCTGGTTGTCGCTCGTTACTAGACCGCCATGTGTGACGACGACGGTGAGCCGTTTACGAGCTCGCGTCAAAGATTCCAGTGTATCTCGACATACAAATTTTATTTCTGCTATTGCACGAGAATGTACAGTACATACACTGCTTGTCTTCTGCCAATAAAGTCGCACGTTCTGTTCACTCACTTGTGGCTTGTTTGTATGGGCGTCAGTAGAGGCTCTTTGGTCTCCTGGCAATTAGAACGCACCGGCTACGCGGCAGCCGAGGCGAGTACGGCGCGTACGAGCGGATACAAGCGTACACGACCGGCAGAAAGCGGCCATATTGAATGATGCTCTAAAAAAAAATGCGCATTTCCGCTTCCTGTTTTAGCAGCGTCATCTGGCGTCCACCTAGGTAAGTTCCATGCGCTGCCGCTGCTTATTTTCGAACCACTGCGGAAGGTACAGTTTCCCTTCTCTGGGGCCAACGAAAGGCCAGCATTGTTGAGCCTCGCGTTAGGCGCTGTTTAGTGTACTTACCCCAGTTTGCACTGTTTGCCTGCTTTGTTTTGGCATCATGAGTGCGACTCGACGGCAGTGTTTCACAGCGAAAGAGAAGCTAAAGATTATAGCCGCTGCCGAAGAAATCGGCAACAGAGCTGCTGCAAGACAGCATGACGTCGACGAGTCGTGCATTCGCGACTGGAGGAAGAAAAAAGAGAGTCTCGAAGCAACGAACCGGGACAGGCGAGCGTTTCGGGGTCCGAAGACTGGCGCGTACCCCCACCTCGAGACGCAGCTTGCGAAGTTCATTGAGGAGCAGAGAAGTCGTGGCCACGCTGTTTCGACTGAGATGGCGCAAATGGAAGCCCTGAAGTTGGCCCGGGAATTGAACATTCCACGTGAGTTTCGTGCAAGCCGTGGATGGCTTCAGCGCTTCATGCGAAGACATGGATTTTCTATGCGGCGGCGAACAACCATGTGCCAGCGGCTTCCTGAAGCCTACGAGGAAAAGTTGTTGAACTTTCAACGATATGTGATCGCACTTCGGAAGGAGCACAGCTATTTGCTGTCTCAGGTGGGAAATGCTGATCAAACACCTGTGTACTTTGAGATGCCGATGGACACGACCATGGAAAAAAAGGGCTCCAAATCAGTCAGCGTGCTGACTGGCGGAAATGCCAAGCTGCGCTGCACAGTCATGCTATGCGCTTTGGCTGACGGCACGAAACTGCGCCCGTATGTCATTTTCAAACGCAAGACGCTACCTAGCATTCCACTGCCCCCAGGAATCGTTGTGCGTGCGGAAGAAAATTCGTGGATGAACAGTGGCCTAGTCGGTGACTGGCTTCGAGTAATCTGGGAGCGAAGACCAGGTGCCTTGCTGGCACGCCGGTCGATGCTCGTACTAGATTCCTTCAGAGGCCACTGCACTGATGCGGTGAAGGCTCGCCTTGCCGAGACCAGCACCGACCTCGTCATAATACCTGGCGGCATGACGTCCATGCTACAGCCACTCGACGTGTGCCTGAACAAGCCGTTCAAGGCACACGTGAAGCGGCTGTATGCCCAGTGGATGGCCGACGGCATTTACGCCCTCACACCGACGGGACGCGTGCGAAGGCCTGATATTCCATTGCTGTGCCAGTGGATCGTGGATGCGTGGAAAGCGATACCGGCCGATTTGGTGCGGAAAAGCTTTAAAAAATGTGCGATCAGTAATAGTTTGGATGGTTCCGAGGACGACTACGTCTTTGAGAGTGGCGATGAAGCCTCGGATGGCAGTAGTGAGAGCGGCGACGATTAAGAATCGGATAACCAGTGACGTGGTGGCGGTCGTTTGAATAAATGTTCTGAAAACGAAATGATCACTGAGTGTGAGTTGCATCTTTCTAGCGCTCATTTTTTTTTTTTTCAGGTAAACGTGCGGGTTATACGCGAGTTTTTTTTTTTTTTTTCCGCCGAGTTCAAAGTTAGGGGTGCGGGTTATACGCAGGGGCGGGTTATACGCGGGTAAATACGGTATATACATAGACAGGAACACACACCAAAACCTGAAAATGGGGAAAAACCACGAACTAAACTAACAATAAAAGAAGCCAGACACCCAACATCTGTTATATATATTACTCAAGTATGCACAATCAACTTGAGTTAAAGAGATAGGCGGTTGACTTCCGCACTCCTGTGCGTTCATCTGGATATACTCTGCTACTCTTTTTGTATCATAACCATCCCCATTAATAAAGAGAAAATGAGACATCCACCCAAACAAGTGCTACAAAAGAAACCCATAGAACAACAGAAAGCTAGTTGGTAAGGATTCATAATGCAAAAAAGGGCGTAAGGTGTTCATAAAGACACGGATACAAGAGAAGTGGACAATACAAACGCCGTGTTGTCCGCTTCTCTTGTCTTGTGTCCGTGTCTGCATTCCTTACCTCTTTTTTGCTAGAGAAACCCATATGAGTTCATCGAAAGAAAAGCTTCGCAGTTGAAGTAAAATTTGTCCTGGACCGTGACTTGAACCAGGGACCACCGCCTTTCTGGGGAGCCGCCCTACTATCTGCTAGCCGCCTGGTTAGCTCTGATGGTAGAGCGGCTGCCCCGGAAAGGAGGTGGTCCCGGGTTCGAGTCCCGGACCAGGACGAGTTTTTCTTCAACTGTGAGGCTTTTCTTTCGAGGAACCCGTATGGGCTTTCTTTGTAGCACTTCGCTATGTTTGGGTTTTCCCTTTATTATTTCTCTCCACCTTGTGGGTTTCCGCAGAACTATTTTGTCAAACCATCCCCATATGTTTGTGAAATACGGTGCACAATCGCAAGAATGACAATGGCTTTAACAGGTGGTTCACCTTTTTAGGAGTTGCCATGTTCTATAGGAAGGGTGCATGAACTCTTCCGGCCAATGTACAATTACCACATGAAAGTGGCAGCTTATAAACACAAGACCACATGGCACAAAGTAATATATTTGTCACGTGTCATTAAAGCTACATCACTAAAGCACCAATTGGTGCTAAGGTTGGTTCACAATATATGCATTTACCTTAAGCAATTATACATAAGGCAGGAGCTTTGAATGTGCTTGGATATTCTAGGAACTGCTTTGGTCATGCAAAAGTCAAGGCTTTCTTCTTGGCATCACCCACTCCGAATTGTTTCCATCTTTTCCCAAGTGATGCATCGGCAGGGTTCATGCTATGCGCTTCGACCGTGATTCCTCTTTGTTCACTCCTAAAAATGCATGGCCATAAGCCCAAAACAAGAAAACCGCCACAGCAATGTAGTGGCCCCTGTCCACTTTTTATATACTTCACCGCAACACATTGCGCAGTAAAGCTGACTTGAGAGAACTGACATTGTGGAACGAATTTTTGGTCATTTTGCTGCTAGCACGAGCATAAGCTCGCACAACCACAAACTGCAGACTTGACTTGCTGCTGGTTGATTTTCTAGCTAACATTTCGAGACCTCCACGTTGTTTACACAAAAAACGGTGAAGTTTCTCATGCTCAGACACGCTTCTAAAGACAGCTAGCATGGCCACCTATAATTAAGGCACTGTCATAAACGGCGACGACATACACACAAGGTACATCAACCATATTTATTTTTAGGGTATTAAACAATGATATTTCATTAACCATCACACCAAGGACATCCCTTAGTAATACTAGATTTGCAGGAAATATGAACTTCACTTTACCCATTGTTCGCACCAACTATGGTAAGCAGTCATTACACTTTTCAGCTTTATCTCTGTGGAACACATTACCATTCCCTTTAAAATTGTTCAAAGCTCACAGGTTAATTTCGTACAGAACCTAAGTATATTCTTTTAGCTTCCTCCGACTTTCCCATTTGAGTGTACTATGGGTTGTATTTTTAACTTTCACTTTGTTTCTCTGTATGGCTCTCGCATTTCTTTACTTCTTTTTTTCCTTCTTAAGCTATATTTGTAGTTTCCCCTTTTGTTGACTAATCCAAAGCCTTGTTATTGCTCAATACATTCATCTGCTGCTTTTCTGTTCATTTATGCCTTGTCTCCTAAAACCTTTATTATCGTAAGTTTCACATGTTGCCATTGTTGTTTTATTAATTTTAGTCATCATGCACAGGAGGTCCCATTTCAGTTTCTAACTATGGGACCTCCTTCTGTATATACTTATCATGTAATTATCCCCATTTTTGTCTTGAATAAAACTGATTCTGATTCTGAACTTCCACAATGGTACTGGGCAACACAATCAATCACTGGACCAGGCGCCACCCAGGAACTGGCAAAATGAGCGACGACATTCACACAAAAGTTCTACAAAGCTATTGGGCAACACGATTGTATCGGACATGCGTAGTGGCTGTACCAGTGCGGATGCACATTGGTGATGTGCAGTATGTACAGTGTGCTAGCTCATGTCTTTATAAGCCACATTTTCAATAAATATGGGTTCATTTCCGGCTCTGGCTATGCTGCTGTAAGCGTCGTCTCCCTTTGTACGCTACATGGTGTCAGAAGTGGCCCCGTTGCCCTTCGAGGCCCGAGGGAAATCGTACCTGCGAAGAGTGAGTTATGGACCTGCTGCAGACACCACAGCCATTGTGGCTGACAGGTAATGTCACGGAAAACTGGAAGCGCTTTAAGCAGAAATTTGAGTTGTTTCTGCAAGCAACGGCAGCAAAGGACCAGCCAAAGATGAAGGCAGCGAAGGCAGCCCTCCTGCTGACCATGACGGGTGTCGACGCACTGGACGTCTTCAACAACTTCCAGTTCATGCCGAATGAAGACAAGAATGACTACAGCACCGCGGTGAGGAAATTTGAAGCTTATTGCACCGTAGTGAGCAACGAAGTGCACGAGAGATATCTTTAGATGGTTCTTATCACTGCGCAAAAAAACGAGGACACAAGAAAGAAACACACACCACACCATGAGTGCAAACTGCCAACTGCCCATTTTTTGAAAGCAAGCAACATACATACATTTCATTCGGGAACATGTGCACGTATCCGCATTGTCACTCTCATGTGCCTTCTTGTGTCCTCATTTTTCCACGCAGTTATAAGAAAAATCTAAAGCTATGAACCAACTAGCCTGCCAGAATGTCCTACTTAGGATATAGGTATTCCATTCAAGAAAGCAAGCAGAGGGCGAACCATTTGAGAAATTTATTCGTGACCTGAAAAAGCAAGCAGCGTAGTGTAACTGTGGCGTGTTGCAAGAATGGATAAGAGACCAGATTGTATTTGACACGCACAGTCCACGAATACGTGAGAAAATGCTTCGTGGCAGCCAACTGACTTTGCAAAAAAGCAGAGGAAATGTGCAAAGCAGCAGAAACGGCAGCGCAGCGAAACGAAGTATGGCGTAAAGGGACGACAGTGTCGATGCCATTTCGAGGCACTTGGCACCACCCTCAAAAGAGCGGAAGCAAGGAAAAGAACGATTTCACTATCGTAAGTGCAAGCGCTGGCACAAACCGAAGCAATGCATAGCTTTTGGAAAGAGGTGTCTGTAGTAAGCAAAGTAAAAAACCAGCAAGATGAGGACTTTGACATTCTTGAGATCACGACAGCAAGCCACAAAAGGGATTGGACGGTTAACGCTCAAGTTCGCAATCACGAGATAAGTTTTAAAGAGGACATTGGGTAGCAGGCAAACTTGTTTCCCATGTCAATTTACCGCCAACTTAGGGGAGCATAAGAGTTGAAGCCAATGAATTCGGTGCTGAGGGCGTATAACGACGATATCATATCGTGCTTTGGAAAGTCTATGCAGGAAGTCAGGCTTGGGAGTACTTCTGCTACAATCGCATTTTTTGTTGTGAAGAATGGCCGGCAGGCCATACTGGGACTAGAAGCTAGTGAAGCTTTGGGGCTAGCCCAGTGTAAAGTACGCACCGTAGACAAGATTTCCAATGATGGACTTCTCAAGAATTTCAGGCATGTCTTCGAGGATACAGGTTGTTTGCAGCAGGCGTACAGCATGGTCCTGAAACCTGGAGCAGTGCAAGTCGTGCAACCAGCCTGACAAGTTCCTTTGGCGCTGGAAGAGCCTCTAAAGAAGGAACTTGAAAGAATGGTACGTGCTGGCATAATTGTTAAAGTGAACGAGCCAACTGACTGGGTCAGTCAGTGCTTTAGTTCTGGCACACTAATGGTGTGCATGGACCCTAGAGCTGCTAACAAGTACATAAATTGGCAGCATTTCCCACTTACTAGGCACGAGGATTTGGAAGCCCTTTAACCAATGCAGCTTACTTCAGCTGTCTTGATGTGAACTCTGGCTATCATCAGATACCGAGCGGACAACCAAGATGTGCACTTTTTCTTCACCGTTTGAAAGATGGCGTTTCATCCACACCTGAAGTATTTCAACAAACTATGAGTCAAGTATTCGATGGCCTACCAGGCATGCTAGTATACACTGAAGACATTTTAGTTTGGGGTTCCAGTAAGCAAGAACACGATGAACGGTGGACAGAAGTACTTAAAGCTACTGAGAAAGCAGGATTGACTTTCAACGCGCAGAAATGCAAGTTTGGTGTGAAATCAGTCGGTGACGTCATATGCCGAACGGGCATACAGCCTGACCCAAAGCTAATCGAAAGCTTGGCGAAAATCGCGGCACCAAGATCCAAGACTGATGTCCAGCGGACGCTGGGGGCACTTAACTATTTCGGCGAATTCGTGCCACAGTTGTCCGAGCAAACAACACTTTTGTGAGAGCTTATCAAGTCCTGTGTAAAGTTCCAATGGACAGCAAAGCATGTGCAACACTGGAAAATCTTAATGCAAACTTGGCTATCACCCCCGAGCTTGCAATCTTTGATCCGCAACAAGAAACTAAGACAATGTGTGATGCATCAAGGGACGGTGTGGGTGCAGCATCATTGCAATACATTGGTGACCTGTAGCATATACGTCTTGTGTCTTAACCCGAGCTGAGCAAAGCTATGGACAAATTGAAAAGGAGGCACTGGGAATTTGTTCTGGCTGTGAAAGGTTTTACGAGTTTGTGTACAGAAGAAAAGTGCTTATCGAAACAGACCATAAGCCGCTGGTAGCAATTGTGCAAAAGGAAATCGCCAACATGCCACCACGACTGCAAAGATTCTTTTTGCGACTCCTAAAATACGACTTGCTTTACAGTACATACCCGGAAAGCAGCTGGTGCTCATTGTCACGGTCGACAGCTGACCAGGGCAAAGACCGAGTTGGCACCGCACACGACGTGGAGATCATGCGGTGCAGTCCTTAGGCTACATGGTAACTTCCGAAACGCAACGGTTATTGCAGCAGAAAATGTCTTGTGATGACTACCTACAGACCGTGACGATGAGCTTAACAAGCGGGCAGCCGGTGAAAGGGGAACTCAAGCCATTTTCGAAAGAACTGTCAGTCATTAATGGAGTAGTGCTGAATGGCTCGAAAGCTGTAATACCGAAGAGTATGCAACGAAGCATTCTGAAAAGAATTCATGCTGACCACCACAGGTTGTAAAAGTGCAAAGAGAGGGCTCGAACTGTTGTTTTTTGGCCCGATCTGAACAGCAAAGTTGCTGCGCTAGTAGAAAGCTGTGCAACATGCCGAAAGTACGCTGACAGGCAGCCGCATGAACCACTTATCATGCGGCCAGTCCCAAAATGTGCTTGGTATAGGGTCAGAGTAGATATCTTTTTTTTTTATGCAGGAAATTTATACGTGGTTGCTTACGACGCCTTTTCTAATTTCCCCGAGGTTGAGAAACTCGAAGACACAACTGCAGCAACTACGATCACAGCACTTAGCACCATTTTCGCCAGGTACCGCATACCTGTATAAATCTGCCCAGATAACGGATTCCAGTTTTCTAGCCATGAATTTGCCAGATTTACCAAAACATACGACTTCAACCATGTAACCTCCAGCCCCATTATCTGTAGTAGAATGGCTTAGCTGAAAAATGTTTGCAAATCGTTAAGCGCATCCTGAAAAAGACTTGGGAGGCAAGGTAGGACTTCTGGCTGGGTTTATTAGCCTATCTGTCAACACCACTGGAAGATGGGCATTCTCCGGGTGAGCTGAAAAGAAGGCTACTTCGTTCTAACCTTCCCGACTTCGGCAGGGTGTCCCAGACCACTGTGAGGAAGCAGCAACAAGCCAAGGCTGGGAAGCCTCTGGAAATACTGCGCATAGGCACAAAGGTGAGGCAACGGGGTGGTCCCCAAAAGCAAAGGTCGTCGGTGGAACTATTCCTATTTGGTACAAACTCAAGATCACCGTGTGCTATGGCGAAACCGCCAACATCTGCTTATGACGGGTGAGTAGTACAGTGGTAAAAGTGATGATGACTGCAAGGAGAGTCCACCGTGTGAGAACTCCCCTACACCGGCGCCTGCAGCACCAGCTGAACCAACAGCACAAGCCTCTGAAGTGTCATCTCTAGACACAGCCGTAGGATCAACGCTACCAGCACATGGCTGCGATCCTTCGCCTGGCATCCAACTGACGCAAGCTACTAGAAGGTCAAATCGTGCCATCCAGCCTCCCCAGAAGCTTCATTATGAACATTTTAAGCAAGTGTCATAAGCTGTGGCAAATATGTATAAGTATTTATTTAAGTGTTTCTTTTGTTTGTTCCCCGAGGGAGGATGTATCGGACAGGTGTAGTGATTGTACTGGCATGGATGCACATTGGTGATGTGCAGTATGTACAGTGCATAAGCCGCACTCTCAATAAACATGGCTTCATTTCCTGCTTTGGCTATGCTGCTGTAGGCGTCGTCTCCCTTTGTAGGCTGCAACGATCAGTCATGGGGACAGGCGAAATTCGCTAAACAACACACGGGCAGAACGACTACGGCCCACATTAGATCACTTCGTCACACATTTAGCTACATCAAATAACTTCTCAAGCTTCACTCAGAGCTATCGTAGTGTTCATGACTTCACCGCTACCCATTTGAAAAGATTATTTAGTGTTTATTTGGGTGACCGTACCGCTTTTGGGCCCTAACTGCTAGAACGACCGGGTCGCAGCATTGGCGGCCTTTACTTTTTCCGTGAGACTGAAAGTTTCCCTTGCGTTACATTCATGGCCGTATTATTTATGTGCAAATACAGTAATTACTCTTTATTTTAGTATACAACATTACTGAGCTGGTTTACACAAGGTGCCACAAGCTATGTGTTTAGCATCCTGAACAACTTGGTAGTCATATATGCTGAAGCCAGAGCTTACGTCACGAACTTCACTGTGGACATCCTTCCATATTTCATATGTGCTCAGAAAAGTTGGTGCCACTCATCCATCCCGTCACATCCCGTGTGGTTCACTTGTGTGACACACAAGTGAACCATCAGTCAGAAATGCTATACAGGCATATCACCCCGGCCAAGGCAGTCGCATTTCGATGGTGGCAAAATGCAAGAACACCCATGGTACTAAGATTTAGGTGCATGTTAAAGAAGCCCAGCTGGTTTAAATTATTCTGGAGTCCCCCACTAGGGTGTGCCTCATAATCAGATCATGGTTTTGGCACGTAAAGCCCCATAATTTGATTTTTGACTTTTTGCAATGACATCCATAAATTTACAATAATTTGATTTATTGAAATTACATATACATTTTACCTGCACGTACATGTCAGCCTCTCCTGCTGAGCATGAGGCCACAGCGGTTGCAGTACTAATTCGGTAGAGTGAAAGAAATTCCTGGTATGCAATTCACTGGTATTTCGATAAGCCTACGTGGTAAAAAATTACTGGTGCCCACCACTACGGTGTCCCTCATATCCCTGGCACCTTTATGGAAGGGAAACCTTATACATAGTTACGATCGGCATGCCCTAAAACCGAAAGCAATACATTAATTGCATGCTTAGCATCATCTTTTACACTGTATAATGATAGCTAGGTAGATGGAGTGTTAATCTATTCTATGCCGAGTGGCTGACATATTCCTATAGTTAATCACTAGTGACATTTTTTTTATGCAGAAGGTTTCATTCTAGTTACTGGGATTTGAAAAAGGAGAGCTTGTTGAAATTCATGATTACACACCAATCAAGTTCCTCTTATACTAATCAACTACCCTATTTTGCTTATCTTAGAGAATCAGTGCAAAAGTTAGCACGTTATAAGGCTAAGCTAAAACACTTAATGAAGTTGCGAGTTTATTGTACATAGAGTCCCTCGACCGCCACTGAACAGCTTGTAGAGGAGCACAAAGCATGCCAGATGAGTGGAACAGGCATGATGAACCGAGTGTGCATTGGAACCTTCTCTACTGGGAAAGCCTTGCGATCACACTGCCTCCTTCCCACCTTTAAGCTGCTCCAGGAAGGTCACCACGGGTGTAAAGCCGTGATGAAAAGTGTGGCAAGATGCTGAAGCAGGGTGCTGCTCTCAACAGTGTCCCGGGTGCCTTCAGAGTTCTCAAATGCCATTTCAAGCAGAACGAGTGCCCTTGCCAGAACTGCAGGAATGCTGAGAGCACTTGAACTACGCTGCACCATTAGATGGGAGAATGCTCCTTAATTTGTAGTGTTTATTCCAACACAATCTGGCTTAAAGTGGTCATCGTGACAAATGCCACTTTTGAGTAAATGATTAACATATTGTATTTGCACGTATATAATGTGACTATGAATATAATGCAAGGAAAGGCTTTCGGCCCCTCAGAAGAAGAAGAATGTATATATATTACAATTACAATGTGAAGGGGTGCTGCAAAGAAACGAAACGACATATAAAATTGGGTGTCCGCAGAACACTTTCATCATTACTGTAAACTGTCATAGTAAAATACAGTAAAAGGACGAGTGCACATGCACAATTTACTTGTCACTGCTGACATCTTTGTCCCCTTAAGCAAGAGTGGCATTGTCCTCAATGCAATCAAGGCTATTGGACAGCAGCAGTTTAAAGTGCCCACACCACAACTGAACACGACAAGGCAGTGTTCAAAGATGACTGTACATGGTGGTAATAGCGCTGGTGCCAAGTGGTTTAGTTCACTGCAGTTTGAAGCATCAGAAACAATAATGCAAGACAATACGTTACATTTGTGTCATGAACCTGAAAATAATGTTCCAAAGCTGGAAATTTCTAAAAAAAAAAACTTGCAATATATTCGTGCAAATTTGGTGTGTGAAATTCTTGCAAGAGTTGATTATTAAAGGGCCCGTGAAACGGTTCGGGCAAATTTTGTAGGCGCGTAGGGTACAGCTTAAGTAGAACATTCGCACCACAATTTAAGTGAAGCGTTACGTATTAACGGAGCTACAAGCGATTACAAGTTACCCTCCTCCCTAGCCATGCTTTTCCTCCTCTACTCGTTCGCCGAGCGATTGGGGCCACGCTCCGCCTTCGCTGGTTCTGCATCACGATGCGAAGTCACATCGTCCACTTCCAGTTGTTTTGGAACCCGCCCCCGCCCGCGAGAAACCTCTCCGCTAGCCGCTTGGCCGTCGACCCCAAGCGAGAGCTATCGAAGCAGCGTGCGTTGCGAGCATTCTGTCGTAGCGCCGAACGTGTCTGGTATACCGGTAATCACACACTACCTGAATATTTCGACGGAATGGTGGAGACATAAACTCAAGCTGATGAAGGAACTTTAGCATACACATACGTGAGCTGGTTAAGCTCCACGGTCCAGCCACCCGTTGGCGCGGAGCTTAACCAGCCAAAGAAAGAGCTAATATTGCTCTAACCAAGTGTAAAACATTTTAAACATTTACAAAAGCAACGTGTTAACGATTACACTCCCGCGAGAAATTTACGCCAGCAGCAAAGAAGAATACATTTTGTTACTGCTACTGTGTGTGGTTGAGCTCTATGCCACTAGGTGGCTGCACCGTGCAGACCACATTTGCGCTTCTGTTCATCTCCTGAAACGACACGCAAGGGGACACGGCCAGGCCCTGTCCCCTTGCGCTTGCGTTTACCCTAATACCGGACTCGAGAAACGCTCTTGCGTTAGTAATATTCCGGTGTAAAGTGACAGCCGCAATCGCACAAATCCTGGCGCCGATCGGATAGTGGCAGTCCGATGCGCTGCAGCCAGTCTGCTCGTCTACTGGCTTGCAGAGGGACACGATGTCGGAACTTGACATATTGCCAGTCGCTACGTTTGCAGACCACAACGCAATAAAGTCAAATCATAGCGCTCGCGAAAAGACAAAGCGACACTGACGGCGGAGCTCTCGTCAAAGACGGAGCACGTTGTAACGCAAGCAAACGACACTTGCTGTGTGCCGGAAGTGCTTAAGTGTACTGAAAAATTGTTTTTGTGCATTCTCTTTATGTTACTTTCTTTTTATAAAAACAAATGAACTAACATTCCAACTATTACGAACATCGTTTGTTTACCATAAAGCTGGAAAGATTATCAATAACGCGCCCTGGTCAGCCAATCGAATAGCTCGCCCCACTGACGTCACATGGGTAGGGGCGGCTTAAAATTCCGCCGAGCAGTGTGCTGCGATCGGCAGCGATGTGCATTTTTAAAACCTTATAATAAATTACACGCTTTACGCGGAGCACTTAGATGTGTCAATTAATGATCAGAAGGACCTACTTTAACGACTCAGTGCGTTTGTAGAAAATCGTCAAAATCATTTCAGGGTCCCTTTAAGGTGTAATGTGACAGACAATGGAGCACCCTTTAGGAGTGTCAGGCTTCACAAAGATTCCTTGAGGGAAATGAGGTAAAGCATCTCCGAACTGTTGCCTTCCATCTGGCTTCCCTCAAACTGCTTGGCCGAATGAGCAGTGTGCACAGTGACAGACAGCCTCAGGAATACGAGAGGAGGAGCCTCCAAGCTCCAGCTTGCTGAATGACTGCTCACCTAGCGCAGAGCAGACCAAATGCTTGCCTATTCCATCAAGGTAAGGCTATACCTCGCCACTCACAAGAGGGGTTCTAACAAAAAGCAGATCATAGTGCAAGGATTGCACCAAAGTTGCTCTTCGCAATTTTGGCAAAGGTTCAAAATGATGGCTTAGTGACATTGACATTTGGTTGGACTAGTGGGTCAGTCATGGAGATTTTCTTAACTTCACAAGGACATGCATGCTACCAATAGTTAAACAAGTGAAACTCCCCCATGCACCCAGTGATATGCCCACAGTAGAGAGAGAGAGAGAATAAACACCTTAATTCAGGGATTGTTCAAGGGCTCTTGGGTGGTCTCCCCTTTCTAGGAAACCACAGGCTTTTGGTACATCGATGGCCCTCACTACCAGCCAACCCTGGCGTGCGAGGGTGGAGCCGACTAGGGCTCTTTCCTAAAGCTCAGTGTGTGGTATGGATTCGGTGTTTCAAGGAGCGTTTCTGTACAGCCACCCACCATGTGGTAAAGGGTGCTCCACAAAAGTGGCAAAGTACAGAGGACACATAGTGGATGAGATGGGTGGGGGAAGGTATTGGTTTCGAGTGCTCCGAGGATGCGGTCTTGACCCTTGGTTTACTTTTTTACGCGGCGCTGGGAAAGTTCTAAGTTGCAGCCTATAGTGCATTTCCATTTCCTGATAAAAGACTGGAGGGCGTGGGTGCCATGGCTTCACTATTGTAGACTAAAGAAACAGTTGTGCAGATTGTGACGCTCTACTCCTATCTGAAAACCTCAAAGCTGTACACAGTACATCCATCAAAAAATGAAAATAAGTAAATAATTTAAATTCTGGGTTTTTACGTGGAAAACTCATAGTCTGGGGTTGTGAGGCACACCATAGTGGCGGGGGACTCAAGATTAACTTTGGCCACCTGGAGTCAGATGGGTACACAGGCATCTTTGCATTAAGCCTCCATCAAAATGCAGCTGCCGCAGCCGGGTTCCAACTTGTGGCCTCAAGCTCAGCAGTGCACTGCCATAACCACTGCAGTACTGCGGCAGCTATAAAGGGAAGTCACACATACAGTTACAGGCGCTCTTATAAGTTTGTATTACTGCTTCGCAGCATCATGCTACATTCGTTTGGATGACAAATTTGCCCTTTCAAGAGGCATTACCAGTGCGACAACGATTCGGCAAAGCTCAGCTGCCTGTGTTTGAGAGCAAAATGCATTCCAACGATGAGAGCCGGCGCGTGGCCAATTGCGATTTCTTAATTCTTTCTTAAATAGCAGTCCTTGAATGACAGCATAATATGCACAACAGAGAGCTTCACAAATTTATTAAAAGTTTCTTGTAAGTGATGATGCGTGCAATTCTGCCTACACTGCAATCTGAGAAGCTGTCGCAAACAATTTACATAGGGGCAGTATTCTCGAGCAACCACTTTCAGAGATACTTTCTCTTTCCCGGGATTTCACGGGACTAGCACCGGACACCGACCCTCATACACAAACACAGGAACGCTGTTGCTCATAGACACAAGACGTGTCCGGCGCTAATCTCGTGAAAGTATCTCCGAAAGTGGTTGCTCCGGAATACTACACCAACTCAACCTTACAGTACATTCTACCTTGCCATCTGCACTCATCCCTCTGAACTCCCAGAAAACAGTTATGGCGAGCGCAAACATGAAAACAACATACTCTCAACAAGCATCTGCTGATGCACCGCACAGCCAGAATTGCTGGGCATTAGGACGACGACAGCTCAAACAACCTTCCCCCCTTACACCCCCCCGCACACATGCAAACTGCGTGGAGGGAACACTGAAGAGAATGCCTCATGCTGCCGCCTGGCGCACGCACACCACGCACTCACAGTGCCCCTGGCTGGAATTGGGCAGTCTGTTTTCACGTGCATGTTGTCATTAGAGCTTTAGATTAGGGGATGCAAGCGGCTTGCGTACGCAAGAACTAGGGGCCACGGTACTGCGCATGCGCAGACCCCTACGTCAGGCCATGCGCATGCGCAATACCATCAGCCCTAGTTCTTGTGTACGCAAGCCGCTTGCGTCCCTTAAGCTAAAACTCTCTATTAGCTATGTCAATCACTCTACTATGGCACACCACTTCACTGCGGTCAATTAACGCACACAGAGACTAAGTGTGCTATGCATAAAAGAAAGCAAACAGAGCAGCTCGTCAGACACCTTTCATGGAAGGTCTCTCGTCTTTCGCGTCAGGTCGCTAGATCTTCTAATCAGCCCAGCTTGGCATATCGCACCACCTTGCTCTTGAGGACACAAAGAACGTAACTGTAATTTAAAAAGTGCACAAAAAAAGGAAAAGGCACAGACAAGACTGAACACCACAAGCGCTTGCGGCGGTCAGTCTTGTCCGTGCCTTTTATTGCGCTCTCTTAATTTTACTGCATACCACGAACCAACTAGCCTAGAAACAAGCCTTACAAAGCCTTGCCAAGGTAACTGAGAAGGTGCCCTGAAAATGGCCAAGGTGTAAACGGCAGAAGGGCATCCAAGAAACAGGGTGTTGGGAGTGCTCCTTAGAAGGAGGCATTTTCACCTACAACAGCGCCTGAGCAAATTGACATGCATAACAATGAAATAGATGAATCTGTTCAGGCAATCCAATGAAGTATGTGTTCTTCCAAGAAGCAATTCTTGGAATTCTTAACCTGTTGCTGTTGGTGAGCTTTACATTTAATGCATCAAACACACAATTCACCCTATTGTCAAAAAATAAGGTTTTATTAATGATAATCATGAAACAAATTAACAAATGGAGGCAGCAGTTATGAAAATTACTGACTGAATCACAATTTGCCCACAGACTACACCTGTGATGTCCAGTGGTAGAAGCTGCGTTTGAGTATAGAGCCAGCTGTGAGACCATGGCTTAAGATTGCAATTCGGTATGTACAGTCAACCATAAAAGCTTCTGGAGCATTAAGTTTTGCAGAAGTTAAACATCGTCACTTCTCCACTCAGCAGGAAGAATAAATAAGAAATGTGGTATCTGTAAACTGAAGTACATATACATAGGCCTTTTATAATTTGAAAGAATGTGTTTGCTACAATCGTGTCATTTTTTCCCTCGGATTGCATGCTCCAAAAACCTTTGTGCATGCTTGTAGACTGAGGCTGCTATGGAAGTATGCGGCCTGAGCTGCCTACAATGTCCCTTTCCTTTTTTTTAAAATTAATTTCACCAATTAAACAACCAGTGAGTGGTCTTGTTTATTTACATGTCAAGGGTTAATTGTGCTTTTCTGACCACATTTGGAGCCACAATGTGGGCCAGTTTCATTTTCAGATACACAGTATTCTTTGTTTCCTGCCCAAGGCGTCACCAGATTTGTACCAATCAAAAGTGATGCGTGCCACTGCGGCTTCGCTGCCTGCACGAACAATAAGAGGGGAAAGACCTGCCGCAGACACGCCCACTGTATGGAGCACAGCACACTCATGGCTTGGCGGCGGGTTTCTTGGGCAACGTGCCGAAGGCCGAGATGACAGTCGGCCTGGACGCCAGCGGCGGCGGCAGGATGGCAGAAGGGACGGCCGCAAGGGGCCTCGCGACGCCCAGCACGGGCTGCGTTCCACCCACGTCCCATTTACTCTTGCGCGGTTCGGGCTTCTTGGCCGTGCCCGTGAGGAACTCCACCTTGGTCTTCTTCTCACGTTCGCGCTTGTCCATCTCCTCCTTCTGGCGCCGTGAGAGTTCCTCATAGTACGAGTCCGGGCCCCAGCTGTGCGGGTCGTACGTCTCCGGTGGGTAGTTAGTGCCAAGCTCGTCGATGCCGCAGTACGCAATCAGTTTTTCGTAGATACTCGGGTTGCGGAAGTCCTTACGCATCTGGATGGACGCATTCATGTCTCGCCCATCACGAACCTTCCGCTCATAGAGGCGTGCGATCTTCTCCTGAAGAGCCGGCGCGCAGCGGCCCGGCGGCTCTGGCGGCAGGAACACGCCATTCGGCCCCAAGCTCTGCAGGCATCGGTGGAAGGAGACTGGAGACTCGGGCCGTACGTACAGCACCTGGCCAGACTCGGCGTGTGCTTCGTCGTCCTCACCGACTGCCTCGTCCTCGTCCTCGGCGCGGTACGAGACGAGCGGCACTCCACTCTGCGAGTTCGGCGTGCTCTCGATGCTCGGCTCCTTGCGCTCGATGGTCTCTGGCTCTGAGTCGAGTTCGCCTTCCGAATCGGTGTACGTCTCGGTCAGCGACGCCAACGCTGTCGCTTTCGATGTCGAGGAATCGCTGTTCATGGTGGATAGTAGCGACGGTCACAGCTTTGGCATTGGCTTCAAGCCGCGGTGCATTCCTATCGGGTGTGAACACTTCGAGGCTACGCGTAATCACGTAATCAACGGATTAAATTCCTGACTAAACAAGGAACGGGAACGACAAGTTGGCGGCGTCGCACTCCCCTTCCTCCTCTGTTTTCTCCGTCGGATCAAGCAACAAGGTATTGTAGAAGAGAACACGACCGCACAGAACAAAAATCCACAGAACAAAAATCGGCAACTGGCAACCCTCTATGAGAGCAACCAAGACAACCAAGAGAACGAGACGTTCATTTGAGGCATAGAGTTTCTAAATAAGTACCCTAGAGGAAAATGTGGCGCTAGTGTCTACGGCATAGAGTATATATCGTCCAAACCACGACCTACTGAACTCCAGACCTGCACAGATCTCCCTCCTCCAGCACGCCTGGTCTAGTTTGCCCCCTTTTGCCGCTAGGGAAAGAACGTACGAGCCGAGTGGCGCTAGTTATAACCTGTTCGCTGTCGTCTGCTTCTGCGATCTGTTCAGCGCTTGTCTTGCCATTTCGGCAGGCACAAAGCGCTTGTATTGGCGATAAATGAATAAATTCACAAATATACAAAAGAAGACATATTTGCGAATGCTTTGCGTTTGAATAGTGAAACTAGAAGAGGAGGAGCGGTGCAAGAAATGTAAACAACGAGCATAGGTAGCCGCTGCAATGCTAGATCGACGGCATAAATTTCCCTTTCCTAGCCTCCTTAAGAGACTGGAAAAATTGTTTTAAAAGATTCATAGGATAATCTAGCTTTTTTTAGTTGGTTACAGACAGCCTAATGTCGTAGATGACATTAGGATTTACTGCTGTGTGCCGTAGTGAAAGGCAGATGATCTGGTAAAAGTAATATAGTAAAAGTATTCACGAGTAAGTCCTCCGCCCGATATGTGCAATAGGCTGATCGATTCTGTTTCAAGGGAAGGTGAGCATATCTTGTTTTTAATATCGTTGGATGTCTAGCTCAGAAGAAAGCTTGCAAAAAATTAAACGATCCCAGTGCCATTAAAACGTGCTGCACTGCAGGCCTTAAAAATCGTGTCACGGAACTCTTCAAACTGTAAAGCTAGCTTTTCTGCGTGGTACGGCGGCGTGGTACGGCAGTGAAGCTGTGTACGTAATTCACTTTTTCAACTCGCGACGCATTCACGGACAACATTTAAGAGTTAAAATGAGTGGTAATCGTTCTGTCGTCGAACATTACGGTACGTGGCTTCAAGTTTCTAAAGAGCGCAGACGCGAATTTTACAACGTGTACAATGAAACTGTTGTCTACGTTGCGAACTGTATACACAATGTGATTTATAATAATCTGCTTGAAAAAGGCAATAGGAGCGGCTATTCAACGCTATTTTAGAGAGCAGCGGACTACACGCTCGGACATTTTTTAGGTTCGGGCAGTCAACTTTTGGAGCCAAGTGACCGATCAAAGCCTTGTGACATCACTGTCACTGTGTTAGCAAAAATCATCAACTATAGAGAAGCAGGTCGTCACAACACAACAGCTGCCGTACTAATTACAACGCCGCACAGCCGCCCACCGCGTAGCAGACGAACAGGTTATAAAAGCGCCACATACGGCCGTCGGTTGAACGAAAGTGGGCGCAAGCTGCTCCTATAGAAGCCTGATATCTGTGCAGGTCTGGAGTTCCAGTAGGTCGTGTTCTAAGGCATCCCGATCTCGGTTAGATTTGGTTGAGCGACGCCATCTGGCGTCCGCCCCGCTAAGTTCCATGCGCTGCCGCTGCTCATTTTCGTACCACTGCGGAAGGTACAATTTACCTTCTCTCAAGTGAACGGCTCGTTTATTCTATGGGCTCGTGTGTTTGAGTGCTGTGGTCGGGTCAGCGGCTGAGGCTTTGAGCGCCGTCGACGATGGTGAGTGTCCCGCGCGTGCCTGCCACTGCTCTGCGGTACGCGCCCAACGGTCGGCGGCGACCGCTGCGATTTCGGCATGACCCAGCGCGTCGGCATCTGGCAGACCATTGTGAAGGAGCCCGGTGAGGGACAGCTGTTTCCAAACTGGCCTTGTCACGCGGCTTTGGGTGCTGCAAGAGTTGCAGCGTGCGCGTGGTGAAGTTGAACCCGCCTTTGATCAGGGAACGGGGAATATGACGGCCGATCGGTCTTCCTGCTTTTGTAAAGAACACCATCCTCGGTATCGTGCTTCCCGAGTGAAGACGCACTGTGTACTTGCATCGCATTTGATGACAGCGCGACGGTGGTATAATACATTGTGTCCGCGCGATCATGTGTGCTTGCGGTGCGTTTCTCTTCGTTAGCGGGTACAGCGCTTTTATTTTTTCACTTGTTCTTGCGACAAAGCAATGTCATGCTTGCCGTGGTGGCGAACGGCGCATCTAAGTTGTTTCAGGTCGGGTTTTAAGCGCGTGAATGGCTCGATTCCTCAGCTGAAAGTTAGCAGCACAACGGTTATCTCGCTTCTTGTCTTTTCAAGGACTCGCCTGTGCAGCCTTTATGAGCTAAATGTTTTATATACTAATGCGTTGCCAATTTTAATGAAGCTTTTAAACCGAGAGAAAGTAGTATTGGTGGCCCTAAGCACGCAGTGACAGGGATGGACGAAATTCCTGCTTGAGTATAATTTGATGATTGGATGCAAAAATAAAGGAACAGAATCCATGTGGTAGGTGACCCAGATGAAATCGTCAAATCAGCCCTGGCGAAAATGATAAGCAACACCAAATAATGTTTTATAATTACTATATCGTTTATACAGCAGCCAAAATGTTGGAGCTTTGGACACAGGCCATAGGTAATAATGCGGCGTACTTGAATAGGTGATCTTTAATTGTGTATGAATATTTAGAAAGATATGGCTTCAAATGTTCAAGCCGAATACTTCCCTGAAATAAAAAAAAAAAAAAAAACATACAAGATCACACAACTTAAGCGCTAAAGTATCGAAGTTCATTAAAAACAAACAAAAAAAAGACTTCACTTATATGGGTATAATAAATCTGAGAGCCAGAGGAAAACCCACCACAGTGGCTCGTGCGCTGGCATGGTGACATTATCGTTGGATGGATTGATGGATGGATGTTATGAGCATCCCCTTTGAAACGGGATGGAGAATGGGTTGCACCACCACGCTCTTGCTATTATACTGCCTGATGTCCTACCTAGGTTAAAAAAGAAAAAAAAAACCACATGATGAATTCCGATAACCAAATTTTCTGACTCCCTATTGCGAACTTTGGTTTTGCACGTCTCCGTTTTTTGTCGTTTCCCTACTTCCACCAATATTCTAGTTGCCTCTTACTAATCTCTGTTGTGGACATGTTTACTTTCCCCTTCTCTAAAGTCTGGACCCAAGGGCTTCAAGGAGGCCAGGGATGCCTAAATTAACTGCTGGGCAGATATTTTCACATTCTAATAAAACATGCTCCATCATTTTCCTAGCTTTACCACAGCAAGCACATGCTTCTCCCTTCTTATATTTTGCTTTATAAGTGCGTGTTCTAAGGCATCCTGATCTCGCTCAAAAAGTAATGAGCTTCCCTTTGAGTTATTATAAATTGTTTCTTTCCCGATTTCGTTTTTTTCCTCTTAAGTAGTTACTCATGGCAGGTTTCTTTTCCATTGCCCCCACACATGAGATTATTTCAGCATCTCTGAGTTTCCGCTTGATATTCTTTGTTGCTGTGTTGCTCACTTGACAGGCCACATGCTTGCTGGTAAGCTTCCTTGTTCTTTTCCTCCACTGTGAATCAATGTTTTTCCTGTACAAATACCTCAACTCTCCCAGCCCATTTACTTTCTTCCATATCCCTCAGTCGCTTTTTTATAATTAATTTTACTGTGAGCATCCCTCACTTCAAAACTTGTTGAGCCCATATCACACTGCGCAGCTTCATCTGTAGACTTCCCGTGAGCGCCCAATATGAGGCGTCCCACTGACCTTTGGTTGCCATCGAGTCCTAATTGTACCCCTGATTTCAAGCAAACAACCACATTTCCAAATGGAAGTCCTGGAACCATTACACCTTTCCACATACCCTGGAGCACCTCGTACCTATTGTATCCCCAAGCATTCTGTGTTTCACTATGGCTGCATTTCTCTTCCCCTTTACTGTTGTTGTTCTTTCCTCTTTTTCCATATATGTATTGCCTTCGTTTATCTATGTACCAAGGTATTTATATTCTTTTACCCGAGGTATTTCCTGGCCATGTATTGTCACTATCTGTTCACTGTTTTCATTGAATACCATAACACCTGATTTCATAACGGTAAAATTCAAACCTAAATTCTTGCCTTCCTGTCCACAGATATTAGCCAGAGGTAGCAAATCACTTTGCTTGTTAGCTAGCAACACAGTGCTGTCCGCAAGAAACGAACCTGGAAGTTGCTGTTCTACTACTGTACCTGCCTGTTTGTATGAGACATTAAACCTAATATTACTTCCTTCTAGCACCTTCTTCATCCTCATCATCGCTCTGCAACAAGCAGTGCCCGCTGCGGCAGATTTTGGTACATTCCGGTTAGGGCCTTCCAGGTGTGCAGACTAAATGGCAATGGAGAGGGAGCACACGACGACGCTTTAGTGTCGTCGTGTGCTCTGGGAGCACTATCTGAACATTGGTTGTGAGTGCTGCCTGTGCACTGTAATGGCCTCCACAATGAGGGAAAAAAATGTCAATGTGCCAATGTCACATGTATATTGTATATAACCGAAAAACATGTGGCACGTATGAATAGTGGAGGCGGGCTTATAAGCAAGTGCCATATTTACTATTTTTACCATTTCAAATGCACATTTACAGTTCTTTGTTATTTGTCAGCACAACAAAAAATGAGGCACAGTGCAAGGTCCAAACAGAATCATAGAATGTCGCACATCATGCAAATGTGCTGCAGTGACACCAATTTGTGTTAGCTGCAGAAGTGATGCAGGAGGTGTTGGTATCAGCAGGCAAAACAGCTGGTGCAGGAATGTGCAATAAGCTACCAAGCAATAATTTTTCTGATAGGAACTGCCAATATTTCCAAAGAATGGGCCTTACATGAAAATGCTATGTGTACGTAACAACTTTTTATGTGCCAGTCCATGGCATTTAAGCAAACATTGAGGTAGATTCTTCAAATGTCTTCAAGCGGGAAAGTCAAATTAACGAAGGACACAATGCATTGATGTGTCTCAGACTTGGTGCTGCAGAGTTAAATTGAACTGTCGCTAATTAAAGGATTAGTTGCACCATAAGACATCTAAAATGAGCTATTTCACTATCACAAAGAAACACTGCCAATTTTAATAGCAAATGGAAACAAGATTTATCAAGATATGTTGACGCTAAGCTCCACAAAGTAAATGTCATAGTTGGCTCAGTAAACAGGAAAGGCGTTGTATCAGTAGGTCCCTTTGGCTTATTTATTTATGGTCTACTTGTTTGTGTAATTTCTGTAGATGAGTTTATGTTCATAAACTGGTGCAGGCTATGAAGACAGGTTTGGGGCAGAAGCTGCCCACAGTGGCTTGACAACATGCAAACACCTCCCAAGTGTAAATGCCAACATGTGCATTGGCAGCTTTGACCAAGTGCTGCTGCTTGTCATTGTGATTACATCAGTTGTTCGTGTGGCATATTTGTGTGCTCGCAAGCTACTGCTCGCTGCGCTTGTGCTTATATAGGCACCTGAGTGTTGTTGTGTGTTCTCTTCTTCTTGTTGAGTTGAGGCTGCCAGCTGTGGGGATGCGAGACTCACGCATCCCCTGATATGCTGTTTTTCCGCACGGCTCGCGTGGCCTGGCGCCCGCGGCGGTCGGCGTGGTACAAGCGCGGTGCGAGAGATGGCGCGACCGTCGCGCCGCGGCGGGGTTACTCGGGCGCCGAGGGACAAGGTGCTGTCTTTTTCCCGGCGGGTCGGCAGACAGCGCCGGACGTACCGCGTGCGCGCGCCAATCCATGGTTCTGCGAGACCGTCTCGCGTGGCCGCCTTCGAACGTGCCACCATTCGCGTGACTGTACACGCGAACGGCCAGGCGTTGGGATCCAGCATGGGGCGAACATATTCGCTCGCAATGCGGTCGCGGTAAGTCGGACTTCTAGATTTGTCGCGCGCCCATCGGCATGTTTTGGGGATAGCAACTCGGCTAGCAGGCATTGATCTATGAAAGGTGCAATAAATGCCCTTGTGATTGTTTGCTGTTTGCACTACTGTGTTGTCGTTCCTTTGTCCCAAGAGTACGGAGGAGGAGAACCCCAAGATCTCCCACATCTGGCGCCCAACGTGGGGCCTCTTGGGGCATCGGACGATAGAGTTAACAGTTTTGCTTCGTTCAAGACCTTTGTTTGAACCGAAGCGTAGGCCTAGCGTGAATTTTGATCGCTAGCATCGGCGGCGTGCTTTCTTGAGCGAGGCGACGGAGGCTGTAGTGTGTTTGAACATGTCAACATGCTAAGCCTTTTCGCAAGTGTTTTTTTTTTAATGACATTCGTCAGTACGAGAGCCACGTGGTCTGCATCCTGGGAGAGCGAGGCTGAGAGCCCGCGGAGCAGTGGCAAGCCTGAAGCGAGTGAGTACGGAAGCCTCGTGGGTGGTCCGAATTTCTTATGTAAATAGCTTCTTCTATCTCTTTGACTCGGATGAAGTCGCGGCTCTGGGAGCCGGGTGGCCGCGGGCCACGGGTGCCACGACGGGCTGACTGGTATTGCGGCCTGGCACCGGGCGCTCCGACACCGTCTGGGACGGTGGGCGCCGTCAACTCGGATGCTGTGTGCACCGAGCGGAGTAGGACCACCTCACAGAGCTAACGTCTCCTCGCGGCTGCCTGTTTTGCGCCCATTTTGGGTGTTGTTTTTGGATGCCGGTTGTTGTCAGGGTAGCGACGCTTTAGGCCTAAGGCTTTACGAAGCTGCCTGTCGCACGTGGAGGGACACAACCTGGTGGACCGTGGCGTTGAGGCGTTGCAATTTGCTTCCCTCATTCTATTTAGCCTCGCACGAATTGAAATTACTCGTTCGACTCAAGGAAGCGAGCTTCGTTCACGTGAACTTAGCGACTGAGTAGCCGCCCGATCTTTTGCTAGCCGAGTTGAACATCGTACCACGTGGGCGATGCGCATGCAGAATTCCTCTCCCTTGCACTACTTTAGTGTTTGCCGAGTGTGTTAAGTGTACGCAGCGTGAATGGAGTCACCCCTAGCTTGCTGTCACCTGCACATCGTCTGCGCTGCTGCTCCGGACTACGATCGAGCCACCCCGGGCGATGGTGATGCTGTGGCCAGTTCGGCGCAGCGACTTCGGCGGCCTCCTGCATCCAGCTCACAACCCTCGGCGGCGGACAAAGGAGCCAGCGGTCAACGACAGCTACGGCGGCTCTTGCCAGCAGGGCGCGTGGGCACGAGCGACACTTGCTCGTACCGACAACTGCGTCGTCGTTTCCGGAGTCCTGGCCTGGAATCGTGCCGTCGAGTCTGCAAAGCTGCTGCTGTGACCGGCGGACGGCAGCGGTGTACCCAAGGACAATGTCGGCTCGCATGCTATGGACAGCGTGTGGACATTTCCTCAGCGCGGCCACTGTTGCATGTACTATCTTGTTCGCGAAGCACGGGTTAATGTTAGACCGTGTCACATGTTTCGCCGGAATAAGAAGTGATTTAAGGTTGGGGGGATGTGGGGATGCGAGACTCTCACGCATCCCCTGATATGCTGTTTTCCCGCACGGCTCGCGTGGCCTGGCGCCCGCGGCGGTCGGCGTGGTACAAGCGCGGTGCGAGAGATGGCGCGACCGTCGCGCCGCGGCGGGGTTACTCGGGCGCCGAGGGACAAGGTGCTGTCTTTTTCCCGGCGAGTCGGCGGACAGCGCCGGACGTACCGCGCGCGCGCGCCAATCCATGGTTCTGCGAGACCGTCTCGCGTGGCCACCTTCGAGCGTGCCACCATTCGCGTGACTGTACACGCGAACGGCCAGGCGTTGGGATCCAGCATGGGGCGAACATATTCGCTCGCAATGCGGTCGCGGTAAGTCGGACTTCTAGATTTGTCGCGCGCCCATCGGCATGTTTTGGGGATAGCAACTCGGCTAGCAGGCATTGATCTATGAAAGGTGCAATAAATGCCCTTGTGATTGTTTGCTGTTTGCACTACTGTGTTGTCGTTCCTTTGTCCCAAGAGTACAGAGGAGGAGAACCCCAAAATCTCCCACACAGCGTGCGGTTTGATAATAAAGTATCTTCTAACCCATGCCTGGTATCAAGCCACGTGACAACAAGGGCAGTATTCACACCAGGTTTCTAGGATGTCCACTACAACGAGGTCAAACGGAAGCATGGCGACCACTGTTGGGAAGCGGCCGGGGTTCCAAATGGAGGACGGCAACTTTGAGGTGTAACTGGAGCGGTTCGAAGTATTTGCTGCAGTCAACGACACAGCCGAAGACGAGAGGCTCCCGGTCTTTTTAATGGCTATAGGTGAGGAGGCATACGTCATGCTGCAGAACTTGCTGCTGCCTAAAACACCATCTGAGGTGTCATTCACGGAAGTCGTGGGTGTTCTGAAGAAGCATTACGCTCCTAAGCGCTTCCTAGTCACGGAACGGCATCGTTTTCACCAGCAAAAGCAAGAGCTGCATGAGACAGTCGCAGATTTCTTAGTCGAATTGAAGAAACTCGCTGCAACATGTGAATTCAGCACCTTTTTGACCAAAGCTCTGCGGGGCCGGCTCGTTGCTGGGCTACGTTGAGGGAGTATGGTGCAGGCTGTTGACAGTGCCAGACGACGAAGGGACATTCGAACATAGCATAGCAATAGCCATGGAAGCTGCGACGCAAAACACGAAAGAAAGGCTGCAACCCAATACTAAAGGAGCGCCTTCAGAAACGGAAGACATCCAAACAGAACAAAGCACCAGTGAGAGAAACGCCGACCAAGTCCAGCCTCGCAAAAGTGAAGGGGTCAGCGAAAGAAGAAACGAAACAAACGTGTCATCGATGCGGAGGACAGCATTCACTCGTGAGTTGCCTATTACTTAACAGTACCTGTTATAAGTGTACAAAAATGGGCCATGTTGCCAAAATATGCAAATCTAAGCTTGTCCACAGTGTAGAGAATGAAGAGTGCGACAACGAACTGTTCAATTTGTGTCACACGAACCACATAGAAAGCATGCCCACCATTTTACTCGAGGTTCTGATAAATGGTAAAGTGATTCCCATTGAACTTGACACGGGCGCAGCAGTGTCAATAATGTCAGAAGGAGAGTGTGTTAAACACTTTTGAAATGCCTCTTGCCGACAAGCAAATGTCAAATTAGCCATGTACAATGGCACGGCAGTCCATACGGTAGGCGTCATGGATGTAAAGGTGCAATACCAAGACCAATGCTTCCAACTGCCTCTGGTCATAGCGAAGAAGCACAGAGAGCAAGAATGCCCACGTTGTTTGGCTGAGATTGGCTCTCTAAAATCAAAATAAATTGGCCTAAAGTCTTGTCTGTAAAGGCTTCAGATAAGAAGGCATCGCTTGCTGAGAAATTTCCCGACACATTTGACTCGGGTTTTGGTACCATTAAAGGGTTCAAATGCAGCATTGAATTGAAGGTTGATGTGTGCCGTGTCTTTATGCAAGCGCGACCAATGCCATACGCTTTGCGCGAGCAAGTCGAGCAAGAATAGGTCAAGCTAGAAACAGTTGGTGTCATACAGAGTCAGACACAGTACATGGGCAATCCGCTTGTTATTTTCCCAAAAAAGAACACGCAGGAACTGGGATTATGTGGCGACTATCATGTCACGGCAAATCCAGCAATAAAAGTTGATTACAATATCCCTTGCCACTGTCTGAAGATATATTCGCAAACCTGCAGGGTGAAACAGTGTTTCCTATCATAGATCTCTTGAAAGTGTACTTGCAGCTTGAACTAAAACAAGCACAAGAACTGCTCACCATTAACACCCACTTAGCCCTGTTTAGCTTCTGTTGCTTGCCTTATGGTGTAGCATGTGCACCGGCTATTTTCCAAGCAGTGATGGACCAGATGTTACGCAGTATGCCAGGAACCGCCTGCTATTTAGATGATGTAATCATTGCAGGTGAAAATTACAAGGAGTGCTACCACGGAGTGGAGCAAGTGCTTCGATGCCTAATGAACACGGCATAAACGTAAACTCTAGGAAATTCACTTTCATTCAGCAGTGACAAGATCGACAAGAATGGCTTGCACCCAACTGCGGAAGCAGTAGAAGCCATTAGAAAAGCACCAAGACCTACTAGCGTGACGAAGCTGAAGGCCTTTTTGGGTTTGATTAACTACTATGGGAAATTATTGCCAAATTTCACCTCAGTCTTGGAACCATTGCACTGCTTGCTTCAAAAAGAAACTAAATGGCACTGGTCATGTGAATGTGATGAGGCATTCGGCAGATACAAAGAAATGTTGACTGATAAGAGTGTGCTGCAACTCTATGATGTGAAAAAAGAAATTTCGATCACATGCAATGCATCTGATTATGGGTTAGGTGCTGTGATATTGCACATGGTGAATGGGGAGGAAAAGCCAGTTGCTTTTGCGTCACGGTCATTGTCTGTGTCTGAATGTAACTATGGGCAAATTGAAAAAGAAGCGCTTAGTATCGTGCTTGCTGTAAAAAAAAATTTCACAAGTACCTCTACTGATGCGTCTTTGATATGATTACTTATCACCAGCCCTTGACAATTTTGTTTCATCCTAAATGGCCGGGCAGTGTGGTGGCCACTGCAAGGGTGCATCGCTGGTTGACACTTTTGGCCAACTACAGCTGTAGAATCAAACACAAGCCAGGATTGGCTATCCAGCATGCCGATGCGTTGTCCCGCTTACCCCTACCCAACACAGACAGCAGCTCTGAGGAAATCTTTTACAACAAAGGATGTCAGCCAGGAAATGGGACGTGATGAAGTGCTGAGGGCTGTGTGTGACATGATTTGGCATGGATGGCCCAAAGCAGTGTCTGAGGAGCTAAAGCCATTATGGATACGCCAGTTGGACCTCAATGTAGATGACAGGTGTGTTATATGGACAAACAGAGTTGTAGTACCGGAGTCATTGCAAAATGGGTCTTTAGCAATTGCTGCATGAACAGCACTTGGGAATAACCCAAATGAAAGCATTAGTGAGGTCCATAGTATGGTGGCCTGGAATGGACGAGGCCTTTGAAAACATTGTTCGCAAATGTGAAATGTGCCAGACTGTCCTCCCTGCAGTGCCACCCGTACCTTTGTCGCCGTGGCACGTATCTTAAGATCCATGGGAGCGAGTGCATTTAGATTTCACCGGACAAAAGGGAAGACATTTCTTGCGTCTATCGACACATAGTCCAAATGATTGGAAATTAAGATCATGAACAGAATAACCGCCTCAAAGACAGTTGAAGTCGTGCATTCTTGGTTCACGGTGCATGGTTTTCCCCTGGAGGTACTGATGGACAACGAGCTGCCGAGTTCAAAGACTTGCTGCAAGCTAATGGTGTGCGGCACACACTGACGCCGCCGTACCAATCGCAGTCTAACAGTGTGGCGGAGCGCGCAGTTCAGACAAGTAAGAAAGCACTGCTCAAATAGGCCCTAGAAGACGCAGAAAAGGGCTTAAGTAGAACACTTCAACACAGAATAGATAACTTCGTATTCTGTTATCGAACAACGCCTCACACTTTCGCAGGAAGAACACCTGCTGAATTATTTGTACAAAGGAAGCTGCGGACCTGATTGTCGCTACCGTGCCCAGACGTAAAACATGCGATGAGCGCTAAGGCTGCCAAAATAAAAACACCTGCTGATATGCGCAGAGGCCCGCTGCGAGTGTTTGCTATGGGTGATCGTGTACTAGTTCATGCTGTGTGTGGAGAAGTAGTGAACTGGTGGCCTGAAGAAGTGATGCATGTAAGGTAGTCTTCAACATATCTAGTAAACATGCGAAGCAAAGTGTGGTTCGCGCACGCGGGCCACCTACGATCATCGAACATCGAGCCAACAATATTGTCACGTGGTAGTGACGATCGAGGACACGGCTGCAAAGCTGGGAATGATGAAACTAGAATTTTATTGGGTGAACCTGTGCCCACAAAAACAGGCTACACTCAAAACTCAGCGAAAGCGGTGAACACAGACCGCGATCGTGCACATCTTCCAGAAAGTTCTACACCATTTGCATCGCACATACATGAAATCAGGTTACAGAAGGTTCGGTGACACCAAACAGTAAAAAGAACCATCGATAACATTCAAGAAACCTCCGATGCATGCAGGCGTGTTGCGCTGTGCGATAACATTTGTCAGATGGTGAAAAATGGTCGCCCGGAAAAGACAAACAAGTACACCTGTCAATGCCCCCCTCTCAGAAAGCATCGTCCCGAAGCTGCAAACCAAACAGGATAGCTAAAAACAAGAAGGACACATGTTAAACAAAACCAACAAAGAAGCGAATTCCAAAGTAACACAGTAAAAAAACAGAAAGTCCAGTGTTTAGCTATGTAAAGTCCCAAAGTTCATTAGTGCTGGTAGAACGACTTAAGCCTCGCAACAAGTACTATTTCAGTTCTTGAGCGGCACTGCTGTGATTTGTGCTGGGCTCACCAGTAATGAGGACAACAGAGAAGAAAGGCACAACATGTGCGCCAACTTACAACTATAATTTTTATTAGAAAAGCATTCATGTATAAATGCATATAGCAATGTTAGCGAAAGAAAATGAAGATATGATTAGAACAGCTTAGTGCATCTTTGAAAAGCGGGCATATAAAGGCTACCACTTTCTGCATGCACTGGAAAAAACTCGTCATTCAGAGTGATGGCTGGCTGGCTGACACAACCCTCTTCTTTCTAATATGGAAGGCCTTGATCACATCACTAGAGATAGGATGTTGAGACACCAAAAATTGCTGTTTTAGGCACCTCAAATACTCACTAAAGCTGGCGTTTAAGGCATATATAGGTGCCAATTACTTTCCTTTAGGCATGTATAAGCTCAATAAGAGCTGTGCATTTTGGGATAAATTATGATTGTCTAAGCAACACAGCCCACTAAACCGTTATATTGTGAAATTCATTTTATTTTTTCAATGAAATGGGATGAGGCAGGTTGAGTAGGTTACAAGATTTATATGAAATTTAGACACTGTGGGAAAGGTTGTGAAAGCAGTGACAAACAAGAGCTATCCCAATATTTTCGGGTTTCATGTTGTGCCTTTTCTGACTGGGTTTGTGTGAAGAAAAAAAAAAACGCTAAACATCCAACGAAGTTAGCGGCGCATACTTGTACTTTTGAATATTGGATGATCCAGTGCCAACTGTGAAATAGGCACTTTAAAGGCGGCACTTAATTGTTTCCAGACCCATAGTTCGTGCTTATATACTCTACAGGCACAATAAGGACATAAGTAAAAAAAAAAGAATTTTGTGTAAAATTTCAGTGCTACACATTATGTGCAAGCTGCTGTCTGTGACATGAAAGCACCACTGCCATCAAAAAGAGCAGCTGCGTTGATGGCAACGGGTGACAAGGAAAAAAAAGTTTCGCTTCAGACATTGAACGTTGGTGCTCTTTGTCTGACATTGACACATTGTCCGCTCTATGCAATACACATTATAGCAGGTTCACATTTACATTTTCTAACATTATAGTGGTACCCGGTGTGCAATTCCCACCTCACAGTTTACAAATTTGTACCTGTGTCTTACGCCACATCCTGATTCACCTCTTTGGCGTGTTTATTGAACTTTCTTTCCCTTTGTGCACATTCCTCTGGTGTCTGGGGTAAGACAGAAAACCAAATCCACACCCCGACAAATTGCTACATTTTTAGGCCTTGTGTAAGCATGTTGTTCATATGGAATGAATATAAACATACATGAATGTCTTTTTTATAAAAATGGCGATTGTGAGTCAGCGCATGTTTTAGGCGTTTTTTATCTGTTGTCCTCGTTTCTGACGAGTGCTTTACGCACCAACTTGCTCTGTTTTCAACTATGATATGTTCTGTACTGTCTCAATGTCAAGCCTGATGGCCCGGAATTCTCACTAGTTCGTGTTCCACCATTCTTTAACATCCTTTTAAAAGCACTTGTTCCGCTGTAAAGCTTGAATGGACTCTTATTTACACAACATTTGGCATGTCATTTTGAAAGTACAGTTAAAGGGAGACTAAAAGCAAATATTAGGTCAACATGGACTGTGACAGCATAGAAACCTCGCAGCACTTGTTTCGTGCCAAGAAATTACTTAGTTTAAGAGAAATTCACGTCTGAAGGGTCTGCATAGCTTTAGCGCAATTCCGATTTCTACCTCCAAGTGGAGGAGGGGTGACATGAATATGCCGTCACCGCCCTTTACTGCCGTCGGTGAGTTTAACGATGCGTAGCAGACGGTGCTACGTCTTTTTGCACAAAATGCAAATGCGCGGCCATGGAGAAAGCGAACCAAGACAGAGAATTGGATTTGCCACTGCAACTGCTTTTTGGTCAAGTGGCGTGGACTGTTCGGGCATCTGGAGGACGTGGAATTTTCTGCTGCTTTTGTGTGAGTTTCGCGAGCCAACAAAACCGACGCAGCACTGCGTGACACTGAAACTACTGAAATGCAAAAGAGTGGGCGGCGCGGAGTCAAGCGAAAATGAAACCTTTCGAGCAGCCGTGTCAATGAGTTCTTTTTTCAGAATATCGAATAGAACTGGGCAAATAGCATTTTGTTCCGTCTTATAATGCGGCGCAATTATGTTTTTATTACAAGAGGTTGAGTACTAGTCACAGAATTAAAATGTGGAGTGCCTATGTTGTTGGGCTAGTACCTGAATGCCACAATTCGTGACCTGCATTCACTTCAATTTCTCGATTACTAAAACATTGCTTGCAATAATATTGACGCCTTAAGTGTTCTGAAGCATTAATCTATCACTTTAGCTTGACTTAATATTTGCCTTTAGTGTCACTTTAAACCTTGATATAACAAATTTCAGTATAACTAAATTCCTGATTTAACAAAGTAGTTAACCTTTATAACTTATCAAAAGAACACTATGTGTCTTGAACCTCAGTATACCAAAATGTTTTTATACAATTTCAATATGATGAAATTTCACTACTGGCACAAATGTATACCGAGACAATAAGTAAAAACTGCCGTGCATGCAGACAGTCAAATGGTTGAATTAGATGCGGCTGCTTGCACACGCACCTCTCAAATCACCCGAGAGAGAGCGGCCCCCGAAGTGGAGCAGCACAACAGCAAGACCCTCTCGCTGTCATGTTCCGCCAAGTGTGATAAGATTGTAATGCTTGCTGTATGCTGAAGGTGCGAGGAAAAGCGTGCGAGGGTGAGCCGAAATAGACAGTGGCTTGATGCACGCCATCTTCCCATGCGAGAGAGGATGGGGGGGAGGGCTGCACATGGCTGTCAGTGCACTCTATCGTGGAGATAATCTGCAGCAAGTGCAAAAATAAACCAAGATGGTCATTGGTTCATGCGCGCTGTCTTGCCATGCGCTTATTGCTGGAGGTCACATAATCTTGAGTTTCGGAGACATGTTGAAACAAGAAGCAGCTGAAGCGTTCACTCCCCTCTGCCTGTGTGATAGTGTTCCAGGTCACTGTCAGCTGCAGTGGCAGAATGGACTCGAAAGCTTCGCAAGCTGCACTTCGTACTGCCGATGTGAAGATATCGTCAATGTGGCATGAAACTGCATCTTTGGTTGTTGACTCTGAAGTTCATTAAAATTTCTTTTTCAAATTGAAATTAGTTTTTCCTGATTGGCCAATTATCCGGAAAATTATCCAGCCCATCTGCATAAGAAACATCTGTTGGCAACTGCACTTATCAGCATAAAAGGTCGAATTTCAATACAAGAAACTAAATTGCCAATTTCACCGACTTTGCTATATCAAGAATTAACTGTACTTGCTCTGCTGTAAAGCTCGAATGACTCGCCGTGGTGGCGTAGTGGCTTTGGCATTGCGTTGCGAAGCCTGAGGGGGCGGAATCTAATCCCGGCTGTGGCGGCTGCATCTCAATGGGGGCAAAATGTAAAACGCTCATGTACCATGCATTGGGTGCATGTTAAAGAACCCCAGGTGGTCAAAAATTAATCTGGAGTTCCCCACTTCGCATTGCCTCATAATAATATTGTGGTTTTGGCATGTGGAACCCCAGATTTTACCTAAATTAATTAAAGCTCAAATGATCTGTTGCTGCTGCAGGTGATCTGGGGATGTGCAGGGAGGCTTCTCCCCTGATGTCAGCCGAGCATCTACGGCATGCTGCCCCCCTGGTGGGCCGCATGCCCGTGGTGGTGTGCCCGTCCCAGCTTGACTTCTACCTGGACCAACAGGAGAGCCACAAGCAGGTGCTCACCCTGTACAACATCAATGACTTCTCGGTCCGCTTCCAATGTGAGTAATCTGGAACAGGGGAACAACTTGGCGCTTGAATATCTTTCTTGAAGGTATATGGATACATATATCTTCATGTTTATATGCTGCGTTTGAGTGTACTATTGTAATTTACATGTACAACCTGTATTTCACTGTTCGGGGACATAAAGAAAAGAATAGGAAAAAGAATAAAAGAAAGGGGTAACGTTTTTTCATTTCTTTTGTTGTTTTGTATTTCTGCAGCCTATCAACCTTTATTATTTCACCATCTATTTTAAGAACCAACTGTAACGCAATAATTGGCCAAGTTATATTGTTGTAAGTTTCTCTCTAACTCATGTACAGTGTGTGAAAATATGTGACATCATGCGTGTTCTCTCACTGCCAATGAGCTGCTACCAAATGATGTACAATATATGTTGCGGGTACAGGGGCCTCTGTCAGGGACTGTGCACCTTTTGCTCCCACACCTTTCTTGAAATTGTAGTCAAGATCAAAAATAAACATTAATTCATTCGTTCATGCATCGGGGTTACGATCGGCATTCTTGGCGGAGTGCCAAGTACGCAATCTTATCGCAGTGTGAAAACACTGTCACCCGTCGACGAATCCGATGCTAATCATATGGAAGCTGGAAGCATCTTCAGAAGCGACCGTCCGAGAATATGGACGAAGTTTGTCAATGCTTGGTACCTGCACATATGCTTGCTTTTGGCCTGCATGCCTAGACAGTCCATGACTGCAGTTTTCTTGTGATGCCTCTTATGCTATTCTTTTCACAATTTTCGGGATTTGTCAGTGGTCAGGTCGACACTCCACCCACGTTGTCAACAGGATCAGGTGGCCTTGAACGATGGATAACAAGAGCTAAATGGAACTCGTAGACAAATCAGCAAATACCACATGCAGACTTAAAGGGTCCATGAAACGGTTCGGACAAAATTTATTGACGCATAGGGTACAGCTGCAGTAAAACATTCACACTACAATTTATGTGAAGCATCTTATATTAATATAGCTACGGATGATTACAAGTTACCGTCCTCCATAGCCGTGCTTTTTCTCCTCAATTTGTTCGCTGGGTTATCGGGGCTATGCTCCACCTTCCTTGGCTCTGGGTCATGTTGGGACCGTCTACTTCCAGTTATCTTGGAGCCAGCAGGCAGAGCCTCTCCGCCAGCCACCTGGCAGTTGCTCCCAAGCGAGAACTATCGAAGCAGCATGTGTTGAGAGCATTCTGTCGCAGCACCGAGCATGTCCGCTATTCCAGTAACCACAGCGAGCTGGGCTTTTTGACGGATGGGTAGAGGCATAAACTAAAGCCCCTCCATACTACTACTGTTGTGTTGAAGGAGCTTTAGCGTGACATACACGAGCGGCCTGATCACTCTAGATCAGTCTGCATGGTCCAGCCACCTGGTAGCGCGGAGCTTAACCAGCCAAACGAAGAGCTAATATTGCTGTAACCAGGTGTAAAACATTTTAAACATTTATAAAAACAGTATGTTCACGATTACATTCTTGGCAAAAATTTACACCGTGATAAAGTGGAAGCTTAGGCGAGTTGGTGATTCAATATCGACATGTTTGCACAGCGCAAAAGACGAGGACTGAAGGAAGAACACAACACAGGTGCTGACTTAACTGATCTTTATTTGCGAAATCGCCAGATCTATATATATAAGCAAGAGTAAAGAAAAAACTTTTGCATTATGTCACACATGAACCTCTGTTGCATCACTTCCAGCTACTTGATTTTGCTTTTGGGGAGGGCATTAGATGGCATGCTGATGCAAAGGTCACCCAGCTGCTGTGTCTTGTCAGCCTCTATGATTGCATGTGTAGGCTGTTCTTGGTGTTTGGAAATTACGACGCAGTTTTCAAATTCAGGGTCACAATGGCAGTCTCTGCAGTGAATGCCAAGATGACTTTGCACGGCGGTATAAACATTGTAAAAATGCTCTCTCAATCAGTCATTTAAACATCTGCCTGTTTGGCCAACGTATTTCTTTCCCAAAGTCAAGGAAATCATGTAACCCCCACTCAGGGCGCATGCTCCAAACCGATTCCTATGGTTAGTAGTGGAAATATTTGGTCATGTGGCATGAGCATTCACACGCCTCAGCATGCCATCTATTGCGCTCACCAAAAACGAAATCAAGTATCTGGCTGTGATGCAATAGAGGTTCATGTGTGACATAATGCAAAAGTTATTTTTTTCTTTACTTTTGCTCATGTATATACCGTAAAAAGCTGCAAATAATACGAACCCGCATATAGTACGACGTGAAATTTTTGGGATGCGAAATGGAAAAGAAAGTTTTATCAGCATATAATACGAGTTAGGAAAGCTCGAGGAAAACATTTATATAAATTGCACTCCACGCTTCAATCACTGTCTTCCTAAGCTGCGCTCTCTTCGGATAGTTCTTTGTCGGACTTATCTTCCCAGAGGTACTCATCGATGACTCTGTGCCATCGAGCGTGTTCGAGATGCCGCACTTCTTGAATGCACGACGCACAAGGTCCTCCGGTATGCTGGTCCATGCGTCCACAATCCACTTGCATAGCGTGGCTGGCGAAGCCCGCTTCAGTCGCCCGGTCGGCGTCGCTGCAGGCTCACCTGAGTGCATTCAATCTGCTTAACACTGCTTGACCGCGTCCTTGAATGGCTTGTTCATGCAAACATCTAAAGGCTGCAGCTGAGATGTCATCCCACCTGGGATAATGACGAGTTCAGTGCCGGATTCACGCAACAGCCTCTTCACTGATTCAGCCAAATTGCAACGAAATGTGTCCAGCACGAGGATGGACGGGAATGACAACAGTGCGCCGGGCCGCCTACACCAGACAGACTTTATCCAGTCGAGCACAAGATTCTCGTTCATCCAGCCTTTCTCATGGCATCTCACGACCACATTTTTTGGCAGCTCCTCACCTTTAGACACTGTCTTGCGCTTGAAGATGACATAGGGCAGAAACTTGTGTCCGTCTGCCGTGCACGACAACACGACGGTAACTCATGCTTTCTTGTTGCCAGTGGACCGGGCATAAACTTGTTTAGAGCCCTTTTCGTGCATGGTATGGGGCGATGGCATGTCCAGATAAACCGGCATTTGGTCAGCATTGCCGATTTGCCTTAGTTGGAAGTTCTTGGACTTGCGCAGCAAAATAATGTGGCGCTGGAAAGCCACAAGCAGTTCTTCGAATGATTCGGGCAGCTTTCGCAAAATCTAAGTTTGGCGGCGTAAGGAAGAACCAGCATGGCACATGTAGCGATAAATCCAATGCTTACTCACTTTGAAGGCGGAGCTCGGTAGCCCTTTTTCTCTTGCAAGCTCCTTAGCTTTTGTTTTTGCCTGCATAAGCTCCACGCTCACAGCTTGATGCGCGGCTTGCTGTTGGCGTACGAACTCCTTCAGGGTGAGTTCGATTTCCGGGAATGTTCCACCCTTCGGGCCGCAAAAGCTTCTTCGCGTTCCACTGCACGGGAGAAGGGCTTCCTTCTGTCGACGCCATCCACGAATGCTTCCCTCGTTGATGCCAAACTGCCTCCTGGCTGCACTGTTGCCGGGGTCCTGTGCAGCTAAGATAATTTTTCTCTTGAAAGCAGCCGAGTACTGTTTTCGTGGTCCGGACATCTTGGTCCTTCAATGCAAAATAAAAAAGGTGCACTTCGCATAGCGTGGTTTGCATGTGTGCTGCCATGGTGCGCACTCAACAATAAAGAAACGATGCTGCAGTCGCGCAGCAATAACGAAACCAAGCCGTAGCCATGCAGCAATAAGGAAGTCAAACTGTAGCCACGCAGCAATAATGAATTCAAGCATAGCCACGCAGCAATAACGAAACCAAAACTTCTAGCCCAAATCTCTGACTGAAATTTTCGTTCGGATCCGCATATAGTATAAGGCGGAAATTTGGGCTGCTAATAATACGAAAAATCCCTCGTATTATACGCGGGTTTTTACGGTAGTTCCAGCGATTTCGCAGATAATGTCAGCGCCTGTGTTGTATTCTTCCTTCAATCCCCGTCTTTTACGCTGTGCAAACACGTCAATATTACACCACCAGCTGCACCGAGCAGGCTGTTCACGTTTGTGCCTCCGCGCATCCCATAAAATTCCCAGGCCTCGTTCGCTTGTGCTTGCATTTCCCCGAATACCGGACACACGAAACACTGTTGTGGTATATAGTGTAATCCTTTGGCGTGAAGTGACGGCCGCCAATGCGTAGATGCTGGTGCCGATTGAATACCGACAGCCTGATGTGCTGCAGCCACTCCGCTTGCATGCTTGCCTTGCGCAGCAACACGATGTCGTAGCTTGACATGTCACCAATTGCTACATTTATACAACAATATACAATAATTAACATAAGATAATCATTGAACAATCTAAATTGTCTCTAGATATAAAAAAAGCAAAAGAAAACAAACAAATATCACAGAGTAAAGAAAACAAGCAGATCGACATACATATATTTTGACAAGCAGCAAAAAAAAAAAAAAAAGGAACAGTGTGTGCTAAGAAATAAAACACACAGTGCACATTGAGTAAGATAAAAAAAGTCAATACACATGGAAGTTGTAATCAGCACTTAAACAGTACTTAAACATATTCAATGCAGTTTTCTAGAAGAATTTGTTTAAACCTATTTTTGGAAATTTGTTTATTTAGGTCTAAAATGTTGCCAAGTTTATTAAGCAGACTGGGTATTTGGTGCAGAATATGCTGCCGACCTTAGGGAGTTCTAATTTTTGGTGTTCTTATACTTTGTGTGCGGAGGCAATATTGAACACATCTAGAAGAACTGTACGTGGGGTATAGCTTATTATTTTGGATATGCAAAAAAAGCTTGAGATAATGGATTTGGTTAGCTTGCAGTATGAAATGTTTTGTAAATAGCGGACGCGTGCTGAGACCTTGCTGGTGACCATAATATCCCTCAAATATTCGTAGTACCTTTTTTTTTGTAATGTGAGTAATGTGGTATAATTGTGTGCTGTCATTGTGCCCTAGATCAACACACAGTAACTGAGCCTGGAATAGAATAGCGTATAATATAGCGCTTTCTTGAACCAAAGTGGTAATAATCGACTTAATCTGTACACACATCCAACACTTTTACTTAATTGTAATGCTAATTTATTTACGTGTTCATTCCAAGTCAGGTCTTCCTGGAACCATACGCCCAGAAATTTTTGAATCTTAACTTGCTGAAGCGTCTGGCCCCCAAAGGAAACATTTAAGCTTATATTCCGTCGCTTATTGATAGGTGCAAACAATATGTGTTTAGTTTCACTCGCGTTTAGCCGTAACTACTTGATTTTAAGCCAACAAGACAGCTTACTTAGGTATTTACACTTTTCAAGGTTAAAAATTGAAGCACCACTAAAAAAAATTTTATTTTCATCGGCATACATAATTACTTTAGGAGAATTCGGAATGTGACACAGGTCATTTACGTAAATTATAAATAACAGTGGACCGAGTACAGATTCTTGTGGGACACCTTTGTTGACTTTAGCATGCGAGGATGTCTCCTAGTAACTCCGCAACATGGCAGGACAAAACCAATTAGAGATATGGCAATGGAACTGCAGCGATTTCAGGCGCAAGCAGGGACTCCTGCAGCAATTCATCTATACCAAAGGCACACCACCTGATATAATTATGCTTCAAGAAACTAATTGCACACCCATGCTGTGAGGGTACAAGTGCCAAGGGAGCGGACGAACTGCAACCCTCGTTAGCACCAAAATTATAGCCATAGCCCATGATGAGATTGAGGATACACAGATTGAACATGTAATAACAGAGGTTATATCAGATTGAACATGTAATAACAGAGGTTATATCAGATTGAACATGTAATAACAGAGGTTATACCTAAGAAGAAAAGGAAAGCCAGGAGCACCTTCATAGTAAACCTATACAGCCCCCCAAGGCAGAAGAAACCAGATTTCATTAAGCTCTTCGCCGGGGTGAGCAAGCTGGCCGGGCAGAACACCCTAATTATAGCGGGAGATTTTAACACTAAGAGTCCGAGTTGGGGCTACCCCAAAGACGAAAAGAAGGGGCGAAATATCTGTGTAGCTGCAGAGAGCATCAGATGCGAGCTCCTTACGGATGAGAATCAACCACCTAGACAGGGCAACAGCGTTAGCCCAGACACGTGTCCCGACCTAACCTTCGTCAAAGGAGCAAAGCAAGTGGAATGGGAGAACCTGCTAGAAAACCTTGGCAGTCACCATCACATTATAAGAATAAGCACTGTAGCAGAAAATGTCAAGAGGAAGATCGGCACAGCTCGCCACACGGATTGGCATGCCTTTAGACACCACTGCCGGTAGCTGGAGGGCAGCATTACCTCGATAGGGGAGTGGTGCCAACAACTTAAACAAATACAGGAAATGTATACCAAGGAGGTAGATCGAACCGAAGAAACACCAGAGGTAGACAAGCGGCTACTCAAGCTATGGGAGGCAAGACGTGGTCTCACCAGAAGGTGGAAAAGGCAGAAATTTAATAAGAAGTTACAGAAGAAAATAGCTGCGGTAACACTCCAAGCAGAAGAGTACGCAACACACCTAGCCAGGCAAGGGTGGCAACAGTTCAGCACCTCGCTGAATGGGACACTTAGCACGGCTAAAACATGGCATATTCTTAAGGCTCTAATGGACCCTACCAAGACTAAAGCAGAAAGCGGCAAAGCAATTCAAAGGCTAGTGCACCAATATCAGGGAACAGACGAGCAGCTCCTCGATGAAGTCAGAACCAAATGCTACGGCACTGATGAACCCAAGGGATGTGAAGGAGATTATCTCGGAGAAGAAAACTCAGATATGGACAAGCCTATCACCAGAGAGGAAGTCACCGCGGCAATGAGAGCCATCACGAAAAACACAGCGGCAGGAGCAGATCGAATTACAAACTCTCTCATAAGGAACCTAAGCGATGAGGCAGTAGATCAGCCGACGGCCTACCTCAACAAGCTTTGGAAAGAAGGAAAGATACCAGGCGAGTGGAAAAATGCTGTAGTGGTCATGATTCCCAAACCAGGCAAGAAGCTGCAGATCGAGAATCTCAGACCAATCTCCCTCACTTCTTGCCTGGGAAAACTATACGAGAGGATCGTCACGAAATGCATCCAGCAACACCTAGAAAACAAGAGGCTCTACCCAGACACCATGTTCGGCTTCAGGGCGAACCTCTCGACGCAGGACATGCTTCTGCAACTTAAAGAAGAGGTCCTGGAGACAATGCCCAAGAATGTGGAAAACGTAGTCATGGCACTTGATATAAAAGGTGCTTGTGACAACGTCAGCCACGCCGCTATAGTGGAGGGGCTAAATAACACCAACTGCGGGAGAAGAATCCATGACTATGTCAAAGACTTTCTGACCAACAGAACGGCCTCAGTGGGACTAGGGCAGTTGAGGAGTGATGTCTTCACCACCCCAAGCAAAGGCACACGCCAAGGCTCGGTCATCTCGCCCATACTCTTTAATGTGGCGATGACTGGCCTAGCAGAAAGACTCAGCAGAATCCAGGGCATCCAGCACGCGATGTACGCAGACCACATCACGGTCTGGGTGAACCATGGATCCCTGGGAGAGAAACAGAAGAAGCTACAACAAGTAGCAAACTGCGTGAAAAGATACGTGAAGGAAAGAGGGCTAGCCTGCTCTACAGAGAAGTCTGAGCTACTGAGGGTAGGAAGACACCCCACTGATGCACCACTCGAGGTGGAACTGGAGGGGCAATACATCCCGGAGAGGAACATGATAAAGGTCCTGGGAATGTGGCTACAAGCAAGGAGGAAATGCAGTCACACACTCGGCCTTCTCAGCAAGTTGGCTCAACAGGTAGGCAGAATGATAACCAGAGTCTCCCACCGAAGGCATGGGATGAAAGAAGACGACACGCTAAAACTCGTCAGAAGCCTCATAGTCAGCAGGGTAATCTACTCGCTGCCATACCACCCCATGATCAAGAGCGAAACGGAACAAGCAGAGACAATCCTGCGGAAGGCCTACAAGACGGCGCTTCACCTACCAAGAAACACACCGAACGACAAGCTGCTACAGCTAGGGATTAGCAACACCTTTGCCGAACTGGCAGAAGCACAGCTTGGAACACAGTTTCACCGACTCAGAGACATGGCTACGGGAAGAGCGCTCCTCACAAGGTTAGGTCGCGACCCAAGGAGGCATCACGATTGATCCGCCGATATACCCGACGAGATCCGTAAGACCCTGCAGGTCAATCCCATTCCGAAAAACATGGAACCAAATCTCCACGCGGCCAGAAGGCAGGCGCGGGCAGATTATGTGGAAAGGCATTTAGCCAAGCTAGAAAACACGGTTTTCACGGATGCAACACTGTATCCATGGAATAGACATACAAATTACATTAAGGGGGGACATGGGGATCAAAGCAAACTTTTTTATTTACCAGCCGATTTTGATGAAATTTTGCACAGGTGTTAATAATATCACATAAACAAAACTGTGAAAATATGGCTGCAATATCCGAAGTACTTTTTTGTTTACAAAATTTTTCTGCTTTTATTTTTGCAATATGCCTGCACACCTGTATATTGATGGTAGGAGTTCAAGCAAACATTGATAGCACTCCTATATGTATCCTCCACACAGTGACATTCCTGTAATTTTTTTAGCCTACCAGATTTTTTTTTTATTTTCATTCCTAGTTAGCTACTTCAGCTGCATGAAAATCTCGACTGTGAAAACAAAAGATAACAAATTATTGAAGCAACTATTTTGAAAACAAAACATGTCACTGTGTGCAGTGGTGCACAATGAGTGTAACAAAACAAACGGTGTAAAAATATTCATAACAGTGGCTGAGATATTGGCTTTGCAAGTTGACCTTGGTGGCAGAAAAAAGTTTTGAGAAAAAGGTGTTCGAAGTTTTGAGCCATGTTTATTCGAGTAGAAACCACCGGCCTTGTAGGTGCAGGTGTCAGGTTGATCTCTTGGCTTCTTGGATCTTTTATGCTTGCTTTCATGTGCTTTTTGTGCCCTCTTATTGCTCAAGGCATCTTTCTCAGCCGCTCGACTCGCTTGAGTCCGTCACCACCGAGCATGCTCCTCCCGCCGTAAACCCTATCTTCCGTTCGGTTGCCGGCACAGAACCAAGTGACGCGCGGACAGTGGCGGCGGTCATATTCAACACATCCGACAAGATGAATTGTGACTCAAGATGCGAATGTATGGTGCGACCGTTGCTGATGCACGGTTCGTTTTCACGGCCGGCAGACGCACGCGCTTGGACCGCACTTTCGTCGTTCATCTCGGTGACGGCGGTGGCACAATCGGGGTACGTCGCGGAGTATTTAGGGGACGTCGCAGGCCCGGAAGCATCGAAAACGGCCGTTATTAGTTGGGTATCATCACCATTGGAGCTCAAGGCTGCAACAGCCTGCGAACTGCCCGGCAATGCGTCGACAGTCTCTCTTGCAAGCTAGCGCGCGGACACATCTCTGCTAGGACTACTTATCGTTCGGATGTTCGGCGGCTTGCGCTTGCGGCTGCCGAAGCGGTGCTTGGTCGCGTATTTCGTCGTCCACGTCCGCCCAGTCATGCTCGAAACCACAAAATGAAATAGAAAACTCAAATCGGAATAAAGCGATGAAGCGGCGGCGTACCTCGAATATCTAACACGTAAACAAAGGCGCAGCAGCCAACGCGCGACGAAACGGGAGAAGCAGACGCCGCAGCAGCTCGCTTCCAGACCCGGCCAATGGGGGCGGCTCATAGAACGCACGTGACGGAGCAAGCCAATCGGCGGCCGTAACAAGCAGCTCCGCGACCTTCAGACTTTTTATGTTTTTATGCTTGCTCTTCTCTCTATCAGGAAATGAAAGAGGGGCGTCAAAAGGCGAAGAGGCGCGCTTTTCAACGGTACCAGCATGGCCGCGCCGCGTACTGCCGTTCCGGAGCTAGGGGCGCTCGAAAACCGCGACTTTTCGACCGATTTTCACGAAATTTTCGCTGTATTGCCTGGTGTATATATTTATTTATGGTACTTAGCAGTCGTTTTCAGCGGAAATACTTGGAAAACTTATAGAAAAGGGGTCAAAGATTCGGAATCTGCAACTTTCTAAAAAGTGATTTTTGGGTCGTTTTTCCATAGTCGATCCCCGCGTCCCCCCTTAAGGCAGCTTCGGTAGTGGTTGACAACGCAGGCAAGCTAATCACCTGCGCAACTACACGTAGCGCCAGGATAGTAGAAGCGGAGGAAGTCGCTGTTGCGCTGGCAGTGGCTGAGGGCTATCGAAAAGACAAATCAATGGTCATTTTAATGGATTCAAAAGAGACATGCAGGAACTACACAAAGGGTAGAATCTGCAGGGCTGCCTTAGCTATCCTCTGCAAGGCAGAACACCTCAGACACACCGCAACCCACAAACTAATCTGGATTCCGGCACACACGGGGATAGAAGGAAATGAAAGGGCAGACAGCTTGGCTCGTGAGATCACGTACCGAGTCGAGTGGCCACACGCCCTGGGACAGCACTTCACCATGGAGATCGGCTATTCAGAGTTACTGAACTACCACAGAGGCAAGAGAATTAGATACTCTCCGCCACACAAAGCCTTAACACAGCAAGAAGCAGCTAGTTGGCGGAGGCTGCAAACGGGAACCTTCTCTAACTTACATATACTAAGCAAGATGTATCCTACACAATTTAGGAACACTTGCCCGTGGTGCGGGGCACCCCCCACGCTTTACCATATAACCTGGGAGTGTAAACATAACTACACATTCCACCAACACAAAACCCCACCAGCTCACCAACCTTACCAGCTGCGAGCTCGCCGTCCAAAGGGCAGTGGTGCAGCACGCAAGCGAAGCAGCGCGGCTCAGTGGAGCCCTGGACTAGGGGCCCAACCCTGCTAAGAAGGTCAAGCGTCTGCAGCGATGAAGACGAAGACCGAATGCTAAACCCTTAATGGACCAAATAGTTTTCTCTCTCTCTCTCTCTCCTGATTAATAAGTACATATTGGTAACGGTCTGTCAAGTAATTTTGTAGTAACCTGTTGGCAATACCACGGACGCCGTAATTATTAAGTTTTTGTAGAAGAATGCTATGACACACGGTATCGAATGCTTTATGGAAATTTACAAACAGTCCCAGCGTGTAAAGCTTTCCCTCGAAATTATTTAGTATCTCACTTTTAATATCGAGTAATACAAGCTCGGTGGATTTGCCTTCTTGAAAGCCAAACTGGGCCTCACTTATGATGTTATACTTATTAAAAAAATTTTGTAATCTGATATTAGTAGTGCTTTCAAACACGTTCGACAGTATCGGAAGTACCGATATTGGTAGATAATTTGCAATTTCTTTTTTTTTGTCATTACTACCTTTGAAGACCGAACACACACGAGTTATTTTCAGTTGATCAGGAAAAACCCCAGTAGAGAATAGTAGAATAATAGAACCCCAGTAGAATAATGTATGAGAGCGCGGATGATATCACATCAGCAATGTATTTTATTGGCATAGGTTTGATGTTATCATGTCCTGCCACCCAGTTGCTTTAATCTTGGTTGTTAATTCTTCAGTCTCACGACGTGAAATAGAATCCAAAACTATGGAGTTAGGTAAACCACGGTCATTTATCGATAACCTTGGATCATCGTCATCACATATCTCATCGTAACCACAACTAGCAACGAAATAATCGTTAATTTCAGTTGCAACCTCTCTGTAGCCAAGGCCGCTAGAGTTAGCTAGAATGCTAGGGACGTGGTTTTGTTTTATTCGACCGGAAAGATTTCTAACCTCGTTCCAAATCCTCCTGGGATCATTACTTATTTTACAAAATAAATTCTCATAATATCTGAACTTTGCACACCTTAGTTCACCATTTAGCTGGTTTCTGTACTTTTTAAACTCAATAAATTTATGTCACGCATCTTTACAAATTCATGGTACATGCTATTCTTCTTGTTTATTTTTTTAAGTAAGATATTAGTTATCCAGACTTTTCTAATTTTCTGCCGTTTTACGTACCTTACAGATACCGGGAAAACATCATTATAACATTTTATCAGTTTAGACATGAATACGTTGTATGCCAAGTTAGGATCCTTTTCTCGGAACACGTGATTCCACTCGGTTTGAATAACGTGATGCCGGAATATTTCTAGTGTCCTAGCGTTGATCTGGCATGACCGCACTTTTTCATTAGCTTCGCGACTTAGGTAAATGGTCGCTTACTTCTACAACCAACATTCCAGCAACGCAATGCGGCGGGTGTATGTTCGTCAACCAGATATCAAGCAAAGTCACAGTCTGTGCAGTGAGACGGGTTGCCTTAGAAATTACGTTTTTGCAAGCTGTTTTTGTAATACAGGCAGACGACACTTGGTGTGTACCGGAAGTGCTTGAGTGTAGTGATAAATTGTCCTTGTGCATTCTCTTTCTGTTTCTTTCTTTTTTATAAAAACAAATTAACTAACATTCCAACTATTACGAACAACATTTGTATGCCATAAAGTTGGAAAAGTTATCGATGAAGCGCACTGGACAACCACTCGAATAGCTCGCCCTAGTGGTGTCAAATGGTCACCTCGCGTCACCTGGTTAGGGGCGGCTGAAAACTCGGGGGAATGGCGTGCGGCGATCGGTAGCGGTGCACATATTTAAAAGCTTATAATAAGTTACACGCTTTACGTGAAGCGCTAAGTGCATCACTTAATAATCAGAAGGACCTACTCTAATGACTTAGTATGTACAAAATCATCAAAATCATTTAGGTACCCTTTATCAACTTAGTGGCCTGTCTTGTACTGTGGTTTGGGTGCGGTCGGCAATTACTAGATATACTACAGTGCAGTCCACCTATAACAATACCATATATAATGATATATCAGTTATAACGATGAATCGACTTAAGAGCATAAACTTATGTGTTAGGGCTATGAGAAAGAAACCCATATGTAATATGTCATTCACCGCATGTCTGATATAACGATCGAAATATTGCTTTCTGGGCTGTGTTTCCTATGCAGACTGATCATGACATTTCCATTGCTAAGTTCCTCTTAAACGAACAATGCCGAGACGGTGCGAAAAGCTTGCCTATGCGAGTTTGTATCTGCTGCCATTATGGCGAAGTGTGTCCCGCCCGCGCGCTGATTGTGAAAGCCATGGAGAGCATCGCGAGGTGATGTAGTGCGCCACAAGATGGCGCCAGCTGCTTCGCGTCCGCATGTGTCTGTGTCGCCCGGGATAGGGCTCCATGCGTCCAGAGAAAAGAGAGGGAGAAAAAAAAAAGCGAAGTGGCGCCCGCCCTTTGTGCACTCTTTCAGCGAGCTCTGAAATGAGCAGCGGAAGCAACCTCAAAGTAGATGGTGCCGATGAGAAGATGGTGCGGACAAAGCGCATGGTGTTCCTCATTGATTTCATGCATGCTAAATTACAGCCACCAGTGTTTGCTCAGCAGCTGGACACAATGCAAACCGCGGTTGTGAATCGGAAACTTCTGCAAAAGCAAGTGCAGATTTCTGACTATATCAGCGCGTCTAACGCTTCACATGTTGTTCAGAGGTACATGTATAAATAAACATTTTATTTTTCACTGCCTACTTTCTACAACGTCGATTTTTCATCGAAGTAAGTGGCAAACTTTGTTTTGGAGCTGCAAAGGTATGTTTCGCAGCTTTTTTTTTTTTTTTCTTATGGCAGTCCAGATGTAGCGATGATCGATTATAATGACCGGATTTTTCATTCTTCTTGATATTGTTATAAGTGGACTTCACTGTACGCTGTTTTTCTTTTTGGCTCCACTGTGGGCTAGATTCCCTAGTAACCCATCAAAAAAGGTGCAGCCTCAACAGCTATAGCATCAGCTGCTGGCCACATTATGCATATCCGATCTGGGTTGTAGTGCTTTTTTTCCCCACATGTTGGCTATGGTGTTGCGGTGCATGTAGTTAGTGGGTGATCTGTTTCGCCTTTTCTTCCATGCATACAGGTGGCATGCTTCACAAAAGTAGTAATGCTACAATGACTATTTAACATGTGTGCACTGCTGTGGTATTCTGAAATGTCCCTTGAAAGTCCTTGAATTTTTGTCTCGGAAACCTGTATGAACTCTGCAGCAAGGCCTATCAAAATACAGTGTGTGCTGTTCATGTAAAGCTGTCCATTGCTTTTTTAATTCTTAGTGGCATTTAGTTGGGACAGCTGGTATACCTGTAGACCCTGTTTGTGTGTATAGGGTATGCTGTGCATACGACTAGCACGGAAGGTAAGCTCTGGTTCTAGCAGTTTAATGCTTCGCCAACCTGCAGTGCAAGTTAACCGTATCTACCACATTTTCCTGGGTGTATATGGATGAGATAGTTCAAGTGGCTGAAGAGTTTTATAGAGATTTATACAGTACCAGTAACACCCACGATGATAAGGTGAGGGAGAATAGGCTAGAAGAACTTGAAATCCCACGAGTAACACCGGAAGAGGTAAAGAACGCCTTGGGAGCTATGCAAAGGGGGAAGGCAGCTGGGGAGGATCAGGTAACAGCAGATTTGTTGAAGGATGGTGGGAACACTGTCCTAGAAAGATTGGCCGCCCTATATACACAATGCCTCATGATCTCGAACGTACCGGAATCTTGGAAGAACGCTAACATAATCCTAATCCATAAGAAAGGGCACGCCAAAGACTTGAAAAATTATAGACCGATCAGCTTACTGTCCGTTGCCTACAAAGTATTTACTAAGGTAATCGCAAATAGAATCAGGAATACCTTAGATTTCTGTCTACCAAAGGACCAGGCAGGATTCCGTAAAGGCTACTCAACAATAGGCCATATTCACACCATCAATCAGGTGATAGAGAAATGTGCGGAATATAACCAACCCTTATATATAGCCTTCATTGATTACGAAAAAGCATTTGATTCAGTCGAAACCTCAGCAGTCATGAAGGCACTACGGAATAAGGGTGTAGATGAGCCATATGTAAAGATACTGGAAGATATCTATAGCGGTTCCACAGCCACTGTAATCCTCCACAAAGAAAGCAACAAAATCCCAATAAAGAAAGGCGTCAGACAGGGAGATACGATATCTCCAATGCTATTCACAGCATGTTTACAGGAGGTATTCAGAGACCTGGAGTGGGAAGAATTGGGGATAAAAGTTGATGGAGAATACCTTAGCAACTTGCGATTCGCTGATGATATTGCCTTGCTTAGTAACTCAGGAGACCAATTGCAATGCATGCTCACTGACCTGGAGAGGCAAAGCAGAAGGGTGGGTCTGAAAATTATAATCTACAGAAAACTAAAGTAATGTTTAACAGTCTCGGAAGAGAACAGCAGTTTACGATAGGTAGCGAGGCACTGGAAGTGGTAAGGGAATACATCTACTTAGGGCAGGTAGTGACCACGGATCCGGATCATGAGACTGAAATAACCAGAAGAATAAGAATGGGCTGGGGTGCGTTTGGCAGGCATTCTCAAATCATGAACAGCAGGTTGCCACTATCCCTCAAGAGGAAAGTGTATAACAGCTGTGTCTTACCAGTACTCACCTACGGGGCAGAAACCTGGAGGCTTATGAAAAGGGTTCTGCTGAAATTGAGGACGACGCAACGAGCTATGGAAAGAAGAATGATAGGTGTAATGTTAAGGGACAAGAAAAGAGCAGATTGGGTGAGGGAACAAACGCGGGTAAATGACATCTTAGTTGAAATCAAGAAAAAGAAATGGGCATGGGCCAGACATGTAATGAGGAGGGAAGATAACCGATGGTCATTAAGGGTTACGGACTGGATTCCAAGGGAAGGGAAGCGTAGTAGGGGGCGGCAGAAAGTTAGGTGGGCAGATGACATTAAGACGTTTGCAGGGACAACATGGCCACAATTAGTACATGACCGGGGTAGTTGGAGAAGTATGGGAGAGGCCTTTGCCCTGCAGTGGGCGTAACTAGGCTGATGATGATGATGATGAAGGTGAAGAAATAGTGCACACTCATACAATATATTTAGTGCTAGGAGCAAATTGAACTAGCCACTGATGGAGGGTTGTCCACTCCTTAAATGACAGATTTCAAGGGGCTGACTCGCCTGTGTTTGCGAGTGGTTTAGCAACAAGACGTGGGTTTGGCTCCCACCCGTGCCAAGTCATATTTTGGTGCACTTTTATTTCCCCTTAACCTGTTATTTCCACATTTCAATTGAACATAGCATTCAACTTCCCGTGTCCTTTCTCTGGCTTCATTGTTTGTCACGTCCTGTGGCTGTGACTAACAAAGGTTTACCGTGAGTCTGGTGTCGGTGCGTAAGCAAGGAGCATGCTGGCCCTGCCACCATCTCCACAGCTTCTGGCTTTGGTCACTTTGTGTGATCACACATTGGAAGATGTTGGTGTGCATGCTCCCCACATGCCAGAAATTCACATTTATTGCTGTTCAAATAAAAGACACAATAGTATATATTTGCAATGACATGCTCCACTTTCAAAGTAACTAGTAGATTCTCTGTAGTGGTTGGAGAGATAATGGCAGCATTTCTTTATCTCTTTTTGTCGCTTAGTTTTGAAGTTTAAGACGTGCATTTTTACAAGCTTTCTCTGATGCATCCAGTCATATTTCTCAAGTGCAATTTTTGCGCCCGAGCTTCTTCACATGTGCACCATTCGGATAACACACCTTATGTTGTGCAGAGTTTTGTTGCAGTTGAAAATTAATGTCTTATGATGCTAAGACGTGGCAGCAACAACAGTTATGATGAATTTTACTTTCCTTTATGGGATTGAGATCCTTCTACAGGAAATGTTTGTGAAAAGTTCCATGCTGTTTGCTTTCTTGAGGTAGCCTCATTTACAGTGAGCTGCCCTCCATCACATTTGAGCCATATGGGATAGCGTTTCGGGAATGTCTGGTTGGGCACCACTACCTGGTCATGTGGTGTGTTTCTAGAAGTGCACCATTGCTGGTTGATCCAACATAATTCCTTTTCATAGTGTCTCCTTTTCTCAAGATAAAAATTCCAGCATGCGACGTATTTTGACATGAATGCAAATTAAGGAATGTAGCGACACCCTGTGTTGCCACTGCAGACGTACAAAGTGGCAATCTTGCTACCAACCATGATGCCAAGTGATACCACGGCACAGCACACCTTGTCATCACAGCACCTCAGTTGAAACACCACAGCATCCTGGCTGTGACTATGTTGCAATGGCTCCCCATCGAGCGGCCGTGCTTCTCGAAGAGGTGTGTTATGAATGACGTGCTATGGCTTTAATAGATGTAAGGCTACGTACCCCTTCTGTCACCCTTGCACATTCATTGGCTGTGACTTTGTTGCAATGGCTCCCCATCGAGCGGCCGTGCTCCTCGAAGAGGTGTGTTATGAATGACGTGCTATGGCTTTAATAGATGTAAGACTACATACCCCTTGTGTCACCCTTGCACATTCATTGTGGGGGATTGGCCAAGAATGGCCTCATACCAGTATGTGTATTCAACTTCAACTTTATTTCGCATCTTTCCATACTTGGGATACTGGGAAGGTGGCAGGAAACCAACAACTAGTTCGCTTGAAGGGCACCATGCCCCCCAATGGTATTCATTGGTAAGAGCTGTTATGAAGAACATAATAGTGAAAACAAGTACCAACTGCGGGAATAGAGTGTAGCATGTTGCAAGAAAGATGAAAATAATAAAAGAAATAGGAAATGACAATAATCATGAAAATGTAGAACATTGGGTGCCAGCAAGTAAAGTGCACATACAATGGTAAAAACAAGTTAATAGAAATGTTGGTGTCAGGCAACAGTAATGTGGTACGTTTTGCGCAAAAAACTAAAACAATGTAACAATAATGGTAGCATCAAAGCAACACGGCATAGAAGGAATCAGTATGACAACAAGACAAAAACAAAAGGCACGCCGCATGTTGTGGACTACCACTGTCACATCGCCTACAAGTGGCTTCCAGCTACATGTGCTGTTGAGTGAATACTGTTTCTAAGTTTCAGGTGTAAGTTTACCTGGATTAATATCTAATGGCTGTAGTTTATTTAGAGTAAAGGGCAAATGGTGCTGTAGTCTTTGGCATTCATAACCAGTGCTGCTAAAGGGTATATGCCAGGGTATGGATGGGTATGGATTGATGAAGCTTGGGTCTTATTTTTCAGTTTGACCATGTCCTGCTGTGATTAGACTTCTTTTCCCCAATGTAGAGGAGTATGAATAGGTGTTACGAGGAATGACTCTGAAATCTTGGCATAAACATTTTATGGGATATCTGTAAAAAACATTAGCAGTAGTACGGAGTGCTTTCTTCTGGAAAATATGCAGTTTATTAAGATCAATAATGGTGGTTGTAGCCCATATGATGTATGCATATGACAGGTGAGATGAAAAAAGGACAGTGTTGTAAATGGTCTTTTTAAGTAAAAAGTACCTCAAATTCATGAGTGGGCAGCAGACTCTTTAGAGCTTTTGCTAGTAGATTTTGAACCTGTAAATTCCAAGAAAGGTGTTTGTTAAATGCCACTCCTGATGTTCTTATGTCACTTACAAAGGGAATGTTAGTTTTAAAAAGAAATAAACTTACAGGGCCATGGCATGTTTCTGGTCTGGAAGAAAACAGCTTTGGTTTTCTGTGTGTTAATTGGGAGTGAGCTAGCAATGCACCAGTCATGAAGATTGTTAAGGATGTCGTTACATAAGCAGGTGATTTCGTTAGTAATGGCTACTGCAGTCAGTAGGATACTGATATCATCAGCATAGATAAAAAATTTTGCATTGGAGCGTGATCTGGATAATATATTGTTAATATATAGGTTTCTTTTAGTGGTATTGTGTCCCTGTGATTGGTGCTTTGTTTTGGATCAATCCAAATATCGCCTTTCATCTCATTTATGTAACCTACTCCTAATCCTCTCAGGCGACGTTGAAACTAACCCTGTACTCGACAAGAGTTCAACACTTTCTAATGTTTTAGAGACTGTTTAACGGATTGAATCTGGTCAAAACGCCATTTCAGAAGACTTAGAAGCACTTTAACACTGGCAAGCTTCCATTGACATGGAACTTAAACAGCTCTCAGCCAGAGTATGTGCCATCCATTGAAGCTGATGCTGTTGCCTTAAAAACGAACCCCGTGGCTACATCGTTCGAATCAGCAGACAGTACGTGATAACTTTTTGGCAAACTGAAATCTATTGAACAAGGTTGTGATGATGCGATGCCGAAAACAGACTACGTTGTTCAAATTTGTTATTCTTTGGAATTCTTGATAACCCATCAGAATCTTGGTCCACGTCTGAGGGTGATGTAATCGATTTATGCTCGAAATACCTTGACATCTTGTTAGCGCCACCACAAATCGATCAAGTGCACCGCCTGGGTTGTTACCGCAACCAAAAATGCAGGCCTATCATCGTTTTCAAAGATAAGCAGTGCATGATAGAAGGGTTTCAAGCTAAAAGACAGCCCATACGCAAGGATTTCTCTCTGCAGACACGTGTGGCTAGAAAGAAGCTACTGGAGTTTGCGAGATCAAAAAACACCATATGCAAGCTCACTGTTGACCGAATGCGAATGGACAATTCAGTGTATATGTACGATGCCGCAACCGATACAGTAAGGTATCGGTATCGATACAGTAAGTATCGGATATACAGTAAGCACTAGCTATCGATACCCCGATAGCTAGTGCGGCCCTCTAAACAACATCCGCTCGTTAAACCCTTAACCTCACACGCAGCCGCAGTAACAAAGTCATCCGTATCACTTGCTAATGCACGAAGCCTCATTCCAATGCGGATCGAACTATGTTTCTGTTTAGATAATAGTGACTGCGACATTCTACTGTTAACGGAAACCTCTCGTCATACATATATTGCAAACTCTAAAGTATTAGAGGACACAGATAAATATATCATATATCGGAAAGACCGAGATAGTAGAAGAGGTGGAGGCCTGCTCATCGCTGTAAAAAAACGCTTTTCCAGTTTCCTTGTTGATGTCAGCAGCCCATTGGAAATTCTGTGGATTTTCATTGCATCATCTTTTTCTTTTTTTTCCTTTTTTTTAAATTTTTTTTTTTATTTATTTACAGTAAGCAGTATACAAATCTGCTTCTCAATCTCTCTTCGGTGTGTGCTACCGACCGACAGATAATTCTGTTTCCTTTGTTTCCGATCTTTACAATAAACCTTGCCTCTATCCGACATAAATTTCCCAAAGCCACAATAGACTTTTTTGGTGACTTCAATTACCCTGACGCGGATTGGACTGACCTAATGTCGCGCTGAAGTACCACTCGCGATTTCATTCAATTGACCCTTGACTTCGCACTTACTCAACTTGTTTATGAAGCCCCATGTCAAGTGGACACCTTAGATCTTATTTTCACATCTGCGCCTCTTTACAGTATAGCACTGAGTTTAGTGACCACTTGCTTCTGTCTGCTGTACTCGAGATACTTGCCTGTTTGCATAATGTTGTACGAAAGCATGTTCTCAACTATAACAAAGCAAACATTGATGCTATTAACCGGGAGCTTGAAATATTTTGCAAATCCTTCCTTTAATCATTCTCCTCTTGCTCAGTCATGGAAAACACAACAGGTACACAGGTACACACAACAGGTATCTCATTTAAAACAAACATATCTAAAGCATGGTTCCACAGATCACTACGCGCAATGAAAAAAAAAGGCTCTTTAAGACGGCAAACATCAGGGGCATGCCCCAGTCTTGGATGAAACACCATGCTGTGGAAAAAAAGTATTGTCCTGCTCTTCGCACTGCCAAACACAAAATATATGTCATGTGACTTTCAATCATTTATTAAAAATAACCCTAGAAAGTCTTGGAAATCAATTTCTCCCACTACCTTTGACATCATTTCACTGGTGGATGATGGCGGGACAAAGGTTAAACCTGAGGACTGCAGCGCTTTATTCAGTAATAGCTTTACGAGTTTTCATAAAGAAAGACTATTCCAGCATCCCATCTTCGGAGGAAGTCAACTATAGGTACATGGATCCCATAGTCATATCTCGTATCTCATAGATACGAGATATCTATGTTATAGATGTTATAGTTGAGTTCTCGTATCTCATAGATAGCATGGTATTGTCTCAGGCATCATCATACAAGTATTTAGGTATTCATCTCAGGCATAATCTTTCATGGATGGGCCACGCATGTCAACACCATTTTTGCGAAAGCTTCAAGGACACTGGGGTATCTGCGCCGGAACCTGCGGAATTCCCCTAACAATGTTCTAAAACTGACCTATCTAACATTTGTGCGGCCACAGCTAGAATATGCAGCATCCATATGGTCCCCGTATCAAAACTGCTTAATAAACTTGCTAGAATCCGTACAAAATGGAGCCGCTCGCTTCATTACACGTAACTACAGTCCCCTTTCGAGCGTAACACAGATCAAACTTGATATCTCTCTTGAACCATTACATATTCGTTGTTGAATCGCTCTTTTATGCTTATTTCATAAATATCGCCACTGCACCAGGCAATCTGCGTTACCCCTAGAAGCACCATCACGCATTTCGAGCCGTGTGCATAATCAGTACAGCATCAAGTGCATATACGGAAGAACACAAGCCTTCAATTCATCAGCCCTTTCACGTGCCATCCTTCTTTGGAATGATCTTCCCGATAATATTGCATCCATATGCAACCATCGATCGTTCCATGATCAGCTGCACGAATACCTTCAAGGGACATCGTGATGTTGAACCTTCTGTTGTATAAAATATCGCACTTTTTGGCTATTGTGTTCTTGTAAACCCCTGCTTTATTTTTTTTTCTTGAGTCATGTGTGAGACATTTATGCTGTATTTGTATACTTCAATTATTTTGTGTATTTTGCTCTTATGTTTGTTGCTGCTTTTTAGTACTAGCCTTGGGCAATGCTTTCCCTTTCCCTTCTTGACCTGTATATTTTGCAGGGAACAATATAAAACCTTAGCAGAACAAGTAAGAGTCCTTACAAACGCAGCAAAGGCTACAAACGAGCTAGTACAGAAACATGACAATCAACTGGTTAAGGTGATGGGCAAACTCTTTCCGGCCCCAGGACCCATGTCTTCCACCACAGCGCAATCCATCTCCCTCCCTAAAGCCAATCATGGGGAAGGGCCAGACGGAAATAAGAATATGGCAATGGAACTGTAGGAGCTTCCGCGGAGCTCCACATTCAAAACCTTGAAAAAGAAAAAATTCCCGATGTCATAGCCCTACAAGAAACCAAGAAAAAAGTAAAAGTTCGGGATTATAAAACATATGAAAATGGCAAGGAAGAAAAACCACTCATGGCCTTCTTGGTCCATAGAAATCTAACTGCAATAGAGCACGAAATTCAATCGAACGGTGCAGACTGCCTCCTGATAGAGGTCATACCCCTAAAAAGAAGCGAGGCCTCGCTCTTCATTCTAAACATATATAGCACCCCCAAGGCAGAATCCTCCCCCATAATAAAAGCCATGAACGAAGCCAGAAAAATCAGTAAAACGAATCCCCTAATAGTAGTCGGAGATATGAACGCACAACACATGGCATGGGGTTACAGAACAAATTTAAAGAAGGGTACTAGCCTCTGGCAATATGTTCAGGACGAAGGATACATGCTCCTGACAGATCCGCTGATGCCAACTAGGATAGGGAACAGTGTGCAAGCTAACACATGCCCTGACCTGACCCTATGCAAAAACATAGTAGATGCACAATGGCACAACACGAACGAAAACCTAGGGAGTGACCATTACATTATAGAGACCACTATACCCAGCAGTACGCTCAAGAAGGAAAGAAGAAGGGTGACACGAGTGGTATACTGGGATAAATTCAGAGAAAGGAGACAGGGTAACGCAGATGGCAAGAAGATTGAAAACCTAAATGAATGGATTCACAAACTATTGAAAGACGCAGAGCACACCACTAAGACGATAGAGATAGCAGCCGAAAAGAAAGCCGCTTATAGCAGATTATTACACATGTGGCAGGCACATAATAGCTTACAAAAAAGATGATTGAAACAAAAACACAACAGAAAACTTAGAATTAGAATAGCCAAACTAGAAAGAGAAATCGAAAATCATTCTCAAAACTTAGTTAAACAACAATGGGGACAAACATGTGATCAAATGAGCGGAAAATTGGGGCTCAAAGACACATGGCACCTTCTGAGACATCTTTTAGACCCAGAAAACAGCAGAGCCGCTCACCAGAAGGATGTAGCACGCATAATTCATGCAAGCCCACTTAATGGCGAAGAAATGATAACGGAATTACAAAACCGATACCTATGCACAACGAAAAACCTGACGCTTCCCAACTACAATGGCAACCCCAACCCTGAACTTGACGAAAACATAACGGTAGCAGAGGTAAAGGCGGCCATGCAGAAACTTAGAACATTCTCCGCTCCAGGAGCGGATTGGGTGACGAACAAAATACTAAGAAATCTAGACGAGGACTCTATTCAAGGGATCACGGAGTACTTTAACAAGTGCTGGAAGTATGGGTGGCTACCAGAGACGTGGAAACACGCCAAGGTAACTCTCATACCCAAGCCAGGCAAGAAACTCGAACTAAGCAGCCTCAGACCCATATCCCTAACATCATGCTTAGGGAAGCTATTGGAGCACGTGGCGTTATCTAGATTACAAGACCACATGGACAAGCACAATCTCTTTCCCCACACGATGATAGGCTTCCGGCCCAACCTGTCTACACAAGATATAATGCTCAGGCTTTTGGAAGAGGTAATAAATACACCGAATAACACCAACACTAAAGCAATAATGGCACTGGACCTCACCAAAGCCTTTGATAATGTCACCCACAATGCCATCATGAATGCCCTCTCCGACTTAAACGTGGGGGAGAGAATATACTCATACATCAAGGCTTTTCTAACCGACAGAACGGCTCAAATAACATTCGGAAGCATCAAGTCGGATACACTACAATTAGGAAGCAAAGGCACACCTCAGGGGTCAGTGCTGTCACCCTTTCTGTTCAACATAACCCTCATACCCATGGCCAAGCTTCTTGCCGCCACACCAAACTTATCGTCGGCACTCTACGCAGACGACATCACCCTCTAGACAGTCAGGGGAAGCGAAGGTGATATTGAGAGCACGCTACAGACGGGAGCGAATATAGTGACCGGATGCGCCAGGAGAGTCGGGCTAACGTGCTCGCCACAAAAATCCGAACTCCTAGTTATCAGACACAGACCTAAGAAAAACAATCCCCCGGCACAATTGGATGTTAGGGTTGATGGTACAAAAGTTCCAGAAGTACAAACCTTGAGAATTCTGGGAATGCACATTCAAAGCAACGGGAAAAACACAACTACACTAAACAAACTAGTCGCATGCGTTGGACAAACCAACAGGCTCATAAGACGAATAGCTAACAAACACCAGGGAATGAAAGAAACAGATTTGAGGAGGCTAGTGCAGGCTTTCGTGCTCAGCCGTATAGTATATTCTCTCCCCTATCTCAAACTTCAGGCAGCGGAAAAGAACAAGGTTGAATGCCTCATAAGACAATCGTACAAGGCAGCCCTTCATCTCCCTAAGTATACATCAACAGAAAGGCTGCTAATGTTAGGCATACACAACACGCTTCCCGAGCTAGTCGAGGCGCACAGAATCGCACAGTACGACAGGCTAACAAAAACACCCACGGGAAGACACATTCTGAGGACCTTGGATATCAGGCAAGAATGCATAGGGACGGATGCCGTGCAAATGCCTAGAGACATACACAAGTATCTGAGAATAGATCCAATCCCGAAAAACATGCATCCCGAACACCACGAAGAAAGGAGGAAGGCGAGAGCCAAAGCCCTTCACCGGCAATATTCAAACCATAAGGAGGCAGTCTGTACGGACGTTGCAGAGCTCTGTGATCACGATGCCTTTTCGATAGGCGTTGTGGGCATGGACCTAAAACCAATCTCAGCCACCTCTGTGCGGAGCAAAAAGGCACACAAGGCGGAGGAAGCGGCCATCGCCCTAGCCATTATAAGCACTAAAGCAAACACGATTTTTAGCGACTCGAAGACAGCCGTTTGAAACTTTGCAAAAGGGAGGGTCCACAAACCCGCCAAACAAATCCTAAAACCGCAAAATTTCAACGCCAGACCCATTAGAATCATATGGGTTCCGGCCCACGCGTCGCATCCTGGGAACGAGGCGGCCCACAACTTAGCCCGAGGTTTCGTCAACCGAGCAGTGGGCGAGCCGGTCCTGAGGTTGGCCAGAGAGACCTTGACCACCTACCACGAGATCGCATTATACTACAGAAACAACAGAAGGACGCTCCCGCCGCCAGACAAAAGCCTTAATAAACATCAACAAGTGGCCTGGCGGAAGCTACAAACTAACACCTTCCCCAACCCCTATATATACTCCAAGGCCTACCCAGGAGTCTACACCCCCGAATGTAAGCTCTGCGGGGTCACAAAGGCAGATTTAAAACACATTTTATTCGATTGCGACAATCTAAAACCAAAAAGAGAATGGCATCTCTCTAACGAGCAAGAGTGGGAGGATGCGGTGTCCAGCTCGGACCCAGCGGTTCAACTGCAGGCCGTCAGCTGGGCTTTGGAAGTCGCCGACAGACAGGGCCTCACTACCATAACAGGTGGCACTAGAGGAACTGATCGGACGGCCACCTCACGCACCCTGGAAGCCCACTAAAGTTAACGAAATATTTTCTGTTGACGAAATAAAGTTGTTACCACCACCACCTGCATTTCTTCTAATATCCTTGTTCGTCCCCCTTACTCAATGGCCCCTGGTCCCTGTAAGATATTATAAATAATAATAATACTAACTAGTGCCGGAATTGCAGCATTGATTAACAAATTCAAAGTATCAACACGTGAAGATTAATATTAAAATCCTTAAATACACAGCCACAGTATCTAATATCATACTTGCCCACATCTTTCAACAATCATTATTAATGAGTGAAATACTGCACAAATGGAAAATCAGTTAAACCACACGAATATTCAAATCAGGCAAGAAATCTAACATTAGCAGTGTGTTCAATGGGGCTGGTTGGTTCATCTTTAGAATAAAAACAGGAACAGCGCAACACAGGACGAGCGAGTAAACAGGACAGAGCGCTGTTTACTCGCTTGTCCTGTGTTGCGCTGTTCCTGTTTTTATTCTAAAGAAATCTAATGTTAGTGATTATCGTCCAATATCTTTAACGAGTCTCCCATGCAAATTACTTGAACATGTCATTGTTTCCAGCATCGTTCAGCACCTAGAAGCCAATAATTTTTTTTACCTGAACCAATGTGGTTTTAGAGAAGGTTTCTCATGTGACACACAACTCTTAGAATTTACCAATGATTTACTCATGCACATGTAGAATAACCTAGACATAGACCGCATATTTATAGACTTTTCTCAAGCTTTCGATCGCATTCCGTATTGTCATCTAATGTCTAAACATTCGTACCTTAATTTAGATTCCTTAACTTTATTCTGGGTGAGAAATTTTCTTTCCTTCCATAAACAATCACCGTTACTAATTCCTTTTCATCTCCTAGTGATGTGACCTCCGGTGTCCCCCAGGGTAGTGTTTTGGGTCCCTTGTTATTTTTTATTTATTACATCAATGATCTTCCAGTGGGTATCTTTTCCAACATACGACTTTTTACAGACAATTGCATAATCTACTGTAAAATCTCTTCTTCAGCTGATCATCTCGCTCGCTAACAGGGCCTGCATCTCGTAACTAGATGGTGCTCACGCTGGCAAATGTCTCTTAACACTGATAAATGTAAACTAATAACCTTCACCCACAAGAAATCAGCTTCAGCATCTAACTGCACTCTTAATAACTGCCACACAACATGCACAACGTCTTGCAAGTACCTTGGCGTTGTGGATATGCGCGACTCTCACACGTCCCCTGATATGTTGTTCTTCCGTATATCTCCCGTCTCCTGTAATCTGGCTTCGCCGCGTGGCTATACAGCAGCGGTCGGTATGCTTGTAGGGTAGCACGAGAGATGGTACGAGTGTGGCTCTGCTAACGCCACCTAACGGCGTGGTTACTTGGGTGCAAAAAGGAGAAAGCTTTCTCTTTTTGGCTTGGGGTTGGCAAGCGACGCGGATATGCTGCGCGTGCGCCGATCCGCGCTTCTGCAAGACTGTCTTGCGAAGCCTACCCCGGAATGGACGAACACGATTGTCTGAACACGCCACCGTTCGCGTGACCGTACGCACGAACGACCAGGCGTTGGTGTCCAGCATGGGGCGAACATACTACATAGTAGTTAGCACTACTGTGCAGTGCAAACAATTACAAGGGCATCGGGGTGAGAACCCCACATCTTGCTGCTCAACGTGGACCTCTTGGGGCATCGGATGATAGTTCTAACAGTTTTGCTTCGTTCAAGACCTTTGTTTGAACCAAAGCGTACGGCTAGTGTGGATTTTGATTGCTAGCATCGATGGTGTGCTTTCTTGAGCAAGGCGACGGTGGCTGTAGTGTGTTTGAACTTTTCAACATGCTAAGCCTCTTCGCAAGTGCTTTTTTTTAATGACATTCGTCAGTACGAAAGCCACGTGGTCTACATCCTGGGAGAGCAAGGCTTAGCACCCGCAGAGGATTGGCAAGCCTCAAGCGAGTGAGTACAGAAGCCTCGTTGGTGGTCCGAATGTCTTATGTAAATAGCTTCTTCTATCTCTTTGACTCTGTTGAAATCGTGGCTCTGGGAGCCGGGTGGCCGCGGGCCACCAGTGCCACTACAGGCTGACTGGTATTGTGGCCTGGCACCGGGCGCTCCAACACCGTCTGAGACGGTGGGTGCCGTCAACTTGGATGCTGTGTGCATCAAGCGGGGTAGGACCACCTAACAGAGCTGATGTCTCCTCGCGGCTGCCTGTTTTGCGCCCATTTTGCACCATTGGTTACCTTAAACGAAACCTTCACGACGCTCCTACTTTGACCAAATCATTAGCATATCTAACATTCATCTGTCCTCAACTTGAATATGCCTCATCAATTTGGGTCACCTTGTCAAACCTATCGAATCAATGCTCTTGAACGTGTACAAAATCGTGCTGGATGTTTAATCGTAAAGACTGCAGCTGTCATTCCAGTGCTACTAATATTAAATCTTCTCTGTCCTTATCCTCCTTAAAATCACGTAGATTGATTGGTTTAATCTGCTTATTTCATTAAATAAACCGTCAGCACTTAACCACCCTCCCTCTCTCCTAACATTTACGAACATCTCGCCATTTGCTCAACACCTGCTCCTTCAAATGTATCTTTGGGCACACAAATGCCTTCAATTCATCAGCTATGGAATAGTCAGACTATGACAGACATGGCAGACTATGGAATAGTCTCCCTGATAATGTTGTCCACATTCATGACCCTGATAAGTCTCGTCATGAAATAACTGCTATTTTTTCGTGACCATTTGCTTTTGTTAATTTTCTGTTAATTAGGTACATGCTTCTAGCTGACTTCTGTATTTGGCAACGTCAAGAGGTGTACCCTTATATTACTTTTGTAAAATTTGACGGTGTTAAATGATGTACCCTTATATTGTGTATGTCACCATTCATTCCGATAGTGTATCTCGCATTCCGCTAACTATTATGTAACATCACCTCATTTTATGTACCTTAGTATACATCTCATATACTAGTTATCTCTTCTTTGTAATGCTTCCACTTATGAAGATATATATTGTTATGCATGAAGAAAACGAAGACCGGTGAACGTGCTTGCGTTCCCGAGTGGGGGAAGGAAGAAGAGAACGACACTGAGTTGATCAACCAGCTGGCCGTTCTTGCGCTCACCTTTGCGACTTAAAGTAAACGGTCCCCTTCATTCGTAAGGGTTATAAACGGTCTCCTTCGCCCGTAACAAAGTGGTGGAGGTGCGGGGTACCGCTCACAATAACGGAACCGTCAATGCCGCAGCTTCGTCGAAGCCGTTGACTTGCCGGCCTCCCGCCATCAGCCGTGACCGTCTTCGACATGCCAGAAGAAGGAGCCACTCTGAGGGCAGCGCCTAGCAGTCCACTGCCATATTACCGAGTTCCACCCACCTTCGGAGGCAAAGCGGGGGAAGATGCCGACGAGTGGCTCGTCCACTACAAACGAGTGAGCACATACAACGGGTGGGATGCAACCGCTCAGCTCACCAATGTGGTGTTCTCCCTGACCGATACCGCCCTCGTGTGGTATGAGAACCACGAGGACGCGCTTACGACGTGGGAACATTTTGTTGACGAGTTAAAGGCGTGTTTTGAGGACTCAGTCACCAAAAAGAAGCATGCGGAGCAGACACTGTCGCAACGGGCGCAGCTACCAGGTGAGACATGCACAACATATATCGAAGAAGTGTTAAAGCTGTGCAAGGTGGTCAGTGCTCGCATGTCGGAAGAAGATAAAGTTGGACATTTGCTGAAAGGAGTGGCTGAGGATGTGTACAATTTTTTAATTGGAAAGGAGAGCCTCAGTTCTGAGACCGACGTTATTCGGCACTGCCGAACTTTTGAAACGCTCAAGATGCGTCGGATTGCGCCACAGTTTGGTCGGTTGGCAAACGTTACGACGGTTGCCAGTGTGGACACGAGTCCTTGCCTCGACCTTCCTTCGACCATCCGACAGATTGTCCGCGAGGAACTTTCTTGCCGCGAAGAGTTGTTGCATTCAGCTGCTGACCACCATGGCCTGTACACGTCACGTGAGGCTATGACGGCGCCACATTCGGCCCCTTGGCAACCGATGGTTACCGCAGCGGCCGTAGACTACAACGCAGCCCCACAGTCGAGGATGACAACACGCCCTCCGACTCCACGCTATGACCAACGCGCTCAGTGCACGCCTTCTCGACGCCCCATGTATCGTCGTGACACACGCCACGAACCAACCCACTACACGCGGGAAAATGATAATAACCGCTTCATCGAGGACCAACCAAGGTTTCGACCTCTCCTGGTGTCACGGTCCTGCGGTGTCACGGGTCATATATGGCGGTTTTGCAACCAGCGTACGACCATGTGGTATGGCCAGCCCTCAGAGTTTTCTCGGCCCTCCGAACGGCCACACGGTGCCCCGTGGCCAGCACACGTATCACCTGGCGACGACTATGGGCTGAGCAGCTCCCGGAATCACTCCCCGGCATCTGACAGGAGTTTGACACCCCCACCACAACGTCGTGCTCCCCGTTCTCCCTCACCGCGGCGTCGCACCACGTCCCCTTCGTCACCGGAAAACTAGCTAGCGCGGCCTATGGAGGTGAGGTCGCTGGAGACGTGCTACTGACAAATACCTCCTGTGTTGATGCTGAAAAACAACGTGCGCGTGCTTGTAGATAATGTCCCTGTGATGGCTCTGGTGGATACAGGCGCAACAATTTCGGTCATGAGTGTCTCCTTTAAACACGTGTTAGGGCGAAAGGTTTTGTTTAAATGGGACGAAGATTCAAAGTTCTGTGGAGTGAGTGGCGAGCCGTTGCAACCTATTGGGGTGTGTAGTGCTGACGTGTTTTTGGGTGGCAATGTTATTACGACAGAGTTTGTAATTATTCCTCGGTCGACCCATGATGTTATTCTCGGCATAAACTTCTTGCAGGAGTGTGGTGCTACTGTTGACTGCCGCACAGGAAAAGTATTCTTAAGTGGTAGGATTCCATCAAGACTCCTGGAGAACTCCATAGATCGCGAAACTACACTGTGTGTTTGTGGTGATACGGTCATACCTGCATCATCTACCGTTCGCGTTCCCGTTATCTGTTGTGGCGCCGATTCCGATAGCTTCGAAGCTACCGTAGAACCAATGCACTTTAACTGTATAAAGAAGAATGTGTTGGTGCCACATTGTGTGGTGTCGATCAAAGGCGGACGCACTGGTTTATGGACCGTAAACTGTTCTAAGAAGCCCGTTATACTATCAGACGGCACGAAATTAGCCTTCGCCAGGGAACACGCGTCCTTATCAGTGGCTGAACTTACAGATGTGCCAGAAGAACCTGATGGCCACAGTTCGGAAACGGCCCTTTTGTCGATGGTAAATAAATCGCTCAGCACGAGTGAAAGCCAAACGTTAGTGGGTGTGCTTTCGAAGCACGTTTCGGTATTTGACTTTGCGCAGAAGGACAAAATACCTGCAATCCCTGCGTCTCGAACGCGCCATACCATCAACACGGGTTCGGCGAATCCGATTTAGACAAAAGCCATATCGTGTTTCACCATTAGAGCGCCAGATTATCAACAAACAAGTGCACGAAATGCTGAAAAAGGGAGTCGTACAAGAGTCAGCGAGTCCATGGGCAGCTCCAGTAATTCTTGTTAAAAAAAAAAGATGGATCTTGGAGATTTTGCGTCGACTATCGGCGTTTGAATGCTGTAACAAAAAAGAATGTGTACCCACTCCCACGTATTGATGACGCAATAGACTGCCTTCATTCCGCCTCTTACTTTTCCTCAGTAGATTTACGATCCGGCTATTGGCAAATTCCGATGCATCCTGACGACAAGGAGAAGACTGCCTTTGTAACCCCTGACGGGCTCTTCGAATTTAATGTGATGCCATTTGGATTGTGCAATGCTCCGGCAACTTTCGAGAGATTTATGGACACTGTTCTGCGCGGCTTGAATTGGAACATCTGCATCTGCTACCTCGAGGATGTCGTCATCTTTGGCCGTACCTTCAGCGAACACAACTCGCGTCTGGATATTGTCCTGAACTGCATCAGAAACGCTGGTCTTGTTTTAAACTCTAAAAAATGCCACTTCGGAGACCGCCAAACCCTTGTGCTTGGGCACCTCGTCGACAAGGATGGATCCGCCCTGAACCCCAGAAGACAGCAGCCGTTGAAGCGTTCAGTGCACTGCACTCTGTCAAGGAGCTCCCTAGTTTTCTGGGGCTTTCTTCCTATTTCTGCCGATTTATTCCTAAATTCGCCGACGTCGCGTATTCGCTGACATGCCTGCTACGAAAGGACACCACCTTTGAGTGGACTCCAGAGTGCGACTCTTCTTTTTGTCAGTTGAAGTTTCTGCTGACGTCATGACTAGTTCTTCAGCACTTCAGTCCTTCAGCTCCGACGGAACTCCATACGGATGCCAGTGGCATAGGTATTGGTGCCGTCCTAGTTCAATGCTACGGTGACCGTGAACATGTGATCGCATATGCAAGCCGCTCATTAAGTAGGCCCGAGCAGAATTACACTGTCACGGAACAAGAATGCCTCGCGGTAATATTTGCGGTTCAGCAGTTTCGTTCTTACCTGTATGGACGCCCCTTTACAGTGGTCACCGACCACCACTCATTGTGTTGGCTTGTGAATCTTCGTGACCCTTGTGGCCGCCTTGCGCGCTGGGCGCTCCGACTGCAAGAATACAGCTTCACTGTCTGAGCGGTCGACGACACGCTGATGCGGACTGCCTCTCGCGTATGCCACTTAGCACCACAGACTGTGACGCTGACGACTTCGATCACCTCGTGGCTTTTGTGTCGCCGCGTTTTCCAGACTTCGACTTCTTCAAAACCGAACAGTGAAAAGACGATAAATTAACACCGCTCTTTACCGCTACGACCGCCTCAACGACAGCAAACCATTTCTGTGTACGTGACTCCTGTATAAGAAGAACTTTTCCAGCACTGGTGCACGTTTTCTCCTAGTGGTACCAGAGAGCCTTCGCACAGCGATTCTGAGTGCTATGCACGACGACCCTACGTCTGGCCATCTAGGTTCGGCGAGGACGCTCTACCGGATTCAGGAACGCTTTTATTGGCCTGGAATGCGACAGTCTGTTGAGACGTATGTGGCCAGCTGCATGCAGTGTCAGCGCCACAAACTGCCATCTACTGCTCCAGCTGGTCTCCTGCAGCCGATCCAGCCTCCAAGCACGCCTTTCCAACAAGTGGGCATTGACTTCCTGGCCCATTTCCAAAATCAGCCAAGGGAAACCGTTGGATAGTTGTTTGCGTCGACTACCTCACACGCTACTGTGAGACGGCGGCCGTGCCCTTCGCAACTGCCACTGACGTTTCAACATTCCTGTTGCAATATGTGATCCTGCGACATGGTCCGCCTCGCGTGATCATCAGCGACCGTGGACGACAATTCACAGCGGACGTCTTAGAGGAGCGGCTTCGTTTTTGTGATTCCCACTTGTGTCACTCGACACCATACCATCCACAAACGAATGGACTTACGGAGCGTACCAACCAAACAATTGTAAACATGCTATCTATGTATGTTTCATTCGACCACAAGAACTGGAATGACGTACTGCCTTTTATCACGTACGCGTTCAACACCGCCAAACACGAGACTACCGGCTATAGCCTTTCTTCCTGCTGTACGCACGGCCACCCCGGTACACAATTGACACTGTTTTCCCTTTCTGTAGTCATGAAGATCCCACTGTCGCCAAGACTCTCTGCCTTGCCGAAGAAGCTCGTCGTATTGCTCGTTTGCGCACTTTGGCATCGCAGGACAGATCAAAAGCACGCTACGACATTCGCCACCGTCCGGTAACCTATTGCCCTGGTGATTTAGTCTGGCTGTGGACTCCAGTACGGAAACGCGGGTTATGCCAAAAGCTTTTGGCCACCTACGATGGACCGTATGTTATTATTAACAGACTCACGGAAGTCACGTATGACATAGCTCGCCTCACAGCGAGTGGTAGAAGAGCTGCCAAGACACAAGTGGTCCATGTCGCCCGCTTGAAATTGTTCACGTCACGACAAATGGATTGACTTGCCCGGCGGGCTTCGTCTGTGACGAGAGGAATGTTAGCTGAAGAAAACGAAGACTGGTGAACGTGCTTGCGGTCCCGAGTGGGGGAAGGAAGAAGAGAACGACGCTGAGTTGATCAACCAGCTGGCCGCTCTAGCGCTCACTTTCGCGACTTAAAGTAAACGGTCCCCTTCATTCGTAAGGGTTATAAATGGTCTCCTTCACCCGTAACAATATTGTATAATCCCCCCTCACACAATACTCCTGCTGGAGCCTGTGAGGTTTTTTGAATAAATGAATAAATAAATATAGATTAAGTAATACCGGTGCTAATATACTACCTTGTGGCACCCCTGCATGAATGGCTAGGAAGTTAGGTTGTGGGTAGATCATTAGCACTGTAAACCAATGTTCTTAGACATGCTTAAGTTTCACACCTCCGCTTGATAGGTGGGCAATGTGTTGGTCACGCGAACTAGTGGCACTGCGATTGCTTCTTTCTTCGCTCCTGGCACTTCAGTGGTGCTGCTTCATCTGCCGCTACTGTTATGTTGTTGTTGGTGTTTTGTGACGCGTGGTGGTTTTTTACAGTGAAAAGCTTCATACCGAAGCGTTTCTGTATGTCATAACAGCAAAAAGTTTCCTATGCAGACCTGCTTTGCACTCGGTTGCACCAGTGGCCAGGCATATGGGGATGATGATGGTCACTATTTTTTTTAGCTTCAACCCTTTAGGGGTCGATTTTTTTCGCCATATGTGACCGTCCAGGGTAAACTTTTTTTATTGCAAATTTCTATTCTTCTGAGGGACCTATTTCAAAGAAAATTTACTGTAATTTTTCTAGGGTGACCATAAAGTGAGAAAAAAATATTTTGCATTAGTATATATGTACTGTTTATTCATAAATAACAACAATAAAAAAAGGAAATAAACTTATAAGAATTGAAAATTTGATGCCTTGTTATGCACATAGTTCTAGGCTTAGAAAATGTGCACATGAGAATATTTCGCAAGTGTAAAATATTCCTGCTCTTACCCTGATATTTACATCCATAGCATAATTCAACTGCGTATGTGAGCACACTCAAGAAAACTGTGTGGTTGTGTGCCCATCAAAAAAGCAAGACGTGTGAAAAACTTCTGCTAATCTTCATCTTATTGCCAACCAGAGGCTAATAGTTTTCGCGAGTATCAAAAAAAAAAAAAAAAAGAGAAAAGTATAAGCATGCACGGTGACATCCTTCCTATGCGCACCCCTGTGAGCACTAAACGAGCGAGAAACAGGTGGTCGCTTTTTGAGCGATTAGTAATGAGGTAGTCATCAGTTTTGTGAGTGCAAGAAGCAGAAAACGCCCGCAAAACGAAACCCAAACTGCCGCACGCCCACCTGCGTGCCAATGCGTGAGCGGTAGTATACAAACACGCCGGAGTGAACTAGCTCTAAAACAAACCATGCAACGAAAACCAAAAGAGGGAGGCGCGAGGAAAAAAATTCCCTGTACTCCCACATAGTGGCAGCACATGCCAGGAAAGAAAAAAGTGAGGAAATTGTTGTGCTTTTTAAATGTACAGACGGCACCATAAATATATGGCATCGACCATTTTGGACTTGTTCGCAGCACCGTATATTTATGTCATTCACCCTGAAAGGGTTAAAAATGCAAACACGTGCTTTGCTGAAAGCAAAAAATGACTCGCAGATAGGTCTAAAGTCTGCGAACATCATTTTGAGTACAACTATATTTTGAAGTATTACTAGCATGTTATTGTTTATAACAAAAAAAGTATTGATTCCTCATGGGAGATTGATGCTGGTTCCTGGTGCAATCCCCCAACTTTATTTCAGTCTTTGTGAGCACATCTCAAGGACAAGAAAAGGGATGCAAATGTGTCGTTCACCAAAAGAACGAGCTCGAGCATCAGCAAGCACTCCGACAAAAGCCTAATTGTAGTGAATGCACTTGATCTTGGAGTTGTATTGGGAAGAGTCAGCCTAAAAAATATGCGCTGCTAACTTTTTCTTCAGCAAGCTTAGCACCATGACTTTACTTGCTGTATGCTGAAAATTTGAATTTATTGAGGATGCTATGTATGCCACACAGAAGCAATATGTGGAGCATTTTACATGAGGCAACTGGTATGCGAGCGTCTTTTTGAGTTTTGAAAACTGTTGTCCTTGGAGAGCATGACACTTGCTGCATGAAGAGCTCCATAATATCCACAAAAGGCTATTTCAAGCAGCTATATACTACTGTCACAAGAGTTGAGGTCATCCTTGGAGAAGCTGACTGCTTGAAAATAAGTGTGCATGAGAAAAGAAGGCCCAAGTAGAACGGCAGCTCATGCTCAGATCACATGCTCCACAAGCAGTGCGGTGCATTAGCGCAAGCTCTTGGGCCAGTTGGTGCATGATGGACTTCAAAAAAAGGGGGGTACCAGCGAAACACAAAGGATGTGCATACAAGGAAAAGGCGTTAGACACAGACAAACGCTGGACTTTTCAACTGTACTTTATTGAAATTTACACTGCCGCACATAACCTCTGACGCATGCGCATCTTCAACCCCTCCCAAGACATGTGGATAGATAACACCGCGAAGATACATTACCGAAGCTTCCTTCAGCGTCATTTGAACACCTTGAAGCCAGCAGACCTGTTCGCTGTTCAAAGTTCAGCGAACTTGGTGGCAGTGTTAAAGGACGGCCTACCTGGAGCAACCACACCCATTTTCCTAGACATAGAAGACCTTTATTACTCAATTCACCACAATGAATTGTTTGTGATGGTGCATGAAGCGATTGAACTTAGTGGGGAGATTCGTTTTCAAAACCTAGTAGACATGAGCATTGGAGCGTTTTTTGAATTGCTGTCCTGTTATTTAGAATCTACCCTGGTTGAGTTTAAGGGTCGCATATTTTTGCAAAAGAAGGGGATTTGTATTGGGTCTAGCATTGCCCCAGTGCTATGCAGTATTTTGTTGGCAAAAATTGACAACCTCATTGTCACATCCTTGAACAACGATCATATGGTTCGTGTATTTAGATACGTTGACGATTTGTTTATCTTTTTAAGGCTTTCACCAGGGGACATAGTAGATAGTATAGCACAGGGTATTTTATCTGGTTTTAAGGAATGCTCTCGCGGTTTAAATTTCACCTACGAACTGCCAGATGAGAAAGGAATTAGATGCCTTGACTTACAGCTAAGCTTTCATGACAATGACCATGTCTGCTGGATGTTTTCGCCCCAAACTACATTCCACAAAACCATACATACATTCCATACATTCTACAAAACCATACATTCATGAAAGCTCCCACAGATTTAAGAAGGTGGCTGGAAGGCAAGGTGTAAGCGTTATGTTTTTTGCACCTTGCAAATTGGCTAGCTTGTGCGGGAGGATTGAAAACGAGGGGACGAAGAGAGGGGCCTGTAAAGTTAAACACGTGACACCCTTCATCAAGTGCAACACTGGTGTTGTTTACCGCATTCCGTTGGCTTGTGGTAAAGTCTGTATATAGGCCAGACAGGTAGGTGTGTTAATAAGTGCTTGCAAGAACATAACCTATCCTTAAGTGGGGACCAGGGAAGCAATTTTGCGGTTCATTACCGCGGCTGCAATAAGTGAAAAAAAAGTGTGCGCCATTGTTCGGTCGTGTGACCATTTTAGGGAAGGGCAAGACCAAATACGAACGCGAAATCTTAGAAGCTTTTCACATTGGAAATGAGAAAGAAATTTCTGTCAGTGATACGTCTTTGTGTTTAACAAACAAGGAACGTGCTTACCTATCGATTAGGTAAAATATGATTAATAAAAAACTGATATTCATGCACTGGTCTTCGGAGGAGTAGAATTTGCGCATGCGTCAGATGTTTTCACACAGTAATGTATCTTTGAGGTCTTATCTATGCACATGTCTTGGGAGGGGTTGAAGATGCGTATGCATCGGAGGTTATGTGCGGCAGTGTAAATTTCAATGAAGTACAGTTGAAAGTCCAGCGTCCGTCCGTCTGTAATGCCTTTTCCTTGTGTGCGTGTCCTTTGTGTTTTGCTGGTACTCCCCTTTTTTCAAGTTTAGTGTGGTGCACAGTAGTGACAGTACTTATAAAAGGGCCTGTACATTATATGTCTGTGGAGGCAACTGCGATCAAGCAAGCATCCAAACACAACCATCAGGCAATACGAGAAACAGCATGTGCAAAAATTAAGAAGGAAAATGTCTGTGGTGTCGAATGTGTACACGATTCTCGACCCCTAAACAACCCTTTCACAGAGATGGTCATCCAAAACTGTTCTTTATGATATGTACTGTTTTTGAACACCGAAGAATTTGTCAGACATAAGATTAATGCTATTTCTGCTGATTTATTGTGGAACATCCCGGTAAGGATAGACAAACCACCTGTGCATGCCTGCACTTAGATGTGATGATCGTTAAAGTGACATGCATAGTCATATTTTATATGGTCGTGTATATATGCACTAGAAGTTCGTTCATGTGATCCTGTTACATATTGTTTCCTGGCACCAATGTTTGCTATTGAAACACAAAAAAAGCACTGTTACGCTTCTCTTATAGCAGTTCATGTGTTCCCGGAAAACACGGTCTTTCGGGAACAATGTTCGGTACATTGCCAAACCGATCGTATTTTCACCTTGTAGTGACAGTAAAGAACACAGTAGCAATACCGAATTACGAAACTAACTTTTCTTGGGTGGACTTAAGCCCACAAAACAAGTGACACTTGAAGCACAACGGTAGCTGCGAACACAGTCGGCGAACTTTGAAATATGATCAGCAGTTCAAGTGTATTGGCTTTTCTACATCACTTGTCGAAGGTTCCACTGTAATCGCTGGTGCTTGTGTGGTTTCTAGAAACTGCTACACAATTTGTGTCGCACATGCAATGTGATTATACAAGGTTTGGCGAGAACATAAATGACAGATAATCTGAACGATAACATTTGCACAAGTTCGAAATCATGAAGGCGTGTCTTGCGCTGAGCAGTAACTTTAAGCTGTTAAGGGGTGAAATGCAATCCCCGAGAAAAGGATAAATAAGTACACATGTCAGTATCATACTGTCACGTAGTAACGGTGAAGAACACAGCAGCAAAAACTGTAGATCACAAAACTAACTGTTTGTTGAACGAACTTGTGCCCAGCAAAACAACTAACACTCAAGTACCATGATAGCTGAGCGAGTGAAGTCGTCGATCATTCAGAATTGGATCTGCAGATCAGACGCTTTGGCTATTTATACCTGACTCAATAAACCTTCCAGTGTAATCATTGGTGCTCGGGTAAGTTCTAGGATGTACACCAGTATTCCCGTCACGCACAGAATTTGATTACATGAGGCTCGACGACAACATAGACACAGACAACAGATGGAACCATCGATAACATTAGAAAGACTTCCGATACAGAAAGGAGCGTCTTGTGCTGAGTGATTACCTTTAACATTTGTTAGCTGGTGAAATGCGGTTGCTGGTTAAAGATAAACTTAAAGCACCTTCCCAATGCTACAAACATAACACGAGAGCGAAAAACAAAAAAAGCACACTTAGTAAAGAAAAATAACCAAGCAACAACAACAAAAAAATTTAAAGGCGTTTGTTAGTACTTGTAGAATGGCTTAAGGCATATCATGGATTACATTAGAACCTCGTTAATACATTTTTGAGAAAAAACGTACTAACCGGGGAAAACGTATGATCCGAAGTAATAAAAACAGCCTCAACTATCATTGACACCTACCTAATGCGAAGTGTCGCGCAATCGTTGCGGCATGGGACACTGACGCACGTTGAGCTGGTGGTGCTCCGGTGGCCCGAGATGCGTCTTGTTGTTTTGCTATTGCATGGTGTTTTAAGAGGGCGACAGGAAACCGAAACGAAATCGAGATGGTGGGCGACGCTGGATGCCGCGTAAGCGAAACATGATGCCCACATCGCGCGCCGCCTTAACTCCTTCGTTACGCCTATTCAAATCGATCACCGGCGATTGATGCTTTAGATTGCCGATTTCGACATGTTGGAGCCGTTTCTTATCAACTTATAGCCATTCAGTAGTTAGTACATGCATTGCACTTTCCGAATCAGTTTAAATTTTCGCACTCTGGCAATGTTGTGATTTTTGATGGATCTTTTTGCGAACTAATGTGCGTATGTTGTAGCGAAAAGAGGTGTAGCTGTCACCTTCTGCCGAGCTCGAGAAAAAAGCATGCCGCTCATGATTACGCCGCACTAGCATAAAAATTTTGTAACCAAATGACTCCCAGCAAGTTACGAATTAAATCGTATCGCTGGCGTTGCTGTCTAACAGTGCTGAGCAGTGATAAATTAACCGAAAATGATGCCACCTGTTCACTAGTGAGCTTCTGTTTGGAGTCCGCTAAAGTATTTCTGAAGATCTGCTGCATGTCCAACATATGGACCTGGCTTTTGCAACCAATTTCCAAGAGTTTTGCTATTGCTTCTCTCGTAAAATGCATGCAAGGGGCGCTGCCAGTGTCACTGCGCATGAAAATGGCGTGAGATTTTGTGGCAGATAGACATGTTTTTCCAGGGCTCCATGGCGGCGACGAAATCACAAGTTTTTTGTGCATGCTTTGAGCTTGCTTCTGTTTTTGATTTATTTTTTTAGCCTTTAAATAACAATTGGGTAGTTTTCCTTTTTTCTGTTTTTTCGCACTTTTTTCATGTGCCCAGGTGTGCTTCGTGTGTATTTGGTTTTGTAGGATAGTCGGAGCGTCCTTTCACGCCACGTGCTTCAACACATGCAACCCGGTGGGATATTGTCTTTATAGGTTAAAACATGTTGGTGGGCTAGTTGGTTAGAATCCATGATAGAGTTTATAAGCGCGACTGAACGAGGACGTAGAAAGAAACATACACGGAGACAGTGCTTCACTTTCAACTATAGATTTTATTTTCGCACGCATTGATAGATATATACCGTACGACCGGAAACTAATGTGACAGCAAAAGATAACATTCAGTGGTGCATTTCAATGAACCATACACGTGTGCAAGGCGTGGTGAAAACATATACTGCAATGGTTACAAAAGTAAACCGAGGAATAGTATCTTCTTTTCAGATAGCGACACTGATGGCTTGCTGTGGTATCAATCATACATTCATTGCATTTCACATAATCTCGGAAGAATAGTGGCAAAATCAGGGGTGGACACGGTTTTCTCTGCCTCTGAGCATCTATAGAAGCTATGCAAACAGGTTAATACAGAGAATATCAAAAGGCACACATGTTCTTCTCAACATCGCAATCAATTTGTAACCTGCACTCATAATGTTGTCTACGCCATTCCACTTTTGTGTGGAAGAATGTATGTTGGTCAAACTGGCAGATGCATCAATGAGAGATTAAAAGAAAATCAATATAACATCACTAGGGTAATCTTGGGTCATTTGGCTATCCATTGCCAAGATTGTTCCTGCAAACCCTTGTTTGAAAGTACTTCCATTCTTTATAGGGCTCATAGCAGGATGACAAGGGAGATTGTGGAGGCCTATGAAATTGCAAAATTAGAGGAAAGGTGCATGAGCAAGCCATCAAAATGCGCCACTGAATATTATTTTTTGCTGTCACGTTTTTTTCCACTCTTACGATATATATTTATTGATGCGTGCAAAAATAAAATCTACAGTTGAAAGTGAAGCGCTGTTTCTGGGTATCTGTTTCTTTCTACGTCCTCATTCAGTCGCGCTTATACAATCTATCATGAAGTCCTTATAGCCTTTAAATAGTAGCTTGGAAACAGCAAGACTAATAGCTATTAGTGACTTTACTGTGTGTGCTTTGGTATAGGGAATATTGCCTTGGTAGGAAAGTGGGAGCCTGGTCGTGTGGTTGACCACGTGCGAACACGTCATACCTTAAGTCTGTGTGGCATTGATTGCTTTTAAAACATTGGTGAGAATTACATTGCGGCATTTCAAGGATTTAGATTCTGTGCATATCGGCTTTTGCTAGAAGACGCATACTCTGAAGGCTTTGGTATTTGCATTAGATAAAAGTGGTGCAACACTTGGCAAGAAAGTCGGGAAAGCGTGCAGTGTTCAGTGGGCTAAAAGGTGGACAGGACTTGCCCAACGCTTGGTGAAGGGGGTGGACGACTTGCGCGAGTTGTCCCCTCAGGTGCAGATCGTGGTATGCATGGTGCCGGAGGTGCCTGTACGTGACAGTCACATACAAAGAGCCGTCTCTATTGTCTCATTAGCAGCCGTAGTGGCTGCTAATGAGACAATATGCAAAATGAGCCGAGAGAGAAACAGATTTCGAGGTTGTCGAAATAAACAGGGAAGTGAGAAGGTGTGGTGGTTTTGAATGAGATGGGATCCTCTTCAATTACAGGCTTGGACGAGAAGTGGGTTGGCGACTTTCTGGTTGCGCTGTTGCTTTCTAAGGGGGCCCATGGATGCTCATGAGGCCAGAGTTGGTAGTAATGAAGAAGGTCCCCTAGGGGAGCCTTAGAATAGCATTGCCGTCAATAACAGAATAAGGAGGAAAGCAATAAAGAGAGCTCACCGTGCAATAGGCTACATAAACATGCAGGGCGGCAGAAGAAAGGAAAGGTTGGTAGAGATTGAGGAGCAGTTAAATAGAGGACAAATAGAGGTGTATGTGGTTGCAGAAACGCACCTTAGAGACCCTGAATAGCTGCCAGTGATTGAGAATTAGGTTTGGGAATGGTGCAACAGAACTAAGTAGGTAAGAAAGGGAGGGGGAGTTGGAATGCTCATCCATCAGGGAGCCAAATGAAAAAGAGTAAATTAAAAATGTAAGAGCATCTTTGGTTATCAGGCACAATGAGCGGAAAGAAAACTTGGCTCAGCATAATGTATTTGTGGACCTGAATTAATTGCACAGAGAAGAATGAAGAGTTAGTGGAATGCATAAGTGCTGATATTAAGGCTTTCGGGAATGAAGCCGAAATTATCCTATTAGGTGACATGAATTTTATTTATTTATTTATTTCTTCATACTGTCAACCCTCTGCTGAGGGTTCTTACAGGGAGGGTTCAAATACAGGCAGACCATATATACAGGTGCATCAAGCGGCAGCAGAATCACAAAAATACATGTTTAACAATATTTCAAATTCACAAACGTCACTGGCACCTGCCACAAAGTTTGGTATCGCGTTCCAGAGTTCAATCACGGCAGGGAAAAAAGAAAAGCGGAACACATCACTGTGAGCAAAGTATAGGCGTAAAACATATTGATGATTAACACGACTGCTTTGTTTTCCTGGAAGCTGCACATACTCATCTTTGTTTATTTTTAAATCTCCATGTAGTATTCTAAAAAACACTTTCAGACGATTTTTTTGCCTTCGTAGTTCTAGTGTTTCCAGTTCACAAGACTGCAACATCAGTGTAACGGAATCTAAACGGCGGTACTTTGAGCATATGAAGCGTGCGGCACGACGTTGAACTTTTTCTAACTTTGTAGTCATTTCTTTCTGATGAGGGCTCCAGATGACTGAGGCATATTCAAGTAAAGGTCTAACAAAAGTTTTATAAGCTATAAGCTTTACATCTCGCGAAGCTTGACCTAGTTTTTGCCATGTCAGATTATGAGTAACTGTAACACCTAAATATTTAAACTGGTTAGTACGAACTAACAAATTACCATCGATGTAATAGTTAAAAGGCAGAATGTTTACTTTCTTAGTCATATGTGTGTATGTTGAGTTAATGTAGTTTATATTCATACCCCATAATTTACACCATCGGCTGAAATTTTCTAAACAACGACTAATTCTGAGTTCATCCTGAACATTGGTTACGGTAGAATAAATTAGGCAATCATCTGCAAAAAGCTTCATTTTTACTGGTTCTTCAACAACAGAAGAGATATCGTTTATATATATAAGAAATAACAGTGGACCCAAGACTGACCCCTGAGGAACACCTGAAAGCACTTGGAGTGGACTCGACAGGCTGCCATCTAAACATACAGTCTGTTTATGATCACTTAAATATTCTTTTATCCATAGCACTAATCTTTCATCGATACCTATTTCTCTCAGTTTAAAGATCAGCTTATTATGTATGCGGAACCTTATCGAAGGCTTTCGCAAAATCTATACAAATGACGTCAATCTGGTGCTTCTCATCTAAGGCGGCAGCGAGATCATGAACTACTTCAATTAATTGTGTAATGGTAGATAGTCCAGTACGGAAGCCATGCTGGTATGAGTAAAGTAAACTATTCAATTCTAGAAATTGTAAAATATGTTTTCCGATGATGTGTTCCAGAAGTTTACAACTGATACATGTGAGTGAAATAGGACGGTAATTATTTACAAGTGTGCGATCACCGCCTTTGTGCACTGCCCACATACAGGAGCTAGATGGCTATACTGACAACAAAGGGAAGTCAATGCTAGATCTTTATGAGCAACATAACCTCATTATCATGAATACAGGGCCTAATTGTGAAGGGCAGATCACGTGGGAAGTGGGAAACCAACAATCGACCATTGATTACGGTCTCATGACGGAAGGAATTCATGATAGGTTGAGAGAAATGGTCATTGATGAGGAAGGGTATAGCAGCGTAGGCAGTGACCATAAACGCATCATTTTGAAAATGGCACATGTAGTTGGGAAAGGGTGCAAGGAGTGCAAAAAGGCCAGCCGAAATTTGAACGCTGAACAAATAACAAGTATAGTCACAAGAGTCGAGGAAGAAATTGGCAAATGGCCAAGTAAAGCATTTGAATATAGGGAGCTTCTAAGTGTAATAACGACAGAAATACGGAAAGAGAAACAACATGTTCGTTGGAAAGGAAAAAAAGAAACCGAAATGCTGGTGGAACAGGGAGATACGAGAAGCGATCGCTGAACGACAGAAAGCATATCGAGAGCACAAGCACACAAAGAAGGCGCAGTTGCCGCAGAATGAAGTAACCAGTAAATGGGAAATATACTGGGAGCAAAAAATCTATGGTTGAAATACTGGTGCAAGCAAAGATAAAAGGTGTAGGTGAACGTTGGTTGTCAGATATATATGAGAAAAAGAAGGCCACACCTAGAATATTTTGGAACCACGTATAATTATTAGGCAGGTAGTCAACAAAACAACATATCCTAGACGAAGATGGAAACAAACTGGAAGGGGAAGCAGCATTAAACTACATCCGAAAAATAACAGCTGAATCTTTCCAAGGCAATGATGAGGTTGTATTTGAAGAAAAAAAAGGGCATGAAAGAGAACCAGATGAAAAAGGAGCTCGTGCTGACAAATTTCAACTGAAAGAAAGCTAAGAGACAATTCTTAAGCACACAGCCACAGGGCTAGACGAGGTTCCTGTTAGGCTGATAAATGAACTACGACCAAAATGTAAGGAAGCTCTGGTGAAAGCAGTGAAAAGAACTTTAAAAGATACATGAATCCCTGACAGTTGGCGACAAATCATAATGAATTTAATTTATAACGGTAAGGGGGAGAAAGACAGAATTAACTCATATAGACCGTTGACCATTACATCGGTAATATACAGGTTAGCAATGCAGGCAATCACATTCAAGCTGTAAGCATGGCAGAGAATAATGGCATTTTGGAAGAACTTCAGAATGGCTTCAGAATAGGTAGTCATTTGGATGGTAACTTATTTGTTCTTACTCAGTGTATTGAAATATCAAGATTAGAAAGCAGACCATTATATGTGGCCTCTTTAGACATTGCAGGAGCGTATGAAAACGTAGACCGCAACATTTTGTGGAATATTCTGGAAGGGGAAGGCTTAGGCGACGATTGTCCACCAGTTTTGAGAGAGATTTACCTAGAAAATACCATTTGCGTTGAATGGGAAAGGATGAGGAGCGAGGAGAAAGTTGATATCAACAAGGGACTGAGGCAGGGGTGCCCTTTATCCCCACCGCTGTTTATGATGCACATGGTGAGGATGGAGAGGGCGCTAGAAGGAAGTAATATCGGGTTTAATCTCTCGAACAGGCAGATACAGTAAGCAGCAGCTTCCAGGTTTAATTTATGCGGATGACATTGTGTTGCTAGCTAACAAGCAAAGTGATTTGTAATGCCTGGCTTATATCTTTGGACAGGAAGGCGAGAATGTAGGTTTTAAATTTAGCGTTAGAAAATCAGGTGTTATGGTACTCAATGAAAACAGTGAACAGACAGTGGCAATACAGGGCCAGGAAATACCTCAGGTAAAATAATATAAATACCTTGGTATATGGATAAACGAAGCCAATAGATATGTGGAAACACAGGGGAAGAACAATAACATGAAAGAGAAAGATAAATGCAGCCATAATGAACTACAGAGCACTATGGGGATACAATAACAGGGTGTCTACCAACCGGGAAAACCGGGAATTCTCAGAGATATTGAATAGTCTGGAAAAGTCAGGGACTTTGTGCTTCAATCAGGGAAAATTAGCTGTCATTTTATTGACAGCTAATTGACTGCACTCGTATTTCAACCTAGCACCATCCACACTAATGGAGCGTTTCCCCTTCAACAACCGGAGCCGCAGGGAAGGAGCGACTTTCGGGCAGTTCAGTGCTGTGCTACGAGGGTTAGCGAGTGCCTACGCTTTCGGGGACCAACAGGACTCTCTGCTCCGGGACCGTTTCGTCTGCGGCATCAACAACACCGCCATGCAGACGCGACTCCTGGAGCTTCCTGACCCCTTGCTGGATGACTTCTTGAAGGCAGCACTGGCAATGGAAACTGCTGCCAAGGACGCCGGCGAGATTGCCCGTGTGACTGGCTCACCGTCAGCGGAAGCGGCGGTCAACAAGTTGGCGACAAAGGGCAGCACCTGTGGTTGCTGTGGTGGTGCCAACTCCCCCTCACAGTGCCAATTCTCTCAAGCACAATGCTTCACGTGCGCGAATACTGGGCACCTGGCACGCGTATGCCGAAGGGGGAGGACAAACAGCAAACAGCAGCAGCAGCCTCGTTAAGCCCAGATACCACACAAGCCCACGGCCAGGGTAGCCGTCGCAAGGGTACTTGGCGGGGGCGTGCGGCAGCAGGCTCAAGTTCTTCCGTGGCAAGGCTCAATGTTGTGGTTGAGGACCCGCCGATTTTCGACATGTGGCACGCAGGCTTTGTACCGTCGTCTGTGCCGCTGTACATGCTTACCATCGAAATCTGCGGGCACCCCATTTCCACGGAGCTGCACACAGGGGCCAGCGTGTGAGTAATGTCCGGGAAACTCTTCAAGCGTACTTTTCTTGGCATGTCCGTCGAGACTTCGGGCGTGATGCTGTGCAGCTACTCCGGGCAGCTCTCCCAGGTCCATGGTCAGGCGAAGGTGATGAGCACATAGGCAGCTGTGGCAGCTCTCATTTCTTTTTCTTCAAAGATATTGCATTCTTTTTTCTTTTGGCACACACACACCCAGTAGGTAGACTGAATTGTTATAACTGATGACCCAACTTGGGAGCATTGTAATGAGTGGTTTATTCCACCATAGAACGCACACTAAAGTTCGCGGTGCCAGGACTGCACATTGTTACATTTGAGTATTGTTAAAACCAATAATGCTATAACTGGGTTCCACTGTACTTTCTGCCTAATTGAAATGTTCGGATATTTGTACCCCTGCTTTTTTCATGCAACCCGGTTATAACAATTATTGATTATAACTGGGATTTTCTTGGCACTTGAATAACCTGCAATGGGGCATAGGGACTGTGGCATTGCGCTGCTAAACCAGAAGGCGCGGGAAAGCCACATTTCGATGGGGGTTAAATGCAGAGACACTTGTGGTACTGTGCATTGGGTGCACTTAAAGAACCCAGCAGCATCAATTGAACTTGTAGGCCGATCATGCCGGCGTTCTGTGCAGCCTACGCTTGCACAAACACCAGCGGCCGCCACGATATTCCGATGTTCCATTAGTTCCTGCAAGTCAAGAAGCTTTCAGCTAAATGGGAGGCTGCTGTGAAGCGAAACAACTTCAAGCGCTCAAGAACAAGTGTTGTGCTCTAACCACTTCTGTGACAATTACTGCCGGAGTTTATCAATAATGCGTGCTTTGGGTTCTCCTAAAAAAAAATAGTTAGCACGCTGAACGGAAGGTGCATGTTTATTGCCCACCCTTAACGCAGGTTTCATCGCCAAGCGGCGCAAATTTTCTATTCGCACGTGTGTTGTGAAACAGCGTGCATGCAGCTACCATAACGCAGTGCAAGCGTAAAGTTTGCATGTGTTGGAAAGCCTGCTCACGCCAAGACGCTGCGCTCCCCCTTCTCTCGCACACATAAGAAACCGATCATCTCACGTAGCCGACGGAATTCGCCAGTTACGAGTAGCGTGCGGATGGCGTGCTGATGAAGGTTCTATACTACACGTACTACAACAGCCGGTAAACTTTTCCCGCGTTTAAACCGTTTGTGTAGATTGCCGACAGCTTTGGGGCAGCGCACAAATGCTGAAGATCGCATCACCACTTACGTTCTACGAGGAGGCATGCAGGAACATAACACTACAGCTGTTTGCCCGGAAACGTACTCACTGGAACGCTGAATGCAGCTTAGCAAAAAACATACTCGCCAAAGAACATTTCCAACACAAGGAGATGCTAACACTTCGCCTTCGTTCGCGTGGAAAGCAGTGCTTGCACCAGAATTTTTTGCTTCTTGGAGAGGCCGGCTCTTCGCAATCCGCTCGTACATGTAGTATGTACAAGTATGTACGTACGTGTAGTATGTACAAGTATAAACCCCTTACAAGTGATCTTGCATGCGACAGCGACAGCGCTACAAGCGAGGCGATGGCTGTCGCGTTCACTCGTTATCTGCAAGCCGAACTCCACGCGAGCGACGACTTCCCGGAATGAGGGCAGCAATATACACGCCGAAACTAGCGTGACGCATGCTTTATCAATTTAAGTTGATGTATTTTACTGAAGAAGGAGCATAAAATATTTCTGAAGGTCTTGCACTAGGTTCTTATTCTCGCACGTGTAAAATTCAATAGTTTGCTCGTTCCTTGCGACAAACAGCAGTATTTGAGTTATGTACATCCAGTTTCGGCTTCGCACAATTGGCTAGTCGCTTATAGCATTTCCGGGTGACAAGTTCTAGATTTCTAGAAATGAGCGATCGAGCGACAACACTGAGCGATTTGTTCAAGCGACGGCCCGTTTTGTCGCTCGAAGCCGTCGCCCGTCACTGTCGTGTGCAAAATCGCTCTCGTAGAGTTTGGACTCAACGCCGAACTCCTCAGGGAAACGCAAGCTCTTGAAAATTTCCATGACCGTCTCAGCAAAACACCACCAAACTACTTTGCACCGTGCTTCGTGTGTAGCGGCAGCAGTCGGTCCGGACGAACACCATTGTTGACGTCACGAGGCGCCCGACCAATCACAGGCGGAAACGAGGCGCGCGAGCTGGGTGTGTCTGCTGCTCCACTTTTCGTCGAAATAAAATATGTTTGCGCTTTCTTTCACTCAATTTCGATGCGATATTCGAATTCAGAGGGTTGAAAACCACGGCGTACTGCTCTTCACTCATTTTTTCTGGAAAACCTTTCAGCTTCCCTTTAAAAGGAGGAGGGTGCGAATGGCAAATACTAGTAGATTTTGAATTGAATATCAAGTCAAATTTTGGAACATTATTCACAAAATTTAATGCGTATAAGTTTTGGGCAAGAAAATATGGCACTGCACGTGCTCGGGAGTCCCCTAGCATTGCATAACAAGAATGTATGATCAAGTTATCAGTAACATAAGTACATAGAAATCAAGATATACAGTACGGTTTTCTCTTACTAAATGTAACACCAGATTAGTATGCCTGCACTGATTACAGGCTCAGTCTAGTGTATGAAGGTCTGGAAAATATTTTTTTTATCAATAGAATTTCTGTTGAATAGATTCAAGGGCTTTTTTTCCTCTGAAACTTAGTGATGCTCTGTTGTACTGGATACCAATGAGGTTCTCAATTTGGTAGTGTACCTGTGTTTTGCAACTATCTTTTATTTATTGCACAGAAAGCCTTTCTTTCCACTTCTTAAAATACAGACAGGCTCAACCTTACAGCAGTTGCATTGTCGTAAGGCCAATTTGTGTGACAAACAAAAGAAGCGTGCATCACGCGACTTGTTCACTGCTTCACACATAGCCCGCGCTGATGGTAAAAAGCAGATGCTGCCCGCACCTTTGGTTGTCAAGTTCAGCGGCATTTGCCACCAATCAAAGATTCTGAAACCTGGAGGGTCACAGCACACTCGCGCGATGACCCCCTCCCCCACCCTTGTTCATCTGTCGTTTGCACAAATGTATGTAACCGGCCATGACACTTTCACATCTGCCTTGTACATCCCAGGCTAGTCTTGTAACTGATTGCTTGAAGCAACAAAAAGAGACTGATCTGCGTCTATGTATGATGTTGGGAATGAGAGGCCACCGTAAGGTGTTTTGCAAAGATGGCGGCCGTGAACAACATTGTTGCCATCCCATGCATGTGCTTTCGTTTGCAAGGCAGTTTGTTGGCTTTCCAAGTGCTGTGTGGCTGCTGTGAATAAATTTGCGTGGATTCGGTACCAAACTGTAACTTTAGTTCCCAATGCCCCGTGATGCAACATCGATTAGGCCTCATTTCCGAGGCAGTCTGGCTGTGACGAAAATTTGCTGCTGGGCGATGTAACGGGCCGCAAACTGTCACGGAATGCTTTCTGCTAATATGTCTGTATAGGTGGCTCATCAGTGATCGATGGCTGTTGAAGCAATGTGAAGTTCGTTGCCGTGTGTCCACCACGATCTGTCTGCCTACTGATGGTTAATCGGCTCAATCTTCACCCTTAATTTTTAAATACAGGCTGCTTTTGTTGCAGCTGCCTCTGTCTAGCATCGCATTATCATTTCTATTGGTCCTATCCTGGACAATCCTTGTGCCGACGGGGATGGCCCCTGTTGACGCAGTGTCATTCTGTGAATTGCAGAATTTGGGTGCTCTATGCGTGATTCCTTCCATCGGGCTAATGTCGGGGAGTTCTCGTGGTGATAGTCCGTTACCTTATCAGCTGGAGTGGCCCGTCCGCATTACATTCGGTGCTCCTTTTATTCTGAAAACGAAGTGAAATGCTTGTTTGGGTGGCATCGAGCATGAGGGGCTCCGTGGTTACCCGTTTTAACTTTTTTATTTCAAGTTGCTGTTGTGTTTCTGCTGTGCTGAAGTTGTCATTTCTCTGTGCAGTGCTGTCGAATGCGCCAAGATGCTATGCGGTTGCAGAGCCCGAGGGAGTGCTCAAGCCCCACTCCTTTACTGACGTGTGAGTGTTACTACTTCTTTGTGTGCTGTATCTGCACATTCCATATGAGACCACTAAACCTAAACACTAGTGACTAAGTATCAACTGCTGCTATACCCCATTGTGAGCGCTTTCAGAAGAAACTATAATCCAGCATAAGCCATTGAGAGTCCAAAGCAAAGCAACAAATCTAATGTAAGCCATGCATTCTTTTTACTCTGACAATGAAAACCATGGAATCTACAGCAAAGCATGGTTGAGAGCCAGACATGCTAATGACTGAGCTGTCGCCCAACTTACGTGCTTGGCAGTTTTTACAGTGTATATTGTAATCATGATGCAGCCTTGGAGATTGGTGTCATGTACATGTTTCATTTCCGATGGCTATTTATGCCCAAGCACAGGCAGTGCTGTCATCTAGAACTTATAACATCTGAAGCTGGCACTGGCGGCAGAGAACTTGCAAGTGAAGCTTCATCATCTGAAGCCGGGCAATGTTGCGTGGGAGTCAGGTGCATGCCTAGCAGATTCCGTGAAACTCCATTTGAAGACATAGGCATACAAAATGTTCTGGCTGATATCACCTGCACCAGAGAGCACAAAAAAAGGTTGACGGATCCGCATGCCTGCTACGTTTTCATGCACACTCTTTTCAGTTTTGTTCTCAGTTTTAATATTTTCAGTTTTGTCAATGTTGTGTCTCCAACCCCCTGAATTTTCATAAGATTCATTCTATAAGATTCCAGAACCCTTCATTCCCATAAGAATTTAAAACTTATGTCCCAATAGAAATGCTTTGAAATGTTTTTTCTTGATTCCTGATAACAATTTTGACACAGTTTTGAAGAGAAAATAGCTTGTGTTCTATTTTAGATTTGTAATTGTTCTTTCTTTACCGGAAAGATAAATGCATGTGCTCTAAGCCCAATTGAATCATAATATTTTATTGAAAATTTATTTTTAGGCGTATGTTTGACATGTCAAGATCGCATTTTTTTTTTCAGGCAATGTTAATGCACTCTAACTCTAGTTCAAGATGGCCTAGAACATTGCTTTATACCTTAGGACACACCTTAGACACTCTAGATTACTTCTGTATCATGACCGCTTTGTTTGGTTTCTTTGTCTAAATGCTAATTTTGTTACCAGCAAACGAACCCAGCTTCTACGGTTATCAGGTACTACTTGCACATGCACATGCATGCACTTTTCCTCAGTGGTTGACATACGACTTTCAAGCTGTCCTAAAAGATCTAGTTTGGAGTGAACACCCGCTACCGACTCATCTGAACACTTATTTTCATTTCTGATAGCAGTGGTGTCAACAGTTATTTTCCAATTTCAGCATTAAGATGTTCACTCTATAGTTTTGAAGCAAAGAACACATTTGTCTTGGGCACGGCAGTACAAAAAGAATCAAGCTTTTACTACAGTAACATTTGCCAAAATATTTGCTCACCTGGCGCCCGAAGGCAAAAGAGTTTGCCAGCCACCTTTTCTGTACGATGCCCACCATATTGGTCCCTCACTGGCCTGTCAACCTCAATGAGAGCAAGGTACATGCAGCTGTGAGGCAGCTTACAGGTGCAGCTATTAAGCGTGTTTTCATTTGCCAATTCAGTTTCTTTCATAATGTTAAAGGCACTGTTGCCATTTTAGCAATTTTGTCGCTATATCTTGCGACTTCTTGTCTGTTTAGCAACAAATTTTCTATTTAGCAGCCGGTGATACTTTTAAACATCATGATAGAGCAATTGGCTGCATATTTAGTGACATCGAAGTTAGGACAGTTCTTCGAAATTTACTTTTTGGAATGCTCCTCAAAAGCCACAAAAAAGAGACCAAAATTGCTGTATGATGTGTGGGCTCCGTGACCATGATGTAGCAATGGAGGTCTGCATTCACGAAGGCCATATACTGCATCTGTGTATAACTCGCACCAAAAATTGTTTAAATTTGACTGTAATGCTGGGCTTAGGGTTATATGCGAATATGCACGAGGTCGCGGGATTGAATCCTGGCCACGGCGGCTGCATTTCGATGAGGGCGAAATGCGAAAACACCTGTGTACTTAGATTTCGGTTTATGTCAAAGAACCACAGGTGGTCTAGATTATTCCAGAGTTCCCTCCCACTATGGTGCACCTCGTAATCAGATCATGGTTTTGGCACGTAAAACCCCACAATTAAGAAAAAAAGAAATCACCGCCAAACGAGAAAAAAGTGAACTGCTTAGAAAACAAAAATATAGTTCTCCTCCTTCATGTCTGACGGGGAAGTGTGTTTGTGAGTGGTGTAGAAGGTCCTGAAAGGGGCGTTTCAAACTGATGACACCCAATGGGTGCAGTAGGGAAAGATTTAAATGCTTGTTACAGTCATGTACTGATGCAAAACCTATTTTTAAACAAACACGAGAAGGCAGGCCATAGAAGCCAGTTCATTGTGTGAATTCAGCTTTATCAGCATCGTGGAAAAGTGCTGTTGGCTGCAGATACGATGTGAACGAGTCATGCATCCGCTTATGGTGACTGTTTTTGCAAAGATGTCAGCATTGTTGTATGCAGTTATTTCCACAGGCGTGGCAGTTTGGACGAGTTGGTATGTCATGACTGTTTTAGGCTTGTAGCGCAGCTCAGGACGAGCAAAAAAGGAAGGAGGTAGGGATAATCAAAGGGAGCGGAAAACAGGGTGAGCGCTAACTTCCAACTGATGGTTTATTTCGTGACCCAAGACTACTTATACATTCGCAAACCATGTGACATCAAGAGAAACCAAAGAAAACCAAGCAACAAAACCAATAGTAACCAAGTGGCAACATATTCAGACAGCCTGTGGCTGCAGTCGGAGATACGCCAATTCATTGCTTGATAATGATAATGAGGGTGAGCTTACACATGCATCGCCCAGACCAATGATAGCCTTTGCTTCGATGATTTCTCTTGTGAGCTGATTACGACTGCGACCAAGAATGACGCATTCATGTCATGTCATTCATGGCATGTCATGTCATGTCATTCATGTCATGCTGATGTCTGAATGACAGGCTGCGTGAGCATGGTTACAATGCCAAGAATTGTATTACAGCTGGGGGGTTTCTTGCGCAGCACTGCAAAACGTGTGGTTGCGAACCTGTCTTAGAGGAATGCGTCATTCTTGGTCGCAGTCTTAATCAGCTCACAAGAGAAATCATCGAAGCAAAGGCTATCATTGGTCTGGGCCATGCATGTGTAAGCTCACCCTCATTATCATTATCAAGCAATGAATTGGCGTATCTCCGACTGCAGCCACAGGCTGTCTGAATATGTTGCCACTTGGTTACTATCGGTTTTGTTGCTTGGTTTTCTTTGGTTTCTCTTGATGTCACATGGTTTGCGAATGTATAAGTAGTCTTGGGTCACGAAATAAACCATCAGTTGGAAGTTAGCGCTCACCCTGTTTTCCGCTCCCTTTGATTATCCCTACCTCCTTCCTTTTTTGCTCGTCCTGAGCTGTGCTACAAGCCTAAAACAGTTGTTTCCACAGGTTATGCATGCAGATTTCTTTTTTCTTTTGTTTCTTTCTTTCCAGGCTATGGTAATTGGGGGTGTGGGTTATATGCAGTGGCGGAGTATGTGCTTAAATATACAGTACGGCGAGGCATAGAAGCTTCATGTTGTGCTCACGAAATGTAAATTCTGTTTTTTTTTGTTTGTTTTTTTAGTGACACCCATTGAAATGAGTTTTCATAGTGCAAGTCCTGCAGTTTCATAATGTGTGTTATACCCCTGCCACACTGGGCATTTTAATGTCATTCGAATCGAATGGCATTAGCATCAAATGACATTATTCAGCTGCTACACAGTGATATTTAATGCCTTTAGTACCGAATGACTTCTGCAATCGAACGAGTTCGAGAAACTCGTTTGGCTTCGCACTCGGAGTGAATGTATACTCTCAATATGGTTCAGAACAACATTCATTTGGACTAGATTGTGCATACTTGAACTAGAAAGGAACAGAGCCAACTGAGACAATCGCGAGCGGGAGAACGGCACAGGACAAGCACCACCTTCATCTATCTTTATTCACTGAAAAATCAGCAAATATAAGGAAGATCACAGACGTGTTAGTGATACTTCTGTGACCCTCTTTAAAAGCGAAATGTCATATCTTGAATGCTTTGACAGATGATACATTGTGGTCCTTGTGCGCACGTCTGTGATTTTCCGTATGCATAACAGTTGAAGCCCGCAATAACAAAATCCTGGGGCTACCAAATTCTTGTGGCAACGAAATATTTTCGTATCCCCAGCGACGCCCATAGGATTCAATGCATTTCGTACCTGTCGGCAACGAAATGTTGCTATACTAGAATCCCGCATCAGCGAAATTCGCTGGAATGCAACCCAGCATATTACCACTAGCGCAAGGCTAGCAGGCTCAAAAATGTGCTTACATGCTATTGCTTTCCACTAAAATTGCGTAAAATACCACCACATTATGCTTGTGTGGGCGCCGCTAGTTTTGTTTACAAAAACAACCAAGCACCGGAAGCGCGTCATCGGAAACACGTCATCGCCGCCATCTTGTTCATTGATGCCCGTTTGAAGCCGCACACGTGTTGATACCGATATGTGACGACGGTTTTTGCACGCCTAGTGTGGTGCGTAGGGAGAAAAATGCACCAAAAATAAGCAGATTCCTGTCCCACAGACGTGCAATCGTTTAAGGCACTTGAGATGACGGTCGCAACATTGCCGTGCATCGCGCTGTGATTGAGTGATCATCTGGGAGTACGCATTCCTTGCTTCGAGAATGCTGGTTTTTGTGCCACCGGACAGGCATTGCGTGAGGATTCGGCGCCGGCATAAATTTGCGCCAAGGGGACATAATCTCGATCCACTTCTTTTGGGTATGCGAGATGCCATCGCTTTTGCGCTCGGCACTGGAAGCATCCGGGCCTATGGGTAACAGGGCGTGCTGGATAAATGTTTCTGCATGTGTGGAGCGCTGTTGCTCTGTGTTCGGCACCGAGTTCTGCAAAATCTTGCAAAAGTGATCAAATCTCAGAAAGCAATTGACGGAGAACACTGCTCCAGGGCAGTGCTGCCTCTGCTGATCGACACATGCTGTGCACTTTGTACTGTTGGCAATGCGGTCCTATATCCTTGAGCAAGCTTTCCAAAGTAGGCTAACGAAATTTCGACAGTAAATTTTCGTTCTGCGACACATTACCTATCTGTGCTGTCTCATTTCGCAACATCGAAATTCTCACGAAAGCGAATTTTTGAGCAGTCCCTGCCGACCTCGTTATTGCGAGGTTGAACTGTATTTGCTGATTTTTCAGTGACTAAAGATAGATGAAGTTGGTGCTTGTCCTGTGTCGTTCTCCCGCTCGTGATTGTCTTCGTTGGTGCTATTCCTTTGTAGTTAAAGAATACTCTCAATTTCAGAAACAAAGTAAAACAAGACAGAGTGTTTGCAAATTGCAAGCCGTATACGTTAAGAAATAATTACTTTTGCATGTTTTGATGTACTTGTTACTTTAAAGAGAAAAAAATCTGTACCGATGGCTGTCGCAAAATGTTACTCTTCAGCTCAGCAGCGTCTGGTTACCGTCGCCGCCACCGCCACTCTGCTCGTTGGCCATATTGTAAACACTCGGGTGTCTGGTCGCACATGTTGGTTGATCAGGCATCAGCACCAGCAGTGGGACGAGCAATGACAGTGAGATGAGCACACTGGAATTGGGCGGAAACTTTTGCACTTATTTGAATTTGGGAGGAATATCTACAGGACCTGCGTTAGCGAAAAGAAACCTAAAAGTTTATGCGCACATTGTGGACGGACTCCATAAAGCCGGCATTGACAAGACAATAAAAGAGACGAAGAAGAAGATTGAGAACTTAGGAAACAAATACAGGCAAGTCCAATTTTTATTTTCTACGCTGTGCAAATAAGGAGAATGTATTAGGCAAAGTAGCGTTGCAGGTTGTTTTCTAGCCTGGAGGCCAGTGTAGGCTTATTGTGGGCTATTGCATCGCAGATTGTGTATAGTACGGACACCAGTATCATCACTTCATTTTGTCGAAAGTGTTAATAGACGCGGTGCACTTTTTTTTTCTATCACGCAGTGCATACCTTAATCGAATGCATTATGTATCTTGTTTTAGCATACTGGACCAGCAGGCATATAAAATTCGGCTGCTGAGGTAGCTTTGAGATGTCACACACCAGTCATTCGGGGCGTATAGATAAATGCGGGTGGCGCACTCGGTCGGGTCCACTCGAGATTGAAAATGCCCCGTGTGACTGGTATTATTCGTGCTGTGATGACTTGATTTCCAAATAGGAGAATAGAAAAAAAAAAAGCATCTGTAAGCGAGTATCTCAGTGCATGTGAGGGAACAGCTAATTTCAAGTAACGACAGCTTTTCGCTACCTTGACCTTCAGAGCGCAAATTTACATATGCTGTTCATATATGGTACCTCATTCGGGTGTGTTCTTTACTGTCAGTTCTGTGAACCCATGGTACAAACATATGAGCTTGATAACTGACAATGCAGTTGAAACATAACTGTGCTTTATTTCTGTTGCAGAGATATCAACAAAAAAAAAAAGGCACTGGGTGTGGCTAGATAACGTGGCCATTTTATTGGGAGCTGAACAAGTTCCTTCAAGTGTTGACAACAGCCTGCTGCATCAGAGTGCATGCAATAGCAGCAGCACAGTGGAACGGGTAAGTTCAATACGTATTGTACAATTTTTTCAAATACATTTTTGCAGCAGTAATGTCTTTAAGTATGTAAAATTTTGATATCACAATTTGGCGCTAAACAAAACTCACATTTTTCTTCAAGGCCCTTCCGTTGCTATTGTCTGCGCAACGGACTTTAAACAAACATGCCACAAAACAATATTTGTAACATTTGCAGCGTCATAAATATAAATAGAGAGTTTTAGAATAGGGGCCCCAATAGTTTGGGGCCCCAAAGAGCTTTGCGGGTGTTAGCGTTGGGGCACGCAGGAATAAAGAGTTTTAGAATAGGGTATTACGTTTGCAGATAGCGTCTTGTGCTGACAGCGCCACTACGGCATCAAAGAAAAGCTATTAGAAATAATTAAATAAAATATACCATTTTATGATAGGAATAGTAATTTTGACTTGCGTGTATTCGTGTTTAATTACAATTTAGAGGTTATTCTGTAAGCAGCAAACAATTAGTTGGGCTTAGTTTTGAGCAAACCAACTTTACGTGCCTTCACCAGCCAGGCTTAATCGTGTTAGGCCTACGAGCCATAATATGCACAGTCGAATTCGGAATCAGCAGCGTCTAATGAATCAATCTTCATAACATACGCTAGTTGAGAGAAAGCGATAACCACAGTCACTTCTAGCGTGCAAACTTCACGCGTTACCACGAATCGAACCCAGTTTAGTGCTAGGTTAGAGCCGTCGCTTCGATGGGCGCCGCCATGTTTGCTGACGCAAAGCTTTTGGGGCCGCTATTTGGGCTCCTGCTAAATCGGTGAAATAGCATTCCCAACGCAAAACCCAAATGCAGTTTGCATCTTGTGCATGCGCAGTGGCTTCGACGCTATTTCTTTGGGGCCCCAAAACATTTGGGGCCCCTATTCTAAAACTTTCTACTGCTTAATAGAGTTTTTTCAGTATCTGTGAAATGTTTCACCTGCATCGGTTTATCCATATGAAATTATTGAACAATGAATTGCATTTTTATTGTATTAATTTTTTTTCAGCTCATCAGGGGGCATGGATTCTGGAAACGACTTTGGCTCTGAGAATGATACCTCGGTTGGTGACGGGAGTCTTGTGGACTCTGAAACTTCATCCACAACACAAGGCTCGGCCACCACCAGCGACAAACCGTCACCGTTGTTGAACACATCCAACAGTGGGGAGTGCTCACAAGCGCCAATGCTAACAAGAGAGCTAACAAACAAACCCTGAAGAAAAGGCAGCGTTCATAGTAATTGCTGTTGTCCCAAGTAGTTGAAGAGCAGGGGCAGCTTTGTTTCAGCATAGAGTGGCCGAAAGAGAAGGAGCTGCGGCTACTACTGCTGAGCGTGAAGTACGTTTAGTTGCAGTTCTAGAAAAAATAGCAGGAACATAGTGCTATTCACAAATAAACTGTTTTCTATTTTCTGTATTTACTTCAAGTGACCTCCTCAACTGACACCAAGCAATTCTTAAGGCATACTAAAAAAAAATTTTTAAAAAGATAACAAGTATGCTTCCTACTGTCACGTTTGAGTTCATTTTGTGTTTTGTTGCGCCTGTTTTCATAAATACTGCACAAGGGCAGCTCTGACTTCACAACCTATCGCAGTGGATGCAGTGGTAGTGTGCGACGGTTGCTCCTGCAGAGCATCAGATGCAGTGGCTTCATGTTCCCACTGCTGTACCACAGTGTGTCTGAGGTCTTCACAAATATTATGTAAAATATGTGATTCCCTGATTTCATGCTTTGCATTGGGCAAGGTGCACTCCATTCTCTTCATAATAAACCTAAAGTGAGCTTTCAATCTTTGGAATGCATTTTGCTGCCCTTGATAAATTATAGTTGAAAGCAGCTTCGTGTGTGTCAGGCACGGCATTTGGGAATGGCTTCAGGAGGTTGGTAGTAAGTGGAAATGCCTGGTCACACAGAATAATTGGCTTCACCTCAACACCCTCAATCACAGCCACGGGCAATGACAAGTATGCGCCTTCAACTAACGCAGACAGTCTTGCGCTTGCATGCACATTGGTGTCGTGGCACCTGCCTGGAAGTACATGTGATCTAAAGCAGTACATGTGATCTAACACCGCCAAAAGTATGATGCTGTACCTGCACAGAAAGCAATACATACATACAATTATGCGCTGCACTTTCACTTCAGTCTATTCTGCATTGTAATTTCCTGACCAAATGGTACAAGTCACTTGTGCTCATACTGCTGCTGAAGAGGCCAACGCTAGCAAGTAGCAATAGTTTTGTGCCATGCTAACACGAACTATGCTACAAAATACGCTCTACAAGAAATGTAAAGAAGTTACCTCTCGCAAGTCAAATTTATGAAACTTAGATAACAAACAAGAATGAAAGACCATGAAAAATTGTTATAAGCTTTCAATTTCATACGCAATTTTATCTAGATAAATATGGATAATAAGACGCCCATAAAAAGTTTAATATTTCCCAAACAACAGACACAAGGCCCAATCTGTGTTAGTGAAATGACGTTATAAAAGTTAAAAGAAAACTTTTGTACTGCTTACCATCCTTTATAGTTGTAATCCATGGTGTTCTCCTTCGGTGGCGACACACAAACGTGGCAGACGTCAAGAGCGCCAGCACACTGAGGAAAGCCACTAGAGCAAAAAACTCGCCTCATGTGCTCTGTCATTTCTTGGCAGCAGTTCATATGAAGCCACTTCCCTAGCTGATCAGTTACGGCCTCACAGAATTCTCTGCACAGCATGTTCACAGTTGAATGACCGATGTCAAGGTTTGTGTTATGGTTCTGTCCTCTGCGCTGGAACGCAATCTGTATGATCCCACTGCCACTAGCTCCTCCACGGAGATTGGCTTTTTAAGTTGTGTGGTTTGGCACTCCAAGACAGATCTGCAGGATTCCACCAAATATCTGAATGTAGATGGTGTCACACGGAAAGCTTGTTTGAAGTGATTTTCTCCAAGGTTTGGCACAGTGTCTTCAAACCAATGCTCATTCATTTGAAATGTCCAATGCTCTCGGTGAACAGTGGAGGAAATAGCCATCACAGCCACAACATCGAATGAGTTTGCTTGAATACGCTGCTCAGTTTCATCACTGTGTCTTGCTTGTGTGTCTGTTTGAAGGTGTAATCGTCTCCTCTGATTATTACGCTTTGCTCGTAATGCAAAGTACGCAGTAACTACACCTGCTGCAACTGAGCATCATTGTCCAGTGTCGCCATGTCAGCCATTTTGTTTGTTCTCAATTTATTGGCTACTAAGCTGGCTAAGCCTTGTATTGGCTTGCACTGGCCACACAGTCTGAAATTGAACAAGTTTTTTTATACTCATTGAAATAATGTTTTTTTTCAGTGAAGCGATGTCCCACAGCTATTTTAAATAAATGGATTGGTTTTGCAAGCACTTTATACCTACCTTGTTCTACTTTTGTCGCTAGGTTCTACTTTAGTCGCCAGGTATCGCCACCGAATGACATTAATTTTTCGAGTGTAGCACCTCTGCAAGCAAATAGCAGTTGTTGCACCAAATGCCATTCGCTTCTAATGACATTAAAACACCCAGTGTGACAGGGCTATTAGATTGGCAGACATTCACAAGCATAACAGTAAATTTAATTATCAAGAATTAGTGAAGTAAGTTATGGTGAAACTTACAACTCAGCATGTGAATAATAGGACAGAACAGATGTCAGAACAGCTGGAAAGCACACATATCAGAGGGGCTGGGCTCGTTGAAGCGAATCTGAATGCACACCGCCTCCGGTCCTCAAGTTTTTTTGAGAAATCAGTATTGGACGACACTTTGAGGTGGCTCCGAGGGTGAAAACTTAGTATTTGACGTGTATGAACATCATGTAATAGGTGGTGGTGTCCAAACTAACAAGCAGCAGCACATGCTGGCATAGCCTGACTTGTGGCTACTCAGCTGAAATGCAGGCCTGCAGGATATGTGCAAACAGCTACGGTGTTGTTGCGCGGCTGCCAAGCAAGATATAGGTTCGATACAGTTAAGGAGAAGATGACTGAATTAATTGTAATTCATTTGTTTAGTGTCTTATGCACACAGTATTTGTGAGCACCGCTGCATGAGTGACAGGCCGCTAAAGGTCGTGGCAGCAAGGCCTAGCAATGCAAGCACAATGATTGTGACTAAAGGAACAGAAGAAAAGCATTTACCATTTCAACTGTGATGCGATTGCAATGTCGAAAGTTTGCTTGCACCTAGACGAACATTTTAAGAATCCAAAGCGGCCAGGTTGTGCTGACATTGTTGTGCCAGAATTCAGCTGTGGCACATAGTTGACTTCGCTATCGTGGCTCGATTACCATGCAACAAGAGAAGAAATTCTGAAACAGCAGCGTGCTGTTAGACAAAATGCTTACATTTTACTGCTCACAAAAGCTTTGGAGCTGAGCCTCGAGCTGTCACCATCTTCTGCTTGCTGACGTATCACAGCAACCCATTGTTTCCGTCACTCCTTCTTGCGAGGCATACGCGAGGAAGCTGGTGCCGTTCACAACCATGCACCACATTATTTTGCGAAGGAACTACAGGCGCAGAAGCCAAAAGCGAAACTCTCTCGCGATATGGCAGACATATTGCAGGGAGCCGGAAGTGCGCTGTGCCACCATCTTTTGTACGCCACCTATTATTGCCGTGTCAACAGCATACGACCGAGAAGCATGGCATCATTTGTTCTCCTTTCATGAGAGCCGGGAACCAGATAGCTTGTTGGCATAACATAGAATAAAAGTGTCTTCATGATAGGATAGTCACGTGACCTGTGCCTTTTGTTTTTTTTTTACCGTGTTGAATCTGTAATCTTAAAATCTGAAGGTAAACACAGCATTTCAGCTGTCATCTTGCATAGTTTTTCAAGTGCATTAGTAAAATAAGAGGTCCTCTACTCCCTGTTTGTAAATTCACTCTTTATTCCCCACCTGCCTGGACACTAGGCAAACGTGAAACGTTTCAGAAGAGGTGTTATGGCACGTTAGCTTATGTTATAGTGCTCCAAAGATGCCTACATTATGTTAAATCCTCTGAACGATTTTAGCAACAATTTTACAATTTTAGAGGAAATTTAACAACAATTTAGTTATGTTTTTGTCTTCATTTAGCAACATGTTCAAAAAAAGGTTGGCAACTGTAATTAAGGATGCCAGACATACATCAGTAGAAAGAAACTATCTCTCGCTCAAATATTTTCTTGGTTGAGGCTGAAAAATGTTATCTTTTCATTCTCCTTAATGCCGAACAGGTAAACCTGTTTGAACTGGTTCTAACCATTATATTTTTGCTCCGAAGCTGAACCTGAATTGAACTGGAAAATATACAGAAGCCTGAAACTGAACGCAAACCCAAAAGCTTTTCGGTTCAACACCCTGTCTCCAATACCCTGTGTCCTGCTGGAGGTTAATTTTGATCGGTCAATCAAGTAAACCAAATAAATCTCTTCATATAGTTGATTGCTACAAGTTGTTGCTTGCAGAGTGGTGCGCCACCGGGAGGCATTGGAGGCAAATGTAGGCCGTCGCGACCACCTGCGCATCATTATGCGGGAGGAAGGGGGTCGTCTGCACGGACACAGGGACATCCCAGCCACCCTGCGGCCAGCACGCAGCCGGGGGGACGAGCCTCTCTCAGCGACCACTGGTGAGCTCTGCCTGCTGGCATTTTTTTCCGAGAGCGCAAGCGGTAATCTTAGGCACCATCACAATAACCGCTACATAGGTCTGCATTAGGTATGCTAAATGAGGGCCCTTTGAAAAGCATGCCATTGAGCCTACTTAGCCAGAAACACTTAGCCTTTCTGCAGCTTTTGTTGTAGTTGGAAGACTTACTTTGGATTGCAACAGTGGGTTTTAGTGCCTCACATTTTTTTTAAATTTCTAAAATTTCTATTTATATTGTTACGCATGAAGAAAACGAAGAACGGTGAACGTGCTTGCGGTCCCGAGTGTGGGAAGGAAGAGAATGACGCTGAGTTGATCAACCAGCTGGCCGCTCTTGCGCTCACCTTCGCGACTTAAAGTAAACGGTCCCCTTCATCCGTAAGGGTTATAAACGGTCTGCTTCGCGCGTAACAAAGTGGTGGAGGTGCGGGGTACCGCTCACAACAGCGGAACCGTCGCTGCCGCAGCTTCATCGAAGTGCACGAAATGATGCACAAGTGCACGAAATGATGAAAAAGGGAGTCTTACAAGAGTCAGCTAGTCCGTGGGCAGCTCCAGTGATTCTTGTTAAAAAAAAAAGATGGATCTTGGAAATTCTGCGTCGACTATCGCCGTTTGAATACTTTAACAAAAAAGAACGTGTACCCACTCCCACGTATTGATGACGCAATAGACTGCCTTCATTCCGCCTCTTACTTTTCCTCAGTAGATTTACAATCCAGCTATTGGCAAATTCCGATGCATCCTGACGACAAGGAGAAGACTGCCTTTGTAACCCCTGACGGGCTCTTCGAATTTAATGTGATGCCATTTGGATTGTGCAATGCTCCGGCAACTTTCGAGAGATTTATGGACACTGTTTTACGTGGCTTGAAGTGGAACATCTGCATGTGCTACCTCGACGACGTCGTCATCTTTGGCCGCACCTTCAGCGAACACAACTCGCGTCTGGATATTGTCCTGAACTGCATCAGAAACGCTGGTCTTGTTTTAAACTCTAAGAAATGCCACTTCGGAGACCGCCAAACCCTTGTGCTTGGGCACCTCGTCGACAAGGATGGATCCGCCCTGAACCCCAGAAGACAGTAGCCGTTGAAGCGTTCAGTGCACCGTGCTCTGTCAAGGAGCTCCGTAGATTTCTGGGGCTTTGTTCCTATTTCCGCCGATTTATTCCTAAATTCGCCGACGTCGCGTATCCGTTGACATGCCTGCTACGAAAGGACACCCCCTTTGAGTGGACTCCGGAGTGCGACTCTTCTTTTCGTCAGTTGAAGTTTCTGCTGACGTCACGACCGGTTCTTCAGCACTTCAGTCCTTCAGCTCTGACGGAACTCCATACGGATGCCAGTGGCATAGGTATTGGTGCCGTCCTAGTTCAACGCTACGGTGACCGCGAACACGTGATCGCATATGCCAGCCATTCATTAAGTAGGCCCGAGCAGAATTACACTGTCACGGAACAAGAATGCCTCGCGGTAATATTTGTGGTTCAGCGGTTTCGTTCTTACCTGTATGGATGCCCCTTTACTGTGGTCACCGACCACCACTCGTTGTGTTGGCTTGTGAATCTTCGTGACCCTTCTGGCCGCCTTGCGCGCTGGGCGCTCCGACTGCAAGAATACAGCTTCACCGTCTCTTATAAGAGCGGTCGACGACACGTTGATGCGGGCTGCCTCTCGCGTATGCCACTTAGCACTACGGACTGTGACGCCAACGACTTCGATCACCTCGTGGCTTCTGTGTCGCCGCGTTTTCCAGACTTCCACTGCTTCAAAACCGAACAGCGAAAAGACGATAAATTAACACCGCTCTTTACCGCTACGACCGCCTCGATGACAGCAAACTATTTCTGTGTACGTGATGGACTCCTGTATAAGAAGAACTTTTCCAGCACTGGCGCACGTTTTCTCCTAGTGGTACCGGAGAGCCTTCGCACAGCGATTCTGAGTGCTATGCACGACGACCCTACGTCTGGCCATCTAGGTTCGGCGAGGACGCTCTACCGGATTCAGGAACGCTTTTATTGGCCTGGAATGCGACAGTCTGTTGAGACGTATGTGGCCAGCTGCATGCAGTGTCAGTGCCACAAACGGCCATCTACTGCTCCAGCTGGTCTCTTGCAGCTGATCCCACCTCCAAGCACGCCTTTCCAACAAGTGGGAATTGACTTCGTAGGCCCATTCCCAAAATCAGCCAAGGGAAACCGTTGGATAGTTGTTTGCGTCGACTACCTCACACGCTACTGCGAGACGGCGGCCGTGCCCTCCGCAACTGCCACTGACGTTTCAACATTCCTGCTGCAATATGTCATCCTGCGACATGGTCCGCCTCGCGTGGTCATCAGCGACCGTGGACGACAATTCACAGCGGACGTCATAGAGGAGCTGCTTCGTTTGTGTGTTTCCCACTTGCGTCACTCGACACCATACCATCCACAAACGAATGGGCTTACGGAGCGTACCAACCGAACAATTGTAAACATGCTATGTATGTTTCATCCGACCACAAGAACTGGGATGACGTACTGCCTTTTATCACGTACGCGTTCAACACCGCGAAGCACGAGACTACCGGCTATAGCCCTTTCTTCCTGCTGTACGCACGGCCACCCCGGTACACAATCGACACTTTTCCCTTTCTGTAGTCATGAAAATCCCACTGTCGCCGAGACTCTCTGCCTTGCCAAAGAAGCTCGTCGTATTGCTCGTTTGCGCACTTTGGCATCGCAGGACAGATCAAAAGCACGCTACGACATTCGCCACCGTCCGGTAACCTATCGCCCTGGTGATTTAGTCTGGCTGTGGACTCCAGTACGGAAATGCAGGTTATGCCAAAAGCTTTTGGCCACCTACGATGGACTGTATGTTATTATTAACAGACTCACGGAAGTCACGTATAACATAGCTCGCCTCACGGCGAGTGGTAGAAGAGCTGCCAAGACACAAGTGGTCCATGTCGCCCGCTTCAAATTGTTCACGTCACGACAAATGGATTGACTCGCCCGGCGGGCTTCGTCTGCGACGAGAGGAAGGTTACGCATGAAGAAAACGAAGAACGGTGAACGTGCTTGCGGTCCCGAGGGGGGGAAGGAAGAAGAGAACGACGCTGAGTTGATCAACCAGCTGGCCGCCCTTGCGCTCACCTTCATGACCTAAAGTAAATGGTCCCCTTCATCCGTAAGGGTTATAAACGGTCTCCTTCGCGCGTAACAATATGTGATACTGCCAGTCTCAGTGAGACCAAAGCAGGTGGGCATGAGTTAGACAGTTCTACAAAAAAAAAAAGAAAATAAAAGAAAGCTAATGCTACATGGTACAGTAAAATACAAAAATGGGGAAAAAATATTTTAGGTACTGAAAAAACACCAATGACGATGTGAAATACAAAAATTTTCGTTAGTATGACATCACTCAGTAACAAATATAATATTACTAGAATTTATGTAGAACTAGCGAATAAATGACCCATCAAAATTATAGAACTTTTACAGATAACGACGCAGAAGTGATCAGGTTGTGGTAGAAATTTTATGCGTAGTAAGCAAATATTATAGTGAAGATATGGGGGCATGTTGATTGGCATCTTCTGTGTTTGATGTCTCTAGTACGTTGATGAACGATGAAAATGATGGAGAAGAAACCAAGTTCAGAAGATTCCATTCTTTGACCGCACGTGGGAAAAGTGAAAACTTGAACATGTCATTGTGAACACTGTACTGGTTTAATGTAAATGGTCATTTTGTTCTCAAAAGACGTGATGTAGACAAAATAATGTACAGCTGAACCTGGTTATATTGAACTCGCAAAAAAGCGCCTACCAGTTTGATATAGGGCATAATTTGATTTAATGCTGCCAAAGAATTGGACGTCGTAAAAGCACATACCCTTTATAAAAGCACTTTATTGATGAAACTAGCTTAGTTTCGCATGAAATATTCCTGTATCTTCCTCCGCTTGGGCAACTTCGCTGCCTGCGACAGCATGCTGTTCTCCACATTGTCTAAAGAGTTGGAGAAGCTGAAGCCGCAACCTTCTATGTTTGCGCAGGAGCGCTGGACTAGTGCAAGTGCACCTATAGCCTTGGAGGATGTGGGCAAAGGATTGTCGTTGCTTTTCTCACTTGTGGTCGGTACGATGTCGGCAATGTAGTCTTTATTTTCGGGCTTTCCCATGGTCGCGACACCACCATCCATACTCCCAAACTTTTTGATCGTTGATCTGTCAACAGCTTCCGTAAATTGTGACAGCTCGCTCCAAACTTTGGTGACACCGGCGACGGCTTCGTCACACTCTTTAAGCATTTTCAGAGTCATCACCGGGCATGCGGAAGCTGGCACATCTGAAGAAGTTTCAGATGAACCACTTGTACACGGCCGCCTCGACGTCACGGCTGTGAATACGCATCGGGCACCATGGGCACTGGGTCGTTTGTCCGCTTTAGCCTTAATCTCCCCCTTTTTCTTCTAGATTGTGCTGAGAGTGCACCTCGGAATCTCGTATGCTGCGGCGACCTCCGAATTCTTACTGCGTTCAACTCAATTTATGTTCACGGCAAAAGGCAAACTCAGTGCGCTTCATGCTAGCCATCACGGCAAAACCGTGGGAGAAGGCCCACAAGACGGTAGCACAATGAATGAGAAAAGCAGCACAGCACAGAAACTCGGACTTCCACCATCTTGCGCGACAAGGGCACAAGAGCCTCTGATTGGCTGTCTGAGCAAGTGCTGTGGGCGGGCCAGGATTATGTTTTGCAGGGGGGTGTCGCCGACTTGCCCGACATGGCGCAGTCACGGTAGGGAGAGTGAATGGATGGAGCCGCACCGCCAGGCTAAACCACATTTAGGATACGTTTGTGGGTTTCCCCGCCACTGCGAAGGAAGGCCAACTTCTGTGGACACTTTTGCGCCGCTTGATGTTCAATATATTGGGAGTTGCTGTTATTTTTGTTCAGTGTAACCGTAAATTTTGCTATATATATTCATAGTATGCTGTGTTCAGAAATTGTTCGATATAGTCATGTTTGACTGTACTTAGCTTGGTCTATCTTATAACTGCCTGCATTAGTTGGTAGATGAATTTTAAATGGGCTTCTCTGGCCCTAACAGAGTGTTTTAAGGCCTGCATCAGCTAAGAGGTTTGTAGGGGAGTCGTAGGGCCTTTATCTGTTAAAGATGAAGCACATAGTTTATCTTTGCACCTTTTCTAGTTTTGATATGTTAATGGAAAGCTCAAGCCGTTTTCCTGGCACGCACACTTGAAGTACTCATGCTGTCCCTTTGATGTTTCAAAAATAATAGAAGCGCTTTCATCGTGTGCAGTGTGCAAACAGTGTTTCTCTACGAGCCAAGAATGTCCTGCAGTTTCAAGCTCGAGCGGTGGTACAAATGTAGGGCAGCTTTCTGAGATGAGCTATTTAATGAGTAACGACTACAGTCACATAAAACCTTCTGTAAATCCTTATAAACTTGCTTGCGAAATCTATTAGTGGTTCTAATAACTGGAGTTTGCATTTAAAGCAGAAGGGGTTTTGGTATAGTATGAGCACCTCGCACCCCTGTTGGATCGTGGCCACTGCAGTCAGGAGCTGAGCCTGTGGCTTTATGCTCAATAGAAAAATTCTCATAGCTGCCTAGCAGCTATGAGGAGTTGGGACATCCTGTTGGGACACCAACAGGGTGGGGACACAATAGTTGGGACACCCTGTATCTGTTGCCCTGCGATGCAACATCTTTACATAAAATGCATGGTGCATTCCTACTACATGTGAAAAAAGCACTAAACGCAGTTTCTGTTCCAGTACATCCATGGTGCTTTTTGTTAGTATTTTGGCTTGCATTCAGCCTATTCTGTTGGCAATGCTGCTGTGGAACTCAACTTTCAACCGGTTATAAAAATGCCTGTATTCCTGTCCAGTGAAGCAGCTAGTTATTTTGACTCTACTCCACCACTCGTTTTTCTGTGACAACACGAGTCCTAATCTGCTAGCGTTCCGCGTATGCGCCGATCCATGCTTCTGCAAGAATGTCTCGCAAGGCCTTGTACGAACACGCCACCGTTCGCGTGACCGTACGCGCGAACGACCAGGCACTGTTGTTCAGCATGGGGCGAACATATTTGCTCGTTATCCGGTCGCGGTGAGTCGGAATTCCTAGATTTGTCCCGCGCTCATCGGCATGTTTTGTGCATAGCAACTCGGCTAGCAGGCATTGATCTATGAAAGGTGCAATAAATGCCCTTGTGATTGTTTGCACTACTGTGTTGTCGTTCCTTTGTCACAAGAGCATGGGTGAGAACCCCACACGGTAACGATTTCAGAGTATCAACTAATGCATTAGGGCTATGGAAAAAAAAAACTATATAATAATATGTTATTCACCGCATATCAGATAAAACAATCGAAATTCTGTCTGTTGTGCGGCGTTTTTCATGCAGAATAATCGTGAAATTTGTGTTGCTAAATTCCACTTAACCGAGACGGTGTAAAAAGATTGCCTGCGTGAGTTCGTACCTGCCGTGATTGAGTATAAACCCCACGCAAGCTATCTTGTGTGTGACGGCGACAAGCAACACGATGGAGATGGCTGTCGTGTTCGCTTGTTGCCTACAAGTCGTACCGCATGTGAGTGACGACTTTGAGTGACATCTCCTCAGTGTTGCTGGTATGAGGGCAGCAAATATGAGCCAAAACTCGCATGATGCTTGCCTTATTAATTTAAGTTTGTGTTTTACTATAAGGAGCAGTGTAAGATATTTCTGAAGGTCCTGCAGTAGGTTATCCTTGCGTGTATCAAAATTTAGTCTTTGCTTGTTTTGTGCGACATTCGGTAGCGCTTGACTGATGTACATCTCCAGCTTCATACTATTGGCTAGTCGCTCATAGCACTTCCAAGTGACGAGCAACGAATTCTAGATTTCCAGAACCAAGCGATCGAATGACAAGAACAAGCGCTGTGTTCGTGTGACCACCCATTTCGTCACTCAAAGCCATTGCTCATCACCGTTGCGCACAAGATCTCTCTCATGGGATTTGGGTTTTATTGCGAAGTGCATCCCGCCAGCACGCCAATTGCAAAAGCCAAGGAGAGCAAAAGCACGCTGCGCCAACATTGTATGTTGGCGCATCTGTGTCGTTTGAGATGAAGCTGCAAATTTTGCAAGACTCAAAGTATGAGCTCGCGCATTCGGTGAAAATGAAAAGGGCAGAGATGTAAGGGTAAATGGGACCGTGTTTACTCTGCAGAAGATATGGCCGGTACAACAAGTATGGCCAAACGTTAGGTTAGCCCCACTATGTCGTCTCTTTCGTCTTGTTGGTGATTGTCGTCTTTGTCTCTCATGTGGCACCGTGACATAACCCCCGGCAGCGAAAATGCTGACCCGGCGCCTTCTAGATGACGGCCACATGATATGGCTTGGGACGACCCACGTGGACGATGTCGGTTGACATCGACGACAGGCAAGCATCGGCAGGAGCTACTTCATAAGTCACATCACTGAGCTGTCGGAAGACGCGGTAAGGGCAAGAGTACCGGGAGAGCAGTTTTTTCTATAGGCCTATACGCTGTGAAGGAGCCCAAAGGAGAACAAGGTCGCTGGCAGAGAACTGGACATCACGATGATGGTTGTCATAAAGAGACTTCTGTCTTGCCTGCGACTTAGAAAGGCGACGGTGGGCAAGCTGGCGTGCCTGAGTGGCTGTAGCTATAGCGTTGCGAGTGTACTCAGATGGGGACTCAAGAGCAGTTTGCAGGAGCATGTTGAAAGGCAATGTCGTGTCATGTCCTAAGAGAAGTTTGAAGGAGGAGTAGAGAGCGATGTCGTGACATACCGAGTTGTGCACAAACGTCACAAATGAAAGCGTGGCGTCCCAGTCACGATGATCTGAGGAGACATACATCGAAAGCGTGTCTTTAAGTGTTCGGTTCAGGCGTTCAATGAGACCGTTCATTTGAGGGTGGTATGCTGTCGTAAACTTGTGTTTCATGCCACAAGAGCGAAGAAGATCTTCAGTAACCCGAGATAAAAAGTAGTGGCCCCTGTCTGTGAGGAGCTGGCGAGGAGCTCCATGGTGTAAGATGACGTCTTGGAGCAGGAGGTCTGCGACGTCAGTAGCACAACTGGTCTGGATGGCTTGTGTGATGGCATAGCGAGTTGAATAATTTGTTGCAACAGCTATGTACTTGTTTCCTGCTCTGGAGGTAGGGAAAGGGCCCAACAGATCGAGGCCAACACGATAAAACGGTTCGGTGGGTATATCAATTGGCTGGAGGGTTCCAGCCGGAAGCAAAGCAGGCTTATTACAACGTTGGCAGGGTTCGCAAGCAGCGACATAATGTCGCACGATACGGTAGAGTCCAGGCCAGAAAAATTGTCGCCGAACACATTCGTAGGTCCTGGAAACACGTAGGTTGCCAGCAATGGGGACATCATGGAGTTGCGCGAGTACAGTTGCCCGGAGATGAGAAAGAATTACTATCAGCAGTCCATGTCCTTCTGTGCGCATATTTCGGTGGTATAAGATGCCGTCCAAAACGAGGAACAAGTTAAGCGAGGGGTCTGACGGGTCAGAACGGAGGTGACTGATAAGGTCGCGCAAGGATGTATCACATGCTTGCTCCTCGCTGATGTGGTGGAAAGCAGGGAGTGTGAATATTCCAGCAGTTGCATCACTGGGGTCAGGAGTAAGGAGTGTAGCCTGCCGAACACTGTGTAGGGGAATTCTTGAAGACGTAGTGCCCAGTGACCTAGACGACCCATTGGATCCTTAAGTGTCGAGAGCCAACAGAGAGCATGATGGTCCGTGGTAACAGTGAAAGGTCGACCGTATAAGTATGGCCAGAATTTGCTCACTGCCCGTACAAGTGCGAGGCACTCGCGCTCTGTAATGGAGTAATTGCATTCAGTGTGTGAAAGCAGGCGACTTGCGTACGCATATTTACACCATATTTACCAAATTTACCATTTTTTACACCATATTTACACCATGTTTACCGAGCATACCATATTTACACGAATGTAAGTCGGCTCGAATGTAAGTCAACTCCCCCCCATATCGCGTGTGACAGGGAAAAAAAAAGAAGAGCGTACCCAAGGGTGCATTCGATAGCGAAAAGTTATTGGTAGCTGGCATGGTCACTGGACTTCTGCCATTGTCCTCACTAGTGCAGCCATCGTCATCACTGCTACAGTCCCACAGTGCGTCGTCTAGCGAAATTCCACATTTGGCGAACGACCGCACCACGACATCTTGTGGAACAGCAGCCCATGCTGAATGCACCTAACCACACACAGTTCAGGGAGGCTCTTTTGACAGGTCTGGTTGGTGTAAGTTCGCGGTCTTCTGCTGCCAGCCACTCGTACTCACGGTGCAGCAGGTCCTTAAAAGGCAATGATCCGGGCTTGTTTCATGACCATGTCGCACTTCACTGGCAGGGACCAATCATGCATTTCAGCGCCGTACACTGCAAGCTTGGCCTACAGCTCTGGAAAGCATCCAGACTTCGGCCCGCTGGAAATTCTTCACTTGCCGTCGCAGGTGAAAATTTTGCTACACTGCAGTCATCACTCATCATCATCATCACTTGCGGCCCGCTGCGCAGTGATTTGTTTCTTCAGCGTAAAGAATGGCGGCCCTCTTGAATGCTGCTGTTAACGTGCGCCAAATGTTCAGTGGGCCTGGAGCACTCATGACAACTGAGAAAGCATGGAAGTAGCATGTAGCTGGCAGTAAAGTCGAGCGCGTCAAACTAAGAGCTAGCTACAGGGAAAGAGAAACACGTGAGGGGTGTCTGCTCTTCCATGAACTATGGACACTCCCCGCAAGCCATAGAGTTTCTCGTTATAACACCTAGAGAGAAATCTGGCACCACCGTCTATGGGAGTTTCTTAAGAGGCGCTGTGCCGTCATGGGAATGACAGTATATATGTGTCTGTGATGCTTGTGTTGGCTGATGTTGTAAGAGGCTTCGTCTAAAACGTTGATATGGCTACACAAATAACTCGTTCTTAAATTAAAATCTTCATAAAAAGTTTTCATTAACCCATATTACATCTTCCAACGAAGTTTACTCACCTACAATGCATACCCAGGTGAAGAAAAGCAAGAACAGACAACAAACTGTTCCAAAGCGAGCGCGAACCTTGTCGTCTGTCCTCTAACTTTAGCGGCCCACTGATACTTCTTACGTTTCATATAATTGTACATGCAATAACAACTTCTCATAGTTAAAAAAAAAACAAGTTTTGTGTTATAATAAAGCTAAAACAGCTTCTTACATGCTGGTTTAGTTGAAAATGAATCACCATGACAGACGGAACAGTGGTTGCCAGGCACATCTTCAAAGTGTCTGGGCTGTCCGAGAACGATGCCAATCCGAAGTCACAATATACCGGCATTCCCCTGCGTACCACAGCGCAGCAGCGCCAGATTTCCCTCTAGGTAACATCGCGAGAAACTCTATGCCACAAGCGCTGCCATTCTAAGGGTGCTGCCATGAATGGAACAGCGGCACGTGCATCAACTGTCGACACCCCTCCTCCATGAGTGTTGTGTGCACTGTAAAACTCTCAAAAATGTTGGAAAATCCTTCTGAAAAGCGAACAAACGCACGGGATAGTGAAAAGCTACGGGTAGTGCCATACAGCAAACATAAAATTGTAACTACGTTCTCGTTGGTCTCGCTTTTTTGGCGGTGCCAAGTTTTGGTTTCAATTGTAAGTCGACCCACCCACTTCAGATTTTCAAATTAAAAGAAAAAACAGGTAAAAAAAAAAAGACTCGAAACTGATAAAGGCCATCTAGCGTAACAAATGCGGTCTTCTCACGGTCGATGGCATCGACGGCAATCTGCCAGTAACCGGAGCACAGGTCTATCGATGAAAAATATGTCGCACCTTGTAGACAATCCAATGCGTCGTCTATGGGTGGCAGTGGATAGACATCCTTTTTTGTTATCTTGTTTAGATGGCGGTAATCAATGCAGAATCGCCAGGTGTTGTCCTTTTTTACCAAGACAACAGGAGAAGCCCACGGGCTAGACGATGGTTCAATAAAGCCCTTGGTAAGCATCTCATCAAACTTCTGTTGTATTACTTGGCGCTCAGCGTGTGACACACAATAGGGCCATCTGTGAATAGGCGCTGCATCGCCTGTATGTATGCGATGCTGAACTAGGGAGGTTTGTCCCAAAGGCCGACCGTCAAGGTAAAAAATGACGAAATAAGATGTGAGCAGATGACGAAGATCGTCCGTTTGTGTGGGGGTAAGGGACAGGGCTATCATCTTGGTAATGTTGCGTGTTGGAGGCGACGTGGTGGAATGAGAATTGCAGGTGGAATGAGAATTGCAGGCGGCGGAAAAGTTGGAGGAAGACGGAAGAGGCAAGAGGGAAGAAAGGTTGTACTCGTGTGACAGCAACAGTGTGGTGAGAGAGATTCCTTTTGGGAGTACCTTAGGGCAGAAGCCAAAATTCAGGAGCGGAAGGTAAGTTTTGTTAGCCAATTCGGTAACTACGGTGTGAGGAAACGACACGCCGTGCAAAAGTAAGGCACTGACATAGGGAGTGATGACATAGTCACCATTCAGTACACGGGTTGGGCACAGCAGTGATACAAGTCATCATTGTCTGCGGAGATAGACAAACAAAGTCGGCGCAACAGAGCTAGATCGGTATGGTATCAGTAAGGGCGGTAACATCAGGGAAATCAAGTTTGACTACACCAGCCGAGCAGTCAATTATAGCTGAGTGGGCAGATAAAAAATCAAGGCCAAGGATCACGTCGTGAGGGCAGTGATCAAGTACACGGAACAATACAGATGTGTGGCGACTGCCGACGCTGACACGAGCGGCACACATTCTTAGCGCAGCAGGAGTTACCCCATCAGTGATTCGTACAACGCAGGATTTGGCAGGAGGGAACACTTTCATGAGCCGCTTCCAGAGATCAGCGCTCATGACTGAGATGTGTGCGCCGGTGTCGATCAGGGCAGTGACAGGTAGGGCATCAGCTTCCACGGCGATTAGCTTCTGATCTGTTAGCAAGGTAAGGAGGGGATTTGCAGGTCAAGAGCCCAATGCAGCGTCAACACCGGGAGCTGCATCCGTCAGTTTTCCGGGGAATAGCGTACATAAGGGTGAGGCGGTGAAAAATGACGGGGCAGGAGCGAGCAGGACTGACTGCTGTGCGGCAATGGCAAACGGCTCGAGCGTCTAATGGATGCAGAAAGGCCGCGGTCATGGTATGTCGGGAGCATTTGGAGCATGAAATGGCTGGCACTGGTTGTCATTGTAGCGGTAGTAGAATGTAGAGCGTGAAAACGAGGGCTGATGATAACGGCAATAGTTAGAAATGCGCCCCATGCCACTACAATGGAAGCATATGGGCTTGTCGTCTGGTGTTCACCATTGGGCGAGATCTCGGTAGCGTCAAAATGTCGGTGCAAGTCGATGAAGAGGGGCAGGGCTAACCGGAGGGGGTGTTATGGAGCACACGGGTTGAATTCCTGTGTTGGCCAGCTATTCAAGGACATTTGCGCGGATGAGGGAGATCATCGATTGCGCATCCTCAGAAGAGTGCACGAAAGAAGATGGTGACGCAGCCTCGATTTCGTGCCGTACAATTCGGACAACGCTATCTGGAGTGGACGATTAAAGGGCTAAATGAGCGTCTTCGCACGATGATGTAGCAGCGGTGTTGGGAAGCTGCACAAACTGTCTGCCAATGTGAAGGCTCTTTGCGTCTTCGAAACGTCTGCACTCATGGATAATTTCGTCTAACGTTGAGTAGTCTTTAAAAACGAACAAGTTAAACGCATCATCGGCGATGCCTTTCAGAATGCGCCTCACTTTGTCAGCCTTGGGCATACTGGCATCGACGTGGCGGCAAAGAGCTAGGACATCAAGGATGTACACAACGTACGACTCGGTAGCTGCCTGAGCCTGACAGGATAGATCTTTCACAGCGGTGCACTTGCGACCAGCAAGCTTGCCGAAGAGGTCGCGAAGTTTTTGCTTGCATACGTCCCAGCTGGTCAACTTTTCTTCGTTTGTGTCATACCAGGTGCATGCTGGTCCCTGGAGGTAAAAGAGAAGGTTTGTGAGCATCACTGTGCCGTCCCATCGGTTGTGTGCAGCGATGCGTTGGTATATGCCAAGCTATTCTTCGATGTCGACTTTGTCGGTACCGTTACCAGAGGAGGTGCCAGAGTCGCACGGATGGGTCAAGACGACTGACGGTTGCGGTGTCGCGGATGCTGACAACCCGGGTGCGCCGGGTGGTGGTGCCGCGCTTAACCCAGTGGCCTGGTCGTCCGTCAGCATGGCAGGACGGCCAAGCAAAAGCCCGCTGTGGAGTTCCGTCCTGTGCAGTACCCCGCACCTCCATCAAAAATGAAACGGGCAGAGATATAAGGCTAAATGGACCATGTTTACTCTGCAGAAGATATGGCCGGTACAACCAGTATTGCCGAACGTTAGGTTAGCCCCACTACAGCGTCTCTTTTGTCTTGTTGGTGATCATCGTCTTTGTCCCTCTTGTGGCACCATGACAGTATCAATGATTCTGAAAATTGTGATCGTGAAGGCTAGAACCAGTGACCATGCTGATCAACGGAAATGGCAGGCTTTGTGTGCCAGGGCGAAACCCCCATGTATGAAACCAGCACGGTAGCAGCCGCTGACATTACCGAACTCTGGGAGCACGTCGCTACTGGCAGTTAGGTGGTGCTTCAATGGTGGAGTTTCTGAGTACAGATAGCGCTGCCTCATTCTGCGAAGCTTCTATGACAGCGCGATCATTGTAGTGACAGATGGCGGCATTGTGCGACGGGGGCGGTGATATTGGCAGTGGCTTGTCTGTGACACCGACCCCAATGTTCACGCAAAGTGCACTGTCATCGATAGAGTTGCTTATTGATTTCATGCACAGTAAGTTATAGCTGCCACTGTTCGCGCAGCCGCTGGACATGATGCACACCGCAATTGTGAAGCTGAAACTTCCGTGAATGCAAGTAGCAAAATTGGTTTTGGAGCTGCGAAGGTATGTTCGGCAGCTTTTTTCTTCTTTTTTTACGGCAGTCCATATATAGTGATGATCAGTTATAACAGTTGGATTTTTCGTTCTTGGTATCGTTATAAGTGGACTGCACTGTCACGCAATTGCCGCGCGACTGGCTGGTTGAGGCACATTGCGTATATTCATGGGATTCTTTCTGCTGTATTGGGAGTTTTGAGAAGTTGAGAAGGGTGGTCTCAGTGTGCCTCAGGTGCCGCCAACACCATTTTTCTTGTTGACAACTTTAAAAATGCTTCCACGGAGATTTCGAATTTTTTGCAGCACCATCTGTGACCGAAAAACAGAACTGGACCTGTAGGTGCTCTCAGACTTTCTTTGGTGAGACAAATTGGCACTTCATAGAGTGGGCTAGCCCAACTTGTTCATGGTAGCCAGTGTGCAAAACTGTGGATGTGTCTAGCTGGTCTGTGTTAGGTATATGGTTAAGCAATGGCTTTTGTGCGGAACTTTCCACAGTTTTCATGGATGGCCAATCTGGCGTTGGAGCGCCAGCGCTAGGCTGACTGATGGCAAGGGCATTATGAAGCCAGCAACACTGAAGCAGCTCAGCGATGGAGGTGCAAATAAATCCATGCTGTTGTCATGCCATTATCGTCCAACACAATTCCATCACAAGTCCAGCATCATGGTCTTGTAATATTTGGACAGCTTAGCAAATTTAAACCATGATGCTCTCATTTGATGTGGACAGTCATCCCCTGGTGATTTCTGCCAATTTTTTTTTTGGACACATGAAAATATTTCTGAAGTGCAATGAACCAACCAACAGTGAAGGTTCCTTGGTTATTCTGTTTAAGTGAAGTCCCACAATGGAGGATGCACTCTAGGGCACCGCACAGGCTGGGCTGCTGGCGAGGCCAGGGTCAGTAAAGCAATTTTTGGCATGCTCGAACCGGGCCTAATACCCTCGTGCTTGGGCTCAGCTTGGGCTTGAATTTATGAGCTCACAGGCCAGGCTTGGCCATGTTCACTGATGATAGGCCTAGACCGGGCCTTTGAGTGCAGGCGGGCACTCCGCATACATCCAAGGAATTATATATGAGCCTCATGTGACAAGTTGGAAAAACTGGCTCTTAATTACCTTAGCAAAAAAAAAAAAAAAAGTTACGGTCCTATTTGGTCTTGCTGAAAGCTTTTTGAAAAGGCAGTGACTACAGTGACGGGGCCCGGTACTTTAACATCTGCACTACAGTGACGGGGCCCGGCACTTTAACAACAGCACTACAGTGACGGGGCCCGTCACTTTAACAACAACACTGTAGCGACGGGGCCGTCACTACATGCGTCACAATGTCGGTATTGGGGGCGAGCATAGAGTTTCCTACAAAAACTAACGGGGGCGAGTGCTTACGGAGTCGCCATCTGTCGGAAGCGCCTCACTTGCGTAGTCTGAGGGATAACGCGGCGCGCTCCGCATAGGTAGGTTTGGCTATCGGCACTAAATAAACATACTACGCGGGAGCTCTCCTGGACATTTTTGCAGGTACTCTCGAAATGACAGAAGCGTCTTACCATTAAAATAATAATCTTAGACAAACAGAAGGCACAGAATTAGACGCTATCTCGTTACCTACTACGTACGGTAAGCTGGGACACTGCGCGTGGTCGCCGCGATCGATTCCCCCAAACCAGTTTCTTGCGTTAAAGGTAGCACTCGCTGAGAGAAAACTATGTGAAATAAGTTCTTATAGTGGGCCGTCTTTGTAACCAAATGGAGTATCACAGAATGAAGCTTCAATGCAGCGATCGTACGGGTTTGCCTTGACCGACTGCGCGTCTGCATGCATGTCCGCACACAATGTTTCGCTTTTGCTACAAGAGCGTTTTCGCACCGTGCCATGAGCTTTATGCCGCAGTATATGAGCATTTGACCGTACGTAAGCAACCATTGTTGCATGTACACTATCAGAGCTGTTAAAAAATAATTTCGTTATAGCTAGGGACTTCAACGTCTATACGGCGACTTGTGCTGTGCCGTCGTGATGATTCAGTGTTTTCTTTTTCTTTTCTTCTAAAGTCTCCGAAGCTTCAATATCATTATTTCTCAAGTTGCATCGCACTGGATGCTTATCGGTCTTCTAAGCGAGCAATTACCCGCTGCTTCTTTTTTTTAAATCTAGTACAGTATTCATTGCCTGGTGCTACACAAGCATCAACATATGCCATGCCCTTTATTTTTAATGCGCCTTGTACCATTCCCTTTCCATTTTAGTAAACTTTCTTTCTTTCTTTCTTTCTTTATTACCATCATCATAGGTGTTACACTGCATACGCAAAAAACTGTTGGACCCAATAGGCGCAAGCTAGTGGATGGGTCCGGGTGTGAAATATAATACACATTCGGTACAAGCATAGGGGGATCAATGCAGAGAATGAATGCAACACATTAGCACATTAAAAACAGAAAAAAAAAGAATTTTTTTACAGCATGCATAAAAATTATCACCAGTTACATAAATTATCAAACCGCAAAAAAGAGAACGCCTAGCAGGAATACAGGCACCAAATTAGTGGTTTATAGCTAATAAATATGATTGTAGTGCTTTGCCGAAATTGTTGCATTTTTTTGGGAGGGTATGTTGTTCCATGTCTCCAAAGGCTATCAGGGGACACAAGATTGGTGAAAAAGGAATTGAAGTCGCCCCTGAGAAAGTTCCTTCAGCGGTTCTGGACGACAGAGTTGAGATAGGTGAAATTCGGAACTATTTCACCGATAATGAGTGGGCCGCGCTCACTGCAACAATTACTCAGAAGCGTAATCATAGTTTGTGGACATGTAGTGCATGTCAGCAAAGGATTCATGATAACGCCATTGGGTGTGACGCGTGCCTGAAGTGACTGCACTTTAAATGGGTGTCTGTCACATCTATGCCAGAAAGTAAGGTGTGGTCTTGTCGGAATTGTGTGAAATTTTCGAAATTATGCAAAGTTTTCTCAATATGGGTGTGTTGAAATTACGCTAATCAAAGTCCCATTACCATTTTTTTTTGTTTTCTATAGAATTTTTATATGTGATGGGCGAATATGTTGACACAAAGGAGTAACCCTTAGCTTGAAATGCTCTAGTTTTCTTGGGAAAACGTTTTATATGACAAGAAATGGAGCATGCTATTTTTGCGATTTTGCAAAGTTCCAAGTCTGGGGCCCTCCTGCATGCACAATTTTTTTTGTCATGCTTGAGTATTTTCTCATGTAAGCCTAACAGCTTGTTTGTTTCAAACACTATTTCTTTTGTTGTCTTCTTATTCTGGGAAAATTCCTAAACATTTCTCCACAAGCTACGCGCTACGAAGAAGCCACTTTTCAGCCCAACCTTCACGCAAGATGTATCGAGATTTGATCACTGATCGCTGAGAAAATATTCATGTGCAACAAAAATCGAAATCGCAAAAACGCTATTCTCCACAAGGGCAGCGGATTGGGCGAGTTGGTGTTGCATGGTAACTATAAATTCAAACAGCGCCGTGTTTGTCTCCTCCTCACTCTGGTCCTGTCGTTTAGCGCTGTTTGAATTTATAGCTATTCTCCACCTTTTGTCATATACGATCATGGTCATGGGACGTCGAGTACCGTTCTTATATCAACATGTCCATATATATGTTCGTATTTTTGTCATATGTCAATGTGGTTAAAGAGCCGTACCCTGCCTCTGTAGTGTAGATGTTGAAGTGTTGGGCGCCGTCACTGTAGTGCAGATGTTAAAGTGCCGGGCCCCGTCACTGTAGTGCAGATGTTAAAGTGCCGGGCCCCGTTGCTGTAGTGCACACGTTAAAGTACCGGGCCCCGTCACTGTAGTCACTACCTCTTGAAAAAGAGTTCATCTACAAAAACAAACTTTGTTCCTGCGAAACAAATAAAAGTCGCGGTTTCACCTGAAAGGCAAAGCATTGACTGCATTAGCCACAGCTAGCTATACAAAGTAAGGATATGTTATCATTTTGGTTTGCTTACGTTAATGCAGGGTTGCTTGCCCGGTAGTGTATTCACACTTGCACGATTCGAATTGTTCTGGCCACCACTGAGACAGATCAACAGTGGGGAAGAGTAACAACGAAGTCGATTGTTAACGAAACATGCATATAATTAAAACCAAGCATAACACAGACAAACCAACTAAATGAGATGCCATAATTAACAAACACGTTCATGCAACTCTAGATGTTCTCACACAACTAAACAATTATTTACTACCGTAAGGTCCGTGAGCAGTCACAATTACTTGACATGTGGTGCGGTGCAGCTCAGAGCATCGGTCGCGTGAGCATCAGCGGCTGCTTGCTTCTTTAGGATCAGCCGCAGCTTGGCTAAGGAGTCACAGGAGGTGAATGGTAGAAAGTTCTTGCCTTCCGCTCCATGTCACCAGGATCTGTGAAGACCACAGGCTGGAGGTAGGACTGAGTCCGGACCGTAGCTGAAGTCTTGAAGCTCGGGCCTGGAGCCCGCCAGTTTCGCATCTCTACTCGGCGTTCCTGACGTCTTGAGCTTCAGACCCGTAGTCCGACAGCCTCGCTTCTTCCACGCTGCACACTGGAGTTCTCGACAGAAAAAAAAAAACGAACTTGTTTCTCTTCTCTTCTCCTTATTCCAGAACTCGGGTGCCTTCGTAATCGGCTGTTGGCCGTGGTGCCGCGTCCTGCGAGCTCGCGCCGAATGCCACTATTCTTTCTCTTCTTTTAGAGTCACTGGCCGTCCGCCGCACCAAATACACGCATATTAGTCTTTATACATGACAGGATAGCAGTTTTATGGGCCGTGTAAACTTCTAAACATAGGTATACTAACTAAATTAACAAGCACGGTGTAACATGTACGCAAGCAAACATGAACACATCTTACTTGATGACCGCCTAAACTTGCTCCTTGCAGGAAGAGCGACAGCAGCAGTGAATTGATCTTCATGTTGCATCTTTCATCAATGTGAAATAAGCCGTGAAAACACAGTGCACAGTGGGCTTTGTCCCCGTTGCAGATGGCTTGCAATATACAGCGCCCGGGCCATCCAGAGCAGAATGTCCCATCCCCCCTCCCTCCCTTCCCCCTGGAGCGTTGCACGCAACCGAAGATGGCGTGCTTCCTCCCTGCTTTCCTCCTTGCGTGCACGAGATTGAGCTGCGATCGCCGGCTCACCCTTGCACTCTTCCATTCACACGTACAGCATACGACGTGCTGCGATGGTTTTATCACCCTTGGACTTTATACGGAACCTCACGATGACACCAAAGGCAGTGGAAGAAATGCGTCTGGTGTGTCCATGTAATTTCTATCACAATAAAATATATACCAAAGTGCTGGTCTTGATACGGTCTGACTGTCACTGCTTTAGTGATTGCCCTATTGTATAACTCGATGCAATTGTTTTATTGCAATTGTGGCATTTTACCACTTTTTATTTATGGCACCACGTTGATAGTTGTTTTTTGGTTGCTCAGTACACATAAATGGCTTTAACCTTAATCGCATTCTTCTTCGTGGGCAATAAATTTAGACATGAAAAGTGTTCATGTGTGCTCAGCAGGGAGCAGTGTGGCAGCCCATTTCCTACCTTTATTATTGTCGTGTTCAAGTTAGAAGAATATTCATGGTTTAACCTTCAGCTGCTTTGGACTTAATATAATTTAAAGCTTTTTGTTGCTGTAAGAACTATTTACAAGACCTGTTGTGATAACAATTGGGACATTAGGGGCACATTTGCACCTCTGCCATCATGCTGTGACTGTGTCAACATGCATGTGTAGTTCACGCATGTAGGGTTGAGGAATAGCCGCCAACTGATCATTTGACATGCTTGATTATTCGGACAGCTCTGCAGCACTGCCCCTGGCTCCAGATAAACTTAGATGTATAAGGGCAACTGAAATTTCGGGCACCTTACAGCACCATGTGCAATAATTTCGACTCTGACTGCGCAATCACCTGTTCATTTGGTGATGGAGTCGAGTAGAAATACGGTCAGGATCCGATTTTTCGGATTTTCTAGAAGCCGACAAAACATAAAAAAAGCTTAGACAATCCGAAAAAATTCATGCATGCCTTTTACTGCCTCCAAGGACCCAAATAGCCACAGGAACGTCTGAAATAGCTCTGAAGGCCTGTCAGTACACTTATGAGGTGTATTGGTGCTCGTACTGTGACACGAGTTAGCGAGGGCATGCATGTATAATTAAGAGATACATACTGTGACCCGGTACAGTTGTCCCTTTCCACTCTTGGTATTCTTCACCGTAGTATAACATCACTGTATTATGGTGAAGCTGACTTGAGAACCAGGCATTATGAAACGGGCCTTACTTTATTCGCGTCAAAGCTATCGACGAGCGTAGCCAAGGCTGCGTTGGCGCCATTGCTGACAACGGCGACTTATTTCAATGAGAAACATGGCAGGAAGCTTGGTAGCGAACGTCGAAGCAGCAAGGCCTAGCGTTACCCCAGTGGTGGCTATGGCTGCCAGCGGATCGACCTGTGAGAGTGCCGGTTTGAAGCGGGGATGTAATGAAAATGCTGGCAGTGGTGGCTTCGATTAATTCTGTTTCACACCTCTATTCATGGCAAAAAGTGCGGAAAATTGAACAGCAAGGTGTTCTTGCATTCAAAATTTCAGACGTTCTTATACATTGACTCTATGCGGTGGAGTACGTGGTGGTGCCGTGAAGGTGACTGAATTATCAGGCATGTCTGGAAAATTGGGTGTCCGGAAGGTGGTTTGTTAACTGGAGCAATATTTTAGTTTTGATATGTTGTTAGTCACGTCGCTGATGCTTCCTAGAAACTGAAAATGACAAAGCCTAATCGACCTGATGGCTGCTGAACATGCCTAAAGCACAGGACGAGCTAAGCCACTTATAAAGGCTGCATTTGCAATTTGTGTGATTTGTCATGCAAGTTCTGTTTCATGCGTCTAGCATTGGTTAATTTATGTGTTAAATAGCGACACTGCCTTGGGTGACTTCTTAATCAGTTTCAAGTGGTGAGGAAAGTGCCGGACTGTTGTGAGGAAATACGTTATCATTTGGCTGTCACAGCACCATCAACGTTTGTTTCGTTGCCAAGAGATAAAGATTCAGTGCATACATTGACTGTACTTTTGTCTGTCTGTTGTGAAAGCATGACTATGGTCGAGTACAGGCCGCAATTTAGCGGCGGTGCTTTCCACTCGGTTCTGTGGCACCCTTATCAAGCCTGCAGCCGGCTGATCCCAATAATAACGCTGGCATAGCATTGCTCAGACCACTGACGAAGCGTGAAAAGCATGAAAAGGAATAGCATAAGAAAAGACATCACTAGAAAAACATGGCTGCAGACTGCCTAAACCCAGGCAAGCGTATGTGTGCACAGCAATGCATTGACAAACTTGGGGCATCACTTTGCAATATTTTGCATGACTGACACTGGAGGGGTGATAGTGTTACCGGCACTGGGATAAGACAGCGTGACTGGCTCTGTGCCAAGATTGCCATCGCTCGTAGACACTGATGTGTCTTGCACTAGTCACGCGAAATTGAAGGTGTTCTCAGAAATTACAATCCAAGAATATGGCACACCTTTTTTGGCCACTTGTGGAATAAGGTCACTTATTTTCTTCTAAATTCGGTATTTCAGGCTCCCAGTCAGTTGTGGACTTCTTGGTGGTCTTCGTTAAGTTGCAATTATCGATAGGCGAATGCATATAGAGATGTGGAGCGAGTTTAGCTGCAAAGCATCGAAGCCAGGTCACCTTCACATAGGGTATGAGACCAGGGTAGCTGGTATTTCATCTCACTCTAACAAGGTGAATCACTTGCACAATCCGCTCAGTCGTCTCTGCCATAGCCTGGGCAGTGTTCTGGCTTCCATGGACTACTGGCATGAGCGTTGTGTGTGCACACATTAGTGTTACTGCTAAGTAGCTGTATGTACCAGGATGCATTTACTGATCACGCAAAGGTTTTCCCAGTTTTTCGTTAACCTCAAGTTGTGTATCATCGAGGTATCATGCTGGTAGCACCATTTCTAACTTTTCTCATTGTGACTGCATTGTGACACGCCTTGTATCCGCTGGCACGGTTTCTGTGGCAGCAACACTGGTCTCGTGTTGTGTCGTGTCATGTCACTTTGCGATAGATAGTCTCAAGGGCCCCATGTCACAGAAAATGTGGTGTCTGCGTACGGCGTCAGCGTACTGTAAGTGAGAATTGCCGTGTATATTTAGGTATATGTATCTGCCACGCCTCGCTATATGACATGCGGTATGTGTAGGTTATATTGCTACAACATTCTATCACTAAAGTTGCTCATACATTCTTACATGTCTTATATTCTTGAGGAAATTATTCCTCAGAATTTTGAGAATTACAGCCCACTAACAAATGTCATGAAGCGAAACACCGACAGTGCATGCCTTTTACGTTAAATGTTCTCAGGCTGAAAAGTGCAAAACAATAACAGAAATCTGAAAATGATGTCATTTCTTTGGTGCGGCTGTGCACTGTCTTCGGGATCGACCCATGCCAGAGGCCGTGTTTCTACCAGAAAGCTTGCCTTTGTGTATAGTGTTCGCCGCCAGCAGTTCCCGGTAAACATTACCGTTACATAAGCTGCAGTTGTCAGGAAGCATGAGAAGCAGTCAGGGAGTTTTGGATGCTATCGTGTTCCACTCTTAAAGGGACCCTGAAATGATTTTGACGATTTTGTACAAGCATACTAAGTCATTAGGGTAGGTCCTTGTGATCATTAATTGATGCATGTAAGGGTTCCGCGTAAAGCATGTAATCTATTATAAGGTTTTAAAAATGTACATCACTACAGATCACAGCACATCACTCCCCTGAGTTTTCGGCCACCCATGACCAGGTGACACGAGGGGACCATATGATGCATTAGGGCGAGCTATCCGAGTGGCTGCCCAGGATGCATCATGAATAATTGTTCTAACTTTATGAAGAACAAATGTTGTTCGTAATAGTTAGTGTTAGTTCATTTGTAGTAAGAGTGTTAGTTCATTTGTTTCTATAAAAAAGAAAGTAACAGAAAGAGAATGCACAAGGACAATTTATCACTTCACTCAAGACTTCTGGCACACAGCAAGTGTCGTCTGCTTGAGTTACAACGTGCTCTGTGTTGACAAGAGCTACGCAGTCAATTTTGGCCTTGATCCTTCTTTGTGCATGAACCATGGTTTGTCCTTGTTAGGTTGTGGGCTGTAAACATAGCGACTGACAATATGTCAAGCTGCGGCATCGTGTCCCTCTGCAAGGCAGCAGACAAGCAAAGTGACTGCTGCCTTCAGCTCATCGGACTGTCAGCATCCAATCGGCACCAGGATTTGTGTGCTTGCGGCCATTACATTAGGCTGGAAAATTACTAGCACAATAGTGTTTTGCGTGTCCAGTATTCGGCTAAATGCAAGCACAAGCAGACTAGATCTAGGCGTTTCACAAAATGATTGGAGGCGCAAACATGGACGGTCTGCATGGTGCAGCCTCCTGGTGGCACAGAGGTCAACCAAACACAGAACTAATATAGCAGTAACAATGTGCGTTCTACTTTTCTGCTGGTGTAAATTTTTGACTGGAGCGTAATCATGAACACATTGTTTTTTTAGGTGTTTAAATTGTTTTATGCTTGATTAGAACTATATTAGCTCTTTGTTTGGCTGGTTAAGCTCTGCGCCACCAGGTGGCTGGGCCATTCAGACTGATTTAGAGTGATCAGGCTGCTCACGCACCAAAACGGCAAGTTGGGCCAGTTGGTGGGAATCATAGTGGTTCATTACAACACAATACAAGACAAGTATACAAGAAGGCATAAAAACGACGACATGGCGCTGACTCTCAACTGATATTTTATTGAAGATATGTATAACATATATATAGGTGCCAGTTTATAATCCATGACATGCACGAGGCACAAAGATGCATCGAGGCAACTGTGACAATCTGACGCATAATCAAAATTGACATAGGTAACGCAATTCCTTGTCATGAAGAGTGATAGACGGTTCGCTGATACGTACGCCGACGTTCGCTGATACGTAGATTGCTCACGTACGCCTATGCTAAAGCTCCTTCATCGCAGCAATAGTAATATGGAAGTGCTTTAGTTTACGCCTCCACCACCCATTGAAATGCCCAGCTCGCTTATGGTTACTGGAATACTGGACACGCTCGGCACTGTGACTAAATTCTTGCAACGAATGCTGCTTTGATAGCTCTTGCTTGGAATTAACAGCCAGGTGGCTGGCGGAAAAGTTGGAGAGGCTCCGCATGCTGGCTCAAAGACAACTGGAAGTAGATGACACGACGTCCCACCATGACGCACAGTCAGTGAAGGTGTTGCTTAGCCACGATCACTCGGTGAATTAGTTGAGGAGGAAATGCATGGCTATGGAGGAGAGCAACTCGTAATCGTCCGTAGCCCTCTTCATATGAGACGCTTCGCACTAACTGTGGTGCAAATGTTTTACTGTAGCAGTACCTTATGTGCCTACAAATTTTGTCGGAACCGTTTCAGGAACCCTTTAAGGCTGCATTTGCTATTTGCCAATTGGTCTGCGAGCTCTGTTCCGCTCTTTTTATCCACCGTTCAAGGCCCCCTGATCCTGTTGACAACGTGGGTGGAGTGTCGATCTGACCACTGCTCTAATGTGGCTCACTGCTCTGTTTCCACTGTACCTTTAATGCAATATATACAGAGACAGGTTGGAACCTTCCACTGTGACATTGGTGTTCACTGACAATACAGCATGTGCATCGAAATTTAGAAGGAAGCCATTGAGGGCCCTCTCCTGTCTGCAGGTTCTGTGCCCCTGGAGCCATCACTTGGAGCTGACCGTCGGCTGAGTCAAAGAACCACAAACGGCCCAAGCCCTGCAGTTTTTGTGGTGGCTGTGGCCTGCCTAGTGGCTCTGGTGCTGCCACTAGAGGGAGCAAGTGGCAGCAGCAGCAGCAGCAGCAGCAGCAGTAGCCATCCGTTTCTGCAGCTCACCCACCAGCAGAAACTGATTGCCGCCTACATCCTTGGTAGGTCTCTGCCTCTGCATGTATACAGCATGGTAGGAATGCATGGCTGATAACAGGGCACATGAACACGAGGACAGGAGATGGAAAGTGGCTGACCCAGCCCCTCCCCTGACTTCCATATAGACCATTTTATTGGCTAGGAGGAATGTAGCCTTGAACCAGCGTGCCGTGCCACTCTTCTCCTCGCGCTAGTATGTGCAGATTCCTGTCTCTCCCAGTGGCATCGTGGAATGGTAGCGGTGTCAGTGGGAATCAGTGAGATCCTAACGTGTTCCATCTATGATTGCTGCATTGTCAGATGACTCAAGGTCAACAGGCTGCCACTGTGCTGTATTCAGGCGCAAAAATAACTTTCGGAAGTGAATGTGAAGTGCATCTTCAGCTGGGGCAACTCTGTGGACTCCACTGCTGCAGATGCAGACAAGCGTCGGCTTTTGATTGCCAGCATAAAGAAAGGAATTAATGCCATCAGCTTTGTTGCATGTATTTTCAGAAGATTTTCGAGAGCATTAGAAGACGATTTGTGATTTGAGATACATGATCAAGGTGTTGAATAGATCAAGTGCATGGGAAGAAAAATATGATAAAGGACAGAGTGCTAAACTTTGCTATGACATACCAACAGGCCCACATTGCCATAGTGGGTAAATGTGAATGTGCGCAAAACATGGGACAATTAAACCTGTCTGGTGTTCCAAAGACAACTCTTGGATCCGTAGTACAAGAGGTCTCGATTGCCCATTTGCTGGCGGGGACCCTGAGTGATGCGGTTTAAACAGTTATACAAACACTACCACATTGCAGGTGTCAAAAATATTGGAACTGCAAGTCGTAACATGTGGTGCCATAGTGTGTAAGCACATGCCTGTTAGTGTGTTGCATTAGTGCGTCACATTGCAGCTCGGCCTCCTCGTTATGAATTTGTTGAGGGATCAAATACATGAATAATAATTGCATTATAATTGCCAAAGATGCTGCAAACGAATTCTTGAATGCTACAAACTGTGAAGACAAGTAAAATATGTATTTTTTCATGAAAGAATATACTTGTATGTCCCAAAAATTGTACCCGAAATAACTGATATCAATGCTTCCATGTTTTTGTCTATTTAGTAAGTAAAGAAAATATGACGCGAACTTTAGAACTATATCAGCTTGAAACCAGCAAAGCAGTGCATGCCGCTGATATTAAAAATGTAAAGGCTATGAAATGAACAAGATGAGGACAAATATTTTAATAAATCTTTGTCATTCAAGAGCCTTGCTTACATTTTTGTACAAATTCAACGGCCAAGGAAAAATAAAAAAATGCAGGAGTTCTGCAAAATATACGAAGGTGAGGCAAATGAAAGTGAGCCACTGCGAATATATGACAAATGGCGCACTTTATTTAAAAGTAGTTTCCATGACCATCTAGACATTTGTCCCACTGTCTGACAAGTCGCCTGATTCCTGTCTCATAAAACTCCTTGGATCGCTGCTTCAAAAAGTCTGTAACTGACTCTTTCACGTCATCGTCCAACATGTATCTGGTTCCCTTGAGCTGTTCCTTTAATTGCCCCCAAATGTGGAAGTCTCAAGGTGAGGGGTCTGGGCTGTATGGCGGATGTTGGAGTGCTTCCCACTCGAACATTGCCAGTTTTGTGTTCACCACATCAGCTACATGGGGACGGGCATTGTCGTGGAGCAAGATGACCCCACTTGTCATTTTTCCACATTGTTTGTTTTTGATTGCGGCATGCAGCTGATTTGGAATTTCACAATATTGGAAATGATTGACAGTCTCTCTCGTTTTAGCTAAAGATAAGTCAACTACACATTTCCAGCGGAAATGACGACCTTTTCTTTCTTTGGGGTGGTGAATTCAAATGTTTACACAGTAAGCTTTGCCGTCATGTTTCAGGCTCATAATAGTGGCACCACGATTTGTCCCCGGTCACAATTACGGACAAGGCGTCGTCACCCTCATTGTGATACCGGATCAGATGAGTCAAGGCAGCGCCAAACCTCTCCGTCTACTGGCGGTGGTTCAAAATCTTGGGCATCCATTGCGCACACAAAAGCCGATAACCGAGATGTTTATGAATTATGGTGTGAACCGAACCGTGGCTGATGTTCGCACGCTCTGCCAGTTCACCGATGCTTATTGTCTGTCCTTGTCTAACAAGCTCATCAACCTTTGAAATTGTGTTGTAATTGATTGCACAGCAGCTTTGGCCTGGTCTTGGATCGTATTTGCAACTTTCACATCCTTCTTTGAAACGTTTGCTCCAATGCTTCACAGTGGCCAATGAAATGCCAAGTTCAACGTACACGGCAGCCATACGGCGACTAATTTCTTTTTGGGAAACGCCTTCAGCTATCAAAAACCTCACGACACCAAGCTGTTCAACTTTTGGAGCGTCCATTATGTCACGCAACCATGTTCAACCCAGCATATGAGAGCATTAAACAACATTTATCCTCACACTTGTGTGTAATTTTGTAAATGAGAGATGTCTGTGTGCTACGCACATGCCTTGCAGATAATGAACCGAACTATTATTGCGCGGGATGGCTTGGCTCACTTTCATTTGACTCGCCCTCATACATTAGAAATGCGAAGATACAATGAAATATACAAATTCGAAGATACAGCTTGATAAAGGGCAGAAAGGTGTCAGTGGAAACAAAGTTCACTGCGCGCATACACAAAACCTCGCAACGAGATATTTAAATATATATGTATAAGCTTCCAATAAATCTACGTATCTAAGAAAAAGTTACTGTAAAGTCACAGCATTATCCGAACGAATCAGACACTATTCAACCAAGCTGTAAGCCATGCAAAGCAGAACTATTTTCAACATACGCTGCCAAACTTTATCCAGACCGCCCCTGAAAAATTCTGGTCCCACTTGTGCCGAAAAAAAGAGGGTGTTAATCAAATAATGCATAACGACACCCTTGTTACAGATAAACAAAAAATCGCTTCGCAGTTTAACGTTTACTTTCAGAGCGTTTTCCCAAAGGCTTGCGATAACGCATGCGTCGATACCACGTCATGTCATCTTGACTCCGACATCGTATCATTATCAGGCGTGGTGTCTATGCTCCTCAATTTAAAGACTAAAACTTCACCAGGCCCTGATAATATCCAAAATGCGTTTCTGCGTCGATATGCCGAGATGGTTGCTAACTATCTTGTAATCATCTTCAGTGCTTCCCTGCGTTCATCTAGCATTCCCGGCGATTGGAAAATAGCGCGAATCGTGCCAGTATTCAAAACAGGGGATAAGTCATTGGTCTCAAATTATTGTCCCATATCTCTCACTTCTTCCTGTTGCAAAATTCTTGAGCATATCATAGCCAACTATATCACTGATTTTCTAAACAATAGGAATATATTAACCCCTTTTCAACATGGTTTTAGGAAGGGTTTTTCCACTGTTACTCAATTGGTCTCGGTCGTACATACTTTCGCATCTATTTTAGATAAATCCGGACAAATTGATGTTATTTTTTTGGACTTTAAGAAAGCCTTTGATTTAGTTCCTCACGCTAAACTCATTTTCAAGCTTAAGACTATTGGCCTTCCAAACTTTATTGTGGATTGGGTTGCCGCTTACTTGTTTAATCGCACACAGTTCGTTAATATAAACGATTACTGCTCATCCAAACTTCCGGTTACATCAGGTGTTCCTCAGGGAAGTGTTTTAGGACCTTTACTTTTTTTAATATATATTAATGACATTGTTGATGTTATCCCTGAACCTGTCGAAATAAGGCTATTCGCTGACGATTGCGTTATGTTTAAGGAAATCGATAGCGTAGACGATCAGGTGCTTCTAAATAATTGCATGAATAATGTTTTTCAGTGGTGCAACCAATGGGGTATGAAGCTGAACTCCGAAAAAACAGTGTACATGAATGTAACTAGAAAGAAAAATTACTTCTCTTTTCCATACACGCTATCATCTCACCCACTCAAAGAAGTGAGCGAATATAAGTACCTTGGCGTAATAATAACGAAGAATCTGAGTTGGAATAACCACGTATCCAACATATGCGCATCCGCCTTCTGTAAGTTATGCTTCCTCAAATATAAACTTCGACAAGCCCCTCCATCCGTCAAGCTGTTGGCCTATAATTCAATCATTAGACCTACCCTCGAATACGCATGTGTTATTTGGGACCCACACACTAAGAAAAACATTGATGCTCTAGAAATGATTCAACGTAAATCCATTCGGTTTATCTTTTCTCGATACCGCCTGACGGACTCCCCAACCTTAATGATGCAGCAAAATAATATCCAGGAACTTAAGCTACGTCGAAAAATTTTGAGACTAAAATTTCTTTTTCACTTAAAAAACAACCATCTCGCATTAGACCCTGCTCAGTACGTCCAACCTCTGATGTCACGAGTGACTCGAAATCGTCATGCTGAATCAATAACACCATTTAGAACACGTACTAACACATTCAAGTTTTCATTTTTTCCACGAACGATTACAGAGTGGAACGCTTTGCCGCTATGTATGCTTCAAAACAGTGACTCATTCGAGGCATTGACGTCATAATGTGAAGCGCTTTTCTTGTTTTTTCTTGCAAAGGACTGTTTTTCCTAAATGTTCATAATTGTTTTCACGGCCATAAGGTCCTAATTTATGTGTCATCTTTATGTATATATTTTTTTTTTCTCTCTTCATGATTGATGAAGATTTCTGGTTGATGTCTTGCCAGTGCTTGTGTAAATCTTTTTCACCCCTCCTGCATGGGCCCTCGCTTGGACCTGCAGTATTTTGTAAATAAATAAATAAAAAATACATTCTACAAGAGCAGACACTCGCACTGAGCCCAGTGGCTGAATAGACTGTGGCACACCAAGTGCCTGATCTGAAAACCTGAACCACACTTCTGGTTTCGGTTTTGGCAGGGGTGGAAGTGCTGCGCCAATTGTCCCATTCTGTGCCAAAGTACCCTTGCTGTGCCGAGCTGCACCAAAACGGCATTTTAGTACAATTATTCCCCAAATTTAGGCGGCCATAGTTTCTGCTCAAACACTGGGTATATGTGCAATGCTGTCTTGCACGTCTCCTACCAGAATGTGCTGGCATTGGGTTAGCCTTGGCTTTCGTTAGACTCATTCTCCCTACTCTCAGGTGTTGCATGGTGTTGCGAAGTTGCGTCGTTGTGCAGTAAACTTTGCACCGGGTTTTGTCGTGCCACTGTCCGAGTCCAACGTCGCTGTGGCCGATGTTCTGCAAAGCGGCTTCAACAATGGTTCAGGGCCAATGGTCATGAGTGAAGAAGCGTATGGGGTTTCATTATTCTTCTGATCAGCAAATATTGCCTATTCCTACGAGCCATGAACAAAAGTAAGTGCTGACAGTCTCGGCATGTCTTGATGTAACGGGCAATGTCGGCGATCAGGAGCAGCCAGTAATACCTTTCCTGTATCCTCGATAGTGTCTGGGAGAATCCGAGGTGCCCAGCGGTCGGATTGTTATACAGGGCATGCAGTACTTCTGGACTCAGCGCTGAGGGAACAACAAGAAGGTAGTTGGTGCGAACTGGTAGGTTGTTTTGAAGTGAGAACAAAGACAATGCTCGCTTAAATACTCTAGGGACAACGTCGATGTGCCCTTCCAAATACTCGACAAGGCTTTTTAGCTCCGCGTCTGCTCACTGAACCCGTCTGCTCATTGAACCCGACGCATCTGCGATGACGTCGAACGGAGTGCTTATAAGCAGCGATTGTCGGCTGCTAGAGTGTGCTCGTCGTCGTGCTCTGTGCTCGTCAGTGTGCTCGTGAGCTGTGTGCTCGTTTGCTGTATGCTTCGTCTTGCGGGCTCCATTTGGGAGTCACGCTAGATTGTGTAAATGTATCCCATGTTCAAATGTAAATACTGTAAATAAATCCTGCTCACCTAGCCCTGTCGCCCCAAGTTCCTCCAGACTTGAGATCCATCGACGAGAACTATTTAGCCTGGCAGCAACGGCATCGCATGACCCACATCTAAGCCTGAATCCTCTGTTTGCGCAGCTGTCCTTGTCGGCCGCTGTTTCTTCGGTGATAGTCTTCATGGTGCCATCCCACCACCTTGCTTCCCTGGACGGTGCTGAATCATCCACATGGGGTGAATCTGCAACTGTGTAGCCACTTTGCGGTCTGCTGCTGGCATCGGCAAAATCACCACTGCAGATCGCTACTATCGCGGTGCGCCCTATAGACAAGCCGACATCGATGCCTCCTTTTCACTGGCAGCAGCGGCATTGCATTACCCACATCTAAGCCTGAATCCTCTGTTTGTGCAGCTGTCCTTGTTGGCCGTTGCTTCTTCGGTGATCGTCTTCGTGGTGCTATCCCGCCGCCTTGCTTCCCTGGACGGTGCTGAATCATCCACACAGGGTGAATGTGCGTCTGCGTAGCCACTTTGTGGTGTGCTGCTGGCATCAGCAAAATCACCACTGGAGATTGTTGCTATTGTGGCACGCCCTATAAGCAAGCCGACATCTACGCCTGCTTTTCACTGGCAGCAACGGCATTGCATGACCTACATCTAAGCCTGAATCCTCTGTTTGCGCAGCTGTCCTTGTTGGCCGTTGTTTCTTCGGTAATCGTCTTCGTGGTGCCATCCCACCACCTTGCTTCCCTGGACGGCGCTGAATCATCCACACGGGGTGAATCTGCGTCTGCGTAGCCACTTTGTGGTCTGCTGCTGGCATCGGCAAAATCACCACTGGAGATCGCTGTTATTGCAGCGTGCCCTTTAAACAAGCCGACATTGACACCTGCTCTTCACTGGCGGCAGCGGTATTGCATGACCCACATCTAAGCCTGAATCCTCTGTTTTCGCAGGTATTCCTAAGTTTTCCTTCTATTCCTTTTTTTTCTGCCACTGCTGCTGCTGCTGCCTTCAACTGTTTGTTTTTCCTTTTTTTTTCTATCCGAGTCTGTTTAATACTCATACCATGCTGACAAATCCAGAACTATCGAAAAAAAATGAGAAGCTGGAAGTTAAGATTTAACAACATAGTTAAAAAGCATGCATGAACTCGTCTTTGGTAAGATCTTGCAAAGAATGAAGGAGTCTGGGATTGATGTTGTTGAGCTAAAAAAAGAAGTTGATTCCTTGAATACAAGTGCCGAGCACTTGAACGGACTTGTAGAAGAACTATGTAGCCAAAATGCTACCCTAATTGTTGAGAACAAACATTTGAAATCTCAGAACCAGTCATTGACTCGCAAGATGGAGAAGCTTGAACAGTACTCTCGCCTTGGCAATGTCAAGATCAAGGGCATTCTCTGCTCCCAAGGAGACGACTGTATCGCAATAGTGAATACAGTTGGGGACAAGATTGGCGGTCCTGTTTCACCTAGTGATCTGGACATTGTTCATCGCGTACCAACCAGAGCTAATGACAAGAAAAATATCATTGCTCGGTTCTGTTCCAGAGCTAAGAAATCTGATTTTGTGAGCAAAGTGCGTAAAGCCAAACTTTGTGGTTGTGACATTGGATTCTCTGGTTCACTTAATGCTGCCGTTTTTGTAAACGACCATCTGACCCCATCTAACAAGGCTCTCTTTTCCAAAGCCCTAACTTTGAAGAAAGAAAGGAACTGGATGTTCCTTTGGACGGACAACTGCCAAATCAAGGCTAGGAAGACTACTAACAGCAAAATTCTGCGCATTCGAGACGAATCTGACCTAACCAAAATAGACTAAAGCTCAATGTTTAACCAATTGACATAACAGTTATGGCTTCCCTACTGAAACCCATCAAGTAAATTCCTTTTTAAGTGGATTTCATTCCATCATTCATTTTAATGCGGGGAGTCTTCGTAAGCACTTCGATGCAATCAATAATTTCCTCACATCGCTAACTGGTTCATTTTCATTAATTGCCGTTACTGAAGCTTGGTTATCTGACGACAACAAAAATTTGTATTGCTTCCCTAACTGTAAATCAGAAAGCTGCAATTGATTAACGAGCAGTCACAGTGGTGCGGCCATATATGTTTCTCCTAATGTTACTTATCGAAGAAGACACGACCTATCCTTAACCATTACTAAATATGAATTGGTTTGGATTGAATTCAGTAACTGCTTTCTTGCTCAGGACAACAAGAATTTCATATGTGGCTGCATTTACCGTTCTCCTTCTTTGTCAGTTAATGATTTCTGTACCAATCTTGATCATATTTTACACACTGTATCACTAGAAAATAAAGATGTTGCTATAATGGGTGACATAAATATTAATTTACTCGATGAAACATCACCCATCTGTTTTCACTGTACTAGTTTGTTCCATAGCTGCGGATATGATTTTTTAATTGACATTCCCACATGTGAAGTTTCTAACGGCACAGGTACACTTGTTGATCATGCTCTTTCTAACCTGCTTCATTCACCAGAGGCAAAAGTTTTGCACATCGACATTACTGATCATCACCCCCTGCTCTTATGCTTCCATTTCAATGTATCGACCATGCTCACCTTCTCATACTTAAGATGTTCTGCGCAAAGTTGGCTTCATAACTGCTGTTGCTAATACAAATTGGTCTGAAATTAAATCACTAAACGACCCACAGAAAGCCTTTTCCACATTTTTTTCACGTATTAGTTCATACTTACAACAGTTCACCTCCAGAAAGAAATGCAAGAAAACTGTGGCTTTTTCTCACAATCCATGAATTTCGCAGCAGTTATTAACAGCATTGCGCAAACAGGATAACTTAGGAAAATCAAAAGGCAGCCGTTTAACATTAACTTACGTGCCCATATGAAAACTTCTGTAACACTCTTACCAGTAAACTAAAATGAGCTAAACGATTGTATATTTAGCAAAAAATTTTACAGGCAGCTAATAACACAAAAAAAGGGAGAGTGTGAACTCCTTCTAAATAGGAACACACGACTAAACCAAGTATCCAGAATTTTAAATGATAGAGTAGAGCTCAATTTTCCTGCCGATACAGCTGAGGCTTTTAGTAGTTTTTTCTTTCTTAACAATTTACCTTCTACACAGATCATCAGCATGAACCGTCTACCTCATTCAGTCTTTTTATTTCCTACAACGCCAGAAGAAATAACTACTGTTATAAATCAGTGCTGGACAGTGCTGGAATTGATGAAGTCCACCCTGCTAACATTAAATTAATTATGCACTGAATTTCAGATAACGCACCGACAGAAATACACACGGATGCCAGTGGCGTCGGCATTGGCGCTGTTCTTGCACAACGAAAGAGTCGCTTCGATGAATACCTTGTTGCCTTCGCTAGCCGCTCACTCACAAAAGCCAAAGCAAACTATTCCGTTAAAGAAAAAGAATGCCTGGCTATCATTTGGGCCATAACTAAGTTTCGTCCTTACCTCTACGGCCGCCCGTTGGACGTCATCATGGACCACCATGCACTCTGCTGGCTGTCGTCCTTGAAAGATCCTTCAGGTCGCCTCGCTCGATGGGTGCTTCGCCTCCAAGAGTATGATATTCGAGGGCTGTACCGCTCTGGCCGTAAACATTCGGACGCGGATGCCTTGTCTCGCTCCTCAGTGTCAGGCCAGCCCAATTATCCCTCTTGGGCTAGCCCAAGTATGAATATGCGAGTCCTCCCTCACCGCCACGGATATGCTTTCGGAGCAGCAGAGGGATCCATGGGTTGTTGCTATGCTGGCTTTTCTGTCAGACCTATCAGCACCTTCTACTGGCCGTGCATTGCGTTGCCAAGCACACCAATTCGCTGTTCGTGACGGGCTCCTATACCGCCGTAACTACCTCTCGGACGGGCGCAAATGGTTACTCGTGGTTCCTCAGCATCTACGTTCGGACATATGTGCAGCATTTCGCGATGACCCGCAATGCGCACATGCAGGAGTACTAAAAACATACGCGCACCTGCGAATTTGTTATTACTGGCGCGTCCGCCAATATGTCTGCTCCTGCCTCGCTTGCCAACGCCCTCAAGACTGCCCCTCATGCCTTAGCTGCTCCACTGCAACCATTGCCTTGTCCAGGATGGGCCTTTGACTGGGTTGGAGTTGATCTTTATGGGCCCCTTCCGAGTACTTCAGATGGCAACCGCTGGGCGACAGTGGCGATAGATCATCTCACACGCTACGCGGAAACTTCGCCTCTGCCCAATGCATCTGCGCAGGATGTTGCCTGGTTCCTTCTGCGTAACATCATACTTTGCCATGGAGCCCCCAGAGAGTTGCTGAGCGACAGAGGCCACGTCTTTCTGTCTGATGTTATAGAAGCCCTGCTCAAGGAATGCCACGTAATTCACCGTACCACTACTGCATACCACCCGCAAACTAATGGGATGACTTAGCGCTTTAATCGCACTCTTGGCGATATGTTAGCCATGTACGTCGCATCTGACCAAACCAATTGGGACCGAATCCTACCCTTCATGACGTACGCTTATAATACCGCCACACAGACAACTACAGGATTTTCCCTGTTCTTTCTTCTTTACAGACGCGAGCCTTCCTGCACAATGGACATCATCCTTCTGTATCGCCCAGACACAACGGAGGCTACTACCCTGTCCAAAGCTGCTGCACATGCGGAAGAATGCTGAAAGCTCACCCACACATTTACTTCGGAAGATCAACAGCGACAGAAGCACCTTTGGGATATTGCCTCCTCTCCAGCACCCTATGCCCCTGACTCACTAGTTTGGCTTTGGGTTCCCGCTACCAGCCCTGGACTTTCACCCAAGCTTGTTTCCAAGTACCAGGGTTCCTACTGTGTCATCAGTCAAACATCTCCTGTGAACTACATGTATTTGGTAGAACCCCTTGAGCCACCTTCTGATAAGCGCCACCGAGGGCGCGAAATCATGCACGTTCATCGGCTCAAGCCATACTTTGATCCACCTGTGCTATCTTGCCCGTAGGTCACAGAGACTGCTCCTTTTCTCCGAGGAGGTAATTGTACTGGAGAAAAACGAGCAGCAGGCACTGCTTCGAAAAAGATGACAACAACGAGTGGTTAGAAGCCTTGTGCCTCTGTTGCCGAAGCTCTATGTCCTCTTGCTGCGGTACTCTGCTATCTGAGCGTTTCATCAATTAAACCATAATGCCTCTTGACAGTTAATTTACTATTCAAAACTGATTTATTTTCTTCTGAACTTAAGCGTGGCAAAATCATCCCACTTCTAAAGAAAGATGTTAGTTCATTATTAAATAACTACAAACCTATTTGTATTCTACCATTCTTTGGAAAAGTTATGGAGAAACTAATTGAAATACAGCTAACGAAATACCTTTCTAAATTTAATATCCTCTCTTCATGCCAGTTTGGTTTTCGCCATGGATATTCCACAGAGCTGGCACTCATTCATCTTACTGACGAACTAAAAATATAAATTGACTGAGGATTTTGTCGCCGCCTCTGTTTTTATCGATCTAATGCAAGCATTTGATAGCATAAATCATAATATCCTTTTCTCCAAGCTCGAAGCAATTGGCATTTGTGGGCCTACTCTTTGACTACAAAAAAGCTACTTATATAACAGAGTTCAAGTTGTTTCTATTTCCAGTGCTTTTTCCCGACGGCGAATTACTAACATTGCTGTGCCCCAGGGATCTATCATGGGGCCACTTCTGTTTTTGGTTTATATTAATGATTTACCTAACTGTCTTTCTTACACAAAATGCATTCTGCATGCAGATGACACCACTATATTCACCTTTCATAAAGATATCTCATCTCTCGTTAATAAGTTAAATGCTGACTTAGAAAATATTGTAACGTGGTGTAATGTTAACATGTTATGTAATAATGCAACTAAGACTAAATTTGTATTTTCTTCACATTAGCGAAACATACTATTCATTCCACCTATCACTTTTGGTCCTCACCGCCTTCTTCCAAGTTCATGTTCATCTTTCGTTGGTATTCTACTTGACTGTAATTTGAAATATTGCAAACATATTGCTCACATAAAAAGGAAAATAGCTTATAGTATACGCATCTTAATTAAAACACGCCTTTACTTCACACGTACTACATTACTCTCACTTTACCGCTCTTTTGTCCACTCTCACATTACTTATGGCGTAATATTATTACGATATCATCGAGCGATGCTCAAGAGACGAGCCGCCGCGAGAACGACGATGAAGTTGGTCGGTGCCCTTGGCGCGAGCGAGTGTCGGCCTGGCTGCCTGGCTCCAGTGTAAATAGCCTATAAATAGCCTCTTTCGTCTGTGTCTTTCCACACGTAGCATTCTGGTGGACGTTAGCGATCCCCATCCTCACCAGAGAACTCCGAAGTGGTCGGCACATCGAGCTTGTCACCATGCCTCCCGGTGACGAGCCCGCCTCTGCAATGGCTTCGGCTTGTCCGACTGCTCCAATCGTCACGGTTGCCCCATATCGCGACCCAGGTGTGTTCTCTGGCCTGGAGGGACAGGATGTTGACGACTGTATCAAGCTTTATGAACACGCCAGTGCTAATAACAGGTGGGACCCAACGATTATGCTCAATGTCATCCTTTATCTCGGCGGCACCCCACGCGTGTGGCACCAAACGCATGACGACGAGACAACCAGTTGGGACAGTTTCAAAGAAAAGCTACGGGAACTGTTCGGTGACCCCATCGGGCGCAAGGTTGCTGCGAGAAAGGCTCTTGCTAGGCTTGTGCGAATATTCAATATTTTCGATTAGTTGAACGAATAATGCACTATTCGATATTCGCTTCGATTCGAATTTTGTTATTCGGAAATTTCGAAGCATTCGGCTCGAACGAATAGCCACACGCGGCAGGGAGAAGGCATTTTCGAAAGTTTCGGTTTTGGATTCAGTAATACTTTTCCCAATCCAATCCAAACCAAGCCAGGAAAACAGAACTATACTTAGAACAAAGGCGTACAAAAACTCATCTCGTCAGCGTGCTGGTGGGCGACTCTGTCTTTGCCGCGGCGGCATTTGATCAATCCCAGCCGCCTTGGACCACTCCAGAGAGCACCACGGGGGACTTGCACGCGGCCAGCAATCCGATTTGGAACTGTTTTGTAAAGAATCCACCGGGAACCGAAGCTTGATGTCTTAAATGCAAGGCAGTCCTGAAGACCCCAACAAGTACGACAACAACCCTAGCAACGCATTTTACCAAGAGAAGCAGGACGCACCTGAAAAGCCATCCAAGCTGAAGGGGGAAAGCAAGGCAAGTGGTCAACAGCCATCCATAGCCGACAGTTTCAAGCCGAAAATGAAAGCGTTGCCCCCAAAAGCCCAACAGACGACAAAAATGATAGCTCGCTTCGTAGCTCATGGTATGCACCCCTACAACATTGTTGAAGAACCGGGTTTCCTCGACATGATGAAGTTCGCTATGCTGGATTATGCCGTGCTGTCTCGGACAACATTCTCGAGAGTCGTCATTCCGGACCTCTATGCATAAGCAAAGAGAAGGTGAAAAAGAAGCTCGGGGACATTTTGCAAGCGGAGCGGAGTCGCTTTCAATCACAACTGATGGTTGGACATCGCAGGCAAATGACAGCTGCATTTGTGCAACTTGTCACGTCATGGACAGTGACTTCGTGCAACACATGCATGCATTGGCTTGCACGGAGATGACAGCCTCTCACACTGCAGAAAACCTGGCGCTATTTATCGCAGGTGTCATCGAGGAGTGGAAACTTCCAGCCCATGATACTGCGCCGATCTTCATCGTTATAGATAATGGGAGGAACTTTACTTCTGCAGTAGCGCGGTCGTCCTGGAGTGGTGTGCAGTGTTTCGGGCACACCCTTCAGTTGTGTGTCAGTGATGCCAAAAGAGAAGTGTCAGGGTTTTTCCAGCTCTGTGCTAAGGCCAGAGCGGTTGTGGCTAGATGCCAACGGAGTGCCAAGGCCCGAGGACGGCTTCAGGAAATTCAGAGAAACATGCAGCTGGACCCTCTCAAGGTTACACAAAACATCCCGACGCCATAGAACAGTGAGCATGCCATGATGGCCAGGCTCGTGAAGCTCCTTATTGTCATAACTGTAGAACTTTCAGAATCTGACGCAGATCCAAACTTGAATGCAAGTGAGTGGAAGCTTATGAATGCAGCAGTGCAAGTCTTGAAGCCACTTGATCATGCCACAACTGAACTGTCTGGGGACAGATATCCCACGCTGTCAAGCCATTCCCCTGTTGCAGTGTACGAGGTTGTTATAGCTGAACATGTTTCCGAAGGAGGTGAGGCAGCATTGCTTGCCTCAAGCCTTTTGCGTAGCATCAAGACGAGGTTCCCTGATATCAAGATGTCACGCCTTCCTGCATTGCCAATGTTGGTCGATCCTAGATACAAAGATGTCTGTTATGCTGAACGAGCTGCAAAGCAATGGGCGTTCACTCTACTCAAAACGGCAGCAGAAAAGACTGTGCCAGTTGATCAACATAGTACAGCAACAAGTGAGAACAGCACCTGCTCTGCAGACCCATCAGGGGACTCTGTGTGAAGTGCTTTTACACAGTTCAGTTCGCATGTACATCATCAGTCAAGCCGTACAATCTCGGATGAGGTTGCCTGTCCCGTACTTGAAGGCCCTCCTTGTTTCCCGGTCCGAAGACCCCCTTGTGTGGTGGAAAAGCAAGGGCAGCCACCTTTACCCAACCTTGGTTGCAGCTGCCCGTAGGTATCTTTTGATACCAGCCACCCAGACAAGAAGTGAAAGGCTTTTTTCGACTGCAGGAGCCGTTGTAAGCTGCAGAAGGGAGCACCTCAAACCCCAGCATGTGGAACAGCTAGTGTTTTTGCACGAAAATTTGGAAATTTTCATAAATAATCAAGTTGTTTACTTTCTGTTGTAGCGGGTGGCAGAGTGACGGAGACGATCCAAGAGCACATAACCGCACTGTTTTATTTCAGTGACAGCGAACTATATATATAGGCTGCTTGCCTATGACATAACATAAAAAGAACGAATCATGTTTGACACGTGTGGCACAGCACTTCATATCACTTCTCCCTTTCTTTTAAAACTGCAGTCTTTGCACGGGTCTTCGTTGTCGGGTAGACCTCCGTAAGACCGGCGGACTTGGGGGACAGAGAGCCTGTTCGGCTGGGAGGGACGTTGGAGGTGTTGTCGAAGGAACAGGCGCAGCGCCAGTTGCTTCTGGAGTGGCCAGGCTGCACCGGCCTTCTGGCGTGGACGTGGGCTGATTCTTGTTGTCCGGGCTGGGTTGAAGGTGATTGTGACACGGTTACAAGCGTTTAGGCCATCCATTCAGTACAAAGTGCTGCACAACGCTAAGGGTTTCATCTCCGTTCGTCAGCGCCCGTATGGCATTCGCTGGCACGAACGAGCTGTCAAGGGTCTCTGAAGACAACACGTATTCTGGTAAGGTTCCCGATCGACAAACGTCTGTTATCGGCACGGGCAAGCGGCTGAGTGCGTCCACGTTGGCGTTTTCCTTGCCGGCCTTACGTCATAGGCAAGCAGCCTATATATATAGTTTGCTGTCACTGAAATAAAACAGTCCGGTACGTGCTCTTGGATCGTCTCCGTCACTCTGCCACCCGCTACAACAGTGGCGACGAGGGTGACCACCCCGCGGAACCCCCGCCACGAACAGTGGCGTCTCGGAAGCTCTGCGAGTCCTGCTGGGTACTGAAAGCAATTGAGTCTACGGAGCATCGGCGGTCATGGCCCTGGCTACGAACCTCGGTACCCCAAGTTTCGACAAAAATCAAGATAAGTGGGATATTTACTTGACTCGACTGGAGGCATATTTTGAAGCAAATGATATTAAGACAGATGATAAGAAAAGGGCGCTCTTGGTTTCCACTGTCAACGAAGACGGTAGGCGTTCTTGCTGGACACTGCGCCCCCCAGAAAGTAAATGGCTTGAGTTACAAGGACGCACTTACCATCCTAAATAACCACTATGCGCCGAAGACTAATGAGGTTGCCGCAAGTTACAAGTTTTTTACAAGGGATCAGGCTGCAAGCGAATCTGTCCGGGACTATGTTGTTGAGCTACGCAAGCTTGCGGATAATTGTCACTTCGGCACCAGTTTGGACCGCATGTTACGGGACCGCATTGTTTGTGGCATCCGGAATCGGGCGGTGCAGCAGACGCTGCTTGAAAATACTGAGCTCACACTTGCCCAAGCTGAAACGATTGCCATAGCAGCAGAGACAGCTGCATTCGAAGTAAGCGCCATGACTCGACCTGATAATGAGGCAGCGGTGTGCACTATAGCGAGTAAATCGCGCCGATATCAGACCTTCACCAAAGATAAGCAAAGCCATACTGAGTGTGCACGCTGGGGAAACTACGATCACGAAGCAAGCGACTGTCCGCACAAAAAGGAGCAGTGTTTTCGCTGTCGGAAGACTGGTCATTTCGCAAGAAAATGCCGCTCCCAGTCGGGGCTCCGGGCTGGTCGTAGGCGCGATGGCATCGCTAACGCAGTTCATTATGAGAGCGCTGTATCCGAAACGGAGGAAGGCGATATTTCATCAGTCTTCACATTGCAGGAATCGCGGGAAAAGAAATCTTTGCTCCAGGCTTTCCGCAGAGTTGACACGGGACATGATTATTGACACGGGATCACCATTTTCTATGATTCCGCAGGAGGTGTATTTAAAGCACCGTCTGAGTTGGCCACGCTTATCGAAATGCAAACACACGCTCAGCTGTTACTTGGGCAAGCTACCCATTGTCGGTGAACTGCACCTTGAAGCCCATTTTGCGGAGAAGACTGTACCTGCCACATTGATAGTTACAGGCTGTTCGGGTCCCAGCCTTTGCGGAAGGGACTTAATCCAAGCGTTCTCGCTTTTGCCGTCCGGGTTTCTCGCTATGGTTCAATCGACGTCAGTAGATCCCGACAGCCTCAGGACCGAGTTTCCTGCCCTTTTTGAGCCAGGACTGGGAAACATTCAGGGGCCACCTCTGAAATTCCACATTCAAGAAGGCGCCCAACCGAAGTTCCACAAGGCACGGTCAATTCCTTATGCTCTTCGTGAAAAAGTGGAAACTGAGCTGGACCGTTTAGTAGAGCAAGACATATTATCGCCCATAGCACATTCTGAGTGGGTGGCACCAATCGTACCAGTACTGAAGAAAGACAGTTCCCTTCGCATCTGCGGCGATTTCAAAACCACAATCAATGCTGCATGCATAACTGAGCAGTACCCTTTACCAAACATTGAAGACATTTTCGCGTCGCTACGTGGGGGATCATTTTTCACAACACTGGACCTTAAGGATGCATATAACCAACTCCCATTGGATGAGGAGGCAAGGAAGTTGGCTGTGATAAACACTCACAAGGGGTTGTTCTGCTATAACCGTCTTCCGTTTGGAGTTGCCTCGGCTCCCACGATTTTTCAGCGGCGCATGGAAACGGTCCTGGCCGGTCTTCTAGCTGTGCAGGTGTATTTAGATGATGTATTGATAGCAGAACGTCAAGACGATAATGGCTCAGTGCTTCGGGACGTTTTGCGCAGGCTTCAAGAAAATGGTATCAAGCTGAAGGCCGAAAAATGCCATTTTTGCAAAGACTCAATCGTCTACCTGGGCCATCGCATTGACAAAGACGGCGTGCATCCACTTGAGAAGAACCTAGCAGCAATACGCGACTCACCACGGCCTACGAATGTGAGCGAACTGCGCTCGTTTTTGGGTCTGTTGATTTATTATCACCGGTTCTTGCCGCACATGTCAACGATGCTGGCCCCGTTGTATTTTCTGCTTGAAAAAGAGCATAAATGGCACTGGGGAACGGCGCAGGAAAATTCGTATCTCAAGGCTAAACAAACACTTCTGAGTTCGTCTGTTCTGACGTATTTCGATCCCAACCAACCAGTGCGCTTGGAATGCGATGCGTCACCTTCGGGTTTAGGTGCCGTAATCTCGCACCGAATTGGAAAAGTGGATAAGCCCATTGCCTTCCGTTCACGCACGTTAACACACGCCAAAAAGAATTATTCTCAGCTCGAGAAAGAAGCGCTCGCACTGGTATTTGGAGTGACAAAGTTTCGAGACTACCTGCTGGGCCGCGAGTTTGTATTGGTCACGGACCACCAACCACTGGTGGGACTTCTACGAGAAGATCGACCTGTGCCCCCAATGGCGTCTGCACGTATTCAGAGATGGGCTCTGTTTCTAAGCCAATATAGCTACCGCATAGAGCACGTACTGCACTGTTTTATTTCAGTGACAGCGAACTATATATATAGGCTGCTTGCCTATGACGTAACATAAAAAGGACGAATCATGTTTGACACGTGTGGCACAGCACTTCATATCACTTTCCTTTAATAAATCCCAGACCATAGCGCTCTCCCGTTTTTTTTTTCTTGCCACTATTCGAAGTATTCGCTTCGAAATTATTCGAGAAGAATTACTACAGAGCCGTACATTTCCTACATCCTCGACATCTTGGCTCTATGCCGCAAAGCTGACGATAATATGTCCGAAGCAGATAAAGTGGCACATGTGCTAAAAGGGATCGCCAACGATGCTTTCAATTTGCTTGTTTTCGGCAACGTCTCAACTGTCGACGCCATCTTAAAAGAATGCCATCGCCTTGAACAAGCTAAAAGCCGCCGTATCTCACACCACATTACGCGGCTACCCAACGCTGCTGCTACGTCGACATGTGAGGGTCAACTGTGTTAGACCACCACCTGTGACGACGTCACCCGTATTGTTCGCCGCAAACTCGAGGCCGCCTGTTCGCCAGCTTTCTCCATGACGCCTCCCGATCCACCAGCAACCACCATTGCAATGATTCAGGCCGTCGTCAGACAGGAATTTGAAAACATGGGTCTGAACTTCGTGTGTTCCACATCTCAAACTAGCATTCCCCAGTTCCCTAGCGGCCCTCCTCGTCCCCGGCAGTCCTTTTCTGCCACATTCGCCGCAACCCGTCCGAATGGCATACCCCTGATAAAAGGCCGATCTGCTTCCACTGCTGTCGCATCGGCCACGTTGCTCGTCACTGCCGCAACCGATGGCCACCACCTGCTTGGACATGCGCTGCCGCTTATTGCCGCACCTTTGGACCTTCTGTTCCCTATGCCACCCGCCATGAACCCACTGCCGCTGATGCTCCTGCTCCGAACCTTCGTTACAGCCGCTCGCCCTCACCTCAACGCCATCAGTCTCATTCGCCCCAACCCCGTTGCTTCTCTTCACCGCCTATCGCCTCCCGGATCCTGTCGGAAAACTAGGCACTGCAGCTTCTGGAGGTGAAGCTGCATTTCGACCCTGCCCTCAAGTCCTCTGCTCACGTTACCTGCGAACCGAAACCTTCCTGACGTTGACGTTGACTGCTGTCCTGTCATGGCACTCATCGATACAGGAGCACATCTTTCTATTATGAGTGCTGCCTTTCGACGATGACTGAACAAGCTCCTCGCCCCAGCATCGGCACGCGTCGTCCGCGTTGCGGATGGCGGTGCTGTGCCTATCATCGGCATGTGTACAGCACATGTCAGCATCGCCGGCCGCCACACTCCTGTCCTCTTCACTGTAATTTCTCATTGCCCCCACAACCTCATTCTCGGCCTCGATTTTCTCTCCGCGCATTCTGCTCTTATTGACTGCTCTTCCAGTACCCTTTGCCTTGAATTGCCGATGCTCGCAGAACCTTCTGACGCACCCCACTGCCGCTTATGCCCCACCAGCTATCTTCACCTGCCGCCAAAGTCAATAGCCTACATTGAACTGTTGTCTTTCCCACCAGTTCCTGATGGCGAGTACCTCGTCACTCCTCTGCCAGACATTGTAATACAGTATGACGTTACCGTGCCTCACAGTATACCTACTATTACTGCGAACCGCACTCGCATGCCTGTCTAACTTTGGGTTGGCAAAGCAAATTCTACCGCAAGGTATTTGCCTTGCCACCGTTGATTGTCTCGGCGACCAATACGTGGCAGTGTTATTGACCGATGGTTCTCATGAGCTTAGCATGCCCCTCGCGCCAGCCTCGGGCGCCGATCCCAACATAAAGAAAATTGTTGCGATGGACCTGTCCTCTGCGCAGGCTGAAGACCTTTGCCAAGTATTATCGTCCTACCAAGATATTTTCTACTTCGATAATTCGCCCTTTAGGCCAGATGCTCGCAATCAAACATGGGATTCTTACTGGCGATGCTACACCTATTCACCGACGACCGTAACAAATTTCTGCGTCGGAACGCCGAGTAATTCAAAATGAAGTGAACAAAATGCTAGATAAAAACATCATTGAGCCTTCTTCGAGTCCCTGGGCATCACCTGTGGTGTTGGTTAAGAAGAAGGACGGCACATGGCGCTTCTGTGTAGACTACCGTCATCTTAACAACATTACTATGAAGGACATCTACCCGCTCCCACGTATAGACGCCGCCCTTGACTGCCTGCACAGTTCCAGCTATTTCTCGTCTATTGATCTTCGTTCGGGATACTGGCAGATTGTTGTTGACGATATGGACAGAGAAAAAACCACGTTCATTACACCTAATGGCCTATACCAATTTAAAGTAATGTCATTTGGATTATGCAACGCCTCTGCCACCTTTGAGCATATGATGAACTCCTTGCTCCAAGGTTTCAAATAGTCCACATGCCTCTGCTACCTCGACGATGTCTTCTCGCCAACGTTCCACACTCACCTTGAGCGTCTAACAACTATACTTGATGTATTTCAAAACGCGAAGCTGCAACTTAACTCGTCCAAATGTCGTTTTGGCCACTGACTAACTACTCTTCTGGGCCATCTTGTTGACGCTTCAGGAGTACAGCCGCAGACGTTCGAAGTTTTATAGGGCTATGCTCATACTTTCATCGTTTTGTTCCAGATTTTGCAACAATTGCTAGACCTCTCACTAATCTTCTGAAGAAAGGCGTACAATTCTCGTGGGGTACTGCAGAAGCCGCCGCCTTCTCTCGTCTCGTCACTCTTCTAACCTCACCACCCATTCTCGCAACACTTCGACCCTGATGTCCCTACAGAATTGCGTACAGATGCCAGCGGTCATGGCGTAGATGCTGTCTTAGCCCAGCGTCAGCATGGCCAGGATCACGTTATTGCTCATGCGAGCCGCCTCCTAGCACCATCAGAGTGCAACTATTCCATTACGAAACGAGAATGCCTTGCTGTTGTCTGGGCGGTTGTGAAGTTCCGTCCTTACTGTTACGGTCACCTTTTTTTCCATAGTCACTGACCATCATGCTCTCTGCTGGCTCTCATCGCTAAAAGATCCTACAGGCCGGCTTGGTCGATGGGCTTTGAGGCTACAAGAATTTTTATATTCCGTGGTCTACAAGTCTGGCCGCCTGCACCAAGACGCTGACAGCTTGTCACGTTACCCTGTTGACGACTCTGACTCCTCCAATATTGCCAGTGCTTCTTGCATATTCTCTGTATCACAGCTGCTTCATTTTGCCAACAAGCAACGCCGTGACGCCTACATCAGAGCACTCATTGACCGTTTTGAACACTCTCTGGCCGGTGCTGCGCTACGCCTCTTCAACCTCTGCGACGGTACTCTGTACCATCGTAACCTTCATCCGGATGGCTCCGACTTCCTACTTGTAATACCTAAACACCTCCGCTCCACTGTTCTAGAAGAGCTTCACGACGCACCAACGGCAGGACATCTCAGGGTATCTCGAACCTATGACTGTGTACGTGACCGTTTTTTCTGGCTGGGCCTTGTCCGTTCTGTAGGTGAAGAAAAAAAACCAGTAAAAGAACACAAAGGACAAGAGGAGAGGTTTTTTGACTGGTTTGTTCCTTCAACTATGTACCAACTGGCCCGGATTTCAACCCTTCTGCAAAGCCGTTCTGTACGATATTACTTCGCCACTAGTGAACTTTGCCAACGATGCAAGAAGCCTTCCCAGCTCCCCGCTGGTTACCTGCAGCCGTTTGACATCCCTGCCGAGCCCTTCCATCGTGCCGGCTTAGACCTTCTCGGCCCATTTCCAGAATCTACATCAGGAAACAAGTGGGTTGCAGTCGCGGCAAACTACGCGACCCGCTACGCCATAACCCGTGCTCTTCCGACCAGTTGCACAACTGATGTTGCGAACTTCCTCCTACATGATATCATTTTGATGCATGGTGCTCCGCGTCAATTGCTAACAGATCGTGGCTGTACGTTTTTGGCCAAAGTCATCGGCGACATCATGCGTGCCTGCTCAATACAGCATAAATTTACCACCTCCTACCACCCCCAAACAAATGGCCTCACTGAGCGTTTGAACAGCACCCTTACAGACATGCTATCCAAATACGTTTCAGACAACCACCGGGACTAGGACCTGGCTCTACCTTACATTACTTTTGCGTACAACTCCTCCCGTCTAGAAACTGCTGGCTTTTTCCCGTTTTACGTCTTGTATGGCCACAAACCGACGCTACCACTGAACATTGTGCTTCTGTCCGCCACAGCTTCAACTAGCGATTATGCCCGTGATGCCATCGCCCATGCTGACCATGCTCGCCAACTTGCGCGCGCTCGTCTACAAGTGTCTCAAGACAAACAGAAGCAATGCTATGACCTCCGTCACCGTGATGTTCATTTGGTGCCCAGCATCCTCGTGTTGTTTTGGTCGCCATCGCGTAAAGTTGGCCTTTGTGAAAAGCTGCTTTCCTGTTACACAGGCCCATATCACGTGCTCCGCAACGTGACCGATGTCACCTATGAAATCGTTCTAGCCACACCCACTGCGTCCTCCACTGTGACAACCAGTGACATTGTCCACGTCGCCCGACTCAAGCCCTACAACTCTCCACGCGCCTTGGATATTTAACAGCACCGTGACGGCGCTTCTGCTGCGGAGGGGGTAATATTACGATACCATCGAGCGATGCTCAAGAGACGAGCTGCCGCAAGAACGACGAAGTTGGTCGGTGCCCTTGGTGCGAGCGTCGGCCTGGCTGCCTGGCTCCAGTTAAATAGCCTGTAAATGACCTCTTTGGTCTGTGTCTTTCCACACATAACATTATGTTAGGGAAACACCTATAATACTCTTATTGCGTCTCTCCAGACAGTTCAGAACCAAGCCATAAGAATAATTACTTGCAGTTCACGCTTTTCTAATGCCAATTCCCTACTACACGAGAATAACATCCTTACCATTTCTGGACTCACTAAATACAACCTAGGTACTTTCTTCTATAGATTTGTGAATAATGAGCTACCATCAATCACATTTTCACCATCTAACCTGACGATTTATAATACCACCAGATTTTCGTTAAATAATAATTTTCATTTACCAAGAATCCGAACTATAGTAAACAGACTAGAATTCACTTCCATATCAATATGGAACACTCTTCCTCCATAATGAAAAATTCAAGGTCTTTATCACAATTTAAAAGAGAACTAAAAATTAATTTATTATTGACAGACTAACAACAAGGATTACTGTATTCGGCCTTTGTTAGCTTTCTTTTCTTTTTCTTTTTTCTTTTGTTGTAAATAAACTGTTGGTATTTTCTTCCCACACAATTTTTCCTGCTACCATGAGATATGCTAAACCTTATTATTATTTGTAATCAATTTTGCATTTTGTTCTGTAGCCATTCTGTTCTTGTTGCTTGTACAGTGCAGTCCACTTATAACGATATCGAGAAAGACGAAAAATATGATCGTTATAACCGATGATCGCTATATCTGGACTGCAGTTACCCAAAAAAAAAGAAAAACATTTTTAGAAACGCGAAACATACCTTTGCAGCTCCGAACTCGAATTCGCTACTTGCTCTAAAGAATAGATGATGTAGACAGTAGGCCGTGAAAAACAAACTTTATTTCTAGCGCCAATGACCGTGTCAAGGGTTAGGCGCACCGAAATAGTCCGAAATCTGCACTTGCTTTTGCGGCAGCTTCACAACCGCGGTGTGCATGGATTCCAGCTGCTGCGCGAACACGGGCGGCAATCCTTTAGCATGCATAAAATCAATTAAGGAGTCGATCGACGACAGTTCACTTTGCGTGGACATCGTGGTCGGGGTCAAGGAGCCACGGTCGATCTCGTTGTCGCTGATGCCGTCGCCACCGTCGCACAACTTTGCCGTCTGTCGTGACAGCACATCTTCGGCGATCGCCTCGTCGGTGACCTCATCGCAGAACGAGGCAGCACTGTCTGTAGTCAAAAACTCCTCCTTCGACACACCACCTGTGTCACCAGTAGAAACGAGCTCCCAGAGCTCAGTTATGTCAGTGACTTCCACTGGGCCGGTCTCAGCGGGTTGGGGAAGTTCGTCCTTACGCACAAAACCCGCCTTCTTGAAGCAATTGGTGATGAACCACTCGTAAAGCGCCTCTTCAACATTGGCGTACAAAGGGTCTCTAACCCTTTTCCGCTGATAGCTCCTGCCTTCACAATCGCGGTGCTCCCGGTTTTCAAGATGGTTGATATCGTTAACTGGACGAGCTCATACTTCTTCACGAGGGCGCTCACCTTGAAGCCGCATCGAGAGTCCTGCAAAATATCCATCTTCGTGTCAAGCGACACAGCTTTGCACTTTGTCGGCGCCATCTTCGAACTGTGTTGAACCATTGGTTGCACGCTGCTTCGGTGGCGTCAGCCTGCTATCGCGAGAGAGACGCGGGATGGGCGCCACCGTGCCGCTTTGCTTGTCGTTTTTTTTTTTTTTTTTCTTTCTCTCTCTTTCGGAGCGACTGTGGCCGACGCGCATGAAGCAGCTAGCGCCATCTTGTGGCGCGCTGCGCCTATTCAGCTATTCCCCGGTGCGCGGGCGGGGCGAGACGTGCTGTGCGGTAATGGCAGCACATACGAACTTACGGAGATAAGCATCGCCTCGTCTCGACATAGTTCGTTTCAGGGAACTAAGCAACGCAAATGTTACGATTATTTGGCACGGAAAATGCCGTCCAGACTGCAAAATTTTGATCGTTATATCCGATATGCGGTGAATAACCTATCGTTATAAATGTTTTTTTTCCCCATAGACCTAATGCATAAAATGACACTCTCATGTCGACCCATCGTTATAACCGATATATCGTTATATGTGGTATCGTTATAAGTGGACTGCACTGTATACTTCCTTATTATATACAGTAGAACCCTGCTGTTACGTTGCTCACTGCTGCGTTTTCCCGGCTGCTACGTCGTTTTCATCCGGTCCCGGCATAGCTTTCATAGGATCCAATGTATAAGGAACCCCGCTGTTACGTAGTAGCTGTGAAAACGTTCCCGCATGATACGTCGCAACTTAGCACCCCGAACCCGCCTGGGCTAAAGTAGGCAATGCGCTCCAACCGCCATTTTGGCTTTTGACGAGTTTTGGCCGGGCTTGGCTATGGAACTGGCTGCAAGAAGCCGCACGCCAGTTCGAGAGGCCGCCACTAGGTGGCCATTCGTGAAAAATGCTCTCACTATCATCACTGTGATTACGGTCACCACGTGGTTGTTGGACGGGTCAACTCACGGAGGAAGGCAACTCGGGAAAGGCCCTGACGTCACTCTTTGTGAAGCTAAAGTGAAGCCGGAAGTTGGCGTTGCTCATGGCGTAGCTCCGCCTATCGGGCCAGCTCTCCTCTCTTGTTTACATTTCTCGCGCAACCGGGCTGCTCGGACACGCGTGCTCCACAGCAATACTAAACAATCGTCAGCATGTTAGCATGATTACACCAAAGAGGCCAAAATTTTCCACGGATATTCCTTCGTCCGTTGCCATTGCCGTGGCGCGGTGACGACGAGGAGCACAACCGCATGATGCCGGGGAGTTGCCAAATCCTAGCTTTGGAGAAGCTGTTGCGGCTCTGGACCTCCTCCGCAGGTACGTTGCACCTCACAGCGACGCTGACAGCAATGTGGCCTTTCAGGCTATTGAGAAACGTGTGGTGATTTCTAGCGAGTGAAAGAAACGGCAAGCCACCATTCTAGACTTTTTTAAGTCCTAAGCGCACTCTGTGGAAATGTATTGTCTATAGTTGAAGCTGCACTTTTTTCATTCGTTTTCAGAGCTTTCCTTACTGTTGCATTTTCCCGGCTGTTACGTTTTTTCTCCTCGGTCCGGTGAAAAATGTATGAACGGGGTTCCACTGCACTACTGTTGCTTTGAGGTGTTAACTATAGTAACTGTTCTTGTATAGGGGGTCCCGATACATACAGTCTTTGACTGTGGGACCTCCTTCTGCATACTAAATACTTGTAATGTGACCCAACTTCTAATAATAAATATTCTGATTCTGATCCAACGCATCGTCTATCTTTGGGAGAGGGTATACGTCCTTCTTGGGGGGGGGGGGGGTGATCTTGTTCAGTCGACGATAATCGACACAAAAACGTAGGCTTCCGTCCTTTTTATTCACTAAGACAACAGATGCCGACAGGTTTTTAGACGGCTGGATGATGTCGTGCAGCATTTTGTCTACTTGTTGCCTAATAGCGTCACATTCTCGCGTTGAAACTCGGTTAGGGCTCTGATAGAGTGGTCGAGCACACTTTTAAGTTATTATGCGATGCTTTGCGACTGGTGTTTGTCAAATCCTCAATGACGTTGAAAAGCAGTCTTTGTATCATCGAGGATCGGGGAGACTTGAATTTATGTCAAAGTCTTGCTTGGGAACTACGGTCGTCGAGGTAGATGCGGCAGAATCCTAGAGGACAAACACATTGCTGGTTTCCAGAATTTCCTTTATTTATGCGATTGTCGTGCCCTTGTTGATGGGCTTGAACTCTTGGCTGAAGTTTGTCAGCAACACTTTCGTTTTTCCTCCGTGCAGTCGAGCGATCCCTCTTGCAAAACAAACTTCACGGTTGAGTAGTAGACGTTGGTCACCCTCGAAGATGCCTTCCACGTCTGCAGGTGTTTGGTGTCGATGGAAATGACAATGCTGGAGCGAGGCAGGATGCTGACTTGATCTTCTAGCACACTCAAGGCGTGGTGACCACGACAGCTATCCGGTGGAATCGCTTGACCCTCCGACAGCTTTATCGACTTCGACTTCAGGTCGATGATTGCGTTGTGCTGGTTTAGGAAGTCCATGCCAAGAATGACGTTTCATTAACACTGTTGGAGAATAAGGTGGCAGGGTAGGTCCAGTCTTGAACTGTAATTCTTGCAGTCCAGATTCCAGTCGGCGTTATTAGGTGTGCTCCAGTCCGAATATGAGGGTGTTCCCATGCAGTCTTGACCTTCTTCAACTGGGCAGCGATGGGTCCACTAAGGCGGTGACTGCATGGCCGTCGAGGAGCATGTCGAGATCGGTGGTTCTTTGTCTTGCGTTGCAGTTTGGTCTTGGCGTCAGATCATGGCTGCGTCGTGTTGAACTGAAGCTGGAACATCGCATCAAGTGGTCTTTCGTCGGTGTATTCCTGACTTTATGGCTTCGATGGGATGGTGGCGCCTCATTGATATATCGTCGAGATCGTCTTTTCGGTGTCTTCGTCGACGGCGAAGGATCTTCGTCAGTTCGACAAACAGCAACCGCACCTTCATCGGTTGCTGCTTTTAGCTTTCCGGATATGGGCTCGATATGATACGGATATGTATGGTCGTCATTGCGGCAACAGGTAGTGGCCTGGTGATGGCAAATGGGACGGTCGTTGAAGGCTCTACTGAGTAGCCGCAAGGTGGGTGGCGATATCGCGAGGTTGTTCGCCAAGCTATGGTCGCGACACGTTAATGGCGAACCCTCGCAGTCCCATCTCCTGGTATGGACATCGTCGGTTGATGTGGCCTGCTTCTCCGCAGTGGTAGCAAAGTGGACGGTGGTCAGGAGCGCGCCAGATGTCTGTCTTCCTCAGGTAATTTCGCTGGGGTGAGCTGGCAGCGGCGGACGGCGGAACTGCGTTGTTACAGCGCCCTGGCGTGGGCGCAGAGGTTAATTTCACGACGGGTGATGGCGGCGTAGGTCATCGCTTTAGGCTGGTGCTGTGGCGATTCCGGCTTGCCTTCGGGAAGTTCCAGTGACTGCTGGATTTCGTCCCTCATGACATCAGCGATTGAGGCAACCTGAGGCTGCAGGATCTAGGGAACATCGTTTGAAGTTCCTCTTGCATGAGACCGCTCTGATGGTCTCGCGTAGGTGGTCGGTGCCCAATGATTGAGCTTCGGCATAATTTGCTGGGCTTGCGCGGCGGTTGAATTGCTGGTTCCACATTTCCATAGTTTTCTCTATGCTTGTGGCCTCGTGAAGAAACTCTTCGACGATCTTCGGTGGATTTCGTATCATTCCGGTGAAAAGTCCTTGCTTGACGCCACGCATGAGTAGGCGAAGCTTTTTCTCCTCAGACATTTCGGGGTTGGTGTGGCAGAACAGGTGCGTCATCTTCTCAGAGAAGATTGCTATGTTTTCGTTGGGTAGTCGTACTTGGGCTTCTAGCATAGCTTCGGCCCTTTCCTTGCGCAAGAAGCTTGTAAAGGTACGCAGGAAGCCGCTGTGGAACAGGTCCCACATTGTCAGGGTTGACTCCCGGTTCTCAAACCACATTCTGGTGGCGTCTTCTAAGGCGAAGTATACATGGCGCAGCTTGTCGTCAGAGTCCCAGTTGTTGAAAGTTGCGATTCGTTCATACGTCTCCAGCCAGGTTTCTGGGTCTTCAGACGATGATCCATGGAAGGTTGGTCGGTCCCGAGGTTGTTGCAGTAGAATGGGGGACGCTGGGGCAGCCATTGGGGTTGCTGACTTTGGCTTGATCCCTCTGGTCTTCTTGGAAGGAGGCCTGTATTCAGGTAGCAGTCCTTGCTGCCTACAGCTAGCTTGCTGGTCCTTGGCGACGTTAGTATTGTCATCGGTTTTCGGGCTTGGATCGTGGCTTTGCAGGGACGTTCAGTACATGAACGCACTAGCACCTCCACCAGATGTCACGATTTAGTGACTGTGACGAACACAGTAGCAAAACTGTAAATGGCAAAACTAAAGTTTTATTGGGTGAACCTGTGTCCTCAAAAGCAAGTTACACTTATAGCACAACGATATTGGCGAACACAGTCGGCGATCGGCGAAATCTGATCAGCGGGTCAAGTGCATCGGCTTTTATGCATCAGTCGTCGAATGCTCCAGAGTAATCGGTAGAACCCGTGTCTTCCACTATGTTCTACACCATTCGTGTTGTGCATACATGCAATCAGATTACACAAGATACGGTGACAGACAGCGGATGGAACCATCGATAACATTGCAGAAACTTCCGATACATGCAGACGCGTCCTGCGCTGTGTGATAACATTTGTTTGGCGGTGAAATGTGGTTGCCCGATAAGCAAGTACACATGTCAGTATCATTTAAAGTTTCTCACCTTGGCGTAGTCCAATAGTGCAGTGGTGCTGTGTCGAAGTGCAGAAGCATAGCAAAGATACGCTGGGAACCCAATAGCCAAGCTACATAAAAGAAAGTAAAGCCAGTTCCATGCAGTGAAAGCTGCCAAAACAGCGAAGTTGGTGGTCGTTCTCTGAAGCTTGAACTTGTATTTAGTGCGATTTTCATGAAACTTTTATGTCTTATCGCCGTTTTGCTAGATTCGAGCGTCGGTTTCTGAGAAACATCCCAAGAACCAGATGACAAGCAAGCTGTACATTATCACTCCAGACATTGACATTCTCGATACCATTGTCGATGGGTCTGTGGACGAACTGATAACTGGGGGTTGGCTTGCGCTTCCCAGTCTCGATCCTCGGTGGTAGCGGCTTCCCTTCGCTGGCACTTTGCTTGCGCTTCTTGCTCTAAAAGCTCGGAATTTATGGGACGTTGGCGCTGCCGCTCTCGTGCAACCTCTCACTGCCGCTTGCACCGAGCGAAATCCATGGGGTGAAAGGATGCACGCCGGCGAAACGCCTGCTCCTATACCCCCTCTCCTTCCCCACCCCCGGCGCACACTGTGTTTGGTCCGCTTCCCTTCCATGGCGTGCCCACTCATTGGCCCGCTCCTACTCTCGGTGTGCCCTCTGTCGTTGAGCTTCGGAACCAGCCCCCACCCCCCGCGTGACACCGGACAAGGGATGGCGAAGGCTCGACTTAGAAGAGCTCCGCTGTTAAAAGAAAAGGACAGGCAGGTCGTTGAACAGGCGAACGCTCAGATGCACAGCTGGCCGCGCTCGGTCGGTGGCGTGTCTGGCACATGCTGCATGCATCTTGTGCCTCATTGGCTTGTTGTTGGCTAATGCAAGAAAATAAACATACAGAACTTCTAAGAATTGTCTACTAATTTGTAAGCATTGTTTGGCTCGCCTGTGACTTTGTTATTGCTTAGTTTTGCTCAATTGCTTTTCCTAGCTTATGCTTGTCTACCCATGGCCTTCCTGTTGGCAAAGAATGCTTAGGCTTTAATAGACAGTTATTGGATTTTTTCGCCGCATCCGGCCCCTTTAATGCAGTCGTACCAATCCGCCTTTTTCATGCTATGACGGCGCATTAGCGGATTAGTCGCGAAACGTTTTGGAAGGGACATGTGCGCGGCCTGATATTGGGGGGAAGTCTCCGGGAAAAAGAAATGCGCACAGACGCGCACTCCAGCAAATACTCGTGCCATGTACTGCATTGGAACTCCATTGTTATATAGCCTACGTCGGTGCGGTGCCGAAAACATGCTGACTGTAACTCCACTTTAAAACAAGGGGTCAGGGCTTCGTCCTGACTGCACCGTGAACCATGTGATTTCCCCCTTGCATTGATGGCTCGCAAATATATTGATAGGCCTCTGCACTTCACTTTGGTAACACTTCAAAAACATCATGTTGCTGACAAAGCCTTCTTGCAGCGTCGGCCATCTCTTGCTGGTGATGGCAGCGAGTGCCTGACTTCAGGTACTCCTTTAAGGCACGGTAACACTGGGTCGATAAGAGACCGACAAGATGCTGACGCCACATTTTTAGCACAATGTGTCGCTGCGACAATTTTTTTCTAATAGGTCGACGACGCAACCGATGGGCGCGATTTGTTGCAGCGTGAAGGGCTTTCTTGTCGATGGGACCGACAAAATCAGCGTGCCGACCATGATCACTTGACCGAACCCCATGCGATCAGCTGTCGAACTGAAAATGCATTATTTCCGCAGCGCCTTGAGTCGGAACATGCCTTCGAAATTGGAATTCCCCAGCTGCAGTCCCCTCAAGCCGTGCACATGAAGGTATAGCCAATATTGATCCTGTTTAGTGAAGGTTGGGTTAGGCCTGGCCCCGTCAAATTCGTACATCCGCTACTGATGGACCTGAACTTAAAGGTAAGCAGTTACGACGAAGGAAACTGCTCATTTAGTTCTGTTGTGACAATATAGCAATTAGATACCAATTACTGCTCACTTCGCACGGAGCGTCACGGCTGATAAAGGTACGCTGAGTTCCATCTGCCGACGTGGCTGCCTTGAAGTTTGTTGTCGCTGATGTCTGCTCTTGCACCTCGCTTTTTGTATTCCTTTTACACGATCATTACACATTCTGCAAATTTAAGAAATCTACGAACGCAGCCTTCCGCGTTGTATTTGCCAAAGCAGTGCATTTGTTTACATCAATGTCTACAGCCACAGATCGTTGTTGGCTTCGGATATTGTATAAACGGCGCCTCACTGATATGGAATGTCAAAACATAGCAAAACATACATATCTATGCATATGAGTCGCGTTATTCCACCCTGAGATGAGTCAATATGAGCAACCCAGCCACTTAAAGAATGGCAACTGAGATCTAGACACATATATTACAGGATGTTATTACTGATTCTCACTTTTAACTTAATGATACTTACAGTTTGTGCGTGCCATAAATTGTTATTAGAGAAAGCTGTGCTCGGCATAAGCCCTCACTTATAGGTGGTGTAGTCCTCTTGCAAAAACGCTGATGCCGTCGCTGACACCATTGGTAACTGAGCGAGTTTGTGCTACTGTACCGAATGCAGTGTCTCTTCTTTCCCGTTTGACGCAGAGGTAAGGAGTTCTTCTCTGGAATTAAGAAATACGTCAGCATAACAACACGTGCAGACCGACCCGTCTAGCGAATGCGACCGGCAGCCTTCGGCAACAGCCGTGACGTAGGTACAGATGTTGCCACAGAGCAGTGTCGCTACTTGCCGCTTCTTGGCAACACTCCATGCAAAGTGAGCAGTAGTTGATATCTAATCCCTATATTGTCACAACAGATCTAAAAGAGCAGTTTCCTTATTCGTAACTGCTTATTTTTAAGTTCAGGTCCATCAGTAGCGGATGTATGAATTCGACGGGGCCAGGCCTAACCCAACCTTCGCTAAACAGGATCAACATTGGCTAAACCTTCACGTGCACGGCTTGAGAGGACTGGAGCTTGGAAATTTAAATTTCGAAGGCATGTTTTGACTCAAGGCGCTGCAAATATATTGCGTTTTCAGTCCGACAGCCGATCGCGTGGGGTTCGGTCGAGTGATCATGGTTAGCACGCTGATTTTGTCGGTCCCATCGACAAGAAAGCCCTTCGCGCTACAAGTCGCGCCCATCAATGGCGTCGTTGTTGGCCTGTTAGGATAAAACTGTCTTAGCGACACATTGTACTGAAGAGTTGCCATCAGCATCTTGTCGGTCTCTTATCGACCTAGTGTTATCGCGCCTTAAAAGAGTACCTGAAGTCAGGCACTCGCTGCCGTCACCAGCAAGAGATGGCCAATGCTGCAAGAAGGCTTCGTCAGCAACATGATGTTTTTGAAGTGTTACCAAAGTGAAGCGCAGGGGCCTATCAATAAATTTGCTAGCCATCAATGCAAGGTGGAAATTACGTGGCTCACGGTGCAGTCCGGATGAAGTCCTGACCACTTGTTTTAAAATAGACTTGCAGTCAGCACGCTTTCGGCACCACACCGATGTAAGCTATATACCAGTGGAGTTCTTACGCGGTACACGGCACGAGTATTTGCTGCAATGTGCGTCTGTGTGCATTTTTTTCCAGGAGACTTTACCTCAATATCAGGGCGCGTCAGGTCATTTCAGGTCCTTCATCAAGGAATGTGCCATTAAGACAGGATGTCTTGCACGTTTGACGCAGAAAGGTATACCTTACCAGTGGAATGACGAGTGTGAGACTGCGTACGATGAACTTGTGAGAATGGTATTGTTGGATCCTATCCTATGGATACCATACTTCTCCTTGCCATTTGTGCTGAATACAGATGCGTCATATTATGCTACCGGCGCCGTTCTCTACCAGAAACCATCAGAGTCTAACCACCAAAAGCATTATGTAGTCGGGTATTACAGCTATACACTGAAGCCAGCTGAAATAAACTACTCTACAACAGAAAAAGAAGCACTGGTGGTCTTGAAAGCAGTGCAATATTTTCGAACTTACCTAGAAGGCATAAAATTCACCCTTTTCGCGGATCACCAGGCACTGACTCACTTTCTTGGCATGACACAACCAAGAGGACGCATCGCTAGATGGGTAAATTATCTCCAACAGCTTTGTTTCGTCATTTCCCATCACCCTGGTGTTCTCCTCACCGACGCTGATGCACTGTCCAGGTTGCTGGTACCGAACACATTTGACTACTCTCAAGAAATTAATCACATGAAGCTTTGGGAGGGCACCGAAGAAATGAAGTTTATCGATGGCGAATATCACGTTCCAGCCACGATAGTTCCCAAAATACTGCATCTCTACCATGACACCCCAGAGTCCGGTGGGCATGATGGTTTCTGGGGCACGTAGAATAAACTGCTGAAGAGATTTACATGGCGCGATCTTCCCGTGCTAGGTATCCGCGGCAATATGTTAAATATTATAGAGAGCTACCTAGAGAACCGTACATTTCGAGTGAAAATAGGTCCTGCACTGTCGCGTACATTCATACAGGAAACTGGGGTACCCCAGGGTGGCGTACTCAGCTGCACGCTCTTTGAGATGAACATGCTTCGTGCATCTTTACCACCAGCTATTTTCTATTCCGTCTTCGTAGACGATATACAAATAGGTTTCAAATCCTGCAACCTCGCAGTCTGCGAGAGACATGTACAGCATGTTTTGAACAAGGTGTCACAGTGGGCAGAGAAAAATGGATTTAACATCAATCCTCACAAGAGTTCTTGTGTTCTGGGGCGCAATCGGAGATACTTTGTTCGATACGCGTTCTGTTCAGTTGCTGCAACGTCACAAAGTTGCAGTATGCAAAATTTGTGACAGCGGGGCGGAGAGAGCAGCCAATCAGGAAGCGGTGACCTCCCCGGAAGTTTACTTCCGTCGTTTGTCGTCTGCTTGCAGACAGTATACTACAAAACGAAATGTTTCTCGTCTTCCAAACGAATGAAATCTTTATCTAAAAAAATGTATTTCTTTTTCTCAAGCCCAAACACGTTTTCAAACAGTAGTGCGTGTGACTACTGCAATTTATAACTATTAGTTTCTTTGCGTCGTCCATAGGTGGTGTCGCGCACAGCGAGAAGAAAAAAGAAAAAGAAAATGACGGGAAGAGTAGTGCACGTTTCAAGAGGCAGCGACAACATTCCAGTGGCTCGCTGGCACCGATGATGGGGTCGATTTCTCTGTGCAACCAACGAATTATTTGTTTCGAGAAACAAAAACGACGCCGGTATTCACTTTCTGCCATTTCTTCAAACGCGTTTCGCACCGCCACCCGCTCTCCTCCTTCCTCTAGAAATGACAGCGCAACAACCTAAGTTACAAACGGAAGCGCCATTTTCTCGAATTAAAGTCACCTGTTGGATCCAATCCAATCCACCAGACGCACCATGCGAAGCCGTATGATCGCTCCAAGCTTCCCAGCTCCCATCGGGTTCGGCGCCTAGCAGACGAAATGCTCGATGGGAGAATGATTGACAGGGGCGTGTCGTCATTTTGACGTCACCAAAAACGTGGCCGCGCCCCGCGGCTGGCGACGTCGGCGCGGAGTAAGCCAATCACGCGCGTCGGTAACCGAACGAACGCGCCGAACTACCATCTCCGATCGCACCCCTGTTTACAAGAAAGAGAGGCCTGATTCCGGATCCTTGCTTAGAACTGTGTGGAGAACAGGTACCTGTAAACAAAGAACACAAATTTCTAGGTGTTATACTTGACAATAGACTCACTTTCATCCCACACATTAAACATCTTAAAGAAAAATGTCTGAAAACAATGAACCTAATGAAACTTCTATCGCAGACTACGTGGGGTAGTGGCAGGACGTGCTTGATGAATCTCTATAAGAGCCTGATTCGGTCACGGTTAGATTATGGTGCCAGATCTATCATTCTGCCGCCCCGAGCGCGCTAAAGATGCTAGATCCGGTCCACCATCTAGGAATCTGCTTAGCCACGGGCGCTTTCAGAACAAGTCCCATTGAAAGTTTATACGTAGAATCATATAAGTGGTCACTTCATCTGCAGAGAACATACATCAGCCAAACATATTTTCTGAAAGTTCACTCTAATCCTCAACATCCGTGTTTTAATACCGTTAACGATATGACATATGCTACACTCTTTCGCAATCGTCCCTCCGTAAGACAACCTTTCTCGCTGCGTGTGAGGGAGCTTAGTGAAGAAATGCATGTCCCTCTCTTCGAACTTCGCCTAATGCATCCAGTCAAGCTGCTACCTCCTTGGGAGTGGCAGCTGGTACAATGTGATATATCTTTCCTACAAGTTACAAAGGAAGCCCCAGATATCGTAATCCGAATGCATTTCCTGGAACTCCAGTACAAGTACTCCTGCACGGAGTTCCACACAGACGCATCGAAGTCACAAGACGGGGTGTCCTACACAGCCGTCGGTCCATCCTTCTCGGAATCCGACGTACTGCATCCAGAAACTAGTATCTTTACGGCTGAGGCCTACGCACTGTTGTCGGCTGTAAAGCATATAAAGAAATCAAAACTCCAGAAATTAGTTATATATACGGACTGCCTAAGTGCTGTAAAGGCCTTAATGTCATTTTTTAAGCACAAAAATGCAGTAATCAATTAACTATATTCCGTCCTATGTAAAGCGTATATATGTAACCAGCATGTCATCATATGCTGGGTGCCGGGTCATAGGGGCATCGAAAGCAATCTTCTGGCAGACCAGATGGCCACATCAATTGCATCGTATTCTGTTAATCCTATTGCTGCAGTCCCTGTCACAGATCTGAGGCCCTTCTTGCACAGGAAACTGCGAAACTACTGGCAACGCTCGTGGGACATGGAAACAAATAATAAGATGCACGTAATAAAGCTGCAATTAGGGTTCTGGCCTTTGGCAACAAAATCACGCTGAACAGATGTCCTATTCTGTCGTCTAAGAATAGGACACACATTTGGCACCCACAATTCTTTACTCACTGGAAATGAGCCCCCAACCTGTGGGAGATGCGGGGAGAGGCTGACCATCCTCCATGTCCTCCTGGAGTGTCGGAAAGCCGAATCTGACAGAAAGAAACATTTTCCACTAGCATACCGGTAGCACATTTCCCTTCATCCTGTAATGTTACTTGGCCCAGAACCGCTCTTTGACACTAACGCAGTCCTAGACTTCCTGAAAGATGTTGTGTTACATGTAATTAGCCCCATACATTTGTAGCGTCTCCTCTTTCCAGAGGATGCCGCTGTGATAGCTATTTCGTATAGCACATGCCTCTCGGCCCTTGCGTTTCAAGGGCTCTGGCGAGGCAGTAGTGCTCTTAGACAATTTTAGCATCTCGCATATTTTATATAATGCATCATTCTTTCTTAATGCATTTTAGTGATCATAGTACATGTCATTAATCATTGCCATAATTTTATTACGTGTAATTTTTTATGCAATTTACACAAACTCTTTTAGGCCCCTTTACAGCCACGTCACACTAAATTCACAGATCCCATCAGGCCACAACATATTCATTACCACTAGCATACCTGGCCCTTGCGCCATTAAACCTCAAACATCATCATCATCATCATCTACTAAGGCTGGGTGTTTTTGAGACACAAAGATCTTAGTGTGTCATAATGGACCTGCTTTTCGGAGCAAAAAGCTTGCAAAGTGGGCGCGAGATAAAGGAATGACAATCAAGTTTTGTTAACCATATCACGCAGCTGCTAATGGCCTCGCCGAACATGCTATACGAGACATGAAACAGTACATAAAAATGTACCCGAACTTTGCAGGTGGTTGGAAGTGCTTCTTCAATGCCGCTGGGAGACATCACAACCGTTCTTGCACGAGTAGTCTTGGATGCAGCCCTATTTTCGCTGCTTCAGGGACTGTGCCCATACTTCCTGCGGATCACGAACTGGGCCCTCTTAATAACCTAAAGATTTCTGAGAGCAAGAAAAGTGCGAAACAAGAGGCATATAAAGATCGAATGACGAGAAATTTGGACAGAAGACGCAGCAGCGACATACCGGACATACAACCCGGCAACCGCGTTTTAGTACGGAAATGCTATTTCCAATGACAAGGTTTATGGACCCTTTCAAGTAATCAAGACTGCCTTGCAGCGTGGTATCCTGAATACCATCTGGTACTTGGGAGACTGGGCAAACGGAGTACGCCTCCATCAGCAATGCGTTCAAACATTACACCAGGAGGCGTGAACAATGAAGTCCGGAGGAATGAAGTCTGCTCCAGAAGTGTCATAGAGGACAATGAAGAGGGATAAGAAGAGGAGGAAGAAGAAGATACTAGGGTGGAGGAGATTAAAATGGGGGACGACACACGTCTCTTTACATATGTGTCTAAGTGAATCACATTAGGAACGTTACAAAACCCCGCAGGGGTGTCTGCGTAAGCAGGCGTTTGGTGTGTTGTGACACCACGTACCCGAGCAAACGAGGGTTGGTCCCTCCCGCGTGTAGCCGTGCGTGGCTTGGCCCTGCCTGGGGAAAGGGGGATCCTGGGGGTTGAGCCGATGCTGGGTGTTTGAACCATTAAGGCCCCTCGGCGGAGGCAACACACCTCTTCGGCCTCGGCTTCACATAGACGGCACCTCCAGACTGACCCACCTGGAGGAAATCAGCAGTCACCTTTTCCTGATCTCCTCTCCAATCTTCGTCTTTCTCTCCCACTTTTCCACTTTCCTGTCTTCTCTTATTACTTCCGAATTTCCTGGTGGCAAGGGTTAACCTTGGGTATAACATCCTTGGGTATATATATTAGGTTGTAGCGGCGATGCATGGCTAGTGTCTGCAGGTATTCTTCCAACTTTGTAGCGTCCCCTTGTTGGGCTAGGTGGTGGGTGGCAACCATCGCCTCTGAATTTTCCCCGTCTATATGGCAAATGACTTTCCTATACTACCTGATCGCTCCCTGAAGAGGGGGCACACCGATGAAACATTCACGTTCTTTATGCAACCGAAACAATCTTTTTGCAAGTACCACGTTGTACATAGTCCGCACGATAAGAAAACAGTCAGAATGATCTCACCATTTGTTGTAGCAAAATCTCTCACGGAAGCAATTGGTCCAGGCTACAAAGTAACGAAGATGGGAAGTGGCGATCTTCTTCTCGAACTTCGCGGCAAAGTACAGTATGACAAACTCTCGAAAGCTGTAGCATTTGGGGAAATCCCCGTCTCAGTGGGCCCACACAGGTCAATGAACACAGTGCGTGGGGGCCTTTTGGAAGATTACCTTCTCGAACTGAGTGAAAGCGAACTGCTTGAGGGATGGCAAGACCAGAACTTAGTGAAAGTACAAAGGATAACATCGAGGCGAGATGACAAGCTAATACCTACCAAACACATAATCATTACTTTTGGAACCTGCAACCTACCTGAAACAATAGAAACTGATTACTGTAAGCTTTGCGTCAGGCCGTACATCCCAAATCCACGTCGATGCTTCAAGTGTCAGCACTTTGGGCACGGGTCGCAGAACTGCAGCGGACGTGCTACTTGTGCTAAGTGTAGTTCTTCTGAACATGCTTCTGACATCTGTACTTCACCAAACCACTGTGCCAACTGTGAAGGAGATCACCCCGCCTACTCGCGATCTTACCCCTTGTGGAAAAAAGAGAAACAAATTACAGAACTGAAAGTAAAACTCCACCTATCTTTTCCAGAGGCACGTAAGTGTTTCGCACTACACAATCAGTCCAGTCCTTCCTACACCGATGTGGTGCACTGGGGGGCAGTGCTACATCATACGGCAGCTGCCCAAGTCACACGGAGTGTGACTGCAGTCACGCCATCAGCCCCCCAGGCTGGAATAGCCAGCGCTGTTTTGGCCTCCACAAAGCAGGACCAGCAGACCCTCGGGCGTGTTGGACCCAGGGCCACTGCCCGAGCAGATCAGCCCAACACTCCCGCGAAAGTGCCCTCCGCGCGGGCAGCATCCACCGCCTTAGACAAGGTGATGGATAGGAGCACAACTCCAGCGTCTCAGACACCCGAGGAATGGCGCAGCTCTCTCGAGCGCGCTGCGAAGAAAGAAAAATTTCGTATCACGGGGCCTAGAAAGGTCTCGCGAGGTAATCTAATGTATATCTCTTATACACACAGCACAAAACATATACAATATGGACACACAGATATTGCAGTGGAATGTCAGGGGTTTACTCCACAACCTAGATGACATTAGGGAACTTTTACATAGGTACACTCCCAAGGTTCTGTGTCCAAGAAACACATCTAAAACGTTCACAAACTAGCTTTCTCTGCCAGTATGCCATTTTCCGAAAAGGTCGCAACAAGGCCCTTGCCTCGCCAGGCAGTGTGGCAATAATAGTAGATAATTACAGAAATTACAGTTTAAAACACCCTTAGAGGCAGTTGCTGTCAGAGCAGTGCTTTTTAGTAAGCTGCTGACAATCACATCTTTATACATTCCTCCCAACTGTCAATTCTCCAAAACTGAATTTGAAAGCTTTATTGCACAACTCCCGGAACCCTACATTGTCGTTGGGAGACCTAAATGCTTATCACACCTTGTGGGGCGACTCTCGATGTGATGCCAGAGGGCGTTTGATTGAAAACTTCCTCCTAAGTACAGGTGCGTGTTTGCTAAATAAGAAGGAGCCAACCTTTTACAGTGCTGCAAACAAGACATTTTCATTATAGGTTTAGCCATTGTTTCAAGTACAGTCGTGCCGTACTTTGAGTGGAAAGTACATAAGAATCCATACAGTAGTGATCATTTCCTGATTGTTTTAAAATTAAGGAAACGGGACAAGTGTTCTCCACATGTGCCTCAGTGGAAAACTGACTTCAGCAAACTGGCAGCGATACAGAGAGCTGACATATACGACCTGGGATGATATTGATACGGTTACTTTGACGATGCAGTGTCATATCTAACCGAATTTATTGTCGACGTAGCGTCAATACGTATCCCGCAAACAAATCCATCACCCATAAACGATGTGTTCCCTGGTGGAACGATGAATGTAAGGAAGCGCGAAAGAAACAGAAGAAGGCTTGGAATCAGCTCCGTGACTCTCCGACTACCAAAAACCTTATCAGCTTTAAGAAAATTAAATCGGAAGGTAGAAGAACGTGCCACCGTGCCAAAAGGGACAGTTGGCAAAAATACATTTCTGGCATTAATTCTGATACAGACGAAAGAAAAGTCTGGAACAGGGTAAACAAAATAAAAGGCCGCGAAACTCATCCTATACCATTAGTAAACACGCAAGGAGATACCCTTGAGGACCAGGCTGATTGTCTAGGAGCACATTTCGAGCACGTTTCCAGTACATCTCATTACACAGATACATTCCTAAAATACCAGCGACAAGCAGAGCAGCTGACTCTGGGTCGGAAAGGCACATCCAATGAAGTATACAATCATCCATTTAGAATGGCTGAGTTCCAGGCCTCACTGAACTGTTGCAACAAGTCCGCTCCAGGAAGTGGCAGAGTAATGTATGAGATGATCAGACACTTACACCCTGAAACCCAAAAAACACTACTGTCACTCTTCAATTCCATGTTCTCTGCCGGCTACATTCATTCTGTCTGGAAAGAAGCAATTGTAATCCCGATTCTCAAAGAGGGCAAGGACCCTTCCTCACCGAACAGTTATAGACCTATAGCTCTGACAAGTTGTCTATACAAACTATTTGAGAAAATGATTAACCGTCGCCTCATCCATTTTTTTTTAAATCAACAAGACACTCGATCCCTTACAGTGCGGTTTTAGGGAGGGTAGATCCACAACAGATCACCTTGTCCGCATCAAGACAAATAGCCGTGATGCCTTTGTCCACAAACAATTTTTCTTGTCAGTATTTTTAGATATGGAGAAAGCATACGACACAACCTGGCGCTTTGGAATCCTCCGTGATCGTTCTGAAATGGAAGTTCGAGGTGACTTGCTGAACGTGATACAGAGTTACCTCTCCAATCGCATGTTCCGTGTTAGAGTTGGTAACATTCTGTCTCATCCATTTACGCAAGAGGCTGGTGTTCCACAAGGTGGTGTGCTGAGTTGCACTCTTTTTATTGTCAAAATGAACTCGATCCAGACCGCCATACCACATACTATGTTTTATTCTGTATATGTGGATGTCATCCAGATAGGTTTCAAGTCATGTAATCTAAGTATCTGTGAGCGACAAGTACAGCTTTGCATAAATAAATTGTCTAAGTGGGCAGACGAAAACAGTTTTAAGCTAAACCCTCTAAAAAGTACATGCGACCTGTTCTCTAACAAGAGAGGCATACGGGAAGACCCCGCAATAGATCTCAATGGACGACGGCTATCTGTGAGCCATGAACACAAATTTCTAGGGATCCTTTTAGACAGTAAGCTAACTTTTGTACCACACCTGAAGTATCTTAAGCCGAAGTGCCTCAAGACTATGAACCTGCTGAAGCTCTTGTCACGTACATCTTGGGGAAGCGACAGGAGGTGCCTTTTAAAGCTGTACAAAAGTCTAATATTAACACGGCTTGACTATGGAGCAATAGTCTACAATTTTGCTGGCCCTAGTGTTCTGAAAATACGAGATCCTATTCACAACTTAGGAATCCGCCTTGCTACAGGCACCTTTAGGACTGCAAAGCCTCTACGTGCAAAGCCTCTACGTAGAATCTAATAAATGGTTATTGCACTACCAAAAGACATATTTAATTTTCTCCTACGCCCTGAAAGTGAACTCAGATATCAAACATCCTTGTCATTCTACGATTTGCGACTTGTCCACTGCTAGGCTGTTTTGTAACCGCCCAATCACTAGGCCTCCTCTGTCCCTCCGCTTGGAAGCAGTCTCAGAAAAAACAGGGGTCCCTCTTTTACACAATGTCCTAATGGCTCCTACACGGCTTCCACCGCCTTGGGAGTGGCAGACTATCCAATATGACATCTCTTTATTAGAAATATCAAAACGAGCCCCAGAGGCACACATATATTCGCATTTTCTGGAACTTAAGTAGAAGTACTCCTGTGATGAATTTTACGCAGATGCTTCGAAGTCTCCAGCTCATTCGCTTATGCAGCTCTGGGACCCTCATTTTCAACATCTGGAGCATTAAACCCACACACCAGTATCATTACAGCGGAAGCATACACTATACTTAAGGCTATTGAACACATAAGGCTCACAAAAATCGCTAAGGCTATTGTCTTCACAGACTCATTAAGTGTAGTGAGAGCCCTAATTAGCCTACAAAAACACAAGATCTCCGTTTTGAATGAACTATTTGCGTTGTTGTGCTCTGCAAATATGTGCAACCAAGTGATCGTCTTATGCTGGGTGCCTGGCCACAGGGGTATAGAAAGCAATGTGGCAGCTGACGAAATGGTTATGTCAGTGAGTTTTAGCGACAAAGATGGAAATAACCCCATCCCTGCCACAGACCTAAATCCTTTTATGTGCCGTAAATTGAGGAATAATTGGCAAGGCGAGTGGGATACACAAGCAATGAATAAGCTTCATATTCTAAAACCAAAGCTGGGGAACTGGATAAGTGGGAAAACAGCACGGTACAAGGAAGTACTTCTTTGCCGATTAAGGATAGGCCACACATACGGTACTCACTCTTGTCGCTTGACTGGGGGCGATCCTCCAACTTGTATTAAGTGCGGCAATAGTCTCACAGTCCTCCATGTACTTATTCAGTGCCCTGCAATAGAAACAGAGAGGAAAAAGTATTTCGCTTCTGCATATTGCGAGGATATACCCCTTCACCCTGCATTCTTTCTTAGCGATGAACCGCTTTTTAATTTGCAAACCGTCTTAGATTTTTTAGCCGAAACCGACACCGTGAAAATCATTTAGCCAGGCAACTTTTAGCACATGACTAACAGCCCTGCATTCAAGGGCTCTCTTGAAACTCTGGTGTCAGTGTTATGTTTTATTGCATCATGTTTTAACGAAAGCCCATTGCTATAGCCCACATCACTGCCTAGTCAGCGTCATTATTTTAGCACCTATATATTCTGCGCCACTTACAGCGACAGGTTTTAGGCCCTTTTACAGCCATGTCACATCTACCATGAGGAATTCATTGTGCACGCCATCCCCAATACATCGTCAACATTACCACTTGTCATGGCGCTATTTGGCCAAACCTGGCCCTTGCACCATAAAACACCACACATCATCATCAGGAACGTTACAAAATATAAGAAGGAAGAAGAAGCATGGGCTTGCTGCGGTAAAGCTTTGGAAACGATGGAGCATGGTTTATTAGATTGTCAACATTTCTGCCCAGGGTCGATTTACGCACCTCTGGCTTCTTTGTAGTCCTTGGGTTTAGCGAGAGCAGGGGGAAACTAAAGATGTCCGCAATATGGGGGGGGGGGGAGATTAGTAAGAGGCGATTGGAAGATTGGTGGAAGTAGGGAAACGAGAAACAACGGAGGTGTGCCAATACAACGTTCACAATAGGGGTTCAGAAAGTTTTATGGGAATTCATCGGGTTTTTAGCATAAGTAGGACATTAGGTATATAATAACAAGAGCTTGGTGGCGCAATCCATTCATCCGTCCTCCGTCTCCATCCATCTCCACCTCCAGGCTCTTTCCCCCGGCGCTCACTTCCTTTGCGGCTTCAAACATAGTGTCCCCGACTTTACTGACGGCGGGCCAAATACACTTGCGCGTAGAACGCGTCAGTGTAGTGCCATCTGAGACTTGCGAAACAATGCGATCTCTTGTTTGCTGCGCAACCCCATAGCCGCTGAACCACCGCGGCGGGTGATAGGTATTTTCTTTTTATGTTGTAGTAGGCAGGATTTAAGCTGTATTAGTATACTTAGAATAGCGAACGGCCACTTGAGTGGAGGTGTGGTATGCCAGGACAGACTCAAGGAGGTTGCGACGCTACATTTGTGTTCCTGTAACTGTTCTCCTAACGCACTATGTTGCATTTTGAACAACTATTGACTCTATTTAGAAAGTTTCGGGCACTTTCACTGCGTTACAACAGATTAAATATGAGAACGTATGTTGAAATTCGTGACATGACACCGACGTACCGGCGCTCTGGATTCCGTGCGAATTTGAAGAAAGGAATGTTTGGGCCTCATTTTCTTTTTGAAATGCAAGTATAGCATACGAAGGGGGTACGTTACCAGTCTGAACTGACTTGCTGTTCAAGGAGGCTTCAAAAAAATTTAAAGGGCCTCTAAACCACCTCCGATATTTCTTAAACATTTCAGGTAAACATGTGCATCAAGTTCAGAATGCCGTCACAATCAGCGATGCCAAACGCGGCGGGCTCGGAACAAAATTTTTAAAAAATGATCCCGTGCTCCTTTCTGGTCCTTTCCGGTATCCCCGGCGCTCATTGTGACGTCACCAGGGTGCATCAAGTGATGTCACCAAGAGCAAATGCTGTCGATTGGTCAAACAAGAACCTACGACTTCTGGTTAGTCTGCCAGCAGGTACACGTGCTCCCTGCCCTTCCTCGTCGTGTTGTTCACTTGTGCGCGCTTGCGAATAGGTAACTACGGCACGCAACGCAAATGCCGGATCGCTCGCGTTGCAACACAGTCATGCTTAGCATGTTTGCAGTGTATTGCGATGGCTAGAAGGTATCCTTGTGAGGTGCTTGGCTGCAAAAGCGTCGACTGGAAAAACGAAGCGACGCGACATGATGATCACATCCTGCACAATGCCTGGTGCGCAACATGCGCGCACACAACACAGGGTCCATAGCGTCACGATTCGCAGGAGCACGGGCCGGCGCGGCAGCAGCAGTTGGTAGCCGAGTAGTGCAGCTACCCACTGTTGTAACTGGAAGGTAACCGGTAGGTAACCGGAAATGGACAGTGTTTTGAAAAGCGCGGTGGCGGCGACGTTGGAAGAGCACTCGGTGAGGAGGAGACCAGCTAACGAACGGAGAGTAGCGAATGAGATGGAAACAAGCAAGGTCTGCGTTTCGATCATCAAACGCATGCAACTCGGCTATTAAGGCACCGTTTCGAAAGATTCTCGCGGCTACATGTTCATTGCAGACTCGTGCTCAACTGCAACTGCAGAATTAAATTTCGACCTCTGAGTAGTTTAGGGGTCCTTTAAGTGTTTATTTACATCAGGGTTTTTTCTTCTGGTTCCTTGTGTGACCGTGGAGCTGACTGCCCTGCTTTTGTATGTGCAGGGCTTGTGACAATGCTCGTCGTCCGCCAGTGAAGGATGCCTCCATTCTTTTGGTGCCAGAGGAACGCTGGACGTCCTCCACAGCAGCTTTGTGAATTGCTGTCTCGACTATAGCGCTTACGGATGCCTGTTTTTAATAATGAAATGTGCAAGGACTGTTTTGCGATGATGCCTACTCACAGACTTGCCCTCTCGACGAAAAGCCTCGTCGTGCACGACCACGTTACTCCCTGACAAAGAAGCTGCCTGCCGGTAATTCTGCCATGTGTGTACATTTGCAGGCTTCAAGCGAGTGCGAGCCTAGCGAGTTCAATAAAAGCTTTGGTACGACATGCAGGTTGTGGGGATGCGCGACCCTCGCGCCTCCCCTGATGTTTTCCCGCATAGCGCATCCCCTGATATGCTCTTTTTCCCGCACGGCTCGCGTGGCCTGGCGCCCGCGGCGCTCGGAGTGGTACAAGCGCGGTGTGAGAGATGGCGCCACCGTCGCGGCGGGGTTACTCGGGCGCCGAGGGACAGGCGCTGGCTGGCTTTCCCGGCGGGTCGGCGCGCGGCGGAGGACGTCTCCCGCGAGCGCGCGGCGACCGATGCATCTGCGAGACCGCCTTGGAACGCGCCACGATTCGCGTGACTATACACGCGAACGACCAGGCGTTGGGATCCAGCATGGAGCGAACATATTCGCTCGCGAGGACGCGGTGAGTCGGACTTCTAGATTTGTCGCGCGCCTATCGGCATGTTTTGGGGATATGAACTCGGCTAGCAGGCATTGATCCATGAAAGGTGCAATAAATGCCCTTGTGACTGTTTGCACTACTGTGTGTTGTCGTTCCTTTGTCCCAAGAGTACGGAGGAGAGAACCCCGGATACCCCACATCTGGCTGCCCAACGTGGACCTCTTGGGGCATCGGACGATAGAGTTAAACAGTTTTGCTTCGTTCGAGAGCTTTGTTTGAACCGAAGCGTAGGCCTAGCGTGGATTTTGATCGCTAGCGTCGGCGGCGTGCTTTCTTGAGAGAGGCGACGGTGGCGGTAATGTGTTTGGACTTGTCAACATGCTAAGCCTTTTCGCAAGTGTTTTTTTTTAATGACATTCGTCAGTACGAGAGCCACGTGGTCTGCATCCTGGGAGAGCGAGGCTGAGTGCCCGCGGAGCAGTGGCAAGCCTGAAGCGAGTGAGTACGGAAGCCTCGTGGGTGGTCCGAATTTCTTATGTAAATAGCTTCTTCTATCTCTTTGACTCGGATGAAGTCGCGGCTCTGGGAGCCGGGTGGCCGCGGGCCACGGGTGCCACGACGGGCTGACTGGTATTGCGGCCTGGCACCGGGCGCTCCGACACCGTCTGGGACGGTGGGCGCCGTCAACTCGGATGCTGTGTGCACCGAGCGGAGTAGGACCACCTCACAGAGCTAACGTCTCCTCGCGGCTGCCTGTTTTGCGCTCATTTTGAGTGTTGTTTTTGGATGCCGGTTGTTGTCAGGGTAGCGACACTTTAGGCCTAAGGCTTTACGAAGCTGCCTGTCGCACGTGGAGGGACACAACCTGGTGGACCGTGGCGTTGAGGTGTTGCAAGTTGCTTCCCTCATTCTAGTTAGCCTCGCACGAATTGAAATTACTCGTTCGACTCAAGAAAGCGAGCTTCGTTCACGTGAACTTAGCATCTGAGTAGCTGCCCGATCTTTTGCTAGCCGAGTTGAACATCGTACCACGTGGGCGATGCGCATGCAGAATTCCTCTCCCTTGCACTACTTTAGTGTTTGCCGAGTGTTTTGAGTGTACGCAGCGTGATTGGAGTCACCCCTGGCTTGCTGCCACCTGCACATCGTCTGCGCTGCTGCCCCGGACTACGATCGAGTCACCCCGGGCGATGGTGATGCTGTGGCCAGTTCGGCGCAGCGACTTGGGCGGCCTTCTGCATCCAGCTAACAACCCTCGGCGGCGGACAAAGGAGCCAGCGGTCACCGACAGCTACGGCGGCTCTTGCCAGCTGGGCGCGTCGGCGCGAGCGACGCTTGCTCGTACCGACTACTGCGTCGTCGTCTCCGGAGTCCTGGCCTGGGATCGTGCCGTCGAGTCGCAAAGCTACTGCTGTGACCGGCGGACGCCAGCGGTGTACCCCAAGGACAGTCGGCTCGCATGTTATGGACAGCGTGTGGACATTTCCCCGGCGCGGCCACTGTTGCATGTACCACCTTGTTCGCGAAGCACGTGTTGATGTTAGACCGTGTCACATGTTTCGCCGGAATAAGAAGTGATTTAAGGTTGGGGGGATGTGGGGATGCGCGACCCTCGCGCCTCCCCTGATGTTTTCCCGCATAGCGCATCCCCTGATATGCTCTTTTTCCCGCACGGCTCGCGTGGCCTGGCGCCCGCGGCGCTCGGAGTGGTACAAGCGCGGTGTGAGAGATGGCGCCACCGTCGCGGCGGGGTTACTCGGGCGCCGAGGGACAGGCGCTGGCTGGCTTTCCCGGCGGGTCGGCGCGCGGCGGAGGACGTCTCCCGCGAGCGCGCGGCGACCGATGCATCTGCGAGACCGCCTTGGAACGCGCCACGATTCGCGTGACTATACACGCGAACGACCAGGCGTTGGGATCCAGCATGGAGCGAACATATTCGCTCGCGAGGACGCGGTGAGTCGGACTTCTAGATTTGTCGCGCGCCTATCGGCATGTTTTGGGGATATGAACTCGGCTAGCAGGCATTGATCCATGAAAGGTGCAATAAATGCCCTTGTGACTGTTTGCACTACTGTGTGTTGTCGTTCCTTTGTCCCAAGAGTACGGAGGAGAGAACCCCGGATACCCCACAAGGTACACCATTTCGTGCAGTGCCTGCATTGATGCGAGGTGGTTGAGCATTTCGTTGGCATCATGTCGTTTGTCACGGCTCTCTCCACTAAAAGGGACACTAAAGACGACATTAAACCAATGTGGACTTAAAATATCATTACAGAAACCCCGAATTGCTTGTTTCGTGCCAAGAAAAGTTTTAGTTTAAGAGGAAATCGCGTCTGAAGAGTCCGAATAGCTTTAACACAATTCAAATCTCCAACCGCCAACTGGAGGGTGGTGACGTCGCATCGCCATCACTGCCATTTACAGCCATCGTTGAGTAAAATGGCTCCCGACAGATGGTGCTAAGCTTTCTTGCGCAAAATTCAAACATGCTACGATGGAGAAATCGAGCCAAGGCTCGGATTTGCTGCTGCAGCTTCTATAGCTCAAGTGACGTAAATGGTTCGGGCATCGTGCGACATCGCATAGATGTGGCATTCTCTGCTACTTGCAGTTTGTGCGAGTTTCGCAAGCCATCAAAAACAGCGCAGCACTACGCGATAATGAAACTAGTGAAACGCTAAAGTGCGGGTGGCGCACAGTCAAGCGAAAACGAAAACCTTTCGAGCGCCCGCATCATTACCAAGGGCAATTAGCTCTTTTTTCTAAAAATCGAATAGAGCTCGACAAGTAGCATTTTCTTCCATCTTATAATGCTATGCTATGCAATGATCCTTTTATTACGAGTGATTGAGTACTAGTGACAGAATTATAATGAGTGCTTTCGTCATCAGGCTAGCACTTGAATGTTCTGAGGAAGTCTCAAATCGTGTCCTGCATTTACCTCAATTTCTCGATAACTAAAGCTCTGTTTACGATAATTCTTAGACATTCTCGAGCATCAATCTATCACCAGAGGTTGAAAGACCCTGCTGTCACTTTAGCTAGACTTTACATTTGCCTTTAATGGGTCTTTAATAAAGCCCTGGCAAAGTAAGGCTGGGGAAACACAGAATCTACCGAGGAACCAAATAGTGCCGGCGGACTGCCAAAGGTACAAGGCGTACCCAGGCAGTGTCCTTGCGCGGCTGAAAATGCAGGAGAGATAGGTTGGGAGAGAAAAAGAGTTTGCAGACCGCACCGTAACTGTTAAGCGCGAGGCTGGCACATGAACATAGGTCAGCAGTGTGGGGAAGGAGAACGGACGGAAATATGACATATATAAGAAGGAAGCAAGTGTTCGAAGTTGATAGCTCTGCTGGCAAAAAGGCTCTGCGAACACTAGGTGCACTTAGTAGAAATGCGGAAAGCAACAAGGCCCGGCTGCACCCACTTCCTTGCAGTCTGTGTAGTCCGCTACTACGCGTACATTCGGCACACTGTCAATTATGAAAAATCTATGAATCTCGCCAGGCTACAATGTGCTATGTACGTGGGTGGGTCCACGCGGCCAGAGGAGGCATCCACACTGTCGACAAGACCAAGTGCACAGTACTCCTCATATGGCATTTTACGGGCTGCAATGAAGGCAGTGCTGTGCATCGCCAAGTGCCTCCGTTTGTCGCTCACCGGTGGTACAAGTCCAGTGTGGCGAGACCAAGGCAGAACTTGGGCCACCCCAATCCACATGCAGCCGACGTGGAGACGAACGCCACATGCTACCGTCGCGATAGTGATCACGCACAGATTGGGGCAATTTGTTTCCCGCCTGCGACTGGAGGATTTGGATGTAGTGCAGCGAAATGTGTCTTCTTGAGCATGCGTGTATCCTCCAGAGAAAGTGGGTGTCTAGTAGGCTGTTGCTGCCAAGCCTCAACCGCAAGCTGATCCGCTCACTCATTACCGCCCAGGAAGCACGCCGCTAGTAGAAGTCTAGTTCCCAGCTTGACCTAAGGCCACAGCTAGTAGCTGTCTTTTGTAAGCTGTACTCTAGATCTAGACCTCTACAAGCCAGCTGGTAGCTCAGGTAACGCTTTCTCCACTTACGGCTAGTAGCCAGCTTTCAGGCAGAATGCCATCTTCCAGCTCTACTCTCTTTGTGAATTTCTTGGACTTTGCCAGTGAATTGCTGGTTCCTGCTTAGTTGCTATGGAGATGGAGTCTCACGTGCATCCGGCGGATGCAGCAATGCCCACGGCGGCGGTTGCCTCCAGGAAGTGCAACGTCACCGATAGCGACACTGACAGCGACGACACCATGCACTACTATGTCAGCAGTGAAGAATCTTGCGACGACACCTTCTAGCTGGTGCGGAGCCATAAAGCAAAGAGGAGGTTTCTCAGCACATCATCGAACTCGAGTGCATCCACCATGAGATCTTCGCAAAATACCGAGATACCATCCTTTTCGCGCCAGTTCTCGCCGCTGCAAATTGAGACGCCTCAACAGGCAAGCCGTGTCTTCACATCTAGAGGCGCTGGTTCCGAATGAAAGAAATGAATGAAAGTAAACACCCGCAAGAATGTCCTAGCGATTGACGTAGAACATGCGGCTGCGTGGGAGTCTTTGCGCAGTCATGGAACTTGACGGGGTGGAAGTCTGCCCTCATATTCCGCTGTGCAAAGAAGTCTGTACTGGCGTAATTTACGATGTTGACGGGGCCATTCCCAGCACCGATGTGTTGGGTCTTAAGCCAGCCACTGAATACAGCGTCATCGCAAACATGTTTCGTCTCGGCACGTCACGGCGTGTAAAGATCATATTTAAGGGCAAATCCCTCCCACCACATGTAAATGTGGGCCACTTCCGACACAAAGTTCGCTGCTTTATACCAAAACTGCTGCAGTGCTCGAAGTGCATGAAGTTAGGCCAGGTGAGTAGTGCGTGCAAAAGCACAATCGTGTGTTCTCGATGCACTGGGCCCCACACCAATGACATGTTCGAGGCCACTGTGCTGAACTGCAGCGGCCCTCATGATGCATCCTCGAAGGAGAGCTCTTGATTCGAAAGGAAATGACAATATTAAAGAAAATGGTTAGAGACCACTCATCCCACCAAGAAGAAGCAGCATCTATTAATGGGACACTAAAGGCAAATACTAAGTCAAACTAAAGTGATGGATTAGTGCCCGAGAATTTCTAAGGCGTCAATATTATTTCGAACAGGGCTTTAATAATCGAGAAATTGAGGTAAATACAGGACATGATTAGAGACCCCCCCCCCCCCCCCCCGGGACATTCAAGCACTTGCCCGATGACGAAAGCACTCATTTGTTAAATTTTGTCACTAGTACTGCACTACTCGTTGCAGAAAACATCCTTGTATTGTATTATAAGATGAAATAAAATGGTACTTGTCCTGTTGTATTTCATTTTCAGAAACAACTCATTACTCTTGACAATGACGAGGGCGGTCGAAAGGTTTCATTTTCACTCGACTCTGCACCGCCCACGCTTTAACGTTTCAGTAGTTTCGTTATTGTGTAGTGCTGCACTGGTTTTGCTGGCTCACGGCACTCGCACTAACTGCAAGTAGCAAAGAATTCAACTTCCATGTCATGATGCGGTATGCGCGAATGGTCTATGCCACTTGACCAAACAACAGCTGCAGTGGCAAATTAACCGCTCTGTATTGACTCGGCACCGCCGTCTGCCAGGCACCGTTTTACTCACCGACGGCAGCAAAGGATGGTGATGGCATATGCAACGTCACCACTCTCCTGGTTGGGTGGCGGGAGATTTGAAATCAGAAAAAGGTATTCGGACCCTTCAGATGGAATTTTCTCGTAAACCAAGTCCTTGCACGAAACATGCATTGTGAGGCATCTGGAATCGTATTTAAACTGTCCACGTAGACTTAGTATTTGCCTTTAATGTCCCTTTAAGCAACGACGACCACATCGCCGACGCCGATCAGGAACCTCCAAAGCGTCTGTACCATGCAAGCCACGTTCATCACCACGCCTTCTCGCCTAAGTAAAATGCAGTCAACCGTAAGGATAAAGAATCTTCGAACACAGTAGCTGATGCTTGGCCTGAACTCCCGAGGCTACATGCACCTACTGAGGCAGATCAAACTTCTACAGGAAGGGACACTTCGTCTGTTCCTGATAAATTGACGAACAAAGATCAACAAAATGTTGTCATGATCAGCTCACTGGCGAGTGCTACTCGTGTTCTTCTGGACAAGCTACAGACACCAACAGATCGACGTGCGTTGCAAGTGCTGGATGCCATCAACCCTGTTCTCGCATGCCTTCAGAAGTCGAGTGCTTGAGAACAATTCCTAACATGTGTACATGCCGAGATGATGTAAAGAAATGGGTGAGATTTCCCCTTTGTAAGCACATTAATTTCTTCTCATTAGCTCTGGTATAAGCGCTGTCCAAACCTGTAGAAAGATTGAAGACATCTAGCCGCTGTCAAGGTCGCCTGTTTCACGCGCGGCACAGAACCACATTGTTTTGACGACCCGTCTCGCCACTCTTAGCATTTCCCCGGGAGCAAAAGTTCCTGTATATATGTGAATGACAGCCAGAAAATGGCCACTAAAATACGGCCAGAGGCAGGCAGACGCGACAATAAGCGGACGGGTGTACCTCCGCGCATACAGGACTCTGGGCTTCCCGGTAAGTGCTGGAACCTTTTTTCCTTATCTTCCTTTTTTTTCACACACGTTTTAAGCGCTGTTCAATTTTGCCGAAAATATATCGTGTATCTAGCCGCGTTCATGGCCGCACGCATACATGAGGTTCTGGAACCACAATGTTAAGACCATTGAGAAATTACGCTATATTGACACTATTGGGGCACTATATAAATCAAGGGATCTTGGGCATGTAAGGCCCTCTGGGCTGGACTTCTCCACATTTAGGCAGCCTCGCTGCCTACAGAATTATCTGACTGAGCTATGTCGGTTGCTCAGTTGCCATAGTCAGAAATTCGTATCCTCGTATGACAAAAGGCTTAAAAACAAAATCAGGATGGTAAGCTCGAATTTCACCTCGTCCAGCACACATCTCCAGGCTTGGAGTGGCGCCTGATGCTGGCAAAAGATGCCGAGAGCCAGTGAGGCTATAGTAATCCAGGTACAACCAAATCAGGAAGACCCACTAAGCTTCAACTAAAGACACTCCCCGACCAGAACAGGAATTGGCCACCTTGGTGTAGTATTCGGCCACTCTCCCGATTGACTAGTTCGATCAACCAATAGTCCCCAGCAGCTGCGGAGCGCCTGACCAAGGCGGCGGTCAGACCTTTAACGCAGCAGAGGGTGCTAAGAATCTCTGGACCTGGACAAGCCGTCAATAGAAACTGGCTCTGGCAACCTTGAACACCCAAACTCTGTTGAGTGAGGCTAGCTTAGCAGGACTCCTTGCGGAATCATCAGGCATCGTTTGGTATATCATTGGCCTGAGTGAGATTACAAGAAGTGGTGAGGTTTATACAATGCTGACATGTGCAGTCATGTCCTTTGCTATAGAGGTCTCCCAGATAAGCAATACAGGGTAGCATCCCTAATCCATAAAGACACAGCGGGCAACATTAACTACAGCATTAATGAGAGCGTAGCAGTAGTCGTAATGAACTTAACAAAAGGTATGGACTAAAGGCAGTACAAACCTATGCTCCAACATCCACTCACGATGATGATGAAGTGGATCAGTTTTATGAAGATGTTGAACTAGCGATGAGAAAAGTGCAAACTCAGTGTAGTGTAGTAATGGGCGACTTCAATGCAAAAGTGGGGGAAAAGCAGGGTGGTGAACAAGCAATTGACAACTATGGCGCCGATTATAGGAACGCTAGAGGAGAGATGCTAGTAGAATTCACAAAAAGGAATAAGGTTTGAATAAGGAACACCTTCTTCAGGAAACGTATTAACAGAAAGTGGACCTGGAAAAGCCCTAATGGTGAAACAAAAAATGAAATAGATTTTATACTTTCTGCCAATCCCAGCATAGTGAAGGATGTTGAAGTGTTGGGTAAAGCGCAGTGATCATAGGTTAGTGAGGTCTAGGATTCACCTCAATTTGAACAGAGAAAGAGTAAAATTGGTCAGGAAGAAACAGGCCAACCTAGACACAGTAAGGGTAAAAACAGACCAGTTCAGGCTGCTATACTTGCAAATAAATATGCACCCTTAGAACAGAGAGATGAAGACGTAGCTATAATGAATGAAACCGTAACTAGGCTGGCTTCGGAGGCAGCAATTGAAGTGGGAGCTAAGGCACTAATGCAACCAGTAGGCAAGCTCTCCCAAGTAACAAAGGACCTAATAAAGAAATGACAAATAATGAAAGTTTCCAACTCAAGAGATCAACAAGGTGAAAATAAGGTGAAAACTGATCAACAAGGTGAAAATAAGGGATATTCGAAATTATAAGGTGAAAAAGACTGAGGAAGCCGCAAAATATAGATGCAGCATGAAATTGGTGAGAAGGAAGTTGGGCATAGGACAAACCAAGATATATGGATTGAAAGGTAAGCAGAGTAATATCAGCAATATCGAAGGTATAGTGAAAGCAGCGGAATAATTGTGTGCTGACCTGTAATTGTGTGCTGATCTGACCTGACCAGAAGAGCCACGATACCTCCATTCGAAGCAGTAATGAATGAATCAGGTTTTTAACAAGTCGCAGAGACTCCTTGTATTACTAGCGATGAAGTTAGAAGGGCCTAGCAAGACATGAAATGGGGAAAAACGGCAGAAGGTGGAATAACATTCGATTGAATCATAGATTAGGAGACGTAATGCTTGAAAAACTGGCGACTCTCTATAGGACCTATCCACTTCAAGGGCACCAGAGAACTGGAAGAATGCAAAGGTTATGCTAAGCCACAAAAAGGGAGAAGTTAGAGAATTGAAAAATAGTTGGCCCATTAGCTTACTTCCAGTATTACATAAAATATTCACCAAGATAACTTCCGACGGAATAAGGGCAACAATGGACTTCAGTCGACCAAAGGAACAGGCTGGCTTCAGGAAGGGATACTCTATGGGATCACATCCATGTCATCAATCAGGTAATCGAGAAATCTGCAGAGCACAATGAGCCTCTCTAGATGGCTTTCATAGATTACAAAAAGGCGCTTGATTTAGTAGAGATACCAGCAGTCGTAGAGGCATTATGTAATGAAGGAGTACAGGGCACTTATGTAACTATTTTGGAAAACATCTACAGAAATTCCACACCTACCTTAATTCTTCACAAGTAGGAAGATACCTATAAAGAAAGGGGTCACACAAGGAGACACAATCTCTCCAATGCTGTTCACTTCGTGCTTAGGAGAAGTATTCAAGCTATTAAACTGTGAAGGCTTAGGAGTAAGGATCAACGGCGAATATCTCGGCAACCTTCGGTTTGCAGATGACATTGTCCTGTTCAGCAACACTGGAGACGAGTTGCAACAAATGATTGAGGACCTTGACAGAGAGAGTGTAAGGGTGGGGTTGAAGATTAATATGCAGAAGACGAAGATAATGAATGATAAATTGCCGGGCAAGGGAACAAAAGTTCAAGATCACCAGTCAGCCTGTAGAGTCTGGGAAGGAGTGCGTTTACCTCGGTCAATTACTCACAAGGAACCCTGATCATCAGAAGGAAATCACAGAAGAATAAAAATGAGTTGGAGCGCATACGGCAGACAGTGTCAGCTCCTGACTGGAAGCCTACCATTGTCATTGAAAAGGAAGGTGTACAAAATACACTATACTGATGGGCGGCTTCAGTGCCAGGGTAGGCAAGAAGCAGGCTGGCGACAAGTCAGTGGGGGAATATGGCATAGGCTCTAGGAATAGCAGGGGAGAGTTATATTAGTAGAGTTTGCAGAACAATAATATGCGGATAGTGAGTACCTTCTTCCGCAAGTGGGATAGCCGAAAGTGGACGTGGAGGAGCCCGAATGGCGAAAGTAGAAATTAAATAGACTTTATACTCTGCGCTAACCCTGGCATCATACAAGATGTGGACGTGCTCAGAAAGGTGCGCTGCAGTGACCATAGGATGGTAAGAACTCGAATTAGCCTAGACTTGAGGAGGGAACGGAAGAAACAGGTACATAAGAAGCCGATCAATGAGTTAGCGGTAAGAGGGAAAATAGAGGAATTCCGGATCAAGCTACAGAACAGGTATTCGGCCTTAACTCGGGAAGAGGACCTTAGTGTTGAAGATAGGAACGACAATCTTATGGGCATCATTAAGGAACATGCAATAGAAAGTTTGAGTTAACCTCAAACTTTATGACTACGGTATACGTGGTACAGCATTAGAGTTAATGAGAAGTTACTTAACGGATCGTTACCAGTTTGTTTCATATAATCAGGCCACTTCCTCACTTCTCAAAATACAGACTGGCGTGCCACAGGGATCCACACTTGGTCCTATATTATTTAATCTATATATCAATGACCTTCCTAACATTTCTTCCTCACCTAATATCATCATGTACGCAGACGATACTAATCTTTTCTTTGCAAATTCTTCCTTGCAATGCATACAAAAAGAAATAAATGATTATTTAAATTTATTATCTGAATGGCTGTACATCAACAAACTACAATTGAATGTCAACAAAACCAAATATATAATATTTAGACCAATAAACAAGCCATTGCCTGTTAATATAACTGTTCTATTTCAAGCAAAGAGGCTAGAACAAGTAACAACGCAAAAGTTTTTGGGGGTATGGTTCCAAGAAAACCTCTCCTGGGACAATCATGTCAATAAGCTTTGCAATGATCTTAGCAAAGTAGTAGGCTGTATATATAAAATAGGTGATCGAATACCTTTATGGCTAAAGAAAGCAATATACTACGCCCTTTTGAATCACGCAATACAGACCCTGAGCCTAATTAGGCGGGTGGCCAGCAAAGGCCGAGGGCTAAAGGAAAAAAATTTAATTAAACTAATACAGGCGTACATATTCAGCCGGGTGAGCTATGCAACGCCATATCTCGACTTGAAAGTGGTGGAAAGAGAAAAGATTGATTCTCTAATGAGAAAATGCGTAAAACGAGCGCTGGGACTGCCCATGTGCACATCAACAGAGAGACTGATGGCTCTAGGAGTGCACAACACATGGGCAGAACTGGCGGAAGCGGTGCGAACCTCTCAAATTGAGAGACTTAGCACCACGAGGACAGGAAGAGCCATATTGGCCAAAGTTGGAATAAATCCGGACAGAGGCCCCACCCAAAAGGTGGAAGTAAATAGGGAAGTTAGAAAAAATCTGATTATCCCCCCCCCCCCCCTGCCAAAAAACATGCACCCGGAACATAGCAAAGACGGGAGGCATAAACGAGCCGAAGCATTAAAAATTAGATTCGGTAATATCTCGGAACATGAGGTGGCCTATGTAGACGCGGCGGGAGGTAGCGGCAGTTTTACGGTGGCAACGGCCGTCAGTGGCCGGGGTATTCCCGTGACCGCTGTCACTCTGCGCGGGCGCAACATAGAAGTTGCCGAGGAAATTGCGATCGCATTAGCTTGCGCTGGAACGGACGCGAAATTTGTGATCAGTGACAGCAAAACTGCCATACAAAATTTTAGCAAGGGAAGGATCTCGCCCTTAGCGGTCAGAATCCTAGGCCAGAGAAAGCTAGATAGAAAAATTCAAATAATTTGGACTCCGGCGCACGAAGCCGCCCCCGGCAACGAGGCGGCCCACGAGCTGGCTCGAGATCTCGACCGCCGAGCCGCAACGGGGCCCCCCGATGACCGAGGGAGCGGAGAGCGCATGCTAAAATATGGGGAGATTACGCAGCATTACAGATTGGCTCGTAGACTGGTATCCCCGCCAGACCCAAAATTAAACAACAGACAAGCAGTCGCGTGGAGACGACTACAAACTTATACATATCCGCACCCGGTTATGGCGAACCACATGTTCCCCGAGGCCAGGAGCGATAAATGTAATCTTTGTGGGGCGAGAGGGACCCTCGACCACATAATATGGGAATGTCCGTACTCTCCCGGGGGAACGCACAAAATAGGTAGTAGAGACACCTGGGAGACCCTGCTGCGCAGCTCGGACTCTGAGCTCCAGCTCCGGCTCGTCCAACTGGCTGAAGAGGCTGCTGGGACCCAAGACCTCCCAGCCTGTACCTGAGGCGGCGGCACTCGCCCCCTGACTTGTGTGTCGGGGGGTGGGTAGATCACCTTTTCCGTTGGACATTAAAGTTTATTCTATCTATTTTACTCGAAGCTAACTTATTGTGTCTTGATCTGGGGAACAACTACAACAAAAAACTATGATAAGTTATTAAGCTTGCAAAAACGAGTAGTCCGAATTTTTGAAAACTACTATGGTAGGCCGCGTGACTTACCCACACACAATCTCTTCATCAAACATTTATTGATCCGAGCAAATCAAGTATTTTATTATAGATTACTCTTACATATAAAAAAACACAGGCTCCATGTTGTCAGCATACCCACTTCTCTTCGATACCCATTGCGTTTTCAAATCAAGAAAATACCATTCACGCGTACTAACTACGGACGTCAGGATATAAACTATCAAATACCAAGGCTACTAAACATTGTTGAGCAAGAAATTGATTTCTGTGCGCCTAATTTTAAGCAATGTATAAAAAACCTACTCATACACTATCAAATTATTTACACATAAATTGCTCTCGCACTAAATTGTTTTTTATGCACTATATATGTATTCCTTAATCTGCGCGGTAATGTGATTGCACAAACAAAAATTGAAACATAAATGTCTTTTCACATAGTCATTGTATAATGTACACATTATCTTGTTTATTTGTATTTTCTACATCGTACTTGCTTGTTTCTTGTTATATTTGCTTTTTAGTACATGGGATCATCATGTAAGCCGAACGCACTTAGGAGCAAGAGCCCCTGTCAGGCCAAATGGCCTTTAGCTCTTGTTTCCTCTTTCTGTAATGAAGAAAGGAAAAAAAATAAACTTCAAACTTCAAGTCGGTGGTAACTCCGTTAGACAGGATACCAGTAAGCTATCGCAGGAGACGAATGATCTGATCAAGAAACGCCAATGTATGAAAGCATCTAACCCTACAGCTAGAATAGAGCTGGCAGGACTTTCTAAGTTAATCAACAAGCATGGGACAGCTGACATAAGGAACTATAATATGGATACAATTGAACATGCTCTCAGGAACGGAGGAAGCCTAAAAGCAGTGAAGCAGAAACTAGGAATAGGCAAGAATCAGATGTGTGCGTTAAGAGACAAAGCCGGCAATATCATTACTAATATGGATGAGATAGTTCAAGTGGCTGAGGAATTCTGTAGAGATTTATAGGGTACCAGTGGCACCCACGACGATAATGGAAGAGAGAATAGTCTAGAGGAATTTGAAATCCCACAAGGAACGCCGGAAGAAGCAAAGAAAGCCTTGGGAGCTATGCAAAGGGGGAAGGCAGCTGGGGAGGATCAAGTAACAGCAGATTTGTTGAAGGATGGTGGGCAGATTGTTCTAGAAAAACTGGCCACCCTGTATACGCAATGCCTCATGACTTCGAGCGTACCGGAATCTTGTAAGAACGCTAACATAATCCTAATTCATAAGAAAGGAGACGCCAATGACTTTATAGACCGATCAGCTTACTGTCCGTTGCCTACAAAGTATTTACTAAGGTAATTGCAAATAGAATCAGGAACACCTTAGACTTCCGTCAACCAAAGGACCAGGCAGGATCCCGTAAAGGCTACTCAACTATAGACCATATTCACACTATCAATCAGGTGATAGAGAAATGTGCGGAATATAACTAACCCTTATATATAGCTTTCATTGATTATGAGAAAGCGTTTGATTCAGTCGAAACCTCACCAGTCATGGAGGCATTACGGAATCGGGATGTAGACGAGCCGTATGTAAAAATGCTGAAATATATCTATAGCGGCTCCACAGCCACTGTAATCATCCATAAAGAAAGCAACAAAATCTCAATAAAGAAAGGCATCAGCCAGGGAGATACGATCTCTACAATGCTATTCACAGCGTGTTTACAGGAGGTATTCAGAGACCTGGATTGGGAAGAATTGGGGATAGGAGTTAATGAAGAATACCTTAGTAACTTGCGATTCGCTCATGACATTGCCTTGCTTAGTAACTTAGGGGACCAATTGCAATGCATGCTCACTGACCTGGAGAGGCAAAGCAGAAGGGTGGGTCTAAAAATTAAGCTACAGAAAACTAAAGTAATGTTTAACAGTCTCGGAAGAGAACAGCAGTTTACGATAGGTAGCGAGGCACTTGAAGTGGTAAGGGAATACATCTACTTAGGACAGGTAGTGACCGCAGATCCGGATCATGAGAATGAAATAATCAGAAGAATAAGAATGGGCTGGGGTGCGTTTGGCAGGCATTCTCAGATCATGAACAGCAGGTTTCCATTATCCCCCAAGAGAAAAGTTTATAACAGCTGTGTCTTACCAGTACTCACCTACGGTGCAGAAACCTGGAGGCTTACGAAAAGGGTTCTGCTGAAATTGAGGACGACGCAACGAGCCATGGAAAGAAGAATGATAGGTGTAACGTTAAGGGATAAGAAAAGAGCAGATTGGGTGAGGGAACAAACGCGGGTAAATGACACCTTAGTTGAAATCAAGAAAAAGAAATGGGCATGGGCCGGACATGTAATGAGGAGGGAAGACAACCGATGGTTATTAAGGGTTACGGACTGGATTCCAAGGGAAGGAAAGCGTAGTAGGGGGCGGCAGAAAGTTAGGTGGACGGATGAAATTAAGAAGTTTGCAGGGACATCGCCACAATTAGTACATGACCTGGGTAGTTGGAGAAGTATGGGAGAGGCCTTTGCCCTGCAGTGGGCGTAACCAGGCTGATGATGATGACAAGTGGGGCAGAAAGTTGGAGATTGATAAAGAAGCTTGAGAACAAGTTAAAGGGACCCTGAAACGATTTTGACGATTTTCTACAAACGTACTGAGTTGTTAGAGTAGGTCCTTCTGATCATTAATTGACACATCTAAGTGCTCCGCGTAAAGCGTGTAATTTATTATAAGGTTTTATAAATGCACATCGCTGCCGATCGCAGCACGCTGCTCGGTAGAATTTTAAGCCGCCCCTACCCATATGACGGAAATCACCTATATGACGTCAGTGGGGCGAGCTATCCGATTGGCTGACCAGGGCGCGTGATCGATAATTTTTCCAACTTTATGGTAAACAAATGATCTTCGTAATAGTCGGGATGTTAGTTAATTTGTTTTTATAAAAAGAAAGTAACATAAAGGGAAGGCACAAGAACAATTTTTCAGTACACTTAAGCACTTCCGGTACACAGCAAGCGTCGTGTGCTTGTGTTACAACGTACTCAATTTTGACGAGAGCTCCGCGGTTAGCATCAGAGTCGGTCTCAGTCTTTTCGCGAGCACTATGATTCGACTTTGTTGCCTTGTGGACTGCAAACCTAGCGACTGGCAATATGTCAAGCTGCGACATCGTGTCCCTCTACAAGGCAGCATACGAGCGAACTGGCTGCTGCGCATCGGACTGCCGCTATCCGATCGGCGCCAGGATTTGCGCGTTTGTGGCCGTCACTTTACACCGGAAGATTACTAACGCAATAGCGTGTGGCGAGTCCGGTATTAGGGCAAACGCAAGCGCAAGGGGACAGGGCCTGGCCGCCTGAGCCATGAGATGAGCAGAAGGGCAAATGTGAATGGTCTGCACGGTGCAGCCACCTGGAGGCACAGAGCTCAACCATACACAGTAGCAGCAACAAAGTGTATTCTTCTTTGCTGCTGGTGTGTATTTTTCGCAGGAGTGTAATCATCAACACGTTGTTTTTATAAATGTTTAAAATGTTTTACACTTGGTTAGAGCAATATTAGCGCTTTGTTTGACTGGTCAAGCGATGCGCCAACAAGTGTCTGGACCGTGCTGACCGATCAGGCTGCTCAAATACGTCTACGCTAAAGTTCCTTCATCCGCTGCAGTTTATGTATGCCTCCAGTCATTTGCCGAAATTACCAGCTTGCCTGTGGTTACCGGAATACCGGACACATTCGGCGCTACGACAGAATGCTCGCAACGCACGCTGCTTCGATATCTCTTGGCCGACGGCCAAGCGGCTAGCGGAGAGGTCTCGCGCGGGAGGGGGCGTGCTCCAAAACAAACGGAAGTGGACGATGTGACGTCGCATCGTGACGCAGTACCAGTGAAGGCGGAGCTTAGCGCCGCTCGCTCGGCGAGCGAGTTGAGGAGGAAAAGCGTGGGTAGGGAGGAGGGTAACTTCTAATGGCTAGTAGCTCCATTAATACGTAACGCTTCACTTAAATTATGGTGCGAATGTTCTAGTTAATCTGTACCCTACGCGCCTACAAAATTTGTCCGAACCGTTTCAGGGGCCCTTTAAGGACTACGCAAAGAGCGATGGAACGAAGATTGCTAGGCATAGCGTTAAGAGATAGAAAGAGAGCGGTTTGGATCAGAGAGCAAACAGGTATAGCCGATATTCTAATTGACATTAAGAGAAAAAAATGGAGCTGGGCAGGTCATGTAATGCGTAAGTTACATAACTGGTGGACCATTAGGGTTACAGAATGGGTGCCAAGAGAAGAGAAGTGCAGTCGAGGACGGCAGAAGTCTACATGAGGCGATGGAATTAGGTAATTCGCGGGCGCTAGTAGAAATCGGCTGGCACAGGAGAGAGATAATTGGAGATCGCCTTCGCCCTGCAGTGGACACACGGAGGAAGGAAACTCAGGACAGGCCCTGACGTCACTCTTTGTGAAGCTAAAGTGAAGCCAGGAGTTGCCGTTGCTTGTGGCGTTGCTCCGCCTATCGGGCCAGCTCTCCTCTCTTGTTTACATTTCTCGCGAAACCACGCCGCTCTGAGTGCAACCGGGCTGCTCAGGCGCGCGCGCTCCGCAGCAACACTAAACAATCGCGATATCTCAATGCATTACCGTTGCCGAAGTCGTGTTGAAAGAAGTTAACAATGAGCTTCGCAAATTGGGCCGTGAGGTCGAATCAGCTGCTTTTACCTGCTATTATGAAAATAAGCATGCTTTATCAGGCCAGCCAAATGAGCTATTCTCATCAACCGCGGGTACCGGCCGCTGCCCAGTTCTTGCGCGATATTAAAAAAGGTTACCTTTATCGCTGACTTCTACTTGCTTTTCTCTGCTTGGACTTCCTGGGGCGCTCAGACGATCTTACGAACTAGACGTCTGGCGATACGAAAAAAAAATGTACGCATTCTCACTGCACTGCAAGAACGCACTGGAGACACGGACGACACATCGACCCATTTGCAATCCATTCGGAGTTTATGAGCACAAACACATTCTCGCTTGAGGAATCGTCGTGCTTTATTGAACAAAGTTCGGGTGACCACTACGACAGCGTGCCGGCGAGCAGGCAAGACGTCATTTCTGACTTCGCGTTTAAATTGTTTGACTGCGGCCTGAGGTGCCTTCTTACCACGGTAAGTGAAGCATCACGGAACCAAAGTATAGCCGGCGCAAGCTGCAGAACAGTACGCGCGTAGAACCGGCCGACGTGCGACCATGGAACAGCCGTTTGATGTGTTCGCAGGCGTACGCTCTGTGGAGCCTTGCCGACTTTTGCAGCGCATCCGCTAACCTTCACTTCCCTGCGCTTCTCGAGCGCACAGATAAGATACGCTCGCGGTAGGGAGGATTCGTTCCTTAAGTCAAAGCAGCCGCTTCTTTTCCATCTTCCAGGATGACGCGTCGGCTGGCAGGCACACGGTGCCGAGGGCAGCAAAACGCACATATTCGGCGTCCGGTGTGCATGGACCTCGAACGCGCTCAGCTTAAAAGACTTCGTACGTGCTGTCGCGAGTACTGCGAGGAACAAGCAACAGTTAAGCAACATGTCTTTTAATATGCACAAAAGCAAGTTGCTACTGAACGCGAACTATGTATTCATAACGTACGTCTACGTGCCGCAAATGCACCATATGCGCTGTCAAAAGCAGGAATCACTGACCTGCAAGGCGTTCATTGTACAGATTCTGAAACGCATCGGTTTCGTCGTGCGATGGCACGTTAGCATGATTCCTCCAAAAGAGCAATATTTCCCGCGGATATTCCTTCGTCCGTTGCCATTGCCGTAGCGCGATACATTGCGTACAGCGTTGCGTGCGCATTCATTTCACAAACTTTAGTTCCTCCTGTCCCACCTGGCCACAGCAACATACGGGAGAGCACGGTGCAGATAACGCAGTGCAACAAAACGCGGAGACCAACGCAAACCTGCCCGCACGGCGCCTTTGCCCCGGTACGAAACCTACGGAGCAACACGTGTGAGCCACGGAGGAAGGAAACTAAGGAGAGGCCCTGACGTCACTCTTTGTGAAGCAAAAGTGAAGCCGGAATTTGGCGTTGCTCATGGCGATGCTCCGCCTTTTGGGCCACCCTCCTCGCTTGTTTACATCTTTCGCGAAACCACGCCGCGCTGCGCGTGGTGTCGCGCGCGCTCGTGCAACATCTGGCAGAGCACGGTGCACGTAACACAGCGCAACAAGACACGGTGACTAACGCGAACCCGCCCACTCAGCGCCTTTGCCGCGGCCCGAAACCTACCAGAGCAACACGTGTGAGCGCTCAAAACCATAACAGCGCCGCCATTGTGGCCCAAAAGGCGTGGCCATACAACAGAAAAAATAAAAAAGCAGCAAAAAAATGCAAACCTACTACGTCATTTCCGCCACACTTTTCTCCTAGCGCGCGGAGGGGGTAGGGCCTCTCCTTAGTTTCCTTCCTCCGTGCGTGTGAGCACACAGAACCAAAACAAAGCCGCCATTGTGGCCCGAAAGGCGTGGCCGCTATGGCAGAGAAATAAAAAAATGAGCAAAAAAGAGGAGAACCTACTACGTCATTTTCTCCACACTTTCCTCCTAGCGCTCGGAGTGGGTAGGGCCATGGGGTAGGGCCTCTCCCACGGAGGAAGGAAACTAAGGAGAGGCCCTGACGTCACTCTTTGTGAAGCAAAAGTGAAGCCGGAATTTGGCGTTGCTCATGGCGATGCTCCGCCTTTTGGGCCACCCTCCTCTCTTGTTTACATCTTTCGCGAAACCACGCCTGGTGTCGCGCGCGGAGCGCGCGCGCTCGCGCAACATGTGACAGAGCACGGTGCAGGTAACACAGCGCAACAAGACACGGTGACTAACGCAAACCCGCCCACTCAGCGCCTTTGCCACGGCCCGAAACCTACCAGAGCAACACGTGTGAGCGCTCAAAACCATAACAACGCCGCCATTGTGGCCCAAAAGGCGTGGCCATGCAACAAAAAAAATAAAAAAGCAGCAAAAAAATGAGAACCTACTACGTCATTTCCGCCACACTTTTCTCCTAGCGCGCGGAGGGGGTAGGGCCTCTCCTTAGTTTCCTTCCTCCGTGGCCTCTCCTCAGTTTCCTTCCTCCATGAGTGGACTTAAAATAGGCTGGTGATGATGATGATGAGAACTTGTACAGCAGAACCGTGGCTCATCGACAACAGTGATCGTTCCGGGATGATGTCCATATTCCAATGGAATGCGAGAGGCCTGAGGTCATATACTTCGGATTTCTGGCAGTTCGTGTTTGAAAACCGGTTCACAGCTAGATGACTTTACTGGTCACCTGTGAACAGAAATTATCAGCTACCATAAGACTATCACACTCTAAAACAAAATTACACCCTTTGGGTCGTATCTTGCCACACAACGATAAACGTCATCTGCATTGTCCGCATTTCCTTTCTTTAAGAGCCCGGTACTTCCGAGTAACGAACGGCATGTGGGTTATAAAGCATGACAGCAATGGAGGAAGGAAACTAAGGAGAGGCCCTACCCCCATAGAGTTTCCTACAAGTAATTTTGTAGGAAACTCTATGCCTACCCCCTCCGCGCGCTAGGAGAAAAGTGTGGAGAAAATGACGTAGTTGGGTCTCTTTTTTGCTCATTTTTTATTTCTTTGCCGTAGCGGCCACGCCTTTCGGGCCACAATGACGGCTTTGTTATTGTTCTCTGCGCTCACACGTGTAGCTCCGTAGGTTTCGTACCGTGGCAAAGGCGCCGTGCGGGCAGGTTTGCGTTGGTCTCCGTGTTTTGTTGCACTGCGTTATCTGCACCGTGCTATCCCGGATCTTGCCGTGGTCAGGTGGGACAGGAGGAACTAAAGTTCGTGAAATGAACGCGAACGCAACGCTGTACGCAATGTACCGCGCCACGGCAATGGCTACGGACGAAGGAATATTCGCGGGAAATGTTGCCCTCCTTCGCGGAATCATGCTAACGTGCTAACGATTGCTTAGTATTGTTGTGGAGCGCACGGGTCCGAGCAGCACGGTTGCGCGCAGCGCGGCGTGGTTTCGCGAGAAATGTAAACAAGAGAGGAGAGCTGGCCCGACAGGCGGAGCAACGCCATGAGCAACGCCAACTTCCGGCTTCACTTTAGCTTCACAAAGAGTGACGTCAGGGCCTTCCTTAGTTTCCTTCCTCCGTGATGACAGCATTCACACGGTGTTTTCAAGAAAGGAAACGCAAGCAAGGCAGATGACGATTATCGTTGTGTGGCAAATACACGTCCCAAAGTGTGTACCTTCGCATAAGAGTGCAGTATATGAGCCTTTCGTTTCAACCACGTGTGCCTGTAGTAATAAGGTTCTGGTTTGCATTTGCAAGGACCTTATATAATTTGCCCAACCCATACTGCCACACGACAGTAACCAATACGTCTGTGTCACTGTGAAAAAGAAGAGGCCATCTTTTACACTTATTGCCGTCTACCTTTCCTCAACAAGTCAGTTTGATTGCAAAACACTAAAATATATGGTTGCGACTGGCCACGATAGGCCACGACCTGTGTCTTCTAAATGATGGAAACCTTATATTTTTGCGAGGAACAAGGTACATCAGCTGCCTAGACCTGGCACTAGTGTCACGTTGCCCGACTTCGAGCGTACAGGGGTCATTAAAACCCATGGAAGTGATCATATTCCGACCTATGTCGGAATTGATGGAAGCTAGAACCCTCATTACCGGTCGTATCTCGCCAAATCGACTGGTCAGTCTTTGAAGATCTTGTTGAAGGCGCATGCAAGAAACATCGCACGCAGGTTAGAAGACATAATCGCAGATGCAATTGTTAATGGAAGATTGTACGCGCTGCTTCGCACATTATCAAAGCGTACACAGTATACGAAGAATTAGAAAGGCTTCGTGCACAATGTCACTGAGCTGAAAGGAGGTACAGGCACACAAAGTCACTTCTTGATCTCAGAGTAGCTCAGCGCACACAAAAGAAGATACAGCGCCGAATGGATAAGCTAGATGATCAAAGATGGAAATGCTTTTGTGAGTCACTGGACCCCCGCAAGCAGCTGTCCCATTTGTGGCGTACCCTACGGAGGTCTCTGCTCATGTCCCCAACAACCACGCCCTTTTAAAGGGCAACTCTGGCGATTTTTCGATGTCAACGGATGTCGATGAAATTCGTTTGGTGCGTTCCTCTGCACACTCCCGTCATGTCCTCAAAAATCAGCTTTGAGAGTAGCACAGTTTTACAAATGAATTTAATAAATTGCCTAAAACACCATACCTTACCTGCTCCACAGTTACAGGCAACATTGTCTATGACGTTAGGGGAGTCCACTGAGAGCATGCCGGGATCACGCAGACGACAGCGACGAGAGCGCGGAGGAGTCGACGATCGTGAGAAGTTGCTGTCACGAGAATTGGCGCTCCCTGTGGACGGGCAAGTGATGGGGGTTGGCAAGTGGTGTTGCATTGTTGGCTGCACGAACTTCAACCCTCGCCATCCTCGCACACAGTTTGAGCCGATGCGGATCACGTTCAGCTGAGGTTAAGCCTATAATAAATGTCACAGTCGCGAAGTTCATGCATCTGCTGCTGGCGGACCTGAGTGACTGACCTGAAGCTAATTAAGCCATCAGGATGAAGAAAACTACTTCTGTGGCTCAGTTTTGCCCATACGGATTTGTAATAAACCTTTCCTCATTTCGTACAGTGCACACACAAAAAGTGAGAAGCGACGACACAGAGCAGTATCAACATCGGTACGTTGACGTTTTCGACGGAAAGCTGCCCACCGCACTCACCGGCACTTCCCTAAATTAAATGCGAGTACGAAGATGGGTGTATTTTTACGTATTGTCATGCCGACTCATTATTCAGCTTCCGAGGTGCACTGCTTGCCTCGTATCCCAAATAGGCAGTGAGCGTAGGCCCCTTCGATACAGCAGCATAAACAACCCACGAAACACAGAACCTCTTAAAAACGTCTTGAAACGGCTACAAACGGCTATAGACGTCTTGGTCTATGATAAGACAGAAAATAGAATTTCTTCTAAACATAACCTCAGCACTTGGAATATGCTAGTATATATTCTATCTGCGGCAAAATCCACTACTGGTGTCACTAGAGTGTTTTGGTAAACACATTCAGAATGTCTAACTCAAGAACTTTTCTAGATCTTTTTGTCTAAAAGTGCATAAAATGCCAAACGACATGTTAAAAGTACGGTTACCGTCGGCCGTCGGCGTTAGCGAATAAAAGACGCCACAGACAAATCGAACTCGTTGGAAGCAACATAAGTAAATTGACTTTAATATTAAATAATTTCACACCAGAACTTCAACAATCAAGGGCATGTTATTGTTTTCCATACGGGGCACGCACACGACGCCTGGAAACCATTCTTCTATGCTCGCGCAGCAAGTACTGACAGCAGCAGGAGCGAAACGCCAGTGTTGCAGTGACCACAGATGTGTCACAGAGCCCGCGATGTTATCAATTCGGCGGCAGTCAAGTAGGCAAGCTCCAAATTTATCAGACATCTCATTCCGTGATGTATGGGTCGTGGGTTCGTCACGCCACTTGTGCGTCTTTCTAAGCCGTTCTGTACATTTTTTCTGGATATTAACTGGAGTCATTTAGCTGTGCTGATGCTGTTTGCCGTGTGTTTTGCATCAGTGCTTAGTGACATCGGCTGTATTGCGTGTTTTCGCCGACAGCTTACTACTACAATGGCGGGATCTGCGTTCGCTGCCTTCGTGTCTCGGTGCGTCTTTGTACTACGTCGCACGTTCGGATAACACTTTTTCCGGTAAGTGAAATACATTGCACTTCGTTTTTCGTCAACAATGAATATTTTTAGGTGTTACCCGCGACAATTCTTGATATATGGGCTCTTCTGCCCTGCGAGTTTTCGTCATTACTTTTATACGAGGGTCCTGCTTGTGTTCAGTCGTTCAGCACTACCGCGCTCCACGGCTTCCGCAACACCAGTCAGAACTTTGCCCTGCTTGTTAGTCTTTGTGGTTAACGTAGCACGAAGCAACCGAAAGGAGTGCATTCGAAGACGACGCGCTGGCTGTAATGCTGAACCAGACTGAACTCGCCCTATTTTGTGTCCTTTTGTTCTTGCGTGTGCGCGCGTGTGTGTCAGTGACCATGCAGTTTGTAGCGCTCCCACTTTATAGCAAAACAAAAATATAACTGCAATGTTTACTTCATCTATACAATTCCAAATTAAATCGTCTGCTGATGTACACATTTTATTTGTGTTTTGTTCTAAATAAGCAGCAAAACCTTTAACCTAGTAGGTGCTTCATCTGGGAGTGAAATCACGACAGCTTGGCATTTATTAATGAATGACTGTGACTGGGTCACCTTATTTGTAATTGCAAATCTGCCTTTCAACTGACTTGATGCTATCTTATTTTGTTCCTTTCACTCTATAGACTGCTGGACATCCTTCTTGTACCTTGGCGCTAGCTGGATGACGAGACCTCATCATGATCAGTGTAAGCCAATGTACTGTGCCCTCTCTGGTCCTCCCAGTGCTTTTTATATGGGTTAAGGCCAGGGAGTGCTTCGTGGTAAAATAGCTAATTGGCGTCTCACAAACGGACATTTTTTGCCCTGGTCCATTATAAGCTGCCACTATTATAACCAATTTCTGAGTGCCAGTGTAGTACATACACAGTTCTACTAATAATTAGTTTCCCTAAGCCTTAAAAAATGTACCTGTAGGTAGTCATTGCTATGTAAGAACTCAAAAATTAACTCTGCTGTGTCATACAAGTATTCCATACATGAGTAAAAATTTGCTACAACAGTGTACATTACACCTTGCTTCCCTAATGCACAAATGTATTCAGGCCAGTATTTGATTAGTTTGGTATTCTAAATGTTTTCTGTGTGATTTAGTTTATTTACAGGAATTTACTGTACAGCATCAGCAAGCAGTCTAATTTAAGATTTATGTGTGCTGTAAAAGGTGTGCTTTTCCGCGAGCATTGATAAAACATGGGCCGAGGCTTCCATACAAGGACAAACTTCAATTTCGCTCTACCACCATCAGCACTTGGCTGGCACTTGCAAAATGAATCCCATCAGGTAGCTTGTGCCAGACTGTTTTTAACCTTATTGTGAGGAGATCACAAAGTGATGTGTGGAGGCGCCTGCGTCTGATATACAGATTGCGCGGCAACATATGTGCGTGTAGAATAGGTATGATGCTGAGGGTTCCAGCTGTTTGCAGAGGTGCTGTTAAAATTTTGTCATAACTGCAATTTTACCTGTGGTGTTTTTTATCACCTATTTCAATAATATCATTGGAGGTGTTAGAATTTAGCAATCTATTTGCCCTGGCCCATTAGCCTGCCACATTTCCCTTTTCACTAGGTGGGCAATTATTCAGCATGGACCATTACTTGAATACACCTTTTTGTGTGCAGTGGCTTCTTAATTGCAAGTCAGCATAGATGCTCAGAATTACCTGAGGCTATAGATGCTCTGATGAATTTGCCACTTATACGAATCACTTCGCACTTTCTCGCGCAAACAGCGTGTTAACACTTCCAATACAGTGGGCAATCTTATCGTTTGATCACATCATGAGATATTTTTGATTTTGTATGACGCATCATCCAAGGTGTTGCATCATTTGTGTGAGGTATTGCCCTAAGCCAATTAGGGTCACATGAAAATGTATCAACAAAAGTGATTGATCTAGCTAGGAGTGTTGCTGTGGAACACTACTTTATCACCAGTCCTCATTTGCATGCTACCTGCTTACTCTGTACTGTGTCATGTTTAAGTTTGAAAGAAAGGCAACAGCTAGGCAGCGCGAAATGCCAAACTTGCTTTTAGTTCAACAATATAAAACGCTATTTAACTTTTTAATTAAGTTAGTGCATCATTTACCTGCAGAGTGAATTACTGTTTTAAACTGAATATATTTCGCAGGAAGCTTCTCAGACTTGTTTGACAGTTGATAAGTGGCTCTTTAGCCACAAAACACCATATAATAATTTGAAGGCTGACTTTGACTCTGCTATGCAACTTAATGACTATATGCCAGGAACAAGGTCTCGTGAGTTGTGGCGCTGGCTTACACTCCCAGGGTTCTACTAGGACACATAAATACCTAAGAAAGTGTATGGGAAAACTATGCCGCTGTAGCTCAATTGGTAGAGCATAGCATGCGGAATGCGAAGGTTGTGGGTTCGGTTCCCACCTGCGGCGAGGTGTTTTTTCATCCACTTTAATTTCCATTAATTTATCGTTTCTTTACTTCATTTATTAAGCACAAGTACTTTCCCCTATGTTGTCCCTGGTGTCAGTGTTTGTTGGCTTCTTATAATAGGAAATATACTAGTCATTGTAAACATCATCGCATACATACCTTAAGATACCCGTAATTTAAAAGAAAGGAGTGCTTAAATTTATTTTTAATGTGAGCCGAACTTCTTACTTAGCACATATTGCTAATGGAAGTTTCAATTTCAATATTCCCATTTCCTCCCTCGCCTTTTTTTTTCCTCTTCTGTGCAGGTATTGCTTGCCTATGTCTACAAGAACCGTCACGCGTGGCCTGTGACAGCAAGCTTTTGTGGGCAGCAAGTGCTCTCCTACGAAGGCTGGCCTGCTCTGGCAGCGGCGGCAATCATCTTTAAGATTTATCTATGATCACCTTTGCTGCTATTTGTCACTCTTGCTAATTACACTTTCTGCATCTTTTCTAATTTATTAGGTAATAAAGTATGAGTATGTGACATGGTGTGAAGTTGATGTCTTGCTGCATTTTCACTTGCAATCATCTTTTATGCATGAAAAGCTCATCGTACAGTTTATGAAAAAAAATTAACAGCATATTATGATTTACCTTTCAGTTCTGGTAACATGCAACGTACAAGGAATTCACTAATGGATGGTATGCCGAAGAACTGGCCATTATTTCTGCATGATGCTGTGCAAGCATGTGGCGTTACCTTACAAGAGGCACCCACAAAGTAAGTTACAATTTACTTTTAAATGAAGCATGGACATCAGAAAAAATATATTTATATTGCTAGTTAGAGTGGTTTGCAGAGCGTTTTTCCAGATGTGTACTATCCTTGATTTCTTAACTCATTGCAGCACAGTGTTCTGTTTCGTATACTGGTGTAAGACTATTGTGCCCCCTGTAGCTGAAACCAGGATGTAATTTTTGCCAGAACTGCAGCATCACTGACAAAAATTTTCTTTGCTAGAAACTATTTCAATTTGGTGGAGACCCAGCAGGGCAAAGTTTTGTCAATAATGGACGTGTTTCATGCAGAGATGTTCTTGTTTAGGTCAATGGGTGAACGTTGGAATGATATCAGCATACAATACAGATCTTGTTTTATTTGCAAAATAATTCTGACAGGTGGGATTCAATTGATTGGTCTAATTAAAAGCACTAATTGACCAATGAGGCTGTACTACACTATTCCCATGGTTCACATCTGGAAAAACTACCTGTGCATCACTCTATCCGACAATATAAACTTATTTTTCTGATGTCCATGCCTCGTTTAAAATAAGTTGTAACTGTGGGCCTGTTACTGTAACAGCTGCCGCAAAAAATTTGAGGGAATGTCTAATAAAAGTCTCCAGTTGTTCTTGTCAAGCTGTCCATTAGCCAACTTTTAGCGTAACGTTAGCAGGGCTTACTGAAGTACTTCTAGACGTCCATGGCTACAAAATGTCTTGATCAAGACAGCTACTAGGCTTTTGAATCAGCCGTTCAAGACATCTTTTAGACATCAAATAGCTGCTTGCGTGTTTCGTGGGAACCACCTAGTTCAGCTGCCAACGGTGTCAACTTTTACGTTTCTAGCGCACGAAAAGGGACGAGAGACAGAATCAGGGCGCGGACACAGTACCTGATCCTCCCCCACTGCCTTCCCCCTTTGCATAGCTCCCAAGGCGTTCTTTACTTCTTCCGGCGTTACTTGTGGGATTTCAAATTCCTCTAGACTATTCTCACTCACATTATCGTTGTGGGTGCTACTGGTACTGTATAAATCTCTATAGAACTCCTCAGCCACTTGAACTATCTCATCCATATTAGCAATGATATTGCCGGCTTTGTCTCTTAACGCACACATCTGATTCTTGCCTATTCCTAGTTTCTTCTTCACTGCTTTTAGGCTTCCTCCGTTCCTGAGAGCATGTTCAATTATATCCATATTATAGTTCCTTATGTCAGCTGTCCCATGCTTGTTGATTAACTTAGAAAGTCCTGCCAGCTCTATTCTAGCTGTAGGGTTAGATGCTTTCATACATTGGCGTTTCTTGATCAGATCATTCGTCTCCTGCGATAGCTTACTGGTATCCTGTCTAACGGAGTTACCACCGACTTCTATTGCACGTTCCTTAATGATGCCCATAAGATTGTCGTTCCTATCTTCAACACTAAGGTCCTCTTCCCGAGTTAAGGCCGAATACCTGTTCTGTAGCTTGATCCGGAATTCCTCCAGTTTGCCTTTTACCGCTAACTCATTGATTGGCTTCTTATGTACCAGTTTCTTCCGTTCCCTCCTCAAGTTTAGGCTAATTCGAGTTGTTACCGTCCTATAGTCACTGCAGCGCACCTTCCTGAGCACGTCCACATCTTGTATGATGCCAGGGTTAGCGCAGAGTATGAAGTCTATTTTATGCGTTGCATATTGCAGTCACTCAGTTCAGCCCTTGGGCGCGGCCGCGCAGCCACCATTGGGGTTATGAGCCATCATAGTGGCTCATACCCCTACACTAGAGTTTTATGCGTTGCATATTGCAATCAAAAGGGGAAAGAATCTGGCATCTCGCCACAGATTTAGGCCTTTCTCTTATCACGGACCCAGCCTTTCCTACCAGGTGTGGCAGTTCCACGTGTAGGGACACTACCCCGGACTTATCCTTCACTTATAACTTACCCAGGGCAGACTGGATCAACTCTGGTACGGACCTAGGAAGCGACCATTACATACTACACATAATGGTCGAAACGACAGGGGGGGAGGTAAAGCATTTCACTTACATAGACTGGGAGCACTTTAGAAAAATCAGAAAAGACAGAGCAGACACAGATAGAAAGGGGCGCATCACACTACAAGAGTGGGTGGGTCAGCTTAGGGACGACTTGAATGCAGCAACTAAGGCTATAGAGACAGAGGAAGAGGTTGAACAAATTGATAGTAGATTGGCGCATTTGATCGAAGCCAAGCAATCGATTTTACAAAGATGGAAATCACAACGCCTAAACAGGAGACTTAGAAAACGAATTGCTCAGCTCAATAAGAGTATAGAGGAACACGCACGATATTTGCAGAAACAAAAATGGGATGAGGTGTGTAAATGTCTAGACGGAAGGATAAAACGTGGAGGCAATTGGAGTCTGCTCAGGCATCTGCTCAACGAAAAAGGCACTAAATCGAATAGACGTACGGCAGTGGCGAAACTGGTACACCAGGAGAGTCAGACTGCAAGCGCAGAGAGCATAATGGAGCGATTGGCTACTAAATACTTGCCTCTCAGGAAAGAAGATCAGGATGTGAGTTATCCCGATTACTTAGGGGTAGAATGCAAATATATGGATCAGGAATTCACCGAAAGTGAGGTACGCACGGCACTGTATGATCTGAATAGTAGGTCAGCAGCTGGCCCGGATGGCATCTCTAACAGATTGCTTAAGAATTTGGACGACGATTCAATAAAATATCTGACCACATACATTAATGACCTATGGAAAAATGGGGTATATCCAGAAGAATGGAGGACGGCCAGTACTATCTTAATACCAAAGCCGGGCAAGCAACTCAACTTGGATAATCTGAGGCCAATTTCGTTAACATCATGTCTAGGGAAGACAATGGAGCATGTCATATTGAACAGGTTAACGAAATATGTGGAGGACAATGACATCCTACCGTACAATCTGATTGGTTTCAGATCAGGCTTGTCCACACAAGATGCCATGTTGTTAATCAAACATCAACTGCTATTAGCTAAACCAAAAAACACTCGAGCTCTCTTGGGGTTGGATGTCGAAAAAGCTTTTGACAGAATTAAGCATAGAGCAATACTTGAAGTGATTTCCGAACTGGGATTGGGGAGAAAACTCTATGAAGTGGTCAAAACATTTCTTGGCAATCGTTCAGCTCACCTTAGATTCGGGGATATTAAATCAAAGAAGATGGCTCTCGGTGACAGAGGGACGCCACAAGGGTCGGTCTTGTCACCTATGCTTTTCAACCTGGCCATGTCAAAAGTGGCAAAGGGACTAAAAGGGATAGAGGGCATTCACTTTACCATTTATGCAGACGATGTGACTATATGGACCGCTGAAGGAAGTATGGGACATGCGGAAAGCAGACTTCAGAAGAGCATTTATGAGGTAGAGTCTATTTTAGAAGGCATGGGACTCAAATGCTCTGCTAATAAGTCTGAACTCCTTGTACTCAAGAACAGAAGAAGGGGTAGAAAACCGAGGGGATACGTTCCCGAGGAAGAACCCAGGTTAGTACTGACCACGAAGGCAGGCGAATCTATTAAGCAAGTAGAATCCATTAGAGTCTTAGGGTTATTCCTGGAGGCAAACGGGGCAAATGGAAGAACAATACGACACATCACAAGCAAGACTGTGGAGGTAATAAGACTGCTAAGGAGAATCACTAACAGACACAGAGGGCTGGGAGAGGAGAGCGCCATGAGACTGGTCCACGCTTTCGCCTTGTGTCACTTCTCATATGTAGCTGGGATGCTCACTTGGACACAGACAGAGATAAACAAGTTGAACAGATTAATTAAAAGGCTAGTCAAAACAACAGTGGGGTTACCGATTAACACTCCGGATAACAAATTAATGAAACTCGGGCTCCACAACACAATAGCCGAGATAATTGAAGCTCAGCAAATTGCCCACAGAGAGAGGCTCTCTGGAACAAGGCCAGGTAGAGCAATACTAGAAAAGGTAGGATGGTGCCCAACCGAATCCAAAATTTCAGGTGAAGGCACAGTAGAACTAAAAGATAGCATAAGAAAGGTAATCAAGACGACTCCTTTCCCCAGAAATATGCACCCGGTGCACAACCTGGAAAGACGAAAGGCAAAGGCCAAAGCTCTCCTGCAAGAGATAGAACACGACAGAGAACATGCAGCATTTGTAGATGCTGCGTGGGTCAGAGGAAAGAAAGCCTTTACGGCAGTAGTAGTAGATGCAGATGGTCTCACTCGGGATGCTATTACAATCATGACTAAAGACACGACAGTCGCGGAACAAGTAGCGATAGCATTGGCTTTAAGGAATAATAAGTGGACGAAGATTTACAGTGACTCTAAGATGGCTATTAGACACTTTACCAATGGCTTTGCAACCAAAAGGGCTGCCCAGCTGATCGGTGAGTTGGAGATCGAAATCCGCTGGTTTCCTGCGCACATGGGGTCTGTCGATCCATCTCGGAAGAATTTAAACGAGATGGCTAACGCAGCTGCACGAGGACTTACTATCCGTGCACTAGGCGACCAGGACCTTAATAATATACAGGAGGAGAACAGGGACCAATTACTAACATATAATGAGATCACGAGGCATTATTACATCAACAGAAGGGAATTCCCAGTGCCACACGCTAAGCTCAATAGAGCTCAAGCGGTGACTCTGAGATTGTTGCAAACAGGAACTTATCCAAGTCCAAACTTTATTAACAAGATATATCCTGAAAGAGAGATACCAATCAATTGCGAGAAGTGTAATGGCATCATTACTCTGGATCACATGCTTTGGCAGTGTCCTGTGACTTTCACAGACTGTGACAAGGAGAGAGACTGGTGGCAGCGAGTCCTACACAGTGGAGGTCTTTTCGATCAAGTACAGGCCGTCCAGAAGGCCCATGATACGGCGGTAAGGTTAAACCTTACTGTCCCGACGTGGGAGCCGCCTGCGTCAACCTAAGGGTTGATCTTCAGGACATTAAATAAAGTTCATCATACCATACCATATTGCAATCACTCAGTTCAGCCCTTGGGCGCGGCCGGGCAGCCACCATTGACCTTTAGCGCAACCACGTGACGTGACGTCACGACAGCCGGAGGAAAAGCTGGGCCCCAACTCGCGCGGTCGCACGCGGCCGCAGCCACCACCTGACTCCCGCTCCTCCCGCTAGGGGCGCTGTGCCGGCGCGTGACGCGTTTTTTCTTTTTTCATTAGTTAACCTAGGTAGGATATCAGGCAGCATAGTAGCAAGAGCTTGGTGGCGCAACCCACCGCCCCGTTCCAAAGGGGACGCTCATAACATCCATCCATCCATCCATCCATCCAACGTCACGGACCGCGCAATATGCAACGCATTCTTGGCTTAACCAAGCTAAGCCTGGCAATTTTTATTTCTAGTCTCGCCATTCGGGCTCCTCCACGTCCACTTTCGGTTATCCCGCTTGCGGAAGAAGGTATTCATTATCCGCATATTATTCTGTTCTGCAATTTCTACTGATAACTCTCCCCTGCTATTCCTAGAGCCTATGCCATATTCCCCCACTGACTTGTCTCCAGCCTGCTTCTTGCCTACCTTGGCATTGAAGTCGCCCATCAGTATAGTGTATTTTGTTTTGACTTTACCCATCGCCGATTCCACGTCTTCATAAAAGCTTTCAACTTCCTGGTCATCATGAGTGGATGTAGGCGCGTAGACCTGTACGACCTTCAATTTGTACCTCTTATTAAGTTTCACTACAAGACCTGCCACCCTCTCGTTAATGCTATAGAATTCCTGTATATTACCAGCTATATCCTTATTAATCAGGAATCCGACTCCTAGTTCTCGTCTCTCCGCTAAGCCCCGATAGTACAGGACGTGCCCGCTTTTTAGCACTGTATATATATATGCTTCTTTTGTCCTCCTATAACCTCACTGAGCCCTATTATATCCCATTTACTACCCTCTAATTCCTCCAATAACACTGCTAGACTCGCCTGACTAGATAACGTTCTAACGTTAAACGTTGCCAGGTTCACATTCCAATGGGATTCTTAGCACACTCTGCTGCGTCACAGGTCTGACCGCCGCCGTAGTCAGTTGCTTCGCGGCTCCTGGGGACTGAGGGCCGGGGTTTGACTGTTGTATTCATATAGGAGGTTGTGCCCAAGTACTGCACCAGGGTGGCCAATCCTGCTCTAGTGAGAGAGTGCGTTACCGGTTCTGGTCACCGGGATCAGGCCGCACTCCAAGCCTGTTCTCGTCGACGTATTGGGGGCGAAACCCAAACATGGTCGCCATGCTGGTACTGGACGTAGCGTTGTCGGAGGTTGTAGTGTCGGCTGTCGGTATGCTGCTGGTTCTTGATCCGTAGGCGGGCGAGCTGTCGGGCTTCTTCGGCGCGTTGGAGATAGGTATAGCGACGTCAAGATTCTCTACGTCGGTGACGTGCGGCAGCATGGCCTCGAGAGTCGTCGTCGGGTTCCTGCCGTAAACTAGCTCGAACAGCGTCATCTGTGTTGTTTCTTGCATTGCCGTTTTTTTAAGCGAAGCTTACGTACGGTTCTGTGATCATACGACCAGCGGTCGGCGAGGGCCGGAGATTGAACGCCCCACATGGCGCCACGGCCTCATTTGGCGCCACCATCGCGCCTTCTCAAAAGTCCCTAAACGATTCTGTCCCTAGGCACCTAGGATAAGGTAACGTGAGAGATTTTTGTACGGCTTTTAGACGCACGCACATTACCCTCTGAACAGCTTTTTCAGGGGGTAATGGCCGTAAGCACTAGAACGACCCGGGCAGAATAACGCTCACCCCCATTTTCTACTCCGCCGAACGGGTCGCTGCATTGGCAGCCTTTAAAAAAACATTTAAAAATATGAAAAACGGTTGGCCTTAGTATAAACTGCCTCTTAGAGACAGACCTCCTTATACTTTCTACCCTAAAATGCAGGCACATTCAGGACTTTATTTTCGGTTTTTGGAGAAGGTCATTTTGTGATGCGATACTAACGCTTTTGCAGGGAATACCGAACGTACAAAACCGCCAAGATGGCGCGACTCACAGCAGCCTAGTATGGCTATGGTGTACTGAAGTACGGTAGTGCATCGTCCGGAGGCGTAAACGCGCCTCTTTTTGCGACGAGGGCCGGGGGCATAGAGTTTCCTACAAATTATTGTATGAAACTCTATGGCTGGGGGCGTATTTCTCTTTTCGCCCAAGCCCAGCGCTCGACCGCTGCGCCACCATGCGCCGCTCGCGTGTACCACGTTTCTAGGTACTTTTTCCCCAAAGCTCTACGGCGAGCGCCCTAGATCCTTGTAGGTACTTGGTGGGACTAGGGAGATGTTTTGCCTGGGCGCACAATCTGCTCACCCAGCTGTCGCTAAGAAAATAGGTTTTTCAAAGCAAGCCGCCAAGGCTGCTTCGAAATAAGAGTTGCGTGCGGAAGCGGACGCAACACTGGACGAAATTTTTCAGTTTGGATAAAGGGATAAAGGGATGTGATAAGAAGTTGGTCGTGGTGTGCGAGGCGCTTCGACCTGTTACAAAAGCTGGGATAATCGTGGGGCATGGAGGGTTTCTCGCACCACGAGCCACATCATCGCTGCGCTCAAGCTTCCTTTCCTTATTGACATCACTATCTCTCTTCCAGCAGAAACAATAGCAATGCGCTGGCGCCATAGACGACGCATATTAAACGTCCAGGTACAAAAAAAAATCTCGCAGAAACTCCTCTGGGTGTTAGACTATGCGTCAGCATTGTGCCACTAGCTCATCTCCGCGCAGCCCGGTGTCATCACCAATGTTATGTAACTTGATTAGGCCATTACTAACGACAACTCAGTGGCGACACGAACTGGTGCCGACGGCGGCGCAAGGAGCTTTGATGACGAAAGCAAAGTACTGCAAGTGGAGGCCCGAGGTGCGCTGATAACCGTTCCGATCATTTTATAGGCCGTTATCGCTCTTCAGCGCCTTATTCATCCGCGTGAAACCATTGGAGACTTTTAGTGTGTCCGGTATTCCGGCAAACGGGGGTGGTTTGAGCGGATTGCCGGATGGGCGGGAGCAACGTGAGCGGCCGGCGCGGTGCAGCCGCCTTGGTGGCGTAGAGCTCAACCAGACAAACACAGAGCTAAAATTGCAGTAAGCTACTATATTCTGCTTCGCTGCTGGTGCAAATTTTTGGCAGTGGCATAATTGTCCACACGATTACGCCGCTGTCCAAAATTTACACCAGCAGCTAAGCAGAATATAGCAATTGGCTCCGTGTTTGTGTGGTTGAGCTTTTCGCCAACAGCTGGCGCCACAAATCTGGGACGAAAAATCAAACGAGACTTCTCGTGGTTGGTCGTGGCTCGCGGACGCTCCTGTGCACGAGGCTTCAGCGACTTCGTTCGTAGCTAAGTACTCTTTTCTCTTTATCAGCTAGTGTTTTGAAGTGTTTTCTTTTGCATGGAGTAGGGGTGCAAATTTTGAATTCTTGGTAGGAGTAGTAAGCGTACCGGCTTTGTCTAGGTCTGGCGGCTCCCCCGTTAGGCCTAGGTGGTAGAAGGGACCTATTTGATAGGCTTATTTAATTCTTTCAACTAGGTCTTCGGATTCTTACATGGAGTAGGGAGTGATAATTCTTTATTTTTGTTTGGGATAGCGGTCGAGGTCGGCTTTGCGTGAGTGATTTGGCGAACTTGCTCGTTGGGCCTAGGGACGTAGGCCTAGCGATGAAATCGAAGAACGTGAAGGCCGCGGGGGACGGGGAGCAAGTGCCGTGCGACGAGTGCCTGTGATGGTGCTTCCTCGACGAGACTAAATTCCAGAATTTAGCAGACGCGGAGGGGTCTGGCTTCAAGTGCAGGTCGTGCGAGGGCGTCAGGGAAGCCGTCCAAAAACTTAAGAGCTTAAGAGCTTAAGGCAAACCTGAGGGAGGAGCAGGAGAAGCGGGTAGCACTGCAGGCGAAAGTTGAAAATTTCGTCAAGGTGGAGGCGGCCCAGGCCGCGCAGTTAGTAAGGACTGTGGTCCAGCTTGAGGAAGAGAAAGAAAGGAGCGCCGAACTGAAAAAGCGGCTCAACGCGCTTGAGACGCGGGCAGCGGAGAATGTCGGGTCAGGACACCAAAGCGGTGGCAGACTCAGAAAGTAGGGTAGACCCTACAGGCGAAGTGGGAGGCAGGGAGCCAAAGCAAGCGGTCGCCAGCTCGCCGCCGGTGAATCGGCGTAGCTATAGTGGAGCAGCGCAACACGCCCCGAGTGAGGCGACGCTGCAGCCACAGGAAGCTGGAAAGAGCGGCACCTACCTTGAGGCCGCCAAGCGAAAAAAGCAGGAGCCTAGGGGACAATGCCCTTTGTCGAGTCCGAATCACGCGGAAAAGGACACAGGGAAGCAGGGAGAGGTAGGAGAGAGTGAAAGGGTGATTATCGCTGGCGACTCACTGAGTTCTGTCATGGAGCGAGCAAAAGAAAAGCTCACGGAAAATGCCCACCAGCGCAACCTTGTCGTAGTAGCAGGTGGGCTAAATGACGCCCTAAACAGGAAAGGGCCAGGACTAGCCTAGCGCTTGGCGAAGGGGGTGGACGACTTGCGCGAGCTATCCCCTCAGGTGCAGATTGTGGTGTGCACGGTGCCGGAGGTGCCTGTGCGTGACAGTCACGTACAAAGAGCCGTAATGGCTGCCAATGAGGCAATAAGGAAAATGAGCCGAGAGAAGGGCTTCGAGGTTGTCGAAGTAAACAGGGAAGTGAGAAGTTGTGGTGGTTTTAAACAAGATGGGATCCACTTCAATTACAGGCTAGCACGAGAAGTGGGCTGGCGACTTGGGGGTCGCGCTGTTGCTTTTTTAGGGGGCCCGCGGGCGCTCAGGAGGTCAGAGTAGGTAGTAATGAAGAAGGTCCTCTAGGGGAACAGCAGAAGAGCATCGCCATCGATAACAGAAAAAGGAGGAAAGCAAGAACAAGAGCTCGCCATGCAATAGGCTACATAAACATGCAGGGCGGCAGAAGAAAGGAAAAGTGGGCAGAGATTGAGGAGCAGTTACATAGAGAACAAATAGGGGTGTATGCGGTTACAGAAACGCAGAGACTCAGAGGAGCCGCCAGTTATTCAGAATTATGTTTTGGGAAGGTGCAACAGAACTAAGTCGGAAAGAAAGGTAGTCGGAATGCTCATCCATCAGGGAGCCAAATGGAAATGAATAAATTCAAAATGTCAAGAGCATCTTTGGTTATCACTTGGCTGGGCGTTACGTATTTGTGGACCGGAAATAATTGCACAGAAAAGAATAAAGAGTTCGTGGAATGCATAAGCGCTGATATTAAGGGTTTCGGGAATGATGCTGAGATTGTCCTATTAGGTGACATGAATGCCCACATACAGGATTTAGATGGTTATACCGACAATAACGGGAAGTCAATGCTAGACCTTTGCGAGTAACATAACCTCGTCATCGTGAATACAGGGCCTAAGTGTGAAGGACAGATCACGTGGGAAGTGGGAAACCGGCAATCGACCATTGTTTACTGTCTGATGACAGAAGGAATTCATGATAAGTTGAGAGAAATGGTCATCGATGAAGAAGAGTTTAGCAGCATAGGGAGTGACCATAAACGCATCATTTTGAAAATGGGATACGTAGTTGGGAAAGAGAGCAAGGAAAGCACAATGGAAAGTCCAAATTTGAACGCTGAACAAATAGCAAATATAGTCACTAGAGTTGAGGAAGAACTTGGCAAGTGGCCAAGTAAGGAGTGGGAATATGGTGAGCTTCTAAGTGTAATAACGACAGAAATACGGAAAGAGAAACAACATGTTCGTTGGAAAGGAAAAAACAAACCGAAAAGCTGGTGGAACAAAGAGATACGAGAAGCGATCGCCGAATGACAGAAAGCATCTCGAGAGCACAGGCAGGCAAAGAAGGCGCAGTTGCCAGAGGATGAAGTAACCAGTAAATGGGAAATATACCGGGAGAAAAAGTCTATGGTTCAAATACTTGTGCAAGCAAAATTAAAAGGTGAAAGTGAACGTTGGTTGTCAGAAATACGTGAGAAAAAGAAGGCCGCACTTAGAATATTTTGGAATCACATAAAATTACTAGGCAGGAAGTCCACAACAATACAACAACATATCCTAGACGAAGATGAAAACAGACTGGAAGGAGAAGCGGCAATAAATTACATCCAAAAAGTAACAGCCGAATCTTTCCAAGGCAAGGACGAGGTTGTATTTGAAGAAAAAAAGAGCATGAAAGAGACCCAAGTGGAAAAGGAGCTGGCGCTGACAAATTTAGACTGGAAGAAAGCGTAAGAGAAAATTCCTAAGCGCACAGCCACAGGGCTAGACGAGGTTCCCGTTAGGCTGATAAATGAACTGGGACCAAAAAGTAAGGAAGCTCTGGTGAAAGCAGTGGAAAAAACTTTAAAAGATAGACGAATACCAGACAGTTGGCGACAAAGTAGAATGAATTTAATTTATAAAGGTAAGGGGGAGAAAGACAGAATTCACTCGTATAGACCGTTGACAATTACATAGGTAATATACAGGCTAGCAATGCAGGCAATCAAATTAAAGCTTCAAGCATGGGCAGAGAATAATGGCATTTTGGGAGAGCTTCAGAATGGCTTTAGAATAGGTAGGCGTTTGGATGATAACTTGTTTGTTCTTACTCAGAGTATTGAAATATCAAAAGCAGAAAGCAGACCGTTGTATGTGGCCTTTTTGGACATTACAGGAGCCTAAGACAACGTAGACCGCAACATTTTGTGGGATATTCTGGAAGGGGAAGGCTTAGCTAACGATTGTCTACAGCTTTCGAGAGAGATTTACCTAGAAAATACCGTTTGCGTTGAAAGGGAAGGGATGAGGAGCGCGGAGAAAGTTCATATCAACAAGGGACTGAGGCAGGGGTGCCCTTTATCCCCGCTGCTGTTTATGATGTACATGGTGAGGCTGGAGAGGGCGCTAGAAGGAAGTAATATCGGGTTTAATCTCTCATACAAACAGGCAGATACAGTAACAGAGCAGCAACCCCCAGGTTTATTTTATGCGGACGACATTGTGTTGCTCGCTAAAAAGCAAAGTGATTTGCAACGTCTGGCTAATATCTGTGGACAGGAAGGCAACAATTTAGGTTTGAAATTTAGTGTTCGAAAATCAGGTGTTATGGTATTCAATGAAAACAGTGAACAGACACTGGAGATACAGGGCCATGAAATACCTCGGGTAACAATATAAATACCTTGCATGGTATATGGATAAACGAAGGCAATGGATATATGGAAACACAGGAAAAGACTATAACAGTCAAGGGGAAGAGAAATGCAGCCATAATGAAGCACAGAGCGCTATGGGGATACAATATGTACGAGGTCCTCAGAGGTATGTGGAAAGGGGTAATGGTTCCAGGACTTACTTTTGGAAATGCGGTTGTTTGCTTTAAATCAGGGGTACAATCAGGACTCGACGGGAACCAAAGGTCAGTGGGTCGCCGCGCATTGGGCGCTCACGGGAAGACTACAAATGAAGCTGTGCAGGGGGATATGGGCTGGACTAGTTTTGAAGTGAGGGAAGCTCGCAGTAAAATTGAGTATGAAGAACGGCTGAGGAATATGGAAGAAAGTGAATGGGCTGGGAGAGTGTTCAGGTATCTGTACAGGCAAAACATTGGTTGCAAGTATGCGGCCTGTGGGGTGGGCAACACAGCAACAAAGAAGGTCAAGCGGAAAGTCAGAGAGGCTGAATTAATCTCATGGGTGGCGGCAATGGAAAAGAAACCTGCCATGAGTAACTACTTAAGAGGAAAAAACGAAATCAGGAAAGAAACCATTTATGATAACTCAAAGGGAAGCTCATTACTTTTCGAAGCGAGATCGGGATGCCTTAGAACACGCACCTATAAAGCGAGATATAAGAAGGAAGAAGAAGCATGTGCTTGCTGCGGTAAAGCTAAGGAAACGACGGAGCGTATTTTATTGGAATGTGAAGACGTCTACCCAACGATCGATTTAGGCACCACTGGCCTCCTTGAAGCCCTTGGGTTCAGCGGGAACAGTGGTAAAGCAAACAGGTCCGCAATAGACATTAGTAAGAGGCGATTGGAGGATTGGTGGAGGAAAAGTAGGGAAACGACAAAAGACGGAGACGTACAAAAGCACAGTTCGCAATAGGGGATCAGAAAATTTGGACGGGGTAGTTCATAGTGTTTTTTCTTTCTTTTTTCATTGGTTAACCTAGGTAGGATATTAGGCAGCATAATAGCAAGAGCTTGGTGGCGCAACCCACCGCCCCGTTCCAAAGGGGACGCTCATAACATCCATCCATCCATCCTGACGTTTACGCCCCCGTTCACCCGGCAAACCGCCCGCGCTTGCCGGAATACTGGACCCCCTAAAATTCTCTATTATTTAGCCATGAACGTACTCAGGCGGCGGCTTCTTATGTCAATGCCGCGTGGGACGCAGCTTGAAAGCGATCTGCGATGCCCCCAAAACAGTGTCAACAGCTCATAGCTTCGCGCGCTGTGTTCTTGCCGCGTACATAGTCTTGAAGAGACGTGGGTCCGCTTAACTTCAAAGCGATCTGCGAAAGTTGCAGAATGAGGCGTTAACTGAGAGCAACGCCAGCCCTGTGTTTTCGCCGCTTCGTTGCCGTTGAAGCGGAAGGCAGCGCAAAGGCAAATTCGTTCGCTACTGCGGGTGCTATCTTCAAAGTGGTCGTCTTATAACGGGATAGACGAAGTACGGTTTTCTCTTTGGGTAAGCATACAATTGCTTAAGCATTCAGAATTAAAATTTACCTACACCGCTTAAACTCTGCGAATGCGGGCTGGCCCGAACACACCGCGCGCCCTGGCACAGCCAGGGATGCAAAACCAAATACATCTAGGGCGCGTGCCATGGCGCTTCGTCGGAAAAGTACCTAGAAATGTAGTACGTGCGTGGGGCGCAGCGATCGAGCGCTGGGCTTGGGAGGAAATGGAAACACGCGGCCGGGGGCATCGCTACTGTAATATATAGATACTTTTCGTTGGCCGGGGGTGCTGGAGCACGGATGGATGGATGGGTGTTATGAGCGTCCCCTTTGGAAGGGGGCGGTGGGCCGCGCCACCAAGCTCCCGCTATTATACCGCCCAATGTCCTACCCAGGTTAAACAATAAAAAAAGAAAGAAAAAAATACCATGAACCCCCCCAACGAAACCCTCTGATCCCCCCATTGCGAACCATGCCCCTGTACGTCTCCGTTCTTTGTCGTTTCCCTACTTCTCTTCCACCAATCCTCCAATCGCCTCTTACTAATCCTTATGCGGACATGTTTACTTTTCCGCTGCTCTCGTTGAACCCAAGGGCTTCAAGGAGGCCAGTGGTGCCCAAATCTACCACTGAGCAGACGTTTTCACATTCTAACAAAACATGTTCCACTGCAGCCAGCACATGCCCCCTCCCACCCCATATCTCGCTCCGTATGCGCGTGCTCCAAGGCATCCCGATCTCGCCTCGAAAAGCAATGAGCCTCCCTTTGAATTATCTGCACAAATTGTTTTTTTCCTGATTTCGTCCTCTCCTCTCCTCCACTGTAAATCAATGCGCTTCCTGCACAGACACCCCAACACTCTCCCAGCCCAGCCACCCTCCTCCATATTCCTCCCCCAAGCAACCCTAGCCGACTGCCAATGTTTGGCCGATTGTTGGGAAATAGTCGGCAGCCGGCTTCACTGGCCACCCGACTTCCGAAAACAGTCGGCCCAACGTCTCCTTCCAGCTACATCGGCACGTGGCCGGCCGCACGGGCTGGGCCTCCGTCAGAGCACGACTGAGCGCGCCAAACGCTCGTCGATGCAACAATCCGGCAATGCATTGGGCCGGCTTTAGTTGCCGACTGAACTTTGGCTCCACGTATTTTTTTTTTTTCGTTAAACAGCATAAAGTGTATTGCACAAAGTACATAACTGCAATAATAACAAGCATTTTGCATGCTGCCACAGCTTATGCACACTGAAAGCACCAGATTGCAACTCTGGACTTTTTTAATTTCTTTTTTAATGAGTTTGCTCGTGTTGCTGCTTTGATTTCAGCTCACGTTTCGCTAAAAGGCGGCACTTTTTGTTTCTCCGCATTGGTGAAACGCTTTCAATTGCTTTTAAACTGGTTCGTTCGCAGCTGGTTCGGTTCGACTGGGTAGGATGTGTCTTTTTCGCATGAACCGTGGCAAGCAGAAATACTAATTAAACACTCTGTGAAAAATGCAAGAAGAAAGAATGCGATCTCATTGTGAAATCTGATCGCGAACGAACAAGCAATGTAAACGCACATGCCTACTTCCAACGACAAGCTGATATAGCGTCTGGCGACTCGGACTAATGAAAAAAAAGTAAAGGAAAATAGTCCAGAGACGGGGAAGAATGCGAGCAAGAAGGGAGGCCGGGTAACCGCAGTAAGAAAAAAAAGAAAGAAAAATACAAAACGTGCCCAACCAGGGGAGGCAGGCGGAGAAGCGCGGGAAACCTTTATTTTCGGTCGCTGTAGGCTGCGCTTGCGGCTGAGAAGCCAGCGGTGTCTGTCGTCAGTAAATTTTGAATAAACGGTGCGATTATAATCTGAGCCCAAGATAAGAAATTCAGAAACGCACTTAAGGCAGCACCACAAAAGCACTTGCATGCGGAAGAATTAACATGGATGCATACGCTATAGTGCGTCGCAACAAATGTACAGTTTAATTGTAATATTTTTTTCAATCAGTATAGTTTTACCTATACAGCTTTGCCTAATATAATTATAAGTTTCTGGCTGAAAACATGTAACGGCTTACATTAGGCAATATTGTATAAGTTTCTTTTTTCTTGTCCATCAATTGCTGCTGTCAACTTTATACGTTTTCACGTATAGCGCTTTCATATATCGCTCTTGCGCAAGAGGAAGGGCCTTCTCGACAATGGCACCACTTCCCAAATGGCAGACTGCGCGCTGCATGCAGGCGCCCACGTAACCTATAGCTCCCATCTAAAAGCTTCGTCATTAGAATATATGACAAATGCATGTACTGCCTCAGTATACGAAATCGCATCCGCCGAAAGTCTCATTGTGGATATTTTATATATGAACGTGCGGTAGATATCCTGCACTTCTAGCTGGCACATACACGAAAAAAAAAAAAAAAAGAATGACAGTCGCTTGGCATGATCCAACTTTTGGTTTCCGCGTTCGAATATACATGTTTTCTGGTTTTCATATGGGGCTATGATGCACTTACGTGACAAATTGAGACCACCGAATGTCCGAAATGACGTCTAATTGATAAAGACATATACCATAATGCCTAAACGAGGTTTACGCCTAAATGAGTATTTGTAATTAATGACATAATGTAGCGAATGGGTACAACCACACACAGAGACACACGTAGCTGGAGTGCCTGAATGCTGGTGTAAGTTGACCATTAAAATAATGAAATAACAATACTATAAAAGGAGGTGTTCTTTACTTGCTGCTACCAGCGTGAGCCAGAGAAGAGGCAACACACGAGAGATACGCACTTAATATTTGCACGAATATAGCGCGAGTTTTTCCCCCGAAATTTTGAGCCTTGGAACGCGCTTCGCATTATATTCGGGTTCGTGACATGAACATAATGAACATAACGTGCGCTATTTTTTCTTTTACTTTACCTAACGCTGACGTTTCACCGTGCGCAAGAGCGCGCGAGCTGGGAGTTCTCACTGTTCATTTCGCGCCGCCTTTATCCTCCCGGTTTAAAACGCTCTTGGTGCCGCATCAATATGGTTACGGCGTCTTTATCGAAACCTTGTGCTATATTACAAGCTTTCTCAAGGATCGCACTGTAGAAATACATTTTGGGGACATTAAAAGCGGGCAATTTCGATTAGGTACAAGGGGCACCCCTCAGGGTGCGGTCCTCTCCCCCTTCCTTTTTAATGTGACTATGCGAAACCTGCCTCCATTACTGGAAAGGATCCCGCATATCAAACACTCCATTTATGCCGATGATATCACCATCTGGACCAATAGCGGTTCCGATGGAGACATCACGAAAGCACTACAAGCGGCCGCGGATACCGTACAAAATTTTGTGCGACGGAATGGTCTAGCGCGCTCGCCGAAAAAAATCGGAGCTTCTCGTCATCCGAGATAAATCAACCAAACACGCCACCGAAAGGGACGCCACCTCACCTATACGAGTCAGTATGGAAGACGGCCCAGTTCCGCCCGTACTGACTATAAGAGTTCTGGGCATGCTAATTCAACATAACACACATAATTCTGAGGCGATTGCCCCATTACAGACGACAGCCCGCCAAATATGTGGTCTAATCAGACGAGTAGCCACACGACACCGCGATATGAAAGAGGCTGATATCTGCCATCTGACGCAGGCTTTCCTCATCAGTCGAATTGTGTATTCCTTCCCTTACTACCACCTACGCCTTTCTGACAAGGAAAAGGTTAACAGCGTCATTCGCACAGCTTATAAAGCTGCCCTTGGTCTCCCGAGGTACGCGAACACTGAACGATTACTTGAGCTAGGTATATACAACACCCTAGACGAACTCGTGGAGGCCCATAAAACAGCCCAACGTGAACGATTCTCCAGCACCGCAACTGGCAGGGTCATTCTAAGTAAACTCGGGCAGAATCCCGTTATGAATTCAGCAAGAAGAACAACATCACTTGGTGCGGTCAAACGCCGTTTGGTTATAAAACCGTTGCCCAAGAACATGCTCCCTGGGAGACACGACAAGAGGCGGTCTGCCAGAGCCAAGGCCCTTCAAGAAAGGTACAAAAGCAACCAGCACACCGCTTATATCGATGCAGCAAAGCAAAATCACCAAACTTACCTAGTGAGCGTCGTGACCGGAGAGGGAAGTATCCGCAAAGCCGCGACCATAAAAACAGTGTCCACCGTGGAAGCGGAAGAGACTGCCATTGCTTTGGCCATCATGAATCCCTCCGTGCAAACTATCATAAGCGACTCAAAAAGGGCAATAGTCAACTTTTCGAGAGGCAGCATAGGCGTCTGTGCAGCGCGAGTCCTACGGGACTTTACAAATTAAAATACTGTAGAACTCGTATGGGTCCCTGCCCATTTGGGTCATCAAGGGAATGAGGAGGCGCACTGGGTAGCCCGAGGTCTGATCAACCGGGAGGTGTTCCCCTCAGACTCGGATCCCATGGATGAGGCACCGACGACATACCACGAGATAACAAACTACTACAAGCCAAAAAGGCGAATCTACCCGCCTCCAAACGCAAGCCTCACGCGAGCGCAAGCCTCAATCCTGCGTCGAATCCAAACTAAGTCGTTTCCCAGCCCACATTGGCTGGCCATAATTACCAACGGGCAATGGAACCCAATATGTCAAAATTGCCCAAATCAAACATTGGCTACCCAAAATCACATTCTTTGGGGGTGCGAGGGCTTACCCCCTCCCAGGTCGCTCCTGTCAGCTCCTTCACAACAGACGTGGGAGGAGCTGCTCAGAACGCCGGATGAAAAACGACAAAAAGCCCTCGTTGCCTGGGCCGAAAGGGTCGCTCCTCGTGAGGGGCCATCCTAGGACTCGGGCCTGCCAGATAACTGAGCAGAATCTCAATGAAGTTGTTACTACCACCTTGTGCAAGACGATCGGCGGCGATGTGCAGGCGCGCCAAGCGAGCGGTCTGCAAAGCCGCCCGGAGGATCGTCGCACAGTGCCTTCGCCGTATTCGATTCTATTACGGGTACGTCTGAAGTGCGCTGCCTGCGAATAACTTTGGTCGCATGGGGGGCAGAAACCGTCATCACCGACGGTGACAAAGAAGTCAGCAGTAACAACGAGTACGGTACTCGTCCTTTCACTGCATTTCGCGACGGCAGTTCGCAGTAACGAGGAATAATTTGCGCCTTGCGAGCACCCGCTTTTATACGCCGTTTCCTGTTTCCTTGCGGCATCACTTCGTGCAATATATATATATATATATATATATATATGTGTGTGTGTGTGTGTGTGTGTGTGTGTGTGTGTGTGTGTGTGTGTGTGTGTGTGTAGTTTTTTGAGCGAGAGAAAGTCCCCTGTCGCGTTATATTAGTGGTCGCGTTATATTGTGCATATACGCTAAGTGTTTAATTGTTTTTTTTAGTGACGTGCCACAAGGGACCATGCCCACTGTCCGACAGCCGCTGAGCCAATTCGTATATTTAAGAAGCTGTGTTCATGCAGCTTTGTCTTGCAGAGGCGACAAATTTAATGTCTTGTCATCGGTCACAAGAAAAGCGAGCATAATAAAGTAACGTGGCGCGAGAAGTCTTCACCAGTGGTTCAGTCACGAATTCATACTTTGAAATTGAGTTCATCTGGCGGTTAGATCAGCTTCCGGCTAAAGGATGGTTCTGTATTTTATTCTGGACTGATCGAACTCTAGTAATTAGAGTGAATAATGAAATCAGAATCAAATTAATTTTTGCCATATATGCAGGTGCGCATGCAACGACCACTATTCTGAGAGCAAGAGTACGTGGAGAGCAGTGTGCAAGTCGCACGAAGAAGACATGTCGCGTAAGTATTACATTTGCTTTCCCAAAAAGCACAAAATTTCAATACTTCAAAAACGGATATGTTTGCAACACTATTGTATCGTTCATTATTGCTTTCTTCTTTTGTAGTTAAACTATCGAGAAAATAACTATTTAACGGGGAACAAATTTTAATCAAGTGGATATTGCATTAGACAGTTCTCGTAATAGTCATCTGACCTGCGGAAAGATTCAAGCAAAATTGTTCGCGAACGGCGTGTTAATTGTAAACGGCCCTGCCGCAGCACAGCAAAAATCGTCAAACGATCTAAGCGCAGGCGACTCGTGGACTGTACAGTTCTAGGAAACATTTCAGTTAGATGTTTTCACTGGGGAGGGTGAGAGAAGCGATTATACGAAGCCGAATTGTGAAGAGATGTCAAAATCTGCAATTTTTGTAGCTATTGTCGATTCGTCTAAGAATAATTAAGGCTGCATGCCAATCAAAGTAAATAATAAAATGGAGCATTTCTGCTGTCGACGTGGATTTGATTGGGAAGAACTAGAGTTAGATCAAATTCTTCTAATTTTTGCTCAATGAACTAATGACATTCAACAATCAAGCAGTTAAGAATTAATAAATTCATGGTATATCATGAGTGTTTTTTCAAGCGCCGTCTCCTGTGAAGCATATCTACCATTTTCGTGCAAAGCTCCCTGGAAAGCGTATTGACTGTGTATCAGGCACGTACGCAGGATTTTTTTTCGGGGGGGGGGGGGGGGGCAAACCAAGGTAACTTTTCTATGCAAATGAAGGGGGAGGGTACTTTACTAATATAAATGTGAATAATGCCTACCATTTACCATAAAGATGCTTAAAGCCGCAAAAAAAATAGAAATAACATGTGTCTCACAGGTACGCCTGTGAGATACACCCCTTCTTTACATGGCAAACAAAGAACCACATCAAATGGACGCGCGCATGAAACATGCGCAGGAAAAACATTGCCAAGAACAAGTTAACAAGCGAAAGTGCAAAATAAAGATTTCTAGTAGCGTTTTTTTTTTTATTAGCTCTGGAAGAATTATAGAGAAATGTATATTTGCGGAACAATCACAGTTCTTTTGGATCCCTCGTTTACTGCTCTACCAAGTAGCAAAACCGACTCGAGTTGTTATTTGGGAAGTTGCGTAACGATGTGTGGTCACCAGTTCCGTACAACCGCGTAGAGCGCAAGACGCTTCCGTTCGAGACGTACTGCGCCAACCGCGGAAGGTTAGAAAAAGACCCACATTAGCACAGCATAGAAGTGGTTATGTCACGCGGCTCGACTGATAACTGTAGAAGCGTCATTCAAACCACACGGAATTATTCTCCACTTGCAGCGGCGTTTTCTCTCCTTCCTTTTCAATAAAAGGATGTTGATCCACAAATATTTTCACTAGCAATTTTTGCTTTTCCTCCCTGTTAGGCTGTTATTTTGGGTGAGGGAACAAACGCGAGTTAATGACATCTTAGTTGAAATCAAGAAAAGGAAATGGGCATGGGCTGGACATGGAATGAGGAGGGAAGATAACCGATGGTCATTACGGGTTACGGACTGGATTCCAAGGGAAGGGAAGCGTAGCAAGGGGCGGCACAAAGTTAGGTGGGCGGATGAGATTAAGAAGTTTGCAGGGACAACATGGCTACAATTAGTACATGATCGGGGTAAAGTGTACTAGAAGAGTACACTTTAACTGGGGTAGTTGGATAACACGGAGGAAGGAAACTAAGGAGAGGCCCTACCCCCTCCGCGCGCTAGGAGAAAAGTGTGGCGGAAATGACGTAGTAGGTTCTCATTTTTTTTGCTGCTTTCTTATTTTTTTTGTTGTATGGCCACGCCTTTTGGGCCACAATGGCGGCGTTGTTATGGTTTTGAGCGCTCACACGTGTTGCTCTGGTAGGTTTCGGGCCGTGGCAAAGGCGCTGAGTGGGCGGGTTTGCGTTAGTCACCGTGTCTTGTTGCGCTGTGTTACCTGCACCGTGCTCTGCCAGATGTTGCGCGAGCGCGCGCGACACCACGCGCAGCGCGGCGTGGTTTCGCGAAAGATGTAAACAAGAGAGGAGGGTGGCCCAAAAGGCGGAGCATCGCCATGAGCAACGCCAAATTCCGGCTTCACTTTTGCTTCACAAAGAGTGACGTCAGGGCCTCTCCTTAGTTTCCTTCCTCCGTGTTGGATAAGTATGGGAGAGGCCTAGCTTTGCCCTGCAGTGGGCGTAAGCAGTCTGATGATGATGATGACTTAGCGCCATCCACCACGCGCCAGCATTGCTAAAACAAAGCCTTCGAGATTGCCAGCAAATTTTTGTAGCAGCAATTAGCTTTGGGTTTTACGTTTACGTCGGCCTTCCAGAATTTTGTCAGTGTTCAGTTTTCCTCGGGACTCGAAAGACCTCACGACAAAAATAGCCCAAATATAGCCATGTAGCCAACTCGGAATTTTCGACGCCAACCCGCATAAAAGTAGCCCAATTTGGCTATTAATAGCCCAATCTGGCAACTCTGAAGGCAAATTAAGGCAGCTGTACGTAGCTTTAAGCAAAGCCAAATCGGTTTAGCCAACAAAACGTGCGATGTCCTGAGGTCGGGTGTCATTCGGGTGTGCATAGCCATCATTTGAAGTGCTCTGCACTTATAAAACAATGAAATGGCGACTACCCTGGCATTTCATTTCAGCCAGAGATGGCAGTGCATTTTAAATCTTCGTGCCTGCCAATCAGACAGTGAATAAGCAAGATCTCAACTTCTCTTCGCCATAACCTTGAAGGCCACTTCATTGTTCAGAAAATTTTCCGTTTTGCGGGCACCGCCATTGGCCCCATAGACTTAATGTGTAAATACAAACGATATTTTGGGTGGCCGCCAGCTCTACATTCGATTATCCGTACTCCGTTCGTAGCTGTAGCGTATGCCGACTCTGCCATCATTATATCCTCTGGCAACCTAGAAGAGACATCAAGTATGATCTGAAAGAACCAAGAAATCAAATATGGCCTCATAGATTACATGCTAGATGGCAATCCCTGAGGCCTTGCCTTGGTTGCCAAACTAAGCCTCAGACTGCAAACACAGAGCGTCAACATCGGGATCATCACATCCTATGACGGACCATCTCGCAGAATTATCAAGCAGAATAATGACTGTGGGGTGGCGCACAGATTCATCGCCGCGTCGCTACAGGGTAAAACTCAATTTTCTGCATCCCAAACAAACTTTATTGAAATTGGGTTGTAGTGTTGTGCCTCCCCGCCAAATGGCATTCATATGTGACATAGGTCACGGGACACTGAACAGATGGTGTTAAGAACGGCCAGCTGCAGTGCAAGTTTGCCAGCCATTTACGCCAGCGGTGGCAACCTCATCTTGGAACGCCGCCGCCAACATCTAGCCACGGCGTGACTAAGTCGACTTTGTGTCGGGAACAATGCGCGCGTCCTCCACTCTCCGTCGCTTCAGCTAGGTTGCGTTCGACGAAGCAGGCTTTGTGCGCAACACAACAACGCGGACCTGATCTGCTACGGGTGGGGGAGTTGCCGCGGGAAAGCCGACGAAGGCTCCTTCCCACGCGCCGACCAAGACGCAAAACAATGTGCTACCCGGCTCAGAGTTCTACGAAGCCCCTCTGACGTCGGCTCCGGACCATTACACACATGTGTGTGTGCGGCACGTGTATGTAAGCCCTCATCCTCCTCCAAGTCGATAGACCTCCTCCTCCTCCAAGTCGATAGCCCTCCTCCTCCTCCAAAAGGGTGGGTCATCTACAATGACGTCGAACTATGACGTCGAGCAGAGTGCATATAAGCAGCGATTGTCGGCTGCTAGAGTGTGCTCGTTGTCGTGCTAGAAATGTACTCGTGAGCTGCGTGCTCGTTGTCGTGCTAGATATGTACTCGTGAGCTGTGTGCTCGTAAGCTGTTTGCTGTATGCTTTGTCTTGCGGGCTCCATTTGGGAGTCACGCTAGACTGTAGATGTATCTCATGTTCAACTGTAAATAACATGTAAATAAATCCTGCTCTCTTAAGTCCCGACGAAGAGTCAAGCTCCTTCCTACAGCTACGACTGCCAAATCTTACATCTGAATGGCAGCGGTGAGATCGGCCTACAGCTCGTAGATCGTCCGACAACTCTAACAAATGGTGGCAGCGGCGAGATCGTCCGACGAATCTTACAATGGTGCCACAGCGCCCATGCATATAAGTGATGTCCACCTGATTAAAGGTTATCCGAATAGGGCCCGCACTGGTGTAGCATGCTCACTTTGTGTCACTGCGCAGGCAACACAACAATAATAAATACAAGTGCTACAATACTAATGAATGCTGCCCACGTTCTTTGTGCTCTGCTGTGTGCGAGTGCTTAAGATATATTGTAATATTAATACTGCGAGACAGCTGTTAAGCCTCAACGGTTTATTTCGCACACGGAGGAAGGAAACTCAGGAGAGGCCCTGACGTCACTCTTTGTGAAGCTAAAGTGAAGCCGGAAGTTTGCGTTGCTCACGGCGTTGCTCCGCCTTGCGGGCCAGATCTCCTCTCTTGTTTACCTTTCCCGCGAAACCACGCCGCGCTCCGCGCAACCGGCCTCTCGGACGCGCGCGCTCCGCAGCAATACTAAATAAAATCATGTAATCGCGATATCTCAATGCATTACCGTTGCCGAAGTCATGTTGAAAGAAGTTCATAATGAACTTCGCAAATTGGGATGTGAGGTCGAATCGGCTGCTTTTACCGGCTTTTATGAAAATAAACATGCTTTATCAGGCCAGCCAAATGAGCTATTCTCATCAACCGCGGGTACCGGCCGCTGCCCAGTTCTTGCGCGATTTTTAAAGAAGTCACCTTTGTCGCTGACTTCTACTTTCTCTTCTCTGCTTGGACTTCCTGGGGCGCTCAGACGATCTTGCGAGCTAGACGTCTGGCTTTACGAAAAAAGACGTCTGGCGTACGCATTCTGGCTTTATCTCACTGCACTGGAGATACGTACGTACGAGTCACACCGACCCATTTGCGATCCGTTTGGAGTTTATGAGCACAAACACGTTCTCGCTCGAGGAATAGCCGTGCTTTAATTATTGAACAAAGTTCGGGTGGCCGCGCATCACTACGACAGCGCGCCGGCGAGGAGGCAAAATGTCATTTCTGACTTCGCGTTTAAATTCATTGACTGCGGTCTGATGTGCCTTCTTACCACGGTAAGCGGTAATAAGGCGTAACCAAAGTTTTGCGATAGCCGGCGCAAGGTGCAGAACAGTACGCGCGTAGAAATAAGACACGTGCGACCATGGAACAGCCGTTTGATGTGTTCGCAGGCGTACGTTCTGTGGAGCCATGTCGAGCCTTGCAGCGCATCCGCTAACCTTCACTTTCGTGAGCTTTTCGCGCGCACAGATAAGATACGCCTGCCGTAGGGAGGATTCGTTGCTTAAGTCAAATGCAGCCGCTTCTTTCACATCTTCCAGGATGAAGCATCGGCTGGCAGGCGCACGGTGCCGAGGGTAGCAAAATGCACATGTTCGGCGTAACGCTCTATCAGCACGTGTATTGAGATACACATGTGCAGGTTTGCATGAACCTCGAACGCGCTCTGCTTAAAAGACTTCGTGCTGTCTCGAGTACTGCGAGGAACAAGCAACAGTTAAGCAACATGTGTTTTAATATGCACAAAAGCAAGTTGCTACTGAACGCGAACTATGTATTCATAACGTACGTCTACGTGCCGCAAATGCACCATATGCGCTGTAAAAAGCAGGAATCACTGACCTTCAAAACGTTCATTGTACAGATTCTGAAACGCATCAGTTTCGGCCTGCGATGGCACGTTAGCATGATTGCGCCAAAACAGCAATATTTCCCGCGGATATTCCTTCGTCCGTTGCCATTGCCGTGGCACGGTACGTTGCGTACAGCGTTGCCATGCGCGTTCATTTCACGAACTTTAGTTTCTCCTGTCCCACCTGGCCACAGCAACATCCGGGAGAGCACGGTGCAGATAACGCAGTGCAACAAAACGCGGAGACCAACGCAAACCTGGCCGCACGGCGCCTTTGCCACGGCACGAAACCTACGGAGCAACACGTGTGAGCGCACAGAACCAAACAAAGCCGCCACTGTGGCCCGAAAGGCGTGGCCGCTACTGCAAAGAAATAAAAAATGAGCAAAAAAGAGGAGAACCTACTACGTCATTTCCTCCACACTTTCTCCTAGCGCGCGTAAAGCCCCTCCATCCACGCGCCACCGCCGCTTTGCTCGGCGGTGGCGCGCCAAGTGGTCTACAGCTGTGAAGATCCATCGTTTACCGCCGGTGGTTAAGGGTAGCGGTCCACAGAGGTCGATACCAACGCGCGCTAGGTGAAAGTGTTTCCTCAGTTTCCTTCCTTCACGATGATTTCGCAGTTCGCGCGCTGAAGACGATGACGTTGGCCATGGTGATGAATATATACAGATGAAGAAGATGAAGGGGTATAATAATGCTCACACAATTTCCCCCGCGCGTGGAAGCGGCCAACCTGGCCGCTGGTTACGCTGGTTATGGCGGGAAATTTAACGCCGTATGAAAGGCTTTAAACGCGAAACATGCACAATCTCTGTGGCACGGCACCGGCCCTCCAAAGGCGGAACAACTGGAGTGACACGATAGTTAACTGGCGACGTCTGTTCCCGAACAATGTAGGGCCCGATAAAATGCGACTGAAATTTCTCGCACAATCCAGGAGCGCGAACTGGGGTCCACAGTAACACTTCGTCTCCTGGGTGGAAGGAAACGACACGGTGAGATGCATCATAGCGAATTTTGCGGTTGACTGGCGTCGGTGTTGAGGCGGGCCCGTTCGCGACACCGGGCAATGCGCGAAACGAACTGCTCACACACTGATGCGGACGAAGGCACGGGGACACCGAAGAAAGAAACGTCGAGGATAGTGAGTGGTTGGCGACCATACACAAGGAAAAAGGGCGAGTACCCCGTAGTGCGTTGGACGGCCGTGTTGTATGCGCAAGTGACGAATGGTAGAATGGCATCCCAATTGGTGTGGTCACGGTTGATGTACATAGATATCATGTCGGATAGCGTGCGATGAACGTGCTCTGTGAGACCATTAGTTTGAGGGTGGTAGCTGGAAGTCGTTTTAAGGATGGTGTTGGACGCACGGAGAACATCGTCGAGAAGTTTAGAGAGAAAGGCCCTGCCGCGGTCACTCAAAAGGACATGTGGGGCCCCGTGCCGTAAAAAGATGGCTTCCAAGAAAAAGGCTGCAACCTCCTCTGCGGATCCCGAAGATAGTGCGGTTGTTTCAGCGTACCGTGCCAAGTGGTCTACAGCAGTGACGATCCATCGTTTACCGCCGGTGGTTAAGGGTAGCGGTCCATAGAGGTCGATACCAACAACTGCGAAAGGAGCTCCAGGACACTGACAGGTTAGAACAGTCCAGCCAGAGGTGATGTCAGTCGTTTGCGGTGTTGGCAGAGCGAACAGGAAGCCACGTATTTCGCTACGCTGGTTGCAAGTCCAGGCCAAGAGAAGCGGCTCCAAATTCGCTCATAGGTTTTATGGAAACCAAAGTGACCGGCAGTGGGATCGTCATGAAAGGTCTCCAATATGTGGGCCCGAAGTGATCGGGGAACGACAGGAACCCAACAGTGCCCTTCGGGATGAAACACGTACCGGTATAATATCGAATTTCCGATCTTGAAGTTCTTCAACTTCCGACGGAGCCGAGCGTTAGGTGTGCGAGATGATCCGCGGATACGTTCCATAACGGAGTGGCAGTAGGAGTCATTACGTTGGCTAGAGGCAAACGTATGAGAATGGCTGGATGGGAGCCGGTCGAGAGCAGCGAGCGAAGGGAATGCAGGCGACGCACCCTGCGGTTTGCTCACGAAAGGTGGTAAGGAAGCAGCGTTTGAAGACGGTGGTAGCTAGGGGACAACGAGAGAGCATCGGCATCCTTGTGTTTCTTTCCAGACTTGTAGGTGACGTCGAAGTCGTATTCTTGTTAACGAAGTATCCAACGGCCGAGACGTCCCGTTAAATTATTTAGCGTCGCCAACCAGCACAAGGCGTGGTGGTCAGTACCGACCGTAAAGTGGCGGCCGTGCAGTTAAGGCCGAAATTTTTGGACGGACCAAACAGCGGCGAGGCACTCTTGCTCGGTAATCGTATAATTTTTCGCTGCAGCTTTTAGCGTGCGACTTGCGTATGCAACCACACGTTCTTCAGAATTTTGCTGACGTTGCAGAAGAACAGCGCCGATACAGTGTCCGCTGGCGTCAGTATGTAGGAGAGTGGGTGCGGTGTTGTCGAAATGACAAAGCACAGGTTCGGACGTAAGAGCACGCTTGAGGGCGTCAAAAGCAGTTTGGCATTCGTCCGACCATACGTAGGGAGTCCAGAAGGAAGGAGTTGATGGAGTGGCGCCGCAATGGTGGCAAAGTTACGTATGAAGCGCCGGAAATACGAAGCTAGGCCAAGGAAGCTACGCAAGTCTTTGGCACGTTGAGGCCTGGGGAAGCGGAGGACAGCGGTAATCTTGTCGGGGTCGGGTCGAAGCTTGGCCCTCCTTACTGACAAGGTGTCCGAGCACTTTAATGGTTTTGCTGGCGAAGTGGCGCTTTTTCTGTATTCAGCTGAAGGCCAGCAGCTGAGAGGCATGTCAGGACTTCGTCGAGGCGCTGCAAGTGCTGATGGAAGGTCGACGAAAATATGATGTCGTCAAAGTAGCATAAGCAAGTCTTCCACTTTAGACCCCGTAGTACGGTGTCAATCATCCGCTAAAATGTGGCGGGAGCATTACGCAAGCCGAACGGCATTATATTAAATTCATAAAGTCCATAGGGTGTGGCAAAGGCGGTTTTCTCCTTGTCTGTTTTGGTGCATGGGTATTTGCCAGTATCCGGAGCGTAGATCAAGGCTGGAGAAATACTCCGCGCCTTGTGATGAATCTAACGCATCATCGATTCGGGGCAGTGGATATACATCTTTGCGGGTTATTTTGTTCAGGGCACGGTAGTCTACGCAAAATCGCACTGAGCCGTCTTTCTTACGCATCAAAACGACAGGTGACGACCACGGGCTTGATGATGGGCGGATTATGCTACGTTTCAGCATGTCGGCAACGTGGGTATCGATGATCTGGCGCTCAGCGAAAGAAACGCGATATGGCCGCCGGCGCACGATGGAAGTTCCATCTGTGTGCATGCGATGAACCGTCGCAGAAGTCTGTCCGAGAATAGGAGAGTGTACGTCGAAGGAGTCTATGCTTGGATAACAACGCCAGTAACTCCCCCGTCTGCTGTAGCGTTAAATCGGAGCTGATGGTACTAGCGAGAACAGAAGCAGGGACCATATTCATAGCTGTGGATGGTTGTGAAACAGCAGTAGTCGATGTAAGCACAGAGACAGGCTGTGTGTCCAAGACGCACATGAGAACGGCGCCTTTAGAAAGCAGAACTGGCTCATGGGTTGAGTACAGCCAAAGTGGCCGTGCCGTTGGTAAAGCGCGAACAAGGCTGGGTGCCAGAGCAACCCCTTTGGATAAGCAACGGGCTGTCGGTACAACTAAAACGTCACCATCGGCGATGTCAGAGTTAACTACAAGGAGTTGTTCGCGACCAGGGGGCACCATACAATCGTCAGCAGATCGTAAGCGAAGGCGTTGTTCGTGCACATCGTCGGAATGGTAGGTCCAGTGGCGTAGCAACAGGGGGGGGGGGGGGGGGGGGCATTGGCCCCGGGTGCAAGGAGCCAATAGGGGGGGCGGGGGTGTCACATACGTCTGAAGACACCCCTCTTTCCGCCGGCTACACCCGGGGCGGGGGGGGGGGGGGGGGGGTGACAGAAGACCGATGGGCCCCGGGTGCCAGACGACCTAGCTACGCCACTGGGTAGGTCTCTGTCAAGTTAACGAGGCGTTGACGGCACGAGATGAAAGCAGACGCCGAAGAGAGAAAGTCCCACCCCAGTATAAGCATGTGAGCACAGGAAGTCAACACTGCGAACTGGATATGGTGGCGTATCCCGTCGATCGAAACTATGCGGTGCATTGCGCCGATGGCCGAATCACAATATTATTTTCACCACGAAGAAGAGCTCCACTGTAAGGTGTAGGAACTTTGCGTAGACGAGCGCACAAGCTAGCGTGAATAATGGAAATAGCTGCTCCCGTATCAGGCAAAGATAGGACTGGTACACCTTCTACACACACGAATAAAGTACTGGCCGGGCACGCCGAATCAGGAGACGCGTCACCGGCGACAGGTTGTAAACGGATGGCCTGCAGTGCGTCCAGGTTTGGCAAGTCGCGATCACATCGTTTACGGTATTTGAATTCTTGGTCGCGAGTGCGTTGAACGCGACGTGGGCAATGCCCTTTGGGATGTGACGAACACGATCAGATTCTGTCATTGTGGCGTCAACACGGCGACAAAGGGCGAGAACGTCCTCGATATAAGAGGTGTACGTTTCCCCGGGAAGTTGCGTGCGTCCATCAAGCTTTTTCTTAGCGACCTCAGAGCGAACGTTGGGTGCGCCAAAAATCTGCCGAAGCTGGTGTTTGAATGCCGCCCAGTCAGGGAAGGTGCTCTCGTGGTTGAGAAACCAAGTCCTGGCAACGTCAGTGAGGTAGAATGTGACGTTGCGAAGCTTGTGCATGTCATCCCGCCGGTTCGACTCACTCACGCGATCATAATTGTCCAGCAGGTCATCCACGTCGTCACTACGAAGGCCAGCAAACATGGTGGGATCGCGCTGCCGCGTGCTGACGGTCCATGAAGGAACGGCCGGTGGGGCAGAGACGCCGGAGGCTCCTGGAGGATCTTCTTGGGGCATGCTGGCGGAAAGGCGGAGCAAGCGGCGGCCTGAACGAAGCTCCAGGGAAACTCGAAGGCGTAGAGGACCAAGGGATCGAAAGCAGCCTACACAACTTGCGAGACAGCTGTTAAGCCTCAACGGTTTATTTCGCAGCTCGCGCGCCGAAAACGATGCCGATATATATATATATATATATATATATATATATATATATATATATATATATATATATATGCTCACAATACTATTAATAGATGAATATGGTATATGCCTCGTTCTCGCTTGACATTTAAGCAAAAACTGGCATATCTAAATATTGCAAGCAAGAGTATCAAAGTATTGGGCCACGTTGTCTCAAAGGGTGGCATCCAGCCAGACCACGAAAATATTACTGCTGTTCTCCAGTTTCCTTGCCCACAGCAGCAGAAAGATTTACATAGTTTTCTTGGCTTGGCATCCTATCCTTATCGATTTATCCGCAACTTCGCTGCAATAGTGGCTCCTCTATACAAGCTATGGGGGACCGGTGTTTCTCACGTGGACTGATGACTGCAAGTCGGCTTTTCAAGCTCTCAAGCAGCACTTTACTTCCGGACCAGTGCCTTGCCACTTCATTGACAGAGCCCCCACAATACTTCATACGGACGCTGTCACAAAGTGCGTGCCTGCGCCACACCTGGAGATAGCCGCCGCAGTGCTGCTCGCACGGTGATCAGGAGGAGGACTCCCCATTGTTCCCGAGCTTGCCAGACCAGTTGGTCACGTGGGTCATCAGAGCGGGATGAGGGACAAGCTTGCCTCGGCGAGCGTGGGCAGAGTGGTTTGGAAGACGGAGCAGCGTGGTCATGCACCGAGAGACAGCTGAAGATGTGGTCGGCATGCTGAAACGCCTAGGCCAAAGTCTTTGCCGGTAGAGCGACAGACGGTGCAAGTCCGTCAAGATCTTCGGCAGCGAGGTACCAGCAGCCTGACGCTCTTTAGATCGGTATCTCGGCGACGCCACAGATAAGCCTCATGTTCCAACCTGATCTCGGAACTTTCCGCCGGACCCTTTTTTAAATCGCCTTATATCTTTAATTAGTTATTCTTGTATGCTCTCTTAGAGTAGTGTTTGCCACGTTTATTGTCGCATGTATTTTTCATTTGTGTCACATATTTGATTGTTATTTCGCGAGTGTTAGAAATTCCCACATGGTGGGCTTTGTGTTGTGCGTCGTGTCAGAGTTGGTGTTGCGTGTTGCCCCGCACGCCTTCCGCGAGGCTTTGCAACATCTGCTTTCGGTTTCCGTATTTTTTTCCATCATGTCGCCGGCCTGATTTTCTTTTATTAAATTGAGTGTGTGTTTTTACGTCACCACCCGTCTCATGCCTCTGGTCCACGGGCGATCAGGCGTGGACCTTATCGCCGGTCAGCAGTGGGGTGGGTTTGTTGTCACCCCATCCCCTCCGGTTCGGAGAGTGGGAATACATAACCACCAATCTTTGACAGACGCAAACATACAAGATACTGGAACTGTACTTCTGCATCCTAATGCAACCTCTAAAGAGCAAGTCATGGCGTATACCAGGTGAACACTTTCTCCAGCTCAGCGGTACTACACCATCACAGAGCAAGAGTGTCTGGCTACTTTTTGGTCGATTCAGGAATTTTACCCATACCTGAAGCGCAGCACTTTATTCCCTTCGTTAAAAAAACAGTGAGCAAATAAATTAAGGGATCACCGAACCCTTCTTTATTTGTTCTTTTTGTTAATCTGCCTTCTTCTAAACGTAATAATAATGCCCGAAACGAAGATTTGTAGAGGCGAGTTCGTCACACGAGTAGCTCTCTTTGCCAGTACATGTTGCTGCAAGTGGTTTCACTTGTTTAACCCTTTAACCCCCAATCGCGAGTTGTACATGTCATGGGAGCTTGTACCAATACCACTAATGACAAGCCACACCCGTTCAACCCGAAGTTGTGCTGCTCCCACAGCCAAAGATGAGTTATGGTCTGGATTGAGAGAAGGTTGCCCTCAAGAGCAGCTTTTTTTTTTAAATTTTGTGTTACTTTTAGCCAGACACCACATACAATACATATTCAGAATCAAAATGACAAAAAAATTATGACTACTTGAAAAATTTGGAAAATTTCTTACATTTTCCCCAGAATTATTTTGGAGTTAAAGGCTTAATAGAACATTTGTGCCCAAAACGAGACCCTTGCCATGTTAAGTGCTTGTAAAAGTTACCAGGAAAATTCCTAAGTTTGCGCTGCCAGACAACAAAACCCCCAGATATATCTACCAGATTTACCTTTCCAAAAATAATGGCTGATTTCTATCCCCTCCCCCAAATTAGAAAAAAAATATATATATAAAACCCGAAAGCGATGGACCCTAAGCATAACCAGAGCACACATGCTGTGTGTGTTGAAAAAATGATAACATCCATTTGTGACGAAATAACAGTGCTATTCCCAGGGCCTGTAGCAAAAGTTCACCAATCCAGTTCGCTAGCCTCAACCTACTTTTCATTAGGCAGTGCCCGAGTTATCCTGTGCTATGCTACAACTTTGCTAAGCTACATCTTACCGCTATTCTCATGATGAAGGCAAAGCATGCGAGTCCTCTGCATCGAGTGAGCACGAGTCCTCATTGACACATTCCATGACTAGGCTTCGAAATTGTCATGTGAACACAGTTGGGGACACTCACCTTTCCATCACTGGCTGTAGACGCAAGGAAATTAATAACAATTTGTGTCATTTTATTTAGAAACAAGACGAAAAACAGGCGAATAGAAGGCAAGCCAAGCGTGGCACGAGCCTTTATCGCTCTATCACATGAGGCTAAACTTTCACAGCACAATAGTTTGTACACCAGAACAGTCAGGCATCATCGGTCCTGTGGGGCTGCTCCTCCTTGCTTGGCGGCGGCTGCTCCTCGGCTTGGTAGCGCAGGGTAGCACTGGGCGGCGCAAAGGCTGGTGCCTCTTCTGGCAATTCAGCCTCTTCGGGCTCCTGTGCACACAAATTTATGAGAATAAACACTTAGCAGTAGGGTGTCAACAAGATGCAGTGGCAATTGCCAAAATTAAGAGCAGCTTGTGTTTTTCAAGTAAGTGCATTTCCAGAAGCTGCGCTTCAGCATCGCAACTTCATTTCCTCATGGCTTCTTGCACTTCTGCTCTGCTGGAACCTAAGTGGAATACTTGTACTTGGGCATGCTAGCTGTCTCCATTGCCGACCTTGCATACACGTAAAATCCCCCTTGTGCAGTTTCCTTGTCGCTTACACATTCAGAACACGTATTTCTCCAAGCGCCCTATGAAAAACATAGTGTTTACACTGTGTGTCAAGTCGTATTCCAATGCCTTTGATGTGATGTTATGACACGAAGTCTTAACGCAAAAATGTGTTTTTGCTTTATGGAAGGCTTTTTGTGTAATAGCCCAAGGGGAAAGAAGCACACGAGGCTGTTGGTGATTTGCATGCTGGCAATCATAATACTATTATTAACATTATTTTAAGCCCACACTTAAGCTGCTGCTAGCATTTCATTATGTGCAATCATTCATGACAGCAAATGCACGCATCTGTGAAGAGCATGCACGAGCTGAGCTGCACAATGTGGCCTTTTATTGCATCACATGCAGCACACATCGAATGCTTCCTGTAACGCCCTCAGTAGAAGCAGCCAATGTGCACCTAAACCTCTGAATTCTATCCAGATTTGGCACAGAAGTGTGGGCTCGGGGCACATACAAGTGAGAACAGGAAGAAGCAAAGAATAACATACACTCAAGCTTCATCCAGGATGACCTACCTCATAAGGCTCGGAGGCTGCCACAGAAAGGTTCATATTCTGGCCTACCTTTGCGTACAATGCAAGTTGCTATCGAAGATGAGTAAAGTAGTGCAAAAACAAAGACTGCAGCCCCTGCTGCCATTCTTTGTTCACTTATCACCCACTGCACGAATAACACTGTCTCTATGCCGAGCAAGAGCAAGAAGCACAATAATTAAATTAAACCTGTCGACCTTATACCAGTGGTACTTTTACAAAGTACTTAAGCAATAAAATTTGAGACCTACTATTACAGCACTGCAGTCAAACCTCATTACAACGAACTAATAAATTGAACCAAACCTTGTTCATACGTTTGGGGGGAAAATGCGGAGTACTAACCGGGAAAATGACGAGGCAAAATTGGCATCCACCCGAATTGTAGCACGAAGCTACAAAGGAAACCCGTACGTTTTTCTCAAGAAAGAAAACCTTGCAGTTGTCGATTAATTTGGCCTCACTCTGCGATCGCTAGCCTCCTGGTAAACTCGGACGGTAGAGCGACCGCCCCAGAAAGGTGCTGGTCTGGGATTCGAGTCCCAGGTCAGGATGAATTTTCTTTCAACTGCGAAGTTTTCTTCCCGAGAAATCCGTATGTGTTTGCTTTTAAGCTTCATGGTGCAATTCGCGTGAGTGCCAATTCTTCCTTTTCAGTACTTTCCTCCACCTTGCGGGCTTCCGTAGAACTGATTTGTCATAACTGGGAAGATGTATGATCTGAAGTCACAAAAATAATTGGCAGACTCAACTGTAGCTGACAATTACATAATGCGAAGGTCAAAAGCGTGGCAGTTTGGGCGAGTTGGTATGTCATAACTGTTTAAGGCTAGTAGCGCCGCTCAGGACGAGCAAAAAAGGACAGAGGTAGGGGTAATCAAAGGGAGCGCTGCTCTCTTTGATTACCCCTACCTCTGTCCTTTTTTGCTCGTCCTGAGCGGCGCTACTAGCCTTAAACAGATAATGCGAAGCATTGCATAGATCGAATCGTTGCAGTATTCGCCGAGTTGGTTGGGCCCAAGCAGCTTGAGATGCACATTTCTTGTGGCTCGGCAAGCCTATGTTTGTGCTCCAGGGTTCTTTGAGCGGGGCATTTTGGTGGGAAGTTTTGATGCGCCCAGTCAGTGTGGCATGAGATACCGAGGCGTGCCGTGAAGGTGGCGCCTGAGCGACCCGAGATGAACATTGTTACTTTCCTATCCTGTAATGTTTTAAGAGGGGAATATAAAGCCGAAATCAAATCGAGCTGGTTGGCGAAGCCAGAATATGATGCCTATGATGCTACCAGAGTGTGTGGGATTGCACGTGCGATGCTGATATCTCCAAAGCGGCCGCACGGTTATCATGCGATGATCACGTGCTCACTCACGGAGGGTAGTGTGGAGAGGGCACATTTCGCCGCAGCCAAGGCCTCCTTTCCCCTTTCCCGTTCCCTCCTTTTCCCTTTCTTGGAACCGAGGAGACTCCCTCTTCAGCGCTCGGCGACAAGCGCTGTTCCTGCGATGCGTCTTTGTCTTTCGGCTGAGGAGCTTGCGACTGGCCACATCTCAATTCAGCCACTGAGAGTGCCGCACGCCATCGCCCTGCAGCGCTCAGCCTTCGTGGGCGACTGACCGCCCCAGGGCCCGAGCGCAGATCCATGCTAGGTGAGCTGAACCCTTATCAGCCTCTTGTGTGGTTCCCACATTGTGCGGTTTATCACCTCAGACGTGCGGAATGCTCTGCCGCTGTGGTTTTGTTTTGTATTTGTGTTTGCTGTTGTTGCTCTTTGTGGTATTGTGGCTATAAGGTGAATAAACACCTTAAGTCCAAAACTCACTCTGCCCCTCCCTGGCCTGAACCTCCAGTGGTCGCAACTCACTGTGAACCGTGGGTTAGGGGTCACAGCTCTGACTGTTAGGGCTGCTGCAAAAGTGCTAGCGAGCGACTGCCGCTCTGCCGGAGCGAACTTGAGTAATACCCCTATATTTGACGCCCAACATGGGGCCATAGGTGTGACAGGTTGAGTCTGTTTGTGTGTGAGTGACTGCCACCACACTAACGAACCATAGCAGCATATGGGGCTGACTTACAGCCATTGTATACGCAATCAAAGGTGGCTACCAACAGGCAACAATTCGAAGCAGTGGTAACTGCTACCGCACAATCAAACCTGCGGTGAACGTTAGCCCCGGGAACATCATCAGCTTCGAAGAGGGTAGCACTACACATTAGGCACCCTCTCCGACAGGACGCGAGGCACATTACGCCAGAGTTTGTGGAGAGCATGGAGCCACTGCGGCACACTTGCTCAACACATCCAGCTCTTGTGCCAAACATTACTGGCCAGGATGAGTCTCAGCAGGTGCTGATGCGCGATGCAATGCGCCTGATTGAAAGCTTGACAGGTGTCCTGCAGAATACTCTGTTGACATCTACCACAGCTGCTAGACGGAGAGTGAGGGTGGACTTACCCACCTACAGCAGGTACCATGATTCAGTCAGTGTCAACGAATACCTCAATCGCATGCAGACTTACCAGCAAGCAACGGGGCTGTTCGATGGAGAGATGCTGGAACACGTTGTACCAGTGTTGTTGACTGATCACGCTGCCCGCTGGTTCCGGCTTACTGGCTACCGGTCTCGCATGCTGGCTGAGTTCCGAGCGACCTTATGAGAGGAATTCCTGCCTGCAGATTACCAGCTTTGTCTGCGGCAAGAGTTGGAGCTATGCACTCAGCCTCCAGACTAATTCTTCCTCGAGTACTTAAGGGTGATGGACGAACTTTATCGTACCGCTAACCCCTCTGCTCCAAATTGTGATAAGGTGGAGAGAGTCACGCGACAAGCTCATCCCACCTTCGCAGCGTACTTGAGAGGCAGCAAGTTCAGGGATTTGGATGAGCTGGCCTCGGAGGCAAAGTGCATACGAGGCAAAGCCATACTCTTGCCTCGCGTTCATACCGACCTCCAACCCCATCATCACAGGTACTTGAGCCGTGATGCGTGTGGAAAGGAGACACTTGCCGTACCCATTCCCGGGGGATGGTGCGGTTGCTTTCAATGACGGGCCTCTGAGAAGCGGTTGAAAATTATCTGACTGGGCTCTCGACCCGTACACTTATGCCATGCGTGCAGCACGTGCTGCCGATGGCCGAGGTATGCAGAATCGTGTTCGGCATGCCGACTCAAGGATGCCAGAGCAGAGTGTGCCTGCAAGGGAGCAGTCGATAGGAAGGAATAATGGCCAACCAGGGCGAGGCACTGTACATCCATGCCTGACAAAGGCTGACTCTCCTCTGTTATCAGTGCAACCAGCTGGGGCACTACGCCCGGGATTGCAAACAGCCTACAAACTGAGAGCACGCACTTTTGGGAAACGAGTGGGACCACCAGTGAGCAACGCTGCATGGCCGGTGGCAGTTACAGCGGCTTGAAGTGAGACACATGAACTCCTTGCCCCGCTGGCTTGTCGTTTCCGACCACCCAACGACACGCCAGTACCGTTCACAGAGGTTACAGTCACACGGCGCAGGTTTTTTGCGCTGTTAGACACAGGAGCGAGTACTTCACTCTTTGGCGACGAGGTGTGTGAACATCTCCGTCGGAACGGCAGCCGACTGAGAGAGAGTAATGAGACTTTCCGACTAGCCAGTGGCACGGCACACGTGAGCAGTGCTGATAGGCTTGTGGTGCATTGGTAGTGTGCCTGCAAGGGAGCAGTCAATAGGGAGGAACAATGGTCAACCGGGGCGAGGCACTGAACGCCAAGCCTGACAAAGGCCGACTCTCCTCTGTTATCGAATAAGGTGATGTCCTTGTGCTGTCTTTCGCCTCAGACATGCGGAACGCTCCGCCGCTGTGGTTTTGTATTGTATTTGTGTTTGCTGCCCTTTGTTGGTATTGTAACTATAAGGTGAATACACACCTAAAGTCCAAGACTCACCTTGCCCCTCCCCCAACCCGCCGTGGTTGCAACTCACTGCGAACGGCGGGTTAGAGGGTTAGGGTTAGGGCTGCGAAAGTGCGAGCGAGCGACTGCCGCTCCACCGGCGCGGTACGATCCAGAGAAGGTCAGGTGCGCACGTGCAAACTTGAGTAATACCCCTATAAGTGAAACATGACACTCACTTTGCACCACCTGCAACAGGGACGTGCACGTTGACAGATGGTGCTGGCAGTCCGAGTTTGCTGGCAATGTCTATGCTCTTTCTCTTTGGGTTGTGGTTGACAACTGCGAGTACATTCAGCTTTTCTTTGAGGGGCAGATAGATACCATATCTACTCGCATAAGGATCGCACTTTTTTGCAAAAGAAATTGCCGCAAATTGAGGGGTGTGATTATCACGCGGGTTAAATTTCCCACAAAAAGAATTTTTTTTTCATCCCGCATTTGCTGCGGGATGAGAACAGGTCAACAAACAGGCAGCTGCTACTGTAACAGTGCGGGTCACCAAAACAAAAATGGTGGCCGGCGGAGCAAGCCGAACGCACCGAATGCGATATTTTTTCTGAAGTACTAAAGCGCCAAACAGACGACACAAGAGTCGTCTGTTTGGTGACTTGTGTCGTCTTGTGTCGTCTGTAAGGCGCTTTAGTACTTCAGTAACGTGCACCAACTAGCCCAACAAAAGTTTCTGCTGCGACATTTTTTCTTTTCTTGCGTACATTACGCGCATTGAAACAGTTTCTTCCGTATCAGTAAGGAATAATATCGTTAATATCGGCAAGTCTGCGACAATAACATAGCCATGTCTATTTTGAGGGGACAGAACCAGAGATGGGCATGCTTAGCTGCCAGTGACATAGAAACACATGGCGGCTATGCTGTAGAAACTGCGGAATTTGTCTTCACTACAATCATAATAACTATCATAATAGGGCATATTTTCGCTAAGGGTGGTGAATATCTTAGCTGTGTTACAAACGTTGGCATATGAATTGGGTATACTTTGTGGAGTTCTCACCCATTCTCTTGGGGCAAAGGAACGACAACACAGTAGTGCAAACAATCACAAGGGCATTTATTGCACCTTTCATAGATCAATGCCTGCTAGCCGAGTTGCTATCCACAAAACATGCCGATGGGCGCGCGGCAAATTGCGGAAGTCCGACTCACCGCGACCAGATATAGAGCGAATATGTTTGCCCCATGCTGGACACCAACGCCTCGTCGTTCGTGCGTATGGTTACGTGAACGGCGGCGCGTTCAAACAATCGTGTTCATCCATTCCGGCATAGGCTTCGCGAGACGGTCTCGCAGAAGCATGGATCAGCGCACGTGCAGAACGTCCGTGCCGCACGCCGACTCCGAGCCAAAGAGGAAGCATCTTCTCCTTTTTGCGCTTAAGTAACCCCGCCACTAGGTGGCGTTAGCAGAGCAACACTCGGGCCATCTCTCGTACTACCCTGCAAGCATACTGACCACTGCAGTAAAGCCACATGGCAAAGCCGGATTACAGGAGACGGGAGCTATGTGAGAAAACAACATATCAAGGGACGCGTGAGAGTCGCGCATCCCCGCATCCCCCAAACCTTAGATCACTACATATTCCGGCAAAACATGTCACAAAGTCTAACATCAGCGCGTGCTTCGCAAACAAGGTAGTACGTGCAACAGTGGCCGCGCTGAGGAAATATCCGCATGCTGTCCTTAACATGCGACCTGGCAATGCCCTTGGGTACATCGCTAGCGTCGGCTGGTCACAGCAGCAGCTTTGCAGACTCGACGGCTTGATTCCAGGCCAGGATTTCGGAAACGGCGGTGCAGTAGTTGGTACAAACAAGCGTCGCTCGGGCCGATGCGCCCTGCTGGCGAGAGCCGCAGTAGCTGTTGGTGACTGCCGGCTCTTTTCTCTGCCGCCGAGGGTTGCGAGCCAGATACAGGCAGCCGCCGAAGTCGCGGCGATAAACTGGCTGAACACATCATACTTTCTTTTAAACAACTTCACCCATTCAAGGCTAGGTGGCACGCGCCGCCGCTTCCCGATTCAAAGGCTTGAGATCCGTCCGTCCGTCCGTCTGTTGCCCGGGGTGGCTTGATCGCAGTCCAGGGCAGCAGCGCAGATGACGTGCAGGTGACAGCAAATCAGGGGCGACTCTACTCACGCTGCGTACACTCAACGCACTCAGCAAACACTAAAGTAGTGCAAGGGAGAGGAATTCTGCATGCGCATCGCCCACGGGGTATGATGTTCAACTCGGCTAGCAAAAGATTGGGCGGCTATTCGGATGCTGAGTTCACGTGAACAAAGCTCGCTTCCTTGAGTCGAACGAGTAATTTCAATTCGTGCGAGGCTAACTAAAATGAGGGAAGCAAAGTGCAACACCTCAACGCCACGGTCCACCAGGTTGTGTCCCTCCACGTGCGACAGGCAGCTTCGTAAAGCATTAGGCCTAAAGCATCGCTACCCTGACAACAACCGGCATCCAAAAACAACACCCAAAATGAGCGCAAAATAGGTAGCCGTGAGGATACGTCAGCTCTGTGAGGTGGACCTACTCCGCTCGGTGCACACAGCATCCGAGTTGACGGCGCCCACCGTCCCAGACGGGGTCAGAGCGCCCGGTGCCAGGCCGCAATACCAGTCAGCCCGTAGTGGCACCCGTGGCCCGCGGCCACCCGGCTCCCAGAGCCGCGACTTCATCTGAGTCAAAGAGATAGAAGAAGCTATTTACATAAGAAATTCGGACTACGCACGAGGCTTCCATACTCACTCGCTTCAGGCTCACCAATGCTCTGCGGGTGCTAGCCTCGCTCTCCTAGGATATAGACCACATGGCTCTCGTAATGACGAATGTCATTCAAAAAAAAATCATTTACGAAAGGGCTTAGCATGTTGAAAAGTTCAAACACACTACAGCCACCGTCGCCTTGCTCAAGAAAGCACGCCGCCGACGCTAGGGATCAAAATTCACGCTAGCCCCATGCTTCCATTCAAACAAAGGTCTCAAACAAAGTAAAACTGTCACAAATATTCTTCAATGCCCCAAGAGGTCCAATTGGGTAGCCAGATGTGGTGTTCTCACCCGTTCTCTTGGGGCAAAGGAATGACAACACAGTAGTGCAAACAATCACAAGGGCATTTATTGCACCTTTCATAGACTAGTGACTGCTAGCCGAGTTGCTATCCACAAAACATGTCGATGGGCGCGCGACGAATCGTGGAAGTCCGACTCACCGCGACCGGATAACGAGCGAATATGTTTGCCCCATGCTGGACACCAATGCCTGGTCGTTCATGCATACGCGGTCATGCGAACGGTGGTGCGTTCGAACGAGGCCTCGCGAGATGGTCTTGCACAAGCATGGATCGGCGCACGCGCGGAACGTCTGCGCCGCTTGCCGACCCTGAGCCAAAGAGGAAGAGCCTTCTCCTTTTTGTGCCTAAGTACCCTGCCGTTAGGCGGCGTTAGCAGAGCAACACTTGCGCCATCTCCTACTACCGTGCAAGCATATCGACTGTTCAGTAAAGCCACGAGGCGAAGCCGGATTACAGGAGACGGGAGCTATGCAAGAAAACGACAAATCAGGGGACGCGTGAGAGTCATGCATCCCCACCACTTCTAATGTATCAGTGTAAACGTGGCTAGTATGGTTGTTGCTCGGGACTTGTTGCGTGTCCACGAGTGCAGACACGAAGAATCGAAAGGCACCTTTTTTGTTGTTGGCCCAAATGAAGTTTTACTAATCACTGAGAAGCGGCAAACTTCCCGTGACGTTTCGCCGGCAATCGCTGTAGGCCTAACTAGCGCTGCTTCGCCGTGTGTCGGCTACCAAAATTACGGTTTGTTGCTGCGTTCAAACAAATCTATTGACAGCGGCCATACAACAGCGTGGCCTGCGCTGCTGTGAAATTACCTTTAGGGCAAGGTTCCTTGCCATAAGCGTCACTAAAAAGGGAGGGCTACCGGTGGAATATGTAGACGATTCGTGCAAGCACAAATGGAGAGTGTTTTTGCGATGATTTGAGCATTGTATGCAGTTATTTCTGTGGGTTATATCCACGAATATTGAATCTTTTTTCCAGGGTGTTACAACTGTAAGTGCAGCTTATACATTGAAAAATATGTATATTCGTTTGTTTTGAATACCTTGAAACCTTTGCACACTAAAATTTGAGTCAAAATGAGTAGTGAATAGCATAATGTTTGATCGAATACAGATAGACTTCAATACAATGAAGCATTTAAATTTTTATAACTTCTTGTGGATAGAATGCCATGTATAATATACCATGTATAATGTAACGAAGTGTGTTTATACACTATTTCAATATAACAAAATTTCGCTGCTGCTGCAGAGGAATAACAAGGCAATATCGTATTTATCTGAATCTAGGCCGACAGTTTTTTTTGAAGTAATCATATACCAAATAGAGCTCTAGGGTTGGCTTAGATTCGAGGATTTCAAAAAACGTGCCACTTTTGAATTGAAATTGATAAATATGGTGCATAGCTAGCACCATCTAGAAAAGTCAGTATCACAGCCACTACTAGCTGTGCCAGTAGCCAACTGAAGTACACGAACGACATCACCATATTGACCTGTGTCGTATCGGCATGCGGCATGGCGTTATTGTAATGGCATCAAACAGGCAATGCCACTATGCTGCTGCTTTCAAACAAACAGTTTTCAAGCTGGGTAGGACTTCGGTATCGATGAGAAAAATTTCCATTGTTGGAGGGGGAAATGGGAGACTTTTTGGATGCGCCGGCCGCAATGAGGAAAGGAAAGCGATAAGGAAGATTGCAACGTAGAATGGGCTTGGCACGCTCATATTCAATAAATACTGTTTTCATTTTGTGAATGCTGTCCTCGCTCTTTTGTTTGGCCTACATTCGAGGTAATCGTTTTTTTTTTTTTTCTGGCTTCGGACTTTTGGGGGTTAGCCTAGATTCGGACAAGTATGGTAAATGAAAACTGGTGCTGACGCTTACGGTCAAATGGTTGAATTACTTGCAGTTGCTTGACACGCACCTCTAAAATAACGTGTAGCGCGATCAAGAGTGACCACTGAAGCAGAGCAATGTCATATTCCATATAAAGTCCAAGTCCGATAAGATCCTATTGCACCCGGCGCGCTGAACCCTATAGGAGGCATTCCCTGCATGCCTTGGGTGCAAGGGAAAGCTGGCGAGGGTGAGCCGAGAAGGGTGGTCAAGCACCGCCTTCCTGCACAAGCAAGGGGAAATGGGGGAGGGGAGCAAGCTTGCTGTAACGCTATCAAGCATGCATGAGGCCGCGGAAGGAGCGAGGGAAAGGTTGGCATGCGTCGCCTTTTTCAGCACAGATGTGGTGCATGGCCATCAGTGCGACTGAGTGCAGCCCACCGGCATGCGCAAATAGGTAATCAGCCGCGTGTGCAAAGAGTGGGCATGTGGAGATGGCAGGGCATCATGTGCACTGTCTTCTCTGCACGTTTAGTACTGGAGGTTATGTAACCTTGAGTTTCTGAGACCCGTTGAAGCAAGAGGCACACGAAGCTCCTCGCTGCCAGCGCTTTTAATGACAGCGTCAACTTACTGCAGGCGACACTATCAGCCGCGGGGGTGCAGTGGACGCGAAAGCACCGCAGGCTGCGCTTTGTACTGCCGATGTTGAAGATATTGTTGACACCGCATGATATCGTAACTTTGATTGGTGACTATCATGTTCAACGAAATATTTTTTCCTTATTGAAATGAATTTTTTCCGACTACCCAATAATGGGGAAGATTTCATGGCCCCTTCTATGTAAGAAAATCTATCGGTAACTGTACTTAAATGCATAAAAGGTCAAATTACAATATAATTAAGTGCCGATTTTACCGACGTCATTACCCAGAGGTTCAACTGTATTTGAAGATATTGAATATTCGCGCAAGCCTACTCGTGACATATTTGAGGCATTTTGCATTAAACCTCGTGTGTGAATGTTCTAAAAGGAGCTCGACTACCTCGGCTGTCTTTATTGACAGCATGCGCACCCTGTTCTGCCCAAGTGAAACCAAGAGCAAGGCACCTGAAAGAGCAAGTTGCTTACGGGAAGGCTTCGGATATTCGTGGAGCATGCGCAGATAGTTGTGCTTTTCTGCAAGTCGGTGATTGTGTTGTCCTCGCAGTGCCTGCAGCTTTCCCGCTCTAAAAGTGTACCCAGCAGTGCCACAAATAGTAAAACCAATCACCAGGCCGAAGTGCACTGGGCCAAAGTACTCACCTCTTCAGGGCAAAGCTGGATGGCACGCGACAATGTCAGTCGAGCACTGTGAGATCGTTCCAAAAAGTAGCCATTAGATGTCTCGTTGGACTGGGCTGGTGGCGACCACTGGCTGTAGCCATATTGGCTGCCAGCTCCGTAAGGGCGCTGCAGGACAGAAGAAAAACACCTGTGTCTAGGCACTCTTCATAAAACTGTGCTATGCACAGAACATTCATGCTGCTCCCTCTGTACTTGAGAGGCTTGTCCAGTGTAGCCTTTGAATTTGCTGCCTTTCAGATCGAGCAAAGCAGTAAGGCTCTCATATGGGCTACATGGCAACGAGACAAGGTTTCTTTTTGTGTGCTCCATCATGCTGGTCGCACATGGTGAAAAGGTTCAAACAAATAATACACAGTTTTCACACTTTACTCAATTGTAACACTTACTATTTGTCCTGTGCGGCTACTTGCATACAATTTTGAATATAGTAAAACACTACAGCTAGAACAATTAGACATTGCTGAATCACAGGAAACAATTACAGTAATCCCTCGTTATAACTAAGTCAGCGGGACGGCTAAAATATTAAATGTAACTGGTAATTTGATATAAGCGACCACTTGAGAAAAGCTAAAGCAGTCAAGCTTTAATTGTGCCACAACTGCAAGGAAGTCAATATACAATGTATTCAGTGAAGCAAAATTTTATTTAGGTGCAAAAAAGGCAGTAAGCTTTGGCTGTTTCCCGTTCTTAACAGGCACAAGCAACCCCTGCTCTAATTTGACCAAGCATTACACGAGGCAGTGGTTGCCGCCGATGCATTCAACCTTATTTCGCAGCAGGTGTAGGTACTCCCGCATCTGCACCATAGTTGGCACTTCACGCGGCTTTTCGTCCGCCAGTTCTTCGTCCTTGTCGGGGCCATCGACAGTGTCAATTAGTATCTTTGCATCCGTCACTGGGACGACCATGGGAGCAGTAGCGTCCGCCAACGCGAATGTCTCGAAGTCGCCTTCTACCTGGCCAGCAATTTTATGAACAGCCTCGTATAGATTGCTGCAAGTCTGGTTGCCGTCAGGCTGGTCATCATCAGGGTCAGTGACGACGGCGCTGAAAAAGCTGGCGTGTGCAAAGCAGTTGGCAGCCTTAGAAGGTGCGAGTTCTTTCCATAAAAAGTTCAGCGAACAGACTGCACCAAGCAAATCAATGTTGTACCTTTTGCTGGCATCATACGCTGTGAGCATGCGCTGCAAAAGAGCCTTGCATTACAGCTTCCAGGTGGTCTTAATGATGCCCTGATCAATCGGTTGCAGCACCGCGGTTGCGTTTGCAGACAAAAATCCCACAGCGATCGTCTTGAGGTTGTCGATCTTCCCGTGGCTCGGACAACTGTCAACTACGAAATGCACTTGCTGATTCTTTGCATCGAACCGTTTATCCAGAAGGCACACATTGTCTTCAAAAATAGCAGCAGTCATCCATGCTCACTTGCTACTTTTGTAGATGCATTCCTTGGGAATATTTGCATTTCGGAAGCACCGCGGCTTCTTCGCCTTCCCCAGTATCAACAAGGGAAGCTTGTCCTCACGCGTTGCATGGGCACTTAACAGCACCGTGATAGGCTCCTTGCTCTGTTTTTATTTGGATGAGGATCTGCCAGCGGCTGTGAGCATGAGATTGGGTAGCATCTTGTAGAACAACACATGCTCATCTAGGTTGTAGATGTCTTTGTCTTCATACTTTTCAAGCAGAGCTTGGAGCCGATGTTGGCACCATACGTTTACAGTATCCTGGTTCACGACTGCGCTTTCGCCAACGATCGACTTCGAGGTCACGCCATGTCGTTTCTTGAAACGGTCGAGCCAGCCATTGCTGCACTTGGAATCTTTATGGCTCATTTGGAGGGCGAGAGTGTCCACTTTTGCAGTTAGTGCAGGTCTATGCATGGGGAGATTTGCACTCCTGGCATTCTTCAGCCACTGTAGAACTACACCTGCCACTTCGGGGTATTCCAAAAATTCCCCTTTCTCTTTGCCAAGAAGCTCTCTTCAAAGGCATCCAGCACAACTTCCTTGTTTTTCAATACAGTTGATAAATTAGATGGTGGTATGGCGAATTCCTCTGCGATGTAAGTTTTCTGCTGGCTGCCCTTTTCCACTTCTTTTATCAGTAGAACTTTCTGCTCCAAAGTCGGACACTTTCGCCCAGAGACCGACGGAGCCATTTATCACTGTAGATCAAAAAAGCACAAGTGAGGCATGCCTAATGAAGCACTTAATTACACACAGTCACATGGTTTGCAGCACGGATTCAAATGCATGCGCCGTCGGTGCCAAAGTGACTGAACACAGCGGGCGACACAAAAGGTGGAAGCTTCAAAATGTTGTCAGGGCATCTTGCTTTCCTCGTCAGTGCACGCTGGTGATGGCGACGGTTGTAATCGCGGGCTTGTCATCGGCTTCACGTGTAGTGGAAGAAAGGTGATTAGAGTTCTGGAGACCAAGAAGCAGGAACCGTGGAGGGGCACCCGTTGGTGGAAGACTGTGCTCGGGAGGGCAGGCCTGAAGAGGGCAGCTTTGGAGGAGCAGTGGAGTCGAAACTGGCAGTGAGGAGGTGAGGACTTGACGTGAAGGCGAGTGAGAGGAGTGACTGGCGTCCAAATGGCTTCTCAGACTGGAGAGCGAATGACAAGGAAAAGGCAGTGGGCCGCTTTTATAGGGAGGGGTGCGAAGGTCACGGAAGACTACGAGCGGATCGTGCTAGAAAGCGCTGCGAATGCTGCGGCTCAAGTGTGAGGTTGTGTTTGTTGTGCTCAAAAAACGATTAGCCGCTTATTGTGGGTATGCAACGCGATCGTGAAAACTGAACGGTTTTGCAGTAGGGGCTTTGCATGATCCCTGGAAAATTTTTTCCCGAGGTGTGCAGCCGTTAAGATTGCGAAACGAGTTTTTCGGCGAATCGGTGTCGACGACACTGTGCTAATTTTACAGTCCGAGTGCTGGTGTTCGCGCACTGTCACGTCCACGCCATTGACAAATGTCTAGGAACAAAATTCAATGACCCTACCATGCATTTAGACTGTTTGTGTAAAGTCGGATGGTGCGAAATGAGCATGACCGGCTTGAGAAAATCGCCAGGGAAACACCAGTTTGCGTTGACCCGCCATGATGACAGCCTGACTCGCCGCTGGCAACGCCTGGATTTTTCGTGTTTTCGGCAAGTTATGGTCGATTTGCACCGTTAAAAGTGCAATAAAACTAGAGACAGTGTTTTATTGCGATGCAGGCCGATTATGGTGAGCGGCAAGAAAATTTCTAGAACGGCTTCCCCAAAGTCGTCTTCCCAGTGTGTCAACGTAGCTCCTCGCATCGAACATGGCACTTATAATCCGAGGGACACTCCTTGTATTCTTTTTGGCACATTTCAGCTTCAGAAAGAGCGGTAAGGCTTTGCTCATCGAGCGCACCCCATGGATTGCTATGGCACAAGTCTGCCTGCGATATTTCGGCCACTTTTCGGTAGTCAAGAGACTGCGGGTTTTCTGGCATCGCCTTATTTTCGTGTGGATTCTATCACGGGGGGCACCAGCGATGCGACTGCGACCGAGATTAATGGTATGGGCGTGCTGCAACATGGAATTTGACAGCTTCCGTTCGCTCCGCAGTAAACGGCTGGGAGCACTCTGCACTCGCTTGGTACCCGTTACTAGGCGGTCATCAGTCATGGGTTTGGTACTTTTGTGGCCTGTTCTGTCCCTGCATGAGACTAATTCACCGGCAGTATTAATTTGACACTGCATGCGCAAAAGGGTTGCCGCTGCTGATGCTTCCGCTTGCCACTTCGCTCTAAGCAGGTCAAGCTCTTCATGTGCTTCGAGTAATGTGGCATATAATGCATGCATTTGGGTCGGGACCGGAAGAAATTTGGAATAAAGCGATATTTTGAGTAAAGAGATTTCGTTTAATGAGGGATTATTCTACCTCTCACTGCCCCATCTCCCGTGTAACTTGGCACAGAAATAACTATTACAGACAGGCTTTCTGTAAGCTTATTTCATGCTCATTCAAAATGTTCGTGCGCCTTGTTTAAAATAAAACAAAGTTGACCATCAACAACAGGGAAGAAAAACTACTGAGAACGCCATAAAAAAGGGTAGTCATGCCATCTGTTGCCAGGAAAAGACACCATTGCTGAGGCGGCATTAGAGTAGAACCTGGCTCATACGTTCCAGGAAAAAAAATTAAGAGAGAAACACACTATCTGGGAAAACATACATGCCGAAGCTACTAAAAAATGTTGCAGCTCTACCTTGTGGGGTTCTCAGCCGTGCTCTTGGGATAAAGAAACGACAACACAGTAGTGCAAACAATCGCAAGGGCATTTATTGCACCTTTCAGAGACTAATGCCTGCTAGCCGAGTTGCTATCCACAAAACATGCCGATGGGCGCGCGACAAATCTAGGAAGTCCCACTCACTGCGACCAGATAGCGAGCGAATATGTTCGCCCCACGCAGGACACCAACGCCTGGTCGTTCGCGTGTATGGTCACGCGAACGGTGGCGCGTTCAAACGATTGTGTTCGTCCATTCCGGGGTAAGCCTCGCGAGACAGTCTTGCAGAAGCATGGATTGGCGCACACGCAGAATGTCCGCGCCGCTTGCAGACCCTGAGCCAAAGAAGGCGAGCCTTCTCCCTTTTGCGCCCAAGTAATCTTGCCGTTAGGTGGCGCTAGCAGAGCAACACTCGCGTTATCTCTCGTACTACCCTGCAAGCGTACCGATCGCAGCAGTAAAGCCACGCAGCAAAGCCGGATTACAGGAGACGGGAGCTATGTGAGAAAACAACATATCAAGGGATGCGTGAGAGTCGCGCATCCCCACAACCTGAATGGCGAAGCATTGATAGAGAGAGCAAAGTGTTATACTATTAAACGAAGTAAGGCTCGTAGCTTTATGGGTATTGTAAATTGCAGTAAACATCTGCTTACTAATAAAGGCGTGGGGTAAACGCCTAAGACGTGAAGAGTGTTCACTCCATGACTGTGAGCACTTGTCGTCACAACCCTGGCATGATGAGAAGTGCTGGGAGCAGGAGGCATGAACGCTTGTACCAAAGTGAATGTTCCAAGCTATCCCTCCTTTCAATAATTCAACTACACAGCATTTCCCAAACTTAGCAAATCACGTGACATCCAACACTGTGCGTGCGTTGATGATACCAGCTTTCTCGGCTGCTGCAGGCTGCTTCTATTTCTGCAAGCGGTACCCTCAAAGAGGCAGCAGGGAATGGTGGCGTGTTTGGGTTACCGCCTAATGAAAATGTGCAACAAGTTTCCAGTAGCATGATGCCACACATACTGTGAAACAGATAGGTCGAGATGCTTATCACAGTTGGGTTAGTGGCGATAGCTGTGAATGTGGCATGCAATCACTCACAAAAAGATTTGCTGGTACATGAATGAGAAACTGAGTGCATGCTGCCGTTTTCATGTGACACGGGCAGGCAAGTACTGCAGAAAAGCTGCTGTAGTGGGTGGCTTGTGTTCTCGATCGCGCATACCTCGCACCTTTTCTTGTTTACATGGGTCCTAGCAGGTGGAATACGTATCATACAATTGCTGCCCAGGGATGTAATGAACGTCGTTGCTGAAAGATTGTGCTTTACAGGAACGTATCAACCGGTAACAAAAAAATAAAAGCGCAACTGTAGTGGGTAATTTTTTTCATTTTCGATCGCAAACATTGGCACTGAGAAATCATACTAAATGGGATCGTATCAATGAGGTTCTACTGTATATGTATAGCACAGTTCAATCTCGTCAAACACTGCTTTCAAGGTGGCAAAGGTTGATGCATATAATTACTAACTGTCATCCATGACTCATTATAGTAGTAGTAGTGATGAAGATTGAAGACTCGTTTGACACTTCATCCTGGCTCCTGTGAACCCGAGGAGTGCCTTTCTCACATAAAAAAAAAATAAAAAATTGCAGGATGGTATACCTATGCGCAAGTCTGCAGAAGAAGCACCAGCACCAGGAAGTGAATCTGAAATCATCGAACAAGTGCTGCAGTGCAGAATGTGCGCGCACATACAAGTTGAGGCCTTTTTGCAAATTGAGTATACAGTAGAACGTGGATATATCGAACCTACACATAACGAATTATTATATACATTGAACAGCTGTAAAATCCCCTTGAAAATCCCATGCAAATGTATAGGGCTAGTGCACAAGAATACAGAACGGCCGTTCATTCGATATATTGCCATGCCACAGACCTCAAAGTGCACTTCTTCTGCAGGTTGGGAAGAGAATGGCGCTTATGGAGGAGTGCACACTGAGCATGTGGCAAAGCAGGAAAGTCTATGTGGCGTTGAGCGAAGAAGAAACGAGGTGAAGCGTCGCGACAACGCTTGCGTGTCACCCGTGTTCACGAAATGGAACGTCATTGTAAGTTTTCGTTTTCTTGTGCGCTTCTTGCTCGCCCTGTGTATGCAGTCAGTTGAGGCCTGTCGAGCTGCTTGCCTAGCCCGCGTGCTACCTCGAACGTCAACGTTCCTTCCTTCCGATTTTGGAGTCATTTTCCGCAGGCGATGGCTGCTGCAAGTGTAAAGAAAGAAATCAACTTGGACTTTTCAATGAGCTTGACAGTGATCCAGTGTCTTGAGGCAGGCGAGAACAAGTCCATAGCAGCAGATGACTTTGGCATCCAGCACAGCACATTGAGCATGCTTCTGAAGGACAAGGAAAAGCTACAAGCCACTGACCAAACAAGATTGGGAGCCCGTCGTGTGCGCGGTCCTGCTCACAAGAAAATTGAGGAATGCCTTTCATCATCTTCATCATTATCCTCATCAGCCCATTCCATGTCCACTGCAGGACGAAGACCTCTTCCTGCGATCTCCCATTACCCCTGTCTTGCATCAACCGATTCCAACTAGCACCCACGAATTTCCTAATTTCATTGCCCCACTTAGTCTTCTGCCGTTCTCAACTGTGCTTCCCTTCTCTTGGCAAGCATTCTGTAACCCTAAGGATCCGACGGTTATCTAACCTGCACATTACATGACCTGCCCAGCTCCATTTTTTTTTTCTCTTAATGTCAATTAGAATATCGGCTATACCCATTTGCTCTCTGATCCGAACCCGCTCTCTTTCTGTCTCTTAACGTTATGCCTGGCATTCTTTGTTCCATCACTCTGCACAGTCCTTAACTTGTTCTCAAGCTTCTTTGTCAGTCTTCAAGTCTCTGCCCCATATGTCAGCACCGGTAAAATGCACCAATTGTACACCTTTCTTTTTAATGATAATGGTAAGCTTCCAGTCAGGATATGACAATGTCTGTCGAATGCACTCTAACCCATTTTTATTCTTCTGTAAATTTCCTTCTCATGATCCCAGTCCCCTGTGAGCAATTGACCTAGGTAAACGTACTCCTTCACAGACTCTAGAGGCTGACTGGAGATCTTGAACTCTTGTTCCCTTGCCCGGCTATTCATCATTATCTTTGTCTTCTGCATCTGCAACTCTACTTCAACCCTGCTCTTACACTCTTTCTGTTAAGGTCCTCAATCATTTGTTGTGACTCGTCCCCAGTGTTGCTGAATAGAACAATGTCATCAGCAAACGGAAGGTTGCCGAGATATTCGTCGTCGATCCTTACTCCTAAGCCTTCCCAGTTTAATAGCTTGAATACTTCTTCCAAGCACACAGTGAATAGCATTGGAGAGATTGTGTCTTCTTGTCTGACCCCTTTCTTTATAGGTATCTTCCTACTTTTTTCGTGAGGAATTAAGGTAGCTGTGGAATCTCTGTAGATAATTTCCAAGGTATTTACGTAGCGTAAAACTAGACAAATTCTCGAGAGTCTTGTATCTGCCTCGATGAAGATAAAATGACTGGTGTGAAAATGAAAACAGTGAAGCACATGCCAATAAATGATATGCAAAACACAGGAGTGCACTTCTTCCCACATTTTCTTTGGCGCAACCATGATGGCAGACCTCGAGCTAGAATTGTAATTAGTTATCAACATACATGTCAGTCACATCACTGCTTCTACTGTTCGTTCCCAGCACTGCCCAAGGCTTAAAAACGCGTGTCTCAGCTTTAACAGCGCTACTAGCAGGAATGCCGCCATCTTGGTTAGGAAAACTTAGCCCTATGGGAGCAAAAGCAGGCAAAAGCACGTCTGTAAGCAAAAGCCTGCTTACAGACTTTTGCAGATTGTCTGCTGAGATGCAAGATAGGGGGCATCTGCTCAGGTTGTGCTGACCACATTCCAGGCGCTCTTATTGTTCCGCACACGAGTTGTGCCGTGTGAGTAATGGGCGTGGAGCCGTGTCGTCTGCTACATGCCTGCAGCAGCATTCAGCTAAATGTCGTCTGGCCGGTATTGCTGCCAGCAGAGGACAGTTGCGTAAATAATTCATCCTTGATGGGATTGACAGAATTGATTGAATTATCCAGTGGTCCAACACACTGAAAACATGTGACATGGCTCCATTACTGCTGGGTTAGCATGTAAAGTAACTTCTCTTTTGAATTAGCTTTCATAATTAAACCATCATTTTGTCGTCGCCAACCTGCTTTGTAAAAACTTTATCTGTTGCCCTCTTGCGATGACAATGGCAATGACAATGCTGGCTCTGATGGTCGGCTGCTGCAAATGTGGCAAAAATTATTCTGGTTGTGTAAGCGGGACACATTTATTTGGGGAAAAAGTGCATAAAATACTGCGACCCTTCATTGTGAGCTGCCAACTGAAACTTTGTCTCAGTGTTTTCAACAGAAGGTCTAAACTTGCTCCCAGGGCTGCCATTTGGGTCAAGAACACGAGTGCTGACCAGTCAACACCGAATTACCTGGTGAGTTTAGAATAAAAATGATGAGAGTCTTGGCACCAGCTGGAATCGTAGGTTTAGGTTGGGATCCAACTAACTAGAAAAACTAATGGAGGGCCACTGCATAGACCTACTGCAAATTTACAAACAATGGGAACACTGGTCAGGAAATGTGCTGTTGTTTGTGCTGCCGTGTATTGCAGGTCAGTCTGGCAATCACATCTTTCATGCCGATCCATGATGTAGAGAGTATCCCAGGACAGCGTTGATCAAATTTAGCTATTTCAGATTATTCTCTTTACAGCGGAGATTTTAATAAATAAGAATGGTAGCAACACACGAGACGCTACCGTCATTTGCGTCCACTGCGCACAGCAGCTGTCGGGGTCAAGTCTGAGAGAGGGAGCAGCCAGCGCTCAACCGCTGCTATTCCGCCCCACGAACGAAGGGCCAAACTTTGCAGCGGAATTATTTGGGCTTTTTTCGTACCACAACTTTTCACCCCGTGTTCGAATTGACTAGGCAACAGGGCAGTGTGGCTTGCACTCGCTTTTCACTCGGCGGCAGCGAGCGATCGCATTGCCACCGAGCTCGCTAGCCGAGCCAGACTAGGCCAGGCTTCCCTGTCCATCACCGCTCGAGTGCACTTGCATGGCTGCTCGCCCCCCATTCGTGGTGGCCTGGTGCAGGAGCAGAGGAATCCTTTTTCCCCCCCCTTCACTGTCAGTGATGCATCAAAGTGGTTGCACTGCATTAATCGTGAGCAAGACGATTCGCACTTTTGAGTAGCTGCGATCAGACTGTGCACTGTGCTGAAACGAGGCGAGCATGTGGGCCCCCGTCGTAGTTTCGGCAAGTTCGCGACAGTGAGGCGTAAACGTGACATCACTCGAGGGCGCCTGCTAAAGACGTGACAGTTGCACTCTGTCACTGTTGAGTTTTGATTTTCGAAGTGAAGATGTCCGGAATTTAGAATGCTGTAGAAATTAGCAGCATCAACTTTTTGCATGTTTGAACCAGTTATGAACTCCTTGGATGACAAGCCTTGCACTAGGATAAATAGTCTAATGTAGTGTGAGCAAAGGCAACAAAAGCGAAACAATCATCTGTTGGAGCTTCGTACGGGAACTACTGCTGCTTACCTGGTTCCACAATGTTGGATAATTGCACAAAAAGCCTGCAACGAGCATTTATATAGAATAAAATAAACATTTCCTCATTTCACAAGGCATTTTGCGTCATTATGAAATTGCATGTGGCACATATTCGATGGAGGCTTGTAAAGATCATTCCCAATCAATTTTAATAATGAAACGATTTCACACGAATACTGTGTGCGGTTGAGCTGTAGAGGCAAAAAAAGAAAAGAAGAAAAAGAAAATGATCAGCGCAGCAGGCGTCACGCGTACCAGCTAGCGTTCAAAATGTGCACGCCCAAAACCGAAACCGAAAGTGTGGTTCAGTAATAAACGCTGACGGCTTGGTATGCTGCAGTCAATTCAGCCACTGGGCTCTATGGGAGTGTCCGCTCTTGTATAATTTCTCTCTCTATGGTTCGACCAGGCCGACAATACCGACCAAAACGATTAATGCCATGCAAACAGAAGGCACAACAAAAGTAGCAAATGTGGAAAGCATGGAAGCACGTGTGAATTAGCCACCGAAGTACGTTGCATTGTATATATGAGTTCAGTGTTTATACATGCATGCATATTTATCCAGTAAGAAGCTCTCTACCCACTCCGAGCGCAGAGACAAACTTGGCATACGTCCTCGAAGTAGTTGCCGGCCGGTCGATTGCGGATCCGCTGCTGCTTTAATGGCCGTAAATCTAGCTCGTACGCGCGATCTCTCGACCGATTGGTGATAAGCCAACTGTAGGAACATAGTGACAAGCTTTTCATGCGGCTTGTTATAACATTGGCCGGTGGCAAATTTTCGTCACAGGCACACCATTGGTCTTGCCGCTGCCTAGTCCATTATGTCTAATTGCGGCTGCATCGTCAAGTGTCGGCGACTAAAGTTATGCTGCTTTCATACCGAATCGACGCAGATCTAGTCACAGTGGTCACGAGACCCTCGGATAGCCAACAAACCGCCTTGCCAACGAAAGCAAGTGTACAGGATGACCGCTCAATTCACGGCCGTCATCTTTGCAGAACAACATATGGTGAACCCTCTTTCTTTAGGTGCACAACGGTTTCTTTCCGTAGCTTCGAGTGACCCGTCACAAGAGTAACTTTGGGTTTACATGGCAAGCTCGAAAATGCCAGGCGACCAGTGTGCCGACAGTCGGCTGCAGATGCATGGACGGCAGACAAAAGGTGGACAGAAGGAGGAGTTGAGCGAACTTGCCGTGGGATTCCCGACATGAGAGCTCTTCTGGTGCCGGTGCCGACGAATGCACGGAGTGGTGGTGCCACGTGACGTAATGCACATTTGCCGCTTTTGCCTGTCGCGCAGGTTGCCATTAACGAGCCGACGATAACTCACAGAAACCACCTGGAAGATGGAAATACCCTCCCGCTTTGCTGGAAGAAAATTGAAAAGCAAAACTTTCTAAGCAGTAGAAGATTGTCATTAAGCAGAGTATAGCCCACTATTAAACTGAAACCCCCATTGGTATTTATGGCAACTTTGCAATTTCTTCAGCTTCAGAGGGAAAGAAAAGCACTTAATTTTATTAAACAGGCATTGCATTGATAAAAAAATATTTGTCACACCTTTGTCTGAACAAACAGAGTTGTTATCAGTGCTGGCATACTAATTTGGTGTTCTCTTTGGTGTTCTCCATACATCACGATTCACAGGCACCCAAGTCACTCACGGGCAGCAAGACTCTTGTCAGCTGCCAATGCGACTGGCCTCCCGAGCATGTGCAGCACTGCACTTTCTTGCACAAAATTTGGAAGCATAAATGCTTGCGTTAAATTTTCCGGTATTCTATTCAATACTTGGCTTTTCTTTTTCTTGATTCGATGCAATATTTAAAATCTACTATTTTGTACTCACACGCCATAGTACAAAGTGCTGTAAACATTCACGTACTAACTAAATTAACAAGCACGGTGTCACGCACACACAGGCAAACACAAATGCATCTCGCTCGACGACCACAGGCACTCACTGTCAGAATGCTGGAGGAGCGGCCAGCAGCAGCGAGCAAATGCCCCTTCATGCTGCCTCTCGCTTCAACGCACCAGGAGTGCGAAAACACAGCACACACAAAGCCATCGGCTATCTCGGGTTGGTTAGCCTCAGAATCCGGCGCAGATTAGCTCCAAGATGAGACGCGTGCAGCCGCGGTCCGAGTAGAAGCAGATACATGTGCCACCCCCTCCCCCTAGTACGTGCACATCTCCCTGCTATCCCCCTGGTGCACACGAATAGTCGGCGTGCACACTTCCCACCTTCATCCCTCGTTTGGCTGGTGTGTGCAAAAGGAGCCCACTACACCAAGCCACCATCCTTGTCGGCTCACCCTCGCATGCTTTTCTTCGCACCTACGGCACATGGCAAGCGGACACAATCTCATCGTACTAGAACTTTATACGGAACCTCACGCCAACGCCAACAGTAGCGGCGCAATTTCACCTGGAGTGTCCATGTGTGGGTCTCGTTGGGTCTCAACGGTATGAAAGAAAGAAAAACGTGGCTCTTGCAACGTGTTTCCCTATCTTGCATCTTTTTTGTAGGGGCCTCTAGTGGTGCCTCCTCAATTCAATCTGTCTGCTGGATAGGCATCCACTAACTTCAGCACGGGTTGTGAAACTGTTGTGTATGACATCACCACAGTGTCACCCGATCGGCACTGAAGAGTATAAATTGGGAAATGAAATAAAGGGTTGTTCTTCTCGTTTGGCCGCTGGGGCCTGCCTCCTGGCCGGCTTCTTGTCGGTCCCCCGACACCACACCATTGTTGCTTGCAGTGCATGCAGCGTCCAAGGTCCATTTAGTGTTCCGTAGAGGGAACTGTCACGGGCCAATGTGAGCTCATCAGGAGTGAGCAGTCACCCTCTCATTTTGACCCCAGTGCCTCTTCACAGGTTCTCTCATTTGCAGCATGGAGCTTCAATAAAACAGCACAGATTGGCACAGCTCCCCTACCACCAGTGATGAGTAGAAGTGTGAGAATGTTAGAAAATTTCAAATGCCACCAAATATTTTAATTTTATTATTCGTATCCCATTTGAAAATTAGGTATTCAAAAATATTCAAACATTTGGTAGGATACAGATATTCGAAGCACATCGAACATATTGCTGACTGTGTGGGATTTACTATCTAATCTATGAATACGTGTGCAATATTACGCTGAATTTTGTTCAGATTTTGTGCTGCTGACGGAATTAAGATATGCTCCAACCTCCCAGTCACGATGATGAAGAAATAGAACAGTTTAATGAAGATAGTTGAATTAGCGATGTGAAAAGTGCCAACTCAGTATACTGTAGTCATGGGTGACTTGCAAAATGCAAAAAAGGGGGAAAGCAGGCTGGTGAACAAGCAAGTGGCAACTACGGCATGGATTCTAGGAACACTCGAGGAGAGATGTTGGTAGAATTTGCAGAAAAGAATAAGCTGCGAATAATGAACACCTTCTTCAGGAAGCGTTTGAACAAAAAGTGGACCTGGAAAAGCCCTAATGGTGAAACAAGAAATGAAATTGATTTCATACTTTCTGCTGATCCCAGCATAGTGCAGGATGTAGAACTGTTAGGTAGGATAAAGTACAGTGATCATAGGATAGTGAGGGCTAGGCTTCACCTCAATTTCAACAGAGAAAGTGTAAAATTGGTCAAGAAGAAACAGGCCACCCTAGACGCAGTAAGGGTAAAAGCAGACCAATTCAGGCTGGTACTTGAAAACAAATATGCAGCCTTAGAACAGATGATGATGAACAGATGATGATGACATAGAGCTAATGAATGAAACCGTAACTAGGCTTGCTTCAGAGGCAGCAAATGAAATAGGAGGCAAGGCACCAAGGTAACCAGTAGGCAAGCTCTCCCAAGTAACAAAGGACCTAATAAAGAAACGACAAAGAATGAAAGTGGCCAACTCAAGAGATAAGATAGAATTCACGAAACTGTAAAACTGATCAACAAGGCGAAAATAAGTGATATTCGAAACTATAACGTGACAAAGACTGAAAAAGCCGTAAAAAATGGACGCAGCTTGAAATCAGTGAAAAGGAAACTTGGCATAGGACAAACCAAGATGCATGCGCTGAAGGGTAGGCAGGGTATTATCATCAGTAATCTGGAAGGTACAGTAAAAGTGGCAGAAGAATTCTATACTGACCTGTACAGTACCCAAAGCAGCCATGATACCTCCATTTGAAGTAGTAATGAACAAGTTACAGAGACTCCTTCTTAACTAGCGATGAAGTTAGAAGGGTCTTGCAAGACATGAAACGGGGAAAAGCGACAGGAGAAGATGGACTACCAGTCGATTTAATCAAGGATGGAGGAAAAATAATGCATGAAAAACTAGCGGCCCTTTATATGAACTGTCTGTCGACCTCAAGGGTCCCAGAGAACTGGAAGAATGCTAACATTATACTAATTCACAAAAAGGGAGACATTACAGAATTGGAAAATTATAGGCCCATTAGCTTATTTCCAGTATTATATAAAATATTCAACAAGATAATCTCCAATAGAGTAAGGGCAACATTGGACTTCATTCAACCAACGAAACGGGCAGGCTTCAGGAAGGGATACACTCTACAATGGATCACATTCATGTCATCAATCAGGTAATCGAGAAATTCGCAGCGTACAATCAGCCTCTCTGTTAGAGTTACAGAATGGGTGGCAAGAGAAGGCAAGCGCAGTCGAGGATGGCAGAAAACTAGGTGGGGTGATGAAATGAGGAAATTTGCAGGCACTAGCTGGAATCGGCTGGTGCAGGACAGGGGTAATTGGAGATCGCAGGGAAAGGCCTTCGTGGACATAAAGATAGGCTGATGATGATGATAATGATGATTTTAAATGAGCACGCCTGCACTAAACATGGGTTTATAATCAAAACATCATTTTTTTTTTTCTTTTCAAGCAATCAAAGGTGCCCTCCGACTTCTTCGCACGGTGCATTGTATTTTTGGGGTATATTCTTGAAAATGCCGTGCTTGGACAACAGCGCGTTGGCCGGACACCTTGGTAGGAAAAAAGCGACAGAGCTTGCTGCACAAGCCACCCTGCAGAAGTTCTGCTTGCATATGGAGCAAAACATAGGAAAGACACAGCTGTGTTCTTGGGTGATCCCCCATACAATTGGCGGGCCATGTCGGGTCGACAATTCTCATCTTCACGAAAATGTCATAAGCTGGCCTTTATCCTGGGGGAACACCAAACCACCACCATCAGCAGTTTTACCTCCATTACTGATCTTAATAAAGGGAAAATGTGACATTCACCCAAACGTAGCAAATTGCTACAAAGGAAACCCATATGGGTTCCTCGAAAGAAAAGCCTCACAGTTAAAGAAAAATTCACCCTTGTCCGGGACTCAAACCTGGGACCACCGCCTTACCAACATCCACCCAAACGTAGCAATTTGCTACGTTTGGGTGGATGCCTCATTTTCCCTTAACTAATTACTTCTCTCTACCTTGCCTCCACAGAACAATTACGTCAAACTCATTACTAATCTTGCTAAGTTGGGAAATTATTGCTGGAAAGTTGTACTCTGTGTTTGCTCAGCATGTTTTTAATTTTACACTATGTTTCTAAAAAAGCATATGGAAAAAATTCCTGCATAGTGAGCCTTCGTTTCCTAACAAAAAACCTAAAATTTGGCTAAGAGAGCAATGTACTATGTTATTTCAAATCCTGTCTCATGGGCTAGTAGACCCACGACAATGAAACTTGCTTGCAACGTCGACGTGTCCTTTCTCTGACTGTGCCCGAAATTCATATTCCTCGATAGCATTTACCTTACACACAAAGTACCATCCATATACATGTTATCAGGCAAAAAAGACAAGCTTTGAAGATCAAACAAAGAAAGACCATCTTTGATATTTTTTTTCTCAGAAAAGCAGGTTTTAAAGCCCACAACCTGCTCTATAAAAATATGCAAGATACGTTGCAACATTTCATTATTTCTAATTCTGTGCGATGACAAATGCAAAAAACTTTTCGAATTTCTTGACTGCTTGCAGTAGTCCAGCAACATGCATCTAATCAACAGCATAAAGTAGTGCTTCCACGAACGTTGAACAAGTTGTGAGGTCTGTACACCTAATAAAAGGAAATGCTATTAAGTTATCACTTGGCTGCCACGAAAGACAGGCAAGAAAATTTTCCACTCATACAGTGCTTGCCAATGGTACGGGAAGGACACATTCTTGCGGCGTAAAGAAACATGGATTTGCAATAATCCGTTTCCTGTTTCTGCATTGCCAGCCGTGGCAGAGCCACAAGCCGTCACACACCCACCCGCTCGAGCTCGTCGTTGAGCCAGTCGACGGCGGCGGCCCACTTGCGCTTGAGCTCGCCATTGGCGTGCAGCATGTGGGCGGCCGCGGGGCACGAGTCAAACAGCGCCACCAGGCACTTGATGCACTGGTAGGCCCGCTTCTGGTAGTGGCTCTTGGAGCGCTGGATGGTGTCGAAGAGGCCCTCCCGGTCGTCGGGGAGGCCCCGCAACGCATTGTGGATGCGGTGCACCTGCCACGAGTCCTCGAGCAGCAGCACCCCGAGCAGCAGGTCGACAAAGGGCCGCAGCTCGTATGTGTACGTGTACGCCACCTGCCACAGCAGCTCGCCCAGCACGGCCGACGAGAACTGCGGGTTCTCCCACGAGCAGAACTGGAGCAGCCTGAGCGTGTCCTCGGCACCGCTCGCGTCCTCGATGACCTTCTTCACGTAGCTGCTCTTGTTGTAGAGGCACGCCACCACCTGGGGCTGGACGGGCATCAGGTACTCCTGGCACAGCTGGTCGCCCATGTGCGGATTGGGCAGGGGCGCTGCATTCTGCACACGACAGTATACAACCATCGATCCAGGGGCTACAAAGGTGCCAGCTAGTGCCTCACTATCATCGCAGCCTAGAGGTGAAAACAGTCAAAGCAAAAGAAGAGAAGAATATATTTACACGGTAATCATACAAAAACACTAGTGGCATGCCGCCTTGTTGTCCGCTGTTTTCCAGACAATGGCTGCCAACAAATGGTAGTTTCCCTGCACAAAGGCAAGGTTTCTGTGTCTAAAAAAAAAGAAAAAAGTTAGTGATGATATTTCTGCCACTGTGGCCAGCTCCTCATTATGCCAGCTAGCCCGAGTGCCTGCCATTACTGACTATACAAACGTCGGTCATGCATTGTCTGTCGCACAAAGCAATGGTCAATGAAATTATCCGATGCCTTAACTTATCTTTTGTGACAAGCGACAGCTACTGTCATACCTCTAGCAGAAAATGTGAACTCCAATACAAGGCAAGTTCAACTTGGAGCCCGCATTTGGTTGCCACTGCACTTAGCAGCCCGGATGCCGCAAATAGCAGCCCATCGTCATTTTTGTGTAAACTGATGCAATACGGACGTGTTCTCAACATGACGCACTTTGCGATCGTTGGCTGTTGTTTCAGAAGCCATTGCAAGACACTTCCACCTAATGTGCTTGTTTCTTAAGAAAGTGCATTTTCATACTTTCCACAAGTGCCCAGAAGTTGCATGCAGTGCCCTTTTGCATGCAGGCAACAGGTCCTTTAAAAGCAGAATTTTTTGCACAAATCGAACAGGCAGACTAAACTAAGCGAGAAGAATGGTCTGTTTTATCAAAAAGTATGTTTTAGGTGGATCCCTTGTAATGGGTGTATACCGTACAAGAAACACCTGCACAACCTTTACTGAAGGTGTGCTATGTGCTGAAGCAATGCCTTGTCCAAGACTTCCAAAAATACTTGCCTCCTGTGCTGTCCACTGCATTTGAAATACTGCGTTTCTTGCAGGCAGAAAGCTCAAGGCCCACACATTAAATGGTGTAGGTAGCGCACGATAAGTGAGACCAGCCTTGACTGCGGGTTCGCCTGAGTGCATCCGGTTTTTGCGGCACTCGTGGAATGCCACGCACTCCTTGTTTCAGTGCGGTGACACACCACCGTGCAGCAGTGCAAAAGGAACTCGCAAAGATGCCAGCGGGTTAGCACTTGGCACCACCCTGCACCCTTGAAAGATAAAGCAGCTCAGAAGCCCACAATGCAACTTCTTCACGAGCCCAGTGGTGGCATCTTGGACAAGGGTGGACACCACGCTCCCTTTGTCCCATCGGGGACTCATCCTTTGTTATGGCGGTTACATTCCTGGGTGTGTTCTGGCAGTATCTTGCACTTGAAAGCAAGGTGCACTAGGCGCTTTCATCAGCCTGCTGTACAGCACCACATAACCAGTCGTTGTGGGCATGAAGCTGGCAGGAAGTTCCCTGTTGAAGGACAACAATGTCCATGGTGCAAATTTGCATTCTTCTGCAGGGTCAGAATGTGATGCATGTCACTTGGGCGGTTGTATGCCGGTGTAATGAAAGGCCTGTGTGGCTCACGAAGTGGCTGGCCCAGTGCCTGCATAACCTTTTGCTGTACGAGCTCAATGTTCATGACAAGGTGACGGGCCTAGATGTATGAAGTGAAGCTTTCCTTGATGCCTAGGATAACTTCTTTTCCGTACCCCCGAAAATTTTGTCTTGTGCCAGTGCAGCAAAACGTGCTTCTTTCTGTCATCACCAACTTCAAATGCTGCATTAAGTAATTTCTAAACGTCACTCCTTGCCACTGTTACTGACTCTCTTGACAATCAAAATCACTTTCAGTTTCAAAGCAGCCGAACAGCAGAGCTGCTACTGCGACTCTGGGGAACTGAATGATTATAGGGTACCACATGGAATGTGTGAATTTTGGCAAATGGATCCAAGGGACATAATACAAGAACAAAATTTGACACCTGCTGAAATGAGGAATGAAAGTTGCCGTACGCATTCGAATCTAAGCTGGCCACAATTCTAAGCTGACCCTTAAAATTTGGAAGGTCAGAAAAGGAAAAAAAACTTTCCTCAAATGTAAGCCGACAGAGATCAATAGTAGGCAGTCACAAAAGGTAAATGAAATTTACTACCAGTATCCAGTGCCAGCCATGGCATTGCCCCAGCTCACTTGCCGTCGTCATCGCTGGGCTTATTGCTGCTGTCAGACAGCACATAATCTTCAATGCCATCGAGTGCGTTCAAGATGCAGCATTTTCTAAATTCACATCTAATCAGGTCTTCTGGAACGTCATCCAAGGCTACGGCAATCCAGCCCACCACTTACCCAGGGGACACAGACTGGCTAGAATACGGCTTGCCGGGGGTCAGCTGGTACGCTTTCTCTGTGAACCAGTCTGTAAAATTTCCACAGCCTATCCTTAAGGGGCTTATTTACGCACACATCAAGCGGATGCAACTGGCTTGTCAGGCCCAAATTGTTCATCAATGCAAACTGCTCAGCATACACGCTTTCAAATTGATAGTCATTTGCTCCAAATAGTATGAAAATTTTGCACTCAATAAAAACCAATACTGGATAACATAAAAGTCGATCAAATAATGTAAAATGTTGAGCATTCACACAAGCCTAGTGACTCCATCGTAAAGCTGGCTGGAGGAGCACGACTCACGGGCAGGCAGGAGTGTGTCTTGGAGGAGACATCGCAGCAGCGCACCAGCAGGGAGACCAGCTGGTACAGTTTACTCAGGTCGGCATACTGGTACTTGATGGGTGGGCCTGGCCCCTCGTCTAGTGCAACCAGCATCAGCGTGCCCAGCACGTTCAGACGCAGCAGCTGCAACCTCTGCACAAATTGGGGGGGGGGAGGGGGGAGAGACAACAACATTTGTTTAGGCCTGCTTGTCAATACTACTGCAGGGTAAACATGGACACGGCGCTAAACATTGTTCGCATTAGGGTAGTGCCTGCATGTCTCCTTTACAGGGCCCCTGAAATGGTTTGGACAAATTTTGTAGATGCCTAGGGTACAGCTAAAGTTAATCATTTGCACCACAATTTGTGTCAACCGTCTCATATTAAGAGAGCTACGGACGATTACAAGTTACCCTCCTCCATAGTCATGCATTTTCTCCTCAACTCGTTCGCCGAGTGATCGGGGCTAAGCTCTGCCTTCACAAGGACTGCGTCATGATGGCACGTCGTGTCATCGACTTCCGGTTCTCTAGGAGCGCGCACGCGAAGCCTCTCCAAACTCTCTTCCAGCTGCTTGGCAGTTGACCCCAAGCGAGAGCTATTGATGCAGTGCCGAACATGTCTGGTATTCCAGAAACCACAGGTGAGCTGGGCGTTTCAAGGGACAGCTGGAGCCATAAACTCAAGCTGATGAAGGAAATTTAGCATAGACGTATGTGAGCGGCCTGATCTGTCTGCACGGCCAGCCACCTGTTGGTGCAAGGCTTAACCAGCCAAACAAAGTGCAAATATTGCTCTAACCAAGTGTAAAACATTTTAAACGTTTACAAAAACAATTTGTTAACCATTACACTCCTGCGAAAAATTTACACCAGCAGCTAACAAGAATACATTTCGTTACTGCTACTGTGTGGTTGAGCTCTGTGCCACCAGGTGGCTGCACCGTGCAGACCATTCACATTTGTGCTTCTGCTCATCCCGTGAAACGACACAGTCAAACGGCCAGCCCCTGTTCCCTTGCGCTTACCCGAATACCGGACTCGCGAAACGCTATTGTGGTAGTAATCCTCCGGTGTAAAGTGATGGCCATAAACGTGCAAATGCTGGCGCCGATCGGATAGCGGCAGTCCGATGCGCTGCAGCCAGTCCGCTTGTCTGCTGCCTTGCAGAGGGACACGATGCCGTCACTTGGTATATTACCAGTCGCTACATTTGCAGCCTACAGCGCAACAAAATCGAATCATGGTGCTCGCAAAGACTGAGACCGACTCTGATCGCGGAGCTCTCGTCAAAATGGAGCACGTTATAACACAAGCAGACAATGCCTGCTGTGGGCCGGAAGTGCTTAAGTGTAGTGAGAAATTGTTCTTGTGCATTCTCTTTCTGTTACTTTCTTTTTATAGAAACAAATTAACTAACATTCCAACTATTACGAACAACATTTGTTCCCCATAAAGTTGGAAAAATTATTGATGACGTGCCCTGGGCAGCCAATCAGATAGCTTGCCCTACTAACATCATTCTGGTAAATGACGTGAAATGGGCAGAGGCGGCTTAATATTCAGCCGAGCGATGTGCTGCGATAGGCAGCGATGTACATTTTTAAACCTTATAATAAATTACATGCTTTATGCAGAGCACTTAGATGCATCAATTAATGATCAGAAGGACTTACTCTAATGGCTTGGTACATTTGTACAAAATCGTCAAAATTGTTTGAGGGTCCCTTTACCAACCTTAAAAACAGATTCTGTGCTTATTGATGCTCTGCCCTTAAGATAAAAGGGGCCACGAACCACCCGTCGGGCTTTGTGAAAAAATGCACGTCTCTGACTATTTTTACAGCTGTGCGCGGCCTGTGGACCTCACAAGCGCGATGTCACCTTTTTCTCAAACACTCTCTGTTTAACAGAGGCCTTCTCCCCACCCATTTCGGGTCGGTTGGCAGCCGCCCTTTGACATCGGTGGCCAGATTCCCACAGAATGCTGCCATTGGCCAATAGTTGAGGTCAATCAAAAAGCATGTTTGGATCAGTACACTTCTTCCTGCTGTCACTGTGTGCATTTATTGATGCAGTTTACTAAACAGGCCCAAGTAAGACGTTTCTACTCACATGTGAGCATGATTATCCCTCAACTTTGCATCAAGCGATGAAATATAAGTTTGTTTATTTACCTTTATTTCTTGCTTAATTTTGTAGTTTGTAGGGATGTGCGACTCTCACGCGTTCCCCGATACGTTGTTTTCCAGCATAGCTACCGTCTCCTGTAATCCGACTTTGCCGCGTGGCATAGGGCCTGCGGCAGTCGGTGTGATTGAAGTGCAGTATGAGGGATGGCGTGAGTGTTGCGCTGCTAACGCCGCCTACCGGCGGGGTTACTTAGGGCGAAAAAGGAGAAAGCTCTTCATCTTTGGCTGCGGGTCGGCGAACGCCGCAGACGTCTCGCGTGTGCACCGATCCATGCTTCTGCGAGACTATCTCGCGTGGCCTCCTTTGAACGCACCACCGATCGCGTGACCGTACGCACGAACGACCAGGCGTTGGGATCCAGCAAGGGGCGAACATATTCGCTCATTATCCGGTCGTGGTGAGTCGGACTTCTAGATTTCTCGCGCGCCCATCGGCATGTTTTGAGGATAGCAACTTGGCTAGTAGGCATTGATCTATGAAAGGTGCAATAAATGCCCTTGTGATTGTTTGCACTACTGTGTTGTTCCTTTGTCTCAAGAACACGGATGAGAACCCCACAATATATAAAATGAATTCAAGAAACAGAATGCATATATAGTACATATAGCACTCATGTAATATTGAAACCGAGATTTAAAAAAATTTGCGCTAATTACTAATGCACATTATACATATATGAAATCGACAAATGTGTCACACAATACATACTGCAATGCACAATTCGGCAAGTACACTGTTACCAAAAATCAATTTCTCCCGTTTTGCGGAAACAACGAAAAGACAAGAAAAAAAAGTACAATAATGAAAGTTATACAGTTGTGGGGATGCGCGACCCTCACGCGTCCCCTGATATGTTGGTTTTCCCGCACGGCTCGCGTAGCCTGGCGCCCGCGGCGGTCGGAGTGGTTGAGGCGCAGTACGAGAGATGGCGTGAGTGTTGCGCTGCTAACGCCGCCGACAGGCGGGGTACTTGGGCATCGAAAGACAAGGCACTTTCTCTCTTTGGTTCGGGACAGCTAGCAGTACGGACGTGCCGTGCCGCGCGTGCGCTGATCCATGCTTCTGCGAGACCGTCTCGCGTGGCCGCCTTCAAGCGCGCCACCGCCACCGAACGACTAGGCGTTGGGATCAGCATGGGGCGAACACATTCGCTCGCTATCCGGTCGCGGTGAGTTGAACTTCTAGATTTGTCGCGCCCATCGGCATGTTTTGTGGATAGTAACTCGGCTAGCTGGCATTGATATATGAAAGGTGCAATATATGCCCTTGTGATTCTTTGCTCTACTATGTTGTCGTTCCTTTGTCCCAAGAATACGGGTGTGAGAATAATCCCACATCTGGCTGCCCAACGTGGGGCTCTTGGGGCATCGGACGATGGATTTAACAATTTTGCTTCGTTCTAGACCTTTGTTTGAACCGAAGCGTAGGGCTAGCGCGGATTTTGATCACTAGCGTTGGCGGCATGCTTTCTTGAGCGAGGCGACGGTGGCTGTAGTGTGTTTGAACATGTCAACATGCTAAGCCTTTTCGCAAGTGTTTCTTTAATGACATTCGTTGGTACGAGAGCCACGTGGTCTGCATCCTGGGAGAGCGAGGCTCAGCGCCCGCGGAGCATAGCCAAGCCTGAAGCGAGTGAGTACGGAAGCCTCGTGGGTGGTCCGAATTTCTTAAGTAAATAGCTTCTTCTATCTCTTTGACTCGGATGAAGTCGCGGCTCTGGGAGCCGGGTGGCTGCGGGCCACGGGTGCCACTACGGGCTGACTGGTATTGCGGCCTGGCACCGGGCGCTCCGACACCGTCTGGGACGGTGGGCGCCGTCAACTCTGATGCTGTGTGCACCGAGCGGAATGGACCACCTCACAGAGCTGACGTATCCTCGCGGCTGCCTGTATTGCGCCCATTGTGGGTGTAGTTTGTTGGATGCCGGTTGTTGTCAGAGTAGCGACGCTTTAGGCCTAAGGCTTTACGAAGCTGCATGTCGCACGTGGATGGACACAACCTGGTGGATCGTGGCGTTGAGGTGTTGCACTTTCCTTCCCTCATTCTAGTTAGCCTCGCACGAATTGAAATTACACGTTCGACTCAAGGAAGCGAGCTTCGTTCACGTGAACTTAGCATCTGAGTAGCTGCCCGATCTTTTGCTAGCCGAGTTGAATATCGTACCACGTGGGCGATGCGCAAGCAGAATTCCTCTCCCTTGCACTACTAGTGTTTGCCGAGTGTGTTGAGTGTACGCAGCGTGATTGGAGTCACCCCTAGCTTGCCGTGACCTGCACATCGTCTACGCTGCTGCCCCGGACTACGATCGAGTCGCCCCGGGCGATGGTGATGCTGTGGCCAGTTCAGCGCAGCGACTTCGGCGGCCTCCTGCATCCAGCTCACAACCCTCGGCGGCGGACAAAAGAGCTGGCGGTCACCGACAGCTACGGCGGCTCTTGCCAGCAGGGCACGTCGGTGCGAGCGACGCTTGCTCGTACTGACTACTGCGTCGTCGTTTCCGGAGTCCTGGCCTGGAATCGTGCCGTCGAGTCTAAAAAGCTGCTGCTGTGACCGACGGACGCCAGCGGTGTACCGCAAGGACAATGTCGGCTTGCATGCTATGGACAGTGTGTGGACATTTCTTCGGCGCGGCCACTGTTGCATGTACTATCTTGTTCGCGAAGCACGGGTTGATGTTAGACTGTGTCACATGTCTCGCCGGAATATGTAGTGGTTTAAGGTTGGGGGGATGCGGGGATGCGCGACTCTCACGCGTCCCCTGATATGTTGGTTTTCCCGCATGGCTCGCGTGGCCTGGCGCCCGCGGCGGTCGGAGTGGTTGAGGCGCAGTACGAGAGATGGCACGAGTGTTGCGCTGCTAAAGCCGCCGACTTGGGCATCGAAAGACAAGGCGCTTTCTCTCTTTGGTTCGGGACAGCAAGCAGCACGGACGTGCCGTGCCGCGCATGCGCCGATCCATGCTTCTGCGAGACCATGGCCACCTTCGAACGCGCCACCGTTCGAGTGACCGTACGCGCGAACGACTAGGCGTTGGGATCCAGCATGGGGCGAACATATTCGCTCGCGGTGAGTCGGACTTCTAGATTTGTCGCGCGCCCATCGGCATGTTTTGTGGATAGCAACTCGGCTAGCTGGCATTGATATATGAAAGGTGCAATAAATGCCCTTGTGATTGTTCGCTCTACTGTGTTGTCGTTCCTTTGTCCCAAGAGTACGGGTGTGAGAATCCCACATAGTGCAGATTTGGTTTAGACAAGACGGTAATGTAAAGCACAACATTTGGTAGGTGTAATTAGTCCTTGCCCGTGGCATCTCTCAGAGCTCACAACTGCGCATATTTAGCTTCCCATCTCTGTGTTTTAATTTCGAGATAGTATTTAACGTGTTATTATTTCTCTTAATACCTGTCTTATACCGGTGAATTAGTTTTTGCTCATAAACATCAGGCATAGGAAGTAAATTCAGTTTGCGCGTATGTGTGTCATGGGGAACATCCAGAATACTACGGACGGCCTTTTTTTGTATTCTGTGTAATGTGGTGATATTAGAAAGTGTCGTAGTACCCTAAACAAGATGGAAATAGTGAATTTGGCTGAGAAGCAAGGACTTGTATAGGAGAAGCTTGATGCTTTTAGGGAGAAAATATCTTAACCTGCGCAAAATTCCACTCACACAGGACATTTCAGCAGCGACTAAATCCACGTGCAAGTTCCACGACATATGTTGTTCAAATAAAACCCCAAGACATTTAACAGTAGGCACAATCGGAATAACAGAATTATTAAGTTGTAATGTTAAGTCTGTAGCGACATTACGATTTCTCGGTCTGAACAGAACAGTGAATTTGTGGTACTAAGTGAATTTGTGGTAGACCACGAGGACAGTTTTTTAGTGCCTCATTTGCGATACCGATAGCCTCTGTGGAATTCAGTGCAGTAACTAGAATAGTTGTACGTCCGTGTACATAATAAATTTCACATTATTATCAATAGTAACTAAGTCATTAATATAAATAAAAAAGAGGGGCCCCAGGATACTTCCTTGTGGCACTCCCGCGCCAATTAGCTTTAAATTCGACACATATCGTTCTATGATGACTTGTTGCATACGGTGTTGAAGATACGACTGTATTAATTAAAGAAATATCCCACGAAATCCATAATGTTCTAATTTTTGAGTAGTGTAGCCTGATTTATACAATCGAACGCCTTCGAATAATCAACAAAGATACCCAGAGCAAACAATTGCTGTTCAAATGACTGCAATAAAATTTCCTTTTGAGTCAGTAAGGCAGTTTCTGTCGACTGCCCTTTCACAAAGCCATACTGCATACTAGTGACCAGGTCGTGTTTGATTAGAAACAATGTCATGCGGGCATGTATTAGTTTTTCTATACCTTTAGAAGAAATGGGCAACACCAATTTTGGACGGTAGTTTGTTAACTCGTTTTTATCACCACCTTTGTACAAAACTACTACCTTCACAACCTGAAGTCTTTTCGGGAACGAGCCCCTGGAAAATATCAAGTTGAATATGTGTACTAATGCAGGTAGAATCAAGTCCGTGAGATGCTTAATTGGTATCCTCTCGAATCCTTCGTCGTCACAACATCTGCCGTTTCTGATAGACATAAATGTAGTAAATACCTTATTTTCCGTAGTAGGCACTAAAAATGCAGATTGTTTAGTCCTGCAGCCAAGATAATTCAAAGAATTAGGATCATGAGTACTGTTTAAAGTTGTAAAATAGTTATTAAATGTATTTGCAGGCGTCTCATTTGATAATACTTTATCACCTAATGTGATTTCTCTTAGTCGTGTTCCTATCTCCTTGCCCAAGAAAACCATTAATACGCTTCCAGGCAACATCAGATTACTTTATTACGTCGTGTGTAATGCTTCTGCTCGCGATGATGCAGGTTTCCGATTTCTCCTCCTCAACAAATTTCAATGCTGCCCTTCTGAACAAAGCAAGCACAGTACCTCGGCAACTCCGTAGCAGGCGTACATGTAGAAGAAGCCAAAGTACTGGGCCAGGTGACGGCCATGTTCTGACACCTCCTTGTTGACAAGTGACAGCACGGCTACCAGCAGATGGTCCGACAGACTGGCAGCACTTGGGTTCGACAGCAGGCCTGCCCCATCAATGTTTGCTTTGCAAAAAACAGCAGGCGGCATTTTTAGTGCAAGCATACACAGTCAAAACTCATCATCACCAAACAAGGTAACCATAATTCCCCTTGAGATTTCTCTATACACCCATGCATCTATTTCAAGCGCACTGCTAGCCCCTGGCAAGAGGCTTTAGGCAGCAGTGGTTACAACACATGTACAGAAAATAAGATACTAGCAGTAATCGAATACAAGGTGTGATGTTCAACAACAACAAAAAAAAAAACCTCCTTTATATAACACACCTTATTTTGTTCCGAATGAAGGTTTACTCTGTGCTGGATAAGAAAAAATGTGGTGGCACTTTTTGTAATTTGCATGATTTCTTCAAGTTGGCCACACTGCCCTCACTCACTCTTGGGACATTAGGGCTATGCAGTACTGTGACCATCAGCCAAACATACTCACTTTCAATAGAACGATCTTTTTTCTTTTTCAAAAATAAGAGTTTTTTTTTTGCATCCTGGGACCATATCTCATAACAATTGGCCTGATCTGCCATTCTTTTTTCCCCTCCTGTCACTGACTCGCACACTGAGTCAGTGAATGAAACCGACTGTTATGCGATACGGGGCAGAGCCCAGGCTGTGCATGCGCAGCAGTTCGACAATGCAGCACGTACTGCAGCACTAGTGTTTCTGCAGGGTCTTTAGTTTTCATATATAACTCGATAATTCCAGATTTTTGCACCACGAACAAGATTTATAACATCTGGTTAAATCGGTTATTCCCCAAAGTGTTGCCCCTTTTGTAAAAGGTAAGAATAAATGCAGGCATTACAGAACTAATGAATGCTGCTTGCCTCGTGTGAGCTAGTAGTCAGCATATACTACATTAAAATTATTAATATATGAATATGATATATGCTTTCTATCGCACATCTGTACAAGTGTACTTGCGTGATGGCGTTTTCCCCTTCTGTCACACGGCCCATATTGCGATCACATCAGTCTTGCCCACTATGTGCGTATAAGCGCTGGCCACAAGGCTGGGCTGTGCAATTTTCCCTTGTATCCTTTGGCTCTCATTCTGCCACGTTAAGTTGCTGCCACGCAATAAAGCATGTTTCAAGTACAGTCTCCCTCTTTATTCACGGAAGCCCCAGAACATGACTGTCATGAGCTGAAGTAGAAGAAGAAAAAGAAGAGAGAAGAAGGCTGACATGGCCTGCAAGGAGCAAGGTGGGAAATGGCAGAACACTGCTAGAGGAGAAGAAGGAAGAAGTCGGCTAGAACACTGGGCGAAGAAGGCGCTGAACGAAAGAGGTCGAGATTGAAGAGTTGAGCAGGAGGAGGCCTACGGTGGCTCTGCACCAGCCGGGTTTGATCCTCCACGCCCGCAGCTCTGCACCATGGCCACCAGCAAAGGCTTGGTCCGAGGACAATGGCCCCATCCTATGCTACGGGGACAATCGCCCTCACCGACGACAATACTCGACAAGCCAGGCCTATTCTACGGCAGAGATGCCGCAGAGATGCCAGTAGTCCACCGAGCAATGCGAAAGAACTACACCAACTCAGGCATGTAAGCGCCACACCGCACGTGACTTATTAGGACATTGCGAGAATTTGTGAAACGATTTAAGAACTCGGGAAAGATATTAGTGTAAAGGAGAGAGGTCAAACTCAGTGTAACCATTGTTGTGGATGTATGTAAATTTGACGAGGACTTATCAGTGTGATGCATTATAAATGTGTTTGGTGTGTCGGTCCAGATTCATGTCTCGTGCGCCAGTAACCGTTACAATGACATATTCTTGGCAACGAGGATGGGATCCTGGTAGACAGCCACGAGAAGATGGCAAGTCAATGCAGCCATGTTGTCACAAGAGGGGCGAGTGGAACCGTTTGATGAATCTTCTGCAGATTGGACTAGCTATGAGAAACGGCTCTAAGCAGTTTTATAGGCTAACAAAGTCCCGGATGAGCAGAAGGCTGATACGTTGGTAAGCCTGGTAGGACCGAAGACATACGCATTGGGGTCGTTAATGTCTCCAGAGATTCTCACTAAGGAGTCTTTTGAAGAACTTTCAGAGTTACTGCGAAGCCACTTTGTCCCACAACTGTCCATTATGGGAGAAAGAGCCAAATTTCATTGCTGCTCGCAATTGTCGCAAGAGACTACCACTCAGTATGCCGCAGAGCTGTGGAGGCTCGCACAAACTTGCGAGTTCAGCACTTTTCTCAATCAAGCCTTAAGGGATAGATTTGTTTATGGGTTGCTTCGAGCTGATATTCAACCCAATCTATTTGCAGAAGACAATTAGCTTAAGTCTCAAACAGCAGTCTATCACGCAATAGCTAACGAAGCTGCTATTCAAAGCGTGTCTGCTACGCGCTGTTACGCCATACTACAAGCACCACGTGGCGACCATGAGGCGACGGGAGCTGCCCTACTGCATGCACCATGTGGCCACCACGAGGCAACGGGAGCTCCCACTTCTCCGCGACGAATCAAGAATTCGACACGGGAGGCGACTTCAAGAAGCGCCCAGCCATCTCCGCGATGAATCAAGAATTCGACGCGGGCGAGGTCATCACCCTGCCCCGCCTGGTTCCTGCCGACGAGATTAAGGGAGAACCGGCCCATTGCGAGAAGAGAGAGTTGCTTCCAGCCACCCAGAAAATCTGATGCGCTCTTACTGCTACCTGTACGCTATCATCCACTATCTGTAAATATTGTCACGTGGTGGTGACGTAGAAGAACACAGTAGCAATACTGTGAACGAGAAAACTAACTTTTATTGGGCGAACTTGTGCCCACAAAACAGGCTACACTTATAGCACAACGAAAGCGGCGAACACAGTCGGCGATCGTCGGAAATCTGATCAGCGGGTCAAGCGCGTCGGCTTTTATACAGCAATCATCGAATGTTCCAGATTAAACGTTGGGACCCGCATGCCTTCTAAAATGTTCTACACCATTCGTGTCAAGCGATGAAATCAGATAACACAACGTTCGGCGACAACAGACAGCGGGTAGAAGCATCGATAACTTTCCAGAAACTTCGGATACATGCAGGCGCGTCCCGCGCTGTGCGATAACATTTGTTCGGCGGCAAAACTTGTCGCCCGATAGAGACAAGTACACGTGTCAATACCCCCCCTCTTAAAAAGCATCGACCCGATGCTGCAAACAAATCAAAGTAATAAGTAAGCACTGATAGCAAAGAATAAAGCAAAATAGAGAAAGTTCGTTAGCGTCCGTAAAATGGTTTCAGACGCACCACGTGGACCACTTCAGGTCGTGCGCTACGTCGCTGTGAATGCGAAATGCCGTCTGGCACGACCTCATAGTCCAGTGCGCCAATACGTCGGATGACCTTGTAGGGTCCGAAATAGCGTCGCAATAGTTTCTCACTCAGTCCCCGTCGGCGTATCGGGGTCCATACCCAAACACGGTCGCCGGGCTGGTACTCGACGAAGCGTCGTCGGAGATTGTAGTGTCGGCTGTCGGTCCTCTGCTGGTTCTTGATTCGCAGGCGGGCGAGCTGTCGGGCTTCTTCGGCGCGCTGGAGGTAGCTAGCGACGTCAACATTCTCTTCGTCAGTTACGTGCGGCAGCATGGCGTCAAGCGTCGTCGTCGGGTTCCTGCCGTAAACCAGCTTAAACGGCGTGATCTGTGTTGTTTCTTGCACCGCCGTGTTATAAGCGAATGTTACGTACGGCAGGACGGCATCCCAGGTCTTGTGTTCGACGTCGACGTACATCGCTAGCATGTCGGCGAGGGTCTTATTCAGCCACTCCGTAAGACCATTCGTCTGCGGGTGGTAAGCCGTTGTCCTCCTGTGCCTTGTCTGACTGTATTTCAGAATGGCTTGGGTGAGCTCCGCTGTAAATGCCGTTCCTCGGTCGGTGATGAGGACTTCTGGGGCGCCATGTCGCAGCAGGATGTTTTCGACAAAGAATTTCGCCACTTCGGCTGCGCTACCTTTCGGCAGTGCTTTTGTTTCAGCGAAGCGGGTGAGGTAGTCCGTCGCCACGACGATCCACTTATTTCCGGTTATTGACGTCGGAAAGGGTCCCAGCAAGTCCATCCCGATCTGCTGGAATGGTCGGCAAGGAGGCTCGATTGGCTGTAGTAATCCGGCTGGCCTTGTCGGCGGTGTCTTGCGTCGCTGACAGTCTCGGCATGTTCTGACATAACGGGTGACGTCGGCGGTCAGGCGCGGCCAATAATACTTTTCTTGTATCCTCGATAGTGTCCGGGAAAATCCGAGGTGTCCAGCGGTCGGATCGTCATGTAGGGCATGCAATACTTCTGGACGAAGTCCTGACGGGACAACAAGAAGGTAATTGGCGCGGACTGGCGAGAAGTTCTTCTTCACGAGTAGACTGTCTTGAAGCGTGAAGGAAGATAATCCGCGCTTAAATGCCCTGGGGACAACGTCGGTGTGCCCTTCCAAATAATCGACGAGGCCTTTAAGTTCCGGGTCCGCTCGTTGTTGTTCAGCGAAGTCTTCCGCGCTTATTATTCCAAGGAAGGCGTCGTCATCGTCGTCATCTTGCGGCGGCGGGTCAATGGGGGCGCGTGATAGGCAATCGGCGTCTGAGTGTTTTCGTCCGGACTTGTATGTTACAGTGATGTCGTATTCTTGTAGTCTGAGGCTCCACCGTGCCAGCCGTCCTGAGGGATCCTTTAAATTCGCTAGCCAACACAAGGCGTGATGGTCGCTGACGACTTTGAATGGCCTGCCATATAGGTAAGGGCGAAATTTCGCTGTAGCCCAAACGATGGCGAGGCATTCCTTTTCGGTTGTAGAATAATTGCCTTCCGCTTTTGACAACGACCGGCTAGCGTAAGCTATCACGTGTTCATGTCCATCTTTTCTCTGGACCAGGACGGCGCCGTGGCCTAGGCTACTGGCGTCAGTGTGGATTTCGGTATCGGCGTGCTCGTCGAAGTGCGCAAGTACGGGCGGCGACTGCATGCGTCGTTTGAGTTCTTGAAATGCCTCGGCCTGCGGCGTTTCCCACTTGAACTCAACATCACATTTAGTTAGACGTGTCAACGGCTCGGCGATGCGTGAAAAGTCCTTGACAAAGTGCCTGTAGTAGGCACACATGCCAAGGAATCTACGCACTGCCTTCTTGTCGGTGGGCTGCGGGAACTTTGCGATGGCAGCTGTTTTCTGGGGGTCGGGGCGTACTCCGGATTTACTGATGACGTGGCCTAGGAACAAAAGCTCGTCGTAAGCGAAGCGGCATTTTTCTGGCTTCAGAGTGAGCCCTGATGACTTGATGGCCTCTAGTACTGTGGCAAGCCGCCTAAGGTGATCGTCGAAATTTCCGGCGAATACAACGACGTCATCCAAGTATACGAGACAGGTCTGCCACTTCAATCCTGCTAAAACCGTGTCCATCACGCGCTGGAACGTTGCAGGCGCCGAGCACAGTCCGAATGGCATAACCTTGAACTCGTAGAGGCCGTCTGGGGTGATGAAGGCGGTCTTTTCGCGATCTCTTTCGTCGACTTCTATTTGCCAATAGCCAGACTTTAGGTCCATGGACGAGAAGTATTTAGCGTTGCAGAGCCGATCCAATGCGTCGTCTATCCGTGGGAGGGGGTATACGTCCTTCTTCGTAATCTTGTTCAGACGACGATAATCGACGCAGAAACGTAGGGTTCCGTCCTTTTTCTTTACCAGAACAACAGGGGATGCCCACGGGCTTTTCGACGGCTGGATGATGTCGTCGCGCAGCATTTCGTCGACTTGTTCTCTTATAGCTTCACGTTCTCGCGCCGAAACTCGGTAAGGGCTCTGACGGAGTGGGCGAGCGCATTCCTCGGTGATTATGCGATGCTTGGCGACTGGTGTTTGACGAAGCCTCGATGACGTCGAAAAGCAGCTTTTGTATCGTCGGAGCAGACTTCTGAGCTGCTGTTGCTTAATCATAGGGAGATTTGGATTAATGTCGTAGTCTGGTTCGGGAACCATGGTCGTCGGGGTAGATGCGGCGGAATCCGAGAGGACAAACGCATTACTTGTTTCCAGAATTTCCTCGATGTACGCGATCGTCGTGCCCTTGTTGATGTGCTTGAACTCCTGGCTGAAGTTTGTCAGCAACACTTCAGTTTTCCCTCCATGCAGTCGAGCGATCCCTCTTGCGACGCAAATTTCATGGTCTAGCAGTAGACGTTGGTCGCCTTCGATGACGCCTTCTACGTCAGCGGGTGTTTCGGTGCTGACCGAAATAACGATGCTGCAGCGAGGCGGGACGCTCACTTGATCTTCGAGCACACTCAAGGCGTGGTGACTACGAGGGTTCTCCGGCGGCATTGCTTTATCTTCCGACAGCGTTACTGACTTCGACTTCAGGTTGATGATTGCGCCGTGTTGGTCCAGGAAGTCCATACCGAGAATGACGTCTCGTGAACACTGTTGGAGGATAACGAAGGTGGCAGGGTAAGTCCGGTCATGAATGGTTATTCTTGCCGTGCAGATCCCAGTCGGCGTGATGAGGTGTCCTCCAGCGGTGCGAATCTGAGGGCCTTCCCATGCGGTCTTAACTTTCTTCAACTGGGCGGCGATGTGTCCACTCATTACGGAGTAATCGGCCCCTGTGTCGACTAAGGCAGTGACTGCGTGGCCGTCGAGAAGCACGTCGAGGTCGGTGGTTCTTTGTCTGGCGTTGCAGTTGGGTCGTGGCGTCGGATCACGGCTGCGTCGTGTTGAACTGAAGCGGGAACGTCGCGTCGCCAAGTCGTCTTTCGTCGGTGTAGTCTTGGCTTCCCGACTTCTTCGGGACGGCGGCGTGTCGTCTTTAGGTCGTCGAGATGGTTTCTTAGTCGTCTTCGTCGGAGGATCTTCGTCAGTTCGACGAACAGCAACCGCACCTCCATCGGTTGCTGCTTTTAGTTTTCCGGGTATGGGCTCGCAGAGCGGCCCCGGGCTGGGCCAGTGTATGGACGGCGCTGCGGCGACAGGTAGCGGCCTGGTGACGGCGAACGGGACGGTCGTCGAGAGCTCCACTGAGTGCCGGCTAGGTAATCGGCAATGTCACGTGGGCGCTCCCCAAGCTGTGGACGCGGCGCGTTGACGGCGAACCCTCTCAGTCCCATGTCGCGGTATGGGCATCGGCGGTACACATGGCCGGCTTCTCCGCAGTGATAGCAGAGCGGGCGGTGGTCGGGGGCTCGCCAAATGTCCGTCTTCCTCGCATAGGTGCGCTGGGCGACGGGTGGGCGCGCTGGCGGTGGCGGCGGTGGACGACGGAATTGCGGTGTTGCAGGACCTTGGCGTGGTCGCGCAGGGGGGCCTTGACGGCGGGCGACGGCGGCGGCGTAGGTCATTGCTTCCGGCTGCGGTGGTTCTGGTTGCACCTCAGGAACTCCAAGGGATCGGTGCACCTCTTCCTTCACGATGTCGGCGATAGAGGCCACTTGAGGCTGCGACGAAGGCAAGACCTTGCGCAGTTCTTCGCGCACATTGGCCCTGATGGTCTCGCGCAGATCGTCCGTGGCCAGTGATTGAATTCCTGTGTAGTGGGTAGAGCTTGTGCGGCGGTTGAATTGCCGGTTCCGCATTTCGAGTGTCTTCTCAATGCCGGTGGCCTCGCGAAGGAACTCTGCTACGGTCGTCGGTGGGCTTCGTACCATTGCGCCGAAAAGTTCTTCCTTCACACCACGCATGAGTAGGCGTACTTTCTTTTCCTCGGCCATATCCGGGTCGGCGTGGCGGAACAGACGGCTCATTTCTTCCGTAAAGATGGCAACGTTCTCATTTGGTAGCTGCACTCGGGCGTCCAGCATAGCTTCGGCCCTTTCCTTGCGCACGACACTTGTAAAGGTGCGCAGGAAGCCGCTACGGAACAGGTCCCACGTTGTCAAGGTCGACTCCCTGTTCTCAAACCAAGTTCTGGCGGCGTCTTCTAAGGCGAAGTAGACATGCCGCAGCTTGTCGTCGGAGTCCCAGTTGTTAAATGTCGCGATCCGTTCGTAGGTTTCCAGCCATGATTCCGGGTCTTCGAATGTTGAACCGCGGAACGTTGGAGGCTCCCTGGGCTGCTGCAGCACGATGGGGGACGCTGGGGCTGCCATTGGGGTTTCCGTGGCCACAATCTTCTTGGTCTTCTCAGGTAGAAGTCCGTGCTCCGGGGGCAGCTGTTGAATACGGCGGCTTGCTCGATGTTCCGGGACGGCGCTGGTGTTGTCTTTGCGGTCCGGGCTTGTATTACGGCTTGTCGGGGGCGTCCGGTACATGGACGTAAGGCACCTCCACCAGATGTCACGTGGTGGTGACGTAGAAGAACACAGTAGCAATACTGTGAACGAGAAAACTAACTTTTATTGGGCGAACTTGTGCCCACAAAACAGGCTACACTTTCTTCTACGTCACCACCACGTGACAATATTGTATAGTTTTTCGTTTCTTCTTTGTCTACGGAACGAGTCCGTCTTCATCCTCCACCTCGACGTCACAACAGCGCTCAATGCCTCCGACAGAATATGATGTGCATAAAGTTAACAGCACTGAAGAAACTTCTCCCTCATGTTATCGCTGGGGGTCATTGAAACACGCAGCAAACTCTTGCTGGCATATTTATTTATTTATTTATTTATTTATTTATTTCTTCATACTGCCAACCCTCTCCTGAGGGTCCTTACAGGGAGGGTTTAAATACAGGCAGACCATACATACAGGTGCATCAAGCGGCAGCGGAATCACAAAAAAATACATGTTTAACCATTTTTCAAATTCACAAACATCACTGGCATTTGCCACAAAGCTTGGTATCGCATTCCAGAGTTCAATCACGGCAGGGAAAAAAGAAAAGCGGAACACATCACTGTGAGCAAAGTATGGGCGTAAAACATATTGATGATTAACACGACTGTTTCCTTTTCCTGGAAGCTGCACATCCTTATCTTTGTTGATTTTTAAATGTCCATGTAGTATACTAAAAAACACTTTCAGACAATTTTTTTGCCTTCGTACCTCTAGTGTTTCCAGTTCACAAGACTGCAACATCAGTGTGACGGAATCTAAATGGCGGTATTTTGAGCATATGAAGCGCGTGGCACGAAGTTGAACTTTTTCTAACCTTGTAGTCATTTCTTTCTGATGAGGGCTCCAGATGACTGAGGCATATTCAAGTAAAGGTCTAACAAAAGTTTTATAAGCTATCAGCTTTACATCTCGCGAAGCTTGACTTAGTTTATGCCTTAAGAAACCTAGTCTCTGATTCGCCTTCGAGCACACATTTTCTATGTGCGTATGCCATGTCAGATTATGCGTGACTGTAACACCTAAATATTTAAACTGGTTAGCGCGAACTAACAAATTACCATCGATGTAATAGTTAAAAGGCAGAACGTTTACTTTCCTAGTCATATGTGTGTATGTTGATTTAATGTAGTTTATATTCATACCCCATAATTTACACCATCGGCTGAAATTTTCTAAACAACGGCTAATCCTGAGTTGATCCTGAACATTGGTTATGGTAGAATAAATTAGGCAATCATCTGCAAAAAGCTTCATTTTTACCAGTTCTTCAACAACAGAGGAGATATCATTTATATACATAAGAAATAACAGCGGGCCCAAGACCGACCCCCTGAAGAACACCTGAAAGCACTTGGAGTGGACTCGACAGGCTGCCATCTAAACTTACGGTCTGTTTACGATCACTTAAATATTCTTTTATCCATAGCACTAATCTTTCATCGACACCTATTTCTCTCAGTTGAAAGATCAGCTTATTATGCAGAACTTTATCAAAGGCTTTCGCAAAATCTATACAAATGACGTTAATCTGGTGCTTCTCATCTAAGGCTGCAGCGAGATCATGAACTACTTCAATTAATTGTGTAATGGTAGATAGTCCAGTACGGAAGCCATGCTGGGATGAGTAAAGTATTCAATTCTAGAAATTGTAAAATATGTTTTGCAATGATGTGTTCTAGATGTTTACAACTGATACATGTGAGTGAAATGGGATGGTAATTATTTACAAGTGTCCGATCACCACCTTTGTACACTGGTATAACTACAGCCCTGCGCCAGTCTGTGGGTAGAGAATGCGAATGTAATGATTTCTCGAAAATTATCATAAAGTAGTAGGAAATCCATTGAGCATAGCGTTTCAGAAATTCAGGACAAGTTCTGTCAGGTCCACTAGATCTTTTTTCCATCGAAATTCAGCAGCAATTTGAACACCCCTTTTTTTTTGATTTCCAGATTTTCCATTGGGTAACGTGTAATATAGGGTAAATGCTCGTCTGTATTCATGTTTGTATTATTAGCAAACACAGATTGAAAGAAGTAATTAAAATGTTCGGCAATGTCAGCAGACTTTGTTAACTTTACGTTGTCTTTTACAATTTCTTCAATTTTATCTTTCCTACTGCTGAGATATCTCCAGAATTTTTGTCGAGAACTTTTTAGGAACCCTGTGAATGCCAAATGCTTTCACTGCAACAGAAAGGGCCACATCAAGCGTGCTTGCCGAAGCAGGCAGTTTAAAGAATCGACAGGTTAAAATAAGCGACATGTTAGTACCTTGGCACTCCCACCCAGCAACTTGCAAAGCATGAAACTCGCTGCAGAAGCATGAGGAAAACCAATCATGGTCGAGGTCACTATTAACAATGTACCAGTGAACATGGAACTTGATACAGGAGCCGCAGTGTCAGTCATGTCTGTTTCACAGTTCCGTTTGCTTTTTCCAAGTGCTCCATTTCCCAGGCCACGTCTTACGAACCTACACGAATGAAGCTGCGAAGCTCTGTGGAGTAGCCTTTGTGGTAGTTACGTGCAACGCCCAGCGTCAGTGCCTGCCATTGTATGTGCTGCACCAGGACAGTGAGCCACTGCTGTGTCGCAATTGGCTGCAGCACCTCCGGCTGGTTTGGACACAAATCCAAGGTCTTCACCACAAGGAGCTGGGGCAGACAGGTAGCTCCAAGAAAGCACCTGAGCTCCAGTCCTTGCTAAGTCGCTATATCAAGACCTGTTCAAGGATGAACTCGGCACAAGAAAGGTGATAAGGCTACTCTCTTCAAGGTTGAGGTGAGGCCTAAATTTTTCAAAGCTAGAAGCATGCCTTTCGCACTAAAAACTGCTGTTGAACGCAAATTGTCCAAGCTACAAGAGCTAGGGATAATTAAATCCGTTACAACAAGCCCGTATGCTATGCCTGTCCTGCCAGTGGACAAATGCGACAATTCAGACTGTGCGGTTACTATAAAGTCACGCTAAACCCAATACTCGAGAATGAAAAGTGTCCCCTACCAAAAGCAGACGAGCTACTTGTCACACTTTCAGGTGGAAAACAGTTTTCGAAGATGGACCTGAGCAGAGTGTATCAGCAATCGAAATGAATGACAAGTCCAAGCAATACCTTATGCTGAACATGCACAAAGGTTTATTTTTGGTCAACCGCCTACTGTTTGGCATATCATCGGCTCCCACAATACTTCAGCCCTGAAAGCACTGAACAGAGTAACTTGTTATCTCGATGACATAGTGATTACGAGGCGCACGGAAGCAGAACATTTGCTTAACCTTGCATCAGTGCTGAAACTGCTATCAGAACTTGGATTCCTCCTAAATATTTCGAAGCGCAATTTCTTTTGCGATGAACTGCAATACTTGGGCCATGTGATCATGAAGGACGGTGCTCGGCCGACAGATGAAAAGCTGGTCGCAATCACAAATGCACCGACTCCGACAGATAAGCAGCAACTGCAGTCGCTTCTAGGACTCATAAATTACTATGGAAAGTTAGTTCCGAATCTGTCATCCATACTTTCTCCCTTGAACAAACTTTTATGCAAGACCAAAGCTGGGGAACGAAACGCGGCTTGTCAAAGTATGTTGGTACATGTAAAGAAAATGGTAACGTCTACTATTTTGACTCATTACAACCCCAGTTGGTCTGTGCAGCTGTCGTGTGATGCTTTTGTCTATAGAATAGGTTTGGTTCTGTTGCACATTTCACATCGGCAGGTTCACCCAATAGCTTATGCTTCATGCATGCTGACAAAGGCTGAACAAGCCTACTCGAGAAAGAAGCATTTGCACCTGTTTTTGGTGTCAAGAAGTTTCATTACTACATTTCCGCACACAATTTTAAGTTGCTCAGAAACCATAAGCCAGTTGAGATGATAATTGGCCCTAAAACAGGCATTCCCGCGACAGCAGCTACCAGGCTCCAGCACTGGGCACTTTCTGCATATTCTTTTTCCTTGCAGTATCGACGTTCAGCTCAAAATGTGGACGCTGATTGCTTATCACACCTTCCACTTCAGCAGCCTGACATGATTGGGGCCAAAGAAAATTTTTGCTTTTGTGTTTGGACAGCATGCCTGTCTGCAGTAAAGAAATCGCAGAAGAAATTGCATGTGATCCAGTTTCTTTTTGTCAAGTGGTACAGCACATTTTTTTAGGCTGGCTGACTAACGTGTCTACAAACCTGAAACCATCTTTCTACAGGACACTAGAGCTTTCCTTATATCAAGGTTGTGTCATGCTCGGAATACGTATTGTCAATGCCTCCTTTACTAGATGCATGCCGCGTTGTCCGGTAAACTCGGTTCCTTGCCCTCTCCCTTTTCTTGCTTCCGCGAAAAGGCAACGAGCGCCTCTAATGGCAAACGTCTGCAACTTAGATCACATGCTGCAGCCTCTGAGATTACCATGGCATCTGTCACCGTCTCGGAGGCCCGCGAGAACGCTCGCTAACAGACGCCCGCGTATATCGGCTCTACAAATGCGCCGGCAGAAGCATTTGGCCGCCGCTAAAAGTTGAAAAGGCAACGAGCACCGCCTCACGGAATTTACGCTGAACTAAGGGAACCACCGCTACAATGGGAAAGCGAGTGACGCGGCGGGCATCTAGTAAAGGAGGCATTGGTATTGTGGTACCACAAAAATTTTGTCAATTTGTCCTAGATGAATTGCATGAGGGACATTCAGGAGTGGTACGCACGAAGGCATTGGAAAGAAGCTGTGTGGTGGCCAAATATCGACTATGACATAAAGAGGGTGAGGAGGCAGCCGGAGGAGAGAACCAGCGAGATTGACGTCATTCCCGGGGAGTGTGCCGGCGTGCTGGCAGGTGCTGGTGTGTTTCTTTCCGTCCTGCGCTTTACTAAACGACGCTACGAGACATCTGCCGTTGCTGACTTTTGCTTTTTTTTGCGATTTTCGTGAACTGTGCTTCCTTTCTGTGCTGCGTGAGTGCCACAGCCAAGGGCGCCCAACATGCCCTTGTTCTGTGCAGCATTCAGCTGTACGAACACAGGCGGGCGAGACGATGTGGTGTTGCACATGTTCCCAAAGGACAAGAAGCTTGCAGTGCAGTGGGTCTGTGCGGTGAGGAGAGAGAATTTTGTGCCGACGAAATCAACTGTGCTGTGCTCGGACCATTTTCGCGACAGTGATTATCATCGGAGCTTGGCACCGATGCGGGCAATTGGTATTCCAATCCGGTGTTCCGGAGCCCACATTGACGCACTCGAGAAATGCGAATATTTGCAGCCATGAACGTCTGGTGACACAGTTTTCGCATAGCTGGATAGCCTTACGACCAATGCAGAAACGCGTTGTTGCTAGGCTTGCCCAGCGACATTCGACGTACGGTTGCAGTTACCGTAAAGTTACCGTGTTTACCACACGGCGGTGCAAAAACTGCCTAATATCTGTATGTCAACACTAGCATGCAGCACGCATACTGATTCTTGATTGAGCCACAGTCGCAAACTCGTCGAACCATAGTCTCAATATTGCACATATAATCCCCCTGGCCATCTCGACCTGGATGTGTATGATAAGCAACTTCCATAACTGTACCTCGCAGAACTGTATGTGTGCGCTTTGAAATGCGGTACTTATGTTCGTGATCGTGTATCAACACGCAAAAACCACCGAACTTTAGACAAGCAGCGGCAAGGTGCTTGACATCGCGGAATTGCACCCGTGTTTACAATCTAATGAGAAGCTAGTGCTTCGACATTCTTCCAGGAGCAAGTTCCCAGTGACACTATAGCGCATTTTTTCTCCTGTCATTGCAACGTGCAGCTACATGAAAAAACATACGTACCAGCTAATATTTCCAATGCGCGAGAAGCTGCACACATCGTTCTCGTTGTTGGCACACTCAACATCGTCGTTGCCACCATCGTTTTCTGTATTGGCTGTCGGTTCGATCATGTAAGGCGAAAATACAAGCTGTCCGAGACAACGAGAACGTTCCATAATGCTTATAACTCATATGTGAAGCCAGACCAGAACAGTGTGCTACGCTCTGAAACGGCGGCGCCGACTGGTGATCCCCGTGAATAACGTCACAGCGATTCCGACCAATCACGGGCAACAGCGGCGTTCGCGCGATGCCCCGAGGCGCTGGTGCGCGTCTTGCAAAAAAACGGCCGCTTGCATTTGTTTCCGTCCTATTTAAACTAGATACTCGTGTTCAATGGACTAAAAACTGTACAATGCCACAGGGAATTCATTTTTTTTCGAAAAGTGTTTCATCTTACCTTTAATGGATATAATGGATAATAGATATAATGAACTAATGGGTATAACATTCGACAACTGATGTATAAAAGCCGACGTGCTTGACCCGCTGATCAGATTTTGACGACCGCCAATCGTGTTCGCCGCTATTGTGGGCACTAGTTCACCCAATAAAGCGCTAGTTTCGCCATTCACCTTTTGATTTCTTCAGCGTCACTACCACGTGACAATATGTTCCCAGAAAAAAAAATTTTTCGGCACCAATGATGAGTACGTCGCCAAACTGCAATCGTATGATAACGTTCAGTATGTCCCTAAACTGCGATCATATGATACGTTTTCTGGCTGCTAGATCCTATGTAAATGAGAAAATGCACGAGGCGCGAACGATCGAGAGCAGTATATAGCTGCGCACTATGGCAGCTTCATCACAATACTCACTCGCCCGTCTCGCGTGAGAATGCAGGTGCGCACTTAGTTTCTCATTTCGGTACTAGCAAATCTCCGCATGCGGCATCCACAGCTATCATTGCCAATCCTATTGCGATAAGTATCTTCGTCTATTGCCACCGTTCCCTCCTGTAGACTGTGATTTCCGGGCGCTAGATTCCATGTGAACAAGAAAAGGCGCGAGGTGTGTGCGGATCGGCTACACGAATAGCCACCCGTCTCATGTGAAAGCAACGGTGCGCAAAGTTTCGTATTCATGTACTAGCTTCTCTGCCCGGGTTGTCGCACGCTGCATTCACAGCTATCGGCACCAAACCTACTGCGATAAGCATCTTCACCTATCTGTTTTACAGCGCATGGTGCATAATGCCATTGGTAGCGTACTGCACGTTTTTAGTAGGCAATAATTCAAGTACGCCGCCATTCCCTGCTGCAGGCGTGATGTGGGCATCCCGTTTCGCTGCGGCGAGATCTGGCTTCGCCCACCAGCTCGATTTTGCCTCGGTTTCCCATCGCCCTTTTAAAACACCACGCAATAGGAAAACAGTAAAATGTGTCTGAGGCTGCCAGAGCACCACCACCTCGACGCACGTCAGAGTCTTGTGCTGCAACGATTCGTGCGATGCTTCACATTAGGTAGATGTCAACAATAGTTGAGTCTGTCAAATGTTTTTAGTCACTTTGGAGCGTATGTTTTCCTGGTTAGTACGTTTTTTCCAAGAAGTTTGTCTGCTATGCCTGCACGTGCTACGCAATTTCCTCATTATCATCGTTGTCCTCGTTTTTGTCCTCCAGCCATGACTGTTTCCTGCAGGCAGGAGTCACTGCCGTATTAGACGTGGCCAATCACTTTTGAATGGATACACTACAAAGCAGTGACTCGGAAAGTGCGGCCAGCGACAGCTACCAATATGTGTATGCACCGCTACAAGTAGCACGAACCATTCGTTGAGGGTGCCTCCAGAGCAGAATGCAAGGCTGGGTAAAAGTCGGCACTGCATCAGGCTTGGGAGTACATAGTCTTGGTGGAAGATCATAGGACTGCTTTAAGCTTGGCAGGTTTTGTTTATACCAGGCACGCTCAAAATGAAATGAGCCAATCTGGCCACTCTTCAGCAAGGTCCATTCTAAGCGTCCAGCGGTGCACAGGAACTCGGACCACTTCTCCCGCTTATTGACATCAACGGTAGTGATTGAGCAAGCCAGGCAAGCTGACGATTGATGGGAAACAGTATAGGCCTAGCTCTCTGGCTGCCCAATCCGAGGCTGACGGCCCTTGTGATCAGTCTGCAGCATGTAATAAAGCCCCTATATTCGTCAACACAACGTCTGCACATTTATGTCACTCACAAGTTATAATACCGTTAGTTTACCTGCCCCCGTTGGTAGCAATGAAAAAACACGTTAGCCAGGCGAGCCGTTTTGCAGAGACGATTGCAGCGGTGGCTGCGAGTCAAAATCACGCCAATGATTTACTATTGCGCATAACGTTTTATAACATGACACTTTCGAGGTCACTTTACTCCGAGTTATTTCGTAGAAGAAACAAATTTTAGCTGACTGAGAAGGGTTTAGCTGAAAATTTTAGCGGATTTTTCCGCTGCCCTCAGCAGCATGTGTGGGGATGCGCGACTCTCGCGCGTCCCCTGATGTTTTTCCCGCATAGCGCGCCTCCTGTGGTGCGGCTTCGCCGCGTGGCCGGAGTGGTGCCCGCGGCAGTCGATGTGGTTGGAGCGCAGTGCGAGAGATGGCGCGAGTGTTGCACTGCTAACGCCGCCGACAGGTGAGGTTACTTGGGCGCCGAAAGGAAGGCGCTTGGTCTCTTGGATTCGAGACAGCGAGCGGGACGGACGTGCCGTGCCGCGCGTGTGCCGATGCATGCTTCGGCGAGACCGTCTCGCGTGGCCGCCTTGGAACGCGCCACCGTTGGCGTGACTGTACACGCGAACGACCAGGCGTTGGGATCCAGCATGGGGCGAACATATTCGCTCGCTATGCGGTCGTCGCGGTGAGTCAGACTTCTAGATTTGTCGCGCGCCCATCGGCATGTTTTGGGGATAGCAACTCGGCTAGCAGGCATCGATCTATGAAAGGCGCAATAAATGCCCTTGTGATTGTTTGCACTAATGTGTTGTCGTTCCTTTGTCCCAAGAGTACGGAGGAATCTCCCACACATGAAACTTGCTTGCAGCGCCCGCCTCGACGGCAGCGCGAACTCATGACGTAGCGCTTCCTAGGTTGTTTACAACACAACCTACTGGAACTCCAGATCTACACAGATAACCGACTTCTATGGGAGTTGCCTGCTCTTACTCTCATTCAACTGTCGACCATTGATGTCGCTTCTGTGACCTGTTCATCTGCTACTCTACGGTTGACTGGGACGACGTTGTGTGTTGACAAATTACTTGCACAGTTGACGATTTTTGCGAACACAGTGACAGTGATGTCACAAGGCTTTGATCGGTCCCCTGGATCCAAAAGCTGACTACCTGAAAGTGAAAAATCTTGGTGCATGTAGCCCGCTGCTCTCTAAAATAGTGGGTAATAGCTTCCCTATTGCCTTTTTCCATGCAGTAGCAAACCGCACAGATCTTTCACATTAGGTCACATTGTAGAGTTTGTAAAGTTCATAAAAGTTTCATTGTATACATTGTTAAGTTTGCTTCTGTACATTTTAGAAACTGGAAACCACGAACTTTCGACGACAGAACGATTACCACTCATTTTAACTCTTACAAGTTGCCTGTGAATATGTCACGAGTTCAAAAAGAGAAATACGCATACAGTTTCACTGTGTATGTATGTTTCGCACCATTGTTATGCTGCCGCCGTACCATGCAGAAAAGGTAGTGTTGCAGTTTGAAAAAAGTTCCATGACACAAGGCTTGCGGTGCAGCACGTTTTAAAGCATTGGAATTGCTTTTGCAAGCTTTCAACTCACCTACACGTTAAACAATACAGTAAAACCTCGTTATAACAAAACGGGATGTAACAAACTAATGGATATAACGAAGCAATCGTGACTCCCCTTGAAGTTCCAATAGATACCCATCTATTGAAAACCTTGTTTTAATGAAGCTAAAATTTTCTCGCAATGGGTGTCACGAACCTTCTTTTAGAGCGCAGCTCTTTGGCGCCCGTTCCAGTGTTACGCGGCGCCATCGTGCCTTGCCATAGCCAGCACTGTAGCTGGGGCCAGCGTGCTGCTCTAGCTACGCGGGTTGCTGGCGCCATCTCTTGTGCACGGCGCGAGACTTGCCCTCTTCGCTCCTCCTCCAATGCCACCGTTGTATGGCGGCAATCAGAGCACCGGCTCGGTGGCGGCTGATCTCGATGATATGCTGCTGCCCAAGCCGAAAAGCATAGCTGCCGCTGTTCTCCACTGCATGTACCCCTTCCCCCCCTCATCTAATCCGTGGTGGTGACCACACGAGAGCAAAAAACTAATCCGTGGTGGTGACCATACCGCAAAAAAACTTTGGCCCTCAAAGGTGAATGCTGCCAGGACGGTTAGCAGAGAAAGGTTTGTGTAACCGTGTTGCTTTGTGTCAACATGATGGGTCGGAAAAGGTGCCGGCCTTCGTGGTCGGGAAAAGTGTCATCACGATGCTTCAAAGGCATGCGAAAGCTCCAAGTGAGTTATGTGTCCAACCATAAGGCTTGGATGATGAGAGAAATTTTTGCACAATGGCTGCGGGAGTGGGACGAGCAGCTGGGCAAGCTGAACTGGAAGATATGCCTCATACTGGACAATTGCGCGGCTCACCACACTGCCGCTGCGTTCAAAAATATCGAGTTATGCTTCTTGCCGCCAAACTGCACTGCAGTTGTGCAACCCCTCAACCAAGTAGCTATCATGAACTCTAAGTCAGGCTACCACAAGTGTGTGATTGACCGGATTCTGTTCAATATGAGCATGAAGCGCGAGTCTGCGATCGACTTGTACATGGCGATCGAAATGCTATAGGCTGCTTGGATGGCTGTACCAGCAAGCACGATCGCCAATTGCTTCCGGCATGCCTCATTTGGCGTCAGCAGCGGTGGTTATAGCGAATATCTCGGAATATCTCGACCATGCCCTAGCCTTGTGGGGCACTTTCCTTGACGCTGGTGTTGTGCCTGACTGCGACACCTTCTGCATGCATGTCAGTGCCGATGCTGACGTGGTGACGGGGGTGCTTAATGAGGACAGTGACGAATGTGTGGACGACAGCCCGGAGCTTAATATTGGCAAACCCGACGTACCAACACCCGCACAAGCGCTGGATGCGGCAGACCTGCTGCGCCGCTTCTTTGGCACTCACGATGACGGCGAGGATGGACTCGAAATAGCGGTTGCAGCTGAGAAAGGCATCATTCGCCTGAAGAAGATGTGGCAAAAATCTATCAAGGACTTGTTTTCTGTGAAGTGAGCCGTCAGCTGAGCTGGTGTGCTGTTGATCGACCAGTGATGAGCTGTGTGGCGTGAACAAAGTAGCAATTCCTTGCTGTCTTTTTAGCTTGTTTTTTTTCCGTGCAACGGCCGTTTTCTTTTTTGTGTGGCAGGCTGCTGCTATCGTGTGGCAGGCTGCTTTCTTGCTTGCTAACTGTGGATAGAAATGGATAGTGGCTATAACGAACTAATGGTTATAATGAAGTAAGTACGACCCCCCATTTAACTTCGTTATAATGAGGTTTTACTGTATTATAAAGAAGCTATGCTCACCTTTCTTTGAAACAGACTCTATAAATTTCTTGCATATGTCAAGTGCAGGAATTACTTGTGAATAATTTTACCAGATCCTCTGCCTTTCATTACGTCACAACAGTAAATCCTAATGTGATCTCTGACATTAAGCTATCTGTAATCAACTCAATAAAGGTAGTTTATCCTATGAATCTTTTAAAATAATTCGTCGTCATACTATCGGCATTATTCTAGCAACTGCATCACCTTGTAGTCACACTGCCATCGTCATGCCATCGTTGTCGTTTTCCTTTGCAGCATTTGCTATAAATGGGTGGATGTTTGATTTTCTCTTCATTAATTGCTTCTCTCCACCTTACGGGTTTCCGCAGAACTATTACGTGTATCTAAGAACTAGCCCACATGTGCAGAGAGCACCTGCTTTGAATTCTCGCAATGTGGTCATGAGCCGAGAGGAGATTTGTGACCAGGAACGACAGTGCATAAAGTGACTCACTCGAGATGGGAGGGCAGAGTGGCGTGTAAGGGCCGTCCCTCGCAGAGGCGTGCGCCAGGAACACCACGATCTTGGCAAAGGCACTGCGCACCTGCACGGCACCACCAACAGGCTCTACTGGCGTTCCATAGAAGAGCCTCAACGTAAAAGAACACAAACATAGCAAACGTCACCAAGTAAGTGAAAAGTTTGCTTGGCCATGCTGCTACTTATTTATGTATACTGCAGCCCCGCTGCGACTGTAGCAGCAATGGGGAAAACATATCGAGTGCAGTGAGGGTGGTACAATTGCACTTCGAATTGCAAAATTATGCTTCAATGTTTCATTTTCACGTGTAAAAGTCCAGGCATTTCCTCAACCAGAAAACTGGAAAAAAAAAAAAGATTCTAATGTAGGTACTTGAAGGTACTTGAAAAATGAAGCATGTAGGTACTTCATTTTTCCGTTCGTGGCTAGGTGGCTAGAATGGGGAGCTGCGAAAAGCGACCACCGTAGCCTGGCCCCAGGCGGTCGCACCGACGGCAGCACGGGTGCTGCTCTCTGGTCTGCATTGTTGCAACAGTGGTGTGATTGAACTTGGGCAGCCCCATTTTATTTCGTGACAACTTATCCCATGCCTCTCTTGGCATGCACAATCTCCCGTAAAGCTATTGGTGTCCAGCACTTCATGATTGGTCACCCTCGCCATTGCGGCAAAAAGCTGCTGCAGCACTCGTGCTTTCATTGCATAAATGCATTTAAGTGCATGAAAATTTTTCCTTTAAAATACTTTTTCCGTCCCTTGGCATGAGAAGTGGTTGGTATCACGGTTCAATTTTTAAATATTGCTTGTTTTCCATATTGCCTTTGCTTGTACCCAAAGAACTATGCACGCGAAAAGCATGTCTGGTGAGCTCAAGCTCATATATTTTCTTAGAGGCATTGATTTGCTAAAAGCCAATCACAAGAGGAACCATTTGAAATTGAAGCTGCTGTTACAGGGACTTTCTTTACCAGCAAAAGCTGCAGTGGAACTTGTTTTGCTGAGGCAGTTTGGGCACTGTCTATCATCTGTGTTGTGCTGTGGTATAAGCTGGAAAATACAAAACTACAGTAGTACCCTTCTAGTATATTTTCCACGGGAATGCAAGAAAAATACATAGTACCCGGGAAATGCGTCATGCGAGCACACTGTTAAAGGTGCCCTCAAACACTTTTCACGCCACCATTTTTGGGACGGTTGGAGAATGTAACAAGATGGCAGCTATGGGTATGCAGTACAAAGTTGTTCAGTCAGTATAGAAATTTCAATACAAAAAAATAAATATAGAATAAAATACATGCCCTCAACTTGAATTTTGTGCGGCCCCCATTTTTTTTTACATACTGACATAACGCCTTGCTGTCAATGGTAAGAGCTTGAAGCACCTACATTGCGCTCCGTGGTTGCCCATTCCATGTTCACAGACTCTGGTGTGATGGTGTTGCTGTTACCATGGTAACAAACCAAGTGCAACCACGCCACAGTATTTTGTTTACATTTTCGAAGGGAAGGCCACAGTTAATGAGCTCCCCTGATGATAATGACCAGTCGAGCAACTTGGGACTTTGCAATGTTATAGTGTGCACAGGCAGTTCAAAACAGCAACGCGAACAATGAAAAGGGTGCAGCAACAATGATGCACCGAGTGTAGAAACTTGCACTGCTTTACCAACACTAACAATTGTACTGCACATGCGAAACGATTGGAGCAGCGGCTGCAACGAAACAGGACGCAGTCTAACTGTCCAATATCTTTGCTGCAGGCCGTATCTCCGTGCCTCCCCTCTGACGCAGCAGACGGCCTCATCCTGCCAGCTACCTAGCAGAGTATACTGCGCATACTCAGCAGGCTGACTGCGCTTCCCTGGACTACGGCGCCTGCGCTTGCTCAGCTGGAGAGGCATCTATATATAGGGGACCATTCAGGTACCGGCTTCACTACTGAGCAGCGGCTGCAACGAAACAGGACGCAGCCTAACTGTCCAATATCTTTGCTGCAGGCCGTATCTCCGTGCCTCCCCTCTGACGCAGCAGACGGCCTCATCCTGCCAGCTACCTAGCAGAGTATACTGCGCATACTCAGCAGGCTGACTGCGCTTCCCTGGACTACGGCGCCTGCGCTTGCTCAGCTGGAGAGGCATCTATATATAGGGGACCATTCAGGTACCGGCTTCACTACTGAGCAGCGGCTGCAACGAAACAGGACGCAGTCTAACTGTCCAATATCTTTGCTGCAGGCTGTATCTCCGTGCCTCCCCTCTGACACAGCAGACGGCCTCATCCTGCCAGCTACCTAGCAGAGTATACTGCGCATACTCAGCAGGCTGACTGCGCTTCCCTGGGCTACGGCGCCTGCGCTTGCTCAGCTGGAGAGGCATCTAGATATAGGGGACCATTCTGGCACCGGCTTCACTACTGAGCAGCGGCTGCAACGAAACAGGACGCAGTCTAACTGTCCAATATCTTTGCTGCAGGCTGTATCTCCGTGCCTCCCCACTGACACAGCAGACGGCCTCATCCTGCCAGCTACCTAGCAGAGTATACTGCGCATACTCAGCAGGCTGACTGCGCTTCCCTGGACTACGGCGCCTGCGCTTGCTCAGCTGGAGAGGCATCTAGATATAGGGGACCATTCTGGCACCGGCTTCACTACTGAGCAGCGGCTGCAACGAAACAGGACGCAGTCTAACTGTCCAATATCTTTGCTGCAGGCCGTATCTCCGTGCCTCCCCTCTGACGCAGCAGACGGCCTCATCCTGCCAGCTACCTAGCAGAGTATACTGCGCATACTCAGCAGGCTGACTGCGCTTCCCTGGACTACGGCGCCTGCGCTTGCTCAGCTGGAGAGGCATCTATATATAGGGGACCATTCTGGCACCGGCTTCACTACTGAGCAGCGGCTGCAACGAAACAGGACGCAGTCTAACCGTCCAATATCTTTGCTGCAGGCCGCATCTCCGTGCCTCCCCTCTGACGCAGCAGACGGCCTCATCCTGCCAGCTACCTAGCAGAGTATACTGCGCATACTCAGCAGGCTGACTGCGCTTTCCTGGACTACGGCGCCTGCGCTTGCTCAGCTGGAGAGGCATATATATATAGGGGACCATTCTGGCACCGGCTTCACTACTGAGCAGCGGCTGCAACGAAACAGGACGCAGTCTAACCGTCCAATATCTTTGCTGCAGGCCGTATCTCCGTGCCTCCCCTCTGACGCAGCAGACGGCCTCATCCTGCCAGCTACCTAGCAGAGTATACTGCACATACTCAGCAGGCTGACTGCGCTTCCCTGGACTACGGCGCCTGCGCTTGCTCAGCTGGAGAGGCATCTATATATAGGGGACCATTCTGGCACCGGCTTCACAACTGAGCAGCGGCTGCAACGAAACAGGACGCAGTCTAACTGTCCAATATCTTTGCTGCAGGCCGTATCTCCGTGCCTCCCCTCTGACACAGCAGACGGCCTCATCCTGCCAGCTACCTAGCAGAGTATACTGCGCATACTCAGCAGGCTGACTGCGCTTCCCTGGGCTACGGCGCCTGCGCTTGCTCAGCTGGAGAGGCATCTAGATATAGGGGACCATTCTGGCACCGGCTTCACTACTGAGCAGCGGCTGCAACGAAACAGGACGCAGTCTAACTGTCCAATATCTTTGCTGCAGGCCGTATCTCCGTGCCTCCCCACTGACGCAGCAGACGGCCTCATCCTGCCAGCTACCTAGCAGAGTATACTGCGCATACTCAGCAGGCTGACTGCGCTTCCCTGGACTACGGCGCCTGCGCTTGCTCAGCTGGAGAGGCATCTATATATAGGGGACCATTCTGGCACCGGCTTCACTACTGAGCAGCGGCTGCAACGAAACAGGACGCAGTCTAACTGTCCAATATCTTTGCTGCAGGCCGTATCTCCGTGCCTCCCCTCTGACACAGCAGACGGCCTCATCCTGCCAGCTACCTAGCAGAGTATACTGCGCATACTCAGCAGGCTGACTGCGCTTCCCTGGGCTACGGCGCCTGCGCTTGCTCAGCTGGAGAGGCATCTAGATATAGGGGACCATTCTGGCACCGGCTTCACTACTGAGCAGCGGCTGCAACGAAACAGGACGCAGTCTAACTGTCCAATATCTTTGCTGCAGGCCGTATCTCCGTGCCTCCCCACTGACGCAGCAGACGGCCTCATCCTGCCAGCTACCTAGCAGAGTATACTGCGCATACTCAGCAGGCTGACTGCGCTTCCCTGGACTACGGCGCCTGCGCTTGCTCAGCTGGAGAGGCATCTATATATAGGGGACCATTCTGGCACCGGCTTCACTACTGAGCAGCGGCTGCAACGAAACAGGACGCAGTCTAACTGTCCAATATCTTTGCTGCAGGCCGTATCTCCGTGCCTCCCCTCTGACACAGCAGACGGCCTCATCCTGCCAGCTACCTAGCAGAGTATACTGCGCATACTCAGCAGGCTGACTGCGCTTCCCTGGGCTACGGCGCCTGCGCTTGCTCAGCTGGAGAGGCATCTAGATATAGGGGACCATTCTGGCACCGGCTTCACTACTGAGCAGCGGCTGCAACGAAACAGGACGCAGTCTAACTGTCCAATATCTTTGCTGCAGGCCGTATCTCCGTGCCTCCCCACTGACGCAGCAGACGGCCTCATCCTGCCAGCTACCTAGCAGAGTATACTGCGCATACTCAGCAGGCTGACTGCGCTTCCCTGGACTACGGCGCCTGCGCTTGCTCAGCTGGAGAGGCATCTATATATAGGGGACCATTCTGGCACCGGCTTCACAACTGAGCAGCGGCTGCAACGAAACAGGACACAGTCTAACCATCCAATATTTTTGCTGCAAGTTAGTTTTCATTCTTTTCACTGCGTCCTATGCTATTGTTGCGGCTGCTGCTTACAAGTGTGTCTCTTGTTTTTGGTCCGTTTTCTGCGATGCCCACCTCGCTAAAGAAATTGACCATCTGGAATCGCTGCTTAACGATAAGCTTGATGCACTTGTCGACAGTCTGGCTGCCTAGACTGGGAAGAGGCTTGAAGACCAGGGAATTGGCAACCTTGCTTCTCAAGCTGAAAGCGTGCGCTTCATGAGCGAACAGTGTGACACATTCAAAGCGACATTCAGTGAACTGGTAACTACTAACAAAGCGTTAACTTCTCAGAATCAAGCATTAACCAAGAGAATCGCAGACTTGGAACAGTACAGCAGAATGAATAACATCGAAATTAAAGGCATTCCATCATCACAAGGAGAGGAATGCTCTGCGATATTGAAGAAGGTTGCCGATGCAATTGAGTGTCTAATTTCTTCTGGAGACATTGACGTAGTTCATCGTGTGGCCAGCAAGGTGTTGGACAGGAACATCATTGTTCATTTTTGTTCACGTATCAAGAAGAATGAATTTCTTTGCAAGGGTCACAAAACTCGTCTGCGATGCTCCCAGATTGGCTTTTTTGGTAGCACTGATAATCCCATTTACATTAACGAACACCTCACAATTGACAACAAACGTTTATTCAGCAAGGCCCTTGCACTGAAAAAAGAGAACAGCTGGCAATTATTATGGACTGAAAATTGCCAGATTAAAGTCCGTAAATCAAATGATAGGAGGGTCTTCCAAATAAACTCGGCTGATTTTAGCATCTTTGCGCAGGCGTAGCTTATTACTACATTTCGTGTCCTGCGAACTGATTGCACGCACGTCCCTGAATACTTTTCATCATGCCTTTGCTATCACCAGCCAAAGTCAAACCATTGCTCACATCTTCTAATATCTCTATTCTTCATATCAATGCACGAAGTTTGCGCAAGAACCATGATACCACTTCTGCATTTACTGACTCACTTAATCATTCGTTTTCATTTATTTGCATTTCGGAAACATGGCTTGACAATGCTGATAGCAATTTATACGATTTTCGTTCATACCAAGCAGAATACCACCATCGTATTTCGGATCAATACGGTGGTTCCGCCATATTTGTTTCACCTCATATAAAATATAAGCGTAGGCTTGATCTTTTTCTTAATGTAAATCACTGTGAATCGGTATGCATTGAAACTGACTTACAGCTGAATTCTCATAATCGTAACAGTTTTATTCTTGGTTGTGTATACCGCTCCCCTTCTTCATCTATTTCCAATTTTCTGGGTGAACTCTGCATAGATTTGAAAGAAAAACAAAATTCTCTTGAACATAAGCAAGTCCTAATTGTCAGTGATATTAACATCAACTTACTTGATGTCAACAATGGAAGTGTAACAGCTTATACAGACTGTCTTGCTGGTTTCGGACTGGAATCATTAATTATCTCTCCTACTAAGTGTTCTACTCATGGCACCAACACGCTTCTTCACCATGCTCTAACTAACATCGCGCCAACTCCAAACTCTGGTGTCACAGATACTCAGATCACAGACCATTTCCCGATATTCGTCTCCTTTCAGGCCAAAATACCTCAGTCCGAACCTTGCTACTTTTCCTCCAATTTTGACCGAGATAGCTTTGTTAGCACTATAACAACTACTGATTGGTCTGTAATTAACTCCCTGCACGATCCCGATGAAGCTCTTGAAAAATTTTGTTCCATCTTTTTACAGGCCGTTCACGCTAACACTACTACTGTCAGATGCAAGAAACATTTTAAGTTTCCCAGTAACCCTTGGGTAACGAGAGGTTTACTGACTAGTATGAGAAAAAAAGAAAACCTATACAAAAATACTAAAAAGAAACCTTTTACTGTACGCTTAGCAGCATGCTATAAAAATTATTGCAACATTCTGAATAACTTGCTAAAGCAGTCTAAACAACAGTATTACGACCATGAATTTACAAAACACAAGAACAATTCCAAAAAAACAATGACAACTTCTTAATGCGTACATGAACTTACCTAAGTCCGGTAATACTACTGATAAAATAAAATACAACAATAAAACTCATACTGATTCTTCTAGCGTAGCAAGTAGTTTGAGCGACTACTTCTATAATATATACAGAAGTCGTCATACGACTACTACTTATCCCATTTATCACTGCAATCTTTATTTTTTTCTCTTTCCCATAACTGCAGATGAGGTATATTCCATGGTATTAGTTCTAAAGAATACTAGCCCTGGCTTAGATAACATTTCTTTATTTCGTCTAAAACTTGTTGCGCCGCCTATTTCTGATACACTTTGTATTATAATTAATAATATTTTAAAATGTAGTATTTTTCCCACTTCGCTTAAAAGGGCTAAGATTATTCCTGTACATAAGAAAGGTGATAAAATGGCGGTGTTTAACTATTGTCCTATTTCTATTCTGTCGTCGATTAGTAAAGTGGTTGAGAAGTTATTTTGTAAGCGCCTAAACAATTACTTTAAAAAATTTAATTTCACGCAATCCTCTCAATTAGGTTTTCGCACTGGCAGTTCGACTAACTTAGCTTTAATATCTCTAACTGACTACATTCGTAATTCGACTGATACGGGTAACTTCGTTGGTTTGGTACTCTTGGACTTCACTAAAGCTTTTGATACAATTAATCATAATATACTTTTTACTAAGCTAGAAGCCCTGGGAATGACCGGTCCAGTACTAAACCTCCTAAAATGTTACCTACATGATAGCGAACAAAGTTTTTTTTTTTGAGGTGCTTATTCTGATACTGAAGTTATTATTAAAGGGACCCTGAAACGCTTTTGACGATTTTCTACAAACGTACTGAGTCGTTAGAGTAGGTCCTTCTGATCATTAATTGACACATCTAAGTGCTCCGCGTAAAGCGTGTAATTTATTATAAGGTTTTAAAAATGCAAATCGCTGCCGATCGCAGCACACTGCTCGGTGGAATTTTAAGCCACCCCGACCCATATGACCGAAATCACCCATATGACGTCAGTGGGGTGAGCTATCCGACTGGCTGACCAGGGCGCGTGATCGATAATTTTTTCAACTTTCTAGTAAACAAATGATCTTCGTAATAGTTGGAATGTTAGTTAATTTGTTCTTATAAAAAGAAAGTAACATAAAGAGAATGCACAAGGAACATTTTTCAGTACACTTAAGCACTTCCGGCATACAGCAAGTGTCGTCTGCTTGTGTTACAACGTACTCCATTTTGAAGAGAGCTCCGCAGTCAGAGTCGGTCTCAGTCTTTTTGCGAGCACTATAATTCGACTTTGTTGCCTTGTGGACTGCAAACGTAGCGACTGGCAATATGTCAAGCTGCGACATCGTGTCCCTCTGCAAGGCAGCGTACGAGCGAACTGGCTGCTGCGCATCAGACTGCCGCTATCCAATCGGCCCCAGGATTTGCGCGTTTGTGGTTGTCACTTTACACCGGAAGTTTACTAACGCATAGCGTTTCGAGAGTCCGGTATTAGGGCAAATGCAAGCGCAAGAGGACAGGGTCTGGCCGCTAGACTGTGCCGTAATGGGATAAGCCATGAGATGAGCAGAAGGGCAAATGTGAATGGTCTGCATGGTGCAGCCACCTGGTGGCACAGAGCTCAACCATACACAGTAGCAGCAACGAAGTGTATTCTTCTTTGCTGCTGGTGTGCATTTTTCGCAGGAGTGTAATCATCAACACGTTTTTATATATGTTTAAAATGTTTAACACTTTGTTTGGCTGGTTAAGCGCTGCGCCAACAAGTGTCTGGACCGTGCGACCGATCAGGCCGCTCACGTACGTCTACGCTAAAGTTCCTTCATCAGCTTGAGTTTATGCCTTCAGTCATTCGCCGAAATGACCAGCTTGCCTGTGGTTACCGGAATACCACACACGTTCGGCGCTACGACAGAATGCTCGCAACGCACGCTGCTTCGATAGCTGTCGCTTGGGGTCGACGGCCAAGCGGCTAGCGGAGAGGTCTCACGCGGGCGGGCTCCAAAACAACCGAAAGTGGACGATGTGACGCCGCATCGTGATGCAGAACCAGTGAAGGCGGAGCTTAGCCCCGCTCGCTCGGCGAACGAGTTGAGGAGGAAAAGCATGGCTAGGGAGGAGGGTAACTTCTAATCGCTTGTAGCTCCATTAATACGTAACGGTTCACTTTAATTGTGGTGCGAATGTTGTACTTAAGCTGTACCCTACGCGTCTACAAAATTTGTCCGAACTGTTTCAGGCGCCCTTTCACCAAGGTGTACCACAGGCCTCCATATTAGGTCCCTTACTGTTCTCTATTTATATTAATTATTTACCCACGTGTCTTTCGGCACATTGTGCACTATATGCAGACGATACTACTATCTCGATGCGTGACAATTCTTTAACAACCTTAATCCTTAAACTAAACAATGAGCTTGACCATATTGTTGCTTGGTATTCGTACAATCATTTAATTATCAATCCTTTAATATCTCAATTCATGATTTTTCGACCTAGCCAAAGAATACTACCTGGCTTGCCTGAGATAACTCTAGATGGTCATCACATTCCCGTCTCCGACTGTATATCATTTTTGGGCATCAAATTAGATTCTAACCTTAAGTTTTCTCTACACATTACCTTCATTAAGCAAAAGTGTACCTTCAGTATTAGAGCATTAATCAAATCAAGAACTTATTTCTCTAAAGACGCGTTATTAGCATTATACCTTGCCTTCATTCAGTCACATTAACCACGACATTGTTTCTTGGGGAAACACATATAACTGTCATATCTCGTCTATTCAGTGCTTACAAAACCAAGCAATATGCATTATCACTAACAGTGGGTTTCTCACAAGTGCTACTCTACTACTTCGTGAAAATAACATCCTTGTTGTAACGAACTTGTTCAGCTATCATATAATAATTGTTTTATAAATTACTTATTAAACAGCTCTCGTACGAATTCATTCCAGGCACCTCATCAACAACAATAATACCAGGTTTGCACATAACTCCAATTTTCTACTACCTATGGTTCATTCTAACTATGGAAAAATGATGCCATTCACTGCTATAAAACTGTGGAATGGTTTACCTGTCAGCATTAAATCTTCATCCTGTCATACATTTAGTCATGCCCTTAACCTGTTTCATATACGTAACTAAGTTTGCATCATTCATTACACTACATTTGTCATTTGTATGTATTAAGTTTTTTTTATGCAGTATAGGCATCATCTAATAATAATAAGTATAATACCACTTGTTTTCGTTGATTTTATTTTTCTATGTTGTATTTTCATGATTGTGTTTGTTTCTTTTAGTTAGCTTACTCTTTAATACATCTCTACATTATTCACTGAGGGTCCCGTTGCAGTCTTTGACTTTGGGACTTTTGTCTGTATATTGTCTCTTACCAATTCATTGTAGTTAAAGAATAAACTGAAACTGAACTGAACTGATGTGACCAGATTGCTGCTCACTGGCATATGTGAGCCAAAAGAGAGCTTTCGCACAGATTCGCGTGTGCGCTTCCCTATAACACAGAGCAAACCTCAGAGGACAGAGGAAAAAGTGCTCATACCGTGTTTTGTAGTGTTATTTGTGACTGTCTGTTTGTGCTAATACAAATAGTACAGCAAACAAAAATTTGTACAAATAATAATTTATCACGTTTTCGCTGCAGTGCAGTGGTTTTCAGCAACTTTATCTTCAACCAATCATGGACGAGCAAGTGGTGACATTGATTACGGTACAAATTCTTCTGGCCAGCACCACTGGGCAATGATGCAGTCGGCAGCAATGTGGCGACTTGTTTGCACGATTAAGATAATAAATATGTCAGTGCTTTGACCTACGCTAAAAGCATCTCCCACGGTCAGTCATTGCAACCCGTAACAGAAGGATGGTGGCTTGAAAAGTGTTTGAAGGCCTTTCCAACAAAGATACCGTAAAACCTCGTTAATTCGAAGTCATCAGGACTGCAAAAAATCTTCAAATTAAGCAGGTTTTCGAATTGACCGAACGCACACAAAAAATGCAACCCAAGCAAAAAATTTTGCTGCAGGAATACACTAGGTTTATTCGGCGATAACTGGATTCTGGTTTGCCGCATCCTGTAGTTCGAGGCTTCAAGGGTCATGCTTTCTAGTTGGGCAACTACCCGCAGCATTTGAGAATTTTCACCGTGGCACTCAACAAAACTGCAGGTATTGTTCAGCGATCCGATAACTTCCCCAAGAGCGTGTGCTCTGGAGGGCTCGTAAGCGTCGTCGTCGTCGCTGTCATTGCACATGGTGGCATAAGCAGTAGCTTCACTCTCCAAGTCTGAGTAGCATGTTTGTTGATCATTTACAAAGTTCAGGTACTCGGCGAAGCTGACTGCACCGGATTCACTATCCTCTGAGCAGAGTGCATTGATGCGGTCGCAATACTCGGCTCCTTTTTCATCAAGTGCACATGAATAGTCAGCATCAGCATCGACGGTGCTTTCCTTCGAGAAGCCAGCGTGTTCAAAACACCGCATGATCAAAGTGGGCTGCACTTGCTTACATGCATACACAATAAGACATATGGCCTCGAGGAGGTCGATGGAGTACTCCTTGCCATTGTTGTAACAAAGAAGCATGTGCTTGAGCAGGTGGTGGTGGTAAATCTTCCTTGTGTGTTGAATGACGCCTTGGTCCATTGGCTGAGAGATCAACGTGGTGTTCGGAGGAAGAAATGCCATCCTGATAGCTTTCAGATGTGGGATGTCACCATGCGCCAGGCAATTATCAACAATGAAGAGTACATTCCTGCCTGTGGCCATGAACTTGCGGTCAAGCTGCCAAATAATCTTCAAATATTGCACCTGTGGCCCAGGCTTTCCTGTTGTGCCGGTAGATAAGCTCATCCCTTGGCGGCAGCCGTGCATTTTTAAGGCAGCGAGGCTTCCCACTCTTTCCAACTATGAGCAGCGGCAGCTTGTGTTTACCGCACATGTCCGCGCCAAACAGAACGACAATTCTTTCCTTGCCCTGCTTTTGGCCCTTGACAGCGGTGTCCTTCGCTGCAAACGTTTTTGTGGGCAGCATCTTGTAAAAAAGGGCTGCCTCGTCAAGGTTGTACACATCATCTGCACCGTACTCGCTAAGCGATCGAGCCAACATGTGTTTCTTCTAGCTAGTCGTCGACGATGCTCTCGTTTGTGATGCCACTCTCACCACAGACGGCTACGAAGGTCAAATTATTGCGCTCTTTAAAATGGCTGTACCATCCACTGCTACACTTGAACTCTTCATGCCCAAGTTGTAGAGAGACATCAATGGCCTTCTCCCGCAGTATCGTTCCAGTGACGTTCCATTGGCGGGCTGTGTTTGCTTTCTGCAGCCAGCGAAGTAAAGCCGATTCCGCATCTCGGTATGTGGGAGCCCACACTCGCGACCGATTCGAAGAATATGTCTTGTTGCAGGCCTCCAGTACCTTCGACTTGTTCTACAATACTGTGGACAACGTCGAGAGGGGCACGCTGTGCCTTTCAGCCAACTCAGTCTTGGAACACTTGTTCTTACCCGTTTCTTGGATCAAGCACAACTTAAGCTGCAGCGTTAAAGTCTTACACTTTGGCATCTTCGCTCACTGGCACTTCTGCACAGCTCAGAAAAAAAAAAAAAAGGAACACCACGCTAGCTGCAACACCGCTAACCACCGCACACAAAGAAATGGCGCAGGCCGGCGTTGTGCGCACACACGTCGCCGCAGGCGCGGAGAGAGAATGGGCGAATGGCAGCCAGTGGCAGTGGCATGGAACACGCGCTGACACTGCGACTGAGAGGAGCGTGCGGAGTGGGGGACGAGAACATGTGACAAAAACCAGTATGCCCACTGTGTTGCAGTGAAGCACATCTCCTCCTCTGCAGGCGTGCATTTTGACGGTGCACAGGGCGTACTGTGGACTGGTTTTTGTGCTAGCAGTACTATGGGTCGAGCGTTTCATCTATAAATAATCGCGATTGCTATGTGGCGTCGCCTCGCGGCTCCAAATAGCCGTCGTTTCGTCGGGTTTGCGGTGAAATGGGTATCGGGAATTGCCACATAGCACTCCGAATCTTCGAATTAACCGAAATGATGTAGGCCACCGGTTCGAATTATCTGGTCATATTTACACTGAAAAATATGGGACTGCAGAAAACCTTCGAATTATCCAGAATTTCAAATTAACCGAGTTCGAATTAACAAGGTTTTATTGTACAATGCACGGCTCGGCCTCAAGATAATTCGCAGTGGCTGACCGATAATGAAGACTCGATGAGGACTGCTTAAAGCTAGAAATATTGGACAATTTACAGATTCAGTGACTTGTTCCGCCAAGTGGCTGAAAAAAATGTGACACATTCTCGGATGGTCACTTTCGGGGATAATTTCTCTGGTATCGCATGACTAGCACCAGACGCATTGGCATCTATGAGCATTCATGGCCCATTGCCAAACACACTGTGTTATCTAGGATCACTGTCACCTGTCGATGCCGTCCACTGCTATGAAACAAAGTTTTTTCGAAAATGATTTTCTGTGCATACGGCCCAAGTTTGCCAACATGTTGCTGCACGCAGATACGAAAATAGGCCCAATATTTCAATTTTCAATTTTTATTTTCTGTATTCCGGACGATTTTTTGAGCCTATATCTCTGAAATTTGGTTACAAAATGCAGCATAGTTCTTCCTTTATCGTGATCTAAACATGTGAATCCGCTAGCATTGCCCTTTAAATTAGGGGCAAATCACATCTGATTTTTGTCGCGTTTAACTATATAACTACATGCTCTGCCAGCACCATTTTGGTATCATTCAAAAGCTGATGTTTCTGGCTTTCTTTATTCGTCGGTCGGCAACGTTGCCAGTGCTGAGTTCACGAAAAAAAAAAAAAAAAAAAACGAAAAAAGAACAGCAAACGAAATTCACTGCGCACACTATTATTGGCCAGTTTGAGCATGTGACCAAGATGGCGAATCATGATTGGCTCCAAGGACCATGAGCGCTCAAACGACGAAAACAGCCGCCACTTTGTCTTAGTCCAGCGACTGTGGTGTTGGATATGCTGGAGGTCCGAGGAAGTTTTGGTGCATGAATCGTTACAAGCGGAAATGTACAAGACGCAATAAACTTCCGAAAGTGATTTCGTCGTTGCAGTTGGCACAGGATACCCAGCATCTTGCCGCTGAAGTTGTACCACCGCCAAACGTCGATGCCTCAACAGCTTTGCCGGATCACGCATACCCACCTGCCGGTTACACTTGTGTAAGAATTGAACACGGTTGTCGTAACTGGAGAGGAAGTGGATAAGATAAGAGCCCATGAGAAAGCCATGCTCGACAAGATTGCATCTACAACGGCCCCGGAGCTAAAGATTGGGTGTTTTGCTGATGATCCCACCGCTGATAGTGCAACAATCTCGGCCGCGAAGCCCGCTGCTCCGTCCGTTGTCATCGGGCTTATAGCAGTGAACAATCTTCTTGGCGTATTCTCGTGCAATACATGCGGTGGTTCTGCGTAGCTGGTGTGGAGCGATCAGGATTACGGTCTCACTACTAAACTGACTGTGGTTTGCAAGATCTGCGGTGAAGTTGAGTGGGGATGGAGCTCACAGGAAATTGAGGGCCCGGAAACATGTAATATTTTTGAAGTGAACGTACCCGCAGTGCATGGTATGTCGTCGACGGGCAATGGCCATACGGCCATGAATTATACCGGGCCGTTTTTCCAACTTTCTTTCAATATATCAGTTGTAAAATGTTTTTTGTTGTTTTATCAAAACCACAATTTTGATGATGATGCCGTATTGAAGGTGCATTATCTCTGCTTCTACTTGCGCTATCACTGTAATTCTTTCTTTTTTTTCAGAAAGAAAAATTTACGAAACAACTTTGTTGCATTTATTAGAAAATAAAAAAAAATTTATTTTTTCGCAGTTAGATGAATTTCTCTCACTGAAGTTTGCAACATTCTCATTCGATATAATATTGGGTTAGAACCCCATACTTGCTTATTTGTACTCTTTGTTAGTTCCACATCATTTTCGTATGTCAATATTTATTATGCCGTGTATAGTTTGGTGGATAACTCACCTCCAAGCAAATTATGCAATAAAGCTGAATTTCTTTAATTTCTGGGAAGGTATTTACTCTGCAAAAAAACTGGATGTATATTTAAATCTAGCACACTGAAATACATAAACTGAGCATCATCATCATCATCATCAGCTTGGTTATGCCCATTGCAGGGCAAAGGCCTCTCCCATACTTCTCCAACTACCCTGGTCATGTGCTAATTGTGGCTATGTTGTCCCTGCAAACTTCTTAATCTCATCCGCCTACCTAACTTTCTGCCGTCCCCTGTTACGTTTCCCTTCCCTTAGAATACAATCCGTAACCCTTAACCACCGGTTATCTTCCCTCCTCATTACGTGCCCTGCCCATGCCCATTTCATTTTCTTGATTTCAACTAAGATGTCATTAACTTGCGTTCATTACCTCACCCAATCTGTTCTCTTCTCATCCCTTAACGTTACACCCATCATTTTTCTTTCCATAGCTCGTTGCGTCGTCCTCAATTTAAGTAGAACCCTTTTCGTAAGCCTCCAGGTTTCTGCCCCGTACGTGAGTACTGGTAAGACACAGCTGTTATGCATTTTTCTTTTGAGGAATCGTGGCAACCTGCTGTTCATGATTTCAGAATGCCTGCCAAACGCACCCCAGCCCATTCTTATTCTTCTGATTATTTCAGTCTCATGATTCAGATCCACGGTCACTACCTGCCCTAAGTAGATGTTTTCCCTTACCACTTCCAGTGCCTCGCTACCCATCGTAAACTGCTGTTCTCTTCCGAGACTGTTAAACATTATTTTAGTTTTCTGCAGATTAATTTTTAGTCCACCCTTCTGATTTGCCTGTCCAGGTCGGTGAGCATGCATTGCAATTGGTCCCCTGAGTTACTAATCAAGGCAATATCATCATCGAATCACAAGTTACTAATGTATTCTCCATTAACTCTTATCCCCAATTCTTCCCAATCCAGGTCTCTGAATACCTCCTGTAAACACGCTGTGAATAGCATTGGAGAGATCGTATCTCCCTGCCTGATGCCCTTCTTTATTGGGATTTTGTTGCTTTCTTTATGGAGGACTATGGTGGCTGTGGAGCCACTATAGATATCTTTCAGTATGTTTACATAGGGCTCGTCTACACCCTGATTCCGTAATGCCTGCGTGACTGCTGAGGTTCCGATTGAATCACATGCTTTCTCGTAATAAATGAAAGCTACATATAAGGGTTGGTTATAGTCCGCACATTTCTCTATCACCTGATTGATAGTGTGAATATGGTCTATTGTTGAGTAGCCTTTACGGAATCCTGCCTGGTCCTTTGCTTGACAGAAGTCTAAGATGTTCCTGATTCTATTTGCGATTACCTTAGTAAATAGTTTGTAGGCAACTGACAGTAAGCTTATCGGTCTATAATTTTTCAAGTCTTTGGCGTCCCCTTTCTTATGGATTAAGATTATGTTGGCGTTCTTCCAAGATTCCGGTGTGCTGGAGGTCATGAGGCATTGCGTATATAGGGTGGCCAATTCTAGAACAACCTGCCTACCATCCTTCAACAAATCTGCTGTAACCTGATCCTCCCCAGCTGCCTTCCCCTTTTGCATAGCTCCCAAGGCTTTCCTTACTTCTTCTGGCATTACTTGTGGGATGTCAAATTCCTCTAGACTGTTCCCTCTTTCCTTATCTTCGTGGTTGTCACCGGTACTGTATAAGTATCTATAGAACTCTTCAGCCACTTGAACTATCTTATCCATGTTAGTAATGATAGCACTGCTAGGCTTGCCTCACTAGATAACGTTCTAGCGTTAAACATTGCCAGGTTCAGATTCCAATGGCGGCCTGTCCTGATCCAGGGATTCTTAGCACCCTCTGCTGTGTCATAGGTCTGACCGCTGCTGTGGTCAGTTGCTTCGCAGCTGCTAGGGACCGAGGGCTGGGTTTTGATTGTTGTATTCATATAGGAGGTTATGGCCAAGACTGCACCAGGGTGGCCAATCCTGCTCTGGTGAGGGAGTGCATTACCGGTTCTGGTCTCCAGGATCAGGCCGCACTCCAGGCCTGTTTATGCAATTTTATCAACACCCAATTTTTTTTTTAGTCCAGTGGAAAATTGCGCGGCACCAGGATTCAAACCACGGTCCTCTTGCACGCGAGGCGGATGCTCTACCTCTATGTCATTGCTGCATTTATTTGTCATGCCGATTTTGCATTAGCCCGCAGTGTGCTCAACTGTGGCTGGCACATTTGCAAGAGATGTTCAGCGCTGTTCGATCTCCCGAACCAGGGTGCAGCCATGCAAGACACTACCTTGTCAGCAGCTCTGACTGGCATTTGAAACACCGAACAGTGCACCCAGTCTGACATGAAAACAGGCACTCTGCCTTCGTGGAAGGGACACTCGAGAAACAAGCGTGGGCGCACTCCCTGCATGCAGCTCACCTCTGTGGTGGGGCACTCGAGCAAGTACTCGGCCAGCCGATGAGGGTGTGCAAACAGCACCTGGCTTGCAAACCAGAGCCGCACATTGCGAGAATGCCGCAGGTGCACGCACAGCACCTCGTACCAGTCTGAGGCAGAACCCCTGCACAAAAAATACATGGGCGTCACAGCAATCGTCGTCTACTCTCTGGCCCGACCACGATGGTCCACCCTCACATGAGAGTGCAAAAAAACGTTTTAATTAACTGTGTGTAAAATTATCGAATGCATCAAGAATTTAATAAACAATCGCTTATTGCATCAACACTGTCACAAGTAAAGGCATCTTGGCTGCCTAAAAGTAGATGCGCCAGGAGGCAACCATCAGCAGTGGGTGACGTGGCTAGAGCGACTCCAGCTGGAGGTAGCCAGACCATGTCTGCCATGCTCTGTTGTCGAGCAAATAATGAAGCAAAAGGAAAAGTTAAACACAACTGGCATTTTCTCCAGCCACAACTCGTTCCACGAGCATACAGACCAGCTGACTATGAACCGAATCCCTTTCCTGGCGCTGGATCAGTCTAAAGAAAGAAGGTTGAACTAATGAAGCAACAGGGATGCGCGTGATCGTTGAATAAATAGTGACATAAAAATTGTGTTGGGCATTATAAATAAAATAAAATATCATAATAAAAACAATCAACTACGCCCTGCCTACTGCAATAGATGGTGACAACTGAATTAATTTTGAGTTAATCGCACGGGCACTGAATCGATGAAAAAACTGGCCTCCACACCCCAGGAGATGCTGATAACTACCGCTATCCAAAAGGAGTGAAAAAATTGACCACAATTCCACAGCGTGGAGATGGAATGGCAGCGAAAGATGACGACAGTCAAAGCTCGCAAACGAAAAGCAAAGTGTTTCACATCCACAGCGGGTCGGCCTGAAGATAGTGCAATATCGAGCCAACCCGCGGCGGAGGTGAAGCAGGCGTTAAGAACCCCGCATGCGTGGGCCAATCCTGAAAGTGGTGCGATGCCGGGCCGACCCGCGGTGGAGATGAAGCAGGCATTAAGAACTCCTCATACGTAGGCCGATCCCGAACATATTCCAATACCACGCCCACCGGGACGGAGGTGAAGCAGGCGTTAAGCGCTCCCCTCATGTGGATCCATCCCGAAGGTAGTGCAATGCCGGGCCGACCCGCGGTGGAGGTGAAGCAGGCGTTAAGCACTCCCCATATATGGGCCCATCCTGAAGATTCCGAAGGTCGTGTTATAGGTTCCCAAGTCCACAGGGGTATGTGCCATTGATCTTCGACCCTTTTTGCACTATCACCAGGATCGGCCCACATAATGATTTTTTTCTGTTAACGCACGCCAAAAAAAACTGCGGAAGTTAGTCGTACACTGCTTTTGCTGTAAAAGGCAGCAAAATGTTGGCCGCCGAGTACACTGATTTGTCGACGCTTTCGAAATGTATGAGGAGTGGTGCCTTGGCCGGATAAGTAAAAAGGGGGGGGGGGGGCCCTCCGGGCCCCCCCCCTTGGATACGTGCCTGGTCTGAGCCCATTATGCGTGTCTATGCCAATGTATCCAAATCATTAGGGCTCTTGCGCCGGAACTTGCACAGCACTGTTACATCTGCCTTGCATAATCTGGCTTACTTAAATGTTTTTGCGATCTCAGCTTGAGTACGCATCTCTCATTTGGTCTCCATACCAGCAATACCTACCGTATTTACTCGATTCTAATGTGCCATCGATTGTAACGTGCACTGTTTTCCGTGACAGAAAACAAAAACCGCCCTTAATTGTAACGCGCACCCATTTGCCGTGACTTAAGTAAAGAAAGTCCTTTACAGTACCGCACACCTCATTCTTTCAGACAGAAATAGAACTTTCTCTCATTTGAAAAAAACAAGGATTTACTCCCAATGCACTAAAGTTGCGATAAATAAAAGAAAGTCACAGTTTTTCCCGAACAGTGAAGCATTGGTTACAATAGGAAATTAGTGGACAGCTACACGAAAAGTAAGGATAGTAGTCTTATTGGCCGCATAAATTTTTAAACATGGGTTAACTAAATTAACAAGCATGGTGTCACGCGCGCACAAGCAAACATGAACCCGACTCACTCAATGACTGCGGAAACTATCAATATGCTGGAGTGAGGAAGTGCTGTAGCAGGAGCGAGGGAATTAGCCTTTGCGTGGCCCCTTGCTTCAATGTGAAGTAAGCGACAAGAACACAGCGCAGTGTGCCTAGATGCGCAGACTCTTGTCTCCGTCACAGATCGCTTTCAAGATAGGGGCCGCGCGGCCGCACCACACTTAGCACCCACTGGTGTAGAACGTCTCTCTTGTTTGCCCCAGTCCCGCACAGAAGTGTCAGGAAATCAGAATGCCTGTAACGTGGTCCACTTTCCATCCGTCTCCACACAGTGATCGCTTTCATTTTAAATGTGGCATCGGGATGAACTCGGCATGTCTTCGCAGTCTGCACTTCTATGCTGATAGAGCAATTGCAGAAAACGGGAAGACCGGGAAGATGGACTGTGTGCTAACCCAAGCCAAACAAAACATTGCCTGAGCACACGTACTACAGCACATGGAAGAAGCTATGGCAGCTAGAGGCCAAGCGCGTACGAGGTGGCCATCTCGAAATGCCGATAGCAATATGGTAACGCAGATTTAGAGTCGTACTTGATTGTAATGCGCATGCAAATTTTGGACCTGTTTTATCAGAAAAGAAGTGTATGTTAGATTCGAGTAAATATGGTAACTGAAGCGTTGGAAATCATTCAGAATAGGGCAAGTCGTTTCATTGCTTATAATTACAGCGCCCAGTCTAGCATAATGCAGATCAAAACCAAACTATTGTTGCAGTCATTGAGTACTCGCCGTGACATTGCATTGCTGTTGTTATTCCATAAATTCATTCACTCTTCTAGATTATCCCTACCATGCTTGAAACACCACGCATTCACATAGCACAGACTGCACAATAATTTCAGCTATGCCCGTGTAGACGGCGCGATGCGAGCATTTGACTTTTCACCACTGCCTTGTGCTATCTGTCTCCGGAACAGTCTTACGGAAAGCATTGCTTTGCTCAGAAATCATGATAACTTTTGTAGTAATTTCGTCAAACATTTTTCTCCACACTGTGCATTTTCTACCGTGTTCCAGCGCGTGATCATGCTCTGTGATTCACTTGTGCCTGCCTCAGTATTCGTGTAGCACTGACTCATAGCGCTGGTCAGGTGTCCTCGTGCACAGCGCACAAAATTGTGTGCTGTGTGAAACAAGACAATTACAACAGCTCGCGTACGGCGCTGTCATCGGAAGTGCGCCGCGCCGCAAGAAAAGCAAGGAGAAATATAAAATGAAGGCAGGGCCCATGATGTATGCATCACGTGATCCTTGAGGTCTGATATGGGAGAACGCAGGGAAGAAATTTCGCTCGCGGAGGCTGGACGGGGCCAGTGGAGAGAGCGTTATGTTGGCGGTAATGCTCGCCTCTTGAAGTCATGTGTTCGTGGCACTGAAATATTTCTACTTTGGCAATTAATGAGCCGATCTGGAAAAAAATATTGTGGCAGAACGCTCCCTAGAGGACAAGTAACAACTTCCAGTGCATAATCAAAGTTTTCTGTGTGGCCCGGTGAGGGGCCCTTCAAGAGACAGCCTTTTGAATACCCGCCGTGGTTGCTCAGTGGCTATGGTGTTGGGCTGCTGAGCACGAGGTCGCGGGATCGAATCCCGGCCACGGCGGCCGCATTTCGATGGGGGCGAAATGCGAAAACACCCGTGTACTTAGATTTAGGTGCACGTTAAAGAACCCCAGGTGGTCGAAATTTCCGGAGTCCTCCACTACGGCGTGCCTCATAATCAGAAAGTGGTTTTGGCACGTAAAACCCCATAATTTTTTTTAGCCTTTTGAATAAGGCTGTCTGCTACTGTGAAGACACACTGGACACGCATTTGCAAAAGGGTCCTGCTTGACATGGGTGTCTACCAAGTTGACATTCCCAAATTCCCCGAGTTTTCCAGGGTTTCCCTGAGTGCCTTTGCAAAATTACGAGTGACACACAACTTTGTTTTACGTGAAGATAGGCTGACACTATGTCGCCCGATGCTGTCACTCTCCAGTAAGTGTGGTAAAAATGACTTAATTCAATTTGAATAGTAGGGAGCATCATTTATAGTATTATTCAAAAAAGATTGAAGCGAGGCGTTAGTAAAATGCACAGCGAATAAAATATCTTTGAAAGAAATGGTAGAACTCATTGCAAATCGAGTGGAACATTCTCAAATACGAATAAAACAAGATGCATACATAAGCACATGTTTTCGAATATCTACTTCACTCAGGAATTATGATCAACTGTTGATACGTATGTGTGAAACATAGGTGGTGCTTGAGACTCCACTGAAAGCAAATCAAGGTGATAGAAAGACTCTTTGACGACTTTATGATGAGTCATTATAATTACAGAGTAACTAAATATTTGAATATTGTAAAGTAAGTGATTGTACGTTTCTTCATAAAAAGGATTAAATCCCTCGCTCAAATTACATGCACAAGTTATTTATTAACCTCAAGCATTTCAAGAAAGAAAAGAAATATATATTTCAAGGTTGCTACCGACATGCCCCACATCAAGTGTCATGTAAAACATGGTAGTGCCTTCAACAAAGCGATACTCCGTAACGATACATATCACTCAGAAGCAAAATGGAAGTAATTTAGGTTATCAGAATCTTCAATTTGCCGTAAGCTTAACCTTCATGCTCTATTCCTTGCTATCACTGCACAGAAATGGCAAAAACAGGTTGCATCTACAAATGTGGACGCCGTGACTGAAGGTTGTATGAGCTACTTTCATCAATTTATAGCAAGCTCTCTTGTGCGAGGCGAGGCCCGAACTTTGTTACAAATTAGATTCTCAACATCTGGTGTGTCAACCTCAACTCTCCTGACATACTCTCAGCCCGCGCACAACGCCTCAGTGTTGCGTTTCACTGCTTTAAAGAGTTTATTTTGGTTTGGATGAGGGACACCTGCACTCCGGCATCAGCCAACACTTCGTTTTTTGAGCTCAAGCTATTTGAAAAAGTGGCAACAGGCTTTCTTTCCCGTTCATTCCTCAATGCATAGATCCTTTCTGTTCTCGCCCTCCTTCCACCACACGTTCGCCCCACGGACCATTTGAAGCATTTTCTTCATCAGCTGTACAGTGCACATACGATTTTTCGGACTCCCTAAGGGCTGCATGAACGTCCGTAAAATTGGGCAGTCCGAAAAAATGAATGCATGTCTTTTACTGCCATTAAAGGCTGAAATCGGCACAGGCACAACCGAAATGGCCTACCAGCACGCTTATTAGGCATATCAGTGCCTGTACTGTGACAGGAGCTGGCGGATGGACGCATGTATAATTAATGAATAGATACTGGGTCCAGTGACAATTGCCCCTTCCCGTGCTTGTTACGCTTCACCGCGTAACACTTCTGTATTGAGGCAAAGCTTACGTTTGGAAACCGGCATTATGCAACGCGTCGTACTTTCTGAGCTTCGAAGCCAATCGCGAGGACCACAAAGATGGAGTCGGTGCCATTGCTTACAGCGGCGAATTCTTTCAATGAAAAACACGGCGCCGAACGGCAAGAAGCTTAATATTGAACGTTGAAGCAGCTAGGCCTAGTGTTTGCGACGGCGGCAGTGGTGGCTTTCATTAATGCCATTGTGGACCTGCGGTCACAGCAAGAAGTCCGGAAAATCGGACGGCGAAGGGCTCTTGCGTCCGAAATTTCAGACGTTTTTAGACATTGACTCTATGGAGTACGTGATGGTGCCACAGAGCCGTTGGGCGTCCGGAAAGTCGGCCATTGACTGTACACTGGCAACTTCTCCAGCACGACACAGCATCAAAAGACTATTTGTTACGATCCCTCTCTGTTGCGCGAGCCAGCATTACTGCGACTTTCGTTCCCCTTCAATAAAATTACAGCTAATTTTCCCTGATAGAAGCACAAATTCCCTGAGTTTTCCCTGAGTACTTTCAGATGATTAAAAACCCCTGAGAATTCCCGGTTTTCCCGGTTGGTAGACACCCTGTTGATATACAACAGCACGAGCCTCTTAACATGAATTTAAGGGGCGCAATTGACCCGGTTGTCGATTGAAAGTCACAACAATAAGCAAGCACTTTCAAGTGGCTGGCTTTGTGCATAATGCTGAAGCTTTTGAAGCTGATGAGAAGAGAGTTCGTTGTTGAAGCAGTCAACACTGACATGTGGTCCAGCTTCACCGATAGCAACTCTGTTTCTCCAATAGACACCTTTGAAGACTATGCCAGTGAGAATGAGCTGGTTGCCTGTGAGGAAGTGAGCACTAACAATGTGATTGCCACAGCGGTGTGCAGTGGCACGGAGCTTGCTACTGAAGACAGATCTGACGATGAAGACCCCACACCAGATATGCCTTGCAAATAGATGCTTGAACAAAGTGAAAATGTACTGCACCCAAAACAGTTTTGGCGACAAAGCATTTCAGTGCGTAACCCTTGTCAAATATGAAATCCTTCAAGGTGCAGTAAAAAAACTACAGCTAGAAAATCATAGCATTCTACCAGTGATAAGGCACTTGTGAAAATAACTTATTTTTCGTGCTTAGTTGGGATTATTTTTTTTGTGTGTGTGTGTGGGAAATAAATTGTGTTGGAAAGGCAGGTTGCCTGCTTGGCATGCATAAGAGCCTAAAATGTGGTGTCTTGATTATAACATGGTATCCCTAAAGGCGTGGACTTTTTGCAACTCCTGCGGCCTGTGTCATGACAGTCTATGCTCTAAATATAAATGCTTGTTTTGTGCCTCTAAATATAAATGCTTGTTTTGTGCATGCAACTTCTCCCTGCCATAATTTGTGAGACAGATGCCTTTATTTAAGGGGTGTGGGAAAACAAAATGTAATGACTATGAGTAATGATGAGTAAATGTAATGTAATGATGAGTAATGATGTATCAGATACTTTCAGGCCAACCACCAAAGTTTGACCTTGAACACCAAGCTTTTTGAGAAAAAAATATCAGTTTCAGTCTTCAAAGTTTCGAATATTTCTGGGTTATACTATGTCGACTGGGTTCATTACACGATGGGCCGATGATGGGTAGAGCGCTCGTGCATCTGCGGCGCGCGATGCTGTTGGCAATCCTGCTGCCTACGTCCAGGCGTTCTTCCTCATTACAATGTATTTAATTTGTGCCGTCTGGATCGTTCTGTATTCCAACAAAAAATTAAAACTGCAATTTTACTCAGTTTTGCCGGTTTGCCGGTGTCGAAAGCACTCAAAGTTTTCAAATATTAGAAACATTGGTTATTTTGGCAGTCACACCACTTCATTGTCTTGCCCTACACACAATCTGAATGCTCAGATCATGCAATGTGCTTTTGAAAAAAAAAAAAAAAAAGAAGAAATCTGTTGACTGGTGACTTCTAGCTCAGGTGGTCTAGATCGATATTTTGCCAAAATGCTAGAAAACTTTCGGGAAGAAAAATAAATGTGGAGAATGAGTTCTGAACATCGATAAACATGTGAAATTTTGTTCAACTATATATACGTGCAGTCAAAAACACGGCGGTTGATTTGGCATGGAATGATCCACAATCTTGTCCAGTCAGGGAAAATTACAACTACCAATATGGTAGTTGTAATTTTGCTTGCATACTCGTACTCGTACTTTACTTTTACTCGTACTTGCATCATGATTGCACTCGCGTAATGATCGCACCCCTGAATTTTGTCATCAAAATTCGATTTTTTTCCTTTCCTGTGTAGTGATCACACCCTGCACATGTCGCAGCGATATGTCGTGTGCCAAGTTTAGCTAATGATGATCGCGCTTACCATCTGTCGAATGCTACGTGAATGACTCTTGAAGACATGCCAAGTGGTCTGCATGCACTCAACATACTTAAGCAGATGCCCCATTTCATTCCTTTCATCACTTTACGCACTTCCATGAAAAAAAAAAGCTATAACCAAACTTGCCTCGGCTTTATTACTTGAAGGCTTCATAATGGTTTTCGTCAACAACAACAACATAAAGGGCGCCTTTTGATTCTTCTTGTCTGTACTCGTGGGCACGCAACAAATCGCGAGCGGCAACGACAGTGGCCATGTTTACGCTGATACGTTAGAAGTGTACCCTATTCATACGCCGACGCTTGTAACGCAGCTAAGATATTCGCCCACCTTGAGAGGAAACATGCCGTATTAGGATAGCAGTGAAGAGAAATGCCCCAGTTTCCGCAGCATGCCTGATTTGTGTTTCTATGTCACTGGCAGCGCGCACATCTCTGTTTCTGTCCCCTCAAAGAGGACATGGCTACGTTATTGTTGTAAACTTGCTGATATTAGCAATATTATTCATTACCGACACGGAAGAAACTGTTTCAATGTACGTAATGTACTCACGAGAAGAAAAAAAATCGCGTTCGGCGCGTTTGGCTTGCTCCGCCTGCCGCCATTTTTGTTTTGGTGTCCGGCTCTGAGAGTGGCAGCCTCTTGCTTGTCACCCCGCAGCGAATGCAGGATGAAAAAAGAAAATGTTTCTTTTCGTGGGAAATTTAATCCGCGTAATGATTGCACCCCTGAATTTTCTCAATTTTTTTGACGAAAAGTGCGATTATTATGCGAGTAAATACGGTAATAATACATACAGTGTTGACCAAGGTAAAATGTGTTTCGGCTTCCCATGGGAAACTTGTTCACAAGGACAGCAAAGGGCAAAGTACACTCATTCAAATACCTGCTATCACGTGCTGCAGGCACTGCGCATATACGAGGCTGCCAGTATTAAGTGTGGTGGCAATCCTCGTGTCTATAACGGCCGAGCACAAGGCAGACATCGCGTCAGTGCACCGGTAGGTTTCAGGAGAGGATGGAAACTTCCCTTTGGCAGGCGGTGCACGGAAATCGCAAATGCTATCGGCTCCACCGGGCACGTCGGCGAGACCTACATTGCCCAAGGCTCTGTGTGTCAGTGCGACGTCTCCGCTCCCGTCTTCCTGCACGTGTTTAGTCAGCCGTGTTTCTGCTTTGGCAGATGCCGCAGTGGCTTGTAGCCCAGCTGGTAGGTCAGAAGCCTTTCTTTACCTGACCTACAATTCTCTTTGAGGAATCCCTCGGTGATGGCTAGCTGACCTGCTCGAAGTTGCAAGCGTAATAAATGCTTCCCAAGCGTACACATGGTTGCCATCCCTTGTTTCCTCGAGCATGTCTAATGTGGATGAGGCAGGCGTGTGCCACGCGTGGTGGAGTGCCGAGGCATCGTTCCTACAGCTGGTGCGCCGTAGTCCTGCGGCCACCGTTCAAAATTACCAGTTACAGCCTATGGAAGAAATTCTGTACACAACCCTCGGACCTTGTGGTCTTTGACATCCACTTTCGTGCCAGGACGTGTGCCACTTGTGTGTGGGCCGAACCTGAAGCCCAACACAAGGAGGCACCTGTGTGGGAAGAGTGCTTGCCTGAACTGGACACGACAGCTGCCATTGAGCAGAGTCCACAAATGACAAAGAGTATCTGCATGCAGCCAGCTCCCGACAAATGCATTCCACATCCTTCTCAGACACTGGCCGCTGCGTTAACGACTGGCTGGGGAAACATCAAAAATCTTCAAAAACAGGGACAGGCAGCAACCTTGCCACGCATTGCAAACAAAAGCTGAGCGGTGCAACCATGTTAAAAAAGTATCAAAATCAAAGGACATGTGAAATTTTCAAAGCACACGCGATAGCAAAGAAAGGAGCAGCATGTGTCACTTGTGCGGTTTGGCTGTGGAAACTGATAAGAATTCTCTTGCGCCAATGTCAGGATTCCCTTTTTCTTTCTTGCCTTTACATGTCATGCCGAGCATGACATAAACGCTGGCTGAAGGCCTCATGTTCGTGCTTACTTTTACCTACTTTTACGATCTTTCAAGCTGTAACAACTTCGAATTGAATACATTTGACCTTTGGCTGGTGCTTTGTGAATTACTGACAGTGCTGCTAACTTGTGCTGCATGGTGCTCGGCATTCTCGGAGAGTTGTCCGAATCAACCGGTGCCTCGCCAAATACCTTAGGGTCAATGGGAGTGTGACACCATTGAATAATGCAACTGCTGTTTTGTGCACAGGATGTTGCCACGAGGAGACACACACAGTTCAACGGTTGTTACCTGAGTGTTTTCTTGGTGTGGAACGCCGTCTGGAAGAGGAACCTGGAAGCCAGCTGCACGCTCACCAGGGCCAGCTCCTCAGCTTCGGGCGTCTGTGAGATAGTCCGCAATAAGCACCACTGCCCACATTGAAACATGCAGAGCAACCTTGCAGCCCATTAATGCTCCGATTTGCTCAATCACAGCGATGCAACATGGCTCACTGAATCATCTCTTGTGACGATGCTCCAGAGGAATTTTCACATTGAAGAACATATTCGATCCCATAGAACTGTTTACAATGTGTAATCAAATTGCTGAGTTCCGGGTTCGTCAGTATGCATAAAATTTTTCAGTCCAAGACAAGTGTGAAAGAAGGATCGATGCTGAGCAAAAAAGCTTCATTAAAAGAAAAATTTTCGTGCCTCCACCCTGCAGTTCTGCAACAGATCAGAATTTTATTTACTTATATATAAAAACACTACCAGCTACAGAGTGCAAGCAAGAGGGCAATACAAATCACAATACAGTAAAAACACGAGTCACAATTACGAACTACTACGAAAGCCAGAAATCAATGGAAGAGGAAATGAAACATTCAGCGAGCATGACAGTTAAAAAAAAAATAAAAACATCCCTGTGCAAATACATAGACAATGTATGCAAAAATATATTACACAGAACTATAGAGAACATGCAACCCAAAAAAAAAAATAGGGGTGATTCTTCCACACAGAAGAATCCATGAGCGGAATCCCACACCACTGGCTGGAATTTTGTGCTCATTTGGATCGTAATAAGTGCCAGCATGGCTAAGGCCTTGCTATTAAAGAGCCATATAGAAGTCGCTCGAATATGTGGGGGTGCTCGACTCTCACGCATGTTGTCCCTTATGTTGTGTCGAGTCTCCTGTAATCCGGCTTTGCCGCATGGCTTTGTGCCAGTGGTGGTCGATGTGAGTGCAACACATTACAATAGATGGCGCCAGTGTTGGGCTGCTAATGCCACCTAATAGCGGGGTCACCACTGGGGGTGAATAGGAGCGGTTCTTGGGCTTGGGAACACCGAAATGGACGAACATGATCGTTCGAACGCACCACCGTTCGTGTGACCGCGCATGTGAATAGGCATTGGTGTTCAGCATGGGGTGAACATATTCGCTTGATATCCGGTTGCGGTGAGTCGAACTTCCTAGATTTGTCGCGTACCTATCGGCACATTCTGTGGATAGCAATTCGGTTAGCTAGTGTATGAAAGGTGCAATAAAAGCTCTTGTAATTGTTTGCACTGTGTTGTCGTTCCTTTGTCCCAAGAATATGGGTGGGACCCCCACAAAGTGTTAAATGCGTTATAAATGAAAGAATGAAATTAATATAAAGTTTGTAAGAATGGGCCTTCAGAATGCCAAAATCAACAGAAATCATGTGGAAAAAATTCGAACAGTTGGCAGGCAGTGGTTAATATTACAACTAAAAAAGTAGACAGGCAATTTCCAACGATGGCGTCGTGGCACAGTCCCTGATTCCTGCAATATTGTCACTGCATCTGTTTTTATTTTCTTTTTCTTGTGGCAGTTTGTTTGACATGACAAAATCTTTAGGCCACTTAGATCTGAAAAGGGCAAACGACAGCAGGCACTGTATCCTCCCTACCACTTGACAGCCACACCTATTGGACCGTCGAGTCACGTGTACAGTTAAATTAGGCTTCGACTGGGGCTAGTTGGTATGACATGGTATGACAAGTATGACATCGTTCAATGACAAGCCATACTTGTCATTGTGAAATTAGATGCTCTTAAATTACTTTCATTTTCATCTTTAATTTCATGTTTTGTATTCACTTTCAGTCACCTTATCCTGTTCTATATATTTGACATGCGCTAGCTAATTATAACCACTTCAAAGTTTCCGCACATGTGTGTCACTTTTTCTTTTATTTTGTCCTTTGTGTAACAGCATAACGCAGTAAACAGAATGAAATCATGCATATAGGTATATTTATTGCATGGTGTTTGCACTACTTTTATTCTGTTGTTTTTACACGTGCTCTCCAAGAGAGCAGGCTCCAAAGAGCGCAACTTAAACGCATGACCCGATGGTGGTCCGACAGATGGGGCTGTCCGGCAAAAGTGAGGATGCACTGCTGGTTCTGTCACCTGGCCTTGTCAGGTGAAAAAGTGGTGAAAAAGGGTATTAAAGCGAATGCTTCACCAACCGTGTTAAGCCAAGTTTTGACGTCACCAGCAGTTTAACCTCCATTTGACAGCAGCTGCACCATAGCCTTGGCAACGCATCCCGTAGCTAGCCGCACCGAGCTTCGCCTGCTTGGCACATGCGCTCTCCGCAGCTGGATCGCCCCCTGACCACATGACTCGCAGCACGCCTGGCTAAGAGGAGCACTACACTTGCCTAGTCGGTGTGAGCTTCACCATGGATGACAGCGAGGCCGGGCCGTGTTCTCTGAGCATTGTGCGGGAGCAGGAGGCTTTGAGCCGTCGCCACCAAGCGGCGTCTGACCACCCCGCGGATATTGCTCGACGAGCTGCTTCACTGGAGAGGGCCCGGAATGCAACAGGCATCGCACCGTCGAGATCAATGTAGCGACCGCGTTCGTGCCCTGTCTTTTTGTCCTTCGACGCTACACATGTGTAGCGTCTCTTTGCATATCTAGCACTTGCACTTTCACTGTGGCACAACAGGCGTCACATCATCGACCGATGCATGTCTACCCAAGCCTAATCGCAGTTGTGTCTAGCCACCGACCTAGGCACAGCTGTCATACCTGGCTTAATGATGATTGTGTGCCTAAGCATAAAAATTACAGCTAAATCAAAGGTTAATCAAGTGAAACCAAGACTTAACGAGGCTAAACCAAGCTTTCGTTTTGCATATCCAGGGTTAGCTGAGCTAAGCTGCAACCAATATTTTGCCACGTCAGGCAAACCGCCACACGCGGGCATGCACACACAAAAACTGAAATAATAAATCCAGAGAAAAAAAGTTAGTGAACTGGTATCCAACTCACGTACTCGGCACAACTGTAAATTTTACTGCAATGCTAAGAGCGGTGAACCTGCGATCGTTTCTGTAAGTTAGCATTAAACAATGACTGCAAACCGCTGAGCTCCGTGCCTCATGATTTTTGTTGACTGGTGTTTCTGAAGGGCAGTTCTTGAGCACTTTACGACATTCTACTCTAACCCTTTATCTAAGATGTATTGAGTGCCTATAGCATCCACTTTTATACGCTTGTTTTGCTCTTAGAAAAGTGAGCCCTCAGCTGCACTGACACCGCTTGCCATCGACGTGAGCGAGTGCGTGTAGATCCTGCCTCCTGTTTGCACAAAATCCCACATACACAGCATTTCCTACCTTTAGTAAATGAAACAGCGTCAAAGTATCAGAGTGTATGGACATGGCTGCAAAATGCTTTTATATGTATGCAGAATAACAACGTTCTCATATGACACCGTAACATGTGTTGCCAATTTTCAAGTTTTTATTTGTGGTCTGCATATGATGACTGAAGTAGTCTCCCGAAGAAGCATCAACAAAGAAGTGCCTGTGAGCGACATGGGTTGCATGCACCTGCTCGCAAACGAAAATACAACTGTTGGAGACGAGGAGCTCTGGGTGTGACCCGCTCGTAAATTGTGAAATGCTGCAACACAGGTGCATTTCCACCAATCACTCAAGTGGATCGGCAGCGCAATGTAATTGCATCATTGGTTCATTTACAAGAAGCACATGTCATAGAAATGGGTGCTCACGGTAGTTGTGTGGCGCCGTTGCATTGCATTTCCGAGGGTTGGCAGTTTGCAGCAGGTCATAAAACACCTGGCCGTCATCCGGCCAACGGGAAGGTCAATGGGCTTTCCCCACTGGCCAACCTTTCGGCAGGATTCGGGCCCAGCTTGCGTGCGCTCCGGGTATGCGTGCGCAAGACGGGGTTCGAGGAGAATACGTCGGGGCGTTGGAAGATGCATACATGTTTCTCTGTGCCAGCAGCTGCCCTTTTGTCCACCGCAGGCCGCCGATTACTTCGGCTTGTCCAAGTGCCAGCCTCGGCGGGTGCACGCACTCTTTAGCCATCTCAGTGCCCCAATGCAGCGCTGTCTATTTGTGCCCCCGTCTGTTCTTCTGTTTCTTTCTGTTTCCATTTCTTCTGCTTTGGGGGTGCACGATGGCAGGCGTGGGTCGAAGGATAGGTAGCCTCTATCAGCTGGGTTCTTCGTTCTCTCAGTCGCAGTGCGCCGTCAGTAGCCACCGGCGATCATTTGGCCCCGTATTGTGTTACAATTAGATTTATATTCGGACATGTTGTTTAAACTTGTTGTGTAGGGTCCCAGCAAAATAAATGTTCTTTCAGTGTCTCCCTTGCCCTAGCCGAGACGGCGGTGGGAGGGCGCACGTGTAGCGGCTCGGAGTGTTCGAACCCTTGGTGGTCGTCTGGCATGCGATATCGGAGCACATGCGCCGGACCAAATAATATCGCGGTGAGAAGCACTGAATGGAAGCCGATTTTCTATCCGTGAAAGTGCACATCAACGCTATGTAAGCAGATGCGTCAGTTAAAGCAATGATGAGCCCGCCGATCTGCGCCCGCTCGGGCCCACTGCCCTGCAACCTACACAAAATGAAAGAGGAAGAGAAAAGGAAACGAGGTGGCGTTTGGTTCTTATAGAGGGGAGCTGCTGCTGCTTTAGAAGGAAGCCTGGCTGACAAGGTTCACAACTTGCAAGCATGCGCTGACAATACCACAAGTCTGTCCTACGAGAAAACAGGAGATATGCTGTTCGAACACATAAAAAAAAAAAGAAAACTGAGAGAAATTAAAAGGAAGGAGAAAACAATCACTAGAAGACACTGAGTTTTATAAAGACATGTTCAGTTGGGAGTGAAATTATGAATGCATATCTTTTTGAGCTGAGGGGGAGAGAAACAACATTAACCAAATAATAAATAGATGAAGCAATGAATTTGAACTGGGGGAAAGGTAGATTTGCAGAATGCAGCTTGTGAAGACCGTGCACTCTCCCCTTGCCCCCCCCCCCCCCCCCAAAAAGAATAACAATAATAAAAATAAATTTAGTGATTCATGAAATTGAGAGGGGAGGTACGATCAGCTCTGGTCTACCCTGCTGTAACAGAGGGCAGCTAGTTATATTTGTGCCATTGCTGTAACGAATGGAGCTCCCTTTGAAGCATTTATGCCTGCTGGTTGCAGTTTATGAACTTGCAGATGAGATAAGAGTCTGTATTTTCTGCCTCTGGGCGAATGCAAGTGAGACTGTAGGATATGAGGTTTAAAGCAGTTGTATATCTACAGTGTCAGCGAGACCTGACACCGACAACATTGTTGGCCAGTTTGTCAAAACTTTGAGCTGGAAGGTTTCCTTTTATTTTCACGCGTTCAAACGGCATATTTACGCACTTCCTGGAAGACGGGCCAACAGTGAGCACATGTGTGCTTTCTTGAACCGTTCTTATCAGCCAGGTTTCTAAACCAGCAGCAGTGTCCCCGCCTGTTGCCTAAACTCCCTATATGTAGCACACAAAAAAACTAGGACAGAAACAGAGAGTACATCTCAATCTCAATTTTTTATGCACTACGTATATGAAATCAAGATGTGCCCATTCGCCCCCTCCCCCCTTTTTTCCAACTTGTCCTCCTCCTCCACTGAGGGTGGGGGGTGAGTGAGCTGCACATACACAAAAACACTGCCAAGGAAATAGTGGCAGCCCTGACGAAGAGAAGTGCCATTGTCAAAGGCTTGAAGCGCTCTTAATGTGCTTGCCAACTTCCAATCCTAAGCGGTGAGTGTGTTTTTAAAAATATATTTAAAGATACCTTAGGGGCCCCTAGAGGCAATTGCGTAAGGGGGATGTATAGGAAAGGCAAAAGCATTATATATATAAAAATAAATAAATAAATAAAAATGCCAGTAGCAGTATTTCAACACTCAATACATGTAGCAATTCAATGCACTGTGGGCAATAATTATGCCAATAGACCAGTGTTTTAAAAATTCACTTGGTTTGAAATGGTTGTGGGTTTGCTTTGTGAGTTTTTCTGACGTAAGAGGAACTTTCTCGTGAAAGGTGTACTTCATAACTGTGAAGCATAACGAGAAATTAAATTGCAAACTCCTTGGTCCATGTATTGCTATGAGCTGGAAAAAAAGCCAGTAACTTCAATCGGCCATCGCCACGGTCAACAGGGCCATCGCATACTGCTTACGTGAGCAAGGGCAGGTGGTCTATAAACAGATTTATTTAAATTATTTCAAAGCATTAACAGATTGCCTTCTACGTTATCGAGATAGTTGAAAGTACTGCCATTGTCAGCGCATGTGTAATTTTCCAATAACTCCTTTTGGTGCATAACTAACAAGAAGTGCAAATAATAAAAACTTATGAGAGAATCATCACTGTATACTGTAATCAACAATAGACCAATCCACAAAATTGAATTATTGCGAATGTGTGTTGGTTTATTGACTAAGAATAATGTCAAACATAAGATTTGCATTATCTGTAGTTGCAGGAGTGTAAATGAAACAGTTCCAGTAAATTGATAAGAGGTTGAAGTCAAAGCATAATATTATTTTGTCTTTACTATGTTGTCTTAAGTGATACTGCAAGTCAATAAAAAAGCATGGATATGAAATCAGGGGAACTGTACATTACAAAGAGAGCAAAAAAAAAAAAAAAAAAAGACGGTACCAAATACAGCAGAACCTCATTCAAACGTTTTGGAAAAAGCAAGAGCAAAAACGTACTAACCGGGAAAACATACGCTCTGAAGTAACTAAAAACATTTGACAGACTCAACTATTGTTGACATTTACCTAATGCAAAGTGTCACACGGATCATTGCAGCACGAGACGCCGACGCGCGTTGAGCTGGTGGTGTTCCAGTGGCCTAAGACGCATTTTGTTGTTTTCCGATTGCGTGGTTTTTTAAGAGGGCACCGGGAATACGTGATGAAATTGAGCTGTTGGGGAATGCCCGATTCCGCCGAAGCGAAACGCCCATATGGCGCCGCCTGCAGCAGGGAATGGTGCCGCATTTGGATTATCGCCAACTAAAAGCATGCAGTATGCTGCCAATGGCACTACGCGCTGTATAAGAAATAGGCGAAGATGCTTATCGCAGTACGTTTGGTGGCGATAGCTGTGAATGCGGCGTGCAACGACCCGGGCAGAAATTTGCTGGTACCGGAATATGAAACTGTGCGTACCGTCGCTTTCACCTGAGACGGGCGGCTATATAGTGTGGTTGATCAGCACGTGCCACGCGCCTTTTCTTGTTCACATGGAATCTAGCGGCCGGAAATCGCAGTTTGCAGCAGGGAATGGTGGCGCGTTTTGGTTATCACCTATTAAAAGCGTGTGCTACGCTTTCGATGGCACCACGCGCTGCGAGACAGATAGGCGGAGACGCTTATCGCAATACGACTGGCAGTGATAGCTTTGAATGTGGCATGCGATGACCCGGGCAGAGATTTGCTGGTACCGGGATATGAAACTGTGCGCTCCGTCACTTTCACGTGAGACGAGCGGCTATATACCGTTCTCCAAGCGTGCGCACCTCATGCCTTTTCTTGTGCACATGGGATCTAATGGCCGGGAAACGTATACGATTGCAATCTGAAGCAGGGAACGGCAGCGCGTTTGTATTATCGCCAACTAAAAGCACGCAGTATGCTACCAATGGCACCGATCACCATGCGCTGTACAACAATATAGGTGAACATGCTTATCGCTATACAGTTAAACCTGGATATAACGAAGTTGACAAAAGCTCGCAATTTTTCGTTACATGCAGGTTTCGCGTGAAGGCTCGTACGAATGATGCAGAAACGAAACCAAATAGCTCAATATATCCGTGAAGGTGAACTCACCCTTCAATCATTTATTTTACACTAAAAAAACTGCGTAATTTCCGCTTGCTTCTTCGGCACGAGTGTAGGCACAACACGCCGCTCCAAAGAGGCTAAATCGTGTAGAGCTCCTTCATCGTCGAGCGAGCCGACGAAACGGCGCATAACGTCCATTGCGTTCATCACCTCCTTTGCAGTAGGCACGTCACACGGATCTGCCTCACAAGCACCATCATCACCGCCATCCGGATTTTGCACGCTTTCAGCTACTGCTGCATCAGACATTTCTTCTGTAGTCACGGCGGCGTTGTCGGCAAACAAAAAGTCAGTCAGTTCAACGTCGTCGGGTACACCACCGTTAGTACATAGCTCGTTCCACGCTTCGGCCACATTGGACGGAGTAGAAAGGTCTTCCTCCTCCTCGTCGGCACCAGCCCGTGCGTTTTTGGCTATTCCGGCCTTTAAAAAGCAATTCGCGATAACTTCTGCCCTGACCTCTTGCCAGGAGGCAGCAAGCATCTCGACTGCTTGATAAATGTCGATCTTCATCTCCCGTTCCAGACGGATGTCGAGAAGTATTTTCAGGATTAGTCGGCGCCGGTAACAGCATTTAAAACTGTTAATGACCCCTTTGTCCAGGGGTTGTATTAGGGACGTGCAGTTGGCCGGGAAGTAATGCAGTTCGATGTTCGACAGCTGCAGGCCCTCGACGTGGTGCGCCGAGCAATTGTCCAGCAGTAGGCAAACTTGACGGCCTTGCCGCTTGACGTCCTGGTTAAATTCCTTTAACCACTCAGAAAATATTGGCCGAGTCATCCACGCTTTGGAATTCGCCACATACTTCACGGGCATACGCTTCGTTCCCTTAAAACACCTGGGACGCGCACTTTTGCCGACAACTAGCGGGACTCGCTTGTCTGTGCCGTCGAGGTTGGCACACAGCAGAATCGTTATGCGGAGCTTGCTCTGCTTTCCACCGCGGCAGTCATCGCCTTTTAACGCTAGCGTGCGGCCCGGAAGCATTTGATAAAATAGAGCTGTCTCGTCGGCATTGTAGACATCAGCCGCCTCGAAGCGACTCAGGATTCCAGGCAGCTTGTCAGCCACCCACGAAGCAGCAGCATCGCTGTCTGCGGAGGCAGATTCGCCGCTGATTACTCTTCCGACGACACCGTGCCGGCTCTTAAATCCCTGCAGCCACCCGTTGCTTGCCTTGAAATCGTCATGACCCAAGATACACGCAAAATCCTTTGCCTTCTGTTGCAAGATCGCGCCGCTTATGGGTACATTTCTGGCTCGCGTGTCCAAAAACCACGTGAACACTGCCTTGTCCACATCAGTGTATGTGGACAGCTTCAGTCTTTTTTTCTTCGAGCTTGTTCCCGACTCCACTGCATTTCTGATGCTGTGTTCCGCACTCAAAATCGTTGATAGTGTGCTCGCTGGAATGCTGAAACGGGTGGCAACGTCCTTCTTCTTCTCGCCCGCGGAGACTGCATTTAAAATTGCGAGTTTGTCTTCAAAAGACAGAACTTTTCGTTTTCTGGCAGTAGAACTCATCACGACCAACCGACGACGCAGTTAGAAGCGGAGACGCACGACTACACGCCGACAGGCAGGCCTAGCACCTCCAAAACAAGTCGGACAAACCAGTACCAGAGCACAGTTGACACACGCACACGTGCAGAACGCAGACAACCCTCAAGATGGCGAATGCAACGCACCCATAGAGAAAGAAAAAAAAGTGACGGATATCGTTCGTCATCGTCCCTCCCCCTCTCCCTTCCGGCGCCTTGGCAATGAAAGAACCGGCTATCAGCGTTGCTTTTCAAGTGAATTCTTACACATAAGTGTGTATAAGCCGTTGAAACAAATGAAAATCACAAAATAAGAATGCTTGTCCTCAAATCCATACGAAACAAAATAATTCTGCAAGAAAAATCAGCTGCCGATACCAATGCCACCTGGTGCCACGCTAGACAAGCAAAGCCTGAAAAGACTGCTACGTTAGGCACGGAGCGGCGCTAGTTGCCGCCATCATCATCATCATCGCTAACTTTGCTCGGTCGCGGCAATCCCTGGCGTGCGCGTAGCTGCTGGCTCCTTACAGCATTAATATTCAATAATCTAGAGCATTTCTTCGGCCGAATTTTCCTTAAAAGTGCTAAAAGTAATGACTGATCAGCTTTGGGAGTTCGTTACATCAAGGCTAACCGCCGCAACACGTTCGTTACATCAAGGTCGAAAATACATGGGCTTCAATGGGGGCAGCGTTGGGGAATTCAAAAACTTCGTTAAATCCAGGAATTCGTTACATATAGGTTCGTTACATCCAGGTTTAACTGTACGAGTGGCGGTGATAGCTGTGAATGCAGCGTACGACGACCCAGGCAGAGATTTGCTGGTACCGGAATATGAAACTGTGCGCTCCGTCACTTTCACGTGAGACGGGGGCTATATACGGTTCTCCAAGCGCGCGCGCCTCGTGCCTTTTCTTGTCCAAATGGGATCTAGTGGCTGGGAAACGTATACGATTGCAATCTGAAGCAGGGAACGGCAGCGCGTTTGTATTATCACCAACTAAAAGCATGCAGTACGCTACCAATGGCACTGATCACCATGCGCTGTAAAACATGTGGGGATGCGCGACTCTCACGCATCCCCTGATATCTTGTTTTCCCGCACGGCCCGCGTGGCCTGGCGCCTGCGGCGGTCAGAGTGGTAAAAGCGCGGTGCGAGAGATGGCGCGAGTGTCGCGCCGCTGCGGGGTTACTTGGGTGCGGGTAAGACAAGGCGCTCGCTCTTGGATTCGGGACAGCGAGCGGGACGGACGTGCCGTGCCGCGCGTGCGCCGACCCATGCTTCTGCGAGACCGTCTCGCGTGGCCGCCTTGGAATGCGCCACCATTCGCGTGACAGTACGCGCGAACGACCAGGCATTGGGATCCAGCATGGGGCGAACATACTCGCTCGCTATCCGGTCGCGGTGAGTCGGACTTCTAGATTTGTCGCGCGCCCATCGGCATGTTTTGTGGATAGCAACTCGGCTAGCAGGCATTGATCTATGAAAGGTGCAATAAATGCCCTTGTGATTGTTTGCATTACTGTGTTGTCGTTCCTTTGTCCCAAGAGTACGGGAGGAGAACCCCACATCTGGCTGCCCAACGTGAACCTCTTGGGGCATCGGACGATAGATTGAACAGTTTTGCTTCATTCGAGACCTTTGTTTGAACCGAGGCGTAGGGCTAGCATAGATTTTGATCGCTAGCGTTGGCGGTGTGCTTTCTTGAGCGAGGCAACGGTGGCTGTAGAGTGTTTGAACATGTCAACATGCTAAGCCTTTTCGCAAGTGTTTTTTAATAGCATTCATCGGTACGAGAGCCACATGGTCTGCATCCTGGGAGAGCGAGGCTTAGCACCCGCGGAGCATTGCCAAGCCTGAAGCGAGTGAGTACGGAAGTCTCGTGGGTGGTTCGAATTCCTTATGTAAATAGCTTCTTCTATCTCTTTGACTCTGATGAAGTCGCGGCTCTGGGAGCCGGGTGGCCGCGGGCCACGGGTGCCACTACGGGCTGACTGGTATTGCGGCCTGGCACCGGGCGCTCCGACACCGTCTGGGACGGTGGGCGCCGTCAACTCGGATGCTGTGTGCACCGAGCGGAGTAGGACCACCTCACAGAGCTGACGTCTCCTCGCGGCTGCCTGTTTTGCGCCCATTGTGGGTGTTGTTTGTTGGATGCCGGTTGTTGTCAGAGTAGCGACGCTTTAGGCCTAAGGCTTTACGAAGCTGCCTGTCGCACGTGGATGGACGAAACCTGGTGGATCGTGGCGTTGAGGTGTTGCACTTTGCTTCCCTCATTCTAGTTAGCCTCACACGAATTGAAATTACTCGTTCGACTCAAGGAATCAAGCTTCGTTCACGTGAACTTAGCATCTGAGTAGCTGCCCGACCTTTTGCTAGCCGAGTTGAATATCGTACCACGTGGGCGATGCGCATGCATAATTGCTCTCCCTTGCAGTACTTTAGTGTTTGCCGAGTGTGTTGAGTGTACGCAGCGTGATTGGAGTCACCCCTGGCTTGCTGTGACCTGCACATCGTCTGCGCTGCTGCCCCGGACTACGATCGAGCCACCCCAGGCAATGGTGATGCTGTGGCGAGTTCGGCGCAGCTACTTCGGCGGCGGAGAAAAGAGCCGGCGGTCACCGACAGCTACGGCGGCTCTTGCCAGCAGGGCACGTCGGCGCGAGCGACGCTTGCTCGTACCGACTACTGCGTCGTCGTTTCCGGAGTCCTGGCCTGGCATCATGCCGTCGAGCCTGCAAAGCTGCTGCTGTGACCGGCGGACGCCAGCGGTGTACCCAGGGACAATGTCGGCTCGCATGCTATGGACAGCGTGTGGACATTTCCTCAGCACGGCCACTGTTGCATGTTCTATCTTGTTCGCGAAGCACGGGTTAATGTTAGACCGGGTCACATGTTTCGCCGGAATAAGAAGTGATTTAAGGTTGGGGGGATGTGGGGATGCGTGACTCTCATGCATCCCCTGATATGTTGTTTTCCCGCACAGCTCACGTAGCCTGGCGCCCGCGGCGGTCGGTGTGGTACAAGCGCGGTGTGAGAGATGGCGCGTGTCGCGCCGCTGCGGGGTTACTTGGGTGCGGGTAAGACAAGGCGCTCGCTCTTGGATTTGGGACAGCGAGCGGGACGGACGTGCCGTGCCGCGCGTGCGCCGACCCATGCTTCTGCGAGACCGTCTCGCGTGGCCGCCTTGGAATGCGCCACCGTTCGCGTGACCGTACGCGCGAACGACTAGGCGTTGGGATCCAGCATGGGGCTCCAGCATGGGATCCAGCATGGGATCCAGCATATCCGGTCGCGGTGAGTCGGACTTCTAGATTTGTCGCGCGCCCATCGGCATGTTTTGTGGATAGCAACTCGGCTAGCAGGCATTGGTCTATGAAAGGTGCAATACATGCCCTTGTGATTGTTTGCACTACTGTGTTGTCGTTCCTTTGTCCCAAGAGTACCGGAGGAGAATCCCACAAACAATATATGTGAACATGTTTATCGCTATACGAGTGGCGGTGATAGCTGTGAACGCGGCGTGCGACGACCCGGGCAGAGATTTGCTGGTACCGGAATATGAAACTGTGCGCTCCGTTGCTTTCACGTGAGACGGGTGGCTATATACGGTTCTCCAAGCGCGCGCGCCTTGTGCCTTTTCTTGTCCAAATGGGATCTAGTGTCTGGGAAACGTATACGATTGCAATCTGAAGCAGGGAACGCCAGCGCATTTGTATTATCGCCAACTAAACGCATGCAGTATGCTACCAATGGCACTGATCACTATGCACTGTAAAACAATATAGGTGAACATGTTTATCGCTATACGAGTGGCGGTGATGGCTGTGATTGCGGTGAGCGACGACCCGGGTAGAGATTTGCTGGTACTGGGATATGAAACTGTGCGCTCCATCACTTTCACGTGAGACGTGCGGCTATATACAGTTCTCCAAGCGCGCGCGCCTCGTGCCTTTTCTTGTCCAAATGGGATCTAGCGGCCGGAAATCACAGTCTGCAGCAGGGAATGGCGGCTCGTTTAGATTATCGCCAACTAAAAGCGTGCAGTATGTTACCAATGGCACTATGCACCACGCTCTGCGAAACAGATAGGCGAAGATGCTTATCGCTTTATGAGTGGTGGTGATAGCTGTGAATGCGGCGTGCGACGGCCCAGGCCGAGATTTGCTGGTACCAAAATGAGAAACTGAGTGTTTGCAGGCTTTCTCGCGCGAGACGGTCGAGCGAGTATTGCAGTGAAGCTGCTGCAGCGCGCAGCCATATACTGTTCTGGATCGTGCGCGCCTCGTGCATTTTCTCGTTTACATGGGATCTAGTGGCAGGAACATGTATCATATGATCGCGGTTTGGCGATGTACTGAACGTTATCATACGATTGCAGTTTAGTGACATACTGATCGTTGGTGCTGGAAAATCGTGTTTTCCGGGAACATATGAAGCGGTAAAAAATTATCATAACTCATTTGGGTCATTTTTTGTGTTCTCGATTGCTAACGTTGGTGCCGGGTAAATGTACGTAATGGAAACGTATCAACGAGATTTTATTGTACTGGCTGTTCCAACTAAGTGTTGCCAAGAATGAAAAAATAATGGAGGGCCTTACGCAAATAGCCATCACTGTATGTTGATGGACGTTGATCATGCTAGCAATGAGTATTTTTTGATTTTGCAATAATAAGTTAATTAGGTTTAATGAGAAAGGCTTTAATTAACTTACCTTATCAATAAGGCGTAAATGCAAAAGTTGATGACAATGTCAAAAAATGACCGATCACACAGTCTAATCTAACACAGGTCTTGTGTGGTGCTGACAAAAAAAGAAAGCCCACAAAATCTTAAAGATACCATGCAATGCGTGTGCACTCAATAGCAAGCCCACTTGTAAACAGGTGTGACACCTTGCACACAGGTAATGCACTAGACCAGCTTTCAAGATAAGACACCTCAGCCAGTGCAAGTCAGATGACACTAACCAGCCTGTCCTGGTCGGGCGCCAGTGTGACAAAGGGTGTGTTGCAGCTGACCAGCTTCTTGGTGAACTGGAAGTACTCAGGGCTGAACTGGTTGCGGGTGTGCAGGAACTTGATGTTCTGTCGCCACACACTGCGCTCAATGGCCGCTGGCATTCGGGGGGGCACGGCAGCCACTGCACGGACCCAAGCACAGTTCACATTCACAACCAAACCGGTAAACCGCATAGGAAAACTCAAGACTGGGATCACACGTGCAATTCTTGGTGTCCCCAGGATTCCTTATTATGAACGCTATCAGTGGTTGGTTGCTTGACACAAGATGATTCTCATACAGAAGGCTCCAGACATTTTGTTGGCTCAAAACACTTAAACAGCACAGACGCTCTGGCACACATTACAATGTGATGCTAGGCATGAAAGCACTATAAGCCTTCAATGTGCTTATCTGATGTCAGGTTATCAGCAACGTTTACAACCAAGTGATAACTAATAAAAAAAAAGTAAACTCATTCGAGAAAAAAAATCGCAAAACTCATTACACAGTGACTGTCGGTGATATTGCATTTAGCATTGAATCTATATAGTGACACAATGTATTTCTGCTGTTCAAACGAGTTATGCATGAAGCGTGTACTGCAGCGGGACTCTTTTTTTCGCGCCTTTAGCACTGCCACCGCAAAGCCGTGCGCATGCTTAGAAACGTGCCATGCGGCAGCCGGGCTTCATTCTCATGCTTCTTTCTAAACATGCTGCGGCATCAATGGGTGCTGCCAAGAACTCTGTGCATGGTGCCCGTGATTAGAAGCGTGGCACGCCGGTGCGTGCGGTGCTGAGAATTGTTCATTCGTTTGCTGCACACTCAGTGGCACATACACAGTGACCCAAGTTGGCGAGGGGCCTTTGTCGTGCAGCACACTAATGCATCGGGTTCCTGTCCTGGAGGAAGCCATGTGACGCGAGTTCGGCTCTGCCCAGCATTGGAGAAAATTAAAGACCTTTTTTTTCACGCTGTAGGGCGGCACATACCTAATGCGACATACTCAGTGACCCAAGTTGGAATCACGAAGGTTCATTGAAAACCAGCACAGACTGATTGGCCAGATGCACATCAAGGCTTTCCCAATGGACCGGACAACCGCCATAGGTAATAGGAGAACTCCCACAAGTGTCCCACAAGTGTCCCCTACACTGTTTAACATCGCCATACCCAGCTCCCGCCGCTCTTGGTATGAATTCCTGACATGATCCCCACATTGTATGCTGCTGATGTGACGCTCTGGGTAACACACAGCTCAGTTGCCCACATTCAGGGTTTGCTTCAGGAGGCAGTGAACGCAGTGCAAAACTACACACTACAGGATGGGCTCACGTGCTCTCCCGAAAAATCTAAATCCTCACAGTGCGCCACATCAAGTGTCAGACAGAGCGTTCCCCTTCAATGACTGTCTGACTGGAGAGGAGGATCATACCACAGATTCAAAAGCTCCGCATCCTAGGACTACACACAAAAAAAAAAAAAAAAAGAAAAAAAGGCAATGCCACGCACACATTACATCTCGTCAAACGGCAAATCTATCAAATTATATACATGATCCGGCTAATCGCGCGCCGCGCAAGAAGCCGCAAGGCAGCTTTTTCTTGCCTTGGGAGGAATCGGTCCGGGACCATAAACAGTGCGCAGATCTGTCATCAAATGAAGGAAAAAGCACGCAACATCTCACACCTACATGCAGTGTAAGAGAGGAGGCGAGATTTTCATGCTGTCACGTGACTGCCGCAGTGGCTCGCAGCGAGTTGGTGTGGCTACTCTGCTGCAGCTGCATTTTTCTGCCGGCAGCGCACCGCGCTTATTATTCCGCTCGTGTGTATGCGCCTTAACAGAAGCCCATCGCAGCAATAAACTCTGACTCCACAAGCAGGCGTGGAAGAGGCCAAGGAAACAAATTTGGCACCTTATTCTACACAACTTGGCAAGAAAAAAGGAAAAAAAAGTAAAAAAATAACCTCTGACATTTATGCAAACAATAAAGGGAAAAAGTGTTCAGTGGCCTTGCAATCATCATCGCCGACCAATATTTTGCGCAAGCTTGATTATTAGGGCCGCCCCATAAAGTCAATGTAAAACGGCGATCGATATTTTGAATGCCAAACAAGGGTTTCTTAAAATTTTCACTCGATCTGCGCAAGTCGCACTGTGAACATCATTACCACAAACTCAATTTTTGTCTTTCCCGTATGCTTCAACTCTTTACGGCCTACATTCGATCACTGTGGTAGACTAAAACCGATGCTTTAGATCCTCGGTTCGCATTTTGTGGTTGCAAAAGTCTGATTTTGTATGGTGTGGTTGAGCAGAATGTACAGTACTCGGAGTGTACATTTGAGTGATGATCATGGTTGTCATTGGATATTTCTGGTCAAGAGGTTTACCGCACGCACGTGCTTTATCTTGTTACCCCCTACGTCGTCCTCTTCGCACTGAATGAATCGTCAGCTCTCGTGTTTCTCCGAGTGCTGCAAGCTGCCGCAAGCCCTGCTGTCTCAGCAATGGCACAGTAGTGTTTCCTGCCTACTGTGTCCCGACTCATGCGCTTTAACGCCGTTTCGGGTGCTTAAACTCTTCATGCGGATAAGCGCTTGAAGTAAATTTTACCTGGGCCAACAGTTTTATTGTTGTCTGCTATATTTACTAGCCACGCAAGCTCCAAGTACATGCTTTAAATGGGCGAAAACATTAAGAATACTTAGTCAAAAATTACTTTGTTAAGTCGAAAAAAAAAAGAATATACACAGTTCTTTAAGGCAATAAGATCAGGAAATGAATATAGTTGGTTACATTACAAATTTTGTTAAATTGAGGTTCATTGCACCGGGCTTTAAAACTAACCACGGAGGATGCCTACGCCACCAATGACAAAGATAGGTCCACCTAACGAAACATTGGCCAACCTTTCTGAGGCACTTCATCGCTGTTTGTGTAACCCATTTACCCCCTTCTGTTAGGTTCTGATTTAAACCTAGTTTGAAAAGCTGGGCTCACTGGTTGGATCCTTCATGGCTGTGAGAAAAACAAGATGCGCACGAACGCTGTGTGCGTCTACTCCTCCTGTGCCTCCTGTCTCCCTCGTGCTGTGTTTGCCCACAGCCTACGCGAGAGCGATCAAAGAGGCACCATGAAAGTGCCTGCGGTTGCATCTGCTCCATCATTGGCATTGCACAGAAAGAGGACGAGTGGTCAGCATGCACAGTGTGACACTACCGCGTTCCTGCTCGTGTTCACTCAACTTCACTTGTAGTCCGACATTATTGGTCCTTGCGTCACCCATCCAAGTCCTGGTTCTCATGCACTGGGAACATGATTCAAGAATCCTGCACTGTGCTGCATTCATTCAAGAGCCCCAACATTTCCACCACCTACACTCTCAGTGTTCGGCTTGCTACAAACCATGCGAAGGAAAGCAGCTGCTGCCATGAAATGTAAAAACAGTGGCCTGCCCAATCTTCATAACATTTCATTTTTTCTGTGCAACGAGTGCTTTTATGTATATTGTCTATATTGTTGCATGGTACATATCAGTTGTCTTTTCTGATCACCTTGCTGTGTCCTGTCTGAATTTGGCCTGGGCAAATCCTGCATCACAGTACTATTGATACCAACAAATACAATTCAAATAGAAGTTATAGAGCCACGGTAGCTTACCTGCCGAATTAACAGAATGACCAATAAAAATTTCTATTAGTATCTTTGCTGGGTACTAAGTGAACAGAGCACAAGCGCACACTGCATGCTCCATGCTGTTCATATGACCTATTTTGGGCAAAGCTTCATGCGTAGTGGAAGCACTCAGGTGTGAAGGTGTCAGTCACATGACGACATACACACCTCAAGCGTGCAATACCTTCGCAAGCTGAACGACAGAGCAGCCGTCACTGCCAACAGGTGGCTGCACAACTCACCCTTGGGCTGTATGCTGAGGGCCGCCATGGAATCAGCCAGGGGTGCCCGCTGGTAGAACAGGATGTAGGCATTCCACCAGCGCTTCTGTCGCCGGTAGGACATGCGCTTCAGCATGTGGTCAAACACCTCGCCCATGTACTCGCCCCCAAAGCATTGGTTCTTCATCTCTTCTTCCTCCTCCATGCGGCACTCGGACACTTCACCATCGTCAAACTTGTACCACCGACAGGCACCCGTGTTGGCGGGCCTGCACGTGTTTCACAGGGTAGGGTTATTCATCAAAGTTTTCCTTTCTCGAGGCCTGCTGAAAAAAAAGAAATATAAAATAAAATAAATTACATTTTCTCAACTCCTCTCTATTCCCTAGAAAAAAAAAGTTTTTTTTGTGTGTGTGTGTGTCTGCATGACACAAAAATGTCTCACAATTTACAACTGACGAAAGTCAAAACCTTGACAAATATCCACTACTGTGAATTCCTTCAGGTTTGGGCAGGTATGTCTCAGACAAGCAGAGCACTCAAGTACATTGGGGTTGCGATGTGGGCTTGTTGGTACATGGTGTCAAGGTGAGTGATAGTGCAAAGACCACCAAGAGACACATTGCAGAGACATCCTTGACAAGCATAACCCTGACTTTGAGGTTGTGTCCTGCACTGAGCAGTGTCACGTGGCAAACTTTACTTCAACAGTGGTGGAACAGCCATTTGACCATGCGGTGCACATCTAGGCACAGGCTGACGTGGTGCAGCGTCAAACGCACACATCATGCGGTCCAAATAGTCAATGAATGCAGTGGAGTCGCCTTAACGCACACATCTCCCGGGTGGGTTACGACGCTCGGATTGCTGGGCTATTTCGGGCAATTTTTTTATACGATGTCTCTATAGGAAAGCCAAAGATCAGTGACACTGGAAGCAATGTTTCTGAAGTCATCGTAATTAAAACCTAGCATGCCTATAATACACTCATCCTAAGCACACGAAAAATTCGAAAAAATGTTAATCTTTTTATTCTTATTTATTAAATTGTGGGGTTTTAGGTGCCAAAATCACTTTCTGATTATGAGGCATGCTGTGGTGGGGGACCCCAGAAATTTGGACCCCCTGGGGTTTTTCATAGTGCACCTAAGTCTAAATACACGAGTGTTTTTGCTCTTCGCCCCCACTGAAATGCGGCTGTCTTGGCCGGGATTTGATCCCGCAACCTCGTGCTTAGCAGCCCAACACTATAGCAACCATGACGGGTTATTAATATTTATTGAAACTCCATGAGTAGGGGTGCGCAAATACTCGATTTCTAATCAATTGGTGAGCATCCAAATAATTTTATCAGGAAATGGAATATTTAATATTCGATTTCAAAAGTATGCTCATACAGCCGTACGGTGTATGGTACGAACCCCGCATGTATTGTACACATTCTTGTGCAGAAAGCTTTCACCGTTCTTGGTAGTTAAAATGCGGGTACCATCAACTGCAACACTGTGCTCCAGTTTCCAGGAATAAATATTACTTTTTTTTTTTTGCGCACCCTCGTATATGGCACAAGGCTTGAGCCCATGTCCAAGGATGGCTTCTTGTAACAGCATGCTCACAGTGAACCACATTTTGGCTGCTTCAGCTCTGTGGTTTAGTATGTTCCGGCAACAATGAATTGGATGAAAAACAAAGCAAGAACGAAGGTTTTCTAAGGTCGCAACACATGGTTGGAAGGACGTCGACCTTTCAGAATAAATACAGATTTATTTACTTTTTGCTTGAGCATTCGCAGCAACCAAAAAAATTGGGGCTCAAATTCATGGAAAAATAGAGTATTACCCTTACACAAGAATACAGTACAGTAACTTATACTTGCCCTCTGGTCATGGAAAGTCTACATATTATCTAAATGGCATTAAACTAATTAATTAGGATGTCTTTAGCAGTGCCTCGGTTAACTTGGAGGAACTTTCGAACGTGCCGAGCACCGCAAATATGCGATGCGAAAAGTGGTAGCGGTGCTAATGCCTGACGGAAACTGAGCCGCAGTCCACATCCCCATCAGCATGGGAACGACAATAGAACCACAGAGGAGCAAGGTAAACAGGAGCGCTAAATCGCCCAGTCAGGCCTTCCATCTTGAGCAAGACATAGGTGGCGTGGAGACTAGCACCCAGAGTGGCGTCACCAGCTAACTTCGATGCACACTAGGCAAAATGGGCTTTCTCTTTGTTGGCCAGTTCGCTTATAGAACTGTGCACGCACTTCTGCTTTTGTGTGCTAGTGAATCGCACTTGTCACCTGCTGATGTTTGAGGGATATTTTGTTGCTATTAACCCATTCGCGTCAAAAGACGGCGATTCGCCGTCCGGTGGAGAAAGGGCCGAAGTGGCAAAAGACAGCAAAACGCCGTCCGACTCAAAACCGCTAGTTATGGCAATAAATAAGAGATGGCGCCACTTGAAAGTGTTTTCTGGTTTTTGTTTACTACTTTTTACACCAGGTGGAAATAGTTGTCTGCAAGATTCTCAAATATTTGCAAGGAGAAAAGTATTTTCCAAGCCCGCGTTTCTGAGTCGAACATGGCGATGCGGCGAGGCAAGCCTCTCACGCAGGCAGAGATTGAATCGGTTCTATTTGCGAGTGATGATGACGACAGCGACGACACTGTAGCTGTAGATGACCTGCAAAGCAGTGATTCTGAAAGTGACTCGTTCGACAAGGATGTAGGCTCTGACGCCGAGTCAAACAAACCAGATGTGGATTGCGCGCCGCCTGCAAAAGCACCGAAGTTAGAAGACTGGAAGTGGAATCCGACTGACAGCGACAAGAAAGTGGAAAAGTGTTTGTTCAGTGGGAATTCAGGAATGAAGAGAACTGTTCAGTTAGCCCTCTCTGCAAATCCGACAGCTTTGACGTCGTTCAACTGCTTGATCGGCGAAGACTTCTGGCAGATAATTGCTGATGAAACGAACGCATTTGCTGTTCTAAAACAAGCTTCAGCGCCCGATCGGTCTTGGTTTCCCACAACACCAGGTGAGATGAAAGTTTTCTTCACCGTATGTGTGCTTATGGGCCAAGTCAAGAAAAACACAATTCAGTCATATTGGGCACACAGATCGGTAATTAGCACACCATTCTTCCCATCCCTGGTGCCAAGGCAGCATTATCAAGCCCTTTGTAAATACCTACATTTCTCGGACAGTAGCGGCCAAGCACAAGGGGATAAGCTGTGGAAGCTGCGCTCAGTGTTAGAGTATGTCTTGGAAGCTTTTTCCAGCTCCTATTATCCAGAAGAGCAGTTGGCAGTGAATGAGAGTCTCATGAAGTTTCGAGGCCGACTCTGCTTTGTGCAGTTCAACCCGTTGAACAGAGCACGCTTCCGTATAAAATTTTACAAGATCTGCGAATCGACCAGTGGATACGGCCTCAAATTTGCGATATACACCGGAAAGAGCGACAAGTCGCCTGCGACGGCTGGAATGTTGTGCAGCGAGGCCGTTGTTATTGAACTTGCAAGCGAGTACCTACCAAATGGCCATACCATTTTTGTGGACAATTGGTATAGTTCTCCGACCTTGTTTCTACGTGTCAAAGATTCAGGATCCAATGCTGTTGGTACAACGAGATTGCACCGAAAAAACATGTCGAAAGATTTCAAGAAATTTAACTTGCAACGGGGTGAGTGCTCCACTGTGTTTTCCCATGGCATCATGGCTGCAAAATGGCAGTACAAAAAAACCAGTGACAATGCTCTCCACTGTCCACGCTGCTGCAGACTTAACTGACTCGTGCAAAAAAACAAAAGATGGTCAACCGATCCGAAAACCTCGTGTTGTGCTTGACTATAATATAGGCATGGGAGGCGTTGACCGTCATGATCAGCAGCTGGCTTCCTTCCCTATAATGTGCAGATACGCCAAAGGATACAGGAAAATTTTATGTTGTGGATTCAGCTGTTCATAACAGCTATATCTTGTTCCAAAAAGCAACCGGAAAAAAAATGTCCTACGCGGATTGGAAGGTGGACCTTGTCGAACAGATTGTCGAAGAAACTATTTTGCCAGGATATCAGCGCAGAGGGAAACCAGCTGTGGCTCCATCACCGATGCGGCTAGAAGCTTCTGAGTGGGCGCATTTTCCTCACCAGATACTCCCCAATGCTGTGAAGGAAAATCCGTCTCGAAGATGTGTGGTCTGCAAAGCACAGGGGAAGAGAAGTGAAAGCCGTTGGGAGTGTGAAAAATGTAACGTCGCACTTCACATGCCAGAGTGTTTTAAGATTTATTATACGCGAAAGAATTTCTAATTCCGAAAATGTGTGCGTGCTTTGAGAGCAAAATAAAACCATTTTTTTTTACGCTATGACTTTTCTAGTGCAAGTTATCGCGGTTTGTTTGCAGCGACATCGGTCGCGCCGTGCACACAAAACATGTCGCGGATGGCAGCGCGCGGAACGCGGATGAAGCGACGGAAGCGAATGGGTTAAATGCATGAAAGTTTACTACAATAAGTACCAGCCAGTATGATGGCAGTGGCTGATTTGGTATGTCGGCATGTTTTTACTAAAGTTAGGTGTCTTAACAATAAACTGAAATGAAAAACTGTAGATGGTTGTCGCACATTTGTGGACATTGAGTATATTGACATGTGTACTTGTTTATTCTTTTCGGGTAAGCCCTTTTCACCGTATAACAAATTTATGTTACAGGACGTGCCTGCATGTATCAGCAGTTTCTAGAATGTTATCGATGGTTCTGTTGTCACTAAAGCTTGTGTAATCTGACTGCATGTGCGACACGAATTGTGTAGAACTGTCTGGAAGACACGCGAGCACTACCGATTACTTGGAACCTTATATGACTCGTGTATAAAACCAATGTGCTAGACCGGCAGATCAGATTTCACCGATCGTCGACCATGTTCGCCACTATTGCTGTGCTTTGAGTGCAACTTGCTTTTGTGGGCACAACTTCACGCAATAAAACGCTAGTTTTGCCATTCACAGTTTTGCTGCTTTCTTCACTGTCACTACCACATAACAATATGACTGAGAGAAAATGACATATAGCTTTTCTTAGGTGTGCATGTTTTTGTTTCTTGTATGTGTTCCCAAACTGCAAGTTATGGCATGCCTGTGTCTTGGCCTGGTTCAGCTGGCATGCTGCGGCATGATGCCTATGATCAGGCTGATATCTCCAGCTACAATTAAGCATTTCAGGTGTGCTTACCACAGACTGCTATTTGGTAGCTGCAGTGCTCTAAACTAAGACCGGGCACACCGTAGAGAGCATTGTTGGGTTTGGAAACTCGGCTTAAAACAAGTGCAATTTTTATGCAAGTCATGAGCAACAACGTAGTAGCCAGGATGGTGGCATGCAAGGCTTAGACTGCTGGCAAGCACCACCCTCATCACAAGCCAGTTGCTGCAGCTCTTCGTTCGGACAGCACGCCACCACCCGTTAGCACTGGAACTGTGACGGAACTCATGGAATGAATGGGCTGACCACGTGTCTACCAGCTACAGTCGCAATCGAATAATGCATCACAATGCTAGTCTGTTTCATGTGGAGACAATGGCAAAAGCATGCCCTCCTGCTGTTTACATATCTGAAAGGGCTCTCGACACAGTCATTTCTCGGCACCGATCTGCGAGCAGCAAGCACATTTGGCGCCAACCACTAGGGAGGAAAGAAAGCGAGGATGGTGCCTCCAAGAGCCACAAGAGAGGAGGTTAGTGGAGGCAGCCTTTTGTCAAATACTTTAGTTGGCTGTGCCAAATGCAGTGCTAGATAGGACAGTCAGCACGCCTTTCTATTGTACTATGTGGCTAGGACGCTTTGCACTTCTGCAGCTTTAGCCTAGTGTGACCTGTGTTTTGCAGAACTGCATGGTCACCCTCTGCGATTGTGTCTGTGGTGACAACGGATTCATCTGCAAAGGTTGCAGTGAGCAGCAGTTTTGTTTCGACTCAGGCCCATGCTCTGTTACACACACACCGAAAAACATCTGAGGATGAAGCGTGATTTCACCATGGCCTGCACTGTGGCATCAAACCTGCCAGCTACATCGTCATGGATGCACTAGCCCACTGGCAATAACATAATTAGGACGTGCATGCCGTAGTGAAATGAATCTCGACTCGAATTAAGATGCTGGTTTTGCAAGCCGGCCGCACTTGAAATATTCTAAGAAACAAATACTAGATAATCAATTTCCAAATAGAATTATTCAACTTGTATAGTAAATATAAGTATTGCAATTTCATCATAACATTGAAGATTTTCTAATACTATTGAAGGTCACAAGATGAGCCCACCTGGTGTAGATGTAGGAGTAGTAGTGGCCCCCAGAGGCCTGTCCACTGTGCACCACAATGCCCGTCAGGCGGTAGCGGGTGGCACCCAGCTCACTCTCGGCCGCCTCCTCGTCCATGAGCTCACCCTCAAGTCGGGCCAGGCCCCGCACCGTGTACGGCTCCATGTCCAGCTCCCGGGGAAACTCAAAGTAGTCGTTGAACTTGATGGCACACTCGCGCTCCCAGTCATAGTCGAAGCGCTTTAGCTGGATGGCCAGGATCGGGGGCAGGCGCTTGATGCACAGCCGCTTGACCGTGTCCACCTTTTTGTTGCACTTGTCGCAGTGGTAGGCATTGGCACCTTCCAGGAGGTCCCCCTTGACATACTGTTCGAGTGAGTCGAGCAGGTTGCTGTGGTTGCGAATGTCAATGTTGAGGGTGGTGAAGGACTCCTCTCGTGAGTACCGGTGTGGGCAGCCGCGACAGATTTTCTGGTCGGCAAAGGTGCCCCCCAGGGCCTTGGCCAGCAGGCAGGGGGCACCAAGTGCCTTAAGGGCCTCGTCCAGCGAGTCCACCAGAGAGTTGAAAAACTCGAGTGCGTCATGCTGTTCCCGCAGGTTCACCGGTTCACCCCACAGCTTGAAGTGGCGCCAGAATCCACGTGGAACATAGTACTGCAGCTGCGATGCTGCCAGGTGCCCAAACACTGCCTGCACCTGTTTGAGCACACCCAGGTGGTAGTCGCGGCGGTGCTCCTCCCGGCCGTCCTCGCAGGGACGCACGGCTGCCTCCTGCATGGAGTTTCAAAGAACACTACAACAGGCGCCATCACTGCACCATCCGACGAGGCACCTGCTGAGCTACCCAAAGCAGAGTGGAACTTGCCTGCCGTTCCGAATCATGATTACCCATGACGTGACATGTCAAATTGTTTTCACCAACGACAGTCCCAAGATTAGGAACAAGGCTCATTATTTACAATGTTGATTTGCCAATAGCATACAACAGTTAAAATTCCACAGAATTTGGGAGAAAAATACGATGCACTCAGCTTCCGTGGCAAGTCGAGTTGGAATAGCATGCCAGTAGTGGTTACATCCCACGGCGGATGCCGACTTGGCATTAGATTGTCAGGTTTATTAGGTCTGACTCGCGCTTTCTGTGCCTTACAACTTCCGCAACACCACCCGCCACCGTCTACACACACACACACACACTCTGTGGAGGGATGCCATCGCACCCTGCGTCTTCCGCTACCACACCCTGGGTGCGCCACATACTCTCCCCTCCCCCCCCCCCCTGCTATGGATGGATGTTCGCGGCTGCGACCACACCCAGGGGGCACCACATACTCTGTTCCCTATAGATGGATGTCCTCACAGCCTGCCTACCCCCTTGAAACATGAAGCCCCCACTGACCATGGAGATGGTATTTAACGAGTTGGTTAGCACGGGCCTCGCCACAAGCTTTCCCAGTCCGTGGGTGGACGACCTTGAAGGTGTTTGCACCAACAAGCTCGCATATGCGGAATGGACCCTTGCGTATGGCGCCAGCTTTGATGAGCTGCCCCTTGCGGCATCGCTGAGTACGTGGGTTTCGCGCAGGACAAGGTCGCCTTTCTCCAATGTCGTGGCTCGGCGTCGTCACTCGTAGCGTTGCTTTCGGGCACGCCAAACATGTTGCTGATGCTGCCGTGCGGCATCCATGATCTCTGCCAAATGGGACTGAAGTTCTGCTGCGAATGCATGGGAAGCTTACACGGCAGGCTCGGCATCTTGCTTGTTTTCAGCAGGCTGCCACATGGCACGGAGTTCTCGGCCATAGCAGAGCAGGGCTGGGGTGTATCTGCTGGCAGCACTTACTGCAGTTCACATTGCAAAGGCAAGCTTGGAAGTTCCAGTTTTTGTGCTCAGTGCAGTATGCATGAAGGCACTGCTTCACGGTGCCATTGTGCTGCTCAACCATCTGCCCGGCTTGCCTGTAGGGCCCCGTGTGGCACTCTGAGATGCCCAGTCGCCTAAGCAGGTTCTTTCATAACCTACCAACAAAGGGCTTTCCGTTATCATTAAAAATGGCAGTAGGTAGCCTATGTCTGCAGATGAAGTTTTCCACATGGCTGACGATTTGCTTGTGTCGTTGCTGCACAAAAAGGGAGAAAGGCTCAATGAATTTGGTGAATTTGTCGACAATGACTAGCAAGTGCTTGTGCTCGCAAGGGCTTGCAGATAACGGCCCCATCAGGTCAACAGTTAGTTGTTTCATTGGTGCTGCAGGCCACTGACTGGCCATAAGTCCCTGGGGTTTGCGAAGCTGTGCTTTTGACCTCTGACAGACTGAACAACCACAGACGTACTTGGATACGTTGCTGCTGATACCCAACCTCACAAACTTCTCTCTGATGTGCTGCAGCATCTAAAGAATCCTGCGTGGGCACTTGTTGGGTGGTCGTGGGCCATTTGCACAGCCAAGGGGTGAAGGTGTATGGGCAACCATGCTACTATACGGTCACCGTGACATTGTATCGGAAGTCCTGATGACTTGAGATGGAATGTAGATGCCAGGTCTTTGGCTGAATTGCCCAAAAGGGGCACCACATTGTTCCTGTGCCAGTTTCTCCACACTGTTTGTGACACTGAGGCCCTCAATGGTGGCCAGCAGGCAATTGTCAAATGTGACGGAGCCTTCGTAAGTGTCCAAGTTAAGTGGGAAAAAGTCTCTCAGGCAGGCTTTCAGTGACTGTCTTGAGGTCTTGTTCAACAGGTGCCCTGCTTGGGGAATCAACAGGGACGTTGGCCTTCCCATGACGGTGCTGCTTAATTCTGCACTGAAACCCTTGAAAGCAGAGCACCCAGTGCCGCACACAAGGAGATGCCTGCTCAGCCGTGAACATCCACGCCAACAATGTGTGATCGTAGTGCATTTCAAATTCAGTACATTCCAAATAAGGTTGAAATTCCTCCACAGCCCAAACAATGGCCAAGCACTCCCACTTCTGGACTGTGTAATTATGCTCTGAATCTGACAAGCTTCTGCTAATGAACGAAACTGGCCTGAATAAGTCCTGATGTTGTAGCAGCACCGCTGCTATGGCGACGCTGCTGGGATCTTTTTCAATTACAAATGGTGTGTTGAGGTCTGGTAAGCTCAGAACTGCCTCTTTGCCAGCACTGCTCTGAGAGTCACAAATACCCATTCTTTAATGCTCGTTGACTGTCATTTCTGTTGCCGCTTCAGCAAGTTGGTCAATGGCCTAGCAGTGAGAGAAAACTGCGAAAGAAAGTTGCTGTAATATCTGACCAGGCCAAGAAATGCCTGCAGTTGCTTGATGTTGGATGGCCGTGGGTACTCTGCCACTGCGCACACGTTCTCTGGTTCTGGTCGGCACTCTCCTCGAGAAATGACGTGACTAAGAAAGGTGAGGGACTGTATGCACAGCTGTACCTTGGTGGGATTAATTGTAAGCCCCGCGTCCTTGACGCGCTCGAGGACTTTGCGGACATGTACCAGGTGGTCTTCTATAGTTGGAGAGTACACCAAGACATCATTGAGAAACGCCATGGCAAATTTGTGGTTTACGCCATCGGGAACTTTGTCATTAAAGTCTGGAATGTGGCTGAGCCCCAAGCCACACCAAAAGGTGTGGCTTGGGGCTCCCACAAATCTTTTGTGAGAATTTGAGTTCACAAATCCTTGTGAACTCAAAAGTGCCCCCGTGACACATGAATGCCATCTTTTCAACATCTTGTTCCCACAATGAAATTTGGAAGAACCCCTGAGACAGGTCAAAGCTTGTAAACCATTGGGCATTACCCAGCTGAACCAACAGCCAATCAGTGTGAGGCATTGGGTACACTGGTACTCTAGTGCAAGAAATCAAGGGTCTTAGTCAATAGCCATGCAGTAGCATTCAAATCTCTTTCCCACCAGGACCGGTGCACTTGTTGCAGCTACTTATGCTGCACCTGCATCCAACATCTCATCTAAGCAGGCGTCCATGATGCATTGTTCTTTTTTTTTTATTGACTAGATGCAGCTTTGTACACACTGAAGAGCTGTCACTGGTGTCAATAGAGTGCTCAATGAGCATGGCACAACCAGGCAACCTTGTTAACAGCCCCTCATACTCTCTCAGCAGACCCCCAAACTCGTCCACTATTTCTGCCTGTTGTCCTGAGTTATCGACTGTTGCATGCCACAGTGTCTGGCTCCTGCTTGAACAGCCTTCCAAGGCAATTGGAATCCTCCATTGGATGTGGGGCAACTTTTTCGTCAGGTTTAGCAAATGGGACAACAGGCTGTGGCTCCATACCTATAGTCTACCCTCCCAAAGCAATGTGTACGGACATGCCAGTGGCTATCCCTGTCAAGCACAATGTCCTGGCACAGGTCAGACAGCCAAAGAAGCTTTTGAACCCGGGATCTCTCATCCCACTTTATTCTGCATTTGGTGGCCATGGAGCTTTGATACCAACCTGATGCCAGGCAAAGTTTTCGAGTTTCGCGTTTCTTCTTTGCTCCCGAAGAGCACGCCGCACTGGTGGTCAGTAGACAAAGGAGACTCATGCTGGACTCAATGTCTAGCAGGGTGCGGAATGTCGTACTACCTATTCGAACGTCCAGGAGTGGCTCCTTCCTTCTGGCTGCAGATGCAAATTGCATAGTGGTGTTGTAGGCACCCGCCGGACCAGTACCTACTGGTGCCCGTTTCCTGAGCACTGCGCCTGGAAGTGCCCGGGCTGGTCGCACTGGAAGCAAACGGCATGGTCCTGGTGCTGTCCACTCATGCACTTGTGTGCAATGTGGCCGACACTACGACATCATCGGCAAACAATTTGGTTTGGTGCTGCTGGGGTCAACGTCCTGTTGGTGGTTAGTATGTTGGCACGTCGATAGGTTGAGCTTGAACTATGGAGCACTGGTCCCGATGGTACGAAGGCTGCACTGCTGTGGGGTGAAGAGGCCACGTGCATCCAAGCGTCCAACTGGACGTGGCATTTTGTGTGTTCGGCGCAGAGATGAAAGCTGCCGTGTACTGAGGCGCTGCCATTAAGTCAGGAATGCCGTGTGCTGAATATGCCAAGTCATGCGCGACTTGGTTTATTTTGGGTGGCACAGACGAATATCCTAGCCGGCGCCGCGCTCGCTCCATGAGGTTGTCGGCCGCAGCTGCCAGTGCCTTCAAGCATGGGTAGGTAGACCCCGCTGTGAAGTCCTGCAGCTGAGGGTGCATTTGGGCGCAGGACTCGGTCCACCTTCACTGACTCGGCCACTTCCTTGCCTTATCCTATTGCAGTAGGCTGCCACCCCATATACAAACAATTTTAAAGGGCCCCTGAAACGGTTCGGACAAATTTTGTAGGCGCATAGGGTACAGCTTAAGTAGAACATTCGCACCACAATTTAAGTGAAGCGTTACGTATTAATAGAGTTACAAGCGATTAGAAGTTACCCTCCTCCCTAGCCATGCCTTTCCTCCTCAACTCGCTCGCCGAGCGAGCGGCGCTAAGCTCCGCCTTCACTGGTCCTGCGTCACGATGCAACGTCACATCGTCCACTTCCGGTTGTTGGAGCACGCCTCCTCCCGCGCGAGACCTCTCCGCTAGCCGCTTGGCCGTCGACCCCAAGCGAGAGCCATCGAAGCAGCGTGCGTTGCGAGCATTCTGTCGTAGCGCCGAAGGTGGCCGGTATTCCGGTAACCACAGGCAAGCTGGTCATTTCGGCAAATGACTGGAGGCATAAACTCAAGCTGATGAAGGAACTTCAGAGTAGACGTACGTGAGCATGCAGCCTGATCGGTCTGCACGGTCCAGACACTTGTTGGCGCAGCGCTTAACCAGTCAAACGAAGCGCTAATATTGCTCTAACCAAGTGTAAAACATTTTAAACATTTATAAGAACAACGTGTTGATGATTACACTCCTGCGAAAAATACACACCAGCAGCAAAGAAGAATGCACTTCGTTGCTGCTACTGTGTATGGTTGAGCTCTGTGCCACCAGGTGGCTGCACCGTGCAGACCATTCACATTTACCTTTCTGCTCATCTCATGGCTCATCCCGGCACAGTCAAGCGGCCAGACCCTGTCCCCTTGCGCTTGTGTTTGCCCTAATACCGGACTTGCGAAACGCTATTGCGTTAGTAATCTTCCGCTGTAAAGTGACGGCCACAAACACGCAAACCCTGGCGCCTATCGGATAGCCGCAGTCCGATGCGCAGCAGCCAGTTCGCTCGTATGCTGCCTTGCAGAGGGACACGATTTCGCAACTTCACATCTTTCCAGTCGCTACGTCTGCAGCCCACAACGCAACAAGGGTGATTCATCGTGCTCACGAAAAGACTGATCGACACTGACGGCGGAGCTCTCGTCAAAGACTGCGCACGTTGTAACACAAGCAGACGACACTTGCTGTGTGCCGGAAGTGCTCAAGTGTACTAAAAAACTATTCTTGTGTATTCTCTTTAAGTTATTTTCTTTTTACAAAAACAAAGTAACTAACATTCCAACTATTACGAGCATCATTTGTTCACCATAAAGTTGGAAAAATTATCGACCACGCGCCCTGGTCAGCCAATCAGATAGCTCGCCCATGTGACGTCATATGGGTTATTTGCATCATATGGGTAGGGGCGGCTTAAAATTCCGCCGAGCAGTGCGCTGCGATCGACAGCGATGTGCATTTTTAAAACCTTATAATAAATTACACGCTTTACGCAGAGCACTTGGATGTGTCAATTAATGATCAGAAGGACCTACTCTAACGACTCAGTACGTTTGTAGAAAATCGCCAAAATCGTTTCAGGGTCCCTTTAAGTTCTCCTTGGGGGTGTGCGTCGGTCCAACTTCTCTTTAAGTCGCGGCTTCTTGTCAACAGAAGCAAACTCCTTCTTGAAGGCTTCGGCAAATGCCACGTCGAACGGCCTGACGAAGCGGTACCCCAGTTTGGAACTCCCATCCAGGATGGATGCGATGACGCATCTGACACGGTCTTCACCAGGAATGTCCGCGACCACACCAACGTTTTCCACCTTATCAAGTAACTCCTGCGGCCACTGCACGTCATGGAATCACTGGAATCGTGGCACCACTGCTGGCGTAGTCACTCTCGTTGAACGCATTCCGGTGTACCGGTGTGAACAAAGGAAGCTACCACGTTTGCTTCGGTGATCGGAGCAGATGAGGTCAAGGAAGTTGAGAAGGTTGAGTTCGGTGCTACCATTAGCACTTGTCGCACTTGCGTTGCCAAGTGCTCCCGTTCTATTGGTGACCCGCCTGTTTGTTTTAGAAGCATCTGCACTAGATTTAGCGTGGAAGCCTGGGCTTGTTGGTGATTCATTAGAAAAAGGACACAGCACAAAATAAAGACAAGGACATGAGAGAGCGACATGCACACAGCACTGACTTTTTATTTATAACAGTTATTTTATAACAGTTTATTAATGAAGCAATGAAGAAATAAATCTGTAGGATGCTACCATGCGCAATGTGAGAATGATCGGCAAAAAATCTGGAATATCATTTGCAATGCTGATAATGATAGCCGCGTACTTACAGAGCACACGAAATGCTTGCCATTGAAACCCCGTTAAGATATGCGATTTCCCGAGATGAAAGTGGAATCGAAGGAGAGCTGAGGCACGAGCTATCAAACAACCTAATGAAATCTACTTCAATGATTTCACACGTCATCTGTGAACTATGTTAAGCCAGCACTTCGCTTTTTTCAAAGTAGGGCTTACACCCGTGATCACGGCAATGAATACCTGGATGGCCCTGTACCATGTTGTACACATTGTTATGAGACGTTCATTGAAGCACCTTCCTGTCTGTCCCACATACTTTTTTCCACACATGCCTTCTGAAGGTCCACTGCATGTCCAACGCGCGGACCTGGCATTTTCAACCAGTTTCCAATGGTTTAGGTTTTGCTTCTCTCGTAAAATCCTGGCAAGAGGCGCTGCCGGTGTCGCTGCGCAGTTATCGAAAGTCACTCCCATGGCGTCATCCCACGCTGTTGCGTCGCGAGAAAAGCATTGTGCTCGAAACTATGCTGCACTCGGACTTAAATTTAGTGATGAGGACTCGAGTTATGATTCCGTAGATGACAGCAAAGCAGATTCAAGCTCCGACAGCGAGGATGTTTTGAGTCAGCATGGGACATCCGCAACTGTTCATCGGCGAGTATCTTTTACAGCCTTGAGCGGTCTTCTTCTTTGTGCGCGCTTATCTACTGATCTTTTGCACGATCTGAGAGATACCTCGCTTGGTTATGACGTGCTGCCATCGGTAGCAACGAAACTTCCATTCACGCCAAGAAGACCTCCCATAGCACATCTCAGCCCAGCACTACGGATCAGTGCAAGACAATTTAGAATAGTGTGGGATTTCTTTCTACTCTTCCTCTCTGCAGAGGTGATAAAGACCACCAGCAAAAATGCAAACAGATATGTTTGAATGCATAATGTTGTAGTTGCCCAGCTATGCTGAGTGCAATCGGTCCTGGAAGACGTGCATGACTCTAAATGAACTGGCGAAGTACGTTCCTTGGACTTCTCATCAGACCATCCTCAGAAGATGCCGAAAAAGTGCAACTGCAAAATGTGTTACAATGACCACAAAGTTGAACAAAAACCAGACGTTTTGTGGGAAAAGTGTGGAGTGCACCTATGCTTCACAATATCCAGGAACTGCTTCACCGCATGGCATGAGCGATGAACTGGTCTTAGTTTCAGTTGTGTATCCGAAGAACAGCGATGTACTGAGCATTTACTTTTTCAGACGCTGTTCTTGAGTTATTTATCTTTGAAATGTATATTCTGAATTTCCTTTGATATTAATGTTATTGTAGATATTATGTTTTTTTATTGTTTTTATGAACTAGCTGCAGAAATGTTGCTTTCTAGAATTATCTTTTACATAATAAATTTTGTTGTTTGGCAACGTATGTTTTTGGAAAGAGCATTTCAATATGCACAATATGCTATGCTGCAATTTGTGCTGGAATATTATTTGTAGCAGTAAATAATATTTTTCCGAGACCTACAAAAATATACCATTTTCTTGCAGTAATGAAAGAGTTCAAGTTGCTGCTGTATCACTGCAAATTCAATCCACTAGAGCTAGTCTGGCGCCAAGTGAATGCGGCACTAATAGCGCAACATTCAAGCCTGACGATGTGCAAAAGCTTTTGCACGCCGGTATTGACTTAGTAAGCGAGGAAAACTGGAGGCGGAACTGGGCTCACGTGGAAAAAATCTAAAACGAATTATGGGACAGGCATGGCGAAATTGACAATATTAAGAGCCTGAAATTCGACATTGGCTCAAACCCAAGCATAAGCTCCAAAGGTAGTGAAAGTTAGGCAAGTGCATGGGAAGATATACCCTGAGTGTTTTGCTTCTCTTTGTGTTCTACTGGCCAAGGGTGCTTACAGACGAAACTTTTTTCCGATTTTCCCAGCAGCTCTCTTTGTGCTCTCGCTTTTGTCGGTACTTGTTATCTTGTCAAACTCTATGTTATAGTTCATATCCATATTCTCATTTGTGTCTCGTAACAATATTGTCTGCTGCTGACTGGAGGCATCATGAAAAAAAAAAAGTGCATTGAAGCTTCTCAAACATTACTCTGCTCATAAACTTTTAATTTTGTAATTAGCTCATTGTACCTTCAGGTCACTATTTCAAATAGCATGAGTATATCAGCTGCATCTCTGACAAAACTGACATGTCCTTACAGAAACAAAGCAAAATATAAAGCTGTGGCACGTGCTACATAATCATCAATTACGACATGACTATTTCTTGCACTGAAATGTTCCCCAAAGGTTAGTTTATTTATCTAAGGTCAAAACAACTCTGACACCATCGATTGGCTATTAGAAATACTCGCTGAATTATCTTTGTCTGCCGTCAAACATGCACAGGAGCTATGGAAGGTTGACCAACCGAAAGTAAAATCTAAACGCACGCCAAACCAGACTACTTCGCGTAGGTGTACATGTGTAGAAGCTCTGCCCCCATAGCCTTCCCTGCACACCCAGGAAAAGTTGTCTGCGAGTAGGCAAAACTAGCGCCGCTTCATTGAAAGGTGGTACCTAATGCCAGGCAATAGCAATCGTCCCGTGTGATGTGTGTGCCGCGTGTCACCTACTAAGCGCACACCAGGAGCAAGGTCCTTCACTGTGCTGGAATGCTTACTGGTGGCAGTATCCTTGGGCGATCACTTTGTGACGCGCAAGACCCGCGGCAAGCCAGCCCAAGACCCATGACGAGGAGCCGCGGTTCTCGGAGGCCAGGCGCGGGATCGACGGTAGTTGACTGAGCGACGAACAGGTGGCGTGAGTGCGGGGAGGACAGCGGCGCGAGCGTGCGGGAGGAGTGTGGTTGTGTGGTGCGGAAGGTTGGCGTGCCGGAAAATAAAGCGGTAGTTCGGGACCACGTGTGGCGTGTCGTCGATCGTGACAAGTGGGGGCCCGTCCGGGATCTACGTGAACATGGAGACAGTGGACGTTCCCGAACAATTGGTACAGCATCTGCTGGGGCAGACGAGCGGATCTACCATGGAACGCGAGCAAATCGCGGCAGCTGTCAGACAAAGACTGATGGCGGCCGAGGCAGTGCCTATGGGTTCTACGACAACGGCGGCGGCGGTTCAACCGGTGAGCGACTGCGCTCCGCGCTCCACAGGAGGTCAGCCAGGTCAGCCTCCAAGGTTTAAGGGGTTCAACGACCATCAGTCCCCCGAGGAATTTTTGGACCGGCTTGAAACGTTTTGTTTGGTCAGCGGTGTCGCAGCTGACAAGAGGCTTACGCACATTGTGCCTGCTGCGCTGGAAGGTAGCGCGAAGTTGTGGTGGCGATTCGTGAACTCGTTTGCGTCGTGGGAGGAGTTCACTGCGGCGTTTATTGCGGAATTCTCCTCCATTGACGCGAAGCGCCGCTTGAAACAAGAGCTGGAGCACCGGACGCAACATCCCCAAGAAAATTTAAAGGAATTTATTTATACCATCGCGGCCTACTACGACCGGATTGGCGGCGAAGTGCCCGAGTCGGAAAAGGTTGACCGCGTGCTGCGGCAGATGCACCCGCAACTCCAGGATCTGGTGGAGGGAAGACAGTTCGGCAGTCTCGCGGAGTTGGCGAAGGCCGCTGACGGTCTCATGGAGCGTTTCTGGAGGCGCATGCAGTACAAGCCACCACCACCCCCGACTGACCAAGTCGCGAGAGACTTGGCCTTCCAATCGACTATAAACGTGGCCGGCGTGCCGGGAACACAACCCGGAGGGTTGATCACAGCGGCTGCCGCGCCGTTCCAGTATCCGCCGGCGGCATCCCCCTGGCCGTTGCACCCCGCGGCGATACAGCCCTCCTACCACCGAGACCAATTGCACGGATTGGCCGCATTCGCCACAAGGACGCCACATCTCTCAACGCCGTCACAGCACCAAAGGTACCAGCCGCGTGACCAAAGAGAATTCAACTGCCATCGCTGCGGAGGCGTCGGTCACATGGCCCGCGAGTGCCCTACAGGTCGGCGTGGCGGCCCACCCCGCTGCTACCAATGCAACGGGATCGGACATATCCGCTCTCAGTGTACGGGAAACGGGGGACGGTAGGTGCTGCACCGGCAAGCACCTACGAGACTGCGCTGCAAGTAGCGGCCTTGGCCGGCAACAAGGAGCCTCTCCTGGAAGTGCAGATCGGGAGGACGACGTTCCAGGCCCTACTGGACACAGGCTCGAGTGTGAGCTTGCTTGGATTGCCGGCGGCAAGGGTAGCGGTCGAGGCGGGCGCCAAACCCAAGACACAGGAACAAGCACTCCGCCTGGCAACAGGTTGGTCTCAGTCGACGACTTCCCTCAAGTGCAAAATAAAGTGGGCCACAAGCAGCCGCAATCAACGCTTCCTGTGTGTGCCAGACTTGTGTCGGGACATTGTGCTGGGCAGAGATTTTTTAACAGCAACAGGCATCTCTTTACATGTATCGCTGGGTGGGTGGACGATTGGAACCGATCCACAGTGCATGGTGCCATTTGCTAAGCGTGAAAAGGACCCAGCGACAGCACTTGCAATAGAAGATGGAGAGTCGTACCACTTGCACAGCCTCTTTGAAGAAGTGCTTGTAGTTCCAGGCATAGAGAACATGCATCAGGCTGGCACCAGGGAACTACACCCAAGCATGAGTAAAGTTCTCGATGACTTTAACCATCTGTTTACTACAGTTGCGGGATGTACCACCCTGGCTCAGCACCTCATTGACACGGGGGACAGTGCGCCCGTGAGATGCAAGCTACGTCCAGTGAATGCGAAGAAGCAGAAGATCATTGAGGGCTGTGTGGATGACCTCCTACAACAGGGCCTTATAAGACGAAGCACCAGCCCATGGACTAGCGCCCCAGTGCTCGTTGCAAAGAAGTCTGGAGGCTACCGGCTCGCTGTGGACTACCGTCCGTTAAATGCACGCACCCGAGTACCTGCCTACCCAATGCCTCGAACTGACTGGCTGCTAGCGCAGTTGGGCCGAGCAATGTGGTTTTCCAGCTTTGATCTCTCCCAAGGGTTTTTCCAAATTCCTGTTTGCAAGGCTGACATAGCTAAAACGGCCTTCATTTGCCATCAAGGTACATTTGAATTTACGAGGATGCCCTTCGGGGTGGCAGGTGGTCCAGCAACTTTTCAAACCCTAATGGACCGGGTGCTGCAGGGAATCAATCACCACTTTGCTATGGCATTTTTAGATGATGTCCTTGTATACTCAGAGACACTGGAGAAACATGTTGAACATGTAAGGGAAGTGCTACAACGCATTGAGGGTGCTGGCCTTACGATTAATCCAGATAAAGTACAGGTCTGCCGTCAGTCCCTCAAGTTTTTAGGTCACATCATCTCCCCTGGGCAGTGCAGACCAGATGAGGACAAGGTGCGTGCAGTGCTGGATTACCCTAGACCCAGTACAGTTAAGCAGCTGCAAGCCTTCCTGGGACTTGCCGGCTACTATAGAAGCTTCATCCCTCACTTTTCACTGACGGCACATTCACTGACCAACCTTTTGAAGAAGAACGAGCCATGGCAGTGGGAGGAGTGCCAAGAACAGGCTTTCACTGCACTCAAGCAGGCCTTAGCTCAGGATGCTGTTATAAGCCTCCCAGATCTAAATCGACCCTTTGTGGTGGAGACAGATGCAAGTGGCATTGGCATTGCAGCTGTGCTGCTGCAGGCTGGCCCTGATGGTCTGCAGCCTGTTTCCTTCATTAGCAGAGTCCTTACAGCAGCCGAGAGCCATTATACTGTCCAGGAGTGGGAATGCCTGGCAGTAGTCTGGGCAGTGGACAAGTTCAGGGCATATCTTGAATTTACGGAGTTTGAAATACACTGTGACCACTCCTCCCTGGCATGGATGTTTCATACCGACCAAGCTTCACCCAGGGTCAAGCGTTGGGTTCTTCGGCTGCAGGGCTTCAACTGCCGAATCAAGCACAGACGAGGGCTGGCAAACATACCCGCTGATGCCTTGAGTAGAGCCCCTCTCCAGTGTGAAGACAACCCAAGTGACAACCTACATGAGACGCTGTTCCCCATTGCTGCTCCAGAACCTGAAGGCAAAATTACATTTGATGAAGTAGCTGTGGCCTCGGAGGTTGACTCTTCGCTGCTGAGTGACACAACACAGCTGGTACAAGAACAGGCTCGTGATGACCGCCTCTTAAAGCTGAAGGCAGTGGTCCAAGGGACTCAGCTCCCAAGTTCGGACCCTGATCATCGCCTCTTTCGTGATCTGGCCGAAACAACGGAACTGCAGCCAAGCGGATTGCTGGTTCAGCAAAGAGGCAACCACAAGGTAGCGTGGTTACCTAGTCACTTGCGGCAGCTGGCACTGAAGGTGGCCCACGACCATCCCACTGCAGGCCATGCTGGATTTTTCAAAACTCTGAGGCGTGTGGCTGCACGATTCGTCTGGCTGGGCATGCGAGCAGATATATCAAAGTATGTGCAGTGCTGTACTGTCTGTCAGCGCACAAAAGCTCGGCGCAAGAAACCAGAGGGCCTCATGAGCAGTCAGTGGGCAACATCACCCATGGAAGAGCTCAGTGTTGACATTATCGGGCCCTTGCCATCTACACCCCGGGGCCACAAATACTTGCTGGTAGTTATTGACAAATTTACGAAGTTCCCAGAGCTTTTCCCTCTACGAGCAGCAACAAGTGCGAAAATACTGGAGTGCATGGTGCAAGTCTTCTGCCGCCATGGCACACCTGTGGCCATCACCAGTGACAATGGCAAGCCCTTTGTTAGCACACTATGGCGCAACCTCTTGAAACACTGGGGCATCAAAGATCGCCACACAGTGCCTTACCGGCCGGCTGGCCAAATGGTGGAGCGTCACAATGGCACAATTAAGCAGTGTCTACGGGCATACTGCTCCAACCACAAAGACTGGGACCGGCACATACCTGAGATCGCCCTTGCCATGCGTACTGCCGAGAGTGTTGTCACCGGATATACTCCAGCATTGTTGTGTTACGGCCGCGAGTTGCGCACCCCATGGGAACCTACAAGCGACAAGGAAGACACAGAGCCTCCAAAAGCAGCACACCATGCACTTGCTGCGGAACTCCAGCGGTGCCTTGGAGAGGCCCTCCAGTATGCTCGGTCACATCAGGCAGCTGCTTGGAAGGTGCAGAAATCCTGTTACGACCGTCATCGTCAGGCAACAACCATCAAAGAGGGTGACCTTGTGCTCCTGGATTCCCATACCTTGAGTGATGCGGCCAAGGGCGTTTCGGCGAAATTGGCACCGCGGCGAAGTGGACCTTATTGTGTAATCAAACGATTAGGTGACAATAACTTTGTTTTGAGCGATCCTGCTACAGGACGTCATCGAACTACTGCCCATGCTGATCAGTTGATGCTCTACCATGAGCCATGGCCCCTCCCTACCAGCACAGCTTCACGATTCGAGGGGGGGGGAGAGTTGTGACGCGCAAGACCCGCGGCAAGCCAGCCCAAGACCCATGACGAGGAGCCGCGGTTCTCGGAGGCCAGGCGCGGGATCGACGGTAGTTGACTGAGCGACGAACAGGTGGCGTGAGTGCGGGGAGGACAGCGGCGCGAGCGTGCGGGAGGAGTGTGGTTGTGTGGTGCGGAAGGTTGGCGTGCCGGAAAATAAAGCGGTAGTTCGGGACCACGTGTGGCGTGTCGTCGATCGTGACAACTTTCTGAGACACTTTTCGCGGGACTCCGCACTGGACCTGTTTATGCATACGCAGTGTGGGATTCTTACACCCGTGCTCTGCTCTTGGGACAAAAGAACGACAACACAGTAGTGCAAACAATCACAAGGGCATTTATTGCACCTTTCATAGATCAATGCCTGCTAGCCGAGTTGCTATCCCCAAAACATGCCGATGGACGCGTGACAAATCTAGGAAGTCCGACTCGCCGCGACCGGATAGCGAGCGAATATGTTCGCCCCATGCTGGATCCCAACGTCTTGTCGTTCGCGCATACGGTCACGCGAACGGTGGCGCGTTCAAATGAGGCCTCACGAGACGGTCTCACAGAAGCATGGATCGGCGCACTTGCAGAACGTCCGTGCAGCTTGCCGATACCGAACCAAAGAGGAAGCGCCTTCTCCTTTCCGCGTCCATGTAACCCCGCCGTGAGGCGGCGTTAGCAGCGAAACACTCGCGGCATCTCTCGTACTGCGCTTCAGCCACAACGACCGCTGCGGGCCCCAGGCCTTGCGGCGAAGCCAGATTACAGGAGTAGGGAGCTATGCGGAAAAACAACGTATCAGGGGATGCGTGAGAGTCGTGCATCCCCACAGCAGATGACAGCGTTTCTAGCACTATGCCCAGCTCACGCACAGTGCCAAGTGCACTGTCAGCCGTATGCTCCTACGTGCCCATTTCCGATGTCTTACAAAAGTCAGCCTCCGAAAGCAAACATACACATGTGTGTATGCTGGCAGACCTGCATTTTGTGCGAGCGTCTATGCAGTGAGCTTTCTGAGCACTGCATCATGTGCACTCAAGAGCAGTTAGCTGAAGATGCTTTTTGCGATAAGTCAAGCTGTCTGTTGATGAGTCGCATTCTTTGCCGAGGCTAACACGTTGCCTTAGTGCATAGGCATTGGGGAACTGGTCGACCGGACTCTACTTTCCGAAAAGCCAGAATATCTTCTGTGGCATGGGGTGGCACTGGCCACACAGAGAGTTGAGGTGGGGCAGTTATCTGACACAAAGAGATATACATTAACAACAATGCACTGCAGCTTAAGCAGTCAGACAATACATTAGGCTCTATAAAGACTGGGTTGGGGATTCGTCGCAACTACATTTTAACCATTAGTACATTTTAAGTGGGTACGTAGTAGCCAAGTTTTACTGTACTAAATATGTGCACAATTTTCCGTCATGGGGCGAACAGCCCAAGGTATGAAAGGGGGGAGAGGAAGAAAACATCCTCTGTAACAATGATCACAATAATATTTCCAAGTGAAGAACAGAAAACAAAGTTACGAAGACAATGACTGAAATGAGTTGACAGGAGTAGGTCACTGATCTTTAGAAAAGAAACATGCTTTGGCTGCATTTGCGCCTGGTCCACTGTAGTTAATTTAATCGTGAACGTATGTTTGTGTAAAACCATCTACAAGTAATATCAAAACTACAACATTTGCACTGCAAGAAACACCATGTTTCAAAGTGGCAAAGTTAATTCTTCCAATATTGTGCAGCCACATTTATCACAAATGATGTTGCGTTTTTCTTGGTGGACTGAAAAGAATGCAATTTCATTTTGCAGCCTGCTGCTCCACTGAAATGCACGGCGGCCAGGCATTCTTCGATGCAGCTTTGCTATCTTGCAAAGTTCACGTGCACTGTGATAGCGTGTCTAATACTTAGCAGGAGACTGGAAAGAAAGTGAAAAGCAAGTTTCATGACATATCTGTGACATGAAGATCAGCGGACCTTGCATGCCACAGTCAATGAGCGAACCTGAGGAAGTGGTGACAAAGGTCTAAAGTAGTGCTGCTGTCCTGAATAAAGCGGTGTTATGTGACAGGGACAGAACAGGTGAAATAGACTTAGGAGCAATTTATGGAGCAGAAATATACTGGCTTTGGAGCAGAATACTTAAATTTGGAGCAGGTAAATAACAGAAAAATGACATTTTCAGAGCTGCAAATTTGAAATTTGGAGCAGCTTATTTGCTGTCAAACACTATAAATCTGGAGCGCATCAACGAAGCAAGCAATTGCAAGTTTCACACCAGTCATTCCTTTCTGGATTAACTCCTCCCATGTTCTGAAAAAATTGCCTTATATTTGCCATAGATTATAACTTCAGTGTGTGTAAAAAAACTGCTTGGCTATGCTGTCTAGTTTTCAGCAGATGCACTACCTAGAATTCTAACTCCAGTAATTCAAACCGACGTATGACTCCAATGGCATGCTGGGTCTCGTTGCTGCGGCAGACATTTAAATGGAGAGAAACTCCGGGTATTCGAACACACACAGGTGTGAGACGGTTATCTCAAGTGAAATTTCCATTGTAGCCTTATCATGGAAACATGATGCCTGAACACACCGGTCAAATGCTACGGCACGCGCAATTGCTTTGTTTTTTTTTTCTGTGCCATGCTGAGGGTACTCCGGCGCAGGTGGCATTTGCTAGTTCTGCGTACTGCTGGGCACGCTGCTAAGGTAGTGCACCTGCAGTGCCGCATGGCCAGAGGGTTGCTAAGGATGCTACAAGCGTTCTGTCAATGACTGCCTAAAAATGCTGAGTAAACCAATGTGTTTTCGACCATTAGCAATGATCTTGTGAACCTAAGAGCATGCCCCATTGATGCAGCTCATGCAGAGCATTTGCACTGTCAACCATTCAGCGAGCTTACCGTATTTACCCGAATCCAGCATGCACCTTCTTTCTGAGAGTGTAAATTGCCTGCATGTTACAATCAGACACGAAACCAAAACCACATTCACGGTGATGGCAACAGCCTGCCGTCAGAGCCACCAGACATGGCATCGTCGCCACCACAAAATAGTGACAGAGCACATTTTTCTGGAGGTTGCTGTTGGTTTATTTCGAGCTCGACTACGATCTAGAGGGGTATTTTTGGTTGATAGCTTTTGAAGATATTATCACTTCCGTGAGATTTGGTGCATCTCGGCACCGGATGCATCGGCCGATTGGTTCCCGTGTTTCTGGCATTGTGCCACGTTGACTTTCTGCTCACAGTGTTGGGAACACAGCACGGCTTTGGGGAGTCCCATTCATGCAAAACACAGCTACTTTCACTCACGCGATTCTAGACTGCCACGCGATCGCCGACTGCATCTTTCTAGATTTCGCAAAGGCATTTGATAAGGTCTCCCATCATCTTTTGTTACTAAAGCTGCGCATGGTAGGATTAGACACTAACATTTTAAAATGGCTTGAAGTGTTCCTTACCCATCGTCAGCAATTTGTTGCCGTCAACATTGTTAATTCCACTGTTCACCCTGTTCTTTCCGGAGTGCTCCAAGGCACCGTCTTGGGGCCCCTGCTTTTTCTTATATTTATCAACGACTTACCCAGTAACCTTTCTTCTTCTGGACATCTTTTTGCCGATGACTGCGTCCTTTTTCGGGAAATAACAAATGACAGTGACAAACACATGATTCAGTCTGACCTTAACGCTATCTCAACATCGTGCAAAACTTGGAATATGACTTTAAATGCTGAAAAGTGCAAACTTTTGTGCATCTCTCGTGTTAATAGTCATTTGCTAGTATATAGTCTTAATGGTGTGTTACTTGATGCGGTTACTTGATCCTCGGGTGATAGGTGTAACGTTAAGGGATAAGAAAAGAGCAGATTGGGTGAGGGAACAAACGCGAGTTAATGACATCTCAGTTGAAATCAAGAAAAATAAATGGGCATGGGCAGGACATGTAATGAGGAGGGAAGATAACCAATGGTCATTAAGGGGTATGGACTACATTCCAAGGGAAGGGAAGCGTAGCAGGGGACGGCAGAAAGGTAGGTGGGCGGTTGAGATTAAAAAGTTCGCAGGGACAACATGGCCACAGTTAGTACATGACCGGGGTAGTTGGAGAAGTATGGGAGAGGCCTTTGCCCTGCAGTGGGCGTAACCAGGCTGATGATGATGATGACTTGATCCTGTTACAATATATAAGTACCTCGGAATTCATATTACGTCTAACCTTAGCTGGCATGCGCACATTGAGCACATCATTAACAAAGGTAATCGCATGCTCAGATATCTGAGACGTAACTTTCACGAAGTCCCAACTAGCATCAAACTTCTACTCTATACCACACTCGTACGTTCGCAACTAGAACATGCTTCATCAATCTGGGACCCTGGTGTTAAGAGTTTGATCGATCTACTGGAGATGGTACAAAACAAATCAGCGCGGTTTATTCTCTCTAACTTTTGGCGTACATCAAGTGTAACCACTATGAAGACTGCCCTGGGCCTAACTTCACTTGCATCACAATGCAAAATTGCTCGCCTGTGCCTTTTTCACAAAATATTTCATCATGAGTCTATTTGCTACGAGTTACTTCATTCCTCTTCATATATTTCACGCTGCACAGATCACATACATAAGGTAGGCATTTCTACATGCAAAACTGAAACAATTTCGGATTATTTTATTCCTCGCACATCACATGACTGGAACCACCTTCCTTCCTCAACTGCCACAATTCCTGAACTTGTATTGTTTCGGACTGCTGTTACCACTTCTATTCAATGATATATTGTGTTGATCACTTATTCTAACTGTTCTCTGCTGTTGTTTGTATTTTCAGTGTTATTATGTATTACCCACTCCCCTCTGTAATGCTTTGCCCAGAGGGTAAAATAAATAAATAAAAATAAATAAACACTGTTGCACACATACTTCAACAAGTTCAATGCAGAGCCTCACGAAAGTGACGGCCGTGTCCACAGACGTGATCGCCCGAGAGCGCCGCCGCCCCTGTGTGCCTGGGTATCTGTGGCCAGTGAAGCACACGTGGTGACAGCGCGCCGCTGCACGTCGACCTCATTTCTCGTTTGTGAAGGTAAATTCTGTACCTCTTGTTACTGATCGTGAAAGGGGGGGGGGGGGGGGGGGGGGGGGGCATGTTACATTCTTCTTTTATAAATCTGCAGGACATTACATTCAGGTGCACTTTTATTTTCTTACTTTAAGCTAATTCGTGCACATTAGAATTGGCTAAATACGGCACCAGTGAAGTGAATCCTCTTATTCATACCTCCAACGCATGCATCACTGCCCGTGGCCGACACGATCATATGTGGTATGATATCAATGCAATGAGGTTTTAAGTGCAAGTTCTTTTCCACATACCAGCCTCGAGTGGCACAAAGAAACCGTAGCACTTTGCTCTTTTCCATTAACATTGACATGTTAAAACATTTTGGTGCATCTACTAATGTGCTTTAAGTGCATTTAACGTTTTCAGGGTCAATGACGCAAATATACAGGGCTGCAAACAAGTCCAAAATGGTTGATGCCGTATATTTACGACGCCGTCTGTACATTTAAAAAGTCTGTCAATTTCCTAACCTCTTCTTTCCTGGCATTTGCTCCCACTATGTTGGAATAAAAAAAAATTTTTTCTCACGCCTCCCTCTCTCGGTTTTCGTTGATTGGTTTGTTTTAGAGCTAGTTTGCTCCGGGGCGTTATAAACGGTACTACCGCTCGCGTATGAGTGCGTGTGACGGCGGTGGCAGTTTGAGTTTTGTTCCATGGGCGGTTTCGGCTTCTTGCGCTCGCAAAACTGATAGCTATCTCATTACTAATCGCTCAAAGGACGACCGCCTATTTCTCGCTCGTTTAGTGCTCACAGGGATGCGCATAGGAAGGATGCCGCAGTGCATGCATTTCCTTTCTTTCTTTTTGGAGAATCGTTAAAACTAATTGCCTCTGGTTGGCAATAAGATGAAGATTAGCGTAAGTTTGTCACACATTTTGCTTTTTTGATGGGTGCAGAACCACAGTTTTCTCGAGTGCGTTCACCTACGCAATTCGATAACGCTATGGAAGTAAATATTAGTGCAAGAGCATGAACATTTGAGACTTGCGAAATTTTCTTGTGTGTGCATTTTCTAAGCCTCGAACCATGTGTATAACAATGAATCAAATTTTAAATTCTTTTAAGTTTATTTCCTTTTTTATTGTTGTTATTCATGAATAAACAGTACACATATACCAATGCAAAATATTTTTTGTCACTTTCCAGTAACCCTAGAAAAGTTACGGTAAATTTTTTTCAAAACAGGTCCCTCAGAAGAATTGGAATCTGCAACAAAAAAAATCGACCCTGGGCGGTCGCATATGGCGGAAAAAATCGAGCCAGAAAGGGTTAATGCAGTTGCAATGCATTAACTCGTTGACTGCAGCATAGCATCATAAAAGGAATTCCTGTTAGCTAAGCTAACAGCGCGCTGAGGAGATGCCGGGCTCTTCTCGCGATGGAGTTGCCAAGTGCTGTGCGGGGAGGACGGAGCAGCAACGCAAGCAATGGCAGGAGAGTTGACACAAGTAAACACATCTGCATATTGCTTTAAAGACACAGCATGTGCCGCTGCGCAAACTACACAGTTGCTACCAGAGTACAACCCTCCCTCCCTTTCTCTCGTGCTGCCTTCCCACTTTCCTCCCTCATGCGCGATTCAGCTCACCATTGCACGCTTTAACTTGCACATAAAGCATATGGCGCACGGGGACATATTATCGCCCTTGGACTTTATACGAACAATGCGGTAATGCGGTGACCACAACGGCAGAAATGTGCTTGGAGTGTTCGTATCATTGCTATTGCAATTCTATAGGAATGGCACCGATGTGCTTGCGCGTGACCCGCATTCACGAAGTGACACGTCACTGTATTTTTTTTTATATCGCTTATAGAATGACCAGGTGTGTGTCTTATACACCGGTGTGACTTGTATACATTATTTTATTTTTTTTTCGGAAAAGCTGCCATTTTGAGGGGCATGCGACTTAAAGGTGTGACTTATAGACCGGAAAATAAGGCATGTAGTTCAAATGACTTTAACAAAAATTTCTTTTGACTCAAACACGAATTGTGCACTGCTATGGTGTCCCTCACAAGTGACGAGCAGCTTATTGAAAGCTTTTGCATTTACATTTTACAATGCATACTTGTGTCACCATTACTGAAACAGGTGTGCATAAACAAAATAAACACAATAAACGATTGAAATTAGTGTTATAGTTGCCGCGTGAAAAGCCATTTAAAAGAACTGCAGAGCCTCCTGATGCCGTGTGACCAAGAAGGCTTGTTTGGTCTGTGGCATTCCAAGAGTGATCATGTGCTTGTACTTGTCATGAGCCAATAAAGAAAGAAGAAAGAGTAGAAGATAAGAAGAGGACGAGAAAGCACGAGGAGTCGGTGGAAAAAAAGAAAAGGAAAAAAAAAAGAAGCTAGAAAATAAGAGCGTCTGAATAAAAATAATACAATATATGAAAGAAGAAGAAGTGCAAAGTGCACACGGAGCTACGTGGCCAACGGGAAAAGGAGACACGTAGCCGAAGAGAGCGGGCCAGCTACGCTCTGGAATGACGAGGGGCAGAAGGAACTGGAGGCCGGACAAGGTGGGTGGAGCGCGGAGATCGCAGCAACTCAGTGGAAGCTGCTCTTCAGCTGCCGCGGCTGCGACTAGCAAGCCGAGCGGGCGCTCTACCAGAGACCGCACAGCTACAGGCTGACGGAGCCGTTTCTTGGACTACATGCGGCTACGATCCGCAGGCTAAGAGGAGTCGACTGGGCCATCCAGGCACCTCGTCCAGCCCACTGCCAACTCCCTGAACTGGTCAACCGTGGGCCAAATGTCGGACGCAGCGACGTCAAGTCCACGACGTATCAGCGGCCCCAACGACATGTCGTTGGAAGCAGCGACAACTAGGCGACGCGGCCAAGTCGATGGACTTGTTGTAAATATTTTGAAGTTCTTAGCGCGTCGTGTGTAAGGACTTTAGACAACATTCACAATTAACTCGCTTTGTGGATAGTTTGTCGTGTGTTAGGTTTTCAGGTTATTGGGTTTGTAACGCATGCTTTCTTGATATATATATTTTTCTTAGGCTCACACCCCATAAAGGCTTTTTCTAACTTAAACGTTCCTTGCATTGTGTTTACCACCATGAGACTTTGACACTACTGTTGTATGCATGTTTTTAAGCAACACTTGAGAGCGGGCTAATAAACTTGAAGTGCAAGCGAGACGACAGCAACGAGTGGACAGACACGCAGAAGCGCTAAGTTCACGAGATAAGAAAGAAAACACACAACTCATAGTTATTTGACAAACCACAAACATGCGTGCTAACATGGTCGCCCATTATAGCACTGGAACAAAGGGCACGCTCAAAAATAGATGAATTTGGCGGTCATGTCACAAAACCTAGGCTATTCACCGCTGTCTTCTAAATCTTGCCAGAACATGAGCTCTTGCTGGTGGCGCAAAGTGAGCACAATGTAAGGAATTTTTATGTTTTTGGTGCAGCTAAGTCGCAAGTGCACCATAATCAGTGTAGAGCTGCACCACCTGATTATAAATGGGCAAGTGCTGCTCTCATGAGTTGCAGCAAAAGGTGCCTTACATAACATTTGCACAGGTGGGCACACTTTACATTCGGCAAATCCATTCCTGTGTCTGCAGTTGCGCTGCCGAAACGTGTGGCTGCTCATGTGCTTATGTTGACCAAGAGAGTGTCCCCAATTTGGGTGCCGAGACCAGAATAAATTTCACATGGCTGTACCTCGTGGTCAGGCCGCTCCTCTCCCGAAAAGTCCTCGTTTGGGTCAGTGGCTGCCCCTTCCACAGCCAGGATGCCCTCGCGGATGCTCTCGATCATGTAAAGCTGCAGAAGGAGTGAAAAGACACCACTAGGCATTTCACTCTTCACAAAGACTGCAATAAAAAAACACCTGCTGCACGTGCATTGCATACATTTTCCTCAACTGAACACAAAAGATGGCCGATTTAAATGTAGCGAGTCGGTGCTTGTTCAGTCCACCACAATGTGAGGGTGCCCCAAAGCAGAAATCAAACATTACGGCTTTAAATCCTTGTGAACCACAAGCGCAGTATATAACGCATCATAAGCCCTGTCCTACCTTTCAAGATTGGGATAACCAAACAAGGTTTCCATGATTCTTTGATCCTTTGCCATGCTACTGAATGGCTTTCTATGCCTTAATCTTAAAACCTACTCTCTGTTGGCTAAAGTCCTAAATTATTTGCTGCACAGAACAATCCATGTCAAGTAGAAACCGAAGGACATTGAAATATCCCCCATCAGTCCTTTTCCTGCTTAGGGCAACTTGGCCGATTTTTCGATGTCCACTGATCTTTATAAAATTTTAAATATATGTTCTCTTTTGCACCCCGATTACCTGTGTCAAGCGATATGGCTGCAAGTCATTTAGTTTTCCTGAACATGAATTATAAAGATTGGTTGCGTTCCCGACTCATGACTTTTTACTGGCCACCCTGTGTTTGTGACGTTACAGACTACACTGCCACCGTTGCTGAAATTGCCACTGAAATCATCGCTGAAATCGCCGCTGTATAGTTTGGAAAATCTGTAAAAGCTCCCTGTGTTATCAGGAGACGTCTCCAGCTTCACTTATTCGGTGTTAGCATCATGTGAACTGCGTGTTTAGCCCACTTTCTGCGTGTTTACATTATAGTAGTGTAGGACCTGACGTCATCGACTGATCACGACATCACACGAAGCAGCTACCCGTTTCAGTTTCGGTATGTTGTTTATTAGTTATTTAAATTATTGATGAATTTCTAAGCAATTGAACCACCCTACCGGTGACAGGTCTGTCAATGCCATTTCAAAATGACAATATCCTGATATGGTTAAAAAACATCAGAGTTGCCCATTAACATGTTCAATGCTCGTTGAAAGCATGCAGTGAATTCAAGGTTTGTGTCATTCTTTTGGACACCCATCTTAATCAGTGTCTCCCCCTTACCTTCGATACTTATAGTAGCTTGTTTCACAACGAAGCTGATAACTGTATTAGCACACGTTTCATGAGGTTCTCGAGAGTAAAGAAATTGATTACTTGAACCAGATGATATGTAGTGGGCATTCATGATTGGTGATTTGTATGATAAGACATCTAGTTTTGAATGTTGAAGTGAGTGTACCTTTCATGCATCTAATATTTGGTTATTTAGTGCAGTCAAGTCAGTTGATGTCCAGTGACCGTCATGTGCAGATTGTCTGTCTTTCCTTAGTACCATAACCATGTTTCATAATGCTGGAAGAAAACTAGTCCAGCTTTCCGTAATAGTGAGAATGACAGCTTAGCTGAAAAACATGCCCGCAGATGACCATGGTTAATTTGGCCAATGGTATCTACCACTTTTATCAATTACACTTATGACAATGCCCATTGTTGCAACACCTGTTTCTCGAACCCTGACCGGCGTTACTATTAGGTAACATGGCCTTGTCAGCGAGCTGCAGGCATCCGGTAGACCATGGCGACCAGGCAAGGACGAGATGATTTGTAGTGCGTAACTTGCCTTGTTTATTTAATGGTTGGTGAAGGATAAGAAGAAGAGAATGGATGAATTGAAAGATAGATTGCGGGGATCCTTAAATAGGGCCACTAAAACGACAGGCGGAATCTTGCTCACGTCAACGTCACGTGACATGCACTGGTGTTTTTTTGACATGCACTCGGTGCTTTTCGGCTGCTCCCACTTTCCTCGGTGATGTTGCACTTGCTTGCCTCCGCTGGCGGCAACCTGCGGGTCCGGGATGGGCGGCTGATCTTTTCTTTTAGGCGACGTCGGTTCGCGCAAAAGGGTCTTCGCTAGAGTCGGACAGCTTGTAGAAAGGGTTTTCACACACACACACAAAGGGGGCCTGTAAACACTGTGGGGCGTCCTGCCGACCGGCGACCACTCGAGACAACCATAAGAAATTAGGAATCCATCCTCCGTTTCTATGAGCATGGTGCTTGAGCATCCTTTTTGCCCAGGGTGTTACAGGCCAACCGTAACAGCAGCAACCACTCGAGACAACCATAGCAAAATAGGAATCCACCCTCCGTTTCGATGAGGCATGGTGGCTGAGCATCCTTTTTGACCGGGGTGTTACACGCCAACCGTAACAGCATCTCCAGCAGGGGAGGAAGATCCCGATGCATAGGGGCCACCAGCCACTGGCGAGGGATGAGCGTTTCAGCAGCAGAATTTCCCTCCGGGGTGACGAACCCTTGGTTCATAGCTTGTAGATTCCTTGCAGTCGTTCATCAGTCCTCGTGGCGCTCTTGTATGCTTTTTCTCCCTGGTCCGGTCTGGTGAAACGGGACTTGCAAACCAGTCTCGCGTCTCCTGTTTGGGCAAGCAAATCACTCCAGAACAGTGCCAGACTCACAACTACAAGGCACATGAGCACAAGGCCACCCTCCCCCAATATACACCAGGCTTTACACACACACACACACAAAAAAAAAAAAGAAAAAAAGGAAAGAAAGAAAGAAAGAAAACCCGCTACTGCTTTCCCATCCCTTTCGTGCGTCCTCCCCCACTAAACATTAAAAACAGACATTTCTTGAAAGCGTTAAGAAGTGGTTACTAAAATCAGCTAACAATCAACTACAACTTCATGATAATAAAAGAAAACAAAATTATAATATGCCTCACCCATTTGGAACCCGCACCAAGCTTACCTTATAAATGCACTCGAATCAGTCCAAAACAGAGCAGCCACCATTCATCCATTCATCATGGATGAATGGATCATATTCTTAAGACATCAGTGCGTCAGCTTTGAAAGCTGAATCTGACTTATTGCCCTTATCACTTCATCACCGCACTGCCAGCCTTTGCTTGTTTCATAAATTTTTCCCTACTTCACTAGGCCGCACACCCTACATCGTCCCTCCAGCCCGCATATCTCATCGCACTCGTCATCTGCTTCAAGTTTCCCGACCTCGTGCCCGAACTACCACCTTTGCCGCATCATTTTTTTCCCGTACTGCAGCAGACTGGAACGACCTACCCAACGACATCGCAGCCATCACGTGCTCATCCAACTTTGCAATAATGTTACCAGTCATGTTTCGTTGTGTTAACACTTGCTCACCAAAATATATGTACCCACCCCTTATGTAATACCCCTCATGCGTCTTTAAGGTGATAAAATGAAATGAAATGAAATGAAATGAAAACATGAAAGAAAGATACCAACATAAATATTCCACGGAAACCAGAGTGAGCATGCAGCTTTCGCTACTCTAGGGGCAACGACTCAGACCATCGGCATTGCCGTTAAGTTTACTCTTCTTGTAGCGAATATCGAAGGAGTACTGTTGAAGAGCCAAGCTCCAGCGCAAAAGAAGGCCATTTTTCGTAGACATGGACTGTAGCCATGTGAGGGGACAGTGGTCAGTCTCTATGGTAAACCTTGAACCAGTGATATAGCAAGCTAGCTTCTGCACCACCCATACTACGCAGGCGCATTCCTTTTCTGATTCACTGTACGCTTCCTCACGAACTGAAAGCTTTCTACTGGCGTACAGTAATGGGTGTTCGTTTTCGTCATCTCTCTTTTGACAAAGCACCACCCCCATACCCCTGTCGCTGAAGAATGAATGGCTTAGAGTAGTCGGGTGTGTCAACACTAGCTGACTCGTTAGTGCTTTCTTCCGCATACTAACAGCCTTTCCTTTTACGCCATCCCACTTTACCGTTTGCGGTTCTGTTTTTCTGAGAGCATCTGTTAAAGAACTTGCAATCTCGGAATAATGCGGGATATATCTTTGGTAATAATCTGTCAAGCCAAGGAATGACCTGATGTCCCGCTTAGTGCGTGGTTGCGGGAAGTTGTCTACTGTGGTCAGTTTAACCTCTGAAGGCCGACGATGGCCTTGCCCTATTACATGACCTAGATAAGCTACCTCCCCGCGCACCCTAATTGGCATTTGGGAGCCTTGACAGTCAAGTTGGCCTCTCGTAGACGACACAACACGGTTTGCAAGTGTTGCATATGGTCTACTTACAATGAAGAAAAGATTGCTATGTCGTCGAGATACGGAAGTGCAAAGTCCTCCATTCCTCGTAGCACCTGGTCCATAAGGCTAGAGAAACAATAGGCAGCATTCTTCAATCCAAAGCTCAGGACTTTCGGCCGAAAGGTTCCCATCGGGGAAATAAACGCTGCAAGCCTGCTTGCCCTCTCGGTCAACAGAACCTGTCAGTACCCTCTTACTAAATCGAGTGTAGAGATAAAATTAGCACTGCTAACTCTCTCAAGCTTTTCTTCGATATCCGGTATTGGGTAGGTCTGGTCCTTCATGATTAAGTTGAGCCGGCGGTAGTCGATACACGGTCGCAGCTCCTTTCCTGGGACCTCAACCAAGATAAGAGGCGTGGTATAACCACTCTCTCCTGGCTCAATTACACCTAGCTCTAACATCTTGTTTATTTCCGTGGCCCTGACTTGTCGTTGACGAGGTAAAATGCAATAAGCTTTCGAATGAACTAGGTCTGATAAGGTTAACTCGATATCGTGAACGATTGCAGTAGTCCTGCCAGGTGTGTCTCAAAATATGTCTTTAAATTCAAACACGAGTTCCTTCAGTTCGGCCCTTTGATTGGGATTCAACTCCGCCTGCTCTACTAGCTTGTCAATGGTCTCGTGAATGTCTTTTGCCCCCGTTATTGATGTTAACTCCGGAAATTCGACAGGCATCTCCCCACGTTGGTTAAGCTACATATTCACAATGGCCTCCCTCTGCTGGTAGGGTTTAAGTAGATTGCTGTGGTACACTTGTGGTGTCCTTTGTGATTACATACAGACGGCCGCTGAAGTCGCTACGCCGAACTGGCCACAGCATCACCATTGCTCGGGGTGGCTCGATCGTAGTCCGCGGCAGCAGTGCAGACGACGTGCATGTGACATCAAACCAGGGGTGACTCCACTCACGCTGCGTACACTCAACACACTTGACAAACACTAAAGTAGTGCAAGGGAGAGGAATTTTGCATGCGCATCGCCCACGTGGTACGATGTTCAACTCGGATAGCCAAAAATTGGGCAGCTACTCAGACGCTAACTTCCCGTGAACGAAGCTCACTTCCTTGAGTCGGACGAGTAATTTCAATTCAAACGAGGCTAACTAGAATGAGGGAAGCAAAGTGCAACACCTCAACGCCACGGTCCACCAGGTTGTGTCCCTCCACGTGCGACAGGCAGCTTCGTAAAGCCTTAGGCCTAAAGCGTCGCTACTCTGACAGCAACCGGCAACCAAAAAACAGCACCCAAAATGGGCGCAATACAGGCAGCCGCGAGGAGACGTCAGCTCTGTTCAGTGGTCCTACCCCACTCGGTGCACACAGCGTCCGAGTTGAGGGCGCCCACGGTCCCAGACGGTGCCAGGCTGCAATACCAGTCAGCCCGTAGTGGCACCCGTGGCCCGCAGCCACCCGGCTTGAATACAGTGGCAAGCTGCAACGACCATGACGGTTTAAGAAAGCTGCCACAAAAGGTGCAAGTGCACATACATGGATTGGAATCCTTAGGATTGAAAAGCGAGTCCTATGCATCAATGTTGCTTCCTACTTGAAAAGAGCCTTGCCAGTCGATCTGTACATTGGATTCCAGTTAAAACAAAGAGAAGTGATCAATAGATCTTCAGCACAAGATCAGAACGTGGCTTTAGGTTAAGAAGATATTCTCAGCTGCTTGACGAAATACATAGAACATCAGGTAGAGTGCAGAGAGGAATTGTCGACAGAAAGGACAGAAAGCTACGGCAACAGAACGGAGAGTAAGCAGCAGACAAGAACTGTTAATTTTCAAAGGACAGCTGCAAAGTTTTGCATATTTTGCGAGAATACGACCCATTTTACTGATGATTGCAGGAAAACGATGCCTTATGAAGACAAGAAAATGAAGCTCAAAGAGGCAAACAGATGTTTCCGCTGTACCAGGCCTCGCCATACTGCTAAAATATGTAAGGCAAACATTAGGTGCAAGATGTGTAAAAAATGGCACACGTCTATGTGCCGAAGCAAAGAACTGACAGCACAGTGTAGAGCATCTACTCCTGGTAAAATTGAAAATCAGGAAGAGAAAACATCTACTTGCCAGTTTATGAACCTCACGTCAAGTGTTTTTCTGCAGACTGCAGTTGCATTAGCAGAAGGTAGAAGGCAGTCATGTTATTATCGTGTTCTGCTGATACTGGCAGCCAAAGATCATTCATACTGAAAAGCCTATCTGGGAAACTTGGCTGTAAAGTTAAAGGAAAAGAAAGACTCACAATAGGCTCATTCGGAGGAGGTCAAAAGGAAAGAGTCATGAATTCGGTTGAAGTTAAATTGAAGAGTGCCTACAGTAGTGAAGAAGTGTTATTGGAAGCACTGGAGGTAGACATAATTTCAAAAGAAAGATTACCATTCCTGCCTATATAACTGCTAAAGAAGTGTGAAGAGGATGGATTTAAGCTGGCTAACAGTTTATGTAGAAGCACATCATGCATGGAAATCAGACTACTTATTGGATCAGACCAGTACTGGCAAGTAATGAAAGGTGGGATCCGAAGACTAGAAGAAAGGTTGACAGCAGCAGAAACCATATTCGGCTGGACAGTACAAGGTCAAGCTAAGATATCAGCAACAATAATGGAGAAGTCAACCATAATGGTACTTAACGTCACTATTGTAGAAAAGCCCATCATTCATGCAGTTGAAGGTATGGAAGAAGCCGAGGTGTCCAACGTCACATTGATCATCAATCCAGCACCATCAAACATTACTCAAGTAATCCAGCAACCTTCAATAGAACAGCCGAAAAGTGAAGTCTTGAATCTCCTTGCAAATGTGCTAGGTATCGATGCTGATGACTACCATCAGGATGACGTCACAGGACAGGAGGCATCGTCGACGAACACTCTGTCATTTGGCGAAGTGGACACCATGTACGAGGACACGCCCAGCACGCCCACGCCATCTAACTACACCGAATAACCAGGGCCCCAAACAGTAGTTGAAATAGTCGAGGACTGTTTCGAAGTCATGGATAACGTAATTAAAACCCAAGTATGCTCGACACAGACTAGGTACACTGAGGTACAAGGAGCTGAAACTGTAGCGAGAATGGCCCCCGACTGCTTTCCAGTAATGGACGATGTAGTTCAAAACAAGCCATGCACGTCCCCTAAGATAAATGCAATGCGTAAGAGAACGGCCTCATCTGGGCTATCTACAGCCGAGACAAACAAACTCGAGATCATCAGCAAATTCTGCCCGTCACAGATTCTTAGGCGAGAAAAAAAAGTCTCGAAACGCCAGGAGGCCCTTGGGATCTCGAAAGTACACATCCGCTGGTTCTGTGCATTCAGGGAAGTGTCGAATGTCAAATTTCGATTCCTCAGAAGCATTCTTACATGCATTCAGAAGATTTACAGCAAGACGAGGGTTATGTTGCACCATGTACAGTGACAACGCAAGGACGTTCAAGAAGGCCAACAGAGCCATCAATCGTATGATTAAAGAACTACAGGAAGAAGTCTCCAAAAGAGCAAGCCAAGGAGATCAAATCAAATGGAAGTACATCGCAGAACAAGCTCCTTGGTGGGGAGGCTTTTATGAAAGGATGGTACGAAGCATGAAACCAGCAATGAAGAATATTATTCGAAAAAGACTGTTATCAAGAGAAGAGATGCAAACACTAACAACTAAAGTTGAAACTATCCTTAATAACAGACCGTTGACATATGTACACAGCGAACTGGATAAGCCTCTACCTGTTGTGCTGGCTGATATAATAGGTGGAAAGCATAGGATTAAAGACATAACCGAAGGGAAAAAAAAAATAAAGGTCAGCATAGAAGAAATGTGGAGAAATAAGCAAAAAACCACGAAAGATTGCTGGAAAAGATGGAACAGGGAATATCTGAAAGAACTGAGAGAGCAGTGTAGCGCAAGAAAGCAAGTAATGACGGTGAACCAAGGAAATATTGTTTTGATAGGTGCACGCACTCCTAGATCCTTCTGGAACCTGGCTAAGGTCATTGAAGTATATTCTGGAGTCGACGCAAAGCCGCGCTTCTGTCTCTTAAAAACGAAAAGAAGACTCGTTCGGAGACCCCAGTACAACATCTTTACACACTTGAAGGCTGCTTCTAATGACGAGAAGAAAGCTTTTCGTGGCCGGAAGCTGTTGAAACTCATGGGAGTGGGCAAGAAGAGAAAGAAGACGGCGGGCTCCAGAGGCGCGCACGCTATAGAAAGCAATAAAGAAAAAGAAGAATCTTGATTTCGTTCGCATCGAATGCAGCTGTCTCGTCTCGTTTCTGCGACATAAGCACTAAATTTTGTGAAAAATTTTAAAATATTCGATACAATATTTGGATTTTTTTTAGTTTGATTTTATATTCGATTTGAACAAGCACATGTCTCAATGTGTACTTGTTCACTCTCCTGTTATGTCTGTAGCATTGGGACAATGCTTCTAAAGAGCGGGCAATCACACGTGTGCTTATCTTTCTCGTGTGAACGCTTTTTCACCGGCTAACAAATGTCATTGCTAAGCGCACGACACGCCTGCATGTATCAGAAGGAATGTTATCGATGGTTCTATCCATTGTCTGCTGTGACCGAATCTTGTGTAATATGATTATATGCGTGACATGAATTGTGTAGTCCTTTCTGGAAGACACACGGGCACCACTGATTATCATGGAAGCTTCGACGACTCATGTATAGTGTCGACGCACTTGACCCACTGATGAGATTTTGACGATCGCCGACTGTGGTTGCCGCTACGTTGCATTTTGAATATAGCCTGTATGTTGTGCGTGGGCACAGGCTCGGCCAATAAAGAACTGGTTTCGTGATTCACAGTTTTACTAATGTGTTTTTCATCATCACTGCAATGAGACAATACGATAATCGCACTTACGGAAGTATGTAAGTTCTGTGTAAATTCAATATGGAGATTTTCACTTACTTCATGGCGTTTATTAAACTGCGTCAATAAATACACACAGTAACAGTAGAAAGAAGTGGACTGATCCAAACATCCTTCTTGATTGTTGTCAATTATTGGCCTATAGCAGCCGCGTATGAGAATCTGACAAAATATGGCAGCCTGAAAAAAGTGAGGTGAAGGCTTCTGTTGAAAAGAGAGTGCCGGAGAAAAAGGTGACTTCGTGCTTTGCATGCGAGCTCCACATACCGCGCTCGACTGCAAAATTTGGTTGACATGTTTGTTCAAGACAGACGCGGACGGCTGCCCTGCGGAAGTTGAAGACAGCGTCTCTGCGGAAGAGACGTGTTGAACAGTACGGGTTTTTCGGCATACTGATGCAACATGGCCCAAGGTGTGGCAGGCGTTGCACCGCTGGCTTCTTGCTGGACAATTCCTGTACGTTGCAACATGTTTCGTGCTGCCACACCGATCGCATGCACCACGGTTCCCGGAGGAGCCATGTGCGAAATGTCGGCCCTCTTGGCGGCCTCTCGGAAGAAGTCGGCCCTCTTGGCGGCCTCTCGGAAGAAGTCGGCCCTCTTGGCGGCCTCTCGGAAGAAGTCGGCCCTCTTGGCGGCTTCTCGGAAGAAGTCGGTCGTCTTGGCGGCTTCTCGGAAGAAGTCGGTCGTCTTGGCGGCTTCTCAAAAGAAGTCGGTCATCTTCATGGCCTCCCGGACTGCGTCGGCCATCTTGGCAGCTCCCCGGAAGAAGTCGGCCATCATGGCTCGTCGACGGAGCGCCAAGTTGAGCTGCCTCGATTCTTTGAATTTTTTCGGAGTCAAATGCGCAGTTTGCTCGTTGCAGGGCTTCTAAAGAGCGTCCAATTTCTTCTGCCTTGTCCAGGGACAAGGTTTCGCCATGAGCTAACAGCTTTTCGCGAATGCTGACGTTTGCTACGCCATGTATAATTTAGTCTCGGACGCGCTCATTGTAGGTTGTGCCGAAGTTGCACTGTACCACCTTCTCTTTCAGTGCGGTCACGAATTCCAGGAATCCTTCTCCCTCGAACTGCCTTCGACTGGTGAATTCGTGCCTCTCTGCCAGAACATTTGTTGACGCGGCGAACAGCCGGTCAAGCCGCTGCAAGAGTTTCTGGAACTCTGACGCTGGCAGGACCGCATCACTTGACGATGACGCTGCGCCGGTCGACTGCCTTGCTGCCTCGCTTGACGCTGACGCTGTGCCGGTTAACTGCCTTGCTGCTTCCTGCTCCTCGTCTGCAAAGTACTTCCGTTGTCCCTCACGCCCGAGAGCGCTGACAAGCGTGGACGCTCGTCGCGCGTCCGTCCAGTCTCCGCCGGCCGCTTCGAGGTGGGCCTGAAAAATTTTTTTCCATCGATGCCATGGAATTAACGGTGGCCCGGGCAATTCCAGAACGGGCAGGTTTGCCGTGAAAGACGCCATACCCGGTAGCGTGCAGGAGACAGTGCAGAAAACAAGCCGGAGCTCGCAGCAGGAATGGGGCAAGGAAGAACAAAGGGGCGAGAAGGCCTAGGCTCGGAAGCCTCGCGACACCAAGTGTGTCGGCGGCGTTTGCTTGCCGTGCGGACACGGGAAGGGTTGCTTCACTTACGAAGCTCGTTGGTTTCCCGGGGCTTCGGTCGGAAGCGCTGCGGGAACCCCATCTTCGTCGCCAAAAGATGTTGTGTCGGCAGCGGCAGGCAAGTGGGGGCCCATGCCCAGCGAACACGCGGCGAGCGCCGACGCAGTGAAGGAGACTCGGAGCTAACTGCTCCCGATGAAAACCGGAACGAAGACTCAGCCGACCCGCGGCCGTTTATTACTAAACAGGACTTCCCATGCCAGATGACACCTCCTGATTGGTCCCAGCTCGTCACATGACAGAAGGGGGGGTGTGCCATCTAGCTAATCTACTATGAAACATAAATGTATGATAACACAGAGATCTGACAGGGGGCGACACTATACCACAATGTTCACCGCAGTGTATGCCATCCGCCGACTGTGTTTTTTCACCAACCCTGGGGGCTAGTTCAAGACCGTTTTACAGTCATAGATTCCCCGAGAGCAAGTGTAATTTAGGGTCTTCTGCGCATGGCGTTCCCAACTGATAGGCATCTTTTTTTGCCCTTGTCTCCACAAACAATATCTACATTATCGAGCTTTCGTACGTTAATGTCGTCAGCTTTTTCCGCTTGGTCGATGTGCCTGATGAAAGTGTTTTTTAATGGATTCTTTCGCTTCAGTGGTGGACATCAAACTGGCAAAATTTCAAACTTTTCCCCTTTCTTTTGTTCACTTGCAACTTGGGCCAGTGTGTGAGCGTTATCCTCTAAGGATAAAAAACTTTCCTGCATAGGGGTGCTATGTTGAAAAGCACAAAGAAAGGCATCTTTGAGCAAACCAAACGGAGCAACAGGTGTACAACCTGCACCACAACCTAGCCACGCACCAGCAAGGCGAGATGGGGCAGCATGGACTCGCAGAGGCGATCGAGCTTGACCTTGGAACTGTTGGCGGCTGAGAAGTTTCAAGCCAACAACAAAGGATGACCAGCCCAATGGCCAGCCTCCACACTCAGTCATCAGCAGAAGTTTCCAGTGGTGCCAGCGCATAATTTATACCTTGCAGAAATATTTTTATGTGCCAGAATGCACCAAAATGTTGGACATTGTGTTTCCAGCATGGCAAATGAAATTTTAGAGCCTAGAATTGCTTTGTAAAATTTTGCTGAAGCAGAATGGCAGAAGAAAATGTGTTGGTTTATTTATGTATTGGCTCCTACAGACAGCTGACAGGGAACTGAAAATTATTCCTTGTACAGGACATTTCGTTGAAGTGGCATTCATTGCAGTGGGGTTTGACGGCAGAATTTAAATTGAAGTTCCTCACAAATCTGTACCCCAAAACTATATATTATAGACATAATTTTTGTTGGACATATTATACGACATTTCCACGCATTCCTGAGAAAGTCGTATAATTGGCATTTCTCAGCACGAAAATTTCTTGATAACCTCACTAATGAAATTTCTGTTTAATATCCTGCCAAACCAATCTTAACCGTGGCGTCATCACTGGGGTGACATCAGTCTTGCAGGTCATGATCCACAAGTCATGCCAGTCAGTCTGGTTCATGAAAAAAAGCTGCTACTTGTCTATAGGCTAGCTGGTTCATACTTGTTATGGTGCACTAAGACACAATGTCAACTAAGAACAGGACTATTGTGTTCACTGTTTTGCATCCATTTGCATCATAATGAGAAGTGCCAATTAAGCTGGGACACAGAACGTGCACAACGAGAGGTGCTGAAATGTCGTTTCCACCACCGTCCCCCCACCAGAGGCTGTCGCAGCCTAAGCCGAGCAATACCTGTTGCAGGACCGAGTTCATGTAGCAGGTGGCACCGGCATTCTTGAGGCCCACGAACCCTCCTCGGGGCCTGGGCCCCACTGGGGGCAGGTACTCCCACTCCTGCAGCGGTGGCTGGTCGGCGTAGAACATGTCCGACAGGAGCGCAGCGCAGGCGGCCAGGTTCTCGGGGCTCTGGGTGCACAGCGCCACCAGCAGGTCGAGGGCCGCACGTAGGGCGTCCGGCCCGGGGCACACGGCCACCGCCGCCGTGCCACCCCCGTCGCCGGCACCACCTCGCAGCTGGGCCTCCACCCGGGACGCCGGGAAGGCAAAGTCCTCCAGCAGCTCCTGCACTCCCGCATTTTACACACGGCACATCGGCAATGGGGGGTGCAAAGGCTACTTGTCAGTCGTGACAATTTTTATTTGCACCGACACATAGAAACAGAAAAAAGAAAAAGAAATAATCGGCAGAACCCATCTCACGATGACTGTTGACGGCAACACGCTAACATTGAATCAATATAGCGACACAACGTGTTGCCACTGTCGAAACGAGTCCTCGATGAGGCATGTACTGCAGCGGGACCTCTCTTTCCCCAAGAATGCTTGGCGCCACAAAGCCTGTGCGTGGCCCCTGAAAGGCATGGTGGCCAGATGGGCAGGATTGCCGACTGCCAGGCGGGAAGCATAGTTTGGCACAGCTTTGCTTCGTGACGGCAAATGTAGCACTGCGATCGTAGGCATGTCACAAGCCACATACGTTGTGTGCTGCTGTGGCCGCATTGGAGTGGAAATGCAGTGTACTTATCCCTCTGCTCAAACTGGAAACCATCTTCACAGTGACACCATAGACAGTTAAAAGATTTCCAAATGCTGCAGAGCTCTGTCACTTGCGAAGGTAACGTACTTGCCTTATCAGTGGTTTGCTTCCCAGTTTGAGAGGCAACAATATAGAGCTCTTCATGCTGTTTTGTTTCGCAAACACGTTACAGTTGAGTCAACAAAGATGAGCACAATTTCTATGAGTACGAAACAGCCCTTCGTCAGTTCTTCCAAAGGGAGAGCGAGTCAAAATCTGCTTTACGAATCAGTATGTAGGTTCTACATGTGAACGTAATTTGCGCAGAGAGCATTCTTATACCACGAAATGCGTAATGAAAATAACACGGTCTCAGAGAAGGTAAAACATAATCTCTAAAGGCCTTCATTAGTCACCTGCATTTGGGACCGACTGTTAGAGCAGGGCACGGACTCCCAGCACGAGCGGCGTTCTCTGAGCAAAGGCGCTGGAGAGGTTGACCCACTAGAAAGCCCCGGAGAGCATGGCCCACTATAGTGTCCCTCTTCTTCGTTACAGTTCGAATAAGTATTAATGCAATGGCATTAACCATTTATCTCCCGTTGATGAGTACAGTCGTCATGGAATTTCGTACCAATATAGCCAATGATGAATATAGTCGTCATAAACAAAAATTTCTCACACGGTGAACTTATGGCAACTATACTCGTCCTATTCCATCTAGATGCGATTCCTGGCACTAGATCACCACACTTGTCCACATTGTGCCATTTGTGCCTCGTCTTTCATTATATTGCCGCCTCTAACACTCTCGCATAAAGCATGGCTGCCTTCTCGAAGCGAGGCAATGGAAGCGCGCGTAAAAGTTAATTTGACGACTGTTCATCACACCACAGCTCTGTAGAGTTTTGCTCGGAAACAGAAAGTGATGTTCTCATCTGAGGAGTCTGATGACGACTATTCTGCGGATGGCCCGGAGGACCTTGCGGCTGCCTGTGAGTCTGCCATATGAAGACGGTCTACTAACTGCTTTAGGAACTGCGTAAAAGTAGCCACTATTCATGTGCATGTTTTTACAATGTTTAGGTTATTTTTTCTTCGTATTCTCTTTTTTCATAGTGTATCGAGCCCTGCAAAAAGCGTTTTTTAGAAGACGACAAGGCCATGCAGTGAAGCCTTGTTTAATGCATCTTTTTACACAATTTGTTGAATAAGGAAACCCCATTGAATTGAAATAATGGTGCCGTTTTATTCAGAAAAAGAAGCTCTACAAACTTAGCGAAAAAAGTTTCCTGTAAATGTGGTAAAATTTTCTTTTTTTTTTTTCGGTAGGGAAAGGGTTAAGGGCTCCGTGTCACAGAAAACCTGATTTCGGCATTGGCAAAGGTGTCCGTGAGCGAAAATTTCTGTAGATATTTACGTATATGTATATGCCACACCTTGATATATGACATGCCTTGAAATCATGGCAAGAACTAGAATAAATCATTGCTGCATTAAAGTTGTTTTTAACCAAGGCCCTTGAATGCCTGGAAGCATGTGGTTTATTGCACCAGCCTACTCCCAGCAAAAGCTGCTGGTGCAGCCTGTGATGGGAATTACTGAATCACGTGGTGACTTGCCAACATTATTTAATGTGAATTAAATGATCAGTTTGTTGTTGAAGCCGAGGAATAATGTTTGTAAAAGATCGGATGTAACCCAGTGAGAAGCAAAAATTTTTTACATCGAAATTGCAATTTAAAACAGCTTGTTATATTAAGGCTAAAATACACAATGTTCTATGAACATCAGTTTATGAGAAGTTATTTTTTTTTACTTTTGGAGATTTTATTACACTGAAGTTTGTTGCATAGAGGCTTAGCTGTGCTGTAATGGGCAAGGATGACAGCATGCCTGATGCACTGACAGCCAACACAGAGTCTGGTTGCAACTGCATCTCAGAGGGGAAAGAAGATGAGATCCTGCGTTGATGTAGTGAACGAGTTTAGAGCTGGAGTTTGATCATTTTTTTTCTCATAGTTCAGGTGCAATGACAACTACACGGAGGCTGGGAACCATTGTAACGTAGAGAAATTGTTAATAGCAGTTCACGGAGATTCTGAGAGTGCGAAACTGTAACAAAGATATCGCCACCTCTTGCAAACAGACCAAAGAGCATGCTGTCATTGGTGCACAAAGTTACAGGTGGATGATCAGTGCCTCCTTGAATGAGTGAGAGACCAGCCTACATGGCATGTGCATAGACAATGTGGCATGACTACTTGAATGGAAGCAACTTGGTGCTTCAATGGATGGCTGGGCTGCCTTGACCTTTCATACGAAAGTTGGCCTAAGAGCCCAGTGCAAGAGTACATGCTTACTTGATTACAAAGAAGGCGCCAAATAAAACAACAGACGAAGGAAGGAGACACGAGACAACCACGTGGTTCTCTCGTGTCTCCTTCCTTCGTCTGTTGTTTTATTTGGCGCCTACTTTGTAATCATGCATGACCAACTCGCCCACCAGCACGTGCTCAGAGTACATGCAGTCACACTTGCCCTGTACAAAACCGTACCATGACAAGGAACGTTGAGTAATGTGATGCAACATGCTAGCTTTTGTTCGATGTAGGCAGGTGCCATTCAGATGATGCTGGGCTGCACACAGCTTGTCGAAGGAAACATGACAGCAACAGGGCACCAGATCGGCTGCCTTTCGTGTCATGCACAGCTCACCTTGACCAGGTTCCCGTGGACAGTGTTGCCAGAGTCTGAGCCTATGTGGTGCTTGTTGGCTGGTGACAGGAGTGACACCAGCTCACGTGCGACGCCTAGGTGACCCTCGAGCAGGGACTCCTCGGCATCCGATAGGCCGCCTGTCTGCTGCACCTTCTCCTGCACGCAAACAACAAACACAGTGGCCACTGTTACTGCAATGCAAAATTTCATTTCCACTAAATATCAGCAGGGCAAGGTGAGTAAACAATGTTTGGGAAAGCTCAACACAGACAAACCTCGTTAAAAACAAATTGCAGCTGCCACTAAAATTACTTCATTATATCCGGTATCTCTTATAAAAGCCCACTAAAATCAGAAAAAATCTGAGATTGCACCTATGTGAGAGAAGTGTGACAGCATGTGTCAGCATAGGAAGCCATGAAGCAAGGACAGCGTTCTTGGTTGTTCATTTAAGAGATAAACTCTTTTTAGCATCATTTCGTGGTTCCACTGACTATCTCGTCGGTGTCGATGGGCAACAGCATCCTCCCGGCACTGTGGCCGGCCCGCAGTCCGACGTGACTGGCAAGCTGCCGAATTGCCATTATCGCCGAGATTGGACTCTTCGTGCCGTGTGGCCAATCCCTGCAATTACGGTTGTGTGGTCTAAACGCATGTTAATGCCTCGGCGTGGCATGACACGCGAGTGCTAGTCCACTTGCAAAATTTAACTTGAAGAAAGATATAATTGTTGTCTGGCAGCTTCCCATGGAGTTGCAGCCTTGCAAGTTGTTGACACATTTGCTAGGCTGCAAACGCAGAGTGATGGCTGGCACTATGCACAGCATTGCAAAGAAATTTACGGATGAATTTGCCAGTGCCTGAGTGCAGATGGAATGACTGTATAATACCCTGATGTGCTTGAGCCATCCGATCTCATCTGCAAGCAGCTGCTGCAGGGCAGGCAGTGGGCACCGGCAGGCAGCACCCAGCAGACGACACAGCAGCCCAAACAGCTCTTGGCTGCTCTCCGCAAGGTCCTCCAGGCGCTGCACACAGTGAGGCACCATCACGCGCTGAATGAGGCAAACTGGACTTTTAAGCACCTTGACTTGGAGGGTCGAATTTTTTCGCAAATATCACACCTCTGTAGTAAATTTTTTATGCATTAGCATTTGGAGTGTCTAATTTGAAAAAACTGTATGTGTGTGAAATGCGGGAAGCCAGTCAAGTGGTAGAAGTAGAAGTAAGTCTATGTACAGTTTTACCTCAATATAAGAAACTTCAATGTAACAAAATTCTCGACATAACAAAGTATTTAACATTTCATAACCTCTTGTCCATAGAACACCATGTATTTAGAACCTCAATATAACAATGTGTGTTTGTGTGCGATTTCATAAAATGAAATTTTGTTTCCGCGGCAAAAGAATGCCAAGACCCACGTGACAAGAGTGACCACCGAAGTGGAGCCGCATGAAGTGCGATTGCACCCCACGCACTTTGTGCTTTAGGCCCGAGTGAAAGTGTGCAGGGGTGAGACAAGAAAGACTGTGGCTTCACGAGTGCCGCCTTCCAGCGCGAGCAATGAGGGGGAGGGGGTAAGGTGGGGTGCTTGCAATTTCTGGCGGGCGCATCGCTGTAAGTGAGGCTGAGCACATACGTAGTCGCGCATGTTGCTTTAATCTACTGCATGTGGGCATGCTGAGATGCCGTGGCATCATGTAAGCTTTCTGGCGCTTTTAGGGCTGGAGGTTGCGCAATGTTGAGTTTACTGGAGTGAGAGACAGACGAAGCATTCGCTACCCGGTGCCGGCACCTTTCATTATAATGTCGTCCCAGTGCGGGCAACGCGATCAGCTGCGCAGCCGGAGTGCACACGAAAGCACTGCTGGCTCCGCTTAATTTGTACTGTTAACGTGGCATGAAACCGTATCCTTCGCTGTCGACTCCCAAATTCATCAAAATGAATTGTATCCTGCGGCCCCTTTCCGTGCAAGAAAAATCGATCAGCGACTGTACTTATGTGCAAAAAGGTCAAATTTTAATACAACGAAATTTCAATATTACAAATAAACAGCCGATTTTACCCACTTCGATATATCGAAGTTTAGCTGTATATATGTACAGTGCAACTGATGGCGGCCTGCTCTGGACTACTGTCAGTTGCCCATTGCTCCTCGAAAAGGCAGGATGTGCGTTGAGTGAGCCCCTAAACAACACCTTGCAATATGGTGAACGGGGTCAAAATGATAGACCCAGGACCTGAATAGAGGTGCACCATAATGCCTAATACATTCCTCTTGCATTTACCGCTAAATCGCCATGGAAGTTTTTCATTGCAGTTTCCAGTAGCACGAAATGATTCACTACTGTATACTGCAAAAATTTTTTGCAAGCAATATTCTGTCTCAAAAATGTTTTATTGACACCACTAGTACACAAAGAAACATGCCGTACGGCAAGAGATTAAGAAAAATATACAGCCACATGTGCGGCTATGAATTTGTTGTCTCTGAAGCATGTTTCTTCACAAGAAGAAGCAATTGAGCAGTCGCCGTGAGAAGGGTCCCATAACCAAAGGCAAAAAAAAAAAAAGAAAGAAAGAAAGAAAGAAAACTTATTCGTATCTCTGAACTTGGGTTATGCAGGGCTATATCTGAGCCACCAGACACATGACAGTAGTGGCCGCAAGAAGCGATGGGACCTCCTCCCCACATGCCTCGGAGGCAGCAGACGAGTGTCCGAGTGCTTGGAGGCAAACAAGTCGAGTTGTGTGCCCTTGCAAGCAGAAACGCAAAGTCAAGTCAGTTTGGTGGGCTCCACAGTGGTGGCGGCATATCTATACAACCAGTGGCATCAAGTACGTGCGAAGTATCACACACAAAAACAGCCCTCTAGGAGTACGTCAAGGGCCATGTGGGATGGATCAGCAGTGCTATAGAGGTACGGAAAAAACCTTCAAAGGGTTCATTCAAGTTTTATTCTAGCTGCAGATTCAGGGTGGTGCAACAAACAAATGCTAATTCAATTTCTGTTCATTAAATCCAAACCAAAGCTCCTGGGATGTGCGCCCATACATTTCCACGAGGCAAAACTTAATTTGATGATGATAAGAATGATGACAGTACTTTTGTTTGAATTAGAATTATCCCAATCTTGAATTTGGCCCTCGCCCGATAAGCGCAACTAACTAACAGTGATATCATAAGAAGCCAACAAACACTGACACCAAGGACAACATAGGGGAAATTACTTGTGCTTAATAAATGAAATGAAGAAACGATAAAGTAATGGAAATGAAAGAGGATGAAAAAAACAACTTGCCGCAGCTGGGGACCGAACCCACAACATTTGCATCTCGCGAGCGATGCTCTACCAATTGACCTACCACGGCGCCGTTTTCCCATCCACTTTCTTGGGTATTTATTTATGTGCTACTACATGGTAGCATGTGTGGGTTTATTGACCAGTCACCTTCACCCAAAAAGATCACGTTCTCGTGACGCCTGCGGCAGAAAGGACGTTCCACGTCCGCCGCCAAGATCTGTGAGTAGTGGCACTGGCTAACACTCCCAGGGTTCTACTACAAAACATAAATACCCAAGAAAGTGGATGGGGAAACGGCGCCGTGGTAGGTCAATTGGTAGAACATTGATCGCGAGATGCGAAGGTTGTGGGTTCGGTCCCCACCTGCGGCAAGTTGTTTTTTCATCCTCTTTCATTTCCATTAATTTACCGTTTCTTCATTTCATTTATTAAGCACAAGTAATTTCCCCTAGGTTGTCCTAGGTTCCCCTAGGTTGTCAGTGTTTGTTGGCTTCTTATGATAAGTCTCATAACAAAATCGGGCCCCTCGGTTAATCCCCTTCCTTCTCATTTATAACTAACAGTGATGACACATGATCTTCCATTGAAAATGCCAATTTTTGGCCTGCTTTCAGCAGATTTCAAAGCCAATCCACACATTGTGCGAATACCGGGCCAACGCCAGGTGACATAGAGTTCCAGGCACGGGACGGTAGGCAACCGTGTGTGGCGGGAAGGGAGAAGATGGAAGGCGTGTGTGCGCCGTCAGCATGCGGAGAGCACGAGACAACGAACTGAGTGAGTGAAGTAATCGGCAGAGCAAGCCGCGTGCGGTGTGGCGGGACGGAACCCAGACTGCGTGTGCGTGCGTGTGCCGAGGATTTCCCGAAGTAAAGAACGTACTTGACACGTGGGGGCTCATCCGACCGGACCTAACATGGAGGACTAAGAATTGTGTAGCGTCACCCAGCCAGTTACGCAGCCTCTTCTGCCTTCTTCAATCATCCAAAGACTGTTGGCTTCAATCTCCGGGACCACAATGAAAAGGGAGAGACTCGCGACTGACATAGCTCATTGCGCGCACCACGCCGCTCAACGACATGGTTAGGCCTGACGAGACAACCGGCATGGCTAGGCCCAACGAGACAACTGACGCGGCGCTAGCACTCAACATCAAAGGTGCGCCCGTCCCACTGCCGAAATCCAGTGGCTACCAGGACCGACACTCGCCGTAAAAGTTTCTAGAGATGTGCACAGACTACTGCGATATTTTTGAAAAGTTTACTCATACTGTTGGCCTGTCGGCCGTTACAGGGTGGGTCAAAGCAGCACTTCAACAATTAGTTCAATGCATGGTATTAAAATAATACATATATCACAAAAATAAAACAAGTAAATAGCAGTATTTCCGCAATTAGTACAGTACATGAATAGTGTTTTAATAGGTGAACATAAGTGAACAAAGAAGATACATAAGCGAAATCTTCTACAGATACTCCGATCAATAAGATTATAAATGCAGTGTTAATAAACGAGGCCATACACCCCCCCCCCCTAAAAAAAAAAGAAATAAAAAGAGAAAAAGCATGTATACGTGCGTGCATCTTTCAATGTTGCTTTAAGTTTTTCTCAAATTCTTCCGCACTGATGCTTTCTCGCGTGGACACCGATAATTCATTTTATTCTCTAATGGTTCTTGGGAAGAAGGAAAATGCATAAGCGTTAATGTGTATCTGAGGTATTTGAAAAGTATTATACAGTAAACTCTCAGTTGTACGAACGTCGGTTTATCGAATATTTCAGAATAACGAACTTTTTAAAAATCCCCGGCAGTTTTCTTATAGATTCTATGCAAAAATTTTTCACTTAAACGAATTTCGGAACAGTCGATATTTCAGTTTAACGAACTCGCTCAGAGGACCAAGGCTTATATTTAATGCAGTTTCACGCCCTGCACTGCAGGCACAACCGATGCCTGCTCTCATGAAACCGCCGCTCCAGTGGCAATGTAACATCGCTGGCGCTACAGCACTCCTGGGGCAAAGCAGCGGCATGGAAAACAAGCGGCAACGAGGCATGGCCTCCGAGATCGCCGGCACAAGATGAGCAAGCATGTGATCTCGGAGGCCATGAACAAAGTAACATTGCTGGCACTTACAACGCCGCCAGAGCAAAGCGGCCATCTGTCACACCACAAACCACGTGGTGTGTGTTCTTCATTCTATGGTGGCATCATAGAGAAAGTAATTGGTGGCATGGTCGTCGTCTCTTTCTTTCCAGTCTCGTCGGTTCCGCGTGTGCACACAAAGGCAGCATTATAACACTATGAATGCCATGTTTTTTGCTCCATGAATTGCACTTCAAACTTCTGACTCTGTATGCCATGTCTTATGTTGGTCTAGTGAATATTCAGTTTAGTGAACTTTCAGTTAAGTGAACTAGTTCCTTCGGTCCCTTGAAGTTCACTCAAGTGAGAGTTCACTGTATTTACTTTTCCGTAGTGTTCTACCTTGCCGTGCTATCAAAGACTGTTCGCTATTGATGTTGAATGTGTTTTTAGTGAGAAGAAAAAACAACTTTAACCTAGCTATGCACCTGCGTTCCGCGAGGGAAGGCAAGTTCAGCAAACCGAGCATTTCGGAGACTGAATCTGGGCGAGAATAGCGCGATAGAATAAACCTTGCTGCTCGGCGTTGAACTCTTTCCAGTCTCTCAATTAACCCTGACTGATAAGGGTCCCAGATTATGCTGGCATATTCTAACGTGGGTCGAACGTACGTTAAATAAGCTGTTAGTTTTACTGACTGTGAGGCTAACTGCAATTTCCGTCGCAAGAACCAAAGCTTCTTTTCCGCAGTTTGGCATACTTTTGTAACGTGGTTCGACCAGCTTAAGTTCACGGATATATGTATGCCTAAGTATTTCAGCACGTCAACCGTGGAAAGCGCCGAAGAATTCACTGTGTAATTAAAATCAAAAATATTATTTATTTTATTCGTTACGCACAATACAACAGTTTTACTCTCATTTATTTTCATTTTCCATTTGTCACACTATTTTTCTATAGCCCTAAGAGCGTTACTGAGTAATTTCTGATCTTCTGTGTAATTGATGTCTTTGTATAGTAAGCAATCATCGGCGAAAAGTCGCACCGTGATACCTTCGTCAATTGCAGAGGAAATGCCATTAATATATACTAAATATAGTACAGGACCTAACACAGACCCCTGTGGGACACCAGACGTTACATTCAACGGCTTTGACTTAATGTGTTCCACTTCTACGTATTGGGTTCTGCCCCGGAGGTACGCGGTTATCCATTTTACTATTTTCGCATTTATTCCCATATTAGTCAGTTTCACAATCAATTCTGCATGTACCACTCTGTCGAATGCTTTCGACAGATCAAGACAGATGGCATCTATCTGTTTCTTATTGTTTAATTGCGGGGATTCCCCCTGAGCACCATTTGCAGTTGCTTCCAGCAGCGTTGGAGAGGTCAGCCAAACAATGGTGGCCCTTCTCAGGTGCGCACCCCGACTGGCAGTCCTTCACGTCTGAATTTACGGCAGAGTTTGCCTCCACTGACTACAAGCTTAAAATAAAAGCAGAGCCAGATCAGCGCACTCAGCATCCAGCAGAAAACTTCAAGCAGTTCATTCACGTCTTTCCCGAATACTATGACCGTATAGCGGAGCCTGTTTCAGATGCCAAAAAGATGGAACGCGTGCGGAGACAAATGCATCCAGCATTCGACGACCTAAAAGCCAGCGTGAGCTTCGCAAACCTACAAGAAATGGCGAAGGCGGTCGGCCCTATCATGGAACGCGCATGGCATCGCCTGCGCTACGCGCCACCGCCACGTGTTGCACAAGCAGCAGCTGATTTGGCCTTCGTCCTCGTTGTGAGTTTGCAAAAAGCCGTGAAGACTTGCATGACAATGAGCGTTCGGGCAGGCTGCACACGCCAGTGACTGATGAATGCAATGGGACAAATGTCTGAAGAAGTGTGGGGACTATGTGGAAAAATAGTGTAAGGTATGAGAATAGCACGTACATTTGTAATTACCTGCATTTACCTTATTTTGGGTAATAAAAAATAGGGGCAAAGACTTTCTGATTCACCTTTGCATGTACCGCTGTTTGAAGAAACTGTGACGCCGAACTAGAGTGCTGGGAATGTACCCCTTGGTCTGCGCTGGTCTTCAACGAACGTCTTCGATTCCAACTTGGGTGTCTGGGTATGTGCCGTACGTGTGTGCCATTCTTGAACAAAAGCATTAGATGCCAATTTGAATTGCACGGTATGTGCCCTTGGGAATGTGCTCCTCTACAATGATGAAAAAGTTCCCTTAAATTTCTCCAATGCTGAGCTGGATTGAACCCATGTCACAAGGGTTCCTCAAGAATGGCAACCCGATGCTTTAGCAGCTTGCACCACAAATGAACTAGGTATGTGCTGCTTTTCAAGGAACGCCTTTCATGCGAATGCTTCAGTGAGCTGCACCATGAACACACCGAGTATGTGCCGCTCTTCAACGAACCTCTTGTCAATCTGAGTCACCGAGCATGTGCCACTGAGTGTGGGGAGGGAATAATGCTCAATGTTTGCAGGTACCAGTCTCGGAGGCCGCCCGCAGACTTCTCAGCAGTGCCATCAGATGGCGCAAAGCAGGAGAGAGGAACCCAGTTGCCACACGACGTGTTTCTCAGCGTTCGCATGCACCGGCACGCCACGCATTTAGGAAGCCATACGAAGGTGACTGTGCTAGATGGAGTGGAGTGTTCTTAGGGAACTGCCATAGAGGAGTACATGCCTCCTACGTATAACTCACTTCGACAGTGGCAATATGCTGTGTCACTACATTAATTCAATGCTAATTCATCCCCATCGATAGTCATTGTGGCATGGGTTATGCCACAATTTTTTTTTTCCAAGGCGACGTTATAACCGTTTGAGAAAAATAAAATAATTTATACATATTTGGGTTCAACTGTACTTTCAATTACCTTTTGAGAGCGTTTGATTTTTTAAATGCAGAAAGTTTCGTGCTAAATATTTAAATTTTGTGCGCTAAGCACACCACTTGCTTGCAGCACCCTTCTGGTGGCGTCATCACAAAAGTGATCATAGGCCTCCCATTGCACTTGCTGTGTGGATGACACACTGCCCCATTCCAGTACACTCCACTAACTCCTCTGTGTGAACTGCCTCTGAGGCATATCCCCTGCCCGCTCCTCTGCCTGCTCTGATTACTCGCATTAGGTGTAGTTGTGGATATCTGTAGTGTTACAGCAAACAGCTGTAGATGCTGCATTTGGCACCAACCCTTTCTGTCGCATCCTCTTCCTCCCTACCATGTTTAGAAAATGCTGCTAGTTGGCACCATACTCACATGTCATGGTTGTCGTCTCACGGCTAATTAATAAATATGGACAATATGGGTAGTTTATGACATGGATAATGCCATAAAAAATTATAGGATGTGGCAATGAAATGATAATACTAATATCAGTGCACAGTTAGACTTCCATAAAACCAAATTGGTAAAGTCGAGAATTAGCTTCATTATATCAAAATTTCGTTATACTGACATTCAACGTTTTATGCAAATCAGTACAGCTGCCAATAGATTTTACTTACACGGAAGAGGCCACAAGGTTATCCAAATTATCGGGCAATAGAAAAAGCAACTTGTTGAATTTGAAAGTCGGCAACAAAAGATACAGTTTCATGCCGTGTCAATGATATCTTCACATTGGTGGTAGAAAAGCAAAGCCAGCTACACTTTTGCATCCACACCACCCCTGTGGCTGATAGTGTCACCCGCAGTGGGACAACACTATTGTAAAAGAGCCGGGATCAGGGAGCGAATGCTTTGTCTGCCTCTCACTCCAACAAGTCTCTGAAACTTGAGATTACGTAACCTCCAGCACTAAATGCACAGGGGGGACAACAGACACAATGCCACGCCATCTCTTTGCATGTGAGAGCTGCTTATGCACCCGGCCATGTTCGACAGCTGGGTGCAGATGCGCTATAAAGGAGAGCTGCATCCACCCGCCTTTGTATTACGACCGTGAGCGAGCTCCCCTCCCTCCTTTCCACTCATGCCATGTGGGCAGGCATCAGGCCACCTCCTCCTCACATCACCCTTGCACGCTCTCACTCGCACCTACAGCACAGGGTGCACTGGACGCAACAGCATCTCATCGCACTTGCGGACTTTATACACCGAACAGCATGCTGCTGCACATCAGCGCTCAGAACGCAATTCAAGATATGTGTTCGCAACAAGCTGCTTATCATTCAACCGTTTCACCATCTTCGTCCACGGAAATTTCCATTTATTGTCTCCGTATTCCTTTGAGAAGGCAGTAAAAATTTTTTTATATTGAAATCATGTATAAATACACTTCGCTATATTGAGGTTCTAAATGCATGGTGTTCTATGTACAAAAAGTTATAAAAATTGAAATACTTCTTTATATCGAGGCTTTCACTATATTGAAGTGTGTTATATCAAAGTTCGTTATATCGAGCTTTAACTGTACATATGACAAAACGAAACACAATTGCATCATGTTGCAGCACTGCAGCTGCTGCCAGAAAGTTGTGCAAACTCCACAGCATCCATGATAAAAACGACATACAGAGTGAAGGACAAGGACAGCGAGAGACAACATACACTGCGTTGTCGCGATGTCGTCTCTCGCAGTCCTTGTCCTTCGCGCTGTACGTCGTTTTTATCATGAATTACCGACTAGCCCAAGTAACCACCCTAGTCCAGAGAATCCTTTCCCACTGACACATGCTTTGGTCAATGAGTGAGTGTTTTATTGCCCAAGAAATGAGAAAGCCACTCACAGGCAGCTGAACAAAAAGCAGCTCCACCAGGGACAGCAGGCAGTGCTGGCTTGCAGTGCACTTGGTTGCAATCAGGCACAGCTGGTCAGCTGCACACTGACGTATGGACCTGCACAGCACACATCTGCACTGCAGTGGTGCCTGCTTATGCACTTTGCTACACTGGCACCATTTCGAGGTGGACCACTACTAGGGTTCAGTGTTGCTGTACTATTTCTATTATTTTCCACAAATTGGTCAGATCTTTTCATAGTTTTTATTTCATCTAGAAGACTTTAGTTTATTGTAAATACATTGTTCCAGAGGAACCTTCAGCAGCTATTTTGGGCGAATACAGGTAAATCACAGCGCATTGTAAACAAGGGATGACAGAAAAAGACACAAAGACAAGCACCCTGTGTGTCTGCTGTTGTTTCTTGCCTACGGTGCGCCGTGATTTACCTATTAGGGCGGAAGCCTTATATGCTCCACGAAGCAAAATATCTGGCGTCTGTCTGGCTTCTCATGGTACCAAAACCCATGTGACCAAATGATGACGTCACGTTCCCTGCACTGGACCTGCTGCAGCTCGTACTGCAAAATCCTATGGTGAAGTGAATAAAGGTGAATTAATTAAGGTGGATTAAATTAGATTAAGGTGGATTAAGGCTGGTATAAATTAGAGCCAGGTAAACTAAGGTGGATTAATGTTGGGACAAATCAGAGCAAGGCGGAATTTTAATTTAAGGTGATAACTTAGACAAGCCCTCATGATTTTGCCTTGAAATAATGTAAGGATATTTAAGTGAATGTAAACTTTATTGCTGTGAGAGCAACTAGCCTGAATTTACCTTTTAGTATTTTGGGTGGATAATTTTTTGTGTCTAATTTATGCCTTTTTATTTCAGTGGCATTTGGTTTATAATTTTTTTTTATACTGAAACATGTTGAACTATTTCTGCAGATCCTGCTGCTCATGTTGAAGACTGGGCGACCTGGTGTGGCACACTTGCCGATGGAAAGCACAGTGATTCACACAACACAAAGCCAAAAAAAAAAAAAAACCTTTTCAACACAGTGCGCAATACAGGTGAAAACAAAGACTGTTCATCGTGCGACATGCTTGTGAAGTTATGTTCATGTTGAGAATTGAGACTTTGTGCTTTGATGTTACACTTTATATGTAGCAGGGCGTTGTTTAGCACTCCGTTGACTTGATTTTGAGACTTTTTCACCCGCTCTTTTTTCCCCCATCGAACTCGTGCTCATTTTTTAGGTTTGTGTGACCATAAATTTTTTGGATCGAAGCAAAGTCAAAGCGCATAGTAATTAGGGGAAAATAATTTCCAAGTGAATAGTTCAAATTGTTGTGGGACTTGCAAAAACCTTGGCACAAGAACCAAATGTAGGCGAATCGTTCTTTACTTACAAAAAAGGAAAGAGGTTCATCTCACAGTGTTGTGCTCCAGTCTACCTTAAAATTTGGTGATGACTGAGGCCATGGGAGCATATTGCAACCTTCACTGCATGGTGCGGGCAGTGTATCCCGTGTTGTTTATTCATCTTCTCTAAGAGTGCAGATGAACTTGGTAGGCACGCTTGCACAGTCCTCAGTCTAGCTTGTGCGCATGACATGGGGCCCATTCGGGCACAGTCGTGCGGGCCATGGCCATTTCTCCGGGTGTCGGCCACCATAGTTGTGGCTTAGTGCCACGTTGATGCAGATCTATTCACAGAGTCAATACAGCTCTAGCAAAGGTGTACGGCAACTATGAATAATTTGTTTGATTAACATGCGAACAATATTTGAAAATATCAGAAATTCGCACAAGCCTAGCATATTTTCTTTTTCCTGTGCATCAATCTGTGATGGAACTTGACAGCCATATGTAACAAGTGTTTTGTATAGGAATACCACCCATGTTTTGTTTTTTTCTTGTATTGTACACTGTTTGAAAAGTTTCTTTTCTTTCTTTTATTAGCTTAGACAACTTCCTTGAAAGGGGGATATTGTGTAGACTAAAGTTGCACGTTGCACTTGTTGGTATATCGTGATGGAGGCACAAGGCGCAGCGCATCAGAAACAGGACAAAAGAAAAACACAGACAACATGCACGTTTGGTGCTAACTTTCAACAACGTGTATTTATTGCGGGGATCACAATGTACATATATAACCTTCTCCCACACGCATTAGAACACGTGCTCCGAGCAACCTGATAGTGTCTCTCATGGCAGAATGGGAAATCTGTGTTAAAGAATCATGCTAACTGCATAAATTCCACCTCTTCTAGTGATAATGAGATGGATGGTCTGCTGATACAAGACCCACTGAAGGTGGTGATGTGATATGCTTCAATGGTGAGCCTGGTCATCTCGTTAAGGCTTTTTCCTAGGATCACTGTGTCTTTAAAGAGAGGCCGGCAGGGGCATCTTGCAATGATGTGCAAGAAAACCATTGACCTGCTCTTTGTTTAGATTGCTATTATGCTCTCTTAGCCTATCATTAAAGGGACACTAAAGAGAAGAATGATTTTTTCTGCATAAGTAAATTACTTTTCAACGACACTGAAAACACCACTCTTACCACAATAAGACGTTTGGTAAGCCAGGAAAGGCGCCAGAACGAAAGATGGGTGGTGACGCCTTCTTGAAGTTTCCACACCTGGTTGCTGTGATGTCATGGATTTTGATGGTATCGTCTAGGGCCTGCTTAATTATAAAGCGATACAGATTGACTACATTGTGCTCTAAAGGTACCAGATATTAAACATAGCAAGTTCCGGCAAGCTTTACTCAGCTAATGCGGCCCAAATGCGAAAACATACTTTGGAATCCCTGACGTCACAATAACTTACCGGCGTCTGGGTTTCGGTGCAAAATTCAAATACTGATACTTGGACCTTCACTTTCTCATCTAATAATCGAAGCGAAAGGGCTGGCTGCTGTGCTGGAAGGGCCGAGAGGCATCGCCGAACGCTTGAGGGCGACAGCGGAAATATCAGGCGACGTTTCTAGGAGTGCAAGAATAACAGATGGGACGATTTTCAAGCGTTCTCCAATGATTAGCTTTCAGTGCGGTCCAAGATGCAGCATGGGCTTTCGGTGGCACCGGTTGGAACTGGGTCGAGAAAGATGCTGGCGGAGGCCTGTGCACTGCCTGGGCATAGGTGAAAGGCATGGCGACAGGCTGCACCGCCAGCGCAGAGTCAAGATTCGCGGCTGCAGGTGGCTGATGGTGTGCGGAAGGGACAACTTGAGCGACCTCTTCGGAAATGAGGGTGCGTGGCGTGTTTGGAAGATGGGAGGTAGGCTCCTGAGTGAAGGGGACTAAGGAAAGTTGGCGGGCAACTTCCTTATGCACGAAGTCTTTGACCTGCTGGAAGAATGAGGATAGGTCGGACATGCTGTCAAGGCTCGACAACGAGTCGTCGCTTCCCGTAGCACGCCGAGTTGAAGTGCGGTGCTTCCTTAACTCATCATAACTTTGGCATAGGCTGACGACTTCGGAAACGGTGCGCAGATTCCTGGCTAGGAGCATGTGGAATGAGCCGTCATCAATGCCTTTCAAATTATGGTGAATTCGCTCAGCTTCGGGCATGGTGGCGTTGACCCGTTTACAAAGGTCCACGACGTCTTCAATGTAGCTCGTGAACGTTTCTGCCATCTGCTGTGCTAGGCCGCGCTAGCGTCGTTCAGCGCGCAGCTTGCGAACAGCGGGTCGGCCGAACACTTCCGTAAAGGTTGTCTTGAAAACTGACCATGTGGGTACATCACTTTCGTGGTTGTGAAAGCAGAGTTGGGCAACACCAGCCTGATAAAAGATGACATGGGTTAACTTCGATGAGGCATCCCACTTGTTGTGTGTGCTCACTCGTTCGTATGACGCGAACCAGTCTTCTACGTCTTTGTCGTCTGCACCGCTGAAGATCTTGGGGTCCCGTTGCCATGGAACGCCGGTGTAGGCGATGGACTGTGGTGTCGACACTGTTTGGGATGAGCTGTCGGTCATGGCGGGCGGTAGCGTTCTTGATCACAGCTCCAGGGTTTCAAGCAACGGGTTTGAATCCCAGCACCTCCACCAATTGAGAAGAGGTTTATTTGTGGCTCCTTATGCAGAAGCACAGCGACAGGGAACGGCGAGACAGCCCGAAGCACTGTCCAAAAGACACCAGCAATCAACACCGCGAGCCGAGCCACGCGCTGGCGATGTGGGTGTGCCCCGAGATGCGTCTTCTTCTTCACAAAACTATTATCTTGAAATGACTGCCGGCAGGGTTCTCAAACAATGCTTTATTAGTCCAAATTAATTTATTGTTTCGCTTTAGCGTCCATTTAAGGCATCGTCTGGTCTGGCCAGTGTAGCAAGCTCCGCAGGTTGTAGGTATCTGGTAGACACCTGTTATATACCCTACAAGCTTATTCCAGTGATTCTTTTCGCAGGTTGTCTTCTTTGTACCTACTGCAGTGGTCTTTCTACATAGACTACTTAATTTGTTAGGTGCTGGAAACGCCACAGGGATGTTATCGCGTGGTGCCTTTCTCTTGAGTTGATGCGACAATCCATGCATGTACGGTATGACTGCTACCCCATTCTTCTCTGTATTGGGGCACAACGGTGAGGAAACTTTTAATTGAAGTTGCTTCAGTAATCCCTCAGCTGCCGATACGATGATGTGGCTAAGGTATCCAGAGTCACGAAGGCGTTTCACTTGTTCTGTGAAGCTTACATTGATACATACATTGATGCTGGCACGATTTCTTTAGAGCATTGATTAAGAACATCTTTACGATGCCTCTCTTGACCAGCTTAAAGTGGAACGAAATGAGAGAAATGGTTTGCTAGCGCGCAGATGATAACACCAGCATATTTGATGGTCATTTACAATGATCTGTAGGTCTAAAAACCGTATGCTACCGTCACTTGGTAACTCAAAGGTAATCTCGAGCGGCCCAAGAGGCTTTTGTACAGTGCATAGTACACTGTCACATTCCTGCTCAAGATATTGGTACATGTACTTACAATCAAGGATGACGTGAGGTTTTGATGTTGGCGTTGTGAGGTTTCAAAATGAAGCAGGAATTTCTGTGGCTAACTTTTTAGAACCTTTAGGTTTTTATTTGCCGTCTACCTTTGTCACTTGGAATGGCGTACCGCACCTGCAGAAAAACGAAAGGTGCATCGGTTCTTACCTTACCCAGTCTTAAGTAATCTATATCTAGGCGTGTTCGACAGATGCTTATAAATGAAAGTTTGAAAGATTCAAATTTTCTTACAGTATTTCGATATGTTATATTTCCTGCTCGTCCTTGATTGAAAGTACCAATATCTTGAGCAGGAATGTGACAGTGTACTATACGTTGTACGAGAGTGTCTTAGGCTGCTCGAGATTACCTTTGAGTTACCTAGTGACGGCGCCATACGGTTTTTTGACCTACAGGTTATTGTGAATGACCATCAAATATGCTGGAGCTTGCTACATCGACAAGACTGGACGATGCCTTAATGATAGGCTAAGAGAGCATAACAGCAATCTAAACAAAGAGCAGGTCGATGGTTTTCTTGCACAGCACTGCAAAAGATACCCCTGCTGGCCTCTATTGAAAAATACTGTGATCCTAGGAAAAAGGCTTAACGAGATGACCAGGCTCATCATTGAAGCATATTACAACGCCACCTTCAGTGGGTCTTCAATCAGCAAACCATCCATCTCATTATCACGAAAAGAGGTGGAATTTACGCGCATGATTCTTTAACACACATTGCCCATTCTGCCATGAGAGACGCTGTCAGGTTGCTTGGAGCCTTGTGTTCTAATGCATGCGGGAGAAGGGTATGTATGTACGCTGTGATCCTGCAATAAATACTCATTGTTGAAGCTTGGCGCCAAATGTGTGCATCGTCTGTGTTCTTTTGTCCTGTTTCTGATGTGCTAAGCCTTTTGCCTCCATCGGGATATTGTGATGGATAGACCAGAAGAGTAGTATCTTTTCAGGCTGTGACTTGTATGTCGCAAGTTAGAACTCTGTGGCACTGTGAACTTGTGGAGAAGATGAAAGAAATTGAGGAAGGCAAGTCTAGGGTAGGTGGCACTGACGCAATAATGAACTCAAGAAAAAAAGAAAGAAGAGGCAAGATTGTGGGGGGGGGGGGCAGGACCAGTGCACCGTGCTGGTAGTAGAGCTCCTTCTACCATGGCCATGGACCCGCACTTGGTGCAGTTGCTGCTGAGGGGGCTTGGACAAAGCCTACCAGAAGCACTAGCCACAGGGCCTATCTTGTCTCTGGGTTGAGGTCTACCAGAGGTAGTGCCGGCCTCTGAGGCTGGCAAGATAAATGTGGGCAAGGTCTGCACGTGGTATCGCAGCCGTGTGCCAAGCAGTAAGAAGCATGCTACTGCTGCCCTTCAAACATCATGTTGGAAATTGTAAGCCGTTTCCAGTTTCAGAACATTGTGTGCTGCGGATGTTTTGTTTTTACTTTGGTCTTATCCTCGACGTTTACATGCTGCGTTAAGCTTTTTTTATATCATTTTATTACCTTTAATACTCCACAGGGGTGTTTAACATGTATACACAAGAAAAGGCAGGTGTTAGGTTGAAATACAAGTCTGAACGGTTTCCAGAAATTCTGAACGACATGTGATGGCAGTGACATTGAAGGGTAGGTTGTTTCAGTCTTTGGCATTCCAAGGAAAAAATGAAGCTTGAAAAGTGACAGTTCGTGTTTGGGGACGAGAAACTTGAGTTCATGGCTGGTGCGATGTGAAATGTGTGAAGATGATGGTGTGATGTAAGGTGGGCGGCTTAGCGAGCTGTAAAAAGATCTGTGATAAAGAGATTAAATGTGTTATACTCATCTCGTTCTTTCCTAACTTGTGCGAGATTGTTTGTTGAGGTGCACACCTCAAGTATTCTTTCTCTTCTATCGAGCAAGTGTGACCAATGTTTCAATCATTACACAACCTCTGTGTGTGTATCTGCCTCTTGTTTTGTGTAGCATGAATCATGTGCTTTGTATCAACAAGTATTTTGGTCTTCAAAACTGTATGTGAATCCAACACATAAATTGACAAAGCTTTAGATAATCAATCTAGCAAAGGCACTGCACTATTTCTTCATGTGATAGTCAAACAAAAATAGAATAAGACTTTATAACATGACAAGGATACAGCGCTCCTGAAAAAATTCGCAAAACGGCGACAAGGATATTCCACCGTGCATTACTACTATAGTAATTTATACCACATATATCTTATAACTTGCCTACCACAGTGCCCACAGTGGCCACAGTGTGAAGACTGCGAGGAACCAGGCCAGGGCTCTTTACACCATCACCAATGCCCTTTCTGCTTCTCACTTTCCTTGAAGCACGAATTAATACAAAAGAAATACTTGTGTGGCAGGCTGACGCATGACGTTGACCTTACACAGCTCCTTGCATCAGAGTGCATTTAGGTTAGCAACTATGCGCTAGCGCACCTTTCACTCATCCTTCCCTGTAAAAACTAATTTCTGCAAAACATAACAAGAAAACTACTTAGATTTCACAGATACATTTCCATGAAACATGGTCTGCGGTGGTTCCCTTTCCTAGTCACCCTGGGAAGTCCGAACTTGTTCACTTTGCTAGCAATTCTCGCTTATTTGTTATCATTTGCTTGGCACTCAGTCGCATTCTGCATAGGAGATGGAAAGAGAGCATTTTTGCACCACAACGTATAACAATACGGACACGTTTACTTGTTTATCTTTCCCCGGTGACCACTTTTCACTGGCCAACAAATGTTAACGCTCAGTGCAGGACGTGCCTGCATGTATCGGAAGTTTCTGGAATGTTATTGATGGTTCTATGTGTTATGTTGTCACAGAAGCTTCTGTAATCTGATTGTGTGAACGATGCGAATCGTGTGATAGTTTCCGGAAGCCACAGAGGCACCAGCAATTGCTCTAGAAGCTTCGTTGACTCATGTATAAAAGCCGACGCGCTTGACCTGCAGACCAGATTTTCGTCGATCGCCGACTGTCTTCGCCCCTTTCGTTGAGCTTTGAGTGTAGCCTGTTTTTCTGGGCACAGGTTCGCACAATAAAGCTAGTTCCGCCATTCACAATTTTGTTACTGTGTCCTTGACCGTCACTACCACATGATGTCTGGTGGAGATGCTTTGCGTTGATGTACCGGACGCCCCCGCCAAGCCATGATCCAAGCCCGGACCACGAAGACAACACCAACATGGTGCCGGGGCATCAAGCAAGCCGCAGGCTACAACACCTGCCCCCAGAGCACAGACCTGAGAAGACCAGGAAGTGCATGGCCACGACAGCAGCTGATGACAGCTCTAGTTCCACCTAAACCGATCGTGTTGCAGCAGCCCAGGGAACCACCGGCCTTCCACGAATCATCATTTGTAAGACCCAGAAAGCTGGCTGGAAATGTATGAAAGAGTCACTACCTTCCAAAACTGGAGCTACGATGACAAGCTGCACCATGTTTACTTCTGCTTGTAAGACGCCACCAGGACGTGGTTTGAGAACCGCAAGTTCACCCTGACAACATGGGACCTCTTTCGCAGCAGTTTCTTGAACACCTTCAGGAGTGTCATCCGCAAACAGAGGGCTGAGGCGATACCGGAATCCCGTGCGCGGCTCCCAAACGAGATCATTGTGGTATACAACACAGAAGAGATGACCTGCCTGTGCCGCCACGCCGACCTGGACCTGTTTGAGAAGAAGCAAGAGCTTTTAGTTCTACTGACCCGCAACCCACCTGTAGCTGAGTTTTCGACCGAGGCAACGACGATTGAGAAAACTGTTGAAATGCGTACTCGTAGTACAACCGCCGCTTGACGCCAGACAATGCAGACCTTCAAGCACTCTGCTCGAATGATTTGTGGGAGATGATAGAGGCAGTTATGCGAGAAGAACTCCAGAAGTTGTTCCCAGCATCGCAGCCCCAAGTTAATTTGATTGCTGACGTTGTCCGAGAGGAAATTCAGCGGTCACTAGAAGTACCAGAACCTCCGGTGTCCCCGCAACCCCAGCCAGAAGAATGTTCCAGCGCGTGATGAACATGTTGTTAGCAATCTTGAAGTGGCCAGCCTGTCTCGTCTTCTTAGATGATGTCACTGTATTCGCTGGGAATTTCAATGATCACCTTAGGTGACTTGGGACAGTGCTAGAGACCATAAAATCATCAGGGTTCACTCTGTAGCTGTAAAAGTACTGCTTCATTTACGACAAGCTCCTGTTCTTGGGCCACATCATCAGCAAATCTGGAGTACACCCTGATCCACAAAAGATATCTGCCATCGCTAACTTCCCACAGCCCACGGACAAGAAAGGAGTGCGTAGATTCCTTTGCTTGTGTGCCTATTACAGGCGCTTCGTCAAGAACTTTTCATGCATCGCCGAGCCATTAACCTTTCTTACGAAATCAGACGTCGATTTCAAATGGCAAGCGCTGCAAGCCGAAGCCTTCCAAGAACTTAAACAGCACCTGCAGTCACCACCAGTGCTCGCTCACTTCGACGAAGACCTTGACACCGAAATCCACGCCAACACAAGTAGCTTAGGCCTCAGCGCTGTCCTAGTCCAAAGGAAAGACGGATATGAAAGGGTTATTGCTTACACTAGCCAGTCGCTGTCGAAAGCGGAAGCCAATTATTCAATGACAGAAAAAAAATGCCGTGCTATCGTTTGGATTACCACGAAATTCCATCCTTACCTCTATGGCCGGCCCTTCAAAGTTGTAAGCGACCACTGTGCCTTGTGCTGGCTGGCAAATTTAAAGGACCGATCAGGATGCCTCGCGTGATGGAGTCTGAGACTCCACGAATTTGACATCACTGTCGTCTAGAAGTCGGGACGGAAGCACTCTGATGCCAACTGCCTGTCACGCGCCTCCATTGACCTGCTGCCACAACACGAGGATGACAACACCTTTCTTTTTGCCAACTTTTTCAGGTTGTGCGCAACCCTATGAATGAAGGGCACCACTTCCGGCTTTCTTGTTCGTATAACATGGCCGAGGCATTTTTCTACCCCTCAGTTTCTGAAGGAGAGTCTCGGACACAGCTGTCAAAATCGAATGAGGGAAGCCAGCCGCCTGTAGGCGTTCAATCTGGCAATTGAAGCTATCCTGAGGCAAGTCAGCACAAGACTTCGCCAGCACTGACTCAAGACATTGTGTTGCGATTGCTCGTTTTATCACCTTGCTATGTGCTGAATCCAATGGCAACAGTTCTTTACGAGCTCACGGAGAGTATTTCCAGCATATGTGCAGCCCACTAAAAACATGTTAAACAACACAGGTACTCGTCTAGAAGGTATCAGTGTTTAAAATCATGAGAAAGTCATCTACATATCTAAATACTAGTAGTCCCTTCTCTGTGTCTAAAAGGTTATTCAAGTCGCAATCAACAGAAGCTAAAACAATATTACAACAATATTGTTACGTGGGAAGGGGTGATAACTGACGCAGAAGTCCAGAGTTCCATCCTTCTTCACTAAGACGACAAGAGATGCTCACGGGCTTTTCAACGGCTGGATATTGTCGCACAGCATTTCATCGACTTGTTGCCTTGTAGCCTCTCGTTCTTGCGTCGAGACTCAGTAAGGGCTCTGGCGGAGTAGTCGAGCAGATTGTTAGGTTATTATGCAATGCTCTGCAACTGGTGTTTGCCGAATCCTCGATGACGTTGAAAAGCCGTTTTTGTATCCTTGGAGAAGACCTTCAAGCTGTTATTCCTTACTCATGGGGAGGCTTGGATTTATGTCAAAGACTAGTTCTGGAACTATGGTCATTGAGGTAGAGGCGACAGAATCTGAGAGGACATATGCACTGCTCGTTTCCACAATTTCCTTGATGTATGTGATCGTCATGCCCTTGTTGACGTCCTTGAACTCCTGGCTGAAGTTGGCCAGCATCACTTTTGCCTTTCCTCCATGCAGTCATGCAATCCCTCTTGCGGCGCAAATTTCATGGTCTAGCAGTAGACGTTGGTCACCCTCGATGACGCCTTCTACGTCGGCAGGTGTTTTGGTGCCTATGGAAATGACAATGCTGGAGCGAGGCGGGATGCTGACTTGACTTTCAAGCACGCTTAAGGCATGGTGACTACGAGAGCTCTCCGGCCGTATCGCTCCATCTCCCGACAGCGTTATCAACTGAACTACAGGGTCAATGATTGTGCCATGTTGGTTCAGGAAGTCCATGCCAAGAATGAAGTCTTGTGAATACTGTTGGAGGATAATGAAGGTGGCATGGTAGGGCTCATGGATGGTAATTCTTGCTGTGCAGATTCCATTCAGCATTAATTGGTGTCCTCCAGTGGTCCGAATTTGAGGGTTTACCCATATATTCTTAACTTCCCTCAACTGGGTGGTGATGGGTCCACCCATGATGGAGTAGTTGGCTCCTGTGTCAACTAAAGCGGTGACTGCGTGACCTTTGAGAAGCACATCAAGGTCGGTTGCTCTTTGTTATGCGTTGCAGTTTGGTCTTAGCATCGGATCACGGCATCTGTCGTGTTCACCTGTGGCTGGAACATCACATCATCAAGTCTTCATTCATCAGGTCTTGATTATTCAGTGTATTGTTTGCATCTAGGCTTCGCCGGGATGGCAGCATCTCGTTGATGCATCGTCGAGACAGTTTGTCAGTGTCTTCGTCATCAGCGGAGGATGTTCATCAGTTCGATGAGCAGCAACCACACCTCGATGTGTTGCTGCTTTTAGTTTTCCGGATATGGGCTTGTAGGCTGACCCTGGGGTGGGCCAGTGTATAGTTGGCACTGCGGCGACAGGTAGCAGCTTGGTGATGGCGAACAGGATGGTCGTCGAGGGCTCCATTGAGTGGTGGCAAGGTAGTCAGCGATATTACAAGGACATTCACCTTGCTGTGGGCGTGAAGCATTGACGGCGAACCCTCGTAGTCCCATTTCACAGTATGGACACCGGCGGCAGACGTGGCCTACTTCTCAACAGTGATCGCAGAGCGGGTGGTGATCAGGGGCGCGCCAAACGTCAGTCTTCCTTGGAATGCTGTTCGAGGTGGCGGGTTAGCATGCTGGCGGCGACAGCGGTAGACGACAGAACTGCGGCGTTGCCGGGTTCTGGCATGGGTGCAGAGGGGCAATGTGATGGTAGGCTACGGCGGCTTAGGTACTTCAAGTGACTGGTGGATCTCCTCACGTGTAACATCGGCAATAGAAACCACTTGAGGCTGCGATGAAGGGAACATCTTGCACATTTCTTTGCATGCAATGGCTCTGATGGTCTCTCGGAGTTCATCGAAGTCTAGTGCCTGAATTTCGCTCTTCGGCAAATGAACTTGGTGGTTGTATTGCCGGGTACGCATTTCCAGTGTCTTCTCGATGGACGTGGCTTCCGTTAAAGATTCGGCGACAGTCCTGGGTGGATTGCGAATCAATCCTCCGAAAAGGTCTTGCTTCACACCATGGATCAGGAAGCGAATTTTCTTGCCCTCAGACATGTCCGGGTCGGCGGGGCAGAATGAGCTGATCATTTCTGTGTAGATAGCAATGTTCTCATTTGGGTGTTGCACATGGGATTCCAGTATCACTTCAGCTCACTTTTTGTGGACGGGGCTCATTTAGGTCTTTAAAAGAGCGCTGCGAAACAGGTCCCACATTATGAGGGTGGACTCATGATTCTCAAACCACATCCTGGCGGGGTCTTCCAAGCAGAAGTAAACATGGTGTGGCTTGTCGTAGGAGTTGCAGTTATTGAACGCAGCAACCCTTTCGTGTGTTTCCAGCCATTTTTCTGGGTCTTCAAAGGGTGATCCGTGGAAGGTCAGTGGCTCACTGGGTTGTTGCAGCACGATGGTGAATGCTGGGGCTGCCACTGGGGTAGTTGAGTTGGCCACAATCTTCTTGGTCGTTGTGGTATCCTGTGTTAACTTCTGGTTTCGGTTTTGGGTCTTTACATCAGGGCGCCACTCAGCGCCAAACGCTGTAAGTTGCCTCCTGCTTCCCCTCGGAGAAATAAAAGAGCATTCTTCGTCTGGTCCCCGACTGGAGCAGTCCGGCTCTTTCTTGCGGCGCTGGGCGGCCCGGCCGCTACGCCTCATGCCGTAAACCCTCCATCCGGCCGCCCCGTCGAAGCTACAACAAACTGGCGACGAGGTAAACCATTACTCTCTTTCCTACGTGCCCTTGCCGTACTACTTCTGCTCCTCCTCCCGCTACCGGCATGCAAGACGCCGCAACTACGTCTCCTCCGTCAACCGCAACTCCTCCGCCTTTGTTTTCGGTACCCAGCATGGCGTTCGTACCCCCCATGCCGCTTTTCCTGGCGCTACCCGGTACTCCTGCGGTACCGTGGCTCACGTGGAAACGGTACCTTTGCACGTTTCTCGAGGCAACTGGAGGCGAGGCACTACAAGACGAGAGGAAGAAAGCCATTTTCTCCCTCCACCCTTCTCCACCCTTCTCCCTCGACCCGGCGGCTTCAAGATGGCGCTCGGCGGCACGGCGGAAAGTCGCGACCTGGGGAGGCCGGCCAACATGGCGCACGACCCGAACTCCGCGAAGCCAGTCGAAACATCGCGGGCCATTGCTACCAATGTGGTTCACCTCACCACATCGCATCTGATCCAGGGTGTCCAGCCGTGCGTGCGAAAAAGTAGGACATTTCGCTTCAGTTTGCCGTTCGAGCAACCGAAAGCATCGACAGTCCCCTGCTCGTATGCAGCTTGATTTCGCTACATGCCAACAGGTGTCAGGAGTTCCAGCTGACCCAAGCGTTCAGTTTCCGTCTCTTCCGCACAACGCTCCAACAGAGTTCGCCCATCTGTTCTCAGGGCAATTGGGACTTGTAAAGGGCTTCGTCCACGACGTTCGTCTCAGACCTTCAGTGCAACCAGTCTCGGCAAAACTGCGTCCTCAACCTCGGGTTCTCCGTGAGCAAGTCTGCGCTGCAAACGGTATTTCGCCGCTGGAAAACAAAGTTCAGTCATTTGTTGAGGCACCGCAGCCAACTGACAAAAAGTCACTGCATTCATTTCTCGATGTCACGCGATACTACGCTAAACTGATCCCGCAGTACGATGAATTGGCAGAGCCGCTTAGGAAACTGCTAAAGCAAGGACAACCATTTGTCTGGGATCAGGATACCGAGTATAGCTTCCAGACTATTAAGGAGGTAATTGCATGCGAATTCTGCTCTTACGCTAAAAGTGTTAAGACGTACGTGGACCGTCGTCGTGCATCAAAATGCCCACAATTTCGTCCAGGAGATCTTGTCCGAGTACGCAACTCGAGAAAGTTCGATCCTAAATACTCGGGACCATTTAAGATTTACCGTAGGGTAGGTCGCAATACTTTCACGCTTGAAAATGGCAAACGATGGAATGCATCCAAACTTGTGAAATGCCCTGCACTACAGGATTTTCTTGGAAAATTCACTGAAAAGAGTCACTCCAGTGACTACCCATCCCTTGATGATTGTCTTCCACCTTTTCTTCCAGTTACTACTGGTATAGGGCATACATTACGTTTCTTGTAGCGTAATCGTGCAGTACGCACATCATTACTACGGTGCTGACCGCCATACTAATTGGTCTTTCATGCCAAAAAGTTTTTAACATTAAAAGTCGTTACCATTCTTACGGGGGGACTATGAAGTGTAAAGCGCTTTTACGCACAATGCCAAATCCACGACAATCACAGAGACTGTCTCGAGTCAGGCTCAGGGCGAATGAGCCACTCATCAGTGCTGTCCCAGGGGGCACACAGATGTTTGTACTGTCTACTTTTGTACATTGTGAATTTTTTTTCATTTGTTATCTGTGTGTGCAAGGCTGCACCTCGTCCTCCCAAGACGGGTACTGAAACTGCAGAACTGGAGTGCAATAATTCATATTCAGTTTTCATGTTGTGCGATTTTTTAAATGGGGAAGCCAAAGATCTCAATTTCTATTGTGTAAAGATGTCATCACTATCATGTATGTTACAGTGCTAACATGTGTTCTTTTACTCGTGACTTACTTTTGTTGCGAGGAGAGTGAGTAGAGCATTTTTCCTTTCAAGGGAGAGGTCATGTGGTATCCTGTGTTAGCTTCTGGTTTCGGTTTTGGGTCTTTATATCAGGGCGCCACTCAGCGCCAAATGCTGTAAGTTGCCTCCTGCTTCCCCTCGGAGAAATAAAAGAGCATTCTTCGTCTGGTCCCCAACTGGAGCAGTCCGGCTCTTTCTTGCGGCGCTGCGCGCCCCTGCCGTTACGCCTCATGCCATAACCCTTTCGTCCGGCCGCCCCGTCGAAGCCACAACAGTCGTCTCAGGTAGAAGTCCGTGCTCTGGTGGCAAGTTTTGTAGCCTGCAGCTTGCTCAATGGTCCGAGAGAAGTCGGTGCAGTCATTGGGTTGAAGGCTTGGATCGCAGTTTTGTGGAGGCATCCAGTTCATGAACTCACAAGCACCTCCACCGGCTGTCACGTAGTAATGACAGGGGAACACAGCAGCAAAAAAATAACTAACTTTTTACTGGGCAAACCTGTGCTCACCAAAGCAAGTTACACTCAAAGCTCAACGAAAGCGGCTAACACATTCGGCGATCGGCGAAAATCTGATCTGTCGGTCAAGCTCGTCGGCTTTTATATATCGCTTGTAGAAGGTTCAAGTGTAATCACTGCTGCCCATGATTTCCAGAAACTACCACACAATTCGTGTCGCACATGCAATCTGATAATACAAGGTTCGGCGAGGACATACACAACAGATAGAATGAACGATAACATTTGTGTAAGTTCCAAATTATGCAGGCCCATCTTGCACTGAGTGATAACATTTAACAGTTGTTAGTTGGTGAAAAGCGGTCACCGGAGAAACATAAACAAGTACACGTGTGAATATTCTACAGAAATACTATCCAATTTTAGCAAGCAATGAGCACCTTAGAAAAGTGTTCCTGGATGTACCTAGAATCGCATATCGCTGCAACAGAAACATTAAGGGTGTGTTAGCACTGGCAAAAGTAAAGCCTCAGTGAGGAAGTAAATGCACTGTGCGAAATTCAACACAAGAGCATGGTGTGGGACACGGACAAGCGCTACACCCTTCTACTACTCCTACTACTTCCTACTATGTCCTTGTGTTGAATTTCACACAGTACATTTATTTCCTCACAGTATGAACCAACTCGCCCAATGACAAGTCTTAATAATGCCTCACTGCACCATTAAAATAGCAGCCTGTGCTTCTATCAATTATAAGACCTGCAAACACCTTCATAAAGTTATGGCTAATTAGTTCTGCGGAAGCCCGCAAGATGGAGGAAGGTTTATTACATAAAAGCTAGAAGAACTGCAAGCGACTATATATGCATGAAATCCAATACAGCCTGCACTAGTTCAAACATTATCTACATGTTGGAATGTTCACTTTGCCACAAACAATATATTGGTGAAACCGTGTAGCCAATTAATGTTAGACTATACGGGCACCGCACGGACATGGCCAAGAAACTTCCTTAAGCAGTGGCACAGCTCTTCTGTCTGTGAGGAAACAATTTCGATGAAATTAAACTTTATATCCTACAGTCAAACTTCTGGTCTCCATGAGATAGAAAATATAGACAGTCATATCTCATTCACAAGCTTAATAGTACACCCGAACCAACAGGTATAAATGTTTCAAAGGGAGCTCTTGAATGCATTCGCTATACTACTCACACAAATATACCCAATAGACCTTAATTTTTCAGGTTAGATTATTTTTTGGGGGGACGTATGTGTATGCATGCTCTTGCAGTTTTGATTTGTACACTTAACCGAATCAGAGACCCCTAATACTTTTTTCATTGTAGCTATTCAAAGACTCTGACCGAACACAGCTTGCTACCAGGGACTCTTCTCCTCTCCCCACCTCTTTCGAATTCCAGAGAGATTTGTTGACTAGCTCCTACTTTCTTAGAAAACCAAACACACCAGATTGGCTGCACCTACCTACATTGGTAAATTCTTTCCTAGTACTGGTTATCTCCACTCCTCTATAGAAACCAAGACAGTACCCCCCCCCCCTTTTCCATTGTTCAACGTTACTCACATAACTCCAAACTTACCTTTGTCCCTCCTCCTCCTGTCACTTCCGATCTGTCTACTACCTTACAACTCCCCTGCTATCCTTCCCTCTAAGGGTGGGGCAGAGTGCACCACGTGCACATTAAGATGTTGCTAAGGAAAGCAGTTGCTGCCCTGACAAAAACAAGTCCCCTTGTCGAAATGTTGGCTGAAAGGGATGTTCCTTTTTCGACGACTACTCATCATTTCAAGTTTCCACCTTCCTCTGAACATGTCTTGCTGACAACCTGAAGTAAAGTTTAGTTCTGAAACAAAAACACCACTTAACAAGTTTAAATGCACAAGTTCACTGACCTGTGTGGGCAGTGCAGCAGCAGGTCGAGCACAAAGCGTGACCAGTCGGGGTCCACCAGCAGCTGTGACAGGGCCGAGGGCTGCAGGCTCAGTGCCAGCGTCAGTGTTTCCAGGGCCTCCTGGCACAGCTCTTCATCGGCCGCCTGGACCCAAGTCGCTTTTTTAAATTACATTTCACAATAAAGATGCCTTTCTATTAAGGTATTATAGTAATTAAACACTCATTAATTTTATCACCCCTCCCCATGCATTCTTTAAATGTCAATTCCCACGAGGTTTTTGGCCACCATTGACGTGTAGTGTTCATGACTTTGCCAATATGGTATGTTGACCCCGATGAAGCATTCCGTTTCTAGCAAAAGGTCACTACTGGGACTATGATGATGACCTGCTTGAAACTTGGTCTTTATTTATGTTTGTTTCTGGCAGGTCAATGGGGGTGCATGATAGGCAGTCGGCATCAGAGTGCTTCCGTCCAGATTTGTGGACGACGGTTATGTCAAATTCCTGGAGTCTCAAACTCCATCGTGCGAGGCGTCCTGAATGGTTCTTTAAATTTGCCAGCCAACACAAGGCGTGGTGGTCACTTACGACATTAAAGGGCCTGCCATAAAGGTAAGGGTGGAATTTCACGGTAGCTTAAATGATGGCAAGGCATTCCTTTCTTGCCGTAGAATAATTGGCTTCCACCTTCAACAGCGACAGACTAGCGTAAGCAATGACCCTATCAAATCCATCTTTCGTTTAGACTATGACAGCGCCAAGGCCTAGGCTACATGTGATGGCATGAATTTCGGTGTTGGCGGCTTCATCGAAATGGACTAGTACTGGTGGTGACTGCAGGTGTCAATTAAGCTCTTGAAATGCTTCGATTTGCAGCATTTCCCACTTAAAATGTACGTCTGATTTCATGAGAAACGTTAATGGCTCCGCGATATGCAAAATGTTTTGACGAAGCACCTGCAATAGGCAAACAAGCTAAGAAATTTGTGCCCTCCTTTCTTGTCGGTGGGCTGTGTAAAGTTAGCGATGGCAGATGTCTTCTATGGATCAGGGTGGACTCCAGGTTTGCTGATGACATGGTCAAGGAAGAGAAGTTCTTCGTAAGCAAAACGGCAGTTTTCGAGCTTCAGAGTGAATCCAGATAACTTGACTGCCCCTAGTACTGTCAGAAGCCACCTCAGGTGATCTTTGAAATTCGTGGCAAAGACTACAATGTCCTCCAATTAGACGAGACAAGTCTGCCACTTCTGTCCAGCCAAGACTGTGTCCATCACGCTCTGGAAACTTGCAGGCGCAGAGCAAAGCCCAAATGGCATCACCTTGAACTTGAAGAGGCCATCTAGCATGACAAACACAGTTTTCTCTCGGTCGTTTTCGTTGACCTCAATTTGCTGATAACACATCTTGAGGTCCATCAACTGTGGGGTTCTCCTCCCGTGCTCTTGGGACAAAGGAACGACAACACAGTAGAGCAAACAATCGCAAGGGGATTTATTGCACCTTTCATAGATCAATGCCTGCTAGCCGAGTTGCTACCCACAAAACATGCCGATGGGCGCGCGACAAATCTATAAGTCCGACTCACCGCGACCGGATAACGAGCGAATATGTTTGCCCCATGCTGGATCCCAACGCCTACTCGTTCGCGCGTACGGTCACGCGAATGGTGGCGCTCGAAGGCGGCCACGCGAGACAGTCTCGCAGAAGCATGGATCAGTGCACGCGCGGGACGTCCGCCACGTTCGCCGCCCCGCCGCCCAAAAGGCAGCCTGTTCTCCCCTGCACCCCCAAGTAACCCTGCCGTGAGGCGGCGTTAGCAGCACAACACTCGCGCCATCTCTCGCACTGCGCCCCAACCACATTGACCGCCGCGGGCATCACGCAGGCCACGCGGCGCAGCCGCACCGCAGGAGCTATGCGGGAAAACAAGATATCTGGGGACGCGTGAGAGTCACGCATCCCCACGCAACAAAAAGTACTTAGCATTGCAGAGTCGGTCTAATGCGCCGTCCATCCGTGGAAGGGGGGTATACGTCTTTCTTGGTGATTTTGCTCAAGTGGTAATAATCGACCAGAAGTGCAGACTTCCATCCTTTTTCTTCACTAAGACCACAGGAGATGCCCACCGGCTTTTTTCAATGGCTGGATGATGTCATCACAAAAGCAAGTTACACTCAAAGCACAACATAGTGGTGAATACAGTCAGCGATCGGCGAAATCTGATCTGCGAGTCGAGCACGTCAGTTTTTATACATAAGTCATCAAAGGTTCCCGAGTAATCGCTGTTGCCCGCGTGCCTTCCAGAAAGTACTACAGGAATTGCGTCGGGCATGCAATCAGATTACGCAAAGTTCAGTGACAAAAGACAGCGGACAGAACCATCGATAACATTAGAGAAACTTCCTATATATGCAGACACATTATGCACTGAGTGATAGATACCAGTTAGACAGTGAAAAGCAGTCAGCTGAGAAAGATAAACAGGTACACGTGTCAATACAGTCGAATGTGTATAGTTGAACTTGTAGCAAAAAACTTGCTTAAATCACAATATTCGTTAATTCGAGGTTTTGGAGTTTGTAGAAACTTTTAAGGCATTAAAAAGAACTTCACGAATTTACAAACCATTCCTGGTGGATAGCATCTTGTTAGTTAAGCACTTACAAACAAATTGCAGGAAGGTCGGGCTATAATAGCACGGTTATGAGAGCCAGCGTGTGCGATACAGATCACGCTGAGAGCAGTGCATCGATGGGGCTCATGGCTTCTGAGATTTGCATAAGTTGTACTGCATGGCGGCAAAGATCTTGGGCGCCATAGCTATTAACTGCGCTTAGTGTTTGCAGTGGGTGTCTACAAATGAAAATAAAAGTGTAACAAAATATGTACAGCCAAATCTCGTTACTATGAACATCACATTAAGGAATTTCTGAATATTTTAAAATTCCCACCAGATTGCCCATATTTTAAATGTAAAAATATTTCAGAACTACAGCGCATATTTCAGAATAACACGTGATTTATTTTCCCATTTATACCCTGAAAGCTAAAAGTAACAGCACCGCAACTCTCACATGAAACAGAAACCGCGACTGCATTAGCTATCATCATCACCAGGCCGCAGTAGCTATCTTCATCCCCATGTCAAATGCCAACTCATCATCATCAGCCTGGTTATGCCCACTGCAGGGCAAAGGCCTCTCCCATACTTCTCCAACTACCCCGGTCATGTACTAATTGTGGCCATGTTGTCCCTGCAAACTTCTTAATCTCATCCGCCCAGCTAACTTTCTGCCGCCCTCTACTACGCTTTCCTTCCCTTGGAATCCATTCCGTAACTCTTAATGACCATCGGTTATCTTTCCTCCTCATTACGTGTCCTGCCCATGCCCATTTCTTTTTCTTGATTTCAACTAAGATATCATTAACTCGCGTTTGTTCCCTCACCCAATCTGTTCTTTTCTTATCCCTAACCGTTACACCTATCATTCTTCTTTCCATAGTTCGTTGCGTCGTCCTCAATTTAAGTAGAACCCTTTTCGTAAGCCTCCAGGTTTCTGCCCCGTACGTGAGTACTGGTAAGACACAGCTGTTATAAACTTTTCTCTTGAGGGATAATGGCAACATGCTGTTCATGATCTGAGAATGCCTGCCAAACGCACCCCAGCCCATTCTTATTCTTCTGATTATTTCAGTCTCATGATCCGGATCCGCAGTCACTACCTGTCCTAAGTAGATGTATTCCCTTACCACTTCCAGTGCCTCGCTACCTATCGTAAACTGCTGTTCTCTTCCGAGACTGCTAAAGATTACTTTAGTTTTCTGCAGTTAAATTTTTAGTCCCACCCTTCCGCTTTGCCTCTCCAGGTCAGTGAGCATGCATTGCAATTGGTCTCCTGAGTTACTAAGCAAGGCAATATCATCAGCAAATCGCAAGTTACTAAGGTATTCTCCATTAACTCTTATTCCCAATTCTTCCCAATCCAGTTCTCTGAATACCTCCTGTAAACATGCTGTGAATAGCATTGGAGAGATCATATCGCCCTGCCTGATGCCTTTCTTTATAGGGATTTCGTTGCTTTCTTTATGGAGGACTACGGTGGCTGTGGAGCCGCTATAGATATCTTTCAGTATTTTTACATATGACTACACCCTGATTCCTTAACGCCTCCATGACTGCTGAGGTTTCGACTGAATCAAACGCTTTCTCGTAGTCAATGAAAGCTATATATAAGGGTTGGTTATATTCTGCACAGTTCTCTATCACCTCATTGATAGTGTGAATATAGTCTCTTGTTGAGTAGCCTTTACGGAATCCTGCCTGGTCCTTTGGTTGACAGAAGTCTAATGTGTTCCTGATTCTGTTTGTGATTACCTTAGTAAATACTTTGTATGCAATGGACAGTAAGCTGATCGGCCTATAATTTTTCAAGTCTTTGGCGTCCCCTTTCTTATGGATTAGGATTATGTTAGCGTTCTTCCAAGATTCCGGTACGCTCGAGGTCATGAGGCATTGCGTACACAGGGTGGCCAGTTTTTCTAGAACAATCTGCCCACCATCTTTCAACAAATCTGCTGTTACCTGATCCTCCCCAGCTGCCTTCCCCCTTTGCATCGCTCCCAAGGCTTTCTTTACTTCTGGCATTACTTGTGGGATTTCAATTTCTTCTAAACTATTCTCTCTTCCATTATCGTCGTAGGTGCCACTGGTACTGTATAAATCTCTATAGAACTCCTCAGCCACTTGAACTATCTCATCCATATTAGTAATGATGTTGCCGGCTTTGTCTCTTAACACATACATCTGATTCTTGCCAATTCTTAGTTTCTTCTTCACTGCTTTTTAGGCTTCCTCCGTTCCTGAGAGCATGTTCAATTCTATCCATATTATACTTCCTTATGTACGCTTGTTGATTAACTTCGAAAGTTCTGGCAGTTCTATTCTAGCTGTAGGGTTAGAGGCTTTCATACATTGGCGTTTCTTGATCAGATCTTTCGTCTGCTGCAATAGCTTACTGGTATCTTGTCTAACGGAGTTGTCACCGACTTCTGTTGCACACTCCTTAATGATGCCCACAAGATTGTCGTTCATTGCTTCAACACTAAGGTCCTCTTCCTGAGTTAAAGCCGAATACCTGTTCTGTAGGTTGATCTGGTATTCCTCTATTTTCCCTCTTACCGCTAACCCATTGATCGACTTCTTATGTACCAGTTGCTTCCGTTCCCTCCTCAGGTCTAGGCTAATTCGAGTTCTTACCATCCTATGGTCACTGCAGTGCACCTTGCTGAGCACGTCCACATCTTGTATGATGCCAGGGTTAGCGCAGAGTATGAGGTCTATTTCATTTCTAGTTTCGCCGTTCGGGCTCCTCCACGTCCACTTTCGGCTATCTCGCTTGCGGAAGAAGGTATTCATTATTCGCATATTACTCTGTTCCTCAAACTCTACTAATAACTCTCCCCTGCTATTCCTAGTGCCTATGCCATATTCCCCCACGGCCTTGTCTCCAGCCTGCTTCTTGCCTACCATGCCAACAGATCCACCACGAACTTCACCAAGAACTTCACGACAAAGGTTTGGCAATGTTCAAGCGAGATCCAACGATGAATGCAGCTAATGACGATGCCAAGAAGAAGCGAAAGCAGTTTTCACTGCAGGACAAATTAGACATATTGCAGGAAATCGTTGCAGGGAAAAAGCAAAGCGACGTATGCAGACAGCGTGGCATTGCCCCATCGCCTGTCGCGACCATTTCGAGAGACTGAGACAACATTGTCAAGCTTCACCAAGAATCGCAACTCGCTCCTATGAGGAAACGGCTGCGACGGGGAAACTTTCAAAACGTGGACCAAGCTGCTCTCACGTGGTTCAAAGATGCCAGACTGCAAAACATTCCCATGTCTGGACTAATGTTCCGAGAAAAAAACCTGCAAATTTGCCGATGCACTTGAAATAACTGGGTTCGACGCCATTGCGGGTTGGCTTTTTTGTTTCTGCCAAAGGAACGAAATAACTTGGCAGGTAGTCTGGGGCGAGGAAAAGGCTACTGACAGAGAAGGCACGGATTCTTGGAGCAATGATCATTTTCTAAAGGTGGCTGAATCATACTCTGAAGACGATATTTTAACGTGGATGAGACCGCGTGTTTTTATCAGCTCGTGCCAGATCGGACAATGGACTTCAAAGGGCAGCAGTGCAAAGGAGGGAAGAAGTCGCAGCTTCACGTGACAGTTCTGCTATGCTGCACTGCATTAGGCATGAAGAAAATTAAACCGATCGTCATCGGCAAGTACACGAAGCCTCGCTGCATGAAAAGCGCCATGTCGTTACTGTACGACTACTGTGCTAACAAACGAGCCTGGATGACCAGAATACTCTTTTTTGAGTGGCTTGTCAAACTCGACGACCAAATGAGGAGGGATGACCAAAGAATTCTACTGGCTGTCGACAACTGCTCTATTCACATTGTGAATGTTCGCTTGACGCACATTCGCTTGGAGCTTCTACTGCCGAACAACACGTTCTTGCTGCTACCCCTAGACCAGGGCATTATAAAGAGTATGAAAGCAGAATTTCATAAGCACGTTGTGCAGGTGGTTGGTTATCAACCTCCGCCTAAAGCAGCCGACTGGAATCAACATTCGTCAGGCAGCGGAAATGCTCACAGGAGCTTGGTGGAACTTGAAGGCGTCCACCATTAGCAACTGCTGGTAAAAAGCAGGGCTTGTCAAAGCGCCTGTGCAGCTAGAAGATGACCTGTAGGTGACCGACAACAACTCAGGAAACCTGTGGACTGAGGTTGCGTAACTGCTGCCTGCCGTCTCTTCCTTCGACGACTACGTGGAGAGCAGCAGCGCAACACTAACGGCAGCAGACCTGACAAGCGAAGAGATTGTTAACTGCGTTCGCGACGTCTCCAGTGACGATGACGACCCAAAAGAAGATGACTGTGGGTTACTGAACACAGAAGATGAGATCGTCTCGGACATTAACTCTTTCCTTACCACGGCACTAGGCATCGTTCACCGGTGAACGAAGTTTTTGAGCGCACATTATAAAAAAAACGCTACGCCCCTGGACTTGTGGTGCCATCTCGGTGATTGTATACAAAGTAGAGTTTCTGTTTCTGCATGGTTCACATTTTTACCGCGCGGCGACGATTTTTAAAGGGCGCGCAAGCTTAAAGTATAAACCCCATGCAAGCGATTTTGCGTGCGACAGCGACAAGCAGCGCGATGGAGATGGCTGTCGTGTTCGCTCGTCGCCTACAAGTCGTACCCCATGCGTGCGACGACTTCGAGCGACGTCTCCCTATTGTTGTCGGTATGAGGGCAGCAATATAGGGGCTGAAAATAGCGTGACGCATGCTTTATTAACTTAAGTTGATGTGTTTTACTGTAAAAAGCAGCATAAAATATTTCTGAAGGTCTTCCAGTAGGGGCTTATTTTTGCACGTATAAAAATTCAATCGTTTGCTCGTTCCATGCGACAATCGGAAGTACTTGAGTTATGTACGTCCAGTTCCGGCTTCGCGCTATTGGCTAGTCGCTCATAGCACATCCGGGTGACGAGCGACAGATTCTAGATTTGCAGAACCGAGCGATCGCGCGACAGGACTGAGCGATCTGTTCAAGCAACGGCCTGATCCGTCGCTCGAAGCCATCGCTTGCCGCTGTCGCGCACAAAATTGCGCTCATGGGGTTTAGCCTTAAAGGTTGATGAGCACTTGAACGGCGCGATGGCATCGACATCCGGAACCGCGCGTGCTCATAAGATCGCAGTTTCGTGCGATCCTGACGATCCGGCAAGTGATCTTTTGGACTCATCGAGCACAGATGACTCGGACATCGACGTCGTGTTGTCGGAGTTCAGCTCAGATGTGGAAGATGCTGCCGATCAGCTGGGAACATCAGCTGTTACCCACAGGTAAGTTTCGGATTCGCTGTCCGCTTTGTTTATGGATATCTAGAGCCAGTTCAATTGCCGTGTTGGTGTCCAAACTATTATTTTTTTTATTTATAGAGTGTCCACTTTATTTGGGCAAGACGTGCTTCCACCAGCTCAAAGAAGGGTGGAGTTTCGACCACAGAGAGATCCGGGCATTGACCTTGGGATGATGCTCCGGTCTGAAGCGACTATCGCGAACGCTCGATGTTTTTCGCCTTTTCTTTACAGCGGAGGCCATTCACGTTATTTGTGCAAATACCAACAAGTACGCATGGATGCACATCAACGAGAAAAAGACCTACAGTGAGAAGGATGGTTCTTGGAAAGAGGTAACCCCAGCGGAAATGATAAAGTTCATCACCTTACTGTTCTACATGGGAGTACTGGAATTGCCATGGCTGCATTTGTATTGGAGTACATCAAAATTGTTTTCCAGGCTTCTACTTCCAAACATTATGCCAAGGCAACGTTTCACCGAGCTCCTGGCCATGCTGCATATTTCTGACCCAGATACAAACAAGGGCGCTGCCGCACAGAAGCTAGACAAGATGTCGTGGCTTCTTCAGCCCATGAACGACTGCTTCGCATCATTGTTCCAGCCTTATAGCGAAATTTCAGTGGATGCAAGCATGGTAAAATCCAAAGCGCGGTCTGGAATTCGGCAATACATTAGAGACAAAGTTGTGAAATGGGGCTACAAATTATGGGTTCTTGCTGACCCGAAAACCGGCTACACAATCCAGTTCATAGTGTATACAGGGATGCGTGAAAAACCTAGTGCCAATGGGCTGGCCTTTGATGTGGTCACTAAGCTTTATGATAAGTACCTTGATCGTGGGTACATTATTTATATGGACAACTTCTACACTTCGACCTCTCTTCTTGTGCACCTCTTGGAATGCAAGACACTAGTATGCAGCACAACACTAAAAGATCACCAGGGATTCCCGACAGAACTGAAAGGCGTCACTTGGGAGAGGAGAGCTAAAAGAGGAGACGTCCACTGGCTGAGAGACAAGGGAGTATTGTATCTTCAATGGAAAGATTGACGTGTTGTGCATATGGTTAGCACTGCACACACAGCTAACTTGCACGTGCTTGCCAAACGGCGAGAAAAGAAGGACGGGAAGTGGCAACAAATCGCCATAAAAAAGCCACAGCTCATTGACGAATATAACGCCGGAATGTTTGGAGTCGAGAAATCGGATCAGCTCATTTCCATGTACAATGTTTTGAGGAAATGCGTCCGCTGGTGGAAAACGTTATTCTTCCACTGCATCGACATTGCAGCTGGGAACAGTTACATTATTTTTCAAGCATATCGCAAGCAGCATCCCCAAGCATCTGAGCTTTCTAGGCCTTCTCGATTTGACCAGCTGGCCTTCAGGACAGAGCTGATTGGACAGCTCCTAGAGCTAGAGGACACAGCACCAGTTCCTCTCCCTCCCTCGCCAGCTGCACCACGCACAGCTGTGCAGCACAAGCCTGAAAGAAAAGACGTCCGCCGAAACTGCAGGAAGTACTATGACGAAAACAAAGTTCAACACAAGACGAATGTGTTCTGTTGCACATGCAATGTGCATTTGTGGTTCACAACGAGAAACTGTTTCGGTGACTGGCACACCAATCTGGCTGAATGAAACATTTGTGGCTCCAAAATTTATTGAGCTACAACTTTCAATTTTGCTGTGCTATTCTGCTATGGAGTGTTAACTATTTTGTAGATGTCATACGCTTTATAGAATTTTTTGCTCTGAAAATATAAGCTAATCATTAAGAATGTTTGTGGTGAATTTCATTAATTGTTTGTGTTTGCTAATTCCTATTATGCATTTTGTTATAACTGTTTTTTTTTTAAATGTGCTTTTGCAATGTGCATTTAGTACATGCGTTTTGGTATATAATATTGTGGTATAAGTTAATCTTTTCCTTGAAAAAAAAAAAAAGAATCGTAAGTAGGACCAGTCAAGAACTTGAATATTTCACTATGCGTCTTGTAATTTTTCATAACACAAAGAGTACTTAATGTATGGATGTAATTTCTTGAAGAAATGTTGCCTTGTGATATACCCACAATTTGTATATTTTGAAATTTTGCTAAAAGCTTTCTTGCCAGAGATATTACTCCTTACTCAAAATCTTCTGACATTTTCTTGTTATTTCTTTCTAGAATTTTTTATGTAAATAACTTTTTTATATATTTTTAAAATAAATACTATTTGAAAGCACGTCCATTTACCTTCACTTTTATGTACTGCATGACACTTTAAACTTAGCAGCTGTTGCACAAAAAATTCCTTACTAAACCATACAAAAAACAGCCAATTTCCCCACGGTAAGGAAAGAGTTAATGTTTTAAATTATGGGTTTTTATTAGGGGTGTGGAACTCGCATGGCAGAAGCGGTGCCGCTGACGTTTTTCTTGCTGCTTTTGCAGGCACATGGCATCTCAGCTTTGAAGCAGTCTTTTGGCGACACCGTTTCATGTATGTCAACTACAAGTTCACCCTTTTGGTCTGGGATGTGCATTGATGGATCAGCGAATGGAACTTCGTCTGCTGCTCCCGAATCGACAAGCATAGCCGCTGACTTCGGCCGATGTACCGTGCCGATCAAGGAATACTAGTGCAGTGATTGCCTTATCGTCAGCCTACAAATACCTGGATCTGGCAGTAACCCAAGGGGCGTGGAATCGGCATGGCAGAAGCGCTGCCGCTCATGTTTTTCTTGCTGCTTTTGCAGGTTAGTAATCCGAACTTGCATTGCTTTCGCACACATTTTGTTTTGCCGGTTCCATCCCAAATGTTAATTGCTTGCCTGAAAATTCACTCGCAAGTGAAATGTTATTCGCGTCATCGATTTCGATTGTTGCGGCGTATTTCCTTTTATCTGTTGCTGCTACTTTTAAGTGGCGACGTTGAGCTTAACCCTGGCCTGACCACTGCCGCAACTCTGCAGAGGCTCCTCGATGGTCAAGATAGCATTAAGGCCAAGTTATATGAAATAGAACTAACCCAAGTTGAAAGTAAATGCGCCATGAATGATCTCAGCAACTGCACAGCGTCTATAGAATTCAGAATATCTAGCATTGACCAAATTAACTGCACAGTTAAGGAATGTAAGAAATAATGTGAAGAACATCAGCGGATGCTGGGTTCAGTTATGGCAAAGGTAGACCATCTGGAGAACCAGAGGAGGCGTTGTAATTTGCTTTTTTTTTGGTGTAGAGGATACAAAACCCAAAAAGTCAAGTGAGGACTCTGGAGAATGTGTAATTGACGTGTGTAAATCAAAATTAGGTATTCAATCAGTGAAAATGGCACATGCTCACAGGCTGGGTAAATTCAAGACTGCTAGCAATCGTCCATTAATAGCGATTTTCACTTCCTACGTTGAAAAGCAGAAGGTTTTAAAAAGCACTTATAAGTTAAAAGGAAGCAATGTCAGTATTTCAGAGGACTTTTCTGAGAATGTACGTAGAAAGAGAAAACGTCTATGGCAGTTCGCGAAATCGCGAGAACAAAGTGGCGACAAGATCAGTCTTAAGTACGACACTCTTATTATAAATGGTCAGAAGTACTAGTTTGATGATGATACAAATGAGGTGGTACCAGTAGTAAAAGATAAAACCGATACTACCGGTCGGGTGACGGCGTCGGCATGATGCAACACTTATTTTCTTTCTTGTAATTACCTGCCGAAGCATTAAGAACAAGGTTGATGAATTTGCATCTCTAGTTGACATGGTGAAGCCGTCGATTATTCTCAGTATGGAATCATGGTTAGCAAATGAAGTTGCTGATGGTGAAGTATTCTCAGATCGCTTTAAGTGTTATAAAAAGGACAGACTTGCATGGCAGAGGTGTATTTATGCTTGTGGATTCTAGAATTTCTTCTCAGATAAATGCTGGCGCCAATGAATATGAGGCTGTATGGTGCAGACTGACGCTTAATAATAACAAAGCTTGAACTGTGTGTTCATTCTATCGCCCGCCTAATTCATCCGTCGATGTGCTTATGCAGTTGGCAGTGACAGTTGACGCAGTTCAAACAGACCTCATGGTAGTTGGAGGTGATTTCAATCTGCCTAATATTGATTGGAGTCATCAACCTCACTTCCACTCTTTTTCGGCTCGGTCCAGTCAAGAACTGATTAACTTGTTTGAATTTTTTGCGATACGTCAAACTGTTTTGGAACCAAGATGTGGGAACCATATCTTAGATTTGTTATTCACAAATAAACATGAATTCGTCCGGTCTACTCAAGTGCTACCTGGAATAAGCGATCATAATGCTGTGCTTTGTGAAATGAATGTTGAACATTTAAGAAGTATTGGAACAGCAAACAGGCGAGTATATAACTACAAAAAGCAAATGTAAGCGAGATAAATAAAGCATTGAATGAGTACCAGACAGTATTTGAAACATGCGCCGACTACACTGGAGTAACTGAATTATGGCTCATATTTAAGAAGAAGATGTTTAAACTGAGGCAGCGCTTTGTCCCGTTGTGGACATTAATGAAAAGAAGAAGTAAAAGTAAACCTTGGTTTACTCGGGAGTTATGCAGTCTAACATGCAAAAGGCAACTAGCTTACAGTAAATATAAAGGAAAGTCGACACGTGAGCATTGGTTCAAGCTACATGAAACTACCGAAAAAATGAAAGTTATAGTGGCAGCTGCGAAGCATTCCTTCGGAATTTCAATGGATTCGAAATTAAGGGATAATTCGAAGGAATTCTGGAAACACACAAAGAAAAATGGAAAAGACGCTGTGACTATACCACCTCTTGTGTCTGGTGACAGCTTTATTGATGATGACGTAAGAAAAGCTGAGTTCTTTAATACGTATTTTAGCTCTGTTTTCAGCTGTGCATTGGAGCAGAGACATGATGATATGAATACCTTGAATTTCCAGTCGGTGATGAGTGTTATGGACGATGTTGTTATTAGCATTAATGGTACAGAGTCTCTGGTGCAGAATCTGAGGATTGCTAAGGCTGGGTGTCCTGATGGCGTGCCAACCAGGTTTTATAAATTTTGTGCTCAGTTGGTTGCACTGTACTTGAAGATTATCTTCGAAAAATCGCTTGACGAATCCTGCCTTCCAGATGACTGGAAAATTGCACGCATAGTGCCTATTCACAAATCTGGTCCTCGTGACACAAATTATAGGCCAGAGAAAAGACGGGGAATGCGGGAGATGGAAATTCAAGACGATGAGCAAAACGTGAACAAGGTGAATGCAGGAGCGAATGTTTCGACAAGTGGACTTGTATTCTTCAAGGCGACATATGCTTTCCTCGCCACAGTATATATAGGTGGGGTTCTTCTAAAGGAGAGAGGGTGTGAGGCGGGAGGATGCGGAAACGAGGGAAAACGTGTTAGTGTGTCGAATTGAGAGTAAAGGAACGCTGTGTACAAGGTCAAAGCCAGGGCATCCGCCCCCCCCCCCCCCCCCCCCAGCCTGTCAACACATGCGTGTTAGCCGGCGTGTGAAGGGCGTCTGACACGCCTGCTGACAAAAAAAAAAAAGAAAGGAAAGGGGAAAAAAAAGGGGGGGGGGATACGCCAAGAAATCAAACTAAGTGTTGTTGCCTATAGGTTGAAGTTTAGCATAGCGAATACTGCAGATTCTAAAGCTCCCTTTGAAACGTTTATGCCTATTGGTTGCAATGTCTTGAACTTATGGATAAGGTATGATTCTCTGTATTTTCTTTCTCGTTCAGAACGGAAATTTGACTGTAAGATGTAGAGTTTAAGTTCATCAAAGTTATGACCCGGTTGGTTGAAATGCTCGGTGACGGCTTTGGGAAGCTTTTTAGCTGTGTCCGCGCGATGTCCGTTTAATCTGAGGTTCATTGATTGTCCTCTTTCACTGATATATTGTTTCTTACAGAAGGAACATTCAAGCATATAAATCACATCCGGACTTGTGCAAGTGAAGCTAGATTTGACTTCATGTGAATAAATATTTGCGGTGCTTTTAATTTTAATGTCACTTTGAAGGTGCCTGCAGGTTTTGCACCTAGGGCGACAACATGCTTTTATTACGGGGGAATGCTGCTGGCTGACTTTTGCGTGCACTAACATGTCTTTAAAGTTCTTGTTTTGGCGATAGGTAACCCTAGGTACATCCGGGAACGCTTTTCACAGAGGCTCGTTACTTGATAACGGGGAAGGTATGCACAGGGAAGGTATTTATAAGTGGTAGGATTCCGTCAGGACTCCTGGAGAACCCTGTAGATTGCGAAGCTACACTGTGTGTTTGCGGTGATACGGTCATGCCTGCATCATCTACCGTTTGCGTTCCCGTTGTCTGTTGTGGCGCCGATTCCGACAGCTTTAAAGCTACTGTAGAACCGATACACTTTAACTGTGTGAAGAAGAATGTGTTGGTGCCACATCGTGTGGTGTCGATCAAAGGCGGACGCACTGGCTTATGGACCGTAAACTGTTCTAAGGAGCCTGTTATACTACCAGACGGCATGAAATTAGCCTTCGCCAGGGAACACGCATCCTTATCAGTGGCTGAACTTACAGATGTGCCGGAAGAACCTGATGGCCACAGTTCGGAAACGGCTCTTTTGTCGATGGTAAACAAATCGCTCAGCACGAGTGAACGCCGGAAGTTAGTGGATGTGCTTTCGAAGCACATTTCGGTTTTCGACTTTGCGCAGAAGGACAAAATACCTGCAATCCCTGCGTCTCGAACGTGCCATACCATCAACACGGGTTCGGCAAATCCGATTAGACAAAAGCCATATCGTGTTTCGCCATCAGAGCGCCAGATTATCAACGAACAGGTGCACGAAATGATGAAAAAGGGAGTCGTACAAGAGTCAGCGAGTCCGTGGGCAGCTGATTCTTGTTAAAAAAAAAGATGGATCTTGGAGATTTTGCGTCGACTATCGCCGTTTGAATGCTGTAACAAAAAAGGACGTGTACCCACTCCCACGTATTGATGACGCAATAGACTGCCTTCATTCCGCCTCTTACTTTTCCTCAGTAGATTTACGATCCGGCTATTAGCGAATTCCGATGCATCCTGACGACAAGGAGAAGACTGCCTTTGTAAACCCTGACGGGCTCTTAGAATTTAATGTGATGCCATTTGGATTGTGCAACGCTCCGGCAACTTTCAAGAGATTTATGGACACTGTTCTGCGCGGCTTGAAGTGGAGCATCTGCATGTGCTACCTCGACGACGTCGTCATCTTTGGCCGCACCTTCAGTGAACACAACTCGCGTCTGGATATTGTCCTGAACTGCATCAGAAACGCTGGTCTAGTTTTAAACTCTAAGAAATGCCACTTCGGTGAACGCCAAACCCTTGTGCTTGGGCACCTCGTCGACAAGGATGGCATCCGCCCTGATCCCCAGAAAACAGCAGCCGTTGAAGCGTTCAGTGCACCGTGCTCTGTCAAGGAGCTCCGCAGTTTTCTGGGTCTTTGTTCCTATTTCCGCCGATTTATTCCTAAATTCGCCGACGTCGCGTATCCGCGGACATGCCTGCTACGAAAGGACGCCACCTTTGAGTGGACTCTGGAGTGCGACTCTTCTTTTCGTCAGTTGAAGTTCCTGCTGACGTCACGACTGGTTCTTCAACACTTCAGTCCTTCAGCTCCGACGGAACTCCATACGGATGCCAGTGGCATAGGTATTGGTGCCGTCCTAGTTCAACGCTACGGTGACCGCGAACACGTGATCGCATATGCAAGCCACTCATTAAGTAGGCCCGAGCAGAATTACACTGTCACGGAACAAGAATGCCTCGCGGTAATATTTGCGGTTCAGCGGTTTCGTTCTTACCTGTATGGACGCCCCTTTACAGTGGTCATCGACCACCACTCATTGTGTTGGCTTGTGAATCTTCGTGACCCTTGTGGCCGCCTTGCGCGCTGGGCGCTCAGACTGCAAGAATACAGCTTCACCTTCTCTTATAAGAGCGGTCGACGACACGCTGATGCGGACTGCCTCTCGCACATGCCACTTAGCACTACGGACTGTGACGCCGACGACTTCGATCACCTCGTGGCTTCTGTGTCGCCGTGTTTTCCAGACAGCGACTGCTTCAAAACCGAACAGCGAAAAGACGATAAATTAACACCGCTCTTCACCGCTATGACCACCTCGACGACAGCAAACCATTTCTGTGTATGTGATGGACTCCTGTATAAGAAGAACTTTTCCGGCACTGGCGCACGTTTTCTCCTTGTGGTACCGGAGAGCCTTCGCACAGCGATTCTGAGTGCTATGCACGACGACCCTACGTCTGGCCATTTAGGTTTGGCGAGGACGCTCTACCGGATTCAGGAACGCTTTTATTGGCCTGGAATGCGACACTCTGTTGAGACGTATGTGGCCAGCTGCATGCAGTGTCAGCGCCACAAATGGCCATCTACTGCTCCAGCTGGTCTCCTGCAGCCGATCCCGCCTCCAAGCACGCCTTTCCAACAAGTGGGCATTGACTTCGTAGGCCCATTTCCAAAATCAGTCAAGGGAAACCGTTGGATAGTTGTTTGCGTCGACTACCTCACACGCTACTGTGAGACGGCGGCCGTGCCCTCCGCAACTGCCACTGACGTTTCAACATTCCTGCTGCAATATGTGATCTTGCGACATGGCCCGCCTCGCGTGATCATCAGCGACTGTCGGCGACAATTCACAGCGGACGTTGTAGAGGAGCTGCTTCGTTTGTGTGAATCCAACTTGCGTCACTCGACACCATACCATCCACAAACGAATGGGCTTACGGAGCACACCAACCGAACAATTGTAAACATGCTATCTATGTATGTTTCATCCGACCACAAGAACTGGGATGACGTACTGCCTTTTATCACGTACGCGTTCAACACCGCCAAGCACGAGACCACCGGCTATAGCCCTTTCTTCCTGCTGTACGCACGGCCACCCCGGTACACAATCTACACTATTTTCCCCTTCTGCAGTCACGAAAATCCCACTGTCGCCGAGACTCTCTGCCTCGCTGAAGAAGCTCGTCGTATTGCTCGTTTGCGCACTTTGGCATCACAGGACAGATCAAAAGCACGCTACGACATTAGCCACCGTCCGGTAACCATTCGCCCTGGTGATTTAGTCTGGCTGTGGACTCCAGTATGGAAACGCGGGTTATGCCAAAAGCTTTTGGTCACCTACGATGGACCGTTTGTTATTATTAACAGACTCACGGTAGTCACGTATAACATAGCTCGTCTCATGGCGAGTGGTAGAAGAGCTGCCAAGACACAAGTGGTCCATGTCGCCCGCTTGAAATTGTTCACGTCAAGACACATGAATTGACTCGCCCGCCGGGCTTCGTCTGCGACGAGAGAAATCTTACGCATGAAGAAAAAGAAGACCAGTGAACGTGCATGCGGTCCCGAGTAGAGGAAGGAAGAAGAGGACGACGCTCAGTTGATTAACCAGCTGGCCGCTCTTGCGCTCACCTTCGCGACCTAAAGTAAATGGTCCCCTTCATCCGTAAGGGTTATAAACGGTCTCCTTCGCGCGGAACAATATTGGGTGGTATTTTCTTAGGATGTTGTTTATGTTTGGGAGTGCATTGTCAGATGGCGGTCTGTCAGATTCTAATGTGGGCTGTCTCTTCGCCAATTCCGACTGTCTCTCCATCTTGACACGGCATCATAAGCTCTATCGAGAGCAACTTGGAGATAGTTCCTTTCTGCTAGCGTTGATTTAAGGTCATTTAGGTGGTGGATATAATCGTGGTCTTCGCTGCAGATTCTTCTTATACGTTTTGCTTGTCCGACAAAAATTCCTTGCTTGCAATGTCGCGGGTGATGACTGTTGTAGTCTAAATATTGCTGGCTATCTGTAGGCTTCCGGTAAAGTGTCGTTCTCAATTTTCCGTTTTCTATGTAGACCGTCGTGTCCAGGAAGTTGATCTGACTAGGAGAGTGGTAAACAGTAAATTTAATACTCGGGTGAAAGCGATTGAAATGGCTGATTAAGTCAGTTAAGGCGCTTGTGCTGTGTTCCCATATTATAAATATGTCGTCAATGTAACGAAGATAGGTGTGGGGTTTTAAAGGGTAGGATTTCAGCAGGTCTGCTTCAAGCTGTCCCATGAAAATGTTCGCATACGTGGGAGCGAATGGCATACCCATGCTAGTGCCGAAAATTTGCAGGTAGTGTATAGAATCGAATTCGAAATAGTTGAGCGTGAGAACTAACCTAAGGAGCGATAAGTAAACTTCAGGAGCGTGCGCTTGAGGATTGATTGCGAGGGATCTAGAAACGGCTTCAATTCCTTCACTCATGGGAATGTTGGTGTAAAGGGCAGAAACATCCAAAGTGACTAGAATAGTGCAGGCGGAAAGAATTTGGTTGGCGTTGATGCCGTCGATAATTCGAAGGAAGTGCGGCGTGTCTTGAACGAAAGATGGGAGGGTGGTGGGTATGTTTGACAGGTGGTGATTTAAGAATTTAGACAGTGACTCAGTAGGTGTGTTGTTATTAGACACACTAGGCCGACCTGGGATTTCTGTTGTAAATATTTCTTCGACCGGAACTTTATGTATTTTAGGAAGAAGATAAAAGCGGCCTGCTGTTTTGTTCTTGGGCATCATGAAGCGATATTCAGACTGCGTGATTAGTTCCCTGGACCGGAGCTCTGCTATTGTGCTTAACACAATATTGCTGTAATCTGACCATATAGGCCAGTATCACTAACTTCAGTTGCGTGCAGGACTCTTGAACATATTTTGTATACTAGCATGGTAGCACATATGGACGCACATTAATTGTTTAATCCTCGTCAGCATGGTTTTCGAAGGGGCCTATCTTGTACTACGCAGTTGACTGAATTTGTGCACGACCTGGCAGGGGCACTGGACAGGCGTCTTAGCATAGACTGTGCGTTTTTGGATTTCAAAAAGGCATTTCATACCATGACACATAGTTTACTAATAAAAAAAATCGCCTTTTACAATATTAGTCCTCAAGTGATACCATGGATAAAAGATTACCTACGTTTACGTCAGCAGTTTGTGGTTGTGAATGGTACTCAGTCTCAGAGGGTGCAAGTTGTGTCCGATGTTTCGCAAGGCTCCGTGTTGGGGTCACTATTCTTCTTGCTGTATGTGAACGACATTAGTGACGGAATAGTGTCTCAAATGCGGTTATTTGCGGACGACTGCGTCCTCTATAGAGTAGTCACTTGTGACCATATAGCTGAGATGTTTCCGAAAGACTTGAACAGAATCTCACAGTGGTGCGTCAAATGGAATATGAATTTGTCTAAAACTGTTCATATGAAATTTTATTTATTTATTTAAAATACCTTACAGGCGCATTTAAGGGCATTGGGTAAGGGGGGACACAACGTAAGTGTTTCAACAGGAGTTAACAAAATAAATATCAATACAGACATTCACTAGATAAGTAAAGCCAAGTTCAATAAACGTTTGTCTAGGCTACGCTTTAGACAGTGTAAACACAGTGATATACTCATACACACAAAGAATAAAAAAATACAAGTGTGAAAAACAGGGAAGGAAAGCACGTCAATCACATCCTTATACAATGTTTCTACAGAAAGCTTTGCAATTCTTCGCGAAAGGCATCACGATTTGTTAAGCACGCAATGTTATCGGGAAGACTGTTCCATACGGTTATGACACGTGGCAGTGCTGATACGCTAAATGACAGTGTACTGCCGGATATGCACATGAAACTATAGCTATTGTTAAGGCGGCGTGACGTGCCCGCTGGCACTTCAAGCGGCAACACATGAGGTCGATTACCATGGACGTATCTATGGAAAAGGCGAAGAAGACTTATCGTGCGACGAGTTTCAAGAGGCTGGAGCGAAATATATGCTTTAATCTTAGTTACGCTGCAAGTTCTGTCATAGTTACTTGTGATGAAGCGCGATGCTCTGTTGTGAATTATTTTTAGCATATCAACTAAATAATTTTGATGTGGTGACCATACTGATGACGCAAATTCTAACTGTGGGCGAACAAAAGTCTGATATGCTAATTTACAAACTGTAGCAGGGGATTTACGCAAGTAAATTTACAAGAAATTTACAAGAAAGAAAAACCCTGATGTGCAACCATATGTTATTAGGAATGTAATGTTGGAACAGGTATTCGAATTCAAATATTTAGGTGTTTATTTTACTCCTTCATTGAATTGGCACCGTCAAGTCGATTATGTCGCTGCTAAAGCATGCAAGACCCTGGGATTTCTTCGCCGAAATGCAAATACTTTTCCACAGTCATGTCGGGACATTTTGTACAAGACTTAAGTGAGGTCAATTCTGGAATACGCGTGTATGGTTTGGGACCCGCCTACTTGTAGAGATAAAAATAAGCTGGAGCGGGTGCAGAACATTGCCGCTTGTTTCGTATCTGGCATACGCGGGGCTGGGTACAGTGCATCGCGTATGAAGGAAGCACTCAACTGGGAATAGCTTGACACGCGCCGTAAGAAGTTGAGTCTGAAGTTTTTCCATGCTATTCATTATTCAGCTGTTCGGGTTGATCGCGAAAAAGAGCATTTTTAGAGATCCAACCGTGTTGACCATGATTTTAAGGTCCATGAATTTGTGACAAAAACTGAATTGTTTAGAATGTCTTTCTTTCCTAAAACCATTAGTGAATGGAATAGACTGCGAGTAATGTTGTGAGGGTTGAATCAAATGATGCTTTCTTTTTGATGTTGTAGATTGCAGATGTGCATTGCTAAGAGCTTTGCCTTCTTTATTTTCCTTTTTCCTCTTTTGTTATCTCTTTTAACACTGTCCAGGAGCAGAGGTGTCGTATGTATTTCTTCTTGAACCCCCCCCCCCCTGTAATGCCTTGGCGTTGTGGGTTCCTTAATAAATGAATAAATGAATAAATAAGTAAGTAAGTAAGTAAGTAAGTAAGTAAGTAAGTAAGTAAATAAATAAATAAATAAATTGATGTTTTAAATTACGGGGTTTTACGTGCCAAAACCACTCTCTGATTATGAGGCATGCCGCAGTGGAGGACTCCGGAAGTTTCGACCACCTGGGGTTCCTTAACGTACACCTAAATCAAAGTACACGGGTGTTGCTGGGATTCAATCCCGTGACCTCGTGCTCAGCAGCCCAAAACCATAGCCACTGAGCAACCACGGCGGGTACATTGATGTTTTAGTGCACATGAACAAAGTCTGGACTTTCATCGCTCTGTCCAATGACATACCTGATGACGTATTGTGCAAAGGGGAAGATGTAGACGAATTCCTAATCAGTCGTGCGTGCTGCACGCACCAGAAGTAAACGACAGATTTCTTCAAATAAAGCAGCTTTGAAGTGAGTGAGACATTTTTATTTGACAGTATGCTTGTCTGCACATGCGTCTATTGTCAAGGTACGTCATTTTCATTCCTAGGTTTGTCCACTGGCTTATAACCACAAGTTTTTAATTACAACAATATTTCGAAATAAGGAACGATTATCACTGGGCCCGCCTGATTCCTTATATCGAGATTTATCTGCATATGCATTCCGAGAAAAAAAAAGAAAGAGAACTTCAATTTCGCAAGAAAGGCAGAGTGTTGATACCGATAGCAAAGAGACAATTACACGAAGTAAGGTTCGTAATTTTATTGGCGTCACGCCATGCTCAGGCAAACATTAACAGATGTCACTTGATGACCATGAACTCGGCCACAACGCAAGTGAGCGCTTCGCACCGTGTGTTGTAAAATTGCGATTTGATGACCGCCAACACTGCATGCACAGGAACAACAAAATGCACGTGAAGGCACCAATCATTTTAGCTTGGCCTTTGTCGCAGAGAGATTACCTGCAAGATAGGGTGCGTGGCTCGGATGCGTTAGGAGGAGAATGCGGATAGGAGCGCATTCCTGATGCTGAAAAGCATCCATGACTGACAAAAGGTGCTCAATATGTGTTTAAAAAGTAGGGGGCAAATACTATTACACCATCCACATAACACAGGCATGTGGACTACTTGAAATTTTAAGGGAGAGTGTCCATCATGTGCTCAAATATGGAGGGTGCATTGCAGAGACCACATGGTATAACCTTGAATTGATAAAAGCCATCAAGTATTATAAGTCTTTACAGAAAATTGCACAATGAAGACAGGGACAAGCAAAGGAATGACAAACAAGGGCGCTCGTGTTTGGCATTTCTTTGCTAGTCTACATCTTTCTCGCACAGTTTTTTGTTAAGATGGGACCACACCACTTCGTCCGGCTCTCAGTTTTGATGAGCTGCTATAAAGGTGGTCTTTTCATGGTGTGAGTCATCTACGGTAAATTGCTAGTAGCTGAAGTGAAGATCAGTAGAAAATAAAAAGCACTGTGGAGGCAGTCAAGGGTGTTGTAATTGCAAGGCAAGGAGCACATGGCCTTTTTCGTAACTCTATTGAAATGACGATGATCAATGCAGAACCACCATGACCCATCTTTCTTTTTTCCAAAGACAACAAGTTATGTGCATGGACTACATGATGGTTCAACTTTCAATAACGTTCTTGGTAAGCATCTCGTGAACTTCTGCTTGAGTAACTTGATGCTACGACGGTGACCCTTGATACAGGTGCTCGTGAATAGGATTGCCATTGCCGGTATTTATGCGATGTGTCACAGGTGTAGTGTGCCGCAAGAGAATGTCGTAGATAATGTCATGACATAAAAAGCGATTGCAGTATTTCGTTGCGAGATCGAACTACAGTCGCCGACTGATTTTCCGGACTCCAAAAATTCGGACATGCTCGATTATTTGGTCTGCTTCGCGGAACCGCCATTCTGCCCATAGACCATAATGTATAACAACTTCCGAAAGTTCGGACGCCTTGCAACCTCTCGTCTGATTTTTCGGACACTCCTTGAGCCAACTCGATCGAGAGCACCATGCACTGACTCTGACCGTTGCATGGTTCGACTTGCTGAATGCCATTTTTGTTTTGAACAGAGCCTCCTTGCTGCCCCAGGAAGTGGCGCTACTGCAAATCCCTGCTCATCATCATCATTTCTGCCTGGCTTATAGCTACAGCAGTTCCGGTCTCAGCTTAGTATGCCATGCCAAGACAATCCAGCAGCTGATTTGTTTGTTTCTTCGTGCACGATGCTGTGAGTACGCCAGGTTTTTCGTTTATGCGACTGATGTCGGCGTGACGGCATGGTGATGTTTGCTTTGTGTGCTGTGTCGAGGTTGCGGTGATGCAACGCGGCATACGGAAACATAGCGTCAAGTGTCTAATGGCGCCGACAGTTGCTGCGCATACTTCGCTGGGGAATGCCGGTAAGCGGGTGCCGGGAGGTCTAGGATTTGTCGCCTTCCGATGTGCTCCCTACTGACGCCAAAAATGTTCTGCCGAGACCTGCGCAGTGGTTGCATTGCGATTCCAGACACTGCCTCATTTGAGAGTTTCACAGGTGCTGATACTGCTGTACCGACATGTACAGAACTCGACGACGGCGAGATAATTCGTCAGGCTTCTGCTGCGCCGCTGGACAATGATTCCGAGTCGGAAGATGACACACCATGTGCTACGCTGCCATGGCATGCGAAGCGTGTACAAGCAGTGACTGTGCTTTCAGCCGCCTATAGTGACCGTATGACCCTTTCCGAGGTTCAGGCTTATTTGATTGCGCGTAAACAGAACAGCGTGCAATGGCGCATTCACGATTTCTTCACGCCTACTGCCGAGCCTGAATAAGCCGATGGAAATAAAGGAATTTTTTTTCTTAATCTGCCTTTTTGGACACCTGTTTATTCGGACATTTCCGCAGTCCCCGCGAGGTCTGAATAAACGGTAGGCGGCTGAATAAGTGGCAGCATCGTCGGCACGTTTGTGTGGATGGGCGGTCGACGGCGCGCATTGAAACGTACATGTCGGGGTTCCACTGTGAATAATTTGGCTTGATTTTCTGGAAATGAGACCCGCTCACTACTCTGAGCTGATATTATATTGCCCTCCAATGCCATATTTTTGCACAAAATGCACACAATGTTTCCATTTACTTGAAATAAACGCAAACTGTCATTCAATGGGAAACTGGCACTCACTCGCACAGAGTCTGTTTAAAGGGACACTAAAGGTTACAATGACGTCAAGTTGAGTGATAAAGCGATGCTCCAGAACGTCTAAGGCGTCAATATAATCGCAAACAGAGCTTTAGTAACCGAGAAATTGAGGTAAATGCATGACACGATTTGAGACCTCCCAGCGACATTCCAGTACTAGCCCGATAACTAAGGCACTCCTCATCATAATTTATGTCACTAGTACTGAACTACTCGTAGTAAAAAGATAATTTCATTAGGTTATAAGATGGAAGAAAATGCTACTTGTCTACTTCTGTTCGATTCTGAGAAAAAATAGCATTTTGACGTTACCCTTCAGTAGTATGGGTGGTCAAAAGGTTTCGTTTTCACTCGACTCTGCCCCGCGCACGTTTTAGAGTTTAGTTGTTTCGTTATTGCATCGTGCTGCACTGGTTCTGCTGGCTCACTAAACTTGCATTTGGAACAAGCAGCGAGAATGCCACGTCCATGTGATGTTGTGGGCTGTGCGAACGGTCCGCAGAAATTGGCCAAGGGCAGTTGCAGCGGCGAATCCAATGTTACTTATCACTGCGTGCCAACAAGTGAATCGCTCCATTCGAAGTGGTTAAGTGCCGTACCTCTGCCACAGTGTGTTGGCAAAGAGCCGAAAAATCGCATAGTGTGCTCGCTGCATTTTCGTCCAGAAGATTACGAGTAAGGTTTCCCGTAGTGCTGTTCCGTCGGTCTTGCCTGCATGGGGGCGGTGAGTGCGGCATTGGGTTTTCACGAAGGAAAAGCTACAAATGTGCAAATATGTACAGCCATGACATACAGTTGCCGTCGTAGGAGCCCTCAGCAGCAGGTCACGTTCATCAGTGCTTAAATCACTGAATTCGAGCCCAGCATTGCGAGCCAATGTGTCGTTGTCAGGGTCATCCATTGCAATGAGCATCAAAGTTGGCATCATAGAATGAAGTACCAGCTTATTGTAGTGCGCTTTCCCTTCCGCTAGCCACCATAGTTCTGCTTTCGTGGTGCTGTCGGGTCTGTCTTAGCTTTGTTTCTGGCCGCGCGTATGCGTTTTGCGCAGAAAAGCCATAGCACCGTCTGCGGGCACCGTTTTACTCACCGACGTCGCAACGTCCGTACGAGACCATGACGTCGCCACTCCTCGATCGGAGGGCGGGCAATTTTAACTGCGCTATAGGTACGCAGACGCTTCAGAATGCATTTTCTCTTAAAATAAGTCTCTTCTTCATATGAAACAAGTGTTTCGAGGTTTCTGGGATGGTATTTCAACAGTCCACGTTGACTTAATATTAACCTTTAGTGTCCCTTTAACAACTTTCTCGGGGCTTTTTCCGTACCTTTCATTTAAGTTTCGCCTAGTCTATTAATATTGTTGTGCTATAATTGCTGCATTCTGTGCAGATCCTGCACTGGTTTAAAAAAAGTCTGTATTCCTGTATAATGAAAAGTTGACGCACACTGTACACCACAAAGTGATGCACACTCTACAGCTCCTTTTCTTTTTCTTTATTTGCTGCAAACAGTCAATGAGTTCAATTAGGAAAGCTAAACCACTGTGAGAGTATGTTAGTAAAGGATTATCAGGTTGCTTCGGACGAGACTATTTTTATCACCCTTGCATGGTTACGAACACAACAGTGTTGTGCCAAAGTTCTAATTATTTGAGGAGCTACAATCATGAGGTCCTCCGTCCAGAGAGATGCCGTGTCACACATTGGTCTACGTATAATGTCATATTTTAGCTTTTTTTTTGTAGAAACTAATCAAAAAACAAAAGTGCACGAACTAATTGTAAGGCACAATTAACTTGCGTAGTGGCATCAGAACCACCACATATTAAAAGAACATCTGTGGTCGCGTAACCATTAAGTGAGAGTCATGAAATTATCACAATTATCATAATGCAGTTATTATAATATAAAGTGTATGATACAAATATGATGAGCGCATGCTTACAACTCTTTTTTCTACTGCTTTGATTGATGTTCACGCCACCCCATTTATGTATCTTGGCATCACAGAGTTTTTGGAGTGATCAACACACCGTGACAAGGCATTTTTTAGCGCAGTATTCATGTCTCGCTGCTACCGCTTCGTTTATTTTTTAGCAAGGTAACAAAAAGTTTTTGTGATGTTCTCGAAACACAAAGCCATAATAAAATTGGTATGATTGTGGCAAGCGCAGTGTGTGACAATTGCAATTGCGCTCAACATGGGCAGTCATTGATCTTACTACAGCGAAAAAATGACAGCACAACGCAAAATGCTTTTGTGCATCGTCAAAAAATGCAGACCAGCATTTATGACTGTGCTACAGCCACAGAATAAGCAGCCTTTAAAGCTATTCCTGCAGCACACACACACCTAAACACGTAGTGCCTAGCAGACGACGCACTGCGCAATCCACACTATCCGTGTCTCAGCCAGTGCCCACAAGGCGGGGACTCTGCTTGATCTTGCGGCCAACAGTAACTATTCAAGGAGCTCAGATGACAGGTCTGGCCCGATTTAAGCCGGTGACAGCAGCACACTATGAAGGTTGGGTAAGGTCGATGGAGACATCATCCACAACAGTCGCTACTTGTTGTTCCAGGAAGGAGGTAAGCTGGACCAGACACATCCCCAGTGGCAGGACTTATGCCAAAATTGACCCCAGGCAGGGAGGTGCAATTCACCGTGATAGATAAAATGGTATGAGGGACTGTGATACCATCTGTGAGCAGGCGCCACTGATGCACACTTGGGTACACATTACAGAAGTTCCATCATCGGCAACATGGGTGATGAGCGTCACTGTGGGAGTCAACATTTCCTTGAGCCTTTCACAAAGGCTCATCACAGATAAATGTACCCCACTGTTAATAAGAGCAGACCCAGGACCGCCATCGATTTGTACGGGGCAATGCAGCATCAGCTCTAGGAGCTGCACCATCTAGTTTTCCAGCTGCCAGCATCCGTGGAAGATTGGGGAGCGTGACTGTCGGCGTTAGTGCAATGGCAAAAGTGAGTAGAGACAACTCATTAGAAGGTTCAAAGATCGTACGATCCGGGTGTGTTGTATAGAGAAGAGAAGAACCACTTAGGTGAGAATAGCCGGGATAGGTGGTCCCAGGGCAGAGTGTGACCCTGAACTCATGCCGGATGATTTGTGCAACATTGTCACAGGAGTTGCTAGGGTGCAGAACGTCAGCACAAGGAGATGTGATGCAAGTTTGTGCTTTTTGTGACTTCTCAGGCAGTGGCAATCGTTGATGCAGTAACCATCAACGATTCCCACTTCGACCGTCGCTACATCGGTGCATACAAGCAAGTTCAATGCACCACCAATGATTCCTTTAAGAACGTGTGCAACATTGTCAAGCGCAATTGTGAACATATCAACTCTGCAGCACAGAGTCAAGATGTCTTGAATGCACATGATGCAGGGCTCTGTTGATATCTGCATGCAGTTGGATAACACATTATTACGCTAAGGTGCGGGCACTACAACAGTTGTACAACTGCCTGCCTTTAATGACTTTATTTTACACTTTGGAGAACGCTCCTAGCACCCTCCACAGATGCAAGTGTGCAGAGACATTATTGTCTCTCCCAGAAAAGAACGCCTTAAAGTAACAATTTATGCTGCAAGACACTCAACAAGCACATTTAATTGGACAGTGAAAGCTTAACTCTTTCTAACAATGCCCATTGGGCATCGTTAGCCCACTATCGATGGTTTGAATCGCTGCTTTCAAGACCTTTCAACGGAAATGCAGTTCTTGTCTCTGGAACTGCGACTGTTAATTTTCCTCTCGGGCTGGGATGGGTCGGCGAACCATTGGGGAAATGGATCGGCGATGTGGGGAAGGCGACCGCCGTGAATCGAAGGGGTGGCAACTAACTGTAAGACGAGTCCGGAGAAAGATTAGATAGGTCCTGACATGGAAGTCGAGCAGGCCTGTAGCTTGAGCCCACTGCCAGGTAAACGGTGTAAATGATGGCTGCAACGGCGGCAGAATTGTGCTACATGGCCTGGAAACTGGCAAGAATAGCATAATGGCTGGTTATCAGGTATTCGCCACGGGTTGACGACAGGGGCTCCAGCGGCCAAGTAAGTGACAAGAATCGGATGTGAAGGTGGCGGTGGCACATAGAAGGTACCAGTGGTCTGGTAGGCACCAGAAGCCAGAGGAGCGTAAGACCGGGTGACAACGTCAGCGTAAATTAGCGGTCCAGCAGCAGGCTGCAGAGGGGAGGCAGGTGGCAGCGCAGTGGCAACTTGCGTCTGAATCATGTGATGAAGCAAAGGAGGCAAGGTTATTGACGGCTTGGGTACGCTATTAGCCAGAGAGAGCTGGCATGTGACTTCCTGGCAGTTGAACTGCTTTATCTTCAGCATTAAAGCAGAGCTGTCGGCAGTGTCACGGCCAAAATCTGACGGAGATAGATCTGCGGTGTCCTGCTGAGCAGCACATGTTTATGCATGCTGCTTGCGTAGCTCGTCATACTGCTGACAAAGCTGTATGACCTAGGCAGTCGTCTGAGGACACTTCATGACGAGCATCTGGAATGCATGGTCCTCGATGCCTTTCAGATTGTGCTTGATCTTGTCAGCTTCGTCCATAGATGAGTTGACACGCTTGCAGAGCCAGAGCACGTCTTCAATGTACCTGGTGAAGGTCTCGTACTGGCGTTGAGCTCGACCATGCAAGCGCTGCTCAGCGCGAAGCCGGTGAACGGTGGGACGGCCGAAGACCTCTGCGAAAGTTGTGAAAGTCGACCAGGTGGAAAAATCGGATTCGTGATCATGGAACCATAGATTGGCCACGCCAGTCAAGTAAAAGAACACATTTGTGAACTTGGCGCGGTTGTCCCACTTATTATAGGCGCTTACACGGTTATGTTTGACGAGCCAGTCTTCCATGCCGTGGTCGTTTGTGCCGCTAAATACAGTATAGCCGGATCGCGCTGACGGATGATGCCAGAGCAGATGATGGCCAGGGGCATGGGAGCAGCAGCCTGGAGTGGTCCCGGATCATCCATTGCAATAGCTGGTGGTAGCATCCAACTGCAGAGTTCTAGGATGTCGAAGAGGAACCCAGCAGCTCCACCAAATGCAATAGGGGTGTTCGCCTAGCAGCACTAGTTCTAAGTTTGTAGGGGTAGGCTGAAACAGGTTGGTGCTATGGCAAAACGGGGAAGCAAGCGCTTCTCATCGTCTTCTTCTCTCTCACCAGCACCATGGCCACTGCCCAGTGCATTCAGTATACTAAGAACAGACTGTATGACTTGTTAATTCAGCTGTGAGTGCGGCTTTCCTACCCAACTGCCCCATAAAAAAAAGCACCAGTTCAAATCATCTGTAGCTGGTTAACATACTACGCAAATGTGAACGACTTACATAAAGCATTCATAATGCATTGTATAGCACGAATGATGTACATTTTCCTTCAGTCAAGTTAAAATGTGCCACCAAACACAGCCACGCTCCAAGAACACAGACGGTGAAATGTGTTGCTTTAGCTTGTCTTGCAGAGCTAAAAGAGAGCAGCCAACAAATACATTACACAGTAATCCCTTGTTATAACGACATCACTTTACTCGAAATATCGCTTTATTAAAAATTTCTTCCAGTCCCGACCCAAATGCATGCATTTTAAGCCAGATTACTCAAAGTGCATGAAGAGCTTGACTTGCTTAGAGCGAAGTGGCGAGGGGAAGCATCGACAGCGGCGACCCTTTTGCGCATGCAGCGTCAAATTATTACCGTCGACGAATTAGTGTCACGCACGCACAGAACAGGATAGAAAAATACCAAACCCACGACCGATGAATGCCTAGTAATGGGTACCAAGCGAGTGCCAAGTGCTCCCAGCTGTTTACTGCGGAGCGAACGGAAGCTGTCAAATTCCATGGTGCAGCACACCCAAACCGTAATCTCAGTCACAATCGCATCGCTGGTGTCACCCGTGATAGAATCCACACGAAAATAAAGTTTTCGTGACACTTTACGATGCCAGAAAACGGTGGTCTCTTGGATGCTGAAAAGTGGCCAAAAGACCATGGGCAGACTAGCGTCGTAGTATTCCGTGAGCTGCGCTCGACGAGGAAAGCTTTACTGCTCTTTCTGGCGCTGAAACCTGCCCAAAAGCACAAAAGAAGTGTCTCTCTGATTACAAGTGCCACGTTCGATGCGAGGAGCTAAGTTAACGAATAGGGAAGACGACTTTAACCCTTTCGCTGTCATGGACGTACCGGTACGTCATCGCGCTTCCCCCCCACAGTGTCACTGACGTACTGGTACGTTCTCTATCGCGCGTTCAAAATTTCGCGCCTTAGCGCAAAGCTGGCGCTCCGGGACTTGGCCACGCCATCTGTTGACTCTTCCTACAAGTTCGTATTTTCGCCCCGACCTGTGTAGTACATGTATTGAAGAGTACGGTGCGACTGCCACGCCCCCCTTTCTTTTTGCTGAGTGGCGCGGTGGCTCCGCATTCGCTGGATCATGCGTCGCGCGCATGTGGTTATGGGTTCAAGGGTTGTTCTGCCATCTCCGCCAGTTTGAAGGTTTTTATTTTTCTTCTGTTGGTGCGTCTGCTATGGTGCGTCAAATTCAGGCACACGCGTCGCCGTTGCCTCTGCGAAAAGTGATTCGATTGCTGCTTTCGCTCTCTCGCCGCACCCTCGCTTCCGACTTGCAGCAGTAAACGTAAAGCCCTTCGAACTTTGTTTTAGCCTTTTTCCAGCTCCCTCTTTTTGATCACACAATGTCCCATTTATCTCCGTTGCGCGGGCGACTGAAAGTGCATCCTCCCTGCGCGCGGTTGCTTTCGGATAGCTGAGCGGCGCGAGACCTTTGTCTGTTCATTGGAGCGGTGGCTCTTACGATTCAGAATACGAGCCGAGCTCGGATTTGGACTCGGACAGCGTTGAACGCGACGAAGAGATGAGTTCCGCATCGTCAGATTCGGATGTTGAACGGATGTTATAGTCAGGCTGATGATGATGATGATGTTTACTAATAACAGCTGCAGAACATTGAAATGCGCATATTGCATTGACTATGTTATTTGTATACAAATCATAATCAAAAATAAATTGCTATGTTCATTCCCTGTTATGCTCGTTCCCTGAAACCAAGCCGACACTGGGGGTGCGTCACGGCCAGAAAGGTCCGACAGCGAAAGGGTTAAGGAAGCTGGTCTAGAAATTTGCTTGCCGCTCCCCATATTAGACCTGCATTGAAATAAAACACCACCCCTAGCTTCCTTGCACTTTTGACGGTACAAATCGACCGATAATTTGCCAAAAACGCAAAAAATCTGAGCAAAGCAAGCGGCAAGTCAAGCTGTCAAGATGGCGGGTCAATGCAAGCTGGTGTTTCCCGAGCAATTTTCTCGAGCCGGTCATGCTCGATTCGTGCCATCCGACTTTAGACAAATGGTCTGTGGGGATGCGCGACTCTCACCCCTCCCCTGAGATTTAGTTTTCCCGCATAGCTCGTCTCCTGCAGGGCGGCTTCGCCCGCGGCGGTCAGAGTGGTTGAGGCGCAGTGCGGGAGATGGCGCGAGTGTCGCGCTGCTGCGGGGTTACTTGGGCGCCGAAAGGGAAGACGCTTGCTCTCTTTGGGTTCGGGAAGCAAGCGGGACGGACTTACCGCCCGCGCGTGCGCCGACCATGCTTCTGCGAGACCGTCTCGCGTGGCCGCCTTGGACACCGTTCACGTGACCATACACGCGGACAACCAGGAGTTGGTGCCCAGCATGGGGCGAACATATTCGCTCGCTATCCGGTCGCGGTGAATCGGACTTTCGCGATTTGTCGCACGCCCATCGGCATGTTTTGTGGATAGCAACTCGGCTAGCTGGCATTGATCTATGAAAGGTGCAATAAATGCCCTTGTGACTGTTTGCACTACTGTGTTGTCGTTCCTTTGTCCCAAGAGTACGGAGGAGAACCCTGTATCTCCCACAGGTCTAAATGTGTGGCAGTGTCAGTGAATTTTGTTCCTCGACATTTGTCAATGGCACAGACGTGATGGTGCACGAACGCCGACACTCGAGCCATAAAATTAGCACAGTGTCGTCAACAACGGCGCGCTGAAAAACTCGCTTTGCAAACGTCATGGCTGCACAGGTTGGGAAAAAAATTGCCCAGTGATCATGCAAAACCGTTCAGTTTTCACGATCGTGCTGCGTACCCAAGATGAGCGGCTAATCGTTTTTTGAGCACGACAAACATAACTTCAGACTCGAGCCGCAGCATTCGCAGCGCTTTCCAGCACGATCCTCTCATAGTCTTCCGTGACCTTCGCACCCATCCCTATAAAAGCGGCCCACTTCCTTTTCCTTGTCATTCGCTCTCGAGTCTGCAAGCCGTTTTGACGCCAGTCACTCCTCTGACTTGCCTTCACGTCAACTCCTCACCTTCTCGCTGTCAGTCCTGACGTCGCTGCTCCTCCAAAGCTGCCCTCTTCAGGCCTGTCCTCCCGAGCACAGTTTTCCACCAACGATTGCCCTTCAGTGGTTCCTGCTTCTTGGTCTCTACAACTCCGATCGCCTTCCTTCTGCTACATGCGAAGCCGATGCCAAGCCCGCCATTGCAACAATCGCCAGACGAGGAAAGCAAGATGTGTTGATGACGTTTTGAAGCTTCTGCCTTCTGCGTCGCCCGCCGCGTTCAGTCACTTCGGCGCCGACTGCAAGTGCATTTGGATCCGTGCTGCAAACCACGTGATTGTGCGTAATTCGGAGTGCTTCATTAGGTGTGCCTCACATGTGCTTTTGTGGTCTACAGTGATAAATGGCTCCGTCTGTCTTTGGGCGAAAGTGTCTGACTTTGGAGCAAAAAGTTCTACTGATAAAAGATGTGGAAAAAGGTAGCTGGCAGAAAACTGACATCGCAAAGGAATTCGGCATACCACCGTCTACTTTATCAACTGTATTGAAAAACAAGGTAGCTAGGCTGGATGACTTTGAAGAGTGTTTCTTGGCAAAGAGAAAATCGCAATTCAAAATACCCCGAAGTGGAAGGTGCACTTCTACAGTGGCTGAAGAGTGCGAATCTCCCCATACATGGACCTGCACTTACTGCAAAAGCGGAATCTCTCGCCCTCCAAATAGGCCATAAAGATTCCAAGTGTAGCAATGGCTGGCTTGAGCGGTTCAAGAAACGACTGACGTGACCTCGAAGTCGATCGTTGGCGAAAGCGCAGCCATGAGCCGTGGCACTGTAGACGTATGGTGCCAACATCGGCTCCAAGCTCTGCTTGAAAAGCATGAAGACAAAGACATCTACAAAGTAGATGAGGCTGCATTCTTCTACAACATGCTCCTGAATCGCACGTTCACACTCGCTGGTGGATCCTCATCTGGAGGAAAACAGAGCAAGGAGCATGTCACAGTGCTGTTTAGTGCCAATGCAACAGGCGAGGACAAGCTTCCCTTGTTGATACTGGGGAAGGCGGAGAAGCTGTGGTGCTTCCGAAATGCAACTATTCTCAAGGAATGCATATACAGAAGTAACAAGCGAGCATGGATAAGTGCTGCTATTTTTTAAGACTATGTGCGCCTTCTGGACAGATGGTTAGACTCAAAGAATCGGCAAGTGCTTTTCATAACTGACAATAGTCCGAGCCACGGGAAAATCGACAACCTCATGGCGATCTCGGTGGAATTTTTGCCTGCAAACACAACTGCAGTACTTCAAACGATGGATCAGGGCATCATTAAGACCACCTGGAAGCTGTAACGCAAGTCTCTTTTGCAGTGCATGCTCACAGTGTATGATGCCAGCAAGAGGTATAACACTGATTCGCTTGGTGCGATCCACTTGCAGAACTTTTCATGGAAAGAACTCGCACCTTTGAAGGTCACCAACTGCTTTGCGCACGCTGGCTTTCCCCGCAGGGTCGTCAGCGACCCTGACGATGACCAGCATGATGATAACCGGACTTGCAATGATCTGTACAAGGCTGTTAATAAAGTTGCTGGCCAAGAGGCAGAAGGCGACTTCGAGACATTCGCGTTGGCTGACACTTCTACTCCCGTGGTCGCCCGTGATGGATGCGGACAGACTAATTGACCCTGTCGGTGGCCCCGACGAGGACGAAGAGCTGGTGGACGAAGAGCCACATGAAATGCCAACTATGATGCAGAAGTGGGAGTACCTATGCGTGCCGCGAAATAAGGTTTAATGCATGGGTGGCGACCACGACCTCATGCAATGCTTGGTCAAATTAGAGAAGGTGTTGCTCACGCCCGGTAATAACTTGCAAAAGCCAAAGTTCACTGCCTTTTTTGCACCTGAATAAGGTTTTGCTTCACTGAATACATTGTATTTTGACTTTGTCGCAGTTGTGCCACAATTAAAGCCCGACTGCTTTATCTCTTCTCGAGTGGTCGCTTACATCGAATTACCACTTACAACAAATTTTTTTGCCATCCCACTGACTTTGTTATAGCTGTATATTATAAATACAACAAATTGAGCGGTGCCTGACGGAGAACATGCAAAAAAGAAAACAGTTAACTCGCTGAACACACAGAAACCAAGCAACACGACTTCAACTTAAAGCCAAGCTTCAGTCATAGCGCAAGAAGAGAATTGCACGAAGCAACAGTATCTGGAATCTCTGACTGTCCACACAACTGCACACATACTTAATCTAAACGATGGCAATCTCCCGCCAACATACGTAAGATGTCTGAAGCGATTACTGACGCGTATTTAAGCTGAAGGTTTTATGCCTTTCAGCTTAATGAACAAGGCTTCCGTGTGGAAGCCGGAACTTTAAGAATTTTTAGACAGCACTATTTTGGTCGGCGTTTTGTTTTTCTTCCTATTATGCCGAATACTACATGGCCGTGTGGTTGCCACTGAACACTAACGTCGCGTAAAATTTAGCGACTTCATTCGAAGTTAGCGTTTCGGTGCACATTAGCGCCGCTCGGTGGTTTGGCACTAGATGGAACAATTGGCGCAGCACTTGCATCCCTAGAGTATACAGACAAGCCTTCTCCCCTACGACTTGGCACTCTTGGCACTCCACCGCACACGTCTAGGTGTTTGCATAATCATGTTAAATTTTTCAAGCATTTTTGGATGTACAAAAGCTTTTAATCATCTGCACTCCTGCACGCCATATCACTCTGGAATGATCTTCCTGCACCATTAACAAATCCGGTTTCTTTCCATGGGCATGGGTATAGCTTGTAGTGCTAGAAGAATCTATGCATAATTTGTTACCGTGCTAGCCTTCTCTTTTGTATGTACTTCTTATATTTTTTGTGTGCATCCACTTGTATTTTTATTCTATATTGTCTGTGTTTAATTTTGTTAATTCTGATTAAATTTGTTATGTCTTGTAATCAGGGTGTCTAGCAAGTTGACATTTCCAACTTCTCTGAGTTTTCCAGGTTTTCCCCGAGTGCCTTTGCAAAATTCACTGAGTGGCGCAGAACTATGTTTTATGTCAAGACGGGCTGAAACCATATCGCCCAATGCTGTAACTCTCTAGTAAGCATATGAAAAAAAAAAATGTAAAAAAACGTCTTTATTTAATTTCAATACTAAGCAGTATTGTTGATGTTCTTCAAAAGAAGAATAGAAGAGAGGGGTTAGTAAAATGCACAGCAAATAAAATGTCCTCGAAAAAAATTGCAAATCGAGCCACACATTCTCAAATACGAATAAAAAGGAGATGCATACAGAAGCAAATATTTTCGAATACGAGCTATTTCTAACAACTGACAGCAAACTCAATGGTATGAGACTCGAGCCTTGTTACAATGGAGATTCTGTTTCAACAGCTCATAAGTTAACCTCAACTGTCCTGACATACTCTTAGCCTGCGCATGACATCTCAGTGTTGTGTTTCACTGCTTTAAAGAGTTTATTTTGGTTTGGATGAGGGACACCTGAATCTCAGCATCAGCCAGCACTTTGTGTTTCGAGCTCAAGCTCCTTCAAAACGATGGCTGCATGCTTCCTTTCCCGTTCATTCCTCAGTGCATAGGTCCTTTCTGTTCTTGTCCTCCTTCCGCCACTCGTTTGCCCCACGGACCATTTGAAGCATCTTCTTGGTCAGTTGCACAGTCCATGTCTGATTTTTCAAACTCCCTAGGGGCCGCGAAAACGTTTGAAAAATCGGCTAGTTGGAAAAAGTAAATGCTTGTCATTTACTGCCCTTAAGGGCTCAAACAGTCACAGGCACATTCAAAAACGCTCTGAAGGCCTGTCGGTATACGTATTAGGCATATCGGTGCTCGTACTGTGACAGGAAATACCAGGTGCACACGTGTATAATTAAGGAATACATACTGTGTCCCATGGCAATAGCCCCTTCACACGTTTGTTATGCTTCACTGCAATACTTTTGCGTATGCTTTACCACGCAAGATTACTGTACAGAGGTAAAGCTGACTTTCAGGAACTGGCATTGAGCAACGCACCATGCTTTCCAAGCTTCTAAGCCAATCGCGAGGACAACAAAGGCGGAGTCCGAGTCATTGCTTACCGCAGCAAATTTTTTCAATAAAAAACATGGCACCCATTGGCAAGAAGCTTAATAGCAAACGTCGAAGCAGTTAGGCCTAGCATTGCCGCAGTGGTGGCTACGGCTGCCAGCAGATCTGTGTGCAAGAGCGCCGGTTCGAGGCGGCGAGGTAATCAAAATGGCAGCGTGGTGACTTTGATTAATGCTGTTTCGGATATGCGGTCACGGCAAAACGTCTGGCAAATCGGACGAAGAAGAGTTCTTGCGTCCGAAGTTTCAGACGTTCTGATACATTGACTCTATGGAGTACGTGGTGGTGCCACGAAGCCGTCCAACTTATCGGGAATCCAGAAAGTCGGTCGCTGACTGTACACTGGCCACTCCTCCAGCTGACAACAGGGCGTCAAAGACGATTCATTACGATTCCTGTCTATTACTCGAGCCAGCATTACCGTGACTTTCGACCCTTTCAATAAAATTACAGCTGTAATTTTCCCTGATACAGGCACAAATTCCCCAAGTTTTCCCCAAGTTTTTCCAAACTACTCAATATCCCTGAGAATTTCGAGTTTTTCCGGTTGGTAGACACTTTGTGTAATTATGAAATGCCTAGTGTTTGCCCCCTGTTCAATGTTATTCATTTTCATCTTGTAACCCCTCATACTCAATGCCCTTTGGGCCAGTAAGGTTCAATAAATAAAAAATAAATAAATAAATAAATAAATTACAGTCGTAGAAACTAGCCCAGTCTTCAGTCTTGGTCTATTTCACACAGCTTGGCGACGACAGCTGTGTAAGGGCGTCACTGACAAGAAGTGTTAATACACCATGTTGGCATTTGCCGTCGGTGCAGAGCATGCAGAGTCTTTTACCAGATGCAGCAAAAGCCGAGAAGTGCGAGAAAGAAAAATATACCTCAGAAAAAAAAGTCAACTTCTGAGAAGATGGCACAATGACGACTACAAATTTAACAGGGAGAGGCGGGCTAGTTGGTGGTTGAGATTGGAATGCATCAAGTAACCGCGCAAACAACAAAGGACAAAGAAGGAAACACACAGGACAGCTGCACCTGTCCTGTCTGTTGTTGCCGAAGTGTCACGGAAAGCAACAGCACGGGCGATTCAGTCCTGACAGTGGCATAAGCTGCGCGTTACGCAAGCCTCATAAATGCAATCATCGCGGAGAGAACAGGGGCGCGATAACGTAACTCTATTCCTAACGAAAAGTATTCCAAACTCTGGCACCCAGCAATGAAAAAGGCACCCCAGGACTTCTGCAGCACTACTGCGCGCGTGCACGGAGAACACGTGATGCCAACGAGGAATCTGCCATGCGAGTGTTTGCCGAGAAGAGGGGGCTGGCTGAAAAGCTGGCACGCAGCTTGAGTAAGTTTGAGGCCGCTGTCGTGCTTGGCCACCGCGGCATCAAATGAAAATAACACTTTTGTCGCGTGAAGTGAATAAATACTGCATGTTTTTTTCCCCTTTCATTGCACTCTCTCTGAGTTCCGTTTTCGACAGGTAAGTAGGCGATCTCATGCTATTTCGGTTAAACAGTACTACTGTTTAGTACGTACATTTTCCGAGCTCGGGCAAACTACGGTTTAATGAGGTTTCACTGTAAAAGCTTTATGTGTGAAAAGTAAATTCATTCTGCATTTTGTTTATGTATTACATAAAATATTGAGTGCAGTAGTTTTTTAAGAAAAGAAAATCTGGCATAACCTACAGAAAACACCCATTTTCTCCATGTTGGGGAAAGAGTTTAGTATGAAAAGGGGCCATTATGGCAGAACATGATACATTCCTTAATTATACATTCACGTAGAGCTGCTGATGATGTTGCTGCTGCAATTTGGGGCCTTCTTCAGTGCTATGTTTTCCCAGCTGTTAAATTTTTTTCCCATGATTCTTTGAAAAAATGTATTACTTATTTTGATGTTTTAAGCACTTTCTCTTTTTTTTATTTCTGGAGGGAAAGTTACAAGGAGCGTGAAAAATTAAAATCCAGACAGAGTGGCACCGAGTAGACAGGACAAGTGCTTCACTATATGCTGCAGTTTACTGAGCAAACCATAGGAAATAATAAAAAAAATGTTGGAGAGGGGGGCAGGCGAATCCCAGCAGAGTGTGCTGCGCAAACTTCATGAAAATTGAGAAATTACAAATTTAATAAACAAGACAACAAAACATAGCACCGGAAATGAAAATCTGGTTGATAGGAATGCCATCGCGAGTGGCAATATGACATGATTCCATGGCTTCCCTGGTTTTCTCATTAGAATGACAAAACAAATGGCAGGGAAAACACGAGGAATGCGGGAGATGGAAATTCAAGACGATGAGCAAAATGAGAACAAGGTGAAGAGTGTGAGATTGCATGCGCATCCCGATACAGTCCAGCCCACTTATAACAGCCGCAGATATAACGAACGGTCGCTTAGTACGAACGAGGGCGGTGCTACCGTCAAAATATATATTGGGGCTATGGCACAGTGTCTCACATAGAACGAACTGTTGTGGCCTCAACACTCGGTTAGAGCGAACGCGAGTGCATAGAAAATTGCTTCTGCAAGGCGGGTTTTATGGGCCCAGGCACCGAGGACGCCATAGATCACCCACCGGAAGGCCGGTCGCACGAGGACTTGTGGCAACGCGTCGTTGACACGCAGCTGGCCGGACCTGACGTTGTCTGGGACGATTTCGTTTCTGCTGATGACGACGCCGACATTGCGGAGCCATGCACTGACGAAGCTATTGTGCGTGAAGTGCAAGCCCTTCCTGACTGCCCAGAGACCGACGAGGACGATGACGAGGATGCTGCTCTACCGCCGGTTGCTGTGAACGCTTCAACCGCGATCGGTTACATCGCGTCGCTTAAGGAACTCGTGTGCAGCAGAGGCCTTGGCGATGAACATATTACCGCGCTGGAAAAATTAGAAACGGCAGTGATGCGATCAGCTTTGAAGAAGCAGACATGCATCACGGACTTTCAAAAATAAAGTGAACTTTCGTCTCGCTTGCTCTTTTTTCCCGTATTATAGGTGGTCCACTTAGTACGAACTTTGGATACAACGAACAAATGCCACGTGACGATCAAGTTCGTTATATGTGGGCTGGACTGTATCTCCGGAGCGGCCACGTGGTTATCAGGCATGCTCGCTCGTGGAGGGTAGCGGACAGAGGGCACGTTAGCCACTCTCGCTGCTCTTCGCGCCTGGCCGTGACGCCTGGCTGCAACGCCGCAGCCAGGACACCCCGTTCCCTCCTTTTTCTTTCTTGGAACCGGGAAAACTTTCTCTCTGCCGCTCGGGGAGAAGTGCTATCCGCCGATGCATTTTTGTCCTTGGGCTGAGGAACTTGCGACTGGCCACATCTCAATTCAGCCGCTGAGACCGCCACACGCCGTCCCCCTGCTGCGCTCGGCCTTCGTGGGCAACTGATCGCCCCAGGGCCCGAGTGCAGATACACTTTGGGTGAGCTGAACTCTTATCAGCCTCTTTCGTGGTTTTCAACATTGTGTGGTTTCTTTAGCCTCAGACGCCACTGTGGTTTTGTTTTGCATTTTGTGTTTGCTGTTGTTGTTCTGTGGGTACATGTATCTTAAGGTGAATAAACACCTTAAGTCAAGACTCAGCCTGTCCCTCTGGCCTGAATTCACCGTGGTCACAACTCACTGCGAACCACGCGGTAGAGGTCAAAGGTCTGACTGTTAGGGCTGCTGCGAAAGTGCTAGCGGGCGAATGCCGCTCCGCCGGCGCTGTGCGATCCAGAAAAGGGTCAGGTGCGCACGCGCGAACTTGACTAATACCACTATAAGAGATACATAAAGAAATGGCAGTATCACAGAAAGTTGGGGTGCATATAACTTCTGCTGTGGGATGCGAAACGGCCATACAAGGGTTTCAGAGAATACTTGCAGCTCTGTTGACCTCTTGTTAGCACACCTCTCTGCATGCCCAAAGTACACAGTTCCACAAGATGAGGGTAACCTATATACCAGGCCACTTTCATTAGAATTATTAAAATGACTATTGGAGCATCCAGTTTTCTCATAATGCAGCAATAAATGGAAGCTCCAATAGTGACTAATAATTTCAATAAAAGTGGCGGGATATATAGGTCACCCTTATCTTGTGGAGCTGTGTACTTTGGACAAACAAGGAGGTGTACTAATAAGAGGTTAATATACTAGCAGGGCATGCCATGTAAGCATCAGCAAACAAGCTTAGTGATGCGAACCAGTCAGAAAAATGATGCGAATGAGATTTAGATTTCAAGCAATAAAATGCGAGATTGCTGGACTAGAGAGAGAGAGAGAGAGAGAGAGAGATTCAAATGAGAGAAAGGCAGGGAGGTTAACCAGAGTTAAAGCCTCCGGTTTGCTACCTTTCACTAGGGGAAGGAAAGGGCAAGTAAGGACGGAAGGAAGAGCAGGAATAAAAAGAAAGGCATGAAAAAAAATGGGGCGGGGGGGGGGGGGGGGGGGGGGATGGGATCATTATAGTTCCTAGACTAGATTCTATAAGCTCTCGTGCCCCTTGCAAAACTAGATGCACGGGTGAGATTATTGCCAGATTGACAGCACGTGCCTGCAGAAAATGTAATCATCCTCTTAGGGGAGAGCAAAGTACATCACAGGGTGAAGTGAAAAATAAGATTTAAATGAAGCTGAAGGGTGACAGCACAATGAAAAATTTTTCAAGAAGTCACGGAATGTTGCAGCACCTCTGGAGCAATGTTAGGTGGTGCTTCGCTATGAAAAGGCCAAGTTTTCTTTTTAATGTTTGGTCACAACCGTACATGGGCCTCTAAGGGTTATGCTGATCACAATCAACGCGTGATGGACGAACCTGATTGGAAGCACTGCCCTCCTCTGGGGCTGGCAGTCCAGCTGAGTCCCATGCCAACCTGAGGACGGCCTGTATGGTGCCCAGGTCTGGGAGGTGGAGGGCCTGTCGGGAGACAAAAGGTGAGCATCCTCCTCTGCCAACGTGCTGCCTCTAACCTGGCGTCGAAGCAGGGTTGCCAGTCGCATGCCGACCGAGTGCAGGGTGCCCTCGGGCCCCATGCTAGGCACGTGCTTGAGGGCCTGGGTCAGACCCTCGGGTGCCTGCTGGGCCAGGCAGTGGCCCACCACTGTCAGCAGGAGCTTGCTAAGCTTCAGCAGCAACAGCGAACCACCCCTGCAGGAAGGCATCCAAAGAAGCAGCTGAAAGGCAGCGCCCTACCCAGCACTCGCAAGTTTTGCAACATAAGCATGCTGGAATTCGATTCACAAATCAAACACCTCGTAGTCACTACTGTGACATGAAATACTAACACAGCATTTAGGGTGACCAAACACTGCACCTTAAAGTGTAATGTGCACAGGTGTCGAATACCGTGTAAATTGTTATATGTCCTACTTTTAATTTTTGTTACTACTACTAATCAAATAAAGATTGTGTAGGTTACAGTATAGGGGGTTCCAGCAAGCACAGAAGCGAGCACAAGTAAAAGAAACGGACAGGACAAAACTGGACTTACAACTGAAGTTTATTGTGAATACATTACGCAAATCTCTGCCATGCATGCATAGAAAACCAAGAACAGTAACAAAGTTTATAGTCAGCGATCAAAACAAAAAATAAGCCAAGCCACACCCCCTCCCGACAAGGGCCACAACACTTGGATTAACATGATAACTTTAAAAATTGAAGGTCCTTATCAGTGAGAGGGTTGAAGGTTCACTCGCACATATATGCGCACCAAACTTTCTGATGTGAAATGCTTCCCTTATTTCTCTTTCCAGTTTCCTGTGCTCTCTCCCCACAATTGAAACCCTATCAAAAACTGGTCGGCATTTGCGTTTTTCGCAATGCAAGGGCAAGTTGCAGAAACTGGCTGACCAGTATTTGATAATGTTTCGATGTAACAAGACTTTTTGACTATTAATACATAACTACTGCCAAACTGCATTCTTCCATTTCTCATTGTTTGGTTTGTTATTGTTTTTGTTTTGTTTTTGAATGAGTAAAGGCAAGGCGCAGAAGACCAGGACTCGAGATGAAACACAAACGACAGGACTGGCGCCGGTCCTGTCGTTCGTGTTTCATCTCGAGTCCTGGTCTTCTGCGCCTTGCCTTTACTAATTCAAGCATGAACCAACTAGCCCAAGCAAGAGTTTTACTTAATTTTTTTAGCTATTGAGAACATGTCAATGCCTCCTCTTATGCAATGCCTTTGGGCTTTCAGGGTGGAAACAAATGCAATATATGATATGAAATCGACTTTGCGATTTCTTTGATATTCAGTACATTTGGTGAAAGAATCACAGTTGCTGCCCTGATGCAGGCAGCCTTTCCACAGTCACTGCTGGTACGGGGTTTCAAAAGCACTCAGTGCAAGAAGCCTAGGTGATAACAGTGTTCCCACCGGAGCCTCCCGATCATGTTTGCCACTTATGCAGTTTTAATGCCTTCCTAGTGACAGATGGCATAGCAGGATAACGCATTTACGGTATGTAGATTATCCATGTTTAGCATCGCTTCTTCATCACATTCAATATTGGGATATGCAACAAGTTTTCAGTGTCATTCTCGCTCCCAGTGCATTCCTACACCTAGCTGCAAACTTCTGCTGGAAACCTCCACCTAAAGAATAAAATGCGTCATCGTAAAGATGTTTCAAAATGGGGCCTCGTTCTGATCGCCTGCTATTTCAAAACTGCAAGCGCTACCAGAATTTTTTATTCGAGAGCTCGGGGTTATATTTTTATTAGCACCGGGAAATTACTTTTCTGCACTTGCGAGCGAAGTATTTTAGTTGGCCAGAAGCATCAACTTCGACAACTAGTATGGCATGCCACAATTCTGCAAAGGTCTCGGACTTCGTGGTCTCGGTGTTATAACTGCGAGTCAGCCACACCAGCTGTAAAATTTCGTTATCCATGTCGCTTCAGGGAAAAAAAAAATGCAATCTTCGAAAGGTTGAACATCATTGCAAATCACTATCAGCAATCAGCAACATGTAAACAAAGTGTCGATGAACGGTGATCTCCTGATAACGGCGTAGTAACCGCCAGACCTTCGTAACATTGCATGGTGTGGCGCTTTCGGAACTCTGTCCGCATGAATATTGACAGCAACGATAGCAATGCTTGATCGGCCGTTTTTAACATGGTGCAATTTGTTCCAAATCGTTGAAATATTAAAAAGCGCAAGGCGTACCGTGGTTCCATTGGCGCGTGCACCAATGCGACCACGGCACGCCCTGCACCTTGCTGTTTATACTATTGTTACGTAGTAGTGACAGTGAAGAAGGCAGCAAAACTGTGATAAACGAAACTAGCATTTTATTGGGTGAACTTGTGATCTCAAAAGCAGGCTACACCCAAAGAACAACGATAGCGGCGAACATACTTGGCGATCCTCGAAAATCTGATCAGCGGGTCAAGTGCAACGGCTTTTTATACATCAGTCGTCGAATGTTCCAGAGTAATCGCTGGGACCCGCGTGTCTTCCACAAAGTTCTACGCTATTCTTGTCCCACACTCATGCAATCAGATTACAGAAGCTTCGGTGACAGACAGCGGATCGAAAAAACAACATTCCAGAAATTTCCGATACATGCAGGCGCTTCCTGCGCTGTGCGATAACATTTGTTAGGTGGTGAAATGTAGTCGCCCGATAAAGATAAACAAGTACACATGTCACTATATGTGCCTCCTCCCCCGAGTGACCTTCTTAGCAACTTCCGAAATCACATTTTCACTCATCTCAAAGGCCATATCATCGTCACGGTTACACTGGAGTGGAGCATGCATTGTCGTGCCTTCATGCTTTGGTACTTCACGGCTGCCTTCATTCTACTGTGACTGGGTTCAATACGTTTGTTGTAACAGTATGGCAAATTAAAAACAGTTCATTATATTTGGGAGCAGTTTTAATTCGAAGGGTCGGAAAATCGTCAATGCACTAAAATGCGGTCATTATAATCGATGGATCGCTATATCTGGAATTGTATGTGGGTTCGACTCTATATCCATTACTTCGTTAAATCCATTATTGCCTTTTACTGCAGCATATGCCCAATGGTGTCCACCACTCTAAACATGAAAAAAAAAAAGAAAAGGATGGCTCCACGGCTCACCAAATCAATATGCAGTCATGTATGCAATAAAATTTTCATGAAACAACCGCAAGAGGCACCAGCACCATGAGACTGTGTAACACCAGACACAAGAACCTTTATAATAGGCTCCTTTTGTTCAAATGTCATAGTCATTCGGTTCCAATTCCGCCTTATCTCATTAACTTGTCAGTGGCTCTCGCAGAGGGCGGTGCTAGTGAATTTGCCCAAGCCACCTCCCGTGTCTCACGACTTCACCGAATGACCGAAGCATTTGTTTATGTCGGCGGACAAACTGCGCTTTCACTGCAAGCAGTGACGGCTCTTCCTAATTTCTATGGTTTCCAAGACGGCCCTGTAGAGTGGGTGCATACCATAGAGTCTCTTGCTATTTGCTACGTGTGCATAGACGCCAAGAAGAGGTCCATGGCAGAAGAGCATCTCCGACAGGCAGTTTAGGCCTGGAATCTGTTCAAAAGGTGTGTCTATCCAACTTGGTCCAGCTGGACCATGGTGCTGCTCTCTGCTTTCGAGAACCTTCCAAGTGCCTACGGCATTCGGTTTATGCAGGCACGGTCGCCTCGACAAACTCTAGATGAAGAGAGCCGAATACATTTAGGACAAGCTGCGGCTCTCTGGCACCTACAAACTTACCTGGGCTTACCCAGTGGCCAAACAGTATGTCATAGATGCCATCCACGACCCCATACATGCTGTCGTCTTGTTCGTGTATACGTTAGAGACTGCTTGACGCTTTCACCCACAAGGCTTCAGTGCTAAAGGACACAGCTAGACAGCGTCATGATGCCACCACGCAGCCATGTGCTACCTTGCAAGCTCCCCTGCTGCAATATGGTCGCTCCTCCGTTGGTGACACTAGCCACTGCTCTAGCGATGGGTTTCACGCTACAAGACAGCAAATGCAATACCAGAGCAGCATGCTGCCATACGTGCCTACACGGGCCCTGAGCATTCAGCGCTGCCCAGGTGACACACCCCTCCCACTCTCAAGCCCTGGACTCGAGTACCCCTGCGAGGCCTAAGGAGAAACATACAGCCAGCAGGCACCATTGACCTGCGGCTACATACAACTGCTGGTACAAAGTGTCTACACGAGGTCCCCGTCTTCAATTACTTGCCTGCCAACATTATTCCTGGTGCGAACTACATCCTTTTTGACAACATGCAACTGACCATTGAGGGGAATAAAGTTGGGCTCCGCTCCACAACCTACTGTGCACTACCGACTGAGTCACAGAGAGGTGAGCTATTTGGCAGGAAGACCCTTCCAGTGTTCTCGAGCAACATAGCTGCCTTTTTGCTGACAATGATGCACAACTTTTTGGTACCGACTACCTTGAGCACCGTATTCCCATGGACAGTCATTCGCCAGTACGTGTACTGTTAAGGTGCTATGCAGAACGGAAGCGTGCAATTATAAGCGAACAAGTGCATGAAATGGTAGCCGCACGAATTATCAGGCCCTCTCGTAGCCCTTGGGCCGCACCTGTTTACCCGTACGGAAAAATAATGGTACCTTCCAGTTTTGCATCGACTATTGAGAGCTGCACAAGCATACGATACTGAACTCTTACGCACTGCCCTGTGTCAGTGACGCAATCGACACAGTACGAAAGTCTAGATATTTTTGTCTTTCGATCTGCGTGCCAGATATAGGCAAATAAATGTTGTAGAAGAGGACAAGTTCATAACAGCCTTCTGTAGACCTTGAAGAATGTACGGATTTAATTGTATGCCCTTCGAGTTGTGCACAGCTCCAAGCACTTTTCAATGCGCAATGAACACTGTGCTAGCTCCGCTAAAAGATCAAGCGTGCATCTTAGACCTTCCCGATACTCTGGTCATGGGCACAACAGACGAAGAACACATGTGGAACCTAGATGCTGTTCTAGAAAAGCTGTATGACCCTGGCTTCAGACTAAACTGCGAGAAATGTCAATTTGGACCGACTTCTATTTATTACTTGGGCTACAACATTTCTGAGCACAGCATTCAACAGCTCGCTGATAAAGTAGAAGCTGTAGCGAATTATCCGACATCGACATGCGTGAAACAACCCCACTCATTTCTTGGGATCGCTTCATACTTTTAGAGCGCAGCTCTTTGGCACCCATTCCCAAGTTTCGCGTTGCCGTCGTGCCTCGTCGTAACCAAGGTCATCATCTGCGTGCTGCTTCTAGCTGCGCATGCTCCTGCTGCCATCTCTCATGCGCGGCGCAAGTCTTGCTCTCTCGTCCTCCAAAGCTGGATAAGATGTTCTCGCCGCCTATCCTCTCGCCCCCTTACTCCGTGCAGTGACCCTTGCTGCTACTGTCCACTCTGCCCTCGCTGTCCCTTCTCCTGCTGTCACAGCACTACTGCGGTGCCGGCGGCGGGCGCCCCTTGCCGCCTCGCACATGATCCACGGCTCTCCACTCCTCTGTCTCTGCATTGTATGGCTGTACGGCTCTCAGCCGTATCTCTCTCTTCCCTGTTTGCAGGGCATGTTCCTCAGTGGCATTTGTCGCCTCTGGCAGTGCTTGCGCCTGGATGTCCTTCTCCCACCTCCACTCTAGCCTTATACCTCCCCTTACCTGGCACAGTGCCATTGCGGTGGCTCGAAAGACACTTATACCATTTTGTCTCCTTACTTCTACTTCCCACCCCAACCTTGTGCAGCCACATTGAGGCCTGTCTGTGAGTGAATGAGTGTGTGACCTCTATTCAATACTCTTGTTCTCCACCCATTTTGTCATCCCACCTCAGAAGAAACATTACATATTAATTGCTGATCCCCCCCCCCCTCTTGGCAGCAGTGACTCACTATAAGACAAGCCGGCTTGATAGCGGCGTATAGCGGTGTGTGCTGCCTAATCCGAAATGCAGAACCGCCTTCGTTTGGCACTGCGTGTTCTGCACGCGGTTGCCTGTTGTTGAAATAAGGCAGCAGCTGTGCTCAAACATTGTATTACTAAGGAGCATAATCACAGCCAATTTCTTCGAATTTCACGTCAACGGCAGCTCCCCTAACAGACCTCCTTAAGAAAGGAGCAGTTTTAGAATTGGGCCAGTGCCAGAAAAACACACTTCACATGAAGCACCAATGAACATGATATCATGCAATATACTTATGTCATGCCATGCACATTGTGGAATTTTCGAGTAGGCGCCATGAAGGTTTTGCGGCCGGGAGAAAAAGAAGAAAGGAAAGAAAAGAGCCAGAGCCACTGTGCACGAACGAGGTGCAAATACGGTTTGGCATTTGCAGCAGCGATGCTATTTCACTGAAATATCGCAGCAACACAAACTCGATGCAAAAGTTTGGTGTCAACGAACATGGCGGCAACCATCAAAGTGGCGCCTCTCGCCATTTACCAGATTCACTAATACCATTGTTAACTATGTACCACATTGGATTCTGATTGAAGTAACTCTTTTACAAAGCCCCGCTCACCGATAAACATAGATAAAGTTTACCTTTAATACTAAAAAGTGACATCCTCCAAATAAAGAATGTCGTGGAAAGTGCGCATCGCATGTCACAACCCGAAGCAGCTGCGCTACATAATACCACATGCAGTGACACACTAGAATTTACTTGACGTGCAAATTTCATACGTGTTCGGACAAGCACCTTCCTAACCGTTCCCAACTGAAGCAAACATACAAACAACATCCGGTTGTGAGCAAACGGCAAGAGCTTACGTTGCAGCCAGAACGTTATATTAGGGGAGTCTACGTGATTGGTGCACCCATGACCTACTAAGATGTAATGCACTCAGAGAGCATGCCACAATCAGTTGAACACTGGTCTGATTGCATACAATCAATAAGCACGATGACCGCCCTCCATGCTGTGCTACAACAGCTATGCCGGCTCAGGCTTCTTGGCTCTAGGAAGATGGCGGGAACCAGCTTCCCTTTTCTAGAGCCACCTCTACTCCAGAAGACTAATTATATAACCTGCTTGGTCAAGATAGATGCTGTGACTGAAGGCGTCCTCAATGGGTCTTGGAAAATGGCCAACAGTGGGTAACAAGCCAGAAAGTAGTTAGTAGCTGATTTAGCCAGCCAGGCATGCGAGATCCAAGGTCCACTCATGCCTGGCCACTGACCCAGTCTTTGGGTGATGCAAAGCCATAGGCTGCTCCAGCGGATCACTAAGCGAGCAAGAGCCAACCTCATTATGAGGATTCATATGCTCATGAATGTAAAATATTGCATAAGTTCGCTAATAAATAAAAATGTTCCCCAGTCGGATTCGAACACTGTCCCACCAACTTGAAGCCTGATACTCAAGCCATGAGGCCATGAACACATACCTCAACAGGCGGAATAAAACCTCATAAAGAATTTCCTGAATGTGAGCCAGCGTATTGAGATGCTGGCACATGATTTAATATAGGCCCGCAAAATGTCACCTGATACTTTTATTTATTTTATTTTATTTACACAAGTACCTGCAGCACTACAAGGGCATTATTGCAGGGGAGGGCAATTGGAGGAAAATGAACATGTGACAAAAACTTAAAACAGCTAAGCACAGGTGATAAAAGTAACAAAATACGTAACCTCAATGAGTCATCTTGACGGCAAAATGGTCTTCAGTGAACTGCGGTGCAAAATTACAACACAGAAATGGAAAGGGCACACTATTGCATGAAGCGCAATGCCAGCCAAATGAAATAAAGTAAACGGGATGATATTATACTACGGCAGACTGCGTGACAACAAAGACAGAAACTCTGAACATGTTTTACATTCACCAATGCTCTTGGGAACCCTATTCCAGTGTGCAGAAGCATGCGAAAAAAATGAATTACGGTAGACATCAGTACGACAGCACATTTCAAGAACTTTCAGCTCGTGTTCACATCGTTTAGAGATGAAGTGGGGAGGGAAAATGTACAAGTTCTTATTTATTCTTGTGAGATCAGAGTAAATTCGGAAAAAACTTCTAATTTTGTAGTTAATCGGCGGTGTGCTAGTGTTTTCCAACCAAGGTCCTCTTTAACCAATGTAATACTGCTGCAGAAGTTATAGTTACCAGAAACAAATCTTGCAGCGCAGTTTTGGATGCATTCAAGCTTTTCTTTAAGTTTAGAGCTTTGAGGGTCCCATACCTGGCAAGCGTATTCGAGTACCAGATGGACATTTATGTAAAGCAGTTCTTTTACTTTCTGGGGGGCTTTATAAAAATTACGTCAACAAGGTTTAGCATACGAGATGATTTTAAGATTAAGTATTCAATATGTCTGTTCCATGCTAAATTTTCTGAAAAATAGACCCCGAGGTATTTGTAGTGTTGGACCTTTTCAAGAAGTAGTCCGTCCAATTTATACACTGATCTCACAGGAAAGTGTTTACGGGTGAATGACACAAGTTGACATTTAGCACTGTTCAAAGACATGCCCCACTTAATGTACCAAGCATGAATTTTGGTTAGATCATTCTGCAAACTAATGACTTCAAAATCATTTTCTACATTCCTGTATATTGCACAATCATCAGCATATAATCTCACTTTGCATTCTAGATTGTGGACAATGTCATTAATGAAGACTAAAAATAACAAAGGCCCCCAAAACAGACCCTTGAGTCACGCCAGAGGTTATGGTGACAGGTGCTGATTTAGTGTTGTTTATTAAAACATGCTGTGTTCGCCCAGATAAGTAATTTCTAATCCAATCTACTATTGCACGGTGTACACCGAGACAAGACAATTTATGTAAAAGCAATACATGAGAAAAGATGTGAAAAGGTTTCCGGAAATCCAAAAATATGCAGTCTACCTGAAATCCAAGGTTAAAAGAGTATAAGAGATCATGGGAGAACTCTACCAGTTGAGTCGTACGTGACAAGCCAGGCCTGAATCGATGTTGAACATTCGAAAAGAAATTATTGCTTTGTAGGTGCTTCATCACAGCGCTGTATATAATGCGTTCTATTGCTTTGCAACATACACATGTTAGAGAAATAGGCCTGTAGTTTTCTAGTACACTTTTGGGATCATTTTTATGAATAGGAACGACGTGGCTACCTTCCACTCTGCAGGTAATGAAATGGTGTTTAATGATTTATTAAACAGAGCTACTAAAAAATGTGCAATTTCTTGTGAGCAGGATTTTAATACCTGCGACGGAATGCCATCAGGACTGCCAGCCGATTTGTTGTTCAGATTGAAAATAAGCTTGAGAACAAATAAGCTTGTTATATGTGACAGTGACCATAGGCATATTCTTGTAGACTATTTCTAGTATTTCAGGCAGTTCACCAGTGTATGTCTCAGAAACAACACTTTTGAAATAGGAATTCAGACAGCGAGCTTTGTCATAATCATCAAGCACTGTTTTCTCGCCAATTGATAAACTAGGGACAGTGGTGTCTACCATTTATTTTAACAAATTTCCAAAATTCTTTAGGATTATCCCTCAACTTTGCGTCAAGCGATGAAATATAAGTTTGTTTATTTACCTTTATTTCTTGCTTAATTTTATAGTTTGTGGGGATGCGCGTCTCTCACGCGTCCCCTAATACGTTGTTTTCCCACATAGCTCCCGTCTCCTGTAATACGGCTTCGCCGCGTGGCCTGGAGCCTGCGGCAGTCGGTGTGGTTGAAGCGCAGTATGAGAGATGGCGCGAGTGTTGCGCTGCTAACCCTGCCTCACGGCGGGGTTACTTGGGCGCGGAAAGGAGAAGGCGCTTCCTCTTTGGCTGCGGGTCGGCGAGTGGCGTGGACGTTCCGCGTGCCCGGATCGATGCTTTTGCGAGACCGTCTCGTGAGGCCTCGTTCGAACGCGCCACCCACCGTTCACGTGACCATACACGCGGACAACTAGGAGTTGGTGCCCAGCATGGGGCGAACATATTCGCTCGCTATCCGGTCGCGGTGAGTCGGACTTTCGCGATTTGTCGCACGCCCATCGGCATGTTTTGTGGATAGCAACTCGGCTAGCAGGCATTGATCTATATGAAAGGTGCAATGTACAAGGTGCCCTTGCGATTGTTTGCACTACTGTGTTGTCGTTCCTTTGTCCCAAGAGCACGGGTGAGAATCCCACATCTGGCTGCCGAACGTGAGGCTCTTGGGGCATCGGACGATAGTTTTAAGTTTTGCTTCGTTCTAGACCTTTGTTTGAACCGAAGCGTAGGGCTAGCATGGATTTTGATCGCTAGCGTTGGCGGCATGCTTTCTTGAGCGAGGCGACAGTAGCTGTAGTGTGTTTGAACTTGTCAACATGCTAAGCCTTTTCGCAAGTGTTTTTTTAAATGAAATTCGTCGGTACGAGAGCCATGTAGTCTGCATCCTGGGAGAGCGAGGCTTAGTGCCCGCGGAGCATTGGCAAGCCTGAAGCGAGTGGTATGGAAGCCTCGTGGATGGTCAGAATTTTTTATGTAAATAGATTCTTCTATCTCGTTAACTCTGATGTGTCATCTCAGCCCGCTGTAGGTGCTTCGATCGACCCGCGGGGGTGGCGTCCTTCAGATAACAGGCGAAGATGACAGCGCTAACCGACCATGAACTTCCTTCGGAGAATTGGAGACTACGGCAACGTTAATCCAACGTGTGCCTCCTTCGGAGAATCGGCGACGGCAGCAGGGCTGGCCACGTTTGGATACATACAAAACAGGCAGAAGACAGGCATACAAGATGGAGCTCGTGTGCACGACTATCGGCGATCGTTGTCTTCATCAGTCCTCTCATCATCGTTCGCTCTTGCGGCACCTCGTAGCAATATTATTGTATTCAGTGCCGTACTTAACACACCAATTGCATTTCTCCAGTTCCGTTTGTTTGTATGTGTGCTCTCTGTTCAAGCTTATGGCCTGGAATTCAGGCTAGCAGTAGTTTATGCATAAATAAATATTGTGCCTCGTGACAATTGCCCCTTCTCACTCTTGGTATGCTTCACCACAATCATTCGCGTACGGTTCACCTTGTAACAATATTGTATTGAGGCGAAGCTGACTTTCAGGAACCGACATTTCGAATTATTGGACATGTCCAAACAATCGGGTGTCCGTAAAATCAGTGCTGGCAGACTACGTACGTTTTCCCTTTTATAAGAGTAGAGCAGACTGTAAATGTGAATTCATTGGTATTAAAGTCATTAACAGCTGGCAACATTCTTAATGTGCAATCAGAGCAGACGACCTATCATATGGCAATAGCTGGTTTTCTTGAACAAAATTCATTCCTATTTTGTTATATTTTCTAATATTCGATATTTGGCCATTTTGATTCCTGATTCAAATAGATACTCAATTCAAAAGCTACCATTTGGCATTTGCTCACTGTACTGACTGTAGTGACTGTTGCGACTTATAGTGTGTACTCCCATCTTTCTACGCTTAAAGGGCCCCTCTCACCATGCCACATGGCAAATTTCGGTTATAGGTCGGAAGTTGTTACGTGCCCTCTAGGGAGCGTTATGCCGCAAGACAAATCAGTTCATTCACAGCCAATACAGAAATGTTTCAGTGCCCCGAACACATGATGAGAGCACTGCTTGCCCCATCTAGCCTCCAAAAGCGCAATTTTATCCCTGAATTCTCCCATACCAGAGTTCAAGGATCGTGTGATGCATATGTCACAGGCCCCACCCTCATTTTTTTTCCCTTCCCTTTTATTGCTGCGTGGTGCACTTCTGCTGACGGTTGTACGTGCAAGCTGTTGCGTTTGTCTCGTTTTGCGCACAGTGCATGATATTGCGCGCTGTGCATGAGCAAACCTGACTAGTGGTATAAATGAGTGCTACATAACTACTGAGACGGACACAAGCGGATCACAGAGCATGATCACACGTTGGAACACAATAGAAAATGACATAGTTTCATTGTCTGCATGCGCAACTGCACGAAGTGGGAACAAGCAGAAGCAACAGAAGTATATCTCTCTTGCTGCGGTGCGAAGTAAAACAAATACACGCAGACATTCGGTTTGCGTTTTGTTACTTCTCTAAACTTTAATTCATCTAGTGAAGCAACAGATTACACAAATAACAGGTGTTGCCTTGAATATTATCGAAATCACTGCCACTATGAGTGACGTCACAGTACTGGCATGAATGTAGGTGCACTTGTACGATATGCATCGCCTCTTTGACTTGGGATGGCGGCCGTGAGGAGAAGGATAAACAGCGTTTGGTTGGAGATTTCAGCTCTTTCCGCGATACATGGCGATGTAATACTTAGCAGACACAATCGTTAGCACACATTGTATGCACGGCACTTGTCAGCTCAAAATGGCCAGACCTGGTGAGGAGCCCTTTAATGAGAGAGCAGAGGTAAGTTATGCCACACTGCTAGATTACAGTGTCATCAGCAAAGTGTTGTTTTTGCAACCAAACCGTGACAACAGAGCAGTGCTGGAGGCCACACACGTTTTTTGAGCATTCACCATGCTCGTCAACCTCACGTATAGAAAACCATGCTGTGCGAGGTTGAGACTTCAATTCACGACCGAAGTGGCTTCATCCCGCCGAAGGTGCAAAACGCTTGTGCACTTAGATATCGGTGCACATTATAGGTCAAGCACAACAAAATTTTGGATCCTGTAATAAGCCTAGCTTCAGATGCAAAGTTTTGCATTTAAAGTACGAGTGAATGTGTCTCAAAAAGCTTGCAAAAATAGGCAGTTTTGATACAGCAACTGAAAGAAACACTGCCTTTACCATGCCAGAAATGAATAACACAGAACCCTGAACAATGAGAACCAGCGCAGTGCCTCAGCATGACCTCCCAAGTAAGGCAATGCCTGTGGCATCCTGAAAACCCTTAGGGCCATGGTCTGTGATATCCGAGAACCACCAGGTGCACCTAAGCAACTACTAGACCTGCAGTTTTGCCAAGATTGATTTAGTAGTACACTTGAACCACAATATAACGAGACATGCTAGAAATAATGGATATAATGAAGTAAATGCAATTCCCCTTGAAATTCCCATAGAGATCCGTGTACTTAAAAACTCAATTTTAACGAAGTAGCATTGTTCTGCCAAAGGATATAACTAACGAACTAGATCCGTCTCTGAAACCAAAAATACCAACGGTTGTGCACTGAGCATATCATTTTTGGCCAGGTTCCCCCTTTGTTCAGCACAACAGCTCGAAATTCCAGCGTCAAATTGCAGGCCATTGAGCAACACTGGTCTTTCTCACTACTGTGCATAGCCGTGCACAAGCACCACTTCTTATATTATTGCACGTCTCTCTCTCGCTGAGGCAAGTAGCTGGTGAAGCTAGGCGTACACTCCCTAATCTCAGAGGCCATGCCTAGCTGCGCTGCAGCACCTATCAATGATGCTTGCATGCTAAAAACAAGTGCCTCCCCTTCTCTCTACAGTGCACCACGCTGAGCTGACACAGCCAGGTGTGGCCTCCGAGAATGGGCGAGAGCGGCACGCGCCAACCAAGCAGGTACGCTCACACAGCGGACACGCGGGGCTGCGAGAAAGCGGCCAATGAGATAGTTGCCCTTGCAAGGGCCAAATGTGCTGGCATGTACATCCGCGTTTCTGGTGCTGTGCCAAGCTCTGTCAGCCACACACTTGGAAAATATCTGTCAGTCATGGAGGTCGCCCGAGAATACTGCCCCAGCTGCGTACGTAGTTGGCGCACCATGTTGTGTTCCACGTGCTGCTCAAACACAGTGCACTTCATTCTCATTACGGCGTGCTAGCTGTTCCCTTCATCCGCATCGCTGTTATGCCAGTTTGACGACAACATAAGTGAGCCAAGTAGAAAGTGGAAGCAAAAGGCCATCATCTTGGAACATAAGGACACCGTCATAACAGTTGTTGCATTAGGTGCTAAAAAGTCGTGTGTTGCATGCAATCTTTTGCTGTTGTTTTATGAAGTTTTTATTGCATACCTGACCGAATTGCAGTTCGGCCGGTTGCAGAGCCATAGCCTTCTTTGCATGTTCAAAGTTGTGCATACCACTGGGCATATACTAAGTGGCGTAGCAAAAAGGGGGGGGGGGGGGGGGCGAGGGGCCGTGGGCCCTAGGTGCAAAGGCTAGTGGGGGGTGTCATATACGTCTGAAGACACCCGGAAATTGTTGATATTCTCGCCTTCCTCGACTACACCCGTGGGGGGGGGGGGGGGTAACAGAAGACCTATAGGCACCAAGTGCCAGACGACCTAGCTATGCCACTGCATATACTGCAGTAAAGTGCAATACAGTAAAATCCCGGTGATAAGAATTTCACGGGGTTGCATGAAATATTCGTATCACCCAAAATTATCATCAAAACACAAACAAAATCAAGAAATCAAGAAAAGATTCCCAATATCCACCTGTGTTTTTTTTTTTTCCTTGCCAAATTCGTCAACCATTGCCTTCTGGCAGGCATAGAAGTGTGCGCACGTGACCTCACGAATGTTTTCCCACACCACTGAATGCCTCGAGTGCAAGGAGAGTTTCGGCAGTCGTGGGCTACTCCCACAGTCGTCTTTGCTGCAGTGGTCCTCATCTCTTTTCTTGCTGATGTCTTCCCCCACGGTACGCAAGCCACAAGTTACCAGATGCTAATCGTCGGCAGTGACAAAATCATCCTCGGAGCCAGTGAGCTCACTCCATCTTCAATTCCAACTGCTGGCTCTTGCGTGTGGTCTTCAGATGCCTTTGCAAAACTGTATTCTGCAAAAGAGTTAGCGATCGTAGTTGGCGAAATGGGATCATAACTCATTGCGACCAAGTGTATCGCATGTGATGTTCAGCTAGAAATCTTTCTGCTCCAACTTCGCTAGCAGACGAAGCACCAAAAGGTTTTTAAAATTACACTTGGCATTTCGAATTATGCCTGCATTTAGCGGTTGCAAGTGGCTCATCGCATTTGAAGGCAAGAAAACGAATTTGATGTTTTGGAGGGTGGCATCTTTCAAGTAGGGTGAAGCACTGATCCAAGATCAAACAGATTTTTCTGTTCTGGCTGCCCATTTTGCAGTCAGGTAAGTCAAAAACTCTGTGAACAAGGCGGATGTCATCCAAGCTTTGTGCTTGGCCTTGTAAATGCAAAGCAAACAGACAGCCATTTGAAGGAGCTAGGATTCTGGTAGCAGCCAATAATTGTCAGCTGTACCTTTTCTAAATCGTCAGAATTGCAGCAAAACAAAACTGTAATCTGATGCGTACTCTCCGACCGCCTTGGCACGCCTCACCTTCAACACGTAGGCTCTTGCCAGGATGAAAGTTATAGAAGAGAGCAGCTTCATTCCCAACGAACACATCACGTTGCTTGAATCCAGCGATGGGGAAAGTTCCAGGCGTTCATGATGGCCTTGTCCACTTTTTTCCATTCCCCATTCACATACTTGCCGACGAGTCCATGTCTCACCTTAAAGGGACACTAAAGGTGAATATTAAGTCACCGTGGACTGTTGAAATACCATCTCAGAAACCTCGAAACGCTTGTTTCATGCGAAGAAGATACTTATTTTAATAGAAAATGTGTTCTGAAGCATCCGCGTACCTGTAACGCAGTTCAAATCGCCCACCCTCTGATCGAGGAGTGGTGACGTCATGGTCTCATAGTGACGTTGCGCCGCCGGTGAGTAAAACGGCACTCGCAGACGGCGCTACGGCTTTTCTGCGCAACACGCAAAGGGCGGCCAGAAACAGAGCCAAGACAGAGCTGACAGCAGCGTGAAAACGGAAGGGAAAGCACGCAACGATAAGCTGGTTCTTTATTTTATGACACCAACTTTGACATTCATTGCAATGAATGACCTCGACAACGACACATTGGCTCGTGATGTAGCCCTCGACTTCAGCGATTTAGGCCCTGATGAACGCGACCTGCTGCTGAGGGCTTGCGCTGCCGGCGTCGTTGCATACTACTACGATGGCAACTTATGTCATGGCTGTACATATTCGCACATTTGTAGCTTTTCCTTCGTGAAAACCAAATGCCGCACTCACCGCCTCGTCTTTGACCTGTAGTTGTTCTTGTGCTTCGGAGAATGCAGGCAAGACCGATGGAACAGCGCTACGGGAAAGCATTGCTTTGAAAGGCACTCCACACGACTTCAGTAAGTCGGCGTTGAATTCGTAATCCTTTGGACGAAAGTGAAGCGAGCAAACTATGCGATTTTTCGGCTCTTTGCCAATGCGCTGTGGCACTTAACCACTTTGATCGGAGAGGTTCACTCGTTGGGACACAGTGATAAGTAACGTTGGATTCATCGCAGCAACTGCCCTTGGCCAAGTTCCGCAGACCATTAGCACATCCCACGACATATCACATGGATGTGGCATTCTCGCTGCTTGTTCCAAATGCAAGTTTCGCGAGCCAGCAGAACCAGTGCAGCACGATGCAATAACGAAACAACTGAAACTCCAAAGCGCGCGTGGCGCAAAGTTGGGCGCGCAGAGTCGAGCGAAAATGAAACCTTTCGACTACCCATACTACTGAAGGGTAACGTGAAAATGTTTTTTCTTAGAATTGAACAGAAAGAGACAAGTAGCATTTTCTTCCATCTTATAACCTAATGAAATGATCTTTTTAATATGAGTAGTTGAGTACTAGTGACATAAATATGATGAGGAGTGCCTTCGTCATTGGGCTAGTACTGGAATGTCGCTGGGGGGTCTCAAATTGTGTCATGCATTGGCCTCAATTTCTCGGTTAATAAAGCTCTGTTCGCGATTATATTGCCGCCTTAGACGTTCTACAGCATTGCTTTATCACTTTAACTTGACTTCATAGTAACCTTTAGTGTCTCTTTAAACCAGTGGACCCAACTACCGGAGGCTTAGAAATTACTCACGTCAAGCGAGAGTGCAGCACAGCACCTTGCCGCCGACGTTCACTCCCGCCGCCATCAACTCTTTGAACCACATTAACAAAACTTTCTCAAAGTGCACGTGGTGTGCAGTCTTTGCTTCTTTAGCGTTGATGCTGAGTCAATGCATATTTTTCAATATCTGGTCACACCGACCGACAATGATGCACAATGTGGATGGTGCTAAACCTAACTCCTTGGCAAGGTCAGTTCATTTTCGTTTTGGATCTTTGTCCCCCTTATGCAGGATTTAAAACTTTTCCTTAAATGACAGAGGCTTTCACTTTTGCGACATGCTGGCAATGAACAGATCAAACTCCCAAGACGAGCAAATCACAGCAAACGGTGTGAAAGTGCATGAAATTAGCTCTACTGAAGGCTAGCCAGGCGAATGGTGCGTATAAAAAGAAAGAAAAAAAAAGAAAAAGAGAAAAGAAGAAGAAACTGAGGACCAGCTCAACACGGCTTGGGGGAAAACGCATGTTTGCCCCACCCCCCAAAGAACAAACTGGCGGGCTGTCGAAGGCTGGCTGGCATGCTCTCACAGGCTCCCTACCTCCCTCCCCTTATACGTGCAGAGCATGGTCTGTTCTGCTCAACAGGAGGAACCAATGAAAGACTGCGCAGCTGCGTGACGTAGCAGGATGCTTGGAGACTACGGGTCCCGCCCAGACCCTGCTGTGCTGGCTCGTCTGCACCAGTCCCTTCTTTCCACCTCATTACAATGAAGTTGAATGGGAAGCCGAAATTACTTTGTTATATCCACTACTTCATTATACTGACTACACAGTGAATCCTCGGTGATACGATCATGACTGGTGCAAATTTTGATGTGATACGAATTCGTAACATTCTCCAGCCAAAATGCATTGCTTACAATACGCGAAACATTGGCTGTTCCGAAAGTGATGCCACGTCGCTCCGAATCTTATGAGCACATGAACAACGGCAGCAGTGGCGCTGCGCCAGTCGCTCTGCTTGCTCGGCCGCCGCAGCGCCACTGCTGCTCATGCAGCACAGCAACACATTCGCATCGTTTCTGCTTTGTGCCAACCTCGTGGCGCAGCCGAGCGATCTATCGCAACAGCCGATGTTTTTCGTATTGTAAGCAATGAATTTTGGCTGGGGAATGTTACGAATTCGTATCACACCGAAATTCGCACCAGCCATGATCCTATCACCGGGGTTTACTGTAGTAAGTATAATGAAGCAGTAGATATAACAAAGTAATTTTGGCTTCTCATTCAACTTAATTGTAGTAAGGTTCGAGTGTACCATATTTACTCCCATAATGATTGCACTTGTCCGTCAAAAAAATTTACGTAAATTCAGGGGTGCGATCATTATGCGGGGTAAATTTTCCATGAAAGGAAACAAATTTTTTTTCATCCTGTGTTTGCTGCGGGATGACAACAGGTGAACAAACATGTGGCTACCGCTGTAACAGTTCGGGACACCAAAACAAAAATGGCGCCTGGCAGAGCAAGCCAAACGCGCCAAATGCAATTTCTTTTCTTTTTGTGTGTACATTACACGCATTAAAACAGTTTATTCCACATCAGTAATGAATAATATCGTAAATATCGGAAAGTCTGCGGCAATAACGTTGCCATGTCTACTTTGAGGGGCAGGAACAGAGATGGGCGCACTCAGCTGGAAGTGACATACAAACCCATGGCGGGCAAGCTGCGAAAACTACGGCATTTGTCTTCACTAGAATCCTAACACCGCATGTTTCCCCTTAGGGTGAGTGAATATCTCAGCTGTGTTACAAGCGCTGGCGTATGATTAGAGTACACTTCTTACGTATCAATGTAAACGTGGCTACTATCGTTGCCACTCGCGATATGTTGCATGCCCACGAATGCAGACGAGAGGAATCGAAAGGCGCCTTTTTTGTTGTCGTAGACCACAACCATTATAAAGCCAACAAATAATAAAGCCGAAGCACGTTTGGTTGTATTTTTTTTCGTGTATGTGCGGAAAGTGATGAAAGGAATGAAATGGGGCATCTGCTTAGGAATCTGTTTGGTGCGTGCAGACCGCTTGGTATGTCTTGAAGAGTCGTTCGCATAGCATTCGACAGATGGTAAACGCTATCATCATTAGCTAGACTTGGCACACAACATATCACTGTGGCAACTTTGAGATGCAATCGTTTGATGACAAAATTTAGGGGTGCGATCATCACGTGAGTGCAATCATTATGGTAGTAAATACGGTAATATACCACTAGAGCAGAAAGCCGAACACCATATATCTAATCTGAAGGTTGCAAGTTCGAATCCTCGTCCAGTCTACTACATTTCTCAGGCTTGGAGAGGCGCCTGAAAAAATGGCAAGAGATAGTGGAGCTATACTAATCCAGATGCAACCATATTAGGACTGCCCACTAAGCTTCGAAAGAGACAATCCTTCAACAGAACAGGAAGTGGCCTCCCTGGTGCAGTATTCGGCCACTACCTCCCCCTCATGACTTTTACAATTAATCCGTGGGCCTTAGTCCACGGCCTTAGTCCATGAATTAATCACAACCAAGGTGGTGATCAGACCTGTAACGCAGCAAACGGTGCTAAGAATCTCTGGATCCAGACAGGCCGCCACTAGAAACTGAACCTGGCAACTCGCGAACCCTCTCAATTGAGGTTAGCTCAGCAGGGCTCTTTGAAGAACTATCAGGCATTGCTGGGATATTATTGGCCTTAGTAAGGTTAGCAGAACTCGTAATGCTTATACAGTGCTGCATGATGGCCACGCAGGCAAGAGAGAATACAGAGTAGGATTTCTAATCCATAAGGACATAGCGGGCAACATTAATTCTACAGCATTAATGAGATGGTAGCAGTTGCCGTAATAAAGCCAAACAGAATATATAGATTAAAGGTAGTACAAACCTACTCTCCAACCTCTAGTCATGATGATGAAGAAACAACAGGCACAAACTCAGTATACTGCGGTCATGGGCGACTTCAATGCAAAAGCGGGGAAAAACTAGGCTGGAGAACAAACAACTGGCAACTACAGCATCGGTTTGAAATGGAGCATGACACGGTCACCCAACATTTTGTGGTTTTCCACGAGAAATTGCAGTGAGGGAAGGAAGGAAAACAAGAGGTGTAAGGCAGAGAGGTTAGCCAGCTTAAGTGTCTGGTTGGCTACTCTGCACAGAGGGATGGGGTAAGGGGCAGGAAAGATAAGAAAACAAGAGAAGATTAAAAAGAAAAAAAGAGCATCAGTCTACAGATTCTATAGCTTTTCAATAAGTCCCGTTTCCTTTAAAAATCACACTAGCGCTCTTAAAGCAGTTCGTGCCGACGTCAGCTAGGACCAGGGATCAAGAATTCCAGATTTTAAAAGGGGACGAATGCTGTCGAGCGTGGTGCTGAAGACTTGTCTTTGTGCATTGAAACAATGGAGGGCCGGCTCTAAGCCCTGCTCTCCGGCGCCCACCGCCATATTCCCAAGCCATGTGCAACTTCATGTGCTGCATGCAACCGAGCCATCGTCTGCTACAAAATCAGCCACCACACCACATGAGGTCAGAGAATAGCTGCCGTTTGTTGACGCATTTGCTTTCTACAATGCCAACTTCACATGGTGAAGCAAGCGACAAATCTTTGAGCAGCAGAAGCAGGGATGACACTATGCATGTTGACTTTGACCTCATCGCCACCAGCTCAGTGACGAAACATGGCCTCGGAAATATGCACGTTGGCTTTGTCCAAAGTTGGCGCGTGCATACCTTGGAGGCCATGGACAAAGATGGCGTAGTAAACGTGGTCAACATAAGATGGCAACACTAGTGCTGCACGAAATGCTGCCAATGCCTTTCCGCACTGTTGTTATTCCATGTGTGAAGTATTGCTTAGCCAACTATTCATGGAAGACGAAGTCTGGGGCTACTTTGTACAATGCAAATTGTTACGCGCATAGATTGTTATAGCTGGCATGCATGCATGTCTCTCGGATCCATACTCAACAAAACTACGATTTTGTTAAGCTGCCTCGCATTCCCACCAGTTCTTTTTTTTTCCCTCTGTAGTTGCGTGCAGCACATGTAAACAAATGTATGGGCATATGTGTTCGTGGCGCAAGGATTTAGCGCGATGTACGCTTTGGCTGAACGTTTAATTGAACTTACTTTATTGCACTAGATAGCGGCAAAAAAATAGCAAGGCTAACATTTGCCCAGGGCACTGCCTGCTGGGTGGGTCAGTCCACGAACATGGTCGGCATCGCGTCTGGCCACAGCCTCAGCTTTTTCACGAGTATCCCATACTCGGCGAGCACGCGCAAATTGTTGTTGAAGCTGTCTGGCATGAAGTGTTCCGAGAACAAAACAAAAGCGTCAGATGAGCACCAGTCCTTCCTGCCCCCATTCATCTCCCAAGCCTTGACAGGCTTCTTGGAGCTCCTAACGTATGATACAGAGCACGCCTGGCTCCGTTCACTCTAGCACCCCGCAGCGCTACATGGGCGCCCCGGTGGCATTCTTTCAGCCGCTGCAAGTTGAACAATTCCAATGGCAAGCTGAGCAAAGCAGAAGTTACCCACACGCGCGCACAGCTGAAACACTGATTCTTCGTCGGAACATACATGCTCGCTTGGCAAGCATGCAGCTTGTGAGTGTGCCAGTGTTGCTCGACTGCTATGCAGTTCGAGTGTAATATAAGAAATTCTATTACAAATTACATGCTGGCTCAAATAAGATAAAATTTTACCAACATGCTCTTGGACTCACAAGGATTACCTCACAAAATACAGATTATGATCGAAAATTGGGTGTCGTGCCCACTTTAAGAACCTTAGAGGAGAGACATTGGTAGAATTGGCAGAAAGGAATTGACTCAAAATAATGAATACCTTCTTCAGGAAGCACAGTAACAAGAAGTGGACCTGGAAATGCCCTAATGGAGAAAAAAGAAATGAAATAGATTTCATACCCTCTGCCAATCACAGCATAGAGCAGGATGTAGAACTGTTACGTAGGGCAAAGGGCAGAAACTATAGAATAGTGAGATATAGGTCTGCTTTCAATTTGAAGAAAGAAGGAGAAAAATTGGTCAAGAAGAAACAGGCCAACCTCGACACAGTGAAGGCAAAAGCAGACGAAGTGAAGCTGATGCTCGCTAACAAATACGCAGCTTTAGCACAGGAAGATTAAAATAATGTGGGAGGTAAGGTACCGAGCAGCCAGCAGGTAAGCGCTCTCAAGTAACAAAGAACCTAGGACCTAATAAATAACAAAAAAACATGAAAGTTTGTAACTCAAGAGATCAGAGAGAAATCCTTGAAGTTCAAAAGCTGATAAACAAGACGAAAGTTAACCATATTCAAATATAACATCACATGAATCAGTAAGAAGAAAACTTGGCATGGGACAGGGCAAGATGTATGCAGATGTATGCTTATAAGCAAATGTCAAATGTCATTTCGACAATATAGTAAAAGCATCTGGTCGTAATACCTATGATGGTGGGAAACATGTCTATACACACTTAAAAAAAAAAAAAATCACCATGTATATTTTGTTCTCTGTTTAAGAGCACAATAACATGAATGTTTTCCTTGCAATGTAAAATATTTGTTTTGTTTTTTATTTCTTTTACATGATCTCAGAATGTGCATTCTTTTTTTATTGCTTCAATGGCCTGCTTTATGAGCTTGTTTAAAAATAGGTTTTTGCATCAGTACATGACTGTCAAACATGTTAAACTCACTGTATTTGCATGTTCTATGTTATTATCTCTCAAGGTCTCTTTTCTTTAATTTTTATTATTTGCCCCGCTGAGCGGTGTGTCACCAGGTGGGAAGGGTCCTTGATGCTCTGCAAGGCACTATTTGCCTTTTTGTCGAATACCTTGACAATTATGTTTCTGTTGTCTAAACTTGAACTAAGAAGAATTCTATACTGACCTATACCGAGAGCAGCCACAAAACCTTCATTGGTAGTTATGGAACAGAATACAAAGGCTCATTCTATAACTAACGAAGTTAGAAGGGCCTTGCAAGGCATGTGGCAGGAAAAAGCAGCACTGAACTTAATAAAAGATGGACGGGATATTATACCTGAAAAGCTTGCGGCCCGCTTTTCGTACGCACTGTCTCACGACTTCAAGCATACCCAAGAGCTGGAAGGATGCCAACATTACACTATTCCATAAGAAGGAAGACGTTAAAGAAATGAAGAATTACAGGCCTATTAACTTGCTTTCAGTATCGTAGAAAGTATTCACGAAGATAATCTCCAATAAAATAAGAGCAATGCTTTACTTTCCAAGAGAACAGGCTGGCTTCAGGAAGATACTTTCTACAGTGGATCACATTCATGCCATCAATCAGGTAAATGAGAAATCTACAAAGTACAATCAATGGCTTTCATAGATTATGAAAAGGCATTTGATTCAGTGGAGGTACCAGCACTCATGGTGGCATTGCACAATGAAGGGCTACAGGAGGCATATGTGAATTTTGTTTTATTTTATTTATTACATCACACATCATTAATACAGGAAAAGGCCCCAGAGTTACAAAAACTGTCAGGGGGACCTCCTATTAGTAATTTAACACTATGGTAATTAATACATTATGGCAACATAGCAGTGACAGACATCAGATTACACGAAGTTAGTGCAGTAGATAATTAAATACAAGAAAGGCGCTTACAATAATTGAAGTTCAAATCAAGCAAGCAAATGACTCGCTGCGGTTGCTCAGTGGCTGTGGTGTTTGCCTGCTGAGCACGAGGCCGCGTGATTGAATCCCTTCCACGGCTGCCGCATTTCGATGGGGACAAAATATGAAAACACCCGTGTAACTTAGATTTAGGCACATGTTAAAGAACCCCAGTTGGTCGAAATGTTACGGAGTCCCCGACTACGGCGCGCCTCATAATCAGAAAGCGGTTTCTGCAGGTAAAACCCCATAATTCAATTAAATTAATTTAAACAAGCAAATGAAATAGATGCTGCGTATCAGTAAATAAAAATGTAGTAATTGAGACATTAAGGAAACATAGGAATGACATATATCACAGAACACAAGGTTAACATAGCAGATAATTAGAAATAGAAATGTGCTTACAATATGTGAAGTACAAGTCAAATATATGTTATGCAACAAAAAACTTAAAATCTCTAAGAAAAGAAAAATAAGGAAGGCAATGGGAGATAGAGAACAAGAGCAATACATTGGGCAAATAAAGAAGCAACAAAAACTGTAAAATAAATTTGTATACATGTTCATATTAATGAGTCTGTAGCCAGTAGTGTGGTTAGTAGATATTTCTTCGAATCCTTCTTGAATGTTAATGTTCTGAGGCAGGGTTTAATATGGGGTGGCAGTTTATACCAGTGTTTAATGGTCGTAAAAAGGGCAGTAAACATTCCATAATTGGCGTTTATTCTAGGGAGTAAAAAATTGTTGTTCGAGGAAAATATCATGTAGTTAGTGTTAGTAAGAGCAGATATATTGAATGTATCTAAAATGATTTCATGTTTTAGTGTGCCATATATTAGTAAAACCAATTTGAGTTGGAGCATATAGCTTAATGGTAGTATCTTTAAGGAAATGAAAATTAGCGCTGCATGTGACATGTAACTAGAGAAATTGATAATGCTCAAGGCTTGATTTTGTAAATGTTGCAGATGTGTTATGTGCGTGGAATATGAGTTTCCCCAGACTGAGATGCAGTATTCTAAGTGGCAATGTATAAATGTGTAATAAAGTGAAGTTCTTATGTATTGTGGAAAATGCGAGCGCGTTAAAGTAGTACTCTTATTCCAAAGGCACTTTTGTTTGAGATCATGTCAGCATGCAGGTTAAATTTAATGTGGGAGTCAAGTTTGACGCCAAGGAACACAACTTCATGTGCAGGTGAAAAAATGTGAGTTTGTAAGATGAGCAGTGGTGCGGGTGCGATTACATGTTTATGCGCATGAAAAAGCATGAACTGCGTTTTCGAAGGTTTGATCTGAAGTTTATTATTTGTGCACCACACAGATAAAATGTCTAGATCAGAATTTAGTCGATTTATTACAGTATTTATACATTTGCTATTAGTAAATATAGTGGTGTTGTAAGCATATAGTGTAGATGAAGTACTGGTTAAACAGTGAGGAAGATCATTAATGTACACAAGGAAAAGTAAAGGCCCTAAGAGCAAGCCTTGTGGGACAGCCCTAGTGACTGATTTAGTATGTGAGAGTGAATCACCGAAATCTACAACTGCGGGTGAGCGAAAGAGCTGGGCCACGAATGCCCAGAGCTTCTAATTTGTAGGAAAAAATGTTATGACAGATGGTGTCAAATGCTTTACTGAAGTCAACGACCTTTCCCAAGATATTTCCCAATATCTTGAGAAATATCTACAAAGATGCCAGAGCTACCTTGGTCCTATTACCTATCAAAAAAGGGGTAAGGCAAGGAGACATAAAATCTCTAATGTTATTCACTGCATGCTTAGAAGTGGCAGCCTAAAAAGAGTGAGGAGAAAGCTTCTGTTGAAGAGAGTGTTTGAGAAAAAAATGACTTCTGCAGCTGTTATAAGAGTTGTTGGACGATCTCGCCTCTGCCACCAGTTGTTGGAGTTGTAGGTCGTAGGGACGAACTTGGGGGGACAGGACGTACAGGATTTATTTACAGATATTTACATTAGAACGAGAGATACATTCGATATTCTAGCTTGACTCCCAAATGGAGCACGCAAGACGAAGCATACAACATGCGAGCCCAAAGCTCCAAACACATTGCTTCTCGAGCACGAGCACACTGCTCACGATCACAGAGCACGATGACGAGCACACCCTATCAGCCGACAAACAGCTGCTTATAAACACTCCGTGCTCCCTAGATCCCTAGGTGAGGGAACCGTTCGACCAGTCATCGAAACCGAGCCGCCTTTGCGCGGGAGGGCTTACACACTCACGTACGCACTGGTTTCACTGCCCCCACCGAGGTGAGACGGGCTTCGCAAAACTCGGGGCTTACGTCTTGAAAGGCGCGTAGGGAGGTGCCACCAATTACCTTCCCTCGAGAACTACCCCGCTCACGGTAGACCAGGTCGGTGGTGGCGGGTTCAGTAACAAAGCCTGGTTCATTGAACTCATCTCGGCCTTTCCGCGACAGAGAGTCGTTGACGCGGCGTATTGTCCTCTGCACACCATACACTTAGTGGCGCTGTTCGGCTAGAGAATGACGGTGGCTTCCCAGAAAACACCAACCCGGCTGCTGCAGCTGGCTGAGAAACTTTACATGTTGGCACCTCGGTAGGCCATTCCTAACACCATGCAGTGCACGAGTGCAAAATGACACTAAGATGTTCAAAGCAGCGTATGCTATCCGTAGACTATGTTTTTCCACCAAGCCCAAGGGGTGGCTTGGGAGGCACAGTGTCCCCAATGTTGTTCACTGCATGCTTGGAAGGAGTATTCAAGCCATTAGACTGGAGAGGCTTAGGAGTGAGGATGAATATCCCAACAACTTTCAATTTGCAGACGGTAATGGCCTGTTGAGCAACACTGGAGATGAATTGCAACAAATGATTGACGACCTTAACAGAGAGAGTGGAAGAGTGGGGTTAAGATTAATATGCAGAAGACAAAGATAACGATTAATAGCCTGGCAAGGGAACAAGAATTCAGGATCGCCAGACAGCGTTCAGAGTTTGTGAAGGCATACGTTTACCTAGGTCAATCACTCACAGGGGACCCTGACTATGAGAAGGAAATTTACAGAAGAATAAAAATAGGTTGGAGTTCATACAGCAGACATCACCAGATCCTGACTGAAAGCTTACCACTATCATTGAAAAGGAAGGTGTACAATCGATGGATTCCAATCAATGGATTCCGATACTAACATGTGGAGCAAGAACATGGAGGTTGACAAAGAAGCTTGAGAACAAGTTAAACCGTGCAAAGAGCGATGGAACAAAGAATGTTAGGCATAATGTTAAGAGATAGGAAGAGAGCGGTGTAGATCAGAGAGAAAATGGTGATAGCTGATATTCTAGTTGACATTAGGAAAATAAAATGGAGCTGGGAAGGCCATGTAACACATAGGGCAGATAACCGGTGGACTGTTAAGAGTTGCAGTATGGGTGCTGAGGGAAGGGAAGCAGGGACGTCGAGGAGGGCAGTAAGTTAGGTGGGGTGATGAAATTGGCAAATTTGCAGGTGCAAGTTGGAATCAGCTAGCGCAAGACCGGTTTAATTAGAGATCACTGGTAGAAGCCTTCACCTTTAGTGGACATAAAAATAGTCTTGATTATGATGACGTACGTCTTAGCAGTAAAAATTGCTCCACAATTTCTTGGAACTGTCCTAGTAGGGAGCATCTTGTCAATAGCCAGTTATGAACACAACCGCATAACAAAGCTGACCAATATTGCTAGATTAAAAGGATGGGCTACATGCCAGAGGATAGAAAGCTTCGTCACAAAAAATGCCTGCTTTGTGGTGACTGGCCCTGCAAAAAGTAGGCACCACTATAACGTGATTGGGACACGCGGCAGTGACACCAATCTGCAGAGTGGGCTCGGTTCCGGTCAGCACTTTCCAGCTCAGGCTGGCCACACGTGAGCACAAGCACTGCCCCGACAGAAATGCTACATTCCATCCTCTGCTCGACTGCTGCTGGCTGCCTCGTGCCAATCACCAGCAACATGTGCATCTGAGCGGGCACAGGCGAATGACCAATTCCCGGACGGAAGATGTTTTGCTTGTCACAAAGGTTCCGGGTATGTGCATGCAATGTATGTAACTTAATTATCTTGCGTTATACTAAACTGAGGTTTCATATATTGAGGTTAGACTGCATAAAGTTTACAAAACTTTGACTCGGTCAATTCAAGCCATGCGGCCATCAGACACTCCATTTTTGTAATAAAAGAGAAGTGCTCGCCGTCTGATGCCACGTGGCAGACGAGAGGCAACAGGGCAGTCTGCAAAGAAAGGGAATGGCCATGGCTGGCCCATGGACGGGTTGACTTACCCCCGGCAGGCGGAGTCCGGGCGGTTGAGGCCGCTCAGCATGCGCAGCACCACGGCGACGCCTCCCGCGCGCACGAAGCCTGCCTGGAACTCCTGTGCTTCCTTGGAGCAAGGTGCCAGGGCCGGCAGCAGCAGCGAGTAGGCCACCTGCAGTGCACGAAGTTGTGGACAGATCCTCATTTGCATTGGCTCGAGTCTCTCCTGGGAAAAACATTCTCAGAGCCCCATTTAGTGCACTACAATTGCATGCACAAAATACCTCGAGGTGGTAGAGCAGCTCGGTGGGCGACAGAGTGTGCAGCAGAGCCTCCAGCGCAGCCCCTGACGGGTCGCCTTCTCCACGGTGCTGCTCACACAGCTCGCGCAGCCGCTCCACCGTCTGCACATCTGCACACAAAGGTCACTCGTTGGTGCAAGTGAATATGCCCGCTTAGATTTGCATGCATAATCCACGGTTCCTTGCAACTAAGATAATTATTTGCTCTAGGAGTATTGCCACGCAATATTTAAAGGGCCCAATAACTGTTATGTAAGGAACACCCACACATTGTGGGATTCTCACCCGTGCTCTTGGGACAAAGGAATGACAACACAGTGGTGCTAACAATCACAAGGGCATTGGTTGTACCTTTCATAGACTAATGCCTGCTAGCCAAGTTGCTATCCACAAAACATGCCATTGGGCACGTGACAAATTGCGGAAGTCCGACTCACCGCGACTGGATAGCGAGCGAATATGTTCGCCCCATGTTGGACATGAACGCTTGGTCGTTTGCACGTAGCGTAGAGTTTCTAAATAAATACCCGAGAGGGAAATGTGCCACTAGTGTTTACGGGGGTTCTCCTGAGCGTTGCCTCAACCTACATGGGGAATGATGGGAAGTACAGGCTTCGGATTGACTTCGACCTTTAGACTAGTGGCGTTTGCTTGAGGCGCAGTAAACGAAGTTCTACTCAAATATTGTCGCGTAAAATTTAATCTTATTTCTGCAATGTCTTATATAATGCACAACACATTACCTTAACTTTGTATGACTTTGATATTGAAGCACGGTTTACTATGGTTTACACCAGGACACACCAGGGTCTGCATTCTCGTGCAATTAGGTTGCTGATTTAACGCCAGATAATCATTATTTATTTATTTTTACAACAGCAATATCAACCGTGCATGTACTTGAATAAATATACTAATCAGGTATTTATGGAAATAGAAATTTTGTATTGTGAGAAAGTGTTGCGCCCTTGACAGAAATGCTACAAGTGTCGTCTGCTACAATGGCTGCTCGCTGTGAACGCGAGACTTTTCTCGCAGATGACAGGCACTTTCGAACTCTCACTTTTTTGAAAAGCTGCGTCAGCTTTCACGATTCCTGAACATCTTCAACAACTTCTAAGCATATCTGCTGCACTGCTAGCAGGGATGCTTGAGGCCTCCTAGGAGTACGCTTCATTTTATTTTGTGTTGACGTACTGCTTCCGAAGCGTTACGGCATGGCTTTGCACTTACCCATTTTACGACACTAGACTACAGCCAGGAAGCAGCAACCTTACCTACAAGTAAGTTTGTGTTCTCAAAGTCCTAAAACAAGCATTTCAATGAGCACTAAATGAGCAATGCATAATGAAGCCCTCAATAAAATTTGATTGTCAAGCCACTAGAAGTACAACTGTATATGTCTTGTATCAGTAGTGCCTTCTTTTTCCTATTCTGAAGTTTCATAAAGCATGTAACGCTACAGCGTCAACCTAACACACTTAACAAACCAAGGTCCAAACGGTCAAAATATGTTCTTTCAACAGTTGCAATGCCGTCGCTTTCTTGTCAGGGCTTCGACATCACACTGCGACACAAACATCATCCTAGCCACTATCGCCACGTCGAGCAACAGAACAAAGGCAGAAAGCTTTGCGTTGCACTGTTTCACTGCAGGTTATAGCAATTGCGCTTGGAGTGAAATCAAAACTGCCAAAAAATACTTGTAGACTAGTTTGCCAGTCAAGAGAATGCCAATCCGTCGCCTGTACTTCCCATCATTCCCATGATGGTTGAATGATCACAGCGCCAGATTTCCGTGTAGTTATACTAATATGAAACTCTATGGTGCTTACGGTCACGCGAACGGTGGTGGCGCGTTTGAACGATCGTGTTTATCCATTCCGGGGTAGGCCTCTCAAGACGGACTCGCAGAAGCATGGATTGGCGCATGTGCTGAACATCCGCCCCGCTTGCCGACCCCGAGCCAAAGAAGAGCCTCCTCCCTATATCACCCGACTAACCCCGCCATTAGGTGGTGCTAGCAGCAAAACACTCGCGCCATCTCTCTACTACCCTGCAAGCATATAGACTGTTGCCGTAAAGCCATGTAGCGAAGCCGGATTACAGGAGATGGAAGTTATGCAGAAAAACAACATATCAGGGGAGACGTGAGAGTCGTGAATCCCCACAACATATACAGTCATTATTGTATATAATATCAAACTCGGACATATTGAATTATTGTCTATATCAAACAGTTGGTAAAATCCCCTTGAAAATCCCATGCAAAACTATAGGGATGTACCACGTGTACATTGAACTTCCGTTCATCGCCACATTTGATATATTAAATGTGCACCCCTGCAAGTGCACTTCTCCTAAGGACATACTATAACTTCTAGCGCATTGGAACAGATTTAATGCCGACGATTTCAAAACAGCACTGCCTGAGAACAAGACGTTATACTGGGTGTTTCTACAAAGATTTTAAGTCATATTTAAATATAGCTGTCATAAAATAAAACAACGGTTCATTTGAAAACATGGCGTTTGTGGTGCCAACCACACATGGACTGGTGAAATGAAGAAATTATTGCGTAATTAAGAAATATTCATTAATTAACTTTGAAACTTGTATTTTCAGCAGGTTCATTGTAATAGGGAAATTGAACCGAGCTCTCCGTAGAAGTCGTGTCAACTTTTGCATCTACAGAATGTCAGCTATCGGAGCATGAGAAACGGGGAGGCTGCAACGAGCTGTGCCCCTCGAAACGGCGATGCCACCCAGGAGCCAGTGCACCGCAACAGCTGCGCTCTGTGCCAACATTCGTCGCACTACAGAGCCCTGGCAAATCACATTTGTTCACATCCAAAAGTTGGCATGGCGTGCACTGAGAGCTTGGTTCAATTTCCCTATCAGAATGAACCCGGCAAAAGTAAGTTTCATACTTAATTATGGGATATTTTTTAATATTAATATTACGAAATATTATATTCTATTAAATCGGGACTAATTACCGCATATGACCCGTCGCCCCGCGGTCAGCATCACGGACGCCATTGTCTTTAAAGGAGCGATACTTTTATTTCGAAATGGCTATTTTTAAATATCACTTAATATCTTTGGACAAAGATGTGGCATACCTGTAAGCGCTTCTTGCATTAAATTCACTTGAAGTAAGTGTTTCTTGTTCAGGATGTCTACCAAGTTGACATTTCCAAGTTCCCTGAGTTTTCCAGGTTTTCCCTGAGTGCCTTTGCGAAATTCCCAGAGTGATGCAGAACTATGTTTTATGTCAAGACGGGCTGGAACCATATCGCCCAATGCTGTCACTCTTTAGTAAATTTGTTTTTAGAAGAACCTACTTAATCCAATTTGAATACTAAGGAGCAGTGTCTATGTTATTCAAAAAAAAGAATAGAAGGGAGGGGTTAGTAAAATGCACAGCAAATAAAATATCTTCGAAAGAAATTGCAAATCGAGTCAGACATTCTCAAATACAAATAAAAAGGAGATGCATACAGAAGCAAATATTTTCGAATAAGAGCTATTTATACCAACTGATAGCAAGCTCAGTGGTATGAGGTCAGAATTTTGTCACAATTGAGAGTCCCTCTCAACAGCTCGTAAGTCAACCTCAACTGTCCGACATACTCTCAGCCTGCGCACGATGCCTCAGTGTTGTGTTTCACTGCTTTAAAGAGTTTATTTTGGTTTGTACGAGGGACACCTGCACCTCGGCGTCAGCCAAGAGTGTTTTTTGAGCTCAGGCTCCTTCAAAGAAGAGCTCGCATACTTCATTTCCCATTCATTCCTCAATGCGTCAGTCCTTTCTGTTCTCGTGTTCCTTTTGGCGCGCGTTCGCACTATGGACCATTTGAAGCATACTTTTGGTCAGTTTACCGTCAACATCCAATTTTTCGGAGCCCCTTGGGGCCGCGAGAACTTCCGAAAAATCAGGCAGTACGAAAAAATAAATGCATGTCTTTTACTGCTCTTAAGGGCTGCTCAAATCGACAAAGGCACCTCTGGAAAAGCTCTGAATGCCTGTCAGTACACTTATTAGGCATAGCGGTGCTCCTACTGTGACAGGAGAGGGCGGGTGCATGCGTGTAAAATCAAGGAATACATACTGTGTCTCGCGACGATTGACCCTTCCTACGCTTGTTAAGCTTCACCGCAATACTTTTGCTAATGCTTCACCGCGTCACAATACTGTACTGAGGCGAAATTAACTTTCAGGAACCAGCATTAAGGAATGCACTGTGCTTTCCGAGCTTCAAAGCCAAAATTATTGCTGACAGCGGAGAAATGAAGAAACACGGCACCGACGGCAAGAAGCTTAATAGCTAACGTCGAAGCAGCTAGGCGTAGCGTTGCCGCAGTGGTGGCTAAGGCTGCCAGCGGATCTGCGTGCGATAGCGCCGGTTCGAGGCGGCAAGGCAATCAAAATGGCAGACGGTGGTGGCTTTGATTAATGCCGTTTCGGACCTGCGTTCATGCAGAACGTCCGGAAAATCGGACGGGAAAGAGTTCTTGCGTCCGAAATTTCAGACGTTCTGATACATTGACTGTATGGGGTACGTGGTGGTGCCGCGAAGCCGTCCAAATTATCGGGAAACCAGAAAGTCGGTCGTTCACTCTACACTGGCAACTCCTCCAGCCAACGACAGGGCGTCAAAGACGATTCGTTACGATGCCTGTCTGTTACTCGAGCCAGCATTACCGCGACTTTCGACCCTTTCAATAAAATTACAGCAAATTTTCCCTGATAGAGGCACAAATTCCCTGAGTTTTTCCAGACCACTAAACATCCCTGAGGATTCCCGGTTTTCCCGGTTGGTAGACACCCTGTTGTTCCTATGTCCTCGTCACTTTCACGCTGCATGCTCCCATACTGGATGTGTTTATTTTGCTTTCAAAGATCCGCTCACCGGGCCACATAACAAATTTTGGTTACACGCCGAAAATTTTTATGTGCCATGTAGGGAACATTCTACACCAAGAATCTTTCCAACTAGGTTTATTATTAGCAAAGACCGAAATATTTAAAATGTCGTTAAACCACGATTGCAGGAGGCAAGCTTCACTGCTAATGTGACACTCCCGCCACTTGCCGCGTCCGGCCTCAGCAAGTCCCACTCCCCTCCCAAATTCCTTCCCCGTGTTTTCCCTTACAGGTGCTGGAGGATCGCATCACGTACACGTCACATTATCCCCCCCCCCTTTTTTTTTCTCGCATTTTTGTTGCACGGCACACTTCTGGTGACGGTCTTGTGCACAAGCCCGCAGGCTGTTGCATTCGTTTCGCTTTGCTCTGTGCACTATCTTGCGAGCTGTGCACACACGAACAACTGCGCTGTTGTTTGGCTGCTTCTGCAAAATAGATCGCTCAGTGTGCACGTTTGGAGAGGCTGGCCCGGCTCCTGCATCCTTACTGCAATACATCGTTTCGTTGTACGACTAAAACCTCCGTCAGGGGCGGTGCCCTTAACTAGTGGTATGTCACTGCCACATGAGCCTCGAGGTAGACACAAGCAGACGAGAGAGCACGATCCCACGCTAGAACACCGTAGAAAAAGCCATAGTTTCTTTTTCTGCATAAGCGACTCCACAACACGGTAACAAGCAGGCGAAACAGAAGTACAGTGAAACCTCGTTATAACGAAACAGGATATAACGAACTAATGGATATAATGAAGAGATCGTGATTCCCCTTGAAATTCCAATAGATGCCCACGTATTGAAAACATCGTTTTAACGAAGCTAAAATTTTCTCGCAGTGGGTACAACGAACCCTTTTTTAGAACACAGATCTTTGGAGCGCGTTTTTGCGTTTCGCGGTGCCGTCGTGCCTCGCCATAACCCGCTCCGTAGCCGAGGCAAAGCCTGCTGCTCTAGCTGCGCGCACTCCTGGTACCATCTCTCGCACAGGGCACGAGCCTTGCTTTTTTTGCTTCTCCTTCAATGCCAAGCATGTGCGGCGGCAATCGGAGCGCCGGCTCGGTGGCGGCTGATGTGCTGCTGCCCAAGCCAAAACGCATAGCCGCCGCCGTTCACTACTGCGTGTACCCCTAGCCCCCTGCTCTCCTCCGTGGCGGCAGCCGCGCGAAAGCATGCGGTGTTGTCCGGTTGCCCAAGCGCCGGCTTGGTATTAGCAGATCACGGTGCACCCTTACCAAGCCGAAACGCAAAGCCACCTTCAGTTGACTTGCTAGCAGCATCAGCGGTGTCAGTCAGTCTCTGCCATCTCTTTGGCGTGCAACGTTCCTATGCGCCTAAGCGCTGCCTCCTGCAACCTCCCGATAATGAAGCAGCTGTGCGAAGCTACTCTCCGTTTGCAGCGGCTGGTGCGAAATGTTCCGCACCAGATGGATTGTCCGAGGCTTACAGATGGTTTATATTATAATTCGTCTGCCTATAGTATAAGCAGTTTATTCCCAGCCAGTTCTTTCTGAGCCGTGAGCGAGACGACCGGTGAAAGTCCTTCGTCTGCCGCTACTGCTAAACGAGCTGCCCGAGCAGAGGCCCAGCGCCGTCACCGCCAGAATACAGAGGTGCGCTACGCCAAACGAGGCACTGGTGCAGCAAGTTTCGCATGTACCCATCAATTTCTCGGACCACAAAGCTACCTTCATGACAATCAAGGACTGGGAGTGGAGTGTTTCTTGAAGTGAAGAATAAAAAGTTGTAACTGTTTATACATGTCTTGCTTGAATTATTTACCTCACTGCTTTATAGAAAAGCCAAAACAGCTGAACAGCTGTTCTCAAATTTCGCATTAGGAAGTAACGTAATCGTCGGCATTTATTTTTTTTTCCACAACAAGCATTTACTGATTATTTTGGTATCCGTCAGGCCGACGTTCGCGTCACCTGTGCGCGTCTCCCGGCCTCCCCTTTCCCGTGGAACTGGTGGACCTGCCCGCTCTTCCGCTGCGTGCGTGGGACGGCGCCGACTGCGGTTCTGTTGTTGCGTGTCTTTGCCTCCATGTGAATCAAGAATACCAGTGTTTCTATCGGTTTGTTCGTGCGAGTTCCCACCGCCAGAAAAGAGATGGACGACAGCAAACGGAAGCGCAAAACGATATGAATTGAGCAGATGGTGCTTTTGCTAAGCCGTCGAGTACAGCGTGAAGAAAAAAAGTGGCGGAAGATTTCGGCATGGCGATGAGCACACTGTCGACGATTTAGAGCAGCAAAGAAGGTGTCACCAATGCTGTCACACGTGGCATAAAAGGCGACAGAAAGAAGCTGCGAGCCTCCGCTTTCGAAGCTGTAGAGAAGGCGGCCTTCAAGTGTTTTTTTGGATGCAAGAGCAAGCAGCACTCCTGTGAGTGGGGCACTGTTGCAGCGCAAAGCGAGTGCATCATGGGGCAGGACGATTTTGTGGCTAGTGTCGGCTGGCTGCAGCGTTTCAAGGAGCGCCACGACATCGTCGGCAGGGCTGTTAGCGGGGAAGCGCTGTCTATCGACCGCAAAGCTGCAGTGGCGTCGGTGGAGACAAATGTTGGACAGCTGATAGAAAAATACAGTGCCAAGGATTTGTTCAATGCGGATGAGACAGCCCTGTTGTGCCAGATGCTACCGCAAAAAAACTTTGGCCCTCAAAGGTGAATGCTGCCAGGACGGTTAGCAGAGAAAGGTTCGTGTAACCGTGTTGCTTTGTGTCAACATGATGGGTCGGAAAAGGTGCCGGCCTTCGCGGTCGGGAAAAGTATGTCACCACGATGCTTAAAAGGCAAGCGAAATCTTCGAGTGAGTTATGTGTCCAACCGTAAGGCTTGGATGATGAGATAAATTTCCGCACAATGGCTGCGAAAGTGGGACAAGCGGCTGGGCAAGCTGAACCGGAAGATACGCCTCGTACTGGAAAACTGCGCGGCCCATCACACTGCCGCTGCGCTCAAAAAACAGAGCTATGCTTCTTGCCGCCAAACTCTTTGATCTTTGTTCGATACGCGTTCTGTGCTGCAACGTCACCAAGTGGCAGTATGCAAAATTTCTGAGAACAGGGCGGAGAGAGCAGCCAATCGGCAAGCGGTGAACTCCCCGGAAGCTTACTTTCCTCGTTTATCGTCTGCTTGCAGACAGTATACTAAAAAACTAAATGTTTCTCGTCTTCCAATGGATGACATCTTTATCCAAATTTTGTCTTCTCAAGCTTAAACACGTTTTCAAATATGTAGTAGTAAGTGCGAATATTACAATTTATAACCATTAGTTTCTCTGCGTCGTCCCTAGGTGGTGTCGCGCACAGCGGGAACAAAGAAAAAAGAAACGACGGGAGCAGTGGTGCACTTTTCAAGAGGCAGCAACAACATTCCAGTGGCTTGCCGGCACCGACGATGGGGTCGACTTTGCCGTACAACCAACGTACTATTTGTTTCGAGAAACGAAAGTGACACCGGAATTCGCTTTCTGCCATTTCTTGAAACGCGTTTCGCAATGCCACCCGCTCTCCTTCCTGCTCGAGCAATGCCAGCGCAAACACCGAAGTTCCCAACGCAAGCGGCATCTTTCTCGAATTAAACTATGGATTGGATTCGAACGTGCTAATCAACTGCCGAAGCCACCGTTTGGATCCAATCTAATCAACCAGACGTGCCATGCGAAGCCGGTCTCGTAACGAGCAATGATCGCTCCATACTTCCCAACTCCCGCCGGGTTCGGCGCCTAGCAGAAGAAATGCTCGGTGGGAGGACGATTGACAGGAGCGTGTCGTCATTTTGACGTCACCAAAAACGCAGCCGCGCCCCACAGCTGGCGACGTCGGTGCGGAGTACGCCGATTGCGCGCGCGCGCCGGTAACCGAACGAACGTGCCGAACAACCATCTCCGATCGCACCCCAGTTGTGCAACCCCTCGTCCAAGGAGTTATCATGAACTTTAAGTCGGGCTACTGCAAGCGCGTGATTGAACGGATTCTGCGCAATATGAGCATGAAGCGTGAGTCCGCCATCGACTTGTCCATGGCGATCGAGATGCTACAGGCTGCTTGGATGGCTGTACCAGCAAGTACGATCGCCAATTGCTTCTGGCGTGCCTCATTTGGCGTTAGTAGCGGTGGTTACAGCGAATATCGATGCCGCCGCCAATGAGGGTGCCGCAGGTGACTAAGCCCTAGCGTCGTGGGACACTGTCCTTGACGCCAGTGTTGTGCATGACTGCGACACCTTCTGCATGTACGCCAGTGCCAATGCTGACGCGGTGACGGGGGTGGCTAATGACGACAGCGACAAATGTGTAGACGACAGCGCGGAGCCTAATATTGGCAAACCCAACATATTGACGCCCGCACAAGCGCTAGATGCGGCAGACCTGCTGCGCCGCTTCTTTGGCACTCTCGATGATGGCGAGGACGGACTCGAAACAGCGGCTGCAGCTGAGAAAGGCATCATTCGCCTGAAGAAGACGCGGCAAAAAATCTTTCACGGACCTCCTTCTGCGAAGTGAGCAGCCAGCTGGTGTGCTGTTGATCAATCAGTGATGAGCCGTTTGGGGTGAATAAAGGAGGAATTCCTTGCTGTCTTTCTATTGCTTGTTTTTTTCTGTGCGACGGCCGTTTTCTTTTTCGCGTGGCGGGCTGCTGTGAGATTTGGTAGCGAGTACATCCTCTCTTCCTTGCTAATTGTGGATAGAAATGGACAGTGGCTATAACGAACTAATGGTTATAACGAAGTAATTACGACTCCTCCCTACAACTTCGTTATATTGAGGTTTTACTGTATATCTTTCTTTCTGCAGTGGGAAGTAAAACAAAAACACGCAGACGTTTTGTTCATATGTTTTATTATTTCTCTAAACACTAATTTGTCTATTCAGGAAACAGATCAAACAAATAACTGATGTTGCTACTGTGAGTGACGTCGACTCTTCGGCTGGGAGTACAGCGCCCACGAGAAGGGCGCACAGGGCATTTTGGCTGGAAATTCTCAGCCGCTGCTGCTGCTGTGGCGTAGCAATAGTCGCCAGACACTGTTAGCGTACACTGTGAGCTCAAAATGGCCAGACCTGGTGAGGGGCCCTCCTTTAAGCTCTTTTTAAAAAAATGTTTGGTGGAACTGGTACACTTAATAAATGCCATATAATTATATGGAGAACACACATGAAACAATTTATTTTAATGTAGGAGAAAGTTGGCTTCACTGCATTCAATGATGATTCAGGCGACAATAAACGAAGTGCAGCGAATGTGCCCTGCGAATGTTGAGAGACGCACACAGGTGCCACCTCGTGCAGGGAAGCATCCCACAAGACACACGGGGTGTACACACGGAGCACATTATGTTTGTGCTTCGGACACTTTATCTCATCTTTGTCCAGTTGTTGCAGCACAAAAATCTGTACGCTTACATGGCACTTTTTCAATGCATCTTGTAAAGTGCCATGGGCCACACAGCATGCCAAGAGATTTCCCTGATTTGTATACCTCTCGTGTCCAACATTTCCAGCTACCAACACACACAATAAATGTGCGCAAGATTTTTAAATGTGTGGCAGACTGTTTACATTGATTTGGGTTTACTGCATATGTAGCAAGATGTCTAGCAAGAATCAGAGCTGAAATAGAGAAGAACAGTAACATTGCTGTTTCTTCTTAAGTCTAAGATGACTTCCTCCTGTTTGAGAGTCTTCACTTACTGCCCATATTTGAAACTTTCTCTAGGAAAATTCCAGTTACTACCCATGGTACCCAACAAGCAATTCTTTTTGGTTGCCAACTTCAAAAATGTAAAGGTAAGTGGCTGAGCTTTACATACAGCAAACACTCATTATAATGAAGTGAAGGAGGAGAAGAAATTCAATATAAGCAGTAATTTGATAAATGCAACTACTCCATAAAATTTAAGAAGGTAGAGCTGAAATAGCACACTTCTGCAGAATTCTAATATGGGGGTCACATGATGCATTTTCGATAGTGATTAGGCTGATTGAAGATAGTGCACAGAACAGAGGAAGTAGTGCCTCTTGGTTCGGGTGACCTTCGGCACACGGAAGGCTGCACGAGGTAACATTTGCCTGCTTTATGGCGCAGCAGAGAAGACACAAATGCACAGGCAGAATGCGATGGCTGCTGATTGAGGGGGGTCACTTGCTCGCTCACTCGGTCGGTGCTGACACCACCACCGAGTGCCCACCTGCGTCTTGCTGCCAATTTGTTCCTAGCGTGGCGACTTATCGGTATGCTTCGAGTAATCCAGTTAAATATGCATGCGCTTGGGTCGAGAATGGGTGAAATTTCGAATAAAGTTATAGTTAGAGTAAAGTAATTTCGTTATAACAACAGTTCACTCTATTTATGGTTAACTTGGTCTCCAATTCCCAAAAGCATCTTTTCTCCCATCACTTAATGTGATTCTTTGCAATTGCGAAATTGCCCTTGTGCCTATAAATGCCTTATTAGAGCCGGCTCTTTGTAGATGTGCACTTATGAAAGGTTGACATCTTCTTACACTTTCTTATAACCTATCTGTTTCAGTTGCAAGATTCTGTCTCATAGTTTCTGTATTTGATTTTCCTAGCTTTTCCTGCAATGAGGCTGGCTCTTCAGTGCAATGGGAACCTGTGACAGTATTACTGAACCATCATTTTTGGGGATACAATCACTTTTGTGAAATTTTGCATTACTCGACACTGTAAGCATTGGCACATACACCCAACAGTGTTGCAAGCATTCTACCAAACTCGCGTTATATGCCAAGTACCTGTAGATGCCACCATGTCCGGGACCGAGACACGCAAAATTTAACAAGAGTGATTGTACTTGCAAAACTTACTGCTTGAGAATACCACCCCTGCTAGAAATCGTGCTGTCAGCTTGTTTAGAAATCTTCCCCGTGTGCTGGGTGCTTATGCTTTCCAACACCAGGGTGCAGCACAAACACTACAGAAGAGATTATTACCACTGGATCCATTACAGGCTAGGTAGCGGTGCAAGGTATATAGAGAAGTTTTGAGTAAAAGAAGAAACGATTAGGGAGACGTATACAAAAATCCTAGAATGAAACACAGCATAGCAAGCCTCATTAACAAAAGCAGGCTAGGAGAACTATTTGTCACTGCCCTGTTTCAAAGGGGATGCCAATGAAATATCATCATCATCATGCCAACAAGTTTCATTGGGGGTAGCCCCCACACATTAGGACAATGCTGAGTCAAAACTGAGAGCTGGGTGACTTGGTGTGGTTCCACCTTAAAAAAAATAATACTAATAATAAAAAAACAGCGCAAAAAACATGTGCACGAGCACAGAAATGACAAACACATGCGCTGACTCTCAACTAACATTTTATTTGCAACGAAACAGAATAATTACAAAATCACACAGAAAGGAGAACAGAAATCGTCTCACGTGTGCACGGAAACAAAGAAGCAAAAACATGGCCAATCCATGGCTGGCCACTCAAGGGCTGATTGGCGCTGTCGTAGGTATGACACTTCTGCCTGTGACAAAGCTATCAAAGGTTGGCTGGTACATCTGTCACCTTCCAAAGACTAGTAAAAAGCTTCCATTATTTCTCGTTTTCTTAGCATTATGCTGGTAAAATTCTCAGTTTTATCAAAAATGGGTTTACAGCCCCTTGTGCAGCAGTGAACCGCCAAGTGTGCACATGTGATATCCTTTACGTGGAGGTCATGCACCTGGATCCAGGTGTGTGAACATCAACTAGCTTGCCCTCTGTAAACCTTTTTACAGCAGCATGGCATTCTATAGACAACTTTTGTTTTACGATCCACATACTTCTTACAGTAAAGCAATGAACATGGCTTGTTCGTGGACGTTCATGATTGTATTGTGCTTAGGGTTACACTGACAAACCTAAGAAACAAGACTCGGACGTGCGTGGCACCACGTACGTCCCGATACTAAGACGTCTGATACTAATGATAGCCTGAAGGAAATTCGCTGCACTGTTAGATACCGAGGCAAGCGCTTCTTTATTTGGTGTGTGGGGTTCTCATCCTTAGTCTTGGGACAAAGGAACGACAACACAGTAGTGCAAACAATCAGAAGGGCATTTATTGCACCTTTCATAGATCAATGCCTGCTAGCCAAGTTGCTATCCACAAAACGTGCCGATGGGAGCGCGACAAATCTGGAAGTCCGACTCACCGCGACCGGATAACGAGCGAACATGTTCGCCCCATGCTGGATCCCAACGCCTGGTCGTTCGCGTGTACGGTCATGCGAACGGTGGTACGTTCGAAGGCGGCCACGTGAGACAGTCTCGCAGAAGCATGGATCGGCGCACGTGCGGCACATCCGAGCTGCTTGCCATCCCGCCGCCAAAGAGGAGGAGCCTTCCTTTCCCGTGCCGAAGTAACCCCGCCGGAGGCGGCGTTAGCAGCGCAACACTCGCGCCATCTCTCGTACTGCGCCTCAACCAGACCGACTGCCGCGGGCATCACGCGGCGAAGCCGTATTGCAGGAAAAGGGAGCTATGCGGGAAAAACATATCAGGGGACGCGTGAGAGTCACGCATCCCCACAGGTGACAAGGTGTTGTATCATCTCCACGAGAACAATATCCACTTGAGAGATAATGCCACCAGCTTCCGACTTGCTTCGGGCATAGCACAATCGAGCAGTGCAGCTAGTCATCTGTTGAGAAAAATGCATAAGGCGACAACGCCTCGTACATCTCCCCTGTCTATCAGTGCCTGTTATTTTGGGTCGAGACTTTCTCGCCAAGTGGGGCATTGTGATAGACATCGGTAGCGGAGGTTACCGGGAGAATGGAACAGGTGCTTTAAAGCTTAAAGCGGAGATTCTCCGGGTGCAGCGCGAGCGGACCACACCTGGCAACAGCCAAGCGAGCTTCCCGTAACCGGCGAAGGCGAGGTGAGTAACAGAGAGACGGCAGCAGAACAGTGTGCCACAGTTTTGCGAGGGGTAGCGCACCTACATTTGTCAGAGGTCAACAACATGCCAGAAAGAGAAATGGCACAACTTTCATCACTGTTGTAAGAATATGACGCAATTTTCACGGACCCTCTGGGCCGCACTATGCTGGTCAGGCACAGGATAGACACGGGTGATGCTGCCCCATGGAAATGTGATCCTCGGCTGATTAGCTTGACTAAGCGGAAAACACTTGACAGCGCCTTAGACGAACTCATCCGACACAGGCACTGTGGAAAGGTCGAACAGCCCATGGCACTCTCCAGTTGTTCTAGTCGCGAAGAAGGACGATACTTATAGCCTTTGTGTAGACCACGCAGGCTGAATGAAGTTACGAAGTCGGCCTTAGTGGTCGTCCCGTGTTCCTGCTTCGTCCTTGTGTCATTTTTTGCGCTATGTATCCCAGTTTACGATTGAACTTAGCGGTCGTCCCATGTTCCTGCTTCATCCTTGTGTCATTTTTTGCGCTATGTATCCCAGTTTACGAAGAAGGATGCGTACCCTCTATCCTCCTTTTCCTCTTTAGTGTCTAACCTAGGCAGGGCGAAGTACTTTACAACGCTCGATGCTAGTCATGGATAATTTCAGGTCGAAATGGACAAGCGTGACAAAGAGGAAACGGTTTTCACTTGTTACCGGGGGTTCTTTCAATTTAAGAGAACATCTTTTGGTTTGGTCGGAGCTCCCACTACTTATCAGAGGTTGATGGACCGAGTGCTAGGAGACGCAAAGTGGCAACATGCTCTGAACGACAACATATCTGAACGACATAGTGGTTTATAGGACTATAACGACATAGAGGAGCACTTGTGCCACTTGAGGGACCGGAACAAAGCTCAGATAGTTGCGAGCAGAATAACGCCATTAGGATTCACGCTCTTAGGATTCACAACAGCCACATTCTGCCGAGTGAGGATAAGCTCGAGGCTATACTGAGGTAACCGTCGCCGAAAGATATCGGCGAACTGAGACGCTTTCTGGGATTGGTGAGCTTTTACCACCAATTCATTTCAGACTGTATGGCAGTGCAAGCACCTTTGACGAAGCACTTCAGGAATGATGAGAGCTGGACTTCGGGTCAAGAGCAGGAGGCGGCACCGCGTGGCCTCACGAAGGTGCTCGCTGACACGGTCGAGTTGCTGCTGCCCGACTTGAATAGGGAGTTTGTGACTCAAACAGACACAGGCGACCTGGGTTTAGGTGAAATTTTGCTTCAGTAGCACGGAGGCACTCTCCGACCGGTTGCATTCGCGAGCCTTCGCTGTAGCTGGCCAGAAAGGAACTACCGTATTTACTCGCATAATGACCGCACTCGCGTAATGATAGCACCCGTAAATTTTGTCGTCAAAATTCAATATTTTTTTATTTCCCGTGTAATGATCGCACCCCGAACTTGCCGAAGTGATATGTTGTGTGCCAAGTCTAGCTAATAATGATTGCACTTATCACAGACCGTGACAAGGAACAAGAATGGTGGCGGCAAATGCTACACAGTGAATCACTCTCTGACCAATTACGGGCAGTCCAGAAGGCCCGCGATGTGGCTGAAGGGCTCGGCCTGACAGTCCCAACGTGGGAGCGGCCCGCGTCAACGTATGGTTGACCTTCAGGACCCAATAAAGTTCTCCATACCATACCATACCATACCATCTGTCGAATGCTACGCGAACGTCTCTTCAAGACAAACCAAGCGGTCTGCACACACCAAACATTCTTAAGCACCATTTCATTCTTTTCATCACTTCCATGACAAAAGAAAAGCTGCAACCAAACTTTCCTTTATTATGTGTAGGCTTTATAATGGTTGTGGTAAACAACAACAAAAAAGTCGCCTTCGGGTTCTTCTCGTCTGCACTCATGGGCACGCAACAAACTGCGAGCAGCAATGATAGCAGCCATGTTCACACTGATACGTTAGAAGTGTACCCTATTCATATGCCGACGCTTGTAACACAGCTAAGATATTCGCCCACCCTTAGCGGAAACATGCCGTATTAGGATAGAAGTGAAGACAAATGCCGCAGTTTCCTCAGCATGCCCGCCATATTTTTCTGTCACTGGCCGCTAAGCGCGCCCATCCGTTTCTGTCCCCTCAAAGTGGACATGGCTAAGTTGTTGCCGCAAACTTGCCGATATTAACGATATTATTCATTACTGATACGGAAGAAACCGTTTCAATGCATGTAATGTACTCGCGAGAAGAAGAAAAAAAAAACTCGTACGGCGCCTTCGGCTTGCTCTGCTGGCTGCCACTTTTGTTGTGGTGTCCCGCACTACATACAGCGGCAGCCGTCTAGTTGTTGACTGTTGTCATCCTGCAACAAACGCGGGATGCAAAAAAAATTTTGTGGGAAATTTAATCTATGTAATGATCACACCTATGAATCTGCATCAATTTTCTTTTTCAGAAAAGTGCGATCATTATGCAAGTAAATACAGTACTTGGTGACAGAGGTGTGCTTCGCGATCGTTTTCGCTCTGTGGAAGTTCAACTATTACGTCGTTGGAGTGGCATTCAAGATAGAGATGGACCACATGGCTCTCACTCAGTTGAGGCGCTTGAGCGAGACAAGTGGCTGCCTGGGGCGTTGGGCACTGCTGCTGCAGCGTTAAAGACTGCACTGTGCGCTACTGCAAAGGAAAAAGCAATGCCACAGCTGACGCACTTTTGCGAGGCCAGTGCGAGCGCAAGTAAGGGAGAAACCCTAGCCATAGCCCGAGTATGGAACGCGGAACAACCGTCGATCCTGGGCGAGAGTGTGAACGACGTAGATGTTGCCATTTCCGCAGGAGTTGTCTTCAGTAGAGAGGAGTTGTTTGAGGCTCAGCAGAAAGAGCAGGTTTGTCAAAAAGTGCTCGACGAGCTCCGGGAGCCAGGGGGCGCAGCCACCGCACACGTGGAGGCAGCTGGTGGAGGCAACTGTTCCCGGTGCGGAGCACTCGGGAACAGTTGGTAATGCTGTGACCGCACCGGATTATTATCTGCTGAATTCTGATGGCATCTTTGAGGTATATTCCCACTGAGGATGACACAAGTGAGGCGTTTAAGGTGGTGATACTGCACGCATTGAGAGAAGCACTGCTACGCTACTTTCAGGACTCGTGCATCGCTGGGCACGCAAGAGGTCCTAGGACTTACGTTAAGTTGTCGCCTCGCTACCTGGCCAGGCATGAAACAGGACGTGATGCGCTATGCCCGCTCGTGTCATGTGTGCCAAAGTGTGAAGCCCAACCTGGCTTCATGCAGCCTATCGACAGCCAGACTCCCTGGCAAATCGCAGCATGTGATGTCATGGGGCCGTATCACACCACACCGAATAGGAACAAATTCTTGCTGGTAGTCACGGATCACTTCAGTGAATGGGTAGACCTTTTCCCCTTGAAAAAACTGACGGCACAAGTGATCATGGATAAGTTGATGGAGGTTCTCCCCAGGTTTGGCTTCCCGGAGCAGTTGATAACCAGGGTGTCCACCAAGTTGACATTTCCAAATTCCCTGAGTTTCCCAGGTTTTCCCTGAGTGCCTTTGCACATTTCCCTGAGTGATGCAGAACTATGTTTTATGTCAAGACGGGCTGCAACCATATCGCCTGATGCTGTCACTCTCTAGTAAGCACATGAAAAAAATAAAAAAGCAACTTAATCCAATTTGAATACGAAGGAGTAGTGTTTATGTTATTCAAGAAGAGAATAGAAGGCAGGGGTTAGTAAAATGCACAGCAAATAAAGTGTCTTCGGAAAAAAATTGCTAATGAAGTCGGACATTCACAAATACGATTAAAAGGAGATGCACATAGAAGCAAATATATTCAAATATGAGCTATTTCTATCAACTGATAGCAAGCTCAGTGGTATGAGGCCCGAACTCTGTCACAATTGACATTCTCTTTCAACAGCCCGTAAGTCAACCTCAACTGTCCTGACACACTCTCAGCCCACGCACGACGCCTGAGGGTTGTGTTTCACTGCTTTAAAGAGTTTATTTTGGTTTGGATGAGGGACACCTGCATCTCGGCATCAGCCAAAATTTTGTTTTTTGAGCTCAAGCTTCTTCAAAACGGCGGCAGCAAGCTTCCTTTCCCATTTATTCCTCAATGCATACATCATTTCTGTTCTTGTCCTCCTTCTGCCACTCGTCCGCCTCAAGGACCATTTGAAGCATCTTGGTCAGTTGCAGTCTACGACCGATGTTTAGAACTCCCTAGGGGTCGGAAAAACGTTCGAAAAATCGGCCAGTTTGAAAAAAAAAGGAAATGCGTGTCATTTACTGCCCTTAGGGACTCAAACAGCGACAGGGACGTTCGAAAACGCTCTGAAGGCCTGTCGATACACATATTAGGCATATCGGCGCTCGTACTGTGACAGGAAATACCGGGTGCACGTGTGTATAATTAAGGAATGCATACTGTGTTCCGTGGCAATTGCCCCTTCCCACGCTTGTTATGCTTCACTGCAATACTTTTGCGTATGCTTCATCATGTAACATTTCTGTACAGAGGCCAAGCTGTCTTTCGGGAACCGGCATTATAACGCACCGTGTTTTCTAAGTTCCTAAGCCAATCGCGAGGACCACAAATGCGGAGTCCATGCCATTGCTGAAAGCAGCGAATTCTTTCAATAAAAAACTCGGCACCCAACGGCAAGAAGCTTCATAGCGAACGTCGAAGCAGCTAGGCCTAGCGTTGCCACAGTGGTGGCAACTGCTGACAGCGGATCTGTGTGCGAGTGCCGGTTCGAGGTGGCGAAGTAATCAAAACGGCAGCGGTGGTGCCTTTGATTATTGCCGTTTCGGACCTGCAGTCACGGCAAAACGTCCGGAAAATCGGACGGCGAAGAGTTCTTGCGTCCGAAATTTCACACGTTCTGATACGTTGACTCTATGGGCTACGTGGCGGTGGCGAGAAGCCGTCCAAATTATCGGGAATCCGGAAAGTCGGTCATTGATTGCACACTGGCAACTCCTCCAGCCGACGACAGCGCGTCAAAGACGATTCATTACGACTCCTGTTTGTTGCTCGAGCCTGCATTACCGCGACTGTCGACCCTTTCAATATATTGCCGCTAATTTTCCCTGATAGAGGCCCAAATTCCCTGAGTTTTCCCTGACTTTTTCCAGACTACTCAAAATACCTGAGAATTCCCGGTTTTCCCGGTTGGTAGACACCCTGATAACAGACAATGCGTCCTACTTCACTGCGAAGGTTTTCGTTGACTCGTGTGCTGCACTTGGCATTAAGCACAAGAAAAACGACAACTTACCACGTTCAGTCGAACCCCACTGAACGGTTCAATCGCAACATTAAGCACCTCTTGTCGCATTCTCTGAGAGACATAAGGACTGGGATACCTACCTTCCAGAGATCGGGTTTGCATTGCGATCGACAGCGAACCGTTTGACTGGGTATGCACCTTCTTCTCTCAACCTGGGGAAAGAGCTGCCAAATCCGATGGATAGAGTTCTCGCGGATCGCAGCGAAATGCCAGTCATACTGGCAGCACAAGCTGAATGACTATGCACCTACGTGATAAGATGACGGAAGCTTGTGGGGATGCGCGACTCTCACGCATCCTCTGATATGTTGTTTTCCCGGATAGGTCTCATCTCCTGTAACCCAGCTTCCCCGCTTGGCTCGGTGCTAGCGGCAGTCGGTCTGGTTGAAACGCTTTGCCAAAGAGCATGGGTGAGAACCCCACAAGCTTTACACAAAGCGCACCGTAATGCTAGAGCCCAACAGAAGGCACAGTACGACCGCTCGCATCGGAACGTACGCTACAAAGTGGGCGATCTGGTGCATCGACGCCAGCACGTTCTGAGCAATTCTAGCTAACAGTTCGCTGCTTCGCTGGCGCCAAAGTGGACTGGGCCGTATCAAGTGCGAGAGAAGGTTTACTCGCTTGTTTGCCGACTCGGGAACAGAAAAGGAAAGCCGATCAGCAGTCCGGTACACGTGTACGACCTTTAACACTACGTGCCACGTGATGAGCAGTGGGAGGAAGATCAGACCTTTCCTCAACTGCAGTTGGTGAGAGAGCACAGTCAGAACCGAACGACAAGCCCACAGCCATGCTACAACTTGTGTAGCAGGAGGAGACCATCCGGCACTGCCGGTCCCATTTGATCTTTCTGGCGGAGTGCAAGGTGTTACATGCAATGCGAGTGTTAACCTTATCTGTACCGACTTGAACCGCGCAGATGGAGCACGACGCCCACTCTAAGCACCGACGAGAGGACTCGGCGGCAGGACAACCTTGATTTGAGAAGTCCCCACGACGACCCTCGACCCACCAGGGGCGTCGCCAGGCCCACCTCGGACTTGCGGGCATCCGGGGTCAAGGCCGGCCCATCAGACACCACGCTGCCATTTTCCCGCCGACCCACCGCCTCACCGCCTGGCCTCTCTGTCCGAGGCTCAGTCAAATCTCACCAAGGGAGCTCAGCGCGACGACCCCCAGGCAACCAGGCCACGGTACCCGGAACATACCAACATGGACCTCCCAGGATGGCGTCAATCCGCCAGCTGCTTATATCTTGTACCGACCTTGGTGCCAGCAGGAGAGGGCCCGAATCGGACGCTTCCGGAACAGCTGTTCCAGGGCCGAAGCACTCCCTAGCAGAGCAGCCAGCAATGAACAGGACGGCCGGCATAACTCCTGAGGATGCGGCCGCGATGACCGACAACGACAGTGGGAAGGCGGCATCGGAGACGGCGGCGGCAACACCCCCAGACGCGGCACTGCAGCCGGAGGAGCCCCAAGAGACGGATATGGAGGCCGGCTTTTGGGCCATCCTAGAGGAATAAACATGCGTCCAGGTCTTCAACGTCCGAGGGCCTTCTTAAAGGGAGGAGGATGTGGGGAGCACCCGCTCCCATTATCTCTCACGTACTCACGTCGTTCCGCTCGCACATGGTGGACGCGTCAAGCAGGTATAGACACGGGAGAGAGGTACTACGCCCGTTCTCCGTCGCGCTAATGACGTGTGTACCCCTTTCCCCTCCACCTGGTTCGCGGAAAAAGGAGGGGTAACTGGCGGGCGAGGAGCACGTTCCCCTCGCAAAAGGCAAAAAGGTCTAAAAGCGTGCCACCAGAGGATACCCTCTCTCTCTGACGCCTGACCTGCCGGACTGGATCACCTGCCGCAACCTGTGAGTGACCTCGTTTGCCTGACTGTCCCAGGCAATGAGGCAAGCCTATTTATTACTTATTACAGAGGGGCTTCCCTCTGCCAGTGTTCTTTATTGCTTGTAGCAATAAACGTTGTTCCAGTTGACGCCGCTGGTTGCCTTATTCGTTCGAACCCGGCGTAGCTGCGATTCCGGCTCTACGGGTTGGGGAGTACCCCGGAACAACTGCGTGGGGCTAGATCCAGAGCTCGCCTTCAGCGCTAGCCACACGCAGAGCAGAACCCCAACACGTGATAACACCGGTGGAAACCCTGCTTCTTTTAGTCTGAATACTTGATTCTCCAAACTATGTTGCATCCTGTGGTGGTGTCATGAGCCAATCAAGGAAGAAAGAAAGAAAAAAAGCAGAAGATAAGAAGAAAACAAGAAGACGCAAGAAGGAAAAAACATGTGAAGCGGAAAAAAAAATTTTTTTGTTAAAGTTGCGTTTGGCCGATGTGTCTATCGGAAGAGATGACGTGGACAGTTTGCTGTTTCTTCGAAATTGGAGCCACAAAGAACAAGGACAATTTGTCCACGAAAGTTAATGGCTCCATTTGACGATAAGAGAGATGACCTTGATGCTTATCTGCATCGTTTTGAAAAAATTGCTTTGGGACAAGGCTGGGAGCGATCCGAGTGGGCGACAGCGCTTAGTTTGTGTTTAGTTGGAGAAGCGCTGAACGTGTTCGGAAGAATGCCAGCATCTGAGTCAATGGACTACGACAAAGTCAAGAAAGCATAACTGCAGAGAATCAGGTTAACTGCAGAAGGATTTCGCGAGAAATTCCGGAATAGTAAACCAGAATAATCAGAGACTGGTAAACAGTTTGCTTGCCATTTGACAAATTATTTTGATAGACGGATGGAAATGACAAACACAGAGAAGACGTATGAAGGAGTCAGGGAGCGAACTGTGATTGAGCAGTTCTTGACTTGTTGTAGCACAAAACTCAATGTTTTTCTTAAAACACTTTCACTAAAACGTCTAAATGACTTTGCTGAATCTGCTTACCAATTCCCGGAAGCGCTAGGCTGGAGGAATTTAGGTAAGAACGAAGAAGAAAATCATAAAAGAGACAATGGCGTAATCCAAGTTGGGCAAGGTGCGGTACCTAAGGTACTCTGATGTTTCTTGTGCAACCGCGTCGGTCATCGTGCAGTAGATTGTCGTGTAGGAGGGAATCGACCACAGCCGCATATAATTTGTTAGCACTGCAAGAGACGAGGACACTGCACAGAAGACTGCTGACTACAGAATTGAGAAAAAGCAGCAGGCGTGGTGTCCCTAAATGGTGGAAAGGCAGCATCACCGCAAGGATCAACCAAGGATACCCAGGATACACATGCTGCATCGAAACCCATGGTCTCGGACAACAAGGACGCTTTCGAGAAGATGAGACTATCACTGGGTCTTCCTGTAGTTGACGGAGAGATCAACGGAATACGAGTCTCGGTTCTTCGAGATAGTGGAACCAACACAGCCTTGGTGAGACTGAGTTTGGTTCAGGAGCAAGAACTAACAGGAGAAACAGCGCCGGTTATCATGGTCGACAGCACGGTTAGGCATTTACCTGAGGCCAGAATTCAAGTTTCTACTCCCTACTACTCCGGATGGCTGGTAGTGAAGTGCATAGAAAAGCCGCTATATGATTTAATATTGGGCAATCTACCAGGGTTAAGAAGCGTGGATGACCCTGATATCAAGTGGAAGAGCAGCTGCACCGACATGGGAAAAGCGAAAGAAAAAATTAAGACAAAAAATGGCGACACAAAAAATTAAGACTACGGAGGATAGTCCAGCAGAAAATTGGTCTCTCTTTAACGAAAAAGTTGCCTACTTGATCAACCATTACAGTCCTAAAAAATGCATTGTTTCTTCTTCCAAAGCTCCTTGAATTAACGCCCATCAGAAGTGCCTGTTAAATAAAAAAAAAAAGAGGTTATTCTGCCGATCGAACATGGCGATGACGCCCAAACGATGGCACGCGTACAACTGCACTGATCACGAGTACAAAAATGTCACTGCGCAGGCAAGAGACCTGTTCCGCAATTGTACCTTGCCTTTTCTTATTAAAGATAACCCTTGGCAGTTTTGGAATGTAGTTAGTGGCAGCAAAACTAACACGATTCACTTGCTCGACAGCAATGACGATGCTGTTCCTAATCATGACTGCTGCGATGTGCTAAACGATGTTTTTGCTTCTTGCTTTTGTGGTTTAACAGCCTTCTCATTGCCAACAATCGCCGACTCTGCTTTTGTTCACTTTTCTTCCTGTGTATTTCATTTCTGTAGATTCACCTAGGGTGTGCCGTCTGATAGAAAATGTAAAGTTGTCTAGCTCTACAGGTATTCACAACATAAATTCAAAGTTCTTGAAAAATACAAAAGTTTACTGTTTTGTTATACTTGCTGAACTCTATTCGCAAGTCTTTACAGACTTCTATTTTGCCAGATGATTGGAAGGTGGGTAAGGTGGTTCCACTTTACAAATCAGGTAACACCCATTCTCCCCTAAACTGCAGGCCAATATCTTTAACTAGTGTACCCTGTAAACTTCTCGAACACATCATTTATTCAAACTTGGTATGTTTCCTTGAATCAAATATGTTTTTTTCTCCTTGTCAACACGTTCAGGAAGCACTTCTCTTGTGAAAGGCAGTTACTGTCTTTTACTAACAAACTTTTTGGAGCTTTTGACAAAAATTTGATAACCGATTGCATTTTTTTAGATTATGCTAAAGCCTTTGACACTGTATCGCTTAAGCTCCTCCTCCGAAACATGAGCAAGCTCAATACAGATCCTTATATCCTAGACTGGATTTAATGCTTTCTGACTAACTGCTTACAGTATGTTCACGCTAATAATTATGACTCTCCTGCCGTTCTTGTTACTTCAGGCATACCACAAGGATCGGTTTTGGACCCATTACCATTTCTTCTGTATATTAATGACTTAGCTGTCGGTATTAACTCCAAGATTAAACTCTTTGCTGATGACTGTGTGCTTTATCTTGTAATTAATAACCAACAGGACGTTTCTATTTTGCAATTCGACATTGACGCTATTTTTAACTGATGCGACAAGTGGCTTATGAAGCTAAATACTTCAATATGTAAGGTCATAAGAGTAATAGATCACAATAAATTACAACTTTGCTTAAACCCTTAATAACTCTGCTTTCACCCCCGTTACTAGTTACCGCTATCTTGACGTACATATAACTCCCACCCTCTCTTGGATTATACACGCTGAACATGTAATTAATTAACAAAGGTAATAATATGCTCGGATTTCTATGGCGAAATATTTCCTCCGTTCCCTCCAATTTAAAGATTAAACTACACACAACTCTACTTAGATCAAAATTACAATATGCTTGCTTTATTTGTGACACATCTAGCTTCGCATTAATCACGACCCTTGAATCCGTTCAGAACTGCACTGCCCGATATGTGCTCTCTAATTACTCTCGCTATGTCAGCGTCTTTTCACTGAAAGCTAATTTAGGTCTACCGACACTTAGGTCACGCCGCAAGTGCTTTCGCTTAAACCTTTATCACAAAATTTTTTACAATAACCCAACACTTAAACACGATCTTTTCCTTCCTCCAGATTATGTGTCCTCACGAATCGATCATAAGCTCAAGGTTGAAATTCCTTTACTTCGCAATAACACTTGCCATGCCTCTTTTCTGCCACAAACAAGCAGTGACCAGAACCATCTTCCCACCTCCATCGCTGCAATCGAAGACCCTGCCGCCTTTAAAGTTGAGATTAACAATTTATTGTTGGAACATTCCTCTCTGTAATAGCCTTGGGTTCCGAGAGCATGAAAATATATAAATAAACAAAAGGGTTAACAACCAGGTCAACCATGTTCTATTGAATTGTTCTGTCCACCCCCCATAAGCCAAAAACAATACAATTACTAAAGAATGATTACTCTCCAAATAGAGTAAACTGTCGCTGTAATGAAATACAGTAGACTCCCTTTAAGACGAACTCCAAGGGATCATGAAAAGTGTTTGTCTTATCAGAAGTTCGTCTAATCAGGAGTGCTTCTAAAAATTATGCTTGAGCATGCAGTGTGTGCCCAAATACCTCGTATATGAGAACAAATGAATGAAATGGCCTTTCAGGGAAAAAATAACTGTAATATAAGCCTATTGCACTACTAGTGGTATACTACAAAGGCATCAGGCACTGTTGACGGTTACCCTGTCTGTTATATTTTTTTTGGTGCCTGTCGAGAAAATCGCTTGGCTGCTACAAATGCAGACATCTCACTTAATTTCGTAAGATATTCCTCAGTGCCCTCGCATTGTTAGAAAAACTGCACTAAACTATCCAGGCAAGCGTCAGCTGCATTGCAGGTCACTTGTGCAGATCAGGCACAACATCCATGCTGTCATCGTCAGCAGCAGTTTCTGATGGCATCTCGAGCACTTCTTCAATGAAAGCTTCCAGTGTGTCAGCCCTACATGTTTGCACACCTTCATCAATGCTGACATATGCACTCATGTCAATGGAAACATCCTTACTGCTCAGCGTAGAAACAATGCTGCTCTCCTCCAAGTTCACAGTAGAGTCCTCACTCATAGTATCGCAGTCATTCTGCGCTGAGCTGTCACTAGGCACCATAAACCCTGCACGGTGGAAGGCATTGGCAATGGTCACTTCAGTACCTGCCCCCAGGTACTTGTTAGTAAGTGGACAGCACTTAACAGGTTCACTGTGTACTCTTTACCGATCTCCATGCAAATTAGCATCCTCTGCAACAGAGAGCGACGATAGTGCCTCTTCAAGCTGCTGATTACTCCCTGGTCCATGGGCTGTAGCTTCGCAGTTGTATTTGCTGGTAGAAACTCCAGATGGATGGCAGAAAGTCCGGCGACGTGACCGTGCCCGGGACAGTTATCAACAACAAAGAGAACTTTTCTCTTCTCTCTCTGGAAGCGATGATCCATCTCCTGAAGCCACTGCTCGAAAAGCGCTTGCTTCATCCACACTTTCGTATTAGCCATGTACGTGACCGGGAGCGTGTCTATGCTTTTAAAGCAGCATGGTGCTTTAGACTTCCCAATCACCAGCAACCTTAGTTTGTCAGTCTCAGTCATATTTGCGCCCACGAAGACCGTTACCCGAAGCTTTCTGTGCTTGCCCGCCACGCAGTTATCACCAGCTAATGTGAGCGTTTTGTTTGGAAGCAGCTGGTAGAAAAGGGCAGTTTCATCCACGTTGTATATATCTTGAGGGTCATATTCTTCTATGAGGTGATTCAGTTTGTTCTGCTTCCAATTGCTGCAGGCCGTTTTGTCCACTGCAGCGGCCTCATCTACAAAGCAACAAAAGGCCAGTCCATGCCTTCTGCGGAAACGGTAGAGCCACCCATCGCTGCATGCAAACTCCACATTCAGCCAAAGTGCAATTTCTTCAGCTTTCGCTTTCAATATGACTCCATTCACTGGCAAATTCGCACCGTGCGCTCTCTTTACCCAAGCAAGAAGAATGTCTTCTAGGTCTTTGTGCATAGCTGTGCGCATCCTTTTACGCTTTGGCGCAAATTCACCATCTTGCAGAGCACTGGTAATCCGCGCTTCGTCTTTCACAATACCACTCACGGTAGTTTTCGCGATGCCGAACTTGCGCGCCATTTCAGTCTTTGAAAGCTGGCCGGTGCGAACTTCGGTCAAAACTTCGATCTTCTCACGAAGTTCAAGCTGCTTTTTCCGAGCTGTTGGCTGACTTGCCATACTAGCAACACGACGAACAGGGCGCACACTAAAACAAACAACGCACACCACGATGTGATGGCGTACGGACTGGCAGGAGACAGCAGGACATGGTGCGCACGCATGCCACCAAGAAGGGATATGCCTACTGCGTAGTTGGCGTAGTTGGAGGTCAGCAAACACACGGAGGTTGGTAGCACTGGCATGACGGCACTATCACGTGATCACCATTGGAAACAGCATTGGCTGCTTTTCCTTCTCGCTTTTTTTCTTCGCCTCTTTTTTTTTTTTCGAGTTTCGCTGGCTTTACTGGCCAGGCCGTGCTTGGTCTTTCTTTCTCTCTCTCCCTCTCTCTCTCTGCGCCCTGTTTCCTCCCTGCAGTCTGCAAGTTCGGAGAAAGCCAGCACGACGTGAACCTGCTGCGGCGACAAAGAGGAGAGATCATGGTGGGAGGTGCTGTGGTGGGGGGGAAGGAAAGTAGCACAGCGCTGAAAATGCCTCGTATGAAGGGCTCATCGCATCGGCGCTGTGCATGGCAGCGGGGGAGGGTTCGGCCATGGGGAGGCAAAGGAGAGAATGAACTTGAGGGCGTGGCTAATTCTTGTAGCCGGGCCTGGAGGAGACAGAGGAGTGAGCGAGGAAGGGTGGGAGAGGAGGAGCAGTGGAACCTCCGCAGAAACACCGAGGTGGTTAGGACTCCGCGTCTCCTCGCGTCGCACAGATTGTTGACGGTGCAGAAAAGCTTTTAATTTTTGTCTTTTTTTTTTCTTTCTTTCCCCTCAAGTGCTGCTCGGATGGTCGAATAAAGCTGCGCGGGTAAGGCGCGGCCGGCCGTGATAGTTCATCTTAACTGATTAGCGCGTGTGCAGTGTTCAATTAAGCAGATTTTTTTTTTTGCATTGACTTTATGGGAAACCAAACAAACGACTTCCACTGTTCATCTTAACCAAGGGTTCACCTTAAGCGAGTTCGTCTTAACGGGAGTCTACTGTAGTTTTACTCGAATTATCACTTTATTTGAAATTTCACCTACTCCCAACCCAAAGGCATGCATTTTAAACTGGATTACTTTAAGCATACCAATAAGTCGCTCCACTTAGATAGAATGAACTAGCAGCAAGGAGCAGGTGAGCACTCACGGTGGTGTCCAGCACCTTTTGCATCGAACCCCTCACCACCCGCTTCTTCATGTGCAAGGGCTGCTAGCACGCACGGGTTAATAGAGTTCATGTTGTCTTTAGTGTCGGCCACAAGTTTGGTCAGATTTGTCCAGCCGTGCAGGATGCACAGTCAAACATAAAAAGTACCTGGATCGTAAAATCAAAGTTGTCTATAGAATACCGTGCGCCTGTAAAAAGGTTTACACAAGGTAAGCTAGTCGATGTTTACATATCCAGATCCAAAAGCATGTGCTCAATGTCGGGAATGGCACTGGTTCACATTTGCTAGTTTACGGCCACACAAGGTGTTGTAAACCCGTTTTTGATAAAACTAAGATTTTGCACCGACATAGTGCTAAAAAAAACTAAAGAAATAATGGAAGCTTTTTACGTGTCTTCGGAAGATGACAAATGTACCAGTCAACCTTCTATAGCTTTGTCACAGGCAGAAGTGTCATACTTACGGGAGTGTCTGCGAATCAGCTCTTGAGTGGCCAGCCATGGAATGGCCACGTGTTTGCTTCTTTAATTTCTGTGCACACATGAGAGGATTTCTGTTCTCCTTTCTTAGTGGTTTTCTACTTATTCTGTTTCGTTGCAAATAAAATGTTAGTTGCAAGTCAGCACGTGTGTTAGTCGTTTCTTTGCTCGTTCACTTCTTTTTTGCATTGGCTTTTTGTTAAGATGGAACCCTGCCTAGTATGCCTCTGGCAGTTCTGATAGTCAGAAATTGGCTGTGCCTGCCAGCAGCCCTGACATTTTGACAATTACTGTTCTGTGTTGCCTAAGGCAACAGACTGGACAGAGAAAAAGCAGGATGACACAAGGAACTCTCAAGCAAAGATGACGGCACTGAGGGTGTGGGGAGCACACGCACCCATCTTCCCCTGCGCCGTCGCGTTGAGAGCCGGCATAGACGGAGGAGAGGTGCACTATGCCCTCTCCCGATTCTCCCTCGCTCTCGCGCACTTCCTCCCCGACTCGCGGGCAGGTAGCTGACGGGCGAGAAGGACATTGCCCTCGCCCAGGTAAAAAGGTACAAAACAGCGCGACCGAGGGAGACCCTCTCTCTCTGAGGCCGGACCCATAACCTGCCGGACTGGAGTACCTGCCGCTACCCGTGAGTGACCACGTTGCCTGACTATCCCGGGCAACGAGGCCAGCCTATTTATTACTATTACAGAGAGGACGTCCCTCAGCAAGTGTTCTTTATTGACGGTAGCAATAAACGTTCTTACAGTTGACGCCACTGGTTGCCTTATTCGTTCGAACCCGACGTAGCCGCGGTTCCCGCGCTACGGGTCGGGGAGTACCACAAAGCGACTGCATGGGGCTAGATCCGGAGCTTGCCTTCAGCCCTAGCCGCACGCAGAGTGGAACCCCCACAAGGGTTGCCTCTCATTGTACAGCCAACCATGAAAGCTTTCCATATAGTGTGCTGAAACTGAACTAACAAGGGATGTCACTCTTCCCTTTGCACATTAACAAATCAGGCAGTAGTTGCAGCTTCATTAGGGAAGTCCCTATAAACACATAGTGACCACGTCTGCTATGACAGATCTTTGGGTGTGAGTGGTCAAAATAAAACCAGCTCCAATGGTCACTGTGTTACAGCCCGTCAAAGTGCTGAATGTCTTAATGTAGACCCGGGTAAAAGAGAAAAAGCATAGCACACTTGTGCAGTTGCATGCTCACCTGCGGGCAGCAGCTTGAGCAGACCTAGGGCGCTGTCCCTGAGCTCGGCCATCGGCAGCGTGCTGCCCAGGTCTGCAAGCTTGAACAGGAAGTTGGTGTAGCGGGGCTGCTTCGACATCAACTGCAACAAATAAGGGGCATATCTTACCTCGCAGTTGCAAAAGGCATAAACAACCCCGAGTGAGCTCCGTCAGTTTCAAAATTATGGCGTTTTACGTGCCAAAACCACAATTTTATAACGAGGCACGTGATAGTGAGGGACTCCGGATATTTGAACCACCTGGGGTTCTTTAACGTGCACTTAAATCTAAGTACACAGGTGTTTTTGCATTCAGTGTCCATTGAAATGCAGCCGCTGTGGCCGGGATTCGATCCGGCAACCTCATGCTTAGCAGCTTAACACCACAGCCAGCTTCATCAGTTTTACAGATCATCGAAACATTGTATTATCAAATGGATCAAATAGAAAGATTATGACCACGATGAGATTCATGAATAAGTGAAGGTAACAAGGGTGGAAAAGTTGTTGCAATGCTTAGAATTGCTTAAAGTTAAGCAGTTGGTATAGAGATTCATGTTACTGAAAGGCAGGCGTGCAAACGTGCATGCAAGAAGGAACAAAAAGGACAACAGCACAAACACAAACCTTGATAGAGTAGCCTTCCGTTAATTCAACTTTGGCTAATTAGACTTTTCAGTTAATTTGATCCTGGCTGGCACCCATGCATGTCTATGGGCTTTAATTTTCATTATTTCCATCCTAAAGTTGGCCTTCAACAGGTAATTTGCATTTGACCACTAAACACGCACGCACTTGACCCATAGGGTTTCGACATTTTGACCCCTTCAATGGCGCCATCTGTCGCAGCAGAGTTTAGGGGACTGTGAATGCGGTAAACACACGTCATCTCCCGTTGCAAACACCTATTTTCGGACTGCCCTCGGAAGATTTTTAAGTAATAACCATAGCTCAGAATGTCTGACTGCAGTATCTACCAAAGACTTCTTTTTGGTGAAAATCAGGCCACAAATTGTCCGTGTGGTGCAATACCAAAACCGCCTAGGTGACACTTGTGTGCTGTACCTCATAACACATACTGCGACAAAGCTAACTTTTAAAAAACTTGTCATTATGCACCTCCTATTAGACCTTTCCCCATTTTTCTTGCTACAAAATCGGGTGCTCTTTAGATTTTTACTTTGTTTAGGAGCTTTATTGTCCTTTCTGTGTTTATTTTCTACTTTAGACCAAATAGTGTCAGAATCTGGAAAATACTGCCAAATGAATCAGAGTGTTTTTCTTTTTGCATCTCATTTCATTTGACATGCCGTATAAATAAATCTATTTCGTCAACTAATTAGGGTAAAATTAACAGGAATTGACTGTATTACAAGTTATCAGATATACCAAATTGTCGAATATAACAAATAATCTCAAATTGGTAGGCACATGTATTTGACATTTTGGGCAGCAGTGGATGCAGCTGTGTGCAAGTACTGATCCTTGTGTTACCCCAATGGCGAATCTTATCTGCACGGTCCACTGGGCAGCACTGTTAGGCTGCTCCTATACCCACGGCGCATGCACATCTTCAAACTACATCACTGGACTTCAGCTACTGCGTTCGCCATCTACCTGACAAAAATCTCTACAAAAAGGTCACTGCTTCCCGTTGCTGAACATTTAGGCAGCAGTGGTTGCGACTGTGTGCAAGTACTGATCCTTGTGTCGCTCCGTTCAACTTCGTTCCTTTTTTGTGCACTTTTGTGCACTCGATTGTGTACGTATTGTGTTTTTACCCACTTCCACTGCTGCCTCTATATATATATATTTTTTTTGCATTGCTAAACTTGAGCATGCCGATTTGTGCTGAACTAGCAAAGAAATAGCAGGCTCTTCGTGACCACCTGGTCCCCGTAGCGTGACCACCTGGTTACGGGGACGCAAGACAATGGACACCACGACGGCCCCGCTGCGGGGGTCAGCTCGGGGAACCCACGCGCCGTCCAAGACGCAAGACAATGGGCACCCGGCCGCGCTGCAGGGGTCAGCTCGGGGAATAAAAGGCACCTTTCCTGACACAAGCCCCGACTTCTACGAAGTCCGTCTGATGTCGGCTCTGGACTGTGAACCTCGCGCAAGGAAGTGTGTATGTGAGTGTGTGTAAACCGTCCCGCAGAGAGGTGGCTTGTTTACGAAGGCGTCGAACGTTTTGCCTCACCTAGGGATCTAGGGAACACGAAGTGTTTAAAAACGGCTGTTTGTCGGCTGCTAGGTGTGCTCATCGTTGTGCTCTGTAATCGTACTCGCGAGCTGTGTGCTCGCTTGCTGTATGCTTCGTCTTGCGGGCTCCATTTGGGAGTCACGTTAGACTGTGTAAATGTATCCTATGTTTAAAATGTAAATACTGAAAATAAATTCTGCTCGCCTAAGTCCCGGCGAAGAGTCAAGGTCCTCTCTACAAACTACGACCGCCAAATCTTACATCTGGATGGCAGCGGTGAGATCAGCCTACGGCTCGTAGATCGGCCTACGACTCGGAGACAGCAACGGCAGCTCACGGACTTTGGCACATGGTGACTGACCGGTATCCTGATCAAGTTGGAGGCGACTTGGGATTGACCACCTCTTGCAACTGACTGGATACGGCAGAGAAGGACTGGTGATATGGTGCTGCTTCAGTGGGTAAGCGTTTGGTTTTGGCTGTAAGATTTACCAGGTTTCAATTTCTCTGTGTAGATTTGATTCGCTGGGATCTTTTACTTGTATTCTGATTTGCGTGGGTATTGCAGCAAGTATTGTGTGAAAGCATAGCCAAAGCTTAAAGTAGCGACCATGGTCCTAATGTGTTTGACGAGAGCTGACCTGTTGTGGTTGTGTGAAGAGGTCGAGGTAAACGTAGAGGAGGACTTGATGGAAGCAGAAATTCGTAAAACCGTTATCACAAGTAACAATGATTTGAAATTCATAGAACAAATTGGTAAATGAATTCTAAACAAAAAACAGGAACAGGAATCAATTAGGCAAGAATGCCAAGAGCATGAGCAAAAACGGCAAGAGGTTGAGAAAGAAATGGCATCAGTGAAGAAACAGATACAAGATTTGCAGCAGCTAAACGCACGAAGTCAACAGTGGCTTGAGAAATCTGTAGGCTGGACGCAGTGAAAGTGGGAAGTAGATAGAAGATTTTGGTCGGAAGCCGACAGAAGTAGTAGCACCTGCGAGATTAGCAGCACGTTCATAGGTGAACTCAAAGTGCTAGGAGCTAACGATGCCTTAGTGGCAGCAGAGGCCGTTAAAGGCCAGAGTGAGAGCGACGAGGTGCTGTGCCAACAGAGCACTGTAGAGACAGCTAGGCCAGCTGTGAATGAAGTGGCACAGTCACCGCGTGTGTGCGTCGCCTGTAAGGTTAATGAGGTTGCTAGCGAAGTAGAGAGTACTGCTGACCCGACAGACGCAAGCACCCACGTCGAGACAGATCTGCGTGCCGAAGTAAAGTGCCAGCAAGACGATGCAGTTGAGGGCAGTTCGCAGGATTGCGAGCTCCGTAGCTCAAGGGAAGACCACTGCATTGTTCAGGGATCGGTGCAGCTCTCCGCCAGTCTAGGTAGCCACGAGAGCGATGATTTAGTTAGGAATCATTCAGACTGTGCGGGTAAGAGACTGATCCGGGCCGACGAAATGTGTACCGGCCAGCATGAGGCGCGAGAAGGCGACATGAGAGGAAATTCCAAGAAAAGGCGCCGCAGAAAGAAGCGCGTTAAAGATCAAAATGCGGTGAGTAATGTAGCGCAGCCAAAGTCAGCGACAGGCGCGAAAAGCCAGGACGCAAGGAAAAGAAAGGTGCGGTTGTCGTTGACGTTGTTGACGCATCCAACACGTTCGAGCCACCGGTCAAAGAGAGACCGAGAAGCATGTTCTGCACGGACGCGGACAAAGCGCACGGGGCAGTTACGTTCCTCGCCGTTCCGCCGTTCTTTTCGGAGTGCAGCATGTAGTACGAAGGAGTGCAAGGTGGCCAGGCGAGATGAGGTGGTAGGGAGTTGTGACGTGGTCAGTCGAGTTCGTGTTGAAAGCGGGGCGCCAGGACGCAAATTGGCAGGAGACTGTAATGTCTTGGAGAAGCTGATAGTGTGTCAGCCCTTTTGTTGTTCCTGGGTAGCCAGAGTAGCTTTCGAACCATGACCACCTCTAGTACGGCTCAAAAGTATGAGTCAGTTGTAAAAATTTGAAACGAGAGGCCAAGACAGCTTCCGTAGAAGGAAAGCATGTTGTTTTACTTTCTTTTGAGCAATGAAAGATTTTCGCGATTTGAGACAGTTTCTTTCAGTATGTAAGGTATGAGCTTTGTTTTTGTTTTGTTTGAGAAGCTCCGAGATTTGAAAGATGCGTTTTATGTAAACCTGTAGTCTCGCGAGGTGTTAGTTATTTAGTAGGTAGGCTTTCTTTTTTGTGCGCGTGAGTAACCTGAAGGTCAAGGTTATCGTTGAGAGGCCTATCGTAATGCACGTGTGTATTAGTTAACCTATTATTTTTTATGTTTTTTTTTATTTTCTAAGGTTAAGCGCAGAGGTTTTCAGTAAGTGCGTGATTTGCACTAAGAGTTCGTAGTTCTATTAGCGCATGTCTTGTACGGATGGAAGGAAGCAGAAAGTCTATGACTGGGTTGCTTGTGTGTGTTAAGGGCGGCCATATTCTGACTTCTCTAGTACGCGTGCGTAGAACGAGTTATTAGCAGACACATTTTTTTAAAGGGTTCTGCGGAGTGCGTAACGTGTCCTGTATAGACTAAAGGAACAAATGCGAGTAAGCATGATGAAATGCTTACGTACGACGCAAGTACGCGTTCTGACTGAGCGCGACTGTGATTACGTACCTGTGGAGTCGGCCAGACGGTTCAGTGGCAACCGTACATGAGATAAGTACGCCACTGTGATAGGGTCAGAACAGACTGTTCGTGAAGCTAGGCTGCTTAAGTTATGTTCGGGTATTGGTGGTTGAGAGACTTCAGTTTAATTCTGCATAAATCTTTACTCTTGTGCAGCGCGACGGTCAGGTTTGGTCGAACTCAGAGGGAACGTGAATGCTCGCATTGGTGGCACAAAATTTGGGGGGCAAAATTTGGGGTTCCCAGTTGAGTGGCATGCATTGAAATTTTGATAGGAAGCCTGGTGGGTTAACAGCTGATTCTGGGCGTTTGCACGCTGAGTGGTATTGTGTTGCCGGGATCGACTCTTCTGTGCCAGTTGTTGTGAGATGGTTGAAAGTATTCTAAGTGCGCAGGGGTTGCAGAGAGCAAAACCATCTTCTTGCTCGCCAGCCGTTCTCTTCCTGCCCAGCGGTTGTCAGCACTGGCCAGGTGAGATTTTCCGGGCCATGGAGGAGCTGTTAGGATTGGCCTGCAGGGGTACTGCTCTGCCAAGCTTTTTCAGCTCGCTGCAGGTGCATCGATCGATCCGCGGTGGGGGCGCCCTACACAGAACCAGCGAGGACAGCGCTAACCAACCATGAACTTCCTTCAGTGAACTGCGGACTACGGCAGCTCTGGAATTTAGAGGCGCCGGCTGGGGTTGGGCGTGACCACCTGGTTACGGGGACGCAAGACAATGGACACCACGACGGCCCCGGTGCGGGGGTCAGCTCGGGGAACCCACGCGCCATCCAAGACGCAAGACAATGGGCACCCGGCCGCGCTGCAGGGGTCAGCTCGGGGAATAAAAGGCACTTTTCCTGACACAAGCCCCGAGTTCTACGAAGTCCGTCTGACGTCGGCTCCGGACCGTGAACCTCACGCAAGGAAGTGTGTGTGTGAGTGTGTGTAAACTGTCCTGCAGAGAGGCGGCTTGTTTACGATGGCGTCGAACGTTTTGCCTCACCTAGGCATCTAGGGAACACAAAGTGTTTAAAAACGGCTGTTTGTCGGCTGCTAGGTGTGCTCGTCGTCGTGCTCTGTAATCGTACTCGTGAGCTGTGTGCTCGTTTGCTGTATGCTTCATCTTGCGGGCTCCATTTGGGAGTCACACTAGACAGTGTAAATGTATCCCATGTTTAAAATGTAAATACTGTAAATAAACCCTGTTCACCTAGTTCCTCCCAAGTTCCTCTCTACGACCTTCAACCCTTACAAATGGTAATAGTCCGACAACTCCTACAACTGGATGCCAGCGGTGGGATCGTCCGTCAAATCTTAAAGCAGGCACTTGCGCTTAAAAGAGCACACCAGTGAAAGCACCTCTGGACCGATAACTGCACAATCAAAGCCCGGATGACCGATGACAGCCGCATGTTTCGAATTGCATGTGCAGAAGACCTTGGTATCTTCCGCTAGCTTAGCCGTCGTTTCTCAGTTTAAACTGTCCTTAAACCATCATGGCTATGTACACATGCCAATAAACGGCAGATTTGTTACACGAATAGTCATTATCACTTCTGCACCTAAACATCCGCAGGTTTAAAAAACACCACGATGGCGATCTGGTTGCATTCTCTTCTTTACTCGATCATTCATTGTCTATCATATCTTTTTCTGAAACATGGTTATCTGGCAATGAAGGCAACTTGTATGGATTGCCAGGTTATCATTCTGAATATTGTAATAGCGCATTGTATTGTGGTGGTGGAAGTACCGTACTTGTAAACTCGTCCTTAGCATACACGCGTCTTCTTGATATGAGATTTGAAACTAATCCTTGTGGATGTGTTGGTCTTGAATTTACCCGTAGTGTTATGCCAATTAACAGTCGTAACACCAGCTTAGCTTTTATTTATCTGTCCCCTTCATCTTTGTATCCAGAATTTTACAGTCAGTTAAGCAACATTCTTAATAATTTGGTAATAGAAAATAAGAACATTGTTATAGCTGGTGATATTAACATTAACATCATCAATCGTGATAGTGCATCATGTTTAGAGTACATGCACTGTTTATACAGCTTTGGCGTTTTTTCACATATTTCAGCTACAACTAGGAATGATTTACTGGGCTCCAGTACACCAATAGATCATATCTCCAACATTTGATCTGATTACATTGCAGGAGTGGTAGACCATTGCATTACAGACCATAATCCTATTTTTTTTTCACCATAGGCTTTAAAAACGTACAAGGTAGTAATACATTGACAAAGCGGCGATTTGACTCTGTCAAATTTGTGCAGTTAATTCATGCAACAGACTGGACATCGGTGATTAAGGAGGATTGTGCAGAAAAAGCTTTTGTGTCGTTCTCGGAAACAATAGCTATGTGCATAGAAAACTGCACCATTTACTCTACTGTGACGAAGTGGTTTTGTTCACCCAGAAATCCATGGATTACTAACTCGCTGTTAAAGTCTATTAATAAAAAGTATAATCTTCATAAGCAATTAAAGTCGCAGCCTTTTAACCTTTAATTAAACTCCTGATTTCAGAAATATTCTGCTATGTTATCTTCTTTATTAAGGTGTGCTAAGCGCAATTATTACCAGGATCTTATTGCAAAAAACACAAGCCACACGACGCGCAGCTGGAAAATTATTAAAGAGTTTCTAAAGAAAAAAGATTGCTCAGAGATCACAATAAAAATAAAACAAGGTGACGAAATGTATACTGATCCTCTTAGAATAGCTAATGCATTCAATTAGCATTTTTGCACATCTATGGATATGCGGCAGCTGGCATGTCCTTTACCTGATATACCTCGGTGTAGTCATTCCTTTTATCTGCATTTGACGACTGCAGATGAAGTTCACCAGGCCATCACATCATTGAAGACTACAAGCACTGGCTTAGATCACATTGACCCTTTAATTAAGAGAAAATGAGACATCCACCTAATCGTAGCAATTGCTACAAAGGAAACCCATACGGCTTCCCCGAAAGAAAAGCCTCACAGTTGAAGAAAAATTTGTCCTGGTTCGAGACTCGAACCCGGGACCACCGCCTTTCCAGGGCAGCCGCTCTACAATCTGAGCTAACCAGGCAGCTAGCAGACAGCAGGGCGAAGTTGAATCTGTCAACAACTCAAAGCATAGGCAAGGCTTTGACAAAATAGTTCTGCGGAAACTCGCAAGGTGGAGAGAAGTAATTAAGAGAAAATGAGACATGCACCTAATCATAGCTCAGATGGTAGAGTGGCTGCCCCAGAAAGGTGGTGGTCCCGGGTTCGAGTCCTGGACCGGGACGAATTTTTCTTCAACTGTGAGGCTTTTCATTCGAGGAACACATATGGGTTTCCTTTGTAGCAATTGCTATGATTAGGTGGATATCTCATTTTTTCTTCATTAATTACTTCTCTTCAACTTGCAGGTTTCTGCAGAACTATTACGTCAAACATTGATCCTTCTAAAATAAAACAAATTTCGCATGAACTATCGTCAGTTTTGGCACTGATCATTATTAACTGTTCTCTGCAGGGATGTTTCCGAGCCATCTTAAACTTGTAGAATAGTGCCTGTTTTGAAGAAAGGTTACCAGACTTCAGCAGGGAATTAGAGGCCAATTTGTATCCTTCCTTTATTTTGGTAAAGTGATTGAAAAGCTTTTCCACACTCAATTAATGCGCTACTTAAAGAAATTTAACCTTTTGTCTCCTCAGCAATTCGGATTTCACCAAGGATATTCAACCGAACTGGCACTTATTACTTTGACTGAAGAAATCAAGCAAGCTATTGACATAGGTCTAATTGTGGATAAACCATCGCATACTACTTGCTAAACTGGAATCATTTGGTATATCTGGTCCTCCACTAAACTTTATTAGACTACTTGAGTAACCAAATATATAGTCCAGGTTAACAGCCATCTCTCATCATCCAAGCTAATTAACGTAGGAGTCCCACAGGGATCGCCTTTAGGCCCACTTTTATTTTTGATGTTCATTAATTAGCTACCCACTATTCTTGCTAAGACCAAGTGCATACTTTAACCTGATGACATGACCATCTTTACATCCAGTAAATCAATTGCCACACTCCAGTCTAACCTTAACACGGACCTAAACAATATTACTTCATGGTGCCAAAATAATCATCTGCATATTAATCCCACTAAAACCACATTTATGGTGTTCCATTCCCAACAAAATTCAATTGGCGTCCCACCTTCTGTTCACATTCGCGATTACGACATACAGGTTTTGAACAAAGCGTGGTTCCTCTGTCTCATCTTAGATGCTGAACTAAAGTTTCACAGACACACCTGATCACTTGTGAAAAAGCTTGCATTTGGCATTCACATTATCGTAAAGACAAGAACTTCCTTTGCACCTCACATCGTACGATCTTCGTATTTCTCTTATATTCATAGCCACCTTTCATACTGTGCATCGTCATGGGCCAATACGTATTCTAGGCATATTGAACATCTGCAGCGACTTGAGAACCAAACTATGAGACTAATGACTTTTAGTCCATTTGATTTGTCCTGCAGGTCGTTGTTTCCTAAACTTAACATACTCCTGTTATGAGAATTATTCCGTCAGAAACTATCCATAACTGCATATACGCTCATCACACAGGACATCTTCATTGAATGTATCGATCCTGAACACATTACGAACAACAACAGTACCTGGTTCTGCCTGCGCAATAATCTTCTTTTGCCTGTCGCAAGGACGAATTACGGCAAAGTTCACAGACCTCTACTCTGGCATAGCAGTATGGAATTCATTACCTTTCGAAATAAAATCATCACACAGCGTTCATACATTCTCCGAACGCACCAATATTTCGTTCCGGAACTAACAGACTAATCTTCATTCTTAATTATCAATATATATGTCATTTTGCTGTATACCTCTAGTTTTTTTATAAGTAATTAATATTATTGATAGTGCAACCAGTTTGGTCTCTCATGACTGGATAATTTTTTCTGTTAATACATATTCGTTATTCTGGTGCTTCACACGCTTTCGACTATTTCTTACGTTTTTTTTTTCATAAGCATTACCAATAACTTATGTATCCAATTTCCTGTTATTGATAATCAAGTTGCCTAATTATTCTTATTGTTCACATGACTGTACTTATTTGCTGTTTTTCTATAATAACCCTATTTATGCAATTATAGGAGGTCCCCTGGCAGGTGTTTCGAAAATATGGGACCTCCTGCTGTAATACTATTATCATGTAATTTTAACATGACTATTGCAATAAACTTGACTTGACTTGACATTTATGCTACCACAAAATAGTTGCCGACCAACTTTTCAGAGCCTCTTGGACCTACGCATTTATTCGGTGTTACAGGCAGCACCGCCACACACCCCTAGAAACAATGTCAATGGCAACTGAAATTTCGAATATTACATGCATGCTATTCAATTTATCAGACATGATCTGTGCAGATGATTATGCAATCATCGGCAGTCAACTAAAATGCTGACGCATAAACTTCGTGCTAAACTGCGCCTTTGGTTGCCGTCTTCCAAAGCGCCGTCTGTGGTTGCCTAACCGCTTCATTGCGCGGCCGGCACAAAAATTCACCAAATGCCAGCGGAGCAGCTGGTGACGAGCTGCTGTGAAAAGCATGCTTATCAATATTGACACGTGTACTTATTTATCCTTTCCTCAGGGAGAGTATTTCATCACCTGACAACTTGAAGTTATCTCTCAATGCAAAATGCGCCTGCATGATTCAGAATTTATGGGAACATTATCCTTGATCCTATCTGTCGTGCTCTGCCTTGCCAAACCTTGTATAATCAGATTGCATGCGCAATACGAATTGTATAATAGTTTCTGGAAACCACACAGGCGCCAGCGATTACACTGGAACCTTCCTTCATCATCACCATCACCACTACCATCATCATCATCATCATCATCATCATCATCATCATCATCATCATCAACCTGGTTACGCCTACTGCAGGGCAAAGGCCTCTCCCATACTTGTCCAACTACCCCGGTCATGTGCTAATTGTGGCCATGTCATCCCTGCAAACTTCTTAATCTCATCCGCCCACCTAACTTTCTGCCGCCCCATGCTACGCTTCTCTTTCCGCAGGGTTGGTTATATTCCGCACATTTCTCTATCACCTGATTGATAGTGTGAATATGGTCTATAGTTGAGTAGCCTTTACGGGATCCTGCCTGGTCCTTTGGTTGACGGAAGTCTAAGGTGTTCCTGATTCTATTTGCAATTACCTTAGAAAATACTTTGTAGGCAACGGACAGTGAGCTGATCGGTCTATAATTTTTCAAGTCATTGGCGTCTCCTTTCTTATGAATTAGGATTATGTTAGCGTTCTTCCAAGATTCCGGTATGCTCGAAGTCATGAGGCATTGCGTATACAGGGTGGCCAGTTTTTCTAGAACAATCTGCCCACCATCCTTCAACAAATCTGCTGTTACCTGATCCTCCCCAGCTGCCTTCCCCCTTTGCATCGCTCCCAAGGCTTTCTTTACTTCTGGCATTACTTGTGGGATTTCAATTTCCTCTAGACTACTCTCTCTTCCATTATCGTCATAGGTGCCACTGGTACTGTATAAATCTCTATAGAACTCCTCAGCCACATGAACTATCTCATCCATATTAGTAATGATATTGCCGGCTTTATTTCTTAGTGCATACATCTGATTCTTGCTAATTCCTAGTTTCTTCTTCACTGCTTTTAGGCTTCTTCCGTTCCTGAGAGCATGTTCAATTCTATCCACATTATACTTCCTTATGTCAGCTGTCTTACGCTTGTTGATTAACTTCGAAAGTTCTGCCAGTTCTATTCTAGCTGTAGGGTTAGAGGCTTTCATACATTGGCGTTTTTTGATCAGATCTTTCGTCTGCTGCGATAGCTTACTGGTATCCTGTGTAACGGGGAGTTGTCACCGACTTCTGTTGCACACTCCTTAATGATGCCCATAAGATTGTCATTCATTGTTTCAACACTAAGGTCCTCTTCATAAGTTAAAGCCGAATACCGGTTCTGTAGCTTGATCCGGAATTCCTCTATTTTCCCTCTTACCGCTAACTCATTGATCGGCTTTTTATGTACGAGTTTATTCCGTTCCCTCCTCAAGTCTAGGCTAATTCGAGTTCTTACCGTACTATGGTCACTGTAGTGCCCCTTGCCGAGCACGTCCACGTCTTGTATGATGCCAGAATTAGCGCAGAGTATAAAGTCTACTTCATTTCTAGTCTTGTCATTCGGGCTCCTCCATGTCCACTTTCGGCTATCCTGCTTGCGGAAGAAGGTATTCATTATCTGCATATTATTCTGTTCTGCAAAGTCTACTAATAACTCTCCTCTTCTATTCCTAGTGCCTATGCCATATTCCGCCACTGGCTTGTCTCCAGCCTGCTTCTTGCCTACCTTGGCATTGAAGTCGCCCATCAGTATAGTGTATTTTGTTTTCACTCTACCCATTGCCGATTCCACGTCTTCATAGAAGCTTTCGACTTCCTGGTCATCATGACTGGATGTAGGGGTGTAGACCTGTGCAACCTTCATATTGTACCTCTTATTAAGTTTCACAACTAGACCGGCCACCCTCTCGTTCCTTTATGTTACCAGCTATATTATTAATCAGGATTCCAACTCCTAGTTCTCGTCTCTCCGCTATGCCCCAGTAGCACAGGACGTGCCCGCTTCTTAGCACTGTATATGCTTCATTTGTCTTCCTAACTTCACTGAGCCCTATTATATCCCATTTACTGCCCTCTAATTCCTCCAATAGCACTGCTAGGCTCGCCTCACTAGATAACGTTCTAGCGTTAAACGTTGCCAGGTTCAGTTTCCAATGGCGGCCTGTCCTGATCCAGGGATTCTCAGCACCCTCTGCTGCGTCATAGGTCTGACCGCCACCATGGTCAGTTGCTTCGCAGCTGCTGGGGACTGAGGGCCGGGGTTTGTTTGTTGTATTCATATAGGAGGTTGTGGCCAAGTACAGCACCAGGGTGGCCAATCCTGCTCTGGTGAGGGAGTGCGTTACCGGTTCTGGTTTACCGGGATCAGGCTGCACTCCAGGCCTGTTTATGCAATTTTATCAACACGCGGATTTTTTTTTAATCCAGTTGAAAATTTCGCGGCACCGGGATTCGAACTACGGTCCGTCCTCTTGCACGCGAGGCGGATGCTCTACCTCTACACCACCGCTGTGCCACTGGAACCTTCAACGAGCAAAATATAAAAGCCAATGCGCTTGACCCGCTGATCAGAGTTTGACGATTGCCGACTGTGTTCGCTGCCATCATTGTGCACTGAGTGTAACTTGCTTTTGTGGGCACAGGTTCGCCCAATAAAAAGTTAGTTTTATTATTCACAGTTTTGCTGCTATGTTCTTCACCGTCACTGCTACGCGACAATATATTTGTAACCACAGACCTCTTTGGCAATCGAGCGTGAGATCACATGCATGGGCTACACTGATAGCCACAGATGTGCAGTTTGTGTATGCATGCAGTCACTTCCATGTCAGAAAAATCGGTCAGCGACTGTACTCGGCAAAAGTAACTTCAAATGGCCCAATTGAGACAGGCGTGCACACTGTGGCCAGAAGTTTGGCTTATCTAGACCGCAGCTGGCAAGATAACATGTTGATTCTGTCTGACCACACTGATCGCACTGCCGTGTATTATAGACAGTGCAAAACCTGTATGTAATTTATTGTTACGTACTGTGAGATGATTCATCACAAAGAGGCACCAAGAGGCCATCAAAATCCACAACAGAACTTTTGCTGGCCCATCATTAAGGGCGCCATGGTTGTGTATTTTTCGCACTAGAAGTATCCCAATTTATTTTCCTACTTATACAGTGAAAGCTCATTATATTTGGATTTCACAGGTCCAAAACGAATGTCTGAATTAGCTGAATGTCAAATTATCGAGGGTATCAAAAAAGCAACAGACATGCTTACAATATCAGCACGCATTTAATTACAAAATGGATCAACAAATAATGTTTCTATTCAGCACAAAAGCAGTGCAGAAGCTGCAATTTTCGTCAACTTGTGACAGATTAGCCCTTGCAGCAGTGAAGGCCTCACGCTTCCTTCGCAGTGTGGTACAGCGTAAGGCCTGTGTCTTCATCTGAGACATGCTTTTTAATATTGTGGGCTCATGCCGATTACTTTTTCAGCAGTCAGCAGGTTGGCAGCAGATCGTCCATCCATCTCGTTCTCACTCGCAGGTACGATGCCAGCATGCGCACCAGGGTAGAATCGCTCTTCATTGTAGACAGCTTTAGTTGTACTTGGTACTTAGAGCACACGCACTGCTCTAAGTCAAAAGGAAACCACTACTTGACGCAAAACTGAACAAAACCATGGCTGTTACTGGTGTGATAAGGGATAATGACCACTCAGTTCTGAAGGCCCACAGCCAACATGCGTACCAAGTCAAAATGAAACTACAGTTTGCAGCAACCACTGCATACGAAACCAGTCACTATCAACACGATCATGGGCGGCATCGGGTGGCACAGCTCGACGTCCGAGCCCAGTGCGGCGTTACAACTTGCAATCTCGGCAGAACTAACTTTGTCCAGTTCGCAGAGGCTATTTTATTGTGCGCGATATCCGACGGAAAGCTCCTTCGATGTCTAAAGTGCAGGTTTTCAGAGCGAGCACGCTTTCTCTTTGGATTACAAAGAAGGTGCCAAATAAAACAACAGCCGAAGAAAGGAGACACGAGACTGTTGTTTTATTTGGCGCCTTCTTTGTAATCATGCATAACCAACTCGCCCACCAGCACGTGCTCAGTTCTCTTTGGAAGAAGCGAGATGGGCTAACCAAATTGTCGCAGCAGCAGACCGCCCATCGGGAGCCGTGCAACAACCAAGCAGGAAAAAGCGTCTCCGCAGTGGGTACGAATGAGCAGGCCGTAAACGGTCAGCAACGCATTCCACGCAACAGGTGGCTAGAAAAGCGGATACTCTGGCAGCCAAGAACAAGGTGAGAAGTGCAGCGAGCAGCTTCCAGTCCAAAGTGGTGGCAGAGGCACAGAATTCACTGAATAGCGCCGCACAACCCAGCAACCAAGCACCCAGCCTCAAGGCCGAGCAAAAGACTTAGCCCGCAAGAAGAGAGTCGACCCCTCTGGCACAGAGGGGTGCAAGCCATCGCCAGGGGTGGGTCGGTGCGCCTTTGCTGATCTTGTGTGCCGAAATCCGCGAGACCAACGCAGGCACAATGACAGAGAGAGCTGTGTCGGGACGAACAGGAAGAAATGCGTTCAACCATACCAGAAGGCAACGACCCCTGCGAACATCAGAACACAACTGTCCTGCACCATCTAGAGGCTGGCTTCTGGGATCGCGTCAGGATAATCGAAGCAGCCCAGAGATATCCAGGAGCCCTTTCACCACCAGGGACCCAGCTCGTACGAGTAGGCAGGTGACGCTGCCAAGAAGCAAAGTGACTCGGACCCAGTGGATTTCTTGCCTCCTACTACATACCGTTACAAACTGTCAAGCTGCTCTGTACCATCATTCAATGTTCCGGCCAGGCTCGCGACTACCTACGTGGCGACAACGCTGGTCTGCAGCTAGAGCTGCTCCCTCACCAACGCGGACTCAAACCATGTTGCTGTCGGGATAGCATGGCCCTCTCAGGAAAGCCTCGGGTGACGGCGGCCTCTTCGCAGCTAAAGGATGATCTGAAGGAGAGGGTATCTGGGATCGCACGCGGATCCCGTGCTCGCTCACTGAGGGTAGCAGGGAGAGGGCACATTTCGCTGCTCCCACTGCTTTTTGTGCCTGGCTGCAACACCACAGCCAAGGCACCCTGTTCCCTCCCCTCCCGTTTGTTGGAACCGGGGAGACTCCCTGCATACCGCTCAGGGAGAAGCACTATTCCCCCGATGCATCTTTGTCTTTCGGCTGAGCGGTTTGCGAATGGCTGCATCTCAATTCAGCCACTGAGATCGCTGCACGCCGTCCTGCTGCAGCGCTCGGCCTTTGTGAGTGACTGACCACCCCAGTGCCCAAGCGCAGATCCACTCTGGGTGAGCTGAACCCTTATCAGCCTCTTGTGTGGTTCTCACATCGTGCTGTTTTTCGCCTCAGACATGCGGAGCGCTCTGCCAGTGTGGTTTTGTATTGTCTTTGTTTGTTGCCCCTTTGTTGGTATTGTAAATATAAGGTGAATACACACCTTAAGTCCAAGATCCAAGACTCACCTCCCCCCCCCCCCCCTCCCCCCGCCCCCCCCCGCCCTGAACTTGCCGTGGTCGCAACTCACTGTGAACGGTGGGTTAGAGGTCACAGCTCTGACTGTTAGGGCTGCTGCGAAAGAGTGAGCGAGCGACTGCCGCTGGAGCGGCACAATTCAGAGAAGGTCAGGTGCGCACGCTCAGACTTAGTAATACGCTTAGAAGTGAAACATGACACTCACTTCGCACCGCCTGCAACAGGGAGCAACAGGGCTGTCCGTGCATGTTGACAGATGGTGCTGGCAGTCAGAGTTTGCTGGCAATGGCTATACTCTTTCTGTTTGAGTTGTGGTTGACAACTGCGAGTACATTCAGCTTTTCCTTTGGAAAAGCTGAATGTATCTGAACGCGTCTGGCGCCTTTTGGACACCAGATGCGTCAACGAGGTGTCCCAACACGGTAATCTGACGGCTCCCGAGTTGACATTTCGTGAAGTTGAGTTGGAGGCCAGCTTTTTGGAAGACCACAAGAATGGAAGCAACTTGGGTAAGGCGGCTGACAAGCGTGGGAGAAAAAAATAACATTGTCAAGGTAACAGAGACAGGTGGTCCATTTTTAGCCTCACAGAAGAGAGTCCATCATACGTTAAAATGTCGCAGCAGCATTGCATAGGCCAAAGGGCATGACTTTGAACTGATATAAGCCATCCGGCATGATGAAGGAGGCTGTCTTCTCACGGTCCATTTCATCAACTGAAATCTGCCAGTAGCCGGATCGAAGATCGATGGACGATAAGTATTTGGCTCCATGCAAGCAGTCCAAGGCATCATCGATGCGTGGTAGTGGCTAGACGTCTTTTCGCGTGATCTTGTTTAAGTGGTGATAATCAATGCAAAAATGCCAGATACCATCTTTATTTTTCACAAGGACGACAGGCGAAGCCCAAGGGCTGGCTGATGGCTCGATGACCCCTTTGCGGAGCATTTTGTCCACTTCTGATTGGATGAATCGACATTCAGCATGTGATACACGATAGAGACGCCGAAGGATAGGATTCGTGTCTCCAGTGTTTATACGGTGGTGAACAACAGATGTTTGGCCTAAAGGCGTGTCGCCGAAATCAAAGATGTCAGTGTACGATTCAAGCAGGAGACGTATGTCCGTGGCCTGCGCAGAGGTGAGGTCTGGTGCAATCATTTTCGCTAAGTCATCCACTAAGGAACCAGAGCTGTGAGGTTCAATTGGCGCTAGTAACCTACCCTCGGCATTCAGAATTTCAATGTCAAATTCGGAACCACTAGAAACGTTAGCCAAGAACATGCCGGCTGGAATCACTTGAGGTATGGTATGGAATGGTAAAACTTTAAAGGAATCACTTGAGGGCACAGGATCAAATTCAAAAGCAGTAGAACGATGTCCTTATTAGTAACCGTGACCAATGTATGTGGAACAGCAATGTTCTGGTTCAAAAGCCCGTCAATGATGGGGCGAAGCCCGTATTCACCATCAGGAATCTCTGGCTGTGCGGTCAAAGTGACGTAAGTAACTGCCTCGGGTGACAGACACATATCGTGAAGCGAACACAAGTGCGGTGGGGTGGTGCCTGGAGCATTGGCGAGTTGAGGCTGTTCTAACTGAAGAACGCCGGGCGCGCAGTTGATGAGAGTAGAATGAGTGGATAAAAAGTCTAATCCAAAGATAATGTCATATTCAAATAACAGCGCAGTGGCAGCCTGCTCCGGTGACTACACCATCATCGCTGTACGACGCTGTCATTGTATATGTGCCTTTTTAAACGGAAAGCAAGCAAACCACCTGCACGAGAGCATGTTGTGCCGTGCTTTGTGTGGCTTCATTCTGCATCATGTTGCGGATGAAGCCTCCTCTGGAACGCTGCCCTCTGTGCCCATATAACGCTTTGCTTCGTAGTGTGCGGAGAGTCCCACACGACAGCAAAAAGAACAGAAGCAGGGCGGCTGGCCATACTGAAACGTGCAGTACACATTCCAAGAATAACCAGCATGCTGCCGTCAGCCACACGAAGCACTCGGGCAGCTGCTGAGGTGAGGACCTTTTTTAAATGTCGTCGTAGGCTAGCACTCATCACAGATACGTATCTGTGATGATATGATGATATGGTGATACGTATCAGCATCGACGAGTGCTTGGACAGGTACGCCGTCTATTATTCTGCTCCTTGTGGGCACAGACAGAGGATTTGCTGCGGTAGTAGGCAATGCAGCACCACCTCTGAGGGCTGCATTTCTTAGTTTTACGAAAGTGTGCGGCCAAAAGGGACAGGGGATGAAAGGCGACGTGGCTGTGGCGAACGGGAAGATGGGCAACGTGTTTGCGGTGAACGAGACTGGTGTCCATGCAGCGATAGTGAGCAACTGTGCCACGTGTTCCTAGCAGAGTTGTTGGTGCTGTGAGACTCGGCGGTGGGCAAAACATTGTGAGCATTTCCATCAAAACGGCTCAGGTTGGTCAGCTTGCAAGGTGGTGAGGGCCATGAGTTGCAATGGTATCGGGCGACATGACCAATGCGGCGACAGGTGAAACATATTGGCTGGTCATCTACAGTTCTCCACTCAGTCGGGTTGTGATAACGCAGAGAGAAGTATCAGGGTGGAGAGAAAATAGTAGAAGGGCATTAGATAGCTCTAGGATTGGCGACAGCACAGACAGAATGTAAACCAATGTTTTCAAGTTCCTGCCGAATGATGGCTTGTACGAGGGGAACTGAAAAAGTGGTAGCATCAGAGCTACGCAAACGGAAAGCTGTGAGCATCAACGCATCCAGTTTACGTCGAACGATTCGCATCACGTCCTCTGATGACGACGCATGCTGCTGTCTTCACACGTCGGCATTGCGGCAGTATTGGGAAGTCTGGCGAATGGTTTTAAGACGCGTCGGCTTTTGGCCTGCTCTAATTGTTGGCACTCTTTAATCATAGCATCAACTGTAGAGCAGCTTTTGCACATAAGCAGATTAAAGGCGTCGTCAGCAGTGCTTTTAAGCACGTGCCCGACCTTCTCAGCTTCTGTGATGTCGTGATCGGCTTTACGACAAAGTGCCGGCACATCCTGGATGTACGAGGCATAGGACTCCATGGGGGATTGGGCATAGGAGGCCAGTTCCTGCTTTGCGGGTACCTTACGGCCGGCTGGTTTGCCAAACAACTCTGTCAACCTCTCTTTGTATTGGTCCCAGCTGGTTAGCTCCTCTTCGTGGTTTTCGTACACAGCTTTATGGTGCCTCTTACGTAGAACAACAGGTTAGCTAGCATAAGCGTAGGGTCCCCTCTGTTGATTCCACTCACGCGTTCGTACATGGCCACCCACTCTTCAACACCGGCGCCATCGGTCCCGCAGAAAGTTCCAGGATCCTTGGGTTGCACAACGACAACCGAAGGTGACAGCAACGTAGCATACGGTGACGTACGAGGCGGCAACGACGTTGATCCCGCATCCACACCGTCATTCATGGTGCGGATGGTGATGCGATGTGCACTGCAGAGCTCCGTTACCAGCCATGGTACGCCACACCTCCCACCAATATGTTACGGGGATGCTGGGAGTATAGAAAGACTGTATTTACAATATATATACAAGACGAGTCAGGGTTGTTAAGATGGCTGACCACCAACAAGACGCAGCAGACAGCGTCTCACGATCTTCTTCTTCCTCTCTCTTCTTTCATTCTTCCCTAACAATATTACAAGGTGTACAACTGACAACCACTCCATTGTCCTTGTCCTTTTGTGGTTGCCAGTTCACACATTACATAACATGATGCATGAGTATTGCAATCCCATGAAAAAACAGACATCACAGCCCCACACTTAGAGCCACGGTAGCCTGCCTCAAGCTGAAACGGTGACAGTTTGGTGACGGGAATAAATGCAGGTGTAGCGGTATGTGTTCCCTTAATCAGTGCATGACAACTGTGCAGTGACAGTGCAAATCTAATTGGAAATTGCACCACACATTGTCTCAAGAAATTGCCAGGTAAACTGCAGAAGTTATGTAAAGCAACAAAGTTAAACTGCTAAATGCTCATTTGGTGGGGACCCACAGCAACACTGAAGATTCCACAATCATTTCCGTCCCTCACCTATTTCAGTACAGTAAAAGCTCAATTCGAATTCCGTGGGGATGCTACAAAAATTTGAATTAAACAAAATTAGAACTAATGAAAGTCAGAGAAAGAAATCGCTCAGTTAAGGGGGGGACCAGGGTCTTCGGGAGAAAAAATTAGCTAAAAATTCGAATTTAAAATTTTTATTTTGCATGTTCGTGATGCATTTCTGGACCTATCTCTGAAAGTTGGTTACGAAATACTGCGTAGTTCTTCCCTTTTCGTGACCCTAAAATGCGAATCCGTAAATGCGGCTCTTTAAATTGGGGACAAATTGTATCTGATTTTTGTTGCGCATAACTCGATAACTACGCACTCTGCCAGCACCATTTTGGTATCATTCGAAAGGTCACTTTCTGGCTTTCTTCATTGGTTGGCTGGCAACATTGCCAGCGCTGTGGTCAGGAAGAAAACTACACCAAAAGAAATTCACCGCACATGCTACTATTGGCCAGTTTGAACATGTGACCAAGATGGCGAGTTATGATTGGCTGCACAGACCATGAGCGCTCAAATGACAAAAACAGCTGCCATTTTGTCTTAGTCTTGTGACTGTGACGCTGGATATGCTGGAGGTCTGACAAAGTTTCGTTCCATGAATCGTTACGAGCAGAACGTGCAAGATGCAATAGACATCTGAAAGTGATTCCATCGTTGCAGTCGGCACAGGATACCCGGCAGCTTGCCGCTGAAGTCGTACCACCACCGAACATCGAGGCCTCAACTGCTCTGCTGGATCACACATATCCACACAGATGTTGCACTCGCATAAGAATTGAACACGGCTGTTGTAACTGAAGAGGAAGTAGGTAAGATAAGAGCACATGAGCAAGCTATGCTCAACAAGATTGCATCTATGACGGACACGGAGTGAGAGATTCGTCGTTTTGTTTGAGACCCGACCGCCCAATGTGCAACAGACTCGGTCGAAAAGCCCGCCACTCCGTACATTGTCGTCAGACTTGCAGCAGTGAACAATCTCCTCGGTTTTTTTCTTGTGCAATACTTGCGGTGGTTCTGCGTAGCTGCTGCGGAACGATCAGGATTACGGCCTGGCTACTAAACTGACTGTGGTTTGCAAGATCTGTGGTGAAGTTGCATAGGGATGGAGCGCACGGGGAATTGAGGGCCTGAAAACGTGTAAGCCTATGATGTGAACGTACTCGCAGTGCGTGCTATGTCGTCAACTGGCAACGGCCAAACGGCCATGAATTATATACCTAGTGCCTACTGATGGCCTTTGGTGCCATTTTTTCAAAATTTTCTTTCAGTATATCAGTTGTGAAATGTTTTTTGTTGTTTTCTCAAAACTACGATTTTGATGATAACGCCATATCAGAGATGCATTATCTCATGTTCTACTTGTGCTATCACTGTATTCCAGAAAGTAAAAGCTGTGTAGAAGGCTAATTTACAAAATAACGTTGTTGCATTTATTTAGAGAAATGTTTCTTATTTTAGCAGTTAAATTGGATTTCTCTCACTGAAATTTGCAACGTTCTCATTTGATATAAAATTGGGTTAGAACACTATACCTGCTTATTTGCACTCTTTGTTAGTTCCCCATCACTTTGATGTCAATATTCATTACGCCCCATACAGTTTGGTAGACAGCTCATCTCCAAGCAAATTATGCAATAAAGCTGAACTTCTTAAATTTCTGGAAAGTTATTTACTCTGTAAGAAAACTAGATGTATATTTAAAACTAGCATACTGAAATACATAAACCCAGGCAGTTTAATCAAAATTGATCAATAATTTAAAAAAAACTTTTCATGCACAGGGCCTCTTAAATGCATATTGCCACGAGACAGAAGTCTGTCACATTAGGCCAGCATTGATGAAGACGGAGAGGTGGCTTTTCGCCATATTGGCTGTTGTGACTCCTGTGCTGCTGGCCTTACTTGTAAATATTTGTAAATATACGTTTTTTGTGAAACATTTCTGGTGGAGGTGCGGGTACGCTGCCTGTTCATCACCATCATCCCAGCACGGAACTCCAAAGTGGCCGCCGTGTTGTTTCCTCGGCAATGGCCACTCAAGCAACCACCACGCCGGAACTAACTGCGCCGCAGCCGTCCCCACCGTCTGCCATCTTATGGCTTCCAAAGGATCCAGGCACCTTCTGTGGCACAGATTGTGTGGACGTTGAAGATTGGATTTCATGGTACAAGTGTGTCAACAAATAGAACAGGTGGGACGATAGATACCCTTGTGCTGGCAAGTGTGGTATTTTATCTCAAGAGAACTGCACGCATCTGGTATGAGACGCATGAGCACGATCTCACCAGCTGGGACCTATGCAAAGAAAAGCTGAACAACTTGTTCGGCAAGCCCTTGGGTCTTCAGCTAGTTGCTAAAAAAGAACTTCACTCTCGCGTGCAGTCATCTACTGAATCATACATTTCGTATATTCAGGATATTCTAGCGCTTTGCCGCAAAGTTGATGGTAACATGTTCAAAGCGGACAAGATCAGACACATACTCAAAGGTATCGCTAATGAGGCATTCAACACCTTGGTATTCAGGAACTGTGCTACCGTGGATGCCATCGTGAAAGAGTCTCGACGATTCGAACAAGCAAAATCACGCCGTATTTCCCAGCAATTCACCAGGCTCCACGAAACTGCCGCATCTCCATCATGCGAAGAACCGCCACAGACTTTACAATCACCTCCTTCGGACACTGACATGTATCGTTCATCGTGAAATGGAAGCAATGTCACTAGCCCCTCTTGTGCCCGATATCTCGACTGCTAACCAGCCTATGGTTTCCTTGATTCAAGCCATGGTTTGACAGGAGGTCGTTAATTTGGGACTCTCCTCTGTCTGCACCATGTGCATTCCACCGGTTACACCAGTCACACCATCAGTTCCACCAGTTGCACCGAGGGGCCAGCCCTTTTATTCGCGATACCACAATCCCACAGAGTGGAGGACGCCAGATGATCACCCAATATGTTTCGTGTGCTCTCGAGTTGGGCATATTGCGCAGTACTGCTGGAGCCGTCGAACGTCGCCAACTGGATGGAGCACCCAGAACCCTCTTCCTGAAGGCTACTCCCGTACGACGTTGTCGCGCTCTCTACCGAATGAGAGGCCCGATGTCAACACTCGCACCAATGTGTATACAGTGGAACCCCGTTCATACATTTTTCACCGGACCGAGGAAAAAAAAACGTAACAGCCGGGAAAACGCAACAGTGAGGAAAGCTCCGAAAATGAATGAAGAAAGTGCAGCTTCAACTATAGACAGTTTATTTCCACAGAGTGCCCTTAGGACTTAAAAAAGTCTAGAATGGTGGCTTGCTGTTTCTTTCGCTCGCTAGAAATCACCACACGTTTCTCAATAGTCTGGAAGGCCGCACTGCTGTCAGCGTCGCTGTGAGGTGCGACGTACCTGTGGAGGAGGTCCAGAGCCGCGATGACTTCTCCAAAGCTAGGATTTGGCAACTCCCCGGCATCATGCGGCTTGTGCTCCTCGTCGTCACCACGGGAAATTTTGACCTCTTTGGCGTAATCATGCTAACATGCTAACGACTGTTTAGTATTGCTGCGGAGCGCGCGCATCCGAGCAGCCCGGTTGTGCACAGCGCGGCGTGGTTTCGCGAGAAATGTAAACAGGAGAGGAGAGCTGGCCCGATAGGCGGAGCAACGCCATGAGCAACGCCAACTTCCGGCTTCACTTTAGCTTCACAAAGAGTGACGTCAGGGCGTCTCCTGAGTTTCCTTCCTCCATGTTCCTCCGTGAGTCGACCCATCCAACAACCATGCGGTGACCGTAATCAGTGATGATAGTGAGAGCATTTTTCACGAATGGCTACCTAGTGGCAGCCTCTCAAACTGGCGTGCGGCTTCTTGCAGCCAGTTTCATAGCCAAGCCCGACCAAAACTCGTCAAAAGCACAAAATGGCGGTTGGAGCGCGTTGCCTGCTTTAGCCCAGGCGGGTTCGGGGTGTTGCGACGTATCATGCGGGAACGTTTTCACAGCTACTACGTAACAGCGGGGTTCCTTATACATTGGATCCTATGGAAGCTATGCTGGGACCGGATGAAAACGACGTAGCAGCCGGGAAAACGCAGCAGTGAGGAACGTAACAGTGGGGTTCTACTGTAGCAGGTAACCATCACCGCACAACCGCTGATCACGCTCACCACAAGCGTGCCAATTCCCTTTGCCTTCGCCGCAAGCCCACCGTTTCCAATCACCTGCCAACTCTGGACACTACGCACCGGAAAACTAACGAGTGCGGGGCCCGGAGGTGACGCTGCATTCTTGACCTGGCTTCGAAATCCTCATCTTACTGTCTCTACCCTCTCGAATTTGCTTGAAGTCCAACTCGACGGTGCTACTGTTACGGCCCTTATTGACACCAGTGCACAAATCTCGGTGATGAGCACTAGTCTTCATGAGAAGCTGAAGAAAGTCCTGACACCTGCCGTGCAACATGTAGTAAGGGTTGTCGATGGAAGCACTCCTACCGTTGTTGGAACATGTACTGCTCATGTCACTATATCTGGCCATCAGACAAGTGCTCTGTTTCTCGTGCTTGAGCAGTGCCCATACGACGTAATCTTGGGCATTGACTTTTTATCCACAAATTCAGACCTTGTCGACTGTGGCAACGGTGACCTTCAACTAGAACTCTCTTCTATCCCCGAGACTATTGCTCCTCGGCCTACGGAACTATGTACTATCGAGTTTGTGTGACTGCCGCCGCAATCCACTATGTACTTATGTTCTTTTGTCGCCCTTCTGTCCCTGACTGGGATTACATTGCATCCCCTATATTTACGTTGTCTTGGCACACAACGTGAACCTACCACACACGGTTGTCGAAATTGTCAACAATGAAGCTTATCTCCCTGTGCTCAACTTTAGCTTATCCGCCCATGCTCTACCTTCCGGAACTGTGCTTGCAATGTTGTCATCCCTAAACGACTGTCAGATTTCCACGCTAACATCTGAAGCCCCTTCACGACCTACGAGCACAGCAGGATCTATCAGCTTCCTCACCAGTGAATTCAACAAAATGATGACTACGGACCTTTCACCTGTAGACGCTACTGAACTTTGCCGTGTGTTAGCGTTGTCTTGGGATGTTTTTGACTTCGACAACCGCCCACTAAGCCAGGCAACAGTTGTTATGCATTGATTTGACACCGGCGACACAAACCCTATTCATCGTCTTCCGTATCGCGTTTCTGTTGCTGAACAGGCGATTATACAAAAAGAAGTCGATGAGATGACAGAAAAAGACATTATAGAACCCTTGAGTAGCCCATGGGCATTTCCAGTTGTGCTCGTCAAGAAAAAAGACGGCACCTGGCATTTCTTTTCGATTACAGACACCTAAACAAGATCACTAAGAGGGACGTACATCCGTAGCCTCATAACGATGACGCTCTTGACTGCCTCCACGGAGTGAGTTATTTTTCGTCCATCGATCTACGGTGTGGCTATTGGCAAGTTGCTGTACATCCTATGGACTGCGAGAAGACCGCATTGTAACACCTGACTGGCTATACCAATTTTAGGTTATGCCCTTCGGTCTATGCAATGCGCCAGTAACATTTGAGCGCATGATGGATTCACTCCTTCGAGGCTTCAAATGGTCGATCTGCTTATGCTACCTGAATGACATTGTTTTTTCAACGTCATTTTCCAGCCATAATCAGCGCCTGTCGGCAATTCTCTAAGTGTTCCACAGCGCCGGTCTTCAGTTTAACTCATCCAAGTGCACCTTTGGTCTCTGCCAAATAACAGTGCTTGGACACATCGTTAATGGCGTAGGAATCCGACCTGATCCTGAAAAAATATGCGCCGTGAAGCATTTCTACGTACCTTCCTCTCACAGAGAAGTTCGCTCCTTCATTGGCTTATGTTCTTCCTTCCGTTGCTTTGTCAAAAGTTTTGCTGACATTGACCGCCCACTCACTGAAGTTCTCAAGAAAGATACACCTTTCTCATGGGGTCGTTGCGAAGCCCATGCATTTTCTACGCATATATGCCCTCTCATGACTTCTCTGTTGGCGCACTTCGACCCTTCTGCTCCTATGGAAGTTCGGACGGACGCCAGTGGATACGGAATCGGAGTCGTCCTTGCCCAGCACTAGCATGGTCATGACTGCGTCACAACAATCACTAGCCATCTGCTATCTGCCCCAGAGCGCAATTATTCAATTACCGAGCGTGAATGTCTCGCCCTTGTTTGGGCCATCTCCAAATTTCGGCCGTACCTCTTTGGCCGTGCATTCACGGTAGTGGCTGACAACCATGTGCTCTGCTGGCTTTCCTCACTGAAAGATCCTACAGGCCATCTTGGACGCTGGGCTTTGCGGTTACAAGAGTACTCATTTTCTAATGACATGAGACAGAAGTCTGTCACATTTGGCCAGCATTGATGAAGAAGAGGCAGAGGTGGCTCTTTGCCTCTTTGCCATATTGGCTGCTGTGACTCCTGTGCTGCTCGTTTTACTTATAGATATTTGTATATATACGCTTCTTGTGCAACAATATATTTGAATCATTAGAATTCTGTGGGGATGCTACGAAAATTCTAATTATACAAAATTCGAACTAATGAAAGTCAGAAAAAAGTGACTCGGTTAAGGTGTGTATACAGTCCGACGTAGCATGAGTGCGTGAGCACACGCACTACGTCACGTTGGCAAGAACAACGTCTTAAGTTCGAAGCATTGGCACAGCCAACGTAACCAGATGTGGCGAACTCGGTCCGACGTGCCCAACGTCGAGATGGCTCTTGCTCCATCCGCGCGTTCGTTGAACCGACTCCGGAGACCCACAATGCATGGCATGGAAAAAAAAGGTGCCCACGCCGCTTCGCCAACGGTCGCAGGTACCCGTTCAAAGCGGCATGCGGGGGATCGTTCTGCACATGCTCAGAAAAGAACAGCTGACTGCGCGCACGTCAAAGGGTAGAGGGGACGGCATTTCGGCTGGCACAGTGAAAATGCCATAGCATGACTGGGCGCATGTAACGTGCACCGACGCTCACTGCAGGAACAAGAGCTGCGCTCTAAAATGGACTCTTGAAACGCATCCCAACCTGCTATGATGTTGGTCTCTGTTGTACTTTTGTAGATGCACCGGCTGCAGAGTTCCACTACAGTCGCCGACTGATTTTTCAGGCTCCAAAAATTCAGACATGGTCGATTATTCGGACTGCTTCGTGGCACCGCCATTGTCCCCGTAGACCATAATGTATAACAACTGCCAAAAGTTCGGACACCTTGCAACCTCTCATTTGATTTTTCGGACACTCTTTGAGCCAACTCGATTGATGGCAGTTGCCCCCACCGACTGTGACCGGTGCATAGTTCGACTTACGGAATGCCATTTTTGTTTTGAACTGAGCCTCCTTGCTGCCCCACGAGGTGGCACTATAGCAAATCCCGCTGATCATCATCCTTTCTGCCTGGTTTGGTAGAGTGGCTACCGCAGTTCCGGTCTAAGCTTAGTAAGCCATCTCAAGGCAATTCAGCAGCTGATTTGTTTCTTTCTTCGTGTACGATGCTGCAAATAGGCGACTGGTGTCGACGTGACATCCCGGTACTGTTTGCTTTGTGTGCTGTGTCGAGGTTGTGGTGATTTGACGAGGTATACGGAAACATCGCTTCAAGTCGCCATCTGTCACTTTCCGATGTGCTCTCTACTGATGCCAAAAATGTTCTTCGAGACCTGAGCAGTGGTGGCATTGCGATTCCAGACAGCGTCCCATTTGAAAGTTTCACAGGTCCTGACAGTGCTGTACTAAAATGCGCAGAACTCGACGACAACGAGATCGTTCGTTAGCTTTCTGCTGCCGCATCGGACGATGACACCAAGTCGGAAGATGACGCACCATGTGCGCCGCTGCCGTTGCACGTGGAGCTTGCACGAGAAGTCACCGTGGTTTCAGAGATTCAGGCTGATGATAGCGAATAAACAAAACATCGTGCAACGGCACGTTCACGATTTCTTCAAGCCTACTGCCGAACCCGAATAAGTACATGGACATAAAGGATTTCTTTTTTTTTTCTGAAGCTGCTTTTTCGGACACCTGTTTATTCGGACATTTCCGCAGTCCCCATGAGGTCCAAATAAAAGGTCAGCGACTGTATACGAATTGGTGGCGTCCAAACACATATGCCATCGATGGTTTCCTTTGAGTAAAAGCCATGAATCTCAAAGGCTGTGCTTTTTGGTACAGCAAGCGCCGATAAACATCATGGCCGCCGCGTTATAGACATTACCTGGTGCCGCTTCTCGGCAGAACACCTCGTAGATAAAGAGCGTAGCCTCCAAGATGTGACATGAAAAAAAAGAAAAGAACGAAAAAAAAAGACGAAGCATCGATTGAGATAGCAAATTAGCAGACAGGTGAATGAAGTAAGGCTAGTACTTTAATGAGCCGTATCAACTTGTAAACATTCTGTTGCTAACTGAAATATTAAGCATGGTGTCAGCAATCACAGTAAACATGAACGCATCACACTCAATGACTATGGACTCTCGCTGTCAAAATGCTGGCTTGAGGAAAGGTGGCAACGGCAGCAAGTGAATTGGCATTTGTGCTGTCCATCACTACAGCGGAAAGTGAGTGCCAAGTACACACAGCACGTACAATGCTACGAGCCACTGATGTACCAAGACTCTGCCCCTAACTACAGTGTACTAGAAGGCTTTGTAGTGGGCTCACTGGCCTATTCTTCCAATGCACTCTACTGACGCGGCCGCTGTTGCCTGCCAGTACGTCCGCCGCTAGAGGCACTGCAGCACTTTCCTCCTGAACTTGCCAGTCCGCCCTTCAGTTTCTCTATCTTGCATGCGTGTGATTCTTTGTGCTATGCTGCAGTGGCAGTCGGATGTCTGCGACTTCGTTGCTTGCTACCGGCTTCTTTTCCGTGCAGTGCCCGTCTCTGCGGGTCGCTGACGTTACAGACTCGCGCGAGTCCCAGGTAGGCGAAAACACCTAACCGTCGTCACAACTATTGTTTCGTGCCCGGGTGCCGTACGGGGTACAGCCACTTGAAAAGACGCACTGAAGCCATCCTTGTTCAATGTTCCGCAAGACGAAGAACGAAGAAAGCAGTGGGAACGGAATTTGCACCGTGCTGATAAGGTATTGGATGAGACATGTGCGGTCTGAGAGCTGCATTTCGCATCGCAATACATAATCAGAGACTATGTGCATGTAATTGATGGCAAGAAAACACGTATTCCTCGTGGAAGGCCCCTGCTATGTGAAGACCACCCCCTGGCTATAAAGCTACCACTGTTTCGTGGACGCACCATTTGGCAGCGGTGACAGCGGCGGAGCAGAAGAAATAATCTCTGACATTGCAGATTTGCACCTACTTCAAGCCATCACTGTGACAGCTTTATTCGACGGGCAGGTGGGACTGCGCAAGACGACAGCGCAAGTCTACAAAAAAGAGCAGCAGTGCACAGGCTTCATTCATAGAGTCCTCACTGCGCAGCCTGGACGACGGAACACGTGGCCACCACCTGGCTATAAAGCTACCGCTGTTTTGTGGACGCACCATTTAGCGGCGGAGCAGAAGGCATAATCCCCGACTGTTGCACATTGCAGATTAGCGAACTTTTCAGATACTTCTAGAAGTCTAATAAGTATTGTTTTGCTGTCACCGCTGCCACAAAGTGTGACACTTTTGTTCATTGCTGCAGTTATTAGAAATGGCTAGGGATCTTTCAAAACAACTACAAGAATTCAAAGATTAGCTAAGGAATGAATTCAAAAACTTAAAGGAATTTCTTGAAAGAAACATGCGTGCAGAAGAAAGAGGGCTTCATGCCGATATTGATGAAATAAAGCAAAGCATGAATTTTGTAAGTAAAAGCCTTGATGATGCTAACCAGAGACTTGATGCTACCTTGACCGAGAATGATTCTCTTAAGAAAGAAAATGAAGTGCTCCGGCAGCAAGTTCGGTGATTGGTGAGGGATCTGGCTGAATGTCAAACCAGTCTTGTGAAATCGGAGCAGTACTCGTGCAACAGAAACCTTGAGATCAAGGGCGTTGCAGAAACTCCGAATGAGTGTTTAACCGATACCCTCGCTAAAATAGGTGCGGCCATCAGTGAACCCGTCTCTGCCAGCAATATAGACGTAATTCACAGGGTGGCAACCAAAGACAAAACAAAGATGAAGATTGTTGTACAGTTCATAAGAGCGCGAAAAGCGAGACGTCTTAGAGAAGGCAAAGAAAACAAAGCTTACGAACAGAAACCTGGGTTTTTCACTGGAAGCTTCCGAAATAGAGGCAAATTTGACAGTCTTTGTAAATGAACACCTATGCAAATTTTTGAAGAGATTGCTTGGTATGGCAGTCGCGCGCAAGCACTAACATGGCTGGAAGTTTGTCTGGGTCAAAAAAGGTGTCATTTTTGCCCGTCGCGATGATGCGTCAGCTTTTGTGGCAGTAAGACGCAAGAGCGATCTGGGCAAGATTACCGCGACAGGCTAAGAGTGCGCATGTTTGGTGGGAGCACTACAATTTTCCAGCATGTGCAAACATGGCTACCGATTGTGTGCTACCTCAGGACATACGTGGTATCACATCTGAGAATCCAGACAAGCTTTTTAAGCTTTTTTCATCTAAATGTAAGCTCCATTCAGTACAAATTTGACGAAATTATCACGCTTTTAGAATCATGCAGTGTTAGATTTGATGCACTCATGTTCACTGAGACTTGGTATGGTGAAAACTCGGATCACTTTATTTTACCGTGTTACAATCATTACTTTTTAAATCGGAAAAATTTCAGAGGCAGCAGAGTCTCCATTCAGGTTGCTGTGCCCGGTTTTGAAATGCTATACATGAATTTAGCACCGTTACCAGTGATATTGAAATAATTTGTATTAAGAAAAATAAGAATGTGTTCGCTGTGCTGTACAGACCGCCAAGCGGCAACCTCATCACGTTCTTAAGCTTCCTTGATTATTTACTTTCTGTGCCAATGAAAATGGATCGTTGCTAACAATAGGCGGTGATATGAATATTGATGTTCAAAAGGTCTCGAGCCGGGCGAATGACTTATTGTTTGTGTTACAGAGTAATGGTTTTCAGAATATTATAGCAACGCCAACATGCATTACTCTTTCAACTGCATCTGTGCTAGATTGATTCATTACTAACTTAAATACTAATAACATTTTCTCTGGTGTCATAAACAGTGACATCAGTGATCACTTATATGCTTTTTGTATGCTTCAGCATAACAGCGTGTTGAAACAAAAGGAATGGCCTGAATTCACGTACCGGGAAATATTATCTATCACGTTAGAAAATTTTAGGGATAGGATTGCTCAAACACTGGAAGGAAACATTTACTTTTGAAAACAGCAACAAATGCTATGACTCATTTTTAAAAATCTTCCAGAAACATTATTTCGAGTCCTTCCCATTATGCACATACCATAAACAAAAAAGGTTGCGTAAACCATGGATCACACATGAACATATCAAGCTTATTAAGCATAAGAACAAGCTTATTGACAACTTTCTTAAGTCGCGTTTCGAAATAGGTTGAATAAAGATATAAAAAGATCAAAAAGCGAATATTACAAACGTGTATTTGACAACAATTGCTTGCATGATAGCGGCAAAGTGTGGAGGAAAATTAACGAGGTATTAAGCAAGAGCACTAAGGATGCCACGATTGACAAACTTGTTATAAATAACGAAAGGGTTGGTGGAAAGGAACTAGTTAACCTTTTTAACGATTTCTTTGTTGAAATTGCACCAGTACATACTGTCATAAAGCTACTAATCATATTCCAAGGTTATTCCACACAATGTACCTACTGCCAACATCCATCGATGAAGTAAGAACATTGTATCAGAAACTTAAAAGTAGCCGTAGCCGTAATATAGATGATCTAGAAATAAAACCAATCAAATACATCATAGATTTATTTGCGCCAGTGCTTACACACATATACAACGTCTATCTTTTGACGGGGATTTTTCCAAACAACATGCAGGCAGCCAGAATTTCCGTAAGCTACAAGAATGGTGACAAAAATTGTTTAGGTAATTACCGCCCGGTGTCAATCTTGCCTGTATTCTCCAAGGGACTCGAGAAAGTGATTAAGTCTTGTATTGAGAAATTACTAGAAAATAATCTCTTAACAGACTACCAATTTGGTTTCAGAAAGGGACGCTGCGCTGAGACAGCACTTCTAGCTCAGAAGGAAGAAACATTAAACAATTTTGAGAATAAGTTAATGACATTGGGTATACTCTTAGATTTCAGCAAAGCCTTCGATCGAGTCAACCATCCAATATTGCTGGATAAGTTAGAGCATTATGGGTTTTGTGGCACAACACTACAACTTATTAAATCTTACTTGAGTGCGTGCCATTAATACGTCGAACTAAATAAGCATAAATCTCACCTATGGTCTATTGGATTTGGAATTCCACAGGGTAGCATACTGGGACCAATTCTCTTTCTTTTCTATATTAATGATATTGCAAAAATATATGAGGAGTGTAGATATATTATTTATGCCGATGAATGCTCTGTACTCGTTAAGGGAGAAGACATTGATATTGTAAGACAAAAGGGAAGTGCATTCTGTCACAACTTGCAGATTTGGTGCCAGAACAATAGGCTCATTCTTAATGAGTCAAAAACTAAGTGTGTGTTGTTTCGCACTCCGCGCACCTTAGAAAATATAGACGACCATATTGCTCTTGGCCCATTCAAAATTAAAATAGAAAAGTTGTGGGGATGCGCGACTCTCACGCCTCCCCTGAGATCTAGTTTTCCCGCATAACTCGTCTCCTGCAGGGCGGCTTCGCCCGCCGCGTGGCCTGGCGTCCGCGGCGGTCGGAGTGGTTGAAGCGCAGTGCGAGAGATGGCGCTAGTGTTGCGCTGCGGCGGGGTTACTTAGGCACGGGAAAGAAAGGCTCTTGGTCTTGAGCGGCGGACTGGCGAACGCGCCGGACATACCGTGCGCGCGCGCCAGTCCATGCTTCTGCGAGACCGTCTCGCGTGGCCGCTTTGGAACGCGCCACCGTTCACGTGACCGTACACGCGAACGACCAGGCGTTGGGATCCAGCATGGGGCGAACATATTCGCTCGCTATGCGGTCGCGGTGAGTCGGACTTCTAGATTTGTCGCGCGCCCATCGGCATGTTTTGGGGATAGCAACTCGGCTAGCAGGCATTGATCTATGAAAGGTGCAATAAATACCCTTGTGATTGTTTGCACTACTGTGTTGTCGTTCCTTTGTCCCAAGAGTACGGAGGAGAACTCCATATCTCCCACAAAGTCTGTTAAAATTCTAGGTGTCATTTTCTCCGAAAACATGTCTTGGAATGAACATGTGAAACCATAATTACCAAAATTAAGTAAAGCCACTGGTGTATTAAGCCAGCACCATCACACTTTTCCAGTAAGCATTAAAAAGATGTTATATTTTGCATTATTTAACTCTCACTTACCTTACTGCATGCTAATATGGGGAAACACGACAGCTTCGAACTTACAGAAACTCTTCCTCATTCAGAAAAAAGCACTTAGATCAATAGAAAATTCCTTGTTCTTAGAACACACAGAACCACTGTTTCACAAACATAAAATTATGAAAATTCATAATATTGCTACGGAACAGTATTGACGATGACGAGGATGCGAGCAGTGTGAAGACGACGACGACGATTGGAGGCTAGCGCGGGCTGTTGCCTCTTGGCCAAGTGCGGCGTATTTACTTGTAAATATACTTGTATATAGCTTTTCGTCTACGTCTTCCTACGTAAGAAAATCTGGTGGAGGTGGACGTTCCCTGCACCTCGTCACGAAGCTTCGCAGTGGACGGTACGTCGAGCCTTCCTTCATGGCTCCCAGCGACGACAACTCGTCTCAGCCGCCTCCGACACCTGCTGCCACTTCGACAACCTACATCGCTCTTCCCGCTCCCCGCGATCCTAGCGTATTCTCGGGCAAAGATGGGGAAGACGTCGAGGACTGGATCAGCCTGTACGAACACGTCAGCTGCAATAACCGGTGGGACCCTAGTATCATGCTCGCCAACGTAGTCTTTTACCTCAGTGGCACACCTTGACTTTGGTTTCGGACGCACGAAGATAAGCTCACCAGTTGGGATTGGCTTAAGCAAAAGCTCCGAGACTTGTTCGGCAAGCCCTACGGTTACCAACTTGCCGCGCAGAAGGTGCTTTCTGGCCATGTGCAGACGTCAACGGAGCCCTATGTGCGTACATTCAGGACGTCTTGGTTCTGTGCCACAAAGTTGACGCACACATGACTGAGTCAAACAAGGTTTCCCACATTCTCAAAGGCATTGCCGATGATGCCTTCAGCTTGCTCGTTTTCAACAACAAGGCGATGGTGGATGCAGTTATAAAAGAGTGCCGCTGCCTGGAACTCGCTAAACGCCGATGTATTGATCAGCAGTTAGCCCGTCTGCCCAACACCCCAGTGACATCTTCCTGTGACGACGCTCCTCGTCCCAACAACACTGGCGATGTTACCAGGATCGTCCGGCGTGAGATCGAGGCCACCTATCCGGCTGCCTTCGACTCCAGCTCCTCCAACGCACCAGCAGTCACGGTTTGCCTGATGCAGGCAGTTGTCCACCAGGACTTTGCAAATATGGGTCTTCACACCATCTACTCGACCCATCGCCCTGATACCCACTCGGCTTCTTCGATTCCGCCCCATCCCACATCTTAGTACCCACCACGTTTCGGCAACCTATCTGAATGGCGCACTGCTGACGACAAGCCCATTTGTTTTCACTGGCGTTGAATCGGGCCCATTTCTTGGCACTTTCGCAGTCGCTGGAGTTCCCCTACCCAGTCTACTTATACTGCCTACTCTCGCCCCCCCCCCCCCCCCTTCCCCCCGGATGGCCCTTCACGTCCCTATGGCACACGTTCCGATAATGCCGCCACTGATTCTCCTGCGCTGAACTGCCCCTATTCTCATTCGCCTTCGCCCCAATGACGACAGTCTCCCTCTCCCCAGCCCCATCGCTCCTATTCGCTGACTCTCTTCGGACGCTGCTCCCAGCCGAAAAACTAGACGATGCAGCGCCTCGAAGTGATGGTGCATTGCTCCCTACGCCGCCAAATCCTCTACTGACGTTGCCCACTCATCTGAACCTTCTTGACATGCAAGTCTACGGTGTTTCTGTGTCTGCTCTTATAAACACTGGGGCGCATTTGTCAGGAATGAGCGCTGACCTTTGTAGCCGCCTGAAGAAAATAATCACGCCCGCCACGACGCCTGTTGTCCGTGTCGCCGACTTACAGAAAATGATTGCGCCCGACTTGGCGCCCGAGCATGCTCGTGAGCTCTACCGCATTCTGTTTTCCTACCACGATATTTTTTACTTTAACTATCATCCTTTGGCCCAAACTACAGCTGTTAAACATCGCATCAATACCGGCGATGCCCCTCCTATTCATCGCCGCCTGTATCGAGTGTCCCCGGCTGATTGTCAAGTTATTCACGCAGAAGTTCGCAAAATGCTTGCCAAGAACATTACTGAACCGTCATGTAGTCCATGGGCGTCACCTGTTGTACTGGGAAAAAGAAGGATGGCTCATGGTGCTTTTGCATGGATTATCGGCACCTTAACAAGTTTACCAAAAAGGACGTGTATCCCCTACCTTGGATTGATGACGCCCTTGACTGCCTCCACGGTGCTCGCTATTTCTCCTCTATTGACCTTCCCTCCGGCTACTGGCAGATTGCCGTGGATGATCTCGACCGCGAGCAGACTTTTTTGTAACACCCGACGGTCTTTATCAATTCAAAGTGATGCCGTTCGGTCTATGTAACGCTCCTGCCACTTTTTAACGCATGATGGACTCCCTTCTTCACGGTTTCAAATGGTCCACGTGCCTGTGCTACTTGAACAACGTTATAGTATTGTCCCCAACGTTCGCTACGCACCTCGAGCGCCTCTCAACAGTCCTGGATGTTTTTCGTCGAGCCGGAATGCAACTGAACGCATCAAAATGCCAATTCAGCCGTCGCCAGATTACCGTCCTTGGGCATCTCGTTGACGCGAACGGAGTGCAACCGGACCCAGGCAAGATCTATGCTGTTACGCACTTCCTTGTTCTGAAGTGTGTCAAGGATGTGCGCAGCTTCATCGGCCTTTCTTCATACTTCCGCCATTTCGCGAAAAATTTCGCGGCCATAGCACGACCACTAACCGAGCTTCTGAAAAAAGACGCCTTTTTCCAGTGGAATGATAACGAGGCCTCTGCATTCTCGCATCTTATCAACCTTCTCACAATGCCTTCTGTTCCGGCCCATTTCTATCCTTCTGCCCCTACCGAAGTTTGTACTGATGCCAGCGGTCACGGAATTGGCGCAGTACTGGCACAACGCCAGCGCGGCAACGACCGTGTTATCGCTTACACTAACAGGCCCCTCTCACCCTCGGAGCATGACTATTCCATCACTGAGCGTGAGTGTCTGGCCCTAGTTTGGGCGGTTGCGAATTTCCGCCCATACTGCTATGGCCGACCATTTTCCGCTGTCACAGACCATCATGTGCTTTGCTGGTTATGCTCACTGAAAGATCCTACAGGAAGACTTGGTCGCTGGGCCTTACGCCTCCAAGAATATTCGTATTCTGACACCTAATAATCTGGCCGACTACACAAGGACGCTGACTGCCTGTCTCGCAACCCGGTAGAAGAGCCTGACGCCGCCAACAGTAGTACCGCCAACGGCATTTTCTCTGTGTCTGCCTTCACTAACATCGCCGACGAGCAGTTTGCTGCGAGCACTCATAGATCGTCTGCGCTCTACACCTACCGACCCATCCGTTCGCTGATATGTCCTCCAGGGCGGCTTTCTGTACCGAAGGAACTTCCTCCCTGACGGATCTGATCTTGTCGTGCCAAAACATCTACAACAGACTGTGCTCTTTGAGATGCATGACGCACCCACTGCAGGACATCTTGGGGTAACCCGCACCGCGTCAGCCGCCGCTTCTATTGGTCTGGTCTCGCTCGCTCCGTCTGACGTTATGTTGCTGCCTGTGATCCCTGCCAACGTCGGAAAACACCTCAGGTGCCACCTGCCAGTAATCTCCAACCGATCACGGTCCCTGTGGAACTGTTCTTTCGTATTGGATTAGACCTCCTCGGTCCCTCTCTCACGTCATCCTCTGGGAACAAATGGGTAGCCATTGCAACTGATTACTCCACCCGATACGCTATCACGCGGGCTCTGCCTACCAGTTGTGCCACTGACATCGCGGACTTTCTCTTGCATGACATTATCTTGCTTCATGGCACCCCAGGACAGCTGCTTACTGACGGTGGTCGTAACTTCCTCTCGAAAGTTATCGCTGACATTGTGTGTTCCTGCTCCACTCAACAAAAGCTGACTACCTCATACCATCCTCAAACCAATGACCTGATAGAGCGGTTAAACCGTACTCTTACTGATATGCTGTCCAAGTACGTTTCCAAGGACCACCACGACTGGGACATTGCCCTTCCTTACGTCACATTTGCGTATAATTCTTCCCAGCACGACACCGCCAGATTTTCTCCATTTTATCTACTGTACGGTCGCGAACCAACCTTGCCCCTTGACACGGCATTTCCTCCTGCTGCGATCTCAACAAGCGAGTATGCGTGCGACGCCATCGCCCTCGCCGACCATGGATGCCAGCTGGCCCGTGCTCGACCGACGGCTTCGCAAACCACTCAGCAGCGTCAGTACAATACCAGCCACCGTGACGTACAGTTTTCGCCTGGTGCGCTCGTGCTCCTGTGGTCGCCCTCTCGTCACGTTGGACTTTCCGAAAAGCTCCTTTTGCGATACACAGGGCCCTACCGCGTGCTGCGCCATGTGACGCCTGTGACGTACGAAATTGCTCTGGTGAGTTTAACCTCGTCCTCTACTCTGGCATCTAGTGATGTCGTGCCCGTCAGTAGGCTCAAGGCCTACTACATTGCTTCTGAGTCCGGCCTTTAGTTGCTCCGGGATGGCGCTTTTGCTACCGGGGGTAGTGCTACGGAACAGTACTGGCGATGACGAGGAGGCAAGCAGTGTGAAGACAACGACGACGATTGGAGGCTAGCGCGGGCTGTTGCCTCTTGGCCAAGTGCGGCGCATTTCTTTGTAAATATACTTGTATATAGCTTTTCCTCTGCGTCTTCCTACGTAACAATATATACAAACACAAATTATTAAGAACCCATAAAAATGACACATTAGGTAAGGCTATTCCAAGAATTATCAAATCTCAGGAAAAGTACAATTTCCTACCCTTTCCGATATCGAATGCCATGCTACGTTCCCTTCTCGCACACCCATTATGGGAAAGAAAGACTTGACTATGCACTGACAACTACACTAATTGAGCTAGACCGGAAAAATGTGGACGCTCTGTAACTTACTAACAAAACCTTATTTGACCTGTTTCTTTGACTGTATTGAAACAGCTTATGCTTCTAATTGTTCATTGAAATATCTATGCTGTGTAATTGTTTTTGTAAGTGCCATTTGTGACGGAAGTGTCTCATTGTTTTTTTATTTGCTGATGTTTACATTACTGAATCCATGTAAGAAATTGTCGTGTCACTGCTGCTGTACAGGTGGGTAGAGCTTAGTCAAGTCTGGCCCCCTATTTTTGCAGTAACAGTGTATTGCCTGTGGCGAAAATAAAACTTGATTGATTGTGATTGATTGATTGAAAGACGCCATCATCCCCACAATTCTCCTGAGCCTGCGTGACCTCTTCCCATGACCACAACCAGCACAGCGACTCGCGGTTAACATATTGTGTCGCTGGTTATGCGCATGAAAATGTGTGTTAAAAGTGTCAAGTTTGCAAGCAAGCTTTGACAATGCCAGCCAGTGAGGAGTGCTCAGAAGTCGCATACTTCACGCGGCTCAGGGATAAGAGAGGGCTATTGTATCCAGTGGGGCACTGTTATGCTTTGTGGAAACACTTGAGAACTTGTTCACGGAATGCCTTAACAAAAGCAAGCTGCACTCTGAAAGCATCCTGGATGTAATAAGTTTGGCAAAGGCCAAGTGCACGAACACGAACGGTTGCAGCGAACACGAAGCTGAACTAACAACGAAGGTGGTCAGTTTTTACCTGACTAATCAGCTGCACTTCTTCGTGAAAGAAGAATGCAGAGAAGCGAGGCAATAAGGAGACAGTGAAACTCCGAAAGATGAGTAAGTGCATCTAACATACTTGCCAACCTGAAGATCTGAAAATTTGTAAAACCATAGCGACGAGGGGGCCAGAACTTTTTTTTTTAAAGGGATTTACCCTTTGCCGCCAGGACAAGCCGCCATTGGAATCTGAACCTGGCAACGTTTAACACTAGAATGTTATCTAGTGAGGCGAGTCTAGCAGTGCTATTGGAGGAATTAGAGGGCAGTAAATGGGATATAATAGGGCTCAGTGAGGTTAGGAGGACAAATGACGCACATACAGTGCTAAAAAGCGGGCTAGTCCTGTGCTACCGGGGCTTAGCGGAGCGACGAAAACTAGGAGTCGGATTTCTGATTAATAAGAATATAGCTGGTAACATACAGGAATTCTATAGCATTAACGAGAGGGTGGCAGGTCTTGTGAAACTTAATAAGAGGTACAAATTGAAGGTCGTACCGGTCTACACCCCTACATTCAGTCATGACCAGGAAGTCGAAAGCTTCTATGAAGACGTGGAATCGCCGATGGGTAAAGTCAAAACAAAATACACTATATTGATGGGCGACTTCAATGCCAAGGTAGGCAAGAAGCAGGCTCGACACAAGTCAGTGGCGGAATGTGGCTTAGGCACTAGGAATGGCAGGGGAGAGTTATTAGTAGACTTTGCAGAACAGAATATTATGTGGATAATGAATACCTTCTTCCGCAAGTGGGATAGCCGAAAGTGGATGTGGAGGAGCCCGAATGACGAGACTAGAAATGAAATAGACTTTATACTCTGCGTTAACCCTGGCATCATACAAGATGTGGACGTGCTCGACAAGGTGCGCTACAGTGACCATAGGATGGTAAGAACTCGAATTAGCCTAGACTTGAGGAGGGAACGGAATAAACTCGTACATAAGAAGCTGATCAATGAGATAGCGGTAAGAGGGAAAATAGAGGAATTCCGGATCAAGCTACAGAACCGGTATTCGGCTTTAACTCATGAAGAGGACCTTAGTGTTGAAACAATGAGCGACTATCTTATGGGCATCATTAAGGAGTGTGCAACAGAAGTCGGTGGTAACTCCGTTAGACAGGATACCAGTAAGCTATCGCAGCAGACGAAAGATCTGATCAAGAAACGCCAATGTATGAAAGCCTCTAACCCTACAGCTAGAATAGAACTGGCAGAACTTTTGGAGTTAATCAACAAGCGTAAGACAGCTGACATAAGGAAGTATAATATGGATAGAATTGAACATGCTCTCAGGAACGGAGGAAGCCTAAAAGCAGTGAAGAAGAAACTAGGAATTGGCAAGAATCAGACGTATGCACTAAGAGACAAAGCTGGCAATATCATTACTAATATGGATGAGATAGTTCATGTGGCTGAGGAGTTCTATAGAGATTTATACAGTACCAGTGGCACCTACGACGATAATGGAAGAGAGAATAGTCTAGAGGAAATTGAAATCCCACAAGTAATGCCAGAAGAAGTTAAGAAAGCCTTGGGAGCGATGTAAAGGGGGAAGGCAGCTGGGGAGGATCAGGTAACAGCAGATTTGTTGAAAGATGGCGGGCGGATTGTCCTAGAAAAACTGGCCATTCTGTGTACGCATTGCCTCATGACCTAGAGCGTACCGGAATCTTGGAAGAACGCTAACATAATCCTAATTTATAAGAAAGGGGACGCCAAAGACTTGAAATATTATAGGCCGATCAGCTTACTGTTCATTGCATACAAAGTATTTACTAAGGTAATCACAAACAGAATCAGGAACACCTTAGACTTCTGTCAACCAAAGGACCAGGCAGGATTCCGTAAAGACTACTCAACGAGAGACCGTATTCACACTATCAATGAGGTGATAGAGAAATGTGCAGAATATAACCAACCCTTATATATATCTTTCATTGATTACGAGAAAGCCTTTGATTCAGTCGAAACCTCAGCAGTCATGGAGGCATTACGGAATCAGGGTGCAGACGAGCCATATGTAAAAATACTGAAAGACATCTATAGCGGCTCCACAGCCACCGTAGTCCTCCATAAAGAAAGCAACGAAATCCCAATAAAGAAAGGCGTCAGGCAGGGCAATACGATCTCTCCAATGCTATGCACAGCATGTTTACAGGAGGTATTCAGAGAACTGGATTGGGAAGAATTGGGGATAAGAGTTTATGGAGAATACCTTAGTAACTTGCGATTTGCTGATGATATTGCCTTGCTTAGTAACTCAGGAGACCAATTGCAATGCATGCTCACCGACCTGGAGAGGCAAAGCGGAAGCGTGGGACTAAAAATTTAACTGCAGAAAACTAATGTTTAGCAGTCTCGGATGAGAACAGCAGTTTACGATAGGTAGCGAGGCACTGGAAGTGGTAAGGGAATACATCTACTTAGGACAGGTAGTGACCGCGGATCCAGATCATGAGACTCAAATAATCAGAAGAATAAGAATGGGCTGGGGTGCGTTTGGTAGGTATTCTCAGATCATGAACAGCACGTTGCCAATATCCCTCAAGAGAAAAGTGTATAACAGCTGTGTGTTACCAGTACTCACCTATGGGGCAGAAACCTGGAGACTCACGAAAAGGGTTCTACTTAAATTGAGGACGACACAACGTGCTATGGAAAGAAGAATGATAGGTGTAACGTTAAGGGATAAGAAATGAGCAGATTGGGTGAGGGAACAAACGCGAGTTAAAGACATTTCAGTTGAAATCAAGAAAAAGAAATGGGCATGGGCAGGGCATGTAATGAGGAGGGAAGATAACCTGTGGTCATTAAGGGTTACGGATTGGATTCCAAGGAAAAGGAAGCGTAGCAGGTGATGGCAGAAAGTTAGGTGGGCGGTTGAGATTAAGAAGTTTGTAGGGATGACATGGCCACAATTACCACATGACCGGGGTAGTTGGAGAAGTATGGGAGAGGCCTTTGCCCTGCAGTGGAGGTAACCAGGCTGACGATGCAACCACAGAACACCTACGCAACTCCGACCGATGAGGACGACGCGTCCACGAACGATAGTGACGTTACGTCCGCATGTGGTCGTGACCGCAATGCGACGTCGGCGAAGTTTTCGCGTGAACAATTCAACTGCGGATTTCAGCTCCAATTCCACTAATAAAGAGGTTGTGCAACGAGACACGAGCGGACGTTTTGAGTGCGCTGTCACCTCCCTCTACATGACGGATGGATGCACGATGACCAAGGCAACTAAAGTGCACGAAACTGCTGCAAGAACGCAAAAAACTACATCAAAATGGAAAGAAAATGTGTCCCCACAGGCAAAGGATTACATCCCAAGCGGGTTTTAGGTGCTCAAAATAAAGATTTAAATGTTTACAAGCAATCAAACTTTGAGCTCCGTTTTCTCAGCTTTCATTTTTTGTGCAGTTGCTTTCAGTCATCCCAGTGCCATATTACAACGAATGAAGATAAAATCATTCTGTCTTTGGCACTTAGATCCTGAAACACTTATGAGTACAATAAGGCTGTCTATTTTTAACTGCGCCTCATAAAAAAATTTATAATGGGCGTTCACAAAAGTCACTAGTAAGACAATATGCATAGGAAAGCTGAAAAAATATTTTTATGCTCAGTTTGACATTCAAGAAGTAAACCAATAGCTTTATTGCACAAAATGGGCCTTTGTGAACATGCAGATGTGAAAATCTTGGCGAACTTATGTGTAATTAATTAATTAATTTTGGGATGACAATTAGAGGCTGTTAATTGTTGCAACTCTAAAACTATAATAGCACAAAACTAATTTCAGTTATGATATCAGCATAACAAATCACACTTGCATGCCAAATTTCACCAATTTATCCCATAAGTAAGGAAAATGTTTTCATTGCCACGTCCCTCTTTAACAACACCTGGGCGCACAAATGTAGTCAGGAAATCCTCGAAAAGGCGGTTCAAGAGGCCCTCAGTACATGAATCTGAAGAGCCTGTGCCTAAAGAAGGCAGTTTCCTCCTCAAAAAGCGGTATAACATTTTGGAGAAAAAGAAAACATGCCCTGTTTAGCTCCGATGACAAAAAATAGAACAGGCACTCCTCACGGGACATGTGGCTGGCTTCCCCAGAATCCTTGATATGAAGTTTCCGTTTTTTTGCTTGAGGTCCAGAATGAGCTCCTTTCCTTTTTAGCCACAATGCATCGCAACCGGTGCTTTCTTTCCCAAGGCTTGCAGCAGTCTTGTAAAGATGTGTAGCAGACATTGGGGTCAGTGCAGGGTTCTTGGGGGTTTGTGAGGAAGTTTTCGTAATTTGGAACGACTCCAAAAACAAGCTCTGCTTGTTACACTGCTTTGTTTCAGATAAAAAAAAAGCTTAGTTGTGGTTTCTGCTGGTCAAGCAGCCTCTTCAAACACTTTCCCAACTACAGCCAACGTGTCGGTGAATGCTTCAGCATCTTTCTGACCTTGGCATCATGCATTTCTTGGAACTCTTTAGGTTGATCTTTCCATTCCTAGCTTTTCTCAAGGTAAAAATAACGTCAACCAAAGCCTCATCAACCTTTACAGGAAGACATGAAGCTCCTTTTTGGGCAGCCAATTTGATAAGATGGCACGGGCAACGAACCCCTATATAATCTGGCTGAGCCTCTCTCAAAGAAACGCAGTTTTTCTCGCCAATCATGACATTGGCATTGTCTGAACACATAGCCAACAGGTTTCCAACAGGCAAATTCCGAGACTTCATCTCGTCCAGAACCAGATTTGCAATCTTGTGACCCGTCGCTTCCCCTTGGATTGTACAGAGGCAAAGAAGGCAGCTTTCGACTCTACTCGTTCCTTTAACGAAATATGTCGCAACAATAGGGTAAAGCTGTGTATCCCTATTGTTACTGCCAACCATAGCGATCAAAAATGCTTGCTGTTGTAGGGCATCCAGCAAAGGAGTCTCCGCAAAGGCGGCCATTTCCCGAACAATTGACGTCGTCTTTGTTCGTCCACAGGCGTAGCGTCTAGCTTCTTCGAACTTGGGCAACTTCTTCCGGAAAAGACGTTCAGCATAATTGCTAACACTCAGCGGGATGTTGTGTTCAACTAAAAATGCATTGAAGACACATTCTGCATGAATCACATCAAAGTCGTCGTCGCTGCGTGCCAAACTTGCTAGGCTTGGCTGGCTGTCAGCGGCTCGCACGTATCCCTGATGCTTTTTCGAAGCGACGTGGACCTTGATGTCAGACTTGCCGCCATGCAAGATGGTCACATCATAGGAACATGTGGTGCAGCATTCGAACTTCTCCCCTTTCTTCGATGGCATAAAGCACGAAGTTCTGCCATGTACGACTTCAAAAACACACAGTCGCACCGCATCCAACGCGGCAGATAGTCACACAAAAGGCGAGGCAAACACTGCAGTAACTGAAGCTGAGTGAAGTCCAAACCCACGCACCCGCGTAAACAAAGGCAACAACATGGCAACAGGTTTTTAGAGGCGCTATCGAGCTTTGGATATGGATTCAAGACTGCCCTAGTAGATGACAGAAGTCACTACAATCTTGCAGCTGCTGATGATGATACCACACATATGTATTGCCCTCTCATGGCTGCGCAAGGCACCAGGGTGTAGTTTTACATTTTCACATAGTTTTTCTTTTTTCGCATATAAAATGCTTTCCGCAAAATTTCAAGCAATATTCGTAAAATCATAAGACTGCTCGAAATTCATACATTATACAGAAAATTCGGAAGAGTGGGCAGGTACGCTGCTAAAGCTAAATATGCAACACAATGGGGGAGAATGGTCATTTGGGATGCTACTTGGCTTCTGCAAACTGTTCTGCTATGTTTTTGCAAGATGCGCCTGATCAATGTGTTGTATTTATTTCTGTAAATAAAGTGTTTATACATGGTCTGAAAAATGCTTCTCTGTTCCGGCGAATTTATTCATGCTTTGTATTGTAAGGAAATAGCCTTGTAAAGGGGAGCATGCACAAGTGCTGTAGACAAACTATTTGAGATTGCATATCCATATTTACTGAAGAAATTGCTCTGAGCTTATACGAGTGCATAGAAAGTTTACTTTCTTGTGGCCATGTCATGTACCACGGCAGTTTAACAATCAAACTCGATGCGGTTAGAGCAAATGGCATGATGAAGGTAACGGGCCAACCCTTTGCGTATGATTAGGCAATAGCAGTGACATAGGTAAATTATACTTCCTGCAGAAGCGTAATGATTGTAAGAACAAACTTGGCAGACATTCAACGTCATCGCAGGAACGACATGCGATCTTCCCCGAGCCATCTGCAGTAGTCCAGAGAATCACAAATTTCTTTTTCCTGGCAAAGCGTCGGGGTACCCTACAAATAATATCTCGGTCGGCAGCGCAGAAACCGGAGGTCTACTTTGAAGTGAAATGGTAAAAGTAACGCCGCCTGCTAGGCAGCCGCCGTGTCCCGGAGCTACCAGAGCGAAGCATCAGGAGGAACCTCTTGCTGGAACCCCTCCCAGCAGCAACATGCAACTCGTCAGGCCATGCCCTCCTCTGAGCCCACTACAAAGCCTTCTGGTACACTGTATCCCAACCCAGATCGCTATCGAGATACAGCTGCAACAGTGGGGGCAAGCAGACGCAACGGAAGTACATCTTTCTTGCTCTGATGCAAGGTAAAACAAAAAACATGCAGACATTCGGTTTGTGTGTTTTATTGTTTCCCTAAGCTTTAATTCATCAATTAAGCAGCAGATCATACAAATAACAGATGTTGCCTTGAATGATTCTCAAAGTGTCATGTGTCTCGATGATTGGCGTCACACAGCGAACACGAGTACAAGGGCGCAAGAACACGTGTACGTTGTCCTCTGGCTTTGAGTGTGGCGGCCGCGAGTAGAAGAGAAAACGGCGTTCAGATTGAAATTTCAGACCTTTCTGCAGCGCATAGTGATGTAATACTTTGCAAGCACAATCGTCAGCATGCATTGTATACTCTGCGCTTGTCGGCTCAAAATGACCAGACCGGGTGAGGGGCCCTTTAACATTCAGTTAACATTGCAGTAAAGGTAGCAGCCACGGCTTCGAATCTGTGGCCTCGTGCTAAGCAGACGTGTGCCACAGCCATTGCTTTATAAATAATGTTCTGTTACATAATTTCTGTATTCCTTAAATACTATGAAGGCTTCAGGACATTTCCTTTGATTGAACAGCTAGAATGCACTGTTAACTTTCCTTTCTCTGGTGCTTGAGGGGCTAATTGTTTGCCCACAGGTAGTGATTGCCCTTTATTTGGCAGCCAACAAAATCGGTGGCAGTGAGGTATGCAACATGAGCTACACTGTGGACACTGGAGGTAAACACCAGGGAGCAGTACTGACCACCCCAGGCAGGCAGGCCTCGGCATCAGCATGTGGCCCTTCGTATTGGTGCTGGGGTGAACCTGCCGAGCTGTCCGAGCTGGATTCGGGTGAGGACGGCAGCTGTGCGTTCAGCTGGCTCAGCTTGGCCGAGAGCACCTGCACCACAAGTTGTCCGTTAATGCCCACAACTGTCACACACAAAAAAGTCATGGAACATGTTAAAACTAAATTTTCTATCTCTAGTCACAACATTCTTCATGTGGCACTATGCTGGAAGCGTGAATCAAAGGCATGGCGTAAGAAGAACAGGTGCTCCAACGAAAGCGCGCGGCACGTTTCACTAATGTTGGGCCGCCGCTAGAAAGCGCACACGACTAGAGGTTGTAGGGTGCTGGTGCGCCGGGGGTGTGTCCGGGGGCTAGACATTCCCGGGCCACCGTGTTTTTAGAGTGCCTGCTACTGTATTTAGTGATAAACCTTAAGACACTCTCTTTATGTTACAAAATCTTAAAATGTGATTCCTAATTGCTGATGTGCTTTGCTACCTTTTCTAAACAAAAGCGTATAGTACTTCTCTCAGTGTGGCAGTGACAGTTTGTCGTTTGCTGAATCTGCTAGTAACCTAATTTACTTTCGTTACTTCTGCTTGAACAAATGGTCATTACTATTTGTCACAATGGACAAAGCGTTCCAGCTTTCATTTCTTACGAAGCAGGCTTCAGAGGAGTGCTGCGTACAAATCATTTCTGGATTAAGGGAAGTGCCTTCACCTAATGAAGTAGGTTAACGCTCACATATTTCACTGTTTATGCTCAAAGAAAAATGATGCATAGCGTGTTTCGCTACAGATTCTATGCAGAAGTTCCAAATTCTAGAAGGCACGAATTGAGAGACAGCTATTTCTTTTTAAACCATGCTGCCATGGAACTTATGGTATCAATGTGCGTACTCTTGAATGAATTATTCTAAACGTCTAAAATAAATTCAGGGTTTTTGGTTGCCAACACTAGACTCTAAGATGTACACCGTAGCGAGTGACTCCAGCTGGGGCTTCTTTAACTTGCATCTTAGCTTAGTCACATTTCTCAAATTTCCTCTTCCATATGTGGCGATGATAACAAATTTATTTAACAGTTTCTATGTTGGCATGTTGGCTATAAACCGGAATCATTTGGACGATATTGTGAGAAATCAAGGGCGTCGCATGCCACCGACATTCTGTGTAATGAGAAACCGAGGAAGCAGCAGTGGCTTCCAATGCTGATGATGATGATATATGGAGTCAATGGCCAAAGAGCGCCAATCAATGGTCTAATGTAGTCGATGGTTTGGTCAATGATAAAGGGCAAATGTACAGATGAAGCGTGGTTGTAAAGAGGCCTAAAACTATTGTTGTAAAGTGGGTCAAGCAGTGCAGTCCACTTATAACGATACCACATATAACGATATATCGGTTATAACGATGGGTCGACATGAGAGTGTCATTTTATGCATTAGGTCTATGGGGAAAAAAACCATTTATAACGATAGGTTATTCACCGCATATCGGATATAACGATCAAAATTTTGCAGTCTGGACGGCGTTTTCCGTGCCAAATAATCGTAACGTTTGCGTTGCTTAGTTCCCTGAAACGAACGATGTCGAGACGAGGCGATGTTTACCTCCGTAAGTTCGTATCTGCCGCCATTACCGCGCAGCGCGTCTCGCCCCGCCTGCGCACGAGTAGGCGCAGCCAACGTTGGCGCAGCGCGCCACAAGATGGCATTAGCTGCTTCATGCGCGTCGGCCACAGTCGCTCCGAAAGAGAGAGAAAGACAAAAAGAAGCGACAAGCAAAGCGGCGCGGTGGCGCCCGTCCCGCGTCTCTCTCGCGATAGCAGGCTGACGCCACCGAAGCAGCGTGCAACCAACGGTTCAACCCAGTTCGAAGATGGCGCTGACAAAGCGCAAAGCTGTGTCGCTTGACACGAAGATGGATATCTTGCAGGACTCTCGATGCGGCTTCAAGGTGAGCGCCCTCGTGAAGAAGTATGAGCTCGTCCAGTTAACGATATCAACCATCTTGAAAACCGGGAGCACCGCGATTGTGAAGGCAGGAGCTATCAGCGGCCATTCCGATCAGCGGAAAAGGGGTTAGAGACCCCTTGTACGCCGATGTTGAAGAGAGTGGTTAATCACCAATGGCTTAAAGAAGGCGGGCTTTCTGCGTAAGGACGAACTTCCCCAACCCGCTGAGACCGACCCGGTGGAAGTCGCTGACATAACCGAGCTCTGGGAGCTCGTTCCTACTGGTGACACAAGTGGTGTGTCGAAGGAGGAGTTTTTGACTGCAGACAGTGCTGCCTCGTTCTGCTATGAGGTCACCGACGAGGCGATTGCCGAAGATGTGCTGTCTCGACAGACGCAAAGTTGTGCGACGGTGGCGACGGCATCAGCGACAGTGACAACGAGATCGACAGTGGCTCTTTGACCTCGACCACGATGTCCACGCAAAGTGCACTGTCGTCGATCGACTCCTTAATTGATTTTATGCATGCTAAAGGATTGCCGCCAGTGTTCGCGCAGCAGCTGGAATCCATGCACACCGCGGTTGTGAAGCTGAAGCTGCCGCAAAAGCAAGTGCAGATTTCGGACTATTTCGGCGCGCCTAATCCTTGACACGGTCATTGGCGCTAGAAATAAAGTTTGTTTTTCACGGCCTACTGTATACATCATCTATTCTTTACAGCAAGTAGCGAATTCGAGTTCAGAGCTGCAAAGGTAAAGAGCGCAAACGCGTTTTAAAAAAATTTTTTTTTTTTTTGATAACTGCAGTCCAGATATAGCGATCATCGGTTATAACGATCATATTTTTCGTCTTTATCGATATCGTTATAAGTGGACTGCACTGTATAGTAGAACCTCATTCATACGTTTTGGAATATTCTTCGAGAAAAAATTTGCTAACCAGGAAAACGTATGATTCGAAATAAAAAAAAAAAGAAAATCGACAGACTCAACTACTACTGACATCTACCTAATGCGCAGCATTGTGTGGATCGTTGCAACATGAGGTGCCGACGTGCGTCAAGCTGGTGGTCTCCGACAGCCCGAGATGAATTTTGTTGTTTTCCTATTTCATGGTGTTTTAAGAGGGTGATGGGAAACGGAAACGAAATCGAGGTGGTGGGCAACGCCGGATGCCACCGAAGCTAAATGTGAAGCCCACATCATGCCGCCTGTAGCAGGGAACGGTGGCACATTTGGATTATCGCCTACTAAAAGTGTGCAGTACGCTACCAATGGCACTACACACCATGCACTGTAAGACACATAGGTAAAGATGCTTATCGCAGTGGGTTTGGCGGTGATAGCTGTGAATGCGGCATACGACGACCTAGGTGGAGATTTGCAGGTACCGGAACAAGAAACCGTGCACGCCATTGTTTTCACGTGAGACAAGCCCCGAGAATAGCCCCGAGAATGACCTAGAGGGCCACTGCCAGTGCCACTCGCATGACGTGAGGGCATGGACATGAGGGCCTGTTGCCTGCTGCAGTTCGGATGGCGTGCGGGCGCCTTCTGCAGTGTTTCCCCTTGTTTGCTCTCGTTCCCTATGCTTCTATATTTATGACGGTCCTCTCAAATATATTTTTATGACGTCTTCATTCGTGTAAATTTATTCAAAGAGTTTATTTCCTATGCCAGAATATATTTCTCAACGGTAACACTACAGTGCCAGCTGAAGGAGCACCGACCAGCCTACTGCAGATTTTTCATGCACGGATCCACACTTGAAAGTAGTAGCTAACATGAATAATAAAAGCATAAACGTAAAAACGTAGCAGATAAGAACCCAGCTGGGATATCATACCTACCATGATGTAACAAGCAACAGAAACACTGGCAACATGTGACTTCTGCAACATTTAACTTCATTTTCACCCGCTAAATTGTGTTTGTTCACGAAGAGTAGTTCATGGTATAAAAACAAATTTTTGAATTTCTGCACAGTAGCACTCGGCAGTAACACGAGGGCTTATCACGTTGACATCGTTCTTGTTGAATCAACTGCAAGAGCAGCTCTTCAGTTTAGATTCTACCTGCACAACTTGCTTCTTTAACTGCTTCTCAAAATTAGGCCGTTCTTGACAGGTTAATTTTAAGCAACAGTAATTTGAAGTAAAGTTAATGGAGGCTTACAGGTGTTTGCAGAATACAGAAAGGAATGTGCCAATATTTATTCCCTTATCCGTGCTACACGTTACACTCACTTGAGCAATTTACTGGCGATTTTTTATTGAGGAAGAGACGCAACGAAGCTGTTTGGCAAACTGACACAGGCTTCTTCGCTCAAATGTTTGAGTGAAATATGCCTTTTGCACTGGCCCTGCAGCCAGAAAGAAGCCGAAGCCTCATTCATTAGTAGTGTTGAAGAAATCATTATTCCCCGCTGGAGATCAAACATCAAAAGAATTCATGTGAGGCTTGTGGTGTCTTTCTTTATGAAGTGGGTATGCGAGGTTCTCTTTTATGTGCTGACGAAGCGAAGAGTTCTCAGTTTGTGTAATTAAGCAACACGGCCTCGAGACGTGGTGAAACAGAAGGTGTTTGAATTTTCATTATCAAGGCAGCCTATATTGCGCTATAGTGCCTCAAGTGTATTTAGGCACTACAATTGGCGCTGTGAAAAACTGCATCATGGTTTCAATTCGAAGTTGCAGTGAACAACTGATTGGTTTCAAGAACAATATGTGCCTTGCCATAACGACAGTCGGTTGCTGCCGTTGCATGAAGGGTATTCTATATTGCCAATAAAGGCTACTGAGGGCGACCATGAAAGCCACGATAGGATATACATAGCGCCAATTTAGTGGCTCGCGATCTTAATTATCAAACTTTTATTTCAGGTGATTGCTGTTATGGCATTCATGAAGCATATGCATACTATACATGACGCGCCATCATAACACCCATGAGCAATGTGTTTTCTGGGTGCCTCTTTCAGAGAATGGTAGAAGTATAGTTTCAAACTTTCTCATACAAGATGCACCTAGCTCTTCTTTTTACGCATTATGAAGTGGCCATATTTGACTAGAACTCACCAGAGTAATAAGAATCATGATGAAAGCTTCGCTGAGCAGTGTACTTTTAACACGGATTTATAATGTCAACACCAATTACCAAGATTTTTCTTCAATGTAAAATGCCATGTCCCTCAGAGCAAAGTATAAAGGAAAATTAAATGTTTAGCCGAGTATCATGCAGAACTTCGCATGTTGAATTTGCAGATAGTATTCTTCTTACGCAAAATTTATGGACAGACAAGGTGCACAGTATATGCATTGCGAATCCACTAGACCAATTCAATGCTATATAGCTTGCGATATCCAAGCCACAAATTTCCTCGGCTCATGTAGTTTTGAAGATGAAACTGCGGTTCAGGCATGGCAGCTGAAAGAAGCCAACATATCCTTCAATAATAGTATAAGTAGTAATAGTATCCTTCTTAGTAAAAGCAAGCCATTTCACGAAGGAAGTACGCAGAATTGCTCGGAGAAAAAAGCATGCTCATGAAGCTTATAAAAAAAATCCGACATCTTTTACGGAAAAACTAAAAAAAGAAACAAACGAATAAAAAATAATACGAAACAATCAAAATACTCATATTATGACTCTAAATTTGCGTATGAAGGAGCGGCCCAAATAATTTTGGAATTTTATCAAAACGAACCCCGAGGATGAGATTTCAGTACCCTCGTTTGACCATGATGGCACATTTGTTCACAATAGCATGGCTAAAGAAAATTGCTTTAATTTCTTCTTTAGGTCGGTATTTCGGAGACGCTCTCATGACAGTGAAATATTTCTGAACTATGGCACAAATTGTACTGAACGTATGGATGATGTCATTAAATCAAGGGGAATTGAATTGCTACTCCAGCGCCTTGATAAATCTAAGGTGGCTGGGCCAGATGATTTGCCTCCTGTTTTTCTTGCTTTATGTGTTCCTTCTGTGTCTCAATATCTACAAGTTACTTTTACTCAATCTTTAGAGCTGAGCACCCTGCCTGATGACTGGAATATAGCCAATGTTGTACCTGTACACAAACCAGGAGCACGTAGTACTGTATCGAATTATCGACCTATTTCCTTAACAAGTTGAATTTGTAACATTTTTGAACACATCCTATTTACTAGTATTATGAACCATCTCGACACCTACGCATTGCTAAGCCCTAATCAACATGGTTTTAGACGTGGCTATTCATAAATCACCCAACTCACTGAATTAATACATGATTTAGCAAGTGCATTAGACGTGGGTTCTTGGATTTAAAGAAAGCTTTTGATGTTGTAACTCATCACTTACTGCTTGAAAAACTTTCATGGTAGTATAACGTTAATGACTTAGTAATTTCCTGGATCAAAGAATACTTGAGTACTAGACGTTCTTACAACAAAAGATCTCGTGAGGTTGATGTCACATCAGGAGTACCGCAGGGGTCTATTTTGGGTACATTGCTATTTTTAATTTATATGACTGATAAGATTCTAACCTATCTTCCCATGTGCGCCTATTCACAGATGATTGTGCGATTTATTGCGTTATAAACTAATCAACAGGATTGTGCCATTTTGCAACATGAATTGAACAGCGTAGATGAATAGTGCAGCACTTGGGGGCATGCATATCAATTTGCAAAAAACAGTGCACATGTCGTTTACAAAAAAAAAAAGCGATGCGCTCATGACTGCAAATACTTCCTAAACATTACTGAGCTGATTCCCGTGCATGAGTGCAGATACCTTGGCGTCATCTTTAACCCTCACCTATCATGGCACTGTCACATTGAAAAAAGTACAGCCAAAGCCTGCCGGAAATTAGGCTTCCTGCGTCGAAATACCAAACAGTTTCCTTCGGAAATTAAACAGCTACTGTGCACATCATATATTAGGTCCACACTTGAATACGCCTATACCGTGTGGGATCCCTGGCTTAACAATGACATTCAGTGAACAGAAAGAGTGCAAAATTTAAAAGTTTGATATGTCGATATATAGGAGTTCGATAGTTCGATATAGACACTTCAGTGTTACGCGTGCTGAGGAGAACCTCGGCTGTATTTCATAAGCTAAAAGTAGGAAAATGCTAATACTGAAATTTCTACATAACATTTTGCATTCTCAAACAGGTATACGGTGTGAAACGTACTTACTTCCTCCTGATTATATTTCTTTATGACGAGATCATGTCAACAAAATTAAACAGATAAGGTGTAAAACTGTAAGACTTAATGTCATTTTTTCCCCGGACAATTTCAGATTGAAACCAACTACCATGAGAGATTGCCACCACCACAGGAAATGGTAACTTTTTCTTGTTGCTCCAGTAGTGCATTTATGTGGACAATGTAATTATTGCGAAAGTGAATTCTATCCAATACAAATAATGTATTCTAGGCCCTGTAATTGCTACGTAATTACTAAGCCCTGTGACATATGTATAATTTTTATATTAATGTTATTGCTTTCTATTCCTATGGTTTATTCTAGCAAAGTTTGTTTTCATGTGTGTTATCACAATGTTTTATGGACATGACAATTCACCTGTGTATTCCCCCCCTCATTGTACTATACCCCCCCCCCACCCCTGTAATGCCATTCGCGGGGCTGTGGGTAAAGTGATAAATAAATAAATAAATAAATAAATAAATAAATAAATAAATAAATAAATAAACAAACAAACAAACAAACAAATAAGTAGCTACAGCTGGAGCCACCAATATACACTGAAGGGAATGAGCATGCGTGGCAGCCGAGTGAGTCACATGACACAGCCATGCCCTCTCGATCCTTGTTCTCATGGAATCTACACGATTGGATCCAGTGGCTTGAAAAGGCCTCACACGACTGCAGTTTGGCAATGTACTGAATGTTGGTTCCAAAAGATTGTACCTTCTGGGAATGTACTGACCAGTAAAGAAGAAGCATAACTGCATTGGGTCATGTTGTGCATTCTCGATCACGAACGTCGATGCTGGAAAAACACATGAAAAGGGATCGTACCAACGAGGCTCTACTGTACTTTGTTTTGAATATCATATATAAAAAAAATGTAGATGGATATGTTCAGATAAAAATGAACTGGGCATTCTGATGACCGTTCTTTGTTTTGAAACAAATTTTTATGTGACATAAGAAAATATGCCTGATGAAAGGCATCCACCTCGGTTTTGTGAAATTGAGAAGCTGAGATGAGCTCAGCAATTTTTGAAAGTTTGAAAGGTTGTATCTCGGGAATTAAAATGTACCGAGCAAGAGTAACCCTTTCAGTGTCAGGTTTTTTCAGAAGTGACGCACGTCCAGAGTTGGATTGTTATCTTGGATATTACAAAACAAACACAACAGTTTATTTTCGGTTGTGCAGAAGCTAAAAATGACATGGATAATGGCAAATGCACTCTTGGTATGATCCTCATAGTCCTATCTGGCTAAATGAATACTGTATTCGTTTGATCATCATCATCATCATCATTGTCAGCCTATTTTATGTCCACTGCAGGACAAACGCTTCTCCCTGCTATCTCCAATTACCCTTGTCCTGCACCAACCAATTCCAATAGTCCTTAACCTGTTCTCAAGCTTCTTTGTCAGTCTCTAAGTCTCTGCCCCATATGTCAGCACTAGTAAAATGCACTGATTGTAAACCTTCCTTTTCAATGATAATGGTAAGCTTCCAGTCAGGAGCTGACAATGTCTGCCGTATGCGATCCAACCCATTTTTATTCGTCTATGAATTTCCTTCTCATGATCAGGGTTCCCTGTGATTAATTGACCTAGGTAAACATACTCCTTCACAGACTCTAGAGGCTGACTGGCGATCCTGAAGTCTTGTTCCCTTGCCTGGCTATTCATCATTATGTAGTTCAGAAGCATTATGTTTTGGGCGAGTTGGTTCTGGTCGACTGCAGACAAGATCTTTTCTTTGTTTTTTCACGTAATCAGACCAGGTTTGTTTGGAGAGATTAAAATAATCATTCACGACGTCGACTTGGGTCTGTCCTTGCTCGATAAGCATAATGATGGTGGCCTTTTTGTCCAGTGTCATGGTCGAATATTTTTCACGCTTCTGCAACACATTCGGTGGAGACGGGTGAAGAGCAGGGGCCATGGCGTCAAAAACACATCAGCGTTGCACTGAATGAATGGCCGCAACACACTGAAATAGCGATGATATGTTGTACGGCAGCTAGTGATGGCAGGCGATGATTTCAATTGCATCGTACTGGATAAAAGCTGGCGGACCACTGCTGGATAAAAACGTGCGCGACACCACCCATGACACCGAGGCAAAACTGATGATAATGGCGGTTATCTTGAGCATCACCTGGCTTTCATAGGTGGTGTCCAAAATTGGCCGTGCATCCCTGGCTTCCGGCTTTCAAAATCGCTTCCACCACAGGCTACAAGCAAAAGCACGGCCTTACCACAGGCGCCACCATTGCCGCATGGATTTGCATGCCTCGTATACTTGCTAATCAAATTACTATACTGATCCGAGCCAATTCACATCCGATCCAAAGCTAGTCAGGCGGCTCCAGATTCGATATGGCATCCTCCATGACTCATACCGCTGGTCTGTCGCGGCAAATTTTGTCCAGAAAATTGAAATTCTGGCTTTATGTTGTCCGAAAAATCAGTTGTGAAAATACATTAGCTCTATGGGAGCCCTGATTGTGCATTTATGAAGTTTGGAATATCCATCAAGTTCAAATTTTTGGAGTCCAAAAAATCGGTCGGCTACTGTACAACGAAATTTCGATATAACGAAGCAAATTGCCGATTGTCACCAACTTCATCAAGTCGAGGTTTAACTGTACGACAGATGACGGAGCCACTTCGCAGACTGGCAACATTGTGTTACTGTGCACATCCATGTGAATACAGTCGCCGACCGATTTTCTGGACTCCAAAAATTCGGACATGCCCAGTTATTCGGTCAGCTTCGTGGCACCGCCATTCTCCCCATAGACTATAACGTATAACAACTGCCGAAAGTTCGGACACCTTGCGACCTCTCGCCTGATTTTTCGGACACTCCTTGAGCCAACTCGATCGAGGGCATCATGCACCGACTCTGACCGGCGCATAGTTCGACTTGCTGAACGCCATGCTGAACGGAGCCTCCTTGCTGTCCCACGAAGTGGCGATACTGGAAATCGCCGCTCATCATCATCGTTTCTGCCTGGTTCGATAGAGTGGTCATACAGCAGTTCCGGTTTCAGCTTAGTAAGCCATGTCAAGACAATCCAGCAGCTGATTTGTTTCTTTCGCGCGCGACGCTGCGAGCAGGCCACGTTTTTCATTTGTGCAACTGGTGTCGGCATGGTGGTGTTTGCTTTGTGTGCTGTGTCGAGGTTTCAGTGATCCAACGCGGCGTACGGAAACATCGCGTCAAGTGTCTAATGGCGCCGGCAGTGCCCGCGCAGACTGCGCTGGGGAATGCCGGCAAGCGGGTGCCGGGAGGCCTAAGATTTGTCGCCTTCCGATGTGCTCCCTACTGATGCGGAAAGTGTTCTGCCGAAACCTGCGCAGTGGTTGCATTGCGATTCCGGACACCGTCTCATTTGACAGTTTCGAAGGTGCTGACACTGCTGTACTGACATGCGCAGAACTCGACGACAGTGAGATCATTCGTCAGGTTTCTGCTGCACCGCCGGACGATGACTCCGAGTCGGAAGATGACGCACCATGTGCTACGCTGTCGTCGCATGCGGAGCGTGCACAAGCAGTGACTGTGCTTTCAGCCGCCTATAGTGACCGTACGACCCTCTCCGAGATTCAGGCTTATCTGACTGCGCGTAAACGAAACAGCGTGCAACGGCGCACTCACGATTTCTTCAAGCCTACTGCCGAGCCCGAATAAGTGCGTGGAAAGAAAGGACTTTTTTTTTTTCTTAATCCGCTTTTTTGGACAGCTGTTTATTCGGACATTTCCGCAGTCCCCGTGAGGTCCGAATAAACGGTCGGCGACTGTAGAGTAGAGGATGTACGGGAATGTCAGTCACATGGCGGGACAGAAATGTGGAAATGCACCAATACATCAAAGACACTCAAAGGGGTAATTAGAGCAACTGAGTATCACTAGTCCTGACTACACATGCAAGCTGAGTTATTTGCGGCTCAGTGAGGAATATCAAAAATGTGGCATTGTTGGTTTCAGGAGAAAGCTTGTTCACGATTTAAATGGTGTAATGACTACTTACACTCAAATACAGAACTGGAAACCTTGTTAATTGTTTTTACAAATAATAATGGTTACTAATGGAAAAGCTAACAAGCATAGGCACATTAGTTGTTTGTAAATTAACATCTAAAGAGGCTAAAATTTTGAAGTTGCGAAATTTGGCATCTTTGCTGCCATTTAAAAAACAAACATTGCCAATTTTTATTAAACTTTCCCCAAATGCTTATCCACAACTGCTTATTGTGGAACTGCCAGAACATTTTGCATCAACTTGCTTCAAGTCATAACCTTACATCTGAACTTGTGCACTGTCACTGCTACAATTTTGAAAATATTGCAAGCATTTTAGCAATATTTTTTGGTGAATGATGTTTGGTCATGGTATGAGCGATATCCAAATAATGGTGACCACGATGTGTTTCCTGCTCCTGCAATCACTTCTGGTGCTAGCAGTACACAGAAAGCACAGCCTCTGATATTGCTTTTTTGTTACCTTAAGGGAATCGTCGCTAGAGTTGCAATTTCGACGCTTCCTATAAACTGAAAATGTAAAAAATGTTTCACATAGCATTTGCATTTGCTATTGTAAGTTGGTCAACAACGTGCACCATATGTGACAACTGATGAGTAAGAGCACGTATATGCAAGAAAGACCTAAACTTGCTATTGCAAGATGTTCCAGTTAAGCGACAAGGGTCTGGAGTTTTTCTTTTTATTACTGCACTTTCCCAGAAACAACATGCCTGTTTGTCTTGGGCGGTAAGAAAGCCCAACAGATGGCACCCCTCTCCAACGCAGCCTTTTGGAGGCAGGTAAAAAAGCGGTTGATCCTGCTCCAATTTTCAGTCAAATGCCTAACGCACATCTTGCAATTTCCGCAGTGCATAACACTGGAGTCCGCTACAGCGAGCAATGCAGCTACTATATGGGTAATACTCCATGGAACCTGAGGGGCCATGCTATGAGTAGGAGAAGAGAAAAATCGTTAAGAATGGACTGGAAACCAAGTACAATGGGTTCCAGTCTAATCAGCCAAACTGCCGCCACCAGTGGGGCAGCTGCAGCAGCACTGACCGCTTTGTCCTTGATGGGCAGTTGTCCAATGAGTTTCTTGTCGTCGGCTGGGTCCAATAACTCAGTGTTGAGGAACAGGTCCAGCTTCATACTTGCATTGTTCACCTTCACCCTGCGAGGAGGTTGGGTATATTTCACTCCTGCATGTTGTTACAAAAATTATATCTTTCGAGTTTCTTAAGGTCACTTCAAAATTAAAGCAGTGAGTTCTTGCTGGTTTTTTTTTATTAATCAATTACCCACAGCACTCAAAGATGTCACAGCAGGGGGGTTACAACATGGAATAAAATACACCTTTGTTCACACAACGCAAATGCTTTTCCGTCAGCCTATTCCACTGTTTAATGGTTCAAACAAAAAAAGAGTTGGCATATATTTGTCTGGGCAATTACAGGATCTTGCAACTATGATCAGTGCACTTTGATATGTAATGAGGTTTCCATATGTAAATTTCTCCATTAATTCCATTTTGTTATAGGCAATGGAATATAAAAATTCTAATCTCAGTTTATTGCAGCGGGCTGAAAGAGATTCCCATCCTAGCGCAGCCTTCATTGCAGTGCAGCTTTCTCTGCTTCTGTACCACCCCAAAAAAGATGGCAGTACGGTGTTCTATTTGTTCTAGAGCGGCAATCAAGGTTATCTCAACACAGCCATATATAGTGTAAGATATGTCAAACACAAGTAGTATATGCCATACATTTTAAATTCACACGCGAACATCTCAGGTTTCTTTGAAACCTTCACAGTTCTTATAATTTCGCAACTTAGGATGGCTAGTGTGGAGGCACTCCTATGTACTCAGTTCTCTATAAGACTAACAATCCTACTGATGACAGCTTTAGTTTCAGATTTCCCCAATGCATTAAAATTTTCACATTTTTGCAATAAAGTCAAAAGAAGTTTCAGCTCACAACAGCAATCACCATTAAATCTAATTTGAGAAAACTGCCCAAATTTAGGTCCATCATGTTCATGGGGATGCTATGGTTTTCCTGCACTGGGACTTCCTAGAAAATGCACAGAAAAGTGAATTAGAAGGTGCATAACTGACCCATTTATGTTGAATCGACATTCCTTGAAACTAGGAGTGTGCGAATATTAAAAAATTGGGAATACCATAAAATATTATTTTTAATATTCATATTCGATTCAAAAAGTAGGTATTGAAACACTTTCAAATATTCAAAACAAATCGAATATATTCCTGACTGTGCGGATGCAAACACGGTTCATAGCATTTGCTTCTATCTAAGAATATGAGTCTGATTTATTGTTGATGGCGAAATTTCACATGTAAATTGCGCTCAGCCACCAATCCACCAATTGACGAAGCTTTGTGGAAAAAGCCAGTAGCAAGGGGCACAGGTTTGCGGAGAGCGAGGGTGTGCTTAGAACGCAAAGACTGCGCAAAAGAATCCAGCAGTAATAAGAATGCTCTTTCCGGAAGTGTAGGGATAATGTTCGGATCCTATACGGCAATGCCCATGCACGTGGCTTCATTATGCAAATATGCCAGCTCCATGCTGCATGCATGCCCATAACGTACCTCCATGCAGCGTATCACATACCTGTTAGATTTTAGCATAGAGCGATAGCCAATATGCTACAGCAATATGCACCCAGCAAAACCTAGGACTTGTATAAGAGATCTCACAGGCGATGAGCATTACCACGGTGCCTGCACATATCGCAGTGTGCTAAAAGGCACTATTCTAAATGAGTATGGATGCATTAGGCATGTTTACCAGGAGTTATAAAGAAAACATTCTTTTGATGCAACCAAAGGTGCTCTACCTTCTTCCAGCAGTATGATGTAGTATACCTCGCATTATATTGGTGGTTGTGCTATATTGTCACGTAGTAGTGACGGTGGAAAACACAGCAGCTAAACTGTCAATAGCTCAACTATCTTTCTTATTGGGCGAACCTGTGCCCAAAAAAGCAAGTTACACTCAAAGCACAATGACAGCATTGAACACAGTTGGCGATCGTCGAAAATCTGATCTGCCAGTCAAGCGCGACAGCTTTTATACATGAGTCATCTAAGTTCTTAGAGTAATTGCTGGTGCCCATGGGTCTTCCAGAAAGTACTACATAATTCGCGTCACGCATAGAATCAGATTACACAAGCTTCAGTGACAACAGACAATGCACAACACCATCGATAATGTTCCGGCCGGTTCCAATCATGCAGGCATCTCGTGGGCTGAGTGATAACTTTAAGCCGTTAGTAAGTGAAATGCAGTCCCTGAGAAAAGGATAAATAAGTACATGTGCCAATGCTTACCTCTTAAAAAGGGTCGTCCCAATGCTACAAACATGAAGGCAAGAAACGAAACCATATGCAGTGAAAAGAAATAACAAACAAACAAAGAAAAAAGTTCCAGAGTTAGTTAACGTTGGTAGGAGGGCTAAGGCGGGCAACATGGACTATTCCAGACCATGAGCGCCGCTGTGATTGCGAAATGCTGTCTGGCACGACGTAATAGTCCAGTGCAGCAATACGTCGGATGATCTTGTAGGGTCTGAACTAGCAGTGCAAAAGGTCCAAACCCAAATGCAGTCGCCAGGCTGGTACACGACATAGTGTCGTTGAAGATTGTAGTGTCAGCTGTCGGTCCTCTGCTAGTTCTTGATCTGCAGGCGGGCGAGCTGTCAGGCTTGTTCGGCATGCTGTAGATAAGGGGCGATGTCGAGATTCTGTTTGTCGGTGACATGCAGCAACATGGCATCGAGAGTCGTCGCTGGGTTCCTGCCGTAAAACAACTTGAACGGCGTGACCTGTGTTGTCTACTGCGCTGCCATGTTATAAGCAAAGGTTACGTACGGCAGGATGGCATCCCATGCCTTGCGCTCGACATCGATGTACACTGCCACCATGTCTACGAGGGTGTTGTTCAGATGCTCCGCTCCGTAAGGCCACTCATTGGCAGGTGGTAGGCAGCTGGCCCCCTGTGGCTTATCTGGCTGTATAGCAAAATGGCTTGGGTGAGCTCTGCAATAAAAGCTCTGTCAGTAATGAGCACTTCTGGTGCACCATGTCACATGAGGATGTTCTCGAAGAAGAATTTCACCACTTCTGCTGCACTACCTTTGAGCAGAGCTTTCATTTCGGCGTAGCGGGTAGGGTAGTCGGTGGCTACGATAATCTGCTTGTTTCCAGATGTTGATGTCAGAAAGGGTCCCAAAAAATCCATTCCGATTTGCTGAAACGGTCGGCAATGATGCTCGATCGGCTGTAATAATCCCGCTCGCCTTGACGAGGTTGTCTCGCATTGCTGGCAGTCATGGCATGTCTTGATGTAGCGGGTGGCATTGGCGGTCAGGTGCAGCCAATAGAACTTATCTTGTTTTTTGCGCAGAAACAGTTCGTGTGTATGTGTGTGTGTAGTTTCTTCTTTTCTATTTTTTTCAATCCTTCTTTCTCTCACCTATTGCATCCCCTTGCCCCTCCACCAGTACAGGGTAGCCAACCGGTGATAATCTCTGGTTAACCTCCCTGTCTTTCCTTTGCCTCTCTCTCTCTCTCTCTTGCGGGTGTATAGGAAAACCAAAGGTGCCTAGCTCTCTGATCGTCGTGCACGACATGCAGGACTACTAGCCAGAGTGCTGTTGACACAACAATATGGTAGTTTGCGCCGACTGGGGAGCCATTCTTTTTTTACAAGGGCATTGTTGTACAAGCAAAACGAAGACAGTCCACGCCGAAATACTTTAGGGACAACATCGGTCTTGCTTTCTAAGTACTCCACAAGGCTTCGTAACTGCGGTTCTACTCATTGCTGTTCAGAGAAGTCGTCTGCAGTTATTGTTTCTAGGAAAGCGTCGATGTCCAGTTCACCTTGCAGTGATGGGCCAATAGGGGTGCGCGGCAGGAAGTCGGTGTCAGAATGCTTCCTCCCGGACTTATAGACCACTATGATGACGAATTCCAGGATTCTGAGACTCCATTACACTGGGCAACCTGAAGCATCCTTTAGGTTTGCCAGCCAACACAAGGGGTGGTGGCCGCTTAGACCTTTGAAGTGCCTGCTTTATATGTAAGGTCGAAATTTCGCTGTAGCCCAAATGATTGCAAGGCACTTTTCTTCCGTCATAGAATAATTCGTTTCCGCTTTCGACCGTGACCGGCTAGTGTAAGCTATTACGCTGTCAACTCGGTGCTTCCTTTCAACTAGCACGGCACCGAGGTCTAGGCTACTTGCATCTATGTGTATTTTCGTCTCGGCGTCTTCGTCGCAGTGTGAAAGCACCAGTGGTGACTGCAGCCATCACTTAAGCCATCATTTCCCATTTAAAGTCGATGTCAGCTTTCATGAAACGAGTTAAAGGTTCCGCAATTTTTTAAAAGTCTTCTATAAAGCAGCTGTAGTAGGCACACACGCCAAGGAATCTGCACACTGCCTTCTTGTCGATGGGCCACGGGAAATTAGCAATGGCAGCTACCTTCTGTGGGCCGGGACTGACTCCAGAGTTACTGATAGCGTGGCCTAGGAAGAGTTCCTCAAAAGCTAAACAGCATTTTTCCGGCTTCAGGGCGAGTTCAAATGACTTAACCGCCTCTGAAAAATCATATCTATTTGCTGCCGGGAGTTATTTGCTTTTGCAAAACTATGTAGTTAAATTAAAAGAAATTATGGGGTTTTATATGCTGTTGTTGCGGCTGCTGCTCACAAGTGTGTCTCTTGTTTTTGGTCTGTTTTCTGCGATGCCCACCTCGCTAAAAGAACTGAGCATCTGGAATCACTGCTTAACGATAAGCTTGATGCACTTGTCGACAATCTGGCTGCCAAGATTGGGAAGAGGCTTGAAGACCAGGGAATTGGCAACCTTGCTTCTCTAGCTGGAAGCGTGCGCTTTACGAGCGAACAGTGTGACACATTGAAAGCGACATTCAGTGAACTGGTAACTACTAACAAAGCGTTAACTTGTCAGAATCAAGCATTAACCAAGAGAATCGCAAACTTGGAACAGTACAGCAGAATGAATAACATCGAAATTAAAGGCATTCCATCATCACAAAGAGAGGAATGCTCTGCGATCTTGAAGAAGGTTGCCGATGCAATTGAGTGTCTAATTTCTTCTGGAGACATTGACGTAGTTCATCGTGTGGCCAGCAAGGTGTCGGACAGGAACATCATTGTTCATTTTTGTTCACGTATCAAGAAGAATGAATTTCTTCGCAAGGGTCGCAAAACTCGTCTGCGATGCTCCCAGATTGGCTTTTTTGGTAGCACTGATAATCCCATTTACATTAACGAACACCTCACAATCGACAACAAACGTTTATTCAGCAAGGCCCTTGCACTGAAAAAAGAGAACAGTTGGCAATTACTATGGACTGAAAATTGCCAGATTAACCCTTTCGCTGTCACGGACGTACCGGTACGTCTTCGCGCTTCCCCCCCCACAGTGTCACTGACGTACCGGTACGTTCTCTATCGTGCGTTCAAAATTTCGCGCCTCAGCGCAAAGCTGGGGCTCCTGGACTGGCCACGCCATCTGTTGACTCTTTCTACAAGCTCGTATTTTCGCCTCGACCTGTGTAATACATGTATTGAAGAGTACGGTGCGACTGCCACCCGCCCCTCTCTCTTTGCTGAGTGGCGCGGTGGCTCCGCATTCGCTGTATCATGCGTCGCGCGCGAGTGGTTATGGGTTCAAGGGTTGTTCTGCCATCTCCGCTGGTTTGAAGGTTTTGATTTTTCTTCTGTTGGTGTGTCTGCTACGGCGCGTCAAGTTCAGAGGCACGCGCCACACCGTTGCCTCTTCTAAACGAGTGACTCGATTGCTGCTTTCGCTCTCTCGCCGCACCCTGGCTTCCGACTTGCAGCAGTAAACGTAAAGCCCTTCGAGTTTTGTTTCAGCCTTTTTCCATCTCCCTCTGTCTTCTTGATCACGCAACGTCCCATTTCTCTCCGTTGTGCGGGTGACTGAAAGCGCATCCTCCCTGCGCGCAGTTACTTTCGGATGGCTGAGCACGCGGACCTTCGTCTGCTCATTGGAGCGGTGGCTCAATTCCGATTCAGAATACGAGCCGAGCTCGGATTCGGACTCGGACAGTCTCATGTGAGGAAGAGGTGAGTTCTGCATCGTCAGATTCGGATGTTGAATGGATGTTATAGTCAGGCTGATGATGATGATGATGTTTACTAACAACAGCTGCAGAACACAGAAATGTGCATATTGCATTGACTATGTTGTTTGTATGCCAATCATAATCAAAAATAAATTGCTATGTTCATTCCCTGTTATGCTCGTTCCCTGAAACCAAGCCGACACTGGGGGGGGCGTCACAGCCAGAAAGGTCCGACAGCGAAAGGGTTAAAGCCTGTAAATCAACTGATAGGAGGGTCTTCCAAATAAACTCGGCTGATTTTAGCATCTTTGCGCAGGCGTAGCTTATTACTACATTTCGTGTCCTGCGAACTGATTGCACGCACGTCCCTGAATACTTTTCATCATGTCTTTGCTATCACCAGCCGAAGTCAAACCATTGCTCACATCTTCTAATATCTCTATTCTTCATATCAATGCACGAAGTTTGCGCAAGAACCATGATACCACTTCTGCATTTACTGACTCACTTAATCCTTCGTTTTCATTTATTTGCATTTCGGAAACATGGCTTGACAATGCTGATAGCAATTTATACGATTTTTGTCCATACCAAGCAGAATACCGCCATCGTATTTCGTATCGATACGGTGGTTCCGCCATATTTGTTTCACCTCATATTAAATATAAGCGTAGGCTTGACCTTTTTCTTAATGTAAATCATTGTGAATCGGCATGGATTGTAACTGACTTACAGCTGAATTCGCATAATCGTAACAGTTTTATTCTTGATTGTGTATACCGCTCCCCTTCATCTATTCCAGATTTTCTGGGTGAACTCTGCATAGTTTTGAAAAAAAAAAAAAAATTCTCTTGAACATAAGCAAGTCCTAAATGTCAGTGATATTAACATCAACTTACTTGATGTCGACAACGGAAGTGTAACAGCTTATACAGACTGTCTTGCTGGTTTCGGACTGGAATAATTAATTATCTCTCCTACTAAGTGTTCTACTCATAGTACCAACACGCTTCTTTACCATGCTCTAACTAACATCGCGCCAACTCCAAACTCTGGTGTCATAGATACTCGGATCACAGACCATTTCCCGATATTCGTCTCCTTTCAGGCCAAAATACCTCAATCCGAGCCTTGCTACTTTTACTCCAATTTTGACCGAGATAGCTTTGTTAGCACTATAACAACTACTGATTGGTCTGTAATTAACTTCCTGCACGATCCCGATGAAGCTCTTGAAAAATTTTGTTACATCTTTTTACAGGCCGTTCGCGCTAACACTACTACCGTCAGATGCAAGAAACATCTTAAGTTTCCCGGTAACCCTTGGATAACGAGAGGTTTACTGACTAGTATGAGAAAAAAAGAAAACCTATACAAAAATACTAAAAAGAAACCTTTTAATGTGCGCTTAGCGGCATGCTATAAAAATTATTGCAACATTCTGAATAACTTGCTAAAGCAGTCTAAACAACAGTATTACGACCATGAAATTACAAAACACAAGAACAATTCCAAAAAACAATGACAACTTCTTAATGCGTACATGAACTTACCTAAGTCCGGTAATACTGCTGATAAAATAAACTACAATAATAAAACTCATACTGATTCTTCTAGCGTAGCAAGTAGTTTCAGTGACTACTTGTATAATATATACAGAAGTCGTCATACGACTACTACTTATCCCATTTATCACTGCAATCCTTATTTTTTTCTCTTTCCCGTAACTGCAGATGAGGTATATTCCATGGTATTAGTTCTAAAGAATACTAGCCCTGGCTTAGATAACATTTCTTTATTTCGTCTAAAACTTATTGCGCCGCCTATTTCTGATACACTTTGTATTATAATTAATAATATTTTAAAATGTAGTATTTTTCCCACTTCGCTTAAAAGGGCTAAGATTATTCCTGTACATAAGAAAGGTGATAAAATGGCAGTGTTTAACTATTGTCCTATTTCTATTCTGTCGTCGATTAGTAAAGTGGTTGAGAAGTTATTTTGTAAGCGCCTAAATAATTACTTAAAAAAATTTAATTTCACGCAATCCTCTCAATTTGGTTTTCGCTCTGGCAGTTCGGCTAACTTAGCTTTAATATCTCTAACCGACTACATTCGTAATTCGACTGATACGGGTAACTTCGTTGGTTCGGTATTCTTTGACTTCACTAAAGCTTTTGATACAATTAATCATAACATACTTTTTACTGAGCTAGAAGCCCTGGGAATTACCGGTCCAGTACTAAAACTCCTAAAAGTTTCCTACATGATAGAGAACAAACAGTTTCTTTTTTTTTTTTGGAGGTGGTTATTCTGATACTAAAGTTATTAACCAAGGTGTACCACAAGGCTCCATACTAGGTCCCTTATTATTCTCTATTTATATTAATGATTTACCCACTTGTCTTAAGTCGGCACATTGTGTACTATATGCAGACGATACTACTATCTCATTGCGTAACAATTCTTTAACAACCTTAATCCTTAAACTAAACAATGAGCTTGACCATATTGCTGCTTGGTGTTCGTCCACTCAATTAATTATCAATCCTTCAAAAACTCAATTCATGATTTTTCGATCTAGCCAAAGAATACTACCTGGCTTACCTGAGATAACTCTAGATGGCCATCACATTCTCGCCTCTAATTGTGTATCATTTTTGGGCATCAAATTAGATTCTAACCTTAAGTTTTCTCAACACGTTGTCTTTATTAAGCAAAAGTGTACGTTCGGTATTAGAGCATTAATCAAATCAAGACCATACTTGTCTAAAGACGCATTATTAGCATTATACTTTGCCTTCATTCACAGTCGCATTAATTATGGCATTGTTTCCTGGCGAATCACATATAACTGTCATATCTCATCTATTCAGCACTTACAAAACCAAGCAATATGCATTATCATTAATAGTGGGTTTTTCATGAGTGCTACCCTAGTACTTCGTCAAAATAACATTCTTGTTGTAACGAACTTGTTCAAATATCATCTAATAATTATGTTTTATAAATTACTTACTAAACAGCTCTCATACCAATTCATTGATTCCAGGCACCTCATCAATAACAATAATACCGGGTTTGCACGTAACTCTAATTTTCTACTACCTATGGTTCATTCTAACTATGGAAAAATGACATCATCGTTTGCTGCTATAAAACTGTGGAATGGTTTACCCGTTAGCATTAAATCTTCATCCTTTCATACATTTATTAATGCTCTTAAGCTGTTTTATATGTGTAACTAAGATTACGTCATTCATTACACTATATTTGTCATTCGTATGTATTGATAGTTTTTTTTATGCACTACAGGCTTATATAAATACAATTCGTTTTCATTTATATTATTTTTCGATGTTGTATTTTCGCAATTGTGTTCGTTTGTGTTAGTTCAATTCAATTCAATTTAATTCAACTTTTATTTTTCCAGAAATAATAGTTCCTGGAAAGGGTCAAGAGCTAAAAGCTGTCTCGACAGCTTGACTAGGCCCATGACCCCCTCTACAAGGCAGTATTGATGTACAGCAACAAGTAGTGTCCATGACATCAAGAAATGCGAAGAACAATGAATTACACAGTAGCATAAGGGCAATTAATTAATAAATCTACAGCATATGATTTCAAGATGTGCGTAATAACTTTATCTATAGTTGTGAACATATGACAATACAAACAAAAGTTTAGAACACCAGAATATAAAGAAAACAGAATACATACATGTTCATGTGAAACAGTACTTGCAAAACAAAAGGCAAACATACATAGTCATTTATTCTTTGGATAGAAAATACGTTCTCAGTTCTTTTGCGCCGTGAAGAAGACAAGTCCACTTGTCGAAACGTTGGCTCCTGCATTCACCTTGTTCACGTTTTGCTCATCGTCTTGAATTTCCACCTCCCGCATTCCCCGTCTTTGCACTAATCATATTGTAGCTTATAGAAGCACTCCGCGTGGGAGACTGGTAATCAAGGTTTGCAATATGTCGCATGATCCTCTTTTGAAGTACACCTATCTTTGCAACGTTTCTTTTTGTCGTTATAGCCCATACTAGACCACAGCAGTTAATATATGAAGCAAACAGTGCATGATAAATTTGGATTTTGGCCTGTGTTGGAAGAAGATGTCGGCAATGAGATAAGATTCCCATCACTGCGGCTAATTTTCTACAAACATCTTTTATGTGTTTATCCCAACTGAAGTTTCAAGAAAACGTAACCCCGAGAATTTTGTGTTCATTCACTACTTGAACTTCTTGGTCTTGGCATCTGACAGCATGGCATGTTTTGACTATATTATTTTTAGCTCTAAATATTACTGCTTTCGCCTTCTTTGGATTTATTCTAATGCAATTCAAACTGGACCAGCTTGCTCTTCTTTAATACATCTCTACATTGTTATTATTAACCAAGGGTCCCGTTGCAGTCTTTGACTTTGGGACCCTCGTCTGTACTATATTGTATCTTACCAATGCATTGTATTTAAAGAATAATAAACTGAAACTGAAACGGAGACTGTTGAACCTGTGCATATAGCCGCGCAAGTCAGCAACCGAGATCGCGTTGTTTTGGAGGCGACGCGGGTCGAAGGTCACCATCGCCGGCAGAGACGGTATACCGTTTCCAATGCATCGTGGTGCGACAGGGACACACAGCCTGTGAGTGAGCCTCAACCGTCGACGAGCTACATACAGTATGGCGACTCAAGGCTCACCAGACGAATCGTCGCCTGCACGTCGCACGATTCAGACGCGCCTCGAGCTGCGTTTTATGTCAGCGGTGAATGCAGAAGCGCAGGCATGCAGCGTTCGCGACTCCCTTTGAGCAGTGTTTGCAACTGAGTGGAAGTTCAGTTTGATGGACCAGCAAGGCCAAGAACAAATTTCGGCCCCTTGTGACTGTGAGTTCATTATTGTGCAGGTTTCCGCAATGAACTTTGATCGCTAAAACTCTGTGCCCAAGATGCCAACAGCATTCTGTTGGTGTACACTGTGATACTAGGCTCGGTCTGGCTGTGAAAATGGTGGTCATGCACTACTCCAGAGGGCTCAGGAAAACGATAAAGAACACCTGAAGAAGGCATCCAAAGCCCACCAAAGAAAGAGGCAAAGGTGTAAGAAGATGCCTGACAGCAATGATTTAAGATATTACAGCCCTGGTGCTTTTTAATAAATTTGCAGTGCTTTTAAAACTTTGCAGCCACTTTTCTCAATTGCATTTTTTTGTCAATCACCTCGCTCATGGAAAGCGTAGCACAACAATGGCTGGACCGATTTTGGTCCAGTTTGTATTGCTGCAATCCACAAGCTGTGCTATACTTAAAGACAGTCTTGAAATGTTTCTTTATCTTTCCATTATTTAATTATTTCACAATAATTACATGGCACCATGCAGTGAAGCACAGTCATGTGCATGTTATGTTGAGCAAAAAATTATTATAGCACTAAAAAAAAAAAATCGAACACCGTCTTGGTGTAGATTAGACATTTGGGCAAACATGCAAAGTATTCCCAGCTCCCTATCGTTTTTCGTTACTGTGCCAGGCTTTCCACAAGCAAGGAACTTACAAATTCTTATAAAACAAAAGCTAATGAAGACATCCTAATGAAATTTTAGATTTGACTCTTTATTGCAATGTGCAGTGTCAGGGCGTCTACCAAGTTGACGTTTTGAAATTCCCTGAGTTTTCCAGGTTTTCCCCGAGTGCCAGTGCCAAATTCCCTGAGCGACACAGAACATTGTTTTATGTCAAGAGACGGGCTGACACCATGTCGCCCGATGGTGTCACTCTCTAGTAAGCATGCTAAAAAATTAAAAAAAAAAAACGGCTTAATCCAGCTTAAATAGTAAGGGGTAGTGTTTATTTTATTCAAAAAGAAAACAGAATGGAGGAGTTAGTAAAATGCACAGCGAAAGCAAGATATATTGGAAAAAATGCATAAAACTCATAGCGAGAGATTTTCAAAAATGAATAAAAACGAAATGCATACAGAAGCAAATATTTTCCAAGATGAGCTATTTCTATCAATTTTATCCCAAGGTGCTTGAGACTCCATATAGAAGGCAAGTCAAGGCGGGAGAATGCCTCTGAATTTTATAGTGACCCATCGTAAATAGATAGTAACTAATATTCATTAATTGTACAGTGAACCATGCTGTTTCTTCAATAAATATATTGAATCACGCGCTCAAATAACTTGTAAAGGTTAATTATTGGGCCCAAGCATTACAACAAGGGAAGAAATAATCTTTTGCGATTACTACTGAAACCCCCCACTTCACTTTCATGAAGGCCCTCTTTGAAGGGACGTCAAAGAGGGCAACGCCTTCCTGAAAGCGATCGTTTGAAGCGATACATTTCACTGAGAAGTGGAATGGGTGTACCTTATAAGAGCAGAATGTGCAATTTATTCAAAGCCTAATGTTCACTGTCTATTCTATGTAACCACTACACAGTAATGGCAAAAATAAGTTGCGTTCGCAAATGTTATGCTGTGACTGAAGAGGATATTTCGAGATTCGCAGTTTGTTTCTCCGGTGTTCTCGGTGAGCTAAACAAGGCATCTTGTTTATTTCTAGGGGAAATTAGGGGCTTGGTATGAATAAGGTGTCGGCAATGCTCCAAATGGGTTGATTAAATGAACATTTTCAAGTAGAATAGGTATGCAAGTGGTCCATAGCCTTACTAGTCTGTTTCACGAGCGGTGTAAGACTTAGACTGCTGCGCTTGCATGATTACAATACCAACTGAGATAAAATTGTGCGAACATATGGGAAACAATACGTCAAGTTTATGTGCTATGGAAAATGCATGTTGATCAAATACAGCATTAAAAAATGGTGAACAAGTGTTCGAAATTATTACGCTGCTGCTATCGTCTCAAGAGATACTTTATACTTTAAAGGACAGGGTGTCTACCAAGTTGACATTTTCAAATTCCCTGAGTTTTCCAGGTTTTCCCTGAATGGCTTCGTAAAAATCTCTGAGTGAAAGAGAACTTTGTTTTATTTCAAGACGGGCTGACACTATGTCACCCGATGCTGTTACTCTCTGGTAAGTATCTTAAAAACAAAGAAAGACTGCTTAATCCAGTTTTATTAGTAAGGAGTGGTATAAAGAAAACAGAAGTGAGGGGTTGGTGAAATGCATAGCAAATAAAATACCTTCCAAAGAAAAGGTAAAATCCAGTGCGAATCGACTTGAACATTCTAAAATACAAATAAAAAGAAGATGCATGTAGAAGCAAATATTTTCAATATGAGCTATTTCTTTCATTTGATAGCAAGCTCATTCATATGAGGCCAGAACTTTCTCACAAGTGATATTCTCTCTTACAACAGCTTTTTAGTAAACCTCAACTGTTCTCACATACTGTCAGCCCACGCACAACGTCTCAGTGTTGCGTTTTTAAAGGATTTATTTTGTTTGCATAAGGGGCACCTGCATCTTGGCATCAGCCAACACTTTATTTTTTTGTGTGAGCTCAAGCTCCTTCAAAGAAGCAGTGGCATGCTTCCTTTCCCATTCATTCAATGCGTAGGTCCTTTCTGTTCTCGTCTTCCTTCTGCTGTGCGTTTGCCCCACAAACTATTTGAAACATCCTCTCGGTCAGTTGTACAGTCAACATCTAATTTCTCAGACTCTCTAGGGCCGCGAAAACGTCTGAAAAATATGGCAGTTCGAAAAAATGTATGCATGTATTTTACTTCCCCTCACCAGGCCCCATAACAAATTTTGCTCATGCGCTGGAAGTCGTTACGTGTCCTGTAGGGAGCGTTCTGCCGCAAAAAAATTTTCAAATTGGCTCATTAATAGCCGAAGAAATATTTTAGTGCCGCCAACCCATGAATTAAGGAGGTGAGTGTCACATATAAGAGGGAAGATAAAATAAAATGGTAGACGAGAAACACTGCCAAGCAAAACACTCTCTCCACTCACCCTATCTAACCTCCGCAAGCGAAATTCCTTCCCTACGTTCTCCTACACTGGACCTCGAGGATCGCGTGGCAAATACAAGGGCCCCCGCTTTCATTTTTTTTTCTCCTTGCTCTTTTTTTTTTCTTTTGTGGCGCTGTACACTTGTGCTGATGGTGTCGAGCTCGAGCTGTTGTGATTGTCTCGTTTCGTGCAGCACACGATTTTGTGCACTGTGTACGAGGGCACCTGACAAGCTGTGTAAGTCAGTGTTACACGAATACTGAGGCAGACACAAGCAGATCAAAGAGCATGACCCCACACTTTTGGTGTATGTGCGGGCGATTGCATGACATAGGAACAAGCAGATAAAATGCAAGTACTCTTGCTGCGGTGTGAAGTAAAACAAAAACATCCAGACATTCCGTTCGTGTGTTTTATTATTTCTCTAAGCTTTAATTCGTGTATTCAAGCAATATATTACACAAATAAAGGATCTTGCCTTGAATAATGCATGAAGTCACATGTCACCACGAGCGACGTCACGGTGCAAACATGTGTACGTAGGCACACTAGCATGTGTACGTCATCCTCCGGCTTGGTGCGCAGCAGCCGCGAGGAGAAGGGAAAACGGCGTTCGGTTTGAACTTTCAGGTCTTTCCGCAGTGCGTAGCGATGTAATACTTTGCAAACACGACTGTTATCACGTAATGTATGCTCTGCGCTTGTCAGCTCAAAATGGCCAAACCTGGTGTGGGGTCCTTTTGGGCTCAAATCACCACAGGTACATCCGAAAAAGCTCTGAATGCCTGCCAGTATACTTATCAGGCATATTGGTGCTCATACTATGACAGGAGATGGCGGGTGCATGCGTGTATAATTAAGGAACACATACTTAGTACCGTGACTATTGCCCCTTTCCACACTTGTTCTGCTTCACCGCGAAGCACTACTGTAATAAGGCGAAGCTGACCTTCAGGAACCGGCATTATGCAACGCGTCGTGCTTTATTGAGCTTCGAAGACAATTACGAGGATGACAAAGGCGGAGTCGATGACATTGCTGACAGCGGCGAGTTGTTTTAATAAAAAACACGGCGTCGAATAGCAAGGAGCTCGGTAGCGAATGTCGAAGCACCTAGGCCTAGTGTTGCCGCGGTGGTGGCTACTGCTGCTAGCGCATCTGCGTGCGAGAGATCCAGTTAGAGGCGGCGAGGTAATCAAAATGGCGGAAGTGGTGGCTTCGATTAATGAGATTTCTGACGGTCACGGCAAAAAGTGCGGAAAATCGGACTGCGAAGGGTTCTTGCGTCCGGAATTTCAGATGTTCTTATACACTGACTCTTTGGGGTAGGTGATGGTGCCGCAAAGCTGTCCGAATTATTGGGCGTCCGGAAATCCGGTCGTTGACTGTACACTGGCAACTCCTCCAGCCGACGACACGGCGTCAATGTAGATTCTTCACGATTCCTCTCTGTTACTCGAGCCAGCAATACCGCGACTTTCGTTCTCTTTAAAAAAAATTACACCCAATTTTCCCTGATACAAGCACAAATTCCCTGAGAATTCCCGGTTTTCCCGGTTGGTAGACACCCTGAAAGGAATAGGCAGCATTTCAAGTGAAATGTGTGGTTATCGAGAAGTGTTAAGGATAATCATTGAACCCTTTTTTTTTCTTTGTCATGAGTGATATATTAGTTTTGGCTGGTGTCCTCACTGAACTAAAGAAGGCAGCTTCGTTAGGTTTGGTGACTGTAAGGACAAATTAATGGGTGATGTGGAGGTGAAGTTCAAAATAGATGGCTTTCGTAATAAATTACGTATGCAAGCAAGCAAGCACTCCAGCGTGTTTGAGCGTGTCTAACGAAAGCAGAAGAATTGAGCCTGCTGCTCTGGCAGCACTATAAAAGCCGCCAAGACTAAATTTAGTGAAAATTGGTGGTGCCCAATGGAAACTTCCTGTGCAAAGTGGTTGGATAAAATACCGCCTTTGTAAAAATTTTCTTATTCAAGCATTAGAGCGTGTGATATGGTCGCTATCAATTATGCTTCCTGGTGTTTCGACATAGCTGTAGTTTACAACAGGGTCATATTTTGTGGAATGTGGAGGGGGGCCATTGTAACTGCAATGTGTAACAAACATTTTACGTTCCTGGTCCGGTTAAAAGCGTAAATAATAATGAGCCGTCGTTTTTTTCCCCTCATTTTCATGCGTCATAACACCTTCTGTCATTCTTTCAGTGATGTCCTCCATGAACTAAAGAATACATTTTGTTTATATTTGGCGAAAATAAAGGGCGCATTATTAAACTTCAAAGATAGAGAACTAATTATGTTTTTAGTATATTACACATGTAAGCTATTCGGAGCTTTATGAATGTGTTTTGCGAACAAAGAATTTATACCATTGCCCTGGAATAACTGTGAACTCAACAGATATCAAATCTAGTGGAAATTGAGTGCGTGGGAAGGGTGTTATTGTTGTGTCGGCAGCGACAGGCAAGTGGGGGCCCCCGGCCAGCGAACGCGCGGCGACCGCCGACGCAAAGAGGGAGACTCGGAGCTAACTGCTCCCGATGAAAACCGGAACGAAGACTCCGCCGACCCGCGGCCGTTTATTACTAATAAAGGCTTCACACGCCAGATGACACCTCCCGATTGGTCCAAGCTCGTCACATGACAGAAGGGGGGTGCGCCATCTAGCTAAACAACTACAAAACATACATGTACGATGACACAGAGATCTGACAGGGGGCGACACTATACTAAATCATCCCCCCCCTGGAAACAAAGCAACCATACAGTGAAACGCGCACACAAGACGCACACTTAAGTCCAAAGGCAATTTCAGTTCGTTCTCCCCCACGTTCACACACGCGCACCAGTCGCACACAAAGCACGCACTTAAGTCCACAACAAATTCAGTCCGTCCCCGCCCAAGTTCACATACACGCGCACCAGTCTTGGGCACCAAAACACAGGCAGTCACTCAAACAAAGTCTGACAAGGAACACGGCACAAAACTCACTGCGCCGCAACATGGAGCACTTCATACCTGTGTTAATGAAACATGTGGACTGTCCCCTAAATGTCACAACGAGGCCCCTAGCCGTGGCATTTCGAAGGCGGAAATACGCTCTACACTACAAAAACAAAATCATCGAGCCACGGAGGCCGTTTTCTGTCACGATGAGGACGCGTGCGTACCTCAGAAGAACTTTGGGGGTTGCGACGCGTATCGGTCGACTTTAAAGACCTAGTCGTCCCACTACTATTTCCCTCCCCCGGGTTGGACAATTGAATATGGGTGTCGCTCAAGGCTGGAGAGGGTTGCCCAGGAAGCTCCTCTCGATGTCCCAACAAGTCCTGGGAGGCTACCGATTCCCCCACGGAATCAGAGACGACTCCTGACTGTGCAGACTCGGAAGTGATACAGTCAGACGAACTACTTAGCTGATGCTTATAACTATGAGAAGACGCTGTCACTACAGACGAGTCATCGGAATGACTATCCAGGTTTAAATATGAGTACAAAAAGTCTCTATCACTTGTACACAATGTACTATCTGCTGAATCCTTTATCACTAGGGTTAACTTAGACACATGCCACGTCTTCCCATCACTGAGTAGAAAAGTAGATGGTCCTATCTGGGCCTTGGCTGTACGAGGTTTACTGTACTTAAAAAATCCTTTCCTGTTAAATCTAATTCTGACGGTGTCTCCCACCTTGACACGAGTTGCCTGAGCACCTCTACGTTTGTCTACGTACTGTTTAGTCAGCCATTGTTTCTGCAAGACCCTTTCTTGAACTTGAGGCACAAGACTGTCCTGTTCCCGTAGATCTACACAGAGCCACATGGTTCCATCCTTCTTGCGCACCACCACGAGTGGAGACACCCATTCAGAAGCCTCAACGCGCTCAATGACGTCGCAGTCCTCGAGACGTCGCAAGTCATGTGTGACCTGGTCACGGAGAGCCAGGGGTAGTCGGCGCAACTTTGAAGATACTGGTTTCGCATCTTGCTGCCGATGAATTCGGTGCACAAAGTTGTTGACGAGACCCAACTCGTCACTGGAAAGGTGATCAAAACCCAGAGGCACACCTGTGGGGCTCTGTACTGAAGGAAGCGATGGTAGACGACATGTCAGCGACGTACCGTCGATCTGTATGCCCAAGCGTTGGATGGCGTCTAAACCCAGCAGTGATGTTTCTGTAGACGTTACATGGAACGTGACTGAGCACGACCTTTGAACAAACTGGACAGTGGCTTGGAAAAGGCCTTGAATGTCGATGCGTTGCGTGGAGAAATTTTTCAAGTCCACTGTTGTTTGTGACAGTCTGTGCTGTCGACCAAAGTGCTTTCCAAAATCTTCGGCCGTCATCAATGAGGCAGACGCTCCCGTATCCACCGGCAGTCGCATGGAGACGCCGTTCACTACGACCGGAACTTCCAAATTTTTTTTAGTTTTGAAAGCGCTTACCGTCAAGACAGACGCGGACGGCTGCCCTGCGGAAGTTGAAGACAGCGTCTCTGCGGAAGAGACGTGTTGAACAGTACGGGTTTTTCGGCATACTGATGCAAAATGGCCCAACGTGTGGCAGGCGTTGCACCGCCGGTTTCTTGCTGGACAATTCCTGTACGTTGCAATATGTTTCGTGCTGCCACACCGATCTCATACACCACGGTTCCCGGAGGAGCCATGCGCGAAATGCCGGCCCTCTTGGCGGCCTCTCAGAAGTCGGTCGTCTTGGCGGCTCCCCGGAAGAAGTCGACGGAACGCCAAGTTGAGATGCCTCGATTCTTCGTACATTTTCGGAGCCGAACGCGCGGTTCGCTCAATGCAAGGCTTCTAACGAGCATCCAATTTCTTCTGCCTTGTCCAGGGACAGGCTTTCGCCATGAGCCAGCAACTTTTCGCGAACGCTGACGTTCGCTACCCCATGTATAATTTGGTCTCGGACGCGCTCGTTGTAGGCTGTGCCAAAGTTGCACTGTACCGCCTTCTCCTTCAATGCGGTCACGAATTCCAGGAATCCTTCTCCCTCGAACTGCCTTCGACTGGTGAATTCGTGCCTCTCCGCCAGAACATTTGTTGATGCGGCGAACAGCCGGTCAAGCCGCTGCAAGAGTTTCTGGAACTCCGACACTGGCGGGACCGCATCACTTGACGATGACACTGCGCCGGTCGACTGCCTTGCTGCCTCGCTTGACGCTGACGTTGTGCCGGTTAACTGCCTTGCTGCTTTCTGCTCCTCGTCTGCAAAGTACTTCCGTTGTCCCTCGTCGCGCGTCCGTCCAGTCGCCACCGCCGGCCGCTTCGAGGTGGGCCTTAAAAATTTTTTTCCATCGATGCCATGGAATTAACGGGGGCCCGGGCAATTCCAGAAAAACGGGAAGGTTCGCCGTGACAGACGCCATGCCCAGTAGCGTGCAGGAGACAGTGCAGAAAACAAGCCGGAGCTCGCAGCAGGAATGGGGCAAGGAAGAACAAAGGGGGGCGAGAAGGCCTAGGCTCGGAAGCCTTGCGACAAGTGCGTCAGCGGCGTTTGCTTGCCGTGCGGACACGGGAAGGGTCGCTTCACTTACGAAGCTCGTTGGTTTCCCGGGGCTTCGGTCGGAACCGCTGCGGGAATCCCATCCTCGTCGCCAAAAGATGTTGTGTCGGCAGCGGCAGGCAAGTGGGGGCCCCCGGCCAGCGAACGCGCGGCGACCGCCGACGCAGAGAGGAAGACTCGGAGCTAACTGCTCCCGATGAAAACCGGAACGAAGACTCCGTCGACCCGCGGCCTATTATTACTAATAAAGGCTTCACACGCCAGATGACACCTCCCGATTGGTCCAAGCTCGTCACATGACAGAAGGGGGCGCGCCATCTAGCTAAACAACTACAAAACATACATGTACGATGACACAGAGATCTGACAGGGGGCGACACTATACTACAGTTATAAAGCACTAAAGCGTTGCATAACCCCCTCAGCAGTTGTAATGGTGGTTTTTAACAGCTTCACTGGATGCCCACTGTCGCAGGGCTGGGATGGCGAGTCAATTTTTTTTATGTGTGTGAATATTGCAAGTAATTTATGTTGATTGTATGTTGTCGCCTACAACCTCGACAATACTATTACCTAAACTAGCGACACATTTATGTTGTAGACTTAAACAGCAAGTACAATTCCTTGTTGAATTATTTAAATTCGTTGTAGCAAATGTGTCTTTTTATGTACGCTGTACTGCTGCTGCTCGGTGAGATCCGAGACCACTGTGGGCGCACTCATTGCCTTTTGTCCCTGCATCATCTTGAGATGCTACATAATTGCAAGAGATAAATGGAAATTCAGCTATTTTTCAGGCCCCCATGGTTCACCATGTGTGATTGACAAATAGGTCCCTGTCGGTTAAATATACTTATAACAGAAGCACTTCCAGGCTATTTCACTTATTGTAATAGTAAATGGTAATATATATATATATATATATAAGCACGCACACACACACTAGAAATAGTTGGTATGCCACTGCATGTCTTTTGCGGCCGCAGCACATCAGAAAAAGCTCTGAAGGCCTGCCAGTAGCCAGTACACTTACTAGGCACATCGGTGCTCATCCTGTGACAGGAGGCAGCAGGTGCACGCGTGTTTAATTTAGGAATACATACTGTGTCCCGTGACAATTGCCCCTACCCATGCTTGTTGAGCTTCACCGCGTAATACTGCTGTAGTGAGGCGAAGCTGACTTTCGGCAACCAACATTATGCAACGCGTCGTGCTTTCCGAGCTTCGAAGCCACGAAGCCAATCGCGAGGACCACAAAGGCGGAGTCGGTGCCAATGCTGGTAGCGGCGAATTCTTTCAATGAAAAACATGGCACAGAGCAGCAAGAAGCTTAAGGGGAGATGAAGGTCCTGAAAACTTCTTTTTTTATTTTTCGACATAACGTTGCTTAAATTTTGTCACATTTAAGAAGAAACGGAAAGCTTTAGGATATAGCCGAGATATTACTAAAAAAATACCTAGTTCACTGAAATCAGTTGACGTAAACATCAAAACTTCCGTAAGGCAAAAGCACTTGACGAAAAAAGAAAGCTGAGAAAATTGCATTTAAAGTTTCTTAAAGTTTTACTGCCACTAGCTCTTGTCTATTGAACAAATGGAAAACCTTAGGGCTCTAACATGTTGCCCAAGTGTTGCTGAGCACAAGAACACCAAATTTACCCAAACCAATTGATGGAAACTTTATCAAACCTTTCATAAGGCAAAGGGACTCGACGATAAAAAAAAACACACACACAGAAAGTCACTTTGAAGTTTTTGAATGCTCTCACAAGTTCACACAAGACCTGGGCCGTAGTCTCTTCTTCTGGGCCATTCTCTTCTTCATCTTTTCAGTCTCTTGACCTTTCTTAGACCTGTAAAGCCTTTGTTTATCCTTTTCAAGGCTCCTTCGAATGAGGGAGCTGGCAGGACTATAGCCAAGCTGCACTGCAACAGCCTTGCTGGTTTGTGTCATTCCCTGATTGTAGCGTGACACTGCTTCAGCAACACCCCTTTCCACAGCCAGAAATGAGTCGTGTCTGTTTTTGGAGCTTTGGGTCCAGATCACAGAGCGCAGGCACTCAATGGCATTGTGTGTCATGCCATCACTGCAGTGCTGTAAGAGGGCATGGTCACCTAGCCTTGCAAAGACTGGCTCTAGTGCATTGCGAATAAACCTTGGCAGACGGTTTTTATGCAGTGTTGGCTCCTCTTGGTTGGCCAGGGCACGGTTGAAGAAGCACCAGGAGTCATCACCTTCAGGACAATGACTGTGATCAGGGGATTTGTCCATTGAAGTCATGTGCAACAGTGTGGCCTGCAATGCCTTCTGCATTGCAAGGACGTCATGCCTGTGGCTCCTCAGAGCATGCCCATAATAGTTTGTTATCTTTTTTATTTTATCCTGGGTAAGTCTCCCCTTTCCACCAAGAGACTCTCCTTGGGCTTTTTTCTTCTCCACCAAGGTGCGAAGGGCTGTCCCCATTCGCTTATGGACATGGTTCAGACAGTCTTTTTTTTTTTTTTTTCAATGTCCAAGTATCCGTAGACGCTGTCTTGAGGGAGTGCATGAAAAGTGCGGCTGTCGACATCAGACAGAATCGTTGTGTAGCGCAGCCCATTCTTCTGCAGGGACCGCCTGAACACGATCAGCGCTGCTTCCGTCTCTATCCGTCCGGCATTGCAGTCAATGTTTTTTTGACACTTGTGGGTCATAGCCCTGTCACCGTAGCCATCATCATCGGGGTCAGGTGCTCCTTGGCAGCCACGGCAATACCGAGAAAGAACAACATGGTCCAGCACCAGGCCTGTGTAAAGTTCAATAATGCACCCCACAGCTATGTTAGAATTGTGGCCACGAGTTTTCCAGGTGCCATCAAAAATGATGTCCACATTTCCTACAGGGTTGAGGAAGTCCTTGTAGATGGTTCTGACTACTTCCAGGCTTGCTGCCTCTGTGGCTGTAGCTACTGTCTGGCAAGCTCACACCATGGTTTCCATGTTTCCCCTGAAGGTCTTGTGGTGAAGGCCCCGGTGGGAGAGGTTCAGGGTGGCACAAAAGTCAGCGAGGGCTGTCACTCGTTTTCCTATACTTTGTATGCCTTTCATTGCCCTGAGGTTGACCTCAAAGGGGGTGATGTTTGATGCTCCGGTGACTTGTGGTGACGAAAGTGCCGCTCCGCGAAATCGCAACTTGAGCACATGAGGAGTAGCCTCACCGCTAGGCCGTACTGTTTCTCATTGCACTTTTTGAGCTCAATAGTAGCATGCGACAAGCATGTGCTTAAGGGAGGAGGAAGGGATCAGAAATAACTTTTTTGTTTCTTCACAGAAAGGGCTGAAATTTGGCACACACACTCAGGGTTTCTACCAACCGGGAAAACCAGGAATTCTCAGGGATTTTCAATAGTCTGGTAAACGCTTTTCGTGTGGACACGAAAAGCGTTTGCAAAACTTTGATGTCCACAATGATGTACTCCATGCTGCAATCGTCATCGTCACTTACCGCGCCGACGCCTAAAAGCTCGAACTTCCGCGAAGTCACACACTTTTTTGTCAAGGAAGACTTCATGTTGTCTGCACGTTTTTCGCGCTCCGCACACTCAGCCTCCGTGTAAAACGACGTGTCGATGCGATGCGCACGCGAGCTTGGTCCAGCTGTGCCCGCCGGCGATGCCGAAGTTGACGGTCTCGAGGAGCTTGAAGGAGCCGCGTTGACCCACAGTGCCGTGGCTTGCGGCAACACCGAAATTCTTGAGGAGCTTGGAACAGCGGCGTTGATCCGTGGTACGATAGCTTGTGGTAACACCAAACTTGACGATCTGGGTGAGTGCGGCGCAGCAGCGCCGGGGGACCGCGCTACTGCAGCTTGCGAGAACACTGGTGAGCCCGGCGCAGCGGCGTCGATAGGTGGTACTGTTGCTTGCAATGACACTGAAGCTGCCATAGTTGTTTTCGACGATGCAGTTGTCTTGTTCCAAGCACGTCTCTTGCGGACCACTTTCCGCGTGCTTGAATTCAAACGCGAGTCCCGCCTTATCAGAATAACAGCACAAAAACACGCACACACGTATGCACGGCAGCCTGGCTAATAAACGTAGTAACAAAAGTGTGAGGTAAAAGAGAGCGAATTAACGCTGAAAATATTTACATGAGCGATGCAAAAAGAGGCTGTGGGGTGCGAAACACTGCACAACACAAAGAGAAGCCTTGGGCATACGCAGATGACGCGAAGGCACCACGCCGTCAGCACGCGGCCGCGCTGGCTCGAGAAGGAGAGGAGGTGCGTGCCAGGGCCAATGGAGGGCTGCACCTCGGAGAAGCGCGCGCTTCGCCCAATCAGCGTCGCTCTTTCCAAACTTCACCCTTCGAAAACGTCACCGATACCGTCGCTCACAGAATTCCTTCGTCGTGCTGAAAGGCGCCAAAATGAAGTAAGGGGAACCAGCTTTCAATCGAGACCAAGATGGAGGCAATCCCCATGCATCGTCCGGAGCTTTGGCGGCTTGAAATTGGGGCAAATTTTCGAGCTGGACCTTCAATTCCGGCCCACCGACGCTTACAAATGCCGTTTTTTTAATACTTCGAGAAGGTATTGAGCAATAATACTTTGTGGGGTAATACTTTGGACAATGAAGACTTCAAAATCGCTATTTTTGAAAATTGGCATTTTTTTTTATTTTTTTTCGATTTCAAGACCCGCGTTGCCCCTTAATAGCAAACGCAGAAGCACCTAAGCCTAGCGTTGCTGCGGTGGTGGCTACGGCTGGCAGCGGATGTGCGTGCGAGAGCGCCGGTTCGAGGAGCGACGAGGTAATCAAAAGAGCGGTGGTGGTTTTATTAATACCGTTTTGGACCTGCCATGACGGCAAAAAGTCTGGAAAATTGGATGGCGAAGGGTTCTTGCATCCGAAATTTCAGACGTTATTATACATAGGTTCTATGGGGTACGTGGTGGTGCTGCGAAGCCGTCCGAATTATCGGGCGTCCGGAAAGTCGGTCGTTGACTAAACACTGGCAACTCCTACTCGAGCCAGCTTTACCGCGACTTTCTTTCCCTTTCAATAAAATTACAGCTAATTTTCCATGATAGAAGCGCAAATTCCCTGAGTTTTCCCTGAGTTTTACCAGACTGTTCAAAATCCCTGAGAATTCCTGGTTTTCCCGGTTGGTAGACACCCAGAGCGTGTGTGCCAAATTTCAGCCCTTTCTGTTAAGAAACAAAGAAGTTATTTCTGATCCCCTCCTCCTCCCTTAAGCACATGCTTGTCGCATTCTCTGAAAGACATAAGGACTGGGATACCTACCTTCCAGAGATCAGGTTTCCATTGCGATCGACAGTGAACCGCTCAACTGGGTATGCACCTCCTTCTCTGAACATGGAGACAGCTGCTGAATCCGATGGATAGAGTTCTCACAGATGGCAGTGGAATGTCAGTCACGCTGGCAGCATGAGCTCAATACGCGATCCACCTACGTGCCAAGGTGACGGAAGCTTTACACGAAGCACGCCGTAATCTTCGCACTGCAAGGGCGCAACAGAAGACGCAGTACGACCGCTTGCATCGAAACGTCTGGTACGAAGTGGGCGATCTGGTGCTTCGACGGCAGCACGTTCTCAGCAATTCTGGCAAACAGTTCACTGCCTCGCTGGCACCGAGGTGGACCTGGTCGTATCAAGTGCGAGAGAAGGTTTCCTCGCTCGTTTACCGGCTCGGGAACATGAAAGGGAAGCTGATCGGAGGGCCGGTACATGTATGCTACCTGAAACGCTAACGTGCCACGTGATGAGCAGTGGGATGAAAACCAGACCCTCCCTCAACCACGGTCGGTGAGAGAGAGCAACCAGAACTGAACGACGAGCCCTCTGCCATGCTACAACTTCTGTAGCAGGAGGATACCCTCCAGCACTGTTGGTCCTGTTTGACGTTTCCGGCAGAGTACAAGGCGTTACGCGCAATGTGAGTGTTAACCTTATCTGTGCCGACTGCCACAGCGCAGGTGGACCACGACGCCCACTCTAAGCACCGCCGAGACGACTGGGCGGCGGGCCCTCCCTTTCTCCGTCGCTCTTGTGACGCGCATACCCCTCACCCTCACCCCCCCCCCCCCCCCGGCTTGCGGGAAAGGAAACGTATCCGGTGGCCGAGGAGGACGTTCCCTCGCAAAAGGTAAAAAGGCATAAAAGCACGCCACCGGGGTAGACTCTCTCTTGGACGCCGAACACCTACGCCGCCGGAACGAGATCACCTGCTGCAACCCTTGAGTGACCTCGTTTGCCTGACCCACCCAGGCAACGAGGCAAGCCTACTGATTACTATTACAGAGAGGACGTCCCTCTGCCAGTGTTCTTTATTGCTGGTAGCAATAAACATTATTACAGTTGACGCCGCCGGTTGCCTTATTCGTTCGAACCCGACATAGCCGCGATTTCCGCGCTACGGGTTGGGGAGTACCACAAAGCAACTGCGTGGGGCTAGATCCGGAGCTCGCCTTCAGCCCAAGCCGCACGCAGAGTGGAAACTCCACACCCTATGGGCAACCAAGAGTTCATACAGTGACAGAGAAGACACATTACTCAAAGCTATCGAACACATCGAGTGATACCTAACCACAGCAGGAATGAGATGTGCCCCACACAAGTGCGAGTACCTTCAATTCTGGCCAAAGCACGCTAAGAAACATCGAGCCCCGCCAATACACCTCGAGATTGCCGGGCAACCTATAAAGCGCGCCCCGACAATACACTTACTAGGTATGCATGTCCAGGAGAACAACAGCGTAAAGGTAACCTCAGAGAAATTAAATCACGTTATAAGAAGCATCGCATCACTCATCACCAGAGTAGCGCTCAGTAAAGATGGTTTCCCACAGGATGAAATCTTAAGACTGGCACAAGCCCTCGTCATCAGCCATGTCACGTACACACTCCCGTATCGAGTCAAGCGCAAAAGTGAGACCGAGCACATGGACACTTATAAGAATAGCGTACAAAATGGCCTTAGAGCTCCTGTCAAGCACAAGCAGAAAGAAATTACTAGGGCTACGAGTATACAACACATTTGAGGAGCAAGCAAGTGCCATGCTCATAGCACGGAGCCTCAACAAGACACAACAGGGAAGGCATCTTCTTCAACGGCTAGGATACCCGGTGACACCCCAGTACTGCAAAGAAGAAACACAACTCCTGCCTAACCAAATTAGAGAGAACATTGTAGAAGACCCTATCCCCAAGAACATGCACCCCACCCACAATCATGAGAGGAGAGCAGCGTGTGCCCACATGTTGCACGAACACTGTTTCAGAGACCCAACCACATACTACATGGACGCTAGCCTGTATCCCTCGTCGCCACGTCGTGGACCCAAATACACAATCACCGTCACCAATCAGGGGAACCTGGTAGCCTCTGCCTCCATCCGCGCCGCACGCAGCGCAGCAGCAGAAGCAGCAGCGATCGCTCTCACACTTCGCGACGCCGAGAGCAAGCAAAGGTCCGTCCGCGTCCTTACGGACTCACAAGCGGTGTGTCGTTTATACATGAATGGAACACTCCCTACAAAAGCCATTCGAATCCTGGGCTGCTCGCTAGAATGGACCCACGATATCGTCTGATGCCTCGGGCATGAAGGCCTGTGGTGCAATGAAGAGGCAGACTATGCAGCTCGAGGTCTCACTAGCCAAGCGGCAGACCGCACTATTCTTCAGCACCCTACAGACTGACGAGTGACCCACGAGTTATTAGCCACAAGTCAACAAATACTGCAGGACTAATGTCTTGAAAGAACACAATACGCTCCCCCACACAAAGCTCTCAATAAACTCCAGGCAAGGGACTGGCGCCACCTGCAAACAAACACATACCCGCACTTGTCTCGTCTACACGCAATCTCCCCAGACAGATATACGTCCCAGGCATAGCCCTGGTGCAGCAACCACACAGTGATACTTGCGCACAAAGCACATGAATGCACCGACCATCCGGGCTACGCGCCACAAGTCACAGCATACACACTCACTACGTGGTCTTGGGAGGTGAGACTCTCCGAATGAGCGCAGACTACAGACACCTGGGAAGCCAACTGGCAACCCTCGACCAGGCCAGGCGAGCCGCGATCGCCAGTGGAGCCCTGTCAGAGGGAACCACCCAGGAATAAACCGCGCAAACATTTCTCCAATAAAGTTCCACCACCACCACCACCACTCCGACTACATCACTGTGGCATTGCTCCCTGGGCCCGGTCTAGCCCCACGTTTCTGTCAGCGGCCACTGCCCAGTGCCAGGTAGGCAAACACCTGGCCACTTCAGCGACACAATGCCCAACTGTCCAAGACCGCGTCCTGTGTCATGCTGTTCTCAGTGGAGGATCCCCAACCCTGCCACTCGCACTGGAAGTTAAAGCCACGTATGAACCATACAGACTGACGTCTTACGCCATGCTAGGCCGACTACTGGTTACAGTCGGAATCTCATGTTGCTTGGCTAGTCGAACTGAGGGGCAGGATATACCTAAGGTCTAGTTAGATTTTTATGTAAATAGCTAGTTTTAGGAGCTTTTTCGGGTGTGTGTGACATAAATCTTTTTAATATGTTTGCATCGTGTCTGTCTGTTTCTGGAACGCTGAAATTCGTTACAGTTACGTAAGAAATGCCTGCAAGTATGATTCATACGACTGCTTGCGGACTTTTTGGTTTGCAGATATTCAGCAGATCTTAGTGAATTTCAGGTGTTGTCCTAGGGGAACTTGTGCAAGAAAAAATGTTGACCTTTTCATAGCCCTCAAAAATGCTTAGTTACTATATCTCTGCTTTCATGCTGAGATTGTAGTTAGCACTGAAAGGCATTTCATGGAATGGCAACACTACTGTTGCAATAAACAGCATCAAGCCCAGATACCAGCCACCAACCTGGTGTAGATCTGCCGTCGAATTGCACCCAATGTGTCATTTGTGTGGGCAATGATCTCCAGGTCTTCCACCTGTCGTCCCTGGCTTGGAAAGCGCACTGTCAGCACCACCTGCCTTCCACGGTGAGCCCTGAAAGAAATTTAGAACAGTGTCAATCCTCTCCTCTTGCTGCAACAAGGCCACCATATATCTCACCCCGTCTAAAAAAGGGTCTCCGAGCCACCTCCAATATTTTGACAACATTTTAAATAAGCATGCCCACTGTGTACAGAAGAAAACATTTTTGGTAAACATGGCAGCACTATAAAATGAGGAAAGTCACAAATGAAAAAAAAATATATATATATTCTTTTGTGCCTGCAGCAACCTCTATATATCTTGATTAGAAAAGTGAGCACTCAGCCTTGCTGGCACTGATTGCCCGAGTGCAGCGTCACCGGACGAGGACACAAGAGCAAACGTAACCGAGCGATTTCTATCCATGTGTATCGCGAATCCCAACCAACTAGTCCGCCAACATGTTCTAGCCACCAAATGCCATCAAAGGGAGTTTAGTTACTGCATGCAGATTCTCCCTACCATATGTGCAGAACCCCACTTATACGGCATTCACTACTTTTAATAGACGAAAAGATGTCAAAGTATCAGTGTGTACAGACACAGCAGAAAATACTTTTAAATTTGGGATGTGCAACATCTGCAAATTTTGAATACCACTGAATGTCGTATATTTAATCTTTGTATTCGATTTGTAAACTAGGTATTTGAAAATTTCCAAATATTTGATTGGCTCCAAATTTTCCAAATATTTTTGGTCTTCCAAATTTTCTTAGCATTTGTTTATATTTCGTCTAAAAATATGTGCCTAATTTTGCAAACTTTGTGTTGGTTTCATGCTGCTGGCGAAATTTTGCCAATAAAGTGTGCTGATCCACTGCACCACAAAGCTTTGTGGTAAATCCAGCCTCTCGGTCACAAAGGGCTAGCGGATGGCGAGGGTGCACTTCGAGCACAAAGAAAGGAGACGGGGCAACTGCACAAAAGAATCTAAGTGCAACAGGAATGCTCCTTCTGCGACTATAGACCCTCGTTGCAGAGCAGTTTGCTCTACAGGAACGAAATGGAGCTTTCGGCGGCACGCCGCACATTGCCACAGCGAAAGCACACGAAGACGAAACCATTACCACTTCTGCTTTGCATCTATGCAATAACTGCCAGAACCACAGTAAAACAGCACCAGAGGGACCAGACAAAGTACAACAACACATACACAGGGCGCTCTGTGTCGTTTTTTTCGTCTCTTGACTGTTTTACTATGAATATAAACCAACTAGCCCAAAAATACGTCTTGACAAGTTATCAGAAAAGCAACTGGGTGTTCACTAAGGCACTGTGCTTCATTGATGATGCAAAATGTGGAGTGGTAGAGGGATGATGTACGCAGTAGTTGGCTGGAAAATAGTTACTGCCATATTACAGAATCGTATAACTCTGTGTGACTAAATTCACGAATTGCTGCTAAATAAGGACAGCCTGTGTTGCCAGACCTTCCCGATGCACGCCTTTCCTCGAGGTTAAAAAACTGACTCATCCATCAGCGTTGTATCGCTAAGTTCCAAAAAAAGGACTTCAACCCCAGAACATCGTGGAACAACCTCGGAAGTTAACGTGAGCCAAATACACAATCTTTTAGTATAATGATATTAGTCTGATATTTTGCTGTTGACAACACAATTGCGATGTTCCAACATGTTAAAATAACCAAACTTGCTAATACATGTGGTTGCAAATCATTATGCAATATTACAAGCTAATAATGTCTTTCTTTTTTTCCAGTCTTCTTACATAGAAAACTGAGGTTGGCGAGAGAAAAGCAGTCTAAACGAGTGCTTGACAAGCCTCGCAAACCCTAAAAGAAGAAAGAATAAAACATTGTTGGCAGTACCTAAACAATGTACAAAAGCACATTCAAAACTTCGTAACATGGCAGATAAGCTTCAGATTAGTATTAATAATATAAAACAGCTTGCATACCATACGTATAAATGAGTTAGATAAGCTTAACTGACATCGCACTGCTTAAAATATTAGCATAATAGTGTGACACTGCTTACATAGTTGCAGATAAACATCAGAAGCAAACTCAACAAATGGTTGTAAGTAGTACAACCAGGCAGCAATATTTGCCCCGATTGCCCCGATGATAAAATTAAATACTCGATTATATTCATGTTTTTACATGAGTGGAGAGGCGCCACCATTCATACGCAGGAATATGATCAACAATAAGGACATTAGTAAAACAGAAAAGAGTACCGGGTAATAACATTCTACACTACAAATATTTTTCACAGAGCATAAAAAGACATGGATGCTGTTTTTTGATGCATGACCGTATTCAGTAATTTGGACAAGATGTATTGGAACATCTGGGAACCACAATTTGTTCTGTAATAAGGCAATGTATGTACGTTTCTTTGCCGCATTTGACAGGGTGTGATGAGAGTTCCACTAGTTTAAAACTCTAACTCACGCAACATCCGGTACTAAATGTGCAGAAAGACGGCGCACATGATGCTACAGCATCTTGGCACTCCCACTTTTTGCACATTAGGCAGATCACCTCTAAAACAGGGTGCACAGGCTCTGTATGCACTCAGCCGTGCCGACAGCCACGTGCAGCCACAGCCGTGATAGAAAAGAGACAAGAGCAAGGCCTGTCCTCCCTCCCTGCATGCGTTCTATCGCGTTACCAAGAGCTCGCTCCCTTCCCCCCTGTCCCCTTGTTTGGAACGGTCCCAAGCAGCCAATTATAATTCAACCATTTTACCACCTGCATCTGCAGAAGTTTCCATTTATTGCCTTGATATTCCTTCGTGGGAGCGGTGATATTTCGTTGCGTTGAAATCATGTATAAGCCCATTTCGTTATATTGAGGTTCTAAATGCATGGTGTCCCATGGACAAGATGTTACAAAAAGTAAAATACTTTCTTATATCGAGAATATCATTATACATTCGAACCTCATTATGATGAAGTTGAAGGAGAAGCCGAACTTAGTTCATTATATCCATTACTTCATTATATCAACTACTGGCATTTACAGCAGTATATGCCCAATGGTATGCACAACTTTAAACATGCGAAGAAGTCTACAGGTCAACAACCTGCAACCACGTATGCAATGAAAATTCGATAAGGTGACAGCAAGAGACCCTCTGGCGCACGTGATTTTTAGCAGCTGATGTGACAGGCATTGCGATAGTGCCTTATGCAGTTGAATCTCGTTGATTCGAACACGCTTAATTCGAACTTTCAGTTTATTTGAAGTGACGCTGTGGTACTGCCAAAATTTGTGTATTTCAATGAGCCAGAAACGCCTGCTAATTCGAACGCGCAAGCATTTGCAACAGTTAATTCGAACATACTGCACTCCGACAATACTCTCCGCAGTGTACCAAATTACATGGCAGTGCCTCCGACCAGAATTCCTGTGACCCCGCCATAGAGGAATAGCTTAGGAGAGACCCGATCACATGGCAGTGCCTCCGACGAGAATTCCTGTGACCCCGCCATAGAGGAATAGCTTAGGAGAGACCCGATCACATGGCAGTGCCTCCGACGAGAATTCCTGTGACCCCGCCATAGAGGAAGAGCTTAGGAGAGACCCGATCACATGGCAGTGCCTCCGACCAGAATTCCTGTGACCCCGCCATATAGGAAGAGCTTAGGAGAGACCCGATCACATGGCAGTGCCTCCGACCAGAATTCCTGTGACCCCGCCATAGAGGAAGAGCTTAGGAGAGACCCGATCACATGGCAGTGCCTCCGAGCAGAATTCCTGTGAACCCGCCATATAGGAAGAGCTTAGGAGAGACCCGATTACTTCTGTTAGTGACGGGTGCCCCATACATAATTTGTAGGTACGTGTGAATAAATCTTTTGGATCATGTGTTAACTGCAGTGGCACATGTTCACACAATCTTGGATGGTGTGGGGACACGTTTTGGACCCGTGTGTCCTGTCCATGCGCGTTTTGGGCCATTTGCCCGATCACTGGGGACACGCAGTTCCAAACCTTATTTTGGATAGGGTACATTCCCCGCGGCCGCTGGTGCCGGCGCGACGTGGAGCCTGCTGCTTGCGCGTGGCTCACGTTACGCCGCGCGCCACGCGTAGGAACAGTGCCCGAGAAGCGGGCCCCTCTCGCCCTCTTTTCGGCTTCTCTCTCCTTCGGCATCGGAGGTATGCGGGTGCTTTCACCCGACAGATTGATTTTCGGTGCTCTTAGCTGTCGGACGTGACGACCCACTTGGTGCCGCGCCCCTCTGAGCAAGGCGGCCCCCTTCTGTATGGCGAACCTGCTCGGAAGAGCCAGCGTGGCGGAGCAGACTTCCCCGGAGCTTTCACCCGCAGTCTGCAACTGCCACTCCAGTGCCGTATTCCTGTATTGTATGCGCATTTTCTACATAACAGGGAATAAACCCCTCTTCGTTGGTACCACGGCTGGAGTCATCTCTACGCCTAGCCGGTGAGTCAGCGAACCTGCCGCAGCGCCCCTTTGCGTGCGCTTCGGAGTGGGGACGAGCTACGTGTCTCCTTAGACCTTAGCTAGCCGGGTCCGGGCACGTTAGCCCGAAGCCCCACAATGGTCCTGTGTACCTGCGTCAAGACGGTGCAGTGAGTGAGATAGAGAAATGAAGGTACTCCTTTTTTAGCACATCGCGTACAAACATCATCTACATGTATATGTGGCGTGGGCAGCTAGGTGTGGCTTCAGAAATGCTGTGGTTGTTGATCCGAGTGGTTGTGGTGCATAGCCACAGCAGGCGATTGGCCATGAATCGGGTGGTTAAATTCGGTCTATAAAAACAAGGGAATTAACCATTTGAACATTGGAACTTAGAAAATATATTTTTGTGAAAGGAGACAAAGCAATCAGAAGAAAACCACGAATAAAAAAATTAATTATTAATAGGTAAATAAATAAACAAAAGAAAGAAAAGAATGGTGCAGAGGGGGACAATAGGTCTAGCATGGTAACCGATTAGATTCAAAGAATGCGATCTCGAAGGGTGCGCCTAGCTTCGCCAGATGTGTGCCACTGCAGCTGGCGAGAGGTACGATACGACAAGGAAAAAATATGCTGCTGGTGAGAAAGACCAGTACTGCTTAGTGGCACAGCCGACACAGGAATTTTGTACTGCCACGCCGGACAAGTGTGGAACTCGGTGGAAAGCGATATTCTCGGTTCGCAACAGTCAGTATTTTTGGTTTTGGAGATTAATCTTGCTCGTTACACCCATTGACAGAACAATTTTACTTCATTAACAAGGTTTAAAATATGTGGATGTTTTTGGGGATTTCGAGGAGAATTGCATTTAATTTGTTATATCCATTATTGCATTATATCCTATTTCGTCAAGGAGATTCAAATGTGTTGAAGTTTGTTATATCGAGGTGTAACTGTATTTAGCTGTTCAGCATGCTTACGCATGACATACTTTAATGTGAAAAATGCTGAAACCAATGAGATAGGTCAAACATACTTCCATAAAACACCACCTGGTCAGTCTAACGTACCCGTAAAAAAATTTGAAGAGACACGTCACACCTACCTTTAGCCACTGCCCATAAAATTAGCAGGTCTCAACTTGAATGTAGTGCAGCATGTGAAAATAATATGATTGAATGTGTGGAAGCGAACGGGAGTGTGGTGGCATTGTATTGTTCAAGCGCTGTCGTGAATAGACAATGAAATGATGAAACTGTCAACATTCGTTTAAAAGTTTTTTTTCACAGGAGCTACATTGTTAATACAGAACTTGAAGAAAGGAGCATCATGCCTCCCTGACAGCAGCAGCATAGTGATCTCATAAGCAGGGGAATTCGCTCATGAGTGTGTCATGAAGCCAACCAATAATGAAGTGAAGGAAAGCACAGAAAGAAAAGTTATGTACAGTATAGCATTAATTAAAGTGTAGAAATGATAAGCTAAAAGGAAATAAGAGTGGACAAAGAAAAAACTTTCTGCTGGTGGGACCTGAATTCACAACCTTTGCATTGCATGTGTGTTGCGCCACCAATCATGCTACAGAGACTGTTCCCACGTTCACATTTCCTGCGTACCAGATCTACCAAGTCTAAGAGCCAGCCCCACTCGTCACCACTGGGGTTCGGCTCCTGCCAGTCACTTGCATTGCTTGCCCATCCCTTCCACACTGCAATTGGCCCCCTTGGTTCTTCTTGTTTGTAAGCCTGTTGCTTTGTGAAACGAAAGGGTTAGGCTTTTGACCAGAGCATCTGCAAGAGCAGAAGAGCTTTCAGTGCTTTGTACAATGCAGCCCAGTTATAACGATATGAAAAAGCTGATCAATTTCAACTGACTATCACTATATCTAGCCTGCCATAAAAAAAAAGCTGCTGAGCATACCTTGGCAGCTCCAAACCCAAATTTGCCATTTGTGCTAAAGAATAGACATTGTAGAAAGTAAGCTGCAAAAAATAAAATGTTTATTTATGCCTGTAAACATTGTGTCAAGCATTAGGTGTGCTGAAATAGTAAAAAATCTACACTTGGTTTTGTGGCATTTGCAGGTTTACAACTGCAGTGTGCATAGCGTCCAACCGTTAGGCAAACACTGGTGGCAATAGCATCCACAAAATCAATGAGTGACTCGATCGACGACAGTGCACTTTGCACGAACATCGGGGTCGCTGTCAAAGACAGGCCACTGTCAATCTTATCGACACTGCCGTTGCTGTCATTGCCTTGGTGATGCGAAGCATCTGGCACCGTCTTGAAGTGCGAAGTGCACACTCGCGATTGTCTGCATGGCTACCATTGCGTGCGGCACTTGGGTGGGACGCACCGAGTGGTAATGGCCGTAGATGCGAACTTGCTTGGGCAAACATTATGCCCCATCTCGGCCTCATTCGTTTAAGGGGAACTTAGCAATGCAAATGTCAAGCTCAGTCTGCATGGGAAACACTGTCCAGAAGTCAAAATTTCTATCATTGTATCAGACATGCAGTCATAACACATCATAATATACGATATTTTTTCTCATAGCCCTAATGCACGAGTAGATATTCTTTAACTCGACTCATCGTTATAACTGATATACAGTGAAACCTCATTAAGGGAGGACACTGCTATTGAAATAATGTTTCTAATCTTTTTCATCAATAGTAATGAAACTTTCTAGTCATAAGATTTTTGTGCTGATTTCAAATATGTAATTAGTTTTCTTGTAAGTCAGTTAGTTTCTATGATAATTAAATCTTTTTTCCCATTATTTAAGGCCACAATGGAAAATACAGTAAGACCTCGTTAAACCGTACCCGCTTAAACAGTAGTTTCATTTTAAAAGTAGTAAAGTCAAATCCCCGACTCAGCAGCCATAGAACATAATGAGTTTTGTATCCGCATAAACCGTACCAACTTATTGCATAAGTATCTGTTAACACGTAGTGCTTCCACTTTTCGTCGCGAATCACGGTAGTGCATCGTGCCCATCGGGCAGTCCAGATATGAACAGTGGCCTCCAAGTGCTTTGTTCGTTTGTGCGCGAAGCCACATCAACATCATTTCAGCACCATGCCAGAGAATGCTGGCGCGTCGTGCAAGCTATGGCTCTCGTCATGCTCGGATAAAAAACACTGGGTGCTCAGCATAGACATAATGTTGAACAGCATTCGTGCTATCAGAGGTGGCACTCAGAAGTCGGCGCTGGCACACAACAAGGATCTACCATTGACTACGGTGTCTGGCATTTCGAATGCGAAGAACTTGCTCGGCAGATCTGCTGCGAACGTGAAGAGATATTGGCTAAGAGCTTCGACTTTTCACCATCGTTGTCTTTGTTATTGTCGAAGTGTTGCCTAACGACAGCGATGATGACGACACAGAAAGCGACAGCACAGGCAATTAAGGCCCGATAGTGGCAGAAGCTGCGCATTATGTCAGCATCATGAATGTAATCGTCGCAACGAAACAGCACCCCGTAATGAAAAACAAGTCCCCCAACTTCTGCAGCGCTACCGCACCCGTGCACGGAGAATATGCAATGCCAAAGAGGAATCTGCCATGCAAGTTTTTGCCGAGAAGAGGGGGCTGGCTGAAAAGCTGGCTCGCAGCTTCAGTAAGTAAGAGGCTGCTGTTGTCGTTGCTAGGCTGCCTCGGCATCAAACGAAAATAAGACTTACGTCGCACAAAGTGAATAAATGCTGCATGTTTTTGACCTTTCACCACACTCTCTCCGAGTTCCGTTTTTGACAGGTAAGTGGTTGATCTTATGCTATTTCGGCTAAGCAGTACTACCATTTAGTACATACTTTTCTGAGCTCTGGCCAACTACGGCTTAACGAGGTTTCACTGTAAATGGCAAAATAAAAGTATTTGTAAGGCATGTTTAGACAGCATAAACAGTAAGAAATGAAAGATAGCAAGCACATTTTTGATATGACCCTTAATAGATATATTACAGCCCATTGAATACAAGCCCACAAAATATGGCAAACCATGTGGCAGAAACTGTAGCAAAATAATTTCCAAAGTGAAAACTAAAATATTTGCTTGCTATACTTCATAGAGAATACATTAGGCTCTGTTCTGCAAAAAAAAAAAAAAGAAAATTTGTTCTATCTCTTCTTGGTGTTGAGATTTCGAGGCCTTAAAGGGACCCTGAAACGATTTTACTTATTTTGTACAAACGTACTGAATCATTAGAGTAGGTCCTTCTAATCATTAATTGATACATCTAAGTGCTCCGCGTAAAGCGTGTAATTTATTATAAGGTTTTAAAAGTGTACGTCGCTGCCAATTGCAGCACATCACTCAGTTGAATTTTAAGCCGCCCCTACCTATTTGACGTCATTTACCCCAATGACGTTAGTAGGGCGAATCTGATTGGCTGACCAGCGCGTGTCATCAATAATTTTTCCAACTTTACGGGGAACAAATGTTTGTAATAGCTGGAATGTTAGTTAATTTGTTTCTATAAAAAGAAAGTAACAGAAAGAGAATGCACAAGAACAATTTCTCACTACACTTAAGCACTTCCGGCCCACAGCAGGCATTGTCTGCTTGTGTTATAACGTGCTCCATTTTGACGAGAGCTCCGCGATCAGAGTCGGTCTCAGTCTTTGCGAGCACCATGATTCGACTTTGCTGCATTGTGGGCTACAAACATAGCAAATGGCAATATGTCAAGCTATGATATCGTATCCATCTGCAAGGCAACAGACGAGCGGAGTGGCTCCAGCGCATCGGACTGTCACTATCCTATCGGCGCCAAGATTTGCATGTTTGCGGCCGTCACTTTACACCGGAAGATTACTACCACAACAGCGTTTTGCAAGTCTGGTATTTGGGTAAACGCAAGCGCAAGGGGACAGGGCCTGGCCGTTTGACTGTTTGGCCTGGCCGTTTGGCTGTGCCATTTCACGGGATGAGCAGAAGCGCAAACATGAAAGGTTTGCACAATGCAGCCACCTGGTGGCACAGAGTTCAACCAAACAAAGTAGCAGTAAGGAAGTGTATTCTTCTTTGCTGCTGGTGTAAATCGCAGGAACATAATTGTTAACACGTTGTTTTTGTAAATGTTTAAAACGTTTTACACTTGGTTAGAGCAATATTAGCTCTTTGTTTAGCTGGTTAAGCCCTGCGCCAACGGGTGGCTGGACAGTGTAGACCGATCAGGCCACTCACATATGCCTAAACTAAAGTTCCTTCATCAGCTTGAGTTTATGCCTCCACCCACCCATTGAAATGCCAAGCTCGCCTGTGGTTACCGGAATACTAGACACGTCTGGCGCTGCGACAAAATGCTCTCAACGCCCGCTGCTTCGATAGCTGTCACTTGGGGTCGACTGCCAAGCAGCGAAGAGGTTGGAGAGGCTTTGCGTGCGCGTTCCTAGAGAACCGGAAGGAGACGGCACGACCTTCCACAAGACACAGAGCCAGTGAAGGCGGAGCTTAGCCCCAATCCCTCGGCGAACGAGTTGAGGAGAAAATGCATGACTATGGAGGAGGATAACTTGTAATCGTCCGTAGCTCTCTTAATTTAAGACGCTTCACACAAATTGTGGTGTGAATGATTCACTTTAGGTGTATCCCACTCGTCTACAAAATTTTTCTGTATCATTTCATTATTACATAGAGCCCAAAATTTCTGTTTTGAGAACAGTACAAAAAACAAACAGCATTATTATGAGGGGACGTGGCATCCATAACAGTCATTTTTAATACTTGCCCTAGACACATTAAACTTTCCAGACACATCCAATCTCGTATGCTGCTTATAAATACACAATTAGATTTTTTTTTTTCTGAGGTCAATAAAAAAAAGTAGTTACAATTCTTCCTTGACCGGGGTTGTTGGAGAAGTATGGGAGAGGCCTTTGCCCTGCAGTGGGCGTAACCAGGCTGATGATGATGATGATGATGACAATTCTTCTTGTGTTATAAAGTTGGGATGTGAGTTGCAAGAAATGTACTACAACAACATAGCTAAAATTAGGCAGCTATGTTCCTGGATGTTCAAATAATGAGAGTTAGAGCTTGAATGTTTGTATTTCTACTTTAGCCAAAGTTATGAAGTGCTAAAGTTTGTCAAGTACGTTCTTTATTTCGGGAAATCCTCGGTGCACGCACACACACGCAGTCTGTGTTCCTTCCCACCGCACCACACGCAGCTTGCTCCGCCAATTACTTCACTCACTCAGTTCGTTGTCGCGTGTTCCCCGCATGCCGACCACGCATACACAGCTTCCATGTTCTCCCTCCCCGCCACACACCGCTGCCTACCGTCCCACGCCTGCCACTCTACACAATTGTCTACCGTCTCTTGCCTGCGACTCTACGCCACCTGGCGTCGACCCAGTACTCTAACAAGTTTTAGCCTCACAAATGTGAATTTTTGTTAGTGATATTTTACGAAATTTCAAGATAGTTCAGTGGCCTAAAACTCTATATAAGGATTTCAAAATATTTCAGTGTCCCAAGACACTATATCATAGTTTTTGTGCACTCTCACTCGCGTGCATTCAGGAAAAAAGACTGATGAGAATCGAATGAGTAGAAGGAACACAGTACTGATCCCAAAATTTGAGACTTGAAAAAAAACTAGACGAAAAAAAAAAAAAAACTGATGGGAAAATATAAATTTCAAGCTTCAAAATCAGGAAATAATATTACAATATAATTAAAAACGCAAAATTCTTCCGCTGATGTAGACATTAGGCTCACATATTGGGGGCGAGGAGTTACGGAGTCGCCATCTGTCGGAAGCGCCTCCTTTGCGTGGTATGAGGGATCACGTGGCGCGCTCCCTACAGGTTTCGCTTACGGAGCTCAATAAAAACACCACGTGGCAGCCCTCCTGGACATTTATGTAGGTACTCTCAAAAGGAAGGAAGTTTTTGACTGTCAATATAATAATTTTGTGCAAACTGAAAGCACAGAATCGTTTACAGACGCTATCTCTTTACCGAATACGTACAGTGAATGCCACTGCGCGCGGTTGCTGAAACAGGGTCTCCCGAACCGGCTTCTTGTGTGAAAGGTAAGCAAACACTAAGAGTAAACTATGTGAAATATGTTCTTATAGTGGGCTGTCTGTATAACCGAATGGGGCATAACAGAATGAAGCCTCAATACAGCGATCGCACAGGTTCACGGCGACCGACGGCGCGTCTGCATGCATGTCCGCGCACAAAGTTTTCCTTTCGCTGTGAGCGCGTTTTTGCATCATGCCATGAGCTTTAGGCCGCAGCATGTGAGCATTTGACAGTACACTAGCAACCATTGCTGCGTGAACGCTATCAGAACTGTTCAAAAATAATTTCGTTATAGAGACTTCGACGCCTAAGCAACATGTGATGTGCTGTCGTGACGATTCAATCATTTTCTGTCTTCTAAATTCTTGGACATTTGAATATCATTTCTCAAGTTGTGTCGCACTGTATCTTTGTCAATCTTTTCAGCATGCGATTTCCCTCTACTTCTTTTTCGTAATCCTGTGCATTCATACATAACACAAACATGACCATATGTCATGCCTTTTTTTAATGTACGTCTTACCCCTCCCCTTCCGTGCCAGTGAACTTGCCAGTATCTCCCATCAACAAGTTCATAGACCAAACCGTCATGACATTAGTTGGGCAGCCGGGCACGGGCAAAAGTCTCAGTGCGCATTTTCTGCTACTCACTGAACATCGCGCAGTCCCGGCGCCGTAGCAGAAATCTTCCTCACATCTGTGCTCGCTGCATACCCGAGTTGTAGCTGATGGCTGTCTGCCGTTTCTAAGTTTCGCCAGCCAAGCTTCATGCAGCTTGTCCTGCGGCTACGTGTGAATAAGGCTGACACCGGGCTCCGTTGCGTACGTTCGGCACTGCGGCACCGAGCAGTAGCCTACCATACTGCACGCCTCCAAAGGCAGCCACTACCTATTATAGTACTTGCAAATGTTGTCAAGCAGACAACCAAGGCAGTAAAGCCTCACCACTTAATCAGAACCGCGGTGCAGGTGGGACTTTAGACTTTCATTTTCAGCTCACTTCAGCGCTTCCGAAGCAGCCGACGCGGCCGCTGTGTCCACAATATCCCTCATGCCACGTCACGCCGACGGTGGCGCCAGCTTTTCCAGTAGTGGAGCTCGCCCCCAATAGGCTTGTAACAATTTGGAATGCACCAACACAAACCCGCGTACATTCAAGAGGCACTGGAATAGGCATCTCGCACATCGTCTGCGGTCTCCGAAGTAAACCTACACGTGGGGACAAAGGGCAATGGCTAACTTCGCTGCTGCATTATTGCCGGTGCGGCATTAGATAGCGCGACACTGTGACTAATCTCCGGCGTGATCTTGTCAGCTCAGCTGAACTTCCTCTTTCTTGCCGTAGGAAACAGACTGCATGCACTTCACTTTTTGTGGACGCGTGTTCGGTTTAAAAGATTTTCTTTTTTAGACAGGGTCGATTTGCCACTTACATTCGGAATACGATGAACAAAGAAACTGCGTATTAGCGGTTTTCAAAGCAACCCACTGTCAGGCCTAGCAGACGAACTCGTCTGTTAGGCCTAGTGGTCATAGCAACAGCCAATCAGAAGCCGCCTCTCAACGCGTGGGCGCACTGAGCCGTGTGCATCCTGCGCTTCGTCAGACCGGCCCGATTGTTTCACGTTACTGCTTTTTCTTTGCGGCCATCGTCGGCGAGGATGTGCGGAACTGAAAGGCGGAACTTTGGGCTTTTGAACAATACCAAGATGGCGGTGCTCAGCAGCAGGAAATACAAGAAATAGCTCCGTGAACTCCAGTGTTTCTGCGCAATTTCGGGGTTGTTTCTCGCTGTACAAAGTGACAAAATAATTCCTTTCGGACAGTTAGGGTGTGTTTTGGGACAAATCGTTTTTGATACGGTGCAGGTTAGGCATTACAGATGCCAAAACAAGTAGTTCCCAAAAATTGAGTTTTTTTTTTCTCGATTTTCGGCTTTTAAAACTTGTCTCCCCCTTAAAGGACCCCTCAAATTGTTTGCACAAATTTTGTAGACGCATAGGGTAGAGCTAAAGTTAATCATTCGCACCACAATTTGTGTGAAGCGTCTCATGAGAGCTGTGGATGATTACAAGTTGCCCTCCTCCGTGGTCTTGCATTTTCTCCTCAACTCGTTCGCCGAGTGATCAGGGCTAAGCTCCACCTTCACTGGTTCTGCGTCATGATGGCACGTCATGTTTCTAGGAGCGAGCACGTGAAGCCTCTTTAAACATTCCGCCAGCTGCTTGGCAGTTGTCTGCAAGCAAAGCGATCGAAGCAGCATGTGTTGCAAGCATTTTGTCGTAGCTCCGAATGTGTCCGGTATTCCGGCAACCACAGGATAAACTCAAGCTGATGAAAGAACTTCAGTGTAGACGTACGTGAGCGGCATGATCGATCTGCACGGTCCAGCCACCCGTTGGCGCAAAGCTTAAGCAGTCAAACAAAGCGCTAAAATTGCTCTAACCGAGTGTAAAACATCTTAAACATTTACAAAAACAATGTGTTAACAATTATACTCCTGTGAAAAATTTACACCAGCAGCAAAGAAGAATACATTTCGTTACTGCTACTGTGTGTGGTTGAGCTCTGTGCCACCAGGTGCAGACCATTCGCGTTTGCACTTCTGCTCATCCTGTGCGACAACACGGTTAAGCGGCCAGGCCCTGTCCCCTTGCGCATACGTTTACCCTAATACCGGACTCGCGAAACGCTATTGCGTTAGTAATCTTCTGGTGTAAAGTGACAGCCGCAAACGTGCAAATCCTGGCACTGATCGGATAGTGACAGTCCAATGCGCTGCAACCAGTCCGCTCGTCTGCTGCCTTGCAGAGGGACATGATGTCGCAGCTTGACATGTTGCCAGTCCCTACGTTTGGAGCCCACAACACAACAAAGTCGAATCATGGAGCTTGCGAAAAGGCTGAGACCGACTCTGACCGTGGAGCTCTCGTCAAAATTGTGGGGATGCGCGACTCTCGCGCATCCCCTGATATGTTGTTTTCCCGCATAGCTCCCATCTCTTGTAATCCGGCTTCCCCGCGTGGCCTGATGCCCGCGGCAGTAGGTCTGGTTGAAGCGCAGTACGAGAGATGGCGCGAGTGTTGCGGAACTAACGCCGCCTAACGGCGGGGTTACTTGGGCACGGAAAGCAGAAGGCTCTTTCTCTTTGGCTTGGAGTCGGCAAGTGGCGCGGACGTCCTGCGCGTGCGCCGATCCATGCTTCTGCGAGACCGTCTTGCGAGGCCTTGTTCAAACGCGCCACTGTTCACGTGACCGCACGCGCGAATGACCAGGCATTGGGATCCAGCATGGGGCGAACATATTCGCTCGCTATCCAGTCGCGGTGAGACCGACTTCCTCAATTTGTCGCGCACCCATTGGCATGTTTTGTGGATAGCAACTCGGCTAGCAGGCATTAATCTATGAAAGGTGCAATAAATGCCCTTCTGATTGTTTGCACAACTGTGTTGTCTTTCCTTTGTCCAAAAAGCACCGGTGAGAATCCCACAAAATGGAGCAAGTTGTAACACAAACAGATGACGCTTTGTGTGCTGGAAGTGGTTAAGTATAGTGAGAAATTGTTCTTGTGCATTCTCTTTCTGTTACCTTCTTTTTATAGAAACAAATTAACTAACATTCCAACTATTACGAACAACATTTGCTCACAATAAAGTTGGAAAAATTATTCATGACGTGCCCTGGGCAGCCAATCGGATAGCTCGCCCTACTAATGTCATTGGGGTAAAGACGTCAAAGGGTAGGGGCGGCTTAAAATTCCGCCGAGCGATGTACATTTTTAAAACCTTATAATAAATTACACGCATTATGCGGAGCACTTAGATGCGTCAATTAATGATCAGAAGGACGTACTCTAACAACTTGGTACTTTTGTACAATATAGTCGAAATCGTTTCAGGGTCCCTTTAAACCGTAGTTGGTCGGATCTAGGATAAAGTATGTACTAAACGGTAGTACTGCTTAACTGAAATAGTGTTAGATCGCCCACTTCTCTGTCAAAAACTATACTCGGGGAGAGTGCAATGAAACGGCAATAAACATGCAGTATTTATTCACTTTGTGCGACAAAATTCGGTTATTTTCGTTTGACGCCACTGCGGCCTACAAGCGACAACGGCAGCCTGAAACTCGCTTCAGCTGCAAGCCAGCTTTCCCGCCAGCCTCTTTTTCTCAATAAATACCCACACGAAGCTGACGTAACGCACAGCTTCTGTCACTGTCGGGCCCGAATCGCCCTGCTATCGCTTTCTGTGTAGTCCTCATCACTGTCGTTAGGCAACACTTAGGCAATAACAGAGGCAACGATGGCGAAAAGTCGAACCTCAAAAAGTCTAACCTCGTAGCCTACATCTTTTTGCGGTCGCAGCAGCACTGCCGAGCAACTTCACCTTCGCATTCCAAATGTGATACACCAACACCTTAGTCAACGGTAGATCCCTCTTGCGTGCGAGCGCTGACCGTGCCACGTTCGATAGCACGAACGATGTCCAATTTGTCTTCTGTGCTGAGCACGCAGTTTTTGTCCGCACTTTGGCATATTGCGAGTCCTAGCTTGCATCATGTCACAACATAGGCCCTCCTCTAACTAGATGCCTGCGACATCGCTTCCTTTCCCATTGCCCTGCCGTGTTTGCAAGCCGGAACCGTACTGCTGGAGTCACATGACCCCCGTAGGTGCAGCTTGCTCCTGGCCGGCCATGTCTTCACGGTAGCTTAGGTGTCCTGTACATGGACAGCGCAGGAGGCCGTGGTCTAGGCATGCCTGTGTTGATCAAAAACTGTCAGCACACTGGGCACAACAACTGGCTTCAGCAGCCGCTCCGTAAGTCTTTCCTGAAGTCCACAGTAAGTCCTGACTGCACATTACAGAGCACTACAAGTTAACTTGATGGCACTTAGTCCCTACTCAAAATTGCCATACCCACTGGTCACGCAAACTGCTGTCGGAAGGTATCTCATGGAAAGACCCATCCAGGTCTCTTTTTCTCTGACTGGACGAGCATTGTGGCATGCAGCAATGGCACACTACCGAGCAAAACGTACGGTGGTAAGCTGTGTGAACAAAGAAATAGAATTATTTTGGTGTGCTTATGCATACATCGCAACCTGCAGTCATCGTGTGCTCGAGTTTTACTGACGGCGCAGCCTAGGGTGTGTTGCAAGCGTCCTCCGCGAGGCGGCTCCAGCAACCGTACCAAGTGGACCGGTTTAAGAGGGCCGGCAGTTTCTGGATGACGCCGCAGGCATCTAGTTAGAGGAGGCACTGACAGGCCACAATGCTCTCTGGCATGGCGCTGAAATTTTGTTCATGTGGCTTCACCCTTCCAAGTGCCCTCTGTGCTTGCACTTGAAGGTCGTTCCGATCTCTGATACTCGTTGTTCTACTGGGCCGACCTACTGCCGTGATTGCGCGATGAAAAGTGGAAACACTGGGTGTTAACCGATACATACACAATAAGCTGGTACGATTTAAGCGGTGTGGGGATGCGCGACTCTCACGCATCCCCTGATATGCTGTTTTCCCGCACGGCTGCGTGGCCTGGCGCCCGCGGCGCTCGGAGTGGTACAAGCGCGGTGCGAGAGATGGCGCGACCGTCGCGCCTCGGCGGGGTTACTCGGGCGCCGAGGGACAAGGCGCTGCCTTTTTCCCGGCAGGCCGGCGAACAGCGTGGACATTCCGCGCGCGCTGCGACCATGCTTCTGCGAGACCGCCTCGCGTGGCCGCCTTCGAACGCACGACCGTGGGCGTGACCGAACACGCGAACGACCAGGCGTTGGGATCCAGCATGGGGCGAACATATTCGCTCGCAATGCGGTCGCGGTAAGTCGGACTTCTAGATTTGTCGCGCGCCCATCGGCATGTTTTGGGGATAGCAACTCGGCTAGCAGGCATTGATCTATGAAAGGTGCAATAAATGCCCTTGTGATTGTTTGCACTACTGTGTTGTCGTTCCTTTGTCTCAAGAGTACGGAGGAGAAGAACCCCGTATCTCCCACAGCGGATACGAAACACATTGTGTTTATGGCCGCAGAATCGGGGATTTGATTTTACTACATTTAAAGCGCCCCTTACCAGGCCCCATAGCGAATTTCGGTTATATGCTGGAAGTTGTTACGTGTCCTCCAAAGAGTGTTCTGGCAAAAATTTTTTTCAAATTGGCTCATTAATAGCCAAGATAGAAATATTTCAGTGCCACAAACCCATGATTTCAGCAGACAAGCTCCTCTGCCAAGCGAGACACTCTCTCCACTTGCCCCCGTCCAGCCTCCGCTTCCTTCCTTCCCTGCGTTCTCTCATACTGGACCTCGAAGATTGTGTGATGCATACGTCACGAGCCCCGCCTTCATTTTTTTTTTTCTTTTTCTTTCTTCTTGCTTTTTTGCGGCGCAGCGCACTTCCGCTGACAACATTGCGCGAGAGCTCTTGTGATTGTCTCGTTTTGCGCGGCGCACAATTTTGTGCACTGTGTACGAGAACACGTGACTAGAGCTGTAAGTCAGTGCTACACGAATACTGAGGCAGGCACAAGTGGATCACAAAACATGATCGCATGCTGGAATGCAGAGCATGATCGCACGCTGAAACACAGTAGAAAATGATATAGTTTCGGTGTCTGTACACCCGACTGCACACAGTGGAGACAAACAGACACAACGGAACTACATCTATCTTGCTGTGGTGTAAGGTAAAACAAAAACATGCAGACATTTGGTTTGTGTGTTTTATTATTTCTCTAAGCTTTAATTCGTCAATTCAAGCAACAGATCACACAAATAACAGATGTTGCCTTGAATGATCCTCAAAGTGTCACATGTCTCGATGACTGGCATCACAGTGTGAAAACGAGTACGTAGGCACAGGAACACGTGTACGTTGTCCTCTGGCTTGGAGCGCGGCAGCCGCGAAGAGAAGAGAAAACGGCGTTCGGTTTGAAATTTCAGATCTTCCTGCGGCATGTAGCGATGTAATACTTCGCAGACACGATCGTTATCACATATTGTATGCTCTGCACTTGTCAGCTCAAAATGGCCAGACCTGGTAAGGGGCCCTTTAAAATGAAACTACTGTTTAAGCGGGTACAGTTTAACAAGGTTTCACTGTATTGTAACAAGTGGTATCATTATAGAAGAAGGAATAAGGACCATTAGCTTAGACCAACCGCCAGCGCAGAAGAGAGGCCCTGTTAGCCACCGCAGTCTCGGAACACGGCATGAAAAACCTGAACCTTCTGTCGACATAAGGCGACCATAAATGTGAGCGAATGGGTGGCAGTAACCCGAGGATGGCGACAGGCCAGCCACAGTTATGACCACCATTCGTGCACATGACGTGCCCTGGGGTGCGATCGGAGATGGATGTTCAGACAACGCGTTCAGTTACACCGCACGCAATTGGCCTAGGCCGTGCCAACGCTGTCATCCACCATGCGCGGCCACATTTTTGGCGACGTTAACATGGTGACATGCTCCAGTCAATCGTTTTGAAACCAAGCATGTCGTCTGCTAGGAGCAGAACACAACTAGAGGTGTGAAGTTTGAGGCGTCATGCGCTCATGAGGAGACCAGCTTTGCATGGCACGTCTGACGGATTAGACTGGATCCAAACGGTGGCTGCAGCTACGGAATGGCACGTTCAGATCCAATTCATAGTCTGATTCGAGAAAATGGCGATTGCAACGGGAGCTTTGGTTGTTGCACTCGCGTTGCTAGAGAATGAAGCAGAGCGGTTGGAGGTGCGAAACACTTTTGAAGAGATGGGAGAAAACGAATTCGGGCATCACTTTCGTTTCTAGAAATGAACAGTGCGTTGGTTCTGTGTAGAACTCGCCCCCATCATCGGATGCCATCTTGAAAAGCGTGCCAGTGCTCCCATCATTTCTTTTTTTGTTTCTTTTTTCACTGTGCGTGACACCAACTAGCAACCACGCAGAGAAACTGATAGTTAGAAATTGGAGTAGTCATAGGTATTACTATTTGAGAACGTGTTTAAGTTTTAGAAGAAAAAATACATTTTTATTTTTTAATATAAATATGTTATTCATTGAATGACGAGAAACATTTCGTTTTGTAGTACAGTGCAGTCCACTTATAACGATATCGAGAAAGACGAAAATATGATCGTTATAACCGATGATCGCTATATCTGGACTGCAGTTATTAAAAAAAATTAAAAACGCGGAACATACCTTTGCAGCTCCGAACTCGAATTCGCTACTTGCTCTAAAGAATAGATGATGTAGAAAGTAGGCTGTGAAAAACAAACTTTATTTCCAGCGCCAATGACCGTGTCAAGGGTTAGGCACGCCGAAATAGTCCGAAATCTGCACTTGCTTTTGCGGCAGCTTCAGCTTCACAACAGTGGTGTGCATGGATTCTAGCTGCTGCGTGAACACTGGCGGCAATCCTTTGGCATGCATAAAATCAATTAAGGAGCCGATCGACGACAGTACACCTTGCGTGGACATCGAGGTCGGGGTCAAGGAGCCACTGTCAATCTCGTTGTCACTGTCGCTGCTGCCGTTGCCACCGTCGCACAGCTTTGCCGTCTGTTGAGACAGCACATCTTCTGCGATCGCCTGGTCGGTGACCTCATCGTAGAACGAGGCAGCACTGTCTGCAGTCAAAAACTCCTCCATCGACGCACCACCTGCTTCACCAGTAGGAACGAGCTCCCAGAGCTCAGTTATGTCAGCGGCTTCCACCGTGTTGGTCTCAGTGGGTTGTCCTGATGCACAAAGCCCGCCTTTTTGAAGCAGTTGTATATGGTTGACTGCTTTACTTCATACCATGCACCATAAACAAAGCGCACGGCTTTCAAAAGGCTGATCTTCAGGTCAGGGGGCCCGTCTGCATGACCCGATGTGCCAGGAGCTGCGTGGTCAATGGCTAAAAGTAGCCACTCCAGCATGCGCCGCCGATATGGGACTTTAAAGTTGGCGATCACGTCGGCGTCCAACGGCTGCAGGCCTGCCGTAGTATTCAGAGGCAGAAACATCAATTCGACAGATGTTAGCTTTGGGTCAACGCTGTGAGCGCTACAGTTGTCAAGAAGCAACACTACTTTTCTTCCTTGGCCTTCCATTATACTGTCGAACTCGAGCAGCCATTCTTCGAACAGGTCACGGGTCATCCACGCCTTCTCATTGTTTATTGCTGCGATAGCGGACCGGGATGTGCCGATTCTTAAAGCACGTTGGCTTCTCTGATCGCCCGATCATGAAAGGCTGGAAACGATGGCTCCCGTCCATGCTAACGCACAGCAACACGGTCACCCTAAGTTTCGAGTGCTTCACGCCGGCGCATCGATCTCCTTTAAGAGCGTGAGTCTTCGACGGCAACATTTGAAAAAACAGAGCAGTTTCGTCGCAATTATATATGTCCTTCTCTGTGTAGCGCTCCAGCACGCCGGGCAGCTTTGTCTGCAGCCACTGCTGCTTTGCCTGTGTGTCCAAAGACGCCGCTTCCCCTACCACGTTTTTGTAAATGATTCCATGCCGCTCCTTAAAGCGCTGAATCCAGCCTCCCCCAGGCTCAAAATTTGGGCGTCCCAGAAAAAAAGCGAAGTTTCTCGCTTTGGTGGCAAGTATTGGCCCACTAATAGGCATATTATGCACGCGGGTTGTGATGAACCACTGCTAAAGCGCCTCTTCAACATCGGCATACAAAGGGTCTCTAACCCTTTTCCGCTGATCCGCATGGCCGCTGATAGGTCCTGCCTTCACAATCGCGGTGCTCCCGGTTTTCAAGATGATTGATATCGTCGACTGGGCGAGCTCATACTTCTTCACGAGGGCGCTCACCTTTAGCTCGCGTCGAGAGTCCTGCAAAATATCCATCTTCGTGTCAAGCGACGCAGCTTTGCGCTTAGTCGGCGCCATCTTCGAACTGGGTCACTGGGTTGTACCGTTGGTTGCACGCTGCTTCGGTAGCGTCAGCCTGCTATCACAAGAGAGAGTGAGTGCGGGACGGGCGCCATTGCGCCGCTTTGCTTGGCATAATAAACGCCGCCCAGACGGCAAAATTTTTACCGTTATGTCCGATATGCGGTGAATAACTTATCGTTATAAATGTTTTTTTTCCCCATAGACCTAATGCATAAAATGACACTCTCATGTCGACCCATCGCTATAACCGATATATCGTTATATGTGGTATCGTTATAAGTGGACTGCACTGTATATTGTCTGCAAGCAGACAACAAACGAGGCACGTAAACTTCTGGGGAGTTCACTGCTTGCCGATTGGCTGCCCTCCCGTTCTCACAAATTTTGCATGCTGCCCACTCTGTGACGTTGCAGCAACTGAACAGAACGCGTTTCGAGCCAAGATCTCTGATCGCGCCCCGCTGCAGCATAACAAAGGCCTTTGACATCACTGTGCTACAACGAAACTTATTTCAATGTGTTTTCAAGGACACCATAGTGAAGCCAACCAAGGCTTATGTTAGTACATAATTGTGAACAGCTTGTTCAAGCCCACAGCTTACCATGTTTGTCCACCTCTTTTACTGCAAGGAAAATGCTTACCCACATGCAAGCAGCAGATTTCAGCAATCTAGCTGAACTCATTAAAACTATGCTGCAACCAAGCATATCTTGAATGTAGCAGGGACCAAAGAATGTGATAAAATCCTAGGTACATAATTATGAGCATTTGCTGAAGTCACGAAAACATTTCGTAGCATAATTGACGATTGTCACATACCTGGCCATGGGTAGGATAGCTCGGTCGTGAGGGAAGTCCCCGTCACACTGGGCCACATACTCGGAGAGCACTCGGAGCACGCGCACCATGCGGGTGGCACTCTCGCGGGCAGCCCCTTCCCCCGCACCGAGGGCACACACCGTGTCATAGGCTGCCTTGAGTCGGTCCATGCACGATTGCACCATGTCCTCGTGAATATCGGTGCGCGAGCCCTGTAACCGGGGCCCCAGGTTGGTGTATGTTTCACGCAGCAGCTCAATAGCCCGGTCGGCCACGGAATCTTGTGCATGCAGCACCACACGCCACAGGTAGTCGGCGCCCATCAGCTCAGGGTCCTCAAGCAGGTGGGTCCGCCGGCGTAGCAGCAGCCGCCCCTGGCGGCAGTTGACGGCACGGAAGAAGCGCTCGAAGCAGCGCAACCCGCTCTCTGTAAGCAGCGCAGGGTCCAGCTGCAGTACATTCTGCTCAAAAAAGTCCTGGTTGATCTCGGGGTCCAGGTCGGGCTCCTCGCCCATCAACTTGGAGAACCACTTGAAGCAGGCCTCCCGGTCGGTCGGATACACGGCGTTCTCGGCGAGGCAGTGCCAGATCTGCTTGGCCTGCGCCGCGCACAGCCACAGCTGACCGTCCTTGAGCAGGAAGCGCAGGAACCTGAGCCGCTCCTGCACCTGCTGCAGGTGGCTGTAGCGGCTGTCCCCATACACCTGCGCCGGGTCGGGCCGCTCGGCCAGCAGCTGGCGTGCGTGCGCCATGTAGGCCGACAGCCCGTCGGCCACCAGCACCACGAGCGAGTGCTGCTGCTGCAGCCGGTTGATCACCTCGTGACGGTAGAGGGCCTGGCCCCCAGGCGCCGGCCCACCCCCGCTGCCGCCACGGGCGGGCCCCAGCGGGGCCTCCGAGTATAGGCCGGCCACCTCCTGCATGTGCCGCAGTGCCGGCAGCGCCCACTGCGGGTCTTGCCGCAGCTCCTGCAGCACACGGCTCGTGTCACCTCGAGCAATTTTTTTATTCGTCTCGCGGTGTACAACAAACCTTGGTTAACTCAACTCTGATGTCTCAAAATACCGTTTCAGGTGACATCTTTTTTTCCCAGAAAGGTATTAACCGGTGTTCTCGCCCCTTATGCTGAAAAAAATTTTTAGCTGGCCTCCGGATATTGCGAAATCTTCACTGCAAATTACCACGAAAAAGGTGTCAATTGCACTCGCACCAGAGCTCACTAGCCAGGCAAGGCATCCCCCAGTCTGTCTATCAAACCTCACTCGCACACACACAAGGCTCGGCTCCTGTGGCGTCGCACAGCAGCAGCAGTCATTTAAGGGGGCCCTGAACCACCCCTTGGGCTTGGTGAAATAACATATTCCGCAGGTAGCATACGCTGTTGTGAACATCTCAGCCGAGTTCTGCTGTCGTACGCAGTCCGTGGAGCTCGCAAGCAGAGCGCGAAGACACCTTTTTCTCAAACAATCTCGTTTCAAAAAACCCCTGATCCTCGCTCTTTTCTGTGTGCTTTATTTCATCATGAAGCACGCTCCAATACACGGCTGCTATTGGTCGCTGTACTTGGCTACACCGCAGCCGCCGCGAGGTGCCGCCACGAGTCCAGTGGCTAAGCTCACTGCGGCTCCTTCAGGACAGCCGCGTTTTGCTTACGTTTAGCGCGGCATAGGCACCAAGTCGGAAATTTGAAGTGCGCGTCATGGTGACGTCTCCGCCGTAGCCTTCGCAGTGCAAGGCATTGGAGGAGGAAGGGGAACACAGCTGAGGCCGTGTTTGATTGCCAATAACTCCGCTTCTGCTCAACGCATTGAAGTACTTTTTACGGCAAAGTGATTCTGAAATAGCCTAGCTTCACTTCAGATGTCTTTCTACACTTTGATAAAAAATGGTTCAGGGCCCCTTTAAGACCTTGAGCAAGAGTGCTTCTGAGCAGGCATGACCAGTCCTGCATGCGAGCCCACGGCATTTGAGCGAGATGCTAAAGATGCTCGCTTCATGCTTGCACAACACAGAGGCATAAATGCCACATCACTTGGGGCAATTTGTAGTTTTCACCGTGACAATTTGCGCTGTTCTGCAGTTGAGTTTCTGTTTCCCAAGTGGAATTGTGGTGATTTCATTATGATGCAGAGAGCCGCAGCGTCACCATTTTGGATGTAGTCGGATGACTGGCTTGAAATGTTGCATTAAGACCTTGACAAAGTGCCAAGCACGCTGCCTCGGCACAATGCGAACAACGCCATTGCCCGTAGACACCAATCTAAGAGCTGCCGATGCCATTTTGGAAAGGCCCCGCTCTACGTGCGGCCAGCTGGCTTTTCACTTCTCTCAAAATTCTGCTTCACTTGAACTTTTTGCAGGTTCTACAGTGTCTGGTTAATGGGCTTTCATGCAGGATAGCAGTGTGGGTGTAGGCCAGTTGGTTATTCACGATTTTGGGAAGTTATTGCCCGAAGACGTGGGACTTGAAGAAGGGGACACCACGAAGTGGTTAACTCGAACCGCTTCGTGTTGTCCCTTTCTTCACGTCCTGTGTTTTCGTGCGGTAACTTTCCAGAATAAAAAATTTTGTGTGGGGCCTAAAATTGTGATAACAAAGTGTCATAACATTTACTTCGTTTTGCTTGCATAAGATACGCAAGCTAAAACATACATTGCAAGGAGTGGTTTGTGTTTATGACATCAGCAACAAGTGCTAGCTTTAAATATGAAGAACGGAGTGCAGTCATTCACACCTGGACACATCGGTCAAGCCAGAGGGTCTTTTGGGCATCCCGGTCCTGGGAGCAGCTGTAGTCGAGGATCTTGACGTGGAAGCTCAGGGCGAGCTCCATGGTGTCCGTAGGCACCTCGCGGCTGTGTGCCAGGTTCCACAGCAGCTGGAGCACCTTGTGAGCCATGAGGCCCTCCTTGTCGTCTTCAGCCAGCCGGCGGATCAGCTCGAGCAGCTTTTCCCGTTGGCGCTTGGCGGCACTGGCCCAGCTGGCCTGGAAGCGGCCAAACAAATGGTCCAGCTGCTCGGGCGAGAAGTCCCAGGCCAGCTTGGCGAGCAGGTCGTGCACATTCTGCACAATGGCCTCGTGCTTGCCGTGCTGTGCCGCCCACAGGTCGTCCAGGTCGGCCAGAGTCAGGGCCTTCTCCTTGATCACAAAGCGCACTATCTTTTCCAGCTTTTCCACATACTGCAGAGCCAGAGGAGACCAGACCCATGTATAGCTGACTACGCTGGCTGCACTGAGCCAGCCAATCATTCTGGACTACATGAAAGAAATTGTGACCTCACACACACTTGTCTTTTATTGTTTGAGAAAGAAACAATAGAATTCTTTAGAAGAAAATGCAAAATTTACTCAATCGAAAATTGTTGTTAGGCATTCTCAATAAAGCTATGCCAGCAGAGAAAGTAACAGAAAAGCACTAGAAATGAGAGTGCTGCGATGATGAGACGCACAACTATAGTGCCTGGAATATACTGGCTAGTGTGCAGTCCGCGGCCTTCCGGATGGCACTGGATGCAATGAATGCCGGCGGCTGCCGCCAGGAGCGCTGCTGTGCAGGTGGGTGCCGCGGCACCATCCGGTCTTCCTAGCCCGCCGTGTTTCCACAGCATCGGCAAGCAGGCTGCTGCGCTTTTTGTTTTTATTAAGCCATAGGAGCAGCACAGTTAAAATGTGGGCAGGTGATTACTGATTAGGGTTTGTTTTGATTACAACAGATTTCTCTGGAGCTTCTCGCTTGCGTGAAAAGCGTGTGCTAGCTCAGCTCGGCTTTGACCGGGGAACCTGATGTGTTTCTATGCTGTCAAAGAGAAAACATAATTTTTAAGGCAAATCGTGTTGCCAGGTATAGAACGAGGTTAAGGCAAGGTCGTGTTGCGAGGTATAGAACATATCACACGATCCAAGGCCAGAAACGAACCAAAGCATGTCCAGCTGTGTATAAGAGATGCTTAATGATTACCAAATTTAATTATTGATTATAATGATTGGATTAAGGTGGATTAGGTTGAATTAGGGGATTAAGGTGTATTTAGGAGGATTAGTGCGGATGAAGGAGGATTAGGGTGCATTAAGGTGAATTAGAGTTGGCTTTACAAGGCATTTGCCTTCGTGTCTCTTCGGCGATAGCTAGGGACACTTGATTTTTTATTCTAGCGATGATGGCAGCGTAATTTTTTAAGGGTATGTTCTAAGTTACATTTTTCATTCTAATAAAGTAAAAGAATTCTAAAGGTAGCGTTACTGTTCTACTAATGCATGACCATTCAAGACTGCTGTAACCAATCATCTTTCGAAATGACTTGAATTTCGCTGTTTTTATTTTATTTGCTGCTATTTCTGCCTATTATCTTATTGTTGTCCTCATAGGTTTGAATGTTTTTGATTGTTTGTAAACCATGTACCCATCTCCTCATAATGCCCATTGGGCCCCGAGGGTAGGATAATAAGTAAAAAAAATTGCCTTTAACATGGACTGGTGTTCCTTGTACTATACATTTTTTATACCTGGTAAACACGCGCAGATTTCTTTTATGTCTAATATACGTGAACGAAAATAGGAAACAGATCTTTCATTTAAGCATAACAAAGATTTTATTCAAGTGTAACAACAGTCAAACGCAGGCATAAGACCGCACTAGATGAGATAATGCATACATACATGAAGTAGATAGATCTAGTGGCAGTGACACAGTTTAAGGAGCTTCTGCCGTTGCCTTTGCGCTTCCCTCTCTTTCTTGATGCCTTTTACAAAAAAAACGAAACCTCAAGAAAACATAGAACTTTACAACTATTGTCAAAGCTGGTTTTTCATGCTCTGGGCACCCTAATTGCGGAAACACCAGTGTCTGGAGCTGACCTGAAAAATCAGCTAGACTCAATACATGTAACTTGTTTTTGCTAAAGAACACAGTAAAAGCATCTTCCATGGCCTTCACAGTGGTTGACAAGGTCTGACTAAGATAGACAAGGCCTCCATTGTCAAAATGGGTATAGTGCAATATGAAGCAGTGTTGGCACTAGCTTCAGCTTTACTTACGCAAAGGAATTAAGCCTGCACACTGTGGTTAAGAATTTTGGGCAGTGATCGTGCAACATAACCTGCAGTATAGCAGTTCAAAGCACTACTGTTCCTTCTTTCTTGTTTTTCTTTTTCCTGGCACTCACAAGGTGCATGCTTAGGATACTCAGGAAATGTATGGCGTAGGGTTTCAGGCATGTTTTATCGTGGGGAATCTCGTGGACAACGCCGTTCACGGTGATAGAGAACGCGCGGTCGACTAAGCTGTTTTCGAAATGTTTTTCTGAAACCACAGCAGTTGGTGCCGGCCTTCTGTCCATTCTCCTGATCATTCTTGCTCATTCTGCTACCGCTTCGTATCAGATAGTGGAGTGAACAAGGATACATGCCCTTTATTCGAGTGGTAACCGCTTCTACACAACGGCACAAAGCAGGTCCTCTTCTTACACTGTCTCTATAGCTTCGGCATTTTGTCACCGCCGCCGCACAGTTCTCGTAATGACAGGCACACGAACACAGCAGCCATGCACTCACTCTTTGACAACATCAAGAACAAACATGCAACGCTGTAATAACACTGAAAATGCAAACATAGAAACCGTCGCAACCGCTGCGAAAGTGACATGCGAAGCAGACGACACGCGCAGTCTGCACCCACCCGTATGGCAGCGACCTCTGCCGGCCATCGTGGGCATTCATTGCAGGCGGCGCCATGCTCGTCCATTGAAAAGAGCAGGTGCACGGCACACTAGCCAGTACATTCCAGGCACTATAACACAACTAAAGGAGACACACGCACAAGAGCTCGTCCACACTCGGGTTGTTATTATTATTATGCACGAAGAGAAACACTATACAGAGGCACACTGTACACGAGATGAGGCCATGACCACCACTGCACTAGACATGGCCACTACAAAAGCACAATTTTCCTACGTTCCACTTCAGATTAGTTCTTTTCACTATTTCCCCATGTGACAACAAAACAACTAGGAATCACAAAAAAAGAGAAAAAAAAAAGACAGTAATCGGAAACTGACTACCTCGACAATTCTAATTACAGGGTTGCGCAGTGAAAGAGGTCAACCAGAGTGGCAGGCAGCGTTTCCCTTGCCGCCCGCTGTGCGGAGAAGCCCAATTGCCTGCTAAAGCTGAACCTTGTAATAATGAAGTGGCATGTGACAGAAATATAGCTTCATTATATCCGATATTCATTATATGCATATGTCCGTTACACTGTAATAGCAGTGAGACAATTTCTATTTACATCATTATATCCAATCTTTTTTATTGAGGTTTGACTGTACTGTAACAGTACAGGAAGCTAAATTTCAGTAATATCATAAAGGATGTTGCCAATGATTTCAAAAGATGTGCTGCTGGTCTTGTTTTTACATGTAGCCTGTTTAACTTATAACTAGGCAATTCTTGATTTTTACATTTCTTGACAGGCATGCCTGTTGGGCAAACCGTTTGTAGCCAAGTTAACAGCTCCTACTGTCCAACCCCTCTGATTAGAGTTAATGAAAGAAGGCAAAACAACGAGCATCCACGAATAAACAGTGGGCACCTCAGGTGCGTACGCTCATGAGCCACCCTTGCACCGAAGACTACAACCTGATGGCGCAGTCCTCATTGTGTCCCCACATAGATCGACAAACGCAGCAAGGTGTGCTCGAGTGACGCCACACGTAGCAAGTGGTGCACCCATATTATGTTCACGAGTAAGCTCTGTGAACCCCCTAGGCATACACAATGAAAAATGTGAACAGTCCCATGAACTGCAATGCAGCTCCAGGTAGTTGTTCCACCTGTGTGGAGCTTTCCTGAAGTCTCTGGAGGCACTGGTGGCTCAGTGGTGGGCCCCCTCAAAAAGTAGCGGGCTTTATGGCACATGCTGTGCTTACCTGTGGCTGATGAAGGCTGTCTCGCAAAACAATCTGCAGCACCCGGTTCTCCTTGATCCACTCCTGCAGTGAGCAGCAGGCATTTTGTGATCCCACTTCGTATGGATAACAGCAGATAATGGCAGTACGTCAAAATTCAGAAATGACTGGATTCAAAAGCTGATGTAGTACTTAAGCCATTGACTTGGGCTAGCAAGAATTTAGACAAAGACATGTTCCAGTGTGTAAGAAAAGTTAAAAGAGGTGCAGAGACAGAAAGGACAACAGAAAAAGTAGAGCACTGGTCTTCAACTGTATTAACCAGTGTGTCAAAAGGAAACAATAACAAAAATGCCAAAAACGCCAAAAAGAAACATATTTTTGACCAGAACGAAAACGTAACAGAAATGGTATTTCTTATATTGTTTTGGAGTGAAACCGTAATATTCTTATTCATTTTCAGTTCAAGGGAAAAGTCAGCAATCCGAAACAACCGTCAGGCAACACCAGCATTAGGACACATCTCAGGAGTCTGCATAAGCACTTAACTCAGGCAGGGATAGTGCAAGCAATAGCCAGTCGAGTGTTCCGCTAATCTAAGCTGTCGTTGGATGTACTTGCAGATTGGCGTCGTAGTGAAACCCAGAACTTGCGCACTGAAGAGCATATCATTTCGTTTTCTACAAGTAGAACGCTTTGTAACTGAAGTTTTATCATTCGTTTATGTCGGTTTTATCGGAACTGCGGCCTCGCGTTTCGGAGTGTGCGCTCGATGACGTACTGCTTCCAAGGTCATGCTCACTGATAATGCTCAAGGCAGTGAGCATTATCTCAATATCCTTACCATTACATTGCTTAGAAAATTTCAGCATGTGAACCAAAGCCGTCATGAACAGTTATGCATCACTTTTTTTTTTATTACAGAGCAGAACCCAAACAGAACTTTTCAATGTGCAAGCATTTCTATGCTTACCCAACAAGAAAAATGTACAGCTGTCCGTCCCGTCAGACGATTGCTCATGAAGTTCTCAGCACAAGTGGCACCCTGCCCTGTTAGCAGATTCTTTTCAAGATATCGGCGAAAGCACTATGTGGAGCTATCAGCAGTCGGCACTCTCTGCCTGCATCGCAGGTGGCTTTCAGATACAGACCGCACGGCCGTGCAATACACGCAACTGCCGCCGGAGCACAATTGATCACAGTTCATAATGGTTCGACACAGATGGATAAGGCGCTAAAGAGCGATAACGGCAGCGCTATCTATACGCCTCGTGCACCGCCTATAGAGGCGCCACTGAAAGCCACACGCAGGAGCAGTAGCAGACGACAACCCTTTGCAGCAAGGATGGCTGAAGTTCATGGTTGCGATTTCTCCTTTGTTCGGGTGCCAGGCTGCTTCTTCAACGGTGACAGCTGTAGGGAAGATGCTGACCTCTGTGCGAGCGGGTATGAACCCGATGTTACCGGTGTTTGGGACAACATGGTCCACATACGTGCAAGGTGTGTCCCGCAGACAAACGCCATGAACCCCATTTACATGACGTGGAGCTAATGTTGACTAGCCAATAAATTTTGTTGAGTGATGCGATCTCTCGATGTTTTTTTTATTCTACCCTTGCCGCAATGCTGCTTCTGTACCTGAATAATAAGCACCCGTCGTTAGTGCAGACTTATATCAAACAAATCCGCACGGTGCAATCTTTGCATATGCCGTTGTGATTTTTCTGCCGATGAATACATGTGACATCACCGAATAACTGCAGTCGAAGTCGCCTCAAGAAGAGTAATTGCCAATTTATTGATGGAAACGCGTACACTAGCCAACGAAGCCGCCAAACACACGGGTTAATAAAAGCGCATGTTAGTGTTGTACCGCCGATGCAATTCTGCTGCATACGCCGATGAACTACTGTTCCCGCTGCAGTTTGTGCAAGTTTACATTCCCCAAGGGAGCTGCTTGGAAACATACAAAGCTAAAGACTGACTAGCTTTTCAGTACTTTCTTTATTTTACTAGAGAGAGGTGCCACATGATATATTTAAAGGCAGAGCAGCGCCAGTGAAAGTAGATGAGCGCTGGCGGCAAGGCCCGGTTTAGTCGTCTGCAGCGTAAGTATAAGAAAGAATTCAGTTGAGTACAAAACTCACATGCAAGAAGGGACTACGTTGTGAAATAAACAAATCACTCGGTGTGTTAAGTTTGCTCAGGCAGCATCGAGGTGGGATGACTTCCCAAACGGGACGCAAACTTTTCAGCGAGAAATGAAACAAAAATACCATATGCAGCAGCTATTAGCAATTCTCGCCCTGAACTACCTATTTTCTAAACACATTTCCAAAAACGCAAACAATATCTAAGATGCCCTGGGGGGAAAAGAATAAAGCTGTTAAAGAAGCACTTCTTTGGTATCCTTCCGATAAGACACAGCGTGATTTATACCCTTTACAAACAAGGCAGGGTGAAAACTTCGCAGCTCAAAAGAATCGACAAGAGTTATGCATGGAGCAACTAGCAACAGTTAAACATGTGCAAAGCCACGCATAAAATAGATGTAAAAACATGAAGTGCGCGACAGCTGCTGCGAGGATTTACCGCGCCACATGAAACCAACAATTTCAGTTCTTGCAAACTTCAGTAGCTTTAACATACAACGCAATGCGCTCGTGCAGTCGTGCTGCCTAGCTAGCGCAAGGCGGTAAAGAAGCGGAAAACAATATAAGCGGCAAACAGCATTCCGAACTTTAGTGAAATGCCTTTAAACCTCAAGCTGCACTGCAGACGAACTTCGTTGCTCACGCGTCTAACTATGATCGAGTGGAAAAAACACAGACGAGAAAAAGGAAAGGATGAGAACAAGAAATTTCCCTTCGAAGCGGCGATCCATTTTTGCTACCATTGCTCCCGCTGATGAGGCTTTGCTGGGAATGATTAGAACCGTATCGCCGGCCCCTTTTCACCGGTATTTGAGCCCCCCACTCTGCAACAATTCTTCTTCGACATTCCCTGAAGCTTTGGCCACCCCAAACGTGCGAATGGTGTTGCCTATCTTGCTCTGAAAACGCGAATAAGATAGAGAAGCGCGATCAACGACACAACAAACTAAGGCGCGCGCCAGGCTCCTCTCCCACGTGTTCTGCGCGAAGCCGCCACCAGTGGCGCGCCCGTTGGCGTGCACGGCGCGTATAAAGGTCGGATGAAGTTTCATAACATTGATCATGACACTGGGTGGCATTGAGATGAGCAAGCGGCACAATGCTTACGCATACTTAGACAGAGGAGTTTCTGCGTGAATATTTTTAGTGGAACAAAACTTAAACCAGAACGAAAAACATTATGTTTTGACACCCTGGTATAAACTTTGAAAAGAATGACAGCAAGTCACGTAGTTACAAAAAAGGCACATCTTGGTACATGCCAACAAAGAAGAGTCAGAAGCAGTGCAACTTGCCTAACGCCACTATCAATTCTGCAAAGCAGCAAACCACTTGTCAAGATAATCGAACTCTTTTTTCACCAAAGTGATAGAAGGAACGCCGATGCACTTAACAGTATCATTTGATATACAAAACCCTTCATGTATTAATTAATCTGCACTTTTCCACTTTGCACTTCCAAGGAATGTGCGTGTTGTCAAACAACGGCATGCAAAGGCATCTTCTGCAGGAGCCCGACACTGTCAAAGCCTGGACCTGTGCACGGTGTTCCCCTCAATCTGTCATTAAACATCTACCTGTCTGGCGCACGTAGCAGTTTTCGCACGATAAGGGCAATTTATAAACAACCCCCTGTCCTAAGAGGAATGAAGCGGGTGGCATGCTTTTCTGATCACTTTTTTTCCTTTCCGCTCACTGGCGGATCGGCACATGCGTGGGAGCTTGTCCGAAGCTGAACACAGCACGGGGGGACCACGCCTCTCCTCTACATGTTTGGGCTGCCACACAGCACACAAACAAGGGGGGCCCTCACTTTCCCAGAGAGTAAGCGAGGAGATCACAGTGATGCACTCTATGCACTGTGTGAATGCGGCACCTTTAGCAGTGTCCAACAATCGGCATTTTCCCCTTCAAAGGATCGACCAGAACATGTTGCAAGACGTCTATAGAAATGATCACAATTTATAGTTACATAATCAAACATGCTGCTGTTTGTGATTCAAGCACAAATTATAATTTGAAATTTGCACAGAAGGTCGCAAAAAACACTCTATCGTGACACCCTATGGTGAAACTTCGGTACTAGGGGTTGGATGCCCACCACGCTACTGACATAAGCCTACTGCTATCAAGTGCACCATACATATTTCTATAGTTATTTATACATTTCAATAAAAATAACAGTGAGTTTCCCATATTGTTTCACTGTTTTCAGAGTCTGTTGCCGTCATGTGCTAGTGACGAACAAAAATTCGAGCCCCTTAGTCCCCCTTATTCATTTTGCTTATATTATCATCATCATTAGCCTATGTTTAGGTCTACTGCAGGACAAAGGCCTCTCCCAGCCAGCTCCAATATCCCCTGTCTTGTGTGAGCCGATTCCTACCTGCACTTGCACATTTCGTAATTTCATCACCCCACCTAATTTTCTGCTGTCCTCGACTGCACTTCCTTTCCCTCGGCCCCTATTCTGTAACTCTGATGGTCCACAGCCCTACACATCACACAACCTGCCCAGCTCTACTTTTTTTTTTTTTTTTCACTTAATGTCAACTAGAATATCGGCTTTCCCTGTTTGCTCTCTAATCCACACCGCTCTTTTCCTGCCTCTTGACATTGCACTTAGCATTTTTCTTTCCATCACTCTTCGCACAGTCCTTAACTTGTTGTCAAGCTTCTTAATTAACCACCAAGTTTCTGCCCCATATTTTAGCACTGGTAGAAAGCAATGATTGTACGCTTTTCTTTTCAATGATAGTGCTAAGCTATTAGTCAGGATCTGGCGATGTCTGCCGTATGCAGACCAACTCGTTTTTATCCATTTTTGATTTCCTTCTCAAGATCAGGGTCCCCTGTGAGTAATTGACATAAATAAATGCACTGCAGCACGAACTATACAGGCTTACTGGCTATCATGAATTCTTGTTCCCTTGTCAGAGAACATTATCTGTGCTTTCTGCATGTTAATCTTCAACCCCACTCTTACACTTTCTTTTTTAAGGTCCTCAATAACTTGTTGCGATTCCTCCCCAGCGTTGTTGAACAGGACAATGCTATCTGGAAATTGAAAGTTATTGGGATTTGCACCATGGATCCTCGCTCCTAAGCCTTCCAAGTCTAATAGGTTGAATAATCCTTCTAAGAAAGTGAATAGTGAATAAGTGAATGGCATTGGAAAGATTGTGTCTCCTTGCCTGACCCCTTTCTTAATAGGTAACTTTCTACTTTTCTTGTGGAAAGCCAAGGTAGCCGTGGAATCATTGTAAATATTTCCCAAGATATTCACGTATGCCTACTGCACTTCTTGATTACGTAATGCCTGTATGACTGCTGGTATCCCTACTGAATCTAACGTCTTTTCGTTATTATGAAAGCCATATAGAGAGGTTGATTACCGTATTTACTCGAATCTAATGCACACTTCTTTCCTTTATCATCATCATCATAAGTCTATTTTATAATGTCCACTGCAGGACGAAGGCCTCTCCCTGTGATCTCCAATTACCCCTGTCTTGTGCCAACCGATTCCAACAAGGAACCGTGAATTTCCTAATTTCATCGCACCACCTAGTCTTCTGCCTTCCTCTACTGTGCTTCCCTTCTCTTGGTACCCATTCTGTAGTCCTAACGGTCCAATGGTTATCTAACCTGCACATTACATTATTACAGCACCATGATTTTTTTTTAATGTCAATTAGAATATCAGCTATGCCCGTTTGCTCTCCGATACAAACCGCTCTCTTTCCGTCTCTCAAGGTAATGACCAGCATTCTTCGTTCCATCGCTCTTTGTGCCGTCCTTAACTGGTTCTCAAGATTCTTTGTCAGTCAGTCTTTGTCAGCAAGAATAATTCTATATTGAAATACACATGAAAGTACGAACATTACAGTAGTTGAATAGGAGTATAATTATTATGTAACTACAGTGTGCAATCCAACAATGCAACAAAACTAATTTACAAACGGCTAATAATCTATGAACATAAAACGAGAAAAACAATAAAACATGGCTACACAGTAATGAATGCATACACACATGCATAAATACATACACATATACACACATATAGATACATACACATATATACATATGTATACACATATGCATACATGTACACATATAAACACATGTACACTTGTACATTAATCAGGTAAGGTATGCTGTTAGTAAGAACTGTTTTAGAAGCCGCTAGAAACAGTGTAGTGAAGAGCATGATTTAATATTTGATGGCAGTGAATTCTAAAACGAAATTGCAGAAAAGAAGACTGTCATTTTACAGTAGTTAGTGTTGATTTTCGGAAGCAAGAGATTATTATTTTCAGAAAACCGCGTGCTGTTTGTATTGAAAAGTTGCGATGAGGGAAGCAACTCAGTTGGAATGTCACTGTTTCTACTTCTATACAATATAAGACCTAGTTTCAGTTGAAATGTGCAGGTTAAGGGTAGAATTTCAAAAGTGTGAAAAATGGGCGCTGCTGATGCGGTGTATGAACTGTGGGTAATTATTCAGACCGCCCGGTTCTGAAGGTGAATGAGTGATGTCACCTGTGCGGGGTATGTGCTGCCCCACGATCAAATGCAGTAAGTAAGGTGACTGGTAATAAAAGCGTAGCAAAGTGATTTTAGAATACGTTGCTGAAAACAGTGTCTTGTTCGAATGAGCATGCGGATGCCAAAAGCAGTCTTCTTAGTGACAGAGTTTACGCGACTGTTATACAGTGAAACCTCGTTAAACCGTAGTTGGCCGGAGCTCGGGAAAGGTACGTACTAAACGGTAGTACTGTTTAACCGAATAGCATGAGATCGCCCACTTACCTGTCGAAAACGGAACTCAGAGAGAGTGCGAAAAGGGGAAAAAAACATGCAGTATTTATTCACTTCGCGCGACAAAAGCGTTATTTTCGTTTGATGCCGCGGCGGCCTAGCACGACGACGATGGCGGCCCCAAACTTACTGAAGCTGCGTGCCAGCTTTTCAGCCAGCCCCCTCTTCTCGGCAAACACTCGCATGGCAGATTCCTCGTTGGCATCACGTATTCTCCGTGCACGTGCGCAGTAGTGCTGCAGAAGTCCCGGGGGCGCCCTTTTCATTGCCGGGTGCCGGAGTTTGGAATAATTTTCATTTGGAATAGAGTTATGTTATCGCGCCCCAATTGTCGTTGCGACGATTGCATTCGTGAGGCTGACGTAACGCGCAGCTTATGCCACTGTCGGGCCTGAATCGCCCGTGCTATTGCTTTCCGTGTCGTCCTCGTCACTGTTGCTAGTCGACACTTCAGCAACAACACAGGCAACGATGGCGAAAAGTCGAACCTCGTAGCCGACATATCCTCGCGATCGCAGCAGCACTGCCGAGCAACTTCTTCGCATTCCAAATGCCAGACACTGTAGTCAACAGCAGATCCCTGTTGCGTGTCAGCGACGACTTCTTCGTGTCACGTTCGATAGTACGGACGATGTCTAATTTTTCTTCTATGCTGAGCACCCGGCGTCTTTTTTATCCGAGCTTCGGAACGACGCGAGTCCTCGCTTGCACGACGCCATAACGCTCTCTGGCACCGCGTCGAAATGATGTTGATGTGGCTTCACGCGCAAGCGCACAGGGCGCTTGGAGGCCGTTGTTCCCATCTTTGAGGCGTGTAGTTCTGCCGGGCCACCCGATGGAGACGGCGCAGCGCCGTGTTTGAGCGACGAAAAGTTGAAACGCTACGTTTTAACCGATGCGTACGCAATAAGCTGGTACGGTTTATGCGGATACGAATCACATTATGTTCAATGGCCGCTGAGCCGGGGATTTGACTTTACTACTTTTAAAACGAAACTACTGTTTAAGCGGGTACAGTTTAACGAGGTTTTACTGTACTTAAGTTGGGGGTCTAATGTAACACCTAGAAAAGTAATAAAATTAGATGGGGTAATGACGTAGTTATCAATGTATAGTGCAGGGGTTCTTGTAGGCGTTTTCTGGGACGAGTAAAATAACAAACTTTGTTTTAACAGGGTTTAAGTTTAGCAAGTTATTTTTACAGCAAGGAACAAGATTCGTGACATTGGCATTGAACTTTCTTATTAGACTGTTAATGTCTTTATCACTAGTGAATATTGTTGTATCATCAGCATAGAGGATGCACTCAGAACAGTTAAGAGATGATGGTAAGTCATTAATGTGAATAAGAATAACAGAGGACCCAAAATTGATCCTTGTGGAACACCCTGGTTGGTTGTAATTGGAGAAGATAAAACGCTTCCATATCTAACAACCTGGGTTCTGTTAGTAAGGTAGCTTTGCAAAAGAGCTAATGCAGGTTCACAAATTCCAAATGATTCAAGTTTAGCATACAAAATGAAGTGGTTAGTAGTGTCAATAGCTTTAGTTAAATCAACAAATACTGCCCCCGCCCATAGCCCATTGTCGACAAACTGCTTTATGCTGTCAGTTAGATTTATCAGTGCTAATTCGGTTGATAGAAAACCAAACTGCTTAGGTGTCAAAAGATTAAATTTTGTTAGTTCGTTAGGCGATTAACAAGGAGCTTCTCAATTACTTTACTAAAAAAAATGGGAGTATTGATATAAGGTGATAATTAGAAAAGATATTTCGATCAACATTTTTAAACACTGGAGTTACTTTTCCTTGTTTGAGACTCATTGGAAAAACGCCGTTACGAAATGCAGTGTTAATAATATCAGAGAGGACAAACGATAACTCACAAGCAACAAGTTTGATTTTAGATGGATGAATTGAATCTAGGCCTGTGGTCTTTAGTCCTATTATAGTGCTTCATTTGGCGAAGTGGGTTTTAAGAAAAAGGAGTGAGGCAAGCGGGACAACTTAGGCAAGTTAATGACAATGGCTGCAGAGCTCTTGAAAAATGATTCATTAAATGAATTGGCAACAGCTATAGGATTAGTTAAAGTGCCGGTGCCATCCATACATAAACTCTGTCACAAGCGCGTCCTGTTGATGAAGATCCAAAAGTTCTTTAATTACGTTCCAATTCTGTCTACAGTTCTTCCTATTTTCAAGCACTTTATTTTGATAGTAGGTTCTTTTAGCCTGTTTAAGTAAGACGGTGAGAGTTTGTGAATACAATTTGAATCGAGCCCTAAGGGCGAGGTTAAATGGCTGGAATTTAAACTTTTTGTAGAGGTTATCTTTTTTTATTTATTGAGCGCAGTAATCCTCTAGTGATCCACGGGTGCCAGGGGGTGGAGTACCAATGTGATATAAAGGATACAGACGCACAAGTATTCATAATATCTATTAGTTTCTCATTCAAAGTGTTAAATGCTTTGTTAACACAAAATTCCTTGGATAATAGGCCCCAGTCAGAGCCGGATACCATATCCACAAATTTTGCTGACTCGAAAAAACTCTTAATAACCATTTTATTTTTATATGTATGTAGTTTGAGTATTTAGTAAGAGAAAAATTGGATAATGGTATGTCAGATTAAAATTGACCACACCAGCTTTTTGATTAGTCATGACATTACTGAGTACATGGTCGATAAGCGTATTTCAACCGGAAGGAGCCCATAGTGTTGGAGAATCTAGTAAAGATTCCGAACCATGTCCAATGAAGCACTTGGAGTACTGGACACAAGAATTATCGTTAATATTTGTAATGTTAACGTTAATGTCACCTACAATGATTACATTTTATATTTTGGTAAAGAATTAGTTTATTAACTATCAAGTTCACCACAAAAATCACTGTAACATGATGATGGGGAACGGTAAATTGAACCAATTATAGTTATTTTGTTGAATGGCAGAAAGTCATTGTCAAATTCAAGCCAAACTGATTCGCATTTGGCCATGGAAAATGCTATATCTGCATGCTGTTTATATGATAATGTGTTAGAAATAAATATTCCCGATCCACCGTGGCAATCAGCAAGATTATGAAAAAATTCTGAATGATAGCCTGGTATGGAAAATAAGGTGTCAGCTGCAGATAGCCATGTTTCCGATAGACATATGAGCGAAGAGTGGTGATTGGTTAAAGTAAGAAAATTGACCAGTTTTTGGGTAAGCTTTGGATGTTAAAATGTATGATAGAAATCTGTAGACGAAGAACTAGGAAGTTGCCTCAGCTCATGAACAGTGTGTAACGGCATGGTGGTTCACAGTTATCAAGGTACAAGAATAGTGCTTTTCTAGCTAAAGCGGCTAGATAATCGACTCCAGAGATGCGGTACACACGACTGTTCGTAGACTTTCTTGTTTTGATATGGCAGTTGTCGACCCAAAGGAACTGCCACTGCTTTTCCCTTTTAAGAGCGAATGCTTGAGAAAACAGCCACTTGTTCTCCGGAGTCAGGTGATCGTTGACGAATATGGGCTTATCCTGATTCGTTATGCCAATGGACCTAGTTGACAGATGTGCCTTCCTAGCCTTTGTAGCAAATTCGGACTTCTTTTGATGAGAACAAAAATGCGCAAAAATATTCGGGCCACCTTTTGCAGAGACCCTGTGCACAACATCAATCTCTGCAGGAGTCACAGGACAACTAATTTTTTCTGCAATATGTTGCAGAATTGCTTCACAGCTCTCGCCCTTCGTTTCCGGTACACCTTTGATTTCCGCATTGTTCATGCGGGAGTATTGCTGCGACTCAGCAACCTGTTTTGTTAGCTGCTCGTTCATTCGCGAGAGCTCCTTATTTTCTTTGACCAGACCTTCCTGCTTAGCCTTCGTTGTTTCACACATTTCGTTAAAGAGGGCGATGCTGTTACGCAATTCCTCCACTCCTTTTCGCAACGTCTCCAGACAGCACAGCACAGGTTCGCATCGTGATTTGGCAGCAGTGGGTGCGGCAAGAAAAATGTGAGAAGAAATTCCTGTGCAGTGACGCAAATGCAACCAACCTGCGTAGGCGACGGAAAACGATCAACAGAATGTTGCGCTGCCGCGACCTCAGCTGCCAAGTGATGAATTCTGCGGTGATGCCAGTTTATATAGCTCCCAGATGCCGATGGTTCCAGGGGAGATGGACAGGTGGCCTTCGTCACAGGTGGCACGTGGCACTCTGCTGACACAGCCAGTCCTGTTCTATCTTCGTGTAAGGCAAAGGCACTTTAAATAATGATGGTTGATGCACTGTTGACGCTGGTTCGCGGTAACATTGCGCCGGATCTGTAGGAACCTGCGTAGGTGACGGAAAACAATCAACAGAATGTTGCGCTGATCGCGACCTCAGCTGCCAAGTGATGAATCCTGCGGTGATCCCAGTTTATATAGCTTCCAGATGCCGATGGTTCCAGGGGAGATGGACAGGTGGCGTTCGTCACAGGTGGCACGTGGCACTCTGTTGACACAGCCAGTCCTGTTCTATCTTCGTGTAAGGCAAAGGCACTCTAAATAATGATGGTCGATGCACTGTTGACGCTGGTTCACAGTAACATTGCGCCAGATCTGTAGGAACCTGCGTAGGTGACGGAAAACGATCAACAGAATGTTGCGCTGCCGCGACCTCAGCTGGGAGTATCCCCTCCAGAAGCCAGCCTGTTCCCTTGTTGGCAGAAGTCCAGTGTTGCCCTTATTCTATTAGAAATTATCTTGGTGAATATTTTACATAATACTGGGAGTAAGCTAATGGGCCTATAATTTTTCAATTCTTTATGTCTCCCTTTTTGTGGATTAGTATGTTTGAATTTTTACAGTTTTCTGGGACCCTTGCAGTCGATAGACACTTCGTATAAAGAGCCACCAGTTTTCCAAGCATTATGTTTCTTCCATATTTGATTAAATCGACTGTTATTCCATCTTTTCCTGCCGCTCTTCCTCATTTCATGTCTTGCAAGGCCCTTCTGACCTCATCGCCAGTTATGGGAGGAGTTCCTGTATCTTGTTCCTTACTGTTTCTAATTGAGGTATCCCGACTCCTCTGGGTACTGTACCAATCAGTATAGAATCCTTCTGCTGCTTTTACTATATCTTCGAGATTGATGATGATATTACCCTGCTTATCTTTCAGTGCTTATATCTTGGTTTGTCCTTTGCCAAGTTTCTTTCTCACTGATTTCAGGCTGCATTTATTTTTTACGGCTTCTTCAGTTTTTCTCACGTTATAGTTTCGTATATAATTTACTTTCGCCTTGTTGATCAGTTTTGACAGTTCCGCGAATTCTATCTCATCTCTTGAGTTGGACACTTTCATTGTTTATCGTTTCTTTATTCGGTCGTTTGTTAATTGGCAGAGCTTGCCTACTGGTTGCCTTAGTGCCTTGCCTCCCACTTCAATTGCTGCCTTTGAAACCAATCTAGTTACAGTTTTGTTTATTAGCTCTGCAATCATCATCTCTCTGTTCTAAGCCTGCATATTTGTTTGCAAGTACCAGCCTGAATTTGTCTGCTTTTACCCTTACTGCGTCAAGGTTGACCTGTTTCTTCTTGACCAATTTTACTCTTTCTCTCTTCAAATTGAGGCGAATCCTAGACCTCACTAACCTATGATCACTGTACTTCACCCTACCTTTCACTTCTACCTCCTGCACTATTCTGGGATCGGCCCAAAGTATGAAGTAAATGTCGTTTCTTGTTTTCACTATTAGGGCTTTTCCAGGTCCACTTTCCGTTGCTACACTTCTTGAAAAAGGTGTCCATTATTCTTAGCTTATTCCCTTCTGCGAATTCTACCAGCATCTCTCCTCTAGCATTCCTAGAGTCGACACCGTAGTTGCCAATTGCTTGTTCACCAGCCTGCTTTTTCCCCACTTTTGCATTGAAGTCGCCCATTACTACAGGACACTGAGTTTCCACTTTTCTCATCGCAAATTCAACATCTCCATAAAGCTGATATACTTCATCATCGTGACTGGATGTAGGAGCGTAGGCTTGTACTACCTTTAATCTACACCTCTTATTAAATTTGATTACGACTACTGCTACCCTCTCATTAATGTTGTAGAATTCGTCAATGTTGGCTGCTATGTCCTTATGGATTAGGAATCCCACCCCGTATTGCTTCTTATCTGGGAGATCTCTATAGCAGAGGACATGGCCGTTAGTCAGCAATGTATAAGCCTCACCAGTTCTTCTAATCGCACTAAGGCCGATGATATCCCAAACAATGTCTGGTAGTCCCTAAAAGAGTCCTGCTACGTTAGCCTCACTCGAGAGGGTTCGGATGTTAAACGTTGCGAGGGTCAGTTTCCATTGGCGGCCTGTCCAGGTCCAGAAATTCTTAGCAGCCTCTGCTGCGTTACAGGTCTCCATTGATTGAATCGACTTTTATTCCAATTTTCTGCTGCCGATTTTTCCCGTGTCATGTCTTGCAAGGCCCTTCTAGCTTCATCGCTAGTTATATGAGGAGCCTCTATATCCTGTACATCCCTACTTTGAATGAAGGCAGCATGGCTGCTCTGGGTACTTACAGGTTAGTCTAGAATTCTTCTCCGGCTTTTACTATACTATCGAGATTGCTGGTGACATTATCCTGCTTGTCTTTCACTGCATGCATCTTGCCTTGCCCTATACCAAGTTTTCTTCTCACTGGCCATCTTTTACTGCTTCCTCAATTTTACCAATGTGACAATTTCGAATATTGCCAACTTTCTTCTTGTTTGTCATCTTTGACAGTTCAGCAAATTCTATCACTGTATTTTCCAGTGTATAAGCTGCGGCTTTTTGCTGAAGTTTTCGTCGGTGGGACTCGCGTATGATTTCTTTTTCTTTTCTCCCCCCTACCCCCTTCAGGAAAAACTGCCATTGAAATCTGACTGGATGCTATGGCCACGCGAAGAGCACTGGGTTGACCTCCACTGGCAGTTGCTACAGATTGTGTGCACGCTATGGATGTACCGGGTTCTTCTTGTGATCCGAGTTGCGTAGCACCGTGCTCAAAGGAGAGAGCAGCAATGCAAGCGGCGGTACGCCTGCCATGAGTCGATTGACTCCAAAGTCATTGCATCTGCAGTTCACTTTCAAATGTGGGGTCTCACACGTGCTCTTGAAACAAAGGAACGACAACACAGTAGTGCAAACAATCACAAGGGCATTTATTGCACCCTTCATGCACCAGTGCCGGCAAGCCGAATTACTATTCTCACACCACGCCAATGGGTGCGTGACAAATTGAGGAAGTCTGACTCATCGCGACTGGATAGCGAGCAAATATGTTCGCTCCCATGCTGGACACCAATGCCTAATTCTTCGTGTGCAACGGTGGCGGATTCGAACGATTGTGTTTGTTCATTCTGGTGCCGTGCTCTTAAGCCTTTCTCAGGACGGTTCCGCAAAGCGTTGATCAGCACATGGGCAGAGCGTCTGCATCGCTCACTGACCCCAAGCCAAAGAGGAAAAGCATCCTCCGTGTCGCAGCAGACTAACCCCACCGTTAGGTGGCCTTAGCAATGCAACACTCGCGCCATCGCTCCTAATATGCTGCAACCACACTGACCACAGCCGGCGCTTAGTTGCGGGAAGAAACTGCATTACACGAGAGCCATGCAGGAAAAACAACATCACGGGGCACGTGAGAGTCGAACATTGCTGCATAAGATATGGCGCGGGCCGCTGCACAAACTATGCAGCTGCTACCAGGGGCATGATTGGAGATCATTGTTCTAAAGGCATGCTTAGTTTGCATTCAGTTTCGCCTCACATGATTGGCCTAGGCCGCACCGAGTCATCAGTTTCCGTGGCTGTCACAGCTGACGACTCAGTGCAGCCTGGGCCAATGCCGTGAGGCAAAACTGAATGCAAAACTAAATGTGCGTTTCGAACAATGATTTCCGATCGTGCCCCAGAGTACAAGCCACACCCTCCCTCTCACACTGCCTTCCCGCTTTCGTCCCTTGCATGCGATTCAGCTCACCGTCGCACACTTTCACTTGCACATACAGCATACACACAATGTTATTGTCCTTGGACTTAATACGAAAAACCGCAGCGATCACGATGGCAAAAATGTGCCTGGAGTGTCCATATCATTGCTATCGCAATTCTATAGTAATGGCACCAATACGCTTTCGCGTGACCTGCGTTCACGAAATAAAAAATCTATATATTAATATAGATTATTATTATATTAATATTGTAAAGGAAATTTATTAGGGTTCGTAGCGACCGCCGGTTCTACGATGCACCGAGCAGTTCCCGAGCTCGAGCTTCTGCTGCGTGCTTGATGCTGCCGATGCTGCTGACCCAGTGCGCACGTTCATTATCTTCCTTACAATGGCCCTGCGGAAATAAAGGAGCCATCCTGGCGACTTAGTTTTCTGGAAGGACGGTAGAATGGTGATACGGCTTAAGACGCTGAACGTGAACGACTTCGCGGTTACGACATCGCATGTCGGACGGCGGCGTTAGCGGCTCAATCAGGTAATTCACGGGTGATGTTCTCTCGAGAACGCGGTATGGCCCGTCGTACTTCGGAAGGAGTTTTGAAGCGAGCCCAGGTGTGCCGTGTGGCACTAACAACCAGACGAGAGCGCCCGGGAGAAAAGTGGGAGTGGAGTTCTGGTCATCGTGAACGGCTTTTTGGCGGTTCTGGTCGTCCGAGGTGAATCGGCGGGCAAGCTGGCGACATTCCTCTGCTTGTCTGGCGGCTTCCAAGATCAGCAGGCATTCGGATGGGTCCGGCCGGTAGGGCAAAATGGTGTCGATGGTGTGCGAAGGATGACGGCGGTAAAGAAGGTAAAAGGGTGAGAATCCGGTAGTGGCCTGAGTCGCGGTGTTGTAGGTGTAGGTGACAAACGGAAGAACTAGGTCCCAATTAGAGTGATCAGTTGAGACATACATGGCGAGCATGTCACCAAGAGTTCGTTTAAAGCGTTCCGTGGTACCGTTAGTCTGTGCATGATAAGCAGTGCCTTTACGATGAACAATAGCGCATTCAGCAAGCAGTTGTTCGATGACTTCAGATAAGAAGGCGCGGCCTCGATCGCTTAAAAGTTCACGTGGACCTCCATGACGAAGGAGAAAACGACGAAGTAGGAAATTGGCGACCTCCTGCGCTGTAGCATTTGGTAGAGCAGCGGTCTCCGAATAACGGGTTAAGTGGTCTACCACAACGATTATCCACCTGTTGCCGGCAGGAGTCAACGGAAGCAGCCCGTAGAGATCTATGCCCACGCGATCAAAGGGTCGGGATGGGCATTGTAAAGGCTAGAGTTCACCGGCGGTATTGTGCGGTGGCGCTTTCCGGCGTTGGCACTCATGACAAGAGCGGACGAACTTTCGAACGAAATTATACATTCCCTGCCAGTAATAGCGGTGGCGAAGTCTTTCGTAGGTCTTGGAGACTCCCGCATGGCCACACTGAGGGTCGACGTGGAACGAGGAGCAGAGCTCTGCTCGCAAGATTCTCGGAATGACGAGTAACTAGGTGCGTCCCACTGGGGCATAGTTGCGTCGATACAGTAGCTGGTCGCGAATCGCAAAATGAGGCACTTGGCGCCGAAGTGTACGTGACACTGGAACTTTCGACGTATCCGAGAGAATGTCGAGCAGAGATGCAGTCCAGGGATCATTACGCTGTGCAGCAGCGATAGTGTCAACGTCCAGAGAGGATAATGTGCACTCGCAGGGGGAGTCGTCACTGGCCTTCGGGGGAAGCGGTGATCGGGATAGCGCGTCAGCGTCGGAGTGCTTTCGTCCGGAACGGTACACCACGCGGATGTCGTATTCTTGGATTCGCAATGCCCAGCGGGCAAAGCGGCCCGATGGATCTTTGAGCGTCGACAGCCAACATAGTGCGTGGTGGTCGGTCACTACGTCAAAAGATCGGCCGTATAAATATGGGCGAAACTTGCCAAGCGCCCACACAATGGCCAAACACTCCTTTTCTGTAATGCTGTAATTGGTCTACGCCTTGGTTAACGTGCGACTCGCGTATGCGACGACGTATTCTGGGTGGCCAGGTTGACGCTGTGCCAACACAGCGCCAAGGCCTACACCGCTTGCATTGGTATGGATTTCGGTTGGCGCTTGTGGGTCAAAATGGCGAAGAATGGGTGGCGTCGTGAGAAGATGGCGCAAGGTTGTGAAGGCGTCGTCACACTCTGGAGACCATGATGAGAGATCTCTAGCGCCACCAAGGAGCTGCGCGAGAGGCGATATAATTGACGCAAAGTTTCGAACGAATCGCCGGAAGTAAGAGCAGAGGCCGATAAAACTGCGTAGCTCTTTCATAGTAGTAGGTTTTGGGAACGCAGTAACAGCACGTAGCTTCTCGGGATCCGGGCGAATGCCCTCCTTTGACACGACATGGCCTAAAATTGTTAGCTGACGAACAGCAAATCTACACTTCTTCAAGTTAAGTTGCAACCCGGCGTTGGTCAAGCAAGTGAGTACGTGCTGGAGGCGGAGCAGGTGTGTTGGGAAATCAGGGGCGAACACCACAATGTCGTCAAGATAGCAAAGACATATTTTCCATTTGAGGCCACGCAGAACATTATCCATCATTCTTTCGAACGTAGCAGGTGCGTTGCAAAGTCCGAAAGGCATGCCGGTGAATTCATACAAGCCGTCTGGTGTAACAAAGGCAGTTTTCGGGCGATCGGCCTCTGCCATCGGAACCTGCCAGTAGCCTGACCGCAAATCCAGCGAAGAAAAGAACTCGGCTCCCTGCAAACAGTCCAGAGCATCATCGATGCGTGGTAATGGGTAGACGTCCTTCAGCGTGATCTTGTTCAACCGCTGAAAGTCAACACAGAAGCGGATGGAACCGTCTTTCTTTGTGACGAGGACCACGGGAGAGGCCCATGGGCTTTGGGAAGGTTGAATGACGCCTCGACGGAGCATGTCATCAACCTGGTCTGCAATGACGCTACGTTGCGTAGCGGACACGCGATATGGTCTTTGTCGCAGGGGTGAGTGAGTGCCAGTGTCGATGTAATGCTTGACTGTCGATGCATGGCCAAGAGAGGTTTGCGCAACGTCAAAAGAAAGGCGGAAGTGCTGAAGGATTGCGACAAGTTGAGATTGCTGCGAAGGCGTAAGATCTTCAGCGATGAATGGGCTGAACACACCAGTCGATGTTGAGTCTGGTACGGAGAGGGCACTCAGTTCATGGGCGGCACTAGAAAACACTTCGTCGAGGACGGAGACAATTCGTGTTGAATCAATCGACTCGACGTAACCAAGGCATTCGCGGCGGAGCAGGGATAGCGGCAAGGTCAAGAGCTGCAAAGGGCAAAGGAAGCGCTTTTCGGGTAACAAAGTGATGAGAGGGCATGAAGAAGCCGTCCCGTCGGATATGATACTACAGAAGACTGGTACGAAGGTTGAAGAGCGCGGAGGAATACAAGTGTCTTCTTTCACGACAATTTTAGCGGCAGGATGAGCATCGACGGAGGCCAGGTCACCAAGGTGGAAAAGTTCAATCTCAGCCCGAGCGCAATTGATGATGGCGTTGTGGCGTGAGAGAAAATCCCATCCTAGAATAACGGCGTGGGAGCACGATGAAAGAACTATGAATTCAATCGTGTACAAAACGTCCTGTATGGTCACACGGGCAGTACAAGCGGCGGTAGGGCGAATGGGTTGAGCACTCACCGTTCGGAGCGACAATCCAGACAGAGACGTCGTCACTTTACGAAGCGAACGGCAAAATCTTGCATCCATAACTGAAATAGCGGCACCGGTATCGACGAGGGCGACTGTAGCGACATCTTCGATAAAAACATCAATGACATTAGCAGGTAAAGGAGGAGGACTTCGACATGTCGGCACTTGCGCAGTTCTTGCCTCAGGAACTGCGTCGTCTAGTTTCCCTCTTCGTTAGAGACGGGCCGTCGACGCATAGGGGAAAGCGATCGGCGACGTGGGGAGGGTGACCGGAGGCGTTCGAAGCGAGGACAGCGATCAGTCTGGGAGCGAGCTGGTGATGGGTCGAAGGATCCGTAAGGCGCAGGTGGATCAGGCGGCACAGAGGGCGTGCAGCGATTGCCATCGAACGCCTGCGATCGGTGGCGGCACAACCTTGCGACATGACCAGGACACCTACATGCGAAGCATATAGATTGTCCGGCGTACGCCATGGGTTAGTGACGGCAGTGGTGGTCCAGGGGATGGGAGGAAGAGGGCGGTGCACAGGCTGCTGGAAGCGACGCACGGGCACAGTGCTAGAGGCCATTGCAGCAACCGTAGCATAAGTGAGTGGTGTAGTCACGACATCTTGCTGGTGAATAGCCGGCAGCGCTTCCGCGACCTCTTCATGGATCACGTTACAGAGATGAGACGGCAAAGTGCTGGCAGACTCCTGAGTAACGGACACGAGAGATAGCTGTCGTGCAACTTCTTCGCGGACGAAATCCTTGATTTGGGTAATCAAGGAGGCTTGTTCTGGGCCGGTGGTCAGGCTGCAGAGTGACGTCGCATTTGGTGTGGGATGTCGCCTTGTCAGAGCTCGCTGCTTACGCGACTCATCATAGCTCTGGCACAAGCTGATGACGTCGCCAACAGTGCGTGGGTCCTTGGCCAGAAGCATCTGGAACGCGTCATCATCGATTCCCTTCATGACGTGCTTGATCTTTTCCGCTTCCGTCATGGCAGCGTTCACACGCCTGCACAAATCTAGAATGTCTTCTATATAGCTAGTGAATGTCTCACCCGTGTCCTGTGCGCGTGTACGCAAACGCTGCTCGGCTCGGAGTTTCCTGCGGCGGGCCGGTCAAATACTTCGGTAATCGAAGTCTTGAACACCGACCACGTTCGGATATCCCTCTCATGATTTCTGAACCAGAGACTGGCCACGCCCGCGAGATAGAATGATACGTAAGCCAGTTTATCTGAGTCATTCCATTTGTTATGAACGCTCACCCGCTCGTAGGACGACAGCCACTCTTCAACGTCGTTGTCGTCGGTTCCGCTGAAGATGGGAGGCTCCCGTTGGCGAACGGTACCAGGGCAAGGGACGGGTGGTGGTTGAAGAGTCTGCTGGTCGGCGTCCGGCATGGCAGAGGGTAGCGTCCGAGAACGGAGTTCCAGGATGGTAGAGTGGATCGTTACCCCGCACGGCTCCACCACTTGTAAAGGAGATTTATTAGGGTTCGTAGCGACCGCCGGTTCTACGATGTACCGAGCAGTTCCCGAGCTCGAGCTTCTGCTGCGCGCTTGATGCTGCCGATGCTGCTGACCCAGTGCGCACGTTCATTATCTTCCTTACAATATTAATATATATGAATAATCTTATAACCGGTGCAACATATTGATATATTTTTCCAGCAAGACTGCCGTTCGAGGGGGGGGGTGTGACTTACACAAAGGTGCGACTTATAGACAGGAAAATACGATACTGTAAGATTTCTTCACCCTAACTGGAGATCGGAGCGTAGGCTTGTACTGCCTTTATGCTGTCTCCTACTCAGCTTTATTACAACAACTGCGACCCTCTCATTAATGCTGTAGAAATCATCAATGTTGCTGGCTATGTCCTTATGAATTAGAAATACTACTCAGAACGACGACGAAAGAAATAAAATTCACTCCTTTTTCCAAGGCCAAAGCCACATCAGAAATAGCTTTTGATAGCTGCCAGAACAGTCATGAAACGTTTCGGTGCTCATGCTGTGACTGGAGACTGCACGTGTATAATTATGGAAAGCGTACTGGGCCCCATTACGGTCTTGTATATGGGGTACACAAGTTGGGATGGTGAAGAATGCTTGTAGTGAGCTATTGATAGCACCCTTAATATATGCTATTTCAGTGTGAGTACTATCCGTCAGTCAAGCTGGTGCAGGACAAAGCCAGTCCGCACCACACAGCAGGGCCAGACTAAAGCCCATGAGTGCGAGTGCGCACACCAGCCCTGTCATGCACACAGCAGACATTGCACTATACTACAGCTAGCCACTACCGCTGCATGTGGTTGTGTCCATTTGCTGAACTTGCTGCAGCTTGACGAGGACAACAGCATGCTCTCATTGGCCTCTGTCTGAGCAGCGCCGACACCCGGATGGAAGAGGTCATCTGCTTCCCAAATGGCATGTCCCCTAGGTGCATCGCCATCATGGTCAAAGCTAGTTGCGCTGTGAATGCTTTCAACGCGTGTCTCGAGTGTAGCATCCACTGCTTAGCCATCCACTGCTTAGTCAATGTGCACGCTTGCACATAGTGCTCACATAAGCGAACATAAAGACAATGTTTCGTTCTATCCTCAGAAACTGTGTGATTGCAGTAGAGATAAGTGGAAAAGAAAATTTGCTATTTGCCACTTCGTGCATGAAAACATAGCCGTACGTAGCATTCTAGTACACTGTAGCATAGCAAAGGGATGAGACACGGCGAATGTAACCGTAAGTTGAGTAATAGCCCCTGAGTTTAGCGCATCCGAGTTTGGCACAAAATCGGAAGTGTTGGCGTCTGCGTATTAAACATCCAGAATCACGTTTGAACTGTGCGGCACAGTGACATTCAGTGGGCTGAGCATCGTGGACGCCCCTCCATCCTGCAGCAGCCTTCACAGTGCAAGGCATCGAAGGAGGAGCATCAGGAAGGGGATTAGAAGTTACCTTTCATTGCCATATCTCCAATTCTGCTGATTGTACTGAAGTGCTTTTCAAAGCAAAGTATTTCTGAAATTGTCTATTTTAACATTAAATGCATTTCCTGATTTGAATAAAAAGTGTTTCAGGGCCCCTTTAAGATATTTGTTGAAAAAAAGCAACCTCTTTCTACCATGGTGCCAAAACTGGGCCATTTACAGGTTAAGTAAAGAAAAAATTGTAGAGAAAAAGCACTGGCAAGTTGCTTGTACATTGGTGAATATGCCGGACGCTTGAAATATGCGAAGAGACACTGACCGCCATGCGTTCAGCTGTAAGCCACTCCTCCTCGTCAGTGTGCCGGTGGGCATAGTAGGACACGTTGGCGATCACCTTGTTCACCTCGTTGAGCGCATTCATCTTGCCATTGAATGAGGAGATCTGCAGCAGCCTGCAATGCATACAAAGACATGCCCCTCTACTTCCACCCTTCTTTAATTCTGCCACCTGAGCAGGTTTAGCTACGCCAAGAAGTGTTTGCGATGACTTTTTAAATGTAATCTCACAGCACAGGTTCAGCATGGTCAAGCTAGATTAGCACTGGGAGCAATCTTCAAGGCAAAAAGAAAGCAGTTCTGAAACAGATTAGGACCAGCCTTTTGGAGCAGGAAAATTGGTCTTTTTGGAACACTTGCAGCAGTACAGCAGTAATGAGCGTCTACCTTCATATTACCGTACGATGAGTAAATGCTGCTAAACAGTAAAGGATGACACCAAGCCAACAGTCAGCAGCAGCTATTTAAGCTTGTCTTAATTGCAACAAGCAGCATACCATGCATAGTATATATGTTGCAAACAGATATTTATTTAGATAGATGAAAAGCTTTTGTAAATAATTATATCAAATTTTTTTAGCTAGCAAGAGAACAAAGCTATGCGGCCATTCTTAAGACAAATTACAACTGACCTAGAACAACTTGAGCCGTTAGGCATAAGAAAAAGAAAACGTCAAATGACCGACGTGCTTTGATAGGCTTTACTACAATACACACAATGTTAATTGCACCAAACAACAATGCTAAAGGTACAACAAGAAACCAATGTGAATCTATGAACGGTGTATGGAACACGAGATGCCATACAATGTGGCGAAGACGACAATGGCAGCAGCGAACAATGTTGGTACCTTCCTGTACACTCGCTTTTGTTGAGACGCGGTCTGTCGGCATCTACAAATGGACATCCATTGATTTGGCACAAAACCGTAACTTGAGGTGACGACACACAACCGACCTGATGAAGGAGAGCCAATTAAGCCTAACGGACTAGGCAGTGTGCCTGTGACAAAAATTTACTTCTGCAGAAAGCTTCCTGCTAGTACTACATGCTTGCATGAGTGGTTAATCGACGATCAGTTCCGAGATTTTGCGTAGAGGGATTTTATTTTTTTTAATGGCTGCTGACATTGTACAGGTCTGTAGGCAACAAGCACTGAACTCATCGCCATTTTCTCTGGCGGCGTCACGTATGGGAATTGTTTCAATCGGTGTCGTCAACTTGCACGTACCTTCTACCGACACAGACGAAGTAAAGCAGAAAGGCTGCGTGCAAGGCACTAACCTCGGTCAGGTGTCTTAAGTTAATATTTTGAAGATGTATTAGTAGATAACCTATTTGCAAATTGAATTACTTGAATGTTCACTACTCGATTCGAAATAGAATATTTGAGTATTCACACACCTCTAATCTAATGCCACATATGGTCCCAATTTTAACTAAAATAGTAAATGAATTCAGTGGTATCCGCTTTGTGTACATCATTGTGAGATTTGGGACTAACATTTACAAACTAATCCAAGTGATTCTTTAATAGAATAGCCTTGTGTATATCACGGTATAAAGCCGCTTCCGCCATTGCTAACTGCAACAGGCATTGCCTGTTCAGCACGCTTAAAGTGAGCAAAAAAGGTCAAGTGAAACTAGGGTATGTCAACAAGACCGTGCCCAGGACATTTGCGACTAAGACGAAGTCAAGACGAAGTCAAGACGAAGACACTGGCGATGAGTACCCACGGATCGTGCCACGCCGCCGTGAGCGGCGAAATACCGGCTCCCATCGCTGCCGCCATGGTGCTGTACGGAAGGCTCGAGCCGTTCGAGGGAGTTGGGTACGCCTGGACAATTTACGAGGAACAAGTCACATGTTCTTCCTGGCAAACGACACACCCGAAGTCAAACAGCGGGACATTTTCCTGGCCAGCTACGGGATCCGCATCTTCAGTCTTCTGCTAGACTTTCTCAAGCCGGCCACGCCGCATGTTAAGACGCTGGGTGAGCTGCTCGCCATACTGCGCTCGCATTTCAACCCAGCACCATCCACACTGATGGAGCGTTTCTGATTCAACAACCGGAGCCGTCGGGAAGGAGAGACCCTCGGGCAGTTCCTTGCTGCGCTACGAGGGTTAGCGAGTGCCTGCGTTTTCGGGGACCAGCTGGACTCGCTGCTCCGGGACCGTTTACTCTGCGGCATCAACGACACCGCCATGCAGACGTGACTCCTGGAGCTTCCCAACCCCTCGCTGGACGACGCCGTGAAGGCAACACTGGCAATGGAAGCTGCCGCCAAGGACACCGGCGAGATTTCCCGTGCGACTGGCTCACCGTCGGCAGAAGCGCCAGTGCCAGTTTTCTCAAGCACAATGCTTCACGTGCGGGAAAACTGAGCACTTGACACGGGTATGCCGAAGGGGGAGGACGAACAGCAAACAGCAGCCGCAGCCTGGTTCAAACCCAGGTACCACACAAGCCTGCGGCCAGGGTAGCCATCGCAAGAGCACGCGGCGAAGACGTGCGGCAGCAGGCTCAAGTTCTTCCGCGGCCAGGCTCCACGTTGTGGCTGAGGACCTGCCGACTTTCTACATGTGGCACAAAGGCTTTGTACCGTCGTCTGTGCCGCCGTACATGCTGACCGTCGAAATCTACATGCACCCCATTTCCATGGAGTTGGACACAGGCGCAAGCGTGTCTGTCATGGCCAGGAAACGGTTCAAGCATACCTTCCCTGGCGTGTCCGTCGAGGCTTTGAGCGTGATGCTGCGCAGCTACTCCGTGCAGCTCTCCCAGGTCCAGGGTCAGGCAAAGGTCAGCATTCGCTTTGGCAACAGGGGGGGGCAATTCTTCCCCTCTACTTAATCAAGGGGTCGTTGCCGATGCTGCTGGGCCAAAACTGGATTCATGCACTGGGTGTTCGTTTGCCAGAGTACCAGGAAGCCAGCCTGCATGCGGTGAAAGATGTCTCCAGCCTCTTAACTGAGTTCAAGTCCCTGTTCCAGCCAGGGGTGGGCACATTCGCTGGCACGACGGCTGGCATCTATGTACCTGAGGGAGCCCAGCCACGTTTTTTCAAGCCTCGCCCACTGCCGTTCGCCCTGAAGGACGGGGTCACCCAGGAGCTGCAACGGTTGCAGCGAGGGCATCCTGGTGCCCGTCAAGACGTCTGAATGGGCCACTCCCATCGTACCAGACCTCAAGCGAGACGGCAGTGTCAGGATCTGTGGGGATTTCGAGGTTACCATCAACCCCGTCGCTACCATCGAGAAGTACCCGTTGCCCCGGATTGCAGATCTCTGGTCAGTGTTGTCCGGTGGACAGAAGTTTACCAAGCTTGACCTCAGAGATGCTTACCAGCAGCTGGTGCTTCAGGATGCCTCCCGGAAGTATGTCACAATATCAACAGCTTTGGGGCTCTTCAAGTACACGCGCTTACCTTTTGGCGTGGCCTGAGCCCCAGCCATATTTCAGAGGGAGATGGACATCCTCTTCAGGGGCATGAGGCACGTGGCAGTGTATTTGGACGACATCCTCGTTACTGACAGCGATGACGGAGACCACCTGCAGAACCTGCACAACATTCTGGCACGACTGCAGGACGCCGGCCTCAAGCTCAAGCTGCAAAAGTGCATTTTCCTGGCCCACAGTGTTGAGTACTTGGGACATGTCATTTCCCAGGCTGGCCTAGCCCTGGATCCCCGCAAAGTTGATGCTGTGCTCAAGGCACCTAAGCCCCAGAACAAGAAGGAGCTTCAGAGCTACCTCGGCCTCATCAACTTCTACAGGAATTTCCTGCCAAACCTGTCGAAGCATCTACAGCCGCGCTATCTTCTGCATCGAGATGGTCAGCAATGGGTCTGGAAGAAGGAGCAGGACCGGGCCTTCCAGAGCAGCAAGGAGCTAATCACCAAGGCTCCAGTGCTAGTACACTTCGATCGTGAAAAGCCTGTCGTCCTGACCGTAGATGCGTCGCCGTACAGCATGGGAACCGTCCTGGCACACCAGGACAAGGATGGCCAGGAACGCCCTTGTCGTTTGCTTCTCGTCGGCTTCATGCTGCAGAGCAACGTTACAGCCAGCTGGACAAGGAAGGTTTTGCCCTCATGATCGGTGTCGAACGCTTTACCAGGATCTGTAGGGCTGGAAGTTCAAGGCAGTCACGGACCACAAGCCGCTGTTGGGGCTGCTAGGGCCTGACAAGGCAGTAACCGTGCAGGCATCCCCTCGAGTGATACGCTGGGCCTTGAGGCTGGCAGCTTACTGTTACCAGCTGGTTTACCGTCCGGGAAAGGACCTGAGACCTGCTGATGCCCTGAGCCGCCGGCACCTGCCAGAGGTACCGGATGCTGTGCCAGAACCTGCTGAAGTGTTCATGCTCAAACACGCGTAACCGGAGGCGCTCTCCTGATCTACGGTATCTCAAGCGACCAGCCGGGACCCAGTCCTGTCTCAGGTGGTCAAGGCGGTGTCCCGTGGAGAGGAATTAGTTCAGCAGGCCTATAGCCACAAGGCTGCTCAGATGAGCTTGCAGCAGGGCTGCCTATTGTGGTGTTCCAGGGTGGTGATCCCACAAAGTCTCCGGTCCAGGGTCCTGCAGTTGCTGATCGCGGGTCATCCTGGCGTGGAAAAGGCCAAGATGGTGGCCCGGTCCCATGTTTGGTGGCATGGCCTGTACCAGGACATTGCTCACATGGTGCAGAACTGCCAAATCTGCCAGGAGCATCAGCGGAGCATGTCATGTGGAAATCACCCCCTGGCCGTTCCTACAGAGACCCTGGCCCTGCCTACATGTAGATTTCGGGGGGCCCTTAAAGGGCCATTACTTCCTAGTGGTGGTGGACGCCTTTTCGATGTGGGTGGAGGTTCTACCTGTCACCACTCCATCAGCAGGAGCAAGCATCGCAGCGCTACGACAGGTCTTCGCCACCCAGGGGTGGCCGGACGTCGTCGTGTCCAACAATGGTCCTGCTTTCGCCAGCACAGAGTACCTGGCCTGGCTGACGAAGAACGGAATCCGCCGGATGATGGTTCTGCAGTACCACCCTGCTTCGAATGGTGCAGCCGAGCCGGTGGTGCAAACCATCAAGGACAAGCTCAAGAAGAGCCAGACTGGGGATTTCCAGACGCAGATTGCCCGGGTACTGTTTCAGTACCGGACCACGCCCCAAGATGTCACTGGCTGTGCCCCCTGTGAGCTCCTGCTGGGTCGGATGGTCAAGACACCCTCGGACGTCTTTCATCCGGACCTCCGATCCACAGTGCTCCTGAAGCAGCTGAAGCTGGCTGCTGACCAAAGTGCTATCCCGGGCTTTTGCCGGAGTCGGGAGCTCCAGTTTTCACCAGGAACTGGTGAAAACTGGAGCCCAGCCTGGTCCACCCTGGTCTGCCAGACAGGTGGTGTCTCCTGCCCGCGCCTCATCGCTGCTTGCCCACATGCCAGATAGGGCCACGTGGCACAGACACGCCGACCATGTTAGGCCTCGCCTCGGGACTTGGCCAGCACCCTCGACTGCCACTTCAGACTTCCAGCCCGCAGGAGGACTAGCGGCAGCACCCGTCGCTTCTAGCAGAGCACCGCCCACCTCGGAGGTGGCAAGTGTTGCAGTGGTGCAGCACCTGTTGGGCCGGCGTCGAGGCCATCAGCACTCACAAGGCCGACCACTACGGACCCTCCAGATGGAGCGAGGCTGGCACAGGCAGCACACGGTGTTGCCACACCCGGCCCGTCAACACCGGTGCCCAGGCGGAGTACTCGACAGCGGAGGCCACCGGACCGTTACTCGCCTGGGTAGCAGGTACCGTCGACCCAGCTTGGACGGAGGCAGAGCCTCATACATTGAACTTAGAAGTTTTTTAGTTGGCAACAAACAAACTGGGGATAAGGGGCTGTAACAACCATGTGACGCCCCCTCGGGCATAATCTTCGTTGGCCCGCCAGGCTCGGTAGGCAACATTGGTCACCACACCGCAATAAACACCAACGAGCACAGCTGTTCGCCGTCAGTCATCGTTCATTACCACCACGCTGCAGAGCATCCGTCTAACGGAGGGTGCCTCGAGCCCTCCCTTGTTCACAAACCCGGGCGGATCGTGACAGTGTATATCACGGTATAAAGCCGCTTCTGCCATTTCCAACTGCAACAGGCATTGCCTGTTCAGCGCGCTTAGAGTGAGCAAGAAAAGGCTAAGTGAAACTAGGGTATGTCAACAAGACCATGCCCTAGGACATTTGTGACTAAGACGAAGTTATAAAGTTTGTTCAATTCGCCCGCACCACCCGAACCAGTTCACAAAGGCCATTCATTTCGGCAGTGCAGCCATGTCACATATGGCGCCCTCCGAACCAAACGGTTCATTTTAAAATTTGCAGAAAAGATGCACAGCTAGTTCATCATTTTTCTGCACCCATCCTGCTGACAGTGCTAACTGGGTGCAGAGATGCAGGTGCAAAGCAACAGATGCCATCAAACGCGAACATTGTGCCACTGAAACCCCACTTATGTACATCTGCTATGTCTATAAGGTGCAGGAGTGTGTTGTTTGCACCTCAGAAGCAGACCATACCGGCAGTTTGGGACCTCTGAAACTTACGCAGACAACCCACTAGGCAGACAAAACGTCCACCACGTCTGCACCCCTGCATTTGTTTAGAGGAGTGTCGCATTGTGCCTGCATGGCTGAAGCCTAGCAGCCCAATGAACTCACAGTGCCCTGCCATGAACTGACTGAAATGGTTCACAGCGGACCAGGCACACTGAACAGACCTGTAGTGAGGACATCCACAGACTCCCCTGCATAACCGTGCCGCGGAACACATGAAAGCTGATCAAACTACAACTGCTGAATCTGCTCTTCCAATTGTGCAGGGTTGCAAGGAAGATCCCCACTCATGAGCACATCTTATATCATCAGTTGAGTAAACAATATATATTTTCATGCAATTAGCATTCTTAGCCTACTTTACCCACTTTGATGCACTGCTGCTGCCTGCTATTTAGCCCTTGAAATGTCACTCTCGCTTACAAAGCAAAACAGAAAATCACATGTCCAACCAATAAAAGTGAGAATGTATGCTGATCTAGCTTACAACAAAAATTTGTTCTACACTTGAAAAAAAGAAAAGACTATCATATGCACCATAGTTAATTCCAAGTCAGGTATGCAGAGCCCTAATTCTACAGCGCCAACGGGACAAAATTAGCTGTAGGTGGGAGGCCATATTCAGTAAAGCTTTCTTTATGTTGTTCGAAGGTGTAGATGCTGTGGGCTGCGGTGGCGCTGTGGTGCATCGATATAATATTGCGAGACAGTGCTCTGGCCTGCAAGGAGATCATGTCAGTTCCACATAGAGGAAGACGATGATAGGCCGAGCATTGCTCATCTATTGCCTCCATCATCTTGGCCTTTGCAGACTGTAAACAGTCGTATGTAAATCTTCTGCTCAACACTACTCACTTGTCTCCCTGCAGCAATATCTTTATTACTGTGGAACATGTGGGAGCAATGGATGCTCTCCCATTATGCTTTCCCGCAAATTGTATTCTGTGTGGCAGCAGGGTACTGGAGCATGTGGAACCCAGCCAGGAGGAAGCCAGTACCTGAGGATCATGCGCAGGCGGAACATCTCGAGCGCTCGCACAGTCTCATCCTGGTGGGGCACCATAGCAGCAAGAGAGCGCAAGGCACGCACAATGGCCGCCAGGGCATCATTCTTGCTCTCGTTCTTGGCCTCGCGCTTGAGCTCCTCATCTGACAGGCGCTCCAGGAAGGCGGGCACCAGCGACACGATGGGCATCAGGTACCGCTCCACAGTGGGCACTGTCAGCAGGCTGTGGCACAGCCCAAATGGCCTGATTAGTGCTGCAATGACGGCCACGGACAGAGGAGGTCCCGAGCGAAACCGTTCCAGCAGGATGGTGAAGCCGCCCAGGTTGCCAAAGCGGTTGATCAGATCCACCACCCAACCCTGCACAGAAGAGCACGCTAGGCCTTAAAAAAGGTGCAAAATACTGCTTCATTTTCACAGGAGAAAAGTTTGCATTACGTGACGACAATATAACATCTTGTTGGGGCCGAAGGGGCTGATGTAGACTTCACGTGGGGATGAGAGACATTTTGCTGTGACATTACAAAACACCCCTTCTTGGCGGGGGAAACAGCAGGGATCTTGCCAACTAGCCGAGCAGCCTACCACACCACACGCCGCACCTTACTGAGGTTGTAGAACGACCTCAGTATTTTCAATCCTTTAGTGAATTTTATGTTTAACGAATGCGAATACATGCGGAAATGCTCTGCAGGAGCGTCTGATATGACAACTACTTTATGTCCAGAATACTTGGGACAGAACCAATCCAGTCACTTTAAAATACACCAGATATCGTGCTAACATTGTGAAAAACAATGAAAGAAATGAACCCACTATGTGACGGCATGCTGACACCAAACATGTTGCCGTCTGCCTTCATTTTAATAAAGCACTCCACACATATTATACAAACTTGCAGGACACGGATTGTTTCAAGTGTTTGAAGAAGTGCTCCAGAAGCGGTCGGCATCTGTGCATTTCAATGGGACCAAACTTATTTTGATCCTGGATAACCCTTCCCTGGATAATTTGAGCTTGGCTGGTCACCACACACGCACCTGACCCCAAAGGTGACTACAGTTGTGATGCAGCAACACCCGTCTTGGCGGCGCTTAGGGAATGCGTTGAACACGTCTTGTAAGAGTTGAGGAGGACTTCGGGATAAAAACTTGGGAGGTTTATTTACATTATTTACAGTGAGAGTCAATTAACAGTCTTAAAGTCATTACGGGCCGGCAGCAACTCAGATGCTGCGGCCCGTCGCAAGAAGCTCGAAAGAGATGAATCAAGGAATGCTCCAGGAATGCTTTGGAATCTCTAGGAATGCTCCTCTGCTGCTCCCGGTCTGCGTCTTTTAAGCCCTTCGGTGTCACGTTCGGCCAATGGGAGAGCCCGCTCAGGTGACGGCATTTTCGGCCAATCGGCGAGCCCGCTCGGGTGTCGTCATTTTCGGCCAATGGTAGGCGCCCGTGCGATGGAGTCGCACCCGGCGAAGAGAGTCGCTCCTTGGTCCCCCCTGCGGTCTTGCCTTGCTGACTTGCAATGCACCGTCACCATAGAGGGTAGGGGCCAACGCCGCCAGGTTGTCACGGCGCATTACAGCCGTCTTGCTTCTGGACCCACGTTACCTGGAACAGTGCCAGGCTCTCTCTTCGCTTTCGGGAAGAGCCAAGCAGTGAATAGCTCCACCGGCTGCACACGAAGTGGGGTCCGCCAACTTGTTTGCTCGTGCCGCGCCTAGGGAATGTGGCATCCGTGCTTCTTCGCTCCTCAATTAGCTGTGGTGCGATTCAATGAGGTCTGGGGAACTCGAAGTAGGCTCAGGAAACGGTCCCGTATCTAACAGCCTCATTTCACACCAAAAACACCAATTTCGGCCTATCGCAGGAAAATGTTGAAGTGAGATTATGGCTTACAATGCATTATTACAGTATTTACCCGATTCTAACATGTGCCTTTTTTCCCCGAAAAATTCAAGTGAGAACAGCTTGGGTGAAGCAATCCGATAGAAAACCAAAACAATGTTTGTTCGTGTTCACAAAAGCCTACTGTCGCAGCCAGCCTACACAGTCTTGTAGCCATTGCCATCACAAGATGGTGACTATGGATGGTGACAAAACGAGTTTGCGCATATTATGACGATGACGGCATGCCACTTTCCCATGGATTACAAAAGTGCATTCATGTGAGAAGCTATTTTACATGTTAAGCTAGCAGCAACGATTCGTGTCATGTGTTCTTGGTGTTCTCGAGAATCACATGCATCACAATAAAAACTAGTGAAGTCTGGGCGTGGGTTGCCATCCCGTTTATGATTATTGCAAAGTTGTTTGATAAATGCAGAATATCAAATGCGCTGCGGACCATACTGAGAATGAGACATTGTGGTTCTTCATAAAGATTGATAAAGGGGTTGTGTGCGAGTAATGACAGTGGACATAAAGTAAATAAAGTTCCATTCTGTGAAGGTAAAGTTTGCTGGTTATGTATTTCTTTTATTGCCAGAACTGGAGGAATGGCACGTTTTTCAAGTTAAAAAATTGTGGGCACATTCGATTTCTACTTTGTTTAGGAGCTGTAGCCAGGTTTCTTTCTAGGGGCTAGTTCCGTGGACATTTCGTGCTAAGTACAAATTTCGTCGCCATTTTCTTGTGATGCAAAATTTGTCAACAGTTAACAAATTTCTTCCTATGTCAAAGTGCGGACGGACCTGCTACACTTGCTTGTCATGGCTGTCCAGCCGAGATAGAGCGAAAGAGCATCGACACATTTGCTCCAACTGCTATCAGAAATTTATGTTACAAGTTTTAGGTGCTTATACAACCTCTCTATAGATGGTACATCATCATGATCAGCCTATTTTATGTCCACTGCTGGACGAAAGCCTCTCCCTGCCATTTCCAATTACCTCTGTTCTGCACCAACTGATTCCAACTAGCACCTGCGAATTTCCTCATTTCATTTGCGGATATGGTAAAAGTTTCAAAACTGTACATGACTGCTAATCTCTCAGTCATGCCTAGGCACCCACACATGTCGCTCACTTAATATTTGCAACGTGATGGGCGTGGTTTGCTTTCTCGTTGCACACATGATTTGAGCTGTTGCAAGAATGCCAATGCATTGCATAGCCACCGGGTGCTCAAACGCAAGCGATGACTGTGCCGTACACAACACTGCACTGAGAAAGACAGGTCACATCTTTCCTGTCCCAGTTTACAGAGCGCAAGCGTGCACCACGCCACAGCAGGTAAGTGCAATGCAGACGAGATGACACGCACAAAGCTTGTAAACTGCATTTGACGACGGTGAACACGCTACATTTAACGAGCACAGTCACTTACCCGTGCAAGATCTGCTTGCAAAATGCTTTCTTGGGATGACTAAGTACTTAAGCCTCAACGGTGCACGAAAAGCAAAAGTTGTGTTGAGGGTCAATATTGTTGAGTGATCGTTTCCGGTAGTCCATCGATTTCGAGACGTTTCACGCATCTCTACATTGCACACGTCAAAGTAGATGAACGAAAGCCTTTCTGACACAGCGCCAGGAACACTGTTAGCAGGAACTGTATGCTGCATTTGACACTAAGGAGAACACTATGCCACCAAAGCGAAATGGGGGAAACTCTACTGCGGCCAAAGTCCGGCCTGTCTGGCCACGACTTTATGTAAACTTTGTGCCGAGCCCACGGCCAGGCTAGAGGGTAGACTCCTCAAGCCTGGCTGTGCCGAGCCTCAGCTACTGCTCATCTTTTACTACAGATGGCAGTAGTTGTTTGATTGGTTGACAAGTCCGGCGTTTCCAGCGTGCCAGTGAGCAGCTGGTGAAGGTGGATACATAATGCCGGCGATGCTAAGATAAATATAAATTATGGGGCTTTACGTGCCAGAACCACTTTCTGATTATGAGGCACGCTGTAGTGGAGGACTCCGTAAACTTTGACCACCTGGGGTTCTTTAATGTGCACCAAAATCTAAGTATACAGGTGTTTTCGCATTTCGACCCATCGAAATGTGGCCACCATGGCCGGGATTCGATCCTGTGACCTCATGCTCAGCAGCCAAACACCATAGCCACTGAGCAACCACGGCGGGTGATGCTAAGATCGCGAAAATTTTACCCTGCACGTTGACATAACCCGCAGCAGTGCGGCAATCAGTTGTTGCCGCCGCAGCGCAAGTGCACAAGTGCACAGCAAGCGAGCGCTTTGTTGTTTGTGAAAGACGCAAACTCAACATGCTCGCTTCAGTGAACCGGAACTGTACATAGGCCAACATGCTGCTGGTCTGCCAATCTAGTGTGCGATGCACTCTACTTCAGTGGCTCTGGCATGAGATAAGACATGTTTCATTCCTGCGCCCGCCATACTATACACCGTAGAGTGTCCACTTTTCACCGGTGTAGCCAAACTGTGCTGCGCGTCAATATCATCGGTGTTGTGCCGGACTATATCCACACCTTTAGCTTGGTCATCCCAATGTGTTCTTCTTCTCTGGGCAGAGACAGAACGCATCGAGGCTCTGCAATGTGAACTTAGACAACCAGACGCAGAAAACCGCCTCGACTCGGAGGATACTTCGCATTAAAAGAACATAGCGGGCGCGCAACAACGTGGGCACAGTGCACGAAGCAGGTAGAGTGTACTAACTCTGTGGTTATCAGACTTGCGAGACCTGTTTGTTGATACACGGGAACACTACACACGTAAGAAAAGGACTCTCAGGCACTGGTTCTCTACAGTGTGAATATTATGCCACTTCCGACAAGTGGCAATGGCAAGTTTCAGTGCGAAATACACCTATGCTTGCGAGCATTTTGTGATGTAGCCCCTTGCATTTCAAGCATAAAATTTTCAATGTATATTACTATATGTCTAAATTATCTGAAACTGGGCTTTTCTCGCGGTTGAAAATTTTGTTGCAGCTGGCCTTTCATATGACTGTCAAGAAAGGAAACACAATCTCTCCAATGAAAAAGAAAACTAAATTCTGGGGTTTTACGTGTTAAAACCGGCGCCCCTTACATGACTGTGAGGCACGCCGCAGTAGGGGAGGGGACTCCAGATTAATTTTGACCACATGGGTGCAAAATCTCTCGAATGTTATTCCCTGCATGCTTGCACAAAGTACTCAAAATGTTGGCTTGGGAAGGATTAAAGATGAGGATGCAATTAATCTAAATAAGTGCTTGATGTGACAAATTGTTTTACTTGCAACATTACAAAATTTTGACACTACTGTGAAAGGAAACAAAAACCTATCGATTGGTCAAGTATTATTGCACAACAAAAAAAGACACGAACGTAAGAGAAGAAGACACACCAAGTGCAACTGCGCTTGGTGTGTGTCACTCACGATCGATTGGCACTTCTTGCCGCTGTGTGCCAGAAGATTTTCCAAGGTGTACCAAATTTCAATCTCTCTAAGTAACATATTAGCAGGCATTGATTTAAATGGTGCCTATCGGTATTATACGGTGCTTGTTGATGCATTTTATAAAGTTGCTTGGTCCGAGTATTAAAAAAAAATGATAAACACTACTGACCTGACTCCTTCACCGCTATCATTGTTGCCGGTTGCCATTATTGCAGTGCTCGGAATGCTTCATTCAAAAATATCATGTGCTTCATGCGCCAGCCTGCTGTGTTGGAAAACAAGAAACAGGAGATGAATGTACACTGTGGGGAGCACACGGGCACCTGTGTTCCCACATTGGGAAGAGGCGCAGCACCACGCTCCCTCTCCCGGTTCTTTCGCGCTCTCGTGGGAAGGTATCCGATGGGGAAGGAGGACATTCCTCTTGCAAAAGGTATAAAACAACACCACCAGGGGAGACCCTCTCTCTCTGGTGCCCGACCTCTAACCTGCTGGAATGATATACCTGCAGCAACCCATGAGTGACCTCGTTTGCCTGACTATCCCAGGCAATGAGGCAATGCCATTTATTACTTAATGCAGAGAGGACTTCCCTCTGCGAGTGTCCTTTATTGCTTGTAGTACTAAACGTTGTTGATGCCGCTGGTTGCCTTATTCATTCAAACCTGACGTAGCTGCGAGTACACGCGCTACGGGTTGGGTCGAGTACCAGGTAACGACTGTGTGTGGCTAGATCCAGAGCTCACCTTCGGCCCTAGTCGCACACAGAGGGTACCCCCAGAATACAAACATTCTTGCATGGTAGAATGCCAGCAAATGGGCAGGAAAATAGACAAGACTTCGAATAAGAATCAGACAGAGTGAGAGGAAGCCACCTTTTCTGTCACTTTGTCTGTTTCTTTCAGTTTATTCAGTATCTTAAGCTTAATAGTGGACCTGTGCTTTTTGGCAATATTTTAATGAATAGACAGTTTTCCTTTCCAGTTTTCCCCTAAATTCCAGAAGTGTTTTCCAAGCTTTATGAGCAGGTGGGTTTTGCAGATTGTCATCACCTTATGAAGGTCAAGTTGCGTGACAGACAAAAGTGCAGACCATGCATCACCTGGCTCAATCACCACATTGTGCGTAGCCATCGTTTGCATTGTGTGGGTCAACTGGAGTCATGCCGATGGTAAAAGTGCCGATGGTCATGCCGATGGTTTCATTGTTGGGTTCACCGTCATTTGCCACCTGTCAAAAGTTGTGAAACCGGGAGGGCCACAGCGAACTTACGCGAAGTATTACCCTCAACATCCCCCCCCACTCCATGTTCATTCACATTGCACACAGATATCTGTAGCTAGGCAGTCAATGCACAGGTCACACAACACTTTCACATCCGCCATATAAATGTAAAGCTAGTTTTGCGAGGGGTTGTTCGAAGATATATAAAAAAAAAAAAACCAGTTGTGCATCTATAAACGGTATCAGGAGAGGCCACACTAGTGTCGCAAAGATGATGACCGTGAGCAATGCTGATAACATTTCATACACTTGCATTAGTTGGCGAGATGGTTTGTCAACTTTCCGAGTACAGTACAGCTGCTACGAATATATCTATGCCCATCTGGCACCAAGCCATAACTTTAGTTGCTGACGAAGCAGTGCCAATTAGCCCTAATGGCCTGTATGCAATAGTCCGACTCCTATTGAAGCTGCTTTCGGGGTCCGCGGGCGCGCATGCAGAGTGTTCTTTACACTTAACTCTTCCCTACTGATGCCCATTGGGCATCGTTAGCTCGCTATCGATGGTTTGAAATGCCACTTTCAAAACCTACCGTGCCACTCACAGCACCATGGATTGCCCTTGTTAGGTTATGGGCTGCAAATCTAGTAACTGGCGGCATGTCAAGGTGCAACACTGTGTCCCTCTGCGAGGCAACATGCGAGCAAAGTGGCTTCAGCGCATCAGGTTGTCAGTATTCGATCAGCACCAGCATCTACGTGTTTGTGGTTGTGATTTCATGCTGGAGCATTACTATGACAATATAGAGCTTTACTATGTCCATTATTCAGGCAAACGCAAGCACAAGCGTACTAAGCGATTTACCACATGAGCGGAGGTGTAAACGTGAACTGTCTGCATAGTGCAGCCACCTGGTGTCATGGAGCGCAACCAAACAAGAAGCTAATATAGAAGTAACCAAGTGTATCTGTCGGATGACACGCCTGAGTTTAACTTGACGCATACGAAGATTCAGTGCACATGGTACGAATGAGCAAGCGGCTCGTGGCTATGCCTAAAACCGATGCCCCTTGGACGCTTGGAATGACTTTGCAAATCAAGTGAAAATGAACATGTTTACACAGCTCTCTCGTTTTAAACAAAAGATGTCGACATAAACATGACCATGTGAGCAGTGCAGACAAGTTTCCGCAAGGCGACGTCCGCATGTTCAGCTCCATAGACAGTGCCGCCGATGACTAGGGGCTGGCAGGCTTGGCTCACTTGGCCATCAAATTGAAGAGTGGTGGCATTGTGACACGACCACACGCAGCTCGTAATAAAGTGCCTATGTTGATCAGCACGATATGTACACAATTAGGTCGCAGTTAAATTGCAATACATTTTATTTTATTGATGCCGACGGAAGTGAACAAGCAAGCCAGGCAGGCCTGTGATTGCTGGAAGATGGTATAGGCCTAGCTCACTGGACGTCGGGTCCAGGTCGATAGCCCTTGAATTTTGGTCCGCGACCAAGCAAGCCCTCCCCTCCCCCGTGGGCTTTCTTTGATTATCTTTCACAAAAGTAGGGGTGGGGGCACTTGCACGGACTTTTACGGTAAAGGGGGATGTGGCTTTTAAATTCAAGTTTCTTATTTCTTCGTGGATTCAGAGGTAGTGGTAATGCTTCTGTTATAGAAACTTCAAAGTTATATCTTTACTTCTTTACTTACAAATTTTTACCTCCTTTTAGGCTTTTCCCTAGCTTGAATGACTTACAACATGTGACAAAACACTCTTTCGAGGCCCTATGTGTTGCAAATTGAATGGTTGAGGCTGTGACATTCTTAGATTCTTTTATTTACAACATGACAATATTTAGTTTTCATATTTTATGAGGTGACTGTACAATAAGCATCTAGGCTGCAAAAAATTAGTTGAATCATGAATTCAGAAAAATTTGCACTGCAAAAACAAGAATGTCACACCTTAAACTGCAAGTCAAAGAACATAGTAAAAAAAAACGAAATTGAAATAAACCTAGCAGTCGCAAAGAAATCAGCAGGACAAGCTGAGCAGGAGGCAAGAAAAACAGTTCTGAGTAAACGGCTTTAAAAGTTGTACCTTAGATTTTAAGTTATCAAAAGGCACCAGGGTTGTAGACATTGATGTCCTGTCAAATGCGGGGCTTCTGGAGTGTTTTTCTTTACTGTGGAGAGCTTTGCTTGCCTTTATTTTCCGGATCGGCCAGCTTGCAGACTAAGTGTTGCACAATATCCCTGGAAAGCACAGTAGGCCCCAGAATTCTATTTGCATACTGCTTTGTTGACAGCTGTTTACAGTGCAGCAGTGAGGCTAACTCGTTAGCATCACTCTCATAATGCTTCTGTTGCATTCCATGGCACATTTTTGTCTTTTTGTAGCAGTGACCAGCTGGCTAGGCGGTGGTAAACTTTATTGAAAGGGGGAAGGGGGAGGCGGCTGAGGGATCGAGCTCAAGTAAGGCCCTGGGCCTGCTTGGCCTTCTCCGCCCAGTCCACCAGTTCAAGCTGTCGGTCGACGTCCCCGGACCTGAGCCAGGCTGTCCAGTCAGTCTAGCTGCTGACGGGGGGATGAGAAAACAGGAGCGAGGAGCAGATGGCCTAACGAAGGTGTTGAACAGCATTTTGAACTTTGTTTCCTAGACAAAGACTGAGGAGCTAGCTGCATATTAGAAAGACACTGGTGCATGGGCAGCAATGCATTTTAAACATGCATGCCTTGCAAGCCAGTACTTATATGGAGGTTTACCCTGTGTTCTTGTGGCATAATGTTTGCACCAACTACCATATGCTTAGAACAGTGTATCAACACGTGTACTTATTTATCCTTTTCTCGGGGGCTGCATTTCACCCTCTAACAAATTAAAGTTAGCGCTCAGCGCAACATGCACCTGCATGAGCTACAACTTACGTGATTTCCTTAAAGAAGCGCTCGTCTTGGTTTTCAATTACCCTCAAAAGAATGTTATACAAGAAAAAACGACCTTCACGTCTCGCAAAGCAGAACAGAACTCTAACTCGATGGAGTGCATATAGCAAAGCTTTGTGGAATTATAGAACTGTGATAAGGAAAGGTAAGCACGTTCTTTTTGATAACACATTACCTTCGCCTTTTTCAACAAACGCAAGGAAGTTTTGGACAACAATCAAGCCTGCAAAGAAAAACGCCATATCCCTCAGACACTGATGGCAATTTCGCGACCAGTGAAGATGGCTGTGCGTTACTAAACAATACCTTCGCGAATACATTGACTGGAGTTCACGCTGCCCCAACACTGCGCATACACAAACGGAATTTTTTTCCTGTGGACCCAGTTATTATTGAATTTACATTAATCTTGAAGTTAATCCAGGACTTGAAACCATCGTATAGCTGTGGCGTTGACGAAATTATATCGTAACTTTTGAAAAACACTGCAGTATATTCATCTGTCTTCCTTATGTACCTCTTCACCCAATGTCTTGGAGGTGCATTATTACCTGCAGATTGGAAAGTAGGGTAAGTGGTCCCTCTCTTTAAATCTAATAATCCACATTCACCTCTAGACATATTTCATTAACAAGAATTCCTCGCAAACTTCTTGAGCACTTAATTTACTCCTTTCTACAACCAAACTCAAATTCTTCACTCCTTCTCAGCATGGTTTCCATAAAAGTTACTCCTGTGAAATACAATTAATATCCTTCATTAATAACTTAGATTCCTCTTTAGACTAAACACTACTAGTTGATTTCATCTTCCTAGACTTTGCCAAGGCGCTCGAGAAGGTTCCACACCAACTGCTACTCTCTAAAACCAGCGCCCGAAATATAGGTCCTGACCTACTGAAGTGGACTGAATGCTTTCTTATTAACCGTACACAATTTGTTACTGCAAATGATTCAGTGTCGCAGCATTGCGCAGTTCAATCAGGTGTACGAATGGGCTCCGTCTTAGAACCATTGCTATTTCTAATATATATCAGTGACCTCCCCGGCACAATTAACTCCTTAATTAAACTCTTTGCAGACGACTGCGTCCCTTGCCATGAGATAAGAAATTCACAGGACTCCTTCATTTCGCAGATGACCTTGACATGATCTGCAACTGGTGTTCTAAGTGGCAAATGGTCCTTAATCCAACCGAATGCAAAGTAATGGCAGTTTCTCGGCAGTCTAACCCATCTGACACTTTCCAGTACAAAGTTAACGAAGTTCGTCTTGAAACAGTTCTCTCGTATAAGTATCACGGTGTCCATGTGGCTAATAATCTCTCCTGGCAGGCACATATCTCCAACGTCGTTAATAAAATGCTAGGCTACATACGCAAGAATTTTTCACAGGCCCCACAACACTTAAAACTGCTTTGGTACAAAACACTCATTAGACTGAAGCTAGGGTATGCCTCATCTGTATGGGATCCTGGACAACAAGCACTAACACATAGCATGGAATCAGTACGAAACCGATCAGCTCGTTTTGTTGTGTCTAATTTTTCACGCAGAGCTAGTATTTCTTTATAAAGTCATGCCTAGGCCTTGACAATTTACAAATTAGACAAAAAATACTTAGCTTCTGTTTAGTCCACAAAATTTTCTTTCAGAACAAACTGTTAAAACAATAACTGTTAAAAGAACCAGCTTATGTGTCTTTCAGAATCGATCACCCACAAACATCTCTGTTCCCTATAGCCGAACAAATGCATTGTTTTATTCTTTTTTGCTCACGACAAGTACCGAGTGGAACCACCTTCCCTCGTCAATCACGGGCAGAGAAGACAATGATTTTCGAGGATTCCATTAGTGGCTACATGCTTCACACTAGTTGAGTAACAATATCTTCACTAATACTTTGTTTGGTGTTGCTTTTAATTTGCTTTATTTGAGTGTACTTGTCACGAGCGAAGTCTGTAAAGATTTTTATGAATTCTTAGTTTTCATGTTAATACTTTGTTGTTACTGATGTTTTTTCTTTGTTACATTCTACCCACCCCTCTATGATGCCCAATGGACCTGGAGGGTATTGTAAATAAATAAACAAAAAGATAAATAAATAAATATGACTGTTACCATTGATTCTGTCTTTTGCACATATCCATGCCGAACCTTGTATAATCAGACGGCATGTACGACACAAATTATGTAGTAGTTCATGGAACCACGGGGGCACCAGCAATTACACTGGAACCTTCAATGAGTGATATATAAAAGCCAACACTCTTGACCAGCTGACCAGATTACGCTGATCGCCGACTGCATTTGCCGCTACCATTGTTCTTTGAATGTAGCCCGTTTCTGTGGGCACAAGTTTACCTAATAAAAAGCCAGTTCCATCATTCACAGTTTTGCTGCTGTTTTTAGCTTCGTCACCACTACATGACAGTATTATACAAACCTTTTCTCCTTCGGACCTTGTGAGGCCCTGGAGAGCTTACGGAATGCAGTGGAAGGTTTGCTGTATATTCTGAGTATAGCTAAACGTGGCTTCTGGTCCCCCCCCCCCCCCCTAATCTGCCATTTTTTTTTTTCTTGGCACCTTCCCATCATAGACACACTTTGGGTGCGAATGAATTAAAATAATCAAGCCAGAAAAGCAAGGAAGTCCAAACCTGAGCTGCAGCTGAAGATATTGTGACTAAGAAAAATAAATGAATAAATAACATACAAGCTCAAATTGGTGCACATGTGCTGGATCACCTAAACTGAGGGGCTGTCGTGCGAAATGCTTAGCCACGGATCCGAGGAGTCCGCCCGTGATGTTCTTGATCTTGATTGCCGAGTCCAATGCCTTGATATGCGAAATTCCTAGCCACGGGCAAGCCTGTGACATTCCCATAGAGCCAAAGGGCCCGTTTTCGCAGGTGACACTACTGCTGCCTGGATTCTAATGGAATTTGCACTGATGCTTGAAAAATGTTTGCTAACTAATAACAGATGATGCTTTGAATATTATTCCCTTACAATGTAAATTTAAAAACGACAGGCGATGTCTGAATACTTTCTAGTTGCTTAGAAAGTTAAATATGTATCGAAAGCACAAGGACACTTGTGAGGAGTACTGCACAACAAACAACCAGTGCCAGCAACGTCTGCTTCTGCTATTGTTGCTGCACTGCCCCGCTTGCTTTGGCCAGGTTTATCCTAATTTTACCTCGTTCACATAAGCTGTATATTTCTTCTTATTTGGCACTCAGAATCAGCCTGTACATTTACCTTTGGAGGTTGGCACAGCTGCATAAGCCGAGCGAAATCACAACACTCATCATACCAAGTTGCTGCAAATAAACAGCTTTACTGTAAGAGCATCGATGTTTACATGGAATAAAAGGCATGTGAATAGCATTACAGAAGATATTCGGGTGAGTAACATGCATAATTGTTCCTGCGCAAAAGGATGCTACACACAGTCCCACCACACATTTCTGGTGAATGCAAGCTGTCCACCGCTGAATGAAGAAATACATCCGACCACTTAGAGCCGTCACACGCTGGTATGTTGCTAAAGTTCCTCCACATTTGTAGCTGAAGATGTCAAGCCACTTATTTCGCAATATTCATAAACTGAGGCTTGATTTGAGCATGAACACGTAGCTTTCACAAGGGCGAATTCTGTCACGGCTGTTCGCCTTCTGGTCCAAACTGCCTGCTCTCTCTCTTGGAGTTACCCATTCGAGAAGTCACATATAAAGCTTTTCAGTGTTTCAGTTGAATTTGCTTCAAACATTCTAAAACTTAAAATAGAAATGTTTTTGTGTACGTATTGGTTTGAAGCGTTACAAATAGAGTTTACATTATAAAGGCTTCGCTGTGGCTTCGATTACCGCTGCCGGCGGCGCGCCGGCGTCGTTTTGATGGTGGCGCCACCACAAGGCGTGGACGCAAAACACGCCACATGCCACAGGCTTGCTGTAGGTCCAAAAAGTATGGCCACGATGTGCTTCGTCGCAGCATCAATGCCCGGAAGGCCTAGCCATGGGTCCGAGGATTGCTTGAGCAATGTGCCTGCAAGAAAACTTGCACGTGAAGTCCAAAGCACCGATGCTCAAAAGGCTTATCCACATGTCGGAGGCATTGTGTTCGGACTCCGATGCGTGGAATGCTTAGCCATGGGTCTGAAAGGTGTGTTGTTTACTCTTTGCAGACGACGCCCCGACGAAGCGAGCGCCGGACCAATGACGAACTGCGCTGGAGGCATGTGTGGCCGATCGGAGGCTCCGAAATGAGCTTTAATCATTTGCTTTTTGTGTGCTTGTCTCTGTACGCAGGAGATAACTGAAGCGGAAAACTTGAAGATCGTGAAAAGCACTTTCCAACAAGACCAAGCTGGTGGCACTTGGATGCGCCGTTCCAGAGATACTGTGGCTGAATTAAAACGCTATTCTTTCATGATTTCTGGCAAATTTTTCGCCATCTTGGCTGATACAAAAAAAATTTGAGAGCACTTATACATAGTTTTCAGTGATCATATTTCAGAATCGGTAGAAAAAGGGTTATACAAACTGAAAATATGATTTTCAAAGTGTCTATATTTTAGCCATTCCTCACAAAGTGAGAGCAACGACCCCTTTAATTGAATGTTAAACTACGGACACCACTGTGGTTTGGATGCACGGTACACAAAACATACAGTGAAACAGATGTTTGCTTGAAGCATTGTTGTGCACCATTGTTCATAGCCACCAAGAAAGATAGCATTGTCATTGCCTCACACTGCATCTCACGTCACGGCAGAAGTGTTAAACCTTAATTGAATTATGGGACTGTACGTGTCAAAAGCACAATCGGATTATCAGGCATACTGTAGTGGTGGAACCCGCGAGCTCAAGCAATGCCACAGCTGCAAAGCTACCACAGTGGGCACAGAAGTGTTAATTTAACATGCAGCTGCGTCGTAGTGTCGCCTAGAGGCCATGGTGCTTTATGTGGCTTTGTGTCTGCACATCCTGCGTCAGCTTGACAAAGTTGCATGGTGTTTATTATTCAGAAAGAGCAGAAACATAAGTTATCTTGAAGTTAAATTTATTCAGTTTGTCCGGAACTCCTGTCAGGTTCTTACATCTCCTTTTCCCTCTGCTACTTTGCCTCCATGTATGGGAGGTGCAAGAGAAGGGCGACAAGGCAGTTACTCACTCATTTTGAGACTACATTGGTTCAACAAGTTATCTGCTTCCTCTCCCTATCTCCTCTCTAGCACTCTACCTACCTACCTTCTGGACTATTGTAGGTTATTGCAAAGGCAAGCACTGCAGTTACTGCAATGATTTTGTTGGGTTCATAGATAACTACAGCCATCAAAAGGCCATTGTGCAATGCCTTGGGAGCTCATATTGTGGCACACTCTATGTAAAGTTTTTTGAATGTCTGCCATTTCTTTAGTGAATATCTTCTATTTGGACCTTTCACTAGCCGAGCTGGCTATGGGTCCAATCATGTTTTGTTGTATTGGTTTCATAAAATAAAATGATGTTGATGACGGAAAAAAAAAAAGGTACAAGCAAGTTTCTCGTGTCGCCTTTTGTGTCTGCCACTCTCTTGCCATGTATATGCATGCTCTGAACCACCTCCCGGTGCAGCATGAAAGACAGCAACAGCAGCAGCAGCTCTTCGTCCCCTTCTGAAACCGGTCGCTTCGCTTTGGGAAACTACGCGGTGCAGCTCCCGGAGGTGAAGCTGCAACTCCGACCCGGCCCACAAATCCTCTGTTGACCCTACCTACATGTGGAAACCTACTGGACATTGAACTTGATGGCGTTCCTGTTAGATCTCTCGTTGACACAGGAGCGCAGCTTTCAGTTACGAGCGCTGCTCTCCGCCGAAGGCTCAACAAGGTTCTGACACCCGCCGTACCGTGCACTGTGCGAGTCGCCGATGGGAGTACTTCACCTGTCCTTGGAATGTGCACAGCACGTGTGACCATTGGGGGCCATTATACCGTTCTATTTATCGTCCTTGAACACTGTCCACACGACCTAATTCTCGGCCTCGACTTCCTTTCGAAACACTCTGCCCAAATTAACTGCTCCGCAGGTGTTGTACAGTTGGATCTGCCGCTTCCTGCCGACGCAACAAGTTGTGCTTCACACCGCTTATGTTCTACTGAGTTTGCAAGGCTTTCTCCACAGGCGGCTACAAATGTCGTCCTGACGCCCTGTCCTCCCGTACCTGATGGCGAGTATGTCGTGTCGCTGCTTACTGACGTGGTTTTGTAGCGCAACATTGCCCTGCCGAGCACCTTAATCCGGATCCGCGAAAACTGCGCTCGCGTGCCCATCCTCAATTTTGGATTTTCATCGCATGTGCTGCCACACGGTATCGCCATAGCGCATATCACTCCTTTGGAAGAATTTGAGATTTCTTCTTTGACCTCTGAATCCTTCGTCAGTATTAACGGACCTTTGTCACCCACTCCTGCGCACTCGACGCCTGCGGACGATGTTTCTAAGATGATCAAAACTGGATAGAAAAAGAGTTGAAAGAACTGAAAATGTGATTTTCAAAAAAATCGGCTTTTTGACCATTTTTCGTCATGCAGAAGCTGCATCCCTCCTATTTATTGCCTATTATTTCTAAATAACACTGTTCTGGCACATGCTGCCAAAGAAGATATTAAATCTTGAGGGCAGTACATGAAATGCTCATACGAAGTGTGTCCGTTCATTATAGGCATGAGCCCATCAGCACTCTGCTCCTAGGACACAAAAGGTCTGCAGATCAGATATGCATTCCACAATAAACATGGATGACACTTGATCTTTTCAATGAGTCAGTCGGTTAGATGGAAAATGCAGCTTGAAGTATGGCCATGATCGCCCGCCACGGTTATTGACAACTGGCCAGAGCGTTTCCAGGGTGTCTACCAAGTTGACATTTCCGAATTCCCTGAGTTTTCCAGGTTTTCCCTGAGTGCCTTTGCAAAATTTCGTGAGCGATGCAGAACTATGTTTTATGTCAAGACGGGCTGAAACCATAACGCCCGATGCTGTCACTCTCTAGTAAGCATATGAAAAAAATTTAAAAGACAACTTAATCCAATTTGAATACTACGGACTAGTGTTTATGTTATTCAAAAAGAGAATTGAAAGGAGGGGTTAGTAAAATGCACAGTAAATAAAATGTCTTTGAAAAAAATTGCAAATCAAGTCGGACATTCCCAAATACGAATAAAAAGGAAATGTATACAGAAACAAAAATTTTAGAATATGAGCTATTTTTATTAACTGATAGCAAGCTCAGTGCTATGAGGCCCGAGCTATGTCACAATTGAGATTCTCTCTCAACAGCTCGTAAGTCAACCTCAACTGCCCTGACATACCCTTAGCTCGCGCACGACGCCTCAGGGTTGTGTTTCACTGCTTTAAAGAGTTTATTTTGGTTTGGATGAGGGACACCTGCATCTCGGCATCAGCCAACACTTTGTGTTTCGAGCTCAAGCTCCTTCAAAACAGCGGCAGCACGCTTCCTTTCCCGTTCATTCCTCAATGCGTAGGTCCTTTCTGTTCTTGTCTTCTTTTCACCACTCGTTTGCTCCATGGACCATTCGAAGGAACTTCTTGGTCAGTGGCACAGTCCACGTCCGATTTTTCAAACTCCCTAGGGGCTGCGAAAACGTCCGAAAAATCGGCCAGTTGGAAAAGAATAAATGCATGTCATTTACTGCCCTTAAGAGCTCAAACCGCCGCAGGTACATTCGAAAATGCTCTGAAGGCCTGTCAGTACACGTAATCGGCCTATCGGTGGTTGTACTGTGAAAGGAAATACTGGATGAACGCATGTATATTCAAGGAATACATACTGTATCCCGTGGCAATAGCCCTTTCCCACACTTGTCATGCTTCGCTGCAATACTTTTTCGTATGCTTAACTAAGTAACATTTCTGTACAGAGGCGAAGCTGACTTTCGGGAACCACTAGTATGCCTGTAAAATTTGTCTGTAATTATAGACACTTCACCTGAGGGGGCAAGATAGTTATCGCGGTGCTTTCGAACTACTACAAACTGCTTTAGGAATTTTGTATTTGTATAGTGTGTTTTTTGAATACAGAACACTTTTGGTTGGAATTCGTACAGTTGTTTTACGTAATCTAGATTATGAATAGGTCCTCTGGCATTCCATTGTCAGATGGTCAGATGGTCGGGGAAATGGGCACCGAAGATCGATACCCGCTAGTTCAAATGGCAGGCGAGGCGGTGGCAGAGGTTGGAGAAGACCTGGCGGAGCAGTCGTAGGGCGCATGTAGCGTTGACATTGTTCGCAACTGGCGACATAGTGCTTGACTGTGTCCCGCATTCTGGGCCAGTAAAAATGCTCCTGTGTCCGGTTTAAAGTTCTGATGAATCCTGGATGGCCAGAGCTCACATCGTCGTGCATGGCTCTCAGTATGTCTGCTCGCAGAATGCGGCACCACCACAAGGAAGCGCACGCCTTTAGCCGAATAATTGGTCTTGTAAAGCAGGCCGTCACGGACACAAAATCGACCGGTGGCTCCAGAACGCGATGCGGCTACAAATAGTGGTTTCAAACTAATATAATTTTCCTGCTCTGCTTTGAAAGACATCGAGCTTGGGAATGTAGAAGAAATGGGAGCAATACAGTCATCCAAACTGTCTTCGTCACACTCTGTCGTCATTAGAGAAAGGCAGGAGAGACAGTCCGCATCTGCGTGGCGACGCCCAGACTTGTAGGAAATAACAAAGCGGTACTCCTGCAGTCGAAGAGCCCAACGTGCCAGTCGTCCACTCGGGTCACGGAGATTCACCAACCAGCATAACGCGTGGTGGTCAGTAATGATAGTGAACGGGCGTCCGTAGATTTAGGGCCGAAATTTGTGGACAGTGAAAACAGCTGCCAAGCATTCTTGCTCGGTTACAGTGTAATTGCGTTCTGCGTTAGACAAAGAGCGACTAACATAAGCCACAACGTGTTCAGCTCTTTGATGACGTTGCACTAGTACAGCACCGATGCCGATGCCACTGGCATCTGCGTGCACTTCCGTAGGTGAGAATGCATAGAAGTGACGTAATAGGTGCCCTGGTGTTAGTAGAAATTTTAGCTGGTGGAACGCGTCGTCGCAAGCCAATGTCCAGTTGAAAGGGACGGCTTTTTGGAGAAGACATGTTAGGGGGTACACCAGGTTGGCGAATCTTGGGACGAAGCGACGAAAATATGAGCACAGGCCCAAGAAACACCTCAACTTCCACGCTGACTTCGATGCTTCGAAAGAGTTGACTACCTCAATCTTCCGTGGATCTGGCCTCACCCCGTTTTTGTCGACCAGATGCCCAAGTACTAACGTCTCGGTTTCCCCAAAACGACATTTCTTGGAATTTAGGATCAAGCCACCTTGTTTGACACAATCCAGAACAAGACTGAGACGGCTGTTATGCTCACTCAATGTGCTGCCAAAAATCACCACATCATCGAGGTAGCAGAAACAAATTTCCCATTTAAGTCCTCGTAGGATAGTATCCATGAATCGTTCTAATGTTGCTGGCACGTTACAAAGGCCGAACAGCATAACGTAAAATTCATAAAGACCGTCTGGTGCCACGAAGGCCGTTTTCTCCTTATCGTCTGGGTCCATGGGTATCTGCCAATACCCTGATCGCAAATCCAGTGATGAAAAGTAGGCAGCGGAATGCAGACAATCGATGACATCATCAATTCTAGGAAGCGGATACACATCCTTTTTGGTGACCGCATTCAGTTTCCTGTAATCAACGCAGAACTGCCACGATCCATCCTTCTTCTTTACTAAGATTACTGGTGCCGCCCACGAACTAGAGGACTCTTGAACACTTTTCCGTAGCATGTCTTTCACATGTTCAGCGATAACTGTCCTCTCCGTTGAAGAAATGCCATAAGGTTTTTGCCGAATGGGGTGCGCAGATGCGGTGTCAATTCTATGGCGAGCACGAGAACACGTAAGTGAAGCCTGCTTGTCGTCTTGTGTGAAATCAAACACAGAAAGATGTGCCCACAAAACTTGTGCAAAAGCGTGGCGCTCATGTGAGGGCAGCGCCTTTTGATCATCCGTAGGATCTGCTCTTCAGAAGTGCTTCAGCGAGGATCGCTAGTATGAGACTGCTCCTCCTCGCTTAGAACTGTAATGGAGCTGTAAGTAATCTCGTCAAATTTAGCTAGCTTCATATCACGTGGGAGAACAGCAGGGATGCAAGAACAATTAAAAGCCCACAAATTTGAGGCACCATTCACTACTCTCACGAGAGAGTGTGGTACAAGTACATCTTTCTTTGTGCAGCTCGACGTAAGTGGCTGGACTTGCGCGTCAAATGGTGAAAGGTTGGCAGCAGCGAAATTCACAGGGATTCGTGGCAGCGACCAAGGCGGTAGCAGCAAATCATTCGAAACAACACAATAGTTTTTCTTTGGTAAGGATGTGTCGGCAAGGGTGGCTAGAAGCGCGCTATTCAAAGTAATTTCGCCTTTGCCACAGTTAACGGATGCACCACATTCCTGAAGAAAGTAAATCCCGAGAATCACATCATGAGTGCACCGCGGTAGTACGAGAAATTCTCTTTTAAGATCTTCTCCTCCGAATAAAACACTTGTAACACAAATACCAAGGGAAGTAGGCACTCTCCACTGACACCACGAAACGTCACACCATCATTCCACGGGAACATAACTTTCCAACCCAGCCTCTCTTTGAAAGTCACACTCATGACGGAAACGGTAGCACCACTATCCACTAATGCTGTTGCAGGTATACTATCAATTAACACATGCACTGTGTTCTTCACCATCATAATAGGCAGAGGAGTATCTCGCAGAGACGCAGACTGACCGGCAACCTTACCTCCATCGGCTGCGTCGGCTAGTTTCCCGACGGCGGTGGTGACATAGCATGTCGCCATGGCAACGGTGAACGGCGTTGGCGGCTGGTTGGGGGCGTCAGGCTGCGGTCTGAAGCTGGCGAGCCACTCCTTCTACTATATTGACGGAGAGTATTCTGGGGTGGCGCGCCTGTAGTGTTTGCAGTATCAGGTTCTGTCAGCCAACAGTTGTCATGACTGTCACGTTCAAAATTAGGCCAAGTTGGTGGTGGGCGATATGTTGTTGTTTATTGGCGCCGGCGACAAAAACGAGCAATGTGTCCTGAGGCGCCACAGCTGTAACACACAGGTGACGCCCGACCGACGATGTAAGCCTCCGGGTCAACCCTGGGATGCTGCGAATAATAAACACCATCTTCCGAATTCCAATTCGTGGCGGTAGCTCGACGAGTGCATTGATCGTGCGTCATGTCGTCGGGAAAGGTACGTCGGTGCTGTCGCAGCTGATAGACTCGACAGTCTGCAACGCCTGGCATGGAAGACAATGCAGACACAGCAGATGCATGTTCTTGAGCTTGGTTGGAAGCGCAGCCAAGCTGTTCGACATCCGCCCCTTTGGTCTGTCGTTCAAGTTCTTCGTGGACAATTTGCCTTATAGTTGCCGCAAGGTCAAATTGAAAACTATAGTTGTCGTTACTGTCAATGCTTGCCACGGTTGTGACATTCGCTAACCTGCCGAACTTTGGCGTGATACGGCGCAGCTTCAAGGCCTCAAATGTGCGGCAATGCTTGATGAGGTCGGTGGCCGAGGCGAGACTCTTCTTTCCGATTAAATAATTGTAAACATCCTCGGCTATGCCTTTGAGAAGGTCTCCAACTTTTTCCTCTTCGGACATTCGAGGATTGACCATTTTGCAAAGCTTCAGGATCGCCTCTATGTACGTAGTACAGGTCTCTCCTAGGACTTGGGCACGCTGAAGCAATGTCTCCTCCGCCTGCTTCCTTTTCGTGGTGGAATCACCAAAGCACTCTGTGAGGTCAGTAACGAAGCTGTCTTACGTTGTGAAGGTATCTTCATGGTTCTCGAACCACACTAGCGCGGTGTCTGTGAGGAACAGAACCACATTGTCGAGCTGAGCCATGGAGTTCCAGCCGTTGTACTTGCCTACACGCTTGTAGTGGATGATCCATTCCTCCACGTCCTCGCCGAATTTTTCTGAGAAAGGGCGGGGCTCCATCTGATGCATCCAGGCACCGGTTGTTCGCACTGGAGCAGCCAGAGACGGCTGTTGGTCGCCGCTGTGGGACATCGAGATCTCAAGTGGCGTAGGAGGCAGTCGAGCCAGGCGTCAGCTCCGGCATGGCACTTGCTGCAGCAGCTCCGTCGTCTTGGTCGAAGTACCCCACACCTCACCACAAAACTGTTATGGTTAATGTTGAACCAGCTTTGTTTAAGGGACGAGGTTGGTGGTGAAGTCAAGATGGCGTCCCGAGGCTGCGCCAGCTAATGTCTTCCTCCTCTTTCCCTTGCCCGGCTCGCCGTAGCATTATGTTTTTGAAAAGAGCATTTCATTACGCATAATATGCTATGCTGCAATGTGTGCTGGGATATTATTTGTAGTGGTAATAAATTTTTTTCCGAGACATACAAAAAAACTACCATTTTCATGCAGCAACGAAAGAGTTAATATACCTTGTCTCAATGGTCTCTGGTAGATTACTCATGGTGAAGGTCAAAATTAGGCACTTTGTTGGTATTTTTTTTTTATCTCGTCTCAAATTGATTATATGTGCATTGATTACATCTTGCTCCTTGCATCCTTCAAGCAGTTTTGTTTCAGTTAGTTCCAAAAGGTCTTGTTTAGATATTACTCCACAGACTGTATTAAGTGAGCGGTGAGGAGAAATAGAGACAGGGTTGTCCCCAATCACCACGAGGTCAGACAGCTTGCTGTGCTGCGTTTTATCACTCAGGTCGAGCAGCAAGTCACCACTAGCCATCTTTGTTGCTTTGTAACCTGGCCCAATTGTTTCAGTGGGAGATTTTGACACAAGAAATGGGGAGATTGCTCGAACAGTCTTTCGCAAGATTTTCACAATGCATAGCGTGGAACATCGGGAATGTTACTTTAGGTTGGGCGAAAAAGTTTAGGGTTGCATCGGTGCGCCCCCATTTCTGAGGGAGACGACCAGGAAGTGGAGGATAGCTTGATTCCATTGTATGTACTATCAGCATAAAATGAAACTTGAACAGCGGAGCGCGTGCCCAAGCATAAGCGAAGATATAGTGCGCGCCGTCCAGTCATCACCATTGACAGGCGCGCACATCCGGTCTGGCCGCACTGCGCGATCCCCCTCTAGTGAGATAATTTCGCTTCTGTTCTGGTTCTTACATTTGAAAGGGAGAAAATGAAAAATAAAAATGAAGCTCAAATATTGCAGTTTACGGCGAGTCTTGTCACACAGATCGCAAAAACCACAAGTGCTGTCGGTGCAAAAAGCAGTGCGCATGGTGCAGTTTGCACCATCATCGCAAGGTAGATTCGCCCGCGCGGTTTGTGCGGGCAAACCGTGCGAACTGTCAATGGTGATGACTGGACGGCGCGCACTATATCTTCACTTATGCTTGGGCCCTGCGCTCCGCTGTTCCAAGTTTCATTTGACACTGATAGTACCATTATGTTCGGCAGTGATGCCTGCTACCCACCACCAAGCCCAACAAGGGGATGTGGCGACATAAGGGCAAGTTGTGCGCACATCAGCAGTACATCACCGCTATAACCAAATATTCTGTAAGCTAGGCTGATTACCCACACAAGGTTAACCCTTGCCCCCCAGAAATTCAGAAGCGAGAAGAAGTGACTAGAAGACAGGAAAGATGGAAAAGTGAGAGAGAAAGAAAAAAAGATTGATGAGAGGGACAGGAAACAGTGGCTGCCAATTTCCTGTAGATGGGTCATTCGGGAGGTGCTGTCTATATGAGGCAGAGGTAAAAGAGGTGTGTTGCCTCCGCCAGGTGGCCTTAAAGTTCTGAACACCCAGCATCAGCTCGACCCCCAGGATCCCCTCATCCCCAGACACGGCTAAGTTCCGCACAGCTAGACGCGGGAGGGTCCAACAATTGCGTGCTCGAGTACGTAGTGTCGCAACACACCAAACGCCTACTGACGCAGACACCCCTGCGGGGTGAACCCGCGGTGGCCATCTGGCACTCACAATCAGCACGCCCAGGCAATCGGTGGTATCGCGTTATGCTCACGGCGCGCATGCTCTTATCGCGGTGGTCGTCGGGCGAACGCAATAAGAGCGTGCGCGCCATGAGAGTAGCTTGAGACCACCAATTGCCCGGCCGCTCTGATCATGTGAGCCATACGACTACCGTGGGTTCGAGCACTCCAAGTCACCATGCATTAAGGGCGCCGCGCCCGTGCCTGCTTTGGCCCGGTATGTGTGCTGACGCACGCACCCACCAGTCCCAGCTAGGGGACAGACGAGACCACGCGCACAGCAAGTGAGACCCTAGGTGAAGCTCTCCAGAAGCAACAAAGAACATTTATTGAGCTACGATTCAACACAAACACAAGTTTCACCAACACGTCCGCATCTTAATCTAATTGCGACACAACATGTGGCCAAATAGTCGCCGGTGGCCGCTAACAACACACCACGACAAAGAAAACAAAGAACCCAGCAGAAAGAGGCTGCCTACCTTTGGCCAGGGCCCGCCATCGCGCACCCCATAGCGGAGAAAATGGAAACAGAAAGAAATAGAAGAATCGCCTGGGGCACCATCGGAAGGCGCTGTCTCGGGACATCGAGAGCATGCGAGGCAGGGACTGGCAAGTAACCACTGGCAAGCAGCGGACAAAGGGGTCCCCGCTGGCAGAGCGGGAGATGTACACACCTTCCAATGCCCCGATACGATCTCCTCGGGGCCCACCTTGCGGACGCATATCTGGAGCGAACGCAAGCACGGCCAGAATTCAACCAAAATTTTGACTAATAGGTGAAGCCTGTTGACTTTCCAGTGGGCGGGATGACAGCCGAGTGACAGTATTTTATGACCCGCTGCCATCTCGTACAGGCAAGGAGCAGAGGGACATGAAGCCCCCAGAAATGCAATGCATTGTAACCACTGTGAGTGCTTGAAACCCCACAGTATATCTGTGCAATAAAGCCTTTTCATTTTTACTGGTTACGTTTTGTTACCCTCTTTATGTAATGCTTTTAAGGCAGTGTAGGTATTTTGCAAATAAATAAAATAATTAAATAAGGTGGACGAAGATCCGAAAAGAAAATGAAGTGACCTCGTCAAGCCGTTAGATTTAGCACCGTCCACTCTGTGCATTATTGTCGGTCAGCGTCACCAGATAATATAAAATGTGCATCGATTCAGCATCAATGCTAAAGAACCAAAAATTGCATACCATGTCCACCTCGAGGAAGTTTCGTTAACGTGGTTCAAAGAGTTGGCGGCATCGGTAGTGAACGTTGATGGCAAGGTGCTGCGTGAGAAAGCCAAAGACATTGTACTCTCGATTGATGCGAGTAATTTCCAAGCCTCCGGTGCTTGGGTCCACTGGTTTAAGGTGAGACATGGACTTGTCTACAAGTATGTGCTTGGGCAACGGAAAAAAGTGGACGAGGTTGTCGTGAACACCTGGATGGGGACCACCTTGCCTTCACTCATCGCTGGATTCGAGCCACGTGATGTGTTCGTCGGGGATGAAGTCGCTCTCTTCTATAACTTTCATCCTGCCAAGAGCCTACGTGTTAAAGGTGAGACATGCCAAGGCAGCCGAAGAGGAAGCAGCAGATTACAGTTTTGCTTTGCTTCAATTCCGACGGTTAGGCAAAGGTACAGCTGGCAATTATTAGCTGCTACCAGAAGCCTCGCTGCTTCAAAATGGCTGGCCGTTAGCCTTGCATTTGCAAGGCCAACCGCAAGGCCTGGATGACATCCACCTTGTTCACAGAGTCTCTTACCTAAACCGCGAAATGGGCAGCGAAAACAGAAAGATTTGTTTGATCTTGGATCAGTGTACCACCCACCCGAAAGATGCTACCCTCCGTATACGTCAAGCTCGTTTTTTAGAGCGCAGCTCTGAGGCTGCCGTTCCTGCATTGAGCGTTGGCGTCCGCGGCTTCCCTGGGTGTAGCCAAACCAACACGCCCAGCGAAGGAGCGAATGCAGAGCACAGCAGGCGATGAAAGACAGCGACAGCGAAGAGAGTGCAAGGAGGAAAGCGGAGGAGCAGGGTATGGCAAAAGCATGAGAAGAAAAGCGTGCAAGACAAGCTCTGCGGCGATGACTGCTACGAGATGGCACCAGAGTAGCGCGCCATCGTCTGTTCACCGAAGACGTCATCGATAAGGCTTGTAGCGAGCCCATCGACTGATACCGCATATGGAAACAAAGCGCTGCATGAGCGGAGGTCTACCTGCGGTGGCTGCTGTGAATTGCGCCCACACGTCCCCCACTCGCTGCCTCTCATGATCTCCCAATAAGCGAGACAGTCGCGTCACACTTCGCTTTGTTTGCAATGTTCTCTTCTTAATATAAACCGTGTACCTATATTAATCTAATACAAAATATTCACACACGAAATGAAAACACGTATAGAACTGTGCACAAATTTCACATTAGGGAGTATCGTAATCATCTGTGAATTTTTGCCTTCAGATACAACGAGCCACATACAACCGCTGGACGCGGGCAGCATTCGAAGCATCATTTTAGGAGCCTCTTGGTGCATTGTCTGCTAGCAAAGTTAAGAGCGGAAAGATTCGTTGCTCATTCCTGTCTCACAGCTAAACTTTCATGCTTAAACATCGATTTCCTAACAGTATCTTGGATAAGAAATTTCTTGTTATTCCATAAGCAATTCACCGTCGTTGATAACTTTATTTCCAATATCAGCGATGTAACATCTGGTGTACCACAAGGAAGCGTACTTGGACCATTACGTGTTCTGATCTACATTAACGGCCTGCCATCTGAAATAATGTCATCCATTCACTTGTTCGCAGACGATTGTGTAATCTATCGTCAAATCTGCTCACCTTCCGATCACGTTGCTCTCAAACAAGATCTTGACCGTATTACTCACTGGTGCTCTTCTTGGCAAATGACCCTAAACACTGATAAATGCAAACAAGTAGCATTCACCCGCAAGAAGACATTTTCCGCTTTCAATTACTCACTGGATAAGAACCCCGTCACACGCACCAACTCATATAAGTACCTCGGCATTCTCCTTACACCTAACCTGTCATGGTCTGAGGACATTGAAAAAATAACTGATAAAGACTCCGGTACGCTCGGTTATGTTAAACGTAACCTGCGCGAAGTTCCTGCCCTCACCAGACAAATCGCCTATCAGACACTTGTAAGGCCACAAGTGGAATTTGCAGCCCCTATCTGGTCACCTCATCAAGCTTACCTAATCGCGACTCTCAAGTCAGTCCAAAACCACGCCGCCTGCTTCATTGTCAGAGATTATCACCACAACTCTAGCATGACTAGCATTAAGTCATCTTTATCCTTCTTACCTTTCGAATCACAACGAACCATAGCATTGCTTTGTTTATTTCACAAAATAGCCCATAGCACGCGCCCGTCCACCCTGCCACTCACTTGTCCATCTCGTACATCTCTGCGTCTGCATAATCGTCTCAGTGTCCGGCGTATCTTTGGCCGAACCAATGATTTCAATTCTTACGCGTTACCACGTGCCATTCAGCATTGGAATAACCTACCAAACGACAGAGTTGACATTCTTGACCCTATATATTTCAAAGCACGCTTATGCGTATTATTTCCATAATTCATCACAACTAAACCATACTGCGCACCTAAGTAGATACTTTTAGCAAGGTTGTATAGTTTTTTTTTAATGTTTGTTTTGTATTGCGTTAACATTGTTAGAGACTTGTTCTTTCATCTTCACCAGCTACCATTTGTATAATTTTTGGTACTCCTTTTTTGCTACTTCACACAATCGTTTTGTTTCATTTATTGCATCATTTATATGTTAGATATTTGTTCTTTCATGTTTACTCGCCAACAATGTATAATTTATTTATACTCCTTTCTTTTGCTAATTCCTTGTATCCTCCCCTCAAGCAATACTCCTTCGGGAGCCTTTGAGCTAAGTGAATAAATAAATAAACAAATTTGGAGCTAATCGTCATAGATGCGATACGCTTCGTCGTAATGAGTTAGGATCACGTCTCGCCGGCTACAATCGCTACCTGTTTTGCGATATGCTGCTTTGCGAAATGAGGACTGCTGCAGCAACAACGGTCATGGCAGCAGCCCACGACGACTGAAACTTTCCTTGCACTTGACATGCTGAGGTGTTCAGTGGCGTGCGAACACACTCATGAGGTCATGTGCACGCACTTTTGCATCTTTCAGAAGGCAATCGTTGACAGTTTCGGAGAGAAGAAAATGCACACAGATATTACAATTTTTTTTCTGCCGCAAATTCAGTTTTTCTAGGGGTGTGAGAATATTCAATAATTTGATATACTATCGGATATTATATTCTTAATATTCGTATTTGATTCGGAAACTAGGTATTCGGAAATTATCAAATTTTCGATTGGATACAAATATTCGAAACAAATTGACTATGTTGCTGGCTGTGCGGGAGGAAACATGGTTCTTAGTGTTTATTCCTAGCAAATCTAAAAAATGTCTGTCTGTGTTGTGTTGAATTTTGTAATAATTTCATGTTGCTCGCGAAATTTCGTGTGTAAAGCACTCTCAGCCACTGGACGTCTAAGCTTTGCAAGGCCAGCCTCTCAAAGCACGCGTTTGTGAACAGCGAGGGTGCACTCTTTTGCAGGTTCCACCCCCAATCCTGAGCTTATTTATCATCATCATCATCAGCCTGGTTACGCCCACTGCAGGGCAAAGGCCTCTCCCATACTTCTCCAACTACCCCGGTCATGTACTAATTGCGGCCATGTTGTCCCTGCAAGCTTCTTAATCTCATCTGCCCATCTAACTTTCTGCCGCCCTCTGCTACGCTTCCCTTCCCTTGGAATCCATTCTGTAACTCTTAATGACCATCGGTTATCTTCCCTCCTTATTACGTGTCCTGCCCATGCCCATTTATTTTTCTTGATTTCAACTAAGATATCATTAACTCGCGTTTGTTCCCTCACCCAATCTGCTCTTTTCTTATCCCTTAACGTTACACCTATCATTCTTTTTTCCATAGCTCGTTGCGTCGTCCTCAATTTAATTAGAACCCTTTTCGTAAGCCTCCAGGTTTCTGCCCCGTACGTGAGTACTGGTAAGACACAGCTGTGTGTCTCACACAGCATCACATTGCTTGACAGCAAATGTGATGAGTGACAGCTGGTACAGGGTAAATTGTTTCTGAGTTTAGGGAAAATTGACACAGTATAGTAAGGCACAGGTTGGCGAGAACAGAGAACTAGCGAAAATTACCCAATTTTTACAGCTAACATGAGCCAAATACACTCTTTTAGTATAATGGCTTACTAGTTTAATTTCTTTATTAATGAGAATATAGTTGCAATGTTCAAAGATGTTAAAGTAAACCAACTTGCTAATAAATGCACATGCATATCATTACTCAATATTCGATGCTGAGTATTCGCATTCGATTCGTATTAGAAAATTTTTGTTTACACACCCCTCATTTTTTCTTGATTTTGTGTGTGTTTTGATGATATGAATTTTGGGTGAAACAAATATTAATCTTTCATTTCATGCAACCATGAAATGCATGAAATTCATATCACCGAGATTTTACTGTAGTGTGGCAGTCAAGTTTTTGCCAAAGTATGACAATCAATCGTTTAAATAAACTTCGCATTGTGTGGTGTGCAAGCAGGCGGGCACACACTTTGCAATGCAATGTGCGCTGGTGGCGGCATGGCGCACACCTGCACCGGTTCGCTGCATCCATTTCTGCTTTGTAGTAAGTAAAAATGCACAAGGAGCATTTCAAAGCATGACACGTTAGGGTTACCGTAGCGATCAGTATATCAAAAACCATTCCGCAGTATGAGCGACTTCCGACGTTTTCTTATAAAAATAAGTAAACTTGTGTGTATTTGATGGGGCCTTGGATAAAGAACTCTGTAAATTCCCCCTTTTCACAGTATCAGGAAACTGTCAAATGTGCAGGTGTTTGATATGAGCCTCAGATAGGCATATATATTGTATTTCGAATTATCTACATACCAAACTATTTCGTGATCCCTTTCAAGTTCAATACATTGGGGATCGACTGTAGAGCTCCACGCTCGGCTACTAAAGGCCGGCGCTCCATTTCGTACCACTGGGACACCATAAAGGTCGGGGCCCCAGTGATTGTTCTCCCAGCTTTACCTGAATGATCCAAGTAAGTGCAAGTGCTGGTTGCACCTTGGGTTGTCTGGCAAATCCCTGGTCTAAACTCGTTCAACTGATGCCTTACGGTAGCGTACGAAGGAGATTCACTGCCATATAAAGTATTTACACAAATTTCACGTGCACCTTTCTTTTAAAAAAAAATGGGTCCTCAAATTAACTGCACATTACAATTGGATACAAAACTAAAACTGCATTTGCGGCATTGGCAACAGCCTACCGTCCAAGCTGTCAGACGCAGCCTCATCATCATCGTAAGACGATGGCAGAGCATGTTTCCTAGTAGATTGCTGTGGGCTCATTTAGTGCTTAACTACGACGACTTTTCGAGATACTACCACTTTGATGAGACTTTCTCGGCACCAGATGCATCGGCATAAGGGGCCACCAGCATTTCTGGTGTTGTGCCAAGCTCACTACCTGCGCAGAGTCCCCGGGACGCTCTCACCCGTGTATTTTGACAAGTCTGATATAGAGTGATGTAAAATCTCGTGAAAGTGACCGTAGCCTCCCAAAAGTAATCACTTAAGAATGCAGCCTTGTGCACTTGATATCTGTGGACAATAAAGTGTAAATGGCAATGCGATGCTTTCATTACGAAAGCACATTTAAAAAAGGAAGTTTCCCTTCGGTGAAGTGTTATTCTCCACATCTCATTGCGACATGGGGACGTGCTACAGTGAAACCTTTCTACTACAAGCACCACATTAACAAACTTCTAAGATCAACAAACTTTTCAGAAATTCTGCGCTGAATTCTTATGGTTTCAATTGAACAATACTTAGGTACTACGAACTTCAGAATACCGAAATTTTCAGTATAACGATCGTTATTCATTTTCAGTGTTATGTTAACAATGCCTCAGTACTACGAACTAACATTCCAAAATCTAAGGATTCTTATGTTGAATTCCAATGGCGGAGTCGGAGCAAGTTTTTCTGCTCGTTTCGGAGCAAGTTTGTTGCAATGACAGAGTGAGGGCGGGATTAAGGTGTTCCAATGAGAGAGAGTAGATTCAGAGCGGGAGTCACTCCGTGGAGGAGAAAAAGATGCTCCGCCAAAATCGGCGGAGTGGACCGGAACTCTGCGTGACGTATTTCCTTTACCACGTTTGTCTGCTGGGAGGTGCTACCGGTCACCACTCGCGAGGAAGCGAAAGCTGCTGCACGCTTGGCGAGATATCCATTCCGCACTTTTGAAAAAACAACAGGTGAACGGCGCTGTAGAGACAAGCAACCGGTGCGGTGGTGCTGGGAGCAAACAGTGGAAGGAAATGACAACACGCACGGCATCCTGGGTAACTCGCAGATAGAAGTTCCGCTTCCGCCTTGCTCCGGCGGCGCAGGTTGTGTTCCACTCGCGGAATTGGAGGTGTTGCTCTACGCCATAGTCGAGTGCTCGCTCGCGGAGTCCGTCGGCTGCTCCGACTCTGCCATTGGAATTCAACATTAGATTTCTATGTATTCTTCCCAGCAGCCAAAACAGTAGGCCAGCAGATGACAGGGTGCAAAAAACGGATGCCACGGTGCACAGGTTCGGAAAACCTGAGACAGCGATCAATTAAAAAAACACATTATTATTATTTATTTTTTTAAATTTAACGTGGAGGCGACTACGCATCCGGTTTGGTGAGCGCATGCTCTGTCCAGGCAAGTGTCACCTAGCAACGGAGGCGTGTCTCTTCCTTTTTTCTGCGTGCGCCTCTTTCTTTTGCGCTTCTTACTGCAGCTGTAGTAGCTATGTGCGCAGAGAAATGTAGCTTCCATACTCGCAGGGATTCCACACGGTCGCACTTTGCACTTTCTGGATAGTTTCGTCTATGCACGCTTGTGCTTTGGCCTAGTTCAGGCGTCCACCTTGAGTGAGAGTTGCGGTGTCTACAGCAAGGTATGCGAGAAACAAACAAGAAACATTGCACTTTGGAGGAGACATGGAGCTTCCTTTTTCTCAGTTTTCTCAGTGTCAGCATCTGGTTTGCACGCGTCTCTTATTATATGGTGCTTTGGTGGTGCGTGGCGCCGGAAAATATGAAAAATAACAACAGCACAGGCTGAGAGCCACCAACGATGTTTCCGTGGATAGCTCGAATGGTGACGACTTATGAACTGATAGGTTGATGGGTGGAATGGTTAATTGTGGGGCTTTCACTATAACAACCTTTTAGAATAACTGGAAGTAAAAAACTACGTGGCCACATTATGCGGAGCTGGACAAACCCTTCATGAGATCCAAGCACACTGAAAAACCTCTATAAATGGTCATGCAAAGTGTGAAGTGTTACCTACCTTGGGCGTTCTGGTGTCAACAGGACGGGCAAACACCTGGTCATCCGGAATCTGGGATCCTGGAGGCACTGAGTCAGAGGGCCGCGTTCCATTGTAGGAGTGGAACCTGCAAGAGCAAAGGGTGATTGTGCCACGATGCCTAATTCCAAAACAGCACAAGCTCATCTCACTTATTCCACGAACCTTGATCAGTGCATAAACAAATCACTTCTACAAAATGACATATGAGTCGCAGCTTACAGTTGAATTTACTTTCATAAAATTCCCACCACCTTTTCAAATGCACTTCTGCTAGCCTCCTGGTTAGCTTTGATGGCAGAGCCATGAAAAGGCATTGGTCAATCCAGGATGAACTCAAAAACAAAGCTTTTACTCTGCAAAGAAACCTGCATGGGTTTCCTTCGTAGCAAATCTAAGGTGGAAGACAATGATGCCTTTTCACCACCCATCACTCTGCGGTGCACAACCCATGGGCCAAACAAAATGTTACTGTTTGTTTACAAGGCAGTCACATTGGCATCACATGGAAGAGTTCCAAACCCAACGCTGCACTTAAAAAAAAAAAATTGCTGTGTTGTTCTGAGCAAAAAGAAATGGTACGCTACCCTAGTCTTTGATGTAGGTGTCTCTTAGTGGCACTTGCACCTCGGCATTGGTGTTCTTTAAGTTAAGCAAGCGAACATCTTTCCCTTGGCATGATATGAGGGCGAGGGAGGCTGAGGAGGAAGCACATTTTATGCGCCATCTTCTGTGCTGACGTCAGAGTACGTAACGAGTGAGAGTGCACAGCTGTTGTGAGCAGGCGAGCGAGCAGGTGAGCGCCAAGAGAGGAAAAGCGACAGAGGAGGGAGTGACGTCACATCCGCTCTGCTTGGCAGATGTTCAGTCTATGCCAGGCAACTGTTTTCCATTTATTTCCATTTACGGTTAAATATTGACATGTGTATTTGTTCATCGTTATCGAGTTGTCATGTACGTTCTTTATTTCAGGAAATCCTCGGCACACGCACACATACGCAGTCTGCATTCCGTCCCACTGCACGCGGCTTGCTCTGCCGATTACTTCACTCACTCAGTTCGTTGTCACGCGCTCCCCGCATGTCGACCACGCACACACGCCTTCCATGTTCTCCCTCCCCGCCACACACCGTTGCCTACCCCCGTCCCGTGCCTGTTACTCTATCCAGCTGCCTACCCTCTCGTGCCTTTGATTCTGTGCCACCTGGCGTCGGCCCGGTAATCTCACAGATCCCCCTCCCCCCCTTTTATCCTGTGAAGAGGGCTTCCAAGGCACACGATAAGGACTCGGCTGTTCTGCATTAACGAGGCCTTTCTGTTTCCCTGTAGCCGGGTCTCTGAGTTTGTAGGTATTGTGTCCAAAGTGTGCAGTCACTCTAAAGAGACCTGTGCGTCAACGGGCAAACTTGGCTGTGAATCCAATGGCTGCCTTACTTAGCGGTTGAGTGTCCCAGAGAACCAAGTCTCCAAACTGGAAGGTAGCTGGAGTGCGCATTTGTTGTAATACTTTGCCTGGCTGGCGTTTGCCAAGATTTGGCGGTCCTGTGCAAAGGCCCAGGCATTTCAAAGGTACACGTCCAGTTCAGCAGTTAGGGCATGAGGTGCACATGGGGGCACCTCGGTGTCAGCTGCCCGATTGTGATGGCTCAGCACTGCAGGACCTGCCAGGCGACGGGCCGCCGTATGGACGTGTGCCTAAGAGTAGCGACAAACCAATGCGCCCAGTGCGGAATAGGGGACCCACTGCAAGACCACGTCTGTGAAACCACTTGTGCCTTTTGCGGCAGGGAACACACTACCGGAGCACCATAATATCACAACAAACTCAAGAAAATCGAGTCACGAGGCCGACCAAAGCAGCAACTGCACCAGCACCAGAGCCGGCCCAAGCAGCGGGGGATAATCAAACAACGCTGGCTGAGCTCAAAGAGGGAGCACTCAGTCACTTCGGGAAGGTCCAAGTCCAGGTCAAGATCGGAGTCTAGGGGGCGATCCAGCTCCCCCGACCCGAGGCAACAACCACCCCCTCAACAGAAGCAGAAGAAAATGGCACAAGCTAACGAAGAAATTGAGTTGAGCTGGGCAGCAATGGCCTCCCAAACCAAACCAGACAACACACTTTCTGCCGAACTAGCGCAGCTAAGAAGAGAATTAGAAATCACAAGAGTCAGATTAGGCGACTTGGAGAGAGAAAACAGGCAGCTTAAAAAGCAGGTACAAACACCTGCAATTCAACAGTCACTCCCTCAATCAAATAACACAGCGACGGGGAACAACAGCACTGCCAAGACTGTACAGGTGACACCAGTCACGGAGGCAGCAGTAACACACCTGATAGACACGACAGTCGCTCGCTTTACAGAATACATTGATCGGAAATTCGCCATGCAAGACGAGAAGATAGACAAGAGAACACAAGCTTTACAAATTGCGTGCAGGCAGCTGATCAGAAAACAAACAACGGGCTCTACTATTATAGAAAAGACAGGAAAGTCTTATAATAGGCCCGGACTGCACTTAAGGGGGCACAAGGATCCTAAAACTTTTTTTCTTATTTTTGGGTGAATATTTAACGAACTCCACTGTCTGGGGTAGTAATTTTTCGTACTGATTTCAGATCTGTAATTAGATTTTTGATAGCTGTAGCAGTTCAAAAAATATTGAGGTCTGAAGTCAAATTAATTTCCAACTCGTTACGGGGCTTTTCGATGATTCCTTCTTGCTAAACCAAAAACTAAATGCATGACACCATTGCTAAAGACCTACTGTAGGGGGTGATGCTATTTTTATTCATTTGGAAGCATTTTACGGACAAGAAAACAATTTTGCATTTATTATGAACATTTTTTTCTAATTAGCAGCGAGTACTATACCTGAATGTAATTTTCATGACAGTACAAGAGTAATAAATATAGCATCACCCCCCAGATCATTTTAATACGAATACAATAATACCGCCCTTGTCATTTTTAGCCAAAAACAACCCAGACAAAACACTTGTAAGGCTGAGTACGGTGTGCGAAAACATCGAACTGAAATAAACGCATTTGAAGTTTCAAACAAATGTAGCTTTCGCTGAAGTGAATCTACAGCAATACAAATGGCACCATGGCTCTATGTTTTGTTAGAATGCCCATACTAAATGTGTGACTGCAAACTCTCAAAATAATAACAAACTGGCCACTGAACTAGCACAAGAAACTTTATTAGGCACCATTCTCTACAAAGAGCATGGTGCCTGGGTTTCAAACTGAGCTGCAGAACTCTGTGTGGGCATGAATATAGTTCCAGTGTTGTACCTGCAGGCTGCCTGATTAATAGCAGTCTCCAAAACAATCAGTGAGGCATTCTTCTTTTTTTTTCATTTTGTAGAATTGACCATGTTACTAATGAAGGCTCTGAGTGTAAGTAGCCTTCCAAGTCACCTTCACCTAACAATGGCTTTGGAAGTTAGGATCAGAGAGCCAGTTATAGATATGCAGCTGCTAGGTGCTTTCCAGAATTGTACTTTTGTATGATGCCTTGATCACTTCTGCAGCCAGATATGCCAGCCTAAGGGGCCTAGTGAACAGAGCTCATGATGATATTCTCTTTATGAAGGGGGGGGGGGGGGGGGGGGTATGATAGATATTGTTACGAGCTATAGTGACAATATGATCATAGAGTGAACGCGCAGTATGCTTGGTCACGCGTCCGAGGTGCCAACGCACGAAATTCCTTGCCGCAGATACAAGGAGTCGGTGCTCAATGTGCTTGGTCACGCAGTCCGAGGTGCAGACGCATGAAATGCCTAGCCACGCAGTCCAAGGAGTCGACACTCGATGCGCCTATTCGCGCAGTCCGAGGTGCCGATGCGCGAAATGCCTAGACGCAGGCTCGAGGAGTTGACACTCGATGCTCCTGTTCATGCAGTCAGAGACACCGATGCACAAAATGATTAAGTGAGGGTCCGAGAAGTCCGCGTACGATGTGCATGATTGCCGCGTCGGAGACTCCCTGTGCGCGAAATGTTTAGCTGCGTGCCCGACGATTGCGTATGCGATATGCTTCGTCACGAATTCCGAAACACCGAGTGCTGAAAGGCTTAGCCGCATGTCTGAGGATTCCGCGCGTAAATCTTGGTCGCGAAGTCCGCGTCGCCGATGCTCGGAATGCTTAGCCGCGAGTCTGAAATGTCCACAAACGTAGGGATCAGCCACGCTACTGAGGTGTCCGCATAGCGCCCGTTTTGACACGTCGAGATTACGGTGAGTGGAGACGTTCTGACTCGCGAGGTGCAAAGAGCCGAGCAGATGACGCGAGCGCCGGACCAATGGCGAACCATGCTGGAGTCACGTGGCGGGTGCGGCCAATCGCAGATTCTGGCACGACCTTCAATCATTTGCTTTTTGTGCGCTGGTTACTGTATGGAGGACATCGCTGAAGCGACAAATTCAAAGACTGAGAAATGCGCTTTCCAACGAGACTAAGATGGCGGCGCTCGGGCACGGCGTTCCGGAGATATTGTGACGTGAAAAACGCTGTTCTTTCTTGATTCCCGCGAAATTTTTCGCCACCTTGGCTGATAAAACAAATTTTTTAGAGCACTTCTACGTGGTTTGTATGGATGGTATTTCGGAGTCGGATAGAAAAAGAGTTATAGAAACTGAAAATATGATTTTGAAAAAATCATTTCTTTTTGCCATTTTTCGCTATGTAAAACCCGCGTCCCCCCTTAAGGCAGAAAGCTGAACTAGTTGGTGATTATTTGTATAAGCGGACGTTGCACTAGCGCATAAAAAAAAGACATGGACAGGAACATGAAACATGTCTAGTGTTCGGTGTGTCTTTTTTCATGTTCCTGTCCGTGTCCTTTTTTACGCGCTAGTGCAATGTCCCCTTATAGGAATAACCACCAACTAGCCCAGCTTTCTGCCTTAACTTGCGTTCGGTGTGTCTTTTTTCATGTTCCTGTCCGTGTCTTTTTTTACGCGCTAGTGCAATGTCCCCTTATAGGAATAACCACCAACTAGCCCAGCTTTCTGCCTTAACTTGTGTTCAGTGTGTCTATTTTCATGTTCCTGTCCGTGTTCTTTTTTTACGCGCTAGTGAAATGTCCCCTTATACGAATAACCACCAACTAGCCCAGCTTTCTGCCTTAACTTGCGTTCGGTGTGTCTTTTTTCATGTTTCTGTCCATGTCTTTTTTTACGCGCTAGTGCAATGTCCCCTTATAGGAATAACCACCAACTAGCCCAGCTTTCTGCCTTAACTTGCGTTCGGTGTGTCTTTTTTCATGTTCCTGTCCGTGTCCTTTTTTACGCGCTAGTGCAATGTCCCCTTATAGGAATAACCACCAACTAGCCCAGCTTTCTGCCTTAACTTGCGTTCGGTGTGTCTTTTTTCATGTTTCTGTCCATGTCTTTTTTTACGCGCTAGTGCAATGTCCCCTTATAGGAATAACCACCAACTAGCCCAGCTTTCTGCCTTAACTTGCGTTCAGTGTGTCTTTTTTCATGTTCCTGTTTGGGTTCTTTTTTACGCGCTAGTGCAAAGTCCCCTTATCCTTACTGCACACCATCGGACAAGACTCGGGAAGTCACGGCTAGGCGCCCCAGGGGACTTAGGGAAACCAAAGAGGCCTGGAGGTAGAACTGCAGAGGGTTCCGGCGTAAAAAGGGAGTGCTAGAGCAGCTGGTGAAGTCCCAACAGACGCCACCGGCCGCAATAGCCCTCCAGGAAGTCGGAACCAAACCAAGCATGCAGGGCTATGAAACATATACAGCCTCGGAAGAAGAACACACAGTAGCAACGCTAATACACAAATCCATAACGCTAATCACACGTGATACCGGTGCTGATACGGACATCCCTCACCTATTAGTCGAAATTCTGTGCAAGGACCCAGGATGACGTGGCTTTTTTCTCCTAAACATCTATAGCCCCCCTGTCCCCATCAAAGGGCAGCGGATTTTACTGAGATAATTGAAGGAGTGGTTAGAAAAGCAGTCACCAAACCACTACTAAATGCCGGCGATTTTAATGCAAGCGACCGGGCATGGGGCTACCCCACCCAAGACGTCAAGGGAAGACAGGTTGTAGAACTTATGGACAAGTGGGGATCTAGAACTGCTCACGAACCCCACAATCCCAACAAGGATAGGGAATTGTGCACAAACAGACACTAGTTCCGACCTGACAATAGGAAGGAATCTCGTGGGCGCCATGTGGCTGAACACTCAAAACATGGCGAGCGATCACTGCATACCGTATTTACACGATTGTAAGTCAACCTACTTATTTTTCATTCGAAAATCTGAAGTGGGGGAATCTACTTACAATCGAAACCAAAACATCGCACCGCAATAAAAGCAAGACCAACAAGATATCAGGGAAGCTACAACGTAGTTAAAATTTTATGTTTGCTCTACAGGCACACCTGTAGCTTTCTGCTATCCCGCGCGTTTGTTCGCTTTTCGGAAGGGTTTTTCAACATTCTTTAGTTTTACAGCACGCACCGCACTTATGAGGGGTGTCGATAGTTCATAGAAGTGCTGCTGTTCCATTTGCGGTGGCACCCTCAGAACAGCGCCACTTGCAGGGAGTATCGATCGTTCATGGAAGTGCAGACACCGCTCGCGTGTTTCTCTTTCCTTGTGGCTATTTAGTTTCATGGGTTCAATTTGACTGCCAGCCAAGTGCTACTTCCGTGCTTCAGTCGTCATGAGTGCCCCGAGTCCACTAAACATTCGCCGCTTGTTCCCAGCAGCGTTGAAAAGGGCTGCCATCCTTTACGCTGAGGAAACAATTAACTGCGCAACGGGCAGCAAGTTTGATGTTTCTTGATGGGTGGTACGAGAGTGGCGACGGCAGCGAAGCAAAATTTTCACCTGTGATGGCAAGCGAAGAAGTTTCCGCGGGCCGAAGTCGGGACGCTTTCTGGAGCTGAAGGCCAAGCTTGTGGCGTACATCGCCGAAATGCATGATCGGTCCCTGCCAGTGACATGCGACATGGTCATGAGGCAAGCCTGGATCTTCACCTTTTAGGGACTTGCTCCGCCGTGAGCACGAGTGGCTGGCAGCAGAAGACCGCGAACTTACGCCAACCGGGCATGTCAAAAGAGCCTCCCTGATGGCTGTGTGGTTAGGTGCTTTCGGTGTGGACTGATGTATGTATGCAAATGCGAAATTTCACTGGACGACGATGTGCTGTGCGACCGTAGTAGCAATGAGGATGGCAGCACTATTCAGGTCGAGTAGTTCAGTGACCATGCCAGCTACTTATAAATTTTCGTTATGGAATGCGCCCGCGGTTATGCTCTTTCTTTTTTTCTCCTGTCACATGCGATATAGCGGGCTCAACTTACATTCGAGTACAGGCAACGCACAACAGATGCAGATCTCGACATAGGAAACCTGGACAAATGGTGTGATAACCTCCGCAGGCAAAACAAGGCAGTCAACAAAAACCTGGCTACCACGGAGGAAGCTCCAGGCATCGATCCGCATCTGCTCCACCTTTGGGACACTTGCAGGAGGCTCAGCAAATGGTGGAAGAGGCAGAAGCTAAATAGGAAACTCAAAATCTGCATTGCTGAAATCACAAAGGAGGCAGAAGACTATGCCCTAGAATTGGCTGAAAGCAATTGGAAGAAATTTTGCGACAGTCTGTACGGAACGTTGAGTTTGAGCAAAACCTGCCGAATACTCAGATCCATCTCAGACCCGACCAAAACTAAGGGCAAAACAATAAGACGCTAGAACACCTGCTCCATACATATGCAGGAGCGGAGGAGGAATTCCTGGCCGAGGTGGAGGCGAAATGCTTTGGAGGAGACATATTGTTACGGTGATGTTGGGAGTATAAGACTGTATTTACAATGTATAGACAAGCAGAGTCAACGGGGTTAAAATGGCTGACTAGTAACAACACGCAGCAGCCAGCGTCTCGCGATGTTCTTCTTGCTCTCTCTCTTGTTTCAACCTTCCGTAACAATATCACCCCCTCCCTACGACGCAGAACATAAAGGGAAACCCAACCATATGTTGGACGCCCCCATTAACGAATTCGAGGTCCGCACAGCCATCGGATGCATGACAAAGAATATGGCAGCGGGAGCAGACAAAATCAAACACAATGATCAGAAATATGAGCAACTGCTCGATCACGGCCTTTATAAAGTTCATTACAGTAAAAGCTCATTAATTCGACACCTGTTAATTTGGAAATTTGGATAATTCGGATGGCTCTATTGGTCCCAGCCAAAGTGTATATTAGTCTATGGGACCAAACCTTCGTTAATTGGTCAGAATTCGGCCCCGCACTGCTTAATTTGGACAAATGCTGACAGCTGCCACTACACGAAAGTGTGGTAAAGCAGCGTTGGCTCCCCTGGAGTGAAACCAAAACCTGAGAGGCATCGCCATCGTCATCAATTAGTGGGGGCGATCACAGCATCACCGAACGTCGGCGTCTTCTTTCTTCACTCCACTGCGCCTTCGGCGCCATTTTCCCTTGTGTTGTTGAGTCGCCATCATCTTTTCTTGTGGAGTTTTCTTTTTTCATTGTGACCGTGTTTTGCATGCCACCACCATCGTGCGCTACAGTGATGGCAACACCGGCAAAGCGGCAGAAGTACAAAGCCAAGAACTTGGCGACTAAGGTGGAAATTTTGCAGGCTTTGAAGAATGGCGAATTGCGACAGGACGTTATGACCAAGTACAACGTGAAGAGGAGCACATTGGGAACGTACGTGAAAAATGAACAACAGATTCTTCAAGCCTTCGAAAGCGAGAAGTTTTATGCATCAAGAAAGTGGTTGCGTACCGCAGCTCATCCCCAGCTCGAAGAAGCTTTGCTCGAGTGGGTTACTGACTGTCTTAACGCACATGTGCCTTTGAGCGGACCTCTCATCATGGCACAAGGTGAGAAGTACGCTGTAATGATGAACACTAATCGTTCAGAGCTTCAGAAAGGTGGTTTGCGAGGTTTCGGGAAAGACACGAACTCGTCTTCAGAAGTGTGTGCTTGATGGAACCGTGACCACCCAGATGAAAAATGTGAACCACATCGCCCCATCTGAACCAAGTGACGTGTTCAATGCAGCCGAAACTGCTTTATTTTTCAGAGCTCTGCCCGACAAGATGGTTACTTTCAAAGGGGACCCGTGCATTGGTGGCAAGTGCAAGCAAAGGATAACTGTGCTTCTTGCCGCCAACATGACTGGCACGGAGCGCTTGCCACTTGTTGTCATCGGGAAGGTGCATATGGCACTTCGTTTTAAAAACATCAAAAGCCTTTCTGTCGAGTACAGAGCGAACAGGAAGGCTTGGATGACCTCGGACATTTTTTGAGGCTTTGAGGCTTTGCGGGCGCCTTCGCCCGATAGATTGACTTTCAGTGCTCTTGACTTTCAAGGCTCTTTCAGCAACTTTCAGTTGCCTATGGCACATAGGCAACTAAAACAACACAACACATTGCCGCAAATACATCATTCATGGCTGTCTGGCCATTTCCCATAGACATCATCGTCCGCGTAGCCCATAGGTTGATGTCGAATGGGTTGCATGTCTTCTTGCCATCAACTCGGGGCGAGCTCCATCCAGTCGTGATGTCTCCGCAATTATTGCACACAACAGTCAGCTTCACTGCGAGGCCGTAGTCGCGATCACCCCTCACTACTTGCGCTGGTTCGTTGCACGTTTCACATCGCAGAACTTGAAGGAGCAAGTTGAGGGAGTTCAGGTTCACAATGGGTTTGCCCCACTGTGGGATGCATCACTGGTCTTATCAGCACCACTTGAAGCAAAATCTGAAACCTGCTGCCGCGCAAGCGGCCGAGGTCACTATGAGCCAGTGTGCACAGAAAGTGGCCAGACTGTATGAGGACCTATGTTTTGGTCATAGAGGTAACATAGCAGTGTGCTATGACGGCACTTGGCCAATACCAGAAAGCGATGAGGCTGGAAGATAGTGTGATTATAGGCACCATATTGCCTGTCTTGCTGGCCGCCCATGCCGCGTAGTGGTACCGCCTAGTTGCCAGCGTGCTCGTAGCATGGAGGAGTTTAGGACGCTGTTCAGCCATGAGTTCCTTCCTCCTGACTATGAGCGATGCATGCGGCGCGAGTTGGAGCATCGAACCCAACACAGGGACGAATCCCTGCTCGAGTACTTGAGAGCCATGCAGGAGCTTTATCTCCTAGCAGAGCACTCGGCGTCGAACTCGGCATCGAGACGGTGGAGCGGGTGATTCGGCAAGCCCATCCAACCTTCGCCGCTTACCTTCGAAACGGCCGGTTCCACGATCTGGACGATTTGACCGCTGAAGCGAAGCATATTCAGGGTGACATTCTGGCGGCATGGGCCTACAGCCCGCCGCCACCAGCGTCGTCGTCCCTTGAACGCCGGTGCGCTTGGAACAGCGGCAACGTACCTGCGGCAAACCGACGCAGCGACAGCCCTCGTTGGAGAAATGGAGCGAGGCGCATGGAAGCTTTCTGACCACGCTCTTGACCCGTACTCGTACGCCAGGCAGGCGCGCACAGCCGCCCAGCCCGATCAACCACGAAACTGGGACTGCCGAAGCGGCCAGGCAGTGGAAACTGATACCAATGCCCACGCGGCACAACAGAAACCACCGCTGGCGCTCAGCATGCCGCGAGCAGCTCGACCTGCACACAGCGTCGTTTGCTACAAGTGCAATGAGACGGGCCACATTGTCCAGGAGTGCGCAAACTGCCGCACTACAAAAGAGCACGATCGCCCGACGGGAGAAGCTGTGCGCCGTCGGTGACTCTGCCTCCGCCGGCGGTGCCTGAAACAAGGGGTTCCTTAGCCCGGATGGCGTGTAGGGTCCGAATTGATAACCCGTTGCCAGGGCTCCCTTCCTCGCGCTCACAATCGCTGGTCGAACGTTTGCTGCGCTACTAGACAGCGGGGCCACAGCCTCGCTGTTCGAGGAGGAAGTTTTGGCTCACTTACGCCGGCACTCAGTCCAGCTACGAGCCTGCAACACCGCCTTCCATTTCCTGAGCGAGCCGCTACCTCGTGTGGCTCGGCAAGATTGATTGTGCGCTGCGAGGAGCGTGTACGCCATCACAGGTTCATGTACCTCCCTGGTCTGTCCGTTCCCGTGATAGTAGGCCGTGACTCTGTGGCCCGCACTGGGATGTCGGCTAGCAAAGCGGGCAGAACTCGTTACGAGACTCATTCTCCCGAGCCGAGTGCAGGGCTAGTGGATAAGATTTCATGTAATCCTATGATCGCAGGCGCAGATGGCAAAACGAGCTGCTCGCTGCCGCCCTTTCCTGGCAGTTTGTCGGAACATGAGAAGGCGTGCCTGTCATCACTGCTGAGCCAATTTCATGCTATGTTTACAGATCATTTGGGACGCACCACTCTTGTGCGACACCGGATCGACACAGGCGATGCGCTACCATGGAAATGCAATCCTAGGCTCGTAAGTGTGGCCAAAAGGAAAGCTATCGACCTCGCAATGGACAAAATGATCGAGACTGGGGTAATCCGCTGATCTAATAATCTGTGGGGTTCTCCGGTAGTGCTGGTCCTGAAAAAAGACCGCTCTTCTCGTTTTTGCGTGGACTACCGCTGACTCAATGAAATCACTCAGAAGGATGCTTACCCTATACCGAGAATTGACTCAATCGTGGCGAGCCTAGGTGGTGCACATTATTTTACCACTCTATATGCTAGCCGCGGTTACCTGCAAGTACAGAAGGAGCCAAGGGATGCGGAGAAAACCACTTTCACCTCACATAGAGGCTTGTACGAGTTCACTCACATGCCCTTTGGCTGCTTGGGCGCTGCAGCGACTTTCCAGAGATTGATAGACAGAGTTGTGGGAAGGGCAAAATGGCAATACGCCCTAGCCTACCTTGACAATATTGTCCTCTTCTCTCGTACCTTTGAGGAACACCTCCACCACTTGGAGGACATTTTTGAAAGGCTGCACACTGCCGGGATCACTCTGAATCCGAAGACAGCTCAGATCGCAGAGACCCGTGTCTCACTGCTAGGCTTTACAATAGGGCGAGGCCGTGTTTTGCCGAGCGAGGACAAGGTTCGAGCTATCCTCCAGTACTCAACACCAGCGAACACACAGGCCCTCAGACGCTGTTTGGGCATGGTGAATTACTACCGCCAGTTTGTGCCCAACTGCGCCGCTCTACAGGCTCCCTTGACCTCGTTGTTGAGGAAGTCTACAAGCTGGAGCTTGGGTCCGGAGCAAGATGCTGCCTTCAGGGCTCTCTCTAAAGCTCTTGTGGAAACAGCTGAGCTGAAGCTGCCGGACCTGAACAGGGAGTTCGTAGTCCAAGCTGACGCGAGCGACCTGGGGATAGGTGCGATGCTGCTCCAAGAACATGAGGACGTTCTTCCCAGCTCCCTATCGTGTTTCGTTACTGTGCCAGGCTTTCCACAAGCAAGGAACTTATAAATTCTTATAAAACAAAAGCTAATGAAGATATCCTAATGAAATTTCAATTTGTCTCTTTATTGCAATGTGCAGTGTGTGTGCCAAATTTCAGCCCTTTCTGTCAAGAAACAAAAAAGTTATTTCTGATACCCTCCTCCTCCCTTAAGGCTTAACGAAGCTGCCTGTCGCACGTGGAGGGACACAACCTGGTGGACCATGGCGTTGCACTTTGCTTCCCTCATTCTAGTTAGCGTCGCACGAATTGAGATTACTCGTTTGACTCAAGGAAGCGAGCTGCCCGATCTTTTGCTAGCTGAGTTGAGCATCGTACCACGTGGGCGATGCGCATGCAGAATTCCTCTCCCTTGCACTACTTTAGTGTTTGCTGAGTGTGTTGAGTGTACGCAGCGTGAGTGGAGTCGCCCCTGGTTTGCTGTCACCTGCACATTGTCTGCGCTGCTGCCCCGGACTACAATCGAGCCACCCCGGGCGATGGTGATGCTGTAGCCAGTTCAGCGCAGCGACTTCAGCGGCTGGCGGGCACCAACAGATACTGCGGCTCTCGCCAGCAGGGCACGTCAGCACGAGCGACGCTTGCTCGTACCGACTGCTGCGTCGCCGTTTTCGGAGTCCTGGCCTGGAATCATGCCATCGAGTCTGCAGAGCTGCTCCTGTGACCAGTGGATGCCAGCAGTGTACCCCAAGGACAATGTTGGTTGGCATGTTATGGACAGCGTGTGGACATTTCCTCAGCGCCGCCACTGTTGCATGTACTACCTTGTTCGCGAAGCACGCATTGATGTTAGACAGTGTGACATGTTTCGCCGGTATATGCAGTGATTTGAGGTTGGGGGGATGTGGGGATGCGCGACTCTCACGCGTCCCCTGATATGTTGTTTTCCCGCATAGCTCCCATATCTAATGATACGGCTTCGCGACGTGGTCTGATGCCCTCGGCAGTCGGTCTGGTTGAGGCACAGTACGAGGAATGGCGCGAGTGTTGCGCTGCTAACGCCGCTTACCGGCGGGGTTACTTGGGCGCGGAAAGGACAACGTGCTTCCTCTTCGGCTGCGGGTCGGTAAGTGGTGCGGACCTCCCGCGCATGCGCCAATCCATGCTTCTGTGAGACCGTCTCGCGAGGGCTCGTTCAAACGCGCGAACGACTAGGCTTTGGGATCCAGCATGGGGCGAACATATTGGCTCGCTATCTGGTCGCGATGGTGGTACCCTGACTACTGAGCTACAACCTCGTAACTGTATATATTGTAAACACACATATTTTATATCTCTGTAACAATATTATTTAAGGTTAAGATTTTCTCTCCAATCATAATATTGCCATTGATTGCTCCCGTGCAGAAGTCGCCTTCACTTCACTTGGCAATGCCATATCTGATAACGTTTCGCTTTCCTGCACCAAGTTGTCTCTCACTGACGACATCCAAATACCTCTGCACGCATCCGTTCTGGCACCTGTATCCTGTTCCGTTACCTCCAACTCTACCGTACTATTCCCACCTTCCACTGCTTTCGTTCATCGCCACCTCTCACCACTACCAGCTTCACTGCTTTGCTTTCAAGCTGGTGCAACTGAATGAGAGGCCCGATGTCAACACTCGCACCAATGTATATACAGGGGAACCCCGTTCATACGTTTTTCACTGGACCGAGGAAAAAAAACGTAACAGCCCGGAAAACGTAACAGTGAGGAGAGCTCCGAAAATAAATGAAAAAAGTGCTGCTTCAACTACAGACAATTTATTTCCACAGAGTGCGCTTAGAACTTAAAAAGAAGACTAGAATGGTGGCTTGCCGTTTCTTTCGCTCGCTAGAAATCACCACACGTTTCTCAATAGCCTGGAACGCCGCATTGCTGTCAGCGTCGCTGTGAGGTGCGACGTACCTGCGGAGGAGGTCCAGAGCCGCGACGGCTTCTCCAAAGCTAGGATTTGGCAACTCCCCGGCATCATGCGGCTCGTGCTCCTCGTCGTCACCGCGCCACGGCAATGGCAACGGACGAAGGAATATCCGCGGGAAATGTTGCCCTCTTTGGCGTAATCATGCTAATGTGCTAACGATTGTTTAGTATTGCTGCAGGGCGCGCGCGTCCGAGCAACCCGGTTGCGCGCAGCGCGACGTGGTTTAGCGAGAAATGTAAACAAGAGAGGAGAGCTGGCCCGATAGGCGGAGCAACGCCATGAGCAACGCCAACTTCCGGCTTCCCTTTAGCTACAGCACAAAGAGTGACGTCAGGGCCTCTCCCGAGTTTCCTTCCTCCGTGAGTCGAGCCGTCCAACAAACCATGCGGTGACCATAATCACAGTGATGATAGTGAGAGCATTTTTCACGAATGGCCACCTAGTGGCGGCCTCTTCAAATGGCGTGCGGCTTTTTGCAGCCAGTTCCATAGCCAAGCCCGGCCAAGCCCGGTCAAAACTTGTCAAAAGCCAAAATGGCGGTTGGAGCGCGTTGCCTACTTTAGCCCAGGCGGGTTCAGGTTGCGACGCATCATGCGGGAACGTTTTCACAGCTACTACGTAACAGTGGGGTTCCTTATACATTGGATCCTATGGAAGCTATGCCGGGACCGGATGAAAACGACGTAGCAGCCGGGAAAGCGCAGCAGTGAGGAACGTAACAGTGGGGTTCTACTGTACAACAAATTCCCATTCCCGATTACGTTGCTTCGCTGTGAATCTCTCGGCACTGTGGAGCCTTACGACACCATTACCACGTTAGAACTTCCTATTGGATCGTCAGAGGTCAACACCCTCTACTGTAGTCCCGTAACTGCCACATCGCCTGAAGATGTTTTAAGCCACGTCATTGACAACGGCTTCAACCCCAAGCAACATCATGACCTTCCCCGTCTCCTTGAGAAATTTCGCCCTGCTTTTGACAGCCATAACACTTCTCAGGGCCGAACAATGACTGTATGTCACCGGATTGACACCGGCTCTCACTCACCGCTAAGGCAGCGACCATACCGAGTATCGTCGACAGAATGACGCGTCATTGATGAGCAAGTAGGTGACATGCTAAAGCAAAGTGTCATTGAACCATCCGACAGCGCATGGTTATCTCAAGTTGTCTTAGTTAAAAAAAAAAAAAAAGGATGGCTCGATCCACTTCTGCGTGGATTACCGTCGCCTGAACAAAATAACCCGAAAGGATGTTTATCCATTGCCGAGGATCAACAACGCCCTAGACTGCTTACAAGGTGCAGGGTTCTTTTCCTCCCTCAATCTATCCTCTGGTTATTTGCAGGTGCCTATGGCTGCAGACGATAAGCCTAAAACTGCTTTCATTACACCAGATGGCTTATACGAATTTCGTGAGATGCCATTAGGACTTTGCAACACACCCGCAACTTTTGAGCGGATGATTGACACTATTCTTCGAGGCCTCAAATGGAACACGTGCTTGTGTTATTTGGATGATGTAGTAGTGTTTGCACCAGATTTTCCTACTCACCTTAATCACTTCGAGCAGGTTTTTTGCTGTCTCAGTGATGCTGGCGTCCACCTAAACCTGAAGAAATGTCACTTTGGGGCACGCAAGCTGACGATTCTCGGACGTGTCGTGTCGAAGGACGGCGTTCTCCCTGATGCCGCTAAGCTCCGTGCTGTTAAAGAATTCCCAAGGCCAACATCTCTAAAATACTTGCGCAGTTTCATTGGCCTCTGCTCGTACTTCCACCGTTTTATTTGAAATTCCGCTTCGATTATGGCACCTCTGACAGAGTTTCTTTAGGGAGACCCCAATCTTTCTGCGTGGTCCCCGGCTTACGATGATACCTTCGCGACGCTACGTCGCCTGCTCACAACACCACCGATACTGCACCATTCCGATCCAACTGCTCCCATGGAAATCCATACGGATGCTAGCTGTGCTGGTCTTGGCGCTGTGCTCGCCCAGCGAAAGCCCGGCTACCAAGAATATGTTGTTGCTTACGCGAGCCGCACTCTCACGAAAGCTGAAACGAATTATTCAGTCACGGAAAAATAATGTCTAGCGATCATCTGCAGGGCGCCTACCAAGCTGACATTTCCAAATTCTCTAAGTTTTCCAGGTTTTCCCCGAGTGCCTTCGCAATATTCCCTGAGTGATGCAGAACTGTGTTTTATGTCAAGACGGGCTGAAACCATATCGCCAGACGCTGTCACTCTCTAGTAAACATATGAAAAAAATAAAAAAGGCCAACTAAATCCAATTTGAATACAAAGGAGTAGTGTTTATGTTATTGAAAAAAAAAAAAGAGTAGAAGGGAGGGGTTAGTAAATTGCACAGCAAATAAAATGTTCTCGAAAAAAATTGCAAATCGAGTCGGATATTCTCAAATAGAAGTAAAAAGGGGATGCATACAGAAGCAAATATTTTCGAATATGAGCTATTTCTATCAACTGATGGCAAGCTCAGTGATACCAAACTTGAACTTTTTCACAATTGGGATTCTCTCTCAACAGCTCGTAAGTCAAGCTCAACTGTCCTGACATACTCAGCCTGCGCACGACGCCTCAGTGTTGTTTCAACGAAATAGTGAAGTGGTACAGACTTAACAGACAGACTATGCCGCCACCTCACCCGGGGCTTACCCGGAAGGAGGCAGTGTTATACAGGCAATTACAGACGGGGTCCCTGCTCACCCCGGCGCTAGCTAAACACGTGTGTCCGAGCGTGTACGCGAGTGACGTGTGTAGACTGCGCTAAGGAGAGAGCCACCGCGGCTCACATCCTTTGGGACTGTAGTATAAATCCACGAGAAGCCAGCGAGAAAACGACGATCCCGCCGCATCTAGAGGCTGCAGCGAGGAGATATGACCAAGATACACAACTCAAGGCCGTCCAGCAGGTCTCGGCAGCTCTAGAGAGGCAGCGACCTCGCGAAACCGAGGAGAAGGGGGGCAGCACCCCGAGGAAGGGGGCGGCGGCCCTCTCGGATTTGCGGAAGTAGCGAGGAACCAAGACCTCGAGGAGCACAATGCACGAGATTGACGTAGTGGCCGCGTCGCGGTAAAAGCTTGTCCTCCCTGCGTGGAGGGAGCCTAACCGACTCTGCAGGCATTTTCGCTAAAGTTGTTCTCTCTCTCTCTCAGTGTTGTTTCACTGCTTTAAACAGTTTACTTTGGTTTCGGTGAGGGACACCTGCATCTCGGCATCAGCCAACACTTTGTTTTTGAAGCTCAGGCTCCTCCAACGAAGCGATCGCATACTTCATTCCCAATTGATTCCTCAATGCGCCGGTCCTTTCCGTTCTCGTCCTCCTTTCACCGTGCGTTCGCCCCACGGACTATTTCAAGCATACTCTTGGTCAGTTTACAGTCAACGTCCAATTTTTCGGACCCCCTAGGAGCCGCGAAAACTTGCGAAAAATCAGGCAGTTGCAAAAGCTTCGAAGCTCGGAAAGCACTGTGCATTGCATAATGCTTGTTTCCGAAAGTTAGTTTTGCCTCAATACAGTTGTGTGACGCGGTGAAGCATTAGCAAAGTATTGCGGTGAAGCTTAAGCGTAGAAAGGGGTAGGACACAGTATGTATTCCTTAATTTTACACGCCTGCACCTTACCTTTACTGCACCTTTACTGCCCTTAAGGGCTCAAATCGAAAAGGGCAAATCTGAAAAAGATCTGAATGCCTGCCAGTATACATATTAGGCATATCGGGGCTCCTACTGTGACAGGAAAGGGCGGGTGCAGGCGAGTAAAATTAAGGAATACATACTGTGTCCCACCCCTTCCGACGCTTAAGCTTCACCGCAATACTTTGCTAATGCTTCACCGCGTCACACAACTGTATTGAGGCAAAACTAACTTTCGGGAACAAGCATTATGCAATGCGCAGTGCTTTCCGAGCTTCGAAGCCAAAATTAATGCTGATAGCGGAGAAATGAAGAAACACAGACTCGAGCAGCAAGAAGCTTAATAACAAACGTCGAAGCAGCTAGGCGTAGCGCTGCCGCAGTGGTGGCTAAGGCTGCCAGCGGATCTGCGTGCGATAGCGCCGGTTCGAGGCGGCAAGGCAATCAAAATGGCAGCGTTGGTGGCTTTGATTAATGCCGTTTCGGACCTGTGGTCACGAAAAAACGTCCGGAAAATCAGATGGCACAAAGAGTTCTTGCATCCGAAATTTCAGACATCTGATACATTGACTCTATGGGGTACGTGGTAGTGCCGCAAGCCGTTCAAATTATCAGGAATCGGGAAAGTCGGTCGTTGACTGTATGCTAGCAACTCCTCCAGCTGAGGACAGGGCGTAAAAGACGATTCGTTACAATTCCTGTGTGTTACTCCTGCCAGTATTACCGCGACTTTCGACCCTTTCAATAAAATTACAGCTGATTTTCCCTGATAGAGGTACAAATTCCCCGGGGTTTCCCTGAGTTTTTCCAGACTACTCAAAATCCCTGAGAATTCCTGGTTTTCCCGGTTGGTAGACACCCTGATCTGGGCCACCACAAGATTTCGTCCATACCTGTACGGCTGGTCTTTCGATGTCGTTACCGATCACCACGCACTTCACTGGTTGTCTCTCAAGGATCCGTGCGGTCGCCTAGCCCGGTGGGCCATACACAGCCGCTGGCAATCACTGGGTCATTGTAGCTATAGACCACCTCAAAGAGTTTGATATCCGGGTTGTCTACAACTCAGGCAAAAAGCACGCCGATGCCGATGCTCTTTCGCGCTTGCCTGTCCACGCCGACATTGTCAGTATCTCCGTCCTAGACGACCCACTTCTCCCATTCGCTTCTGTCAACATGGCTTTGGAGCAGCGCAAGAACTCCTGGATTTCATCTTTGATAGATTACATCTCTGATTCACCTGCACGCCCACCATCCTGAGCATTACGCCGACAAGCTTCGCACTTCGCCATCAGCGACAGAATTGTCTATCGCCGCAACTACAGTTCAAACAACTGCAAATGGCTGCCTGTAATACCCCTGCAGCTCCACACTGACGTATGCGCCGCTTTCCATGCTGACCCTCAGTGCGCACACACTGGTCTCTCTTAAGACCTACACCAGACTAGGTTATAGGTTTTATTGGCGCGGTATGTACACATTTGTGCAAAAGTACATTCGCTCTTGCACAGAATGTCAATGCCGCCTACAAGCCTGATCCTTAGCGGCCTTCTGGACCAATGCAACCTTTGCCGTGCCCTTCGCGACCCTTTGACCGGGTTGGGACAGACCTATACGGACCTCTGCCATACACAGCTGCTGGCAATTGCTGGGTCATTGTAGCTATGGACCACCTCACGAAGTATGCAGAAACGGCCGCTCTACCAGGTGCGATGGCTCATGACGTTGCCTCCTTCCTGCTTGAACGCTTCGTTCTACGTCAAAGCGCTCCCCACGAACTCCCGAGCGACCGAGGCCGCGTCTTTCTCGCCGACGTAATTCAAGAACTTCTCGCTGAATTCTTCGTTATTCATCGCTGCACCACCGCACATCACCCGCAAACAAACGGATTGACAGAGCACGTTAACCGAACTCTTGGCGACAGCTTTCGATGTATGTCGCCTCCAACCACACCAACTGGGACCTCACCCTTCCCTATGTTACGTACACCTACAATACAGCACCTCAGTCAACGACGGGCTTTTCTCCCTTCTTTCTTCTATATGGCCGCGAACCATCATTTCCTATTGACACTATTCTTCCTTACCGTCCCGACTTATCAGAGGGCACCCCGGTTTCTGAAGCTACCCGGTATGCAGAAGAATGTCGGCACTAGCTCGCTGCCTTACAACGCACGAACAAGCGCTACAGAAATTTCGTAATGACGACGGGCGCCCCCACCACCAGTTTTCGCTTGACGCTCTCGTTTGATTGTGGGTGCCTCCTACTTCGACACCAGGTGTCTCCTCCAAGTTTGTATCCCGATACCATGGACCCTACCGGGTTCTACAGTAAACTTATCCGGTGAACTACGTCATCGAACCTCTGACGCCCCCTGTGGACCTGCGTCACCGAGACTGCAAAACTGTGCATGTAGATCAGCTCAAGCCGTATCACGAGCCCTTCATCCTCACGGCGCCTTAGGCCTCCTAGGCGGCTCCGTCTTCAGCGAGGGGGGAAGTTTTAAGGAAGAAGAAGTGTGCCGTGCAGAGCTCCGTAGCCGGATCGTAAGCGCTACTGAAGTGGGGCGCGGGCTAGATGTTGTTCCTGGTGTGACTGGCTAAGCCTACGCTGTTGCGTCTTCCTGCCGGCGTCCTTTGTGTCATCCACAGCTGTGTCGAACTTCTTTGCCATACTTACAACAATGAAACCAGTTTAAATAAGGACTTGTATACTCTGTCACCTCCCCGACACTCGGCAAGGTTGAATCCTTCTAAAAATGTTCAACCATATGCTCAGAAAAGAACACCTTCAAGTACAGTGCAGTCCACTTATAACGATACCACATATAACAATATATCGGTTATAACGATGGGTCGACATGAGAGTGTCATTTTATGCATTAGGTCTATGGAAAAAAAAAACATTTATAAAGATAGGTTATTCACCGCATATCGGATATAACGATCAAAATATTGCCGCCCAGATGGCTTTTCCCGTGCAAAATAATCGTAACATTTGCGTTGCTTAGTTCCCTGAAACGAACGATGTCGAGACGAGGCGATGTTTACCTCCGTAAGTTCGTATCTGCCGCCATTACCACGCTGCGCGTCCCGTGCCACAAGATGGCGCTAGCTGCTATGCGCGTCGGCCACAGTCGCTCCGAAAGAGGGAGAGAAAAAAGAAAGCAACAAGCAAAGCGGCGCGGTGGCGCCCGTCCCGCACTCAGTCTCTCTCTCTCTCGCGATAGCAGACTGACGCCACCGAAGCAGCGTGCAACCAACGTGACCAACGGTACAACCCAGTTCGAAGATGGCGCCGACAAAGCGTAAAGCTGTGTCGCTTGACACGAAGATGGATATTTTGCAGGACTCTCGACGCGGCTTCAAGGTGAGCGCCCTCGTGAAGAAATATGAGCTCGCCCAGTCGACGATATCAACCATCTTGAAAACCGGGAGCACCACGATTGTGAAGGCAGGAGCTATCGGCGGCCATGCCGATCAGCGGAAAAGGGTTAGAGACCCTTTGTACGCCGATGTTGAAGAGGCGCTTTACCAGTGGTTCATCACAACCCGCGCGCATAATGTGCCTATTAGTGGGCCAATACTTGCCACCAAAGCGAAAAACTTCACTTTTCTTCTGGGACGTCCAAATTGCGAGCCTGGGGGAGGCTGGATTCAGCGCTTTAAAGAGCGGCACGGAATCGTTTACAAAAACGTGGTAGGGGAAGCGGCGTCTTTGGACACAGAGGCAAAGCAGCAGTGGCTGCAGACAAAGCTGCCCAGCGTGCTGGAGCGCTACGCGGAGAAGGACATATATAATTGCGACGAAACTGCTTTGTTTTTTCAAATGTTGCCGTCGAAGACTCACGCTCTTAAAGGAGATCGATGCCCCGGCGGGAAGCACTCGAAACTTAGGGTGACAGTGTTGCTGTGCGTTAGCATGGACGGGAGCCATCGTCTCAAGCCTTTCATGATCGGGCGATCAAAGAAGCCAACGTGCTTCAAGAATCAGCACATCCCGGTCCGCTATCGCAGCAACAAGAAGGCGTGGATGACCCGCGACCTGTTCGAAGAATGGCTGCTCGAGTTCGACAGTTTAATTGAAGGCCAAGGAAGAAAAGTAGTGTTGCTACTTGACAACTGTAGCGCACACAGCGTTAACCCGAAGCTAACATCTGTAGAATTGATGTTTCTGCCTCCGAATACTACGGCAGGCCTTCAGCCGTTGGATGCCGCCGTGATCACCAACTTAAAAGTCCTGTATCGGCGGCGCATGCTGGAGTGGCTAATTTTAGCCATTGACCGCGCAGCTCCTGGAACGTCGGGTCATGCAGACGGGCCCCCTGACCTGAAGATCAGCCTTTTGAAAGCCGCGCGCTTCGTTTACGGTGTATGGTATGAAGTAAAGCAGTCAACCATATACAACTGCTTCAAAAAGGCGGGCTTTGTGCGTCAGGACGAACTTCCCCAACCCACTGAGACCAACACGGTGGAAGCCGCCGACATAACCGAGCTCTGGGAGCTCGTTCCTACTGGTGACACAGGTGGTGCGTCGATGGAGGAGTTTTTGACTGCAGACAGTGCTGCCTCGTTCTGCGATGAGGTCACCGACGAGGCGATCACCGAAGATGTGCTGTCTCGACAGACGGCAAAGTTGTGCGACAATGGCGACGGCAGCAGCGACAGTGACAACGAGATTGGCAGTGGCTCCTTGACCCCGACCACGATGTCCACGCAAAGTGCACTGTCGTCGATCGACTCCTTAATTGATTTTATGCATGCCAAAGGATTGCCGCCAGTGTTCGCGCAGCAGCTGGAATCCATGCACACCGCGGTTGTGAAGCTGAAGCTGCCGCAAAAGCAAGTGCAGATTTCGGACTATTTCGGCGCGCCTAACCCTTGACACGGTCATTGGCGCTACAAATAAAGTTTGTTTTTCACAGCCGACTTTCTACATCATCTATTCTTTAGAGCAAGTAGCGAATTCGAGTTCGGAGCTGCAAAGGTATGTTCCGCGTTTTTTTTTTTTTTTTTATAACTGCAGTCTAGATATAGCGATCATCGGTTATAACGATCATATTTTTCGTCTTTCTCGATATCGTTATAAGTGGACTGCACTGTACTCCTTTTTTTGTACAAACCATCACTGATTGGAATTCACAGCCCTCTGACTGCTTTCAAGTGCTGCCATCAAATACTTTCGATTCCTTTGTTAGGAACATGATGTAACCTTCTACAGCTAGGACAGTGAAAAATAATCTGCAGTATTTCTTAAACAAATAGTTTAATAATAAATATACATGCCTATGTAAACAAATGCACCACTCTAGTGTTGTATAAACACTCTACACGCACTATCGCCCTTTTAGAGATTGGTGGTAACTATAGCCAAAACTGAACATGAGAGCAGTTTTTATCATCCCACTGCGTACATTCAGTGAATGTCTAATACAGTGGAAAATGCATGAGCTAGACTGTTACACTATGGCTAACCTTTCGCTGAACAGAATCAGCTGTGGCGAAAAAGTGATGTGGGCAGCTGGCATGTGTTCAACTTCGTGCTTTACAACTTCCGAAGCATGTTTGGATTCAAATTGAGCATGACTAAACATGAATACAAATGTAGGCGTTGCGGCAATCATGTTATGGTACAATGTATTTAATCAGCGGCCCATCGCATGGCAACTGGTTTTGTCGACGCAGCTGCACAAAAGCCCATCATCACATCTTAGTAACGGGAAATCGATGCCATCTACGACTCCGGCATGACTGACAGTGGCGAATGGCATTGACGTCTCGCAAAGGATGTGTCCAGTGACACAAAATGAAAATTAAGAGAACGGCTAAAAAATGCACAAAAACATCTCAGGTCACTTTATGCAGCGTGCCTCTCTGCGCCCCAAGTTGCCCCGACACCATAAAATTTTGTTTCTCGCAGTGCCTGCTAACTGGCATCACAGTGCAGTGCAAAAGGTGCATTGTGAACAATAACTGACTGCAATGTATTTTGCTATTTTATAAAAACCCACCCCCTATGTAATGCCCCTGAGGGGACTTTTAAGGTAGTAAACTGAACTGAAACTGAAAAACTGAGGAATGTGGTTCTGGCAGTTAGACAAGCATGCGGCAACCTTGCCCAGTCCTTGGAAGTAGTTGGCCGGGGGAGTTCCGTCTACTCCCAAGGGCAGCGCAAGGTCGCTGCCAAGTGCTTTCAAGAGCGATTGAATTCACTCGTAAGCACACCAGTTTGCTTGTTCTGAACATGACGGTTATGTAAAGCAACGAAAGGGGCTTGTCGGTGCACGTTCACAATTACGTTGCTGAACTTTACAATTTGCAGGAAAGATGACAAAGAAGGGAGGAATTGTGCTTTTGTCTGCATGCGTCATTCTTCTCTTCTTCGTCATCTTTTTGCCAGTCTAAAACGTAATCACAACTGAAGGTTGTCGCAAATTTCGCCCATACTCATTGAAATAAAGAAACAGCTTTTTCTTTTATTCCTTGGTTTCATTGTCTGTTGGCTTCGTTTAAGTGGTTGTTACACATTCGCCAAGTTACACAAGCAGGATTTGATGCAAGATATTATAGGAGTTGCTTAGCTCTGCATTTTGCTGAAAATTTTATGGCAGCCCTCTTGAATTTTGGTGTGGACCCATTAATTTACGTCACACAGAAGAGTGTTGACATACCACCCCCACAACTGGTGCGAGCAATCAAGGGTGTCCTCCCACTCACTTGTTGTGCGGGTTGAGCACCATGGCAAGCAGGTCAAGCAGGGGGAACCAGTCCTGCTGCAGCTTGGCCACGCACAGCTCCACCAGACGTTCACAGTTTTTCATGATGCAGCGCTGCAGCATGCAGAAAATGCGCAATGAGTAATGAGCACCTGGAAATGCACGTATAACCAGAACCACCCCCAATTACGACGACCCAGAATGAGAAGAAAAAAATAACTGCATGCCACAATGCTCAAATATTTGCAAAAACAGTGTCCATTCGCAGATGCATGACTCGTCAATGTTGTGTCTTCGGCCTGCGGCGCTGTTCCTTCCCCCCACCCTTGCTCTTCGGCGATGCCGGTAATCTCCAGCTCCTGCTATGTTGTAAAGCTGTATTCAAACAACAGAGCAAATGAGCTTGCGCATCATGTGAGCATGCGTCACCCGTTGATGTGCCGTTCCCTCAGTCCGTGCAAAGCACTTTGCAAAACAGCAGAGAGCCAAAGCACTGTTGGGATTTCCAGCTCAGTCGCATTTGCTTTGTCGCTGTCACCCGTGTGAGGCTGTTCCGTTCGCTCTTTCATCCTCTGTCATGCCAATGCTAGCTGTGACTTGATTCGTGTCACATGTCATATTACTGATTTGTCTGCAATCAAGCCCGCCACATGAATCCGGCAGGATGACTGTGCGGAGTTTTAGCTTCCCACGTGCAACATTGCTCACTACCAAGTGCAATGTGGCGACCCTTAAAGGACCGCTCACCAGGCCACAAAGAAAATTTTGGCTATATGCTGGAATTTCTTACGTGCCCTCTTGGGAGCGTTCTACTGCAAGAATTTTTCAAATTCTTTCTTTAATAGCCGAGACAGAAATATTTCAGTAGCACGAATCCATGATTCCAGGATGCCAGCATCACCGCCAACAAGGACACTCTCCACCTGCCCCGTCCAGCACCGCAAGCGAAATCCCTTTCCTGCGTTCTCCCACACCGAAGCTGGAGGATTGCTTGACACATACGTCACGGGTCCCACCTTCTTTTTTTTATCATGCCCTTTTTTGCTGCATGGGGCACTTTGCTGATGCTCACGTGCACGAGAATACCTGACTAGCGGTGTAAGTCAGTGCTACACGAATACCGAGGCAGACACAAGCGGATTGCAGAGCATGGTCGTGCGCTGGAACACTGTAGGAAGTGACATAGTTTCACTCTACGCACATGCGAAAGCACGACGTGAGAACAAGCACACGAAACGGAAGTACATCTCCCTTGCTGCGGTGCGAAGTAAAACAAAAAACACTTTGCATTCGGTTTCTGTGTTTTATTATTTCTCTAAACTATAGTTAGTCTATTGAAGCACCAGATTAAACAACTAAGAGATGTTGCCTTGACTAATTCTCGAAGTGTCACGGGTCACTATGAGCGAAGTTACAACATACACATTCACGTAGGCGCACTAGCTGATGTACGTCAACCCCCGTCCTGGAGCAAAGGGGCAAACGGCGTTTGGTTTGAAACTTCTCCTCTTTACATAGCACGGTGCGATGTAATCCTTGGCAGACACGATTGTTAGCATGCATTATATGCACTGCACTTGTCAGCTCAATATGGCCAGACCTGGTGAGAGGCCCCCTAAAGAGGAGGGGAATGGACGACCGTGATGGAGGGATAAATGGAGCTTCAACGCGCAGGGGTGGGGAGAAGGTGGGGCTCCCTAAGACAATGAAACTTTAAATTGCAGAGAACCTTGTCTTGACCTGCACCTCAACTTTACCTTTGAATTTGTTTTGAATTTTCGGTGCAGGTTATATGGCCTGGGTTTTGTTTCTTTTCTTTTTTTCCAGAGCAGTGAGAAACAACTCTGGCAGTTTCACAGGACTGTGCAGTGGAGGATGAGCAGCATACCAAGCCTAACAAGCTGCCGAGCAGATATGTGAAGATGCTTATCACAATATGGCTAGAGGCGACAGGTCTGTGGCCATGAACCGCTACATTCTTTGCTAAGGCCACCACCACCTAGCTCCATGTCTTTCCCTTGCTTTACCCACACAGGCATCACCAACCAAAGCCTTTCCATAAGGGCACAGCTTGGCGTCAGCCACATTGCGAGTTGAGGCAGCGCAGTTAACCTTTGAGGTTCGCCATCATACATGTACGACAGCAGAGACAAATCCCAAGTGGTCAAGCATTTGAAAAAACACATCTCTTCAGACTGAATTGCAAACTGGCCTAGCTAGCATTGCTCTGGAGGTGCTGCAACCTTAAAAAAGAAATTACTGCTCTGCTGCCATCTCTCACCTTCCACCAAAACTGGCTTTTAACTTCGCTCAATAGTGGCTGTCATTGCGATGGATTGGGAGTACCTATCTACCTAGTGCGCCCCTGAATCTTAGAGGTAAATTCAGCATTTACCCATAGCAACTAAAAAAATTCTTTGTCCTCCACCAAGAGAGTTAACATCTGCCTTGACATGTGACATCTTGTTTGCTGTGGAAAGGAGCTAGCAGCCGAGATAATTCAGACACCTTAGACATAAGTGCAAAGTGCAATTTGTTATGAATTGCCAGATTTACCAGATTCTAATCGACCCCAAAATCTAATGTGCACATAGAAAATAAATGCGCACCTCAATGTAACATGTAACCGATTTATAAAAAAGAAAAATACAGCATGCCCCCGTGTTCATGACCAAGAAGAACGAGACATGCAGAAATTAGTTTCAAAGAAGGGGAATTCTACAACGTAACCACCGCATCGTCATCGCCATTTGCGCTTCATTGGTCCCAGATACCAAGGGCACCAGGGCGACATTCTCCAGTTATCACGTTTAGTGATTGTATTATTGCTTTCTTGAGATTTTCTGTAACCCGGCATTGGTCTCGTTGAAGTATGCAGCCGGCAGCATTCCTGGCACTGTGCACAGATAGCGAGCTTGTCCGAGTGCCAGAGTGCCGTACACACACCAGAACAGCCAGTGCCAAGCCGCACTAAACCTTACTACAAACTTACGGTGTCTCTGAAAGTAGGGACTGAGAATACAGCTCCAGATCAGAGCTAAGCACAAAAGGAGCCCACAGAAACCTCCACGAAAACATGCTCTGTCGACATGACGCTACACCTGGCAGCTCTGACAGTGGGCTGTTGCCAATGTCACAAACCCGGGTTTCCAACGTTTCGACAAGTGGACTTGTTTTTTTTTTCAAGGTGACATATGCTTTCCTCGGCACAGTAGGTAGGGTCCTTCTAAAATGGAGCAGGCATAAGGCGAGTAGGCGAGGCAACGACCGAGGGTGTGTTAGCGGCAAGGGTGTAGAATTGAAAAGAGAAGTGTGTTATTCGACGTCGATGGAGCAATGTGAGGAAGCGCCGTGTGTCAGCCGGCCACATGATTTTCATGGAAGGGGCCTGGGCAAGACTGGGGAAGGAGGGCATTATCTCCTTTGCTGGAGGTCGGTGAGCTATCGTCGTAGTGGGAAGAAATCATATTGTAATAACACCAGAAGACAAAGGTAGCAGTATCGCAATCTGGCTATATAGAAGTACAAAAATTAGGCTTCCAAACAACTGAGCATCCACACCCATTACAGAAAACTCTACTTCAGACTACAGCAATACTGTGCAAAGCACAACAGCAGAGCTCCTGTCCAGGGAACTAATCACGCAATCTGAATATCGCTTCATGATGCCCAAGAACAAAGAAGCAGGCTGCTTTTATCTTCTTCCTAAAATACATAAAGATCCTGTTGAAGAAGTATTTACAGCAGACATCCCAGGTCGGCCTATTGTGTCTAATAACAACACACCTACCGAGTCACAATCTAAATTCTTAAATCACCACCTGTCAAACATTCCCACTGCCCTCCCATCTTTTGTTCAAGACATGCCACAATTCTTTTGAATTAAGGACAGCATCAACACCAGCCAAATCTTTTCTGACCACGCTATTCTAGTCACTTTGGATGTTACTGCCCTTTACACTAACATACCCATGAGTGAAGGAATTGAAACCATATCGAAATACCTTGCAATCCATCCCCAAGCGCATGCTCCTGAAATTTACCTGTCGCTTCTTAGGTTAGATCACGCTCAACTATTTTGAATTCGATTCTATTCACTACCTGCAAACTTTTGGCACTAGCATGGGAACACCATTTGCTCCCACATATGCCAACATTTTCATGGGACAGCTTGAAGCAAACCTGATAAAATCATGATCTTTAAAACCGCACACCTATCTGTTACATTGACAACATATGTATAATATGGGAACACGGCACAAGTGCATTAACAGACCTAACTAGCCCCTTCAACCGCTTTCACCCGAGTATTAAATTAACATGCTCACCGCCATCCTAGTCAAATCAACTTCCTCGACACAACGGTCTACATAGAAAATGGAAAACTGAGAATGACGCTTTACTGGAAGTCTACAGATCGCCAACAATATTTAGACTACAACAGTTATCGTCCGCAACACAGCAAGCAAGAAATTTTTGTCAGACAAGCGAAATAGATAAGAAGAATCTGCAGCAAAGACCACGATTATATCCACAACCTAAATGTCCTTAAAGCAACGCTAGCAGAAAGAAACTATCCACAAGTTCCTCTCGACAGGGCTTATGTTGTCATGTAAAGATAGGAGAGGCAGTCGGAATAAGCCAAGAAACAATCTACACCAGAATCTGAGAGACCACCAGCCTTTATTACGACATATTCTAATGCCCTCCCAAACATAAACAACATCCTATGAGAATACCACCCAATATTATTAAGTAACTGAGCGTCTGAAAGAAGCATTCCCGGCGGTATCGAGGGTGACCTATTGCCGCAACAGATAAAGAAATGTTAGTGCATGCAAAAGTCAGCCAATATCATTCCCCCATAATAAAAGCATGTTGTCACCCCAGGTGCAGAACTTGCAGACACCTTCAAAGTGACATTAAAATTAAAAGTACTAGAAGTAGTTATACACACGAAGTAAAAACTATCTTTACTTGCACTAGTTCCAATGTGATTTACATGCTTGAGTGTTCCTTCTGTAAGAAACAATATGTCGGTGAAACGGGACAATTAATTAATGTCACGTTAAACGGACATCGCATGGATACAGCTAAAAAGCTTCCCAAAACCGTCAAGCATTTCAATCAAGCAGGTCATAACTTTGATGAACTGAAACTCTACATCCTAGTCAAATTTCGGTTCTGCGCGAGACAGAAAACACAAGAGAATCATACCTCATCCATAAGTTCAAGACATTGCAACCAACAGGCATACACGTTTCAAAGGGAGCATGCTAAATTTTAAGCTGTAGGCAACAGCACTTTGTTATTTTTCATTGGGTTGCTAATTGTGTTTTCTTTTCTTTCCTCCCTTGCATTTTTTTATTTACATATTTGTTCTGTTACCATAAAAAAAAAATTTCACGCGAGCACCATTTTCTCACGCTGCTTTTATTCTCGCTTTCAGAGAGAGACCTCCAGCAGACCTCCTCGCTCACTGACCTCCAGCAGAGCAGATACCCCTCTTCTGTCCTCCAGGCCCCTTCCACGAACACACGGCAGGCTGACACTCAGCCATGTCACCGGCCGTGTGTCAGTAGGTGACATGTCAACCGGCTGACATAACGCTACTTCACATTCCTCCGCCGATGTTGAATAACATACCTTTCTTTTCAATTCTTCAACATTGCCGTTAAACACTCCCTCAGTCGTTGCCTCACCCACCCGCCTTACCCCCCTCTCCCCTTTAGGACCATACCTATAGTGGAACCTAGTTCGAACGTTTCGGGGAAAAAATGCGAGAAAAGACATACTAACCGGGAAAACGTACAATCCAAAGTAAAAAACAAAAAAAATTGACGGGCTCAACTAATGTTGACATCTACGTAATGCGAAGCATCGCGCGGATCGTTGCGACATGAGACGCCGACTCGTGGCAAACTGGTGGTGCTTCGGCGGCCGGAAAGATTTGTTGTTTTTCTACTGCATGGTGTTTTAGGAGGGCGATGGGAAACCGAAATGAAATCAAGCTGATGGCCGACGCTGGATGCCGCGGAAGCGAAACGTGATGCCCACATCACGCCGCCTGCAGCTGAGAACGGTGGTGCGTTTGGATTATCGCCTACTAAAAGCGCGCAGTACGCTACTAATGGCACTATGCACCATGTGCTGTAAAACAAATAGATGAAGATGCTTATATTGCAATAGCATTGGCTGTGATAGCTGTGAATACTGTGCGCGACAGCATCAGAGAAGACTTGGTAGTACCTAAATAAGAAACTGAGTGCATGCAGGCATTTTCACGTGAGACGGGTAGGCAAGTATTGCGGTGAAGCTGCCGTGGCGGGCAGCTTCACCGCAACACTCACTTCACCCAAGAGAGAGAAACAAGTCCACGTGTCAATACTGTTCTGGGTGGCGCGCACCAGACGCATTTTCTTGTTCACATGGGATCTAGCAGCCGGAAAACGGTATCATACGATTGCAGTTTGGCGATGGACTGAACAATGGTGCCGAAAAATTGTGTGTTACGGGAACATATGAACTGGTAAAAAAATGAGCATAACTCTATTGGGTCGCCTTTTTTTTTTTTCTGTTCTCGATTGCGAATATTGGCGCCGGAAAAATGTACGTAACAGGAACGTATCAACAAAGTTTATACTGTGCCGAGGAAAGCATATGTCGTTTTAAAAAAGACAAGTCAATTTGTCGAAACGTTGGCTCTCACTTTTCAAGGTTCTCGCCTTGCTCATCGTCTTGAATTTCGATCTCCCGCCTTCCCCGTGTTTTCCGTGTTTTCCCACTTTGTCGTGTGTGAGACAGCTTCACTGGTCATTCATCTTCACAGAGTAGAGCGGCTCATGATTTTTTATTCATTTGTTCCCCAGGCCGGTCGAGATTGGAACACTTTACCCACCTCCATCGTTTCAATCAACCAGCTTGATGCACTTGAAATAGCACTTGATGATCATAAGGTGTATGCAATATATTACTTGCATTTTGCCCTGTACTTAGAGCTTAAGGGGGAACACGGGGGTCTTAAAAACCAATAATCACAAGGAAAAAAAAAAATTTGATTTTTCGGAACTGCTTGTTTCGGCATCTGTAATGCCTAATCTACACCGTATCAAAACGATTTGCCCCGAAACGCGGCCTAAGTGTCCAAAAACATAATTATTTGGTCAGTGTGGACAGAGAGAAGCGACCTCCAAAATCGTGGAGAAACACTGGTGTTCACGGAGCTATTGCTCGTATTTCTCGCCGCTGAGCGCCACTATCTTGGTATCGTTTGGAAGCTCAAAGTTACGCCTTTCAGTTCTTCGCATCCTCACCGTCGATGGCTGCATAGAAAAAGCACAAATGTAAAACAATCAGGGGCCGGTCTGACGAAGCTCACGATGCACGCAGCCCTCCTATTATTTCAGTGTGTCAACGCACTGAGAGGCGCCTTCTGGTTGGCTGTTGCTATGGCAACACTTTATTTATTATTTATATTAATATTATTTATTTATATTATATTATTTATATTAATATTTAACAAACACTTTATTTTAAAGATAAATTACTACAAAGGCCCGTAAGAAATGACCTAGTTGGAACTATTGTATTCTGTCATATCTTTTCTTACAAGTGAGATATTTGTAATCTAAATACATATTTGAAATCAGCATTCTACAATATATCTGCACAGAGAACTTAGGCAACATGTGCTGAAAAATTAAAAAAAAACACCTTTTTATTGCCCTCATCCCCCCTTGACTTTTATGTATATTTTGAGAAAAAAAAAATTTGTTTTACTTTTGTGATCTTGCCGTTTCTTTTAAGAGGTTGTATCATATGCACATTTTGCCCAACTCCTATCTGTAACGTCCTATGGGCCTTGAAGATATTTCAATGAATGAATGAGTGAATGATTATGCAATGCAGAAGAGCATCCAACCAAAATAAAGTATCCACATGGCCACAGTGGAAATCGTATGTGAACAACAGGAACACCAGAACGATTCGTGCCTGTTCGTGCCTTTATTCTAGCAATTACTGTCTGCGGCTGCGCTGCGAAGGAAATTGCGACACTTTTGCCACTGAAAGCACTAATCAGTCACGAGATTATAAAAATTGCAGCTTTTGCACTACTTTTGTGCAATATAGAAACAGTATTTGCAGAGTCATTCAGTAAATAAAAGCATACTAATGTAAGCATTTGTTTAGTATTTTCTTGATACCCTCGGTAATTCTACATTCGGTTCATTCGGACAATTTTTTTTTCAGTACCGTGAGATCTGAATCACCAAGGTTTCACTGTACTAGGACAAGTTTCAGGGAGTACCAGAAGGTGGCACCATAATACTTGATGCAAATGTTGAGCGACGGTAACAGCACACAAACAAGATGCAACATGGCCCTCTCCTTCTTGGCTGTACACAGTGCTCAAGGCCAATGTCATGAGTAAAAAGGGGGGACAAGGCCACACATGACGTGCACACGCTGAGCAGCAGCCACCAGGCTCAGAGAGAGAAATGTGTGGTGTTGCCATGCCGAAGCCCAACTCACATGTATCTCGAACTTCCATCCGCTGACTGCTTCATCGGTGAGGATCTTGGTGAAGGAGATGGTGAGGCCCTCACGGAAGAACCGCTGGCACGGCTCACTCAGCACATCCCGCCCTGCATGTTATTCATTCGCACATGTTGCCTTGGCATTAATCATTAACACATCGTTGTCCGGCTTCTGCCTGTACCACATAGCCAGGAAGCCCAGCTGATACCCTGCAGCTGCAGCACATATTTACTAGGCACCTTCAAATTGTAATTTTCCAAACAGAATCAGATACAAATTTTGTTGTCGGAAAACACCTTTCACATAGTTTTGAATTAGTGATCAACCTATACAGCCAAACCTGTTTATACCGAACTCAACAGTTCCACAAAAAGTGATCGCTGTAAGTAGTTTGTTATATGCGAACTCGCCCTTCAAGACACCCAAAAATTCAGAACACTGCAGCTAGCATCGGCAGTCACGATTCGACACCACTTTGGTCTGAAAAGAGGATTTTCAGTACCTTCATTTTTGCTCCTGGCACTTTTCTGCATCTAACTGCAAGTTTATATTCAAAACATTATCTAAAGAATGAAATGCGACGGCGTAGAGCACTCTCAAAACTATGCCCAGCCAGTTCCGGTCACCTGCCATTTTGAAACTACTACGAGCCGCCATTTTTTCTCCGAGCGCCTGCCATATATTTTGATATCAGCAGGACACGAGTGGATTTTTTCATACTGTAGTGACACATTCTAGTTGGCTGGAGCAGGTGTTAAGTGTTGGTTCTAACAGTAGGCCACCTTTCAACATTTTCGTTCCATCTGGATGCAGTTTCAGTAGGCAGGGTAAGAAAATTTTTAATGCTGTGAAATGTAGTCAAAAACTGATAGACTGTTATATCTGGCATTGTTATAAGTGGGTCCAACTGTACAAGGCAACATTCACATCAGACTACAGAGTATGATAAAGCGGTTCATGTATTATTCAATTAATTTACTTCATTCCTGAGATACTGTCTAAGAGGAGCTCAAGGCTAAATTGCCTAACAGGGCCTCGACGCCCTTTACAGATAAAGATGAAACCATTTATAACTAACTCAATAGTTCCGTGAAAAGCAGTTGTTACATCAATAGTTCGTTATATATGGACTCACCCTTAAAAACGCTAAAAAATTATCCGCACTGAAGCTGGTGTCAGCAGTTAAGTCGGCAGCCCTTTGGTCCGACAATCAGATTTTCAGTGTCATTTTTGTTCTCTGTGCGCTCCCGCACCTAGCTGCAAACTCCCATTAGAAACAATCACCTAAAAAATGAAATGCAGCACGGTGTAGCTTTTTCAAAATGGCGCCCGGTTCCGATCACCTGTCATTTTGAAACTGCAAGCACAGCCACCATTTTTTTATTCAGAAGCTTGTGATATATTTTACTACCGGCGGGACATGAATTTATTCTGCACACACGAGCGAAGCATCCTAGTTGGCCGGAAGCGTAAACTTTGGAAACTACTGCGGCATGCCACCATTTTGCGAAGGTCTCTAACATCTTGGCTTTGGCATTACAACTTCGCATCAGCCACGCAAGAGCCGTAAAATTACGTTATCTATGTCGTTTTGGGCTAAAAAAAATTCAATGTTCAAAAGGTAAAACATCACCGTGAACCATTATCAGCAATCAGCAATGTGTAAACAAAGCACCGTGAAACAGTGACCTCCTGATAACAACGCAGTAGCCGCCGACCCTTTGTAACCATTGACAGGTGGCAGCACATGGCGCAGCATTTTTGCCCGCTCGGGCCACGTCAACAGGAACGCTTGAGCAGCCGTTGTTCCCATCGTGGAAAGACATAGATGGTCATTCCAAATCGTTGAAACAGACGTAATATGCACAGGGTGCCACACGGACAATTGCGCAAGAACGAGAGTGACGCCGTCAGGAATCCAATATCCCACCAACGCATGCCTTGTACCATGCTGTTTATGCTGTGCGTGGCATGCTTCCCGCCTGGAAGCATGCCTTGAAAATGGATCACCTCACGTGACCTTCTTCGTGGCTTCCGAAACCCACACGAGGCAGTCACTCGCTCATCTCTAAGCCATATCATCGCTGCAGCTGGACTGCAGTGGGGCGCGCGCGCTGCAGTGCGGCAAATTTGGTCGCACTTCCATGCCTGGGCACTTAGCATGTGCCCTCTTTTCACCGTGGCTAGGCTCGAAGCATTCGTTGTAGCAGTACAGCAATTTAGAAAACACTTGTTATATCTGGAAGCAGTTTCCATAGGGAAGGTCGAAAAGTTGTAAATGCTCAGAATTATAGTTGTTTAACCGACAGATCGTTATAAGTGGGTTTAACTGTATACACAAAACATAGTTGCATACTACATTGTACATATGCATGAACTCGTGCAAACCACACTCAATACTATGAACAGTAACACAAAAGCTAGGAGCATAACAAACATGGCGTATAAACAGACACAGCCGAACATACGTTATTGTATCAATAAACAAGTAAAAAACATAAGATGACAAATTATGCACTTGCACTGTCAATGTATTTATAAAATCACAATGTGGTATTAAGAAATGAACAGAAGGTGTGCAGTTTACGCACATGGAAGGATTGTAAGAGAAGCATGAGCTATAAAAAAATATTACATGCGACATAAGTGATTTAGTGTGGCACGTTTCACTAGCGCTAGTCTTGCATAAACAACATGTTATAACAGTCATATCATAAGAAGCCAACAAGCACGGACACCGACGACAACATAGGAAAAATTACTTTTGCTTAATAAATGAAATAAAGAAACAATAAATTAATGGAAATGAAAGTGAATGAAGAAACAACTTGCCACAGGTGGGGAACGATCCCACAACCTTCGCATTTCGTGTTCATTTCCATTAATTGGTTAAAACTCCGAGGGTTCTACTAGGAAACATATATACTAAAGAAAGCGGATGGGGAAAGGTGCCACGGTAGCTCGATTGGTAGAGCACCGCACGTAGCTTCCTTTTTGTCCGTAGTTTTCCCAGCGTCTGTTTTGTGCGCGTCACTCTTATACAGTGCTTCGGTGGTGTGTTGCGGCGGAATCTATGGAAAATAGCAAGAGCGTGAGCCAAGAGCCAACAGCGACATTTTTGTCGATAGCTCCAATGGTGACAAATTATGAACTGATGCATTAATGGGCGGAATGGTAAATTTTGGGACTTTTACTATAACAATCTTTCAGAACAACGAACAATTTACCGTGATTCCCTGAAGTTTACTATATCGAGACTGAATAAATGAATTAATTATTTATTTATTTATTTCCTTAATTAATTAATTAATGTTTATTTCATCTTGAATACAATTTCAAGAAAGGTGCAGGAGCAAAAGACACGCAGCGCCTGACAAGAGCCCCTATACCCGGAAAATATGCATATACTATTATACATTATTTAGTGGTAGTTCATTGGCAGTGAACGAACACTATAATGTTACATATTTTCACACATTGTACATGAGCTTACACAGAAACTTAGAACAACAGAAATTGACAAATTATTGGGTTACAGTTGGTTTACTAATATGGACAGTGAAATAATAAATGTTGCCCTTTTCCCCCTCTTCCCCTTTCCTCTCCCTGCCAACAAGCAGTAAAGTACAGGCTGTACATGTGAATTACCATAGTACACTAGAAATGCAGCATATACCCATGAACATGCATGTATGCACATAAAAGAGGGCAAAAAAACTAAAAAGAAGAGCTTTATAATATATTTATGTTGCAATAATCACTCTCTCAAACACTGTGTTAGTAACAATTCCTTCACGTAATTTTCTAAAGCGTTTCTAGTCATATTGAAATCAATGCTATCTTCTAGCTTATTTAGGATTGTTAATACCTGGTACCTGATTGTTTGTTTACCATAATTGGTCCTTGTGTTTAGTGTCCGTTTTTTTTTTAGTCTCATATCTTAAGGAACTTCATTAATGTTCTCGTGTATATACAATACATTGTTATATATGTACTGTAGCAGTTTAAAATCATAAACGTCGTTAGCTTTAAGCATTTGGTATTTAAAAAATAATGGTAATGTGCTTAGTTCATAACCTGGTCCCTGATAGTTTTCATAAATGCACAATTTCTTTTGTAGAATAATGAGTCTGTTGTAGTCAGTTTTTGTTGTGGTGCCCCATACCAATATGACATACGATAATCTGGAGTAGAAGAGTGAAGCGTATGTGTTTTCTTTCAGCCAGGTAGGTATAAAGTGTGCAATTTTATACAAGCATCCAACAGATTGGGAGAGTTCGGTAGCTAAATTATTAATGTGTACATTCCATGAAAGGTGCTCTTGGAAACAAACACCAAGAAACTTTTGCTCCTTAACCCTGGTTATCTGTTACCCTTCAAAAGTTAAATCTAGTTCCCTACTTAGTGGTTTGCTAAGTGCATGAAATATTATGTACTTTGTTTTTGCTATGCTAAGCTGAAGCCTATTTTCTCAGAGCCAGGCCGAAAGGGACGCAAGGTAGGTGTTGGCCCTTCTTTCTAAGTCTGTTATATCTGTGGACTTAAAAAAGATGTTAGTATCATCGGCATACATAATAATTTTCACTGTAATAACCTTATATCTACTGTCAAACCTCAATATAATGAAGTCGTATTTGCAGCAAAAAACTTCCATTAAATTCCCAACATTGTCAGTCGAGGTTTTGAAGTTTCAACAGCGAAAATAATTTCACAGCTTCCCAGAACATTCCTGGTGGATAGTATCATGTCACTATAAACACTTATAAACAAATTATTTCAGGAAGGCGGGTCCATAATTGCACAATTATGAGTGCCAGTGCATGCGGTGCAGATTGTGGCGACAGCAAATATCAGTGTGGCTAACAGGATCCAAGATTTTCATGTGCTGTGTTGTGCTAGCACTACAAATCTTGGACATCAGGGTTGACCATGCTTAGTGGTCACAGCAACCATGAGATGGCACCCACAAATTAAAAACAAAAGTCTAATAATATATTTGCCCTCCCTGAGAAAAAGAAATAGAAGTTGCAGTTTACTGAAACACGAAGCATTGATAACAGTAGCAAAGAGAAAATTACACGAAGTAAGGTTCATAGTGTTACCAGCCTTATATATTACAGTAAAGATTTGCTTACTAATTAAATTATCCAGCATGGCACTCCCAGGCAAACGTGAAAAGATCACCGTCACGTCACAACCCGCACGGACACGGACAGCCATGCACAGTCTAGGTCTAGGGTAGAGAAAGCGACGCGCAAGCTAAAAGGGTGCCCTCCTCCTTACAGTGAAGGAACTGCTGCTGCGGGCGAAATGTGGAAGCAGACAATACATGTTTCAGGCTCTAAAAATCACTTCCAGCACTTTTAACAGCAAATGTGGGCTTGGCTTGGCTTTTGAGACTGGTTACTCTTGGCTGCCGCATGACCCACAGCCTCCTCAGATGGCACAGCGGTGTTTCCAGCATACCACACTCCCGCACGCATGCTTCAAGGAATGCAATTATGCTGTTTGCCTGATAGCGTCTTTGCTGCTCAAACTTTTCATACGGAAAGATGCATGCAAATAATTATGTATGCCTAAGCCGACATTTTTATAGTTTTTTTTGCCAGATTTACTAGCCATAGAGGCTCCAAGTACATGCTTGAAATGGCCGAAAACTTGGATTAAATTGATACCATGTCCTGAAATTAGCTAAATTGAGGAAAAAGAACTAGTTTTCAATGGAACTAAGACTGAGAAACCAGAACAGTTTGCTACATTGCAGATTTCGTTAAATCAAGGTTCGTTATATCGAGGTTATACAGCAGTAAAAAAATGATTTCACTGCCAATGCCTTTAAAATTTTGGCACACTTTCATGGCAGCAAGACTGCTTGTACTACTCGCACCCCGCTTGCCCTCCTATACATTCATGTGAGGTGTTCAGATAATCCTGTGCATGCCGTGACACCACAATATTTCAAATGTTTTCTTCAGATTTTCAAACACCAAAGGTTGATTGTACAGCTTTCAGCATTTTTTCCCATCAATAAGAAAACACTTGAAGAGCTTTTGAAAGGGCTCTAGTGGACGGTTACCTGCCCCACCGTCTCCATGTTATCCAGCACTCCTTTGCTGAAATTTGACATGCCAACCTACAGCTATCTTTTATTATGCAAGCAATATGCCTACATGCACACTTCTGGTCGTAAGGAACACACGAGTGCCCAAAATTCAGTACCACTTTCAATGCCGTGACTTCACTCACAAAACAGTTTGTCCATTACTAACAGTTAAGTGCAGCAGCTTTGATTCACCAGTCACACAGTATATCGTAAAATCTGGTTAATCTGACCCACGTTAACTGAGCCTAATCCTCTGGCCCCGTTAAGACTGTGTGCATTATTTAGTGGCATCAGGCTCTCTATAATTTGGACGTATGTGGCCTCAAACTGGTTCACTCAGACAACTCTCACAGCACAGCCAGCATGGAGCTCCGTAAATGTGCAACACAAATGAGCAAAAGCAACACTACCCTCCCACTGAACTGAAGCTTTGTGCTTATTTGTGCCTTTATAACTAGTAGTGTGTGAATATTCAAAACTTCGACTATTCAATTCAAATTCGAAAGTATTCGGTATGATTCAAAAGGACACTTTTACTATTTTAAATATTCGAACCCCCAAAACTGTTGTTGTCAGATGTTTAAGTCAGCTTCATCGCAGTAACTGTGTTACATGGCAAAGCATACAGACAGTATTGTGGTGAACCATATTTGCAGTACAGGGAAGCATATGAAAAGTAAGAAGGGGGCACTGTCACGGGGCACCTGATGGTGTTATGGCTACCTGACACTATAAACTCAAGTACCCGCACTCTACCCATATTTCATGCATCAAGAGAACACCAGCCTCCAGGTGGAAACCTCTTTGCTACTAACTAATATGGCTAAGTGTCTAAAAAACAGTTTGCAAAATACAAGTTTGATCAAGTAGAAAGCTTCGCAATGTCTTTAGACCCTCATTTTAAAAGCAGCTGAGTGCGACCAGGATGTTTCCATGGTAAACTGGATTAAAAACCTGTCTTTAAAAGAACCGAGGAAAATTTTGACACCAAGAAACTCAGATACGGCCTCAACAATGAAAGCTTCTAAAACTGGCTTCTTCCATGTCAAAAGACTGATAAGCGCATAAATAAGCAGCAATTTTCCATTTTCCAGCCCATAAAAAAACGTAATGGAAAAAAAAAAACACAGACAGCACATATCTTTTATGCTAGCTCTTCTCAAACCGAAATATTAAAAGTTTGAAACAATAACAGGAGATCAAACCCATGCAAGAGGCCATGTTTCTACCAGAAAGCTCGCCTTCGTGCATAGCATTCACTGCCAGCATTTCCTGGCAAATGTTGTGCCTACATAAGCTGCAGGTGGCGGGAAGCATGAGAAGCAGTCAGGGGTCTTTGAATGCTATGGCGTTCCCCTCTTAGGGAAGACGCTAGTCGAAACAACTTTTTTTTTTTTGTTATTACTTGTATTAGAAGTTTCAAAATTCACTCAAGTATAGAGTTTTCTATGCAGATTTCAAATATGGTACTACTTTTTGTGTAGGTGTTATAGTTTGAGAGTTATGTGATGCACAATGGCAAAATATAGTCATTTTTATGGGCACATTTTTGTGAAATAAATTTTCACAAAAAGCATCGTGCTGCAGCTTGTTTAGTTCTACGTAGATCACAAAGTGCCAATATCTAGCCAAACAGTGCGTACAATTACTGAAACTATGCAAAAAAAAAAGATAGAACATTTCAACAAATATTTTTCTCAATTCTCTTAACTATAACTGTGTACGTTGTAACTTACTGCTTGGAGATATTGCAATTTCAAGTAAATAATAGCACTGTATATATCTTCAAGGATATGTATGCCAAATTTCGTTAGTACAAGACAATTGTCAGTGTGCAAGGATAATTTCATGTGGTTGTGAAAAAAAAAGAATTGTTGAAGTGTCCCATTTTTTTTTTTTTATTGTTCCAGTAATTCTACACGCTGTTTGAATAGATATTGGCCCTTTGCGGTCTACAAAGAGCTAAATAAGCTACAGTACAAAGTGTCTTGTGAAAATTTATTACAAAATAAAGTGCCTGCTAAATCACTCTATTTAGCCTTTGTGTAGTACTTGAATCAAGAACTGTAGCAGCTACACAGAAACTAATGACATATTTGAAATCTGCTTGAAATGCTCTTAGTGGGTGGACTTTCAAATCTCTAGTACAAATATTAAAGAAAGTTTTACTAGGAGAGCCTCCCCTTAAAGGCAAAGCTTAAGCATCCTCCAAATTTTCGGTGTCTGAAGGAATTGTGGCATTTGAAGGGATTTCATCCTGACAACATAAGTGCAGTTATGATATTGTCAAGCAAAAGTGTTGTACTAAAGAATTTCGTAGACCAGAAATTATAATTTTCTTGTACGTTACTAGTGGTGCAATACACTTGCTTATTTTTTTTTCAGACCTTTGGTCGGTGAAAAATCTTGCATTTTCACAGCGCCTATAGCATTCGTATATATGAAAAATATTCGATTCAATTTGCACTTGGTTTCCATTATTCGAATTTACTTTGAAATTGATTTGATATTTGCACACAAATATCTAAAACCTTTATCTGTGCATTAATTGCAGGACATGACACCTCAATGTTTACATGCTCTTAGAACTGCATAGTCAATAGTTGCCATCCATCATGATCAAGTCGATAGTGACCGCAGTTTCCTCCGCAGCAGTTGTGGCAAACAGTAGTTTCATTTTGACCCTGTGCACACGTCGGCCATGTGCCTTCAGAAATGCGTGGTAACCCATCTATGATCACCTCAGTAGTATGGTTTTAGTGGGCCCGGTGTTTGGCTGAGCGGACATCTCACCGGATGAGGGGAGGCGCAAACGTGAACGGCCTGCACGGTGCAGCCACTTGGAAGTGCCGAGTTCAACCAGACAAACACAAAGGTAATATTTCTTCGCTGCTGGTGTAAATTTTAGGCAGCAGCATAACTGTGTTGCTGCCAAAAATTTATACCAGCAGGAAAGTAAACACCTTTTCACTGCAAAATAAGCTGTGTTTGGTGAAGCTCTCTAACCGGCTCGATCCATGACAACAGTCATGGATCGTGCTGACTATCAGAAGAAAGCAGAATGTCTTCTTAAAGGGAAGCTGAAGAGTCTGTCGAATTCAATAAGACGCTCATATACGGAGGCGGGAATCACATTAACCATTTAGGTAAAATTTTCAGGGGGATTTTTCAATTAGGAGCGACGTAATCGTCGGTTAAAATTGCACTGTAGCTCCGCCCCCGTTGAACGCCGCACACTGCTGCTGACGCTGACGATGCGACCGGAGACCGGAAACCGCGGCGTAGTGACGTCAGCACTGGTGTTCCATTCCTTCACAGTCTCCGCGACCGTGCCTGACCACACTTGTTTCTGCGTGCGTGCCATCCTAATCTGCTTTGCTCAACCCTAGATTCCTTTGTTTGTGTGTATATAGGAGTGGTAGTTGACATGCGCAGCATCAATTGAACTTGTAGGCCGATCATTCCGGCGTTCTGTGTAGCCTACGCTTGTACGAACACCAGCGGCCGCGACGAACTTCCGATGTTCCATTAGTTCCTGCAAGACAAGAAGCTTTCAGCTAAGTGGGAGGCTGCGGTGAAGCGAAACAACTTCAAGCGCTCAAGAACAACAGTGTTGTGCTCTAACCACTTCCATGACGATTACTACCGCAGTTTATCAATAATGCATGCTTTGGGTTCTCCGTGTTAGCACGCTGAACGGAAGGTGCATGTTTTTCTCCCACCCTTGACGCAGGTTTCATCACCAAGCGCCACGAATTTTCTATTCGCACATGTGTTGTGAAACAGCCTGCATGCAGCTACCATAACGCAGTGCAAGCATAAAGTTTGCATGTGTTGGAAAGCCTGCTCACGCCAGGACGCTGCGCCCCCCCTTCTCTCGCACACAGAGAAACCGACCATCTCACGTAGCTGACGGAATTCGCTGGTTACGAGTAGCGTGCGGATGGCGCGCTGGTGAAGGTTCTATACTACACGTGCTACAACAGCTGGTAAACTTTTCCCGCGTTTAAGCCATCTGTGTAGATTGCCGACAGCTTTGGGGCAGCGCACAAATGCTGAAGATCGCATCACCACTTACGTTCTACGAGGAGGCATGCAGGAACATAACACTACAGTTGTTTGCCCGGAAACGTACTCACTGGAATGCTGAATGCAGCTTAGCAAAAACAGACTCGCCAAAGCACATTTCCAACACAAGGAGATGCTAACACTTCGCCTTCGTTCGCATGGAAAGCGGTGCCTGCACCAGCATATTTTGCTTCTTGGAGAGGCCGGCTCTTCGCAATCGGCTCATACATGTAGGGAGTAAAGTATAAATCCCTTACAAGTGATCTTGCATGCGACAGCAACAGCGCGACAAGCGAGGCGATGGCTGTCGCATTCCCATCGTCGCCTGCAAACCAAACCCCACGCCAGCGACGGTTTTGACCGACGACTTCCTGGTATGAGGGCAGCAATATACGCGCCGAAACTAGCGTGACGCATGCTTTATCAATTTAAGCTGACGTATTTTACTGAAAAAGCAGCATAAGGTATTTCTGAAGGTCTTGCACAAGGTTCTTATTCTTGCATACATAAAATTCAATAGTTTGCTCATTCCGTGCGACAAACAGTAGTATTTGAGTTATGTACAACCAGTTCCCGCTTCACACTTTTGGCTAGTCGGTCATAGCACTTCCGGGCGACAAGCGACAAGTTCTAGATTTCTAGAAACGAGCGATCGAGCGACAACACCGAGCGAACTGTTCAAGTGGCAGCCCGTTTTGTCGCTCGAAGCCGTCGCCCATCACCGTCGCGCGCAATATCGCTCTCGTGGAGTTTGGACTTAACGCCAAACTCCTCAGAAAAACGCAAGCTCTTGAAATTTTCCATGACCGTCTCAGCAAAACAGCACCAAACTACCTTGCACCGTGCTTCGTGTGTAGCGGCAGCAGTCGGTCCGGACGAACACCATTGTTGATGTCACGAGGCGCCCGACCAATCACGGGCGGAAACGAGGCGCGCGAGCTGGGCGTGGCTGCTGCTGCACTTTTCGTCTAAATAAAATATGTTTGCACTTTTTTCGCTCAATTTCGATGCGATATTCGAATTCAGAGAGTTGAAAACCATGACATACTGCTCTTCACTCATTTTTTCTGGAAAAGCTTTCAGCTTCCCCTTAAGGGCTCAAACCACTACAGGCACATTTGAAAATGCCCTGAAGGCCTGCCGGTACACGTATTAGGCATATCGGTGCTCGTACTGTGACAGGAAATACCTGGCGCACGCGTGTATAATTAAGGAATACATACTGTGTCCCACAGCAATAGCCCCTTCCCACGCTTGTTATGCTTCACTGCAATACTTTTGCGTATGCTTCACCAAGTAACATTTGTGCACGGAGGCGAAGCTGACATTCGGGAACCGGCATTATGTAACACACCTTGCTTTCCAAGCTTCTAAGCCAATCGCGAGGACCACAAAGGCGGAGTCCGTGCCATTGCTGACAGCAGCGAATTCTTTCAATAAAAAACACAGCATCCAACGGCAAAAAGCTTCATAGCGAACGTCGAAGCACATAGGCCTAGCGCTGCCGCCGTGGTGGCTCCGGCTGCCAGCGGATCTGCGTGCGAGAGCGCCGGTTCGAGGCTGCAAGGTAATCAAACTGGCAGCGGGGTGCCTTTGATTAATGTCGTTTCGGACCTGCGGTCACGGCAAAACCTCCGGAAAATCGGACGGCGAAGAGTTCTTACGTCTGAAATTTCGAACGTTCTCATACATTGACTCTATTGGGAACGTGGTGGTGCCGCAAAGCCGTACAATTTATCGGGAATCCGGAAAGTTGGTCACTGATTGTACACTGGCAACTCCTCCAGCCGACGGCAGGGCGTCAAAGATGATTCATTACGATTACTGTCTGTTATTCGAGCCAGCATTACCTCGATTTTCTACCATTTCAATAAAATTGCAGCTAATTTTCCCTGATAGAGGCACAAATTCCCTGAGTTTTCCCTGAGTTTTTCCAGACTACTCAAAATCCCTGAGAATTCCCGGTTGGTAGACAGCCTGTTAACGGATTGTCCAGTTGGGACGCCAACCGGCAGTAATTGACCAGCAAAGATTTTGGGCAGAGCGTTAGGTCAAGAAAAGATGGCCGCAGCACTCCGAACGGGGTGGCGGATTTGGCTTCGGTGCTAAGCACCATCGGCTATGCCAAAATAGAGTCGTCCTATTTGGTCCAAACCAGTGTAAATCTTTGCAACCGATCTACTGTTTAAATTATGCAATCTTGTAACTGCACTTCGTAATATAATCTGTAAATACAAGTTTTGTTCATTCGTACTTCAGCATCTTTGTCCTTCAAACCTAAGTCACCCATTGAGCCACCTACGCAGACCGTGTCTGACGGTGCGTCTCGGACACCGACGGTGGGGGTGAATTTCAACGAATCAATCGATCATCGCATCGAATTCTTATTATCGCACTTGCAAAAAATGCCTATCAGTTCGATATAGGGCATAATTCGACATAAGCCAGCTAAAGAATTGGACATCATAAAAGCACATGCCATTTATAATATCACTTTATTGATGAAACTAGCTTAGTTTCGCATGAAATAGTCCTGTATTTTCTTCTGCTTGGGCAATTTCGCTGCCTGCAATGCACGCACTTCTCCACATTGTCTAAAGAGTTAGAGCAGCTGAGGCCGCAACCTTCCAGATTCACGCACAAGCACCGTACTAGTGCGAGTGCACCAATCACATCGGAGGATGTGGGCAAAGGACCGTCGTTGCTTTCCTCATTGTGCCCACCTTCACTTGTACTTGGTACGATGTCGGGAATGTAGTCTTCATTTTTGGACCCTCCCGTGGTCGCGACATGATCATCTGCACTCACAAACTCATCTACCGTTGCAACGGCTTCCGGAAATTCTGACACCTCGCTCCAAACTTCGGCAACACTGGCAACGGCTTCGTTGCGCTCATCAGAATTTACAGTCATCACCGGGCACAAGGAAGCCGGCACGTCTGAAGCAATTTTGGATGAACCATTTGTACATGGCCGTGCATATGCCGTCGAGCACCACAAGCACCGGATCGCGACCTTGTCCACTTTAGCCCTAATCTCCCCCTTATTCTTCAAGATCATGCTGAGAGTGCTCCTCGGAATCTTGTACGCTGCGGGGACATCCGACTTCTCACCACATTCAACCCAATTTATGATTTCAAGCTTCACAGCGAAAAGCAAATTCTGCCGCTTCATCATGTCAACACTGCAGGAGAAGGCCCGCAAGGCACAAACACAATGAACCAGAAAAGCAGCTTGACAACTCGCACTTATGCCATCTTGCACGACGAGGGCACAAGAACATCTGATTGGCTGTCTGAGCAAGCGATGCGAGTGGGCCAGGATAATTTTTTGCAGGGGGGTGTCAACGGCTTGCCCGACGCAGCATGTCACGGTAGGGAGAGTGGTTGGAAGGAGCCACGCCGCAGGGTTTCCCCACCGCCATGAAGAAAAGCCAACTTCTGGGAGCACTTTTGCGCTGCTTGTCGTTCGATATATCGGGAGACGCTGCTATTTTTGTTCGGTTTAAGCATGACTTTTGCTACATATACTCCGTAACTATACCATGTTCAGAAATTGTTCGATATACAGAATAATTCGATGTAAACAGGTTCAATATAGTCGGGTTTCACTGTATTGATGCGCAAATATCGAAATCTTTTAACACAAATTGAATACAAATAGTTAGCTTCGAATATATGACATGGCTTTGCTTCGAATAATATGGCTGAAGTTCACAAAGAATGTTTCACATTAAAACAGTCTCACGGATGTGCAACTCTTTTACACCGTATCTTTGGCCAGCGGCTCAGTTCCCCACCTCCTCAGCAACGCTGATATAATCTGTTACGCTGTAAAGGACTGCCGTCAGTGCCGCTCTTGTGATCCGAGTCCACTGGCACCACGTGCACTATTTGCCAACTGCTAATCCAGCAGGAGGAGAGTGGGCAACCATGAAGGAGGGCAGTAAGAGGTCCGACATGCCCCCAGGTCAGTGAAAAAACAAAACTTTACATGGCAGAGAACTTTGCCTTGAGGTGTGGCTTCATATACAATGTGCGTCATTTCAAGTTGCTATTGTGGAGTTTTGCTGCCAGCGGAACTTTTGGAGACTGAGAGGACCACATGTCAATCAGCAGTATGCTAAAATGGCTGTCAGTCCAGCCTGTGCGTCTGTGGCCAGCAGAGCGCTGTCGAGAACACGAACTAAGCAAACAAGCACAGAATGGCAGAACGTTGTCAGGAAGGAAAAAGAACAAACCATGCACGGTGGTGCCGGAATAGAATGTCATGATAGCGATATTGATGCGACCTCACAATTCAGGCAAAGCCTCCAAAATCAGCATTTGCCATTAAATCTCTAACGCACAGTGCTGCGACCAAGGCAAGGCCTCAGGGATTACTGCTTAGCGTGTAATCTCTAAGGCCATACTCGATGTTTTGTATCTTTGAGCCCATACTTCATGTCTCGTCGAGGTTGCCAGAGGAGATAATGGCAGCGGAGTCACCATATGCTGCAGCCACGGACGGAGTCCGAATAATCAAATGTAGGGCTGGCGGTTTCCGAAATATCGGTCGTCTTTACACATTAAGTCTATGGGCCCATTGGCGGTGCCGCGAAGCTGTCTGAATTAGCGAGCATGTCCGGATTGTAATCAAGGGTAAAAAGGTCATAGGAAAAAGCCTTGTTCACAATGCTCATGCATTGTGAACAAGGCCTCCGTATGGGAGCCAAAATGTCTTGGTTTCTTTTCTTTTAATGTTCTTGGTCGGCGTCCGTTTTTACCCTTGACTATGAGCAATCCGGACCAGATGAGTTTTCGTCGAACTCTTGACTTCATGTCCGAATTATCGGTGTCCGATTTATCAGTCGGCGACAGTATTAATATTTAACGATAGGGGTAGGTCGCGCACCGTATGTGAGTGAGAAAAATTACGCAAGCTTGAAAAATGGGGCAGTGACTGTATCTGATATTTTTGTTACCAGAATATATATGCTTTGAGGAACCTGCAGAAAAAATTTTGCTTCGTTATAACCAATGTTGTGTTGGACACCACATTTTCGAGTTTGCTATAGCAGAAGAATACCCCATTAGATAGAGCACTGCCAATCAAACATAACTCTGATATTGCCATAGGGCAGAAATAGTCAAGTGAACGTGTATTCCAGGTATTTACAATTGCAGCAAGGCTGGGTACACAAGATGGCTGCCCAAAACAGCCGCCCACTCGCTTCGCCAAATCGTCGTCTTTGTTCATGGTCACACTATGCTTCACTGATCCGTAACGTGACGCCCCAGTCGGAAAGTCGCCATCTCAGCACTAGTGTTTATGCAAGGGGCGAAGTAGCGATAAGGCTTCAGCCTAGACACGTGGACAATATCACTGGGAACTGGGGCCGAGGATGAATAGTCCAGCAGAAACACTTCATAGTTCCCATCCCCGATCTGGCGCAGGATCTTGTACAGCCCTGTGTAGAGCAGGAGAAGTTTTTTGGACAATCCAATGCAGCAGCATGGTGTCCATAGAAGAACTAAAGACCCAGGGGAGAAGTGATCGTCCAGGTGGCTGCTGTCGTATCTCGTCTTCTGTGCAACTAGTGAGGCAGTGAGCCGTGAGCGGGCAATCTCGTGAGTTTTGTGAGCCCAGGAAGATGTCATGGGCATACTCAGTTGAATGGTGGTCGTGGGTGGTAGGAATGTGTCGAAGGGCAAAGTTGGGTTGCGGCCGACCAGCAGACAAAATGGAGAAACACCAGAGGTCTCGTGATGGGATGAGTTACATGCAAATGTTATGTGCAGTAATGTGTCATCCCAGTCGCTGTGGTTCACAGATATGTACATGGAGAGCATCTCCGTCAACGTCCGGTTGAGCTGCTCAGTCAGTCCATTGGTCTGTGGGTACATGCGGTGGAAAGTTTGTGCGCGGCAGAACAGGAACAAACAAGATATTGCACAACTCAGGACAAGATTGTGCGGCCGCAATCAGTGACCAGATGCCTCGGCGTGCCGTAATGTAGAATGACGTCATACAGAAGGAAATCCGCAACGTCCATAGCGCACCTTGTCGGCAATGCTCGCATGATGGCTTAACGCGTCGTATACAGTAGTAACACGACTGTAAGTCGACTCGAGTGTAGGTTGACCCCCCAAAATCGCATGTGTCAAGGAAAAAAAAAGAGAGAGAGAGAGAACAACTTTATTGAAAATTCCTGCAGAATCGGTTAGGCTCCCTCCACGCAGGGAGGACAAGCTTTTACCACGACGCGGCCATTACGTCAGTCTCGTGCATTGTGCTCCTCGACGTCTTGGTCCCTCGCTACTTCCGTGGGTCCGAGAGGGCCACCGCCCCCTTCCTGGGGGTGCTGCCCCCTTCTCCTCAGTTTTGTGCGGTCGATGCCTCTCTAGAGCGGCCGAGACCTGCTGGATGGCCTTGAGCTGTGTCTCTTGATCATAGCTCCTTGTTGCAGCCTCTAGCTGTGGCGGGATCATCGTCTTCTCGCTGGCTTCTCGCAGATTTACACTACAGTCCCCAAGGATGTGAGCCGCGGTGGCTCTCTCCTTCGTGCACAGTCTACACACGTCACTGGCGTACACGCTCGGACACACGTGCTTAGCTAGCACCGGGGTGAGCAGGGACCCCGTCTGTAACTGTCTGTATAACACTGCCTCCTTCCGGGTAAGCCCCGGGTGAGGTGGCGGCATAGTCTGTCTGTTCAGTCTGTACCACTTCACTATTTCGTTGAAGGTGGTCATCTTGTCCTTGGCACTGCACCGCGACCAACACTCCGAGTTGGATGTGCTTGAAGCTGCGCGGTTGGTTAGTCCTCGCGTGGCCAAGTTGGCTGTCTCGTTGTGGTTCACATTCCCGCATTCCGACACGTCACTGCCCATGTGGGCCGGAAACCACTTGATCACCACAGCACTTTTGCGTCCGATGTCTTCGGCCTTGCACAGTATGCGCGCGGCCTCACTACATACCCTACCCTTGGCGTAGTTCTTCACTGTCGTTCTAGAGTCATGCAACACTGTAGTGCATCTGGGGTCGGAGATAGCCAAGGCGATGGCCACCTCCTCCGCCCGGTGCGCTTCTCGAGTCCGGACACTCGCCGCGGTCTTCGTTGCACCCATTAATGCCCCGACAACCACCGCCCCATATGCGTTGCTGCTCCCTCGATACTCCGCCGCGTCCACATAGACGCCGCCTTCTTCTCTCGGCGTGGAGGGCCACGAGAGCCCTGGCCCTCGCCAACCTCCACTCCTTGTTGTGCTCGGGGTTCACGTTCCTCGGGATCGGGCAGACCCTGAGCTTTCTGTTGATGCTATCCGGTATAGGTACGTCTTTCTGCTGCTTGCCTTCCCTCGGCTCGAGGCCAAGGTCCCGCAGAATCTGTCTTCCGGTTCTCGTTTCAGAGAGATGCTCGAGTTGCGCCGTTCTCTGTGCTTCGGCTATGTCGTTCAGCGTGTTGTGGACTCCCGCACCATGGATTTTTCAGTGCTTGTGCTTCCGAGGAGACCGAGTTCCGCCTTATACGCCTTGCGTATGGTGCCGTCTATCTTGTTACGTTCGCTCGGCCTCCAGTTGTGAAAGGCGGCCTCGTACGTTATGTGGCTAACTGCGAAGGATTGAACGAGCCTAGTCAGGCTCTCTTCCTTCATCGCCGCTCTTCTGTTGGACACCCTCTTGATGAGTCTCATTGCCGCAGCCGCTTTGCCCGTGAGCTTGTTGACTGTTTCACCGTTGACTCGGTTTCGCTGGATGAGCAGCCCAAGCACTCGAATCTTCTCGACCTCCAGTATTACTTGTCCTCCCGCCGTCTTGACCGTGATCTTGGGACACTCGTACTTGACTTCCATATTCTTTCTTTTCCTGCCCGCTCCTGTCGGTGGAATCACCAGCAGTTCTGACTTGGCTGGAGAGCAAACAAGTCCAGACCCTTCCAGCTGCTCCTCGATGGCGTGGACCACTTCTTGCAGCGTTGTCTCGATGTGTGAGTCACTTCCTCCCGGTACCCATAGGGTAACGTCGTCGGCCTAGATGGTGTGCCGGACTCCCGCTACTCTTTCTAGCCGGTTGGCCACCCCGATCATCATGAGGTCGAAGAGTAGCGGGGAGATCACCGAGCCCTGCGGAGTTCCGACGCTGCCCAGCTTCTTCTCTTCGAGCTGCAGGTCTCCCACGCAGATTTCGGTGGTCCGTTTCATCAGGAAGTCTTTGATGGACTAGTATGTCCTCCTGCCCATGTTTAGCCTGGATACTTGGGCCAGGATGGCCGAGTGCCTCACTTTATCGAAGGCGCTCTACAAGTCCAGCCCGAGTATGGCTCTGTTGTCCTTGGTGTCCGTCGTATCGTCGATGATCTCGTTCTTCAGTAAGATCATGGCGTCTTGCGTCCCGAGCTTGTTCCAAAACCCGATGAGTTCATTAACGTGGTTGCTGAAGACTACTCATCGTCACTGGAGTCGTCTTCACTGGTGCTACTGCCGTCATAGCTGCTGCGGTCCCAAAGCACGTCGTCATCAAGTGCGAGTCCACACTTGGCGAGCGACTGCACCACAACATTGCGCGGTACTGCCACCCACGCAGAGAGGACCCACCCAAACACAGTAGCCACAGAGGCCCTCCTCACACGTCCGCTTGGGGTAAGTTCGCGGTTTTCTGTAGATATCCACTCACTGTATTCACGGCGCAGGAGGTCCTTCAAAGGCTTGTTGACCCCCACATTGAGCCACTGGGGATTACGAGCATGTCGGTGCGCTCCTTTGAAGCACCACTTTCACCTTGGCAGTAAGGTGACCCCGGAATGAGTCCAACCCTAGCAGGTTGGGGATGTCTCTCTTGAGGGATGCCCCCGGCCTTAGGAACCACACCAGACGGTACCACTCCGCTACCATGTCATCTGTCATAAAGCCCTTTGCATTCGCCCATACCACAACGCCTTTAGGAAGTACTTCTTTAGGCATCGTCTTCCTTTTGAACATGATGTACGGGCGAAGCTTGTTGTCATCTGCCAAGCACGACAGCATGACAGTAAAACGCAGCTTTTCATTGCCCGTTGTGAGTAAATTCGCATTGCGTGCTCCCTTACGCTCACTGTCGTATTGCTGGTCATGTCAAAGTATACGGGAGTTCGGACAGCATTGCCGATCTGGCCGAGCAAATACCGTCAGGAGTCGTGGAGTTTCAGGAAGTGCCTATGGAAGGCGAGGACCTTCTCCTCGTATGCAGCCGCAACGTTTGGCACACGTTGGTGCGTCCACGTAGGGAGAAGCCAGCCCTCTTCATAAATTTAGATGCCCAGGCCCTGCTAGCTTTGAACTGAATCCTTGGTATCTCTGCTATCGAAGCAAAGACACGGGCTTGTTGCATGGTCATTTCAAGTGTGATCAACAGTGATCGATAGCGTAGATCAGTCATGTACAGTCGCCGACTGATTTTCCGGACTCCAAAAATTCGGACATGCTCGATTATTCAGTCTGCTTCGCGGCCCCGCCTTTCTCCCCATACACCATAATGTATAACAACTGCCGAAAGTTCGGACACCTTGCAACCTCTCGTCTGATTTTTCGGACACTCCTTGAGCCAACTCGATAAAGAGCACAATGCACCGACTCTGACCGGTGCATGGTTGGACTTGCTGAATGCCATTTTGGTTTTGAACGGAGCCTCCTTGCTGCCCCACGAAGTGGTGCTACTGCAAATCCCCGCTCATCATCATCGTGCCTGGTTCGATAGAGTGGCTCTACAGCAGTTCCGGTTTCAGCTTAGTAAGCCATGTCAAGACAATCCAGCAGCTGATTTGTTTCTTCACGCACGACGCAGCGAGTAGGCCACGTTTTTCGTTCGTGCGACTGGTGTCAGCATGGTGGTGTTTGCTTTGTGTACTGTGTTCAGGTTCCGGTGATCCAATGCGACATACGGGAACATCGCGTCAAGTGTCTAATGGCGCCAACAGTGCCCGCGCAGACTGCGCTGGGGAATGCCGGCGATGCCGGCGATGCCGGCAAGCGGGTGCCGGGAGGCCTAAGATTCGTCACCTTTTGATGTGCTCCCTACTGACACGGAAAATTCTCTGCCGAGACCTGCGCAGTGGTTGCATTGCGATTCCGGACACCGTCTCATTTGACAGTTTCACAGGTGCTGGCAGTGCTGTACTGACGTACGCAGAACTCGACGACGGCGAGATCATTCGTCAGGTTTCTGCTGCACCACCGGACGATGACTCTAGTCGGAAGATGACGCACCATGTGCTACGCTGCCGTCACATGCGAAGCGTGTACAAGCAATGACTGTGCTTTCAGCCGCCTATAGCGACCGTACGACCCTCTCCGAGATTCAGGCTTATCTGATTGCGCGTAAACGGAACAGCGTGCAAAGGCGCATTCACGATTTCTTCAAGCCTACTGGCGAGCCCGAATAAGTGCGTGGAAATAAAGGATTTAATTTTTTTTTCTTAATCTGCTTTTTCGGACACCTGTCTATTCGGACATTTCCACAGTCCCCGTGAGGTCCAAATAAACGGTCGGCGACTGTGTACCACAAGCTTCGTCTCTAGCTCTGGAAAGTGTCCCGACTTAGGCCTGCGAAAACTACGGCGCTTAGAGTCACATGAGAAAATTCCATCACTGAAGCCGCCACTGCCACACTACACGTTGACTCACTCCAAACTTGCATCCTGCTGCGCAGTTAGTTTCCTCGGCATAGAGGATAGCAGCCCGTTTGAACGCTGCTGTGAACGTGCGCCGAAAGTTCTTTGGACCCAGGGTACTCATGACAGGTGCGATGATTAAGCCCAACTGGAACAACAGAAGTGACAGAAGCACGCGGCCATTGAAAAAATTGTATCTCAAAGAGAAGCTATTCCGCCAACTACCAATACCCCCCAAACGGCGACTCTTCCATCAATGATCGATGCTCCCACAAGAACCGTGCGCTTTTGTACAAGCTCATGGAATACCGTAAAAACCAGAATATAAGTCGAACTTTTTTTCAAGACACCATTGCAAAGTCGACCCTCGTCTTATATACCGGACATTGGCGGAAAAACTACAGAAGTCTTGCAACAATGGGCAGATGAAGTAAAGAGCCGCCTTTGCCATCGCCATCAGCAGCAGCGCGGCGTGGCGACATTGTGGCACCGCCAATTAGCGTTTACATTGTCACAAAATTATATTGGTTAAAGGCTGCTTTTTCACATTTTGTTTCAAAATGCGCAGAAGCTGACGGCAGTTCACCATCGCCTTCAAGAAAAAGTTGATTGAGCGCGCGGAAGCACACGGCAACCTCGCGGCACGGCGCGAATTTGGAGTATCCGAGAAGCGCATTCGGTACTGGCGGAGGCACAAGCAGCAAACCAACAGAAAACGTCATTTCATGGGCGGACCGCAGAACTGGAAGACAAGGTTGCGGAGTTCGTCCGGGAGCTGCATGTAAAATCGCTGCTTGTGACTGCCGAACGCATTCGTTGGAAAGCGGTAGAGATCGTGCGCGCCTCTGGACTGGGCAGCGAGAAACACTCGTCAACCGACTCTATAGTCGGATACAACTTTAGAAAAAAGGGAAGGCCCCGCCCAGATGACCGAAGCGCGACAGCCGATTGCCTCCGCGACTAAAATAGTCCCGCTCAAAAAATCGTGCTCCGGAAACACGCAATTCTCGGTATAAATAAAGACTTTTGTATTTTGATGACTGGTTTAGTAGAGCTCTCATGTGCTACAGCACATGCCGGATAGCGACAGAAAAATAACCCCGTGCCTTCTACAACTCTGCCCATCGTCTGCTCTTTAGCTTCATTGCAAGTGACAAAAGTAGAAAGAGCAGCTCTACATGGCTTTTGCGCTTCTTCGCATGTACATGGCGTATCTACTACTCGTTTTCCAAGCTTAAAATGTATCAGTTGCTATTGAAAAAGTACCTATATAAAACAATGCATTTATCGCTGAAGCACACAGCTGACGCGACTTGGCCCAGTTCGAAGTGCGGATGGCCATCTTCGTCGGTGGGGTCACCGGCCGTCTGGCTCATGACGTCAGTCAAGAGTGCGCGCCCATTGGTGGATGCTCGTGTGCATCCGCATCAAAGGAGTAAACGCCCCCTTTTTTCTGAAGTTGTATCCGACTATAGTTCGGACGACTCTGATCAAAGGTGTTGCTCTGATTTGGAGTAGTGCTTGCGCACTTCATGCCCTTCTGTGTACTGTACACTTCGCCAATTTTTAACAGTATCGCGGGACCATCGACCCGCGTGTTTGTCAGCACCTTATCATCACAGCACAGAGCGAAGAAATAGAGAAAGTAAGCGCATGTGTACACATGAGCGTATCTCGTTTGTTTCATCATTCAGTGCCGTGATGATAAGGTGCTGACAAACACGCGGGTCGATGGTCGCGCGATACTGTTAAAAATTGGCCGGGTGCACATGCGAGCAGCATTTAAATAAATACTGTCACTATTGTGCATGAGTCACATTTGTTTCAAGGTAAGGGTGTCTTTCGGTACATTTGCAATTGAAAAAGACTTTTTTCATTTTTAGAATTCGTCAGTTGGGGGATCGACCTATATTCCGGTCCGACCTATAATCTGGTTTTTACGGTAACTATGCGCTGTAGATACTTTATTAGCGTTATACTTTATTCGCGATTATGAGAACACATTCGCTGCAAGATGACGATCATCCAAGCAATCGCAAGCGGTCACTGCCGCACTGCAGGATACCAAAACAAACGACATGCTGCCGACAGATGTGGCCACACGTGATTTTTTACCTCGTGAGTACGTTACTCGCATTCATGAAGTGCTTTGTTGGTCTCTAATAAACAAAATGAGTATTAGCAAATTCCTTGATTCTATTCCCGGCGATAACGTAGCCACGATAATATCACATTGTTCTATATTTCCGAACTGGATGGTGGGAGGTTTGTCGCTCTAGGTACGGTGGCCAATGGGCACAGAGTGGGAGAGCCAACATTCAAACTAGGCATTGCCCGTGTTGACATCAAAATGTATGCAGTATGGTAAATTAATGCCCTAAGCTTCTACCGTAACCATGGAAACATAGGTGCAAAGTTGTAACAACGTCGTAGCGTCCCTGATTTCTTGTTTCTCTTGCCATTACTAGCGGTTCACAGTTCGGTTTTGATTCTAAGTTGACCCCCTAACATTGGATTGTCAAATTTTAAAAAATGGGTAGACCTACAATCGTGTAAATACGCTAGTTGTCGCAACAGCAGCCCACTTGTTTCCGGTTTTAGACGTTGGTAAAGGGCCTAGACTCTTAACGTGAAAGAATGGTTCGACAGGGACATTGACGGGGTGTATACATCCAGAGGGTAATACAGCAGGTCGTTTGCGGTGCTGACAGAGTGCACAAGCAACAACATAGCAGCGCACGGAGTGATACAGGCTGGGCCAGTAAAAGCGTCATCATACACAGTCGTAGACACCGAGGTGGCCAGCAGTGGGTGCGTGATGTAGCTGCTCAAGAAGTGCGAGGTAGGACGAAAAAAAGTTCCGGGCCATCAGAGTGAAAACTGCATCGGTACAGACCGCCATATCACAGTACGAATGTGCTGACAGAGGGTTCAGGATGCACAGAAGCTGCGCGATCGATGAAGACACGTAAAGAGTGATGACATTACTGTTTCTTGCGAATGTCACGCAAGTCTGAAATGGCCCCTAGACAAGCATTGGTGTCGTGGCATCATAGTCTAGACTGTCAACCGGTTGACGGGATAGACAGTCAGCATCCTTGTGTAAATGGCCAGATTTGTATTGAACAGTAAAAGCGTATTCTTGTAGCCGTAGCGCCCACTGACCCAGTCGTCCAGTCGGGTCCTTCAGCGATGAGAGCCAATACAAGGCACAGTGATCAGTGATCACGAAAAATGGACGAATAAATAAGTAAGTGCGGAACTTGGCTACTGCCCAAACCGACACCAGGATGTCTCGCAATCATCAATAGGCAAGATATGAGCAAGCGATATACCCCTAGGGATAACCTGCGCAAAGTAGTTAAAGTGGAGGACAGGGAGTGCAGTTTGGTTGTATGCAAAGTGAGGAGGGAACAGGCAGAAATGAGGTCCCAGTACCGTACTTGGTGGCTTGCGGTGGCAGGCAGATGTCATCGAGGGAGCATAAGTGCGGTTGTGTCTCTTGCAGAATGTGGCAGCTCTGGAGCAGTTGAATCACACCATACATGCAGTCAAAGAGGGTGAAATGAGATGATAAGAAGTCTAACCCTAGGTTAATGTCGTGAGGGCACTGTTCCAAAATTGACATGAGCAGTGCACATTCCGAGCACGATAAACATTCCTTCATCGGCAACGTGGACGGTTCGTGATGCGGCAGGTGTAAGGACTTTGTTCAGGCGGCGGCATAATTGGGCACTCATCACGGAGAGTTGCACACCATTGTCGACTATAATGTCAATCAAGTTTTGTCTGGTCGGTAAAGTGAGCAAAGAATTTTTAGGTCGGATTGTCAGTGCAGCATCACCTTCAGGAGCTGCAGCAGTTAGTTTTCCGGAAGAGCGTCGAAGGTTCATGGGGGACGGAGGGTGCCGAGCCTGAGGCGATAGGGTCGATGGTTGATGAGCTGGTGACAAACGGGACTGGTGACGACAGAATGACGGTGAGAAACTGCTTTATGTAGCAGTAGCGTCGGCATTGAGCGGTTGCTGGTCAAATGGAGGATGGAGATGCCGTGCGCTCTGTCCGGAACAGTATAACCATAGGTTGTTCGCGGAAGTGAAGAAGCATTATGGTTGCGGCAATGTCAGGCAACATGACCGATTCAACAGCAGGCAAAGCAGATCGGTTGATGATTCGCAGTTCGACATTTGGCAGGGTTTCGATAGCCCGGAGGGTACCACTAACTAGGCGAAGGATAAGGTCTATCAGCGAGTCGTGGAGTTGCAATGGAGCAAATGGAATGAACTCCAAGATTTTGGAAGTCTTTGCAGACTATTCCTTGAACAAGTGGTACTGCAGGCAAGGTGTTGGGATCACTGACACATGGCCAAAGGGTCACAGGTGACATTGCTTCAATTTCATGCCGAACAATTCCTGTCATGTGTTCTGAAGTAGATGGTCGCTGCATTTTGCTGTCCTTGCATGAGAAAATCACAGCTGTGTTTGGCAAGCAGGCGAACGACATTGGCAACACTGCAATTTGGTAGCTCTTTGCCTGCTAAAAGCATTGGCACTCCTTGATAATATCGCCGACTTTCACACAATTCTTACACATTAGCAGATTGAAAGCATAGTCAGTGACGCCCTTTAGAACATGCCAGACCTTGTCTGACTCGCACGTGTGACTGTCAGCCTTACGGCACAGAGCAAGCACGTTCTGGATATAAGTGACATGTGGTTCCGTGGACGTTTGCGGACGAGTCGCTAGGTATTTCTTAGCAGCGTTCTTCCATACGAATGGACGGCCAAACAAGTCCTACAGCTTCTGCTTACACCTTTCCCAGTCCGTAATCTCATCTTCATGGTTGTCAAACCTCACCCTCACCGTGCCTTGCAAGTAGAACATCAAGTTGGCCAACATTACAGTCGCATTCCACCTGTTGTGGGTATTCATACGCTCATACATGGCGATCCAATCTTCCACGTTGACATTATCGGTTCCGCAGAAAGTTCCTGGGTCTTTCAGATATGTCAGGACAATGGTTGGGGTAGTCGCCACTGGCACTGGTTCCACCTCCTCCGTCATGATGTTAATACCGAGGCGACGACCGCTGCGGAGGTCTGTGGTCTCTTTGGAATACCCCGCACCTCCAAAAAAGTGCCATGGGGCAGAAATAGTGAAGCGAAGGTAAACTTGCAAATAATAATTAAGGCAATGCTCGATACACAAGATGGCTGCCCGAAACAGCCGCACACTCGCTTTGTCAAATCGTTGTCCTTGTTCATAGTCACACTATGCACCACTGCTCCATAACAATATATATAATAATTCATTATATGCATGTTCATTAAGGACGAAGGTAGGTCATCGAAAAAAAATTTTGTTCTTTGAGATACGGTGCTAAAATATTGTACATACAGTCGCCGACCGATTTTCCGGACTCCAAAAATTCGGACATGCCCGATTATTCGGTCAGCTTCGCGGCACCGCCGTTCTCCCCATAGACCATAATGTATAACAACTGCCGAAAGTTCGGACACCTTGCAACCTCTCGTCTGATTTTTCGGACACTCCTTGAGCCAACTCGATCGAGGGCATCATGCACCGACTCTGACCGGCGCATAGTTCGACTTGCTGAACGCCATTTTTTTTTTTTTGAACGGAGCCTCCTTGCTGCCCCACGAAGTGGCGCTACTGGAAATCCCCGCTCATCATCATCGTTTCTGCCTAGTTCGATAGAGTGGCCGTACAGCACTTCCGGTTTCAGCTTAGTAAGCCATGTCAAGACAATCCAGCAGCTGATTTGTTTGTTTCGCGCACGACGCTACGAGCAGGCCGCGTTTTTCGTTTGTGCGACTGGTGTCGGCACGGTGGTGTTTGCTTTGTGTGCTGTGTCGAGGTTTCGGTGTTCCAACGCGGCGTACGGAAACATCGCGTCGAGTGTCTAATGGCGCCGACAGTGCCCGCGCAGACTGCGCTGGGGAATGCCGGCAAGCGGGTGCCGGGAGGCCTAAGATTTGTCGCCTTCCGATGTGCTCCCTACTGACGCGGAAAATGTTCTGCCGAGACAAGCGCAGTGGTTGCATTGCGATTCCGGACACCGTCTCATTTGACAGTTTCACAGGTGCTGACACTGCTGTACTGACATGCGCAGAACTCGACGACGGCGAGATCATTCGTCAGGTTTCTGCTGCACCCATTCTCTATGCTGCACCGCCGGACGATGACTCCGAGTCGGAAGATGACGCACCATGTGTTACGCTGCCGTCGCATGCGGAGCGTGCACAAGCAGTGACTGTGCTTTCAGCCGCCTATAGTGACCCTGCGACTCTCTCCGAGATTCAGGCTTATCTGATTGCGCGTAAACGGAACAGCGTGCAACGGCGCACTCACTATTTCTTCAAGCCTACTGCCGAGCCCGAATAAGTGCGTGGAAATAAAGGATTTCATTTTTTTTTCTTAATCTGCTTTTTCGGACACCTGTTTATTCGGACATTTCCGTAGTCCCCGTGAGGTCCGAATAAACGGTCGGCGACTGTATATGTTATGTGCTTATTTTGAATGTGCATTCCATTTTTGTAGAATAAAAAACAAACAGTGCAACACAGGACGATCAAGTAAAGAGCACAGAACGGACGGAGCACAGGACAGCACTCTGTCTCCTGTGCTTTTTACTCGCTCGTCCTGCGTCACAATGTTTCTCTTTTTTATTCTAAAGATGAACCAACCGGCCCCTTTGAACACATTGCTAACGTCAATTTTTGTTTATCTCCTCTGCTTCTAATTTTGTGCAAGCTTCCTGTAAATAATTTTTCGCAAAGATTTAAAAAATATAAGTTCCTGAAATTTTGCTAAGCAGCGAACCAGTGGCTTCTGTACAATTCAAGGAATGCCACTAGACTAACCTTATTGCTCTGCCTTACTTGGAACAAGAGTTACGAGACTCCAACTTCAGGCACCAGAAAAACACTTTCTTGAATTTCAAATTCCATACCTGGCAACTCGTGTTCTATGTGAGGCAGAACAATTAGGTTGGTCTTACTGCATTCCATGGATCACATAGAAGCCATTGATACCCTATTTAGTAAAATCTAATAAACAGATGTCGTGCAAATCTTTGCAGAAGATAATTAAAAGAAGCTTGCATAAAATCTGAGTTAAAGGAGATAAACGAAAATTAACCTTAAATTCAATATAAGGACATAACATTACATATATGTACAAGTTTTCTAAAAGAATAAAGATTAAAAAGTTTTTAGCCCAAGGCCTGCATCCCCTTTCAGTCTAGCTTTTGCTGCAGTGTAAAGTATCATTGTACGGCTTATGGTGAGCACCATGTTGTGTCTTCTGCTTCTTCAAGTGTATGCAACTTGTAGTTATGTGGCCAAGGAAGAAGTGTGTCAGCAGCTGTCTCTTGCCATCAGCTGCAGAATTGCCACTCGGAAAGAAATGTCTCCTTGCTGAACCAAAAGTAAGTAGAGCACCATGTTATCAGCATGTCTCACAGGTCATACGGACATGTTGTTCAAGTGGAGCTGTAGTCAGCACATACTTCTGACACCATGTTGGAGAGATTGCCACTGCAGGTACAGTAAGCTGTTCTCAATGGTGCACACAACAGCCACTGGCAGATACAGTTAAACCTCGATATAATGGAGTTCATAAAATTGGCAATTAGCTTCATCATATAGAAATTTCACTATGTTGAAATTCAGCCTTTTATGCAAATAAGTAGTCAGCGTTAGATTTTTCTTACTCAGAAGGGGCCGCACAATTTTCTAAATTACAGTGCAATCGGAAAACATAAATTTGAATGAGAAAGGAATCGTTTTGTTGAATTTAAGAGTCTCTGACGAAAGATACAGTTTCATGACATGTTGACGATACCTTTACATCGGCGGCACAAAGTGGGCCAGCCACGCTTTCACATCCACTCCGCGGCTGATAGTGTCGCCTGCAGTGGGTCTACATTATTGTGAAAAGTGCTTGCATCGAGAAGTGAACGCTTGGTCTACCTTTCACTTCCACACGTCTCCGAAACTTGAGATTATGCAGCCTCCAGAACTGAAAGCTTGGGAAGACAGCGATAATGATGCACTGTCATCCTGACATGCCCACTTTTTTCACACAAGGCAGACTACCTTTAAGACAAGGCGTGCGGGGCTGCATATGCGCTCAACTGCACTGAAAGCCATGCACTGACAGGGCCACACTAGAAAAGGAGATGCGTGCTAACCTGCCCCCACTGCCTCTCCGCTTCTCTCCCTCGATCCCCTCCCCCAATCTTTCCCTTTGCAGGAAGACGGCAGTGTGCAGGGCACAATAGAATCTTACTGCACTTGGACTTCACATGAAACACGACGCTGCTCCGCTTCGGTGGTTGCTCTTGGTCACTCGGCGCACGATTGGAGAGGTGCACTTACAAGGAGACGCTTGTAATTCAACTACTTCACCATCTGCATTCGCAGATGTTTCTACATATTGTCTCGGTATTACTTTGAGAAAGCAGTGAAATTTTGTTATACTGAAATCATGTTTAAACACACTTTGTTATATTGAGCGAGAATAGAGGGGGTTAACCGAGGGCCCAAATTTTTATTAATCATATCATGACAACCAACAAACAAAGACACCAAGGAAAACATGGGGGAAATTACTTGTACTTAATAATTGAATTAAAGAAAGGATAAATTAATGGAAATGAAAGTGGATAAAAAACAACATGCCGCAAGTGCGGAACGATCCCACGTCTTTGCATTACACGTACGATGCTCTAACCAATTGAAGCTACCACGGCGCAGTTTCTCATCCACTTTTCTTGGATATTTTATGTGTTACTACTAGAACTAACCTTGGGAGTGCATCGCACGCGTAATGCGAAGACGTGGGATCGTTCCCTACCTGCGGCATGTTCTTTATTTTCACCCGCATTCATTGCCATTAATTTATCATTTCTTTAATTCAATTATTAAGTACAAGCAATTTCCCCTGTGTTTTCCTTAGTGTCTTCGTTTGTTGCCTTCTTACAATATGACTGATAAAAATTGGGCCCCTCGGTTAACCCCCTCTTCTCGTTCTCACACAACGAGGGCCTCGAATCAGGAAACACTGATGCCTTCAGGTAGCATGTGTGGGTTTATTGGCCAGTTGCCTTCACCCAGAAAGATCACGTACTCATGACGCCTGCGGCAGAAAGGATGTGCCACACCCACCGCCAAGGCTTGTGAGTGGTGGCGCTGGCCAGCACTCCCCAGGTTAGTTCTAGCAGTAACACATAAATGCCCAAGAAAGTGGACGAGGAAACCGTGCCGCGGTAGCTCAATTGATTAGAGCACTGAACGCGTAAGGCGAAAACATGGGATCGTCCCCCACCTGCTGCAAGCTGTCTTTTCATCCTCTTTCACTGCCATTAAGGGGAGACGCGGGTCTTGAAATGTCAAAAAATCGCAAAAAAGTCGATTTTCGGAAAAGTGCGTTTTCGCTACGTTTATACATTCAAGAATCCCTCCGCGAAATCTAGAACCTAAATTTAATCGGAAAATAATAAAAAAACACAGTTATACGGGCCAGGGTGGCCGCGGAATTAGCAAACAATCGCCAAAAATGTTCGAACTTCGCGCCGTCGTCATTTGCGAACGCGTTGGCCGGCGGGCGCCATTTTGAGCTTGTTTGGAAGCTGCTTTCTTTGTGTGTATTTTGCGCCGGTTCAATATGGCGTAGGTGAGGAGGAACCGACGCTATCGCGTCATTTCTGAAGGATGCGCCCGTGCCGCTGATTGGCCAAAGCACGCACGCCGCCCGCGCGCCTCGCTCCTATTGGTCTGGCGCCGTTTGAGTGCCGATTCCCGCGTTCCCGACAGGCTGGTCGCTCTCGTGCGCGCTGCGTGTTTGTGTGGTTTCATAGCGCCGCTGTGAACGTTCGGCCGCTCGCTGCTCGACAACGTTCGATAAAGTGTCTTTTTCGCTGCCCGAATGGCTGGAGGACACCGTCGTATCAAGACTACTACGCGTCAAGCGTTCGGCAAGGCGCGAAGGCGGCCGTGGAATGCGCGACAGAAGACGGATAAGCCTGTCGTGTACCCGGAGTTGCCGGCTGCTGGTCTGCCTGAAGATTCTGCCGGATCGAGTTCCGAGCTGCAACCCAGTACGTCTAGCATCAACACTTCGTCCACCCACGCCTCGCGTGTTGGCGCAGACCGTGTAGATACGTTTTCTTCACAACTGAAGAAAGAAGCAAGCGCGCAGCGATCGCCGATAAGGCGCAAACGCGCCTGGCGTCTCAGTCTGCAACGAAGCGAAAGTTTGAGCTGCTGGGTGTTGACACGAAAGAGGACGTCAGCGACAGCGGAACGGAACTTGCGATCGTGGATTTATCCGTGGTGCAAGACTTTGTTGGACTTATGCCGTGCCCCGTGTGCGCCAAGAAAACGCTGATGCTTTCGAAAGACCCCGCCAAGGAGTACGGGCTCTGTGCCAAGCTTGTGCTGGAGTGCTCCACGTGTGGCATGCGCGAAAGGATCGTCGGAGGCTTCACATGTCCAACAAGGATCACACAAACAAATGCTTTGATAAACAAGCTTGCAAAGAGGCACAAGCCACCAACAGACTCTGCCTACAGTCCTGGGCTTTTATAGGTATAGGTGTGACCTTTTGCTGAATGCACAATTGCGAGTGTGTGCAAGAGATATTTTTTTTCTTTTTTAAATTTGAGTTCTGGGATTTTACGTTCCAAAATCGTTCCAAATGAACTCTGCGCAACTTTATTTGCATAGGGATGCCATTTGTGTGCCTTCTGTACAACAAGGAACTAAAATAGGGATGTGAAGCTCGTGGTGCTAGCTTTCTGGCATTGCTTTCAGTGACTATGCATGATTTTGCAACCAATATCTCAATGTTATTGTTGCAAAATGGCCATATATATGTCATGAACTTGTTGCTGAAAGACAGGGCTACATGGTGGTGCAATTTATATTGCCATATTGTTAGTCCATTAAAAGTTATAGTGAACTGAAAGTTCAAACTCGTTTTTCTCAGCTTCATTTTTTTGGACACCGCACACTGCCTTACGGGGGATCTTCATATGTTCTTTCTAAGAACCAGCAAAATGTTTGGTATCAATATATTTGTGTCGAATAGATCTAGCCGGTGATGCTATTTATTTATTTCTAAAGTTGCCGGCTAAATTTTAATTGCCACTAAATACAAATGAAAATTAGCAAAGATATTGAAATTATGTTTACATCTGGTATTTTTGCATTATAATTGCACTGAGAACAATAAAAATAGCATCACCGGCTAGAGCTACTCTCTGGCGTTCTGGCCGTATACTTTGTTTTTCCTCTTGACAAAGTTAAGTTTTTGAAAAGTCCCGTAAGAAATTGATTAAATTTCTGTATTAAAATTTGCATCATTTGTTCTAATGAAGGTATACAAAATCTAATTAGATATTTGCAATCAGCAGAAAAAGCTGAACAATTCTGTTAAATATCATCCCGTTCACAATAAAATTAACAAAGTTGGTTTTGGGACCCACATCTCCCCTTAATTTATCATTTCTTTAATTCAATTATTAAGTACAAGTAATTTCCCCTATGTTTTCCTTGGTGTTGTTGTTTGTTGGCTTCTCATGTTTTGTTATAATGAAGTTCTATATACAGTCGAACCTTGATATAACGAACCTCAATTTAACGAAATTCTCGAAATAACACACTTTTTATTTTTCCCAATCTCTGCCCCATTGAAAACCATGTATTTTTTTTTTCGCAATTTAACGAGGTCACTTTATACTGTACTTCCGATTTAACAAAGTCCTCGCGCATCGCACGCACGTACCAGGAGCCTCCTTGACAGGCAGACGAACACTTTAGCCGGGCATACAGCGATTTGCATGCGCCCTTTAATGCTCAAATTTTCCCGGCGCGCTTCAATACGTGGAGCAGAACGTGCCGCTGCGCCATCTATCATGTACGTATGAAACCCGCAGCGGACGCGCTCCTGTAGTGCTAGCCGGAGTGCTTCAGAAGTTCCGAAACGCGTCACGCTATGACGCCACCGGCCTGTTGGAACGGGAAAGCGCCAACCGGAAGTAAGTTTACAAACAGCGGTCGTTGGGCACGTTTTCTCAGTTGGTTACTATATTTACACGATTGTAAGTCGACCACTTTTTTTAAATTTGAAAGTCTGAAGTTGGAAGGTCGACTTACAATTGAAACCAAAACATGGCCGCACCAAGAAAGCGAGACCAACGGGAGCTACAACGTAGTTACAATTTTATATTTGCTCTATGGCCCTACCCGTATCTTTTCGCTATCCCGCGTGTTTGTTCACTTTTCGGAAGGGTTTTTCAACATTTTTGAGAGTTTTACAAGTGCAAGCAACACTCATGGGGGGGTGTCGATAGTTGATGGAAGCGCCGCTGTTCCCATTTGCGGTGGCACCCTCGAACGGCAGCGCTTGCGGGGAGTATCGGTAGTTCGTGGAAGAGCAGACACCGCTCGTGGGTTTCTTTCTAAGGCATTGGCATTGGTTTGACGCATTCCACTTGACTGCCGGCTACGTGCTACTTCTATGCTTCCCAGTAGTCATGAGTGCTCCAGGCCCACTAATCGTTCGGCACTCGTTCACAGCAGCGTTCAAGACGGCTGTCATCTTTTACGCCAAAGAAACAAATCACAAATGGGTGGTGCGAGAGTGGCGACTGCAGCGAAGTGAAATTTTCACCTGTGACGGCAAGTGAGAAATTTCCCACGTGCCGAAGTCTGGATGCTTTCGGAGCTGTAGGCTAAGCTTGCGGCGTACTTTGCTGAAATGCATGATCGGTCCCTGCCAGTGAAGTGCGACATGGTCATGAAACAAGCCCAGACCTTCGCCTTAAGGGGGGATGAGGGGATCGGAACAAACTTTTTCATTTTTGAACTTAAGAGTGATGAAATTTGGAAGACAGGTTTGAAATAGCATCAAACAGACAGCTACAAAGTTTCACAATAATATCTTCAGTAGTTTTTATTTTATCATTATTTATATACTGCTCACATGTTGCTTGCTCGTGGAAAGCCGAATGTGACAGCAAAATGGGTTATGGGCCTGTAAATGTTTTTAATAGTTACTAAGAAGTATAGTCTAACTCAAGATTCTCTTAATTTCTTTTTAAATTTCTCGGCTCTTCTTCTAAACGACATAGTATGCACCTTCTCTTTATGTTTAGAATGTATCATGCTCCAATTATTGTGCAGTAGAAAATCGTGAGTCTAAATGGTAAATCTGAGATTGTCTTGACATAAGGCACACTTCAGCAATTGCAGCAAAACAAACAGGATTAAAATCCATGCTCCCATTGCCGTGCTATGCTTTCGATGAGCGAGGTGATAAGCCCAAAACAAACTTTTGAGAAAACAAGCCTCAAAGTTCCATACTGGCACACACCGTCTAGAATGCTCCTGCATTGTAAAATTTGGTGTCCTTGGCAGCAGGCGACTTCTTAGCCCTTAGCCCTCTGTCCTTTCAGGAGATGATCTTTGTGTGCCTTCTTCATTCGCTGGGAATCTTTCTCGACAGCCCGCTGAAGAGAGAGGGCACCAGGGCGCAGGCCCAATGTTGTGCACAGGTCTGAATAAGCTTTCAGACTGCCCGAGTTGTACCTTGAAATTGCCTCGTGCACTGCTGCTTCCACGGCAAACAGTGAGGCATGCTGGTCTTTTGATACTAGTGACCATATCACTGAATGGAGACTCTCAGCCGCGTATTGAGTTTTGCCTCCTCTGCACCGGGTTAGCAACTGAGGGTCTGAGAGGCGCTGGTACACAGGCAGAAGTGCTTCAGCAACTTTAGCTGAAAGCTTGTACTTGTGAGCTGGTGCTGGCTGCCCTTCTGCCTCAGCTGATCGGTGGTTGCACCAGCTAAGGGGGGCCAGAGGGACACAGGTCATGATGGGGCTCATCATCTGTTGATGTGATGCGGTAGTATATTGCCATTACTGCTCTTTGCATTTCCTCAACTTCTGAGTGGTTTCACAGAGCAAGGCCATAGTGGTTCATCAGTTTTTTGATGAGCTGCTGTGTCAGGCCCCCCTTTCCACCTAGTGGCTCTCCTTTCTTTGCCTTGGCTACCAAAGAGCAAAGTGCAGCCCTCATTCGTTTTTTCACGTGATTTATGCAGTCTTCTTTAGATAGCTGCACAAAACCATAAACTTCTTCATCACATAGAGTGCGAAACATGCGGCTGTCCCCATCACAAACTATGTTTGTGTAACGTAAATCATTTCTGCTCAAGGAGCACCTGAAGAGCTGTAGTGCAGCCTCAACCTCCATTCTTCCAGAATTCACGTCAGTGTTTTTCTTGCACTGGTGTTGCTGCTTCCATTCAGCATAGTTGGGGTCACTTTCTGCTGGCTGTCGGTTGCACCCAAGACAGAAGTTGGACAGAACTACACAGTCCAACACAAGCCCTGTATGGAATTCAATTATACAGCCTATGCCAGTATGGGAGCTGTGGCCACGTGTCAACCATGCGCCATCATACACTACTGTGATGTTCTTTGAAAATGTAGTCTCCACTTCAGTGTACACCTTTTTCACTGCCTCTACAGCATCTGTGAAGTTGTTGTGTGCAGCTGCCGCTGCAGCAGGCTTGAAAGTCTTTTTGAGGTGCTCATCATATGTTTTGTGGTGTAACCCACGATGCGAGACATTCATGGTGGCCCAGACGTCATTAAGAGCAGTTGGTCCTTTCCCAATGCTTTTTATTGCTTGCATAGCTCTGAAGTTGACCTCAAAAGCTCTAGAGCCGCTCTTCCTTTGCGAGGACCACTCAGACTGTAGGGTACTACCACAGGAAATGCATGAAAGCACCATCTTCAAAGCTAGCCCCAGTTCAGTCTCGCAGTGCACTGCTAGGCCGGGCTGCTGACAAGTTGGGCAAAGCGGGGAACCAATCAGCGAGTTCAAAGCAGCAACTTGAACAAGCATAAACTCCTCTTCTGGAGGTGCGGGAATGGCATTTTCCTGTGAGTCAGTCAGCCCGAACTTGCGCTCCGTTGCTGAAACCGTGCGAAGCGATTCGCGAAATCTCGACGCTTGCAGTTCTGCAGTTTCCGCGGACACAAATCGTGTTTTCAGGTGAGCTTGAATAGTGCGACGTTCACTGGGCGAACAGTCAACACTGCGATGAGCGGCAAGGACGGCCACCGGCGCAACCGCGGCAGTGAGCGTGCGCCCGCGTTGCAGCTCCGTCGAAGCGCCGGAACTCGTCGATGGCATGGGACTGCCTTCACTGGCAGTTGTTGGCTGCGGAGACATCTCGGCGTAGAACGACTCACCGCGGAAGCGCGTCTCCGATGCTCTGCAGTCGGGCGGCGATGATGGCTGCAAGCGCATTCCGTGATCTGTGCTGGACGAACTTGCGACGGGACGCTCGCGTATGGCGGGACGCTCGCGTACGGCAAGACTCACTGGCATGTTGATCGTCGCCAGTGAAGTAACACTGCGCCCGCGCTTCGACGGCGAAAGATCATGGTTCGTCTCACTATCGCTGGCTGGTGCTCGACTCGGCACAAGATCCCGCAGCACGTTGGGCGCGTACTCCGCCGATTCTGAACTGACGCTCGGCTCGGCCGAACCACCTGCTGACAATTGCCGCTTCTTCCTTGCTGTGATGGGCTTGCGTTTCCGCTTCCCGTAGGCATGCTTCATCCGGTACTTCTTTTCGAACGTGCGCGGATCCATTGCACGTGGTCGAAGTCCTCGAAACACAAGAGAAGGAAAGGCCAGAAAGGCTTCCCAGCAGCGCACAAAAGCAGACGCTCCTTGCCTCAGCCGCCATTAGGCCACGGCGTCGGCCAATGAGGAGGCGCCTTACAACGCGCCACGGCACAGAGCCAATCAGGGCACGGCAGCCATTGGCTGCTCCGTGCTACCACCTTCCTGTTTTTCTTTTTTTTGTGCGCTTGCTGGCTGGCAGGGGAGGAAGGGAAGGGCTGGGACAAAGAGTCAAAGAGTCGGGCTTTCCAACGATACCAAAATGGCGGTGCTCTGTGGCGGGAAAGCCGAGCAGTCGCGCCTTGAACTTCGCGGCATTTTCGCGATTTTGGGCGGATGTGTGGACGCCGGCACCGACAAATATATTTATTTTTAGTGCTTAGAGTTTGTTTTTTGGTGAAATATTTCAGTACAAGATAGAAATGATGCTGTAGATTCTGAAAAGCGTACTTTTCAAAAATCGATTTTTTTCGCGAAAATCGCGATTTGATCCCCGCTTCCCCCCTTAATTTTAAGGCCCTGCTCCGCCATGACTACAATGACGGTGACGAAAGTATGGCATACACAACAGATGTTGACTCGTGGCAGCTGCTCTGCTCTGCGCTCTGCAATATTAAAAAGCAGCAGATGAAGCTGACGGAGTTCTTCGCTTCAATCTGAGTTGCATAGAATTGCTCTGCGGGAAGTTAAATAAAATATTCCAGCATTCATGAATCAACGTCGTCATTGCTTTACTGAGCGCGGTATCATCCGACGGCTGCGAGCGTTAAGCACTCTAATGGTAAGTGGTGGCCTCATGGATCCACCAAGTTAGTACTACCAATTTTCTTCAAAAGAATATTCAAGTTGATAGCTCTGGTATGTGCATAATTTCATTTTCTTTGCGCTACGGGTTGCCGTGTCTTCCTGAAAGGAAATTTTTTTTTTTTAGTGATGACAAATCATGATGATGATGGCACTGATGGCCACATCTAGTGGCAGCTATGAGCACTAGGCGCGGCGCTTGCTGCAGACCTGCTCTTCACCGTATGCGTAATGCAGAAAAATGCGTTTGTACCCGCTGGCTATCTGGCATCACGCTCTTGGTTGTGTTATTAGTTCCAGGGTTTACTGGTTATCTTTGTAATTTTGCTATCTACAAGGTGCCATACACCAGGAGTGTTCCAAGAACCTGCATCTTTATTTGGACTGCTGAAACATGCGAACCTCGACTTAATGAAACTCGCGATTTAACGCAATTTTCGGCTGCAAATTGGACTTCTTTATATCGAGGTTCGACTGTACATGGTGTTCGACGGACAAGAAGTTATGAAAAGTTAAGTACTTCGTTATATTAATAATTTTGTTATAGTCATGTTTGTTACATTGAGGGTTACCTGTATTTCAAGTATGACTGGGATAAAGAAAATGAAGCGCAGGCAACAACGCTGCCTCAAACAAAGTCAATAAATAAATTTTAAAACATCAAACAGAAGGGAGAAAATGACATGAAGAACACTTAATTTGGAAGTCTGTACCTGTGTCGTTTGTTCCCTCGGGCTTTTGTCTTATTTCTGTGCTGTTGTGCCAACAAGCCCAGTTAACAACCATTCTGCAACACTTACCCTGCCTGCAGAGGCGGATGGCAGCCTCGAGTAGCACCTCGAGCTCGCCCTTAGGTAGCACAGGAACCACCCAGCGTGGCCGATTGATCATCTCGTCGAGGCGTGCCAGCTCCGCCAGCGGGAATTCTTCCTCCTCCTCTTCCACCACTGTTGGAGGAGGGGCCTCTTCCGCAGGGGGCTCCTCGGCAAGCTGCTGCTGCTGCTGCTGCTCCCGCTGCTGCTCCTGCTGCTGCTCCCGCTGCTGCTCTTGCTGCTGCTCCTGCTGCTGCTCCTGCTGCTGCTGCTGCTGCTGCTGCTGCTGCTGCTGCATCTCAAGAAGAGTTAGTGCTGGCACTGTGGAACATGCTAAAGGACCCTCAAACAATTTTGACAGCTTTGCTCCAAGTTGATAGTGTAGGCAATAGTACAGCAGAATCTCGTTAATGTTAATTCCAAGGGGACATGAAATTTATTTGGATAAAACAGAGTTCGAACTAAGGAGAGTACTTTTAAATATAGTGCCAGATCAATTGTACATTACAGCATGCAAAACCAAAACTGTCACTGGGCTCGCATTGAAAAAGTATTTTCTTTCCGACATCAGTACGCAATGACATGTGCTTGAAGAAGCCTAACTTCTGGGTAAAATCCCAGTGTAATAAGACCGCATCTCGCACGCCATTTGCTGTGGACGCAAGAGAAAATGGGCAAGGTGCGACCGAGAATAATGATGGCTTGATGCATGCATGCAGTTCCCTAGCATGCCCAATGTTGATACAACGTGATAGAGCACACAGTAATGTGATTAAGAGGTGCTAGGACGGAGGTGGGGGTGGCATATCTGACATAATCAAGCATGCACGAAGGGGCTCTTTCCTGCTCCTTTTAAGCCGGATGAGATAGGAAGGTGCGTACCACTCTGCTTGGGCCAGTTCGGTCTCGGATGCCCACGTGTCTCTCCCAGTTATATTTACAGCATGTGACATTATGGTAGCTAGCAATGCATCAAACCCATGATAATTGCCCCTTCCACTTTTGGTAAGCTTCACTGCAATAATGCTTCACGTACACTTCACAGCAAACTGTATTAAGGAGAAGCTGACTTTCAGAAACTGGCATTACCTAAACGCATCATGCTTTTCGAGCTTCGAAGCCATTGGGGAGGATTACAAAGACGGAGTCGGCGAGATTGCTAACAGAGACGAACAGCTTTAATGAAAAACGCGGTACCGAACAGCAAGAAGCTTGGTTGCAAATGTTGAAGTAGCTATAGGCTTGGCTATGGTGGCCTAGCGCAGCATTGCTGCGGCAGTGGGTGGTGGCCAGCGGATCTGCGTGCGAGTGCACCTGTTCTAAACATAGAGATAGTAAAAATGGCAGCGGAGGTGGCTTCGCTTAATGCCGTTTCGGATCTATGCTCATGGAAAAAGGTCCGGAAAATGGGACGGTGAAGAGTTTTTGCACCAGAAATTTCAGACATTCTAATACATTGACTATGGGGTACCGTGGCAGTGCCGCGAAGGCGTCCGATTATTAGGCATGCCTGAAAAGTCGGGCGTCCGGAAGATCGGTCGTTGACTGTAGTTGCAAACCCTAGTGAAAACATTGCATTGCCGTAAAAACGCAAAAATACCGCACTTTTGCGCAGTTGGTGCAAATGGCACTTGAGTGAGAGCAGCCAGGAGCAGGCAAGTCGAATTGTAGCAGAATGGAACAAATGGCGCAGTTGGACCACCACTGAGATTGAGACATGCATAGAGGAGTGCTTGTGAGGTCTGATATGGCCAGTTCCCTTAAGCTGGAACCACATGGCACATTTTCCACGAGCGAAAAACATGAGGCGCGGCGAACGGCCGCGTTGCCGCCAACGCGCGAGCACCCGGACAAAAAAAGAGAGCAGCGCTTTTGCGTCACGTTTTCCGGGTTGCCAGACAACATAACGCCCAAAAACATGAATTGTCTGTTACCACATATATAATATGCCCTTGAACTTACAGAACGCCACAATAAAAATAATTTTAGTGTAATTAAAGAGCGACATTTTTGTCCGAAGTGTATTTATCGAACTTAATTTCAAGCAGCAAGATTATGTGCGAAACTGCACTATGTACCTTCCGCATGCTGAGAGGCCGCTTACTACCGAGCAGAAGAGGCGATTGCTACTATTAAGAGGGATGCTGAGGGCATCTGCTATACCGTCTACGCTGAGGGTATCTGCTATAGCTCACCAAGCCTGGTCACGTTTGATGTTGTTCTTGTAATTGCGACCGTGTACATCCCAGAGGAGGCGACGCTTCTCCACTTCAATTATTAGGGCCTCGTTGAAGGTTGCTTTGTCCATTTTAGGGGAACACGATGCGCAAACCAACACGATGTGCGAACGAAATCACGGTAGCACGTGCTTTCTTTGACGCACGCGCCAGTTCTGCTGAGAAAAAAAAATTGCGCCAGAGAGGTTCCGTCGAGATGCGCAGAGAGCAGGGCCATCTGGTGGCAAAACCAAAAACCAAAATGCCACACGACCAAATGCCACGTGACTAACCTGAACTCTGACTGGCGGACGCTACGCATTTTTTTTCTACTCTGAGCAGCAGCACACGGCGGCACGATTTCGTGACGGATCATGCTGGGCACGCGTCAAAATGACACGCATCCCACCATCCACGCGTGAATCGCGCCTGAAATCGCACCATGCGGTTCCGCCTTTAAAGGCCAACTGCAACAAAATTTTTTACCGCATAAAAACCCAGTTTCAGAAAATTTAGACACACAGTAGCCTCTTGTGTCTTACGCTTGAAATACAGGTCAATCTGTCCTCGCGAAATTGATGTCTTTCATACCAAAAGTGAAAAAAAAAAAACATGCGGCTATTATCACCCAGCAGAAGTGATGGTGGCTAAAGACTTACAACTAAAGAATGTGTAATGAATGTGTGTTGTTTAGTGGTGCAAGGGCCAGGTATGGCCAAAAAGCACCATTCCAGTGTTAGTGAGTTTGCAGTGGAGTGATGAATTCTGAGAAGTAGATGAGACGTGGCTGCAAAGGCGCTAAATAAAAATTACTCACTGTAAAGTACGTAAACTCTAGATGTAATAACATTACGACAATGACTACTGAGGTGTACTACGAACATTGCAAAAGAATGATGCGATACCGTATTTACATGATTGTAAGTTGACCTATATTTTTTAATTTGAAAACCTGAAGTGGGGGGGGGTCGACTTACAATCGAAACCAAAACATGACATCGACAAAAAAGTGAGACCAACAAGATATCAGGGGAGCTACAATGTAATTACTATTTTATGTTTGCTCTATGGCCTTACCTTACCTAAGCATGCATTGATGTTAGACCTTGTGACATGTTTTGCCGGAATATGTAGTGATTTAAGGTTGAGGGGGTTGTGGGGATGCGTGACTCTCACGCGTCCCCTGATATCTTGTTTTCCCGCATAGCTTCCACCTCCTGCAGTGCGGCTTCGCCATGTGGCCTGGCGCCTGCGGCTTCGGAGTGGTTGAAGCGCAGTGCGAGAGATGGCGCGAGTGTTGCGCTACTAGCTCCGCCTCACGGCGGGGTTACTTGGGTGCAGGAAAGACAAGCCGCTGGCTCTTGGGCTGCGGGTCGGCGAGTGCCGCGGACGTACCGCACGCGCACCGATCCATGCTTCTGCGAGACCGTCTCACGCGGCCTCCTTCGAAGAACGCGCCACCGTTCGCGTGACCGTACGCGCCAACGACCAGGCGTTGGGATCCAACATGGGGCAAACATATTCGCTCATTATCCGGTCGCGGTGAGTCGGACTTCTAGATTTGTCGCGCGCCTATCGACATGTTTTGTGAATAGCAACTCGGCTAGCAGGCATTGATCTATAAAAGGTGCAATAAATGCCCTTGTGATTGTTTGCACTACTGTGTTGTCGTTCCTTTGTCCCAAGAGCACGGGAGGAGAACCCCACATCTGGCTGCCCAACGTGGACCTCTTGGGGCATCGGACGATAGATTTAACAGTTTTGCTTCGTTCGAGACCTTTGTTTGAATCGAAGCGTAGGGCTAGCATGGATTTTGATCGCTAGCTCTTGAACGAGGCGACAGTGGCTGTAGTGTGTTTGAACATGTCAACATGCTAAGCCTTTTTGCAAGTGTTTTTTTTAATGACATTCGTCGGTACGAGAGCCACGTGGTCTGCATCCTGGGAGAGCGAGGCTTAGCACCCGCGGAGCATTGGCAAGCCTGAAGCGAGTGAGTACGGAAGCCTCGTGGGTGGTCCGAATTTCGTATGCAAATAGCTTCTTCTATCTCTTCGACTCTGATGAAGTCGCAGCTCTGGGAGCCAGGTGGCTGTGGGCCACGGGTGCCACCACCGGTGCCACCACGGGCTGACTGGTATTGCGGCCTGGCACCGGGCGCTCCGACACCGTCTGGGACGGTGGGCGCCATCAACTCGGATGCTGTGTGCACCGAGCGGGGTAGGATCACCTAACAGAGCTGACGTCTCCTCGTGGCTGCCTGTTTTGCGCCCATTTTGAGTGTTGTTTTATGGATGCCAGTTGTTGTCAGGGTAGTGACGCTTTAGCCTAAGGATTAACGAAGCTGCCTGTCGCACGTGGAGGGACACTACCTGGCGGACCGTGGCGTTGAAGTGTTGCACTTTGCTTCCCTCGTTCTAGTTAGCCTCGCACGAATTGAAATTACTCGTTCGACTCAAGGAAGCGAGCTTCGTTCATGTGAACTTAGCACCTGAGTAGCTGCCCGATCTTTTGCTAGCCGAGTTGAACGTCGTACCACGTGGGCGATGCGCATGCAGAATTCCTCTCCTTTACACTACTTTAGTGTTTGCTGAGTGTGTTGAGTGTACACAGCATGATTGGAGTCACCCCTGGTTTGCCGTCACCTGCACATCACCTGCGCTGCTGCCCTGGACTACGATCGAGCCACCGGGCAATGGTGATGCTGTGGCGAGTTCGGCGCAGCGACTTCGGCGGCTGCCTGTATTCAACTCGCAACCCTCGGCGGTGGAGAAAAAAGCCGGCGATCACCGACAGTTACCGCGGCTCCCCAGCAGGGCGCGTCGGCGCCAGTGACGCTTGCTCGTGCCAACTACTGCGACGCCGCTTCTGGAGTCCTGGCCTGGAATCGTGCCGTCTAGTCTGCAGAGCTGCTGCTGTGACCAGTGGACGCCAGCAGTGTACCCCAAGGACAACGTCTGCTCGCATGTTTTGGACAGCGTGGGGACATTTCCTCAGCGCAGCCACTGTTGCATGTACTATCTTGTTCGCGAAGCATGCATTGATGTTAGACCTTGTGACATGTTTCGCCGGAATATGTAGTGATTTAAGGTTGAGGGGGTTGTGGGGATGCGTGACTCTCACGCGTCCCCTGATATCTTGTTTTTCCGCATAGCTTCCATCTCCTGCAGTGCGGCTTCGCCGCGTGGCCTGGAGCCTGCGGCGGTCGGAGTGGTTGAAGCGCAGTGCGAGAGATGGCGCAAGTGTTGCGCTGCTAGCGCCGCCTCATGCGGGGTTACTTGGGTGCGGGAAAGACAAGCCGCTGGCTCTTGGGTTGAGGGGCGGCAAGTGCCGCGGACGTCCAGCGCGCGCGCCGATCCATGCTTCTGTGAGACCGTCTCGCGTGGCCTCCTTCGAACACGCCACCGTTCGCGGGACCGTACGCGCGAATGACCAGGCAGTTGGGATCCAGCATGGGGCGAACATATTCGCTCGTTATCCGGTCGCGGTGAGTCGGACTTCTAGATTTGTCGCGCGCCCATCAGCATGTTTTATGGAAACAACAACAACAACAGTTGCTATCCACAAAACATGCCGATGGGCGCGTTTTGTGGATAGCAACTCGGCTAGCAGGCATTGATCTATGAAAGGTGGAATAAATGCCCTTGTGATTGTTTGCACTACTGTGTTGTCGTTCCTTTGTCCCAAGAGTACGGGTGAGAACCCCACACCGCCTGGCCACTGGCGCATTCAGAACAAGCCCTGTCGAAAGCTTATAGATATAATCAAATGAGTGGTCACTCCATCTGCAGAGAACACATATCAACTTCACCTATTTTGTTGAAGTGCACTCTAATCAGTAATATCTGTGTTCTGTAACCATTAACGACTTGACGTCTTCAGCACTTTCTCGTAATCGACCCTCTATGAGACCACGCTTCTGACTGCGTGTGAGCGAACTTGGCATAGAAATGGATGTCCCACTTCTCGAACATTGCCTAATGCCTCCTGCTAAGCTGTTACTGCACTGGGAGTGGCAGGTGATAGAATGTGATGTATCCTTTGTAGAGGTCACAAAGCATGCTTCCGAGCTTGAAATCACAATGCATTTCCATGAACTTCAATCGAAGTACTCTTGCTCTGAATTCTACACCGATGCGTAAGTCATACACTGGCGCAGCTTACGTGGCTGTTGGTCTCTCTTTTTGCAAATCTGACGTATTGAACCCCCTAGCGAGTATCTTCACTGCAGAAGCCTATGCAGTACTGTCTGCGGTAAAACATATTGTCTTGACATGCCTGAATGTGCCTGCCAGATTCCCGACGGGTCTGACGTGGCTTCAAGGCCAGCACATGGTGTTCCGTGGCAATACTACCGGGTGCCGCACACTATCGGACGAAAAGCTGGAGAAGATGTCGACGAGTGGCTCACGAACTACAGAAGGGTGAGCCGGTCAAACGATTGGAACTCGACTGCACAGTTGTCCAATGTTGTGTTTTCCCTTACTGACACAGCACTCGTCTGGCATGAGAATCACGAAGACACGCTCACTTCATGGGAGCTTTTTGTCGAGGAGCTGAGAGCATGTTCTGGAGACTCTAGTGCAAAAAAGAAACAAGCTGAACAGACGCTTTTGCAAAGAGCTCAGATTTCCGGCGAGACCTGTATGACTTATATTGAAGAAGTGCTGAAACTGTGTAAAATAGTCAACTCTCAAACGTCTGAAGATGACAAAGTTGGACATTTGTTGAAAGAAATAGCCGAAGGCGTCTAAAATTTTTTGATCGGCAAGGAAAGCTTGGATTCCGTGTCTGACGTCACTCGCCACTGCAGAACCTTTGAGACAGGGATGTGTGGTGCACGACATGGTGCCGTGATCGGGACGGTCAGGAGCAAACGACAAGGAGTGCGCGCCGAGGCGAATTCAGTGCTGGAAGAAGAAAAACAACGCCGAAGAGCGTCCGGCACGTGAAGGCGTGGTGCAAGAAAAACAACTAAAAGAAGAAAAGCAAACCAATTAGGAAAGACCACGGGGCGTCAGGCAGCCAATCAGAGAATGCCTAATCGGCCAGAGAGAAGAAAAAGTGTGGTACGCTGGCAGAAGGGGGAGACGCAGAGGAGACGCCGGGAGAGTTCCAGGAAGTGACGCCAGGAGGAGGTCAACCACCGGACCAGGAGTTGAAGACGGGCCGTCGGGTTCCGGACCCGAGCCACCAGGACTTCACCTGACCGGGGCCTCCTGCCAGCCCGGTCCTGTGCGTCGCCCGTCTACCCGAGCGTGCCGTCAGCTCCTCAAGGCCGGTGAGCTTCTGCGCCCGTGGGCAGGATGAGAACAGTCGGGCTACGGGCCCGAGTTCTACGCCAGCTGCCTAGCCAGAACGCCGCCCCCATCTGTCGTGCCGCCTGCTGCCCGAGGCCGGCGTTCAAGCTTCTGTGTCCGTGGGCAGGACAAGAGCAGTCGGGCTACGGGCCCGAGCTCTACACCCAGCTGCCCGGCCAGAACGCCGCCGCCGTCTGCTCATGCCACCAAGCCATCTGCTTTACCTCTCCAAACCAAGAGCTGGCCCGCTCCGGTCGCCCCGTCAGTCAACTTACACCACGACCTTTGGTGAGACCGGCGCAACTCCTTTCGCCAACTTGTCGCCGCGTCTCCGCATCGAGACTGTTATGCGTCCCTGCCGTCGTGGCAAGCCCGGACTCGCGCACTAGTTAGCTTCACACTAGCCCCAAATGTGTCTTACCGCCGTGATGTCTATTTGAGTGTTTATTTTATTCTTTCTATTTTTTTCTATCAGTTATTTTAAGCCTTTTTTAGTTCCATTAAAAGTTTGTGTGTGTGTTCGAAACCAACGGCTTTGTCCTCAATTGGGTTCTCGGAGGCTCCGCCTAAGAGAACCGTTAAAGCCTTTGAGTACACGAACACAAACTGTCCCCATATTTGGGCATCACAAATTGGCATCTGCGACAGGACAAAGTCGTTCGTTCGGATTTTTTTTCTAACGGCTATTAACTATGGCTAGCACACGAGATCTGTTAGCCTTAGCCGAATGCATGGGGCAAGAAGGTGCGGAGTTGAGGGCATGGTTGAACGAGCAGGAAGCGCGTGTGCGAGAAGAGCGGGCAGTGGAGCGCAATGCTAGGAGGGAGGAACTTGCATTGGAGGAGAAGAATTTACAATTGTGGCTTAAAGTCGCAGAGGCGGAGAACGCATATGTGGGCAAGAAACAGCCAGAAATTAGTTTGTTTGACTTAGCCACCGTGGCCCAGCGATTGGGTTTGCATGGGGCAAACTTGCACAGGTGGGTGCAAGACAGATGGTTGTTAATATGCGGGAAAGCTCAGAGGGAGGGCGACAGGCAAGTGGCAGAACAGGCAGCTGAGAGGGAACGCCTGGAGAAACAGCTTCGCAGGGTGCGCGTTTGCATCAAGGCACTCGCGGATGTTTGCTCCGAAGGGACGAGGTCCATTGTTCAGGATGCAGCACAGCAGTGCAGGGGCGACCCGAGGGTTCCCTCCGACACGACGTCAGGCCTTGGCGAGAAAAAAGTGTCTCAAGGAGAGACACCTTGTAATGATGCCATTGTAGGCATAGATACTGATGTTTGCTCACGAAGCAGGGAGCATATCGCTTCCGTATCTCAATCGGTGCTGCGCGAGCCCAGCGCAGGCGATGACTGGCTCGTACATGGTTCCGAGTCGCCGTGCATGGGCCTGGTTGAGAAAGTTAGAACTGACAACCTTCTACAGGCTAAATATAGCACGTCGGAGTGCTTGTGCCAGGGTCAAGATGGACCTGAAGATATCAGGGCTCCTGAGGAACCAAGTTTGGTTTCAATAAAAAGTAGTGAGTTGTCCTTACTGCGTTCTTTAAATTCAACAAAGGCAACTGCTTGTGACCCTATGTGCACTTGGGAGGGCTCAGGCATGTGTACCCCACTAACTTATGGCTTTAAGGATCCAGAGAATCCTTTGTGTTTTCATGCACTCGTGTGTGGTTCGACCATTCGCACTGATGTGGCAACCACGCATTACAATGTTCACTACCTTAGAACGCAGGCAGGACTTGGTCGACGCCATGCAAAGACATTAATGCCTGGAGCGATATGGTCACGAACTGGCCAGTGCACTCTGACCGAGAAGATAAAGGTCTAGTTCGCTTGATGTGGGAAAGGGTCACCTAAAGGAACCGATGCTTCGCTTATGGCTTTTCACGGATTTTGACCTCGGACTTGGTAACCTTCAACTTGATGGTTTATAGTGTGTTGTGATAGCCTTTGATACTACAGTTTTTATTCTTTAGAGTTGTGGTGTTTTTGAATTAGTGTTTTCCGTTAATGTCTTTGATCTGTATGCTCAGTGAACTGTGCAACTGTGTGAACTGTGCATGAAGCCTTACAGCGCAATCTCGTGGACAGACCATGACTGTAGGGTTGTGAACTATGTCGCGCACTGAGCGGCAGTTTTCTTCACAAAAACTTGTTAAAAAAGGGGCTTATGTGATGTGTGGTGCACGACATGGTGCAGTGATCGGGATGGTCAGGAGCAGATGACAAGGAGTGCGCGCGCCGAGGCAAATTCCATGCTGGAAGGAGAAAAAGGACAACGCCGAAGAGCGTCCGGCACGTGAACGCGCGGCGCAAGAAAAACAACTAAAAGAAGAAAAAGCAAACCAATTAGGAAAGACCACGGGGCGTCAGGCAGCCAATCGGAGAATGCCTAATCGGCCAGAGAGAAGAAAAAGTGTGGTACGCTGGCAGAAGGGGGAGACGCAGGGGAGACGCAGAGGAGACGCCGGGAGAGTTCCAGGAAGCGACGCCAGGAGGAGGTCAACCACCGGACCGGGAGTTGAAGATGGGCCGTCGGGTTCCGGGCCCGAGCCACCAGGACTTCACCCGACCGGGGCCTCCTGCCAGCCCGTTCCTGTGCGTCGCCCGTCTACCCGAGCGTGCCGTCAGCTCCTCAAGGCCGGTGAGCTTCTGCGCCCGTGGGCAGAACGAGAACAATCGGGCTACGGGCCCGAGTTCTACGCCAGCTGCCCGGCCAGAACGCCGCCCCCGTCTGTCGTGCCGCCTGCTGCCCGAGGCCGGCGTTCAAGCTTCTGTGTCCGTGGGCAGGACAAGAGCAGTCGGGCTATGGGCCCGAGCTCTACACCCAGCTGCCCGGCCAGAACGCCGCCGCCGTCTGCTCATGCCACCAAGCCACCTGCTTTACCTCTCCAAACCAAGAGCTGGCCCGCTCCGGTCGCCCCGTCAGTCAACTTACACCACGACCTTTGGTGAGACCGGCGCAACTCCTTTCGCCAACTTGTCGCCGCGTTTCCGCATCGAGACTGTTATGCGTCCCTGCCGTCGTGGCAAGCCCGGACTCGCGCACTAGTTAGCTTCACACTAGCCCCAAATGTGTCTTACCGCCGTGATGTCTATTTGAGTGTTTATTTTATTCTTTCTATTTCTTTCTATCATTTATTTTAAGCCTTTTTTAGTTCCATTAAAAGTTTGTGTGTGTTCGAAACCAACGGCTTTGTCCTCAATTGGGTTCTCGGAGGCTTCGCCTAAGAGAACCGTTAAAGCCTTTGAGTACACGAACCGCTGTCCCCATATTTGGGCATCACAGAGACACTGAAGATGCGACGGATAATACCGAAGTTTGGTCACCTGGCTAATGTCACAATGGTGGCAAGTGTAGACCCAAGCTCGTGTTTTGACTTTCCATCAACAATACAGCAGATTGTTCGCGAAGAGTCGCTCCATCGGGAACGCCTCCCAGTGGCTGATGCCTAGCCTTGATGAACGTGACCCACCTGCTGGCTATGAGGTCGACTGCAACATGCGTGACTACATGTAGGAACATCGAAATTTGTGACATCTGCCGGTGTGTTTCCAATGCGGTGTTGCGGGCCACATAGTGAGGTTTTGCAATCGTCACCCAACAACGTGGAATGGTCGATCCGGGTCTTCAACAAGGACCACATTTGCTATGAGGACAACTCAACAGCCATACACCACCTCTTGGTCAGCTGGCATCCCTCCTGGCAACGATTACTGGCAGAGAAACTTTTGGAGCCGCTCGCCGGCATCTGACAGGAGTTTGACGCCACCGCCATCTTCTCGTGCACGGCGTTTACATCAATCTCCATCATCAGTGTGCCGCTCCGCCTGGCCTTCACAACCGGAAAACTAGCTAGCGCTGCCGATGGGGTTGAGGTCGCTCGACACATGCTATCAACAGAAATGCCCCCTGCAGTTGCTATGATTAAGAACACAGTGCATGTACTTGCTGATGGTTTTTCTACAATGGCTTTAGTGGATACCGGAGCAACTGTATCCGTAATGAGTCTTGGTTTTAAAGGTCGGTTGGGGTGCAAAGTTGTATTTTGGTCGGACCAGGCTGCAACATTTTGTGGAGTGAGTGGCGAGTTGTTGCGCCCTGTTTGTGTGTGCACTGCTGAAGTATCCTTGGCTGGTGGAGTTTTTGCAATGGACTTTGTAGTTATTCCCCGATCGACGCATGAAGTGATTTTGGACATCGACTTCTTGCGACAGTGTGGTGCAACCGTTGATTGTTGCATGGGGAAGTTTGCGTCAATGCCATGTTTCCTCCGGGCTCTTAGAGGAGACTTGCATTGTGCGAAGAAGAACGTTTTTGTCCCTCATTGTATGGTATCCATCGGCAATGGGCGTGCTGGCTTGTGGACGGCCAACTGCTCGGCAGAACCCTTCCTGTTTCCAGACAGCTTGAAACTCGCCTACTTTACAGAATACACGTCTTCGTCCGTAGCCGTGCTAACAGACCCACCGTATGAGCCTGCTGACCTTCGCCACTTCTCAGACAAAAAGCTTCTGTCTATGGTAAACAAGTCGGTCAGCCCAAGGGAGCGCCATACCTTGGTGGATACGCTTTCTAAGCATCTATCAGTGTTTGACTTTGCGCAGCCGGACAAAGTGTTTTCGATTCCCGAGTTGCGAGCATGCCATGCTATCGATACGGGATCTGCGTGTCCGACCAGGCGAAAGCCTTATCACGTGTCACCTAACGAGCGCAAGATAATCGGGGAACAAGTGAGTGACATGACGAAAAATGGAATAATACAAGAGTCCTTGAATCCTTCGGCAGCTCCGGTCATACTCGTCAGAAAGAAAGACGGTAACTGGAGATGTTGTGTCAATTATCGAAGATTAAACGCTGTGACTAAGAAGGATGCCTATCCGCTGCCCCGGATTGATGATGCAATTGATTGCCTTCATTCGGCGTCTTACATTTCTTCAGTGAACCTACGCTCAGGATATTGGCAAATCCTGATACACCCAGCAGACAGGGACAAAACAACCTTCATAACCCTGGATGGATTATTCGAATTCAATGTGATGTCATTTGGGTTGTGCAACGCTCCAGCAACCTTTGAAAGGTTCATGCACACCACTCTGCGTGGATTAAAGTGGAACATCTGTATGTGCTATCTTGACGACATTGTTATATTCAGGCTCACATTCAGTGAGCACAATATGCGCCTGGATATTGTCCTTGACTGCATCAAAAACGCTGGCCTGGTTCTGAACTCCAAGAAATATAACTTTGGTGACCCTCAAACCCTTGTGCTAGGTCATCTTGTTGACAAAGATTGTATCCGGCCAGACCCCCTCAAGACAGCAGGCTACAAACAGCATAAATGGCCGCTGCGCAGTCTTCGTTCTCCTCTTTCCTTCTCTTCTTGATCTCTGCGTCCCTTTTACGCGCTTGGACGCAACAATATAAAGAAATTAAAGCTTGAGAAAGCAATAATAATTCACAGACTAGCTAAGTCTTGTAAAAGCGTCAATGTCCTTACAAATACAAAAGCATAAAAATCCTGTTGTTTATTGAGCTTTACTTAATCTCGTGCAACATTTAACTCATAGACATGTAATATTCTGGGTTCCTGGGCATAGAGGAATTGAGGGTAATATGCTTGCCAACGAAATCGCCAAATCAACAGCATCGCAAGGTGTTAATCGTTCTGTTGCTGCCCCTGCCTTAGATATGAAGCCTTTCCTACAAAACAAACTGTGAAGCCACTGGCAACACTTGTGGAATGCTGTAACGAGCAATAAGCTTCATTTGATTAAGCCCAAGTTAGGTTTCTGGCCACCAACTACGAAAACACAAAGAACAGATGTCCTATTGTGTTGTCTCAGAATAGGACACACATACGGCACTCACAACTTTCTGTTCACTGGTAACGAGCCTCCAACCTGTGGCAGAAGTTGTGAGAGGCTGACTGACCTACACATCTTCCTGGAGTGTCAGGAAGCCGAAAGAAAGAGGAAGAAACATTTTCCTCTCACCTACCGCTATTGTGCTCCTCCTCTTCATCCGGCTATGTTTCTTGGTAAAGAACCGCGTTTTAACACCAAAGTATCCCTCGCTTTCTCGAATGATATTGTCCTACATCAGGGTGTCTACTAATCAGGAAAACTGGGAATTCTCAGGGATTTTCAATAGTCTGGAAATACTTAGGGAAATCTCAGTGAAGTTGTGCTTCTATCAGGGAAAATTAGCTGTAATTTTATTGAAAGGGAACAAAGAGTAACAGAGAGGAATCGTAACAGATCTACGTTGACGCCATGTTGTCAGCTGGAGGAGTTGCCAGTGTACAGTCAACGACCGACTTTCCAGACGGCCAATAATTCTGTCAGCCTCACGGCACCACCACGTACCTCATAGAGTCAATGTACAAGACATTTGAAATTTCGGATGCAAGGACCCTTCTCCGTCCAATTTTCTGGACTTTTTTGTCATGACCGCTGGTCCGAAGCGGCGTTAATCAATGCCGCCAACCCTGCCATTTTGATTACCTCGCTGCCTCGAGCCAGTGCTCCCGCACGTAGATAGATCCGCTGGCAGCTGTAACCACCATCACAGCAACGCTAGACCTAGCTGCTTTGATGTTTGCTGTTAAGCTTCTTGCCATTCGGTGCTGTGTTTTTCATTGAAAGAATTCCCCACTGTCAGCAATGGCACCGACTCCCCCTTTGTGGCCCTCGCGACTAGCTTCGAAGCTCGGAAAGCACGGTGCATTGCATAATGCTGGTGTCCAAAAGTTAGCTTCGCGTCATTACAGTAATGTGACGCGGTTAAGGGGAGACGCGGGTCTTGAAATGTCAAAAAATCGCAAAAAAGTCGATTTTTGGAAAAGTGCGTTTTCGCTACGTTTATACATTCAAGAATCCCTCTGCGAAATCTAGAACCTAAATTTAATCGGAAAATAATAAAAAAACACAGTTATACGGGCCAGGGTGGCCGCGGAATTAGCAAAAAATCGCCAAAAATGTTCGAACTTCGCGCCGTCGTCATTCGCGAACACGTTGGCCGGCGGGCGCCATTTTGAGCTTGTTTGGAAGCTGCTTTCTTTGTGCGTATTTTGTGCCGGTTCAATATGGCGTAGGTGAGAGGAACCGACGCTATCGCGTCATTTCTGAAGGATGCGCCCGTGCCGCTGATTGGCCAAAGCACGCACGCCCCCCGCGCGCCTCGCTCCTATTGGTGTGGCGCCGTTTGAGTGCCGATTCCCGCGTTCCCGACAGGCTGGTCGCTCTCGTGCGCGCTGCGTGTTTGTGTGGTTTCATCGCGCCGCTGTAAACGTTCGGCCGCTCGCTGCTCGACAACGTTCGATAAAGTGTCTTTTTCGCTGCCCGAATGGCTGGAGGACACCGTCGTATGAAGACTACTACGCGTCAAGCGTTCGGCAAGGCGCGAAGGCGGCCGTGGAATGCGCGACAGAAGACGGATAAGCCTGTCGTGTACCCGGAGTTGCCGGTTGCTGGTCTGCCTGAAGATTCTGCCGGATCGAGTTCCGAGCTGCAACCCAGTACGTCTAGCATCAACACTTCGTCCACCCACACCTCGCGTGTTGGCGCAGACCGTGTAGATACGTTTTCTTCACGACCGATGAAAGAAGCAAGCGCGCAGCGATCGCCGATAAGGCACAAACGCGCCTGGCGTCTCAGTCTGCAACGGAGCGAAAGTTTGAGCTGCTGGGTGTTGACACGAAAGAGGACGTCAGCGACAGCGGAACGGAACTGAACTTGCGATCGTGGATTTATCCGTGGTGCAAGACTTTTTTGGACTTATGCCGTGTCCCGTGTGCGCCAAGAAAACGCTGATGCTTACGAAGGACCACGCCAAGGAGTACGAGCTCTGTGCCAAGCTTGTGCTGGAGTGCTCCACGTGTGGCATGCGCGAAAGGATCGTCGGAGGCTTCACATGTCCAACAAGGATCACACAAACAGAAATGCTTTGATAAACAAGCTTGCAAAGAGGCACAAGCCACCAACAGACTCTGCCTACAGTCCTGGGCTTTTATAGGTATAGGTGTGACCTTTTGCTGAATGCACAATTGTGAGTGTGTGCAAGAGATATTTTTTTTTTTTTTAAATTTGAGTTCTGGGATTTTACGTTCCAAAATCGTGATATGATCCTGGACCAATTTTGACCACTTGGGAAGCGCTACAACACAAACACAGGAACTTTTTTGCATTTCAGCTCCATTGAAATATGGTGACCACCACTGGGATTTGATTAAAAATTTTTGTTGTAGCCATAAACTTTGTGGAAAGGACATATTTTGTTGTGGCCATGAACTCTGCGCAACTTTATTTGCATAGGGATGCCATTTGTGTGCCTTCTGTACAACAAGGAACTAAAATAGGAATGTGAAGCTCGTGGTGCTAGCTTTCTGGCATTGCTTTCAGTGACTATGCATGATTTTGCAACCAATATCTCAATGTTATTTTTGCAAAATGGCCATATATATGTCATGAACTTGTTGCTGAAAGACAGGGCTACATGGTGGTGCAATTTATATTGCCATATTGTTAGTCCATTAAAAGTTATAGTGAACTGAAAGTTCAAACTCGTTTTTCTCAGCTTCATTTTTTTGGACACCGCACACTGCCTTACGGGGGATCTTCATATGTTCTTTCTAAGTACCAGCAAAATGTTTGGTATCAATATATTTGTGTCGAATAGATCTAGCCGGTGATGCTATTTATTTATTTCTAAAGTTGCCGGCTAAATTTTAATTGCCACTAAATACAAATGAAAATTAGCAAAGATATTGAAATTATGTTTACATCTGGTATTTTTGCATTATAATTGCACTGAGAACAATAAAAATAGCATCACCGGCTAGAGCTACTCTCTGGCGTTCTGGCCGTATACTTTGTTTTTCCTCTTGACAAAGTTAAGTTTTTGAAAAGTCCCGTAAGAAATTGATTGAATTTCTGTATTAAAAATTTTCATCATTTGTTCTAATGAAGATATACAAAATCTAATTAGATATTTGCAATCGGCAGAAAAAGCTGAACAATACTGTTCAATATCATCCCGTTCACACTAAAATTAACAAAGTTGGTTTTGGGACCCACATCTCCCCTTAAGCATAACAAGCGTGGGAAGGGGTAATCGTCACGGGACGCAGTATGCATTCCTTAATTAATCATGCATGCACCTGTCATCTCCTGTGACGGTACGAGCACCAATATGCCTGGCAGGCATTCAGAGGTTTTTCAGATGTGCCTGTGGCAATTTGAGCCCTTAAGGTAGTAAAAGGCATTCATTCATTTTTCCGAACTGCCTGATTTTTCGGATGCTTTCACGGCCCTTAGGGAGTCGAAAAATTGGACATTGACTGTACAGCTGACGAAAAGGATGCTTCAAATGGTCCGTAAGGCAAATGCGCTGCGGAAGCAGGACGAGAACAGAAAGGACCTACACATTGACAAATGAACAGGAAAGGAAGCGTGCCGCTGCTTACTTAAATTAACTTAATTAAAGGAAATTGAGGCATCCACCCAGTCGTATCAATTGCTACACAGAAAACCCATACGGGTTTATCAAAAAGTAAAAGAGCCTCGCAATTGAAGAAAAATTCGTGCTGGTCTGGGACTCTAACCTTCCCGGGGCAGCCACTCTACTGTCTGAGCTAACCAGGTGGCTAGCAGATGGCACGGTGAAGTCGAATTTGTCAACAACTCGAAGCAAAGGCAAGAATTTGACGTAGTAGTTCTGCAGAAACCAGCAAGAGGAGAAAAGTAATTAATTAAGGGGGGACATGGGGATCAAAGCAAACTTTTTTATTTACCAGGCGATTTTGATGAAATTTTGCACAGGTGTTAATAACATCACATAAACAAAACTGTGAAAATATGACTGCAATATCTGAAGTACTTTTTTGTTTACAAAATTTTTCTGCTTTCATTTTTGCAAAATGCCTGCACACCTGTATATTGATGGTAGGAGTTCAAGCAAACATTGATAGCACTCCTATATGTATCCTCCACACAGTGACATTCCTGTAATATTTTTAGCCTAGCAGATTTTTTTTATATTCTCATTCTTTGGTAGCTACCTCAGTTGCATGAAAATCTCGACTGTGAAAACAATAGATAACAAATTATTGAAGCAACTATTTTGAAAACAAAACATGTCACTGTGTGCAGTGGTGCACAATGAGTGTAACAAAACAAACGGTGTAAAAATATTCATAACAGTGGCTGAGATATTGGCTTTGCAAATTGACCTTAGTGGTAGAAAAAAGTTTTGAGAAAAAGGTGTCCGAAGTTTTGAGCCATGTTTATTCGAGTAGAAACCACCGGCCTTGTAGGTGCAGGTGTCCGGTTGATCTCTTGGCTTCTTGGATCTTTTATGCTTGCTTTCATGTGCTTTTTGTACCTTCTTCTTGCTCAAGGCATCTTTCTCAGCCGCTCGACTCGCTTGAGTCCGTCACCACCAAGCATGCTCCTCCCGCCGTAAACCCTATCTTCCGTTCGGTTGCCGGCACAGAACCAAGTGACGCACGGACAGTGGCGGCGGTCATATTCAACACCTCCGACAAGATGAATTGTGACTCAAGATGCGACTGTATGGTGCAACCGTTGCTGATGCACGGTTCGTTTTCACGGCCGGCAGACGCACGCGCTTGGACCGCACTTTCGTCGTTCATCTCGGTGACGGCGGTGGCACAATCGGGGTACGTCGCGGAGTATTTACGGGACGTCGCAGGCCCGGAAGCATCGGAAACGGCCGTTATTAGTTTGGTATCATCACCATTGGAGCTCAAGGCTGCAACAGCCTGCGAACTGCCCGGCAATGCGTCGACAGTCTCTCTTGCAAGCTAGCGCGCGGACACATCTCTGCTAGGACTACTTATCGTTCGGATGTTCGGCGGCTTGCGCTTGCGGCTGCCGAAGCGGTGCTTGGTCGCGTATTTCGTCGTCCACGTCCGCCCAGTCATGCTCGAAACCACAAAATGAAATAGAAAACTCAAATCGGAATAAAGCGATGAAGCGGCAGTGTACCTCGAATATCTAACACGTAAACAAAGGCGCAGCAGCCAGCGCGCGAAGAAACGGGAGAAGCAGACGCCGCAGCAGCTCGCTTCCAGACCTGGCCAATGGGGCGGCTCATAGAACGCACGTGACGGAGCAAGCCAATCGGCGGCCGTAACAAGCAGCTCCGCGACCTTCAGACTTTTTATGTTTTTATGCTTGCCCTTCTCTCTATCAGGAAATGAAAGAGGGGCGTCAAAAGGCGAAGAGGCGCGCTTTTCAACGGTAACAGCACGGCCGCGCCGCGTACTGCCGTTCCGGAGCTAGGGGCGCTCGAAAACCGCGACTTTTCCACCAATTTTCACGAAATTTTCGCTGTATTGCCTGGTGTATATATTTATTTATGGTACTTAGCAGTCGTTTTCAGTGGAAATACTTGGAAAACTTATAGAAAAGGGGTCAAAGATTCGGAATCTGCAACTTTCTAAAAAGTGATTTTTGGGTCGTTTTTCCATATTTGATCCCCGCGTCCCCCCTTAAGGGGAAATGAGACATCCACCTAATTGTAGCAATTGCTACAAAGGAAACCCACACGAAACCCATGAAGGAACTTGGAGCTCAAAAAGAAAAGAAGTGTTGGCTGACAACGGAGTGCAGGTGTCCCTCATCCAAACCGAAATAAACTTTTTAAAGCAGTGAACTGCAACGCTTGTTGATTGCGTTCGTTAACAAGCGTTGCAGTTAACAACAATCAACAAGCGTAAGACAGCTGACATAAGGAAGCATAACATGGATAGAATTGAACAAGCTCTCAGGAACGGAGGAAGCCTAAAAGCAGTGAAGAAGAAACTAGGAATTGGCAAGAATCAGATGTATGCGCTAAGAGACAAAGCCGGCAATATCATTACTAATATGGATGAGATAGTTCAAGTGGCTGAGGAGTTCTATAGAGATTTATACAGTACGAGTGGCACCCACGATGATAATGGAAGAGAGAATAATCTAGAGGAATTCGATATCCCAGAAGTAACGCCGGAAGAAGTAAAGAAAGCCTTGGGAGCTATGCAAAGGGGGAAGGCAGCTGGGGAGGATCAGGTAACAGCAGATTTGCTGAAGGATGGTGGGCAGATTGTTCTAGAAAAACTGGCCAGCCTCTATACGCAATGCCTCAAGACCTCGAGCGTACCGGAATCTTGGAAGAACGCTAACATAATCCTAATCCATAAGAAAGGGGACGCCAAAGACTTGAAAAATTATAGACCGATCAGCTTACTGTCCGTTGCCTACAAAGTATTTACTAAGGTAATTGCAAATAGAATCCGGAACACCTTAGACTTCCGTCAACCAAAGGACCAGGCAGGATTCCGTAAAGGCTACTCAACAATAGATCATATTCACACTATCAATCAGGTGATAGAGAAATGTGCGGAATATAACCAACCATTATATATAGCTTTCATTGATTACGAGAAAGCGTTTGATTCAGTCGAAACCTCAGCAGTCATGGAGGCATTGCGGAATCAGGGTGTAGACGAGCCGTATGTAAAAATACTGAAAGATATCTATAGCGGCTCCACAGCCACTGTACTCCTCCATAAAGAAAGCAACAAAATCCCAATAAAGAAAGGCGTCAGGCAGGGAGATACGATCTCTCCAATGCTATTCACAGCGTGTTTACAGGAGGTATTCAGAGACCTGGATTGGGAAGAATTGGGGATAAGAGTAAATGGAGAATACCTTAGTAACTTGCGCTTCGCTGATGATATTGCCTTGCTTAGTAACTCAGGGGACCAACTGCAATGCATGCTCACTGATCTGGAGAGGCAGAGCAGAAGGGTGGGACTAAAAATGAATCTGCAGAAAACTAAAGTAATGTTTAACAGTCTCGGAAGGGAACAGCAGTTTACGATAGGTAGCGAGGCACTGGAAGTGGTAAGAGAATACATCTACTTAGGACAGGTAGTGACTGCTGATCCAGATCATGAGAGTGAAATAATCAGAAGAATAAGAATGGGCTGGGGTGCGTTTGGCAGGCATTCGCAGATCATGAACAGCAGGTTGCCATTATCCCTCAAGAGAAAAGTGTATAACAGCTGTGTCTTACCAGTACTCACGTACGGGGCAGAAACCTGGAGGCTTACGAAAAGGGTTCTACTTAAATTGAGGACGACGCAACGAGCTATGGAAAGAAAAATGATAGGTGTAACGTTAAGGGATAAGAAAAGAGCAGATTGGGTGAGGGAACAAACGCGCGTTAATGACATCTTAGTTGAAATCAAGAAAAAGAAATGGGCATGGGCAGGACATGTAATGAGGAGGGAAGATAACCGATGGTCATTAAGGGTTACGGACTGGATTCCGAGGGAAGGGAAGCGTAGCAGGGGGCGACAGAAAGTTAGGTGGGCAGATGAGATTAGGAAGTTTGGAGGGTCAACATGGCCACAATTAGTACATGACCGGGGTAGTTGGAGAAGTATGGGAGAGGCCTTTGCCCTGCAGTGGGCGTAATCAGGCTGATGATGATGATGATGAACTGCAACACTGAGACGTTCTGTGTGGTGTGAGTATGTCAGGACAGTTCAAACAGATTTTGACAAAGTATCTCACTTGTGACAAAGTTCGGGCTTTATACCATTGAGTTTGCTATCAGTTGATAGAAATAGCTCATATTTGAAGATATTTGCTTCTGTATGCATCTTTTCTTTTATTTGTATTTGAGAATTTTCTACTCGATTTGCAATGGGTCTTATCATTTTTTTCAAAGGAGTTTTATTTTCTCTGCATTGCACTAACCCTTCCCTTCTGTTTTCTTTTTGAATAATACCCCTGTTACACGGCAAATCTAATGTCATGTACAACGAGTGACATTCGCTGATAATGCCATTTGTTTGCTGTCACACGGTAAAACATAATGACATTCATCGAAAATGGCATTTACAAACGAATGAGTTTGCCAAATTCATTCCCATTTGTTTTGGAACCGAATGTGTATCTTCGACACCACGAGCGTACCGGTCAAGTTGGTAAAGAGTACATGGTTCTTCTTTTGTTTAACAAAAAATAATTATTATTCGATCAATTTTATTACCTAATTATTACTTTAGCAATATTGAAGTGCATCACAGTGTGTGATTACAGAAAGCTACTCTCAATTCAGTGACTAGACAGCCGTCTTTAGCTTTCGCTGCGGCAGTCGTGTTGGTTCGCATCGGAGCATCGGCCGCGGCCAGTTCGATTGACTTGACGTAAATGCATGCACGTTTTCCTGTGACACGCGCCAAGAATGTGGGTATTAGGAGCCTAATTATTACTTTAGCGATATTGAAGTACATCACAGTGTGTGATTACAGAAAGCTACTTTCAATTCAGTGACTAGACAGCCGTCTTTAGCTTTCGCTGCGGCAGTTGTGTTGGTTCGCATCGGAGCATCGGCCGCGGCCAGTTTGATTGACTTGACGTAAATGCGTGCACATGTTTTCCTGTGACACGCACCAAGAATGTGGATGTTAGGAGCCCGCATGCACATCAGAACGGCGATGACATGCAACTGCCGTTCTTGTTCCTCTTTAGCAGATGTAGTGGACCATGCCTATCGTGCTTTTCAAAAATCATGTAGCTTGCCTTATCTTCGGCATAGCTTGACTCGACTTCATTGGCAATGTCGACAAGTTAGTGATTGAACACCATGGTGTGAAAGAGACGCTCACATATTCCAGTGGAATTTAGCATACTGGAAAATAATTACTGGACAAAAGTGGATTTGAGGCCATTTTTGCACGTCTTTTTTTTTACTATCGTCATTGTCACCATTTTCAAATGACATTAGTTTTCGCTGTGTGACAGTGTGCCGTGATAATGACAATAATCGAAACAAGTATCATTTGTTGGATATGACGTTAGATTTGCTGTGTGACAGGGGTATAAAATAAACACTACCCCTTACCATAAAAACTGGATTAAGTCATTTTTTATTTTTTAACATGCTTACTAGAGAGTGACAGCATCGGGCGACATGGTGTCAGCCTGTCTTGACATAAAACAAAGTTATGTGTCGCATAGGGAGGTTTGCAATGCCACTCAGGGAAAACCTGGAAAACTCGGGGAATTAGGAAATGTCAACTTGGTAGGCACCCTGTGCATGTTATAAGCCCAACAAATTCGTAGCGCATCCTCTCTCTAGAGGATGTCACTGTGATAGTTTTGTATAGCACATGCCTCCAGGCCCTTGTGTTTCAAGGGCTCTGTTTAGGCAGTAGTGCTTCTTGCCAATCCTTGCATCTGACATATCTTGTGTACCGTATTTACATGATTGTATCAGTTGGTCGTTGATTGTACAGTGGCAACTCCTCTAGCCGACGGCAGAGCGTCAAAGACGATTCATTACGATTACTGTCTGTTACTCGAGCCAGCATTACCTCGACTTTCTACCATTTCAATAAAATTGCAGCTAATTTTCCCTGATAGAGGCACAAATTCCCTGAGTATTCCCTGAGTTTTTCCAGACTACTCAAGATCCCTGAGAATTCCCGGTTTTCCCTGTTTTCCCGGTTGGTAGACACCCTGGCTTTGCCTAGGGTCTCCCTTGCTGCGCGCACGGTCTTGCCTTTTCCTAAGCTGGGGTCGGCGGGGCGCGTACGCTCGCAGCTGCGCGTCGGCACACGGAGCGGGCCGGAGCAGGCGCGCACGCGGTGCCCTGCACGCATGGCGACTCGGAGTGCTCGAACCCGCGGTGATCGTCCGGCGCGCACTAAATCGGAGCGTGCGCGCCGTGAGCGTAGCGAGGAGACCAGAAATTGGCGCCCAACGTGGGGCCAGGGGCCTAATCAGCCTCTGGTCACCGAATGTCCGGGTTGCTGCGTTGCAGAGGCTGCGTTGCGAACGCGCTTTATCAACCGAGCCATGTCTCTCATCCGTGTGCCGAATTTGTCTATTTTCCTTTCACTCTTTCTGTCATACCTTGCCTCAGTAAAAGTAGCGTGGACGCGGTGCCCTGCACGCATGGCGGCTCGAAGTGCTCGAACCTGCGGTGGTCGTCCGGCGCGCACGAAATCGGAGCGTGCGCGCCGTGAGCGTAGCGAGGAGACCACAAATTGCTGTGGAAGGGACGAGCGCCGGTCACGAGAAGCAAGCTGCAAGGTACGTGAGCTACCACCTACCGTATTTACTCGCATAATGATCGCACTCGCGTAATGATCGCACCCCTAAATTTTGTCGTCAAAATTCGATTTTTTTAATTTCCCGCGTAATGATCGCACCCCGAACTTGCCGCAGCGATATGTCGTGTGCTAATTCTAGCTAATAATGATCGCGCTTACCATCTGTCGAATGCTACGCAAACGACTCTTCAAGACAAGCCAAGCGGCCTGCACGCACCAAACATTCTTAAGTAGATGCCTCATTTCATTACTTTCATCACTTTCCGCACTTCCATGACAAAATGAGGTAAAACCAAAATCGCCTTTATTATGGGTTGGCTTTATAATGGTTGATGTCAACAAAAACAATAAAGGCGCATTTCGATTCTTTTCATCGGCTTTTGCACTCGCGAGCACGCAACAAATCGCGCGCGGCAATGATAGTAGCCACGTTTACTCTGATACGTTAAAAGTGTACCCTATTCATACGCCGACGCTTGTAACACAGCTAAGATATTCGCCCACCCTTAGCGGAAACGTGCCGTATTAGGATAGTAGTGAAGACAGATGCCGAAGTTTCCGCAGCATGCCGGCCATGTGTTTCTATGTCACTGGCAGTTACCGTATTTACACGATTGTAAGTCGACCCCTTTTTTTTAATTTAGAAGTCTGAAGTTGGGGGGTCGACTTACAATCGAAACCGAAACATGGCCCCGCCAAAAAAAGCGATACCAACGGGAGCTTCAATGTAGTTAGAATATTATGTTTGGTCTATGGCCCTACCCATATCTTTTCGCTATCCAGCGTGTTTGTTCGCTTTTCGGAAGGGTTTTTCAACATTTTTGAGAGTTTTACAGTGCATGCAACACTCATGGGGGGGTGTCGATAGTTGATGGAAGCGCCGCTGTTCCCATTTGCGGCGGCACCCTCAGAACGGCGGCGCTCGCGGGGAGTGTCGGTAGTTCATGGAAGAGCAGACACCGCTCGCTGGTTTCTCTTTCTCGGTTTGAAGGCATTGGTATTGGCATGGTATTGGTTTGACGCGTTCCACTTGACTGCCGGCTACGTGCTACTTCTATGCTTCCCCAGTCGTCATGAGTGCTCCAGGACCACTAATCGTTCGGCACTCGTTCACAGCAGCGTTCAAGAGGGCTGCCATCCTTTACGCCGAAGAAACAAATCACTGCACAGCGGGCCGCAATTTCGATGTTTCTAAACGGGTGGTGCGAGAATGGCGACTGCAGCGAAGCGAAATTTTCACCTGTGACGACAAGTGAGAAATTTCCCACGTGCCAAAGTCTGGACGCTTTCCAGAGCTGTAGGCTAAGCTTGCGGCGTACGTCGCTGAAATTCGTGATCGGTCCCTGCCAGTGAAGTGCGACGTGGTCATGAAACAAGCCTGGACCTTCGCCTTAATTTTAAGGTTCTGCTCCGCTGCGAGTACAACGAGTGGCTGACGGCAGAAGACTGCGAAATTACGCCAACCGGACCTGTCAAAAGAGCCTCCCTGACGGCTGCGTGTAGTTGGGTGCATTTGGCGTGGGCTGCTGTTCTGCAATATGTCCTGGTGCGGTCGTTTGCCAAATTTGAAATTTTGCTGGACCACGACGCGCTGTGGGACCGCAGCAACGATGACGATGGCAGCACTAGTGAAGACGAGTAGCCCAGTGACCATGTCAGCTACTAATAAATTTTCGTTATCGAATGCGCCCTCGGGTATGCTCTCTTATTTTTTTTTTCGGTCACGCGATATGGGGGGGTCGACTTACATTCGAGTCAACTTACAATCGTGTAAATACGGTAAGCGCGCCCACCTGATTCTGTCCCCTCCAAGTGGACATGGCTACGTTACTGCCGCAAACTTGCCGATATTAACGATATTATTCATCACTGATACGGAAGAAACTGTTTCAATACACGCAATGTACTCACGAGAAGAAAAAAAAATTGCGTTCGGCGCGTTCGGCTTGCTCCGCCGGCCGCCATTTTTGTTTTGGCGTCCCGCACCCGCAATCTCGCATCCCGCAGCAAACGCGAGGCGAAAAAAAAAATTTTTTTCTTTTCCGCGGGAAATTTAACCCGCGTAATGATCGCACCCCTGAATTTGCGTCAATTTTTCTGACAAAAAAAGTGCGATCATTATGCGAGTAAATACGGTATTTGTGTCCCCAATGCCCCCGGCCTGGGGACGTTCATGTGCTTTGTCAGCTTGCTTAAGTGTGGCTTGCTGAGTGGCTCTGCGTTCCGCCCTTGCGGTAGTTGCAGGTGCTCGGTGCGTCACATTCTGCATGTCCGAACCGTCGCAGACCATTGTCGGTGACGGGAAGCGCTAGGTAGCGTTTGCGAATGCATATTGGCCCGCGTGCGCGAACCATTGTTCGACGCGGCGTGTAACCTGCCTTCCCCCGCCATCGGGGACCGCGGGCACCGAGTGTACTCCGTGTGTTTGGGTGTAGTTTGGCATGTGCTGGCCATATTGTAATCAATAAACTCATTAACTGTCCTGGACGTCTCGTGTTCTTGGGAGATTGCCCATACGTACGGCCAGAGCCGGCCAGGCCTTTCGGCTCGGTGTTCGAACCTGCCGTAGGTCTATCGCCATACGCCGTCGTGCTGCATAGTGAAGCTCCACTTCTCTGGGGACACTTGGCGACGCCGTGCGGGGAGACATAGAGTGAGCCCACAACTTTGAACCCTTTTCTCGGGGACTGCATTTCACCCACACAACACACTTCAATGTTATCGCTCAGCACAATATGCGCCTGCATGATTGGAACTTACTGCAATGGATCGGTGGTTCTGTCTTGTAACCACAGCTTGTTTAACCTGATGGCATGCGCGATGCAAATTGTGTAGTACTTTCTGGAAGACATGCGGGCACCAGCGGTTACTCTGGAAACTTCAATGACTCACATATAATGGCTCATTCACACCGGCGACTTGAGGAGGTCGCACGACCATTTGCGACTCGCTATCAAAAAGCAACCGAAGGCGGCTGATGTTCACACCGGTAAGCCTGGCTGAGCGCGACCCGCAAGTCGCAATCCCGAAGATTATCGTTCTCAGCAAAAGCTCTCGGAATCTATGCGGAATTTGCCGCGACACGGGAGGAGGCCAGATGTAGACACATGAAATGTCACTTCTGGTGCGCTGCTGATTGGTTTATCAGTTTTGCGACCATGGCTGTGCAACTGGAAAACCACGCAGAGAGCGACTGGCCCAAAACGGTCGCTTTTCGAGAAAAGCGACCGTTTGCGGCCATGTGCGACTGGTCGCAAAGTTGGTCGCGCAACCACTGTCAGTCGCCGGTGTGAATGAGCCCTAAAAGTCAATGCGTTTGACCAGCAGATCAGATTTTCCACGATCGGCGAGTGTGTTCACAGCTATCGTTGTGCTTTCAGTGTAACTTCCTCTTGTGGGTACAGGTTCGCCCAGTAAAAAGTTAGCCAAGCCATTGCCAGTTTTGCTGCTGTGTTTGACTGTCCCTACCACTGTGCTCCAGTAGCCTTTGTAGAGTGGCACATTACCAGTGGCACACACCCAGTCACCCCAAGCTACGCGTCAAACCATAATAATAGGACTCGGCGTGCGCTTGATCCCGCCATCTCCAAGAGGCTGGGGACATGTCAAGCAACCGCACCTTTCTCGGCTTGCACATTTTCCCTTGCACCCCACAGAGGTGTGATCTTATTGCACTTGGACTCTCTACAGAACCTAGGCTTCTGCTGATAGCACATGTTGCGCACTGATGGAGGAAAGACTAGACTTTTTCAATGCGAGCCCAGCGACCTTTTTGGTTTTGCACGCTGTGCCGCCCAATTGATCGGGTGCTATTTTAGATGCTCTTCTTAGCTCAAACTCTGCTTTATTTGAACAAATTTCCAGTCCCTTTGGAGTTCGAATCAACAAGATGCCACTGTACTTCTGCATCACACGATTGTGCCGCACGTTTATTAGTTGCTTTCTGTGCAATGTGCTTTCTGTAAACACACACACTACCAGAGTACCACTGTTTGAAATGCCTGGCATTGCGAGCATGCTTATAGCAATGCAAAATTTTATTTCTTTACACAGTTGAAACAGTCGCCCGTGGACGAGTCATTAGCTCTGTGCAACATGCCGCCAAGGTGGTGGACAATAAAGCGGACCTTGCCGAACATGTTTGCAAGCCATAATATTATTTCATTTCCCCACAATGGAAGCAAACATGGAGCGAAGTATTTCTTCCAATTCAACACCTAGACACGGGCCACGCCAATAATGCGGCCCCAAACTCACCTCATGGTTGCTGCTGCTGCTGCTGCTGGCAGGGGGTGGCTCCTGGTCAACTCCACCACTGCTCTGCTGCTGCTGCTGCTGCTGCTGCTGCTGCTGCTGCTGCTGCTGGGGGTTCCCTCGGGCAGTCATGGCTGGGAGGGGTCCATCCGGCCACAGCCTCTACAGGAGGCCAATGCAACTCTAAATGATCCTGCCTCTTCATTACATCAATCGCATTTCACCAGTTGATGTGACGCATATTCAGCTGCACTGCATCCATATGCACAGTAGTTGCTTCATTTGTACAATATATAAACTAACACTTAGACCAAGTACTGAAAAATGCAGAGGAAACTGCATTGCAGTGTTCCCGTGGACACATCCTACAGCTTCTTGAAATAGGGCAGCCAACTATGTTGCAGTTTAATTCACCAATCTGTCTTGCGACCGTAGACGCACTGCAAGGCTCACAGCTAGAACATGCACACAGACTGTGGTGCTGCCCTGTTTGAACACTACCAAGCCGTCTTGCAAGCTAGCTGCAGCATAAGTCAGCCGAGCAAAGGCAGTGTAAAACAAAGGTCTTGGGTATCGCTGTACCATTAAATCACTCGCAGATGCTCGCATCCTCACGAGCGCTCATGTTCCTCCCAGCATGCACCAGCATTATCTAGTGTTGGGCAGATTAGACATGGCACATAATAATAGTTATAGTAACTGTGTTTATTCAGCAACAAGTATGCTGCGAGAAAGGACCAGGCAAGAAAGCTGTGCATACACCTCGAGGGGCCTTGGCCTCCTCATAAGCATACCAGGCAACAACAGCAGTTGTTTAAAGACGAGACAAATGAAAATGCGGACGTGTCTCTGTCTTCAGGGACCTGTCAAGGCACAACGGGCCTAATCTCTCATCAGCAGAAAGTTTGCGCAATTTTCTCAAATGCTATGCTAAGAATTGCTGCGTCACAAAAACTATGCTAAGGTGACAAATAATTGCTCTTACAATGATCTAATAAGGACTGGAAGCAACAGTGTTGGCATCGTGCTTCGATTTCAGCGGGAACCTGCTTATGATTATGGGTGTGTCCCGACATCAGGATTTGCTCCAGGCCAATGATGGCAGTCCCACGTTCTGCGACGTGCTCCCCAATATAAGGTAACAAACCTCCTCTGGTTTCCTTAACTTTTCTCTCTCTCTCTCTCTCCGACAATGCACAAATGTAAAAAAAAATACAAACTCTTTAATACATGCTTATGCATCTGTATGTCAAGGGGGCAGCCCGTTTGTAAAATTAATTTTCCTATTTGTTACATAAGGCGTTGCTGCCTACCGCAGCGCCATTAGAAGACACGTGCTTGGAGCCACCTGAAAAGAATAAAAAGAAGATGGAATAAACGGAGAGAGACTGAGCAATGTCTCCACTGATATCATACTGAGTAATATGCACGATATAACGTAAGTGGCGATGACGATTTAACAACCCGTGTGCCACCGACTTGTCCTTCATCTGTGCCTTCGATTGCTGCATATAATCCTCGACGATGAGTATTTCGAGGCTACAACCACCACCCCCCGTCCGTTCCTTTCGTCACCTGGACGCTTGGTCATCCCATGGGAGCAATGGATTCAAGAGCTCAAAAACTATATGGTGGCGTCGGGCGCCTCCAACCTACCTGCCATGCGTCGGAAGGCTATTCTGCTCAACTGCTTGGGCTTCAAGCACTAAAAAACTACATGGTGGCGTTAGGCGCCTCTGACCTACCTGCCATGCGTTGGAAGGCTATTCTGCTCAACTGCTTAGGCTTGGAAGGACAACATATCTTCCAGACTCTCACGTCGGAGGGCGACCCACTTTTTTTGGCTTCGAGCGCCACCAGAGGGACGTTGACAACTCCTGCCCGAAATGAGTTCGACCGCGCGACTGCAACGCTTCAAGGTCACTGCAAAAGCTTTGTCAATGTCACCACAGCACACCCCCATTTCCGTCAACGTGCACAAGCCCCAGGTGAGACTGTAGTTGGTTATGTCACCGCGCTACGAGGTCTCGTAGGAGCATGCAATTTCAGTAACTTGGCGGACGACATGATACGCAACGAGCTTATAGAAAAATAGCGAATACTTGCATGAACGTCTTTTACTGTAACAGTCTCTTATGCTTTCTCGGGCCCTTACCATTACAAGACAGCATGATCAGGCGCCTAGAGAAGCAAGAGAACTTGCACGACATGAAGCACAAGTGCATCACTTTAAAAACACAAACACTTCAAATATGAGAGAAAAGCACTGTGGCTCGTGCACATGCTATAAGACGGCAACTGAAAGTTGTCAAGCTTTGAAAGAGCAAGAATGTTATCGTTGTGGTTCTTTGGACCATCTGTCGAATAGCCCTCACTGCAAAGCTAAGATAAATAAGTGCCGCAGATGTGGAAAGACTGGCCATCTGGAAAAGGTGTGCAAGTCTTCCCGAAAGTCTGAAAAATAAAATTCAGCATGTCATGGAAGATGACACATGCAACTGCTGACACAGACGATCACATAAGTGTTTGTCACATCTGGAGCTGTATGAAGGGAATTTATGCAGTGTTGGAAATTGAAGGAATTTCCGTGTCGTTCCTGATTGACACTGAATCATCGGTTTCAATCCTAGCCGAAGAGCATTACTGACGTCATTTCGCTACTGTATTTTCTCTGACATCAACATCCGTCCAGCTCCTCAATTATTCTAAGGCAGCAATTCCTATAAAAGGATGTTTCAGTGCTACAGTTTCATTTCATGGCCAATGCACTTCTATCCTTTTGTACATTGTGTCGAGAGGAACAACCATTCTTGGTTTAGATGGTATCGTGGCTCTGGATATGAAGATTCAAAGGTCGCCACTCAGGTGTCTGCTAATGACGCAAGAAACTCCTGTGCTACCGCCTGAATTACGTTCCAAGTTTGAGCACTTGTTTGAAAAGCAGCTAGGAACTGTCAAACGTTTCACTCACAAGGTCAGAGTTCACGCATCTGTTCAACCAGTGGCCAGCAAACTCAGACCACTACCACTCGTCATTCGTGAGCAAGTCTCGGCAGAAGTACAAAAATTAAAAGCTCAGGACATCATTGAGCATTTCGATTCTTCAGAGTGGGCCTACCAATTGTCATAGCCAGAAAAAAGGTTGGCTCGATTCGCATGTGCGTAGACCTACGAGAGCCAAACAAAGCTATAATTACGGACAGTTTTCCTCTGCCACAAACTGAGGAACTTTTGAACAGCTTGGCTGGTGCACAGTGATTCTCCAAGCTAGATTTAGCTTCTGCATACCATCAGTTACCGCTAAGTCCAGAGAGTTGTGATCTTACGACATTTATAACACACGACTGACTATTTCGCTTTAAGAGGGTTTGCTTCGGACTGGCATCAGCACCGTCAGCATTTCAGAAGATGATGCATATGATCCTCAAAGAATGCAAATGCATCTTATTTTATAAACATTGACGACAAAATCGTGTATGGACACTCCCGAGAGGATCACTTGGTCAATTTGCACATTGTTTTGAAACGGCTCTCTGAAGCTGGCCTCAGGCTCAACCATAAATGTGTTTTTGACGTCGCAGAGTTGACTTTCCTAGGCCATGTTGTCAGCGCCAAAGGGTTATTCCCACTGATGTCATCTAACGAGGCGATAACCAAAGCACCATCACCTACAAATATCAATGAACTTCGTTCGCTGCTGAGACACGCAGGCTTCTACTCCAAGTTCATCCCGCATTTTTCAGATGTTGTGGAGCCAATGAGTGCTTTGCTTCGAGGAAACATGCCTTTCGCTTGGACTGCTGCAGCCCAAAGCGGCTTGGAGCAGCTGAAAACATTTGATAACATCCTGCAAAATTCTTAAACTTTTTGATCCTCAGTTACCTATGTATGTTACAACTGATGCCTCAGGATATGGATTAGATGCTGTACTGCAGCAGGATAACGAAACATCGCAGCAAACTGTCGCGTTGGCCTCACATACTCTGCAACCGCATGAACGGAAGTACTCCGTCTGTGAATGTGAGGCCCTTGCCTGTGTCTGGGCCTGCGAGCACTGGCACCTTTACCTGTGGGGCCGACTTTTCATCTTGCGGACAGACCACGCTGCTTTTGTTACACTCCTTTCAATGAAAGGCACAGGTCACCGTCCATTAAGGATTGCGCTGGTCATCACGGTTGCTGTGCTACAACAACATCATGGAATACAGGAAGGATAGTGAAAACAGCGTGGCTTACGCACTCTCCCAGCTGCCGGTACAGAGTTTCATCTGCGATGCACCCAAAGAATTTATGTCTCCTGTCCACAGTAGTTACTACCCAATAGCTTCAAAAAGCAAGTGCCGCTGATCAGGCTATCTCTCAAGTTAAACAGCTTACCACTACTTCTTGACAAGAAAAGAAATCCTTGTCAAAAGAGCTGTGTGGGGATGCGTGACTCTCACGCGTCCCCTGATATCTTGTTTTCCCGCATAGCTCCCGTCTCCTGCAGTGCGGCTTCGCCGCGTGGCCTGAGGCCCGCGACGGTCGGTGTGGTTGAAGCACAGTACGAGAGATGGCGCGAATGTTGCGCTGTTAACGCCACCTCGCGGCGGAATTACTTGGGCGCGGAAAAGGAAGACTCTTCCTCTTTGGTTTGGGGACGGAAAGCAGTGCGGACATGCCGCGCATGCGCCGATCCATGCTTCTGCGCGAGTCTCATGAGGCCTCCTTCGAACGCACCACCGTTCGCGTGACCGTACGCGCGAACGACCAGGCGTTGGGATCCAGCATAGGGTGAACATATTCGCTCGTTATCCGGTTGCGGTGAGTCGGACTTCCGCGATTTGTCGCGCACCCATTGGCATGTTTCGTGGATAGCAACTCGGCTAGCAGGCATTGATCTATGAAAGGTGCAATAAATGCCCTTGTGATTGTTCGCACTACTGTGTTGTCGTTCCTTTGTCCCAAGAGCACGGGTGAGAATCCCACATCTGGCTGCCCAACGTGGACATCTTGGGACATCGGATGATAGATTTAACAGTTTTGCTTCGTTCGAGACCTTTGTTTGAACAGAAGCGAGGCCTAGCGTGGATTTTGATCGCTAGCGTTGGCGGCATGCTTTCTTGAGCGAGGCGGCGGTGGCTGTAATGTCTTTGAACTTGTCAACATGCTAAGCCTCCTCGCAAGTTTTTTTTTTTAATGACATTCGTCAGTACGAGAGCCACATGGTGTGCATCCTGGGAGAGCGAAGCTTTGCGCCCGCGGAGCATTGGCAAGCCTGTGGGGATGCGCGACTCTCGCGCGTCCCCTGATGTTTTTCCCGCATAGCGCATCCCCTGATATGCTGTTTTCCCGCACGGCTCGCGTGGCCTGGCGCCCGCGGCGTGGTACAAGCGCGGTGCGAGAGATGGCGCGACTGTCGCGGCGGGGTTACTCGGGCGCCGAAAGGGAAGGCGCTTGGCCTCTTGGGTTGGAGACAGCAAGCAGCACGGACGTGCCGTGCCGCGGGTGGAGCGACCCTCTTTCCCGGCGGGTCGGCGAACAGCGCCGGACGTTCCGCGTGCGCTGCGACCATGCTTCTGCGAGACCGCCTCGCGTGGCCGCCTTCGAACGCACGACCGTTGGCGTGACCGAACACGCGAACGACCAGGCGTTGGGATCCAGCATGGGGCGAACATATTCGCTCGCAACGCGGTCGCGGTAAGTCAGACTTCTAGATTTGTCGCGCGCCCATCGGCATGTTTTGGGGATAGCAACTCGGCTAGCAGGCATTGATCTATGAAAGGTGCAATAAATGCCCTTGTGACTGTTTGCACTACTGTGTACTGTCGTTCCTTTGTCCCAAGAGTACGGAGGAGAACCCCGTATCTCCCACATCTGGCTGCCCAACGTGGACCTCTTGGGGCATCGGACGATAGATTTAAGTTTTGCTTCGTTCAAGACCTTTGTTTGAACCGAAGCGTAGGCCTAGCGTGAATTTTGATCGCTAGCATCGGCGGCGTGCTTTCTTGAGCGAGGCGACGGAGGCTGTAATGTGTTTGAACATGTCAACATGCTAAGCCTTTTCGCAAGTGTTTTTTTTTAATGACATTCGTCGGTACGAGAGCCACGTGGTCTGCATCCTGGGAGAGCGAGGCTGAGCGCCCGCGGAGCAGTGGCAAGCCTGAAGCGAGTGAGTACGGAAGCCTCGTGGGTGGTCCGAATTTCTTATGTAAATAGCTTCTTCTATCTCTTTGACTCGGATGAAGTCGCGGCTCTGGGAGCCGGGTGGCCGCGGGCCACGGGTGCCACGACGGGCTGACTGGTATTGCGGCCTGGCACCGGGCGCTCCGACACCGTCTGGGACGGTGGGCGCCGTCAACTCGGATGCTGTGTGCACCGAGCGGAGTAGGACCACCTCACAGAGCTAACGTCTCCTCGCGGCTGCCTGTTTTGCGCCCATTTTGGGTGTTGTTTTTGGATGCCGGTTGTTGTCAGAGTAGCGACGATTTAGGCCTAAGGCTTTACGAAGCTGCCTGTCGCACGTGGAGGGACACAACCTGGTGGACCGTGGCGTTGAGGCGTTGCAATTTGCTTCCCTCATTCTATTTAGCCTCGCACGAATTGAAATTACTCGTTCGGCTCAAGGAAGCGAGCTTCGTTCACGTGAACTTAGCATCTGAGTAGCTGCCCGATCTTTTGCTAGCCGAGTTGAACATCGTACCACGTGGGCGATGCGCATGCAGAATTCCTCTCCCTTGCACTACTGTAGTGTTTGCCGAGTGTTTTGAGTGTACGTAGCGTGATTGGAGTCACCCCTGGCTGGCTGTCACCTGCACATCGTCTGCCCTGCGGCCCCGGACTACGATCGAGTCACCCCGGGCGATGGTGATGCTGTGGCCAGTTCGGCGCAGCGACTTCGGCGGCCTCCTGCATCCAGCTCACAACCCTCGGCGGCGGACAAAGGAGCCAGCGGTCACCGACAGCTACGGCGGCTCTTGCCAGCAGGGCGCGTCGGCGCGAGCGACGCTTGCTCGTACCGACTACTGCGTCGTCGTCTCCGGAGTCCTGGCCTGGAATGATGCCGTCGAGTCTGCAAAGCTGCTGCTGTGACCGGCGGACGCCAGCGGTGTACCCCAAGGACAGTCGGCTCGCATGTTACGGACAGCGTGTGGACATTTCCCCGGCGCGGCCACTGTTGCATGTACCACCTTGTTCGCGAAGCACGGGTTAATGTTAGACCGTGTGACATGTTTCGCCGGAATAAGAAGTGATTTAAGGTTGGGGGGATGTGGGGATGCGCGACTCTCGCGCGTCCCCTGATGTTTTTCCCGCATAGCGCATCCCCTGATATGCTGTTTTCCCGCACGGCTCGCGTGGCCTGGCGCCCGCGGCGTGGTACAAGCGCGGTGCGAGAGATGGCGCGACTGTCGCGGCGGGGTTACTCGGGCGCCGAAAGGGAAGGCGCTTGGCCTCTTGGGTTGGAGACAGCAAGCAGCACGGACGTGCCGTGCCGCGGGTGGAGCGACCCTCTTTCCCGGCGGGTCGGCGAACAGCGCCGGACGTTCCGCATGCGCTGCGACCATGCTTCTGCGAGACCGCCTCGCGTGGCCGCCTTCGAACGCACGACCGTTGGCGTGACCGAACACGCGAACGACCAGGCGTTGGGATCCAGCATGGGGCGAACATATTCGCTCGCAACGCGGTCGCGGTAAGTCAGACTTCTAGATTTGTCGCGCGCCCATCGGCATGTTTTGGGGATAGCAACTCGGCTAGCAGGCATTGATCTATGAAAGGTGCAATAAATGCCCTTGTGACTGTTTGCACTACTGTGTACTGTCGTTCCTTTGTCCCAAGAGTACGGAGGAGAACCCCGTATCTCCCACAAGCCTGAAGAGAGTGAGTACGGAAGGGGTGGTCCGAATTTCTTATGTAAATAGCTTCTTCTATCTCTGACTCTGATGAAGTCGCAGCTCTGGGAGCCGGGTGGCCGCGGGCCACGGGTGCCACTACGGGCTGACTGGTATTGCGGCCTGGCACCACCTAACAGGACAACCTAGGGTAGGACCACCTAACAGGTGGTACCCTAGGTGGTCCTACCCCTGTTAGGGTAGGACCACCTAACAGAGCTGACGTGTCCTCGCAGCTGCCTGTTTTGCGCCCATTTTGGGTGTTGCCTTTTGGATGCCGGTTGTCATCAGGGTCAACGTTACTAGACTAGGTTCAGTTTTCAAACTCCCATGACTGCATGGACCCACCGATTCTCGCATCTCGTGGCGCTGCTGTCGCACTTTGTTCAGTCAGCACGGCGCGGAGGGGGCGACGAAGCACTGTACATTGTTTATCTATTCTGGCACGTTGTATACATGCGTGTTTTGCTGCAGTCTCGGTGCATTTTTGTGACACTCTCGTGCATTTTAAATGCCGTGTGCGTTTTGAAGAGTTTACGGGCCGTATCATCCAATTTTGTTTGGTGACACGAATGCATATTTATGCTCCGTTCCTGCAGCGAGAACCTACTTTGAATGTGCAAGTCTGCTCGCAAGCGAGCAAAGCTCCCGTAAGTTTCAACAATGCACTTGTGAATGTGGTGCTCTGATGAAAGAAATAGTGCTAGCTTCATTTTTTTTCATCCCGAAATGAAGTGCTGAGAGTGTGTATATACCATGTGTCCCAGCTAACTTCAGTCAGAGTTTTAAAATATGCGAACGCCGCGTAGCTGGACACAACCAAGGTTTTGTTTGCCTTCGCGTGGAGATATTCAAATTATGTTCTTATCTGCCTAGTTAGGTAATTCATAATTAAGTATTAATTAATTGGTAATTACTTGATAATGTTAGACAGTTAATTAAAGACAATTAATTAATTCGCCTAGTTAGGTAATTCATTGCCACCACCAAACGGTCGAGGCTTCAACTCTCACCAACGATCGTGGGTTCGAGTGCCTTAATTACCTATATATTAATTAACTTCGCCTTAATTACCACAAATGTAAGTGGGTTCGACTCCTAGCGATGCTTGTGGGTTCCAGTGTGATAATGAACTTTATCGTAATTAAACATGTGCCTTAATAATCTCTACCTTGATTAACTTCGCCTTAATGAACATCAAAGGTCGTGTGTTGGACTCCCACTAAAGGTTGGGGGTTCGAGTGCCTTAACTATATCTTAGAAACTGGGCCTTAATTAACAGCACCCTAATTGACACCAACGGTCGCGGGTTCGAGTGCCTTAACTCCATTTTAATTACCTGTGCCTTAATTAACCTCGCCTAATTCACCCTGTTTTTTAATTACCTGTGCCTTAATTAACCTTGCCTAATTCACCCTGCCTTAATCCATGCTGCCTTAACTGGCATCGTGAACTGCCTCGATTGGTTCGCTTGGGCTCCCGTTACTTTTTGGACCATCGTGTGGTCGCGCTAACATCGCCTCATGAGTCATACCATGCGTTCGCATTAATAGTTAGTACTAAGCAGCAACAGCTGATTACAACTACTAATCAGCGACTTACAGCTACTCATCAGCAACAGCTGATTAATAGAGCGCAGTGGACGGCCGGGGCTGCTGCGGCCCTGGACTAAGGACTCCACTGCGCACTCTGGGGCAGCGCAGTAGCATTTTCACAGCTACGTATAGTTTTTTAATCAATCTCCTAAACGTGAGACTATACAAACATTTCAAACGCATCAGTTAAAACACTTGCTGAGTACGTAAGTTGCGAAGTCAGAGGACCTGAGCCCCTTCGCCAACACAGAGCTGCGCCCGCGCAGAGCTACCTGCGGTGCTCCCGTCCTCTGGCAGCAAACCAAGACACGAGGGCACCCGCGATGTACGGCGCCTACGGAAAGGTCAACAACTGAACCTAGTCTAGTAACGTTGCTCAGGGTAGCGACGCTTTAGGCCTAAGGCTTTACGAAGCTGCCTGTCACACGTGGAGGGGCACAACCTGGTGGACCGTGGCATTGAGGTTTCTGGAGTCCTGGCTTGGAATCGTGCCGTCGAGTCTGCAAAGCTGCTGCTGTGACCGGCGGACGTCAGCGGTGTACCCCAAGGACAATGTTGGCTCACATGTTATGGACAGCGTGTGGACATTTCCTCGGCGCGGCCACTAACTTGTTCGTGAAGCACGCATTGATGTTAGACTGTGGTACATGTTTCGCCGGAATATGTAGTGATTTAAGGTTGGGGGATGTGGGGATGTGCGACTCTTATGTGTCCCCTGGAATGCTGTTTTCTCGCATAGCCCCCGTCTCCTGTAATCCGGCTTCGCCGCGTGGCCTGATGCCCACGGCAGTCGGTCTCGTTGAAGCACAGCGCGAGTGTGGCTCTGCTAATGCCACCTAACGGCAGGTTACTAGGGCACATAAAGGAGACGGCACTTCCTCTTTGGTTCAGGGTTGGCGAGTGGCGTGGACGTTCCGCGCGTGCGCCGATCCATGCTTCGGCGAGACCGTCTCGTGAGGCCTCATGTGAACACGCCACCATTTGCATTACCGTACGCGCGAATGACAAGGTGTTGGTAACTAGCATGGGGCGAACATATTTGCTCGTTATCTGGTCGCGGTGAGTCGGACTTCCTAGATTTGTCGCGCGCCCATCGACATGTTTTGTGGATAGCAACTCGGCTAGCAGACATTGATCTATGAAAGGTGCAATAAATTCCCTTGTGATCGTTTGCACTACTGTGTTGTCGTTCCTTTGCCCCAAGGGTATGGGGATGAGAACGCCACACTGCGCAGTTATCGAAAGTCGCTCCTATGGCGCCGTCCCGCACAGCTGCGTCGCAAGAAAAGTGTCGTGCTCGAAACTATGCTACACCCGCACTTCAATTTAGTGATGAGAACTAGAGTTATGATTCCGAAGATGACAGTAAAGTGGATTCAAGCTCTGACAGTGACAATGTTTCAAGTCAGCATGGGACATCCGCAGCTGTTCACCGGTGAGTTTCCTTTATGGCCTTGAGCGGTCTTCTTTCTTGTGCGCGCTTATCCGTCGATCGTTTTGCACAACCTGAGAGCTCTACTGATCATCTTCAGGGTGCATACGTCGCTTGGTAATGATGTGCTGCTGTCAGCAGCAAAGAAACTTCCATTCACGTCAAGAAGGCCGGCCACAGCGCATCTCGGCCTAGCACTATGGATCAGCGCAAGGCAGTTTACAGCAGTGTAGGATTTATTTCTATTAAAGTTAAACAAAAACCAGACGGCTTGTGGGAAAAGTGCAGAGTGCACCTATGCTTCACAAAATCCAGGAACTGCTTCACCGCATGGCATGAGCGATAAACTGGTCTTAAGTTTCTTTTTTGTATCTGAAGAACGATCGTCTACTGAGCATTTATTTTTTCAGACAGTATTCCTGGGTTATTTATCTTTGAAATATATATTCTGAATTTCCTTTGATATTAATGTTTTTTCCAGCTGTTATGTTTTTTATTGTTTTTATCAATTGGCAGCAAAAATAGCACTTTCTAGAATTTTTGTTTTACCTGTATTAAGAAAGGGAAGATAATGACATCCCGACCATCATCAAGAGCGGAGGGCACGAGATCAGCGCTCGAACACCACCATCTTGTTCTCCCGACCTACTGTTCAGAGCTACCGCTTGTTTGTTGGACTCGTCCAATAAACCTCCTTACATTTGGTGGATCGTGCTGGGTACACACATCGCCAGCACCCTGGAACTCCGATCCCATACGTTGCACTCGACCATGTAAGCTGACGCTGCCCAACCGCCGCCATCAATCCCAGCCCGGTTCGCCAGCAAGACCCCCCGGTATTTTTGGGTACGGAAGACCAGGACGTCGAGGACTGGCTGTTACGAAAAAGTTAGTGGACCCAACAAGTGGGATGATGCTGCTAAGCTGAGTACCGCGAACTTTTACCTGGCTGGCGTGGCGAAGCTGTGGTATACGAACCACGAATCAGAATTTGAGAACTGGCCCGCTTTTAAGGAGGCAATATCTGCCATTTTCGGTCGCCCTGCTGTGCGGAAGTTACGCGCCAAGCAACGGCTGCGCACACGGGCACAGGAACCAAACGAAACTTTTACCGCCTATATTGAGGACATAATCGATCTCGGCAGGCGTGCCAATGCTTCAATGAGCGAAAGTGCCAAAATTCAGCATATTATGAAGGGCGTCGACGACGATGTCTTTCAAATGCTTCTTGCGAAGTCTCCTTGCACAGTGTCTGAAGTGGTAACTCTGTGCCACAGCTATGACGAATTGAGAAGGCAGCAGGCTCTCACGCGACGTTCATCTCACACGTACAGTCAACCACTCGCTGCACTGGACATCGTGCCTGACCAGTCATAGCTTCTCGCACAAATGAAAGAATTTGTGCGTGAGGAGGTGGCCCGTCAGTTGTCTCTCCTGCCGTTTGCTCAGCGTCAGGAGCTCCCACAGCAGCAGCAACTGCATCGACCAATCCCGTTGGCTCCCGTGCTTCGACATGTCATCCAAGAACAGATTTCCGAGGCCATGCCGGTGCCCATTCAGCAGCAACCTGTCGCCGCGCCTCTTAGTTACACAGAGGTAGTAAAGCGGCAGCAGCTTCAACAGCCCTCACCGTCCCATGGTGTGTCGTATGCTGCAGCCCCGATTCAGCCGTCCGTGACATGGGCTGCTCTCAACACTGCAAAACCCTGGCGAACGCGCGACAACCGGCCGATCTGTTTCGCATGCGGTGGCCCTGGTCATATCGCCCGATTCTGCCGCCGTCGCGCGCCAGGATACTCAGACGCCCGATCGCAGAACTACATGGATCATCCCCGCTTTCGTTATGAAGGTGCGGGTCCCCAAACAAGCACGTCTTCACGTGACTATCCGCAACCTACGTCTCGTCGCTCACCTTCACCCCGTCGCCGATCCTTGTCGCCATGCGTCGTCGACCAGCCCCTGAAAATGAGGGAAACTAGCCCCCACAGTTCGTGAGGCAAGAACTGCGCTGTCGAAATGCTCAAGTCCTAGAACTTTGCAGTCGAATATTGTCGAAGTTTTTGTAGACAGCACCCGTGCATATGCTCTTGTCGATACCGGTGCTGCCGTTTCTGTTAGACGCCACACTTTGCCGCAAGCTTCGGAAAGTGACCACGCCTCTTGAGATGATGCCCTTACGTACAGCGAATGGAGACTCGGTTCAGCCTATAGCTGCCTGCACTGCTCGACTTATTATCGCTAAAGAGCACTACATTGTTGAGTTTATCGTCCTTTCACCCTGCTCGCACGACATCATACTTGGCTGGGACTTTTTATCGTATAATCACGCCGTTATTGATTGTGCCAGTTCTGAACTTGAGCTCTTCCTGTTGTGTGACCAGTCCTACAACCCCGCTCATCAAGCCACACACAAACTAGTCGTAACAGAAGATACTGAAATTCTGCCGACAGCATATGTGATGAAGCTGCATTCTTTGAACCATCACACCTCCTTCTAAGTCGGAAGCCACTTCTTCTGCCTCATTCGACCCTCTCTATTTCGAATGGAACAAGCGCTCTCTGCCTCACAAATCCTCTTCCGTATCCCATCAAACTGCTTAAAGATGAATCCCTTGGATGCGTGCAACCCATTGATATCGGTCAAATTTTTTCCGTGCAGCAAGATTCAGCTCGACACACACGACGTCGTCAGTTCTATTAATCCTTCTGATTGTGCCAGTTCTGAACTTGAGCTCTTCCTGTTGTGTGACCAGTCCTACAACCCCGCTCATCAAGCCACACACAAACTAGTCGTAACAGAAGATACTGAAATTCTGCCGACAGCATATGTGATGAAGCTGCATTCTTTGAACCATCACACCTCCTTCTAAGTCGGAAGCCACTTCTTCTGCCTCATTCGACCCTCTCTATTTCGAATGGAACAAGCGCTCTCTGCCTCACAAATCCTCTTCCGTATCCCATCAAACTGCTTAAAGATGAATCCCTTGGATGCGTGCAACCCATTGATATCGGTCAAATTTTTTCCGTGCAGCAAGATTCAGCTCGACACACACGACGTCGTCAGTTCTATTAATCCTTCTGATGTACCAGCTGCCGACCTATTCGATTCGTCGATCGCAGACGGACTGTCACCATTTGAATGCTCTGCTCTTCTCCAGCTGCTCTACCAGTTCCGCGACCCTTTCGATGTTGCCCAACGTACCCTTGGCCGAACTTCTACCATTGTTCACTACATCGACACTGGCTCCAACTCGCCAGTGCGACAACGCCCTTACCGTGTCTCCACCGCGGAACGTCAAGTTATTACCGACCAGGTTGACGATATGCTTAAACGCGACGTTATTCGCCCTTCACAAAGTCCGTGGGCATCACCTGTGGTTCTCGTTAAAAAAAAGGATGGATCAATTCGCTTCTGCGTGGATTACCGGCGCCTAAACAAGGTCACTCGAAAAGATGTGTACCCGATACCCAGAATTGACGATGCCCTTGATTGCCTACAAGGTGCCGAGTTTTTTTCATCGTTAGATTTGCGTTCCGGGTATTGGCAGAGGCCGACCGTTCAAAGACAGCCTTCGTCACGCCTGACAGTCTATATGAATTCAATGTTATGCCCTTCGGCCTCTGCAATGCGCCTGCCACCTTCGAGCACATGATGGACTCGGTTCTGCGGGGTTTGAAGTGGCACATGTGTCTCTGCTACCTCGACGGCATTGTTGTCTTTGCGCCAGATTTCGCAACCCATCTGGAATGCCTCAACCATGTCCTATGTCCTGACGTGTCTGAAGACCGCTCAGCTGCAACTAAATCTCAAGAAGTGCCGCTTTGCTGCGCGAAAACTGACAATTCTCGGTCACGTCGTGTCAAAGGACGGCGTGCTTCCGGACCCGGCTAGACTACATGCCGTGACCGACTTCCCCAAATCGACGACTCTAAAGCAGTTACGAAGCTTCATAGGGTTATGCTCCTACTTTCGTCGGTTTGTGCGCAACTTTGCCTCTATGATTGCGCCTTTGACCCAACTTTTAAGCAGCGCCTCCAATCTCTGGTCATGTGCGACCAAGCCTTCTCCACCCTTCGCCGTCTCCTGACATCACCACCTATACTGCGTCACTACGATCCTACAGCCGTAACTGAGGTGCACACAGACGCCAGTGGTGTCGGCCTCGGTGCTGTTCTCGCACAACGAAAGCCTGGGTTCGCAGAGTATGTCGTCGCATACGCCAGCAGAACGCTCACCAAGGCTGAGTCAAACTATAGCGTCACCGAGAAAGAATGCTTGGCAATAGTCTGGGCGCTTGCCAAGTTCCGCCCTTACTTATATGGCCGCACATTTGATGTAGTTACGGGCCATCATGCATTATGCTGGTCATCTTCATTGAAGGATCCGTCAGGTCGCCTTGCCCGCTGGGCTCTTCGACTTCAAGAGTTTGACATCCGTGTTATATATCGTTCCGTACGCAAGCATGCCGATGCTCATGCACTGTCGCTGTCACCACTATCCACCGAAACTGCATCCATATCCATTATAGAGCACCCATTGTTAGCTCTTGACATCGCCACCATCTCCTCTGCACAGCGCCACGATCCCTGGATTGCTTCGCTTCTTGACGTTTTATCCGAGGCACCCACCCTTTCGACCACTCGAACACTGCGACGCCAAGCTTCGCACTTCAGCATCCGTGATGGCCTCTTGTACCGGCGCAACTACTCGCCAGATGGTAGGAAGTGGCTCCTAGTTATTCCCAGAACGCTGCGCTCTACAATCTGCGTGTCCTTTCACTCCGACCCGCATTGTGAACCTATGAACCTATGACCTATGAACGCTTACGCAAAAGGCACTGCTGGCGCGGAATGTTTCGCTTTGTCCGCAGGTTCATTCACGGCTGCCACGAGTGTCAGCGACGAAAAAAACCACCGCATCCTGCCGCAGGTTCATTACAGCCCCTTCCGTGCCCAGATCGCCCATTCGACCGCGGTGGAATTGACCTTTATGGACCTTTACCTTTGACCACGGCGGGAAACCGATGGGCTATCATTGCTGTCGACCACCTTACACGATACGCCGAAACCGCTGCTCTTCCCACGGCGACAGCACAGGATGTCGCCTCTTTCATCCTCCAGCGTTTTGTGCTTCGACACGGTCCTCCTCGCAAACTCCTCAGTGACCGTGGCCGCGTATTTCTCTCTGACGTAATCCAAGCACTTCTCCACCAGTGCAACATTGTACATCGGACGTGTACTGCCTACCACCCTCAGACGAACGGTCTCACTGAGCGGTTTAATCGGGCACTGGGCAACATGCTTGCGACACATGTTGCATCTGATCAGTCAAACTGGAACCTGGTTCTTCCATTTGCGACATACGCGAACAACACCGCTACGCAAGTCACAACCGGGTATTTCCCCTTCTTCCTTCTGTACGGTCGCCAGCCAACGCACACTATCGACACATTGTTGCCATATGCACCAGATGCCTCAGAGTGCACGCCCATGTCGGAAGCCGCCCGTTATGCTGAAGATTGCCGACAACTAGCCAAGCACTTTACTACAGCCGACCAACAACGCCAGAAAAACGCTCGCGATGATGACCACTCTCCTGCCGCAACATTCGCTCCTGGAGCACTTGTGTGGCTGCTTGTACCACCCTGCGCCCTTGGCTTGTTGTCCAAACTACCCCCAAATTATCATGGTCCCTACCACGTCATCAAGCGTACTTCGCCCGTAAACTACGCCACTGAACCTCTTACGCTGCACGGCGACCGTCGTCGACGTGGACGTGATGTTGTTCACATAGACTGTCTCAAGCCGTACTTCGACCCTCTTGTCCCCACCTGTTAGATCACCAGGATGGCTCCACCTTTCTCGACGGGGGCAATTGTAATGAAGAAAGGAAGATAATGACATCGCGATCATCATCAAGAGCGGAGGGCATGAGATGGCGCTCAAACACCACCATCTTGTTCTCCCGACCTACTGTTCAGAGCTACCGCCTGTTTGTTGGGCTCGTCCAATAAACCTCCTTACATACCTAATAAATTATTTTGTTTAGCAACGTACGTTTTTGGAAAGAGGATTTCATTATGCACAATATGCTATGCTGCAATGTGTGCTGGAATATTATTTGTAGTGGTAAATAATTTTTCCCAAGACATAAAAAAGCGAACATTTTTTTGCGGTAATGAAAGAGTTAAGGAAGTCCCTTCCACTGAACACCATGTTTACACTTCCTTAATTAAAACATTGACCTTCCAACTTATTTATTAAATGTGAATCAGTCTGTACACAAAATTTCTAACAGAAGTTGAACACACCTGGTCAAAACACATTTCAGGATATGGATTGCCAAGTCCTGAAAAGAGCTTGGGAGTAACTGCAATGTTCATTTCGAAGAAAAAGAACTGCACTACTTTTCTGAGTAACAATAGGTGTGGAACCATGTATTCTAGAGATCAACCAATAACACGTTGGGCCAACTGGAAATGGTAGCAAGCCACCCTTTGCTCAACCTTACCTGAAATTGCCCATAATATAGCACAATTCAAACCCCAATATGGAACACTCTGCTCATTACAGAAAAAATAATGGCATTTGCCTTATGGAAGAATTACAGGAAAATTGAAGAAACTAGCTAAATCCTTAAAATGTCTATAGAGCAAGAAGGTGTTTGAGGCACAACGTAAGACATGGTTCAAGAATCGATATCAAACAAGCGCACACTCGCAATTGATTTCATTTATCAGGAAATTGGCGACAAGTGTGTCAGTGTACCTACACACTGTCACTACTGTATACACAAATTAGTTTTATTTCCTTGGTGACTGGATAATTTGTAGTCAACCTGGTGGTGTTGTTATGTTAATGCCTGGGGCGTATACATAGTGAAGCATTAAAGAATTAAATTACTTACGTGAATTCATGTCTATTCTTAGTACATGTCTTATTTTGCACCAAAAAGCCCTTCTAGTCATGTACCAATTAGCATGACAGCAGACGTTACCCTAAACTGCACCTCCCGATTCCCGTTTGTAGAGCAGCATGCTTCACAGTGGTGCTGGCTATGCTTCACTGCGAGATGAGGACGCCCAGTGCTGTAGGGAAAGGGAGGGGGGAGGAAGAAGTGCTCAGCTGCCAGTCATGGTCCTCCAGAGGGGCCTGCACAGAGATGTGTGAGCTAGCTTTGTTTCGTCTTGTCTAGCAGGCAAATAGGGCACAAGCGATCACAGATGAAGAGGCATCAAATCAAAACAAAAATGGACAACTCAACATATTTAAACCAGGAAGCTGTCACTTTACAGCTATCCTCTCATAGGTCAATGGAATGACTAAACACAGCTACACCAATACCCTCTTGCTTTAGACATGAAGCAGCACACAGAGTGCTTGAAGGCATGTTTGGCCAGCCTTCACCATAGTGCCAGCAGCAGCTAGCCAAGCCAGCTTCCTTAAAACACCTCATACTTCACTTTTTGCATACTAAGTGTCCATGTGGCAACTGCTGGTTATTTTCGGTTCAAACACAATTCCAAAGTAAAATTACGAGTAAATTTTTCATTCACTTATACAGCAGGCACAATATCTACATCAGGCTCAAAACACAATAATTGCAAATTAGCTTTTAGCTAATATGGTAATATAGATAACAAGGCTAATACCAACATGCCCAAACTTAAACAGTACTAAAATTTAGTGCATGAAATTGCATCAAGTGAGCAGAAGTTGTTCACTGCACACCAACTTGAATAATTGAATGTTTGATTATTTGACAGAAAATACGAAGAAGCTCTGTTCAAGAGGCTGACAAAAAGGCACGAATTCCTGGCCAAGTGCCACTCCCCTTTCCCAGTACACAAGACACTCAAGCATACTTGATAAGCAAGCTACACAAAGTGAATATATACACCAAAAATGGAAGGTACATGCCATACATAACAGAAATGTTGATTGCTATTTGCAGTTTCAAAGTAAACAATCATTTTGAAGAGACAACAAATACATGTTCACTTTTTTTTAAATATTCCTAGAGATGGTGATTCGTTTACATTAGTGCGCATGGCAGGATCATAATTTAGACAATCTGTAACTATGAAAGATTGCTTTTGCATGCCGTAACTTGTCCGTATCTTTTTCTTGTAAGTTATGTGCCTCGTGTTATATATGTTTTTCTTCTGAAGGTACTTTCTAAAAAAGGCGCTTTCATTAAGCCAGATATCTTTAAATGGCTTTTTGTTGTTGCTGTTGTTGTTGTTGATAAGATTTCCTTATTCTTCTTGAAAAGAGAAGCAGAGTGGGTTCCATAGGGTGCATTCTCAGTTATATGTATCATGTGTTTCTGTAAGGTTAGTAAACTATCGATATTAGCTGAGTTGAGTTGAGTTGAGTTTAGTGGCACATAAGCAGCTGAGGCTATTATGCGCCAAACACTAGGCATAGATCCTTTTTTTAAAAATTGGGACACCTCAGTGAGTCCTTGTCTGGGCAAGAGCCCGGAGAGTCCCAACATATTAACTAAAGACCTCGGCCTTCTTCTCAGGGATGAGAAGGTGGATGAGGTGTTCCGTAATATGTAGTTAAGCACTCTGCGAAGTTTTAAAGTTTTATGAGAACTCCTGCTTCTTTTAAAAAGCTAAAAACACATGATACATCAACAAGCGCATCCTCTCCTAAAATCAAGGCTCGGTGAAAAGGGATGTGTTCTTTGTAAAATATGGTAAAAAACGTCTTCCTCAATGGTTCAAGTTTTCTGCATGAAAATAGGATATGGTTTACTGTTAGTTCATCTCCACATAGTTCACGTTGGGGTTTGTCTTGCTTTGTTAGAATGAAGTTGTGTGTTAGGTGTGTGTGTCCTATGCAAAGACGGCACAGAATCACTTCTTTAAACGTTCCTGGTGTGTGCAAGATTTCCATTCACCTAACACGGGTTTTAACAGGTGTAATTTGTTGTTTACTTCATTGTTCCAAGTGGACTGCCATTTTTTCCTTAGTTTATAATGTATTAACTTCATGCAGTCGTTAGGAGGTATCTTTACTTTTGTGATTTCTTTGTGCCGGGCTTGTGCCGCGCATGCATCTGCTCTCTCATTGCCACTAATTCCGACGTGGCTCGGAACCCAGCATAATTTAATGTTCAGTCCTTGTGTGGTGGCTTTTATTAAATTGTGTATAATGTCTCCTAATAATGGTGTGACTGCATTTCTGGCATGAAGAGCTGTGAGTGCACTTAGGGAGTCTGTGTATATGATACTATTTGCGAGGTTCTCCTTTATTATTTTGTCTATGGCTATAGAAATGGCGTAACATTCAGCAGTGAAAATAGATGTGCACTGCGGAAGTCTTACTGTTTCTTTCCAGTTCCCTTGTACAACTGCGCTTCCAACATGTTCATTCGTTTTCAAACCATCGGTATAAAAGTTTGTGAAGCTGCTGTATTTTTCTTCTAGTGCAAGGAATTCCTGAATTATGTGTTGTGGCGGAGTTTGTGCTTTACGGAACTGTGTTAAAGTGAGATCGCAAGCTGTGGGAAAGATGAACCATGGGGGTAGTGGATTTTGTCTGTGGGTAATGCCAGGTAACGTGTCCACTATGCCAAGATTCCGACACATTTCTTCAAATCGCAGGAGCAGTGCTCTTGTAGTTTGCGGTTTGTTGTTGAAAATTGCCCATGAAGGGCATTTTGTTACAAGGGGATAGCAAATGTGTTTTGGTAGAGATTGTACCTTAAGGATATATGCACAGGTTAGAGCGGCTCTTCTAGTTTCTAGTGGGGGTTCGTTTGTTTCTACATAAAGGCTAGTTATAGGGAACGTTCGGTATGCACCGCATGAAATACGCAAGCCTGAGTTATGTACTGGGTCTAGTTTTTTTAGGTATGTCGGTCTTGCTGAACCATACACTATGCAGCCATAATCTAAGGAGGAACGTACTAAGTAACGGTAAATGTGTAGAAGGCATGTTCTATCAGACCCCCAATGTTTATATGACAGTACATTTAGTATATTTAATGACTGGGAAGCTTTCTTTTTGAGAGTGGTTATGTATGGTAGGAATGTGAGCTTTTTATCGAAAGTTAGACCTAGAAAGTTTTGTTCATTCTTTACTGGAAGTACGGTTTCATTTAGGTGTAGGGTGGGGTCAACCTGTAGGCCTTTTTTGAGTGAGAAGAGGACAGCAACTGTTTTTTGGGGTGAAAATTTAAACCCATTTTTGTCTGCCCAGATCGCGAGTTTATTCAATGTAAGTTGTATCTGTCTCTCGCATGTTGGTAAGCTGGAGGCTGTGCATGCTATTTGAAGGTCATCGACGTATACAGAATACATAATGGATCTAGGAATGATTTTTGCTATGGAGTTCATTTTTACTATGAAAAGTGTCGTACTTAAAATACAACCCTGCGGCACTCCATTCTCCTGGACGAATTTCTTCGAAAGGGTTGCACCCAGGTGCACATGAAATGAACGATCAGACATGAAATATTTGAGGCAGTTCAACATCCTGCCACGAATACCAAGTTCTGCTAGGTCGCGGAGAATACCAAACCTCCAGGTTGTATCGTAAGCCTTATCGATATCGAAAAAGACTGCTAAGCAGTGTTGCTTGTGTATGAATGCTTCTCGGACTGTATTTTCTAGGCGGACGAGATGATCAGTTGTTGAACACGCTTTTTTAAATCCACACTGGTGGATGTCAAGGAGTTCACGTCATTCAAGAGTGAACATCAGCCTCATGTTCAGGACACTTTCAAATTATTTTGCGAGACAACTTGTGAGAGCTATAGGCCTGTAACTGCCAGGGCTGGTTGGTGGCTTTGCAGGCTTCAGAAACGGTACAATGACGGATTTTTTCCAAGCCTCCAGTATTTTTCCCGATACCCATATTTTGTTGAAGAATTGTAAAAGTGCGTTCACAGCAGCGTCTGAGATGTGAGCCAGCATTTCATAATGTATTTCATCAGGGCCGGGTGCCGTCTGTTTACCTGCGGACAGTACTTTTTGGATTTCGTGAAATGTGATTAATGTATTATAGGGCTCATTTGTACAGCCACTTGTAGGAAGTTTTTGTTTTTCGATTGTATGTTTGTGCTTGAGGAACGATTGAGTGTAGTGTGAGGAACTTGAAACATTAGAAAAATGTTCCCCTAGTACGTCTGCCTGTTCTTCTATACTTGTTTGTGTGCCAGGAGCTGTTAAAAACGGGATTGTGAAAGGGGAGAAGCTGTCATTTAATTTATCAACTTGTTCCCACATTCTTTTGGATGTGGTTAAGCTGTTAATAGATGATATGTACTTCTTCCAGGAAGTTTTCTCAGCATCTCGACGGATGTGGCATGCGCTGGCTTTCGCCTTTTTAAAATTTACAAGATTTTCATGGATTGGGTATCTACGGAAGATGCCCCAGGCTTTGTTTTGTTTCTTTTTTTGCTTCCTTACATTCTTGTGTGTACCAGGTTTTTTGATTCTGTCGAACCACTCCCGAGGACTGAGGGATAGCTAGCCGCGCGGCATTAATAATACAGGTTGTGAACAATTTGTTTTGATCGTCGACATCTAAATTTTTTGAAGAAACGTTTTCCAGGCTGGCCTGTTCTTGAAACAGTGCCCAGTTTGCTAAGTGTAGCTTCCAACGACGTGGTTTGTTTGGGATGATTTGTGGTGGGGATGAATGGTTAATTTTTACAGGAAGGCGATCACTTCCGTAAGGGTTGTCAACAACATCCCATTTAAAATCTGTAAAAAGCGATGGGGAACTAAAAGATAAATCTAAGCAGCTCATCTTGCCTGAGCTCGGAGAGCAATATGTGTGCTTTCCTGTATTGAGCAGGCAGACATTATTTGATAAAATAAAATCTTCTAAGATACGGCCTCTAGTGTCTGTTTGGTCACTCCCCCAAAAAGATGAGTGAGCATTAAAATCCCCTACTACTAAATATGGCTCTGGTAGTTGTTTAAGAAGTGCTTCTAAATCATGAAGTGTAACATTTAGATGTGGTTCCAGATACACAGTACATATTGTAATTGTTTTAAAATCAAGGACGGTGACTGCTGCAGCTTCATATTTCGTTTGAAGCCTGATTTCATGAGTAGCAGTACCATTTTTTACTATTATCACGACACCTCCTGAGAGCCTACTCGCTTGCTCTCTATCACAACGAAATACCTTGTAGTTTTTTAAAATGTTCTTATGTTGTGGTCCTAAGTTAGTCTCTTGTAAACATAAAGCCACAGGAGAAAATGAGTTGGAGATATCTTTCATGTCGCTGTAGTTTTTAATGAGTACACGACAATTCCAATGTACTAGGAACGCCATGTTTAATTATTTTGTAGGGGTGTGACTATAAAGAATTAGGTTCCTCGTCTTTGAGGACCCGTTATTGGAGTTCTTTCTTTTTTCTTTTTTTCAAGGGAGTTGTGCCTCCGCAGTTGCGGGGGCGGACTAGAAGTTGTCTCCATGGCCTCTCCTGAGGCACTGGAGCTCCGCGACACTGCGGGTGTGCGTGTATCAGGCCTCTCCCGTTGGGGAGAAACCTTGCGGGCCGCCGACTTCAAGGCCGGCGGGCTCTGTTTTGTAGGTGGCAGGACAGCTTGTGCTGTCTCTGCCTGGGGCGTGGGTGGCTCTGCCGGAGGCCCGGTAACCGTGGCCTCAGCAGGTGCTGAAGGTTGGTGTGGCGCTACGCCCTGTCGCACCACATCAGCGAAGTTGCTTCTTCCATTGAAAGAGAATGTGTTTGTTAGTGTGATGCGCCTTCTTGCTTCTTTGAATGAAATATTTTCTTTGGTTTTCAACGTGATGATTTCTTTTTCTTTTTTCCAGGACGGACACGCCCTAGAGTATGCGGCATGTTCTCCTTCACAGTTTACGCAATGCGCTGCACCGTCAGTTTTCAGAAGTATGTTCCTTAGAGGCACATTTTGCACAAGTTCTGCGGCCTCGGCAACTCCGTGAGCCATGACCGAACCTCTGACAATTGAAGCATCTGCGGGGGTTGGGAATGTAGTGCCTTACAGGTATATTTAAGTAGCCGACTTCTATTTGTTCAGGAAGTGTGTTGCTGTTGAACGTGAGGATCAGGTGTTTTGTGTTGATTTCTTCGTTGTCCTTCCGGATTTTGATCCGGTGAACGTCTATGACATCTTGGTCGGTGAGCCCTTCAAGCATTTCTTGTTCTGTTAAGTGAACGAAGTCGATTTCTGATATTACACCGCGGACAGTGTTGAGGGATCTGTAGGATGTAATGGAGACAGGGGTGTCCCCAATGGACGCGAGGTTTGACAGTTTTGTGTGTTGCACACTGTCACGAAGTTCAAGCAGCAGATCGCCACTAGACATTTTTGAAAGCTTGTAGCCAGGGCCAAGAGCTTCTGTCAAGGACTTGGATACTGTGAATGGGGACAAGATTCTTGCTGGCTTTTCTTGTACTTCGCTATGTATTACATGATATTTTGGGAAGGTAACTTTCCTTTTCTGGAAAAATTCACTTGCTTCGGTCCGCCCTCTTTTATAAGAGGGGCGATCATTTTGGGGGAAAGGAGGAGCCATAGGAAAAAAATGTACTGTTCAGCCACGGTGCCAGCCGCCCACCATGGAGCCCAATGAGGGGACGCAACAGGAACATGTGAACAAGTCCTGCACACGCCAGCTGTACATCGAGACTATAACCTAATACGACATAACCAAGGTAGGTTAGCCCCACAAGGTTAACCCTTGCCACCAACGAAAAATTGAAGTGAATAGAAGATACAAGAAGACAGGACAGGTGTGAAAGAAGAGGGTAAAGAAAAAGCGTGTGGAGGAAGAAGACAGGAAAAGGTGACTGCCGATTTCCCCCGGGAGGGTCAGTCCGGGGGTGCCGTCTACGTGAAGCGGAGGCCAAAGAGGTGTGTTGCCGGCACCGAGGGGCCGTAAAGGTCCAAACACCCGGCATTGGCTCAACCCCCAGGATCCCCTTTTCCCTGGACACGGCTAAGCCGCGCACGGCTACATGCGGGAGGGTCCAACCCTCGTGTGCTCGGGTCCGTGGTGTCGCAACACACCAAACGCCTGCTCACGCAGACGCCCCTGCGGGGACTATCGATATTAGTTTTCATTGTGGTACCACAGGGAGATAAATGGTATTGAAGGCATGAATGCACTAGGCGCAATTGCTTCCTCAATTGAGAAGGTAATCGATGCTTTGATTTATTAGTAATGCCGATGGATCTTGCAATGCTAGTTTTATGTTGTCAACATGACCGTACCAGTTTAAGTTTTCTTCAACCGTAACACCAAGGAACCCATGGCACGTGAAACGTAGGACGATTTCATCACGGAATTTTATTACTGTGCTTTCATCAATACACTTACTACGAGGCCGAAAAGCAATGTATTATGTCTTTTTAATATTTAATTCCGACTCATTTACTCTAAGCCATTCTGAAAGATTACTGAGCCAAATTCTTGTTGGGGAGTGCACAAGCTCTCACCAGAAACATGCCTGTAACACCTGGCATAATATGTCAGTTGTTTGTAATATGTTTGTAATACCATTAATGTATAACAGAAAAAGAAGCAGCCCAAGAGCAGACCCCTGTGGGACACAAAATTTGATTTCACCCAGGGGTTGACTTTGAATGACACATGTAGTGTACTGTAGTCAGTTCATTAAGTAGCGTTTGACTATAGGTTGAGAAGAGTGATTGTTCCCCTTCTCCCACACACTCATTCAATTTTTGTAACAAGATATCATGCCTAATGGAATGAAATACCTTTCGTAAGTCCAGCATTATTCTTAGTCTTATACAGCTTGTCTCCAACGTTACTTATTATTCTTTCTTTAATGTGTAGCAGCACCATTTTCGCGCATTAGTGTTTTTGGAAACCGTACTGTTTTTCTGTTATAATATATTTCGGTGCAAGAATTTAAAGTTCTGTCATTAATAGCCTGCTCTATAACTTCTGCAAAAATTGGCAGCACTGAAATCAGTCTGTAGTCGTTCAAGTCGTTCCTGTTGCCCCCTATAAAAATGACCGTTACTCGTGCAATCTTTAATTCTTTGGGAAATGCACCAGTACACAATATTTAAATCGCATATGTGTGACATGGGTTCACTAATATGCATCATCACAGCGTTTACTGGCTCTATCTTTATGCCATCCACATCACATGCTGCGGAATTCCTTAACATCAGAAAAAAGCTACCTCTTTCAGCTTCAACTGTTGATGCACGAAATAGTGACATGCTCATACTACACGGAATACTCTAGCTATAATTTGTGCTATCAGAACCAAAGGCATCTGACACAACACATTTTAAGGAATTAAACTTATCTGCCAGTGAAGTCCCTGTGAACGATTTGCCTTTATCAGTGACCTGAAAAACAGAGCTTGGTTCATTGTGCAGAAGCAGATTACTCAGTTTTCCAAACTTCCTTTGGATCATTAAAAATATGAGTAAACTTATTCTCATAATAGCTCTCACATGCCAAGTTGATATCGCAGCTTAACTTATTCCTGACCTTTTTGAATTCTGCTAAGTATTCTGGTTGCTTTGCCTTTATAAAAGCAATGAAAAGCCTATCTTGTTCCTTAATTTGTTTTAGAAGCGCTGTATCCATCCACAGTTTCCTGCGTTTCTTGCTTCTTTTTGTTTCTATAAGAGGAAATGCCTTGTTGTAAAGGGCTTTGATTATTGTAACAAAAAGGCTGTACGCCTCAATCCGTCAGTGTGTATATCTTGGACCATTCAATTTCACAAATATTTGAAAATGAGCAATCGTGTTCTTGTTTATTACTCTGTATTTTAGCCGCATGTCACTTTTGCACTGTAGGCATATTTTAGATTCCCGTGTAAAGGATGGGAATAGGGGCATGTGATCACTTACATCAGTTATGAGGTCACCTGATTCTAATTCAGCTGTTTGCGTAATGAAGCACAAGTAGGCTTTCAGAATCATTTGTCACCCTGGTTGGAACATTGATGACATTTTCATAACCAAAGGAAATGAATATCTCCAAAGACATCTTTTGGTTCGTTCTGAAGAAAGCAGGTTAATGTTGAAATAGCCTGTGACAATGAGGGGATAGCCACTCTCTGTACAAAAATCCAACATGCATTCTAATAACATGGATACAACACCAGAAGGAGACCTGTAAATAATCATAGTGTTTGTACAATTGATCATGAGAGATTTGGAGTGCTCGTTTATGACAGAAAACAACATCAACACATAGGTTGTATGTTATATAAAAAGCCACACCGACATTTTAAAAAAAATTTCTGGGACAGCGAGCAACATCTGTGCCGTGAAAAGTAAAATACATCGTAATCGCTTCTTCTCTTGAGAAACCCTTCATGTTCAATGAATGGAGGCAACCTGAGGGACGAGCCCAATTAAGCAGAAAATTAAGCACCACCTAGCACAATTATGCAATGACCAAGAAGAAGGGGAACCTTAGTTAATGGGATTCAATAAGTGTTTAGTCAGCAAAAGTTGCTGTTGTTCAGTACTGTGGGGAGCACACGCGCCCATCTTGACCCGCGCCGTCGCGTCGAGAGCCGGCATAGACAGGGGAGAGGCGCACTATGCCCTCTCCCGATTCTCCCTCGCTCTCGCGACGCGCATGCGCCCTTCCTCCCCGACTCGCGGGCAGGCAGCTGACGGGCGAGGAGGACATTCCCCTCGCCCAGGTAAAAAGGTACAAAACAGCGCGACCGGGGGAGACCCTCTCTCTCTGAGGCCGGACCCATAACCTGCCGGACTGGAGTACCTGCCGCTACCCGTGAGTGACCACGTTGCCCGACTATCCCGGGCAACGAGGCCAGCCTATTTATTACTATTACGGAGAGGACGTCCCTCTGCGAGTGTTCGCTATTGCTAATAGCAATAAACGTTACCATTGACACCGCTGGTTGCCTTATTCGTCCGAACCCGGCGCAGCTGCGATTCCCGCGCTACGGGTTGGGAGTACCACGAAGCGACTGCGTGGGGCTAGATCTGGAGCTCGCCTTCAGCCCTAGCCGCACGCAGAGTGGAACCCCCACAGTGCTTAAGCTGGACAGAAAACCACCCCAAAAAAATTGCTAGTCAAGTGGTACAAGAATAATTTTTTTTTTTTCTGCACACAATAAACGGAGCAAAACGTGCCACAAGCCTGAGTCCAGTTTGATGAGTCATTGCAACCGGTTGGTTAAATGTGTGGAAGCAGTCAGACATGAACCCTCATTACCACGTGGAACCTAAGGACAAACGGAGAGATGCGTAAATGATCGAATTGAAAGCTGCCAAGATAGCCATCTCTTGTGTGGCTGCGCACGTTTGTCTAAAAAGTGCATCATTCTGGTGAGGCACAAGAGTAACTATGCAAGAGAAATCAGGAAGTTCCAGAAGAGCAGCGGATTGGGCGAGTTGGTGTTGCATGGTACTATAAAATTCAAACAGCGCTAAACGACAGGACCAGAATGAGGAGGAGACAAACACGGCGCTGAACTCACAACTGATTTATCTGAAGTAAGAAGTCAACAATTTATACGTACAAAACAGGGTACGCATGCGCCTGGTCAAACATCGATGACCAGATACAAACATCGGACTGCCAACACTCGCACGCGTTGTACCTGCCTAGCAATCTACCCTTTATGCAGCAATGCCATTTCTTTCGCTGACAAGATTAAAGATGTTTTGCTAACGCACCTATTAGATTTTCTGATGATATAAAATGCTTCAGCGACTTCTCTGGTAGTCTTGTCACTATGAAAAGATAACAATTTTGTATCGTCAAAGAAAGGTCCGCATTTACAAATACTGCAATGCTTTGCCAGGTTAGTGTCTTTTTTGTCTAATGAATTGGCATGCTCCATTAGTCTAATATTGATGCAACGGCCTGTATGGCCTATGTAAGTTTGGCCACAAGATAAAGGAATTTGGTAGACAGCGCCCTTCTTGCAACTGATCTACTTATTGACATGATTGACCTTGCAAGCAGCATTCCGTTTAACGCCTTCCTGCTTCCTCTGAACTGCTGCCGCTAATTTACCCAGCTTCATCGGAGCAGAAAAAACAACCCTCACACCATACTTGGCCCCTACTCTCTTAAAACGCATTTCATATCATCAGAAAATCTAATAGTTGCGTTAGCAAAACATCTTTAATCTTGTCAGCGAAAGAAATGGCATTGCTGCATAAAGGGTAGATTGCTAGGCAGGTACAACGCGTGCGAGTGTTGGCAGTCCAATGTTTGTATCTGATCATCGATGTTTGACCAGGCGCATGCGTGCCCTGTTTTGTACGTATAAATTGTTGACTTCTTACTTCAAATAAATCAGTTGTGAGTTCAGCGCCCTGTTTGTCTCCTCCTCATTCTGGTCCTGTCGTTTAGCGCTGTTTGAATTTTATAGTCACCAGAAAGTTCCAAATGTGTGCAAGCACAGAACATGTCAAACTACCCGACAGATTCTCTACAAGAATAGCGAAACACAAAGAAGCATTCAGCCAGCTTAAGAGATTGCTCCTCTTTGAAACCTTACTGTAACAAAGCAGAAAGAGATTCTCATTTCCTGTTACACTTCAAAGCTGTCCTTTCACAATGAGATGACCGGGATGGAGGCACTGGGCACGTTTGTTTCTAGGACACTAGGGCTGGCTGCAAAACCTCAGCTGAACGAAGAAGCACTTTCGTTTTTGCAGCTACACAAATATGTACAGCAGGAAAGAAAGTAATGTTCGTCATTGACCACTGCTTGGCACACTCGGTCCGAAGAAGCTGATGACTCAAATTCTTTCCCCCCAAATGTTCAGATGGTGTATTGGAATTGTGTAACCAGTCTGGCAACGGTGATGACTAACCTATGTAGAAAAAGCAAGCTGCTGCACTAAAGACCCCTTTCTTTCCAAACCTGATGTTGTTTGCTCATTAACGTGTGGTGTCATTAGTGCCGATTCATGCCCGTAGCCCCAAAAGCGTTGCCTCCACGGGAGCATCTGCTGCTGTTTGAGGCTGCAGAAAACTGGATGATGTTTATTGGACAGATGGACGTCTCTATTTCAACACTACTGCTAGGACACCAGAACGGACAAAGGCACAGAAGGCAGTGATTTTTTTTCATGTGGCAGGCCAGGAAGCAATCGATATTTTAAACACCTTCTAGCTGATGCCTGAACAATGTGAGGATTACAATGTAATTGTACAAAGGTTTGAAGAGTACTGTAGTCCAAAATGTAGGAACACTGCATCTTGAGAACGTGCCAGCAGCTAAACTGTTCCGAGTAATTTTCGAGATATGTTCAGCGGAAATCCCATCCAACATGAAAGACAGCAAGCTGAGGACCAGACTTGTGCAAGAGCGAAACCTCATGTTGGAAAAAGCAATTGAATACTGCAAAACAGAAGAAACTGTTGCCAGTCAAAAACAAGCTTTGGAAAAACCCAAAGGCCAGGTAGGCGCCCTCGTGGGGCAAAACCTGTGGCATGTGCCACAGAAAGCATCCCTTCATAGCTTGCGGCAGAACAAGGAAAATGTTCAGCAAGGCCCAAGAAACTGAGGAGTTTGATGACGAGTTCCATATTCTGGCGTTGAGCATCTACGACGTGTCAAGAAACTCAAAATGGGTAGTCACTGTAAAGCTGGCTAATCACGATGCAAGACATGGGTGCACAGGCCACCCACACGCGTTATGTCAAGCTTGGTAAAAAAGCAACAACCCTTGGCAACAGTACTGACAGGCTACAGTGGTGACATAACTAAGCACTTTCGGGTTGTCAAGCTACTGCTCAGGATTGGCAAAATCAAGGAGCCAACAGACATCCTTGTGGTCAAAAAAGGCAGGCAAGCACTATTAGGAGGCTTGCGAACGCTTCGGTCTGGTCTCAAAGAGTCCAATGCCTGCAGGTTCAAAATGACTTGGAGTCTCGGGTCCTCTGCAAATTTCCACAGCTGTTCACTGGCCTGGGTTGCTTGAAGGAAGCCTATAGATTCACCTGGAAGAAGGGTCAACACCAGTTGCACTGCCGGTGTACTGAATTCAACACACCATTCGAGAGCCGATGTGCTTGCGCGCATGGAACAGCACAAAATCATCGAAAGGCTACATAAACCCTCTGACTGGGTAAGTCCACTTGTTGCTGTGCTAAAGAACGGCCATCAACACATTTGTATGGGCACGAGACAGATTAATCGATGCTTAAAATGAGAGCCAAAAAGAAGAGAGACCGAATAGTTGAGCTGGTGGTTGCCAAGGTATTCAGCAAACTAGATGCTAATTGTGGATTTCACCAAATTCCAAAGGCATCATCAAATATCTGTACATTTAGCATGCCATTCGGCTGGTACCGTTTTCTAGTGTTCCTTTTGGAATTCGCACTGAGTGCAAGGTGTTTCAGAGGGCAATGAATAACATCTATGATAGCCTAGCCGAAATGTGCATCTATATTAAAGATGTGCTTCTGTGGGGCCCAACCCAAGAGGAGCATGACAGGCGCCTTCGAGCCACCCTGGCTGCAGCACAAGCAGCCGACATAGCCCTCAAACGTGAAAAATGTGTTTTTGCCATTGAAGAGGTACAATTTTTGGGTGACCTAATTTCTAATGATGGCATCAACCCAGGTGGAAAGCTGGTAAAATGTGTTGCTAGCATGCCGCCACCCACACCAAAGCAAGGCATACAAAAGATGGTGGGTGCCATAAGTTATCCTGGCAGGTTTATTTCAAGCTTGTCAGAGGTCTAAGAACCTACCTACATTCGTTAAAGCAATCACTTGTTTGAATGGATGAGTGTGCACAAAAGAGAGTGGAAAGGGTTTTGCAATGTTTTCAACTAGCAGTATTCTATTTATCAAAACCTTCAAAGATAACATCAGACTCGTCCAGATACATAGCGGGAGCAGCCCTTCTGGCAAGGACTGGGGCACAGTCGCCTCTGCTTCGTGCTCATTGTTAAAATTAAATTATGGGGTTTTACGTGCCAAAACCACTTTCTGATTATGAGGCACACCGTAGTGGAGGACTCCGGAAATGTTGACCACCTGGGATTCTTTCACGTGCACCTAAATCTAATACACGGGTGTTTTCGCATTTCGCCCCCATCGAAATGCGGCCGCCGTGGCCGTAATTCGATCCCGCGACCTTGTGCTCAGCAGCCTAACACCATAGCCGCTGAGCAACCATGGCAGGTTGTGCTCATTGTCTGATGCCAAATCAAGATCTGCCCAAATTGAAAAGGAAGTACTTGGAATAATGTATGTGTGCGAACTCTTCCATGATTTTACTATCGGCTTCCACACCACAGTTGAAACAAATCACCGACCCCTCCTCGCATTGCCCAAAAAAACTTATAGGACATGCAGCCTTGTCTGCATTTTTTTCTGCGCTTAATGCCTTCTGACATTTCTTTGCAGTATGTTACCGGAAAGAACCTTCTTTTAGCTGACACACTGTCCAGGATAGCAAATGGCAATTCCGTGAACATGAGACAGACGACGTCACAATTTGTGCAGCATCAGTCTTAAATAATCTTTTCAGCCACACAATGGCAGACCGGCTAGCAAAAGAAACCAAGGGAAACAACTATCTAAGGCAGGTAATTCAAGCCTTGGAAAATGGCCGCAGTGTCACAGCACCTGTCGAAGCAGAGCTAATATGCATAAACGGCATACTAGTGCAAGGATCAAAGATTGTAATCTCGAAACAGCTCAGGAATATAATGCTGCAATGACTGCATGGAGGGCACTTGGGCATAACAAAATGCAATGGAATGGCAATTCTACTAATGTAATAACGACCAGGCACATACTGGAAGAGAAACTTGGGCGAGTTGGTGGTAATTCATATTTTTTGAAATTAACATCGCAATATAGACAAGGACGAAGGAAAAGAAGAACACGACACTGGCAGTGTTAATTTCAAAAAACATTAATGACACATGACGACGTTTCACTTACCAGCAACCAAGTGAAGCACCGTTGCAAACAGGTCCTATGCCTGCTCTACAAAGGGCTCACGTAGGAGTTGGACTCTTGGATCACACCAGGAAAACATACCTCGCTGTATATAATGCACACTAGAACTACCCCAAACTGCACCTCCTTTCACAAACTACAAACTGCCAAGTAAACGATCAGCTTGGCCTTTAATTTGTGCCTCATAGAATTCCACTCAAAATATGCACTGACAGCGGTCCACAGTTCGTTTCTGAAAAATTTTGTTCCTTTGAAAAAAAAAAGGGACAAGTTCACACAGGGTTTGTCCGTGAAGTAATGAAACTGGGTACGGTAAAAAGAATTTATTGATCTGATTGGTACAAATTATTAACATTCTTCAAAATTGATACACAGCTGCCAACTTGATTCCCATGCTGCAAAGGCTCCCTGGAAGTCAGCTGCTGTAACCTCTTTCAGAGACTCTGTGACAGCTCGTTAGATGGTGGGATCATCGTCGAAACGGTTGCCTTTCAAGCTTCTCTTGAGCTTTGGGAACAGATAACGGTCTCCTGGGCTCACAACACGGCTGTACGGTGGATGCGGCAAGGTTGCAACCCTTATCAAAGCCAGGTAGGCGATTACAATGAAGGCGGTGTGGGCTGGACCTTTGTCGTGGTGGAGCTTCCAGCAATCGGCAATCTCTGGTCATTCCCATTTGACGGCTCTGTGAAAGCTCTAAAGGACTTCTTTGTAGAAGACGGCGTTGACGGTTCGGCCCGAAGGTACAAATGCCTTGTGGACTACCCCACGCTAGTCAAAAAAGACAATGAACATTGTCTTTACTTGGACTTGGACACTCTCACTTTCTTGGGATGCGGGGAGTTTGCTGTGTGCCACTCCAAACTTTATTGCTTGGTTTCGTGGTTGTACTGGAACACCCATGATTCATCACCTGTTGCTACACTGTCTAAAAACTACCGTTCACTTTCTAACTGCACCAACACCTCAGGGAAAAAGTCAACTTGTTGTTTTGGTTCATCACTCAACCCTTCTGCCACCAATTTCGATGTTCAAATTTTCAGAATTTTGTGAACCTTTCTCTTGCACATGTTGAGGTTTTGGCAATTAATCTGATACTCAAACGAAGGTCGTAGTACAGGAGATTTTTAGTTTCGCCATAATTTAATCCAAACCACTTGAAGGGCATCCAGATCACTCCACGTCTTCGATGGTCTTCTGTCCATTCTTGAATTCCCTGAACCGCCAAAAAACCTGGGCCCTTGACAGGCGTCGTCATTCTAAGCCTCCTTAGCCAAGACAAACATCTCGGACGCAGTCTTGCCCAGGTTAAAGCAAAACTTAATTAATTACTGCTGCTCTAGCAACGCTCCATTTTTGACGTTTCCTGCCGTGACAAAAACTCACAAACAGCTTTTGCGCAACTTCACATCCTCCCTGCGTCGGAGCTCAGACGTGACTGCTGCCCAGTGCATTCCTTAGCTTAAGAGCCCCCACCACAAATCCCGTAGGAGTGCGCTACTGGTCACTGCAGCACCACGCAGCAGGCACTCTCATTACATTACAGGCAGTAAACCCTGCACAGTTACCGTAAACCCCTGGTTTCCTCACTCAAATGGGCTGGCAAAGAAGGGAGTAATGAAATGTCTACTCAAAAAGACATTGTCTGTCAAACAAGATTTATGGATATGTCTTCTGAATTACAGGGCGGTGCCACTGGAGGATGGAAAAGCACCCTGCAAGTTGCTCATGGGCCGAAGGCTCAGCATTGAATACCTCATTCTGCTGAATATCTTTATGTCAACACTAGCATGGAGCGCGCATACCGATTCTTGATCGAGCCACAATCGCAAAGTCGTCGAACCATAGTATGAATATTGCACATATAATACCTCTGGCCATCTTTAGATGTGTATGATAAGCAACTTCCATGACTGTACCCCGCAGCACTGCATGTGCGCGCTTTGAAATGTGGCACTTATGTTCACGATCGTGTATCAACATTCAAAAAACCACAGGACTACTTTAGACAAGCAGCGGCAAGGTGCTTGACATCGCGGAATTGCACCCATGTTTACAATCTAATGAGAAGTTAGTGCTTCAGCATTCTTCCAGCAGCAAGTTCTCAGTGACACTTTAGCGCATTTTTTCTCCCGGCATTGGAACCTGCAGCTACACGGAAAAAAAAACAGAAACATATGTACCAGCTAAGATTTCCAACGCGCGAGAAGGTGCACACATCGCTCTCGCTGTTGGCACACTCAACATCGCCGCTGCCGCCGTTGCCGCCATCGTTTTCCGTATCGGCTGTCGGTTCGAACATGTACGGCGAAAATACAAGCTGTCCGAGACAGCGAGAACGTTCCATAATGCTTACAACTCAGCTATGAAGTCAGAACAGAACAGCATGCTACGCTCTGAAACGGCGGCGCCGACCGGAGACTGCCGCAAATGACGTCACAGCGGCCCCGACCAATCACGGGCAACAGCGGCGTTCGCGCTATGCCCCGAGGCGCTGGTGCGCGTTTTCTTGGAAAAACAGCCGCTTGCGTTTGTTTACGCCCTTTTTGAACCAGATATTCGTGTTCAGGGCACTCAAAACTGTAGAATGCCGCAGAGAACTCATTTTTTTCTAAAAGAGTTTCAGCTTCCCTTTAACGGGCTATTACAGAGATTCCATATCAAATTATTCTACTGTGGCAGCGCCTCTAACAGCACTCACCAAGAAGCAAGGCCCTAATAAGGTCACCTAAGGAGAATGTCATCAATGTGCTCTTGAAACGTTGCAAAGTGTGCTATCATCTGGTCCGGTTTTACGGTCATCGGACTTGCAAGAGCCCTTCATATTGTGTACGGACGCATCTTCGTCCAGTATTGGCGCCGTTTTACTGCAGCGTCACGACGGCGTGCTACACCCAGTAGCCTATGCCAGCCGTAAACTCCTCGCACGGGAAACACGCTACTCAACTATCGAGAGAGAAGCCCTGGCACTTCTGTGGGCTGTTCAAGTTTCATGTGTACCTCTTCGGCAAGCATTTAGTGCTGCAAACTGACCACCAGCTGCTCGCTTACATAAATTCTGCCAAAAGATGAATAGCCGAGTGCTCCGCTGAAGTCTCTTGCTAACCGAATACGACTTCGTGGTAGAATACGTTGAGGGCACCGAAAGCACAGGTGCAGACTACCGAGCCGCGTTTCACCCTGGACTTCTCATCTTTTTCGTTTTATCATTTACAAATGAACTTATATGTATTTTTACCCCCGATTTCGTTTTTTTTTTTAACTCATCATACACCTGTGACAAATGCTTTTTTTTTTCTTCTCGCATGTCGTTTGTGTATGTCCTCCTTTCGTCCACGTGTCTAAAAGGCTTTTTTTTTTTTGCAAACAACTGTCTTGAGTGAGGGGATATTGTGGGGAAATGACACAATATCTCTTTCAATAATTTTTTTTTCATGTGTACGCCTCGACTTGTGGACTCGGAAGAATTGCAAGTTTGAAGTAATCAGAAACCGAAGTGAAGACGGAGAGCTGAGGGCAGGTGGCACGGAAGCTGAAAGGAAAAAAGAACAAAATGAAAGAAAACAAGTGCTAAGTGAAGAACTTGCGGAGGAGCTCGAGTGGCAAAGCCACAGTGGTAGCAGATCGAGTGCAATGCTCGGAAGAGCTCCTGCCTTTGTTCCTGCTGCAGCCGAGTGACCAAGGGCCAGATGCGGAAGCCTGTTCCGGGACCAAGGACCAGGCCAGCAGAGCGGCTCCCGCCAGGACGCAGTTGCTGACGGTCAAGGCCTCTTGAGATGTTGCCCACATGGGTCGACCCTGTGTCGCAGTCCTCGTGAGTTGCGGCCGGACATCACAGTGGTGTTCTCAACGCAGGCAGGCATTGCATACGGTAGCGCAGCCGTGTGCCGGCGGCGGTTCCAGCCGCAGCAACTGTGCCACCTCTGCCTCGGCGACCGTACGATGCAAAGGCAAGCAAGCTGTCACGACCCAAACTGTGAGATGATCTTTTGAACTCTTGACATGCTGAACGTTGGCATAGGACTGGTTGTCTTAACTCCCTGACCTTCTCTGGATTGAGCGTTGTGTACATCTGTCTGCGCACGAAGCTTGATCTGTGGTGCTGTTTTCTTTTCTTTTCCTTTCCTTTGCCCACCGTTTGTGTGAAAGATAAACATTTGTTTTTGCCTACTAGCATTTCTTGCACATCTCTTCTCGTCCTAAGACATACAAACTAGTGACAAACGTCCATAATCATCACACATGGATAACTCCTGCTATCAACACGTCAGTGGAATGTGCGCTGCTTCCCCACATCAAAGAAGCTGGCACATGGCCACCTTGTATGCCATCTGGCGCCTGCACCAACCATAGGGATCGACTGCGCAACCTCATCTGTGTCAGCGCCGCCATACGACATCTCGATACTGGATTCCCTGTGGAAAGTCCCATCGACACTGACACTTGTGCTTCCGCCAAGTATAAAGTAGTCGCGATTGTCAACAGCGCTCTGTGGGCTCCATGGGCTTAGCCAGGGGGGGGACACCAAACCATACAACGAGACAAGCCAAATCAACACACTATCAGACAAGTTGACAAAGCACGCAGCAAAGTCCGATGAGACGAAACGTTGTGACTGTTCATTTGTGCCGTCATGTCACAGAAAAGAATATCAACATTTTTTTTCACCTGCGCCAAAGCATCCATGCCAAGACACTAAAGCCAGAAAGGCAACTACGTTCTTACTTATTTTTCTACTTTGACTTTTCGACAACACATTGAGCCTCTTCAAATTTCTTGTTCTCACTAACCGCGGGCTGCCAGAGCCAGCCAGAGGTCATGCGTTTTCGACGTTTTGCCCTGACAACCGCGCGGCGCACTTCGGTGGGCGTTTGTTTTTCTCTGGCCAAGTGAATTTTGGCCTCTACTGAGTTTTGGACGCTTTCTGGCTAGCAGACGGGAAAAAGAAGCAACGGTCGCTCGCTACCACCACTACAGGGACTTGACAGATTGCAATGCGTTCGCTTGAGCGCATCTCCTTCATTTCGATGTTATCGCAACCTCTCCGGAAAGTCTTTTGTCTCGCCAGTATAGGACAACGAGCAGCATGCATATGGTTCTCTATGGACCAAGCATCTCACATTTTCTTCGATATTCCAGCTACATTAGGTGCCCAAAGTAAGCATTCGATTGTGGCAAACATGCTTTCCTTTGCATTTTTTTCATTTCGGTGCCCCCGCCTCACACACACACACACACAAAAGATGATGTTGCAGCGCGGGAAATTGTGACATCGTGAAAGTTCGATTTTGTCACTTCTTTACCAGAAAGCCACGGGACTCTTCAGTTGCCGGATACTCTTATTACATTAGTGCAATAGCAATTATATGAACACTGAAGGCTCATTCCTGTCGTCGCCGTCGTGTTCCATATGAAGTCCAAGGGTGATAACATGGTCACCGTGCGCCACATGCCTTAAAAATAATAAATTATGGGGTTTTACGTGCCAAAACCACTTTCTGATTATGAGGCACGCCGTAGTGGAAGACTCCGGAAATTTCGACCACCTGGGGTTCTTTAGCGTGCACCTAAATCTAAGTACACAGGTGTTTTCGCATTTCGCCCCCATCGAAATGCGGCCGCCGTGGCCAGGATTCGATCCCACGACCTCGTGCTCAGGCGCCACATGCCTTATGTGCGAGTGAAAGTGTAGGAGGGAGGGAGTGGCATGAGCCAACGATGGTGGGTCATTCTTGTGTGCGCAATGGAGAAAAGCGGGGAGGAAGCACGCCGCCTTCCATCGCGTGCGATGTGTCAGAGCGAGCGGACGGGGGGGGGGGGGGGGCATAGGATTCTGTGATCTGTGATTGCGCAACATGTTTATTTTCCTTTGACGCACTATACAGGGTGTTTCAGTGAACTTAAGCCAGAGTTTTAAAATATGCTGATTCGCTCTAAGACGACACGACCAAATGCATGTTGCTCACTTTTGTATGCAGTGTGTCACACTATTTCTTGTGTTTCGTTTAATTGGATAATTAGTAAAGCATAATTAACCAACTTCTGAAGCAACGAAGCTAGAAAAACAATTCCAATCAGAAGGTTGCAGAGCGGGGTTTTTTTTTCTATCTATTATCTATTAGGTATTGGTGTTTTTCAGCTTACTGTGGAAGCCCGCAAAATACGAAAAAACGCAACGTGACATGCCCGCTTGTACATCGTAATTGCACTGCTCCGAAGTGTTCTGCACACAAACAGCCATAGGTGTGCTGCCGCTTAAAAAGCGACAGGGCAACGACGCAAGCGTTGGCTCTTCGATTTAAACTAGCAACCGTTATCGCTTCCGCTGCGTAAGGCGACTGACAGACGTGGTGGTTGTGGTAGCTGGTAGCTCCAGGCAGCGATAAACAGACTACCGTGCATCGGCTGTTAAAGCGCGAGCAATTTGGTGATGCCTTTTTCCAACGAGGAAAAAGCAGACAGGATCCTTGTCCTAGGAACTGCAAGCGGACAGAGACAGCAGGCTACAAGAATATTTCGAAGCTGGCACCTGGGTATACGACCGAGCCCAATGACAATATTCAACACCTACAAGTCGCTGAAGCGAACCAGAAGCTTCACAAGAAAGAGGCAGAGAGCTTCAGTCATAAATAATGACGTTCACTCCAACGTTTTGTCTTTCATGGCAGCTAAGCCACACTTTATCACGCGCAGCCTGAGCGCACAGCTTAGTGTGTTCAACTCAACTATCTGGAGGATTTTAAAAACAGTTGGACTGCACCCATATCATCTGCAGTTGCATCAATGCCTGGTGTCAAGGAATCGCCAAAAGAGACTCAACTTCGCAAATTGGATTTTGATTCAGGAGGAGCAGGATTCTGACTTTCGCACCAAGGTACTGTGGACTGACAAAGCGAGCTTTTCCCGAAATTACCAAGTAAATATCCACAAAGCACACTATCGGAAAGAGAAAAATCGCCACTGGCTGGCTAGGAAGATCCGCCACCAATATCAGTGGTCTTTCAACGTTCGGTGTGGAATATATGAAAGCACAGTCACTGGCCCAGTGTTTTTTAACAACACTCTGACCGGCAATAGGTATGCGAGTCCCTCAAAGGGCCGGTTGAAGATTTCTGCTGCAACATGCCACTAGCCTGGCTTGACGCAATGTGGTATCAGCGCAATGGGGCCCGAGCCCACAGCTGCAGTCAAGCACGAGCATGGCTTGATGTTACGTTCCCAGAGCAATGGATAGGGAGAAACGGGCCTCTGCTGTGGCTGGCAAGGTCGCCCGACCTCAACCCTCTTGACTTTTTCTTGTGGATATTAAGGATCACATATACACAATGGAAATGACGACTCCAGAAGCCTTACAGGAGAAGATAATTGAAGTCTGCAATAGCATTTCACTGACGGTGCTCAAGGCAGCAACAGCAAGCCTTCTCAGAAGATCCCAGTGTTTTACCGCTGCAAAAGGTGACCTCTTCGAGCACTTGCTGGGAAAGTGCACGAAAAATAAATGTAAAATCAGTTAAAGGCGGCATCTGGCCATTTGGGATACTCTTATTCTACCATTTTCAGCCTTCTGAAAACAGCTTTTTATTTAGGGATGTTCAATTTGCTTACAGCTATGCGAAATGACGTACTTGTTGCTTCCATCAGCACAAGCGATAACCGCTGCGTCTGCTTATTGCTATAATGAATTGTCGCGAAGGGCGCACATCACTGGTGCAAATGGCACAACCAACGCCTACGTCGCTGCCCTGTTGCCTTTTAAGCAGCACTGCACCCATGGCTGTTTGTGCGCGAAACATTTGGGAGCAGTGTAATCACGATGTGCAAGCGGGCATGTGACATGGTGTTTTGTATTTCACGGGCATCATCAGTAAGCTGATATACACTAATACTTAATGGACAGAAAGAAACTGTTTATTCGAACGTTTTGCAATCCACTCTGCAACTTTCTAATTGGAATTCTTTTCTAGCTTCGTTGCTTCAGAAGTTGGTTAATTCATCTTGACTAAAAATCTAATGAAGCAAAATACACAAAAAGCGTGATGCACTACATACAAAAGTGAGCAACATGCATTTGGTGGCATCGTCTTAGTTCATCGGCATATTTTTAAACTCTGGTTAAAGTTAGCTGAGACACCCTGTATACAGTCACTTTGCTTAGGTACGTAGATTTATAGGAGATTTATACGTATATTTAAATATCTTGTTGCGAGGTTTTGTGGATACATGCTTTGAACTTTGTTTCCAGTGACACTTTCTTGCCCTTTATCAAGCTATATCTTCGCATTTGTGTATTTCATTGTATCTTCGCATTTCTAATGTGTACTTTGCAGAACTCCTGCTTTCTTTATTTGATCTCTGTTGCGACTATAACTTCAATGCAATTACGATACACGACCGGTGACAGCTGCGCCCGCGCCATACAATGGAACTAAGGACAGCGTCATTGAGATTTTTCCCTGGCCGTTGCATATGTACAAAAATGTAAACAAAGTTCTTGAATGACAAAGTTTCATTAAAATATTTGTCCTCAAGTTGTTCATTTCATGGCCTTCACATTTTTCATAACAATGGCATGTACTGCTTTGCTGGTTTAGAATTGATATAGTTCTAAAGTTTGTGTCACATTCTCTTTATTCATTAAATAGATAAGAAACATGGAAGCATTGATATCAGTTAATGGCACAATTTTTGGGACATACGGATATATTTTTATTAAAAAATACATATTTTGCTTGTGTTGACAGTGTGTAGCCTCGAAGAATTCATTTTGCAACCTCTTTGGCAATGGCAATGCAGTTATTATTCATGTATTTGATCCCTCGACAAATTTTGTATGGAGCAGGCCGAGCTCCAACGTGAGCCCCCTCCCGAACGAAATTTCTGGCTACACCACTGGTGGGCTTGGTTGCTGTACCACAATGCAGACAACTAACCCGTTGCTCTTTGCCCCACATGTGTTAGTGGCTATCGTCACCCACGAGCAGCTGTCCTCACGGCTAACTCTTGCTATCAACACGTCAGTGGAATGGGCGCTGCTGCCCCAGATCAATGAAGCTGGCATGTGGTCACCTTGTATATCATCTGGCGCCTGCCCCATAGGGATCAACTGCGCAATCTAATCTGAGTCAGCACCACCATGCAACATCTGGATGCTGGATTCCCTGTGGAAAGTCCCATCGGCACTGACACTCGTGCTCCTGCCAAGTATAAAGCAGCCGCGATTGTTGACAGAGCTTTGTGGGCTCGGTTGCTCTTCGCCATGCAGGTTGGTAACAAGTATTCTCTTTCTGCACAGAAGTCTGTGCTGTGTTGCTATTGCTGTTGAGTGTGTTTTTGCCATTCGCTCTTTGCTTCTCTTGTCAGGTGACATGAATCTAACCCAGGTCCCGATAGTGCTGACATTGTACTGAAAGAGCTGCAAAAACTATCAGCCAGCCAAAAAGAAATAATCACAGAAATGAAAGACATCATGAGCCAAATACTGGTGATAAATAAGTTGGTGTGGGATTTGAATTCCGAGGTGACAATAGTCGAAAAACTTTGCCAAAGCATCATCCCGTTACAAAATGAAATCAAGGCTGTACAAGCAGGAGCTACTAAAATTACTGACCTAGCCACTAGCTTGGAACGGTGTATGGATGACGCTGAAAACTGATCATGTAGGAATAACTTAATCTTTTATGGTGTTCCTAATACTAAGCTCTCGGAAACATTCACCCAGTCTGAAGAAGCCGTAACCCAGCTGTGCTTTCAGCACCTTAACGTTAACATAGATACAAAAGAAATTGAATGAGCACATCATCTCGGGAGGCATACCGCTGGGCCCCGTCGCCCTCTAATTGTTAAATTTACATACTTCAAGACAAAAGAGACTGTCACATTTAATGGGCTTAAGTTTAAAAGCACTGAACACAGTATTGGTGAAGATTTTTCTAAGGCTGTGCAGAACACCTGCAGGCACCTTGTTGCTTTTGCAAAAGCAAAATCTGCTCGCTTTTCATTACGTTACACAACATTGCACATAGATACTAAATGCTACATATTTGACGAGACATCACAGACCATCAAAGAAACAGCAAAGCAATTACATTATCTTATGAATCTAAGAACTCCCCTGCCGCCCCATGTAATAATCTGCCTTCAGTAATCTTCACGAACATATGTAGCTTTCTACCAAAGCATCAACACGTATCAAACCTTATGTCATCATCTGCCAGTAACTTACTGATACTATCAGAAACGTGGCCTACAAAAGAAATCAGTGACACAGAAGACCTGGCCAATCTTCCCAACTTCAAGGATTTTCTATGCGATCGGAGAGACGCACGTGGCGGAGGTGCTCTGATTGCCGTGAACCAACAATTGCCGTGCACACAACTTAACATTAACAGCCACTTAGAAACACTGTGGTTAAAATGTCAATGTTCCCCACAAACACTACTGCTGGGTGTTTGTTACAGACCCCTTCACCATCAACCGAACTTTTCTAATATCTTAACATACTAAATGAAATTACTTCAATGCACCCCAATGCTATTATTTTCCTTTTTGGGGACTTTAACTTTCCCGGCATTACCTGGTGCAATGGCATTGCTTTACAAACAAATCAAACTGAGCCGAGCAACATTATAGAACTGTTTAAATTACAATTTAACACAGCTAGTACTGGAGCTAACCCATGTCTCAGGGACCTCTGCCAATATTTTAGAACTTATACTAACCAGTCGTCCTGAAAGCTTAACATCCCTTACATATCTCCGTAAGATTAGTGATGACAAAGTTATTCATGGTGCTTTCACTTTCACTCCCCCACCATGTGAAATGCAGAAGAGAATATGTTTATATGACAAAAGTAACTATGAGGCTATAAATACTGAAATGCGATTCAATCCAATCCAAATTAAATCCAATCGAGAAAAAACACGGTTTACAAGATCCTTAAAACAACTAGAAAATTTACCGTATTTACTCGAATCTAGGCCGATAGCTTTCCTTTTTTTTTTTTTTCAAATAATCATATAACAAGCTCTAGGGTCGGTTTAGGTTCGAGGATTGTAAAAAATGCGCCACTTTGCAATCGAAAATGATAAATATGGTGCATAGCTAGCTCCATCTATAAAGGTCAGTATCGAAGCTGCTACTAGCCTTGCCAGTACCCAACCAAAGTACAGGAGCGACGTCGCCATTTTGACCTGTGTCGTATCGGTATGGTGGCTAAGTATCAGCATGCGGCATGGCGTTATCGCAATGGCACCGAACAGGCGATGCCACAAATGAAAACTTGTGCTAGCCACAGAGGCATCATCAAACCTTCAAGCCAGGCAGGACTTTGGCATTGATGAGAAAAATGTTCGTGGTTGGAAGGGCAATGAGAGACGCCTTTTGTGTGTGTCGCAACGAGGAGATGATAGCAATAAGGAAGATAAGCGTGCGATAACAGAGAGGAGTTGTTCACTGAGATCGTGCTGCGTTTCGACGCATACGAGCAGTGCCACACTGTCTGCGCATGCGTGGGCGCGATCTTGCGCACATCCGCAAGCGTACGAGGCTAGCAGCGATGATGACATAGAGCGATCTTGGCATGTTCATGTTAAATAGATATTGTTTTCATTTTGTGAACGCTGTCCTCACTTTCTTGTTCGGCTTACATTCAAGGTAAGTTTTTAATATTTTTTCTGACTTCGGACATTCGGTGGTCGGCTTAGAATGGGGCCGGCCAAGATTCGAGTAAATACGGTAAGTAAAAAAAAAGCGCCTCTATCGCCATGTTAAAGTTAAGGCAAGCTCAGTTGCGTGAGAGAAATTTTACACTGCTAAAACTGGGTACTTAATTGAAATTTGCGATGCCAAGTGAGCCTTTTTTCACTATGACCTGCCAAATATTTTACTTACTAATCCAAGAAAATTCTGGCAAGTGACAAACACCAAAGAAGCACATATGAACACTCTTACTAACGAGCTGGGTGAATCGGTCACAGATTTAACCTACGCCAATATGTTCAACAAAGCAGTGTTCACTAGTGAAATAGAGACACTTCCTCTCCCACCAACCACAAATATACAATGCAACACGTCAGCCATCACATTCACAGCACATGGGCTTTTATGTGTAATAGAAAATATTAAGTTGTCTTCATCATCTGGCATCGATGACTTAACTCTAAACTAATAAAAAACACGAAACATATTTCTTCAGCGTTTCTCTATTATTTTCGCAGTCGCTTTCCACAGGCACCATGCCACAGGAGTGGAAGATGGGGCAGGTTACTCCAGTCTACAAATCGGGTAACAAACATTCTCCACTAAATTACCTCCCCATCTCAGTGACAAGTGTTCCCTGCAAGATCATGGAGCATGTAATCCACTCTCATATTATGTAACTTTCTAGACGCTAACAACTTCTTTCATCCTTCGCAGCACGGGTTCCACAAGGGCCGGTCTTGCGAGACCCAGCTTGCACTATTTCTTCATGACATTCATGCTAATTTTAACAGTAACATACAGAAACCATATTTTTTGATTACGCGAGAGCATTTGACAAAATATCTCAGCAACGCCTATTACTAAAACTTTCGTGTTTGCATTTGCATCCTGATATCCTAAAAAGGCTTGAGCAATTTTTAACTAACCGCTCACAGTTATGTCTCATTTAATAACCATGCTTCTAACATTGCACCCGTCACATCAGGCATACCACAGAGGTCCGTCCTTGGTCCCCTTCTTTATTAGTTTACATTAACGACTTACCCTTGCATGTGTCCTGCCATATCCGTATGTTTGCCGATGACTACGTTATTTACTGTGCAGTCAATACCATGACTGACCAAACAACTCTTCAATATGACCTTAACCAGGCGCAGGAATGGTGTTGTCTTTGGCTGATGACACTCAACTCTAATAAATACAAACTTGTCTCGTTTACCCATCGTCATCAGCCGCTTCACTTTTCTTATCGAATTAGTGAGGTCATCATGAAATTAGTAGAATCCTACAAATACTTAGGTGCCACCTTGGCTAACGACCTAGCCTGGAACGCTCATGCTACTAATATTATTTCATTGGCTAACAAAACATTGCGATTTCAAAGACGTCACCTTCGCTTTGCTTCCTTGCATGTAAAACCGATAGCCTATAAATCATTGGTAAGAGCAAAACTCGAATACGCATCTGCCATCTGGGATCTGCATCAAGCATATTTCACCAATGCCCTCGAGGCAGTTCAAAATCGCGCCACCAGGTAGATTAATTCCACCTACTCTTACATCAGCACATCATACTTAAAAAAAGAAATCTTTCTTATCGCTTCTATCCATTCGTTGCCAGATTGCCATCCTATCCCTCTTCCACAGGTTCTACTATTCGACGCTTAATCACCCACCATACATTATTCCCCCAACGCGCCGGTCATGACACATCGGCCATCCCCAGCAGGTAGCACAACCACATTCACGCACAAATACATTTTCAGCCTCGTTTTTCTACTGAGCTTCTAAAGACTGGAATGGCCTTCCTCGTCAAATCGCTGCCGTCACCTGCTCTTCACAATTTGTTCAAGATTTATTTATTTGGTTTATTTATTTTTATTTACACACACTGCAGGCCATTGTTTTGGACCAAGCAGGAAGGGTTGTAAATTAAATAACACTTGTTTGTATATGCTGTATCCCTTTACATTATGTAATACCGCTACTATGGGATCTTTAAGGAAATAAAAATGAAATGAAATTCTCCAACCAATGTAAGCCACTGGCTTACCCATGCACAATAAATAATGTACACATTGTTGTGCCACACTGCGTGCCTATCATCGAGGCAATGAACGCTCCCACTCCCACCTTCGTTCTTCTGAAGTGGTTGGCCTTGTGCTAAGCTTCAAACATCCACTGACAACTTTGAAATCATTGTGTCGAGCCAATTCGCTGAACTATATGTACGAACTTCCAAAGTTCCATGAAACCGGTGACCCCTTCTCGTGGGTCAAGTTGAAGAATCTGCTGGCGCGCCGTACCGAGAATGGTGCCACGACAAAAACGGAATGCGACGCGGGTGACGTCGGCACACATCCCACCTTGTTCCTGCCTAGTCACTTAAGGGATTTAAGGCAGAACTGGCTCATTGTTAAGAGAGTCGCCACCAGCCGCCCCCCAGTGGTGTCTGACGCGCTCTTACTGCTGCTTGTATGCTATCACCTGCTATAGCTGTAGATATTGTACAAAGCTTTTTGTCTCCTCTTCGTCTGCTTCAAGAGTCCCTCACTTGTCATTGCCCCTGAGTCACGATAACGTAGGAACTGCGCAGTCTAACAAATACCTTGGTGTTGCCTATCCCGCACTGCCTATTTCCTGTGTCTCTGGACAGATGGCAGCACCCGCAGCTGCTCCGTTTAGCATTTTGTCCTCAGCCTACTAGAAGGCACCTGCTGAGACGGCAGCAGAGACTGCCGAGAACTGGGCGCATTGCCTGTGGAATGACTGTTCTGTGTGCGTATGCGAGCGTCACCCTGTTGCGCTGCAGAGTTTTCAGTTACTGTCGTTATTAAACGTGTAATTAGCATGAGACAGTGCCAGTGTGCCTTCAGTCGTTCGCCTTCGAGCTTCACATTTGGCGCAGTCGACGACGAGCCTCAGCAACTGCACATCTGCATCTTGGCGTCTCATCAAGCCCGCCTTTTTCCAATGATGATCGAGTAACCAAAGCCTCCAAAGCCATTAGCGAGTAAGCAAAGCCTTCCAAGCCATTTAACATCATGACCAGCCTTCTAAGGCTTTGCACCGTTCGACACATTCTTTTAAGTCAAACCTAGAGCGCCATTCAGACTTCTGAAACAAAGCTAAGTCTACTCCAGCGTTCTGACACAAGCTAGCCGTCGCGACAAACATACTTCATTATGCCTGGAATCGGCATGAATTGGACACGGCGACCATGTCTCACCTAAGTGTAGAGCTTCTCAGAGAAGAACTCAAAAGACGCAACTTGGACACGTCCGGTACGAAAGACGATTGCATGCCAATATCCAAGCAAACCATGAAGCTACTCCGATGCCGGACCAAACACCGTCGGCCACAAGCTTTTCATTGGATCCCACCACTATTCAAGCCCTTGTGGCTTTGATGGAGCACTTGTCCCGGCCTTCGACAGTTTTAACATTGCCCAACCTTTCAGCGTCGATTCCACACTTTGACAAATCCCCGAGACATGTCAACGCATGGCTTGACGAAATGCGTCAAGTGCAACAACTCGCCTCTTGGGATGACGCCACTACTCGCCTCAACGCTTCTCGCAAACTCAACAGTACAGCTTGCAACTGGCAATTCAGCCACCAGTATGTGACATGGCAGGAGTGGAGCAACGCGCTCAAGAACACTTTCTCCTCTGAGCTCTCCCTCATCAATGGCAGGAGCGCATCCTCAACATTAACCAACACGCCGATGAGAATCTCCGCCAATATGCCTTCGCGAAATTGCAACTGGTGGAACAATGGCCTGTCCAGCTTTCCGAGGGGCAGAAGATCGACTACCTTCTTCAAGGCTTATGTGAGCAGCACGTTATCGCCGCCATCGCTGCCAGCCAACCCTCTACCGTAAGCGATTTTATGGCGACGTGCATCAATCTCGACAAACACGCTCGGCACGCCCGAATGCAGCCCTACTCCAGCCCATTGCCTGCCGAGCCCCAGCGCAAGTCGCAGCATGATCACCCGCCTAGGTTTTCAACACCCAAGAATCCAGACCAGCCACCTCAAAACTCCAGGCAACAGCCCATCACACCACCTTCACGTCCGCGCCAGTGCATTGCCGACATGCCCATGCAGGAGCAAGAAGCCAAGTATGCTGCCATCTCCGCTCTGTATGGTGCACCAGCATACCGTAGTGGCCATGACCTCAGCAAAGCCAGGTGTTTCAATTGCCAAGTTAGGCCACCTGGCTGCCAGGTGCCCTGCACCCCGAGCTACACGTCAGAGACTCCCAAACAACAGCCATCCCCATACTGTGGCCATGCCTTGGCTACAGGGATCACTCATGCAGTGCGCTGTCATAGAAGCTCATGCAACAGGCGTTGGAACTGTCCACACCTTCCCAGACAGTAGCTCTAAGATAACCATATTGACTGAAGACCTTGTCCCATCACCTGCCTTGTCAGCTTGGACAAAGCCTCCTATCTCTGTCGTGGGGGGAGGTACAGTGATGCCAGCAGGTATAATGTCGACTTGCATTTCACTTGGGCCTATCTCTGCGATTGCAGAAGTGACAGTGCTTCCCCGTAACTCCCTACCCTTGATCCTCGGAGACGACTGGTTTAAAGCTGCTCGGGCAGAACTCGTTGCGAAGCCACCAAAACCCACAGAACTTCACCACCCACGCACAAAGACCGTTCTCTTCTGTCAAGAAAAAGTCTTCCCAAGAATGTCTAATGCCGTATTTCTCCACAGCCAGCCCTTGTTGGCTTCAACGCACTTTACCACTGGAGGCCTAAAGCTCAAACCCCTCCCAGATAACAACCAACCGCCATGGCTGTCCCTGGCATGCCGTGAACCAATACTCGAGAACAACAGTGTCGGCGAGTCCCACCACTGTTCAGGCAACTCCACAACAGACGAGACAAGCTCCATCCTGCGTGGGGCACAAATCGGTAGACAGCTCACCAGAGAAGAGCCGGCTGTCCTCCGGGGAGTCCTTGAGCAACATATGAGTCTCTTCGCTACCAAAGGCAATGACCTGGGTCTTTTTGAGGGAGCTGAACATTCCATTGACCTTGTCCCTGGAGCCGTGCCGTATAGTCGACAACAATACCGTTATACTGCTGATCATAGAGCATTTATTGAGCAACAATCCAATGAGCTCTTATAGAAAGGTATCATCATACCACTTCAAGCCCATGGGCCTTTCCTGCAGTCGTAGTTTCAAGAGGCACCAAAAAATGCCTCTGTATAAACTACATTCCTCTCATAAGCAGACCATCAGCATTGCCCACCTGCTTCCCCGTGCCGAGGATATTATGGATGACATCGCTGGATGTTTCCTCTTTGGATCCTTAGACCTGAAATTTGCCTACTAGCAAATTCGAGTACGCAAGGAAGATCAGCCTAAGACATCGTTCATCACGCACCATGGCACCTTTCAATGGACTAGGATGCCATTTGATCTAAATAATGCCCCTGCAACCTCTCAGAAAGTCATGCAAAGCATTTTTCGATTACTGAAGCCATGACATGCGAAATGTGGTGTCCGCGTGTGCCTTCAGTGGTTCGCCCTCGAGCTTCACACTAATGACATGTCTTCAAGCGCACATGTTAATAATTTCATCCCATCTTCGATTAAATCTCTTTTCTAAAGCAAGCCCTCAAGAATGTGAAACTGCTAGCCTATCAAACTATAATCAGACATGAACTCAAACACGCATGTCCCCTATGGCGCCCACGTCAGGTGCAACTGTAGCACCCATTGATGCCACTTTGCACAGAAATAAGTGAAAAACCGTGAAATAAGGTTAATCCATTGAACATATTCTTATGATGTCAGTGTGTTGTCACTGAAGAATCCAATTCAATTACCCTTGCTAATTGCCACCGTATCTCCACTCTCTCTTTCATAGTATCCTTAATCACGTACATCATTCCCACTACCTGCATATCACACCGTACTGGGCCCTCGCACTCACAGGCCCATTCTTTTTTCGAGCAGCGCCAAATCATCATCATCATCATCATCATCCTATTTCATATCCACTGCAGGCCAAAGGCCTTTCCCTGCGATCTCCAATTACCCCTATACTGCACCAGCCGATTCCAACTAGCGCCTGCAAATTTCCTCATTTCATCGCCCCACCTGGTCTTTTGATGTCCTAGACTGTGCTTCCCTTCTCTTGGTTCTCTTGGCATCCATTCTGTAACCCTAATGGTCCACCGGTTACCTAAGTTACACATTACATGACCTGTCCAGCTCTATTTTTTTTTTTCTCTTAATGTCAATTAGAACATTGGCTATCCTCGTTTGCTCTTTGATACACACCGCTCTCTTCCTGTCTCTTAACGTTACGCCTAACATTCTTCATCCCATGGCTGTTTACACAGTCCTTAACTTGTTCTCGAGCTTCCTTGTCAGTCTTCAAGTTTCTGCCCCATATGTTAGCACCAGTAAAATGCACTGATTGTATACCTTTCTTTTCAATGATAATGATAAGCTTCCAGTCAGAGCCTGACATATGTGCTCCAACCCATTTTTATTCTTGAGTAAATTTCCTTCTCATGATAGGTGTTCCCTGCGAATAATTTATCTAGGTAAACGTACTCCTTCACAGACTCTAGAGGCTGACTGGTGATCCTGAACTCTTGTTCCCTTGCCAGACTATTGATCATTATCTTTGTCTTCTGCATAATAATCTACAACCATACACTTACACTCTCTCTGTTAAGGTCCTCAATCATATGACGAGTTACGACAAATGAATAGACATCAACAGAGAGAGTGTAAGAGTGGAGCTCATTAATATGCAAAAAGACAAACGTAATGATCAATAGCCTGGCAAGGGAACAAGAGTTCAGGATCGCCAGTGTGCCCACCAAATGGCCGCCTGTGCACCTACATTCATGCAACGAATTATAAACTAAATTAAATTATGGGGTTTTACGTGCCAAAACCACTTTCTGATTATGAGGCACGCCGTAGTGGAGGACTCCGGAAATTTAGACCACCTGGGGTTCTTTTAACTGGTTACCTTTTTTACATTCATTTCATTCTTTGTGCTATTCCAAGTATGTACTTCTCTAAATTGTGTGCCCATATCGTTCATGTGTGTTGTACTTAAGACTTGACTTGTACTCTGAAATTCCTAACTAATGTATAATGAATATGTGTACACCTACCCCTTATGTAATGCCTCTATGAGGTCTTTAAGGTAATAAAAGTAAATTAAATGAACGGCACCCCTTGTTCGAGCACGTCATCAATCTTCTTTGACACTGTTAAGAGTGAAATCTCTGTGTATTCTGCAACAATGATACAACATTCACTTAGATCAAAAGACTGCCCACAGCATCCAAATGAGCAGCAAGTCACAATCGCTGAATTATACATTTTATCTCAGTTGAAAAAGAAATCATACTCGTTTACCGCCTGTTGAGCGGTCAGAGTGTCGTCAGTGCATGGCTATGGCGAATGCGGGATGAATTGAGCTGTAACCGAAACATACAAGGACACATTCGCTGACGAGCAAAGCACTCTGTAGCCAATTTATCTCGGTGAGCGTGTTTCAAAATCTGTTAGGAGGTGTGCCAGGGCAAGGTTGCTCCACTGAGAAACGGGGAAGAGTCTGAAAATAACAAATGATAATCGCTGTGGAATGGCGCACTGCCTTTTCGGTGGTCTGCGCTCCTTTTAGGCAGGATTTTCAAAGCTTGGGAAGCTTGGCGAAACAAGCACACACGAGTTGCGATCGCTCTTGCGCAGCACTAATACATCAAGCAAGCGGGGGGCAACGCATGCCAATAACCGCGGAAGCGCAACGGGGCGCTGCCACGGTCTGTCAGCGCAGTGTGCACCGCGATCAAACCCAGGGCGATCCAAGACGCCCCCGCTCCGCTGTTTGAGGTAACGCGATGAGGGCCGAGCGAGCATGAACGCCGGCTCCCGAATACGACATCGTTACGCACTTACATGGTGAACACTTGGACGATGACCGCTGTCCGAAATGCGTGCGGGAACGCTGCTCCTCTGCCGGACCACTGACAGCACGATGTGGCGAGGGCCGGGAGAGGGTTAGAGCGACGAGCGGCAGGTTCGGCTATGGGCCACGCCGCTGTTCGATGCCAGTTCTTCTTGTGGCACTCTGACAGACACACGACACACACCGAGCCGGCCGCCACACGTAGGGACGTAGGCTAGTAGGCCTGATCAGAAATCTCGCCAAGTATCGTCATTCAGGGTTGCCGTAGCAGGGAGACAAGCAACAGAGCCTGGTAGCCAGACGACCAGACGACAACGGCGAAAAGGCTGCTAGATGGCTGTGCTGTGTTTCCGCCAACGGCGATGTGCGAAGAATGAGGTGGCAGTAGGAAAAAATAATAATTGTAGAGAATACATATTGTATTCCGTAATAAATAATTATAGTAAATGTGCGTTTTTTGATGGTATAATGTATAGTGATGGTATGTTTCGCGAGCCAAGCTTCACGCAGCTTCTTGTCCTACGGCTACGTGTGAATAAGGCTGACACCGGGCTCCGTGGCGTCATAGAGTTTCCTACAAAAATTACTAGAGGAAACTCTGGCGCTAGTGTCTACGGGAGCTGCAATGGGAGTGGTTGTCCCTGCATGGGAATTATGGGAAGTACATGGATTTGCCTAAACTTCGTCCTTTTGGCTTCAAACGGCTTTGTGACTTTGTAAACTCGTCTTTTTCAACAGTGTATTGCGCAGCAAATAATTAAATAACCATAATTAAACTTGCCCGATGGCAGGATTCGAACACAGGGACTCCAGCGCAGAAGCCTGATATTGAAACCATTAAGCCACGGACGCATGTATCGACAAGCGAATGAAACGCCCTTACGAATTTATCGCGGGCATGCCAGTGCCTTGAGACGCTTGGCGCATTTCGATTTGGCCACCTGGACAAGCTCAATCGTTGCAATTAATAGCAATTTCACGCGTTCCTGGCGGCTTCTGCACTTCGAAGAATATAGATTGTGCTGAAATTTACGACAATAAGATTTATATAGCGTAATATGCAAAGTCACAAGAACGTCTGAATCTACAAGCACGAAGATCAGACAAATCCATGTACTTCCCATCATTCCCATGGTAGGACAACGACTGCAGCGCCAAAGTTCCCTCTAGTAGTCTTTGTAGGAAACTCGATAGAGTTTCTCACTATAATGTAGTGAGAAACTCTATGGGAAACTCTATGCCTTGCGTACGTTTCTCACTAAAACACTCACTCTAGAGTTTCTCACTATAACACCTAGAGGGAAATCTGGCACCACCGTCTATGGGAGTTTCCATAGAGTTTCTCACTACACTAGAGGAAAATCTGGCGCTGCTGCACTGTGGTATGCATGGAAACATCATGGGAATGTCGGTATGTTGTGACTTCGGATTGGCATCGTTCTCGTAGAGACAGGACACATTGAACCTTGAGTTTCCTACAAAAATTCTTGTAGGAAACTCTGTGCACTTGAAGACGCGCTTGGCAAGTACTCCAAGTTCCGTCTGTCACAATGATTCATTTTTTATTAAAACAGCATGTGAAAAGCTGTTTTAGCTTTATTATTATGCGAAAACATGTTTTGTTTAACAATGAGAACTTGTTATTGTGTGTACGACTACATGTTATGTAAAAAGTATCAGCGGGCCGCTAAAGTTGGAGGACAGACGACAAGGTTCGCGCTCGCTTTGAAACAGTTGGTCGTCTGTTCTTGCTTTTCTTCGCTTGGTCATGCATAGTGGGTGAGTAAAGATGTAATATGCGTGAATGGAAACATTTTCTGAAGATTTTACTTTGAGAACGCGTTATTTGCGTAGCTATATCCACGTTTTAGACGAAGCCTCTGACAACACCAGCCAACACGAGCATCGCAGACACATATACCGTCATTCCCATTACGGCACGGTGCCCCCTTAAGAAACTCGCATAGACGGTGGCGCCAGATTATCCTCTAGGTGTTATAGTGAGAAACTCTATGGGGTAGGGCCTCTCCTCAGTTTCATTCCTCCATGATACCATCACATTTTAGTATGAGGTGTTCCATTGTTTCTACATGTTTACCCCACACAGTATATGTGTCTTCTTCTTCGTTAAATTTCTTTTTATAGCTCCGCGTTCTAAGACATCCTGATCTAAGACATAGTGAGAAACACTATGGGAGTTTCCATAGAGTTTCTCACTATTGGCCTCGAGCTCCACGTCACGCCGACGGTAGCTGGCGCCACCGTCGGCGTGACGTGCTATATATGAGGGATCACGTGTACATAGCAGCCGCGTCGGCTGCTTCGGGAGCGCCGAAGCGAGCTGAAAACGAAAGTTTAAATTCCCTGGTACGCTACAGTCATCATCTTTAGTGGCGAAATTTTTCCGCTTCGAGTGTCTCCTTTACAACGCTTGAAAGCACTACAATATGTAGTGGCTGCCTTTGAAGGCGCGCAACATGGTAGGCTACTGCTCGGGGCCGCAGTGCCGGACGTACGCAACGGAGCCCGGTGTCAGCCTTATTCACACGTAGCCGCAGGACAAGAAGCTGTGTGAAGCTTGGCTCGCGAAACATAAAACCGGCAAACAGTCATCGGCTACAACTCGGGTATGTAGCAAGCACAGACGCGAGGAAGATTTCTGGTACTGCGCCGAGTCTGCGATGTTCGGAAAACGCGCACTGAGACGCTCGCCCGAGTCCTCTGCCCGACTAATGTCATGACGGTTTGGTCTATGAACTTGTCGATGCTATAGATACTGGCAAGTTCACTGGAGTGGAAAGGGAGCGGTAAGAAGCACATTAAAAAAAGCATGACATATGGTCATGTTTGTGTTATGAATTAATGCACAGGATTACAAAAAAGAAGCTTAGGGAAATCGCACGCTGAGAACACCGATAAACATACAGTGTGTCGCAACTCGAGAAATGATATTGAAACGTCCAAGAATTTAGAAGAAAAAAAGAGATTGAATCGTCGCGATGGCACATCAGTCCCCGTAGGCGTCGAGGTTTCTACAAAAAAAATTATTTTTGAACAGCTCTGATCAACGTTACTAGATTATTATCTAGCAGCGATGGCTCTGATAGCGCCCATGCAACAATGGCTGCTTGTATATTGTCAGATGCTCATATTCTGCGGCCTAAAGCTCATGACACGGTGCGAAAACGCGCACGCAGCGAAAGCGAAACAGTGCGCGGACAACCATGTAGACGCACAGTCGGTCGCTGCGAACCTGTGCGATCGCTGCATTGAGGCTTCATTTAGTTATACAAACACTATAAGAGCATATTTCACATAGTTTGCTCTCAGCGTTTGCCTACCTTTCACGAAAGAAGCCGGTTCGGGAGACTCCATCGCGGCGACCGCGCGCAGTGGCGTTCACTGTACGTATTCGGTAAAGGGATAGCGCCTGTAAACGATTCTGTGCTTTTAGTTTGCCCAAGATTATTATTTAGACAGTAAAAAACTTCTCTCGTTTCGAAAGTACTTACAGAAATGTCCGAGAAAGCTCCCGCGTGGTGTTTTCAATGAGCGCTGACAGCGAAACCTATGAGGAGCGGGCCGCGTGATCCCTCATACTACGCCAGCGAGGCGCTTCCGATAGATGGCGACTCCGTAACTCCTCGCCGCCATAGAGTTTCCTACAAATTTTTTTGAGGAAACCATGGAGGAAGGAAACTGAGGAGAGGCCCTACCCCTCTGCGCGCTAGGAGAAAAGTGTAGAGGAAATGACGCAGTAGGTTCTCCTGTTTTGCTGTTTTTTATTTCTTTGCTGTAGCGGCCACGCCTTTCGGGCCACAATGGCGGCTTTGTTATTGTTCTGTGCGCTCATACGTGTTGCTCCGTAGATTTCGTACCGTGGCAAAAGCGCCGTGCGGGCAGGTTTGCGTTGGTCTCCGTGTTTTGTTGCGCTCCGTTACCTGGACCATGCTCTACCGGATGTTGCTGTGGCCAGGTGGGAAAGGAGGAACTAAAGTTGGTGAAACGAACGCGCATGCAAAGTTGTACGCAATGTACCGCGCCATCTTTAGACTTTAGACTAGTGGCGTTTGCTTGAGGCGCAGTAAAAAAAGCTATACTCAAATATTGTCGCGTAAAATCTAATTTTATTTCTGCAGTATGTTATATAATGTACAACATGCTACATAAACTTTGTATGGTTTTAAGATGGAAGCATGTTTTACTATGGTTTATCACCAGGACACACCAGGGTATGCATACTTGTGCGATTCTGTTCCAGATTTAACGCCAAAGAATAATTATTTATTTATTTTTGCAACAGCGATAGCAACCGTGCATGTACTTATATAAAAATACTCATCAAGTATTTATGTAAATAAAAATGTTGTATTGTGAGAAGGTGTTGCGCACTTGAGCGTAATGCTACAAGTGTCGTCTGCTACGACGCCTGCTCGCTGCAAACGCGAGACCTTTGTCGCAGACGACAGGCACTTGCGAAAGGCTGCGTCGGCTGTCACGATTGCTGAACGTCTTCATCAAGTACACTTAAGCACATCTGCTGCAGTGCGAGCTAGGACGCTTGTGGCCTCCTATGAGTATGCTTTATCATATTTTATATTGACGTACTGTTTCCGAAGCGTTATGACGTGGCTTTGCACTTACCCATTCTGCGACACTAGACTACAACCAGGAGGCAGCAACCTTTCCTACCACAAGTAAGTTTGTGTTCTCAAAGTCCTAAAACATGCATTTCAATTAGCACATAAACGAGCAATGCATAATGAAGCCCTCAATAAAATTTGATTGTCAAGCCGCTAGAAGTACAACTGTCTATGTCTTGTATCAATAGTGCCTTCTTTTTCGTATTCTGAAGTTTCATAAAACACGTAACGCTGCAGCGCCAACCTAACACACTTAAAGGGACACTAAAGTGAAAAATGATTTCTTCTGCATCAGTAAATTACCGTTCTACAGCGCCAAAAAACACAACTCTTGCAACGCTAAGACGTTTGGGGAGCCAGAAAAAGCGCAAGAACGAAATACGGGTGGCGACAACTAGAGTTCCCGCACCTGAGGGCTGTGACGTCTTGGATTTTGATGGCATCTTCTATGGGGCCTACTAATTATATATAGCGGTACAAATTGACTACATTGTGTTCTCAAGGAACCAAATATTAAACATGGCAAGTTTCGGGAACCTTTATTCAGCCAACGCGGCCCAAATGCGAAAACATACTTTGGAATTCCTGACGTCACGCTGACGTACCAGCACTGGGGTTTCGGCGCGAAATTCAAGTACTGATACTTGGACCTTCACTTTCTCATCTAATGATCAAACTATTTTTTTGAAATGACTGCCTGCAGGGTTCTCAAACAATGCTTCATTATTCTAAACTGATTTATTGTTTCGCTGAATGTCCCTTTAACAAACCAAGGCGCAAATGATCAAAACATATTCTTTCAGCGTCTAAGATGCCGTCGCTTTCTCGTCAGGGCTACGACGCCACACCGCGACACAAAGATCACCCCAGTCGCTGGCCCAGCGCGCTATCTCCACTTCGAGCTACATAACAAAGGCAGATAGCTTTCCGTTATCAAGTTATAGCATTTGCACTTGGAGCGAAAGCAAAACTGCCAAAAAAATACTTGTAGACTAGTTCGCCACTCAGTAGAATGTCAATCCGAAGCAGCGCCCGATTTCCCTCTAGGTATACTAATATGAAACTGTATGGGAAACTGTACCTTCCACAGTACAATGGAAATAAGAGTAGCGGTGGCGTTGCGAACTAAAGTATGCGACCGAGAGATGGCGCCGACACTATTATCATCATCATTACGTAGTGAGCAACATGACCGCTACTGTAGCGGGCGGTGGGATTCGTTGTGGTATGGTGGCTAGTTGTGGTTTTCGCTCGCTGGTTCTGGGTGTTTTGCTGCCGCTTTCGGAGCGGTGTTCGTGTGTACTTTAAAACGACTATCGATACCTTTATTATATCGCCACGTGACCGAGAGGCCTCAACTGGCAAAAAAACACGTCAGACATGTAAGCTTGCATTGTTTATTGTATCGTGAATGAAGCAGTACATGACCACAATTTTCGTACAGGTCAGGTGGAGACAGAAACACAGATAGTAATCTATTTGACGGAATTGAAAGCTGAAATCGAGCGAAGTTTTTTTCATCGCGTTTGGCGTGCCGCTAAAGCAAGGACAACGATATTGTGCTGGCCTACACTAGTACTTGTGTTGCATACAGAGATGTTTGACGAGTTCCATACTATATGTATGTTGTCTGCCTTCGACAATTTCAGCTAGATTAAAAAAAGAAACGTAAGAAGCGCTCAGCAAACATTTACTGTCAGTAAGGCAAGCTCGAGCTGCAATGTCGCATTGTTGTCATAACACATTGGCGGTGGGCGCGAAGTCTAGAGGGGAAAAAACGTTATGCTAAATTTTAGATCACATATTGTGTGTTTGATATTTTTACTGCACATATAGTGTTCAGCTGCAGCAGTAAAGGCTTTGACACAAGTGGAGTGCTCGTAAGAAGGCGAGTAACATTATGGAGACGACAGTGCTTACAAGGACCTCTGCCAATATTATGCGTAAACAAGGACTATAAATAAACATAAAAGTATGCCCAATTAATGCTCACGGATCCTTGTAAAATGCAATTTACGGTTTCATGTTGAAAAAACATCTTGGTTTGCATGTTCAAGCAATGCAAAAAGGTTACAAGGAGATGAACACTTCAGTTGAGTAACAGAGGTGAGCAAGGAAAGCCTAAGCCTGTAGCCAACGTTTCAAAAATCAAACATATTTGTCAGGGCGGGGACGAAGATAGGTTCCCACACTGAGGCTTCCCTTGCTCATCCACTGTTGATTGGCTGAATGTTAAGCCAAACTTGGAGTACATTTCAAAAACTTTTTGTGAACACACGGTCCTCAGGTATGTCATGTGCTGTTTGAAGAGAAAGAAAAATTGATTTTATTGGTTCGTCATGTTTGAGCAGTGTGGAGTAGGCGAGTTGTGTGAAGTTGCCTGTTCTAGCCATGGCTTACGGTGCAGGGCTAGCCTAGTTACTGATTTTTGCAAATTAAAAATGCAATATCCAGATCTAATTCTAACCCCAGCACTTACCATCTTAACAATGCTCCCTTAGATTTCATCATGCCCTATAAATATATTGGTGTACACATTACAAATAATTTAAGTTGGAACAATATAGAGTATGTCATTAACAATGCAATTCACCTGCTCGGGTACTTACAGTGCAACTTTTCCAAAGGGCTGTCTACTTTAAAACTACACCTTTACAAGACGCTAATACGCTCAAAACTTGAATATGCATCTGCAATATGGCATCCCAGTCGTTTTAGTCTTACTACTTCACTTGAGCTAGTGCAAAATAACTCTGCGCGTTTCATTCTTTCTAATTATAACTGTACCGCGAGTATAACCTTAATGAAGCTAACCAGCACTTATTCCCCTAGCTAGTCGCCATGTTTCGCTATTTCAAAAAATTTTCCGTCAAACCACACTTCACGACGACTTCATATCGCGGCCTCAAGTACATCTCAAACTGCATCGATCAGCGCAGTAACGCAGGGATTGATTCTCGCTATACGAAGTCTTTCTTTCAATCTTTCATCCCCCGCACATCTCAGGAATGGAACCACCTTCCCTCAAGTATCGTGGCCATCACCGATAACAAACTTTTTTTGCAAAACATTACCTAACATTGTATAATCAGGATAATCATTGTATTACCAAAACTCACTGCTCTTGTTTGTTTGTTTTACTCTGCTGCTTTGTAACCAATCCCGCCTTTAATGGCATACGGCCCTGAACATACTTTAAATAAAAAAAATAGAATAATGAAGTGCAGAGTGACTGCCAGTGTTTCAGTGAACATGAAGTATCATTTCCTCAAAATTGCACTGTGCGGTTCTGAAGGCTTTAAAATTCTTTGCAGTTTCATGTAACAAATTAACGCTATGAAGGAGCATGTGATACGAGTTGGTAATGCCCGTCAATTTGATTTTCAAATAGCAAATGACAGAATTTGTGCATTACCAAATAGGAGCTTGCTACATGACGAGAAAAGAAACAAGTTGCGACTCAACTTGTTACTTCTCTGACTGTCACAAAATGCCCTTAAAATCAAGCAAGTTTGTATGTCAAATTTTAGTATTCCCGCTCGGTAATATACAAAACTGTAGACTGTTGCTTTCCTGATAGCGCTCACAGCCCTCTATCTTGTAAACTTGCAAACATTTCGTGGTGAGGCATGTAGTTCAAGAGGACCTGTTGTCATTATGGTGACCGCTGAGCTTCTTATGGCTTGGCATGGGCAGCTTGCAAACCAATAATCTCTCTTTTGTCCTTCTTCCTGAAAAGAGAAATCATGAAGTCATGACAAACATGCAAGCAAAGAATGGCGAAACAGAAGTTTCTCCAATTAATGAACAAATAAGAGTTCTAGTTGAAGTGTTCAGAAACATACCTTGCGAGGATTCTGCCTCTGTGGTGTCATTCACTGGTGACTTGTACGTCCAGAGACAATAGAGTCCAAAGTGGTGATAAAATGTGAGCAGCATCTTAGAGGCTAGAGGCAAAAGAAGAAAGCCTCAGTTACAATGGTGGAAGCGTGGGTGAGTTTGTAATTCATGTATGACTAAGAACAGTGCACAAAACGCTCCATGACAGAAAACACACAACACTGTTTTGAGTGTGCATTTCTTTCAATGGTGTCCTTATGCGGGCTGTGCTTTGTGAAGCCTCAATTAAAATTTTGCCAGCTACTAGGTAATAAACACAGTAATTTTATTATGTATCAAATATTATTATTCCAACTTGTGGGAGATACGGGGGTTCTCCGTACTCTTGGGACAAAGGAACAACAACACAGTTGGTGCAAACAGTTACAAGGGCATTTATTGCACCTTTCATAGATCAATGCCTGCTAGCCGAGTTACTATCCCCAAAACATGCCGATGGGCGCGCGACAAATCTAGAAGTCCGACTTACCGCGACCGCATTGCGAGCGAATATGTTCGCCCCATGCTGGATCCCAACGCCTGGTCGTTCGCGTGTACAGTCACGCGAATGGTGGCACGTTCGAAGGCGGCCACGCGAGACGGTCTCGCAGAAGCATGGATTGGCGCGCGCGCGCGGTACGTCCGGCGCTGTTCGCCGACCCGCCGGGAAAGAGACAGCCCCTTGTCCCTCGGCGCCCGAGTAACCCCGCCGCGGCGCGACGGTCGCGACATCTCTCGCACCGCGCTTGTACCACGCCGCGGGCGCCAGGCCACGCGAGCCGTGCGGGAAAACAGCATATCAGGGGATGCGCTATGCGGGAAAAACATCAGGGGACGCGCGAGAGTCGCGCATCCCCACAAACTGTATCACCGGAAGTACACTTGCACTAATGTGCTGCGAATTTATCACAGTGCATCATTCATGCAGACACAGCCAAAACTATTTATTTTTTGTACTGTACTCCGTGTTAGGAATTTTAGCAACGTGGCAAAATAACAAGAGCCTTGTTTGAATTGCTTTTGAAGACCAGTAACTTTATTATGATTTTCCACTTTGAAAAAAAATGACTACAGCAATCTGTTTTACCCGCCTTGCACCCGAAGAAAGTGAAAGTTGAAAATGCGAAGCAGTGCTTTTTGACTCACCGGTGCACACACCCAGAAGCTGCAAGGTTAATCCGCTTTCTTGGGCGGTTTCCAGGCAGACTGTACTCGGTTCCAGAGACAAGTTTTCACGCTAGCTAGCACATTTTTTTCAAGCAACCCGTCATTACGCCAGTGAAACGCCGCAGCTGATAAAATTCACCGTATTTAAACACGATCGTCTGGTAACGGCTATCGAATGTCGGATGCCTAAACTGGCTGAGATATTATTGTTGGCTAATTAAGACGAACCTGCGTGATGCTGCACAAAGAAAACGACCACCCCGTTCACAAATATAACCGCCGTACAATTTGAATCGATAAATGGCACGGACTGCAATCAATACCAGTGGGCTGTTACTTATCACACGTCAGTGAGGTCTCAAAACTATTATTCAAGTAATAAAGCACAGGGTTTAATAACGTAAGTTTAATAAAAACAATTGTCTGTTTATTTTGCAGAAAGTTACACGTTAACTACGTTTGACGGTTATTATGTGTACATTTATAGATCAAATATTGAGCCGCGTTGAGCGCCCCTAGCAGAAAAAATACAAGTATGCGACCGAATTACAGTAGCTCCACTTACGCGCTTATGCTGGAACGCGCTGCGGTTGATTTCTCGCCCTCTGTGGCGATCGCTAGAACTTGTAGTGTGCGAGGCCTGACTTTAAAGGGACACTAAAGTGAAAAAGTGATTTCTTCTGCACCAGTAAATTACCGTTCTACAACACCAAAAACACCACTCTTACAACGATAAGACGTTTGGTAAGCCAGAAAAAGCGCAAGAACGAAATACGGGTGACGACGCCTACTTAAAGGTCCCCTGAAACGGTTCGGACACATTTTGTAGACGCGTAGGGTACAGCTAAAGTAGAACATTCACACCACAATTTAAGTGAAGCGTTACGTATTAATGGAGCTACAAGCGATTACAAGTTACCCTCCTCCCTAGCCATGATTTTCCTCCTCAACTCGTTCGCCGAGCGATCGCGGCTAAGCTCCGCCTTCACTGGTTCTGCGCCACGATGCGACGTCACATCGTCCACTTCGTCACATCGTCCAAGCGAGAGCTATCGAAGCAGCGTGCGTTGCGAGCATTCTGTGGCAGCGCCGAACGTGTCTGGTATTGCGGTAATAACACACTAGCTGAATGTTAGACCCAACGGTGGAGGCATAAACTCAAGCTGATCAAGGAACTTTATGTTGAATTCCAATGGTAGATCGCGAGCGCTCGGCTGGATCGCGTCGGAGCGCGTGCTCCGACACGATAAAAGAGGTGCTCCCCAGACGACTCCACACAGAATCGACTCCTGCAACGCACGGAAGTGACGTCACTTTAATAAATTAAACTAAAAACAATTGAAATATATCAAATCTTACTAAACAATGCGTTTAACTTGCAAAGATATGAAAGAAAGTTGTTTTATGCGTTCATTAATGTACACATTTTGATTAAAGACATCAACGCAAAATGATTTCAACTATACTGTCATGCGTTTCTCTATAATAATAGTCAGCGTTCAATAGTACAAGGCAGAAAAATATTATGCTATCTATCAGGTGCCTGCAGAGATGGAAAGCAATTTTTTTGAGCGTCTCGTGCGTCACCCGAGAGCCCGAGGAATGTGGTGGGGCTGCAAGCACACGCACGCTTCTCCCCCGTTTCCTCTCTGGAGCAGCAGACGACAAGCTCTGCAAGCGTACATGCCCACGTTTACGTCGCCGCACGCTGTGTTTACAGCAGTCTCCGAACGCCGCAATATGGATTTATATACAGTGTGACGGATACGTGAAACTGCAGTCTTCGCACTGTCACTCGAATGTTTCCTCGAAGGGTCGGGCCCATACGAGTTCTTTGCTAGCTGTCTACCACAAAAGTTGGTCACCACGATTCGTTTTCGAGATCGAAGCAGCCAGTGAACCAGTTTTGACAACCCTTTTCCTGCAGCGCCGTGCGTCTTAATGTCATCATAGCTGCGCAAATATTACTGACTCGGATCGCGGAGAAACCGATGCGGCCGCCACCATTGTGCTCAATTATAAACAGAAGCTTTCTTTTCCTGCGTTCCCGGGATTAGCCGCGTCGTAGTGCTTATCGTCGAGTAAATTGAGCGGATCCTTGAAAGAGTAACAGTAAACTGGGCCGGTCCCGAAGATCTTGAATATGTATTCAAGATAATGTATAATGAAAGGTACGGTGACCCAGTCGTGGTTGCTTGTTGAGCTTGGAAGGCTTAAACAGAAGCAAACCCATGCTTTGCCACTAGCCAATTATCAAATAAGGGAACACATTACGAGGTCAGGCAAAGAATGCACCTGGGGAGGGTGGGAGCTTCACATTTCGAACCTATTTCCTATAGTGATGCACATTATTAAGATTCTTTTATGTGAAATTGCTGAACGAAAACAAGTAAACTTCAAATATGCTCCACATTATAGCTATTATCATACTGAGCTTAAAGCCTCCTTAAATTTCTGTAATAAGTCTGCCCCTGGCACTTTATGGAATTATACATCCACAAGATATTAAAACACTTGCATCCTGAAACACTAATGATTCTTTAAATTATAAAACAAAATGTGTCATTTCAGGCATCTTCGCTCTGCATAAAAAAGAAAGCCATTGTAATTCCTCTTCTCAAGGAACAAGATTAGGATCCATCTTTGGCAGCTAGCAACAGGTCTGTGATACTTACAGTAGCTGTCTATGCAAAGTCTTCAAGAAAATGATAAATCGCATCATCTCCTACACTCTCTAGAAAGCTAAATAAGGCATATCAATGCGGCTTTAGGGAGGGCAAGTTGACGATCAATGACAATCGGTATACACTGAGCCCATCAGGTTCTTTCTAACTACATATTTGCAAATATAAAAAAAATCTTGTTACACAACATGGCACTATGGAATCTTGTGAGGCTTACCATAAATAAGCATCTGTGACATGCTGAGCACAACAAAACTATGTGAGCCCATCTCACCCCGCTATTGGTTTTTTCGTCACGTACAAGGCAGAAACGCCCAACTCACCATACTACTTGAATTGCATTGCAAGCCTCTCATGATGCCATATCCATCTGTACAGCACCCAACGTAACAATAGTGCAAGTCCCTCTCTATCACTTACGATAAAAGATTCATTCACTTACTGCAGTGAAGCAGCTCAAACAAGTTACAGTTAAGAATGCTACAAATCTGTCAATAAATTCACATACTCTACACTTCCTTACATCTCAGTATTGAGGTGCACTGAGTACAAGGGCACAGATGGAATTGGTTCAACCATTTGGGTAGACCAATTGGCTCAATCAACTGCCTCATTTGTTACACCTAACTGTATTCCTCCATCTAACCTAACTGTAATCCCCATGCTCTTCACCACGCACTGGAATCTTGCCTCTGGTGGGACACGTATATATGTGCCTTACTTCCCCGATAAGTCTGCTCCTTGCCTGTGACCTTACCCGGACACAGGAAATATCTCTTCAGAGATTTTGTCCTGGAGCAGCCCTTAGACAATCCATCACTTGGGCTTAGGGATCGCCTAAAGCTGACTAAGAAATGTGCCCCAAGTGCTCAACTCCTGTAGCAACATCAGTGGCATATACAGAGGGGGAGGGGGCCACGAAGGACACATCCCCACCTTCCCTCTACTCCCTCAACCTCTGCATCCCCAGTCAAGTGCGCCACTTAGTAGCCTCATGCTAACATTCACTCAGATTCTGAACACTGTTGCCACACTGTAGTAGATGGCATGTCAAATTCTCTGAGCTATTTACACGGCCAACATGCAGACTGCCATTCACAATGTATGTTAAGAGCATTGTTGCCAGATCTTGGACAGATCGGTCCTTGGAAATCGTTTAATGACCCTTGCTAAGCATTTGTCACCTCAACAGTAACAATGCAAAGAGTGCGACACCTCATTCCTTAAGCTTCCAAGCATGTGCTAGGTGTGCATATATGCAACTGCAATACTTCGAACTGAAATAGAAGTATACATGCTCAGAGTTCATCACTGACGCCTCAAAATCACAAGCAAGAGTATTGTTTGCAGCACTGGGACTTTCTTTTAATGCATGTGAGGCTGTTAATCTGCAAACAAGCATCCTTACAAGCAAAGCACTAACAGTTATTTTCCCCATAAAATATATTATAGGCACAAGCATTCATAAAGCTGTATTACTACACATTGACTGACTTAGCACAGTGAAAGTAATGAAAACATATAAAAACCACAAAAATGTGGTACTAAGCTGGTTACACAAGTATCTGTGCATGGCCTAATTGCATATGGTGCCTGCTCGCCGTGGCTTAGAATGAAATGAGCTTGCAGCACCGGCAGAGTCCGAGTCCTGAGGGCACAGGCTTCCCCTGAGAATGCTGGTATTTCAGCGCTCATAGTGTGCAGTGAGGTCCCCCTTCTCTTTTGCAAATTTTGACGTGGGCCCCCCTGTAGAGGCTGCCTAGGATACATCTCCGGCTCGCAGATTAGGAAGAAGCATCCATCACTTATAGAGGCCCTGAAAGTGTAGCTCACGTTTCATTCACGGACCTAAAGCTTTTCTTGCGTAAAATGTTCAGAAGCAATTTGCAAGATACATGGAATATATAAAGGGTCACTAATGAATTACACACAGTGCAGAATAACTGAAAGATGGGCAAAGGGGTGCAGATTTATAGCGATGCCTTGCTTGGCAGCACGATGTAACACAGACAAAAGAAGAGAGGTGAAGAAAGTAAAGACTTGGCACTGTATACACAAGAAAAATATTTGTTTAAGGAAAACGCTAATATATACATAGATATATATATGTCCTGAAGCAACAGTATACACAACGCGAAAAATAAATCGCAAAAGTAGATTCACAAAGCCACGTGATAAGAAAACAATGTTAGAGAATGGTAGACATGTACAAAAATAAAAACATAACAATAATTCATTTCACTCTAGGACACACATCTAGATAACTGCATTTCTTGGTCACAAGGGTCACAATTTAAGCCTGGCTAATACATTTGTCTCGTAATTTGTTGATACAAAATGTTTCAATTATTTCACTCATAAATTTGTTACAATAATGGGAAAGCATAAGTGTGTGATTGAGCATGGGGTTACATCCACACGAGTGACAGTAACTGGCCAAATAGTAAGGCAGTCGAGACGAAGTGAATGGATGGTGATGCTTCTGCACTCTCGTGTTACACCTCGTCACAAGATAACGGGATCAGGTATACCAAGTCTAGTTAGCAGCATACACTTGGACGCATGTTTTGTTTGGCAATCAGATTTTGCTTTTTTGTTTTTACCTTTTTACACTTAGTGCAGCCTGATCCCAATGGAAAGACAAGCAAGGTGGCTGGAATTTGGAATGTGGAGAATAAAAATGGATGGCATGTACACATTCTTACCTTCTGATGAGCAGTGAGTCATCAACATGCAACAAATTTGGAGGGTCCACCTGTTCTCCATGTCTTTATGGAGAACAGGTAGTCTAGCCATAAAACATGTCTATAAAATAGGTCTATCCATAAAACAGCATAACAACAATTTATTATTACATTATATTTTTGTTTTTATTTATTTATTTGGCAAATACTATCAGCCTTGCATAGGCTGTGATAGGAAGTGCGATATAATGTGCACCTGTTTACCTTTCAGTAAAGCCCTTTTCCTTGGCAACAATCTACTTTTCAATAACAAAACTGTGAGGTACTTTTCTCAGTGGTGTAGGTATGCTGGATATATATACAGTGTGTTCAACGTCTTAAATCATAGCATTGCCTCCAGTTGAAGGCTTAAGCTGCAATGCTGCAGTGCACATGGAGTGCCAGCTTCCAAGCTATTGTGTGTAATGGCTGTGGAAAGGTCCATAGTGCTTGGTAAAAGACCACACCAGTTCAAATGCTTTATCTTCTCATCTCCTCATGCATTTTAGCAGACAAACATCACTTATAGGCTTGTAATTTTAACAGCAGACATATTTTACACTCCTATACAGCTAACAATTTTAAGCCTGTATACAGCCAATATTTATTATTTATAGCAATCCATTTTTAAGTGTTAAATGCATCATGCAACATTCATGGCATTCTTTAGTCATTCCAGGCCCTTGTACTATTAAACATCAGACATAATCAGACAAAAAAGGGACATCAGCATAAAAAGAATATGCATAAGGCTCCGACTTGCCTAAACTTGACCATGATTGCTACAGAAAGGTATTTTTGGCAGTTTTAGGCACCTGGCAGCTGGAACTATGTGCCAGCTAACACTGCCCTAACCAGCACCATTGCCACTCCCCACCACCGCATCTTACGTTATATAACGACGTTTATATAATGACCAGTGTGACATTTTTAGAGGCATTCACCTGCCGTACATTCTGTTACCTGTGCACATTCACAGAGAGCTAACAGTTAATTCTGTAGCACGCAAAGAAATACAAACCTTCGTTAAAAATTATCTATGCCATAAGCTGCGCACATATGCTGTTAAATAAAAGAGCCACGTAAAGGTTATATTGACGCTTCTTTATTCCCATTAAAGCGAATAATGATTGCAGCAAACGCACTTTTATGTATATGTATTAACCATAAGGCCAAAACTGCCTTTCTGTCACAATCATGGTCAAGTTTAGGCAAGTCAGAGCCTTGTGCATGTTCTTTTTACCCCGATGTCCCCTTTTCTTAGCACATTGCTGTGTTCTGGGGAAGCTTTCATTTCTATAACCTGTAGTATTGTCCTTACAAACAAAATAATGCAACTTGTTTTTAATTTACAATGTTCTTTCTTTATTTTGATTTTTATATCGCATTCATTTTCGTCAAAACTTCACATTTGAAGTGAATTGTAAAACTGATAATTTGTGATACAACAACAATATTGCGCAAAGTTGTTGAATAGGTTAAGGTCTCACAGTCCACCAAATTTCAACAGGCTCCACGAATTGGTATAGTTGATAAAAAACCGTAGATATAGCAACTTTTGAAAATTGTAGCAAATTAAGCAGTTATGCTAAAACACTTCCGTTTTGCACGGCTAGCTAGCCCTTCTTTATGTTTATGTTTTACAGACAAAAATATATTCTTTGTAGCTGTAATATATTGTATTTCACATTGTTGCGAATTTCCGAGAATGCCTTGTGCATGAAATAGGTGCCTCCACACTGAGGAATTTCCCAATTTCTTTTTCCTCCTAAATATTCATTTGGCATAGAAGTCATGTTTACTTTCATGCTACTGAGTGATATGTGCATAAAATATAAAATATTCTATCAAATCTAAAATATAAATTTTTTGACCCGTGTTGATCTCTCGTGTGATCACCCAGCATGGAGACGATGGAAACTGACACAATTTAAACATCAGTATGTGAGACAGGTTTTCAAAGTTGTCTGCATTCCTGCATGCTTGACTGCAAAAGATGTCTAAATGTGTAAGCATGGTGCTGCCACATCAGTACACAGCATAGACATTAGTGGTGGCCAAGGCTTTACTAGGTATCGAAATAAAGCTTTACATGTTGCCTTAGATATGATGTGCATCTAATAAGTATGCAGCACTTTCCTGTGAAAATTGTTTTAAGAGAGCAAGATACCTTTTGCCAACAATTGAAGCAAAACAAGTAGCCTCAAGGCAGCTTTTGTAGGCTAAAATAGCTTCACTTGTTCAGGGAACATGCTGGTTTACCCACGCAGGCACTAGTGCAGCCTATACTTTCTAATAAAGCACATCTCATAGCAGCTGACATCCTTGCCTAACTTCTTTCTTTTCTCATCACAAAGCCATCACATATGAACCTCGAGTATCCTCATAGTAATAAATGAGAGCACAAAAGTACACATTAGCCTGCCCGTAGTTTCCAGGCCTCAATTTTTCTTCTCTTCAATGCTGTCTAGATAGTTCGCCAACTTTCCTAGATAATTTAGTGTGGCAGGATCTGATAGCATGCATAATTAGGATCTCACAGTCTTGCAATAAGCCTTTTCTTCGTGTCAAATGGACAGGTGTGTGCATACAAAAGAAAAATAATTTTTAATGCTGTAAATGGGATGATGACGGCGATCCATCCTATGTTGCCCTGAAAATCATAGCCTGGGTAAATCGCACAGTGTCCTCTAGGCATCCTGATATCTCACGTAAGAAATAGCTGCATAATTACTTCTCCTAAACATTATTCTTGTATTAGTGTTAATATAAGTACAGTGCCATACAGCAGGAGGTCAGAAAATGTCATTATCATGGGAGGATCTCTGTATAAATGAGAAGAGAGAGCTGCAACTAATAGAGAGATCAGTTATCGTAGCTGTCTTACATGCTTCCACAGAATGACAAGTTCCATAATTGTGCTAAGCTGGGCATGTAATTTAAGCATTTGGATTGAGATAAGACATGATTCAGTACCATTATTGCCCTCACTTCTCAGATGGTGAAATCTAGTATAGCCCACTGCTGAGCACTCGGTCAACGAAACTGTGCTTGATAGGTGATACATGGTGAAATTTAAAAAAAAAAAAAAACTTGCAAGTTGGTGTGTCACCTCAGTGTGAGCTCTACCAGCACTTGGTTGAATTCTGTATACTAAGTCCAAAGTCAAGGTCGATGACTTCCAGACTGGCTTAGGCTAGTTTGAGCCTGAACCAGAAAGATGAATTCCAAGGCTAAGGAGAGGTAGCTCATTCATTTCTAGCATGAATGATGGGTTGATTCCTACCTCAAAGTCAGTTTTGAAGACTGACCTTACTTTTACTTATCTTAATTGTTAGTAACATGAATGCACCAGGAATTTCTTATATATAGTTGGGGACCAACAGTCTCTGCATATTCAGTGAGTATGTCAAGAGCATTTTGCAGCTGTTAAATTGCATATCAAGATTCCCATACGTTGATCAAATCGTCATGTCATCAGCATAAATAAAGAACTCAATGCTTGTGATGTCTTGAAGCCTCCATGCACAACGAATGATGAACAGCAAGGGGGCCAGAACAGAGCCATGTGGCACACTGGTTTGAAGCACAGCTAGGATCCAATATGAAAACAATTTACATGCACACTAATTCTTCTCAGACTCAAAAATATGAGTACCACTTTTGTTACCTGCTTTGGTAGACAAAAGTCTTCCATGTTTCAAAAATTACCTAAATTATGTTCTGCATTATTGCATGCATTGGTTGTATCAGTTGCCACCACCGTCCACAACTAGTGGCTGTGAGGGGAGACAAGCAGGACACCATCTGGCAGGAGAGACAGGCCATCCTCTGTGCCTAAGTACAATCTGAATCCAATCTGTGCTGCTGGGTACAATTAATTTTTATATTCAAGCTCCCATGTTTTTCAAGGTGCATACATGGCCATCATTAACTTCATTAACCAATTTATGTCTGCTTCAGGATTGAAAGCTTCAGTCATATCCTTGCCTTGCATTAGCTGACTCCATTCTAGGCCAGTGAATTATGCTATCTCGAATTACACCTCCCAATCCTCTGCTGCACATTACTGCCCTCCTTTCCTCTAGCACCGATTTTGGTACTCTTATAGGTTATCAGTTAACTGTCTTGCATATTATATATGATAACTGATAATTTCTAGTATCATCTATTCCTTGTTAATATATAGGATATTATACGTCATGCTGCAGATAAAATTGATATGTCCAGTAGCAAGTATTATCAGTGCAAATGTGGCAATGTATAAGAGACAGAGTGAACAGCAGCAACGCAAGGAAATTAAGTGATGGTTGATTGGCTGTTAAATGAGATGCATGCGGGGGCTAACCCACATTTTTTTAATAGAAAATTTGCCACATATATTGCGATTACAAGCCAGTCTTACAATTTCATAATAGGAGTGTGCAAATATTCAAAATTTCGAATATGAATGAAATAGTTTTTGCTATTCAATTCGTATTCGATTCGAGAATTCACTATTTGAAGTTGTCGAATAGTACGTTTGTTTTGTTCGAATACTGTAAGGGACAACAACACTTCTTGCAGTCTACAAGGAGGAAAACTGATATAAATGAAGAATCGTTGAATGGTTATAGCGCAGGACAACTGTGATTGTTGCGCAGATGATCCAGTTTCTAAACAAAGATATGGAGGAGGTCATTTACATGCTATAGTTGAGTAAACATGTCCTGCCTTAGGAAGACTTTGCATTTGCTCTGTCTAATTAGACAAAGCAATTTATTGTTTGGTCAATCTCTCCATATGCTTGGATTCCTTCAAAATTATATGCAGGGCTGCAGTATTGCCCTTAACTCCTTCACTGAGCTGTATACTCTACTATACTCTACTACATGTGTCTGGGACATGCTGTTCATTTTCTTTTATTTGTGTCATGGTCATTGTGCACCAGATATGATTGTGCTTTCCTTTGCTTCTCATTTACAAGCTTTCTAGTTGACTTGACATGTAGTTGTTAATGGCACTATACGCATCCAAAAAGGCCAGCAAGTCTTTTTTTCCTTAACAGACTCTACGGCATTTTTCATTTCATTATTTTAGAAATTGGGAATATTCAATATTTGATTCGATATTAAGAGGTAATTTTTCCTGAATATTGCTATCGATTCAATGAGAAAATTTCGCTATCCAAGCATGCCTATTCAATATTAAAACTGCAACAATAAAAAGGTTAGGTTTCAGTGCATGAGAATAATGTCACTTATCATTGTTGAATGTTGTGGCTTACGTACTGTGTGCATAACTTCTCCGCTTATATTATAAGCAAGAAAGGCGCAAGAAGATTGCTTGGAGGCAGGGGACAGCTGAAAAGTGAAGCTTGCTTGACATCATGTCAAGCAAGCATTGGGGGTCCCTAGATGGTAGTGATGGCTGGCAGCCAGCTCAGGTATAAAATTGGTTTTGTCTTATTTTTTTCTCCGCAGTGGCTCTGACAAAGTGACATAGGAGCGCTGCGCCAAGAAGGCTGCAGCAGAGAGAGCTCACAGTGCTTTGCACAAAGAGAGTGACAGACTGTAAGGAGTTGAAAGATACTTCTTAATTTTGACAGCTGATGCTATCTTAGCATACATGCTATTCTCTGAAAGTTGCACATATCTACTAGGAGTTCCTTGAGATTTTCAGCTTTTTTTATACATGCTGTGATTTGTGTGCAAAAAGGCATGGAATGTTTTCATTCATCTCATGAATAAAAACACTTTTTATTGATTCACTATTTTTGTATTTTGACTAAGCACACAAGCCGTAGAATCCTTAAGTTTTGCAGTGACGTGTGTAAATGTTGATATAACTAATATTGCACTGCACAGCACTTCCTTCGTTTCAAGCAGCTATGCACAGACATGTGTGCAATGACAGAATGAATGCTTGCATTCACCGTCGGCGCTCAGCGTTGCCCATGTATTAATTAAATTTACTAATACCTTAGCTACTTCTGCTGCAAGATTTATGGCAACGCTTGTGTAGTTTTGTTAAGCTTGACGGAGTTGTAACGACATCACCTGGTCTGCCTGAAAAAGAGACATTGAGATGCAAACTTATGCAGACTGGCACAAAATGTTTTCACTTCACATCACGCGCAAAAGCGCCACCTGTGCGTTCATGCCATTTCATGCAGCCCTACTTCTGCCGCGGGTTTTACCACAACGTTTGGCACTGCGGTGAAGTTCGACAAGTTTGTAATTGTGTGGCACGACATGACCGAATTTCACGCTTTGAGACTGAATCTTGAGCTGAGCGGCAGCAAATGGTTACATTAACATTAAGCAAAGCGCACTGTGGAGTTACTCGTTCGATTCCACGATGTGTTTGCGTCTGTCGAGGGCTTTACCTCTACGTTCGGCAGTGCCGTGAAGTTCGACAAGTTTGTAATTATGTCGCACGATATGGCCGAATTTCACGCTTTGAGACGGCATCTTGAGCGGAGCGGCAGCAAATGGTTACATTCACCTTTACCACAAGCGCACTGTGGAGTTACTCGTTCGATTCCACGATGTGTTTGCGTCTGTCGAGGGCTTTACCTCAACGCTTGGGCAGTGCCGTGAAGTTCGACAAGTTTGTAATTATGTCGCACGATATGACCGAATTTCACGCTTTGAGATGGCATCTTGAGCGGAGCGGCAGAAAATGGTTACATTCACCTTAAGCACAAGCGCACTGTGGAGTTACTCGTTCGATTCCACGATGTGTTTGCGTGTCGAGGGCTTTACCTCAACGCTTAGGCAGTGCCGTGAAGTTCGACAAGTTTGTAATTATGTCGCACGATATGACCGAATTTCAAGCTTCGAGACTGAACCTTGAGGGGAGCGGCAGCAAATGGTTACATTAACCTTAAGCAAAGCGCACTGTGGAGCCACTATTTCGATTCCACGATGCGTTTGCGTCTGTCGAGGGCTTTACCTCAACGCTTGAGCAGTGCCGTGAAGTTCGACAAGTTTGTAATTACGCCGCACGATATGACCGAATTTCACGCTTTGAGACGGCATCTTGAGCGGAGCGGCAGAAAATGGTTACATTCACCTTAAGCACAAGCGCACTGTGGAGTTACTCGTTCGATTCCACGATGTGTTTGCGTCTGTCGAGGGCTTTACCTCAACGCTTGAGCAGTGCCGTGAAGTTCGACGAGTTTGTAATTATGTTGCACGATATGACCGAATTTCACGCTTTCAGACGGCATCTTGAGCGGAGCGACAGCAAATGGTTACATTCACCTTAAGCACAAGCGCACTGTGGAGTCATTCGTTCGATTCCACGATGTGTTTGCGTCTGTCGAGGGCTTTACCTCAACGCTTGTGTAGGGCTGTGAAGCTTCATAAATTTTAATAACATCGCATGGTCTGATAGAATTTCATGCACTAAAGCGTTTAATTATGTGTGGAGAGGCAATGAAACTTCATACTTAGCTCAACGATAATGCTGTGCAGGTTTCTTTCGATGAATGAATGAGTCCTCTTTACAGAATGAATGGTATTCATGCTGTGAAGAGTGCAGCAGCAGTCATCAGCCATAGCCGGCGCTTTTTCGAATGCTTTATTATGCTTCTGTAAATTGAGCCTGTAAGTTCGAGTTTACGCTTCACATAAGACTTGAGTGCGATTCTCTCACAGGAAAAGCGTTTAGCAGGCATGTGCGTTGAAAAGCCGTGAACTATGACTGACCTAGAGGGAACGTAATGTATGATATGCATTGGCGCGGTGCATCGTACGTAGCTCACCGAGCATTGGATATGCAATGTGGGTAGCGATATCGCAGAACTTTCGCTTGACACCGCTTCTAGCAGAACCTGCGCGTAATAATAAACAAATGAAATGCTGAAACCAGCGGTAACACCCACATTGTTCAGGTACGAAAGAGATCCGGGCAAGCATTGCAAGTCAATCCAATCCTCTTATGTCCTAGCGAATCGTAGTGTTCTTGAGTTCGCGTCTCTTATGCGCGTTGTTTAAATTTCAAGCGTGAGAGTCGCTTCTTAATGCTTTTCAACAATGATGAGTCTGACGGTGAGTTTTACGATGCGGTTACGAGTTTTACAATGTTTGTATCTAAACAAGTGCGTCTGCTTTCGGCTTGCTATAACTGTTCCGCGTCTGGATGGACAAGTAGGGCGTTTTGCAAACAGCATTTCTAGTGCGGGATTTGGTACTGCGTCCGAGAAAATTTGCACTTATTATGTAGTAACGAATAGTTATTGCTGCTCCCAAACAATGAGTGCACAGCGCCGCCACTGCAAACTAACATCGAATTTACGCGCGTTGGGTGTTCGCACTGAAATGTGTGCCGATGTGTGGTGCAAGGGAAGTCCCTGTACTCAGTTTAGTAGGAAACTCCATGCTCTTGCTGATGGCTGAGTTCTTTCATAGTATGGGGCATGCCGCCCCAGATGGTGCAACGTGTTCAGTTCTAGTATCCGTAACCGGAAAACACCGAGGCAGCTTGCCCTAGACGCGGGTGCGCTCGGCCGCTGTTTTTGCTCCATCACAATGCAAACGAGTAATCCTTCGTTGAGCCGTTTTCTTCTGTATCAAGCCACTTCCTCCTGCCTACAGTGGCACTATTTCATAGAGCATGATGCAGCAACTCATTTCTCGGTTCTGCTTGCACTCAGCACCCTGTCATGTCTTTCCCAGTGAAAGCTGCATTAATTGATGCACTAGGCATGCTTGAACTCGGTTTTAGCTCTACTGAAACTTTGCTCAAGCAAAGTGGTATCGTGACTGTTCTACTACCATTCTTCCACTTCGCACCCTGCCATCCATTCTGAAAGTGTGATACCTGATTTAGTGTGAACACATTTTGATGAAGGAGTTTTTAATACATCGATGAATTAACAAGACCTTGCTCCACTAAGCTTGAGCAGGCTAAGCTGGGTGTGCCAGTAGAGTGGGCATGATTCCTTCTCTGCTCATAATGCCGACATACATGATTGGCGGACAGGTAAAAGGTTGGACTTAAAGAACATGGTAGTGTCACTTCTAGGTGCTTGACACATTAAGAGGTAGCATGACATATTATGAGCATGACACATTAATGCATAATATAAACAGCTGCAAGGACCCACTAATGGGATTTTACTGGGACAATGTTAGATTATTACTTTGAATGTGATAGCATTGTAGGTGAACTTCAACCGCTTTGAAGGATCTAGCAGAAAATGTAGCCTGATCCCAAAGGCAGTGCAGTCTAACACATCATCTCAAAACTCAAAATACCAGCTGTCAAGAGGGAAGAATGCGTGAAACTGGCATGTTTTGCACGCACCAGATGTTTCAAAGAGTGACTTTGGCACAAGAGAAGTATATGTGCAATTATGGGTTAACGGTTAGAACATTGGGCCGCTTTGCTAGAAGGCGGATTCAATCCCACCAACAGTCACACACTGCTTTTAGCCTTATGGATGTACTTTACAAACTTTGGAGGTGGTTTGAGTGTGTACGATTGTGTCACAGTGTGCATGAAATGACAAGTTTGTGAGAGGTACCAGTTATAGGAAGGTCACTTTGATAAATGAGTATGTGCAAGATTACACATGCATAGAAATGTCACAATCATCACAACCTATTGCATACTTAGACAGTTAGCAGTGCTATGTTTTAGTCTAGTTTTTTTTATTTACTTATGCTCAACGGCTGGAGAAACATTAGCACATGCAAAGAATCCTCGAAACAGAATTCTGTGACACTCTGCACATGACCTGTGCGGTTAGGCACGGGGGAAAGGGGGTGGGTCAAGTGCATAGTTTCACCGCAGCATGGTAGGATGTTTAGTGAGGCAGTCAACGAATAAATTTTTGCCCTACGTGTATGTTTAGTGTGCTCTACCAACTCTGAAATGCCAAGGAAAGAAGTGTGTAGTAACTTTCACATGATTATTTACATTTCTTTCTTGGTGCAGAGAAAAAGGCACTTAAAGCCATACGGGTTCACTTTATGGTGGAAGCCTTAGAGTACCTAGAACAGCTACTCGTGACCTGAAGCATCCAAACAGGGTGATATGAATTTCAATGTGGCAAAGCATGCTGTGTAAGTCTTAGTCTTTATTGGTTAGCTTAGCCTGCAGAGAAATAATAAAAAGCCATAATTTTCTAGTAGCTTAATCACGAAATGCTTAAGTTGTGCATGTTTACGTGTTTTCTCCACACCACATTTAATTTGTAGCTTTTCCTCTAGATGTTTAATACAAATGAGCTTTCACTTTGCTACTTATTTAATTGAAAATTGTTGCATGCTCAACAGTGTTATAGTGTAGTGGAAGTCAGTATGTGAACAAAGCATGGAAAGGTTTATTTAGGTGAGTGCTCTACACCAAGTTTTACCAATTGTGAACTTGAAATTATTTTTATCCCTCAGATATGTCACCTTTTCATACCCATTTCATGTAGTGAAGCAGGTTACCTTTATATAGCTCTTTTAATCAGCACGGATTTCTCTGCTACATTAAAGTAACGTTTAGATGGGCTACACTGTCGTACACCATAAAAATGTGCTGTATTCTTTCAGTCAAACAAACTAAGAATAACTTTGAATTATATTGAGGCTGTTTTCAGGTAACATTCAAAATGCCGTTTTCTAGACGTTCACTGAACATCGATGTAATACGCACAAGTCTTATAGGGAGATGTCTATGGGATACCCAGAATATGTTATAGAAAAAAAATGTATGCATACTGCATGCAAAAATGTAATCTGGATGACTGAATTGTGTTACAATTCTTTAAAGTATGCTCAGATTAGGTACAGGGGCCCAATACTTGATCACCCATGCAACAGTGAAAGACAATCAAACAGTACATGTGTGTTGTGCTTTTCAAGTGAGTTCATTGCAAAACAGTGTAATCAGGACTTGAGTGTTGGGTTGTTATAGAGTGCTGCCCTTTAGCATGAATTTTTTAAATGCTGTCTCTGTTCAGTTGTGTTCATGACCAATAAAAATTGTAGACAAAGCTATACCTTGCCTCAATTTTGACAGTGACAAGCACCTGATCAAGCAGGAGTATTTAAAAAGACTCGCCTAGGAATTAATTGGCCCATACTTAACGTAGTTAGTGCAAAAAGAAACTTGTGTGTAGGCTAGTTTGTTCTTGAACATGGAAGCCAAGTTGTGCTGCATATCTGATGCAAAATACTCCTAAATAAGAATGCGAAGGCACTCAACATGGTGCACAATCATCTTCTGTGTTTCATATTTACTATGCAGTGCAAGTTGGTTTCATAGCAGGCGAGTGTTATGCATCTGCAAAAAAAAAGGTTATAACTTATATGCTGCACTGGCCTGTTACATACACAATGCCAGCTTTGCAAGAAAATAAATATGTGTAATCAATCTTTTATTGGCAGAACCATTACAGCAAAATATACAAGTCTGATGTTCCATCTTAGACAATAGTGTAATATTTAGATAGAGGTACAGACGCTCCTGATGACTTGATGGTAGTGTGAATGCATGCAGCTGGTACATCAGTGGACCTGTACAAGAGGGAAAAAAACACAGGTGAAGTACAAAGGATTAAAAAGAATCTGCAACTTGCACTCTGAGATGAACATGTCACTGTGACAACCTGAGTGCTGCTGTTGAGGATTTTCTTAGCCTGTTGGTCCGCGGGCACAAGTGCCTGTCATGCATGACAGGTGGTAAACACAGGTGGTAAACACAGCTACCACCTGTGTTTACTGGTAGCTTGTAGATACACTGAAACCCGATTATAACAAACTGGCCTGTGCACTAAAAATAGGTTCATTATATCAGGTAATTCTTTAAATCCAAACGCGCCTATAACGAAAGGAAACAAACTTTTGTATTGTGTTTGTTGTCCTCAGTGGAAAAATTAAGTCAGAGTTACCTGCATTTTTGTAAACAAAACCATGCATAGTAGACAGCAATCTGTAGCCTTAAACAGCTTGCCAGTCACTCAAAATAGAGACTCGATAGGAGCTTGCTTGAAGTACACTGCTCGTATGTTTCCGAGTATTCTAACATTTAGGCACAATTTTAAAAGAAGTACGAAAAAAAGGCCTCTGTTACAAGTGAGTGTTTTGCATGAGTATCAGTCAGGAAGTTTTGTGTGTGCAATATACAAGATAATTCACTTTATGCTGGTTTGTTATAGTCAGGTTTGGCTAAAGCTGTACAAAGAGAAAAATGCTACGTACGACAAGTGTGGATTTTTTCCTTGGCACTAGCAAAACATGAGTTAGAGCACACAATTACTTTTTTATCCATATTATCTGGTAAAAGGCAAAGGCATTCCCTGTGAAAGGTTTTTGAACAATATGCACAAGAAATGTCCAGTACTTTTCTGCCATACAGCGGTTGCCTGGATACACAATGCAACTCATAAATACAATCTTTTGGCCGCACACGAATAGTGGGGGAGCTTGTGAGTGGGAAATCTTCCATGTTGCCTTTTTGTATGCATTTGAGCAAATGTCTGCGCAGCATACTCTAAGGTTTAAATTTTCTGGTCTCCTATCTGATGCTAAATAATACATATTTGCAATTGCAAACAAGTCACAGTCAAGCGTGTTGCACTGGTTTTGTGCTCCTTTAGTGCAAATGGTCAGCGCTGGTGACTGCAATTTTAGCATGTGACAGATTTGCCTAATGGCATCAGAAGTAGTACCTTGGTCAATTGAGTCCTATACAAAGACTGTGTTTTCATCAGCGTCAACATTGGTTACCGTAAGCCAGTGATCGGGATTTCGGACATGCAAGATTTGAATATAAGGGCTTTCTACATCAGTAAATAGTAAACAATGGCCAAGTAGCACATATTGAAAGCCATCCCAGTGAGGAAACTTTTCATGAATCAAGTATTCTGCTACGTTAATCACGCTGTCTGATATTGAGGTGCCCTGTACTAAAGCATTTAAATCGGCATCTGAAAGAGAGTTTCCAGACATTTAACATGTCTGCTGTCACCATTGCAAGGCTTACCATTTGCTTTTGCGATGGCAAAAACTTGCGCTTAACAGCTTTGACTTTCTTTGGCCGTCCTCTTCTTGCTTTTACCAAAGGTACAAGTTTTGTACTATTCGAATGCCTGCAACTGCTTGTAGCAGTCAATTGGGGTAATGGAGCTGGTGTACCTTGTAAGCTAACTGTAATTTGATTACTAGGAAAGGTGGTTAAGTTTCTGAAGAATGCCTCGCATGATGCAAGTTTTTCCATTAGCTCCTTCTCACCACAATTAGATAATACATTAGCCACAGTCTTGGACATTTCACAAAGCCTCTTGTAGGTGTTCTTGAGCAGTGTCGAGCTTCACAGATGGCAGCAGCTGAATGCTGCTTGTCACAACTAGTGTGGCACTTGAGACCATGCAGCTGTCACTCAGGAAATGACCCTTACACCACCTGTCCGGTATGCATGCTTTGTCAAAAAGGTCTTGCTGGGCAAAATGGCGAGCTGCTATAACGTGTGCACAAGGCAAACTGTACTGATTATAAAAAGCACACATGCAACGCGTCAGGCATAATGAAACACTGTGCTCAGAACTTGCTGAAGCCACTACATAAGAATTAGCAGTGGAAGTAACCAGATAACCTACTTCTTTAAACTGTTCATACTGCTCAAGTTCTTTACTTGTGGCCTGAGAAGTGCAATTACGGGCCAAGTCTAGTTGAAATGGCACACTGACATCATTTACATTTAGGTTCAGCTTCATTTCCTTAAACTTTGAAAATTTTAGAGATAAGAAATCCTTCTCAATATAACTTACGAATGCTTCTATGGCTTGAACCAGATGCATGCTTGAAGTGAGATAACTTTTAATCTTTTGATTGTGTCACTCAATGCGATTATTCGTGTTATTACCAAATGTAGGAACTTTCTGCCGATATGCATGTACCCACATTTCTTTACAGGAGTGCCAGATCTGCATGTAATAAGAAATAAAATCTTTAGACGCCATAGCTTCGAGCTCAGCAAGCCTGTCTAAGTAGTCCTGCACAGTGAAGGAATAAACAATTTTTTTTAACAGAGGGAGGAACTGATCACGCTGCAGTCTCGCTTTCTCACTGACTATTTGCTGAAAGCATTGCAGCACATGCCATGTACACAACAACATTTCAGAATTAGGAAGAATCTTGGTCAAAATGCGTAGCTCGTTCATGTCTTTATCTATCATGACTACTCTGCAAGCAGATACAATGAACGGGTTAAACTCTGCAAACTTGGCAAACATAGCCTGCACAATTTCAGTCGTTTCATTTTGCAAAAAGGCATAACCCACAGGTCTCCCACGACCTCCACCATCTTCAACCAATATACAGTACAAGATATAGCCTTCAATGTTTACTTTATATGTTCCATCAATAAATAAAATTTCTGGGTACTTTTCCAAAATCTCACGCATGTGCGTTGTCTGAAGTAGCACAAATTACAGGTTCTTTTACAGTTACAGGCACTTTGATTCTTTTCATAGTGAATGACCCAGTTTGGATTATTTGCTAACAAGGTGTCTATTTTTTCTAAAACCATTTCTCCGTGAGCCTGCTCGTTGGGAATAGGAATAGAAAACCTTTGCTTGTAGTTGTTAACATCTTTTGTAGTTAATTTCTTGCCCGTTTTCTGTTCGACCAAATTTTTAAAATACTTTGGGCCAATATTACATTTGGCAAAATCAAAGAATTCTACCTTCTCTGCATCGTTTAGAAGCCTGCTTTGAGGATACAAGTCATAATACTTCGTGGCGTGATTATGCTTAGCTTGCAGCTTGGTTATTTTGTAGTGAAGAGTAGGTGATTTCCACAGGCTTACTGAAACTGCCATTTCACAACCAGTACCATTGTATGCTTGCTTGGGTCGCTTTCCTGTGCCTCTTGGTTTTATAGCACGACCATGAACACAGCTATATGAAATCCTAATATACTCGAACTCTTTAGATTCTGTTGCAAATAGACTTCTATGAGACCTATTTATTGTGATTATGTGCTTGCCCTCCCTGCACCATTCATCAAAGCTTTGCCTAAAAGAAATAAAATTATCAAATGTTTCATTTAAATAAACTTTGCTGCCTCCCCCATGCAATAAAGTGACAGTGTTAGGAACTCTGGTTTTGTTAGCACCAGCTCCTTCGCAAACAGCCTGGGCATCAGAGCTGGCAGGCCTGCAGCTGGATGTCAAAGCAGCCTCACAACACCTACGTCGCGTGGGAGCAATGCACGCAGCTTTGTCAAGGTCACCAGCCTCTGTGCCAGGATTGCTCGTCATCTGCCCTCCATCTTGCGTTGTTTCTGACCTACAGCATTTGCAGACAATGACCTCATTTGGAACACCATTTATGACAGGTCTGCACTCAGCCATAGCAACTACCAAGCAGTCTTTATTCTGCCTGCTAGCCACATGCTGCACCTTGCCAAAACTATCACAAATGGCGTCATGAGGGGCACTGGCTTGTCCTTCAAGCTTGCTACCAGAGACAGCAGAAGGAGCAGACTCAGACTTTATACTGTCAATGCATGTCTGTTTCTGGCTTACAACTGCTCTCAAAGGTGAAGCGAACTTCAAGAACTTGGCAGCTGTCACAGCAAGAACTTTGCCTTTCCTGCCTGCAGCCAGGACACAGCTCCATTCTTGCTTGTGCAGTGCTGCAGCCTTCCGCCTCCTCCTCGATACTACCAGTTTCCACTCCCTGTCGCCACAGTGGGAGACAGCCTCTGGCACAGCTGCTTCTTGAGCATTGGCCTCTCCTTCCCCCACAGGTGAGCACACAACAGGAGAACTCTCATGCTTTTGTGTGGCTCTCCTAGTTGCCCAGACACAAGTGGTGCTTGCACCTCGACCAGGGATCATTGGCTCAGCAGACCTCCCCCCGGCTTTTCCCCTACTTGGTACACTTGTGCCATGGAAAGTGGGGAAAGGCAGGCTGTCCCAGGTGAACCAAGCCTTGCTTCCCTTGCAACGGACACGGACACCGCCAACAAGTGAAAATCCAGCACTTTGAAGGGTTCTGGTAGGCTGGTTGGTGCCGTGCCTCTGCAAGGGAGCAGTGCTGGCTTTCCAGACAGGAGCTGGTGCTGTGGAAGGTCCACTTGTTGCTTGCGAAGAAATTAAAATATGCAAACCAAGCGGGGGAAAGTCAGCCTCGGAGATGGCAGGGATGCTGTCCTGCCGAGTCCAACTGGTCCATGAAGAAGGTGCCTGGGTCTCCTTGTAGGACTGCTGGATGCGGCTTTTCTCCAGATGGATGGACAGGGTGCAGGCCACCTGGTACAGGAAGTCTGCCAGCACCTTGTTGCCAAAGTGGCTCGCGTGGACACTATCTCTGCTCAGGCAACTGGGCCAGTTGTCCACGAGACCACCCAGGAATGTGTAGCCGCGCTCGTGGCAGTACTGCATCAGGGCAGTGTTAATCTTTTTGTAGTTATCATTCAGGTCATGCAACCATGAGGACAGCTTCCCATGAGCTGTACTGATTCTGTCCCCGAGGAAGAATGGCAGAAAAAGCTACATGCACCATGGGATTTCTCTCAATGATCCCCTGAGCGAGCTGGCGATACTTGTCCATGCACACGCTGACACTATCAGCAGTGTTGTTAGTGCCAACGTGCACAATGACAACATCAAAACCAGCTAGCTTGTCAGCAATCATTGACAGCAAATGCTCAATCCTTACTCCTCTATGTGCGGCAACACTGACTGACAAACTACGACGCAATGGGAGATACTGGTCCGCGTATTTCACCATCGAGTCACCGGCAACCAAAACACGTGTATGTTGCGAGCAGTGCTATCTAAAATGACACCTAGAAGAAAAAAAAAGAGTGCGAGAAAATAAATCTGAGCTTTTTCACAAACGAAAGGAGGCTACCTTCTAGTCAGCTCTATATATACGTTGAATCCGAGAAATCCGCGCTAGGGTTGAAAAAAGGAAGCGGTCGCGAACAAGGACAGCAAGATTGGCAAATACGCGACAAACAATCAAAATATCATCAAAATACTTATTAGAATAGATATAAATAACGCTAGCAAATATAAAATAACCCTGCAAAGCAGCTTTCGCGTATATAAAAGGATGATGTCAAAGGCTTGCGAGGATGCAGCAGAACCAGGCCTTGGGTCCAGCACCAGCGGCAGCAGAAAAGCACGACCCGCAAGCGCGGCTGACGGGATGCGTACTGAGAGAGAGAGAGAGAAATAACGTTTATTTGCACCCGCAAAAAGAGCCCCGAGGAGGCAAGAGTCTTCCTGTCTCTTCGGCTTACTCCTCCCCTTTCAGCTGGCTGATGCTCCTTGGAGCTCAGCGGTGTCCAGGGCCATGCGGATGACTTCTCTTTGGTCATCTTCCTTCGAGCTGGTCATTAAAGTCTCCCAGGATTGTCTATCCCTATCTGGTTTATTGTATCTAGGACATGTCCATAGTATGTGGATCATGTCCGCCTTTGCCCCGCAGTGTTTGCAACTCATGACCTCAATGCTATCGTGCCATCTCTTCAGAATGTAGGGGTTGCAGATCACCCCCGCTTGGAGTTGCCTCCATGGTATCTCTTCTTGCTTACTTAGGTTCTTATGCGCCTCTGGCAGTGTTTTCCTTCCCATTCTATAATAATCGAGAATTTCGCTGTAAGTGTTTATACCTTCCTCTTTTTGTAGGGGCTCCCTGGTTGTAGAGGCTGCATTGGTGGACCGGTAAATAAGCTCTCGGGCTAATGCATGCGCTTTCTCATTGCCGGGCAAGCCTTCGTGGGCAGGAGTCCATATAAGGTTCACTAATTCTTCTGGAATTGGTCCTTTCTCCAATATGTTGAGCGCCTCCTTGGAGATTCTCCCTGCGGTATAATTCCTGATAGCTGTTTTGGAATCTGACACTATGATTTTCACCCCTTTTTGAGTCAAAGCTAGGGCTATGGCCACCTCCTCTGCAACCTCCACACTGTTTTGCGGGGTACTGCAGCTCTTTGAGTCCTCACCGTTAGCCTGTGTCGTCACTGAGACAAAACCTGGTCTGCTTTCATATTCTGCTGCATCCGTGTAGAACACCCCTTGCTGTTTATCTAGTGATTTTTGTAACGCTTTAACCCTGTCTTTCCTCCTGTCCTGGTGGTGACTGGGATGCATATTCTTCGGTAGTGGTGGTATGCGTATCCTGTCTCTGATTTGTGACGGGATGGCTCCCGTGTTTCTTACTTTGTTGTTAGTTTTGTATCCTAGTTTCGCTAGAATTCTCAGACCACCTCTGCTTCGCATTAGTCTCTGTTGCTGGGAGACTAGTGTGGCTTCGATCAACTCTTCTAGGGTGTTTGAAATGCCCATGTTTAGTATCCTCTGCGTAGATGTGCATGGTGGCAGGTTTAGGGCTGTTTTAACTCCTTTCCTAATGAGGATTTCTATTTTGTTTTTCTCGGCCCTTGTTAGTTTAAGGTACGGTGTTGCGTATGTGATCTTGCTGATCGCGAAGGACTGTATTATCCTTAATAGGTTAGCCTCCCTCATGCCTGCCTTCTTGTTGGCTATTCTTCGGAGGAGTCGGCATGTTTGGCTTACGCTCATTTCAAGCTTTCTAATCGTTTCCGTATTTCTTTCATTGTCCTGAATGTGCATGCCTAGCACACGTATAGCTTTTACGTTTGGAATCGCGTCCCCATTAACAGTGAATTTTATCCCGTGGTTAGGGATTTTCCTTCGCATTTTCTGTGGACTGATGAAGAGAGCCTCCGACTTCGTAGCTGAACATTTAAGTCCGGCTTTTTCTAAGTGCTCTTCAATTATATTGATGGCCTTTTGCAGCGTTTCTTCTATGTGGGCGTCACTGCCTCTATTTATCCACCCCCGCAGGGGCGTCTGCGTCAGCAGGCGTTTGGTGTGTTGCGACACCACGTACCTGAGCACACGAGGGTTGGACCCTCTCGCGTGTAGCCGTGCGCGGCTTAGCCGTGTCCGGGGAAAAGGGGATCCTGGGGGTTGAGCCAATGCCGGGTGTTTGGACCTTTACGGCCCCTCGGCGGCGGCAACACACCCCTTTGGCCTCGGCTTCACGTAGACGGCACCCCCGGACTGACCCACCCGGGGGAAATCGGCAGTCGCCTTTTCCTGTCCTCCTCTCCAATCTTCGTCTTTCTCTGTCGCCTTTTTCATCTTTCCTGTCTTCTCATCATTTCTCCTCACTTCCTAGTTTCCCGGCGGCAAGGGTTAACCTTGTGTAGCTAGCCAGCCTTGGTTATGCTGTATTTGGTTATAGCAGCGATGTACGGCTGGCGTTGGCAGGGTTTCTCCAGCAGGAACTTCTGTCACGTCCCCCTGTTGGGCTCCATGGTGGGTGGTCGGCATCGCGGCCGAAAACCCAACTATAGCTATGGAAAACGCGTTTCCTAAGCTACCTGATCGCCCTCAGAAACGAGGGCGCACCGAAGAAGTATTTCAGTTTTTCGGACGCCAAGTCCACAATTTTCCTCGTTTTCATGTGATCCACACAGAAAAACCAGCTAAACAAGTCCGAACAATCTCCCCCTTCCTTGTATCTAAGACCCTCACCGAAGTTTTTGGCCCTGGTTATAAGGCGTCGAGGATGGCTAGCGGTGACCTCCTCTTGGAGCTCCGCGATCTGAAACAATTTGAGAAACTGCCAAAACTAGTATCATTTGGGGAGACCCAAGTAGTAGTAACCCCGCACCGCACGATGAATACCACCCGCGGCGTTGTCTCGGACGATGATTTGCTGGAGCTCACTGAGGCTGAACTCTTGGAGGGCTTCAGTGAACAAAATGTCATAAATGTCAAAAGAATCAAGATAAGGCGCGAGGGTAAAGAAATTGCGACCAAGCACCTAATTCTTACTTTCAATTCAAGTGTCCTGCCCGAATCAATCGAGGCCGGGTACATCAAGCTCCGTGTAAGACCGTATGTGCCAAATCCCTTGAGATGTTTCAAATGCCAACGTTTTGGCCACAGCTCGCAGAGCTGCCGAGGCCGCCAAACATGTGCGAAATGCAGTGCCCTTGAACACGCAACTGAAGAATGTAAGAACTCTCTACACTGCGTAAACTGTGATGGGGAGCACGCCGCGTACTCGCGGTCGTGCCCATCCTGGAAGAAAGAAAAAGAAATCGTAACGATCAAAGTGAAAGAAAATATCTCATTTAAGGAGGCACGCAGGCGGGTTGCATACCTGCCAAAGAAAAGCTTTGCCGAAGTGGCGCGTCAGGGGGCAGCGTCACAACGGCCTCCGGCGGCTGTCCGACCCACAAGCAGTGAGTCGGCAGTCACGTCATCTGCCCCCGCGACGGTTGCAGCTAGCGCTGCTCCGTCAGCCGAGGAGAAGGAACCATCGACCCCGAAGGAGGGCGCAGCCGAGGCTGCCTCAACTTCCGAGGTTCCTTCCTGCGCTGGCAACGGCCGGCGTAGCCAAATCCCTCTGGGAGCCCCATCGACCTCCGGGCTGGTGGGCGCAGGGGTCTTGCCTTCCAAGGCGGGACTCCCTCTGAAAATTTCCCGCTCGCAAGAGCACGTGTCCGGCGCCTCACAAGAGGCAATGGACACTACACCCATCCTCAAGGCGCACCAAGCGCCTAAGGAGCGGCGAGGCTCCCTCGAACGCTCCAGAAAGAACAAAACCCCTATTACAGGGCCTCGAAAGGGTTCTGTAATCTAAGGCATCCCGTCCGTTTCCGTAAACACAGCACCAATTTATTTTAAATATGGATACACAAATCATTCAATGGAACATTAGAGGTCTCCTTACAAACCTTGATGATTTGCAAGAACTCATCCACAAACATAATCCAAAAGTGCTGTGTTTACAGGAAACACATTTAAAATCCAGACACGCAAACTTTCTACGTACGTATGTTACGTTTCGTAAAGATCGCGATGATGCCATCGCATCATCGGGTGGTGTTGCGATTCTCACACATAAAAGTATAGCATGTCAACCTTTACAGCTTCGAACGCCCCTTGAAGCAGTGGCGGTGCGAGTTGTTCTGCTAAACAAACTCATAACTATTTGCTCGCTTTATATACCCCCACATTACAAATTAACTAAACATGAATTTCAGTCCTTTATAGATGAACTGCCAAAACCCTATGTTGTTCTTGGCGACTTCAATGCGCACAGCTCCCTGTGGGGCGACTCTCGTATAGATGCGCGAGGTCGTCTTGTTGAACAGTTCCTTTTTTCTTGTGGTGCGTGCCTTTTGAATAAGAAGGAACCCACATATTACTCTCTAGCAAACAGAACCTTTTCTTCAATCGATCTCAGCATAGTTTCTCCTTCTATTCTGCCTGAACTTGAATGGGAAGTTACAAAGAACCCTTACGGAAGCGATCACTTCCCCATACTACTAAGAACACCTCAAGAAAACGAATATCCACCACAGGCACCTCGGTGGAAGATTGAGACAGCTGATTGGGACAAATTTCGAACTCTTACTGGTATCTCATGGCATAACATCTCCTCGTTAGAAATTGATGCTGCTGTGGAGTATTTTACAGCCTTTATAATAGATGCCGCATCTAAATGCATATCACAAGTAAATGGCCTCTCGTGCAAACGGCGCGTCCCGTGGTGGACCGACGATTGTAGGATCGCGCGTAAAAAACAGAACAAAGCGTGGGGTTTGCTACGCGCTTCTCCCACTGCAGAAAATCTTATCAACTTTAAAAAAGTAAAATCCGAAGGCAGGCGAACCCGCCGACAGGCTAGAAGAGAAAGCTGGCAGAACTTTTTATCGGGCATCAACTCGTACACAGATGAGGCGAAAGTCTGGAACAGGGTTAGTAGGATAAGAGGGCGACAAACATACTCCCTCCCTTTGGTAAACACACAAGGCCAAACTCTGCAAGACCAGGCAGATTCACTTGGGGAGCACTTTGAGCGTGTGTCGAGCTCAATCAATTATTCCCAGTCCTTTCTTAAACATAAAGAAATAATAGAACGCAAGCCAATCATACGAAAATCCAGGCAGAATCAACCGTATAACCGGCCTTTCAGTATTGCCGAGTTAAAAGCTGCCTTGAACACATGCAAAAGCACTGCACCGGGACCTGACAGAGTCATGTATGACATGATCAGAAACCTACATACTGACACACAAGTTACACTACTTACACTATTCAACACTATTTGGGCTTCCGGATACCTCCCATCCACATGGAAAGAAGCGATTGTAGTCCCTGTTCTGAAGCACGGAAAGGACCCCTCCTTGGCGGCAAGTTACCGTCCGATAGCTCTAACTAATTGTCTGTGTAAGCTTTTTGAAAAAATGATAAATCGCAGACTCATACATTTCCTCGAGGTCAACAATAGGCTCGATCCTTATCAGTGTGGATTCCGAGAAGGGCGGTCGACGATCGATCATCTTGTGCGCATAGAAGGAAATATCCGCGATGCCTTTATACATAAACAGTCTTTCCTATCGATATTCCTCGATATGGAGAAGGCATATGACACGGCATGGCGTTACGGTATCTTGCGAGACCTGTCGGAAATTGGCATCCGTGGAAATATGCTGAACACAATTGAAAGCTATTTGTCAAATCGTACCTTCCGAGTAAAAGTCGGCAATGCACTGTCACGTCCCTTTACGCAGGAAACTGGTGTACCCCAGGGAGGCGTGCTCAGCTGCACTCTCTTTATCGTTAAGATGAACACGCTACGTGCTTCACTACCACCTGCCATTTTTTATTCCGTATACGTAGACGATATACAAATAGGCTTCAAATCCTGCAATCTCACAGTATGCGAAAGACAGGTACAGCAGGGCTTGAACAAGGTTTCCAAGTGGGCAGACGAAAACGGATTTAAGGTGAACCCCCACAAAAGTTCTTGTGTTCTCTTCACAAGAAAGAGAGGCCTGGTCCCAGATCCTTGTGTGGAACTGGGCGGACAACAAATCCCCGTCAACAAAGAACACAAATTCCTTGGTGTTATTCTTGACTCCAGGCTCACTCTCATATCTCACATAAAACATCTTAAAGAAAAATGTCTTAGAACAATGAACTTACTTAAAATCCTATCCCACACAACGTGGGGTAGCGACAGACAGTGTTTATTGAATATTTACAAGAGCTTAGTTCGATCACGGTTAGATTATGGTGCCGTAGTATATCACTCTGCCGCACCGAGCGCACTTAAGATGTTAGACCCCGTTCACCATCTGGGTATCCGTCTGGCCACTGGCGCATTTAGGACAAGCCCTGTTGAAAGCCTATATGTAGAGTCAGATGAGTGGCCACTCCATCTTCAGAGAACAAACATCAGCTTAACGTATTTTCTCAAGGTTCGCTCTAATAAGGAACATCCGTGTTTCACAATCGCTAACGACTTGACGTGTGAAACACTTTTTCATAACAGACCCTCTATGAGACTTCCTTTCTCACTGCGTGCAAGAGAACTTAGCACGGAAATGGATGTCCCAGTTCTCGAACAACGCCTAATGCCTCCAGCTAAGCTAGTACCACCCTGGGAGTGGCAGCTGATAGAGTGTGACACATCCTTTGTAGAGGTCACTAAACATGCGCCAGAGACACATATCAAGATGCATTTCTCGGAGCTCCAGTACAAGTACTCGTGCACAGAGTTTTACACAGACGCTTCTAAGTCGCATGCCGGGGTGTCCTACGCAGCCATTGGTCCATCCTTCTCGGAATCCGGTGTACTGCACCCTGAAACAAGTATATTTACGGCTGAGGCCCATGCACTATTGTCGGCTGTGAAACATATCAGAAAATCAAATATTCAAAAAACAATTTTATTTACAGACTCCTTGAGTGTCGTAAAAGCCTTGAAGTCACACTGTAAACACAGAAACCCCGTAATAATCGAGCTCTATTCCATTCTCTGTAGAGCATACATGTCTAACCAGCATGTCATTATATGCTGGGTGCCCGGACATAGGGGCATTGAGGGTAACGTTCTAGCAGACCAGATGGCCACATCAATTTCATTGCATGCAGCTAATCCTAATGCTTCGGTCCCTGTCACAGACCTGAAGCCTTTTTTAAGAAGGAAACTGCGAAACCACTGGCAACGTAAGTGGGACGCAGAAGTACATAACAAACTGCACGTGATAAAGCCACAATTAGGTTCTTGGCCCTCCGTAACAAAATCACGGCGAACAGATGTCCTATTCTGTCGCCTCAGAATAGGACACACATTTGGCACACATAATTTTTTACTCCATGAAAATGATCCTCCGACCTGCGGTAGATGCGGGGAGAGGCTGACCGTCCTCCACGTCCTCCTGGAGTGTCGGGCAGCCGAATCTGAGAGAAAGAAGCATTTTCCCCTAGCATACCGGCAGCAGATCCCCCTTCATCCCGCAATGTTACTCGGCCCAGAACCGCTATTTGATACTAACGCAGTCCTAAGTTTCCTGAAAGATGTTTTCCTGCATGTTATTAGCCCCACATGTTCATAGCGGGTCCTCTCTTCAGAGGATACCGCTGTGATAGCTTTCGTATAGCACGTGCCTCTAGGCCCTTGTGTTTCAAGGGCTCCGGCGAGGCAACAGTGCTCCAGCTATTTTTACCATCTCATATATTTTCAATTCTATGTCATTCTTTTACGATGGATTTTAATGTTCATAGTATTCGTCATTAGTCATCGCCATAATTTTATATCACGTAGATTTTATGCACTTTACAGCAACTATTTTTAGGCCACTTTACAGCCAAGTCACATCTCCATAATACATCGTTAACATCACCACTTGTCATGGCGCTCTTTGGCCACACCTGGCCCTTGCGCCATTAAACACCACATATCATCATCTATTTATCCATAGGGTGATGTCGTCCGCATAGATCGTATGTTCTAGCCCCTGTAAGTCCTTAAGTTTGTGCGGGAGTCCAATCATTACTATGTTAAAGAGAGTGGGTGAGAGCACAGAGCCCTGCGGTGTCCCCTTATTACTGAGCACTATCCCTTTCTCCTCGTTACCCCCTAGACTGACCGTTACTGTACTGTCAGTCAGAAAGTCCTTTATATACTCGTAGGTACGTCTCCCTACGTTTAGGCTATTCAATTGTTCTAAGATTGCCCTGTGGTCTACGTTGTCACTGAATGTCACGTGCGAACAAGCAATCAAACCACGCGCCCTCGTAAAAACGGAAATACGCGTGCTTGTGACGTTGACATTTAGTGACGTCACTTCCGTGCGTTGCAGGAGTCGATTCTGTGTGGAGTCGTCTGGGGAGCCCCGCGTTGCACCAGTCTTTGCTAATATTTTTGCTCCACGGAGCAATCCGGGATCAGCGGCTGGTCCCAATCTGCCATTGGAACACACAGCTCACGCTCCCATTCTGCCATTGGAATAGGATTGCTCCATACAGAGCAGAAAAACTTGATCTGGATCTGCCATTGGAATTCAACATATTAGTGTAGACGTACGTGAGCTGCCTGATCGGTCTCCACAGTCCAGCCACCCATTGGCGCAGAGCTTAACCAGCCAAAGAAAGAGCTAATATTGCTCTAACCAAGTGTAAAACATTTTAAACGTTTACAATAACAACGTGTTAACGATTACACTCCTGCGAAAAACTTACACCAGCAGAAAAGAAGAATACATTTTGCTACTGCTACTGTGTATGGTTGAGCTCTATGCCACCAGGTGCCTGCACCATGCAGACCATTCACATTTGCGCTTCTTTTCGTCCCATGAAACGACACGCAAGGGGACACGGCCAGGCCCTGTTCCCTTGCGCTTGCGTTTACCCTAAAGCCGGACTCACGAAACGCTATTGCGTTAGTAATCTTCCGGTGTAAAGTGACGGCCGCAATCGCGCAAATCCTGGCGCCGATCGGATAGCGGCAGTCCGATGCGCTGCAACCAGTCCGCTCGTCTACTGGATTACAGAGGGACACGATGTCGCAGCTTCACATATTGCCAGTCGCTACGTTTGCAGTCCACAACGCAACAAAGTCGAATCATAGCGCTCACGAAAAGACAGACCGACACTGACGGCGGAGCTCTCGTCAAAGACGGAGCACGTTGTAACACAAGCAGACGACACTTGCAGTGTGCCGGAAGGGCTTAAAGGGCCCCTGAAACGGTTCGGACAAATTTTGTAGACGCGTAGGGTACAGCTTAAGTAGAACATTCACACCACAATTTAAGTGAAGCGTTTCGTATTAATGGAGCTACAAGCGATTAGAAGTTACCCTCCTCCCTAGTCATGCTTTTCCTCCTCAACTCGTTCGCCGACCGATCGGGGCTAAGCTCCGCCTTGACTGGTTTCGCGTCACGATGCGACGTCACATCGTCCACTTCCGCTTGTTTTGGAGCCCGCCCCCGCCCGCGCGAGACCTCTCCGCTAGGCGCTTGGCCGTCGACCCCAAGCAGAGCTATCGAAGCAGCGTGCGTTGCGAGCAATCTGTCGTAGCGCCGAACGTGTCTGGTATTCCGGTAACCACCGGCAAGCTGATGATTTCGGCGAATGACTGGAGACACAAAGTCAGGCTGATGAAGGAACTTTAGTGTAGACGTACGTGAGCGGCCTGATCGGTCTGCACGGTCCAGACACTTGTTGGCGCAGCGCTTAACCAGCCAAACAAAGCGCTAATATTGCTCTAACCAAGTGTAAAACATTTTAAACATTTATAAAAACAATGTGTTGATGATTACACTCCTGCGAAAAATGCACACCAGCAGCAAAGAAGAATACACTTCGTTGCTGCTACTGTGTATGGTTGAGCTCTGTGCCACTAGGTGGCTGCACCGTGCAGACCATTCACATATGCCCTTCTGCTCATCTCATGGCTCATCCCGTTACGGCACAGTCAAGCGGCCAGACCCTGTCCGCTTGCGTTTGCCCTAATACTGGACTCGCGAAACGCTATTGCGTTAGTAATCTTCCGGTGTAAAGTGACGGCCACAAACGCGCAAACCCTGGCGCCGATCGGATAGCGGCAGTCCGATGCGCAGCAGCCAGCTCGCTCGTATGCTGCCTTGCAGATGGACACGATGTCGCAGCTTGACATATTGCCAGTCGCTACGTTTGCAGTCCACAAAGCAACAAAGTCGAATCATAGTGCTCGCGAAAAGACTGAGACCGACTCTGACCGCGGAGCTCTCGTCAAAATGGGAGTACGTTGTAACACAAGCAGACGACACTTGCTGTGTGCCGGAAGTGCTTAATTGTATTGAAAAATCGTTCTTGTGCATTCTCTTTATGTTTCTTTCTGTATATAAAAACAAATGAACTAACATTCCAACTATTACGAAGATCATTTGTTTACCATAAAGTTGGAAAAATTATTGATCACGCGCCCTGGTCAGCCAATCGGGTAGATCGCCCCACTGACGTCATATGGGTGATTTTCGTCATATGGGTAGGGGCGGCTTAAAATTCCGCCGAGCAGCGTGCTCCGATCGGCAGCGAGATGCATTTTTAAAACCTTATAATAAATTACACGCTTTACGCGGAGCACTTAGATGTGTCAATTAATGATCAGAAGGACCTACTCTAACGACTCAGTACGTTTGTAGAAAATCGTCAAAATCGTTTCAGGGTCCCTTTAAGTGTACTGAAAAATTGTTCTTGTGCATTCTCTTTATGTTGTTTTCTTTTTGTAAAAACAAATGAACATTCCAACAATTACGAACAACATTTGTTTACTGTAAAGTTGGAAAAAGTATTGATCACGCGCCCTCGTCAGCCAATCGGATAGCTCGCCCCACTGACGTCATATGGGCGATTTCAGTTATATGGGTAGGGGTGGCTTAAAATTCCGCCGAGTAGTGTGCTGCGATCGGCAGCGATGTGCATTTTTAAAACCTTATAATAAATTACACGCTTTACGCGGAGCACTTAGATGCGTCAATTACTGATCAGAAGGACCTATTCTAACGACCCAGTACGTTTGTAGAAAATCGTCAAAATCGTTTCAGGGTACTCCCGCACCTGGGGGCTGTGACGTCTTGGATTTTGATGGCATCTTCTAGGGCCAACTAATTAGATATAGTGGCACAGATTGACTACATTGTGTTCTAAAGGAACCAAATATATAAACATGGCATGTTTCGGGAACCTTTATTCAGCCAACGCGGCCCAAATGCGAAAACATACTTTGGAATCCCTGACGTCACGATGACGTACCGGCGCTGGGGTTTCGGCGCGAAATTCAAATACTGATACTTGGACCTTCATTTTCTCATCTAATAATCAAACTATTTTTTGAAATGACTGCCTGCAGGGTTCTCAAGCAGTGCTTCATTAGTCTAAACGCATTTATTGTTTCGCTTTAGTGTCCCTTTAACATCTACACTAAAGTGTCGGGGCCCGGCTGCATTGAAGCTTCATTTGGTTATACAAAAGCAGGCATTAAGAATCATGACGCACTCGAGAACCGATACACCCAGCAGGCCACTGTTCAATCAACTAAACATATTGTCATTCGATCTTATGCGTGCATAAAACAGCTGGCCATGTAAACAGTGTTGTGAAACCTAATCATCCTTTCCCTGTGTCCATATTTTTTTCATCATCACGTGCTACCAGAAGTACTGCCGCTGGAAATTTCAACCTGCCTCCTGTACATAATGTATATGGCAAAAGTCAACTTGAATTTGTTGGAGTTAAGACATGGAACAACATACCGTCCAAAATAAGAAACACAAGATTTCGGCGAAAAGCCCTATTTATTAGCCATAAACCACTGATTTTGTGCCTGTATTCTTGCTTGGCGTTCTGTTGTTTGCGGTTTGATCATTTATATAACTGTTAATAATATTTATGCATGCCGTAAAAATTTTTTTTTCTGATTTTGTTGTGCTAATGTGCTGCATTCATCCCCTGTATTGATCCCCCTATGCTTGTACCGAATGTCTATTATATTTCGCATATCCGGACCCATCCCTAGCCTGCGGCCATTGGATCCAACCGTATTTTACGTATGCACTGTAATACTTCTGATGATAATAATAAAGAAAGAGAGAAAGAAAGTTCACTAGAATGAAAAGGGAACGGTAAAAAGCCCATGAAGAAAGGCATGGCATATGTTCATGCTTGTGTAGCACCAGACAATGAATATTGTACTGGATTAAGAAAAAGAAGAAGCCGGTAATTGCGCGCTTAGAAGACCCATAAACATACAGTGCGCTGCAACTTGAGAAATAATTATATTGAAGCTTCGAAGACTTTAGAAGAAAAAGAAAAGACTGAATCGTCACGACCGCACATCACAAGTCGCCGTAGGCGTCGAAGCCTAGCTATAACGAAATTATTTTTGAACAGCTCTGATAGTGTCCATGTAACAATGGTTGCTTGCATACTGTCAAATGCTCATATACTGTGGCATAAAGCTTACGGCACGGTTCGACAACGCGCTCGCAGCGAAAGCGAAACATTGTGCGCGGACATGCATGCAGACGCGCAGTCGGTCACCGCGAACCCGTGCGATCGCTGCATTGAAGTTTCATTCTGCTATGCTCCATTTGGTTACACATACAGCTCACTATAAGAACATATTTCACATAGTTTTCTCTCATCGCTCACCTACCTTTCACGCAAGAAACCGGTTCGGGGGAATCGACTGCGGCGACAGCGCGCAGTGCCCCAGCTTACTGCACGTAGTAGCTACGTAAAGAGATAGCATCTGTAAACCATTCTGTCCTTTCTGTTTGTCCAAGATTATTCTTTTAAAGGCAAAATACTTCTGTCATTTTGACAGTACTTGCAAAAATGTCCAGCAGGGCTCCCACGTAGTATATTTATTTAGTGCCGACAGCCAAATCTGTGCGGAGCGCGGCGCGTTATCCTTCAGACTACGCTAGTGAGGCCCTTTTTTTTTCATTCAATACTTCCGGCCGCCTTTTGACAGCCAAGGCAGGAGTGGGTACATAAAGTTTACATATTAATGGTCCATCAAGAAAACAACAACAGTAACAATTACTTCCGACAGATGGCGACTCTGTAAGTCCTTGCCCCCATAGTTGTATGAAACTCTACGCTCGCCCCCAATACCGACATCGTTATAGTGACGGCCCCGTCGCTACAGTGTTGTTGTTAAAGTGAGGGGCCCCGTCACTGTAGTGCCGTTAAAGTACCGGGCCCCGTCATTGTAGTCACTACCTTTACTTTTTCGAAAGAGCTACTCTCGAACGTAGATTAGCCGTTGGCGTCGTTTCGGCTGCAAAACGTTCCGCGCACGCTTTTGTGCGTGTCGAAAGGGGTCAAGCGTGCACGATATTCGTACGAGCGCAGTTTGACTTGTGCAGTCGTGGGCTTGGATTCCGTGACATTTGATTTCGTCATATGTGAGTTAGCGGCTTGCCGACAGGTGAACCGCCGCTGTAGTATAGAGGCTAGTAAGGTTCCCCTAGTCGGGAACGGGCGCCCTTTCCCAAAGCGCCGGAGAAACCAGTTTGGATGCTTGGCGGGGCAGTTCGAAGAGGGCGCTGCGCTCCTGTGGCGGGTAGAGTTACTGTATATGCTACCGCAGGTGGTAGCATATACAGTAACTCTAGTGGCGGGTAGGGTGCCTAAAGCCGGGCTTTAAGTGTGTCATCATTATTCAAAAGACTAGCGCAAAATAGCAGGGACAAAGACAGAGAAGACGACAGGACGAGCGCTAAACATCAACTGAGGTTTTTACTGCGAGCGAAGGTACATATATACATTTCGTTGGTGCATGCGCACACAGGGTTAAAACAGTAGAAGCACATTCTAATCAAAATGTGTCAGACTGTTCTGTAAGTACATTTTTTCTTTTATGCGAAGCATATTACGAGAGCTCAACCCAGCTCCTCAGGCGCGGCGGTGTCGCCTTCAATACCACGTGACATCGTGACGTCACGACAGAGGAGAAACGGGGCTCCAACTCGCGCCGTCGTTCGCGGCGCCGCGGCGGTATATAAGCAGCTGCGCTTGCCTCTGCTTGACACTAGTGTTCTTGTATATGCTCCCGCAGAGAGCAGAGTTGCGCATAGGTCCGCCGCCGTGATCCAGCTCTGCAGCGAAGCCACTCCTCGCGCGCGCAGGAGCCAAATGCCGCGCGGTGTTCCGCCTTTTTCTCTAGTGGTCGCGAGCTACAAGCGCCAATTGTTCGCAGGCGCTTAGCAAAGGGCACTTCTTAATAGAGGCTACGCTCGAACGAGTCATTCGTGCAGCCGGAGGGGGTGGGCTTCCAACCAACCGAAACTTTGTATGTACCTATGTAAACACGCATATACAAACACACACACGAACGTACAAATAGGGGGTAGGACCGCCTTCGGTTCCCCAAAATAAGGTATTCCCGTGGCTCGAACAGCTCCAAACTTCGCTCGCAAACGCGCAGTACGTTGCCACAAAAATCGGTGCAATGATTTTCAGCATGCATATGAAGTTGTCTTATCATGGTCAGAAAGCAAGAAATGTTTTAAAGAGTGTTTAGAACTTCACACACGTAAGGTGGACACTTCGCGCATTTTGGCTGCCGAAACCAGCCGATTAATGACCGTCGCCAAGAGAGCTATCGTGCCTGCAGTTATGTCAGTGACCGTTAAGAGAGCGCCATTTATCACTAACCATCGTTCACAACAGCTGCATGTTTTCGATACATGCGGTGCAGACACAGATTTAAGCGCATTTCAAATGACATGCGCACATTTTAAACCTTTATTTTCTATTACTATTTAGTAGTACTTACTATTTAGTAGTGCTTACTATTTAGTAGCAGCAAATCTGCAAGTAGAAAAAGATTCAAGAGCTTCTAGCTGCTCCTCTGAACGCACGATCGACGGTCCACTGATTGCAATGGCGATGGTACTGACGGAAACGACGAGTTTGCATGAGTCGGCGACGCGCCCGTAAAGTTGGCTTCGCAGCGACACGGATCATTTGACGTCATTTTTCGCGATCGGCCAATAGCGGTGCGAGCGGCGCCGGAAAAAGTACGCGCAACTCTGCTCCCTGCGGGAGCATATACAGGAACACTACTTGACACTCACGAGGTGAGATGCCTCCTGGAGACAGAGCTGCTCGTTGGAATGAGAAGCGAAGGTTGCGGCGTGCTACAGAGACTGATTTTCTAGGTGGCTTTGGCTCAACTCTTGCAAGATGGGCTGGGTGGGAATCGAACCAGGGTCTCCGGAGTGTGAGACGGAGACGCTACCACTGAGCCACGAGTATGACGCTTCAAATCGGTACAAAAGCGCCTCTAGTGAATGCGGTGTTGCCTTAGAAACGAGCTGTTTCTAAGGCTCAGGCGTGCGTCGCTTGCTCAGGCGCACATTTCGTTGCCGCGCCGAACGCTGCGTTGCTCGACGCTCACCGCGTCCAATGCGGGGCGCGTAGTCGCTGCGCCGTAGCCCATTGTCTTACACCCCTTGGTGGGTCGACGGGAACGCTGTCGCGTTCCACTCTTGAAGGCGAAGCAGAGTAACGCATGAGTTGTTTCTTCGTCTAGCCGAACCAAATATAGCCAAGCAACAGCAGTTCACCAGGCTAAACAGTGGTTCAACAACTAAAACAAAGGCTAGTATGCTTCGCATCCTGGGCTTAACCTTAGCTAAGCCACAGCCATTTTTTTTAGACAAGGCAAGTGAAGCCGTGCTGACAAAGTTACCACCTTCCCTGTCGATGTGATATGCCTCAAAAATCTCGCGCCCCCACCTTGTGCCTTCCCTACCAAGCACACACGTGGTGTCAAACGCAGGCACGCACCCGCATCGCTTACAGTGCATGGCCAAATGGCCGCCCCCCGCTAGTGAATCTACCAGCGTTCGGTGCTCTCGTAGCCGTTCATTTAGGCAGCGGCCAGTCTGCCCCACGTAGCATCTACCGCAAGAGAGCGTATGCGGTATACGACCCTAACAATGCAGGGTACAAACTTGCATGCATGTTTTATGTCGCAGACCGGTTTTTTCTTCTCGTTTACGGCTTCGCACATGCGCACCAGCTCTTCGGGGGCAGTGAACATCACGTCCACGCCGCACATCTAACTTTCCTCAGCCGGTGCGATAGCTGGTGCATGTACGGTATAGCTGTACAGTCGCAATCTTTTTGAGCGTGAACACGGGAGCGCGTGGCTTCGATACTACCAGCGCAGTTAAGCGGCGCCTTACAATCTCTGTGCGCATGCGCGGTGAGAGTAGCTTTCCTTCGCGCGCATCACGTCATCGGAGCGCTCGCTTGTCTTCTGCTAGCTGTTTTTTGTTTCCTCGGGAGTGACCGAATTATCACTGTAAGCATAATCGAAATGTTTCCAATGTAAATGGTTTGTTCCTCATTGTTAGCGTTGCGCTAAATACCTGGAAACCGTGACCTAATTTTTTATTTCTTTTCTCCCGGGTTCCTTTAGTCACACAATGCAGAAAACAAGCTAAAAACGCAAACGTCTGAACTTTTATTTTGTGCATTTTTCACAAGATAATGAAAGACTTAGAAAAGTAATAGCTGTAAACTTGAATTAATCGCTGTTTCATTTTCTTTACTGTTTTGTCATATTCCCTTTTGCAGCAAAAACTGCTGTCATTCTACACGGTAGGGAAGAGCACAGGGCAGGCGCAAAGTTACTTGCTCTAAGATGCTCCCACTCTTGGCAAACAGCTTCCCACAGCTCGTCCTCAGTTGCCAAAGAATAGGGTGTCGCACCATGGCTGCTTTTATGCGGCCCCATACATTTTCGCACATGTTCATGTAAGCGCCCTTGGCCGGCCAGGAGACCATATGGACCCTACTAGTTTCTAGGTGCTCTTTCACAATTTTCGCAGTGTGCACCGGCGCAAGGTCATGCTGAAACACAAAACCGGCATCTGGTAAAGCGGCGTGGGCCTAAGGAAGGAGCACGTTGTCCAAGATTTCGCTGCAGTAGCGCTGCGAAATAAGAGGGCGCTCGATGCGGTGTAGAAGCCCGACAGCAAGTCTTGACAGCGCACCCCACACGTTCACGCAGGTGAGTCCGCTCGCCGCGACTCCCTGCAGATTGGCTGGCTCGTAACAGCATCGAAAGTATATTAAATTTAGTTCTTCACAAAAACCAAATCCGTAGAGAAAATTTTCTTACCGTGTCCCTCTTGAGCGCCACAGCCGCGCGCACTGGTTTTGACGTGTTGAAAAAGTCGACTCCTCCGAAAAGATTACTCGGTCCCAGTCATCGGAAGTCCACAAGGCGTGAGCTTCGGCAAATTGCAGTCGTGACACCTTGTTCGAACCGCTGAGAACGGGCTTTTTGCAGCCGCATAACTTCGCAATCCAGCGCTCCTGAGGGGTCGTCGTAGGGTAAGAACTGAAGCGGCCACATCGAGCAGCTCCCGCACTTCCCTCGCGGACTGAAAGGTATTCTCCACTACTGAAGCTACCATAAGCGCGTCTCCTTCATCTGTCGCTACCATTTCCCGACGCCTATGTGGGGAGTCAGAAATGCGGCCTTCCTTCCTGAATGCTTGGATGATCCTATTGACAGTCTTCAGGGGCTTGTGCACCAATGCGCCGATGACGCGCTGAAAATATTCTTTCAGCGAAAGTTTTACTATTTTCGACCTCTCGTCTTCAGGAACACGGGACATGCTGAGGTTAAGCAGCTGCTCTGATAAACGTGGTAATGGGAACAAATACATACCTTCCTCGAACACAGGGGTGGACACTGTTACGCCTACAAGTATAGGAACGTCGGCAAAAGATAGCAGTTTCATGTTTATTCATGCATCGTGTGGAATGTAATTTCAACTTCAACATTGTTACCGCTCTTGCAGTGCACGGCTCCCTTGTCGCGGTGCGCGTGTAGCTGACGACACGCGCGTGCTTGCGTGACGCAATGCGCGCGAAGGTACAATTCTCACACGCCAGACGCACTGCGCATGCGCACTGCTTCTCGGTGTCGCCGCTAAACTGCGCTGGCAGTACGGAAAGCCACGCGCTCCCGTGTTCATCGTCAAAAAGATCGCGACTGTACGTTTCAGCTTCTTGCAGCTTTTCTCGGCTGCTACGCCAGGGTGTCCACCTGCCCTGATTTCTTTCAGGAGGCACTCCGCTACAGCCGTCACGATATCTTTCGGAAAACCGGCGTTCTGCAACCGGAGCACTTGCATCTGCAAGCTAACCTCAATTTTATGGTGGCAGGACTTTTCGAGAGCACCACGCAGGCAATTTTTTGCAATGCCCCTCTTAACCAATTTTGAGTGAGCCGAATTATATGCTAGAATTTCCTTTTTTGTGCGTGGCTGGTACGACCAGCAGATGTGCCCTGTGCCAAAGTACAAACACAGCTCGAGGAATTGGAGACACCCGTTCATCGGCACTTCATGCGTGAACCTTAGTTTGCCAGAACAATCACCGAAAATTTCTAAAACACTTTTTACAAGCTGTGGTTTGTCGCTCTCGTTTTCAACATTCATAAACACAATAAAATCATCGACATATCTAAAACACCTCACAACACGTTTTTCCTCATTTATGCACTCTGCCACGCGCTTGTCAAATTGGCCTAAAAAATCTCACAAGTATAAAAGCTATGCAGGAGCCTATGCAAATACCATCTTTTTGCACGAACAACTTGTCGTTAAAACAAATGTAGGTGGAAGATAGGTAGCACTCAGCTAATGCTACGAAGTCGTTTACGGGAACCCCGCTACTATTTTGGAACTGGACAGTCCCTCAGTTTTCAACCCGCTCTTTTACTGCGTCTAACAACTCTGTTTGGGGAATGGAATAAAAGAGCTCCTCAATATCAACTGAAAAGGCAAAATTGGCTCGTGAAACACCATCTTGCTCACCCAAAAATTCAATCACGTCCTTTGAGTTGCTCACACGAAAAGGATCGTCTACGTCTATTTGGCTAAGATGCTTTTGTAGGTATTTTGATACCAGACCTTGCCAGGCTTCTTTCTCGGATACAATTGCTCTGAGAGGCATGCCTTCTTTGTGGGTTTTTGCAGAAAAAAACACGTTCAGCCCCGGCATATTCGCAGCTTTTACAGACTTGTGTAGTCCTGTCAAATTGATCTGTTCACACAATTTTAGTGCCTCTGCCTTTACTTTCCTGCCAGATCTTTCCAAGGGAACAAAATTCTTTTCAATAGCCTGCTTAGCCTTTTCATGATACATTGTTTTGGGCAACACGACGAAACCACCCTCCTTATCAGCAGTCAGCAAAGAGAGATTATTCTTCCTGAGGTAATGAAGAGTTTTGCTCACCGCTAGCGTTGCCCCAAGTGAGCATGGTTTTCTACTTGTCAGGCAGTCGACACCTACAGAAATATATCTAGCTTTCTCTTCCGCATCTGCACATTGCCCAACTTTCCTAACCATAGTAAGGAGTCCAAGCGGTGTCTCGTTAACCTCATTACAAAATTTAGGCCCGCAGCTCAAAACCCTTTGAACATTATGTGGGAGACCACAATCCGCTAAACACAACACTTTTTTCTTCTTATGAACATCTTGGGAATCCTCTTTTGCTTTTTTCCAAGCACACAAAGATGGCAGGCCAAAAGACCACAGAAACTCGGTAACATTAGCTGCCTCCCTAGCCCAAGTCCTCATCAAGGCGTCACAGGTTACCTGGCCGCTTGTCCTAGTCGCGGCATGCACACGTAGGCACGAGTGGAAATACCGGGTGTGTCTCCAGAGTTCGGCACGGAAGATCTTGGTGATTCTTCTAGAATGTCGCACGGACGCTTGGCAGGGATGGAACAAGGCTTGCACATCAGGCGGTACCAGTCCATTCTTCAGGGCGAAGGATAGCACTCTTGCCCGATAGGTAGTTACTGCTATTAGGTTCACACAAGTTACCGAGGGATCTCGACACATAAAAGAAGGAATCACAGGGCCCGATGTACGAGAAATCAAAGCGTTCAAGGCAGAAAGCTGGGCTAGTTGGTGTGTCATCATTATTCAAAAGACTAGCGCAAAATAGCAGGGACAAAGACAGAGAAGACGACAGGACGAGCGCTAAACATCAACTGAGGTTTTTACTGCGAGCGAAGGTACATATATACATTTCGTTGGTGCATGCGCACACAGGGTTAAAACAGTAGAAGCACATTCTAATCAAAATGTGGCAGACTGTTCTGTAAGTACATTTTTTCTGGTGGCGCCGTGCAAAGAATAATACGACGCTCCGCCAACGTATACGCACCATAACTCAGGAGAGGCAGGAATACGCTGACCAATTGGCATCTCAACGGTGGTGGCAAACATGTGAAGACCTCAATGGCCAGCTTCACACACCTAGAGTATGGAAAATCTTTTGCACTCTCATGGGCGTAATGCATTCATTCAGTGAACTGACGCAAGCCTGCAAAGCCGAGCGTCGGCTCTACCCCCACCCCATCCCTCACTCGACAATTATCAACAGACACTTTGGAGGCGGCTCCAAACACGCACCTTACCCTCCCCTTATATACGCTCGCGCTATCACCACGTCCACACCGACCCCTCCTGTACCCTCTACCACCACCCCAAAGCCACTCTCGATCACATCCTTTCCCTCTGCCCGGCGGATCCTCCCCCACGGGGCCTGGAGCACCTTAATACTTGGGAGGCTTGGGAGACCCTACTGCGCTCCGAGGACCCGGCCAAGCAAGCCATCGCCACAGGCCGGACTGCCAGCGTCATGAGTATCCGGGACATGAACGTTTGAGTGCAGTGGGGCCGTGCGGGGGCCCAAGGACCTGCGTGTCCGCAACTCCCCTGTGTGCAATAAAGTTATCACCACCAAGCCAAACCTCGCTACGCGCTCCAACGATATCAAATGCAGACCGGGCGCTCCACTGGAGAAATCATCCAAGAACTTCTAGATACATTTCATCCGGAGTTCAACCCTACACCACTTGCACCCATTCCGCAATCACTGCAAATCCGCAAATCAATTTCCGCAATGCAACTAAGCCAGAAGAGATTGACTCCGCATTTACACTCCAGGAGCTGCGGTCAGCACTCATGCAGCTCCGACGCAATACAACTCCGGGTCCGGATAAGATAACATTACCATGCTCCGCAACTTGCCCGAAAACCACCAGAAGCACCTTCTACACCTCATTAACCATGCATGGGAGACGGGGAACATTCCACAGCCATGGAAGGAAGCCTTAAATATTTTCCTCCCCAAACCTGGTAAACCTTCCTACACACTTAAAAACCTTCGACCGATATTCCTCACATCGTGCGTGGGAAAATTGATGGAAAGGATGGCCCTGGCGAGACTAGAATGGCATCTTGAGAGCCAAGGCCATCTCCCAGACACAAGCACCGACTTCCGTAGGCACGTATGCGCCCAGGACGTGGCCCTGCAAATTACCACAGATGTCTACGATCACCCTAGCTCTGCACAACTCCGGACAATTGTAGGCGTGGATGTGAAACGTGCCTTCGATAATGTCTTGCATCAAGCCATCATTGATGCAGCCATCAAACCCAGAGAACCTAGCAGCCACCAAACCCAGAGAACGCATGGTTCGCTACGTCTGCGGCTTCCTCAGTGCGAGGCAAGTGCGCTTCTTGGGTCCGGACACTCAGCCATCCATGTGTTTCCCTATAAACCGAGGAACGCCGCAAGGTTCCATTCTGTCACCGACTCTCTTCAACTTGGCGATGAAGGACCTCCCCGCAAAGCTCAACCTCATTACAGGTTTACGCTGACGACATTACACTTTGGTGTGCCACCGGGAACCCAGGCGAACAGGAAACCACACTTCAAACCGGCTTAGACATCGTCGACACTTACATACACCAGCTAGGCCTCACATGCTCCCCGGAAAAATCAGAGTACGTCGTCGTACTGAATTCATCTACGTGCAAAGTAGCTGCTGAACGCACCCACATCACCTTGACTATGACCGGCGAACCTATCCCGCGCAGAAAATCCGTCCGCATCCTCGGATTTCTGTGGCAAGAGAATAGACGTAGTGCGGAGTGGCTACGGCGCATTCTCCATCAGGCCAGTCAAGTCATACACATGATCACACGCGTAAGCAAGCGCCACACAGGCCCGCGTGAACACGAACTCCGTAAAATTGCTGAGGCAGCAATCTACTCCCGAATCCACTACGACCTGCCATACGTTGCACTTATACGCACCCAGACCAAACGACTCGACGCTTCTTTGCGAAGATGTCACCGCATTGAAATGGGTGTTCCCAGGTACGCCCGTAGCATCGATGTTGAACGCGCAACCCTGCACAACACTTTGGATGTGAAGGCCCAAGCCCACCGGGAGTCTCAGCATCTCCGTCTGAGCACCTCATTCCAGGGACGCGCCATCATGCGAATGTTGGGACACGACACTTCACCACTTCCATCTCTTTCCATCGACCCTCCACCATGGATAACTATCCCTCGCATCGAAGTCCGACCGATACCCCGGAATGTGCACGCCGAACGCAACGCAGCCAGGCGACAGGCGTGGGCGACCCATCTAACTGACCCAGTGCATGAAACCTACTATGTTGACGCCGCCTTCTCGCCGACGGCATCCAAGACGGCAGTCATCAGCCTTCAGAGTGACATCACTCATTGGCATGGCCGAGTACCGTCTCCAACCGAAGCTGTGATCCTTGCTATATCGGAAGCCATTACTGTTCCGACTCACTCCACGCCAACCGTTACCGTTCGCTCAGACAGCCAGGAAACCCTTCGTTCTTTCGCAAACAACCTACTTCCCTGTCATATTGGGGCATCCCTCGCGCTACACATGCAACAGCATCCCTCACTTGACGTCCTCTTGGAGTGGTTGCCGGGCCATCAGGGGATACAGGGAAATGAGCGTGCTCACTCCTCGCTCGCGAGCCTAACGCCCCAACCACTGGCACGCGTCGGAAAGCTTCTACTGCCGATGCTAGAAGTTTGCCGACGCGAGGCGAAGCTGCGCCGCCGTGCACCAATGAGAGGCTGCGACGCGTCGCAGGCGTCAACCAATCGGAGGCTGTGAAGACTCCGGCTGCTATGCCTATTAACCCCGAGAACGATCTAGAGGGTAGGGTGCCTCGATGCGCGCGCCCTCTCGGAGGGTGGAGTCATTCTGTAAAGGGGTCAGTGCCGCCTTCCGACTGCCGGCCGCCATTGCGCTCCCCACATTTCGTTGCGGTCGGTCGAGAGAGACACGTGCACGGCGTTCTCTGGTCCGAAATGCCCGGTTGTTGCGTGCCGGAGGTCTGCTGCAGGACTGCCTAGAGAATCTTTTTTTCTGTTGTGCGCCAGAGGAAACCTGTTACAAACGCCTACGACATGAAATGTGCTCTGAAGCTTGCGTGTGTCAGTCAATTTTTGCACACGCCAGTGACCTCAAGTTATGGGACGGATGATTCTGAGTACCTGGTCGACATGATTTCACAAGGAAAAAGAGAGTGTGCTTAAGATCTTCAAGAAGAAATTGATGATGGCGAAAATTCTTTTCATTGAAGTACTGACTTCAGTTGAGTGCAGCATTTTGCACCATATTGGTGGCTTTCTTGTGAAAGGAATTTTGAAAAAAAAGAAACACTGCGAGCAGTGCAGGGCTGCAATGCTGGGCTCGACGAGCCATGAGCATGCATATTTAACTGCACTAAAAGAGTATGTTCATGATGGTAAGAACTTATGTTATCCGAGCGGTGAAGTTATGAGCTTGCTCACATCCTGCGAAGAGCACTTCAAGTTAAGGAATCTCGTCCTGGACCGACAACCTGTTCACCCTGAAGTCTCCTCTAAAGGCTTTGACAGAATATTTAATCAAGAGGGCTCAGTGCAGTCTGGAGGCATGCCAGCGACACAATGATTCTCTGGAACACATGCTGATATCAAGTTATGCAAGAGTATAGGTGTGCATTCACCTGCGCCAGTTCGAAGCTGCAAAAATTAGTGGGCATGGAAGCAAGACATGCGCTGCAGTTAATTTGCAGTGAGTAGCGCTTGTTGTTTTTGAAATCCTTAAAGTTCCCGACCAAAATAAACAAGCTATCACATCGGAAATTGATATCTATTGAATACACTTTTTCTCAGTGTTGAGAAGCCGTATGGCCACTTTATTTTAGCAGCATCGATGACCGGTTTATAGCAATTACCAGTTTACAATATATTCGTGCAGTAAATATGCTAAACAGGGCTTTATAGTCAATTACTACGTGAGAGTCGTGATATATATAATAGCGTCCTCGATCACCTTGCCCCGGGGTTGCCCCGAAACCAGAATGGTGCGCTTTGCCCCGCCGTGGTGCCGCACTGCGGAGGGTCAACATCGAGGACAAAACTGCACCCTGCGCAGAGTGCTTGCATGCAGCGCTACTTTGCCCCTGGCGCGCAAAACGTGCGCGAACACGCGCACGCGCATATTTTATTGTTTGCAGATGCTGAGCATCTGCGGCAAGCGCTCGAACCTTGTCAAACTGCGTGCTCCGACATACCTGGTTGCAAGCAAACACCAATGAATTTTATAATTAATCCTGACGACCCGTTCAATGAACCTGTCCACTTTCGGCCGCTCTTCACCACACTGTTTTTGGACGAGGTCGAGCAGAATGTCGTCTTCGCTGTCAGACGAACTTGAAGAATGCTCATCGATTGCGGCAACTAGCAGCGCTTCCTTTCTTATCGCCGACAAATCCACTAGTTAACTCCGTCAACTCCGTTGCAACGTACCGCAGCTATGGGGCCAGAGCGTCCGCGGTTTTGCAGTCGGCAGTACGCGCGCACGTCGCGCGTCCCGCAGTGCTTGCTGGGATTGCACTCCGCGCACCGCCGATTTTCTCGGTGCGAGACGGCGCAACGGAAAACCGCTCCAACAGGGTGCGCTTCCGGTGATCGAGGATGCTCAGTGCGCACCGGTGCGATTGATCGAGGATGAAAGTGCGCACCAAGGCGCCCCGGTGCGCACCGGTGCGGTTGATCGAGGACGCTATAAGCCTTCGCAATACATATCTTCAAGGGGAGTATGGTAGCGCGAGAAGCCGTAGATGCATTACCAACAAGCCCACGTTGCAACCCTCGTGAGCTATATATAAGCCACATGTAATGCATCAAATAATCTGGTATGCATTCAATATTTTGTTTACCCTCATCTGCATATTTAAAGTAAGGTAAAAGAATTCAAAACAAAATTAAGAATAATTATGGAAGCACTGTTAAACAGAATACGGCCACAAAATAAAAAAAAACGTTCAATGAAAGCGCATGCTATATACTCAAGCGAAAGATAAAAATGCGCCAGAAATGGTTCATTTCGCAGTATTAGTGTGTAATATCCCACAGAACAAATATAAATTACGTTTCGAACTACAAAGAAGCAATAAAAGCGGCCCGGATGTATAGGCTAGCTCCGTGGTTATCGCGCTCGACTGTTGATCCTGAGGACGTGAGAGCCACCCAGCCACGGCGGCCGAGTTTCTATAGAGGTTAAATGCATGATGCTGTGTACTAGTTCGGTAACGGTGCCTGTTAATAAAACGTCAGGTAGTCGAAATTTCCGATGCCCTCTACCACGGATCCATCACACCCGATGCTACGAAATCACAAAGAAAGGCCGTGGATGTGATATTGGTTAAAATATACGACGTTAAAAATTCGCAAATGTCAGCACAGGTAACACAGACAAAAACAGGTAAGACATACAGGTAACACAGACACAAATGAAAAGCTGCCACATTCACTGCAGTTTCCGTGACCCCGAAACAACCATTCAACATTGGTAGAACATCACTTACACACGGCCACGTTTCAACCGCAGAGTGGTATTTGACTGTTACGATCATTGCTTTCTACGCAGCGTTGCAGCATTCCGCCCGTAAATGGGCTAACTGATGACTGATTCGAAAACAAGATTTGAAAGTAGGGTGTGAGATGACAATTATTCTTTTGTCCCATGGCGGCACGCGGTTTGTTAAACAAATTCGGGTTTCAGCTGGCAGCCAAACGGTCTTCACGCTTTGCTTAAAGGCACGAAACTCACACACAGACACGGCAAAAGACGCGGGACTCGTGCCTGCGTATGTTTCGTGCCTTTAACCAAGGTGAAAGTCCCCAGCTAGCCCAGCAAGACGTTCTTTTAAGGTCTGCGCGGCTGGCGTGGACGGCAGTTTTCTGCTGCCAGCAAGTCCAGTTGGAAATTCCGCTTTAAAAATAAAAATGACAGAATATTAAACTGGTACCTTCACACTGCTGATGTGAAAATTTCGTGTTCTCGACATATCATTAAAGCAGCACACGCTATCAAAGCAAACTCTACATGCAGCTGCGCGACGCCCGCTGACTGCCTACGGAGCGGGCATCATAATGGCGGATGCCGTAGCAGACGACGCGGTTGTCTTCACCGCGTGCGTCTATTTGTCGTACAAAAATCCCTCACGTGACCTGATCCTAGGTGCCTAGGGACAGCATCGTTTAGGGATTTTTGAGAAGGCGCGATCAGCGCGATGCTGGCGCCGAGCAACGGCGTGGCGTGTTCGTCCTCAGCGTGATCATTCTCTGCACCGCGCGTTGTTCAACATTGCTCATGTGATTGTGCATGCGTTGCTTGTGTGTTGGTTGTAGGCTCTGTGTTACTTGGCGGAAAGCCGTGAGTAGTCACGGTGCGGCAGTGCGGCTTTGGCCTCGGTTAGCTCTGGCAGTACAGAATCTGCGTTGTGTGACCCGTGCTTTCTTGAGAATCCGGCGGTGGTGACAATTGAAATATCGAAGTCGTCTAGCGCCTCGGCAGCGAAGTTCTGCGAACCGCGATGTGGCGTCGCCGTGTCCGACTTTGCTTAACTGACATCGAGGGATGTGCTGCTCGCTGCAAGTCATGTAAATGCAACTGCGTTGACCGCCCACTGTTCAGCGCTGAATGTGTGTTTGGTGTGCTGCGCTTGAAACGAGTGGTGCAGCCGTGCAGCTGGGGTGGCGGAGGAGCAGAGTGGCTTAGGGGCTCCGTTTGCGCGTTCACAGACATGTGCTCCCGTCTTGGTCTCATTAGCGGCTGTCGTGGGATCGTGGTGTGCTATCTCCTTGCCTAGTATGAAGTTTACGACGCTAACACACAGCATGTTCACGTTTTTCCGCGCTATATATCATTTGAATGACGGCCGAGTTGAAAACGAGACATATGTCTTTGTTCTTTGCGTTTGTGTGTTGTAAATTACCTTCTATTGTGGAAGTTCTGGGAGTCTTATTACGCAAGGGGTGTGAACGTAAACATAAACACATGTGTGTCTGAAATTTTGAATTACCCATAATACCCTTTACGACTGATAAGTGGGCTACACGGCCTCTGTGAATCAGCTACCGTATGTGGCGACGCTCTTCCGTGTGGTAGACTGATGCATGGTGCGCGTTTATTTCTGTACTGTTGTAAAAACCATTTGTTTATTCACTCAATAGAAATGTACGGCTTCTTCACCGCAGTACAATTTAGTTATGCGGTGAAGCATACTAAAAGTGGGAGAAGGCCGCTATTACTCCGCAGTAATCACGCGAGTGCCGAACTTGAGCTTGTTGGTTTCAAGTCTCATGGTTGGTACTAACAGAACAGTGTAATAAACGAACAAGGGCTTGGACGCATCCTTTCACCTTGCTTGCCTCATGGTGCTGCTTCATAAGCACTGTGAGCATCCACGCCAACTACGAAGGGAGGTTTGTTGCAATCGCTTCTGAACTGTATTGCCACCAAACCAACAGTGCTCTCAATGACAGCTTTTGGACAGTAGAATGCTTGCACCCAGCAAAGTCGTAAGAAGGAAGCATTCAGGATGTGCAAAGTGGGCGTTTGAAGCTGGCAGCATTACTGAAGGGGCTTTGCACATCTGCCCTCTTTATGGATTCACAAAGATGATTTCCTCTTTAAGAGGGATTGCTTCAGAGGTCGTTACATGGAAGCACTGTTGGGCGTTTAGTAGCTTGTCTTTGCCCACTGTTAATAATCTGTTCCTTTTCCAGTGCCCCCGTGAAGTGCCTACTTTTTGGACACAATGTGCTCTCCATGCATGCATGAATTTTTAGCTTTTAAAGACGTCTATTACCCCTTGCCTCAAGCTGGTCCTTGCTGATGTCACCCAAGAAGGCATTGGGGAGTATGGCAATGTACACTTACAAAACACTGTTGATACCAGTGAAACTAAATTAATGGAGCTGCTGTTCTTTTTTGTCCACTCCATCCTGGTTAGCTACAATGAGCGATGTCCGAACAGAAGGCATGTGTAGTTGGTTGTGCATAGCCTGCGCACTAAGACTTGTTGGCATGTTATGGCCTTAGCACAGTGTTTGGATGTAAAAACCGTCTGACGTGTTGATGACTTCCTTCTCTTTATCATACTTTAACTGATGGAGCCAGCATGTGGGTCAACTAGATGTTCAACAGGCTTCCCACTAGTTCTCCCAGAGTTCTGCTCATAGATATCTGTTTTCTTGACCTTGCACTGCACTTCAACCATGGCCACACCTGTTAAACCTATAGCATGCGATCAATAAGTGCTATACATCATGTTGCTCCAAACTCGTGACATGTGCTACAAGGCCTTGAGGAACACCCTCATTTATTTACGCCATCATCATACTGTACGAAGCTTCGCATGATAAATGCGACAATTAACATCTGCTGGTTTTTCAGTGTTATTCCTGTCCAGCTTGCTGAAAGCTATCCTGAGTGTTTCAAAAGCAAACGACCGCTGCTGGACAAGAAGTGCTTAAAACAAGGGTTGCTATAACCACATATGTCACATGAAATGAAGGCCACTGAGTATACAGGCGGTTTACTTCATAACCAACAAGCTTGGTTCTCCCTTTGCTAGTGAGTAAACTCAACTTTCCCCGAATACATGGTCTGTGACAAACTATGTGCCAGATGCTGTGTCCCCTGCAAAGCTGAAGATGTGTATGAGATCCTGACACCCTGCAGCGGCTTCTACACTGGGCAAACAGGCTAGTGTAAAAATGACTGCCTTTACTAATATGCTAATAACATGAAAACGGGCAGAAATTTGGCTATTCATTTGACCCAACTGCAGGTGCAAGCCACTCTTCCACCAGATGTGTGTTGTTCACAGAAACTGGAGCTATACAAATGCAGATAAAAACAATGATGTTTGAAAGTAGTAGAGTTGAACTATATTCTGCATAAGCAGTGCTACCTGCAGTGCCGGTACCTTATAGCTACAATTCATGGCTGCACCACCATGTAAAGGCACTATGCTTGAATTATTAACTTCTATTATATTTATGGTGGCCATATATTGCATTTATGTATCATCCACCATTGTGTGCAGTATGGTTAAATGTCAATTATGATAGCCATTCCTAATCTGAAATGCAACAAAAGAGGAAATGTAGGCAACAAATTGCAATTCAGAGAGACAGAAAACAACCAGTGCACGGGATAAGTGATAAACTTCCTTTTATTGAAAAAGAAATGTCACATGTGTCATGCCACCAGCAGTGGGTAGCAATCTTTCAAGCTTGGGTGGCAGAGGCAAAACTTGGCACAATGCTACAATCACGCTGTATAATGGCCTTGGACACAAACAACCGACATTATATTGTACAGAATGAAAGGGCAAGATTCTATCTAAGAACAGTCTATGGCACCACATGCTTGACATGGTGTAAAAAATGTTGACATGCCCTACTCATACAGAAAAAGCAACTAACACAGAAAACAGGCCTTAAAATGCAATTTGCAGAGTCTGAAACCAAGAAAAAACAGCCCGAAAAAGGTTTCGCTAAGTCTTTCAACGATTAAAATTGTCAAACTGTCTCATCACTTCTTAATGAACCTGCATAGCTGAAAAGGAGGGAAGGAAAGCCCAATAGCAGGGCTGCAGAAAATGTCACCGAATAAATATACTTTTCTTATCAAGCATACCTGTGGTTTAGTTGTGGTCTGTGTATAAGCTTTTCTTGTTTAGAATGGTTTAGCGGATAGGGAAAAATGACCATAAGGGCACCAGGTGTATGCATAGTCTATGCACAAAAAGCCACTGCTTTCTTACTTTTATTTTTTTCTCTCTACTACTATTCATGAGTATTTAAGTGCCTTAATAGCACTGCTAACATTTTACTGGAAAACACAAAATTGGGCAAGTTGCGGCATAAAAAAAATTGCAGTTTCACTCATAATGTGAAACAATGATCCAGTAGCTGGTGAAATATGCGCAGGAAGCTTACTTCATGCAGTGTTTCTTGAAGTGAACACTTGCCAATGCAAGTCGGTAATCTCGTTAAAAAGTCAAATAAGTAAGAGTCGTATTTATTTGTGGGAGTTGTGCCTCCCAGTGATGAAGTGGAACGACTCGGCTTTTCTTCCTAATTTTTCATATTCGCGCTTGGCCACTGGTCTACACCAAAACAACCCTTTAGCTTATTACTGCTGAATTCGTTTTGGTTTTCTCAAATCTATATCTGGGCTACCCATTGCTAGGTCTCGCGCTTAATCAAAGAATGAATCAATTCTCAAAGAGCATGTGCAGTCCAGCCAAAAGCAGGGGCAAGAATCAGCATTGTGCTCCTGCATTGAAGGTGAATAACATGTACCATAATGGCGAATGTGCTTTAGTAAGCTTCCCTGCAATATAAATTTGTAATGTACAAAGAATTGTCAATGAAGCTTACCACGAGCGCAGATGCACTTGCAAATTATGTCACAATTGAAAAAATGAGCACAGTGTAAACCTATGTGCCCTTTCCACTCTTAGTATGCTTTACAAATGAATTGTACATTACAAATTCATATTGCACCCACGAAACACAGAACCTCTTAAAAACTTCTTGAAACGGCTACAAACGGCTATAGACGTCTTGGTCTATGATAAGAAAGAAAATAGAATTTGTTCTAAACATAACCTCAGCACTTGGAATATGCTAGTATATATTCTATCTGCGGCAAAATCCACTACTGGTGTCACTAGAGCCTGTTTTGGTAAACACATTCAGAATGTCTAACTCGAGAACTTTTCTAGATCTTTTTGTCTAAAAGTGCATAAAATGCACAACGACGTGTTAAAAGTACGGTTACCGTCCGCCGTCGGCGTTAGTGAATAAAAGACGCCACAGACAAATCGAACTCGTTGGAAGCAACATAAGTTAATTAGCTTTAATGTTAAATAATTTCACACTAGAACTTCAACAATCAAGGGCGTGTTATTGTTTTCCATACGGCCCAGGTAGCACAAAAGAGATACGTAACGTTTTCGTAGCGTTTATCCAAGACGATAAAAACGGGTTAAAGAAGACACGAATGAGAGAACTTCGGCGGGAAAACGTCGTATATCTCTGCTAATGTCCGGCTTAATTACTTTCTTGAGACGATCTAGAACATGTCTGCAAGACGTATTCGAAAAGCTGGTCTAGAAATAGGATTGGGAAAGACACGAGTAATCCCTTTGGCAAAACTATTCGTAACCAATTTCTAAACGTTTTTAGGACGTTATCAAAAAGCTGGTCTAGAAGCGGTCTTGAAAGGTTTACGATCATCTGAAGCTAATTTTCGCGGGTGACGAGCGCGATCACACATCGTTGTTCAAAACACGCGTTTAGTTTCGCCTTACGCGACTGGCCTATGCCGCGCAGACGTCGTCAGCCGCACCCGTTGGCACGGCCTAGGCCAATCGCGTGAGGTGAAACTGATCGGGCGTTTCGAACAACGATCTCCAATCGCGCCCCAGATGAGTAGAAGCGTCGGTGTTGACTGTAAGAGCCACGGCGCAGTGCCAAGCACTGTTCCCCGCATGGCCGGCGCATCCTCTACCAAGTCGCACGAAAATGAGCCTGTTAGGAATAATAAATCCTTAATACCGCCTTTAGTAAGCTACGATGCTTACAACCACAATGGGAATGACATCCTGCAAAGAACAAATGGCCACGTCTTGGCAGGTGGCCAGACCAAGCCCTTCATGCTAAGAGTGCATGAAATGAGAACATTGTGACAAAGCAAAAACACTTTATTAAAATGTAATGCTTATGCAAGGTTCGAACAAACTGTGTGAGAAATGCAAATAGAAGTAAAGGTACATCAACAATGACAAAAGTCGCAGAAAGGATTCGTAATGAACTCGAAAGTGAACATTCACTAGCACATAAACAAAATTCCAAGTACACATACAAAAATGAACAGAAAAACCTGGAGTGTACTAAAGTGTCTAATTAATCATAGTAAAGTGCACGTGCTATTAGATGGACTAGAGTTATGCAGAAGTGACATCGGAGCGAATGGAAGAAGTAGACTGAAAAATGCAAGAGTATGAATCGGATGGTAACTGCCTCCAAGCAATGTTACATATCAGCTAGAAGCTTGAAAAGAGCACAAAAAGAAATACCACCGCATACCGTTCCTGTGACAGAAATAAAAAAAATGGGAACAATGCAAAATTGGAAATATTGCCTTTAGGATATATCAAAGAAGGTAATGGCGAGAAAAAATAACCATAACACAAAAAAGCAAAAAAGTGAAATTAGTACAGAATACTTAAACGGGGGATTCAGTGTAACAAGTGAACACTACTGTAGTACAGCGAACGATGAGACAGTAATGCTGCATCTTGCCACTCCAGAACGTGAGAAATGAATATGCAAGCCTCATATTAGAAACTTACATAAACATGGAAATAAACTGGAATGCACTGGAAGCTGCATTTGTGTAACAAAGGAAGCAATGGTCATAATAAATAGTATGTGTAGTATCTAAAAAGCCCTTTACAAGAGGCAAAGTTGTACCTCTCTGGCAAAAACAAAGTTGCAACGAATAATTTGCAAACCAGCAAATACATTAATTAGCACACTGACATGTCACACTTTGCGCACATCTCCAGTCTCCTAAAGTAAAAAAAAGCACTCTGAATGAGAAAAACGTTTAACACATGTAGCCCAGAGCAGATTCTTTGCCAGTTCACTCACACTTTCACATCCAAAAACATTTGCCACAAAGTCCAGGCACAGTTCCACTGATGTTTACCAATTCACCCCCACTTTCACGTCCAAAAATATTTGGCACACAGTCCAGGCAGAGCTTCATAGATAAACAGCTTGAGAGCACCCTACTGATTATTGTGCAGTCCCGCTGCTGGAAATAGAACTGCCCCACATGCTGGTAGTGGTTTCAATGTAGACACACTTGCTGCCCTGGACAGGTATGCTCAGATATCTACACTGGTGCTCCATTTTGTAGAAGTAGACAGATTGATGCACTACGCTGGTAATTGAAATGTATTGAACGCACAAGTATTGGCTTCACCAGAGAGACTTGCCCACATACCACCACTGGCATATATATGCACTTGCTCTTCACTCAGTAGCATTGGACTTAAAGTGTTCCCTATGTGGGAGCCATGTGTAAAACCGGTGTCACACGACCACTCTCGATCGCGATCACGCCCCGATCCGGATCGAAATTATCGATGCGACTGGCTCACTCTCGTAGCTTGCGCAGAGGAGCCAATCACGACCGAGAAATTCGATTTGTAACGGACTGGATAGCGGCTAAAAGAGCCCCGTGTGAAACCGATATCAAATAATGCACAGACGTACGCTAGGAAAATGTGTTGCACAAGGACAAAGAACTGCGACATGCCCTGTTGTGCGAAGCGCGCGAACAGAACACATGTATATATATATATATATATATATATATATATATATATATATATATATATATATGTATCCACAAGCGAGTTATGCAGCGTACATGCTGTATCCATTCGCCAAATAGTAAAATTGATAACAAGCACAAAGCTACAGGGGACTCAATGCATTACTACCATTTGAGGCGTCAAATAAAATCGAATTTGGCCGTTTCATATATTGGACACAATATATGGACACATGTGGTACCCGGTAATACCATGAAATACCTATCACGTGGGTAAAGGGGGCGAAAACACTATCGAGAACCTGAAGCACAAACGATAAAAGCACGGTATGGTGCACGCAAAATTCTGTCAGTGCGCTGTAGCGCGAGGGAAGAAAACAGGGCGAGCACTTCACCTCACCTTTTGGGATACCGCACTAGTACTGAATCATAAAAAAAAAGCCTGTTTGAACCAGTTCCCTTGTCTGCAACACTCTTGCTAAACGGGAGACTAAAATACCACGATGACGGCTCTATTGCGGAGATCGGCAAGGTGCGCACAGACAGAAATTTTGCCGCCTTTCTTCGCATTCTGCAAAATGCTTTCTTGTTAGGATCACGCATAGCGGCCGATCCCGATGCTAGGGACACACAGGCACGATTTCGTCCCTCTAACTTTCGTCCTTATACTGCCCTTAACGCCTTAATTACAGCGTCAGTGAAAACGCGCCTCACATAACATGACAATGAACTTGAAGAGCTGATTAGTGCCCTCCACTCCGCGCCCTCCAATTGAAAACACTACTTATTTCCAAATTAAACTACACAAACAGATCGCACAACCCAAACTAATCACAGAACGTCGTTTTCTTGACGGCAAAACCCTGCAACACTTACATGACAAAGGGCAGCGGCAGCACATTCAGAACAGCCGCTATCATAGACCACAGCGCAATGCGAGTGCGATAACGCTATTATGCCCGGGTCAAATAGATCGCACAAGCCAAACTAATCACAGAATGTCGTTTTCTTGACAGCAAAGCACTGCAACACTTACATGACAAAGGGCAGCGGCAGCACATTCAGAACAGTCGCAAACAGAACATAGTGCCATGCGAGTGTGATAACGCAACTATGCCCGGCTTCACGAATAACATGGCCGCCTTGGTCACATAACAATTGAAAACACTACTGATTTCCAAATTAAAACCACACAAACATATCGCACAACCCAAACTGATCACAGAATATCGTTTTCTTGACAGCAAAACACTGCAACACTTACATAGCAAAGGGCAGCGGCAGCACATTCAGAACAGCCGCAAACACACCACAGCGCAATGCGAGTGCGGTGACGCGATGACGCCATGACGACGCGACTATGCCCGGCTCGCCCGGCATCACGAATCACGTGGCCACCTTGGTCACATGATTTGACGACGGTATCGCCACCTTGCGCAAGGTTGGATCGCGTTGATGGGTTGTTGAATATTGTAGAAGCCGCTTAAGAGGCTGACGCACCGTGGCGTGGCGGTGGCGCCTTGAGTCGTTTTCAAAACGTATTCACCCCTCGTTTTTAAGCTGCCTGGCTTCCAACGTTATCAAAACGTATTCACCCCTTGTTTTTAAGCTATCTTGTTTGGAACGTCTTTGATGCGTCGATTTTGGTCAAAAATCCGTTTCAGACACTGAATCCCTTAATACGACGTTTTCAAGACTTTGTGTGCTACCTGGGGGGGCGCGCACACGACGCCTGGAAACCATTCTATGCTCGCGCAGCAGGTATACTGGCAGCAGCAGGAGCGAAACGCCGGCGTTGCACAGCGGGGTCACAGAGCCACCGCGCTGCGATCACTTCGGCGGCACAGTCCAAATTTGTCGGACATCTCATTCTGTGCTGGAAACACTGGGAGGCAGGAAGTTTGAAAAAAACGGCCACTGCCGCTCGCAATGTCTCGGTCGTGGGTTCGTTATCCAGTTGTGCGTCATTCTAAGCCGTTCTGTACATTTATACTGGATATTAACTGGAGTCATTTAGCTGTGCTGATTCTGCTTGCCGTGTGTTTTGCATCAGTGCTTCGTGACATCGGCTGTATTGCGTGTTTTCGCCGACGGCTTACTACCACAATGGCGTGATCTGCGTTCGCCGCCTTCGTGTCTCGGTGCGTCTTTGTATACGTCGCACGTTCGGATAACACTTTTTCCGGTAAGTGAAATACATTGCACTTCGTTTTTCGTCAGCAATGTGAATATGTTTAGGTGTTACCCGCGACAATTCTCGATATATGGGCTCTTCTGCCCTGCGAGTTTTCGTCATTTCTTCTATGCGAGGGTTCTGCTTGTGTTCAGCCGTTCAGCACTACCTCGCTCCACGACTTCCGCAACACCAGTCAGAACTTTGCCCTGCTTGTTAGTCTTTGTTGTTAACGTAGCACGAACCAACCGAAAGGAGTGCATTCGAAGACGACGCGCTGGCTGTAATGCTGAACCAGACTGAACTCGCCCTATTTTGTGTCCTTTTGTTCTTCCGTGTGCGCGCGTGTGTGTCAATGACTATGCAGTTTGTAGCGTTCCCACTTTATAGCAAAAAAATATAACTGCAATGTTTACTTCATCTATAAATTCCAAATTAAATCGTCTGCTGATGTACAAATTTCACTTGTGTTTTGTTCTAAAAAAGCAGCAATACCTTTAACCTAGTAGGTGCTGGTAGTGAAATCACGACAGCTTGGCATTTATTAATGAATGACTGTCACTGGGTCACCTTATTTGTAATTGCAAATCTGCCTTTCAACTGACTTGATGCTATCTTATTTTGTTCCTTTCACTCTATAGACGGCTGGACATCCTTCTTGTACCTTGGTGCTAGCTGGATGACGGGACCTTATCATGATCAGTGTAAGCCAATGTAATGTACCCTCTCTGGTCCTCCCAGTGCTCTTTATATGGGTTAAGACCAGGGAGTGCTTCGTGGTAAAATAGCTAGTTGGTGTCTCACAAACGGGAATTTTTTTTGCACTGGTCCATTATAAGCTGCCACTATTATAACCAATTTCTCAGTGCCAGTGTACATACACAGTTCTACTAATAATTAGTTTCCCTAAGCCTTACGAAATGTACCTGTAAGTAGTCATTGCTATGTAAGAACTCAAAAATTAACTCTACTGTGTCAGACAAGTATACCATACATTAGTAAAAATTTGCTACGACAGTGTACATTACACCTTGCTTCCCTAGTGCACAAATGTATTCAAGCCAGTATTTGATTAGTTTGGTATTCTAAATGTTTTCTGTGTGATTTAGTTTCTTTACAGGAATTTACTGTACAGCATCAGCAAGCAGTCTAATTTAAGATTTATGTGTGCTGTAAAAGGTGTGCTTTGCCGCTAGAATTGATAAAACATGGGCTGAGGCTTCCATACAAGTACAAACTTCAATTTCGCTCTACCACCATCAGCTCTTGGCTGGTGCTTGCAAAATGAATCACATCAGGTAGCTTGTGCCAGACTGTTTTTTAACCTTATTGTGAGGAGATCACAAAGTGATGTGTGGAGGCGCCTGCGTCTCAGATGTAGATTGCGCTGCAACATATGTGCGTGTAGAACAGGCATGATGCTCAGGGTTCCAGCAGTTTGCAGAGGTGCTTTTAAAATTTTGTCATAACTGCAATTTTAGCTGTGCTGTTTTTTATCACCTATTTCAATAATATCATTGGAGGTGTTATCAGAATTTAGCAATCTATTTGCCCTGGCCCATTAGCCTGCCACATTTGCCTTTTCACTAGGTGGGCAATTATTCAGCATGGACCATTACTTGAATACACCTTTTTGTGTGCAGTGGCTTCTCAATTGCAAGTCAACATAGATTCTAAGAATTACCTGAGGCTATAGATGCACTGATGAATTTGCCACTTATACGAATCACTTTGCACTTTCTCGCGCAAACAGCATGTTAAGACTTCCAAGACAGTGGGCAATGTTATCGTTTGATCACATCATTAGATACTTTCAATTTTGTTTACGCATCATCCAAAGTGTTGCATCATTTGTGTGAGGTATTGCCCTAAGCCAATTAGGGTCACATGAAAATACATCAACAAAAGTGATTGATCTAGCTAGGAGTGTTGCTTTGGAACGCTACTTTATCACCAGTCCTCCTTTGCATGTACCTGCGTACTCTGTACTGTGTCATGTTTAAGTTTGAAAGAAAGGCAACAGCTAGGCAGCGCAAAATGCCAAACTTGCTTTTAGTTCAACAATTTAAAACGCTATTTAACTTTTTAATTAAGTTAGTATCTCATTTACCTGCAGAGTGAATTACTGTTTTAAACTGATTATATGTTGCAGGAAGCTTCTCAGACTTGTTTGACAGGTTGATAAGTGGCTTTTTAGCCACAAAACATATATATAGACAAAAAACATAATAATTTAAAGGCTGACTTTGACTTTGCTATGCAACATAATGGCTATATGCCAGGAACAAGGTGTCTGAGTTGTGGCGCTGGCTAACACTCCCAGGGTTCTACTAGGACACATAAATACCCAAGAAAGTGTATGGGAAAACGATGCCGCTGTAGCTCAATTGGTAGAGCATAGCATGCGGAATGCGAAGGTTGTAGGTTCGGTTCCCACCTGCGGCGAGGTGTTTTTTTCATCCACTTTAATGTCCATTAATTTATTGTTTCTTTATTTCATTTATTAAGCACAAGTAATTTCCCCTATGTTGTCCTTGGTGTCAGTGTTTGTTGGCTTCTTATGATAGGAAATATACTAATCATTTTAAACATCATCGCATACATACCTTAAGATACCCGTAATTCAAGAGAAAGGAGTGCTTAAATTTATTTTTAATGTGAGCGAAACTTCTTACTTAACACATATTGCTAATTGAAGTTTCAATTTCAATATTCCCATTTTTTCCTTCGCCTTTTTTTTCGTCTTCTGTGCAGGTATTGCTGGCCTATGTCTACAAGAACTGTCACGCGTGGCCTGTGACAGCAAGCTTTTGTGGGCAGCAAGTGCTCTCCTACGAAGGCTGGCCTGCTCTGGCAGCGGCGGCAATCATCTTCAAGGTTTTTCTATGATCACATTTGATGCTATTTGTCACTCTTGTTAATTGCACTTTATTCATCTTTTCTAATTTATTAGGTAATAAAGTATGAGTATGTGACATGGTGTGAAGCTAATGTCTTGCTGCATTTTCACTTGCAATCATCTTTTATGCATGAAAAGCTCATCGTACAGTTTATGAAAAAAAAATGACAGCATATTATGATTTATCTTTCAGTTCTGGTAACATGCAACGTACAAGGAATTCACTAATGGATGGTATGCCGAAGAACTGGCCATTATTTCTGCGTGATGCTGTGCAAGCATGTGGTGTTACCTTACAAGAGGCACCCACAAAGTAAGTTACAATTTACTTTTAAATGAAGCATGGACATCAGAAAAAATGTATTTATATTGCTTGTTAGAGTGGTTCGCAGAGTGTTTTTCCGTATGTGTACTATCCTTTATTTCTTAACTCATTGCAGCACAGTGTTCTGTTTCGTATACTGGTGTAAGGCCATTGTGCCCCCTGTAGCTGATACCAGGATGTACTTTTTGCCTGAACTGCAGCATCACTGACAAAATTTTTCTTTGCTAGAAACTATTTCAATTTGGTGGAGACCCAGCAAGGCAAAGTTTTGTCAATAATGACGTGTTTCATGCAGAGATGTTCTTGTTTAGGTCAATATGTGAACATTGGAATGATATCAGCATACAATACAGATCTTGTTTTATTTGCAAAATAATTCTGACAGGTGGCATTCAATTGATTGGTCTAATTAAAAAGCACTAATTGACCAATGAGGCTGTACTACACTATTCCCATGGTTCACATCTGGAAAAACTACCTGCGCATCACTCTATCCGACAATATAAACTTATTTTTCTGATGTCCATGCCTCGTTTAAAATAAATTGTAACTGTGGGCAAACGTCGTGCTACTGCAACAGCTGCCGCAAAAATTTGAGGGAATGTCTAATAAAAGTCTTCAGTTGTTCTTGTCCAGCTGTCCATTAGCCAACTTTTAGCGTAACGTTAGCAGGGCCTACTGAATTACTTCTAGACGTCCATGGCTACAAAATGTCTTGATCAAGACAGCTACTAGGCTTTTGAATTAGCCGTTCAAGACATCTTTTAGACATCAAATAGCTGCTTGCGTGTTTCGTGGGCAGGGAGCTTACTAAAGCACATTCGCCATTATGGAACGCATTATTCACCTTATATGCAGGAGCACAATGCGGATTCATGCCCATGATTTTGGCTCGACTGCACATGCTCTTTGAGAATTGATTCATTCTTTGATTAAGCGCGAGACCTAGCAATGGGTAGCCCAAATATAGATTTGAGAAAACCAAAATGAATTCAGCAGTAAGAAGCTAAAGGGTTGTTTTGGTGTAGACCAGTGGCCAAGTCCGCATATGAAAGAGGAGGAAGAAAAGCCGAGTCTTTCCACTTCAACACTGGGAGGCACAACTCCCACAAATAAATACGACTCTTGCTTATTTGACTTTTTGAGGAGATTACCGACTTGCATTCGCAAGTGTTCACTTCAACAAACACTGCATGAAGTAAGCTTCCTGCGCATATTTCACCAGCTACTGCATCATTGTTTCACATTGTGAGTGAAACTGCAATTTTCTTTATGCCACAACTCGAGTCCTCGGCAGTAACACGAGGACTTAACTACCACTGTAGTTTGGAATCGGCCAGCACCACTTGCGTTTTTAACTGGTTCTCAAAGTTAGGCCGTTATTCACCGGTTAAATTTAAGTGGCGGTAACTTGAAGCAAAGCTGATTGAGATTTACAGCTGTTTGCAGCACACAGAAAGGAATGTAGGAATATTTATTCCCTTTCCGTGCTACACGTTCAATTCACTTGAGCAATTTACTGGTGTTTCTTCCTTGAGAAACATACATGATGAATCTGTTTGGATAACTGACACAGGCTGCTCCAGTCAAATATTAGAATTAAATATGGCTTTTGGACCGGTTCACTACAGCCAGCAAGAAGCCGAAGGCCCATTCATTAGTAGTGTTGCACCTATTTAAGATATCATTGTTTCCCAGTGGAGGTCAAGTGTTCATGTGAGACTTGCGGCGTCTTTTGTAAGAGGCGGGTACGCGAAGTTTTCTTTTATGCACTGATGAAGCAAATAGTTTTTAGTCTCTGTAATTAAACAACGCCGGATCGAGACATGTTGAGGCAGAGTGTGTTTGCATTTTCTATTTCAACGTAGAAAATACCGTTTGCGTTGAATGGGAAGGGATGAGGAGCGAGGAGAAAGTTCATATCAACAAGGGACTGAGGCAGGGGTGCCCTTCATCCCCGCTGCTGTTTATGATGTACATGGTGAGGATGGAGAGGGCGCTAGAAGGAAGTAATATCGGGTTTAATCTCACATACCAACAGGCGGGTACAGTAATAGAGCAGCAACTCCCAGGTTTATTTTATGCGGACGATATTGTGTTGCTAGCTAACAAGCAAAGTGATTTGCAACGTCTGGATAATATCTGTGGACAGGAAGGCAACAATTTAGATTTCAAATTTAGTGTTAGAAAATCAGGTGTTATGGTATGCAATGAAAACAGTGAGCAGACAGTGGAGATACAGGGCCAAGAAATACCTCGGGTAACAGAATATAAATACCTTGGTATATGGATAAACGAAGGCAATGGATATATGGAAACACAGGAAAAAACAATAACAGTGAAGGGGAAGAGAAATGCAGCCATAATGAAGCACAGAGCGCTATGGGGATACAATAGGTACGAGGTCCTCGGAGGTATGTGGAAAGGTGTAATGGTTCCAGGACTTACTTTTGGAAATGCGGTTGTTTGCTATAAATCAGGGGTACAATCAGGACTCGACGGGAACCAAAGGTCAGTGGGTCGCCTCGCATTGGGCGCACACGGGAATACTACAAATGAAGCTGTGCAGGGTGATATGGGCTGGACTAGTTTTGCAGTGAGGGAAGCTCGCAGTAAAATTGAGTATGAAGAACGGCTGAGGAATATGGAAGAAAACGGGCTGGGAGAGTGTTCAGGTATCTGTACAGGAAAAACATTGATTCACAGTGGAGGAAAAGAACTAGGAAGCTTACCAGCAACTATGCGGCCTGTAGGGTGGACAACACAGCAACAAAGAAGGTCAAGTGGAAAGTCAGAGAGGCTAAATTAATCTCATGGGTGGCGGCAATGGAAAAGAAACCTGCCATGAGTAACTACTTAAGAGGAAAAAACGAAATCAGGAAAGAAACCATTTATGGTAACTCGAAGGGAAGCTCATTACTTTTCGAAGCGAGATCGGGATGCCTTAGAACACGCACCTAAAAGCGAAATATAAGAAGGAAGAAGCATGTGCTTGCTGCGGTAAAGCTAGGGAAACGACGGAGCATGTTTTATTATAATGTGAGGACGTTTACCCAGCGGTCGATTTAGGCACCACTGACCTCCTTGAAGCCCTTGGGTTCAGAGGGAGCAGTGGTAAAGCAAACATGTCCGCAATAGACATTAGTAAGAGGCGACTGGAGGATTGGTGGAAGAAAAGTAGGGAAACGACAAAAGACGCAGACGTACAAAAGCGCAGTTCGCAATAGGGGATCAGAAAATTTGGGCGTCGTAGTTCAGAGTGTTTTTTTTTTCTTTTTTTCATTGTTTAACCTAGGTAGGGTATTAGGCAGTATAGTAGCAAGAGCTTGGTGGCGCAACCCACCGCCCCGTTCCAAAGGGGACGCTCATAATATCCTTCCATCCATTCATCCATCCATCTCCTCTTCGTCTCGTTTGAGCGCATTGGGGTCGTGCGGGGACCTGTGCGAGGATGCCCCAATACCCTTGCGTTTAATAAGTTTTCTCGGTCTCTCCCCTTCCAACTTCCAGCGTGCGTCACTCGAACCCTCGTGTTTAGGCGACGCGGCTCCTCTATCCGCTCACAGTGCGATTCCTACGTGCAGCGTCCAATGCGGGACGCCTCTGACGTGATCGCTGCGCCGTAGCGCGTCTGGTGAGAAAGCGTCCCCTGCGATGTGTGCCGTGCTGCTGACGAGGAGTCATGCATCTGCGTGGTGCTCCTGGAACAAATAATTAGAAAAACGTTGTGCTGTGGTTTTAGCAGTGTTGTATATAAAAACTATGTCTTTGTGCCGAGCGAATGAGTGAGCGGTGCGAACGGAGTGCGATAACGCTAGCGCTTTCCACTCTTGAAGGGGAAGCTTAAGAGTCCTCGAATTTTTTTTTTCAGCACGAACGTGATGCAGCACTTCACTACTGCAAAAATTTATGTCCTACGGTAAACCAAATTGAACAGCAAGAATATTTGGAACCAACTAGTACGAAATATGTGTGGTAACGCTGAGCTTAGTGTCAACTATTCCGCCTCCCCCTCTGCTAACTTCTGGATTGTATTGGCGCGGCTCGCTACATGCTTGCGCTCGCTTTTCCAACACAGATTGGTGTGCGCCTGGTTTCTGCACTAGTCTTTTATGCGATCGCTTTTCTGAGCACAGATTGGCGTGCGCCAGGTTTGCTCACTAGGATTTTATACGATCGCTCGTCGCTGCTTTCCTTTCCACGCGGCTTGGTGCAGGCGCACAGACTTGGTGTGCGCCTGCAGCATTGGGCTTTCAACACATTTCGCTGCTCGCGCTTATATATAAGGACGAAGCGAGCGTTGCTTAGCGCGGAAGTGCTGCGCCACTGGCTTACCGTGTATGTAAGCGCGCAGCCCCCCCCCCCCCCCCCCCCCCCAATGCTGGGAAACATTAATACAAAAGCAAAGGGTCAGAAAAATGCGCTTGATTTTCCATTTGGCTCACGTACTGCGTGAGCAAAAACATAGGCACGTGGCGCTTGAAGGAGATCACCGGTGGCTTGCTTAATCTGTCGGACCACGTCATCGCCGACTGGGGGAACGACGCTCGTGAGGTCGTGCGGGACGAGCTGCTGGCGCGACCCAGACTCGGTGGCCCCCTGGAAGATTGTGCAAATTGATGAATGCCTCCTTCGCGGGAAGCGAAAATACAATCGAGGCCACCTGATGACGGGCGCCAACGTTCCGCCGAGCCGCCAAAATTACGGCGGCATTGCAGATCGTGGACCATGGGTATTCGGCATGATCTGCGTGACCACCGGGGAGCTCCGATATTCAACTATTAGTGGCGACGCTAGGCCCCATTATTGCAGCCAACGTTGAACCGGGGACCACCATCCGCAGTGATGAATGGGCCGCATACAACTGCACCCCGAACTTTGTGAACCCGATCACGGGCGTTCACACGCAAAAAATAGAAAGTTATTGGCAGAAAGTTAAGAGCCACCTCCTCTCCGCCGGGTGCAGGGTAACTGCACCGCTGCTGGAGTCGCACCTCACATGGCTATGGTGGGAGCCCATTAATGGCCACATCCCAGATAGCCAGATACATCCACTAGATGTGCATGATATGGTACACCTTGGAGAATCAGTATGTCTATTAGATATCCAGATTTATCCTGAAAACGTTGCATAGATGTACTATGGATCATCGCAAATGCATCCGGAACATGTAAGTAGTACGTTGTGGGGATGTCATCGCTGGATATATGTAACATCTAATGGATATCCATATTATTACGATATCATTGAGCGATGCTCAAGAGACGAGCCGCCGCGAGAACGACGAAGAAGTTGGTCGGTGCCCTTGGCACGAGCGAGTGTCAGCCTGGCTGCCTCGCTCCAGTGTAAATAGCGTGTAAATAGCATCTTTCGTCTGTGTCTTTCCACACGTAACATTTCTGGTGGAGGTGCGGGGGACTGCAGAAGCCGCCGCCTTCTCCCGTCTCATCCCTCTTCTAACCTCACCACCCATTCTCGCCCACTTCGACCCTGATGCCCCTACAGAATTACGTACAGATGCCAGCGGTCACGACGTAGGTGCCGTCTTAGCCCAGCGTCAGCGTGGCAAGGATCGCGTTATTACTTATACGAGTCGCCTCCTAGCACCATCGGAGCGCAACTATTTCATTATGGAACGCGAATGCCTTGCTGTTGTCTGGGCGGTTGCGAAGTTCCGTCCTTACCTTTACGGTCGCCTTTTTTCCGCAGTCACTGACCATCATGCTCTCTGCTGGCTCTCATCGCTAAAAGATCCTACAGGCCGGCTTGGTCGATGGGCTTTGAGGCCACAGGAATTTTCATATTCCGTGGTGTACAAGTCTGGCCGCCTACACCAAGACGCTGACAGTTTGTCGCGTTACCCTGTCGACGACTCTGACTCCTCCAATACTGCCAGTGCTTCTTGCGTATTCTCTGTATCCCAGCTGCTTCATTTCGTCGACGAGTAACGCCGCGACGCCTACATCAGAGCACTCATCGGCCGTTTTGAACACTCTCCGGCCGATGCTGTTCTACGCCTCTTCGTCCTCCGCGACGGTACTCTGTACCGTCGTAACCTTCATCCGGACGGCTCTGAGTTCCTGCTTGTAATGCCTAAACACCTCCGCTCCAGCGTTCTACAAGAGTTTCACGACACACCAACGGCTGGACACCTCGGCGTATCTCGAACCTATGACCGTGTACGGCGCCCTTTTTTCTGGCCGGGCCTTGCCCGTTCCGTACGACGTTACGTCGCCGCTTGTGAACTTTGCCAACGACGCAAGAAGCCTTCCCAGCCCCCCGCTGGTTACCTGCAGCCGCTCGACATCCCTGGCGAACCCTTCCATCCTGTCGGCTTAGACCTTCTCGGCTCATTTCCGGAATCTACATCAGGAAACAAGTGGGTTGCCGTCGCGGCAGACTACGCGACCCGCTACGCCGTAACCCGCGCTCTTCCGACCATTTGCGCAACTGATGTTGCGGACTTCCTCCTGCATGATATCATTTTGATTCATGGTGCTCCGCGTCAACTGCTAACAGACCGTGGCCGTACGTTCTTAGCCAAAGTCATTGACGACATCATGCGTGCCTGCTCAATACAGCATAAATTTACCACCTCCTACCACCCTCAAACGAACGGCCTCACTGAGCGTTTGAACCGCACCCTTACAGACATGCTATCCAAATACGTTTCAGACGACCACCGTGACTGGGACCTGGCTCTACCTTACATTACCTTTGCATACAACTCTTCCCGTCTCGAAACTGCTGGCTTTTCCCCGTCTTACCTCTTGTATGGCCGCCAACCGACGCTACCACTGGACACTGTGCTTCCGTCCGCCACAGCTTCAACTAGCGATTATGCCCGTGATGCAATCGCCCATGCTGACCATGCTCGCCAACTTGCGCGCGCTCGTCTACAAGTGAGTGTCTCAAGACAAGCAGAAACAACGCTACGACCTTCGTCACCGTGATGTCCATTTTGTGTCCGGCGCCCTCGTGTTGCTTTGGTCACCATCGCGCAAAGTCGGCCTTTGTGAAAAACTGATTTCCTGTTACACAGACCCATATCGCGTGATACGCAAAGTGACCGATGTCACCTATGAAATTGTTCTAGCCACGCCCACTACGTCCTCCGCTGTGACAACCAGTGACATTGTCCACGTTGCCCGACTCAAGCCCTACAACTCTCCATGCACCTTGGATATTTAACCACACCGTGACGGTGCTTTTGCCGCGGGGGTGGGGGGGTAATATTACGATATCATTGAGCAATGCTCAAGAGACGAGCCGCCGCGAGAACGACGAAGAAGTTGGTCGGTGCCATTGGCACCGACCAACGTCGCGGAGTGTCAGCCTGGCTGCCTGGCTCCAGTGTAAATAGCGTGTAAATAGCATCTTTCGTCTGTGTCTTTCCACAAGTAACAATATTAACCACACTTGCGTCCATAGGACATCAATTGTACTATTTTTGGCTGTTTCTTTTATTCGTCATGCATGCATGCACTGGGCCGCTTGAATTTGTGGTCCCAGACTGCTTGAGACGCTACTACAGCCAGTGATTACTGGCGTTCGCAGCTTCTCAGACAGTCCTGGACTGTTTGGGACTGCAAATCAAAGTGCCACTGTTACTAAGCGAAGAAAAACTTCGTTGTCACCACCAGCATTTTTATTGCAAAACTTCTTACTGGTACCAACCGTTTGACAAGTACGTAATGATGTACACAATATATGAAGTGAAATACTATCGCAGACTGTTGCGTTCTCTCCAGTAAAATAAAACACAAATGGCACATTATCAGACTTCTAATGAACAAAAACAAAGTTCACATATGGAAACATCAAAGCACTATTTGACTAGCCTTGTATTCAGCAAAATAAAAATAGAGACAACGTAGTGAAACATAAAGGAGAGCAATAGCTGAAGACCGAAAAGAGCAATATATCCTATGGGAAAAACAATCTGAAAACCACCAATACGTTAGCACAATGATGAATTCTGTAAGAAAAGCAGACAACCCTCGGCAGTAGAAGGGTGTCAAATTAGCTTCTCCATAAAGGGGAAAATTTTCGAACAGAGGTGCTGCATAAAAAATAGTTTTAACATATTGTTCTCACTTGACGAGGAGGTCATTTTCCTCGAATAAGCATGGAGTATAAGTACAAAAATGGTATGGTCTATAAATTATTCGAGTAAAACAGCTATACCATATTTCCATGCGAGTGAGACTACAGCCAATTCGTGTGTAGATTCATCGATCATAAGGAATGTCAATGTAATTGCAGTTAGTGGTTACCCTGTACCACAGCATACACTAGTCAACCAAATGTAATGGTACCAGGCCACACCATGCTGCTGAGAGTGCTGAGCCACTCGTAGCAGTACCAGATCAGCCCTTTCCTTTTAAACTGTGTCACTGCCTTTCGTACACTCAGACTGACATCACATAACAAGATTCTTTATTTGTCACATTTTTGAAAACATACAACACTATTTAAAATGCAATCAGGTACCACGAAATACCAAAGCATTGATTCAGCTGATGCTGGAGACGAGCTGCTGCATCTACATCTCTGTAGCGGTATTTGGTTGGTAGCAGTACCAAATCATACATTGGGCTCAACATAGCAGCAGTGGTTATTTGCACTGGTCCCCACAGCAGTGCTACCAAGGAAACATGTTGCAGCAAGTGCTCATCACAAAAAAAAGTTTTAACATATTGTTCTCACTCTCAGAAATGAAGACTGCTATAAGGAGGAAGTATCTTAATTTTTGCCTCATTTTCCTCAAATATGTAAGCATGCAGCCCAAGAACAACCATGGTATGCTCTATAAATTATTCGAGTAGAATAACTATATTTCCATGCGAGTGAGACTACAGCCAATTCGTGTGTAGATCCATGGATCAAAAGTAAAGTCAATGTAATTGCAGTTAGTGGTTACCTGGTACCACAGCACACTTGGCATGCAGTATTCAACCAAGTGCAGTGGCACCAGGCCATACCATGCTGCTGAGAGGGCTGAGCCACTCGTAGCAGTATCAAATCAGCCCTTTCCTTTTAAACTGTCTCAATGCTTTCCGTACACTCAGCCTGACACCAGGTAACAGAATTCTACATTTGTCACATTTTCGAAAACACACAGCACTACTTATAATGCAATCAGCTGCCACGAAAGGTCAAAGCATTGATTCAGCTCATGCTGGAGACGAGCTGCTACATCTACATATCCGTAGCTTTATCTGGCTGGTGTTCACCAGCCTCAACATAGCACCGGTGTTTAATTGCATTGGCGCCCGCAGCAGTACCACCAGGGCAACATGTTGCAGTGAGTGCTCTTGTCAAGGTTGACACTTCAAAGGGAACATTATTTTTGTGCGCTGAAGATTGATTTAGCCTTGTAGTTATTACCGTGATTAGAAGTTACACTACTACCAGTTTCAGAAGAGGAAGAAATTTTGTCAGCAATCCTAAAGACACACCGTACGATGTTATGCGGGGCTGGAGGGCGAGACCGTACTTGGAAGACCACTGTCTTGCTGGCTGGCTTGAGCATCCTAAACATGAAAAAGAGGACAGAATCTTTACAACTATGCAAACACATCGCTTATTACTTACCCCACATTCAGATATTCACCCTTAATTGAAGCCCATGCTTGACTGTCACTATAACGACAGGTGCGAACGTGCCCAAGGCACTCACTGTCTCTCCTTGGACGCGTTAACGTCGGGCTTTAAGCATGGGCTTCAAGTTAAGGCACATTTCTGAAAGCGTGGGTAAGACACACAAGGTAGCTTAAGACGCCTAAAGTAACCGGTTTTCAGTTTCTCTAAATTCAGTGATTAGGTAAAAATCCTGAAGTATAAATCCACATTTATAGCATCTTTATCATGGAGGCAGATCTAAGGCATCTGCTTAAATAGTACCACTGACAATAAAATTGTCCTTGCAAGCAGTAGAGCACAGCAAAGCTTTATATAATGTGCAAAAGATCGACTGTTCAAGAACAGGTGAAAATACGTACGTGGCTTGGGCCTACAACTGATACAAGCACGTAATGATGCATGCTATACACAGGAGCTATGTAAACGTACAGAGGAGCAACAAAGCGTGCAAGCTATCACGTAGCTCTACAGACAGCCCTTATTACAAACACCTCCACCGGCAGCCAACAAAAGCAATGCATGAACGGTGACTTCCTCACAACATCGAGCACCACTATCGAAAACATGTGCCAGAACCACTGAAGCCATCGTGCCGTTGTGCACAAAACCTGCGGACCGCGAGAAGCACGTACAGTACAAGAAAGACTAGGACGAGTATGAGAAGATGAACACGGGACAAAGGGAGACAAACAAGAACGTCGCTTCTCTATTGCCATTTATTTCGGGTTGCAGTTCAGCAGTTCAAACTAGTCTCACCAATTAAGAAACACCACCGACATGCCTTGAAAGGTACTGCCGAAACCGCTGGACGTTTGCGTTGTGCATCAGCTCTTCCGGCCCATGCTAAGCACTGATTACCGGCATAAAAGAGAAGAAAGTGCAAAAACAAACCACCGACATACCATGAAAACCATGTGCCTGTTGACGACCGGACACCACTGCAGACATGGCGAGAATAAGAAATGAAGTGTGCCAGCATCAGCACCGCAACCTAAAAGTGGTTCCTTGTGAGAACGGAAAGGCTGGCGCAATCTGCAGCCCTTCAGGGAGCACAGCATAGAGCATTACGGCGGGCTCAGCCATAGAGAAAGCTCAGCGCCAGCATTGGACCAGAAGTTACTCGCCCGCATACGCTTGCTTGCTCGCTGCGCCATTGCAGTGGCTGCGTTTATGGTGACGTATGACTACACCATAGTATGACAGGCACGCGACTGTGAGAATAATTGATAATTAGACAATAATGCCGTGTAAAATCTTTTTAAATCATTTAAATTTTCTGACGCCCCTAAACACCATTTTTCATTTAGTGCGAAATTTGTGGCGTGCTTCCGGCTCCTTGCTTTCGAGCATGCTTTCGACGCACATGGCCTCCGATACGGAGTATCAAGTGTCGGAGGCCACGCAACCACTTCACGCGGGAAGTTTGCCACAGTTTAAAAAACGTTTGGTGGTGCTCAACAAAAGTAGAATGCCTTGATATAATTTTCATGCAGTTGTTTCTAGTATATACATCAGTTCATTCCCAAATATACTCTACCTCATTTTTGCAATTACTTTTCCAAAGTCGGAAATAAGAAAGTCATTAATTGCAAAAAAATGGGACGTCTATGGACACCCATTACATGATCACTGAGGATGCCGCGCGATCGTCGCACCATACAGGCTCGAACTGCGCAGCATCGTCCACGTCAAAAGCATAGAAGCGCGCGTAGACAATGCGAAAAAAAGCTTTGGGGTGCCTACAATGCACGTCTAAAGTACAAACTTATGGACGTTCCATGTACGTCCAAAAGTTTGTCTGCTGTACGTCTGATGGACGAACTAAATGGATGTTCATCGGACATCCAAAACTTTGATGCCATTGTACGTCCCTTAATTATATGTATGTGCATGCAAAGAGTGTCCATAGGACATCCCATTTTTTGCTGGATGTTTGGATCAATCCGGCACATCTATAGGATGTTTGTAGCTATCTGGGCGCGCGCTGCAAAGACTTATTTCATTTCTGCGTTTGTTAGAAGCGATCGCTCGGCGCTACCCAGTGTGAAGGTACATGACAAAGTAATGGAAAATAAAGCGCAGTTTTCTTACCCTTTGCTTCTGTATGAATGTTTCCCGGCATTGCAGCGCGCACATACACGGTACGCCCGCGGCGCAGCACTTCCGCGCTAAGCGATGCTCACTTTGCTCACTTCGTATTTATTTACAAGCACGCGCAGCGAGCTATGTGTTGAAAGCCCAGCGAAAAAAGCAGGCGCACACCAAGTCTGTGCGCCTGCACCAAGCAGCACCGAATCAACCCAAAGGAAAGGAAAGCAGTGTTAAGTTCAATTTAGTTTGCTTACATCTGCAATTGATGCGACGGGCGTTGAACAATCTAGACCACCAGATTCATAACACTAGTAGTCTGGATCAACAAGAGTGACGTAGAGGCTTGTGAATACCTTGAATTTGACACCTGCTGCAGTAAAGTGAAGCTCGAGGTCCGATTGACCAAATTAGACAAGAGAGCATGTTACACATCCGCTATGCCAACAGGGATTTTAATAAGTAGGTCATAGAGCTTGGTTTGTTCACATGACGAGAGGATGCCCATTTATAAAGCTAAGTAACTCGGTCTAAAGAATGCTGGAAGAAATTAACACTACTAGAGTAGCGATATTCTCACAGCAAATAGATGCGTTGCAGAAGCAACAGTCATAGCTCCAAAAGCGCAGAAACTCACAGAGGCGAATCTGAATCATTATGCCACAAAAGCCATTCTGTTCGCTGTCAGTAGGTCTGCTATGCTGCGTCGGTCAATGGGTGCTGTGTCTGCCCTGAAGACGACGACAGCTTTCCTTTAACTGTGACTGATAATCCATCTGGCACTAAAGAAATGGTAAACATTTGTCGTAAAGACAAAAACGCAACACAAAGGGGGGTGGATGAAGCTTGCAGAAAAACGAGACAAGGATTCTTTGAGATAAGGTGTGGCAGTCGGGATCAGAACCAGAACGATAAGTCAAAGGAGAATTTACACTTTCGTGTGTGATCAAACGGACAGGCCTCATACTGAAGGCATCAAGAAGAGCACAAGGATGAAGCGAAGACACTTGGCAGCTGGGAAAGACGGAGTCACGCACTCGAATGCAGAAAGATTGCTGGAAACAACTCCTCAAGCACCCGAATGCAAGAAAAGAGTGAAAGTTATACTTTATGTTAAAAAAAAAGGATTTCCCTTCAAACAGAAGGTGTAGGGGTGGCGTAGAGGTAGAGTATCCGCCTCGCTTGCAAGAGGACCGTAGTAAAAATCCCGGTGCCGCGCAGTTTTCCACCGGATAAAAAAAAATCCACGTGTTGATAAAATTGCATAAACAGGCCTGGAGTGCAGCCTGATCCCCATGACCAGAACCGGTAACGCACTCCTTCACCAGAGCAGGATTGGCCACCCTGGTGCAGTACTTGGCCACAACCTCCTATATGAATACAACAATCAAACCCCGGCCCTCAGTCCCCAGCGGCTGCGAAGCAACTGACCACGGCGGCGGTCAGACCTGTGACGCAGCAGAGGGTGCTAAGAACACCTAGGTCTGAACAGGCCGCCATTGGAATCTGATTCTGGCAACGTTTAACGCTAGAACGTTATCTAGTGATTCGAGTCTAGCAGTGCTATTGGACGAATTAGAGGGCAGCAAATGGGATACAATAGGGCTCACTCAGTCAAATTAGGAAGACAAATAAAGCATACACAGTGCTAAAAAGCGGTCACGTCCTGTGCTGCCAGGGCTTAACGAAAAGACAAGAACTGGGAGTCAGATTCCTGATTAATAAGGATATAGCTGGTAACATACATGAATTCTATATCATTAACGAGAGGGTGGAGGCCTTGTGAAACTTAATAAGAGGTGCAAATTGAACGCCGCACAGGTCTACGCCCCTAGATCCAGTCATGATGACCAGGAAGTCGATAGCTTCTACGAAGACGTGGAATCAGCGATGGGTAAAGTCAAAACAAAATACACTATACCGATGGGTGACCTCAATGACAGGGTAGGCAAGAAGCAGGCTGGAGACAAGTCAGTGGGGGAATATGGCATATGCTCTAGGAATAGCAGGGGAGAGTTTATAGTAGAATTGGCAAAACAGAATGATATGCGGGTAATGAATACCTTATTCCGTGGGCGCACACCTTATTCCGTAAGCGGGATAGCTGAAAGTGGACGTGGAGAAGCCCGAATGGCGAGACTAGAAATGAAATAGACTTTGTACTCTGCGCTAACCCTAGTATCATACAAGATGTGGACGTGCTCGGCAAGGTGCGCTGCAGTGACCATAGGATGGTAAGAACTCAAATTAGCTTCTTAATCTTGAGGAGGGAACGGAAGAAACTGGTACATAAGAAGCCGATAAATGAGTTAGGGGCAAGAGGGAAAACAGAGCAATTCCGGATCAAGCTACAGAACAGGTATTCGGCTTTAACTCAGGAAGAGGACCTTAGTGTTGAAGTAATGAACGACAATCTTATGGGCATCATTAAGGAGTGTGCAATATAAGTCGGTGGTAACTCCGTTAGACAGGATATCAGTAAGCTATCGCAGGAGCCGAAAGATCTGATCAAGAAACGCCAATGTATGAAAGCCTCTGACCCTTCAGCTAGAATAGAACTGGCAGAACTTTCCAAGCTAATCAACAAGCGTAAGACAGCTGACATAAGGAAGTATAATATGGATAGAATTGAACATGCTCTCAGATACAAGATAAAACGAACATGCCTTACAAGATACAACGACCTTGTGAAGTCATTTTACCTCGCAAGAAGAACCTCCCCCACCCCTCACCGCAAGTTAAACTGGGCACAGACAACTACCCTTCGCCTGTTACAGCCGAATACATACCCCTCCCTCACACGCTATCACACTATATACCCCGACATCTACCCGAGCCAGACATGCAAGGTCTGTAAAACTGCATCAGCAACACTCCCCCACATGCTATGGGAGTGCAAACATCAATACCCAGGCCTTAATCCCGTGACCCTCTCGTCGAGATGGCACGCCGCCCTGCGCAGCTCCCATTTTGATGACCAACTCTGGGCGACCCAGCAGGCCTACGAAGCGGCGAAGAGGCAAGACCTCGACGTCCCATCGTGGGAGGCCTAGGCCCAGCCGACTGAACTGCTGGTGCTCATTAAAGTTCACTCTCTCTCTCTCTCTACCCTGCCCCCACACTCTAGGTCTTTAATGCCCACTGCTTGAGTGCCTATGACAGAGTCAATGCTGCTTCAAGCTTGTGCCAGTTACAGCTATGCAAGCCAATATTTGTCCAAAGAAAATGTTACTTGGCTCTTTCAGGTTTTTCAAATAAAGTACTTTGTTAAGAAAATTATGGCCGGAGGCTATCCCCCTTCGACTTTTCTTGATCATTTACAACACATCCTCCGACCATAAATGCTTATTCAAAGCACCCGATACACTTTAGGCCGAACATCTTTTGCAAAGTTTAAATTGAAGAGGTATCGATGATATCTTCGCTTATTACTTCTTTTCTTTTTGTCATTAAATTAAGGCTTTAGAGCTCTAAAAATAGTAACAAGCCTTGGAGTGGCGTGGTTTAGTATAGCTTTCCTTGAACCGGTTCTGGTTTTGTTTTCCAGGAGGATACTGTGTTGACATCACAACACAGTATGTGGTCACGTGGGAGAAGGACATTGCGACGTTTTGACAATCTCTTGGGGCCTCCAGGTAGCTCGGTCGACTTGTGTGCTGCTACTTGTGAAGGCCAATGTAGCAGCATAGCGGACGACTGAATGATCCAGAGGGAGTGTCGTAACATCACAATGTCCTGTTCCCACATGACCGTAGACTGTGTCGTGACATCAGGGCATAGTATCCTCCTGGAAAACAAAAGTGACTAAAAAAAGCTACTATATTAAATTATTTACGGCGTTTGGAGGCTTCATGCACCCCTCTAACGCTGTCTGTCGTCTTCTCTCCAACCATCTTCAGCGCTGTTAAATTCAATTATAAACGTGCACTAACCAGCTCAGTTAAGCACACTCGTGCAGTATGTACTACCAAGCATTTTTTTATCCCCTTCTATGTCGCACTGTTACCCCGATGGTGGCGAAATGCAGACACTCACGTATTGTGCATTTGGCGCACATTAAGGAAACCTAGGTGGTCAGAATTAATGCGGAGTCCCCCACTTTGGTGTACCTCATGATCATATCATGGTTTTGGCATGTATAACCCCATAATTTGTTTCATTCTGATCAGAAGTGGCTAATGTATTCTTAAAACCTCAGTTGGCAACGTGTTTTACCTGCTCAGAAAGAATAAATTTGCTTCTTCTTGCGCTGTTCCATGGATTATGCGTTGCCTTCGATCAAAAGCTTGACTAAGCACTCAGACACACCTTGGCTCGTCCGTGGCATTGCTAGAGAATGCAAAGTACTGCTTATGAGCTGAGCTTGTCTTTGGCAGTTTTTATCAAAAAGCCACGGACGAACCTAGCTCGTTGAAGGCGCGGAAAGTGTTGAACATCCCACACAATATATACAAGTACTTCATTTCAGAATCAAGTAGGGGAACACAAGCTGCACACCTGGCAAGTATTGTTTGTACTATTGACAGAAAGCTAAGTCTGCCAATCTTGCTAGAAAGCACGCCTGAAATGATGTACGTCAGCAATTCCAAAGCTAGCCAGCAAGAACAAAAGTCTAAGAATGCAAGAGGACTTCTTCTTGGGCAAGTTGGTCCTGAGATCTTTGATCCTAGGAAATCTAAAATTGCAAGGCATGTGGTGAACATTTTGGGGTAGCTTTTGCAAAGAAACGGTGGGTAAATTATTAGGCTACTATGAAAAAGGCTTTGGCAGTCCAGTTCTTTTTAATATTTAAGCTTGATGACACAAAGTGGCATTGCTTAGACAAAGGAATGCTGTTAATAGCTTGGGTCATGGCTTTCAGTGAAAGGCAATAATGAAGAACAAGTCAACACAGTGACCTACATGTGTTATCTGTTTGGACGATGATATAAAAGGGGAGCGGGCTCAGTAGCAGATTAAGAATAATGTGTGTAGGACATGCCCACACATCATTAACAATGACAGGTGACATCGGTGATATTTCTGGCTCCTGTTCCGAACAATAAATTATGAACACGATTCTCTCTACAATCACTCCTTTATCATCCGGTTTATAATATTACCCTTTTTTATACACCTAAATTTATGAAAAGTAGCTGAAGACAGGCTCCACACAAATCAGGTAGCAATGTCTTTTGACAAATTAGCTTAATAGCACCAGCATTGAATTCCATTAAAACCTTAGGTGTTTTCTTTGATCATGACATGTCTTGGAACTGTCATACAAATTTTTTAACAAACAAGTTTTCTCAAGTTTCAGGTCTTCTTTTCACTAATAGATTCCACAGAAGGTCAAACTTCTGCTCTATAACTCTGTTTTTTCGCCACCTAAATTACGGCTGCTTGGTTTGGGACACAACATCGGCCACTAATATTGTCACGTGGTGGTGACGTCAAAGAACGCAGTAGCAATACTGTGAACGACAAAACTAACTTATTGGGCGAACCTGTGCCCACAACACAGGCTACACTTATAGCACAACGAAAGCGGCGAACACGGTCGGCGATCATCGAAAATCTGATCAGCAGGTCAAGCGCGTCGACTTTTATAGATCAGTCGTCGAATGTTCCAGAGCAACCGCTGGGATCAGCGTGTCTTCCACAAAGTTCTACACTATTCGCGTCGCGCATACATGCAATCAGATTACACAAGTTGCGGGGGAAAAACTGCGGATGGAACCATCGATAACATTCCAGAAAGTTCTTTTACATGCAGGCGCGTCCTGCGCTGTGCGATAACATTTGTTTGGCGGTGAGAAGTGATCGCCCGATAAAGATAAAGAAGTAGACGTGTCAGTACCCCCCTCTTAAAAAGCATCGTCCCCATGCTACAAATATAAGAGAATGAAACACAAAAGGACACTTATTGAAGAAGAGTAACAAAACAACGAAAAGAAACAAAGTCCAAAGGTCAGGTATGCGAAGTCCCAAAGTTCATTAACGCTGGTAGTACGGCTTGAGTCGCACAACGTGGACTATTTCAGGTCGTGAGCAGCGCCGCTGTGATAGCGAAATGCCGTCTGGCACGACCTCATAGTCCACTGTGCCAATACGTTGGATGATCTTGTACGGTCCGAAATAGCGACGCAAAAGCTTCTCGCTCAGTGCTCGTCGGCATATAAGGGTCCAAACCCAAACGCGGTCACTAGGCTGGTACTCGACGAAGCGTCGTCGGTGGTTGTAGCGTCTGCTGTCGGTACGCTGCTGGTTCTTGGTCCGTAGGCGGCCCAGCTGTCGAGCTTCTTCGACGCGCTGGAGATAGGTCGCGACGTCAAGATTCTCTTCGTCGGTGACGTGCGGCAGCATGGCGTCGAGCGTCGTCGTCGGGTTCCTGCCGTAAACCAGCTTAAACGGCGAGATCTGTGTTGTTTTTGCACCGCCGTGTTGTAAGCAAAGGTTGCGTACGGCAGGACCGCCTCCCATGTCTTGTGCTCGACGTCGACGTACATTGCGAGCATGTCGGCGAGGGTCTTGTTCAGGCGCTGCGTGAGACCACTCGTCTGCGGGTAGTAGGCACTTGTCCTCCTGTGGCTTGTATGGCTGTACTGCAGAATGGCTTGGGTGAGCTCTGCTGTAAACGCTGTTCCCCTCTTGCGGTGATGAGGACTTCTGGGGCACCATGTCGCAGGAGAATGTTCTCGACGAAAAATTTTGCCACTTCGGCTGCAATTCCTTTCGGTAGAGCTTTAGTTTCAGCGAAGCGGGTGAGACAGTCCGTCGCCACGACGATCCACTTATTTCCGGATGTTGACGTCGGAAACGGTCCCAACAAGTCCATCCCGATCTGCTGAAAAGGTCGGCAAGGGGGCTTGACCAGCTGTAGTAATCCGGCTGGCCTTGTGGGTGGTGTCTTGCGTCGCTGACAGTCTCGGCATGTTCTGAAATAACGGGCGACGTCGGCGGTCACGCGCGGCCAGTAATACCTTTCCTGTATCCTCGATAGTGTCCGGGAAAATCTGAGGTGCCCAGCGGTCGGATCGTCATGTAGGGCGTGCAATACTTCTGGACGCAGTCCTTACGGGACAACAAAAAGGTAGTTGGCGCGCACTGGTGAGAAGTTCTTCTTTACGAGTAGGTTGTTTTGAAGCGAGAACGAAGACAATCCTCGCTTAAATGCCCTAGGGACAACGTCTGTGTGCCCTTCCAAATACTCGACGATGTTTTTCAACTCCGCGTCTGCTCGCTGCTGTTCAGGGAAGTCTCCCGCGGTTAAAATGCCAAGAAAGGCGTCGTCATCTTCGTCATCTTGCGGCGGCGAGTCAATGGGGACGCGTGATAGGCAATCGGCATCAGTGTTTTCGTCCGGACTTATAGGTTACAGTGATATCATATTCTTGCAGTCTTAGGCCCCACCACGCCAGCCGTCCTGAAGGATCCTTTAAATTCGCTAGCCAACACAAGGCGTGATGGTCGCTGACGACTTTGAATGGCCTGCCATATAGGTAAGGGCGAAATTTCGCTGTAGCCCAAACGATGGCGAGGCATTCCTTTTCGGTTGTAGAATAATCGCCTTCCGCTTTTAACAACGACCGGCTAGCGTAAGCTATCACGTGTTCATGTCCATCTTCTCTCTGGACTAGGACGGCACCGAGGCCTAGGCTACTGGCGTCAGTGTGGATTTCGGTATCGGCGTGTTCGTCGAAGTGCGCAAGTACGGGCGGCGACTGCATCGGTCGTTTGAGTTCTTGAAATGCGTCGGCCTGCGGAGTTTCCCACTTGAACTTTGCGGGAACTTTGCGATGGCAGCTGTTTTATGCGGGTCAGGGCGTACTCCGGGTTTGATGATGACGTGGCCTAGGAACAGAAGCTCATCGTAAGCGAAGCGGCACTTTTCTGGCTTCAGAGTGAGCCCTGATCATTTGATGGCCTCTAGTACTGTCGCAAGCCGCCTAAGGTGATCTTCGAAATTTCCGGCGAAGACGACGACGTCATCCAAGTAAACAAGACAGGTTTGCTGTGGTATTCTGTGTGAACTTCTGGTTTCGGTTTTGGGTCTTTACGTCAGGGCGCCACTCAGCGCCAAACGCTGTAAGTTGCCTCCGCAGAAATAAGCATTCATTCTTTGTCTGGTCCTCTACTGACGCAGGCCGGTTCTTTCTTGCGGCGCTGCGCACCCCCACCGTTTAGGCCTCATGCCGTAAACCTTTCATTCGGCCGCCCCGTAGAAGCTACATCTGCCACTTCAATGCTGCTAACACCGTGTCCATGACACGCTGGAACGTTGCAGGCACCGAGCACAGTCCGAATGGCATGACCTTGAACTCGTAGAGGCCGTCTGGCGTGATGGAGGCGGTCTTTTCGCGATCTCTCTCGTCGACTTCTATTTGCCAGTAGCCAGACTTGAGGTCCATCGACGAGAAGTATTTGGCGTTGCAGAGTCGACCCAATGCGTCGTCTATCCGTGGAAGGGGGTATACGTCTTTCTTCGTGATCTTGTTCAGTCGACGATAATCGACGCAGAAACGTAGGGTTCCGTGCTTTTTCTTCACCAGGACAACAGGAGATGCCCACGGGCTTTTCGACGGCTGGATGATGTCGTCGCGGAGCATTTCGTCAACTTGTTGCCTAATAGCTTCACGTTCTCGCGTCGAAACTCGGTAAGGGCTCTGGCGGAGTGGTTGAGCGCACTCTTCGGTTATTATGCGATGCTTCGCAACTGGTGTTTGCCGAATCATCGACGACGTCGAACAGCAGTCCTTGTATCGTCTGAAAAGACTTCTGAGCTGTTGCTGCTTGATCATGGGGAGACATGGATTTACGTCGAAGTCTGGTTCGGGGACTGATCGGCGGGGTAGATGCGGCAAAATCTGAGAGGACAAAGGCATTGCTCGGTTCCACAATTTCCTCGATGTACGCGATTGTCGTGCCCTTGCTAATGTGCTTGAACTCTTGGCTTAAGTTGGCTAACATCACTTTAGTTTTCCCTCCGTGGAGTCGAGCGATCCCTCTTGCGATGCAAATTTCGCGGTCGAGCAGTAGATGTTGGTCACCCTCGATGACGCGTTCTACGTTGGCAGGTGTTTTGGTGCCGACGGAAATGACAATGCTGGAGCGAGGCGGGCTGCTGACTTGACTTTCGAGCACACTCAAGGTGTGGTGACTACGACACCTCTCCGGCGGTATCAGTTGGTCTTCCGACAGCGTTATCGATTTCTACTTCAGGTCGATGATTGCGCCGTGGTGGTTCTGGAAGTCCATGCCGAGAATGACGTCTCGTGAGCAAGCACTGTTGGATGATAACGAAGGTGGCAGGGTAAGTCCCGTCATGAACGGTAATTCTTGCCGTGCAGATTCCAGTCGGCGTAATGAGGTGTCCTCCAGCGGTCCGAATTTGGGGGCCCTCCCATGCAGTCTTAACCTTCTTCAACTGGGTGGCGATGTGCCTACTCATGACGGAGTAATCGGTCCCTGTGTCTACTAAGGCAGTGACTGCGTGGCCATCGAGAAGCACGTCGAGGTCGGTGCTTCTTTGTGTGGCGTTGCAGTTGGGTCTTGGCGTCGGATCGCGGCTGCGTCGTGTTGGACTGAAGCTGGAACTTCGCGTCGTCAAGTAGTCTTTCGTCGGTGTAGTCTTGGCTTCCTGACTTCGTCGGGACGGCGGCGTGTCGTTATGTCGTCGAGGTAGTTTCTTCGGCGTCTTCGTCGGCGGCGGAGGATCTTCGTCAGTTCGACGAACAGCAACTGCACCTCCATCGGTTGCTGCTTTTAGTTTTCCGGATATGGGCTCGCTGACCGGCCCCGTGCTGGGCCAGTGTATGGACGGCGCTGCAGCGACAGGTAGCGGCCTGGTGACGGCGAACGGGACTGTCGTCGAGAGTTGCACTGAGTGGCAGCTAGGTAATCGGCGATGTCACGTGGGCGCTCCCCAAGCTGTGGACGCGGCGCGTTGACGGCGAACCCTCTCAGTCCCATGTCGTGGTATGGGCATCGGCGGTACACATGGCCGGCTTCTCCGCAGTGATAGCAGAGCGGGCGGTGGTCGGGGGCTCGCCAAATGTCCGTCTTCCTCGCGTAGGTGCGCTGGGCGACGGATGGGCGTGCTGGCGGCGGCGGCGGCGGACGACGGAATTGCGGCGTTACAGGGCCCTGGCGCGGTCGCGGAGGGTGGCCTTGACGGCGTGGGACGGCGGCGTAGGTCAGCGCTTCTGGTTGGGGCTGCGGTAATTGAGGTTGCACCTCAGGAACCCCTAGTGATCGCTGAACCTCATCTTTCACGATGTCGGCGATCGAGGCCACTTGAGGCTGCGACGAAGGCAGGACCTTGCGCATTTCTTCGCGTACAATGGCCCTGATGGTCTCTTGAAGGTCTTCGGAACCCAGTCCTTGGATAGCGTACTGCGGCGTGAGCCCCTGGCCGTTATATTGCCGGGTGCGCATCTCCAGAGTTTTCTCCGTCGTCGATGCCTCTGCAGAAAACTCAGCTACAGTCTTCGGTGGGTTACGAATGAGTCCGGCGAAAAGTTCTTGCTTGACGCCCCGCATCAGGAAGCGGACTTTTTTCTCCTCCGACATTTCCGGGTCGGCGTGCCGGAAAAGACAGGCCATCTCCTCCGTGAAGATCGCGATCGTCTCATTTAGCAGCTGCGCACTGGTTTCTAGTAGAGCTTGGGCTCGCTCTTTTCGCACGACGCATGTAAATGTTTGCAAGAACCCGCTTCTGAACAGGTCCCACGTCGTTAAGGTGGATTCTCGATTCTCGAACCAGGTCCTGGCGGCATCTTTCAATGCGAAATACGCATGTCGCAGCTTGTCGTCGCTGTCCCAACTGTTAAACGTAGAGACCCTCTCATACGTCTGCAGACAGCTTTCCGGGTCCTCAAGTGTGGAACCGCGGTACGTCGGTGGCTCCCTGGGCTGCTGCAGAACTATTGGGGCCGCTGAGGCTGCCATTGGGGCTGTCTTCTTGGTCGTCTCTGGACGATCTTCTCGAACGATCTTCTTGGTCGTCTCTGGTAGAATTCCGTGTTCTGGGGGGAAGCTGCTGTAGCCGGCGGCTTGCTCGATGTTCCGGGACGACGCAGCTGTTGTCTTTGCGGTCCGGGATTGAATTACGGCTTGTCGGGGGCGTCCGGTACATGAACGTAAAGCACCTCCACCGTACTGTTTGTTGAGGCGTGAACCCACTATGATGCACGTAAGAGCGTCACATTTCCCTCCGCGCAGACGAAGCCCGCCGGGCAAGTCAAACAGGCTATCGAGAAATAAAGGGCTTTAAACGGGCGACATGCGAAAGTTCAGTCTTTGCTGACCGTCGGCCATTTGTTGTGAGACGTGCTATGCTGTAGGTTAATTCGCTGATGCGCTCCGTAATAACATATGGTCCAACATAGTGGGCCAGCAGTCTTTCGCATAATCCACGTTTCCTGGTATGTTTCCAGAGCAACACTAAATCACCAGGGTCATATATCATGTGTCGGCGTCGGCGGTCGCAGCGTGCCTTCCAGCGGTCTTGTGAAACAAGAGTGCGTAAAGAAGCAAGTTGTCGGGCTTCTTCCGCTAAACAGACTGTCTCTGACATGCAAAGATTATCGTGGCTGGAAAACGGGAAGACAGCGTCTAGTGTATAACGAGGCGGACGAGCGCAAAGAAGAAGGGACTGTAGCCCGTAACTTCATGCTTTGAGGTGTTATGCGTACGTAATGCAAGGTAGCACGCTGTCCCAGTTCTTATGATCTGACGAGACATACATGGACAGCATGTTAGTAAGAGTTCTGTTCGTGCGTTCCATAAGGCCATTTGTTTGGGGATGATACTGGGTGGAATGTCGAAACCTTGAAGCACATAGACGAAGCATCTCTTCGACCACGTCAGCAGTGAACTGCCGTCCACGATCGCTGATGATGACTCTGGCAAGTCCATGTCGGAGAATGACGAAACGCAGCAGAAAAATACACACTTCGGTTGCAGTAGCCGATGGTATTGCAGCTGTCTCACAGTAGCGTGTCAAGTGATCGGCACACACGATAATCCAGCGATTCCCATCGGATGAACGCGGGAAAGGACCGAGAAGGTCGATGCCAACTTGCTCAAAGGGAGTGCTGGGGAGTTGACCAGGAGGAGCACTCGTCGGACGCTTGTAACGTTGACACTCGCTGCAGCTGGACACATACTGGGTGGTAGTCTGGCGCACTTTAGGCCAGTAGAACCTTTCTTGAAGGCGGTAGAGCGTTCGCGCAGAACCCAAATGACCAGATGTTGGATCGTCATGCATAGCGCGCAAGACGGAGACACGGAGACTCTCCGGGACCACCAGAAGATATCGTGGGCCGGTAGCGGAAAAGTTCTTTTTGTAAAGAACGCCATCACGAACGCAGAAACGAGTGGATGGTGCTGATTGCCTTGCAGTAATGAGCAGTGGTTGTAAAATTATCTTTTTGTTGCTCGACCTTGAAGGTATCTATATTAGGAAATCCCGGCTCCAGTGATGCGATATAGCGGTCCAAGTTTTCCGCGTCGCAGTCCGTCGTTGGAAGCGGCATGCGCGAGAGGCAGTCAGCGTCGGCGTGTCGGCGGCCGCTTTTATAAGAAACGGTATATTCCTGTAAACGAAGTGTCCAACGCACAAGCCGGCGGATCACGGAGATTAACCATCCAGCAGAGAGAATGATGGTCTGTCACCACAGTGAAGGGGCGCCCGTACAGGTATGACCGGAAGCGCTGTACTGCGAAAATAACTGCAAGACATTCTTGCTCTGTAACGGTGTTGTTACGCTCGGACTTACTTAAAGAGCGACTCACATAGGCGACGACGTATTCTTTGGTGTCGACGCGTTGAATAAGGACAGCGCCGATGCCAATAACTCCAGCGTCCACATGAACTTCTGTGGGAGCCGCATGGTTGAAGTGTCGGAGGATGGGATGGGACGTCAGACGAGACTTCAGCTCACGAAAACTAGCTTCGCATTCAGGAGTTCATTCAAAGGGAACGCCCTTCTGGAGGACGCATGTCAGCGGATGAGCGATGTTGGCAAATCCACGAATAAACCGGCGGAAGTACGAGCAAAGCCCTAGGAAACTGCGTAGCTCTTTTACATGGCGAGGTTGCTTGAAGGCTTCCACCGTAGCAGTCTTCGCTGGATCAGGTCGTCTACCGTCCTTATCCAGTAGTTGTCCCAGAACGAGTGTTTGGTGCTTTTGTCCAAGCAGTCTAGCACAAGATGGAGACATGCGTTGTGCTCACTGAACGTGCGCCCGAAAATCACTACATCGTCTAGATAGCACATGCATACTTCCCACTTCAAACCATGCCGGATGTTGTCCATGAAGCGCTCGAAAGTTGCAGGCGCATTACAGAGCCCGAACGGCATCACATTAAATTCAAAAAGTCCATCTGGTGTTACAAATGCCGTTTTCTGCCAGTACCCCAACCTCAAGTCAACAGACGAAAAGTAAGACGCTGATGAGAGGCAGTCGATAGCATCATCAATACGCGGAAGAGGATATACGTCCTTTTTAGTGATGGTGTTGAGGCGGCGGTAGTCAACACAAAATGACCATGTACCATCTTTCTTTCTAACCAGAATCACTGGCGCTGCCCACGGACTACAGGATTCTTGGATTACATTTTTATTTAGCATTTCGTGGACTTGGTCATTGACACGGAGCAAGAAACATTTAGGAGTGGAAACTCCGCTGTTTGTGGCGACCAGAAAAGGTCACAAGCCCGCGGAGCTATCATCATGCTGGCGGCACCTGGCGGCCTGGAAAGAAATCACCACCGTTTCGGTTGCCAGGGCAACCGGTCGAGCGTGTTGCTCCCGTTCGGCCGCGCGCGCCTGACTTCTATTGAGGGCACGGAAGAAGTGGCTGGTGGGCGCGCCGGAGCCTCCTGCCCAGGCGCTGCATTTTTTTTTTCGGTGCGGCTTCTACGACGCGCCGCATGGCGTCGCCACTGCATACGTCCCCGTCGGCGCATACAATTGTGACCTTATCTGGTCGCCCGCGCTCGCTCGCGCTGACGGGAGTTTCACCTCCTAAATGTGTCATTGATCACCTTGCGTTCCGATGGTGAGACTCTGTATGGTTTCTGTCGCAACGGTTGGGCAGATCCCGTATCTATGCGATGGTGTATACGAGAAGGAGGAAACAATGGTGGCCCCTCTTGCTGGAAAAAGTCAAACAATCGGGCTTGTTTTAGCAAAATATTCGCCACTTCGTGATGCTGCTTAGTGTTGAGTGACTTGTTCACCATAGTCAGAAATGAGGAGTGCGCCGCAGGGCACGCATTGACAAATGGTGCTCATCCGCAGAATCAAGGGCCTCTGTAAGAATGGCGAGCGATAGCACTTGACCTTCATGGTAGGCGGCAAGCTTCAGACCCTGTGGTAGTATTGCAGGTTCACTCGAACAGTTTACGGCCCATAAGTTAGTGCGTCCCTGAACAACTGACAGCGTGCAATACGGTATCAGTACATTCCTCTTGATGCAACTCAGATGAACGGGCTCCAGGTAGCGTCAAACGTTCCGTCGGTGGTAGGGAAACAGGCAACTGAAACACACATTGCGGATAACGGAGGCACAACTGTATCCCGGGATACACAAAGCACACTTTCACGATACAGTGGGCCTTCCATAAACGCAGCAGAAAAGCTCGTACATACATTGATTTCACCCGTTTTGCAGTCGACGGTGGGACCACACAGTTTAAAAAAATCAAGGCCCAGGATTACGTCATGCGTAGAATGAGGTAGAACAGCGAACTCCGCGTTAAATATTTGACCACCCAAGGTAACGTCTACATTACACACGCCCACAGGATACAACTCCCCACTCACTCCGCGAAACGTATCGGCACGGTCCCAGCGAAACATCACTTTTCGTCCTAGGAGGCTTTTGAACGCAAGACTCGTCACTGAAACGGTTGCTCCCGTGTCCACTAAGGTCATGGATGAAACCCCGTCAATTAATACAGACACCTTATTCTTAAACATACAAATGGTTGGAGGTATCTCTGTCGACATCGAAGATTGTCCAGCGACCTCACCTCCAACGGCCGCGCTGGCTAGTTTTCCGGAGGTGGCGACGGGTAGCGACGCCGCGTAGAGGGTGATCGGCTTACGCGAGGAGCGGGTGGTGGTGTCAAGCTGCGATCGGATGCTGGAGAACGGTTCCGCAGCTGCTCCGGGTGATGGTGAGGCAAGCTTCCTGAATATGTGTGCGAGGGCGAATATGTTTCGCCCAGAGGAGCGCGGTACCGCCTAGACATCGTCGATCGGTCGAACCTCGGTGGTTGGCGGCGATTGCAGTACCTGGCAATGTGACCCAAGTCGCCACAGCTATAACACACAGGCAAATGACGATCGATGAACTGCCCTTCGAAGCGCTCAGTCGTGGGGGGTCGTGTACCAGAGCGAAGCGGCTGAGCCTGCTGCACAGGAGGAACGGTCGGTCTGCGTGCAAACCTGCTGGGGCGAGGGTGTTCTGCAAGTCGGTGTTCGGGCGTAAATGTGCCCTCACGTGGCCATGGAGCTCCTCTGTGGTTGACGTCTGTGACACATACCGCCGGTTGCCACGAAGCGCAGGGTGCGGCAGGCGCCACGTGTTGCGGGTAATAAGCATCAGGTTGTTGTATGACGTCGCGCGCAAGTTCCAGGTGCCGTAGCAGTTCTTCACGCACGATCTGCCGTATAGTAGACGAAAGATCGGCGGACGGGCTCTCATCGACGCTAGCAACGGTTGTCACATTCGCCAGGCGGCCAAATTTTGGCACAATTGGACGTGTTTTCAACATCTCAAACGTACGGCAATGACGCACATCTCAGACGCAATCAACGTGTTCCCGGCTTATAAGGAAATTGTAGACATCTTCTGCAATTTCTTTGAGGAGATGTCCGACTCTGTCTTCCTCAGATATCTGCGACTTTACGATTTTGCACAGCTTGAGGATTTCCCCTATGTATATGGTGCATGTTTCTCCAGGAGCTTGAGCTCTTTGAGCTCGTGTTCTCTCGGCGCGTTTCTGTTTGGCGTAGGAGTCACCAAAACACTTAATTTCCTCAACGAAGCGCTCCCACGTTGTTAGGGAGTCTTCGTGGTTTTCATACCACATCAGCGCTGTCTCACTCAGAATGAGTACAACATATTGTTACGGTGAACAGAAGGAAGAAGTTGAATTGGATTAGAGGAAGACGAAGTCTGGCAGTTGCCTGAACGCCATATACCTCTGTTGTAAATATACATTATGTTACACTCGTGGGCCTGCTTTCTTCCTGCAACGTTTTGGTGGAAGGTGCGGGGTACAATCACGGAACTTCGCAGCGGACGTCATCTACCTGCCGCCACAATGGCAAATCAACCGACACAAGCGACAAGCCTCAGCAGCCCATGCCAACGGTCATCCTCACTCATCCGCGGGACCCAGGGACATTTTGTGGCACGGACAACGCCCACGTCGAGGACTGGCTTACGATGTACGAGCGAGTGTGCGACAACAACAGGTGGGATCCAACAATGATGCTAGCAAACGTGATAGTTTCTCTAAGAGGAACTGCGAAGCAATGGTACTACACACACGAATCTGACCTAACGAGCTTGGATGTCTGCAAAGAAAAATGCGAGACCTGTTTGGCGGACCTGTCGGTCATCAGCTGGAAGCAAAAAAAGAACTTGCGTGCCGCGCTCAGACGTCCACAGAATCCTATGTCATGTACATACAGTATCTGCTGGCCCTCTGTCGCAAGGCTGATAACAACATGACCGAGGCTGACAAGATTGGTCACATACTGAAAGGTATTGCAGACGATGCCTTCAATCTCGTGATGTGCAAGGATTGTGCCACTGTGGATGCAATTATAAAGGAGTGCCGGCGCTTCGTACATGCGAAGGGCTGCCGCGTCGCTCAAACTTGAGACCGATTGCCCAATACCGCCGCGACATCTTCTTGTGAACACCCGCCGCGGGAAAGCGTGCCGGCTATCTCCCTTATACAAGCGGTCGTTCGGGAGGAAATGGCAAGTTTGGGCATTCCATTTCTCTGCTCGGTCCGCCATACAAACATCTGCCAGATTTCTCCGGCCGCTCGCTCCCAGGCGCAAAGCTTTCCGCCACTCCGTCGCAACCCAGCTGACTGGCGCACAGCGGATGATAAACCCACCTGTTTTAATTGCTCCGGTGTTGGACACATCGCCCGTCATTGCGGCAACCACTGGTCGTCGCCCCCTCGGTGGTCGTCTCAGAGTCACTACCACCAAGTACCAGACAATCGTACTTTCTCGCCCTATACGCCGACTAGGAACATCAACGCCGACAGTGCTCCACCAAGATCCAGCCGCTCCCCGTCTCCGCAAAGTCGTAGGTCCCGTTCGCCTCTCGTTCACCGCTCTTCGTCCCCTTCTGCAACCGGTCGCTTCGCTTCGGGAAACTAGGCGGTGCAGCTCCCGGAGGTGAAGCTGCAACTCCGACCCGGCCCACAAATCCTCTGTTGACCCTGCCTACATGTAGAAACCTACTGGACATTGAAGTTGATGGCGTTCCTGTTAGATCCTCGTTGATACAGGAGCGCAGCTTTCAGTTATGAGCGCTGCTCTCCACCGAAGGCTCAGAAAGGTTCTGACACCCGCAGTACCGTGCACTGTGCGAGTCGCCGATGGGAGTACTTCACCTGTCCTTGGAATGTGCACAGCACGTGTGACCATTGGGGGCCATTATACCGTTGTTCTATTTATCGTCCTCGAACACTGTCCGCACGACCTAATTCTCGGCCTCGACTTCCTTTCGAAACACTCTGCCCAAATTGACTGTTCCGCAGGTGTTGTACAGTTGGATCTGCCGCTTCCTGCCGACGCAACAACTTGTGCTCCACACCGCTTATGTTCTGCTGAGTTTGCAAGGCTGTCTCCACAAGCGGATACAAATGTCCTCCTGACGCCCTGTCCTCCCGTACCTGATGGCGAGTACGTCGTGTCGCCGCTTACTGACGTGGTTTTGTCGCGCAATATTGCCTTGCCAAGCACCTTAATCCGGATCCGCGAAAACTGCACTCGCGTGCCCATCCTCAATTTTGCATTTTCGTCGCATGTGCTGCCCCACGGTATCGCCATAGCGCATATCACTCCTTTGGAAGAATTTGAGGTTTCTTCTCTGACCTCTGAATCGTTCCTCAGTACCAACGGACCTTTGTCACCCACTCCTCCGTACTCGACGCCCGCGTACGATGTTTCTAAGATGATCGCCCCTGACCTTCCTTCCGAGCAAACAGCAGGTCTTCGTCACCTCCTGTCATCTTATCGGGACATCTTTGATTTGAACGACCGTCCACTTGGCCAGACATCTGTTGTCACGCATCGCATCAACACCGGTGACGCCAGCCCCATTCATAGGCGGCCATATCGTCTCTCCACAACAGAAAGGGCCATCATACAGAAAGAGGTAGACAGGATGATGGACAAAGACATCATTGAACCTTCCAGTAGCCCGTGGGCATCACCGGTTGTCTTAGTAAAGAAAAAAGACAACTCGTGGCGCTTCTGCGTTGACTACCGTCACCTCAACAGGATAACAAAGAAGGATGTTTATCCCCTGCCTCGCATTGATGACGCTCTTGACTGGCTTCACGGATCCCAATAATTTTCATTAATTGACCTCCGCTCCGGCTATTGGCAGACTAGCGTCGATGAGATGGACCGCGAGAAAACCGCCTTCGTCACACCGGATGGTCTTCACCAATTTAAAGTCATGCCCTTTGGTTTATGCAATGCGCCAGCTACATTCAAGCGAATGATGGACTCTCTCTTGCGCGGCTTGAAGTGGTCTACATGCCTCTGTTACCTCGACGATGTGATTTTGTTTTCACCGAACTTTGAGAGCCACCTGCGACGCCTCACAACCATACTCTCCGTGTATCGCAGGGCTGGCCTTCAGCTAAACTCCTCTAAGTGCGATTTCGGTCGCCGTGAAATTAACATGCTCGGTCATCTCGTAAACGCCGCCGGAATCCAACCTGATCCACAGAAAGTTCACGCCGTGCGAAATTTTCCTGTACCTTGTTCAACAAGCGATGTCCGTAGTTTTCTGGGCTTATGCTTTGATTTCCGGCGATTTGTGAAACATTTTTCCCACATCGCTCACCCTCTCACTGACCTTCTTAAGAAAGACGTCTCTTTCTCTTGGGGACCACTGCAGGAGAAAGCCTTCTCTACTCTGATTGAGCGGCTTACAACTTCCACAATTTCACACTTTGACCCTTCTGCGCACACTGAAGTACGAACTGACGCGAGTGGTCATGGCATCGGCGCTGTCCTCGCTCAGCGTCAACAGGGACAAGACCGTGTCATCGCATACGCTAGCCTCCTTCTTTCCACAGCCGAGCGAAATTACTCCATTACTGAGAGAGAATGTCTCGCGCTCGTATGTGCGGTCGCGAAATTTCGGCCGTACCTTTTCGTCGGAGCTTCTGCGTCGCAACCGATCATCACGCCCTCTGCTGGCTCTTCTCTTTGAAGGACCCAACTGGACGACTTGCACGTTGGGCATTGCGTCTACAAGCATATACATTTTCTATTATGTGTAAGTCAGGGCGCCTGCATAAAGACGCTGACTGCCTGTCCCGCAATCCCGTGGATCAACCGGACGATACCGATGCAGACTCGGACATCAGTGTTCTATCCTTCTCCAGCTTCCTCCATATTGGCGACGAGCAGCGCAAAGATCCTGTTCTTCGAACACTTATGGAACGCCTAAGCTCCTAGCCCAATGACCCGTCCCTCCGGATGTTCACCTTGCGCGATGGAACTTTATAGCGTCGCAGCGTTCGTCCTGACGGCCCGGAGCTCATCCTAGTTGTTCCCAAGCACCTTCGACTCGCCGTGCTCCAGCAATTTCACGACGCTCCTACTGCTGGACATCTGGGCATTACTTCTACATACGACCGCCTGCGGCGGCGCTTCTTCTGGTCCGGCATTTATCGCTCTGTGCGCCGTTATATCGCTTCTTGCGACCTGTGTCAGCGCCGGAAGATGCCTGCTATGCCACCCGCTGGTTTGCTGCAACCAATAGATATCCCTACAGAGCCCTTCTTCCGTGTGGGCCTAGACCTCCTGTGCCCCTTTCCAATTTACATCAAAGGAAACAAATGGATTGCTGTAGCAACAAATTATGCCACGAGATATGCCATCGCGCGAGCGCTACCAACCAGCTGCGCTACAGATGTCGCCGACTTCTTACTATACGACGTCATCCTGCACCATGGCGCCCCTCGCCAGTTGCTGACGGGTCTATTTATCGGATCTATGACGGATCTATCACTTTCTATCGAAGGTCGTCGATGATCTGCTCCGCTCCTGTTCTACAGAACGCCAGATCGCTACCGCGTACCACCCTCAAACGAACGGCTTCACCGAGCCACTCAACCGCACGCTAACTGAAATGCTGGCCATGTACGTTTCCGACGATCACCGCGACTGGGACGTCGCTTTACCGTACATCACTTTCGCATACAACTTGTCCCGTCATGACACTGCCGGATTTTCACCATTTTACCTGTTGTGTGGCCGCGACCCCACCTTGCCCTTTGACACGTTGCTACTTTCCGCAGTACAATCACCCAGCACTGGTTACACTCGCGATGCTATTGACTTAGCCGCCCAGGGCCGAGAAGTCGCCCGTCATCGCCTCACAGTCTCGCAAGCTTCTCAAAAGCGACGCTACGACCTTCGGCACCGAGACTCCCATTTTTCACCTGGTTCCCTTGTCCTTCTCTGGACGCCTTCACGTCGCGTCGGCTTGTCGGAAAAACTACTTTCACGTTATTCTGGTCCGTACCAGATCTTACGCCAGCTGCCCGACGTGACATACGAGATCGCCCCAGTCGGTCAGCCTTCAGTGCCTCCCAACGTCACTAGCGATGTTGTTCACGTCGTCAGGCTCAAGCCCTATGTCCCCCCTTTAAGTGAGGCTCTATAACTTGCACCGGGACGGAGCTACTCCGCCGGGAGGGTGATGTTACGGTGAAGAGAAGGAAGAAGTTGAACTGGACTAGAGGAAGACGAAGTCTGGCAGTTTTGTTTCGTCACCCCACTTGGTAGAACCCTTAGAACACCCTGTTTTACTATCGCCAATTAATCCTTGCCTTCAAAGCTTTCCACTCCCCCCTCCCATAGCCTTCATTTTACTCTTACCCACCTGCTTATCCTCCTCGACCCTTGTGAATGATGAGCTATGTCGAAATCAGTTGTTGCCCTAACGAAGGCAAGTCCCTTTGTTAAACGTTGACTCCAGGCAGAATATTCTCTTGTTCAGTGACTGTTGGTCATTTAATTAAGTTTGTGGTGCTGTACTTGCTCTACACAAAATCTTGTACAATAAGGTGTAATTTAAAACCACAGTTAATTTCTGGCCAAGTGGTACCTTAGTTGGCCAGGCCATTGCGTGACCAAGTGTGCTGACCAACTAGCTATCCCTGGTTAAGCCATAAGTACAAGGGCATCTCAATCGTTCAAGTGAGTGTGGGAAAGAACATTTCAACAATATCTTTGGTTTATTCTCAAATAAGAATAACTTATTCTGACAGGGCTGCCTTTGTGGACTCGCTGGACTGACAAAACGCACACATGCATGAATCACTGCATGCTTTCATGTAAAAAGTTGACAGTTGAGTTGGCAGACGACAGAGACAATGCGTGCTCTTTCACGTTTCCTAGGTGACACGGGCCTGGACTCATGCCTGTGATACCAGTTGTGTAATGTGTCCTTCACCTCCTTCCTCCCATTATCATCCCCCATTGTGACCCTTTTTCTTCCCCTCTTCCCCTTCCCTTATGTAGAGTAGCAGGCCAGATGCTCCATTATCCGGCCGACCTCTCTACATTTTCCAGTCATTAAAATACTTCTCTTGACAGTTGTATTGCGTCATTGTTTCATTCTACAAGCAAATCACCTACTTCATTAATTTGGAAAGTTGGGCTAGTTAGCGGTTAATCATCATAACTTACAGCCAGTGTCGTATATTCGCGTGTGTCTTCGCCTTGTCCTTGTCAGTGCGCTGCTTCACCAGCAAGATACGATCATCTATTTTATATTTCGCAAATGCTAACTATGAAGCTTTCGATGACAGTAGATAAAGAACGGTCAACTGACAACTCTGACTACTTAATACATAGACCATCAGAACACCGACATGATCGGGTAAAAGGAAAAAGCAGAGCAGTTGCTGACTGCCACCTTTAGTTCCCATACTAGCGAACGTGCCACAAATGCCGGGCGCGTACAGTGGGCAGCCACAACACACCGGCTCCTGAATTTCGCAGGTGCAAACACCCTGTCAAAATTGTAATGTGCAGTGCGGAAAGACATTTTTATAGTGTATTTTGTATGTTGTGGTAGTACGCTATCAAAGAACTGCGGCGCAGAAAAATCGTGAAGCTATTACAAAATCAGCTATATTTATACATCTTTCGCTGCAGCCAAGAATGTTACCAGAAAGCAGTTCCTGCCTTTTGTACATATAACCGACGCAAGATTCAAAACCATGCGTGTTTAGAGTGTTCAAAAAACAGCGCTATCTTTTACAAGTCCCGCATCGTTAAGCTTGCACAAGGCCTTGTATTACATTGGAAATAGGAAGGGAAAAAATAACACGCGTAAATATAAAACATAAAAATGGGTAAATCATTGCACATTGTCCAAACTTCTAAATACTAGCACATACAGTTTTAATGGATGATTGCAAACAGCAGACAGAATGAATTACTGATTGGTAGCGCACACCAAAAAACACGTAGTATGAGCCGAATGAGTACTGAGTTGCAGGTACTGTGAGATCACTGTGACCACTGTGAATATGGACAGCAGTTCATGTCGAGAACCATTAATTTGTTAGTCACTGCGCAACGAGTAAAGAATATGTACTTCTGACATGCAGCTTCTCTGCAGTACAACGTGATAATGAACCCACTGAAAAAAACTAGCAAGTTGGAAACATCTCACTCGCATGAAGACACTAAAACCACGAAACTCAAGCTAAACAGTTATTGGTTCAATTTTGCGGATGGTTTATCATAGTACCAGTGCAGTCGGATATGTATAGTACACGTCGATACATCTTCACTGCAGCACAAATTTTAATCGATGAAGCCGATAGATATTGGCGTAAAAGTTCATTGCAGCCAGCGCAACTGCAAATCGTAAAAACTGATTTGCATATATATATATATATATATATATATATATATATATATATATATATATATATATATATATATATATATATTCTAATGGAGAAGAACAACACAAGAACAAGGCCAGCCAGATCGTCTGTTCCATGCCTGCAGTGCAACCAGTGGGCCAGCCGGATCGCCAGTGCTTAGCACGAGTGAGCCGTTCGGGCAACCAGCTGTTCCTGCTCTGCGTCACCTGCCTTCTCGGTTACGAACAGACGCTGCCATCTGAACTGTTCAGTACACCCCATTACAATTGGCGGAGGTGCCGGGTATTCAAGAACATCTACACCCTGGAACTCCGGTCTTGGACTCTGCCTCCCGTCATATCTGACTTTCCCCAGCCGACGTCGCCGCCACCCTCCGTTGCCTGCTCTGGCGCTGTCCCGCAACGCCATCCAGAGGTTTTCAGCGGTACAGATGAACAGGACGTCAATGACTGGTTGTCTACCTACGAATGGGTGAGCTTGCACAATCGATGGGATGATACTGCCAAGTTAAATGCCGTCATCTTCTACCTTGCGGTAGTGGCTCACCTGTGGTTTAAAAATCACGAAGCCGACTTTCCGTCCTGGTCCGCGTTCAAGACCAGTTTCGCTGCAGTTTTCGGTCACCCCGCCGTCCACAAGTTGCGCGCCGAGCAGCGGTTACGAGAGCGAGCGCAACAACCCGGTGAAACATTCAACTGTTATATTGAAGAGGTTCTCGACCTATGCAAACGTGTGGATGCTTCTATGCCCGAAAATTACAAATTGAAGCACATTTTGAAGGGCATCGCCGATGACATTTTCCAAATGTTCATCGCCAAGAGGCCGCGCACCGTAGCAGAGCTCATAAACTTGTGCCAAAGCTACGACGAGTTGAGGAGTTGAGGCTCCGGCGGGTTATTGAAGACCAAGTTGCTGAGGCTCTACTAATGCACAATGAGCAGTACCCTGTCACCGCGCACTTACGCATCCGTCACCGCTCAGCCTGCAGGATGTAGCACAACCACTCGTTACGCTACATCCTCGGCCGCTACCACCCGTTCATCATCCCATTCATCGACCTGCCTTTGCTACACCCTTAGTCAAGTCCTGCATAAAACACAGCTTATAAACCGGAACTCGGGATCAATATATTGCCACTTGTACCCGGCCCTTTTAACCGGCCGTTTTAACCAGCCCACTGAGCAAACGTCAGATAGTTTACATGGTACAAAAATATACCGGAAATCGAGATCAAAATTTAGCCAAAAGCGTGGCAGTTTGGGCGAGTTGGTATGTCATAACTGTTTAAGGCTAGTAGCGCCGCTCAGGACGAGCAAAAAAGGACAGAGGTAGGGGTAATCAAAGGGAGCGGAAAACAGGGTTAGCGCTCACCCTGTTTTCCGCTCCCTTTGATTACCCCTACCTCTGTCTTTTTTTGCTCGTCCTGAGCGGCGCTACTAGCCTTAAACAAAATTTAGCCGCTTATAAACACGCAGATTAGGCGGCTCACGAAGTCGGCGGCCCGCCATGCAAAGGGCCAAATATACCGATCACGCTATACGTGACTGAACTAAGCAGCCCACCGTGCAAGTGGCTCACAATGCAATTGGCCTGTGACGTAAGCGGCCACCTGTTCGTGAGGTTCACAAAACAAGCGGCTCATTCTTGTGAGTCTCAAAGCATCGCTGGCCTGTCTTCTAAGCGGCTCACAACAGAAATGGTTCGCTATTATGTGGCCGTAAATCATGTAGCCTATACTGTAGCTAAAAAAAAACATCCCTTATAGCTGGCTGCGCGCCTCTTCCTAAACAGCGAATGTATATTGATATACACCTACAAGCAGATATCAATTTAGAAACATACAAACAGAACAGACCAAATACTCACCAGTCAGGAATGGAACCCGGGTACACTGCGTGTCAGACAGACATCTATACCACTGCACTATATGCCACCATAGCGATTGGCACTGAGTAAAAGGGTCCTAAATATTTTGTGGGTTACGTTGCAATAGTGTACTACAGGTTCGGTAAGTGCTCTTAATATGCCAGTGCACAGTATTTTACAACCTATAACATGAGCATGTTTTATTTCAGTGCACTTTTTGAACAAAGCGCACACTGAACCCGCCACAGCAGTTCAGTAGTTATAATGCTCAACTGTTAATCTCGAAGACGCACGTTCGCTCCCGGCTGCGGCGACATTTCAATAAAAGGAAAATGCCAGAGGCCCGTGTATTGTATGATGTCATTGCACGTTCAAAAAACCTCAATTCCATGAAATTTATCCGGAGCCCTCAGTTATGGCGTTCCTCATATTCTGAGCAGACACGGGACGTTAAAAACCAAAAATCTCTCGCTTTTTAACAAGAAGAATTTTGCAACGCTTTCTTGCATCCACATGCAATATTTATTAAGGGGAACACTAATTTCAGTCCAAATAATTTTCGGCTTTTTAGACCAAATCAGACATCAGAATGTACTGCTTAATTTTTTGCCTGGTTTCTACCAGCTTAAATCTCAAGCGCTGTGCTGCGCGAAAAGCTTGAGCAAACAGGTGGAGCAGTCAGACCTCCGAAGTTCAGCAACATCTGCAAATAAAGCACTCAAGAACATGCGCCAATGCGCTTCTATATTTCTGAAGAGACGCAGGATTCTTTATTCAGTGTCGAAGTGTACAAACTTCGCGTGTCATTTTTGTCAGCAGGTGTAATGTAACTTCTTCATCTTTGTTACAATGTTTATAAGCTTGCTGCTCATCCAGCACCGCGGGAACTCTACAACATTGCTCAGCGCACTTTGCACGAGGCCTAAAGTTTGGGCGAAAGCGCTTGGATATGTGAGGTCCTTAATATAATATACAGCGAGGCAGAGCGTCAGTGCTTCTTCAAGCTTGCTTTCTTTGCGCAAGATGACAACTTCGCCCTCTGTACAACAGATGCTCTTTGAAGACCAAGTCCACAGAATCCTTGGTCCGGGTCTGTTTTCGTCTGGAGCGCGACCCTAAAATTACGAAAAAATTTCAAAATGTGAAATTTTATCTTTGTTCTATGAGTAATAATAGAGACAATTGTACGTTATAAGAGTAATGTACGCACGGAGGAAGGAAACTAAGGAGAGGCCCTACCCCCTCCGCGCGCTAGGAGAAAAGTGTGGCGGAAATGACGTATAGGTTCTCATTTCTTTTGCTGCTTTTTTATTTTTTTTGCTGCATGGCCACGCCTTTTGGGCCACAATGGCGGCGTTGTTCTGATTTTTTGAGCGCGCACACGTGTTGCTCTGGTAGGTTTCGTGCCGTGGCAAAGGCGCTGTGTGGGCGGGTTTGCGTTAGTCACCGTGTCTTGTTGCGCTGTGTTACCTGCACCGTGCTCTGCCGGATGTTGCGCGAGCGCGCGCGCTCCGCGTGCGAAACCACGCGCAGCGCGGCGTGGTTTCGCGAAAGATGTAAACAAGAGAGGAGGGTGGCACAAAAGGCGGAGCATCGCCATGAGCAACGCCAACTTCCGGCTTTACTTTTGCTTCACAAAGAGTGACGTCAGGGCCTCTCCTTAGTTTCCTTCCTCCGTGTGTACGTTAAAGTTCTGACAACTTCTAGAGTCATGTGAAAACACTTTTCGTGTACTTTCTAAGTGGCTTCCATCACGAGTGGAGTGTCACACAAATACATGATTTTGCATCGCCAAAATATAGCATTTCAGCGTGCAGCCACCAACTGCACGATAGATCGAAAATAAACTAATAGAACAAAATGTAACTAGAGTTTAGAACATCAGCGTACTTACTGAAGCAATCAGCGAGTGTTTCGCGTGTCTCCCTCTCAGCTCCTCATCGATGCTGGCGAAGTCCATATCACGACTGTACACTTTTGTAACGAGCTCTTTAACTTTGTTCAGTCGGTTCACGATTTCGACCATCTTCTGGTTAAACCTTATCTCTGCTTCGTTGCCTAGCTGAAAAGAGGAAGCGGTATTTCAGTTCATCATTACATGCTTAATTTCGCCATGAAAGGTGCAATACTAACAATTTCTTCGTTCAAAAAAAAAGCTTGGCAGCCGAGCGGGTGGGTTGGCCTTGCGCATCTTGATATTGCTGTGCAACAGCACCAGCATTCTTTCTTTGTTAAAAGGTCCTGTTAGACCTGAAGCCTTCCCAACTGCCTAGAAAAAAAAAATAACTGGTTACCGACTCTTCTATTTCGAACGGCATGGCTATTTCGAAATTCTCAACCGAAATCCAGGTCCAGATTTAAATTCGTATTATTGGTTTCTGTCCTTAGTTCGCTATTCGCAAAGAGCCATTACATTATGCATTAAGCATTACGCAGTGTTCAGCTGCATATATATCACAATAAACCATCCGTTTTAATGATTAAGTCTTGCACTCTTATTGGGTTGGAAATGCTGGCTGTCTCCGGCGTTTACTCACAATCTGTATTACACTCATCGAAATAGCGATTACTTTTCTTTGGTTAAGATTTAGAAGAACTTGCATTTAAAGCATCTCTCCCACACAAATTTAGAATAGCCTGTTGAGTATACATACTTCCAGTTCTTTCGACGCAGATTCGGAGTCGATTAACAGGGGCTCTAAGGACCGAGCTGCGGCCTGGAGTGGAGCCTTCTTGGGAGCTTCACTTGCTTCTCGTCGTTGTGCCCTGTGCCGTCTTGCCTCTGCAAGCCGCGACAGAAATACAGCCTAGGATTTGAACAGTTTTGCATTGATAAGTGCATTAGAGTAAATATATTGTTCGCCAAGATTTACGTTTGGGCAATGCTCAGATAAATCTCTTCAATGCTATTCAAGCTGCAGCAATGTTAAATGCACCTTTGGTCCTTTTGTACGTCCTCTTACGTCCTTCCGCGATTTTTCCCAAAGCATGTTGGGATACATATTTGCGAGTGTCTCTCCTAACGCAAAGTACTTCCATCTACGTAGGGCAGTATTTTTGTCCTGAATTGTATTGTTTTCACTGAAACAAAGTGAGAAGGTAATACTTTCTGCTTTAATAATTCCGTGGTAGAATTTTGCCAAGCTCGAAACAGTTTACATGTAACTGCAGCGACGACACGTTTAGTTTTAACCGTAAAAGCATAGATAATACCATTACATATAGAAACGCAAGCCAGTACTTGCCGCCTTCATAGACTTCCTTTTCAAGTAATACTTGAGAAACAAAGAGCCATGCCGTAGTGTATTACTTACTCGAGAAAATGAATTAGCTCATGGCGAAGTTGTTTCGACTGTTTGCGGTGTTGTTCTTCCGTAATTTCCATTCCACTGAGCAGTGGCTGAACGAAAGCAGAAAACTCGGGCAGCTTGTTGTCTACTGACCAGTGAAGGCTTGCCAGAGTTTTCTGCAAAGAATCACAATCACAGTCTGTTTCACTTGGTTGAAAAAAAAAACTTTTATTTGACAGCATGTCTCATCTTCATTAGGAACAATTTTCTTTGCACAAAAAATATGGCACCGCAACGACTCAAGGCGTCAAGCGACATGTGTTTAAGCCTCGGAAGTCCAACTACACGTATCGCAGTTTCTTGAGCATGCGAAAACAACAAATCGAAACATTATTTTATTGCTTTAAACACTGGCAAAAATGCTACGTTAGGTAGAAGCAGATGAAATCTTACACTCAATGTGTTCCTTTCTCCAAGCTTCTGCCTCTGTAGAACATCGTATAACCGCACATGAACATCACGCAATAACCACACAAAATATCATGTCGCCCAATGAAATAACAAATAGCGTACGACATTCGACATACCAAAGCTGACAGCAAAACATCAATTTTTATACATGGTTGTATTGTTTTGCATAGCGGTAATTCTTTTACAGTGACTGGAGATATTTATACAAACTGTGCGCGGCGAACTTCTGTTATTGTAGCGAATCTATTTGGGAAGCAGTGTAGATACATTGAGGAATGAAATAATATTCATTATTCCTTTCGTACACGAACACAGGCCACGGAAGCACCAAGCTCGCAGGAGTAGTTACAGTTTCGTGACAAGCCTCCTTCCCCAAAAATGCGTTAACTTCTTTCACATACGCTGTGTTGCTCTGTACCTTGCACAATAAAAATATATGAGCTTCAAAGGAAACTATGTCGGATATTCTACAAAAGCACGGGTTCCGATGGGGTGTACCACTGAGAACTACGTCATTCACTCTGAGCGTCACGTTCCGGGCGCTCACAAACCCAACAGAGAGGGCAACCTTGCCGACATCACAATGAGGCAGTCCGGCTTCACAGTTTCTCATCGAGGGCATAAGGAGCACCACGGACTAAGCTTAATTTATTAGTAGCATCCCCTGTCCTTGGAGTACCATCGTCGTTCTAAAGAGCATGTGATGTATTTGTCTGAAGGAAGTCGCTGACAGATAACGGCAAGTTCTTGAAATTAAAAAAAAATTTTTGACTTAGGCAGAGCATTCTTGGCTTCGAATCGCATAGTCCAGTGTTGGCGGCCCGGGCGGTGGGTTTTAATTTGTTCGACAATGTGCAGAAGCATGTGTAGCTTGGGGAACATTGCTTCTTCTCCATAGCGTTTTAAGAATATTTCCTGGTGGTCAGCAATCAGTTCCTCTAAGTCGCCAACAGCCTCTGCTGTCAAAACCGGAGAGAATATTATTTGAGTTCTGCGCTAACCGGACAAGGCTGCGCACATGCATTGAATTTTTGGGCAAAAAACATGCCAGAATCAAGGGCAGGTGCAGGATTAGCACCAGTGATGCACTCGCAGAAGTAAAAACAGTTAGATCCCGCTCAAACATCCTCGGCCGGTCACTGCTGCTTACCGCGCGATGAAAACTGAACGTGCTTAGGGCATCATTCAATTCTTTGCGAGAAAACCAGGCTTTCTCTTTCACTGCAGTTTTCAAAAAAAGTGCTATTTCTTTCGGTACAATTTCCTCTAGTAAAACATGCATTGGATCATACAAAATGTCTTTTGTCAAAAGAAAAAAAGGAACGGAGGTCAACATGAACTCTCCATTTATTCCAAACAGCTTACTTCGAGCTGCAGCGCATGTACTTTCTTTTAGCTGCTCCATCTGTGCAATTGTCTCGCGTTCGGTCCTCAGAATGCATTCTCCATGCCGACTCGGCCGTGCATAGTCGGCCGTTTGCACCAGACATGTGCGGCAGGAGCGAAACACTGTATGGCCAAACGATTCTTTAATACCAGCTAATGAATGGACAGCCAGAGCGTCGCCTGTCAAGGTCATGAGAGCACCAAAAAACTTTTCCGTGCCCCGGTTTGTGCGAAAGTTCATCCCTTCAGTGCTTAGAGCCTTTAGCACTGTTGTGAAATTATGAAAGAATTCCAGACATGCTGTGTGTTGTTTGAAATGGGAAGTGTTGCCAACTCCTAGGAAAAATATGTTGCTTAGCTTGGAGCGTTCATGAGGTGGGAGATTTAGAAGCGATACGTAGAACATACTAAGTTTTCCACGGCTTCATCTCTTCATACCAATAGGATTCGCTAATTCAATGTCGTCGTAGTAAAGGCTAAGCAGGATAATATTATTTTGCTTCTGAAAAATTGGGTGGGAACGAAATCTACTACCGTCACAAAAGTCTTGGAGTAAAGATTTATGCTTGCTTTGGCGAAGGTTTCTCACGTGGGTGACAATCTCCGGGTGCTTCAAAAGATTGGCTAGGAGATCTAGTTTTACAATGTATGCTTTTTTTGTTCCTTCGAGCTGCACTTCAGTTGGAGGCACGTATATGCCAGCGTTCTCGTAGCAACGCTTCCGAAGCCTGTCTGCTTTAATATTAGCTGTGTCTATGGGAAATTCAGCTACGGCAAACATATTGCTTACTTCTTGAACGACGTCGTCAATACATGTTTTCGGACACTTATGTCGACCTTCTAGTCGCCGGCACAGGCCCAACATCATACTGGATACGATGCCATAGTTGTTCGGCTGCTGCTCTAGTGACATAGGGACGACATCACGATCAATTATTTCTCCATCCGAATGAACTGCTTTTCGTGGCTTATTACTTTCCGAATGTTTAATCTTACATCTTCTGTGGTGCTCCTGATAATGTTTCAGAAAGAAATAATTACTTCCACACATGCTGCACACAAATGATGTCACAGTGCCATTATTTACAGTTCTCGTATGTTGTGGAAACAAACTGAACGTGGTACGAAAAATCCACATTTCGAGCAGACATGCTGCCCTACTAAACCAGCTGAAATATTTCTTACTCCATCTGCGCCGACGTCCGAAGTTTCAGCTTGGTCGACAACTCGCTCGCTGGCAGAAGGCGTGTTACTCGGCTGTGGATCTGCGTTGTCGAAAAAACAAACAGATGTTTAGGAGCTGCGGTCTGGTCAAATCGGTATCGTCACTGCTAGGTACTGTACTACCTTCGGCAATAATTCCGTTCTGAACATAAATAAACATGCCTTTTAGATAGAATATTATGTTTAGATAAAACATGATATTGAGGATGTTTTAGATTACGTATATTTGCTGCGCCGTTTGAAGCCAATTCTTTCATTTTAGATACGTCTGAATACATGTAGTGAGATCGATTCGCTCTGCCAGAGCACCTGTATCGAGAGAACATCTTGATGGGCTAGTAGGTAGCTGTTCATTGTACCTATTAAAAGGTACCGTAAAAATAGACACAACATGAGAAAAGACAAACGGACAGGGCATCATATTATCAAGCAGGTATGCCCAAGGTGGCTTAAGGCTTCATTGTACTTCTGCCAATACGCCTAGATTTGTACAGAAAATTTTGTGCTGTTCTTGCTGTTGGCGATGCGAGCAAAAAAAAAAAAACTCTGAAAAAGGAAGTCAATTTTTCGACTGTAATTTGACACAATTTTCAAGGGTAATCGAGCGTCTCTGATAAAATGAGCTAGCATTTGAATACCTAATTAGTCCATCGATATAGCTATACAAATTTCAAGTAAAACGCACCAAATGTTGCGCTTATAAAATGAATTGAGCTCCAATCTGCCGTTTGGCAGTGTCTACAAACAATTATCAGCACAAAATGGTTGTTGTGTCGGATAATTACTTAAGTATGACTGGCTTGCGTAGTTTGAGTTCAAGGGGTGGCTAACTCTAGAAATCTTAAAAGAAGCTGCTAGATTTGCGACACCTACCTTTAGATCGGCGAGCTGCTTCAAGCCCATCCGTGATACGGGCTGCATCACTTGCGGTTGGAGACGGCGTCCGCATGTTTGAAATATCGCATACCGGATGATCCTCCTCCCCATCTGCAGAGCAAGAAGAAATGCGACTGATTTATTACTTTCTTAGATGTTAAGCTCCGTGAAGTACCGTAGCATGTAAAACTAATTCTAATGCCTTTTCATTTGAATGCGGCATTGAAAGCAGTTTCACTATGGCCACGTGTCATAACTTTCTTTGGGCGAAGACTAACTTTGCGGGAAATGACTGTTTTAGGCTTGTAGCACAGCTCGGAAGAGCAACAAAGGAAGGAGGTAGGGGTAATCAAAGGGAACAGAAAAACAGAGTGAGTGCTAACTTCCAACTGACGGTTTATTTCGTGACACAAGACTGCTTATACATTCGGCAAACCATATGACATCAAGAGATAACAAAGAAACCAAGCAACAAAACCGATAGTAACAAAGTGGTAACATATTCAGACAGCCTGTGGCTGCAGTCGGAGATACGCCAATTCATTGCTTGATAATAATAATGAATTTACGGGAAATATATGGGTAGAGGTGTTGCATTTACTCAATTGCAACAAGCGTTTTTTTTTTTCTTGAAAATTTTTGTTGCTTGAAGCCATCCCCTGCGTTAAATATGAATAACAGAAAAATTCAGATTTCGCGGGACCACAAGAATTCTCCAAATTATGGTGGTGGGAACAGGGTTCGCTCTCCAATAGTGATAATTATACCGTGCGGGAAACTGGGGCGGCATACGCTAAAACTGCGCGTGAATGTCGATCTCAAGAACAGCGCGACACACCCAATGCCGGCCCGTGATGTACAATAACCTGCGTCCGAAGCGAGCGTTTAACAGCATAGCGCGGGCTTCCGATTATCTGACGCCTAGTTACGATTATCTGACGGCAGCAACGAGATTCCGTTGAAGTAGAAATTGCACGTTGTTACTTGCTGTTGCTCCCGTTTTCTGCAGGGCGTACTCTCGTCGCGGAAGCAAAACAAACGATAAAAGCGGCCGAAAGCTCTTGTCATACTTTGCCAGGATGCGTGCCGCTTTTTACTCACATATTCGCCACCATCGTATCCATATTCCCGGTGCACCACGGTTGAGTGCCGCACAATTGTTGTCACGCTAAATTCGAGTATATATTTGCAAGTACATCAAATGATTACCAATATTTGCTGCCCGGAACTCTTGCAACGATTCTACTGTTTGCGTGCTACATGTTGGCAAGGGCTGCTGGCTTGGGACTGCACAAGAATACGTTGCAATAGGCGCATCAACACTGATAAGTAATCCAGAAGTGGGAAAACCAGAGAACAAAATAGGACAGAACAGGAGGTATGAATAAGTCTAAGAAAAGGTTTTTCTTGTGCGAAAGCATCAAATGACCCAATGAGCGAAAACACCTAGAATCTGTAGCAGCAAAACCGCACGCAAATTCCAATTGACAGCGATGCTACGTGACGAGCGCACCTCGGTGGAGCAAAGCGCGCGAAACATCCTTGGTGGCCCCCACTGCTTCATCGGTCACTCGTCGTCGCAGGTCGTTGGTGGCATGCGGCGTTGGCACCGTAAGCTGCTGCTGCTTGCTGAGTCCCGCAGCACACACCGCTATGGTATGTGCTGCCTGCACGTACCCGCAAAAATAACCTACGGGAATTTAATCGCGAAAGTCCCTAGAATACGCCGCAGAAAAACTCGAAAACACTACTCGCAGCACGAAACCCGAAGGACAACTCAGCGGCGTTCAATTGAACATTATTGCTTTCGCATTCACTACTCATAAGAAGTGCTTAGTTGTCCTTGGATTTATTTTGCGTTCCCACTCTCACATGGCGCGATTTTAGCAGTGCGACGCACTAAAGCTCAAAAAGAAAAAGTAGCAGCGTTCGTGTTTGTCCTTTTGCAGAACCTTGATACTTTTTGCACTTTCGCGCGTCGCCCTGCTAAAGCCACGCCATGACCGTATACCTACACGCCTACATCGCTATTCTTATCCAGTCTTCCATGTAACCGACATGCAAGTCACCTCATTTGGGTCTGCTGCGTACCAACCTCATATTCAATGTTGTCATTGGCCTCAGTCGCTAGTAAGGGACTGCGTCGTTGTTAAAGCTAACGGCCCTCGTCATGTGACAGCAGTGGTATACCATGGGCTTTGAAATACGTTAGGGCGGTTGCGCGTTAGCGACTAAATGAACGGCTTTTTTTTTCTTTTCAGAATTCGCAGCCTCTCTGACAGAGCAGAAAACTGACGTTATAACGCTTAAGAACACATTTAGAGTATGCATCTCTATTATTCGAAACCACACGTACCGCTATTTCGTTTTTAAGTCAAAGCGCCGGCCTAGCTCGGGTCACATAAGCCTAGAAGCCGTATATAACAAAAGGCAGAAAAATTCAATAGAGGCACTTACCCATACGAGCATAGTGAACCGGGCTATGCCCGCAGTATGCACACCAGGATGCTTGGTACGGCGCTGCCGGCTGGTGAGAACCATCGGTAGACCGGAAATAACCGTCGTACTCACAGCTGTCTTCAAAGTTGCAGCGTCCCCGCAAGACGCCTTTTACGTCGCAAGACGAAAACATATTCCTCTAGAAAACCGGCCCCCCTTTAACAGAAGAGGCACCTACTGTACGTTGAATGTGAGACCGAAACCTTAGCAACAGCGTTGCAGCCAGTTCGAGCCACGTGCACTCGGTCGCGTTCGATGGTTTGCCCTTCAACGTGTGGCACGTCAAACTAAACGCTATCGCTTTTTGAGCAGCAGGCACACCCTTTCACTTCGCATCTACGGCGGCAGCCACCGGCAACGCTGCGCTGACACAGCAATTGGAGACGCGTGAAAACGCTCGGTCACCATCCGAAATGTGGCTGACGAAGGCGCATTATCGGCGCCTATGCATAAGAACGCGGCGAAAAGTGTACGTAATTTTCTTCAGTCCTGGCTAACCGCCTAGCAGCAGTCAAGATTTTCCAAGTCAATCATATACAACATCCCTCCCTCAAGCAACTGCTGTAACGGTTTAAGCGAGGACAAAGAATAAGTTTAAGTACCCCGTTCCAAATAAGAGCAGCCAGAATATCTTCCAATGATATATTTTAGTATCCTACTTTTTTAAGGGCAACTAATACCATTAATGTTTGTTACCTTCTGCCATAATTGAACCGTAATATAGCAAAAACTGTAGATAATACATTCTTATTCTTGCAAGATGTACACTGCTGCTAATCCCGGCTTCTGATGAAAAGGACTGAAATGTTCGCTCCAATCCAGTGGAGCCGCGCCAAGAAAGGCACCGCATGGTCCTCGGCCGTCTATATTTGGGACAGGATCTACTGGCCGCATAATAACGTGCCGCATTCTTATCACCTTTCATATGCGGATCTTCACTGCTCTTTGTGCCGTATATGACTTTTTCACGCATAAACCTTCTTGCGAGGCCGCATATATGCCTTTAAGCATGCGGCACGCCAATGAATATCACTTATATCCGGGAGGTTAACCAGTACATGACTAAGAGTGTAATCCTTGGCGCACGCAAGACAACAGGCCCATATGTTATGCCTCCGGTATTCCTGGACATGTTGCACGACTCTGCCGCCGCTACATGCTGCACGCTGATGCGTTTGTGCAGTCGCCTCCCTGCGCCGACGTGCAGCCTTTCCACGACGCTTATTTTAGTCGGCAGTCGAACAGGCCACCAGCCGAGCGCCCGGTCCTTACACGTCGTTCACCTTCCCCGTATCGCCGCTCGTTGTTCCCCATGCGTCGGCGCCCTTCACGCACGCAAGAGGAATACTAACCGCCACAGTTCAGGAGGCAGGAACTGCGTCACCATCAATCTGTACAAATCCTCCATTGTCGCCTTCGAACGTTATCGACCTTACTGTTGACGGCGTCCCTACCGTTGCGCTAATTGATACTGGAGCAGCCGTGTCTGTCCTAAACGAGCGCCTCTCTCGCGCTTTGCGAAAAGTTACGATGCCACTTTCTGGGTTTTCCCTGTGCACAGAAAGCGCCCAGCCAGTTCAGGCTTCAGCAGCATGCACAGCTAGAGTTGTTATTCAGGGCGTTTTCTATATTGTGGAGTTTGTGGTTCTGCAATCCTGTTCTCACGACGTGACACTTGGGTGGGACTTTCTGTCGCTAAATAACGCCGTCATCAATTGCGCACGTGCTGAAGTCGAATTATCGCCTCTGTGTGACGTGCCCCTCGTCGGCGCCACTTCTCTTCCCACTAAGCTGGTTCTTCGGGAAGACATCGCCATACCGCCGTGCTCGTCTGTCGTTGTTCCCGTCTTCTCTAGCGCTCTCTCTGAAGACGCTCTCCTCTTCACTCCTTCGGAACTTTTCATAACCCGCAAGGACGTTCCCCTCCCTTTCGCCACGCTTGACATTTCAGCCGTTTCAGCGCCATTGTTGCCTGCAATCCGCTTCCTACAGCCCTGACGGCTCTTTGCGGCGAACCACTTGGCCATGTTCAGTCTCTTGATGGCATGTTTATAACTGACGTGCCGAATGCTTCGTATGCAGAGCTCACTGACTTCTGTGCACTTTCCACTTCTGCTTCGCCATCACCTGACTTATTCACACCTTTCATTGCCGATGACCTTACTACCGAGCAGCGCTCCCAGCTTCTTCACCTGCTTGCCCAGTTCCGCTCCTCTTTTGATGTCGCTCAGCCTACTCTGGGTCGCACGTCAATCGTCAGCCACCACATCGACACTGGCTCCAACGCGCCATTGCGGCAGCACCCGTACCGCGTATCGGCCAAGGAGTGTCAGGTGATCACTGAGCACGTGGACGACACTCTTCAGTGCGGCGTCACTCGACCTTTCAATAGCCCGTGGGCATCAGCGGTGGTTCTCGTCACAAAAACAGATGGTTCCATTGCCAAAGCATTATATTGAATTGAGTTTATTCCGCAACAAGAAAATGTTACGAGGAGGACAGGTAAAAGCTGTAAAAACAGCTTGAGGAGCCCTGACCCCCTATCACACGGGGAAGCATAAAAGCGTGCGGCTAAGGGAGTACAACCTACTAAGAGGAAAACACTTACAGGAGTTATAAAACGTCACTTGTAAAGGGGATTATACAGTAGTCAAATAGAAAATCATCGTATCACATCATTATACAAACATTAAACGCAGTTGTTTTGGTGATGTACTAGATATGTCAATCTTATTTTCTTTTATTATGTGGTTTAGAATGTAGGCAATTGAAATTTGAACATTTGATTTCCGTAATTGGTCCTACATTTGTCTACGTACCACATTTGAGTATGGCGCACATCATTAAGCAAGGAAGTTTTTCTCTAGCCTTGCTAGGTTTGTCATGACATCATTATTTTTCGGCAAACCAAGTTTATATAAACGGCATAGCTTGTAATAATACATTGATGGAACCTGAATGACGTGGTGCTTCTTAAACAATTCGGCACTGTGGTAGCGATATGGGACTTTACAGGCTAGGCGTAGAGCACTTTTTTGCAAGACAGAAAGTTTGCTAATGTTTGAAGCTGTTGTTGTTGACCATACAAGAAACGCGTAATTCAATCGAGAAGAAAATAAAGAGTTATATATGAGTATGAGTATTTAGTGTAAATATCACACTATGATGGTACACAATGGTCGTAATCTGTAATAATATCAAAGGTGCCTTGATGTTACAACAAAAGTTGACATTACTTAATAATAGCCCTGTAAAATTTAGCATGCAGGGGCGCCACTTGGTTAAAGAATAGTGATGTAATGTCTATGTACAGAAGTATTGCCCATGTATTTCTGCCATTGTCCAAATGGCATAAATGAATGGGTAATACTTGTATACATAGATATTACATCTCTATTGTTTAACGAAGTGGGTAAACTATGTCTGCCTCATACAAGATTAGAATTAAACCATAAATTATGTATAGTCACCCTAACAGCAACATTTCATTTGAACTTCAGAGTAAGCAGACGTCACCTATTCAAAGTTTATATGTTAAATGTAACGAACCCTCATTACAGCAGCGCAGAGCATTCCTCACATTTCCTTACGTACTCAGAATTCAGTCATCACCGCAACACATATGCTACAACATCGTCACACAGTGCAACTCACGCTTACACTACACAAATAAACGAAACATGATTAGGCCACTTGTACTGCGGTATGAGCAATAGTGTCGGGATTATGAAATTCCCCACGAAGTCCTCCAGGTTGCCAAGAAGCCTGAACGGTTGGCCCCGTGGTACGATTTCACGCAGTTGTGTGACTGGACATTAACACATTTAAGGAAAAGAGACACTCCTCACGACCACATTATACAAGAATTCCGTGCTCTTCAGGACCAATATCAAAATCACATGCAATTCTACACTGATGGGTCCAAAACAAAACAACACGTGGGTGTAGGGGCCGTAACAGAAAATTGGGAAATAAGTATTCGTCTACCAAAACATGCCTCTGTTTTCACTGCTGAAGTTTACGCTGTATGGGTTGTAGTGAAAAAGATTATCACTGGCAAGCACAAAAACACAGTCATTTACACTGATTCCTTAAGTACACTGAAGGCTCTAAACCTAAAATCTGAGTGTGAACCCCTGTTAGGCGACATACTAAACATGGTCGCACTTAAGAAATATGGGAGATCAATCCACTTCTGCTGGGTACCAAGTCATGTTGGGATACCGGGTAACGAAGCAGCCGATAGATATGCATCGATGGCAGCGAACAAAGAGATAGCAAACACAACACTTCCATACAAAGATAGCATACGCGCGATTAGAAAAGCCTTAACGGCGAAATAGCAACGCGAATGGGACCATTGTGCTGACAACAAACTACATCTCACGAAACCCATAATTGGCGAGTGGAAGTCAAGCTACCATCAGGAGCGGTTCATCAATGTAGTTTTATGCCGACTACGCATTGGGCACACACACCTCACGCACAATTACTTACTTACGAAAGAAGACACACCAACATGCGAGAAATGTCAACAGCCACAAACAGTTATGCACATATTACTCACATGTACGCAGACTGAAACACACAGACCAACACTTTTGCACAAATTATATCAACTACACATACCTTTACACCCTGCTCTAATTTTAGGTGATGATCCGCTAGTCCCATTATGTGACGTTCGTAAGTTTCTAGACGACACCGGATTTTTACATAAAATATAGATTATTAACAAAGCCTTTTCCTTCATTAACTGGATTTTAAAACACCTCATGTTTGGCGCAGCATAGCCTTAGCCGTTTTTGCGCCATTAAACCCCATTTAACTAACTAAGTAAGTAGACGCCTGTTGATGCCAGCCTCAGCCAATGCTAAACTATGCTGCATGCTTTACAGAGAAATTATAGTGGTATCACTAAACTCTGAAGCTATTCAGGACTGCAGCATTGTAGAAGACATCTACAAATGTCCCATTTCATGTGTAACAGCCTGAATTGCTTGCACATCTTACCAAATGTAAATTAAAATTACTTCTCCTTGTTTAGCATTTTTGCCTGCTAGACCACAATCTAATGTCATCAATATATTAACATATTACCTCAAAGAACCTAATTTGGCTTATAGATTAACACTTTCGCATACTGCCACAGCTACACTCTGTCATATGCGTTGCAATCATAAAGGAGTGCTTGTCCACCAGCACTCCAATGTCACTAACAGTGATCACCTACACAGCTTGATTCAGGTGGCAGGTGGCAGTCATGATTCAGGTGGCAAATAGCTAAGAGAAAAAAAAATCCACTCACTTTGAGAGCTACAATACTGCGATAACTTGGAAGAGATGGACCCATTGCAGGCAGCAGACCTCTTCTCAGCTCCAGCACAACAGCAACTTGCCTTTCAGTAAAAGAAAAGGATTGATTAGTAATGATAAGTTACCTTGTTTTTGCTGAGTATCAATACAATCTGACTTTCATGCATATCCACTCTCCGCTTTAGTAATACAACTGAATTATTCGTAAAATAAAAGAGTCAATGATGATACCATTCGCTTCTCTTGCATGTCCAATTTTTTTCGCACTGATACCCCGTTTACTGCTTGCTTACTGACACGAATGCCTTGACTGCCCAGACATCATTCGAAGCAACACGTCTTGCTGCACTGCAAAAAGTTGCACCGAGGAAACACAGCAGAGCAGCCAGAGCAAAAAACTTTTTTTTTCTGGTCACAATTAAAACGTGCACCCAAGCAAGAAAGTAACGATCACAGGTAGTGAGCGACTGCTATTGCCTCGAACGTTTATTTCCGTATTTTAACAGAAGTTCTTGTATCGGATACAGTATGCTCTCAAGCCAATACAAGCGTTAATACAAGTCCGCAACTGAACGCAGTTTTATTCTACGCTTTTAACGCGAGTGAGCAAAAGGTTAGAAGTACCTCACGGAAATTGCGATCGAGCCGATCGCGCTACGACTGGAATCGATCTGAAAAGATAGGGTGATCCCTTTCCCCATTCATGCGTCAGTTTTGCCCTAAGACGTTGCATAGTGGTCTTTTGAAACAATATTTCTTTTCGCGACACCAGCTTACCACACATCACTTTAACACCTACGGTATGCAAACCAAATAAGATTAAAATGGACTTACCTCATGAGCAAGTTACGAGTGCGCGTAGACTGTTGAACACCCGTTGAGAGCAAGCAGGATATATCCGTGTTCAAGCGCATACGTGCACTCAAACACAGGACAACTTCTTCGATGCCGCAGCGTGCAGAGTTTTGTACACGAAGTGAAAGACATCCAGCGCAAATATCTCCGCGCGATGACGGCAAATGACGAGCGCACAAGCGTGCAAAACACAGCGACAAATTCGGAACTTTGCTGCCAATTCGAACGTGCCGAGACCCAAGCAGCGTAACCATCCATCGTTTCTGTTCTTCGCTCCCGATGCGTCAATCTCTCTTCCTTGGAGTCTTGCTTCACTCTTGAGTACAAATCAAGAGATATTTACGGCAAATTAACAACTTTTACAACACGACACGAAAAATTCCGGCTGAATATAAAGAGTTATATATGAGTATGTTAACAGAGGTAGGAAAATAGTAACAGTGACGGCGCATAATATCTTGAAGGGGCAGCGCAAAAAGACGATGACAGAAGGCAGGAACACACAGGATAGCGCTGAACTCACAACTAACTTTATTCGAAGGCATACATACACTTAAGTACACAACCCATAGCCACGTGCTCTCCCATCTATGGCGTCGTTATCAGTGCGCAGGCAAAAAACACGCAATACCATGACGCCATAGATGGGAGAGCACGTGGCTATGGGTTGTCATCGTCTGCCATCGTCTTTTTGCGCTGCCCCTTCAAGATGTTCAACCAGTACCAACTCGCCCAAATGTCGATCCTTCTACGGCGCATCATGCCGGTTGTCCTAGACAGTTTATTAATGATGTAGTTCACGAGATCATCCATGTCATGTTTTGTGAAAAATACACGCCCAGTGATTTTAAGCTTTTTACCACCTCAATTTTAGAGTTATTTAACGAAATGGTGGGTAACTGGACATATGTGTGGCGGGGGTAAAATATAACAGCTGTAACAAAGAAGAGTAGCCTGCCTGCGCCACAGCACCATCGCTACCGGCATGAGCTCGTGGTTGCTGTCTTTCGCCGAACGCTTGTGACGGCTACCCGTTCGCGCCCGTTGCTAATAAATCTCTTAGCAAGTGGTGGACGTGCTGGGTTTCGACCACCCTGGAACTTCGGAGTCGCACTCTACCCCCCATCATGCCCGACTACGCACGCACTCCTTCAGCTCCTCCAACGGCGCCGGCCACCTTGGTTTGTGCCGGTGCCTTGCGTCAGCGAGATCCCCCTATCTTCTCCGGCACAGATGACAAAAACGTTGAAGATTGGATCTCGTCTTTTGAGCGAGTGAGTGCCCATAACCAGTGGGACAACGTTACCAAGTTAAGAAACGTCGCATTCTATGTTACGGACGTTGCGAAGCTATGGTTTCTAAACCATGAAGCCGACCTCACTTCGTGGTTGGTCTTCAAGACCAACTTTACCCAAGTTTTCGGTCGGCCTGCAGTAAGAAAGCTTCGTGCAGAACGTTTGCGCACACGATCCCAAGAGGCCGGAGAAAACTTCACGAGCTACATTGAGGACATTGTCGACCTTTGCAAACGGGTGAATGCGTCGATGTCAGAGGAGGAGAAGATCAAACATATAATGAAGGGTATTCAGGACGACGCGTTTCAAATGTTATTATCGAAGAGTCCTCACACTGTCGCTGAAGTGATAGAATTGTGCCAGAGTTACGACGAGTTGTGCAGGCAACGGCTTCACACCCGACGTCCCACCCCGCCCGCCGGCTCTCTATCAAGCCTTGGAGTCGACGACAACCATGCTACTCTCTTCGTAAAAATTCAGGAATTCGTTCGCGCAGAGGTCGCCCGCCAGCTATCTTTGATATCTTCTGTCCAGGAACCACCACCTGCTTCGCATTCTACGATCCGCGACTTCATTTAAGAGCAACTATCTCAAGCAGTTCCTCCAGCCGCTGAGCAGACACCAGTCACGGCTCCTCTCGCTTACGCTAAAGCTGTTTCCCGATCTCGTCCACAAACGCACCTGCCGCCCTCTATGCATCGACCACCGACATTTTTGGCGCCATCTATGCCGCTTCACGACCGACGGCATTTTCCTCCTATGCCGCTGCCCGACCGACAGCATTTTCCGAATCCTCAACCGCGACTCGGACCTTACCCCCACCAGTGGCGCACCTTCGATGACCGCCCAATATGTTTTGCTTGCGGTGGTGCTGGTCACGTGGCGCGCCATTGTCGTCGTGGCATGCTTCCTCTTCAGAACATCCGGCGAGCGCCACCTTTCCCCGCTCCGTTTTCCTGTTCGCCTTCCAGCCTTCCTACCTCTTCCTTTTCCCCTGACCGCCCAACCGCCTCTACTCGCCGCTCACCATCTCCTCGTCGTCTCTCGCTTTCTCCGATGCGGCGCCGTCTCGTGTCCACCGAGCAGAAAAACTGATGGCCGCAGTTCCCGAGGCACGAACTGCGTCCACGTCGCAATGCCCAAGTCCCCATCTCTCTCCACCCAACGTAATTGAAGTCTCTGTCGAAGGAATCGCCGTCCTGGCACTTGTAGATACAGGAGCCGCCGTATCCGTAATTTCCGCCGAACTCTGCCGCACACTACGAAAGGTTTTGACGCCTCTCTCCGACTTCTCCCTTCGAACCGCGAACGTTCAAAATATAACTCCTCTCGCTGCCTGTACTGCTCGTGTCTTCAAGCAAGGTCTACTGTATACCGTCGAACTCATCGTGCTGCCCACGTGTTCCCATGACATTATATTAGGCTGGGACTTCCTTGCAAATAATAACGCCGTTATTGACTGTTGTCACGCCGAACTCGAACTTTCTGCACTTCCCGACGTCGAGACTCTCGAAAACGACCCTTCCAGTGTTAAACTGTTTGCTTCCGAAGACAATTCCGTCCCTCCACGCTCTTCCCTGTTTGTGCCTGTGTCGTGCGCCGCTATTTCTGATGCCACTGTTCTCTTTACGCCCTCTGAGCTGTTCATTCGCCGCCGATGTTCTCCGCTGCCCTTTGCTCTCCTTACTCTTCGCAATGGCGTCACGAAAATGGTCGTCGACAATGCCACGGCCTGCCCTTTAGCTTTATTTCATGGTGAATGATTAGGCCTTGTTCAACCGGTCGACACCTTTTGCATCTTTGACGCTCCTGCCGTTTCTACTTCTGCGGGCCTTGGCGCACTTACTTGTTACTCTGCGGTTGATCAGTCACTCCTCGACGCTTTCCACTGTTCCATCGACGATGGCACGTCATCTTCAGAACGAAGCCAGCTTATTGCTCTCCTGCAGAGGTTGAGCGCTTCTTTCGACAGCCATGCTTCCGGTTTGGGCCGCACATCGACCGTTTTTCACCAAATAGATACCGGCAGTCATGCATCTTTACGGCAGCGCCCTTACCGAGTATCCGCCTGTGAGCGCCGTGTCATTGACCACCAGGTTGCTGACATACTTAAGGCGGCGTTGTGCAGCCTTCCAACAGTCCCTGGGCATCACCGGTCGTCATCGTTAAGAAAAGGATGGCTCTATTCGATTCTGCGTCGACTACCGACGTCTGAACAAGATAACGCGCAAGGACGTTTACCCGTTGCCGCGCATCGACGACGCCCCCGACTGTTTGCAGGGAGATAAGTTCTTTTCTTCGCTGGATTTACGTTCCGGATACTCGCAAGTCCCCTTGGCACCATCTGATCGACCTAAAACAGCATTTGTAACACCTGACGGGTTGTACGATTATCGTAATGCCTTTCGGCCTGTGTAACGCTCCAGCCAGTTTTGAGAGAATGATGGATAATATTTTACGCGGCCTCAAATGGAACAGATGTTTATGCTACCTGGATGACGTAGTTGTCTTTTCCGCTGATTTCCGAACCCATCTCAGCCGTCTCGAGCAAGTTCTGAAATTCCTTACTGACGCGGGATTTCAACTTAAAGGGCCCCTGAAACAGTTCGGACAAATTTTGTAGACGCGTAGGGTACAGCTTAAGTAGAACGTTCGCACCACAATTTAAGTGAAGCATTACATATTAATGGAGTTACAAGCGATTAGAAGTTACCCTCCTCCCTAGTCATGCTTTTCCTCCTCAACTCGTTCGCCGAGCGAGCGGGGCTAAGCTCCGCCTTCACTGGTTTGCGTCACGATGCGACGTCACATCGTTCACTTCCGGTTGTTTTGGAGCCCGCCCCCGCCTGCGCGAGACCTCTCCGATAGCCGCTTGGCCGTCGACCCCAAGCGAGAGCTATAGAAGCAGCGTGCGTTGCGAGCATTCTGTCGTAGCGCCGAACGTGTCTTGTATTCCGGTAACCACAGGCAAGCTGGTCATTTTGGCAAATGACGTGAGACATAAACTCAAGCTGATGAAGGAACTTTAGCGTAGACGTACGTGAGCGGCCTGATCGGTCTGCACGGTCCATACACTTGTTGGCGCGGCACTGAACCAGCCAAACAAAGCGCTAATATTGCTCTAACCATGTGTAAAACATTTTAAACGTTTATAAAAACAACGTGTTGATGATTACACTCCCGCGAAATATACACACCAACAGCAAGGAAGAATAGATTTCGTTGCTGCTACTGTGTGTGCTACTACCTACTATAAGGACTCAGTACGTTTGTAGAAAATCGTCAAAAGCGTTTCAGGGTCCCTTTAACTTAAAAAAGTGTCGTTTCGGCGCCCGAAAGCTCACTATTCTTGGCCATGTTGTGTCGCAAGACGGTGTCCTTCCGGATCCAGCCAAGCTCCGCGCTGTCACCGACTTTCCGCAACCAAAGAAGTTAAAGGAGCTTCAAAGTTTCCTTGGTTTATGGTCATACTTCCGACGTTTCATTCGAAATTTTGCTTCCATAAGTGCACCCCTAACAGCCCTTCTCAATGGCGACAAAGAACTTTCCGCTTGGTCGCCCGCCTGTGATGACGCCTTCACAAAATTACGCCGCCTGCTAACCTCGCCACCTATCCTCCGCCACTTCGATCCTGCAGCGCCCACAGAGGTCCACAGCGATGCCAGCGGCGTCGGACTTGGCGCCGTACTCGCGCAACGAAAAGCGGGGTTTGATGAATATGTCGTTGCCTACGCTAGCCGAACTCTGACAAAGGCCGAGGCTAATTACTCTGTTACAGAGAAAGAGTGTTTAGCCATTATTTGGGCCCTTGGAAAATTCCGTCCTTATTTGTACGGTCACCCTTTCGATGTCGTCACTGACCATCACTCCCTTTGTTGGCTGTCTACCCTTAAGGACCCATCTGGCCGACTTGCTCGCTGGGCCCTTAAGCTACAGGAGTACGACATCCGCGTTCTCTACCGTTCCGGCTGCAAACACACGGACGCTGACGCCCTTTCTCGCTCACCGGTCTCCGCTGACTGCGCTTGCCTATCCGCCCTTGAGCCTACACTTCCATCTCATGCACTGCGCAACATGCCGTCGGAGCAGCGCAAGGATCCTTGGATCAGTGCTCTCATCAGCATCCTTTCTGATCCATCCACCCCTCCACCATCTCGTGCTCTTCACCGCCATGCTACTCACTTCTGCATTCGCGACGGCCTTCTTTATCGTCGTAATTACCTCTCTGACGGTCGCAAGTGGCTTCTCGTGATACCCCGCCATCTCCGTGACCTTATCTGCGACGCTTTCCACGCAGACCCTCAGTGCGCACATGCCGGCCTCTTCAAGACCTATGCTCGACTACGCGTGCGATTTTATTGGCGCGGCATGTATAACTACGTCAGAAAGTTCATTCGCTCCTGTGCTCAGTGCTAACGCCGAAAATTACCTCCCGGACAAGTCTACCCGTCACAACCCCTTCCCTGCCCTAGTCGGCCCTTTGATCGTGTTGGCATAGACATATACGGACCGCTACCCTCCTCTCCAGCAGGCAACCGCTGGATTATTGGTGCAGTGGATCACTTGACCCGCTATGCTAAAACAGCTGCTCTACCGACTGCCACCGCCCGCGACGTTGCATCGTTTCTGTTACGACACTTCGTTCTTCGCCACGGTGCCCCTCGCGAACTTCTGAGCGATAGAGGCCGCGCCTTTCTTTCCGATGCTTTGAAGGCACTACTCGACGAATGCCGAATCGGTCACCGCACCAGTATAGCGTACCATCCGCAAACTAACGGCATGACCGAGCGTTTCAACCGTACTCTTGGCGATATGCTCTCCATGTACGTCGCCTCTGATCATTCAAACTGGGACCAAGTTCTCCCTTTCGTGACGTATGCGTACAATACTGCGGCCCAAGCAACTACTGGTTTCTCCCCTTACTTTCTCCTATACGGACGAGAACCTTCTACTACGCTCGATACCATTCTGTCATATACACCTGACGCGTCCGAAAGTACTCCGCTATCTGAAGCTGCTCGTCATGCCGAGGAATGCCGCCAGCTTGCCCGCTCTTTTTCCGCCGAGGACCAGTGGCAGCAGCAATCCCGTCAACCTGCCAGCCGTTCTGCACCAACTTTTTTGCCTGGCTCTCTCGTATGGCTTCGGGTACCCGCTACTGCACCCGGCCTCTCCTCAAAACTTGTCGCAAAGTACCTAGGACCCTACCGCGTTATGGAGCAAACGTCCTCCGTCAATTACATCGTAGAGCCCCTCACGCCATCGACGGACCTACGCCATCGCGGCCGCGAACTTGTCCACGTCTCTCGCATTAAGCCGTACTACGACCCAATAGTAGTCTCTTCGCCTTAACCCGCACGGATGGCGCCTTTTTCTGCGGAGGGCGATTGTAACGAAGGAGAGTAGCCTGCCTGCGCCACAGCACCATCGCTACCGGCATGAGCTCGTGGTTGCTGTCGTTCGCCGAACGCTTGTGACTGCTACCCGTTCGCGCCCGTTGCTAATAAATCTCTTAGCACAGCCTTCGTTTTATTAATGTTTAGTTTTAGGGAGTTCATTTGAGCCCATGCATTAATTTCAGACAGTGCGCTATTCACTCGACTGCCAGATCGGCACATGATTTGCCTGAATAGAATAAACTCGTATCGTCAGCATAGATTATATAATGGGCTGTTTCATCAATGTGGACAATCTCATTAATATAAAGTATGAACAGAAATGGTCCCAGGATGCTTCCCTGAAGGACACTTGTTTTAATAGATTTTATTGAAGAATGTTTTCCTTCAGTGACTACAACTTGAGTACGGTATAGTAAGTACGACTTCATTAATTTGTGCGCGATACCGCTTATGCCATAGTGATCTAGTTTTTGAAGCAGAATATCATGATTAATGAGGTCGAAGGCTTTTGAAAAATCTAAAAAAAGCCCAAGTACCATATTTCTGTACTCGAAATTTCCTAGAATGAATTCCTTTGGGGGCAGTAGTGCGAGCTCTGTAAGCTTGTTTCTCCGAAAACCATACTGTGCAGAACTGATCAAATTGAAGCGGTCAAACCTTTGGAAGATACAGGCAGAACTGATATAGGTCGGTAGTTGGACATGTCATTTCTATTACCCTTTTTATATACAACTGTTACTTTTGCTGTCTGCATATTTCGAGGGAAAGATCCCGTAGATAAGCACATATTAAAGATGCAGGTAAGGCAGGGTGCTAGTATGTCAATTACATATTTTACTGGTTTCATTTGAATATTGTCCACATCAGTGGCTTTGCTATTGCTGAGAGTTAGAAATGTAGCTACAAGCTCACCATCTTAAACTGGCTCTAAATATGTGGTTTGGTTTGTTCGATCATTCATATATCTTAGGTCAGCGCTACTGGTGGTAGCGTCACCAACTGATAGCAAGAAGTCGTTAAATGCATTAGCTAGCTCAGGGCCTTGAATTTCTATTCCATTTTGTGCAATTTTGGTTACTGCCTCAGATGCACTACTAATTACAGTGTTAAGTGCCTTCCAAAAATTTTCTGTGCGTCCTTGTGTCGAGTTGAATAGGTTATAATAACATTGCTTTTTTGCATCGTGAAGGTGTTTGGTGACAAAATTTCTGTATTTCTTTAAAACTTTGAGGGGTTCAGGAGATTTACTCACTATAAATGCCTTAAACAAACGGTCCCGCTTTCTTATAAGCTTGAGGCATTCTTTATTTACCCGAGGTTTTCGACTTTTCTTGCATGTTAAAACACGCAAAGTATAATTCAGAGAACTTCTGGAGAAACAAATCGTATGCCAAGTTGGGGTCGCTCGTTGCGAATACGTTCCAGTTTATTCTGCCTAAGCGGTCTCTAAAAGCGGATAGTGTTTCAGGAGTAATTAGTCTGTATGAAAATTCAGAATGCAGTCGTTCAGGTGCGTTACTGAATTGACTGACAAACATAAATATAGGCAAGTGGTCGCTAACATTATGAATTAAAGTGCCAGTCTTAACAAATGAAGGATCAAAATTGGTTATAAACAGATCCAAAAGTGTTGTTGATTGTATATTGATTCGCATGGGGGATGTTATATAATTTTGACAAGAATGAGAGCTTAACAGCGATTCGAGTTCTAATTTATCACTGCTATAAGCTAACATGTTAAGGTTGTAGTCACCGCCTAGAATTAATGCGTATTTTCTTTCACTGATGAATTCTAACAGAGAGTTCAAGAAGGAGAAAAATAGACGGATAATATTCGAAGGAGGGTGGTAACACACACAAAACACAGAAGTACCACATCTGATAGCAAGCGTTTTATAAAATGGAGTGATACAGCAGAATTCTGGCATTAGTTCAGAATCAATTAAGTTGGAGATTAGCATTGCTACGCCATCACCCCTTTTGCCTTTGCGGTTCATGTAGTAGGATTTATATGTTGGAGATGTAAACACGTTCTCTTCCGAGGCAAACCAGGTTTCTGAATACATCACAATATCGAAGCGTACTTGCGCTTCGCTAAAAAAATAATCGAGTTCATCCTTCTTGTTTCTACCCGATCTAAGGTTAAAATGAACACAACTAAGGCATTTTTGGCAACAAGTATCATAGAAATTTTTAAGATTTGTAACGTCTACCTGCGCAGTTGAGGAAGGAAGCGTGGTGAGAGGGATACTAAAAGAAATATCAGGATACAGTGCCAGGTAAAATCATATCACAGCTTATCAAGGTCAGCCACGCAACGAATGATAACGGCACTATCGCCCTCTCTTTTCCTTACAAGAATATTGACATAACAATGCCATAAAAACGATAGCCATTGCGCTCTGTCCATTCTTTTGCGCAGCGGAGCAGCTCTATGTTATGTTGGGTCATGTTCTCAGTGATCGAAATACCCGATGAATTATTACTGAGGGCTTTCCGCTTTTCCAGCCACTTATCGCGGTTTGACTGCTGGGCAAATCGCACAATAATTCCAGGCGTTTTGTTTGGCTTTGATGAAAGCCTGTGAATAGCGCCTATGTCATTCCCCGTCAGCTCTGGTAGGTTAACAGTCTTAGCCAGGTCATTCAACCTACACAGCAAATCCTCGTGTGGCGCAGCTCGAATGCCGTGTACTTCTAGGTTTAGTTTCCTACTGCGAAACTCAAGGTCATTTACAGTCGCTTTCAGTTGCTGAATGTTATTTGAAGTGGAAACCGCCTCTAATTTGCCTACACGCCTGTTCAAGCTACTAATGTCCTGCTCCTGTTTACCTTTTCAGTTCAGGATTTCGTCATACTTCTGTGACAGTAGCTCAATTGAATCCTTAATCCCCCCAACTTGAGCTGGCAGCCCAGCCAGAGCATCAAGCCTTCTAGTTATATCTGCCAGACAGATAGTTAGCTCAGAGTTCATGTTTGTTTTGTCCCCACCATTAACTTTTGATGGACGGCAAGTAGTGCATCGCCATGCCTTGTGGCCGCTTTCGCCTTTGCTCTCGATTGTTGACTCTGACCAGCCAGAACAATTACCAACATGATAAGAGGACTCAGATTCGCTGCACTTCAGGACGCGGCCGTCACATGGCAGGGGCTCATCGCAGGACTGACATCTGTTTGCCATGTTCCGTGGTCCAGAAAGACACGGTAGCACTCAGTTTGACAAAAGGCACATAGAGCACACAGCACTGAGCAAAGCAGAGAACACGGTGGCAACGGCGGTTGCGGCGGTAGCGGTAACGTAACGGTAAACAGAAGAAATAAGCGAATTTACCAACCTGAATAGGCAAAAAAGAAAAGATAAGTGAAGCGTCCTTTCAGCACCGCCGCCGCCACCCGTGCGTCCAGTCGCAGTTTTCGGCACCGGAAGCGCGACAACACTTGCACGAGGTCAGTGACGTCGATCAGCACGCAGTTCCGCAGCCACGGTAGCAGTATTTAGGTCGTCTGGATAGGCAAAAAAGAACAGATAAGTGAAGCGTCCTTTCACCACCGCCACCGCAACCCGTGTCAACCCGTGGTTTACACGGCAGGATCACCGGTGGTTATCGTCACAAAAAAAGATCCATCCGGTTCCATCCGGTTCTGCGTCGATTATCGCCGTCCTAATAAGATAACGCGAAAAGACCTCTACCCTCTACCGTGCATTGACGACGCTCTGGACAGCTTGCAAAGCGCTAAATTCTTCTCTTCGTTGGATTTATGCTCGGGCTACTGGCAGGTCCCGATGTCAGCAGTTGATCGCCCTAAAACAGCATTCATTTCTCCAGATGGTTTATACGAATTTAATGTGATGCCATTTGGCCTATGCAATGCGCCTGCTACGTTTGAACGAATGATGGACAATATCTTGCGCGGCCTCAAATGGAGCATGTGTTTGTGCTACCTCGACGACACCGTTGTGTTCGCCCCTGATTTGAGCACCAATGTTCTTCGCCTTAGGCAAGTGCTGAAGTCTTTGACCAACGCAGGCCTGCAATTGAACCTGAAAATGTGCCAGTTCGCCGCGCGCAAGCTCATGATTCTTGGTCACGTCGTATCACAAGAGGGCATTTACCCCGACCCGTCAAAACTTCGCGCTGTTGCAGAGTTTCTGAAACCTAAGACTCTCAAAGAACTCCGCGTCTTCATCGGCCTCTGTTCTTACTTCAGACGCTTTGTTCGCAATTTCGCCTCGAATATATCACCTCTGACACAACTCTTAAGTGGCGCCAACGACCTATCCTCCTGGTCTCCTGCATGCGACACCGCGTTCGTGACCTTACGCCGTGTCCTGACGTCTCCGCCTATACTGCGACACTACGACCCCACCGCCCCAACTGAAGTGCATACCGATGCCAGTGGTATTGGCTTTGGCGCTGTCCTTGCGCAGCGCAAGCCTGGCTACTCCGAGTACGTCGTTGCTTACGCCAGCCGTGCGCTGACCAAAGTGGAACGCAATTAAAGCGACACAGAAAAAGAATGCCTGGCCATCGTTTGGGCACTCGGGAAGTTTCACCCTCATTTATACGGCAGGCCTTTCAATGTGGTTACTGACCATCACGCCCTTTGTTGGTTATGCTCTTTAAAAGACCCGTCTGGACGCCTTGCCCGCTGGGCTCTGCGCATTCAAGAATACGACATACACGTCATATACCGCTCAGGTCGCAAGCACACTGACGCTGAAGCTCTGTCCCGCTCTCCGCTGCCAGCCGACACGGCCTCCATCTCCACCATTAATGCGGTATCCTCGGTCGACATCGACACCTTCGCATCAGAACAGCACAAGGATCCTTGGGTGGCCTCTCTTCTGGATCTCCTTTCTGGCTCACCTGCATCTCTCATCTCCCGCTCCCTGCGTCGCCAGGCTGTCCATTTTGCTGTCCGGGATAACCTCTTGTATCGACGCAACTACCAGCCCGATGGTCGCAAGTGGCTCCTGTTGTAGCTTCCCACGAAACACTCAAACAGCTATTTGATGTCTAAAAGATGTCTTGAACGGCTAATTCAAAAGCCTAGTAGCTGTCTTGATCAAGGCATTTTGTAGCCATGGACGTCTAGAACTACTTCAGTAAGCCCTGCTAACGTTACGCTAAAAGTTGGCTAATGGACAGCTTGGCAAGAACAACTGAAGACTTTTATTAGACATTCCCTCAAATTTTTGCGGCAGCTGTTACAGTAGCACGACGTTTGCCCACAGTTACAATTTATTTTAAACGAGGCATGGACATCAGAAAAAAAGTTTATGTTGTCGGATAGAGTGATGCACAGGTAGTTTTTCCAGATGTGAACCATGTGAATGGTGTAGTACAGTCTCATTGGTCAATTAGTGCTTTTTAATTAGACCAATCAATTGAATGCCGCCTGTCTGAATTATTTTGCAAATAAAACAAGATCTGTATTGTATGCTGATATCATTCCGATGTTCACCCATTGACCTAAACAAGAACATCTCTGCGTGAAACACGTCATTATTGACAAAACTTCGCCCTGCTGGGTCTCCACCAAATTGAAATAGGTTCTAGCAAAGAAAAATTTTGTCAGTGATGCTGCAGTTCAGGCAAAAATTACATCCTGGTTTCAGCTACAGGGGGCACAATAGCCTTACACCAGTATACGAAACAGAACACTGTGCTGCAATGAGTTAAAAAATAATGGATAGTACACATCTGGAAAAACACTCTGCGAACCACTCTAACTAGCAATATAAATATATTTTTTCTGATGTCCATGCTTCATTTAAAAGTAAATTGTAACTTACTTTGTGGGTGCCTCTTGTAAGTAACGCCACATGCTTGCACAGCATCACGCAGAAATAATGGCCCGTTCTTCGGCATACCATCCATTAGTGAATTCCTTGTACATTGCATGTTGCCAGAACTGAAAGATAAATCATATTATGCTGTTATTTTTTTTCATAAACTGTATGATGAGCTTTTCATGCATAAAAGATGATTGCACGCGAAAATGCAGCAAGACATCAACTTCACACCATGTCACATACTCATACTTTATTACCTAATAAATTAGAAAAGATGCAGAAAGTGCAATCAACAAGAGTGACAAATAGCAGCAAAGGTGATCATGGATAAATCTTGAAGATGATTGCCGCCGCTGCCAGAGTAGGCCAGCCTTCGTAGGAGAGCACTTGCTGCCCACAAAAGCTTGCTGTCGCAGGCCACGCGTGACAGTTCTTGTAGACATAGGCCAGCAATACCTGCACAGAAGACGAAAAAAAAGGCGAAGGAAAAAATGGGAATATTGAAATTGAAACTTCAATTAGCAATATGTGTTAAGTAAGAAGTTTGGCTCACAATAAAAATAAATTTAAGCACTCCTTTCTCTTAAATTACGGGTATCTTAAGGTATGTATGCGATGATGTTTAATATGACTAGTATATTTCCTATCATAAGAAGCCAACAAACACTGCAACAAGGACAACATCGGGGAAATTACTTGTGCTTAATAAATGAAATACAGAAACGATAAATAATGAAAACTAAAGTGGATGAAAAAACACCTTGCCGCAGGTGGTAACCGAACCCACAAGCTTCGCATTTCGCGTGCTATGCTCTACCAATTGAGCTACAGCGGCATCGTTTTCCCATCCACTTTCTTGGGTATTTATGTGTTCTAGTAGAACCCTGGGAGTGTTAGCCAGCGCCACAACTCGGAGACCTTGTTCCTGGCATATAGTCATTAAGTTGCATAGCAGAGTCAGCCTTTAAATTTTATGCTGTTTTGTGGCTAAAAAGCCACTCATCAACCTGTCACACAATTCTGAGAAGCTTCCTGCAAAATATAATCAGTTTAAAACAGTAATTCACTCTGCAGGTAAATGATGTACTAACTTAATTAAAAAGTTAAATAGCGTTTTAAATTGTTGAACTAAAAGCAAGTTTGGCATTTTGCGCTGCCTAGCTGTTGCCTTTCTTTCAAACTTAAACATGACACAGTACACAGTAAGCAGGTAGCGTGCAAAGGAGGACTGGTGATAAAGTATTGTTCCAAAGCAACACTCCTAGCTGGATCAATCACTTTTGTTGATATATTTGCATGTGACCCTAATTGGATTAGGGCAATACCTCACACAAATGATGCAACCCCTTGGATGATGCGTCATACAAAATTGAAAGTATCTCATGATGTGATCAAACAAAAACATTGCCCACTGTCTTGGAAGTGTTAACATGCTGTTTGCGCAAGAAAGTGTAAAGTTATTCATATAGGTAGCAACATCATCAGTGCATCTATAGCCTCAGGTAATTCTGAGAATCTATGTTGACTCGCAATTGAGAAGCCACTGCACACAAAAAGGTGTATTCAAGTAATGGTCCATGCTGAATAATTTCCCACCTAGTGAAAAGGCAAATGTGGCAGGCTAATGGGCTAGGGCAAATAGATTGCTAAATTCTGATAACACCTCCAATGATATTATTGACATAGGTGATAAAAAACAGCACAGGTAAAATTGCAGCTATGAAAAAATTTTAAAAGCACCTGAGCAAACTGCTGGAACCCTCAGCATCATGCCTGTTCTACATGCACATATGTTGCAGCGCAATCTACATCTCAGACGCAGGCGCCTCCACACATCACTTTGTGATCTCCTCACAATAAGGTTAAAAACAGTCTGGCACAAGCTACCTGATGTGATTCATTTTGCAAGCGCCAGCCAAGTGCTGATGGTGGTAGAGCGAAATTGAAGTTTGTCCTTGTATGGAAGCCTCGGCCCATGTTTTATCAATTCTAGCGGCAAAGCACACCTTTTACAGCACACATAAATCTTAAATTAGACTGCTTGCTGATGCTGTACAGTAAATTCCCGTAAAGAAACTAAATCACACAGAAAACATTTAGAATACCAATCTAATCAAATACTGGCTTGAATACATTATGCATTAGGGAAGCAAGGTGTAATGTACACTGCTGAAGCAGATTTTTACTTATGTATGGTATACTTGTATGACACAGCAGACTTAATTTTTGAGTTCTTACATAGCAATGACTACCTACAGGTACATTTTGTAAGGCTTAGGGAAACTAATTATTACTAGAACTGCCTATGTACACTGGCACTGAGAAATTGGTTATAATAGTGGCAGTTTATAATGGACCAATGCCAAAAAAAAAAATGCCCGTTTGTGAGACACCAACTAGCTATTTTACCACGAAGCGCTCCCTGGCCTTAACCCATATATAAAGCACTGGGAGGACCAGAGAGGGTACAGTACATTGGCTTATCATGATGAGGTCCCGTCATCCAGCTAGCGCCAAGGTACAAGAAGGATGTCCAGCCGTCTATAGAGTAAAAGGAACAAAATAAGATAGCATCAAGTCAGTTGAAAGGCAGATTTGCAATTACAAATAAGGTGACCCAGTCACAGTCATTCATTAATAAATGCCAAGCTGTCGTGTTTTCACTCCCAGATGAAGCACCTACTAGGTTAAAGGCTTTGCTGCTTATTTAGAACACAAGTGAAATTTGTACATCAGCAGACGATTTAATTTGGAATTGTATAGATGAAGTAAACATTGCAGTTATATTTTTGTTTTGCTATAAAGTGGGAACGCTACAAACTGCATAGTCACTGACACACGCGCGCACACGCAAGAACAAAAGGACACAAAATAGGGCGAGTTCAGTCTGGTTCAGCATTACAGCCAGCGCGTCGTCTTCGAATGCACTCCTTTCGGTTGGTTCGTGCTACGTTAACCACAAAGACTAACAAGCAGGGCAAAGTTCTGACTGGTGTTGCGAAAGTCGTGGAGCGCGGTAGTGCTGAACGGCTGAACACAAGAAGAACCCTCGTATAAAAGTAATGACGAAAACTCGCAGGGCAGAAGAGCCCATATATCAAGAATTGTCGCGGGTAACACCTAAAAATATATACATTGTTGACGAAAAACGAAGTGCAATGTATTTCACTTACCGGAAAAAGTGTTATCCGAACGTGCGACGTATACAAAGACGCACCGAGACACGAAGGCGGCGAACGCAGATCACGCCATTGTGGTAGTAAGCCGTCGGCGAAAACACGCAATACAGCCGATGTCACGAAGCACTGATGCAAAACACACGGCAAGCAGAATCAGCACAGCTAAATGACTCCAATTAATATCCAGTATAAATGTACAGAACGGCTTTGAATGACGCACAAGTGGCATAACGAACCCACGACCGAGACATTGGGGGCGGCAGTGGCCGTTTTTTCAAACTTCCTGCCTCCCAGTGTTTCCAGCACAGAATCAGATGTCCGACAAATTTGGATTGTGTCGCCGAAGTGATCGCAGCGCGGTGGCTCTGTGACACCGCTGTGCAACGCCGGCGTTTCGCTCGTGCTGCCATCAGTATACCTGCTGCGCGAGCATAGAATGGCTTCCTGGCGTCGTGTGCGCGCCCCGTATGGAAAACAATAACACGTCCTTGATTGTTGAAGTTCTGATGTGAAATTATTTAATATCAAAGCCAATTAACTTATGTTGCTTCCAACAAGTTCGATTTGTCTGTGGCGTCTTTTATTCGCTAACGCCGACGGCCGACGGTAACCGCACCTTTAACACGTCGTTTGGCATTTTATGCACTTTTAGACAAAAAGATCTAGAAAAGTTCTTGAGTTAGACATTCTGAATGTGTTTACCAAAACACTCTAGTGACACCAGTAGTGGGTTTTGCCGCAGATAGAATATATACTAGCGTATTCCAAGTGCGGAGGTTATGTTTAGAAGAAATTCTATCTTCAGTCTTGTCATAGACCAAGACGTCTATAGCCGTTTGTAGCCGTTTCAAGAAGTTTTTAAGAGGTTCTGTGTTTCGTGGGTTTGACGGGGCGGCCGGACGGAGGATTTACGGCATGAGGCCTAAACGGCCGGGGCGCGCAGCGCCGCAAGAAAGAGCCGGACTACTTCTTTAGAGGACCACACAACGAATGCTCTTTTATTTCTGCGAGGGGAAACAGGAGGCAACTTACAGCGTTTGGCGCTGAGTGGCGCCATGAGGTAAACGGCCGAAAACCGAAACCAGAAGCCTACTTTTCCGCACGCACGGCAGGAAACGTGCTTGAATGGACAGCCTGGATCAGATGCGATGTGGTGAGGTGAACCACATCGGTAGCAATGGCCCGCAATGTCTCGACTGGCTTCGCGGAGTTCGGGCCGCCCGCCATGTTGGCCGGCCTCCCCAGGTCGCGACTTTCCGCCATGCCGCCGAGCGCCATCTTGAAGCCGCCGGATCGAGGGATAAGGGTGGTGGGAACCGCCATCTTGTGCGCCCGGGCGAGGAAGGTGATGGCTGTCGACGCCATCTTGGCGTTGCGGCGAGACGCGCTGAACAGACGAGCTGTTAAAGACTTGAAGTTCTTTGTGAATTGCTGTACGGTTCGTCCGATTTCCTGGGTCTTCTTGAGCGTGAGGGATGATCCTTCGTAGAGTAACCTTTCTCGAATTCTTGTTGATGCGACGCCTTGGAGGATTTGGTCGCGAAGTGATTCGTCGTGCCAAGCGCCGAACGCACAAGCAGGCGCTAGCCTTTGTAGCGCGGTGACGAGGTCCTGAAAGGTTTCTCCAGGTAGTTGCTTCCTGTCCCGGAAGATAATGCGGTGCACCAGGGGATTGCTTCATTCTTCGTAGTGCTGGTCGAAGATACGGAGAATGTCTTCGAACGTAGTACGCCTCTGGTCCGTTTGCGACGCGAGGTCTTAGCAGAGACGCTGCCCCTCGAAGCGTAAGTTACTCAGTAAAATGGCCTTCTTCCTCTCGTATTGTAGTTCCTCGCCTCCGGTAGCCCGAGAAACGTGCAAAAGTACCGTTTCCACGTGAGCCACGGTACCGCAGGAGTACCGGGTAGCGGCAGGAAAGGCGGCATGGGGGGGTACGAACGCCATGCTGGGCCCCGAGAACGAAGGCGGGGGAGTTGCGGTTGACGGAGGAGATGTAGTTGCGGCGTCTTGCATGCCGGAAGCAGGAGGAGGAGCAGAAGTATGGCAAGGGCACGTAGGAAGCAGAGTAATTAATGGTTTACCTCGTCGCCAGTTTGTTGTAGCTTCGACGGGGCTGTCGGACGGAGGATTTACGGCTTGAGGCCTAAATGGCCGGGGCGCGCAGCGCCGCAAGAAAGAGCCGGACTGCTTGATGATAGTGATCTAAGGAAAGGAAGGACGCTTGATTCTGCAACCCGTGAGGGAGTGCTTCAGTAGAGGACCAGACAAAGAATGATCTTTTATTTCTGCGAAGGGAAACAGGAGGCATCTTACAGCGTTTGGCGCTGAGTGGCGCCCTGACGTAAACGACCCAAAACGGAAACCAGAAGCCAACACAGGATACCAGAGCTCCTGGTTATCCCTAAGACTTTGCGTTCCGACATGTGCGCGTTTTTCCATACTGACCCACAATGTGCACACGCAGGCGTTTTGAAGACCTATGAGCGCCTGCGGCAGCGTTACTACTGGCGAGGAATGTTTACTTTTGTCCAAAAGTTTGCCCGCAATGCCAACGCCACAAATCTCCGCCTCATCCGGCGCACGGTTTATTATAGCCGCTTCCATGCCCTGCTCGTGCCTTCGACCGTGTGGGAACTGACCTGTACGGGCCGCTACCGCTAACACCCGCTGGAAAACGATAGATTATTGTCACAGTTGGTCACCTTACACGCTATGCTGAAACCGCTGCTCTGCCTGCAGCGACCGCCAGTGACGTTGCATCCTTTTTGCTCCATCGTTTCATTCTTCATCATGGCCCCCCTCGGGAGCTGCTGGGCGATAGAGCGGCAGGAAAGGCGTGTGTTTCTGTCGCAGGTGGTTGAAGCACTGCTTGCTCAATGCGGCATAGTTCACCGGACCACCACGGCGTAGCATCCTCAAACTAACGGGCTTACGGAGCGTTTCAATAGCACCCTTGGTGATATGCTCACCGTGTACGTCTCATCGGAGCATACAAACTGGAACACCATCCTCCCATTTGTCACGTACGCATACAATACGGCTACACAAAGTACTACAGGATTTTCTCCATACTTTCTTCTCTACGGTCGTGATCCTTCCCATACCATCGATACGGTTTTGCCTTATACACCAAAAAAGGCAGAGTGTGCTCCCGTTTCAGGCGTCGCCCGATACGCCGAGGAATGCTGTCAATTAGCCCGAAAGTTCACCTCCACCGACCAACAACGACCAAAAGCAGATCATGATGGCGAGGCTACGAATCCGAACTTCGCTCCCGGCACACTTGTCTTGTTGCCCGTGCCTTCTACCACGCCTGGACTTTCGGCAAAACTTCTCTTGCAGTATGATGGACCATACCGCATAGTCGAACTCACCTCTCCGGTCAACTATGTCATTGAGCCGCTTACACCGACATCCGACAAGCACCGCCGTGGACGGGATGTTGTTCACGTTCGCCGCCTGAAACAATTCTATGACCCGCTCATCTGCACGTCGTAAGTCGCCAGGATGGCTCCGCTTTTGCACCGGGGGTAACTGTAATGGAGAAGAAAGAGCACAAGAACAAGGCCAGTCAGATCGTCAGTTCCATGCCTGGAGTGCGACCAGTGGGCCAGCCGGAACGCCAGTGCTTAGCACGAGTGTGAGTCGTTCGGGCAACCAGCTGTTCCTGCTCTGCGTCACCTGCCTTCTCGGTTACGAACAGACGCTACCACCTGAACTGTTCAGCACACCCCATTACAATATATATATATATATATATATATATATATATATATATATATATATATATATATATATATATATATGTGTGTGTATATTGTCACCCTCACATGGGAAATTCGTAGCAAACTAAGATAGTAAAGCGGTAAATACAAAAACACTTAGGTTACAGCCATACACTATCCAACAACAACAACAACAACAAACTGTTTCAATTGCACAATGCTATTCAGAGTTGCTCGAAATCTTTGGTAATCGTAAATATGGATATGACTTCACCAGGAAGATGGTTCCATTTCGTGGATGACCAAAGAAAAAATGACTGCAAAAAATTTTTATTGTGAAATGATTGAAACATCTTTATAACGGTGGCCGATTCGAAGCGGTATGTATTGTGGCTGAAAAATGAAATCGTTGCGGAGTGTTGAATGATGGTATAATTTATGTAAAAGGACTAAACGTACGATTTTGCGACGAGAATAGACTGGGGTAAGTGCAAGGTTGGCTTTCATGACAGACACACTTGCAGTTGTGTTGTAATTACGTCAGATGAAACGAACTGAATTATTTTGCATGAGATATAATGAATTATTAGTTTGTCAATGGCAGGATCCCAAACAACGCATGCATATTCAAGTTTCGGACCGATAAGTGTAGTATAAAGAATCACTTTTAGGGATTAAGGGGCTGTTGAAAACTTACGGTGGAGGTGGCCAAGCATGAGGTTAGCATTGCGGATTACGTAGTGGATATGAACATTCCAAGATAAATTAGCAGAGATATGCACACCTAGGTATTTATAAGAGTGAACTAATCCCAAGGGATCACTATTTAGGTAATATGTATACACGCATCACTTTATATTTGCCATCGTTTACTCACATTAGCTAATACTTTCATCAGTTAGCTACACTAATTAGATCATACTGAAGGTGGTTAGCATACTCTGCATTAGGTATTTCACGAAATATAACAAAATCATCAGCAAATAAGTGAATTTTAGATGATAGTGAGGAAGTGAGCTCATTAATATAAATAAGAAACAAAAGAGGCCCGAGTACTGAACCTCCAGATACACCGAAAGTTACGCTTCGAAGTGGGGAGTTATGGGCGTTTGCAGTTACAAATTGAGAGCGATCAGATAGGAAGCATTCAATCCTCTTCGGGATGTTGGCGTCAAGGTTCAACTGACTTAGCTTATAAAATAGAAGTTTATGACAGACCTTATCAAATGCTTTCATCATCATCATCATCATCATCATCATCATCAGCCTGGTTACGCCCACTGCAGGGCAAAGGCCTCTCTCATACTTCTCCAACTACCCCGGTCATGTACTAATTGTGGTCATGTTGGCCCTGCAAACTTCTTAATCTCATCCGTCCACCTAACTTTCTGCCGCCCCCTGCTACGCTTCCCTTCCCTTGGAATCCATTCCGTAACCCTTAATGACCATCGGTTATCTTCCCTCCTCATTACATGTCCTGCCCATGCCCATTTCTTTTTCTTGGTTTCAACTAAAATGTCATTAACTCGCGTTTGTTCCCTAACCCAATCTGCTCTTTTCTTATCTCTTAACGTTACACCCATCATTCTTCTTTCCATAGCTCGTTGCATCGTCCTCAATTTAAATAGAACCCTTTTCGTAAGCCTCCAGGTTTCTGCCCCTTACGTGAGTACTGGTAAGACACAGCTGTTATACACTTTTCCCTTCAGGGATCATCGCAACCTGCTGTTCATGATCTGAGAGTGCCTGCCAAACGCACCCCAGCCCATTCTTATTCTTCTGATTATTTCAGTCTCATGATCCGGATCTGCAGTCACTACCTGTCCTAAGTAGATGTATTCCCTTACCACTTCCAGTGCCTCGCTACCTATTGTAAACTGCTGTTCTCTTCCGAGACTGTTAAACATTACTTCAGTTTTCTGCCGATTAACTTTGAGACCCACCCTTCTGCTTTGCCTCTCCAGGTCAGGGAGCATGCAATGCACTTGGTCCTCTGAGTTACTAAGCAAGGCAATATCATCAGTGAATCGCAATTTACTAAGGTATTCTCCATTAAGTTTTATCCCCAATTCTTCCCAATCCAGGTCTCTGAATACCTCCTGTAAACACGCTGTGAATAGCATTCGAGAGATCGTATCTCCCTGCCTGACGCCTTTCTTTATTGGGATTTTGTTGCTTTCTTTATGGAGGACAACGGTGGCTGTGGAGCCGCTATAGATATCTTTCAGTATTTTTACATACCGCTCGTCTACAGCCTGATTCCGTAATGCCTCCATGACTGCTGAGGTTCCGACAGAATCAAACGCTTTCTCGTAATCAATGAAAGCTATATATAAGAGTTGGTTATATTCGGCACATTTCTCTATCACCTCATTGATAGTGTGAATATGGTCTATTGTTTAGTAGCCTTTACGGAATCCTGCCTGGTCCTTTGCTTGACAGAAGTCTAAGGTGTTCCTGATTCTATTTGCGATTACCTTAGTAAATAGTTTGTAGAAAACGGACAGTAAGCTGATCGGTCTATAATGTTTCAAGTCTTTGGCGTCCCTTGGTTATGGATTTGGAATATGTTAGCGTACTTCCAAGATTCCGGTGCACTTGAAGTCATGAGGCAGTGCGTATACAGTGTGGCCAGTTTTTCTAGAACAATCTGCCCACCATCCTTCAACAAATCTGCTGTTACCTGATCCTCCCCAGCTACCTTCCCCCTTTGCATAGCTTCCGAGGCTTTCTTTACTTCTTCCGGCTTATAGAATTTCAATTTCCTCTAGACAATTCTCTCTTCCATTATCCAAATGCTTCCAAATGCTTTAGTGAAGTCTAAAAAAATGCAATCTGCAAATGATGAACGATCGAGAATATGATGCAATTTGTGCCTAAAATTGCAAACCGAGTTTCACATGAAATGTTTTTTCTATATGCATGCTGAGCTGGTGTGAAAAATGCATTGGATTCCAGGAAGTTAACACGATGTTTGAAAATTATGTTTGAGCAATTTACAGCAAGTGCATGAGAATGAGATTCGACGACAATTAGCTGTTAAATTCTTGTTACCTGATTTATGCAGTGGAACCACCTTCCCGATTTTCCATTGGCTAGGTTTAGTAGACGTATCCAGTGATTGCTGAAAAAGTGTTGTTAGTATAACTGAACTAACGGCATTGGTAGTTTGAAGAAATTTTGAGGTAATAGAGGCCTAACGAGGCAATGACTGTTGGTTCAGGGAATCAATTAGTTTTGCAATGCCAGCAGCATGCGCGATCCCTGAATGCACAAATGCATGATTGTACTGGCAAGGAGAAGGTAGGCGGTCATTGTAGGGGCCACAAAAATTTTGCCCAATTGCGTCATTAAGGGCGGCAGCGCATTGTTCCTTAGGTATAAGGATGACCAGTGGTTCTTCCAGAGTTAGGTGCTCATCATGTAGGGGCTTGATTACATGTACCCAAAACTTTTTAATGTTAGTCTTTAACATTGGTGGAAGTACGTTAGATAGAAAGTTAGATTTAGCATTTTCGAATGCAGACTTATAAGCAGACCAGTGTGTGGTAGTTGGCAAGTGTTTTGCGGAGCGCTATAGTCATTTTTTGCGGTTACACAAGCGCTTAAGATGGGATCAATGGCGCACGGAAGACAATCGCCCGATTTGTTTTTATTGTGGCCGTGCTGGACACGTAGCACGTCACTGTTGCCTCCTTACACCAAACGTCCCCAACAATGTGCGTCCATATGCGCCACGTTTCCAACAACGCCGCAGCTATTCGGACACCTTTTGATCTCCTCCTGTCGTCGACACCGCATTCTCAGCCACTTGCCGTTCACCTTCTCCTCGCCGCCGCTCGCTTTCCCCCATGCACCGGCATCGGAGCCCTTTGCGCCAGGAAAACTAAATATCGCAGTTCAGGAGGCGAGAACTGCGGTACCAGCGAAATGTATAAGGCCTCACACTTCCCCGAAGAATGTTATTGAAGTCACAATAGAAGGAACATTGACGCTAGCACTTGTTGACACCGGCGCTGCACTTTCAGCGATAGATGCCCGTATTTGCCGCAAGATCGGAAAAGTGACGACGCCGCTTTCTGGACTGTCTCTTCGAACTGCGAACGCGCAGCACGTCGAGCCATCCGGCGCCTGCACTGCTCGTGTCGTAATTCAGGAGGTCTTCTATGTCATAGAATTCATCGTGTTGCCATCATGTTCACACGACGTCATATTAGGTTGGGACTTTCTCTCCACACATCATGCGATCATTGACTGCGCCCGTGCCGAAATCGAGCTGTTTCAGTTTTCGACCGATATTATCGCTGACCATAAGGACCATTGTCGCAAAATCTCTGTTTCAGAAGACACCGTTATACCTGCCTGGTCTTCTTGTGACTCTTGTGACTATGTAGATGACGGCACAGTACTCTTCGCTCCATCTGAACTCTTAGTTCGCCACCGTTCTCAACCACTGCCGTTCGCCGTCCTCGAGTTTAAAGCTGGCGCCTCTCTCATGTGCGTCTCAAATCCATCGGCTGAACCAATTACTTTACGCCGCCGTGAAAGCCTTGGCAGAGCAGAGCCACTGACCTCATCTTCAATATTTGACACGATGGACGACTCCACTTATATTGCTGCTATTGAGGCATCGCGTCCTCAGTCACTGCCGCGTTCTATTACGCCAGGTATTGCCAGTGACCTTACGACGACGCAGCGAGACGAACTTCTTCGCTTGCTCCAAGCCTTCTCTTCCTCTTTTGATTGCCAAGCAACATCACTCGGCCGCACAACGACTGTTTCGTACACTATCGACACTGGGAGCCATGCACCCATTCGACAGCGTCCCTACCGAGTATCGGCGACTGAAAGACGCGTTCTCAATGACCAGGTGAACGATATGCTCAATCGCGGTGTCATCCAGCCTTCTAGTAGTCCTTGGGCATCACAAGTCGTCCTAGTTAAAAAAAAAGACGGCACCATACGATTTTGCGTCGACTATCGAAGGCTTAACAAGACTACCCGAAAGTATGTATACCCGTTGCCACGTATTGACGACGCACTTGACTGTTTGCAAGGAGCGGAGTTTTTTGCCTCCTTAGATCTCCGCTCTGGTGACTGGCAGGTGCCCATAGCCAACGCTGACTGTTCTAAAACCGCGTTTGTAACACCAGATGGCTTGTATGAATTCACTGTAATGCCGTTCGGTCTGTGCGATGCGCCCACCACCTTCGAACGCATGATGGACGGCATCCTACGCGGCCTGAAGTGGCATACTTGCCCCTGCTACCTCGACGACGTTGTCGTCTTTTCTCCTGATTTCCCGACCCATCTTCGGCATTTACATCAAGTTTGACCTGTCTCCGGAATGCTGGTCTCCAGCTTAACTTAAGAAAGTGCCGATTAGCAGCTCGAAAACTGACTATATTAGGCCACGTTGTCTCCAAAGAAGGCATTATTCCTGATCCTGATAAACTTTGCGCCGTATCCGAATTCCCGAAGCCCACTAACTTGAAAGCACTACGCAGCTTCATTGGCCTATGCTCTTATTTTCAACGTTTCGTTCGCAATTTCGCTACTGTGATCGCACCATTTAACCAACTTCTCCAAGGCGACAATGAACTTTCTGCTTGGTCGGAAGCTTCTGATGATGCCTTTACGACTCTTCGTCACCTACTCACGTCTCCGCCAGTCTTGCGCCATTTTGATCCAAGCGCACCTACAGAACTTCACACTAACACCAGTGGTGTCGGCCTTGGTGCCGTGCTCGAACAACGAAAGAACACTAATGCCGAATAGGTAGTCGCTTATGCCAGTCGTGCCCTAACGAAACCTGAGGCCAATTACTCAGTCACAGAAAAAGAGTGCCTGGCTACCGTATGGGCTCTTCAAAAATTTCGTCCATATCTCTACGGTCGACGCTTTGACGTGGTGACGGATCATCACGCTCTTTGCTAGTTGTCCAACCTAAAAGACCCGTCGGGCCGCCTCGCTCGGTGGGCCCTCCGAATCCAGGAATATGATATCCGTGTCATCTATCGTTCTGGACGCTGTTGGGGTCTCGGTGCTGGCGCCCGTTATTGCGAATGGGTCGCAAGCCCCAAGGGTAGCGTTGGCCTGGCGGCCTGGGGCACTGGAAGCATCCGAAGGTCCCGGCAAAGCAAGAGAAGACTGGTAACAGAACAACTTGTTTATTCTAACATAGCAAAAGAGCGGCCGGTCAGGTCGACCGAAGTGGAGAGACGGGAGAGCACGTAACTCAACAGTACAAATCGGAGCCTCTCTCCTGGCGTCCGGGGGCAGCTGCTCTTATACTCTCGGCGTCGCGGGCCAGAAGGAAGGTCACGGGATGAGCCCACGCGACGGCGGAGCATGAGCCCACGACGGCGCGCACGGTCGAGCCGAGAGACATGGTGAGCCGAGTGTAGTGACGCATCGCCAACCCGCCGACGGACAGACCTCCTGGCACCTCACTTGGGGAGCTCCGCTCCCCGGCTGCCGCGCTTTGACAAGCGTGGGCACACACACACACACACGCACATACGAAGACACGTGGCACTGAAACACGCCTGGACACGCTTGGCGGGGAGGCGTTGCGGCGGCGTCGAACGGGCCAAAATGTCCGCCGCTTTGAACGAAGCCCCGGCGTCCGTTGCATCCGCGCCGGCATTACCGCGCGTTGTAGGCGAAACGTAACAGACCGCCCCGCCGGGGGAAGGAGATCCCGATGGTCAGGGGACTGCATCCGCTGTCCGGAGGGATGTCGCTCGATGATGCTCATAACCGAAGTCGGGCGTCCTTTGGCGTTTCTTGAGCGCAGCGCACAGAGAAGGCCTCGTTCTCACGTTCAGGTGCACACAGGACACTGCAAAGTGACTTCGGGAGAGTTGACATTTTTGTTCTCGTTTCCGGCAAGCGTTAGAACTACGCCGAAAGTCAACCGCTCAGTCAGCAAGCACGGCACAACCCTCACTAAGCCCTGCCAGGCTCTTTCCCCTTTTATACTGCTGCCTAGTTCCTTACAGTAGTTTAGCAGCACTCAGAACGCGTCCACAAATCGGAAAATTGCACTAGAAAGCACATCATCACTTTGAAACACTACACGAAAGCAATAGGTTAAAAATCCTGCCTCAGGAAGAAAAACATCAGTAACAAGCAATTTTGAGGCTGATTCCCACGTTAGGGGCTTCGACTTAAGCCATCGGCGTTACCGTTGAGACTCCCCTTTTTGTAACGCACCTCAAAGGAATATTGTTGCAAAGCGAGGCTCCAGCGCAGGAGGCGGCCATTTTTGGGAGAGATGGTCTGCAGCCATTGGAGAGGGCAGTGATCCGTCTCAATGATAAACCTCGAGCCAGCTAGGTAACATGACAATTTCTGAACGGCCCACACGATACACGCACACTCTTTCTCGGTGGCGCTGTACGCCTGCTCACGACTCGTCAGCTTACGACTAGCATACAGGACGGGGTGTTCTACTTCTCCATTTTCCCGTTGGCACAGTACAACGCCCATGCCTCGCTCACTAGCATCGCACTGAACAACGAACCTTTTTGTGTAGTCGGGCGATCGTAGCACAGGCTGGCTTGTTAGGGCGCTTTTTAGGGCGCTAAAAGCTCTTTCCTTTGTCTCATCCCAGACGACTGTTTGCGGCTCTGTCTTTCTTAGAGCATCCGTTAGGGGAGCCGCGATATCAGAGTACCTGGGGATGTACCTCTGATAGTAGCCGGCGACACCTAAGAACGACCAAATATCGGTCTTCGTGCGCGGTTGCGGGAAGTCTCGCACAGCGGCCACCTTTATTTCAGAGGGGCGGCGACGACCCCGACCAATCACGTGTCCGAGGTAGACAACCTCGGCCTGTGCTAACTGGCACTTGGGAGCCTTGACTGTCAAGCCCGCATTGCGCAGGCGGGTTAGCACTGCCCGCAAGTGCGCCATATGCTCAGGCCAGGATGCGGAGAATATCGCTACGTCGTCTAGATACGGTAAAGCGAATTCTTGCTGTCCCCGCAACACTTTATCCATGAGGCTTGAAAAGCAGTATGGCGCGTTCTTCAAACCAAAACTCAAAACTTTAGGACGGAATGTCCCCATTGGTGAAATGAACGCCGCATACCTACTAGCCTCTTCTGTAAGTGGAACCTGCCAATAACCCCTGACAAGATCTAGGGTGGAAATAAACTGAGCGCTACTCACTCTCTCAAGGCGCTCCTCGATGTTAGGGATCGGATAAATTTGATCCTTAGTGATGGAATTAAGCCTGCGGTAGTCGACGCAAGGACGAGGTTCCTTGCCCGGTACCTCAACTAAAATCAAAGGGGAGGTATAATCACTCTCACCCGCTTCAATAACACCGAGCTGTAGCATTTTCTTTACCTCCGCCTCCATAATATCGCTCTGGCGGGGTGACACCCGGTACGCCTTGGATCGTACTGGCTCTGGGGAGGTAAGTTCTATGTCATGAGTAAGGACAGAAGTCCTACCAGGCCTCTCAGAGAACAGACCTTGAAACTCTTGTAAGAGCTGGTGTAGTTCGGTTTTCTGCTCAGGCGACAGCGATGCTTTACTTATTAAGTCACTAATGACTTGATCGGTGTCTTTCCTGTTCGTCACTGAGCCTAGTCCCGGAAGCTCGAGCGGAAGCTCTTCGGGAACGTTTACCATCATGCACACCACTGCTTCCCGTTGCTTATAGGGTTTGAGCAGATTACAGTGGTAAACTTGCTGTGCTTTCCGCTTTCCTGGCAGACTCACCACGTAGTTAACGTCCGACAGTTTTTGAACAATCCGTGCTGGGCCCTCCCACTGCACGTCGAGTTTGTTCTTTAGCGATGTGCGCAATATCATGACCTCATCGCCCACCTCAAAACGACGGGCCCTGGCTGTCCGATCATAATAAACCTTGGCCCTCTGCTGGGCCTTTGCCATTGCTTCACCTGACAACTCCTGTGCCCTTCTTAAGCGTTCGAGGAGCTTAAGCACGTACTCTACCACGACTGGGTCGTCGCCCCTGCCTTCCCATGATTCTCGAAGCATGCGAAGCGGAGATCGCAGCGAGCGACCGTACACCAGTTCAGCTGGCGAAAACCCCGTAGCCGCATGCGGCGCGGTCCTTAATGCAAACATCACTCCAGGCAGACACAGCTCCCAGTCAGTTTGATGTTCAAAACACAATGCTCTCAACACGCGCTTCATGACGGAGTGGAGCTTCTCAACGGAATTCGACTGGGGGTGGTGCACTGAGCTGTGTAACAGCCTTACCCCGCACCTTTCGAGAAAGGCTGTCGTCAAAGCGCTAGTAAACACTGTACCCTGATCTGACTGGATTTCTGCAGGAAAACCAACTCGCGCAAATATGGACAGTAGTGCATTGACTATCTCAACTGAGCTGAGTTCTTTAAGCGGCACTGCTTCAGGGAACTTTGTCGCTGGGCAGATCACAGTCAAAATGTGTCGGTACCCCGTGGCTGTTACCGGCAGAGGTGCCACTGTATCAATAACGAGCCGTCTAAAAGGCTCCGTAATGATAGGTACCAACTTCAACGGCGCCCTCGATTTGTCCCCTGGCTTGCCCACCCGCTGACAGGTGTCGCATGTCTTCACAAAGTGGTCTGCGTCCCGAAAACACCCTGGCCAATAGTACTCTTGCAAGAGACGGTCCTTAGTTTTCTTAACTCCTAGGTGTCCGGACCACGAACCCCCATGCGACAAGCGCAACAGATCCTGACGATAGCATTGAGGCACGATCAGCTGATCGAACTCCACTCCCCTGCGGTCTAGATACTTCCGGTACAGGACCCCACCTCTTTCCACAAAGCGAGCATTTTTCTTGGCGATACCTTCCTTGACAATGCAGCGTATGTTTTCTAGGCTGCCATCCTTCTTTTGCTCGGCTATCAAAGCCGACCGGCTGACTTTTAGCAACCTGTTTAGTCCGTCTGACGTAGGCGCGATGAGCAAATCTGGAGACAGCTCTTCTAACTTTCCCGTGTCGGGATTTTCCTCTCCAGTATCTGGTGCCTTTAACGCTACAGGCTCAATTTTATTCAGCTCGGGCGTGCTCTGAATACCAGCTTGCTGCGCCTCTGACCCTTTCTCATCGTTCAACAACGTCGGCCCCGCAACTACCGCCTTTGCAGCGAGCTCCCGAACCTTCGATCTGGTTAAGGCCTGAACGCTAGCCTCACCAAACAAAAGCCCCTTCTCGCGCAGGAGGTGATCGGACCTGTTCGAAAATAGGTACGGGTACTGGGGGGGCAGCATAGATGACACTGCGGCCTCCGTCTCAAGTGCTCCGAAAGGTCCTTCAATAAGCACTTTTGCTACCGGCAGACACACGCTATGAGCTTCCACTGCTTGCTTGATCCATGCGCACTCGCCCGTGAACATATCGGGTTCTACGTAAGAGGGGTGAACTACATCCATTGTAGCTGCGGAATCGCGAAGCACTCGGCACTCTTTCCCGTTCACGAGGAGGTCTCGCATGTAAGGCTCGAGAAGCTTCATGTTCTCGTCAGTGCTGCATAAAGACAAAAACACGACTTTTGTTTTTGTTTCTGGACACTGCGCCGAAAAGTGACCCGGCTTCTGGCACGTATAACAAACGCGCGCTTGCCTCGTCTCGAACCGCTTTCTGCGTTCGGCTTCGGTTGCCGCCGTCTCCTTACGTTCGGTCGGACTGCTTTCACTCGCATCCGCACTACGTGTATCCCCCTTTGCTCTCATGGGTGTGAACTTCGGCCTCTCAAACTTGGAGCCAAATTCACCCTTTTGACCGTCCTTAGCTCCGCGAGCCCGACGCGTCACAAACTCCTCGGCTAACTCAGCGGCTCTAGCCACCGTACTAACGTCTGGCCTATCCAAGACCCAGTACCGCACGTTCTCAGGTAACCGACTATAAAACTGTTCTAGCCCGAAACACTGCAGAACTTTCTCGTGGTCACCAAACGCTTTCTCTTCTTTGAGCCACTCCTGCATGTTTGACATAAGCCTGTACGCAAACTCTGTATATGACTCACTTCTGCCTTTCTCGTTTTCCCGAAACTTCCGACGGAACGCCTCCGCTGACAGCCGGTACTTTTTAAGCAGACTCGATTTCACTTTGTCGAAATCCTCTGCCTCCTCTCTATTCAAGCGAGCGACTACGTCGGCCGCCTCGCCGGGTAGCAAAGTGAGCAAGCGCTGTGGCCACGTTTCCCGAGAGAACCCCTGCTTCTCGCACGTTCGCTCAAAGTTAACCAGGAACAAACCAATGTCCTCTCCAAGCTTAAACGGCCGCATCAGGTCAGTCATTTTGAACAATACTCGTTCTCCTGCACCGTGTGCCTGACTTCCATTACGAGCGCGTTCCATCTCTAACTCGAGACGCTTCATTTCCAAAGCGTGTTGACGGTCGCGCTCTTCTTTTTCTTTCTCTTTTTGTTCTTTAAGTTCACGCTCCTGTTTCTCTTTTTGCTCTTTAAGTTCGCGCTCCTGTCTTTTTGCCGTCTCCCTCTCCTCAATGGTCTCAAGGCATTCCGACAGCTCGTCATCCTCAGCTTCTAACTCAAGAATAGCCCTTAGCAGTTCTGGTTTTCTGAGTTTGTCTGAGACATCCAGACCCAACTCTCTTGCAAGCTCCAGCAATTTCGGTTTGCGCAACGACTTCAAATCCATGGCTGTTCTGAATGCTGCTTTCTCTACTGCCTACTATTGTCTTGCCGCAAGCTAACCCGGCAGCAACGACAACCACAATTACCAGCTCTGTTTCTGACACTAACAAAAGCCTGGCAAAACTCAGAAGAAGAAAGTCCCGCACTCACCAAACCTCGCAGCCAAGAATTCCGCGCAGTCGTTCCGCTGCAGGCAACCAGTCATCACACAGGGCTCGTTGCACTGCTCCCGGATGGTCGTTGTGCTGCTCAGCATACATTCAACCGCATCTCTTCGCTGCTGGCCTCCGTTGTCGCGATCCCACCGCTGCCACCAGTTGTTGGGGTCTCGGTGCTGGCGCCCGTTATTGCGAATGGGTCGCAAGCCCCAAGGGTAGCGTTGGCCTGGCGGCCTGGGGCACTGGAAGCATCCGAAGGTCCCGGCAAAGCAAGAGAAGACTGGTAACAGAACAACTTGTTTATTCTAACATAGCAAAAGAGCGGCCGGTCAGGTCGACCGAAGTGGAGAGACGGGAGAGCACGTAACTCAACAGTACAAATCGGAGCCTCTCTCCTGGCGTCCGGGGGCAGCTGCTCTTATACTCTCGGCGTCGCGGGCCAGAAGGAAGGTCACGGGATGAGCCCACGCGACGGCGGAGCATGAGCCCACGACGGCGCGCACGGTCGAGCCGAGAGACATGGTGAGCCGAGTGTAGTGACGCATCGCCAACCCGCCGACGGACAGACCTCCTGGCACCTCACTTGGGGAGCTCCGCTCCCCGGCTGCCGCGCTTTGACAAGCGTGGGCACACACACACACACGCACATACGAAGACACGTGGCACTGAAACACGCCTGGACACGCTTGGCGGGGAGGCGTTGCGGCGGCGTCGAACGGGCCAAAATGTCCGCCGCTTTGAACGAAGCCCCGGCGTCCGTTGCATCCGCGCCGGCATTACCGCGCGTTGTAGGCGAAACGTAACAACGCAAACACTCTGACGCCGATGCCCTCTCGCGCTCCCCAGTTACTTCAGACAGCAGCACTTCTACCTACAGACATGACATCTCACCACTTGACATCCTGGACATGGCATCGGAGCAACGAAAAGACCCATGGATCGTCATGATATTCGACTTTTTGTCAAATCCTCCGGACACTTCGGCACCTCGAGCGTTACGCCGACAGGCGCAGCATTTCACAATCCGCGACGGACTTTTATACCGCCGCAACTACCACAATGACGGCCGCAAATGGCTCTTAGTAGTGCCTCGCCACCTACGACAAGAGTCCTGCTCCGCTTTTCATTCTGACCCGCATTGTGGTCACGGCGGAGCGTCAAAAACGTACACACGGCTTCGCCTACGATATTATTGGCGAGGGATGTACACCTTCGTCCACAAATACGTACGCTCCTGCATTGCCTGCCAGCGACGCAAATGTGTCCCGCATCTCTCCACCGCACCTCTCCAACCACTTCCTTGCCCAGCTCAGCCATTCGACAGGGTCGGCATTGATATATACGGGCCTCTTCCATCTACTGGCGCTGGCAACCGATGGATTGTTGTCGCCGTAGATCATTTGATACGGTATGCTGAAACCGCCGCCTTGGCTGCCGCATCAGCAAAAGACATCGCCTCGTTCATTTTAAACAACTTCGTTCTTCGTCATGGCGCCCCTCGTGAACTGTTGAGCGATCCGGGCCGCGTATTCCTCTCGAACGTCCTGCAGTCACTCCTATCTGAATGCCAAATTATTCACCGCACTACTACTGCTTATCATCCACAGACAAATGGCTTAACAGAACGATTCAACAGAACTCTTGGTGACATGCTATCAATGTATGTTGCATCTGACCACTCCAACTGGGATCTTGTACTTCCGTTCATCACTTACGCATATAACACTGCCTCTCAAGCCACTACTGGATTCTCACCATTCTTTCTGCTTTACGGCCGCCATCCCTCCAGCACCATTGATACTGTTCTCCCGTACCGGCCAGACACTGCTGAATGCTCACCTGTTTCTGCGATTGCTCAGCACGCCGAGAAATGCAGACAACTGGCCCGTTGTTTGACGTCCGCTCAACAGTGCCGCCAAGAAGAGCGCCATGACCTCAATCCTCCCTCTCACCCCTTCCCCGTCGACTCACTCGTGTGGCTTTGGGTCCCGCCTGTTGCTGCTCCTGGCCTTTCGTCCAAGCTCCTCCCGAAGTACCACGGGCCCTACCGCGTGGTTGCACAAACATCACCCGTCAACTACGTGGTCGGACCCGTATCGCCATCTCCCGATCTGCGTCGTCGGGGGCGAGAGACTGTGCACAATGACCGGCTGAAGCAGTATTAATTACGATCCCCCCACCTCTTCGTAGGTCGCCAGGATGGCTACTCTTCAATTCCGGGGGTGAGTGTGACGAAGAAGATCGGCAGGCTGAAAAGCCCCGTTGCCATCGTGTGGCTCGTACCCAGTTAGTTCGCTGGCTGCGCCCTACCCGCTGTTGCCGCGTTGGTCGCTACTTCTCTACGACCCGAATAAACCCCCTTTACACATGAAACAATGACGCAATAGAAATGTCAGCTTTTCATATGAAAGCATGCAGTGATTCATGCATGTGTGCTTTTTCAATCCAGCGAGCCCACAAAGGCAGCCCTGTCAGAATAACTTATTCTTATGTAAAGATAAACCAAAGCTATTGTTGAAATGTTCTTTCCCATACTCACTTGAATGACTGAGATGCCCTTGTACTTAACTAGAGATAGCTAGTTGGTCAGCACACTTGGTCAGGCAATGGCCTGGCCAACTAAGGTACCACTTCGCCAGAAATTAATGGTGGTTTTAAATTACACCTTATTGTGCAAGGTTTTGTGTAGAGCACCACACAATAAATGAAATGACTGACAGTTACTGAACAAGAGGATCTTCTGCCTGGAGTCAATGTTTGGACAAAGGGACTTGCCTTATTAACAACTGATTTCCACTTAGCTCATCGCTCGCAAGGGTTGAGGAGGATAAGCAGGTGCGTAAGAGTAAAATGAAGGCTATCGAAAGGGGAAGTGGAAAGCTTTGAAGGCAAGGATTAGTTTGCGATAGTAAAAGGGGTGTGCTAAGGGTTCTCCCAAGTGGGGTGACGAAAACAACGCACAGAACTTGAAATGAACCATTACATACAAGTAGGCGTCAACCTACTGTGGCCGCCTTTTACCTTCTAATTAAGGTAAGGCTTGCACTGTCAACTCCGTGGACAGCTGAAAGTATCTCATAGTCATTTCATGTAATGTCCTGGCCATGACCAAATATAATCTGGAGCTCCTACTGTTCCACTTGCCCTTTGTATTTACTATGATATAGCGTTACCTGAAAACACATCTTTCTTGATGGACAGCTTTTAAACTTGCAAAGCCTTTGCTCACTTTAACATACTAGGGCTTCTTAAGCGCTACGTCAATTTTATGAGCTTTTTGTCAATGGGTAACTGTTCTAAGACCTGTGGTGAACAAAATTTATCTTCCAATGGTGTTTACTTGTGCAACATCTCCCAATATTACACCATCATTTAATATTTAAGACAACAGCAGTTATAGTAGACTGAGGATGACTGTATTGACTGATGGAAGCACCCAAATGAAAATATTTCGCTTTTAGTACTCTCAAGTTCAGCATTTGAATTGTTGAAACATTCAAATGTGGTCAAATACACTGGGTTACAATTACTATTGGATTGTGTCTGCACTGGCAAGAAAAAAACGAAACTGCTGCCGTGTCATCTATGGAACACCTCGCTTATAAATAAAGTCATGAACTCAAACCCTAGCAGGAACACAGATTTTCTTTTTTCTACAACAATATGAAGGATCATTTCTGATCACAAACCTTGCCACGCTAGCACCTATGAGTGGTTTATATGACGGCTAAATTAGTATTTAGTACGTTATATTTTAAGCTTGTTTTTTAACTACTATTTGGACTTGAACTGACTTGACTTATGGTTGTGCAGCTTTGCTAGGGTTCACTTCTTTATTGGATACGCATTTAACGGGTTCACGGCAACTCTATTTTCATTAATCACTCTGTTGTGGCAATCTAAATGTACCAACAAACATCATCTTGCACTCATTTCTCTCCTTCCAAGTTGAAAAAGAAACACAAAAGAAAGAACCATGGTCACTAATAAAAATGTTTTGCCTTTAGTGTACATATATGACTAAACCTGTATTCCATACATACTAATACAACTAGGAAGACATTACAGCATGGAGCCCCCCTGGTTGCTTGAAAGTTGCGAGATTCGTGCAGCTCTAATTAATATCAATATAAGTGACCTTTCCTCTATATATGTTCCAAGTAGTACTTAATTAAGTAGATTGTGGAAATAGGCCTAATGCTGATGCTATTAAGCTAATTTGTCACAAGACATTGCTACCTGATTTGTGTAAAGCCTGTCTGCAGCTCCTTTTTATAAATTTAGGCGTATAAAAAGGGTAATATTATAAACCTGATGATAAAGTAGTCATTGTAGAGAGAATCTGGTTCATATTTTAATGTTTGGAACAGGAGCCAGAAATACATCCGATGTCACCTGCCATTGCTAATGATGTGTGGCATGTCCTACATACATTATTCTTAATCTGCTACTGAGCCCCCCTCCCCCCTTGCTTTACATCATTGTCCAAACAGAAAGAGCCTGTAGGTGGCTGTGTTAAGACTTGTTCTTCATTATTGCCTTTCACTGAAAGCCATGACCCAAGCTCTTAACAGTATTCCTTTGTCTAAGCAATGCAACTTTGTGTCATCAAGCTTAATATTAAAAAGAACTGGTCTACCAAAGGCATTTTCATAGTAGTGGGGGATTCCTAATTAATTCTGACCACCTGGGTTTCCTTAATGTGCGCCAAATGCACAATACATGGGTGTCTTTGCGTTTCGCCCCCATCGGGGTAGCAGCGCAACATGGAAGGGGATAAAGAAGCGTTTGGTAGTACATACGGCACGAGTGTGCTTAACTGAGCTGGTTAGTGCACGTTTATAATTGAATTTAACAGTGCGGCATATGGGTGGATAGAAAACGACAGACAGCGTTAGAGGGGTGAAGCCCCAAAACGCTATAAATAATTTTATATAGTAGCTTCTTTACAGCCACTTTTGTTTGCCAGGAGGATACTATGCCCTGATGTCACAACACAGTATATAGTCATGTGGGAGCAGGACATTGCGATGTTACGGCACTCGCTCTAGCTTATTCAGTCATCCGCTATGCTGCTACGTTGACCTTCACAATTAGCAGCGCACAAGTTGACCGAGCTAGCCGGAGGCCTCAAGAGAGTGTCAAAACGTCGCAATATCCTTCTCCCACATGACCACATACTGTGTTGTGATGTCACTACACAGTATCCTCCTAGAAAATAAAACCAAAACCGGCTCTAGGAAAGCTATTACACTATATCACGCCACTCCAATGCTTGTTATAATATTTTTAGAGCTTTAACGCCTTAATTTAACGAAAAAAAGGAATAATTGAAGATATCATGTCGGTACGTCTTCAAATGGAACTTTGCAGACGATGTCCGGCCTAAAGTGTATTGGGTGCTTTGAATACGCATTTATGGTCTGAGAATGTGTTGTAAATGCCAAAGAAAAGTTGAAGGGGGATAGCCCCCGGGCATAGCTTTGTTGGTAAAGTACTTTATTTGAAAAACCTGAAGGAGCTAAGTAACATTTTCTTGGTGCAAATATTAGCTTCCATAGCTGTAACTGGCACAAGAATTGTTGAAGCTTGAAGCAGCATCGACTCTGTCATGGACACTCAAGCAGTGGGCATTCCTTCTCTCGACAAAGACCTAGAGCGAGGAGGCAGGGTAGAACTGAAAAATATTGCCATCGTTTATGAATGCAAGGACATACTTTGTTATGCACGAAATACGGTATCTGTCAACAATAAATTTGCGCACAGTCATAAAATACAGATATGCCTGCTCGTGGATAGACATAAATGGCTGCCTTATACATGACATTTAACATGACAGCCATCTGGCTTTGCCGAGGTATGCAGTAGTGGAACAGCCATGCAAGTGTTGGCAAATTATACGGCAAAGCTATGCGAATTAAAGGGCAGGCTATTGCTTCATGTCAAGATAACTTGATTCAGTACAATACCAGTGCAATTGATATCTCGGTATATCTGCCCAAAATAGACCCTATTTACACATTTCACTTCTGCCCACGTTAACTCTCACACTACTGCACACAAATGTTCTTTTCTTTCTCATTGCCGAACTCCTATTTTGGTCACCACTATAGAAGTTTGACTAATGAATAACATTTCTGCTGAGCGAAAACTGCACACATTCAGCTTATCCAAGCCACACATCCCGATTTGCTCACAAGGAACAAATTCTTTTCCATCTATTTCAGGCTTTCAGGTTGAGTTTGCACAGTTATGCAATTTTGGAGCTGTTTATAATGTTTTATGTACCGTACAGTGGGGCAGTGTTATTTTAATATTGTGTTCAAAAGGAAATCCTTTTTTTTTTACATAAAGTATTATTTTCGCTCTTTTCTTGCATTCGGGTGCTTGAGTTGTTTCCCGCAATTTTTCTGCATTCGAGTGCGTGACTCTATCTTTCCAAGCTGCGAGGTGCCTTCGCTTCATCCTTGTGCTCTTCTTGATGCCTTCAGTATGATGCCTGTCTGTTTGATCATACACGAAAGTGCAAAAACTCTCCTTTGACTTATCGTTCTGGTTCTGATCCTAACTGCCACACATTATCTCAAAGAATCCTTGTCTCGTTTTTCTGCAAGCTTCATCCCCTCCCCGCTTTGTTTGGCGTTTTTGTTTTTAGGACAAATGTTTAACATTTCTTTAGCAGTGGTGCCAGATGGATTATCAGTCCCAGTTAAAGGGAAGCTGTCGCAGTCTTCAGGGCAGACACAGCACCCAGTGACCGACCCAACATAGCAGACCTGCTGACAGAGAACAGAATGGCTTTTGTGGCACAAATTCAGGTTCGCCTCTGAGTTCCTGTGCTTTTGGAGCTATGACTGTTGCTTCTGCAACGCATCTATTTGCTGTGAGAATAGCGCTACTCAAGTAGTGTTAAATTCTTGCAGCATTCTTTAGACCGAGTTACTTAGCTTCATCAATGGGCATCCTCTGGTCATGTGAACAAACCCAGCTCTATGGCCTGCTTATTAAAATCCCTGCTGGCATAGCGGATGTGTAACGTACTTTCTTGTCTAATTTGGTCAATCGGACCTCGAGCTTCACTTTACTGCAGCAGATGTCCAATTCAAAGTATTCACAAGCCTCTACGTCACTCTTGTTGAAAGCAAACTAAGTTGAACTTAACAACTATTTGTGACATAGATATAACTATTCCATCACTTTTCTTTGATGTCAGTGTGATATTCCCATACTTCTCAGCCACTCACTGTCCCATATTTCAGTCTTTTAGGTCCCTAGGGCACTTGTGAGTGCACAGAAAAGGATGCTACATAATTGTTTGTAAACATCAGTGATCCTCCCAGTTCCTCCCATCTTTAATACTGCCATGGTGGTACTGGATGCTTGAAGGGCAATGTTTCCAAATTTCAGATGGGATGACCTCAGCGTTCCAGCCTTGCAAACCTTGGAGTGCCCATCACGATGAAGGCGCAGAATATTGGCAGGCACACAGCCGGTGGTTTCAAGGGCTAGGCCTGCGCGATCAGCCTTCCGATGAGACTTGCTATCTCAGCCTTGTGAGCTATGGAGCAGTCATCGTTGTGGTGGCAAGATAAGTCTGCACTGTATGTGCCGTTCACTTCAAGGGCTAGGCCTTCAAAATGGATTTCACTGAAGAAATTTATCGTCTCAGCCTTGCAAGCTATTCAGTTGTCATTGCAGTTGTGCTTCGCATCGATAGACAGGTAATCGGCTGCTCCAAAGGCTGGGCTGACAGGTTGTGTCATTCACCTCCGGGTGCATCCTGGCTTTGTGAACTTTAGGCCGCTGTGCTGAAGGGCAAGGTCAGACAGGAGCTAAAGCAAGCAGAAGGTGCTCCCACCTCACAAACCTACAGATGACACCTGCAGCCACAGTATGAGTCCTGGGTATTACGGCACAAAATGTAAAGAACCGAGCCAGATGCCATGGCTACCCTGTTCTTGCTCCTTTAATGCAGCTCTAATGTGAACGATCATGATAGAAGAGTGATGCTATCTTCCTCTTCTGTTTGCAATAGGTACGAGGGCATTCAAGGCAAGAAAACAGGAAAATTAAAGGAGCTATTTGTACATATTAGGTAAGGGACTAATCACTCGGGACCACGAATCCCCGGGTGGCAAAAGTTAAGGGAATAGCTGTGGAGGAAAGCCACATAGGAAGGTCGCCCTGTGGATTGTGCTGAAGACATGCAGTCAAGACTTCACTGGACCAGGGCAACTAGTCAAAACCTGGGCAAAACATCGCTACAAGCGTACGGTTTGTAACTTCACCAGGCCACAGAATTCTAAGACAGGGCCTGTGAGCTCCCGCTTCTGTGGCCAGAACACAAGCTTCTCGATATGGTCCCCACGTCTTTGGCCAAGTGTGGACATTATGTTCAATATGTCTTGGACCCTTCAGTCAAGCCTGTAGTTGCTGGGGTGAGTGCAGGGCTTCTTCCCTCTTCTCACCTTGCAGCAACAGTGAAATGTTTTTATTGGCTGAACAATACTTTTTTCATTCGCTTTGTTTTGTGCCACTGCTTTATTTGTTGTAGTCTGCTGTTGACGTCAAAATACCATCTTACCCTTAGCTTCTAACTTAAGTCTTTACAATTTACTTCCCGTTCCATTGGTGCATTAAACTTTTGTTGCATGTATGCGATGGCTTTATTTTCTTTTGGGTACTATGAGGTTTTGGGCAAGTCACCAATTCTTAATATAGAGAACCGACATGATATTTACTGATTATTGGTAGCCATGTGGAAAACAGGCAAACGCAGTGAATATGTAATGGCTAAAAAATCACTCCACATAGATGGTCTGTTGAGATTTTTAGGCCTGCCAAAGTTATAAGAACACGGCAGTGCAAGCCATAAAGTACTTAAATTTAGAACAATATACAAAATATTATTCGGCTATTCACTATGTTGACTGTTTATTAAATGAAGACTGGCAGATTTTATTCCGTAATGATGCTGTGAACAGCCATGTACCTCAGTATAGTTGCAGCCGCAACGGGTCTGTGCTGCGCAGAAATGTATATGAAGTTTATTAATGAAATATTCACATAACATCTGACGAGAACTCAGTTGCCGTACACATGCAGCCGTGCAGGTAGGTCTGTATGATCAATGAGCGCAAAAACAATTAGGCCATAAAAAACGCGGAGTGGCTTGTTTTATTTAAAATTGATTTTGCCGAAACTACACACAAATGAAAAATCATCACATATCTGTCTCAATATGACAAACATAAATGAGGGGGGAAATGGCAAGACGAGGAGGAGAATAAAGCCATAAAGATTGGGCTTGGTTCGAAACCTGACAGCAGCTTCAAAGCATGGCCAAAAGGTTGGCCCAGGATGCTAGAAAATATATGTATGTTGGGAAGAGTTCGAGGGCATTGTGGTCAGCTCCATGCTTGATCCATGGTGCTATCTGCAATGCGTGTCAATAATTGGCCTCCTGAAAGTTTTTTCCTATGTAAGTATGGCTCTGTATGTTTCAGCTCAAGAACGGAAGTTATAGTTACCTGCTTCTGTGCCTGAATTGACAGATGAGCACGCTTAATAAATCAGGGCGTGTCAATAGTGTACTGAGTAGGCGTATTTTAGCAGGCTAGGAGTTATATTTCACATCATTTTACCTGTTGCACAATGTAGATCAACGAACGCCCAAGCACAAAAGGGAAGATGAAAAAGTGAATTCATACATGACTTTCTTTAATGACAAAATGAATGTTTTCTGCATCAATGTCATAAAACATACCTGCCAACTTTTACAATTTCATGACAAAATGTCAGATTTCTAGAGGTTGCTTATAATTCTTCTATTGACACAAATAATTATAATGTGGGCATTTCTTAGGCACTTCATCATCTGCACATGATCATCATCAGATCGTGTTCTTCATCTTCATCTCTTGCGGGGACCCATCTTAAGATTGATGTGCGCCTTCATTGTGATCGGTCCACCATCCTTCGGGGCGTACTAAAGGTCATGCTAAATGCTACGTCACAATAACATTTTGTCATTTGCATCCTAGCAAAGGAAAAAAAACTGATCTTAACGGAATGCAGATATTATCCCTCATAAATTTTCATAGCCAGACTACTCAGACCCACTCAGTTATTCAGGCTTACAGGCAGCAGTGCCACAATAAAACGGCGGGTAGTATTTTGGCCGACGTTACGTGAATATCTTGCAAATAAATATCACAAACATTTGTTTTTCTGACGCGGATTATGTTTGCTGCGAATATAAAGCAGCGTGCCTTTTCATAGCGCCTCTACAGAACGGAGTCATGTAAGGTTCCCAGAAATGTTGCTTAATTCAGTTTCCTAAAATCAGCATTCCCACAATACAGTTTTGTTATGCAGTGAAGCTTATGCAATGTACGGCGGCGAAGCACATTATAAAAGTGGAAAGGGGCCACTGTCACGGGACATATAATGTGTTCCTGAAAGGGACATTAAAGAGAAAAATTATTTCTTCTGCATTAGTAAACCACCTTTCTACAGCATAAAAAACACCACTCTAACCTGTATAAGATGCTTGATAGGCCAGAAAAAGTGCAAAAACGAAAGACAGGTGGCGACGCCTCCTTGAAGTTCCCGCACCTGGTTGCTGTGACGTCATGGATTTGGATGGTATCTTCTAGGGCCTACTTAAGTACATAGCGGTACAGCCTGTCTGCATTGTGTTCTAAAGGAACCAAATATGAAGTTTCGGGAATTTTTACTTAGCCAACGCGGCCCAAATGCAAAAATATACTTGGAATCCCTGACGTCACATTGGCGCAGCTGCGTCGGGATTTCGGCGCAAATTTCAAATACTGATACTTCGAACTTCATTTTCACATCTAATAACCAAACTATTGTTTTAAAATGACTGCCTGCAGGGTTCTAAAACAATGCTTTATTAGACTAAACTCATTTATTTTTTCAATTTAGTGCCCCTTTAACGATACGTGTGTGCACCCTCCGTCTCCTGTCAGTAAAAGCACCAATACACCTATTAATTGTACTAGCAGGCCATCAGAGCTACTTTGGACATGGCTGTGGCAATGTGAGCTTTTATTTCAACCACCTTGCAAGGATGTAGCTAATATTCTAGAAATAATAAACACTGAAAATCATGAACACTATAAACATTGGCTTGATGAACAAAATGTTACTTTCTTACAGCTAGGGCCGCACTGCTCACCCCAGAACATGGGCCTTAAATCTCCACGGAAACAGCTTTGAATGGCTGCCAGTACAGTTATTACATGTGTCGGTATTTGTTGTATGGCAGGGGACAGTAGGTGCGCACATGTGTAATTAAGGAACACACATCTCCTGTGACTATGGCTGTATTACGGAAAAACCGACTTTAGGAAACGAAATTACGCAACATTTTTAGACCCTTGCCCAAAGCCAACCAAATTTCTTGCGCGAAAAACAATTCTCAGAATTTCTTACTATATTCCAGTGTTTTCTGTCTGCAACGGTAGTACTTTCTGCATATAAAGTTGAAGAGTCCGTAATACAAATGGTTTGTTTGTGGTAAATTGTCTATCAGGGTAGCTTAAGCGCCAAGTAGAACACAAAAGCAAGATGACATACAACACAGAAAAGCTGAAATTTGGCCTAGACTGCACAAGATAGCACGAATTTTAGCTCTTGTGTAAATGTATTCTGACCATGACTTGAAAAACCCTGTTCACTTAATGTTGAAGATAAAAGCTACAAGGAAAAGTACACAAATTCTTAAGAAATGAAAATGCGCTTTAAGCGTAGCCTGTTTTGTGGGCACAGGTTCGCCCAATAAAAGCTAGTTTTGTCTTTCACAGTACTGCTACTGTGTTCTTTAACGTCACTACTACAAGACATATGGTGGAGGTGCTAGTGCGTTCATGTACCGAACGCCCCCGCAAAGCCGCGATCCAAGCCCGAAGCCCGAGGACAAAACTAACATCACCCAAGACCAGCGTGCTAGCCGCAGACTGCAAGGACTGCCCCCAGAGCACGGACTTCTACCTGAGTCGACAAAGAAGATCGTGGTCAAAACAACCCCAATGGCTGCCGCAGCGTCCCCCGTTATCCTACAACAACCTCGGGACCCACCGACCTTCCATGGAGCAGCGACTGAAGACCCAGAATCCTGGCTGGAGACCTACGAACGAATCGCGACTTTTAACAACTGGGACTCCGACGACAAGCTGCGGCATGTATACTTTGCCTTAGAAGATGCCGCCAGAACGTGGTTTGAGAACCGGGAGTCGACCTTGACGACATGGGACCTCTTCCGTACCGGCTTCCTGCGCACCTTTACGAGCGTCGTGCGCAAAGAAAGGGCCGAAGCCATGCTGGACGCCCGAGTGCAGCTTCCTAACGAGAACGTTGCCATCTTCACGGAAGAAATGAACCGTCTGTTCCGCCATGCCGACCCGGATATGCCCGAGGAGAAGAAAGTCCGCCTTCTCATGCGTGGTGTGAAGGAAGAACTTTTCGGCGCAATGATACGAAGCCCACCGAAGACCGTAGAAGAGTTCCTTCGCGAGGCCACCAGCATCGAGAAGACACTCGAAATGCGGAACCGGCAATTCAACCGCCGTACAAGCTCTACCCACTACGCAGGAATTCATTCACTGGCCACGGACGATCTGCGCGAGACCATCAGGGCCATAGTGCGCGAAGAACTGCCCAAGGTCTTGCCTTCGTCGCAGCCTCAAGTGGCCTCGATCGCCGACATCGTGAAAGAAGAGGTGCACCGATCGCTTGGAGTTCCTGAGGCGCAACTAGAATCACCACAGCCCCAGCCGGAAGCGATGACCTACGCCGCCGTCGCACGCAGTCAAGGCCCCCCTCCACGACCGCGCCAGGGCCCTGTGACGCCGCAATTCCGTCGTCCGCCGCCGCCGCCGCCAGCACGCCCACCCGTCGCCCAGCGCACCTACGCGAGGAAGACGGACATTTGGCGAGCCCCCGACCACCGCCCGCTCTGCTATCACTGAGGAGAAGCCGGCCATGTGTACCGCCGATGCCCATACCGCGATTTGGGACTGAGAGGGTTCGCCGTCAACGCGCCGCGTCCACAGCTTGGCGAGCGCCCACGTGAAATCGCCGATTACCTCGCCGCTACTCAGTGGAGCCCTCGACGGCCGTCCCGTTCGCCGTCACCAGGCCGCTACCTGTCGCCGCAGCGCCGACCACACACCGGGCAAGCCCGGGGCCGCTCTGCGAGCCCATATCCGGAAAACTAAAAGCAGCAACCGATGGAGGTGCGGTTGCTGTTCGTCGAACTGACGAAGATCCTCCGCCGCCGACGAAGACAACGAAGAGACCATCTCGACGACATAATAACGACCCGCCGCCGTCCCGACGAAGTCAGGAAGCCAAGACTACACCGACGAAAGACGACTTGACGAGGCGACGTTCCAGCTTCACTTCAACACGCCGCAGCCGTGATCCGACGCCAAGACCTAATTGCAACGCCAGACAAAGAACCACCGACCTCGACGTGCTTCTTGACGGCCACGCAGTTACCGCCTTAGTGGACACAGGGGCTGATTACTCCGTCATGAGTGGACACATCGCCGCCCAGTTGAAGAAGGTTAAGACTGCATGGGAAGGCCCTCAAATTCGCACCGCTGGAGGACACCTGATTACGCCGACTGGAATCTGCACGGCAAGAATAACTATTCATGACCGGACTTACCCTGCCACCTTTGTTATCCTCCAACAGTGTTGACGAGACGTCATTCTCGGTATGGACTTCCTGAACCAACACGGCGCAATCACCGACCTGAAGTCGAAGTCAATAACGCTGTCGGAAGATAAAGCGATACCGCCGGAGAGCCCTCGTAGTCACCACGCCTTGAGTGTGCTCGAAGATCAAGTGAGCATCCCGCCTCGCTCCAGCATTGTTATTTCGGTCGGCACCGAAATACCCGCTGACGTAGAAGGTGTCATCGAAGGCGACCAACGTCTACTGCTAGACCATGAAATTTGCGTCGCAAGAGGGATCGCTCGACTGCATGGAGGGAAAACTGAAGTGTTGCTGAAAAACTTCAGCCAGGAGTTCAAGCACATCAACAAGGGCACGATGATCGCGTACATCGAGGAAATTCTGGAAACCAGTAATGCGCTTGTCCTCTCGGATTCCGCCGCATCTACCCCGATGACCATGGTTCCCGAACCAGACTACGATATTAATCCAAGTCTCCCCGTGATTAAGCAACAGCTGCTTAGAAGTCTGCTCCGACGATACAAAGGCTGCTTTTCGACGTCATCGAGGATTCCACAAGCACCAGTCGCCAAGCATCGCATAATCACCGAGGAGTACGCTCGACCAGTCCGCCAGAGCCCTTACCGAGTTTCGCCGCGAGAACGTGAAGCTATAAGAGAACAAGTCGACGAAATGCTGCTCGACGACATCATCCAGCCGTCGAAAAGCCTGTGGGCATCCCCTGTTGTCCTGGTGAAGAAAAAGGACGGAACCCTACGTTTCTGCGTCGATGATCGTCGTCTGAACAAGATCACGAAGAAGGACGTATACCCCCTCCCACGGATAGACGAGGCATTGTATCGGCTCTGCAACGCTAAGTACTTCTCCTCGATGGACCTCAAGTCTGGCTATTGGCAAATAGAAGTCGACGAAAGAGATCGCGAAAAGACCGCCTTCATCACACCAGACGGCCTCTATGAGTTCAAGGTTATGCCATTTGGACTGTGCTCGGCGCCTGCAACGTTCCAGCGCGTGATGGACACAGTTTTAGCGGGATTGAAGTGGCAGACCTGTCTCGTTTACTTGGATGACGTCGTTGTATTCGCCGGAAATTTCGACGATCACCTTAGGCGGCTTGCCACAGTACTAGAGGCCATCAAGTCATCAGGGCTCACTCTGAAGCCAGAAAAATGCCGCTTCGCTTACGATGAGCTTCTGTTCGTAGGCCACGTCATCAGTAAATCCGGAGTACGCCCCGACCCCCAGAAAACAGCTGCCATCGCAAAGTTCCCGCAGCCCACCGACAAGAAGGCAGTGCGTAGATTCCTTGGCATGTGTGCCTACTACAGGCGCTTTGTCAAGGACTTTTCATGCATCGCCGAGCCGTTGACACGTCTAACTAAATGTGATGTTGAGTTCAAGTGGGAAACGCCGCAGGCCGACGCATTTGAAGAACTCAAACGACGCATGCAGTCGCCGCCGGTACTTGCGCACTTCGACAAGTACGCCGATATAGAAATCCATACTGACGCCAGTAGCCTAGGCCTCGGTGCCGTTCTAGTCCAGAGGAAAAACAGAGTCGAACAGGTGATAGCCTACGCTAGCCGGTCGCTGTCAAAAGCGGAAGGCAACTATTCTACGACCGAAAAGGAATGCCTCGCCATCGTTTGGGCTACAGCTCAATTTCGCCCTTATCTTTATGGCAGGCCATTCAAAGTCGTCAGTGACCATCACGCGTTGTGTTGGCTAGGGAGTATAAAGGATCCTTCAGGACGACTGGCGCGGTGGAGCCTCAGACTACAAAAATACGACATCACTGTAACCTACAAGTCCGGACGAAAACACTCCGATGCCGATTGCCTATCACGCGCCCCCATTGATCCGCCGCCGCAAGACGACGAGAATGACGACGCCTTCCTTGGAATGATAAGCGCGGGAGACTTCGCTGAACAGCAACGGGAAGACCCGGAGCTAAAAGGCCTCGTCGAATATTTGGAAGGGCACACCGACGTTGTCCCCAGGGCATTTAAGCGCGGATTATCTTCCTTCACGCTTCAAAACAATCTACTCGTGAAGAAGAACTTCTCACCAGTCCCCGCCAACTACCTTCTTGTTGTCCCGTCAGGACTTCGTCCGGAAGTATTGCACGCCCTACATGACGATCCGACCGCTGGACACCTCGGATTTTCCCGGACACTATTGAGGATACAAGAAAAGTATTATTGGCCGCGCCTGACCGCCGACGTCGCCCGTTATGTCAGAACATGCCGAGACTGTCAGCGACGCAAGACACCACCCACAAGGCCAGCCGGATTACTACAGCCAATCGAACCTCCTCGCCGACCATTCCAGCAGATCGGGATGGGCTTGCTGGGATCCTTTCCGACGTCAACAACCGGAAATAAGTGGATCGTCGTGGCGACGGGCTACCTCACCCGCTTCGCTGAAACTAAAGCACTGCCGAAAGGTAGCGCAAAAGAAGTGGCGAAATTCTTTGTCGAAAACATCCTGCTGCGACATGGCGCCCCAGAAGTCCTCATCACCGACAGAGGAACGGCCTTTACAGCGGAGCTTACCCAAGCCATTCAGAAATACAGTCAAACAAGGCACAGGAGGACAACGGCCTACCATCCGCAGACGAATGGTCTTACGGAGCGGCTGAATAAGACCCTCGCCGACATGCTAGCGATGTACGTCGACGTCGAACGCAAGACCTGGGATGCCGTCCTGCCGTACGTAACATTCGCTTACAACACGGCGGTGCAAGAAACTACACAGATCACGCCGTTCACGCTGGTCTATGGCAGGAACCCGACGACGACGCTCGACGCCATGCTGCCGCACGTCACTGACGAGGAGAACCTTGACGTCGCTACCTATCTCCAGCGCGCCGAAGAAGCCCGACAGCTCGCCCGCCTGCGGATCAAGAACCAGCAGAGGACCGACAGCCGACACTACAACCTCCGACGACGCTTCGTCGAGTACCAGCCCGGCGATCGTGTTTGGGTATGGACCCCGATACGCCGACGAAGACTCAGTGAGAAACTACTCCGACGCTATTTCGGACCCTACAAGGTCATCCGACGTATTGGCGCTCTGGACTATGAGGTCGTGCCAGACGGCATTTCGCATTCACAGCGGCGCCGCGCACGATCTGAAGTGGTCCACGTGGTGCGCCTTAAACCCTTTTACGGACGCTGACGAAATTCCTTATTTTTGTTGTTTTCTTTGCTACGGGTGTTTTCGTTTGTGTGTAGCATCGGGTCGATGCTTTTTAAGAGGGGGGTATCGACACGTGTACTTATCTTTATCGGGCGACCACGTTTCGCCGCCGAACAAATGCATGCAGGCGCGGGACGCGCCTGCATGTATCCGAAGTTTCTGGGAAGTTATCGATGCTTCTATCCGCTGTCTGTTGTCGCCGAACCTTGTATTATCTGATTTCATCGCGTGACGCGAATGGTGTGGAACTTTGTGGAAGGCACGCGGGTCCGAACGATTAGACAGGAACATTCGATGACTGCTGTATAAAAGCCGACGCGCTTGACCCGCTGATCAGATTTTCGACGATCGCCGACTGTGTTCGCCGCTATCGTTGCGCTTTAAGTGTAGCCTGTTTTGTAGGCACAGGTTCGCCCAATAAAAGCTAGTTTTGTCTTTCACAGTACTGCTACTGTGTTCTTTAACGTCACTACTACGGGACAATATACGACTACCACGGCTGACAATGTGACGTGAGTGAGGGCACCATTGAACTCAGACCGACGATAAAGTGTTTGTTTAATAACCTACATGTTAAGCATTCCGAAAACTCAAGTTCATGAAATCGTTTCAAATGATATTGGCATGCGGAAGGTGTGCACAAAAATGGTTGCAAAAGTGCTCACTGACAACCAAAAGTCGCGCTGCATTTAAACGTGCCAAGAAAACATCGACATGTGCAAACGTGCTCGAAAATTTTTGGATAACGTTATTACAAGTGACAAGACTTGGGTATTTGAATATGACCAAGAGACCAAAATGCAATCATCGGAGTGGCACACGCACTCGTCCCCTCGCCAGAAGAAAGTCAGGATGGGCAAATCAAAAATCAAGATCATACTCATCGTTTTTTCTTTGACATCCACGGACTGGTTCATCACGAGTTTGTAAAACCTGGAACCACTGTGAACTGCAAATTTTATTTGGAAGTCCTCAGAAGACTGAAACGCAGGGTTCAATGCATCGGACCGGACATCGCAGACAACTAGAAGTTGCACCACGATAAAGCGCCGGCCAACAGTGCCTTCATCGTCACCGACTACCTGGTTAAAGCAGGAGTGCCAACAATCCCCCAGCCCCTGTACAGCCCGGACTTGGCGCCCCCCAACATTTTTTTTTCCACGCTGGCATGGGATAAAACGGCCTTTTGTCTCTAAACCACTTAATTTTAAAGGAGTACTGACACAAAAATTTGAAGTCGTGATAACTTGTGAGATCGATTTAGTGGGTCACACACACATCGTCTAAAAAATATCAGCGGCGAATATGGCTCAGAACATATTTAATATCAATTTTAAAGTACGTGCGCGCAGCCAACCGCAAAACAGAGCACCTCGCGACATTGGCTTCACCTGGCATTGTAAATAGCCAAGAAAACGCTACGTCATGTGGCTACGTCACGAATTTTCGTTGGTTGCCATGCGGCTTTACACGTGCTCTTCTCTGTTGTTGCTTGCTCTAGCTGTTGTAGTGGGACGCTTTCCGTGTCGCTGCAACTGCAGTTTTTGTCGTGTCCGTCGGGATATTTCCCACACTATCAGCTTGACTGCGCTGCACTGACCACGCACGAATTGCGAGTACAGCACCACGCCGCGTACATACTGCTGCGTTGACTTCTGCGGAACATATTCAGGGTTGGGTATAACTATGCATAGTTTTCCCCACGATACCCTTCACTGGCAGAAGTGGACCGAGTTCGTGCGCGCCTCTGGACGCTTGGAGTGGACCCCGCTGAAAAGCAGCGTTATCTGCTCCCTTCATTTCGAGCGTGCATGCTATAAAGAGAATCCGCTGGATTTAACGCAGTCCGATTTTCCACCAAGACGACGTGCCCTCAGGCCTGGTGCTGTGCCGACTATTAGCGCCGCCTTGTGTCCTGCTCCATCGCCCAAGCGCCCTCGGCAACAGGTTCGTACTACTTGCAGCAGTGCGTACGCATGATGATAGCGTCATATCTGATGATGCCTGATATTGCGCAGTCGTGCTCGGACACGGAGCGAGAGCCAGCTGCTCCCCATCCCGGGTCGATGGACCTCAACGCTGACTACGAGATAAACGAGGCCGCAAGTGCATCAGGTGTGTGTTTAGTGCACCGTGCGATGACTAGTCATAAGCGTAGATTACCGTTTTGGCGGTTGCTCAACGTTGCTTCTTGGTGCTGTGCGCGATGTACTGACCAAAGACCGTGCGAACGGCAAATCAAGTCACGTTTACAAAAATTGATGTATGTTTGACTTTTCCTCAGTGAAAGGCTAGGCCGCGCCGCTCGATCGCGTAAACGAGCATCGCGATAGAAATAGGTGATATTACACTAGGGTTAGGACACAGAAATAAAAGAAAGATATGAAAGTTCTTGCCATTTCAGTGGACATTCTACTGCGCCCGCTCTTTATACGGCTCCGTATTTCTGTAACGCTGCACATGTGCTTTTATCTTTGATGAAGTGCAATAAGTGTAGAACTGCCCAATACATTTCTGTCAAATACACTTGGCAGTTCAAAAGCAAGAAAACGTCCTGGAGACTACCGGAGGCAGGATATATAAAAATCGTGAAGTACATACAGCAAACAGCAGCTACTATGTATTTTTAAAAATCAAGATATAATGGCAAAATAACAATAAATAAAAATTTGATTTAAGGCAGACAGCTGACTACTTATTTCCACAGGTCAAGTAAAGCTAGATGCATCATCCCAGTGCTTCGTTGAAGTTTGTTCCAAGGCCACTCAGGCGGCTCTGAAGGCTACAACAAAATCTGCAAAGGTGCAAGCAAGCCGAACTGTCAAGGAAGTGGGTGAGTGCCTGTCACGCCATTGTGGTATTGGTGGTCTTGAAACTTGAAGCTACCCGCCGTGGTTGCTCAGTGGCTATGGTGTTGGGCTGCTGAGCACAAGGTCGGGGGATCAAATCCCGGCCACGGTGGCCGCATTTCGATGGCGGCGAAATGCGAAAACACCGTGTATTGATGTTTAGATGCACGTTGAAGAACCCCAGGTGGTCGAAATTTCCGGAGTCCTCCACTACGGCGTGCCTCATAATCAGAAAGTGGTTTTTGCACGTTAAACCCTATAATTTAATTTAAGTTAATAAACTTGAAGCTATTATGGAACCCTTTATGTGCTGATTTCAATGGGGTACCCTTAGCAAATTCATGCCTCATTGCACTTCCAGCATGCCAGACTGATTTGGAATTGCCGGACATCCTGTTGATGGAGGAAATGCGTCAGCGGTGTTCTACACCTTTATGTTCAGAGCCATCCATGACCTATGGGCACGTTGCAAGTGCTAGGCGGCGCCCTGTCTTTCCGACCCCTAGCGCCATCTGACGAATAGTTGCGCGAATGTGGTAGGATTACTCACGGCGTCAGCAGCTCACGCTGCGTGTTTGGCGCCCTGTCAAACGGTAGCGATGGCGCGAAATAGCGTGCCGATATTAATTTTAACCGGGTTTCGGGAATTACAAGATCTTCATAGCTTTTTTCGTGAAAAGAATTTAGAGAAAGGAAGTCGTCTATTTGAAGTGGGGCACGTCTACGACGTGAGGGAAGTGTTGAACTCGCCTGATCGGAAGTGACTGCTAGCTTTATTCCGCAAACGAAAAATAATGCACCAGCAAGATGCGTGAAGCTCAGCGTAAGTTAATTCGTTATCTACGGTGTGGACGCATGAAATTATAGGCGACATTGATTATTGAAGATCGGCGACAGCAGAGAAATCCTAGCGGGGAGCTGCGATTACCGTGCTTGCATCGCAGGGAAGTGCAAGAACGCCGCGGTAGTTTCCCTGTACATACAGGACGGCAAATACGAATCCAAAACATCTCATCCAAGAACGTGGGGCGTACGAACGACTCGTAAGACCTACCAGAGGTATTCTAACGTTGCTCTCCCCAAACACAAAAAAAAGGGGATGAACTTACCAGTGTGTTAGACTACGCTGGGAAAATATTTTCGCCCAAGTTACTGGAAGTGCGATACTTTTATGTTGCGATTTTTCAGAGCGTGCAAAGGAGGTTCCAATAAACCACGTTGTCAAAAATTTTGGTGATCTCAACTGCCCCTTAGTTGATATGCTGGGCGCAGAAGTGTATGCTAGCTCAGCCGGCTGCAAGCCCTAGCGCTGTTTGAATGGGAGAAGATTGGAAAATAGTTCCACAGCTTTACTGAGGTACAGTGTGGGAACAAACTACTTTGTTTGCTGCATATCCTGGTACGCACTGCAGGCACTGGCGTAGCAACGGGGCCAGTGGGGGAGGGGGGAGGGGGGGTGTCATATACGTCTGAAGACACGCGAAAATTGTTGATATCCTCGCCTTCCTCGAATAAACCCGGGGGGGGGGGGGTGACAGAAGACCTATGGGCCCCGGGTGCCAGACGACGTAGCTACGCCACTGACTGCAGGTGTCCCGCTGCTGCCATCATTGCTGTAAAAGCAAAGAATTCAGCGTTATAACGCACTTGGCATAACGCCGGAACATAAAACAGCTTATGCCGTCGGACGAGTGCTATCCAGTGTTGACGCCGTTCTGCTTCATACGGTCGGCTTGGACACCTGTAAAACTTTGTTCCTCGTGAGTTGGTGTACGTGCTGTTGCAGCACACTACTCAACAGCTCGGATTGCACTTCGGCATTGCTCAGAAAAGGCAACAGCTACGCGCGAAACAGTGCACAGACAGGCTTTCCGAACGCAAGCGGGCCGGTCGTATCCTGCCGGTTCCGCGCTCGCCGCCGCGAGGGGAGCCCTAGTAGGCGCGGGAACTACGTTCGCAACCTGCCTATGAAGACAACGCTTATGACAAGACATATGAGCCTACATTGAACAGCTCAGTGGCGTAAGTCACATGACATTTTGTTTTTTTATTTGAGCCTGCAGTAGAAAGCGCATGAATGTCAGTGGCCTTGAAGTATATCTTTCAATATAACTTCCTGTTTTCTCTATGCCACAACAATCCAAGGAGTTCAGTAGCTGCGCTGTCTGAGCTTCAATCAAGGGGCATTAAATGTGCACGAGGGAGAAAAGGTTCAGGGGAATCGTTTCTGCCTGCCGCTGCACTTGCTTGACCTTGTACTGGCTGTGGCAGTCAAATAAAGTCCAGGGACGGTGACCATCATCCTGTTTGCAACTTCCAGCATCGTAGGCATGCACCCGCTGTGGTGACTTAGGGGCTATGGCTTTGTGCTGCTAAGCATGAAGTTGTGTGATGAAGCCACAGCGGTCGCATTTTGATGGGGGCAAATTGCAAAAATGCCTGTGAACTGTGCATTGGGTGCGCGTCAAAGAAACCCAGGTAGTTGAAATTAATCAGGAGTACCCCATTACGTCGTGCCGCATAATCATATTGTGGTTCTGGAATTTGTAAAACCAAACAATTTACTTTTCATTTAATCATGGACATGCTCCTCTCGTTAGTAATGTGAAAACTGTATTAATAAGGTACCAATTGTGCACTTCCTCATTATGTGTTCAGGTAAGTGTGCAGGGCAAATAGGCTTGTAATGCCCTAAAGGTTAGCTTGTATATTGCCATGTTATTTTTGGCGAGCAGTTTATCGCTGTACCTATAGCATCTAATCTCTCATTTCCTCATGCCTTTCTTTGTCATCTGTGTGTATGTGTGTGCGTCACGTTCATGCAGTGAAATTTCATGCACTTCACAATTTGTGCAATTATAGCCTCACCAATTCCTCGTTGTGGGCTGTCGTTGCAGTGCATGGAGGTTGCATCATAATAAAAGCTACTTCTAGCAGCAATATAAGTATATCCACAATTGTGCCAGTTCATGAAAGAACAATGTTTACATATGCTCCAATGAATATTCTTCTTAACAGATCCTCAGGTGAACCTCTTGCAGCTAGGAAGTTCATTGTGTACGAGGAATGCCTGCTGCAGGTATTCCAAACTTGCAAGACCTGTGGCTTCCCTGCTGAACCTTCACTACAGGTGTGCATGTCTCTTTCTCTCACAAATAAATAGTGTAATTATTAACAGCATTGCAGATACTGTGATGTGTTCTCATGACGCAATGCTAATATCTAAAAAAAATTGCAGACGCATACAATGACGGACCCAGCACGTTTGTTTAGATAGGTGTGTGCAGGTTCCAAAAGTCTCAAGATTACCTAAGTAGTGGCATGTCATCTTTGCCCTTTTTCCTCTTCGAACAGGACTAACAGTGCCATTTAGAGTACCTACAGGGAAGCTCCAGCTTCGACTGTTGTCCCCTATTCTCGTGGCATGTCCGTCATTGCGAAAATTATGGTGTTGCCTATAATAAAAAGGGGGGGGGGGGAGGAATGGAACTAGGAATGCAAATTTTCAGCACACCGTCTTGTTGCAGACTTTCCTGCATCCATTCTAATGTTGTAAATCCATTGTCATTACCAATACAATGGCAGCAAACGTATTAGAGGTGCTAATCATTCGATCAGAAAAATGTACCCTGTGCCGTCGGCAGAAACCATGTATATGAACACATAAAATGTTTCCTCGTAACTAAAATAAAGTGACTGTGCACAGCTAGTTTGCCACTATGTAAGGTTGCACGAATGCACTGGCTGTCGTGAGATTGCATAAGCTCAGTAGCATTTGGCTCGATCAGTATTTGGTGAGAGACTCCCTAGGAATGGCACTGTCCTGAATTACTTGCTTCTTCGACCCATGTGCGTTTAATTGAAGCTAGTTTGCAGCCCCCCTGCATGTATGCCTGTTCCCAATGTTCACTCATGTGACAACAGATGACATGCTTTTCAATAATGCAGTGTAGGGTTGTCTCCAGTGTGTATCTAAATACACTATGTGCTGTATTATTATCCTGATTGCAGGTGAAAGGTTCTCTTGTCACTATTTCTGTGATATGCCAGGAAAAGCATGTCAACATCTGGCACAGTCAGCCGAAGAAAGGGAAGCGTGCCGCAGGCGACATTACCCTGGCTGCTGCGATTTTTTTCACCGGCTGCAGCGTAGCGCAGTCCTTGCGTTTTCTGAAGAATGCGGGCGTAGCCTGCTTCAGCGAGAGATCGTACCATCGCTTGCAAAGCAAGTTATTGCTTCCAGCAGTGAACGAGGTAATGGAATTTCTGTATTACAGAAATTGAGATGACCACAATCTGTTGATGCTTGGGTGTTGCATGATGAAAAAAATGGTCAATATCATACACACTGCACACTGTAACTGAGATGTACATTTCATGACATGGTATACATGGCCTGCCTTTCATATTCAAAAGAATACGTGTCAATAAATGCATTTTATGCATATTCCAGGTCTGGCAGGATGAAAAGAGGCGGCTCATGCAAACGGTTGTGTCGTGTGGAGGAGGAGCAAAAGTAGCAGGCGACAGCCGTGCTGATTCTCCTGGCTACAGTGCCAAGTATGGCGTTTACTCAGTGCTGGAGACAAACTTGAATCGCATCATTGATGTCGAGCTTGTGCAGGTGAGAGCTCAGTAATGCACTTATTTCTAGGCACAGGCATATACTTGGTTTTATTAATTGTTTCTTTGCTATTATCTTACATTGTGCATTGCTTTACATTATTTTCTTTCATGTTGCCACCACGTTCTTCCATGGGATAATGCTGGCATTCATTGTACTTGCAACTAACCAGAAATTTCCATTCACCCTGCAGAGTCATTCTTTCTTTATGTGTTATGATGATGTCCATTTATTAGTACTATAGTTACAAATAACTGCTACAAGTGCTGTATTTAAAGAGCACAGAATGTTATTTGGTTGCCACATTCACTGCTCCTTGACCTCTGTTTCCCAGCAGAACGCATCGAGCAGAGCGCATGGGCAGTTACCACCTGCAGAGCAGCAAATTTACCTCCTTTCTTCTGGCATTCATTGTAGCAGTCCGGGTAGAATAACTAACCACCAGACATAAGTTCCGCAAGGCGAGTGTTGTTCGCCATTTACTCTTATTCTCCACCGACCCCTCTTCTTCCTCTTCTTTTAAATTCCAGAAGTAGTCCGCTTCACCCTCCCCAGGTGTTTACACCTCCTGGTGTAATAGTTGAACTCATTTCCGATTGAGGCGCGCACTGTTTGACCGGTGGCTCCCAGGTACCAAATAGTCTTCAATACATCATGCTGCGATGCCGTTTTAAACCACAGGGAAGGGTCTGTAAAACATAGCGTTGGTACTTCCAATTCCTTTCCTGACTAGGATGCGGTCTTCCACTTCTATATCTCGTATGTCACTGTTCCGCCTCTTGTCGAAGTTCCCTTTCATGCGCTGTCGATAGGCGTTTTCTTGTCTCTCGCTTTTTTTGACTTCACTAAGTGTAAGCTTCTCCAGGATGCCAAGTTCACAATCCACAGGGAGAGTAGGCACAATTCCAGCAGCGGCAAAGAGAGAACTGCATCCTTATATCAGAATGGTTGTGGTGTCTTGGAGCAGCTTCAAGGCAGAGCTTCCAGCCACCTCGGAATTTCGGGTACATCTTCATGTATTGCTTGATGTCCCTTATAGCACGTTCAGCAAGGCCGTTTGCTGCAGGATGGTAGGGTGAGCAATATTTTACTTTTATCCCATGATCTCGTGTCCAGTTGGCTAACTTTTTGCTTCGAAAGGTCGGGCCATTGCCACACTCTATCGTCTTTGTATTTTGGAAGCATTGAGCTTGAAGAGCAATGACACTGTTGGTGTTTTCCTGCCTTGGCCGTGATCATTCTTGTGCATTTGTCAATACTGAGTAAAAATGCTTGAGTTTTCTTTCTTTGTGCCTTCTCCCATCTTTTTAAGTTCCGCGACGTCTAAGTGAATGACTTTAAATGAGATGCGTGAATGCTTTGGGCTTACCATCATGTCTGTCGCCTGCTTGAATTTCACTTTGTTCACTTGACATAGGCGGCACGTGCGAATGTAATTTCGGATGTCGTCCTTCATACTTGGCCGAGTAAACCTTTTCAGCAGTTTGTTGTAAGTGCGCCAGAAGCCGTCATGTCCCCCTGACTCTGGACTGTCGTGGTGTAGTTGAAATATCTTGGGAACCATTGTCGATGGCATGCAATATTTTCCGTCCGCAAACTTTATTTCCTCAGTGCCTTCCCACAACTTCACGTGATTTATTTCTTCTGGGTGTTCGCTTGTCTCGTGGACAAGTAATCTCGACCTAGCGTCCGCATTCGTCAGTAGTGGGCCAGGCCGATGTGATACGGCAAAGTCGAACTGTTGTAGGTAATTAATCCACCTCGCGATTCGACCCTATGGTTGTGCCATGCCTAGGAGATGCGTCAAAGCTTTATGATCGGTAAAAATGGTGAATTTCGCACCTTCTTGATAGGTTCTAAAATATTGTACAGCTTTTAAAACTGCCAACGCTTCTTTTTCTGTGGTAGTATGAATTGACTTCAGCAGGCTTCAATGTATAGCTGTAATATCCAACGACGTAGTGCTTTTTATGATCAGATTGTCGTGCTGACTTCTGATATTGAACTGTGCCCATTGCATAGCCCAAATTGTGCATGTAGTTAGGTGCATAGCTATTCGAGGATAGGCACTCCTTATGGTTTTATGGTTACTCAACTTATTCAGGTCCTGATTGTTAAAAACCAGTTGTCTCCTCCACACTGAGCGTTCCTGTTCCAGTTCTGTTCCTGTTAACAGATTCTGCAGGCACTGCAAAAGCTCGTCAAGGGTCCTTAGGGCTCTCATCTGAACTTCATTTCGAATGTCTAAACAGAGACCCTGCATCACTAAGGCAAGATCTGCTGTTGAGGCGAGCCTAGGTTCAGCGGCATGCAGCAAATTGCGCTTCTCAAGGACATACTCTAGAGGAGGTCCTGATGCGTACTGGTAACCTAGAGCAGCATCCCATCTCTTTACAGCACTGATTTCGAAAGCAGCCAGGAAACTCACTTTCCATTTCTCCCAACATGATGCTGCCTTGTCAAGAAGCTGCAAATTGTACCATGTCCTGGCAGTGGCATGAAGATAACTTCGTATCTTTTAAATTTTTTAATCATCAGAAATCCACTTAATCTTTTCCGATGCGTACTCATAGAAGCATAGCCATTGATGAGGGCTTTGGTGGTTGCCTTCAAAAATGACCGGCTCCGCAAGCTTTTGCACTGGTTTGTCTAGGCTGAGTGACTCAACTAGAGTTTTCATTAGTTGACTGTTGCGTCATTTGTCACTGCTGCTCTTCAATAATTTTCATAATGATGCTCATCTCTGCGGTGGTTTCTTGCGCGAAGCGTCCATATCGCATTGGCTCGAGGTTCAGTTGTTTCAGTGCCGGTAGTGACAGATACACCTTCACCGATTCCATTTGAAGAAGTTGCTCGCGTCCTATGGATGCTTCTTTCATAACTGTGTCGATGAGGTCTGCTGAACTAACATGACGTGGACGGTCAGTTGACGGCCCACTTTGCACTTGGTAACTCTTGAAGACAACATGCTGTGACGACGTCTGGCCGATACAGAACGTAACCCACACGTTCGTCGTCGACTGCGCTAAAATATGTAGCGGTCCGGTTAGAATAACCAACCACCAGACATAAGTTCGGTAAGGCAGGTGTTGTCCGCTATTTAATCTTATTAAATAGCTGACCATAAGTACTCCGCTTCATTCCAGAAGTAGTCCGCTTCATTCGTTACCGCTTTTTTATTCCTTTTCACTACTCTTGGCCAATGTTTAGGTGCCATTTGCATGCTAAATAGTTGCGGTGTGAGTAGCAGGCTTTCCTCTTCACCATCAACCAACCATCTCTCTTCAGCTGTTTGTTTCATCTAGTAGTCGCATTTAGGTGCATCTCATCAAGCATTTTCTTTGGTTTCCAGTGCAACGAGGTATCCTCAAGCACACACATGGAGCTTGAGGGTTTGAAGAGGGCTCTCACCTCCCTTGATGAAAGCGGCATCATTGTCACTGAAGTGGTGACTGACCGGCATCCACAAGTGCGCAGGTCAGTGTTGCCAAATGTAAATGAAAGTGCTAAGTAAAAGTGCCCTCAAATGTAGCCAGAAAACAACCTGGATTAATTAGTATTGTGCTGTAATCATGGCAGCATTCATAAAAGTAAAAAAAGCGTGACATTAGGAAAAAGAGAAATTCTTCACGGCAAAAATAATACAATAATGTCACGTAGCAGTGACAGTGAAGAAAACAGGGCTAAAACTGTGAATGACGAAGCTGATTCTTTATTGGGCCATCCTGTTCCCAGCAAAGAAACTAACTAGCTTTACAACAAGAGCGGCGTGCACAATCCGTAAGTTGTTGATAAACTGATCAGCAGCGAAACATGTCTACTTTATACATTAGTGATCAAAGGTTCCAGAGTAATCCCTGGTGCCCGCGTGTCTTCCAGAAAGTACTACACGATTCGCGTCACTCATACAATCAGATTACATAAGTGTCGGTGACCACAGACGACAGATAGAAGCATCGATAATGTTCGAGAAACTTCCGATACTTGCAGGCGTGTCCTGCACGTTAGCAGGTGAAAAGGGGTTACTGATGAAAGATAAACAAGTACAGTGGAACCCCGTTGATATGATCTGCTTTGCGGCAGCTTTTGTGGCACGCGTTTTGCCGCCGCCGGCGCGCAGCACGTATTGTTCCACTTGTGTCGCCGGCCTTTAACACGTTCCTGGGTTGTTGGAACGTAATTTAATCTAGTACACTTGAATATAAAGCTACGAGTTTATGTCATAAATACGTGTTTGCAGTTGTATCATCCAGCTTCAGGTGAAAACGCGATCGTATCAATCGCGTAAAAATACATTGCTCCATGGGGTGTTGGCTGGGAAACGAAAAAAAAAACCGTATTACGCAGAATCATATAAACATGGTTTCACTGTACATGTGTCAATATGACTAACTTATTACATCTACTCTTAATGTGTATGAAAACAGTTGAGTAGTGTGGGAACCATGAAGCACAAGGAAACCATTGTAAGGCCACCACTGTATACATTTCTCACTAGAAGTGAGAGACCAATGTGCAGCAATGACATGTCTCTTTGTCTGGGCCACATACTAACGATTGTAGTGCAGGCTGTAACACAGCTGTTTGTGAAATAGCAAAGTCTGCAACACTGATGCAGGTACTTCAAGTCTGAGAGGCCTGAAGTGGACCACCTGTTTGATGCATGGCACGTCTGCAAAGGTCAGCATTGTCTGTCTTTTCTGCTAGACTCCTTTACTACTAGTTGCTTCTTATCTTTCTTTTTCGTTGTACAGGGCTAAACAAGAAGCTCTTGCAGGCTGCGAAATCCACAGGATGCGCTGCCATTGGCCTGTGGACACGTTCAATCGTCAACCACCTGTACTTTTCAGTGCATTGTGGGAATGGCAATGGTGACCTTGCCGTGGCTGTGTGGCTTTCTGTAATGAACCACGTGCAAGATAAACACCATGGCCACAGCCTACTTTATGATAGATGCCAGCATGGCGACCTTGAGCCACGGAAATGGATCTTTCCAGGTGCAGCTTTCTTGTACATTTTTACAGAAAATCTTTCTTTGCCTATCCTATCCAGTGGTTACCATAATAACAGCAGCACCTTTCTGGGCGGCGCTTAGGGTACAGTGAGCCTAACAAACTTGCATCATCTAGCATCGAAAATCCCTATTTTTCACCTCTCACAAGAAAATTTTAAAACAAAAATTGTAGCTGACAATGAGTTAATACAGTATATTCCACAACTGTAATGCACACCTTTTTTTCTAGAACATTCGCCAGGAAACTGCCTGTGTGGTGCAGCCTGATATGAAACTAAAGGCACATCCCAGGCAGCGTCAGCAACAGAAAAACATTCTTGCATAGCATGACCAGCATGAATAATGTAGCATGACGACCCACTGCTTTCAGTATAATTACAAAAGCATATTCAAACTATAAGTTATTTATATAGCTAGTGGCAACAGGTTGTGTCACGTGTTTTTGGTGCAGGACAAACTAGCAAAGGGGTTAGTCTAGGCATGGGCAACCATACCATTTGTAATTGCTGCATGGCTGTTTCATAAATGCAAAGTATCACATGCACTGTGGACCACATGTTGTTCTTCACAGACAGTAATTAAGTGCAGTCCGGTGTGTTGACAATGGATATTAAGTAAAATTTGTCTCTTGTTTGGTCCACCAAATTATTGGCCATTTCTCAGCCATGTCAGGGCTGAATTGACGGAAGTGTAGAAGCAAAGTATCTGCAACTGCAAAAAGTTTTAGAGCACAGACACCATGAAAAATAAGTGTGCCTGCTCTCCCATGGTAACGTGCATTGGACACTTCCCTTTATGACCGTCACATTGTTCATGATATTCCAGGGTGAGAGCCAAATTAACAAGTAAACTTAACTTTTTCTTGAATTCTGTGCTACAAGACCTTTTACAGTTGTTGGTACATGAGTAATGCCAGAAAATGACATTTGTTACACAACCACAAACAGGGTAATAGTGTCTTTGTTTTTTCATGTTTGTGTACATTATTGCAGGTACCCATGCTTATGACAAGCTGTCCAGCCTGTTGACGAACAAGAGGCTTCTGACTGACATCCGTCTGATTTCACCACACATGCAGACCTATAGCGTGGAATCTTTTCATGCAATAATCAATCGATTCGCCCCGAAAGCTTATGCTTACTCCTTCCATGGAATGTTTGCAAGGTAAGTTTGTTGTAGAAATTATTGTGAGAAAATGGCAAGCAGTGATAGTAAGGTCAAAACTACATGTGTTAGCATTTCCTGATATCGTTTCGAGTCCTCAGTTCACTGCACTAGGTTAACCGTACCGGTAAGCTTAACAACTGTAAATTTTCTTGTGATGAACTCGATGCGTTGAATTTTGAGAATGCTGGAAAACACTAATGGTTATGTGTTTGATGTTCAGGACAAGGAATGCAAAATAATTTGTATAATAATTGGCTTTCCAGATCTGCAGTGTTGTGTAAAGCATACAGTCTGTATGGAAAGAATGATTTGATTTACTTTCTCTACAGTGGAGTCAGTTGTTGAAGTCAATGGTCTTCTCTTCTTGAATGGTCATCATCTTCAATAAACAATGACCTTCAAAATGTTTGCGCCATTTGTGCATTGTAGCTTCCCTCAAACTGAAGTACCAAGAGCTGTTCCTAGCATCTGAGCTGTCTCGGCAAGTAATTTTCGAAGCTTCGTGCCGAGTTTCACACACCTACTGCTGCCCTGACTCGCTCATTTGACATCAGGCAAAATCACCCAAATCGGTTAACATCAGTTCACACATACATGCAAGAGAAAACAAACAGTGCATATATAGACAGCTGCTTTTGCCATCTGGTACACTAAATGTGCTGCTAGATGGTGATACAAGTTCGATTAAAATTTTATTACTTGTGAGATAGTAAATAAATAAAGTTTGCGAATTTTCGAGGCAGAACACATACTTGATTTCAGTTTCTCATTGCCTTTGTTTATGCATTAAGTAGACTGCTCAGTATGGTAAGTCTACTTTCCATTTCAGAGTGTCGTTTCCGTTACGTTGCCAGTGGAATATACCAGTTTCTCCCTATGATACTGTGCATATTGATGACTGTGAAAGTATATTCAATTAGTTGCCTTACTGCTTGTATGCTGGGCTGGGCAAGTGCACATAAAAAATATAGCATGTACAAAGCTATGGCATATTCCTGTACTGCAGGACTGCACTGGCTGCCTTGCATTACAATGAAAATGTCGACAAGGGTCAGGCCGTGACACTGAGTGGAGAACTTCGCTGGAAGGTGAAGCACCCAAAAGCGCGGAACGGAAAAGCAAGTGTCTCCTCTGTCAAGCAGGCGCCGACTTACGGTATGCAAGGGGCTGGTGTCCTTCTTATGGAATTTTGGCAAAATAATCACCAGTGCTACTTTTTAAATAACTTTTCACAAACTACATGCAACAGCAGCCACATACATTGAAACTGCTTATTTTCAGAGGCACTCTTTATAAATATTGGGCCCATGCTCTGAAATTTAGCACACTACCTTATTGAAGCTTGTAGAAAAATTCAGCTCAACCAGACATATATGAAGACTGCTTTCAGAATCGTAGAAACAAACTGAAACTGGCGAGAAAGTATACGAAAAATATTTCGGCATTGTCTTTCTGTAAAGAGCAATAATTGTAATTTGTTTAGAGAAACAGCCTTATTGACATAATTGTTTGCATTTCCATAGGCTCACAGGAGCTCAGAAATGCTTTAGAATTGCTTACCACAATTTCATAGCACTCAGTGCAAAATTTGCAATTGTGTGTTTTTTTCCACTTGTTTCGTTGCATACTCAGTAATCACGAGTGTCTCTTGGCCATGCAGGTTATGTGAACCGTCTGTTCTGCACTCTTGAAGAGTACATCAATGGAGGCACTCCATATGCCCTTCCATCGAAGCCACCTCATGTCACAAGTTCTTCGGGGCCTGTCGACAAGACGTCGCTTGTGCAATCTCACCTATCTAGGTTTGGGAAGCAGTAATTTCCTGAACACCCCCCCCCCTTTTTTTTTGCTAGGTCTTTGCAGTTCAGTTCTTGCACAAGCATGTCGTCTTCAGCGATATCTTGCTGGAGGAACAATTCGCCTTCTTGGGCGTGTAGTGCGATCTTGGCGGGGTATGTTGGTATGACACTGCTAGTGACGTTGATTGCTGGAGGTGAAGTTCTCTGAGCGAAATGAGTAGCAGTCCTCAGGTGTTGTGCAGCTTGATTGCCAAACGCCTGGCCTGATATGGAACTGGTTTCTTCTGAATTGCCTTCCATTTGGCTCTGATCACGTACGATCGTGGTTGTGGGCCAACTTGGGCTACAATTCCAGGTTCCCATTTGTTGTTTCGGCGAAAGTACACTTGTTCACCTTGAGTCACGGAAGACAATGGCTTCGTATTTGTCTCCATGACTGTGTTGCTGTGGTTGGCGAACTTGAAAGCATTCTTGGGCTGCACCACAATCGTAATGTGGTTTTAGTTGCTTGGGTGCCACTGGCTTGAGCATTCTTATCTTGCGGCCCATTAGAAGTTCTGCTGGAGACAGTATTAAATTGTCCACTGGAGTGTCCCTCAGCTCCATGAGAACAAGCGACAGGTCACTACCGTCTTTCAGTGCTTTGGTCAGGCTGGTTTTTACTGTTTGTACAGACCTTTCTGCAAGACCATTGGACTTTGGATAATATGGAGAGCTTGGGTTGAAGGAAATATCCCAGCTCCTGATAAAGTTCTTGAACACTTCAGAGTTGAACGGTGGCCCATTGTCTCAGATCATTTCTTCTGCGACACCAAAGTGCGCAAATTCTTTTTTCAGTATAAAGATCACTTTGGCAGCTGAAATGTCTGTAATCTGCTCAACCACGCTCAACCACAATGTACTTGCTAAAGTAATCAACTATAAGCAAGTGTCATTGTTGAAGTGAAAATAATCTATGGCAACCATCTGTTAAGGCGTGGTGGGAAGCTTCCTGTCCATTAGTGGCTCTCATTGGTTTGAGCGCTGGTGCTGCTGACAGAATTTGCAGCTGGTGACCATTTTTTCAATGTTTTTGTTGATTGTCAGCCAATACAATGTTGCACGTGCTTTGCTTTTCGTTGAAACAATGCCTTGATGTTCTGTGTGAAGTCGTTTCAGAGTATCTTGTTGGAAGGATGTAGGAATGATAAGGGGTCTTCCACGAAAAAGAAGGCCATCCGATAGATGGAGCTCATCTTGGCAATGAGCACATGGTCTAGCAGGTGGATCAACAATTTGATGCTTTGGCCACCCATTCTGAACATACTGGGCAACTTTCTGAAGAACTGGATCTTTTTTCATTGCAATACGAAGCTCTTGCAGCTTTGTAGTTGAAGCAGTGATCAGAGTCATCACTCTGCACTCTTCCAAATCGGATGTGTCAGTGTGGAGAGATGTCTGCAGCACGTGAAAGGGCATCTGTGACAGTAAGGTGTCTGCCTGGCACATACACAAGATGGACATTGTATCTCTGAAGACGTAGAAGTAGACGCCGCAGGCTTGGAGTGATTACATCGAAGTCTATCTTGCAGAGACCAATCAGTGGTTTGTGGTCAGTGTGCACAGTCACAGGTCGGCCATATGTATAAAGGTTAGTGTACACAAGCAAACACAACTGCAAGAAGTTTTCTCTATCTGGACGTAGTTTATTTGTGCTGATGTCAGTGACGCAGAGACATATGCAACTGGTTGTTGATTTTGTAGCAGCACTGCACCTAGTCTGTTTGCACTAGCATCTACAGAGACAATGACTGGCTCTTTTGGGTTGGAGTACTTGAGGACTGATGCTTCTATAAGAACTCTCTTGAGGTAGTTAAAACTTCTGTCCATGTTTGCATCCCAGTACCATGCTGCATCATTTTTAGGAGGGCCCTGAGCTGTGCAGTTTCTGTCAGTGCAAAAGGAACAAACATTGCAAGAAATGTGATCATGCCTAGAAACCTGAGTAGCTCTTCTTTGGTGGTTGGTGCTTTCATAGAAGTGATAGCCTGGAGCTTGGCAGGATCAGGCTTCAAGCCATCTGGTGTTAGCAGGTGTCCTAGGTAGGCAATGTTTGAAACAGCAACCTTAGTCTTTGATGCATTCAACTTCAAGTTGTGCTGTCGTGCTACCTCTAGCACTTCATAAAGCTTTGCATTGTGTTCTTCAATATTCCTGGACACAAGAAGTATGTCATCAAAGTAGGGTCAAACATTCTCAGTTCCTGAGAAGATGCTGTCCATGGCTCGCTGAAATAACTGGTGCACTCTCAAGTCCAAAGGGAATTCGAAGAAACCTGTACAATCCCCAAGGTATGATGAATGTACACAGCTTGGAGCTGTGCTCATCGAGTGTTAGCTGCCAGAAGGCTGACTTCGCGTCAAGCACTGTAAACACGGGTGTAGTTGCTCAGGTTAGCAAGAAGCTCATCCTGTGTTGGTATGACGTAATGCTCGCATTTGATTGCATCATTTAGCTGTCTTGGGTCTAAACACAATCACAAGGGTCCATCCTTATTCATGACAATCACGAGTGGAAGGACCCAATCTGTTGGTTCTGTTACTTTTGTTATGATGCCTTTTGTTTCCATGTCATCAAGCTCATGCTTTACCTTGTCTTGGATAGCAAGGGGAATCTTCCTGGGAGCTATAATGACAGGTACTGCGTTGTCGTTGAGAGTGATGCTGACCACACCTGGTAATTGACCGATGCCCTCAAATACACCAGAGTATGCATCTAAAATAGCTTGAGTGCTGCAATGTAGCGAGCCTTTCTCGTTGAGAGCATTGGGCTTGCTACTGCTTGAGTGCACACTATGAGACGGGCGATCAGCCATCGGTCTTGGCATGCAGATGCTCCGAGGACTGGAAAAACTTTTTTGTTGGTGGTATGGTATGTCAGAGTATGGAACTTGCCTCTCACTAGTAACTTCATTTTGCACTCACCAAGTATTGGCAGTCCTGTGCCATCATAAGTTGAGGCTTTCACACTGGAAGATGCAACTTTGGTTGCTGCTGGCATCTCTTGAGCGTACTCAAAAAATGGTGTTTACATCAGCTCCTGTGTCGAGCTTGAAAACAACATCCAAGCCATTGATGTTGATTGTTTCTGTCCATTCTGCTGCTGCATGGAGTCTTTGCACTGTCAACATGCCAAGGCACACTGGATGAGTGTCCGAGGGGGACTCTGGTTGGGCATCCAAAGACAACACTGCATTTCTTGAGGAACGTGCACACACTTTCTGACGACACACAGAAGCGAAGTGACCAAACTTGCCACAAGAGTAGCAATGGCTACCGTATGCTGGGCAACTCCTTGGTGGATGATTGGTGCCGCATCTTGAGCACGTGCAACGAGAAGGCTGAACACAGCTGACAGGTTGTTGCTGCGTGTGATGTGCGCTGGTGCGATGCAGACGGGCTTGTTTCGTGCTGTGCGCGTAGTTGCGAGATAGGCGATCCACAGTAGCCTCTCCCTGCTTGTCTTGTAAATCACAAACATGCTGTTTCGAGATTTCGGCAGCTTTGCAGGCTGAAATTATTTTCTCCAGAGTCAGTTAGGGCTCTCTGAATAGGCGTTTGTGTAGGGCATCGTCCCTGATCCCTACAATGATACGGTCTCTGTTCATGCGGCTCTCTCGTTGACCGAAGTCGCATTTGCGTGCCTGCAGTTTCACCGCGGTGACAAATTCGTTGATGGTTTGACCCAGTTGCTGTGCCATTGTATTAAACAGTGCGGTTGCTTGAGTGACGTTCTTGCACGGCGTGTACAAGTAATCAAACTGCTTTATGATTGCCTTCACAGAATCTTCGGCCTGGACCTCGGGAAGCGTTTGCTGAATGTTTCGCGCTGACGGTCCCAAGATGTGAAGGAGAAGTGCTTTTCTTGCGGCGTCAGGCTTAGCTGAATATTCTATGGCGGTTTCATAGATCAAAAAGGCTTCCCACCATTCTTCCCATTCACTTGCTGGGTCGTCGCCGGGCGTGAACGGTGGTGGAGGTTGTAAAAAGGGACTTGCCATGGCGTTCATGGGCAGGCGTTGCAGAGCTGTCGGCTGCTGCTCTTGTTACTTGTGGCCCTCTTCTGACACGATGTTTTTTCTCAGGAATACAACAAAGAACTTTATTTAAGTTTACATAGCTGGGTGCATGTGCGCATGTTGATGCTGTTGCTGTATATCTAAAACACACAGGCTTGTCAAGACTATCAACTGTTAGGTTATATATGTAGGTGGCGTTGGTGATCAGATACAAATATGTAACATTTATAACCCTGTGTAATCAAACGTATCACAAACCAAACCACCAAGCATAGTTCAGAACACTGGGGCTTTATTTGTACATCCCTTCACTTGATCTACTCCATCGTTTCACTTCCTCTTCTTCACCTCGCTCGGCCATCCCCCGCTACATGCTCATGTCTAAACCGGCAACGCGCCAGAAGAAGGAAAGTTTGCCACAGATGGGCAGACCAGCAGATGAAAGTGTCTCAATAAATTGGCCCCTAATGTGGCATAGCAGACGTCTGCTGTCCAAAATAGCCATTGCAACCTTCTTTTAAGACCGAGATTGAGGGTAAGAGACGTCTGTCTGTAAGTTGCGATGATAGAAGAGTTCATTGTAGGGAGGTTGAACAAAGTGGTGATGGCATGATTTAAGCGTGCTAATGTTGGAGCTCACGTCCGTGCTAACGTGCATCACCTGGTGCCTAAATTTGCACCATATCTAGTGTTCGTACTATGCCCAGTACAGGTCGGTCGTGCAAGACAGTGCCAGCAGACAGCAGGGATGACAGTAGTTTTTACATCGATGATGTGGCAACAACCATACTTTCAGTATAACTCATTCGTCAATAGCTATTTAGCAACCATCAGCAGCAGTCTTTAAGGGCATTACTAAATAGAAATGGTTCAAAGGCACACATTTCGTTTTACTTCTAGAAAGAAGAAATTGACCAATTCTCTGTCGGACATAGCGCATCAAAACTGCCCCTGCATTATAAATGAGAAATTTCAGGGCACATATTTTTGTTCTTTAACACGTTGGTGAAAATTAGCATTCATGCATCCATACATTGAGCTGTTCCTGTCCTTCTCTTAGAGCAGCAGCACGCGTGCGGCCTGCTTCCATATGGCAAGTTCAAAATTGTTTAATGTCTTCTTTCTGTGCACTGCCGAGGGACATTGTTGTGGCTGAAGGTTCAGATCCATTTGAAACTGCTTTGCAATCTATACTGTAACTTAGATGATGTGCAATAATGAAACATGTTTGAAGTGGTCTCGCTGGACGCATGAAAGAAGACGAAGAAATGGGCTAGGGAAGAAGTGAGAAGGAAGAAGTTGGAATAAAATGGCGGACGACATCCGTCCGCCTGGCTACGCACTCTGGCATCCCAGCAAGCATTCAAGGAGATGCTATGACACCTGCCATCAACATGTTTCTTATGCTAAGGGTGACGTTGTGTGACTGTAGATGCTGTGGTTTGTGTCGGAAGTTCTTGGCCTGTTCGTCATTATCGACCACCTCAGTGACGTTATGTATGTAATCTCTCGTCTCACAAGTACCCGTCGCCACTTTAGTAAGAGACAGTTGACTTACGCCGCACGCCTCAAGCTTTACCACCATTGATTCTCTGATTGACTTGCCCACTGGGCATCGTCTGCGAATGGGGAAATGAAACGTGCTAATACAATGAAGACAATGGTTGGACTGTACTGCGATTGTCTGCGTAGATGGCCTACCTTGAGCTATCATCTCCCATCCTGTAAATAATTGTGACGCATCGTCACAATATTTATCTTGGTTTTCTTTTGGAGCTTGTTACGTTTCTCAACCTAACAAACATTTCGGCTGCTACTTCTGCTTTTTGATGTACTGTAACAGTGTATTTACACTAGTTATTGCTGTGAAAGGGCCATGACATATTTGTCTGACTACAGTATTCTCAGTTTATCATTGTAACCGTAAGTAGAGAGCCCAATACAGTTACAAAAAAACAAGAAAACTCGAAACTTTCTATTTGAAATTGGTGCCTCTAAGCCCCTTCTGACAGCAACTGCCACTTTCGCATGGTCTGTGCAACATCAGGAAGTAAGGGGCTACTACTCTGTTGTCTCTCGTGTTTTATCTTTTTGAACCACCTTGTAACCTCACCCACTTCGTTTCTGCATCATTCTGACAAAAAAACTTGAAAAGTGGGCAGTTCTGCCATAGTTAATGAAATCTTCTCTAATATAGCACGACTTTGCATTAGCCTTGGCTGAAATGGCAGAGAGGATGATGGCACATGACTAGAACAGGGGCAATTGTCTACTCTAATACGTGTCGTCTACTCTTGTGCCATTTGTTGCAAGATGAACCTGTACTAAATAGGACAAGAAGCCAGACTTTGCACAAGCCAGTTTCCTATTTCTGAGAGCTGCCAATTTTGTTAAATACACACAACTACTAAGCCCTCTAAAAATGTTTTGTATAGCTACTCCTCGGTGCAATTGTACATGACACAAATACATAATGCGCTCCACTCGCTGCTAAAATGTTGCACTTGGGAGTACCCATTTGGTATGCGCGTGTAAAGGAAGCGAATAATTTCTAAATGCATGTCATGTCTCCGAGGGCTTCTTGTTTTCACAGACCGAAATGTATTGCATGAATTGTCTGGTAAGAATAAATGAAGATGTGATAGGCAGAAGTGAGAATGGCAATGATTGAACAGATGAGATTACGTATAGCCCTTCTATTCACTGAACTTGAAATATTCTACCAGTCTATGCTATCATGTCAGCTGTAGATGTGTAGGCCACAAGTGATGCAGACCTTGGTCGTGGCCCTGTTAGCAATAATGCTATATATTTTGTGAATAAAAACTATGTATTTTCCAATTTGTTGAGAAGGCAATTTGTAACTTCATGTGCAATGCAAATTTCATGTCTGAACCATCTTCTTGTTACACAGCATTGCAGCAGCACACACAGGCACATTTTGTTGACATTTTTTTTAATAATCCGGATATTTAAATCCTGTGTACATCTCAGATGGGAAGGCGTCCCTCACAGCAGCAACGACACAGCTGGGCAGCACCTTCCTGTTGCCCCGTCCTAGCCGATGCCACACCCACCGTGCAAATTGGCTGTATGCGGTGTATCTGTACCGCCTGAAAATAAATGAACAAGGTTAGGAGAATTTTAAAGATAACGCTAATTGGCGGCGGGTGATGCCTCCTGTAGCGTACAGCCGGCGTCAAAGTATAGGGTCCGCGGCTTACGAGGAAAGGCTGAATATTTCCATGACCCCTGCAGGAATCGCTGGTAATTCAATGTTGTCCGAGATACCGTGAACCGTAAATTTGTGACGCCGACTGCACGTCTCTCAAAGGTTACGCGCGTGCTACGATTGATGGGCTCGAACACTAACACGGAAGGTTGGACGGACGTATGTCGTGTTGCGAGGCGAGATCATAAATTGTTCCCGACCGAAAATCTAATATTGCGAACGTCGTGCTTTGAGTCGAGGCCGTGGTGGAAAAGGTGTAAATAAATACCTGTGGATTTCCGGGGCCTCTACAAGCGCCGGGCGGTCTTCCATGAGGGCGTAATACGCCACTTCAAGGGCATGCACGTTCAGGCAAGCCTGAACAAAGGTGGGGTGGCTTGTGATGCACGCCTCGTTGCCCCGGAGTGCGTCCACACGGTCAAGCTCTGTGCAGCACACCGACTCGCGCTGCGTCTCCATTGCCCTGCAGTGTCCACATTGGCACCTGCGATAATCGCGATACATGAAACGTGCGCTCTGCTGGCTCCGCACACTGCAATTCGCCGATGTTGCTGAGCATTGCAGTTCTGTTTTACAAACTGTAACCTGAGGGTAACATATATAAATAAACTGTCTGCTGTTAGACCGGCATATAAAGCAATTAGCCGTCGCTCATTCGAAAACCAGATGACCTGTAGGTACATCGAAGCATGGCAATTACCATACCTCTAAACACAACGGATACATAGCATATATATGCCGCAGCATTTGTTGCCCTTAAGACGTAGTGAAAATTGAGATTAATTATGACATGCGAAGAGTTGAGACCGCTACTACACACTACTGGTTAAATGCCGTGCAGACAACAACGTTGAACGCCGATTTGTTGTGTCTTACCATTGAACGTGGCCGATGCGAAGGTTTTGTTGAGGTTCGTCCTCGCCGTCGCCGGCCGCAATATCCGAGTCGCTGCTCTCCAGTGGGTCAAATTGAAAGTGATTGGCCACGTCTAATACGGCGGCGACTCCCACATGCAGGAAATCGTCGCCGCTGGACGACGAAAACGAGGACGACGACGACGATGATGGCGAGGACATGGCAAACCACGTGCAGGCGTAGCAGACGACTAGCAACATGAAGCTCGCGTGCCGGCGCGCCGCACGCTGGCTGCGCGTCAGAGCACATACGTCATGGCTTTTTGCGAACACGTGACCACTTTGTTTACACTCCCGGTTAGCCGTTTCGTTGCTCTCTGAAACCGAAACTTGGACTGGTCACTACAAAAAAGACTGCAAATAATTACCTGTCACGCTCTGAAGTAAATGAGGTCTCGTGCCGTGATTACTGGGTCATTAACTACTTATTAAAGCAGAAAAAACCACGTGGATTTTTTTTGTGTCAGTACTCCTTTAAACTATTCCATTTGGTTCATTTTTCTAACTTCTGCAGAGTTGCATTCCCAACTGTCATAGTTAACCGGCTCCCTTTTGATTCTTGCTTCCTAAAATATGCCATCCTGTCATGCAAATTTGGAAGGCCTTCTGTTAGCAATAGGTATTGTATTTCAAGACTATCAGTGCAATGTTGCACGAAGAAAACTATTTTTTAAGTAAATTATTGTTCAGCTTGATATCATAATACTACCGCATGGTTATTTAACTCTGCAAGAGACTGGTCTTGCCGTCCTACCAAGAGTGTATTCCATGGGTATTATTCTCTTTCTTTTGACATTAGTTTATGAGGCTCACAGATTTGTATCTGCGTCAACAATAACAACTGACACGGTCTCCTAATCTTGTGCAACATACACTACATTCAATCAGATAAAAGTGGCGTGTTTTGTCTCTTGGACCAGTCTGCTCAATGGTAGGAGGTCGAGACCACAATTGGGGATGGCTGGCCAAGATCTACGGTGTCTGTCCCGTGTTATGCATCTGACAATATTTCGTGATGGCAAGAATACATGTCAGACACCATGTAATCTTTCTAATTATTTTGCACAGAGTTATCAGCATGATATTATGCTTAATTCCATAAAGAGTACCTCCAGCAAGCAGTCTATATGTCTTTTGTTGCATATGGCAAAAAATTCCAACATCCTTTGAAGCATGCTCACTTGCTCTCTGATGCACAAAATGAAGAACGCTGCCTTCTCTATATTTATTAGCAACAACAAAGCCACTCTGGAAGCAATTATATACATACACAGCAACAGACACCAAAACCTATAAATAGGGGAAAAACACAAACTAAGCTAACAATAAAAGAGACGAGACACCCTGCAAGTGTTACATGTTACACAAGTATGCACATTCAACCTGAGGCAAAGAGACAGATGGTCGACTCCCGCACTCCTGTGCATGCATCTGGATATGTTATGGCTCAGCTACTCTTTGTGTATCATAACTATTCCCATGTTTGTGAAATCTGCATGGTGTACAACAGCAAGAACGACGATGGATTGACAGGTGGTTCACCTTTCGATGATTTCTATAAGGAGGATGGATCAGCTCTTCCAGCCAATGTACACATTACCAAGTGAAAGCAGCATCTTATAAACAGCACAACAAAATACAACACAAATTATATATTTGCCACGTGTTACTAAACTTACATCATTGAAGTACATTAGAATTGGTGCTAAGGCTGGTGCACAATATAAGCATATACTTTAAACAATCCTATATAATGCACGTGCTTGCAATATGATTTAATATTTTTGGAACTGCTTTGATGATACAAAATTCAAGGCTCTCTTTTTGGCATCACACACTCCAATTCGTTTCGTTCTTTTTTTTTTTCAATTGAAGCATTGACAAGGATTGCGCCATGCGCTTCGACCACGATTCTTCCTTTTTGGCGCCTTTTAAAAGCGCATGGCCATGACCATAAAAGAAGAAACTCGCCACAGTAAAGGACCACTTTTTTCATAGACTTTACCGCAATACATTACGTATGCTTCACCGCATAAGACTACTGTGTTGCGGCAAGGCTGATTTTATGGAACTTAAATTATGTAACGGATCTTTTGTCATTCTGCTGCTCGCACGAGCATAAGCTCACAAAACCACAAAACACAGATTTGGCTTACTGCTGGCTGATTTTCTAGCTAATGTTTCGAGACGTCCACGTTGTTTACACAAAACCGAGGAAGTTTCTCGCGCTCGTACGCGCCTCTAAAGGCAGCGTGACCACCTACAATTAAGGCGCTGTCATAAGTGGCGACAAAATCTACACAAGGTACATCAACATGCACAAAGCTACTGGGCAACGCCATCAATAACTGGCACAGGCGCCACCCAGGAGTAGGAAAACGCTGCGACGACATCAGAATAAACCACGTCACTTTCCAGAAAGCTATTGGGCAACACGATCAGTCACAGGCACAGGTCATCATCATCATCAGCCTGGTTACACCCACTGCAGGGCAAAGGCCTCTCCCATACTTCTCCTACTACCCCGGTCATGTACTAATTGTGGCCATGTTGGCCCTGCAAGCTTCTTAATCTCATCCGCCCACCTAACTTTCTGCCGCACCCTGCTACGCTTCCCTTCCCTTGGAATCCAGTCCGTAACCCTTAATGACCATCGGTTATCGTCCCTCCTCATTACATGTCCTGCCCATCCCCATTTCTTTTTCTTGATTTCAACTAAGATGTCATTGACTCGCGTTTGTTCCCTCACCCAATCTGCTCTTTTCTTATCCCTTAACGTTACACCCATCATTCTTCTTTCCATAGCTCGTTGCGTCGTCCTCAATTTAAGTAGAACCCTTTTCGTGAGCCTCCAGGTTTCTGCCCCGTAGGTGAGTACTGGTAAGACACAGCTATTAAACACTTATATTAAGCCATACAAATTTCTATGCCTTAATATTATTGTTATAATATAGAAGTTATAAAATTTAAGAAATGTGGAGTCCCTGACGTAATTCCTAATGCATTTTGGTACATTATATTATTCCCAATGGACTCTTCAGTATCGCTGTTATTTCTCAGCATTCTCTCACAACAGGTATTCTCTCATCTTTGAAACAAACGAAAGACCTCCCTCGTTTTGAATCTGGTGACTAAGGCGTTTGTAGCTATATATAGATTGATCTTGTTAGCACCTTATTCAAGTAAGATGTTAAAATATATAGTTTATAAGCATATTGCTGAATTCATTGAATCACATCATGGCCATGTAAATTCTAACATGGCTTTCTGCATAGATTTAGTACCATGTCGCAGTTAACTCACGACGTCACTCATGCTTGTGTTTTCTTGCAATGTCAATCATGATTAATACTCTGCACTTCATTTGCTTGCTTTATTTTTCACATTGCCTGGTGTGTGCATTGTTCTTGTATATGCCTGAATCAAAAATTCAGTTACAAGTCAGTGCTCCTGTTGTGTTTTCACTGTCCTTCATACTTCGTGCACTGTATTTAGTCTTTCAAAAATGCACCAACTCGCCCACCTCTCAGCGTGGAAGCTTAAAGATGACTGCTAAAATGAGAATCCAATAAACACGGAAACTGTCTGTAGGACGATAGCAATAATTTTACTGTTTGCAACATGCAGTTTGGACATGTTGTGTACAAGATTTTAAAGAGATATACAGAGTGTTATTGTGCAAGGTTGAACGGTGCCGTCTCTGCCATGAATAGTGCAATATCATCATAGGTGTGCAAAGGTCTTGCACTTCAAGCCGGAGACTTGCTTCAGGGCTTTCTTATTCTATTAAGTGTCAGCTGCTTGCATTCATAACTTGGTTGGTAAATTGCTTACCCATTTCCCACCCAAGTCCCTGCATATCATTCTGCTGTATTCACTGAATTATTTTCAGCACCTTTCTTTCAATGAAAATAAAAGTTACATTCATTTTGTGTCAAGGTGTTTACTAATGCACCAAGATTACAGATTCTGACGTTTCCAAGGCCGACTCAATAGCAAAAATATTCTCAGCCATAAAGTGTGCTCACTGAGACAGCAGGCAGCTTGTCCTACAAAACATCAATCAATTGTATTTTTAGATAAAAGCACATCAGTTTCTTACTTGCCAAGCTACATCTCTACACCAGTAGGTGCCACATGGTCTTTCCGAAAAGAAGGTTGTACAAGTATTTAAATACACTCTTTAATAGTTTACTGTTAATACCTGTGTTTCCTTCATTTCAGTTCCAATATTCGAAGTAGGTAGCAAGAGACACGCCCTGCGAGATAGCCGAAAGTGGACGTGGAGGAGCCCGAACGGCGAGACTAGTAACGAAATACACTTCATACTCTGCGCTAACCCTGGCATCATACAAGATGTGGACGTGCTCAGCAAGGTGCGCTGCAGTGACCATAGGATGGTAAGAACTCGAATTAGCCTAGACCTGAGGAGGGAACGGAAGCAACTAGTACATAAGAAGTCGATCAATGAGTTAGCGGTAAGAGGGAAAATAGAGGAATTCCAGATCAAGCTACAGAACAGGTATTCGGCTTTAACTCAGGAAGAGGACCTCAGTGTTGAAGCAATGAACGATAACCTTGTGGGCATCATTAAGGAGTACGCAATAGAAGTCGGTGGTAACTCCGTTAGACAGGATACCAGTAAGCTATCGCAGGACACGAAAGATCTGAACAAGAAACGCCAATGTATGAAAGCCTCTAACCCTACAGCTAGAATAAAACTAGCAGGACTTTCGAAGTTAACCAACAAGCATAAGACAGCTGACACAAGGAAGTATAATATGGATAGAATTGAACATGCTCTCAGGAACAGAGGAAGCCTAAAAGCAGTGAAGAAGAAACTAGGAATTGGCAAGAATCAGATGTATGCGTTAAGAGACAAAGCCGGCAATATCATTACTAATATGGATGAGATAGTTCAAGTGGCTGAGGAGTTCTATAGAGATTTGTACAGTACCAGTGGCACCTACGACGATAATGGAAGAGAGAATAGTCTAGACGAATTCGAAATCCCACAGGTAACACCGGAAGAAGTAAAGAAAGCCTTGGGAGCTATGCAAAGGGGGAAGGCAGCTAGGGAGGATCAGGTAACAGCAGATTTGTTGAAGGATGGTGGGCAGATTGTTCTAGAGAAACTGGCCACCCTGTATAAGCAATGCCTCATGACTTCGAGCGTACCGGAATCTTGGAAAAACGCTAACATAATCCTAATCCATAAGAAAGGGGACGCCAAAGACTTGAAAAATTATAGACCGATCAGTTTACGGTCCGTTGCCTACAAAGTATTTACTAAGGTAATTGCAAATAGAATCAGGAACACCACCTAAGACTTCCGTCAACCAAAGGACCAGGCAGGATTCCGTAAAGGCTACTCAACAATAGACCATATTCACACTATCGATCAGGTGATGGAAAAATGTGCGGAATATAACCAACCTTTATATATAGCTTTCGTTGATTACGAGAAAGCATTTGATTCAGTCGAAACCTCAGCAGTCATGGAGGCATTGCGGAATCAGGGTGTAGACGAGCCGTATGCAAAAATACTGAAATATATCTATAGCGGCTCCACAGCCACCGTAGTCCTCCACAAAGAAAGCAACAAAATCCCAATAAAGAAAGGCGTCATGCAGGGAGATACAATCTCTCCGATGCTATTCACAGCGTGTTTGCAGGGGGTATTCAGAGACCTGGATTGGGAAGAATTGGGGATAAGAGTTAATGGAAAATACCTTAGTAACTCGCGATTCCTTGATGAGTTGGCCCCCTGAGTAACTCAGGGGACCAACTGCAATGCATGCTCACTGACCTGGAGAGGCAAAGCAGAAGGGTAGGTCTAAAAGTTAATCTGCAGAAAACTAAAGTAAGGTTTAACAGTCTCGGAAGGGAACAGCAGTTTACAATAGGTAGTGAGGCACTGGAAGTGGTAAGGGAATACATCTACTTAGGACAGGTAGTGACTGCGGATCCGGATCATGAGACTGAAATAATCAGAAGAATAAGAATGGGCTGGGGAGCGTTTGGCAGGCATTCTCAGGTCATCAACAGCAGGTTGCCATTATCCCTCAAGAGAAAAGTTTATAACAGCTGCGTCTTACCAGTACTCGCGTACGGGGCACAAACCTGGAGGCTTACGAAAAGGGTTCTACTTATATTGAGGACGACGCAACGAGCTATGGAAAGAAAGATGATAGGTATAACGTTAAGGGATAAGAAAAGAGCAGATTGGGTGAGGGAACAAACGCGAGTTAATGATATCATAGTTGAAATGAAGAAAAAGAAATGGGCATGGGCAGGAGACGTAATGAGGAGGGAAGATAACCGATGGTCATTAAGGGTTACGGAATGGATTCGAAGGGAAGGAAAGCGTAGCAGAGGGCGGCAGAAAGTTAGGTGGGCGGATGAGATTAGGAAGTTTGCAGGGACAACATGGCCACAATTAGTACATGACCGGGGTAGTTGGAGAAGTATGGGAGAGGCCTTAGCCCTGCAGTGGGCACAACCAAGCTAATGATGATGATGATGATGATGATGATGATAGGATTAGGGCTGTACGAAAAAACGTACCTACACCGTCCTTTAGACCCATTCCTTTAAGGTACCGTTACAAAGTGTATTATGCACAAAGTTCGTACATAACTTTGATATTGCTACACACGCCAGGTGACGCGAGCTACATTTGGCATGAATCGCATTCGCGACTGCATCGGATGCCCTCCATAATATTCTGGTTAATCTTGCTCACTGCGCCGAGGCAAAAGAAAGATCGTGGGCGCAGGTGCCCTTAAGGTACCTCGACCTCGCGAGTCACCGCTGCGCGTGCCAGGGGAGCTGTCCGTGCGAACACTCTCTGGCACACACCTGCCTCGGCTGCCCCAACCTACATACCGTTCTGCTTCGAGCTTTGATCCCCCCACTGTCCCTTGGGTGCCCGGGAGTTCCTGCGCCGCCTGGTTTATTATAATCTCAGGTGCTCTCCCGAGACTTCCGTTTGTCCGTTACATGTGCCCTACAGCTGGATCACTATTTCTAATAAAAAAACGATCCATCGTCGCGACTATAGATCGCGACAGCAGCTTCTGCAACATACCGCGCCTGTGCGAAAAGAATTACGGAACGCCAACGAGGAATCTGACCACAGCTTCGAGCTCCTAACTCGTAACGGTAACACTGAGCTTAGTGTCACACATTACTATGCATGCGTCTATTTGTTGTAAAAAAATCCCTCACGTGACCTGATCCTAGGTGCCTAGGGAAAGCATCGTTTAGAGATTTTTGAGAAGGCGCGATGCTGGCACCGAGCGACGCCGTGGCATGCGTGTTCGTCCTTGGCGTAATCGTTCTCTGGACCGCGCGTTGTTCAACATTGCTCATGTGATTGTGCGTGCGTTGCTTGTGTGTTGGTTGTAGGTTCTGTGTTACTTGGCGGAAAGCCGTGAGTAGTGGCGGTGCGGCAGTGCGGCTTTGGTCTCGGTGAGCTCTGGCAGTACAGAATCTGCGTTGTGGGACCCGTGCTTTCTTGAGAACCCGGCGGTGGTGACAATTGAAATATCGAAGTGGCCTAGCGCCTCGGCAGCAAAGTTCTGTGAACCGCGATGTGGCTTCGCCGTGTCCGACTTTGCTTAACGGACATCGAGGGATGCGCTGCTCGCTGCAAGTCATGTAAATGCAACTGCGTCGACCGCCCACTGTTCAGCGCTAAATGTGTGTTTGGTGTGCTGTGCTTGAAACGAGTGGTGCAGCCGTGCAGCGGGGGTGGCGGAGGAGCAGAGTGGCTTAGGGTCTCCGTTTGCGCATTCACAGACATGTGCTCCCGTCTTGGTCTTATTAGCGGCTGTCGCGGGATTGTGGTGTGCTAGCTCCTTGCCTAGTATGAAGTTTACGACGCTAACACACAGCATGTTCACGTTCTTCCGCGCTATATGTCATTTTCATGACGGCCGAGTTGAAAACGAGACATACATCTGTGTTCTTTGCGTTTGTGTGTTGTAAATTACTTTCTATTGTGGAAGTTCTGGGAGTCCTATTATGCAAGGAGTGCGAACGTAAACAAAACACATATGTGTATCTGAAATCTTGAATTACCCATAATAACCTTCACGACTGATAAGTGAGCTACACAGCCTGTGTGAATCAGCTACCGTATGTTGCGACGCTCTTCCGTGTGGTAGACTGATGCATGGTGCGTGTTTATTTCTGTACTGTTGTAAAAACCATTTGTTTATTCACTCAATACAAATGTATGGTTTCTTCGCCGCAGTACATTTTAGTTACGCAGTGAAGCATACTAAATGTGGGAGGGGGCCGCGATCAGTCAGCATAGCATGTCCACTTAGGCGACATGAGAGGCGGCGCGTGCGCGAGTGTATAATTAAAGAACTCTTATTATGTCCAGTGACAGTGGCCCCTTTTCACTTTTAGTATGCTTCACCGCAGTACATTGCTTAGGCTTCACCGCGAAATATTAGTGTATTGCGAGAAAGATAATCGTAAAAAGTCTAATCATGCAACGTTTCTTTCGTAGCTTGCTACACCGCAATACAGGGGTGCAAATAAGCATCGTGCAGTAAAGCATACTAAGAGTGGAAAGGGCACATAGGTTTACACTCTGCTCATTATTTTCAATTGTGACATAATTTGCAAGTGAATCTATGCTCGTGGAAAGGTTCATTGACAATTCTTTGTACATTACAAGTTCATATTTCAGGGAAGCTTACTAAAGCACATTTGCCATTATGGTACGTGTTATTCACCTTCGATGCAGGATGACAAAGCGGATTCTTGCCCCTGCTTTTGGCTGTACTGCACATGCTCTTTGAGAATTCATTCATTGTTCATAAGTACACTGGTACTTTACTCTAAACTGGAGGGCTCAAGTTGATATGAAAGCACAATTTTTATTAAGGTGGCAAGATGCTGCCGAGATGGTTGCAGCACAGCTTTCTTTTTCGTCTTCCAGGAACCTTTTCTACTTGAAGCTTCCATTGCAGTGTTTCGAGCCTCTTTGAACCAGCACATAGTGTATATAAAAATTGGACACTGATTGGGAACATCACCTAAGTTCATACCTATGTATAGTAAAAAGATGTAGCACAACCAGACAAAATAAAAGGGGGTGGGCTGCAGCAATACTAAGTGGTAAATGGTGCTTTATCCTTTCCCTTGAGTTTTCTGTTTTTGTGCTTTTTATGGATCCTCCGCAGTAACCACGTGAGTGCCGAACTTGAGCTTGTTGGTTTCAAGTCTCATGGTTGTTACTAACAGAACAGTGTGATAAACGAACAAGGACTTGGAGGCATCCGTTCACCTTACTTGCCTCAAGGTGCTGCTTCATAAGCACCGTGAGCATCCAGGCCAACCAGGAAGGGAGGTTTGTTGGAATCGCTTCTGAGCTGTATCGCCACCAAACCAACAGTGCTCTCAATGACAGCTTTTGGACAGTAGAATGCTTGCACCCAGCGAAGTCGTAAGAAGGAAGCATTCAGCATGTGCAAAGTGGGCTTTTGAAGCTGGCAGCATTACTGAAGGGGCTTTGCCCATCTGCCCTCTTTATGGATACACAAAGATGATTTCCTCTTTAAGAGGGATTGTTTCAGAGGTCGTTACATGGCAACAGTGTTGGGTGTTTGGTAGCTTGTCTTTGCCCACTGTTAATAATCTGTTCCTTCTCCAGTGCCCCTGTGAAGTGCCTACTTTTTGGACACAATGTGCTCCATGCATGCATGCATTTTTAGCTTGTAAATACGTCTTGCCTCAAGCTGGTCCTTGCTGATGACACCCAAGAAGGTATAGGGGAGTATGGCAATGTACACTTACAAAACACTGTTGATACCAGTTAAACCAAATTAATGAAGCTGTTGTTCTTTTTTGTCTACTCTATCCTGGTTAGTTACAATGAGCAATGTCCGAACAGAAGGCATATGTAGTTGGTCGTGCATAGCCTGCGCACTAAGATTTGTTGGCATGTTATGACCTTAGCACAGTGTTTATATGCAAAAACCATCTGATGTGTTGATGACTTCCTTCTCTGTATCATGCTTTGCTTGATGGAGCGAGCAAGTGGGTCAACCAGATGTTGAACAGGCTTCCCACTAGTTTTCCCAGAGTCTCCTTTACCAGGGTGCTGCCAGGGTGCTGCTCATAGATATCTGTTTTCTTGACCTTGCACTGCACTTCAACCATAGTCACACCTCCTAAAACTATAGCATGCGATCGAAAAAGTGCTATAGATCATGTTGCTCCAAACTTGTGACATGTGCTACAAGGCCTTGAGGAACACCCTCATTTATTTACGTCCTCATCATACTGTACGAAGCTTCGCATGGTAAGTGCGACAATTAACATCTGCTGGTTTTTCAGTGTTATTCTTGTCCAGCTTTCTGAAAGCTATCCTGAGTGTTTCAAGGGCAAACGACCGCTGCTGGACAGGAAGTGCTTAAGTCAAGGGTCGCTATAACCACATATGTCACACGAAATGAAGAAGGCCACTGAGTATGCCGGTGGTTTACTTCATATCCAACAAGCTTGGTTCGCCCTTTGCTAGTAGTAAACTCAACTTGCCCCGAATACATGGCCTGTCACAAACTATGTGCCAGATGCTGTCCCCTCCAAAGCTGAAGATGTGTATGAGATCCTGACACCCTGCAGCGGCTTTTACACTGGGCAAACAGGCTACTATAAAAACGACTACCTTTACTAATATGCTAATAACAGAAAACGGGCAGAAAATTGGCTATTCATTGGACCCAAGTGCAGGTGCAAGCCACTCTTCCACCAGATGTGTGTTGTTCACAGAAACTGGAGCTATGCAAATGCAGATAAAAACAATGATGTTTGAAAGTAGTAGAGTTGAACTATATTCTGCACAAGCAGCACTGGTACCTTATCGCCACAATTCATGGCTGCACCGCCATGCAAAGGCACTATTCTTGAATTATTAACTTCTATTGTATTTATGGTGGCCATATATTATAATTACATATCCGCATTGTGTGCAATATGGTTAAATGTCAATTATGATAGCCATTCCTAATCTGAAATGCAACAAAAGAGCAAATATAGGCAACAAATTGCAATTCAAAGAGACAAAAGACAACCAGCGCACAGGATAAGGGACAGACTTCCTTTTATTGAAAAAAAAAATGTCCTGTGCATCATGCCACCAGCAGTGGGTAGCAATCTTTCAAGCTTGGGTGGCTCCATCTAAGAACAGTCTATGGCACCACATACTTGACATGGTGTAAAAAATGTTGACATGCCCTACCCATAAAGAAAAAGCAACTAACACAGGAAACACGCCTTAAAATGCTACGTGCAGAGTCTGAAACCAAGAAAAAACAACTCGAAAAAGGTTTCACTGTCTTTCAACGATTAAAATTTTCAAACTGTCTCATCACTTATTAATGAACCTGCACAGCTGAAAAGGAAGGAAAGAAAGCCTAATAGCAGAGCTGCAGAAAATGTCACCGAATAAATATACTTTGCTTACCAACGATACCTGTGGTTTAGTTGTGATCTGTGTGTAAACTAATTGTGTATAAACTTTTCTTGTTTAGAATGGTTTAGCGGATAGGGAAAAATGACCATAATAGCACCAGGTGTATGCATAGTCTGCGTACAAAAAGCCACTGCTTTCTTACGTTTATTATTTTTCTCTCTACTACTATTCTTGAGTATTTAAGTGCCTTAATAGCACTACTAACATCCTACTACAAAACACAAAATTGTGCAAGTTGTGGCATAAAGAAAATTGCATTCTCACTCATAATGTGAAACAATGATGCAGTAGCTGGTGAAATATGTGCAGGAAGCTTACTTCATGCAGTGTTTGTTGAAGTGAACTCTTGCCAATGCAAGTCGGTAATCTCCCTAAAAAAGTCAAATAAGTAAGAGTCGTATTTATTTGTGGGAGTTGTGCCTCCCAGTGAGGCGGCGGCGAGGCAAGCCCTCGACGCCCCTTCATGGGAGGCTTAGGCCCGGCCATCATAAAGTGCTGGTTGTACAATAATAGTTTGTTCCTCCTCCTCCCAGTGTTGAAGTGGAAGGACTCGGCTTTTCTTCCTCCTCTTTCATATCCGGACTTGGCCACTGGTCTACACCAGAACAACCCTTTATCTTCTTACTGCTGAATTCGTTTTGGTTTTCTCAAATCTATATTTGGGCTACCCATTGCTAGGTCTCATGCTTAATCAAACAATGAATCAAATGAATCAATTCTCAAAGAGCATGTGCAGTCCAGCCAAAAGCAGGGGCAAATATCTGCATTGTGCTCCTGCATTGAAAGTGAATAACGCGTACCATAATGGCGAATGTGCTTTAGTAAGCTTCCCTGCAATATGAATTTCTAATGTACAAATTATTGTCAATGAAGCTTACCACGAGCACAGATGCACTCGCAAATTATGTCACAATTGAAAATAATGTGCACAGTGTAAACCTATGTGCCCTTTCCACTCTTAGTATGCTTTACTGCACGATGCTTATTACACCCCTGTATTGCGGTGTAGCAAGCTACAAAAGAAACGTTGCATGATTAGGTTTTTTACGATTATCTTTCTCGCAATACATTAATATTTTGCGGTAAAGCCTAAGCAATGTACTGCGACGAAGCATACTAAAATGAAAGGGGCCACTGTCACTTGACATAATAAGAGTTATTTAATTATACACTCGCGCACCCGCCGCCTCTCAGGTCGCCCAAGTGGACATACTATGCTGGCTGATAGCGGCCCCCTCTCACTTTTAGTATGCTTCACCGCGTAACTAAAATGTATTGCGGCGAAGAAGCCCTACATTTGTATTGAGTGAATAAAAAATGGTTTTTACAACAGCACAGAAATAAATGCGCACCTTGCATCAGCCTACCACACGGAAGAGCGTCGCAACATACGGTAGCTGATTCACACAGGCCGTGTAGCTCACTTATCCGTCGTAAAGGGTATTATGGGTAATTCAAAATTTCAGACACAGATATGTGTTTATGTTTACGTTCGCACTCCTTGCGTAATAAGACTCCCAGAATTTCCACAATAGAAAGTGATTTACAACACACAAACGCAAATGACATATAGCGCGGAAAAACGTGTACATGCTGTGTGTTAGCGTCGTAAACTTCATACTAGGCAAGGAGCTAGCACACCACAATCCCGCGACAGCCGCTAATGAGACCAAGACGGGAGCACATGTCTGTGAACGCGCAAACGGAGCCCCTAAGCCACTCTTATCCTCCGCCACCCCCGCTGCACGGCTGCACCACTCGTTTCAAGCACAGCACACCAAACACACATTCAGCGCTGAAAAGTGGGCGGTCGACGCAGTTGCATTTACATGACTTGCAGCGCGCAGCACATCCCTCGATGTCCGTTAAGCAAAGTCGGACACGGCGACGCCACATCGCGGTTCGCAGAACTTTGCTGCCGAGGAGCTAGGCCACTTCGATATTTCAATTGTCACCACCGCCGGCTTCTCAAGAAAGCACGGGTCACACAACGCAGATTCTGTACTGCCAGAGCTCACCAAGGCCAAAGCCGCAATGCCGCACCGCCACTATTCACGGCTTTCCGCCAAGTAACACAGAACCTACAACCAACACACAAGCAACGCACGCACAATCACATGAGCAATGTTGAACAACGCGCGGTCCAGAGAACGATCACGCCGAGGACCATGCCGAGGACGAACACGCACGCCACGGCGTCGCTCGGCGTCAGCATCGCGCCTTCTCAAAAATCTCTAAGCGATGCTGTCCCTAGGCACCTAGGATCAGGTCACGTGAGGGATTTTTGTACGACAAACAGACGCACGCCATTACTACTCCCATAGAGTTTCTCACTATAACACCTAAAGGGTAATCTGGCGCCACCGTCTATGGGAGTTTCTTAAGGGGGCACCGTGCCGTCATGGGGATGACGGTATACACTCTTAGAAAAATTTACACCCTTTGGGGCGTATCTTGTCCCACAACAATAATCGTCATCCGTGCTGCCCGCGTTTCCTTTCTTTAACGCTGCTAGCACGGTACTTTCCAGTCACGAACGGCATGTGCCTTATCAGTGTGACGCAGCATTCTCGACAGGAAAGTAGCGAGCGCCGAGTTTTCAGGAAAGGAAAAGCAAGCAAGGGAGATGACGATTATCGTTGTGGGACAAATATACACTCCAAAGGATGCAACCGTTTTAAGTGTGTATGTGTCTGCGAGGCTCGTGTTGGCTGGTGTTGTAAGAGGCTTCGTCTAAAACGTGGATATGGCTACGCAAATACCGCGTTTTGAAAGTAAAATCTTCATAAAATGTTTCCATTCACGCATATTACATCTTTACTCACCCACGATGCATGACCAAGCGAAGAAAATCAAGAACAGACGACCAACTGCTTCAAAGCGAGCGCGAACCTTGTCGTCTGTCCTCCAACTTTAGCGGCCCGCTGATACTTTTTACGTAACATGTAGTCGTACACACAATAACAAGTTCTCATAGTTAAACAAAACATGTTTTCGCGTAATAATAAAGCTAAAACAGCTTTTCACGTGCTGTTCTAGTAGAAAATGAATGATTGTGACAGACGGAACGGTACTTGCCAAGCGCGTCTTCAAGGTGTCCTGTCTCTACGAGAACGATGCCAATCCGAATCCACAATATACCGGCATTCCCATGCATACCACAGTGCAGCAGCGCCAGATTTCCCTCTAGGTAATGTAGTGAGAAACTCTATGACTACTCCCTTCTGCTCTGGCTGCTGGATTGGATGGGCGCAGCTCGCTACGTGCTTGCGCGCGCTTTTCCGAGCGCAGATTAATGTGCGCCTCGTTTCTGGACTAGGTTTTTACACGATCGCTTTTCCGAGCGCAGATTGATGTGCGTCTGGTTTGTGCACTAGGCTTTTATACGATCGCTTGTCGGCGCTTTCCTTTCCTCGAGATTGATTCGGCGCAGCTTGGTGCAGGCGCAGACTAAAAAAAATTACATTATGGGGTTTTACGTGCCAAAACCACTTTCTGATTATGAGGCACGCCGTAGGGGAGGACTCCGGAAATTTCGACCACCTGGGGTTCTTTAACGTGCACCTAAATCTAAGTGCACGGGCGTTTTCGCATTTCGCCCCCATAGAAATACGGCCGCCGTGGCCGGGATAGGCTCAGACTAGGGGTGCGATCTTGTACGCGTTACAATATAGAACGGAGGTGGTTTGTTCTTTACGTCACGAAATAGGCGGTATGTTCCGTTCCGTTCGTCCGATAGCAGACGACACGGAATGATTTACAGCAGATGTCACGTCACAATTGACGTCATGGCATTCGGCACGGTTCAAATTGACGAATCGTATTTGGCTCGGTGGAACGAACGGCCTCCGTTCTATTTTGGAACGCGTACAAAATCGCACCCTTGGTGTGCGCCTGCTTTTTTGCACTGGTCTTCGAACACATCGCCCGCTGCTCGCACTTATATATAAGGAAGTGCTGCGCTGCGGGCGTACCGTGTATGTAAGCGCGCAGCAATGTCGGGAAACATTCATACAAAAGCAAAGGGTCAGAAAACTGCGCTTTCTTTTCCATTACTTTGTCATGTACCTTCAAACTGGGTAGCGCCGAGCGATCGCTTCCAACAAACGCAGAAATGAGTCTTTGCAGTGCGTGTGGCCATTAATTGACTCCCACCACAGCCATGTGAGGTGCGAATCCAGCAGCGGTGCAGTTACCCTGCAGCCGGCGAGGAGGAGGTGGCGCTTCACTTTCTGCATGCCAATAACTTTCCATTTTCCGCGTGTGAACGCCCGTGATCGGGTCTACAAAGTTCACGCTGTGGTTTAGTTTACCATTGCAGATTGAGGCTCGCTCCGTTAGCATCCACTAAGTTTGGGATGTAGTTGTATGCGGCCCATTCATCACTGTGGATGGTGGTCCCCGGTTCAACGTTGGCTACAATAATGGGGCCTAGCGTAGCCGCGTCTCGTCTGTCGACCTTGAATAGTCGGAGCTGCCCGGTGGTCACGCAGATCATGCCAAATACCCATGGTCCACGATCTACAATGCCGCCGTGATTTTGGCGGCTCGGCGGAACGTTGTCGCCCGTCATCAGACGGCCTCAATCGTACTTTCGCTTGCTGCGAAGTTTGCACAATCCTCCCCGGGCCACCGAGTGGGGGTCGCGCCAGCAGCTCGTCCCGCACGACCTCACGAGCTATCATGGGCGTTCACACGCACAAAATAAAAAGTTATTGGCAGAAAGTGAAGCGCCACTTCCTCTCCGCCGGCTGCAGGGTAACTGCACCGCTGCTGGAGTCGCACCTCACATGGCTGTCATCACCCTAGTTACGCCCGCTGCAGGGCAAAGGCCTCTCCCATACTTCTCCAACTACCCCGGTCATGTACTAATTGTGGCCATGTTGTCCCTGCAAACGTCTTAATGTCATCCGCCCACCTAACTTTCTGCCGCCCCCTACTACGCTTTCCTTCCCTTGGAATCCAGTCCGTAACCCTTAATGACCATCGGTTATCTTCCCTCCTCATTACATGTACAGCCCATGCCCATTTCTTTTTCTTGATTTCAACTAAGATGTCATTTACCCGCGTTTGTTCCCTCACCCAATCTGCTCTTTTCTTATCCCTTAACGTTACACCTATCAGTCTTCTTTCCATGGCTCGTTGCGTCGTCCTCAATTTCAGCAGAAGCCTTTTCGTAAGCTTCCAGGTTTCTGCCCCGTAGGTGAGTACGGGTAAGACAAAGCTGTTATACACTTTCCTCTTGAGGGATAGTGGCAACCTGCTGTTCATGATTTGAGAATGCCTGCCAAACGCACCCCAGCCCATTCTTATTCTTCTGGTTATTTCAGTCTCATGATCCGGATCCGTGGTCACTACCTGCCCTAAGTAGATGTATTCCCTTACCACTACCAGTGCCTCGCTACCTATCGTAAACTGCTGTTCTCTTCCGAGACTGCTAAACATTACTTTAGTTTTCTGTAGATTAATTTTCAGACCCACCCTTTTGCTTTGCCTCTCCAGGTCAGTGAGCATGCATTGCAATTGGTCTCCTGAGTTACTAAGCAAGGCAATATCATCAGCGAATCGCAAGTTGCTGAGGCATTCTCCATCAACTTTTATCCCCAATTCTTCCCACTCCAGGTCTCTGAATACCTCCTGTAAACACGCTGTGAATAGCATTGGAGATATCGTATCTCCCTGTCTGACGCCTTTCTTTATTGGGATTTTGTTGCTTTCTTTGTGGAGGATTACGGTGGCTGTGGAACCGCTATAGATAGCTTCCAGTATCTTTACATATGGCTCATCTACACCCTGATTCCGTAGTGCCTCCATGACTGCTGAGGTTTCGACTGAATGACTCCCACCACATGGCTGTGGTGGGAGTCAATTAATGGCCACACGCGCTGCAAAGACTCATTTCTGCGTTTGTTAGAAGCGATCGCTCGGCGCTACCCAGTGTGAAGGTACACGACAAAGTAATGGAAAACAAAGCGCAGTTTTGTGACCCTTTGCTTTTGTATGAATGTTTCCCGGCATGGCTGCGCGCTTACGTACACGGTACGCCCGCGGCGCAGCACTTCCGCGCTAAGCGACGCTCACTTTGCTCACTTCGTATTTATATATAAGCGCGAGCAGCGAGCGATGTGTTCAAAGACCAGTGGAAAAAGTAGGCGCACACCAAGTCTGTGCGCCTGCACCAAGCCGCGCCGAATCAATAGACCTCAGAGTCTGCCCAGGCGGCGCTGCGGAAAAACCCGTCACCGGCGCCCCCATCGCAGACTTGGCGCGAACTGAGTAGTGCAAAAAGAGCTGTCCACAAGCGAAGGTGTATAGGCCACAATGGACCCTCCGCTTTCGTTTGTATTAAGGCAAGGTTTCCGAAAAATCAAGGAACAGGAAAGCTTCTGCCGCCCATCCACGCTTCGGAAAGGGAGGAAGCTCGTCAGGGCGAAGTACGTGTACAATATAAAGGAAGTCTCAGTCAGGTGTTATTTCGCCGTGCTGCAGCTCGCAAGTACAGAAGGCATCAGGTTTGTTTATAAGCATATCAGCATAAATATCTAAGCATTTGAAATTGGTTCATAATAAAAATGTCCTGAACACAACAGTTAGGTATCTCCTATATTTTTATGCATGTTATTATCGTAGTGTTTTTTCTCCCAATTATTTACAGAGACTAAATCCTTCCGTAGCCTTTTCCAGGGCAGCAAACAGAAAACGTTTTCCAAGGCAGCAAACAGCGTACGATCATAACGAAAGTAAGCTTCCTACAGGGCCTACGCGCTGCATCTTTCTTTCTCGCAGGAGCTACAACATCGCTCAGTACCTTTGAACTTTTCGCAGATGCTTCGAGCAACAGGCGCGAACAAATAAACGTAAATAAACGCGCCATCTTTTTCTTTACACACGTGCGTTACTTCGCAATTGCTCATCCAGTGCTCCTACAGCAACTTTATTGCTCACTTTTGAAAAACGCAGTCGAGCAGGCTTAGCACATTGCCAAACGTGCTTGTTGTATCGGCGCCGGACGTACAGAATACTGAAAGTAGAAATGAGCTCGCGATACAACGATGCTCTAGAACAAGATTTTGAATTCATAAACGAACAAAAATGTTTGGTTAAACTGACAAGCCAAATCTCTCCGTTCCACGTGTTGAGTCAAGCGGAGGCGGACGTCTGTTAACAGGTGGAAATATCAATCGCATGTACGCACGATGGTTCGCAACGTTGTTTTTTCTGTTGCCAACGAAGTGGCGGCTGCAGATTCTTGAGTTTTAACTTGGTTACCACGGTCCTCCGTCAGGGCTACGCAACACAATTACAGCAGAACAAAATTATCGCACTTTCTCATGCCAGCCGCTGTGTTATGGGGAATGCAAGTAATTCGATTACCCAACAGGTTGAACGGCCCGTATCCAGCGCTCTCGCCTTTGCCCTTCATAAATCGGTAATCGCAAATCGGTAAAACTGAACGTTGTTATTCAGTCCTTCACGTTCATGGCAATTTACAACACAACAGTAGCGTCGATTGCGGCGTTTCTTCGTAGCGCGCGGAGCTATCGCGGTTTCCGTCGTCTCCGCCATCAGTCTGAAGAGAGAGCCAGCAAGCGCTTTATGGCAGTTCGGCGGTGCGTCCGACTAGCGTAGAAATTCATAGCTCTCTGTCTGGGTGTTAAATGCGCAAAACACTCGCAATATGGACCAAAATTACTCTAGTTAAATCGTTGTTTCGTAGTCGCTAGCTACATAGGCAACTTAGCAAGGGAGTCCGGCTTCGAACTACTCAATTACTGCCTCTTCGCACCGGCAGGTCGCGCTGTGTGTCTTGCAAAACTCCAGAGTCTGACGTCTAACGTCTCCAGAGTCTGACGTTGTGAGAGAAAAGGAAAGCAGCGACAAGCGATCGTATAAAAGCATAGTGCAAAAACCAGACGCACACCAATCTGCGCTCTTAAAAGCGAAAGCGACTGTAGAAAAGCCTAGTGCAGAAACCACGCGCACATCAATCTGCGCTAAGAAGAGCGCGCGCAAGCATGTAGCGAGCCGCGTCAATCCAATCCAGAAGCCAGAAAAGGGGTGGGGGAAGTAATGTGTGACACTAAGCTCAGTGTTACCACTCGTAACCTCGTCGAGTGGCACTTCTGCAACAGGTGTGACCGCTGAAAACCGCACGCCGCCGGAAACTTCAACAGGATCATTCTTCGTTTGCATGACTGCCACCTGCACGGCCAACATCTAGCACACCCACACCATTCCGCAACATAGAATTAACAGCCCAAACACACGGCTGCACGCACATTACATCACCACACCACAAGCAAGACGCCATGCTGCTACGCTGCTACGGTTGCTAGATTAAAAATGACTACTGTCACCAACTCTAGCAAGCGTCTCAGGAACTGGCAACCTCGGCGCGTAGCAACATGGCGGCGCTCTTGCAGTTCCCGATTTCAATGCATGGGTCCTATGAGCAGCTTGTCCTCTAAAGTCAGAATAGTAACTATATGGTGGTATGTATGGGAAACATGCGTCTCCCTGCAGGCCGGCTGAGGCCGGTGAACAATAGAAGGCAGCATCCACGTGACCCTGAGTTCCCGGATGTTGGTTCCCTAAGTTGGTTTCCAACTGTCCCTATGGGGCCACTGATTACCTAGTGTGTCACGTGATTGGGGTGGTTTCTTCCCTGTATTCCCGCCGGATTATTCAAGAACCCTAGTGCGTTCAATGACACGGAAACCACGTGCTTCCAAATGCCGCCTACTCCACTTCGGAATGGCGCACGTCTGTGATCGAGCCAATAGAGCTGCCATCGGCAATGACAGTCGTCACGGCGAATCTTGCAGCAAGCTATTCATACAGAGGAAGAAGGAAGAACATGCTGCAACGCATCATGAACGTTCACAATATGGCCGTGGATGTGAAGAAATTGATGAAATACGACATATGTGGCACTTCCCTGCCTACAAAATGGAGAAGTATTCGGGGCACCAGATCGCTGCGCACAACTTCGAGGCTGAGTACGTGCACCTGATGTTCCGGAACAATAAGGGTGAGCAGCAGTTTTATTAAGTTTATTCTCATTCATCGTGAGCAAATGACGTTTAAACGCAATATTATATCTCTGACTTTTTTAATTTCTTGTTGTGCAGTGTGCCTCCAAAAAGACAGTTGTGTGTGCCTTGCGGGCCTTTGTTTCCTCTTTCTCCATCTGTTTCGCGAAGAGCAAGTTTTGCGCAGGTGCCTAATTTATTTCCTTGGGGTATTTTAAAGTTTGCATCCTCGTTAAATATCTGTTTGTTTATCCATCTGTATATATAGTCATGTGTGCGTGCTCTCGGCGATGAGCTACATGACATACGTTTGGCATGGTCTGCTTTCCTGCACAGCAAGTGGAGTGAAATGTGACGTTTGTATATATATTTTTTTAAGCGACAGGAGTAAGCTGCGTGCGTGGCCTAGTCTTCGACTCAATGCACGTTGCAATGCGGCAGAGACGCAGAACCGGGACCATACTTGAATTTGCGGATGGCGCCGAGATGGTCTCCCCGCGTATTGTGGGAAACCTCTTTAGTAGTACATTTCATACAATAGACCGAAATTTGGCGCTCGCGCAAGCCCCCCCCCTCCCCTTTTTTTTTCTTAAACGAGAGGAGGGATTTCCTCTGCGTTCTGACGTTGCTCTGCGCTACTTGCGTGCGTGGCGTAGTCTTCGCCTCAGTGCAGGCCGCAATAGGTCCGAATGCCGGCCAACGTAGGTCCAGGACCACACTTGAAATTGCAGCTGTCTCCTGGCGTACTGTGGGAAAATTCTTTAGTAGTACCACGGTCCTTCAATTGAAGGACTCTGGTTGTAGATTTCATAAAATAGAGCGAAATTTGACGCACGCGCAATCCTTTTTTCTTTAAGAAGAGTGTGTTAGGAGGCTACTTGGTAAGACATCTTTTTGTGAACTTAAACTGCGCTTGGGACGAGACACCAAGGTAGAAAAAGACAGGACGAACGCAGACTAGCAACTGGTTTATTGAAATCACACATAATGCTGCCTCTTCGAACCAGGCGCATGCCCAAGCCAGATCATAACCGAGTGACCATGGAACACTCCCTCGCCAAGCCCCTATCTACAGTAAAAAATCAAGCTCTTCTTGAAAAGAAAGAGCTTTTCAAGAAGAAACTGAGAGAAGGGATTCGCACTGTTCTGTGGCGTAGCTTGCACCACGTGCTGTCAGTTCGTCTTTGTCTTATCGTAACAGCATTGCGGTGAACGTACAGTCCGATTCAATATTGAGGAAGGAGTGAGGATAGATCATGCTTTAGTTTCAGATTTGTTTCTTATTAAAACAAATATTATATAGCAAATTTTTGAAGTTATGGTACATCGCATTTGAAATTCAATTTTAACAGAAATTTGAGCAATATCAAGGGTGACCTCATGACACGGTCGAGTTGAAGGTGAGGGAGTAAAATAAATGCTACATTAGCCCGTCTCCAAGGCCTTCAAAGTGATTATTTTGGTTTGCATCTCTCTCCCCAAAGTACTTGTCAATATCTAATGCTATTTTGTGCTCTTATTACAGAATTTCATGAATGGAAAGCAGAAGAAGAGGGTAGCCAAAACTGCTGGTTCATTTTGCCCACGGACCCCGAAAAGCTGGCCAGTGGAGAGACAAGGATCCACTATTACTGTATTAGATCAGGCGAGGCAAGGAAAAAGGAAGGTCATAGTGACCACCGGGAGAAAAGTCAGGGGAGCTGTAGGTCTGGTAAGATATGTGTTTCATTTATTACTGTCACAAAGGACAACACTCAGAGTCCGACACCCGAAGGCACTACCATAGAAGTCAGGTATCAAAGAAACCATTATGGTCATAAACCATAAATTCAGCTCTTGAGAATGAGTGACAAGGAAAAGGCCAGCATAGCAGAGAACCTAGAATGGGGTGTGCCCATGAAAATTATATTAAAGCGAATAAGGACATCTGTGGCATCCAAGCTAAGGCCAGTGCACTTGGCAGAGTGCTCAACCCTGCATTACATCAAACGGCAGTTTAACATTGCTGCTCCTGAACGTTGTCACACTAATGACGCTATCACTGTAGACACGTGGGTGCTTGTGATGAAAGAAAAAGGTGAAACACTTGTCCGCCTGTACAAGGCACAAGGTGCAGTGTACCCAAGTGGTGCATTTTCTGCAGCAGACTTTCTTCTTGTTCTGATGACAGAGCCTCAGAAAGAGCTATTAGAAAAATTGGGCCATGCAGGGACTGTATGTCTTGACTCCACACATGGAACTACAGAGTACCCGTTTAAGCTGACTACTCTGGGGCTAGATAAAGTAGGATCAGGTGTAGCTATAGCTTATTATATATGCAACCGGATGAACGACCAAGCTTTGACAGCGTTCTTGAAATATCTGGAATCGGCCATGGCCAAAGAAGTGGCTGCTAAGACATTTATATCTGATGATGCGTCGCAATTTTACAAAGCATGGTCCATGGTCATGGGTGCCCCAAAACAGAAACTTCTCTGTGCCTGGCATGTGGATAAGAATTGGTGTAAGAAGATACTCGAGTGTGTAGAGAAACCGCTAAGGCCACATATCTACCACAATGTGCGGCTACTCTTAGAGTTCCTTTAGGAAACGGCATTTGAAGATTATCTTAAACAATTCCTTTCTAGTGAGGAAGAAAAACTGAGGGACTTCCTGAAGTACTTCAAAGACCACTATGCAGTTAGGCCTAAAGAGTGGGCCTATTGCTGTAGGACTAGAGCAGTTCGCAACACTAACATGCACCTTGAGAGCAAGCACAGGACGTTAAAGCATATGCGAGACAGCTGTTAAGCCTCAACGGTTTATTGCGCAGGTCGCGCGCTGAAGCCGATGACGCTGGCCGTGATGATGAATACATACGGATGAAGAAGATGAAGGGGTAATATAATGCTCACACAATTTCCCCCGCACGTGGAAGCGGCCAACCTGGCCGCTGGTTATGGCGGGAAACGCCGTATGAAAGGCTTTAAACGAGAAACATGCACAATCTCCGTGGCACGGCAGCAGCCGTCCAAAGGCGGAACAACTGGAGCGACACAATAGTTAACTGGCGAAGTCTGTTCCCGAACAATGTAGGGTCCGATAAAACGGGTGTGAAATTTCTCTCACAATCCAGGAGTGCAAACTGGGGTCCACAGTAACACTTCGCCTCCAGGGTGGAAGGAAACGACACGGTGAGATGCATCATAGCGAATTTTGCGGTCTTGTTGACTGGCGTCGGTGTTGAGGCGGCCACGTTGGCGACACCGGGCAATGCGCGAAACGAACTGCTCACACACTGATGTGGACGAAGGCACGGGGACACCGAAGAAGCGTCGAGGATAGTTAGCGGTTGGCGACCATACTCGAGGAAAGAGGGCAAGTATCCCGTAGTGCGTTGGACGGCCGTGTTGTATGCGAAAGTGACGAATGGTAGGATGACATCCCAATTGGTGTGGTCAGGGTTGATGTACATAGATATTATGTAGGACAGCGTGCGATGAAAGCGCTCTGTGAGACTATTAGCTTGAGGGTGATAGCTGGAAGTCGCTTTATGGATGGTATTGCACGCACGAAGAACATCGTCGAGAGGTTTAGAGAGAGAAGTCCTGCCGTGGTCACTCAAAAGGACACGTGGGGCTCCGTGCCGTAAAAAGATGGCTTTCAAGAAAAAGGCTGCAACCTCCTCTGCGAATCCCAAAGAAAGTGCGGCTGTTTCAGCGTACCGTGTCAAGTGGTCTACAGCTGTGACGATCCATCGTTTACCGCCGGTGGTTAAGGGTAGCCGTCCATAGAGGTCGATACCAATGACTGCGAAAGGAGCTTCAGGACACGGGACAGGTTTGAGCAGTCCAGCCGGAGGTGAGGTTAGTCGTTTGCGGTGTTGGCAAAGCGAACAGGAAGCCACGTATTTCGCTACGCTGGCTGCAAGGCCAGGCCAAGACAAGCGGTTGCGAATTCGCTCGTAGGTTTTATGAAAACCAAAGTGACCGGCAGTGCGGTCGTCGTGAAAGGTCTCCAATATCTGGGCCCGAAGTGATCGGGGAATGACAGGAACCCAACGGTGTCCTTCGGGATGAAACACGTACCAGTATAATATCGATTTCTCGATCTTGAAGTTCTGCAACTGCCGACGAAGGCGAGCGTTAGGTGTGCGAGATGATCCGCGAATACGTTCCATAACGGAGTTGCAGTAGGAGTCATTACGTTGGCTAGAGGCAAACGTATGAGAATGGCTGGATGGGAGCGGATCCAGAGCAGCGAGCGAAGGGAATGCAGACGACGCACCCTGCGGTTTGCTCACGAAAGGTGGTAAGGAAGCAGCGTTTGAAGACGGTGGTAGCTAGGGGACAACGAGAGCGAGCATCGGCATCCTGGTGTTTCTTTCCAGACTTGTAGGTGACGTCGAAGTCGTATTCTTGTAAACAGAGCATCCAACGGCCGAGACGTCCCGTTAAATTCTTTAGCGTCGCCAACCAGCACAAGGCGTGGTGATCAGTAGTGAGCAGATAAGGCCGAAATTTTTGGACGGACCAAACAACGGCGAGACAATCTTGCTCGGTAATCGTGTAATTTTTCTCTGAAGCTGTTAGCGTGCGACTTGTGTATGTAACCACACGTTCTTCAGAATTTTGGTGACGTTGCCGAAGAACAGCGCCGATACCGTGTGTGCTGGCGTCAGTATGTAGAAGAGTGGGTGCGGTGTTGTCGAAATGACAAAGCAGAGGTTTGGACGTGAGGGCACGCTTGAGGGCGTCAAAAGCAGTTTCGCATTCCTCCGACCACACGTATGGAGCTCCAGAAGGAAGGAGTTGATGGAGCGGTGCCGCAATGGTGGCAAAGTTACGTATTAAGCACCGGAAATACGAAGCTTGGCCAAGGAAGCTACGCAAGTCTTTGGCGCGTTAAGGCCTGGGGAAGCGGAGGACAGCGGTAATCTTGTCGGAGTTGGGTCGAAGGCCCTCCTTGCTGACAAGGTGTCCAAGCACTTTAATGGTTTTGTTGGCGAAGTGGCACTTTTTTGTATACAGCTGAAGGCCAGCAGCTGAGAGGCATGTCAGGACTTCGTCGAGGTGCTGCAAGTGCTGATGGAAGGTGGACGAAAATATGATGCTGTCGTCAAGGTAGTATAAGCAAGTCTTCCACTTTAGGCCCCGTAGTACGGTGTCAATCATCCGCTCAATGTGGCGGGAGCATTACACAGGCCGTAAGGCATTACGTTAAATTCGTAAAGTTCATCGGGTGTGGCCAAGGCGGTTTTCTCTTTGTCTGCTTCGTGCATGGGTATCTGCCAGTATCCGGAGCGTAGATCAAGGCTAGAGGAATACTCCGCGCCTTGTAATGAATCTAACGCATCATCGATTCGGGGCAGTGGGTATACATCTTTGCGGGTTATTTTGTTCTAGGCATGGTAGTCAACGCAAAATCGCACTGAGCCGTCTTTCTTACGCACCAAAACGACAGGTGACGACCAAGGGCTTGAAGATGGGCGGATTATGCTACGTTTCAGCATGTCGGCAACGTGGGTATCGATGTTCTGTCGTTCAGCGAAAGAAACGCGATATGGCCGCTGGCGCACGATGGAAGTTCCATTTGTGTGTATGCGATGAGCGGTCGCAGAAGTCTGTCCCAGAAGAGGAGAGTGGATGACGAATAAGTCTTTATGATTAGATAACAACGCCAGTAACTCCCCCATCTGCTGTGGCGTTAGTTCGGACCTGATGGTACTAGCGAGATCAGAAGCAGGGACCCGACCCATAGCTGTGGGTGGTTGTGAAACAGCAGTAGTCGAGGTAAGCACAGAGACAGGCTGAGTGTCCAAGACGCACATGAGAACGGCGCCTTTAGAAAGCAGGACTGGCTCATTGGTTGTGTTGAGTAGAGCCAAAGTGGCCATGCCGTTGGTGAAGCGAACAAGGCTGTGTGCCAGAGCAATCCCTTTGGATAAGCAACGGGCTGACGGTACAACTAAAACGTCACCATCGGTGATGTCAGAGTTAACTGCAAGGAGTTGTTCGCGACCAGGGGGCACCACACAATCGTCAGCAGTTCTTAAGCGAAGGCGTGGTTCGTGCACGTCGTCGGAATGGTCGGTCTCTGTCAAGGTAACGAGGCGTTCACGGCACGAGGTGAAAGCCGACGCCAATAAAAAAAAATCTCACCCTAGTGAACACCGGAAGTCAACACTGCTAACTGGATATGGTGGTGTATCCCGTCGATCGAAACTCTAACGGTTACACACCTTACAGTTATACACCTTAAACTTACTACACCATACAGTGGAGCTCTTTAGAGCTCCACTGTAAGGTGTAGTAACACTGCGTAGACATAACGGAAAAAACGCGATATGTGACCGCGAATACCACAATAATAACAAATGGGACGGGGCGTAGGCCTGGTAGCGTAAAATCCTGCGGCAGGCGGACGGGGTGGTAGAGTCGCCAGATGGTTGGGGGTTATGCTGGAGGGAAAACAGAATAAGCGTGGTGACAAACTAATTTCTGCCCTCATGGACTTGACATATCATTTTTTGATGAAGAGGGCTATCCAGATGATGAAAGGGGCAAAGGGTAAGAAGCTGAGCACAATTCAGAAGAACCACAGGTCTGGCATTGAAATCGCAGCTTGTGCCAAATAAATGAAGATGGCAGACGGACTGTGCCATCTCAGTCTATTAAAGGGCACTCATATAAAGTGTCATAAGTGGGAGATGGTGCTTGCTGTCCTTTGAGGTGCAAGGAATGCGCAGTGTGTGTGCATACTTACATGTGCGCTTGCTATGACCATCTTATACACTTTACAGTATGCAAGCAAATTCACTGTGTGGTCATCGATAATCCAGCTAGTAGCGACAAGGACCACGAGAGCTCACCCGAAAAAGCATGTGAGGCAAGTCAGGCATTGCACATTGGGCAGAGTATAACAAAGCTGGAAGTAGCCAAAGCAGTGTCAAGCTCAGCACTCTTAAGAGCAAAAATGGACTCAGTCAGACAGGCAATATCAGATGGTGAAGTCTTTGAGGGTGTGGCTGAGGAGGCAAACAATTTGTTTGAACCAGTTTTCATGCTTGTTTAAAGTGACCCAAAAAGAAAGATGCCACACCATTCAAATGAACCAGCCAACAAGAAAGTTGTGCACCTGTTACCATTTCACTCTACAAAAAACCCTAGGTTGTCATTGCCATCATCTAGCCTTTCAAGGCCCACTGAAGCTCAAAAGGAAGTCCTTAAACAACAGCTTAGGGACAGCACCACAGAAACGGAAGACATAACCACGTCAGCAGGGCATAATTACTGGTAACAAGCCTTCAGTGCAGTTAGCAAGAGAGAAGTGGTGCAGTAGTGTTGTGCTGTCATGTCTTATTGAAGCAGGTTGAGGGCTCACATGTTAACAAATCATGACATGTGGTCTCTGATGATTAGCGCGTCTGTTTTTGTCTGTGGTGTGCAGCCATATGTCATAGCTGGACGGTATGTGTGTTGGAGCACGAGAGATGCCTCCATGCTTGTTGTATGAGCTGCTGGTAAGTGTTCTGTGAAAATAGGTACTGACCCACAGGTCATCTCTGGTATGTAGCTATGTGGCAGCTGCTGGATGGTATGTGTGTTAGAGCAGAGAGGTGCCTCCATGCTTGTCATATGAGCCGCTGGTAAGTATGTCTGTACATAGATGTAAGGAAGTGCATTGATTGGTGTGTAGTGTTTCAGTGTGCAAAAGCCTCCAATTTGTTTTGCTACTTATAAATTTGTGTAAACACTCAGTAGTGCAGTAGTTACGATGTTGCACTGCTGAGATCGAGCTTCCGGGTTCAATCCCAACAAAGGTGGCTACAGTTCAGTGGTGGTGAAATGAAAAAAAAGCATGTAGTTGAATTTAAATACACATCACAGACCCCAAGGTGGTCAAAAATAATACTGAGACCCGCACTGTGGCATGCCTCATAATCCGATCTAGATCTTGTGTTCAATGTGATGGTCTTTAATGCCCATTTGAATAAACTTTTACTTTTCAGATTAACAAAATAGAGGACATACGCAGTGGTGTTGTGTGCAGTCTGTGGATACGTTGCTGTGGTCATGAACACTCAGTTAAAGCTTCTGCATATTTAGCTGCAGCAGACAGTGTCATAATGATTGTAAAGACTATGCAGAAAGCTCTAGGCCATTCTACATATCAGATCAGTTTGATATAGCACCTCTCTAATTGCATCTCTTACTTGAGTAGGCATAATAAAAAATCGGCAATGCTTCCTTACACATTTATTATTTTTCTTTCTTTTGGAAGAGTAACCTTGGAAGAATAACCTGCAACAGTGCTCCTACCTTCTCTTTCACTGTCTCCCCATTTCTTTTCTACACTTCAACTTCATTCTACGCACTATCTTATTCTCCTCTTCACCCTACAGTGAGGGTGTGGGAAAGCGAGCTAAGAGTGCATAAAGATTGCTGTGCAGAACTTAATTGCGGCACTGACGAAGACAAATCTTTGTCAAAAGACTCGCTCCAGTTACATTCCTCCTCCAAACACTGTTTATCAGTTCAAGCCTTCATATCCCTCTGAGCTTTTGTCTTGTTTGACAGTTGTAACAGTCATACTATTTAGTACTATTAATAGCCAGCATATATTTAGCACTGCAAAGTGCTGTTGAGAAGATGTGCGAGATTCTATTTCCCTTACGATAAAAACTCCAGACATTCAGTTCTTATTTAATTAAAATCTTTCAAAGATTACCAGCGATGACCACTGCCTTGACGACCACCATATGGTTTAATGTCGGCATGGGACTGAGGCATCCCCGCGAAAAGAACAGTTATTTTTTGCTCATATCATGTGACTGACAGTTTCTGCTGAAATTGTTGCAGTTGTCAACTGCACTGTGAAGAGTTCGTTTCTGTGAATATGTGCTGGCTTGATTCTTCTTGTTCACACGTTTCAGATCTTGTGCGGAGGTGCAAAATAAAAGGCCGTGTCTGGTGTGACCGGGGCACAGCAAACAAAAGGTGCCCCAAATGTCTACGTTCACCCAATACGTCACGTCCGCTATAACCCATGATGTCACATCCGTTCATTTCCATGGCGCCTGTCTTACGGAGCCAGTTGCTCTGCGAAGCGGTCCGTATTCCGTGCCCACTTAGAGCGTGAGTAATTCATCTTTCCACGCTATATGCGTGTAATAAAAGCTTGGGGCTGTGAGCTTTTTAATGCGTTACCATTAGGCACCTTGTGCGCATATTTTGCCTCCTGGCTGTGTCAAATTGCAGCCGGCATGTGGAATGGGCCGTGGCATCCTATATAGAGCTACTCAGGTGAGCGGTATTGCCTCCGTCAGGATCGTCAGTGCGTGCACAGAACCATTCAGTGGTCTGGTTCAGGGCAGGATGCGCGAAAGAACGGGTACGTAAGAAAACACTGGCATGTCGAGCTGTTCCGTGAGATCGTGTTACATCGCGCTTTTTTTCTAAGACCATCTCGCTCGAGCGAGAGGATCTTAGAACAGCATTACTACTGCTTTTTTACAGCTTTGCTGCGGCTCATTTAATCATAACCTGCATTTTTTTAATAATACAAATGGCATCGCTGTTCGGAAGAGCGTCTCTTGAAGTTTCCAAACAGGAGCCAATGCGGCCATGCCTGCTGCATACACGCTTACCTTTCCTAACGCAGTTAAGACGTGGCACCAGCTCTGCTACTTCGTGATACAGGGTCACTATGATAAGAAAATAAAAAATAACAAACGAAATGAATGCAGAAAATGTCAAACGTTGCCAAGCGTGATAAACGGACCTGCCTCGCTAGACAAGTTGAATAAATCGGCGTCCTGAAGTCAGCTTCGCCGCAGTAGACTAGTGTTACGCGGTGAAGCTTGTCAGAACTGAAGAGTGACCGCTTTCACCGACATATATAATATGTGTTCCTTAATGATGTACGCGTGCACCTGCCGTCTCCTGTTACATTCCACGCCGAGGCGCCTAAGTGTACTGGCCGGCCTTCAGCGCTATTTCGGACGTGGCTGTGATGCTTTGAACAGTTGGTTTGTCGACCTCGTAAGCCAGTTAATGTTGACACGGCCATTTTTTTCTGAACTGTTGATTTCTTCCATAAAGCTACGTCATTACGTAGTTTCCTGTTCAACTGCTTTGGTCATTGCGAGTCAAGGTGCTCTCTTTAGTCGAGCGCAGTTTTTGAAAGCGAAGCGACGCTTTTGCATCAGCATAAAGTGCCGTCGCCCATTTACAACACAGTCAATCCATGTCATTATGTATGTCACTGGGAAAAAACCGAACGCGGGGAACTCACTCGCATGCGGGGAAGTGCATAACCAGCCATGGGATTAGCGTGCCTCTTGGGAAGCTGCTTTGCATCAAAGGCCAGGTACCCTTGCTATGATTCACCGCAACATATATTGTATGTCTAACCGCTTAACATATTTGTATTGCAGTGAAGCTAACCTTACGGGACCGAATTTCGCAACGCTTTTTAGACTCCTGCATCTCTACCAGCCACTACCAAACACTTGTCGGTACGTCTCTTGGCAAAGGTCCAGCTAAATCTCCCCTGTTGGGAGTGGGGGAGACTCACGTATATGAAAACTGCAAGGGAAAGCAGTTGCCCTGATGAAGGTACACTCCCCTGTCAAAACATTTGCACCAGCCGGTTCGACCACCGTTATCACCTCAACATATTTTTCTGTTGCGGTGAAGCATGCCGATATTGGGAAAGATTTACGTGGATTTGGAATGTATGGTTTCTGTCAGCGACGAACCTAATGTTCTACTCTCAACAAAGCAGATTTTCGTGGCAGGATGCATGATGTCTTGAGAACTTTTGTTGGCTAAAGCCATTCATGCCAGGTTAGCTATTGTCACAATAATACGCTTTACCGCAATACGCAAGAGGCCTCGCTGCAGGACACGCTCGCCGTAGTTAGCCAAAACCTTACATGATCGTTCACTGCAAAACACATCCTGTATTGCGGTGAATCGTAATAAAGCACATTTGTCAGTTTAGAATGTAAAGACCCTTGCCCTTCGCTTTAGTAATATTATGACTCAGTTTATTGAGAACATGTATTCACTGCTAAAAACATCCACATTGAAATGGAGATATGAACACTGATGGCAGCCTGTGGGATGTTTTATCCCTTTACTTTTTTTTGTACATGTCACGCTGCCATTATTAAATTTTCCTGTACTTTGTAAGGTGCTGACGTACATGGCATTACATCATAAGGAGCCACTGTGTAATTAGTGTTCATTACCAGTCCGAACAGAGACCTGTTTAAATGTTTGTCACCTTTAACACCTAGATTTTCGACCATGAATTCAGAAAAATCTGTAGCACATTTAGAACCTAGATTTTAAATGCTGTATAAGTTGGCTTCTTGTTCACTGCAGCTGTGCTCGGCTTCTGTCCAAACGGGAGAGCACTTCAGCACAGCTTATTAGGGAACATTCTTATTTACATACCTTCTTTTCATTTATCTCGCCTACAATCACAATCAAATGCTTATAGCACATGAACGTGCTGTGCATGAATCTAACTTACAATGCCATGTTCAACAGCACAGTGCATGTAGCTCGTGTTGGTTCATGCAAGCTAAGCATTACTACAGCCTTTAACTGTAGGTATCATGGTATGAGATAAGAGAAATGGATGTGCAAAGACAGTTGGGGGCATTGAGACAACATCTTTGTTGTGTGTGAAAAGGTGACAGATACACAATATGGGGAGAACGCATGTGTTTCATATTTTCTCGTGCAAAAAAAAAAAAGCCGGAGGAATAAGGTTTCTTCACTGTGCCATAGAAACTATATGTTTACTCTCAAAGGTAATTCTGATTCATTGGATATGTTCCTGTGCTGTGTTTATGTTCTTGAGTGCGCTTTAGTTTTTGAACGTTAATATTTCAAACTCGTTTTTATTTTCACAGACTGAACATCCCACGTCTTGGTTAGACTTCCTTGTACAGAATACTTGCACTTGACATGGAGTGAAGAAGAAGAGCAGTGTACTTTTAATAAATGTGCAGATTTTAGCAGTATAACAGCAGTTCATTAGAAAAAAATGTGTGCTGAAAATAATGTGTTCCTATCCACATTCCTCGTTGTCTATTTATTTATTTATTAATACTGTCAACCCTCATAGAGGGTCATTGGAGAGAGGACAATACAATTACATAAATCAAATATGGACAATGTCAATGTACGTAAAGTTGCTTAACACTTGTCAATTGACAGTGAATAAGGTGTTCACTTGAATGCTGTTCAGCACACTTCTGACATTTATCAAAATACGTACAATGAATATCAAGTCGCACATATCACTTGGCACTTCAAAGCTAAATCGAAAACTCCCATAAACATGCCTCAGCAGCATTTTCAAAGTCGGTGACATCTTTTAGGCTAACGATAGCGTTTGGCAATTGGTTCCACATTTCTACCGCATCCGGGAAAAATGAGTATCGATATGTATCACTGTTGGTACGGTCCGGCTTTATGACGTAGTCGTGGTTAGTTCGCGGGTTTCTTTTGCCTGGAGCATGTAGATATTTGAGCTTATCAATCTAAGTTGATCCTGTATTATTCGATAAAGCACTTCAGCCTATATTTTTTCCTACGTACCTCAAGAATATCCAAGTTGCAACGCTGTAACATAAGCGTGACCGATTCCTTCCTTCGGTACGTCGAACAAATAAAACGCGCCGCCAGACTCTGTATCCTTTCCAACTTCCTCTTAAGCGTCACTTGGTGGGGACTCCAAACAACGGCTGAATATTCTAGTATCGTCCTGATGAAGGCGGTGCATGCGATAAGATTTACATTACGCGATGCACCTTCCAGTTCTTTTTCTCAGAAAATATAACTTTTGATAGGCAGTCTTGCAGACGTTATCTATATGTTGGTTCCATGTCAATTTTGCTCGTATTCCTGTATTCTCTTCGGCAAAGCCACTTATATGGGGAACTGATCATGATATGTGCTCATGAACATTTTAAAGAACAGCCTTGAACCCTACTCATGCACTGGTAAAATGTATAGATGCAGTGAAATTGAAACAAAAGGCAAAATATCAAACATGATGAAGTATTTGTCAGACAATTATGTCAGCACTTTTTGCATAAAACGATTTACTTAGAGCATACTAGTACTACAACGCACCCATCTTTCTTGTTAGGCATACATTACTACAAGCTCTTTAAAGGTGGTCACAAGAGAGATGCTGGCTTTAACGAGGAACTATAGAGGTTAAAGGCAGCCATGAAAATGCATTAAGAAATTATGCAATGCACAGCATTTACTCAGTTCAGAGAGCTTCCAAAGTTGCCATAAGGCCTTGATAGCTGCGGATGAGAGAACAGTTGTAGCCCTATTTGGAGCATGAGAAATGAACATTAAGATCGAAACATAAGTAACAATTCGTAATGCAATTAAAAAATCTTGCCATACTTTTAAAAAGACAGTGAAATGAAATTAGGGACACAATTTCCTTTCCTTTTTGCTTCATTTAGGTTCAGTATAGTGATTTTAGTACCATAGAAAAGCAGAGGGGTGAAGCACATAAGAAAAATGCTAGACTGTTTTTATATTCTGCCTTCTCTAAATTCAACGTTCAGTAAAGTTAACTTAGAAAGCTACGGTGAAGCCATTGCTTCAGCCTGTATGGTGCATAACAGTCACCAGCCTAACTGCTTGGGTTTACAGTGCCTTATTTGTATTGTATACCTTTTAAGTGTTGAGCTATTGGTAGATTGATTAAGGTGACCAACATGCTGAACCGGTAGTTTACTGAGTAAAATACATGAAGAAGGGTGGAAAGACAGGACAGAGCACAGGGGATGTATTCCGTGTCCACCTAGTGGAAATGTCCATTTCATCCACTCCTGAAGTTCTGATTGGATGGGCTGGGGTACGCATGAGAAGGAGACATGCTCCCCCAGGTAATTTGCACTTCAGCAGAAGAGGATATGGACATGTCCACTAGATGAATACTCACAAAGCTATTTAATAAAGTACTTCTGTAACCAACATGCCTGCTATGCCATCCTTGCTTTCAATGTCTGTCTTAGTAAATGTGTGAAAGAACCAGGTTTGTGCATGAAACGTTTTCCTGAGGGTGTGTGCCTTGAAGCCCGTAGTGGTAATCACAGGAAACGGGGGTGGATCCAGAGTAGCACCAAAGGGCAAGCCTTCATCCAACCAAATATGGAGGGAAGTGACTGCATGCGCAAACTGTCAGCTCACAAGTTTGCCAAGACCAAGTGATATCAGAAGTTAATGAAACCTACATGGTTAATGTATAACCGCTTAGGCCAGAATTATTTAGATACTTTTTATGAGGACTACATATTTACTGGAAATCACAAAATAATTATGTTAGTGCAGAATACCTTCCACTAGTTGTGATGTCCTTGAAAGAATGAAAATGTTTGAGTTGTACTTGTGGGGTGCATGAAGTTACTATAAAAAAAACTCAGCAATAGAAACAATATGAAAAGAGTACCATTCGAAATATATTGCCACCTCTTTAGGGTTAGATGAATTCAAATAATAATAATAAGCAAATGAAGATCGGGCATAAAAGATAGATGTTTCTGCTCCCACTTGAAAGCCTTGTTCACAAAGATTGTGAACAAAGCTCCAGTTGAACCAGCTCTTATTTTTCATTTTTATGGTTGGCATCTAATTTTCAACTACTTACCGTGCCTCTTTTGACCAAACCAGACGGGCTGCCGTCGAACTCTTCACTACTTCAATGCAAATAATTGGAGGTTGGCAAATACATTTTTCTAATAGGAATAGTAGGTATCGAATAGTCAAACACTGATGCATACAGTTACAGCAGGCATATTTATCTTGGAATTAAGCACCATGCTTGTATTGTCTAGTAAAAAAAGGACAGCTATCAAGGAAGATTAGGATTATTTTTAAGCAAAAGTACTTATACCTCATATACTTGAAGCAGATGTAGTGCATCTCAAGAATCACGTCCAAACTGCACACACTAAAACATTAAGCTGGGATATTCAAGAAGACAAATACATGTTTTGCTCCCAAGTGACCTTTGGTGTGCTCAAGTATGTAAAGTGTGCTATTATATGATTAATGTAATTTGCTTATGTAAAGAAAGAACAAGCCAGGATCTCTTGCTTCATATATATGCGCTGAATCAAGACGGTAATTAATGAAGAATAACACCAGAAATAAACACAAATATTTGTGTGCTTTCTGGCATAAAATAATTCTATGTAAGCAACATAACATGCTTTACAAAGCATCCCCTACCTTAACTTACAGCTGCATCACATGAAGGCACTTTCTAAGAACACACATGCTTCATGATCATTCACTGTGTTAGTGACTCCCACTGAAGTAGACTGAGAACATAACTGGGCATTACATTCAATAGCTGATGTAATGTGAAAAGACAGCTTCTTGTAGGTATGAATGAACCAAGTGAATAAGAAATATATGTTCTCAAACTAGTAAGTGTGGCAGCGCTTAAGAAAAACATATTGCAACCAAAAATTGCAACACATGATGAAATAGCTAGGGAGATTTTAATAGACCAATAAACAGGAAACGGCAAATTCCCAACATTTCTGAATACTTTTCTTCACATGTACTCACCTCATAAGTATGACTTCCCTTAATGCTCGCATCTCTGCCTTCATTTCATAATTCCCATTCTCGCTGCTTTGCTCATGCTGATTGACATCTAGCACAAAGGTTGGCAAAAGTAGCTGAGCATCTGCATGTGTTGCGAGGCAAGCTGCCCACATCTGGTAGCCGCATGCCAATTTCTCAGAGTAGATGAAAGGGAAGCCTTGAGGGTAAACCATAGAGAAGACGGATACCTTGGTTCAATGATAACTGAAAACACCAACAAGTGAAAATTTGGACAGCCCACAGAATCAGCAGAATTGACATAGTTTGGAAAAACTGAGAAGATGCATTACGATATTTACGTTACACAGGTTCCAGTCGAGTTGAAGATTTTCACTGTCTAGGCTTATAAGACAATACATGACCAGCAATACTGTATGGAACCTAAACAATTTTAATAAAGTAGCCTAGAAGTCAGGATGGAGAAGTGACTGAATTGAGGATGCTAAAATGGATGAGGTGGAGGCAGATTGTGAAGACAGGTCTTTAAAAATTAACATTCAGCACACTCTTAAGTTGGCAAAGATTGGACTCAATGTTCAAGAAGAAATTGACTAAGATAGTTTATTGGTATACATACCTGAGAGAGGAGCAATATAGCAGAGATAACTGTCATGCAAGGGGAAAGGACGTCAGTCTAAAAATTAACATTTGATCGGAAGAATGGTCATGCATGGGCTCAGGCTCATGCACAATTCTGTATGGTACGCATGATGTCAGAGCTACATCGCATAAGAAAATGTGGCCTTACATGCCTCCATTATGAAATGATATGGGCCAAGAGTGGAACAAGGATAGCATCAAGAGGACGCCTCCTCCAAAAGGAGAACGGTAGGGAAGCGGGGCGAGAGAGCTTTTCTACGCAACAGATACAGAGTCATATGAGTCATAGTCATATGAGTCATAGTCATAGAAACCATGACCCAAGAAGCTGCACAACAAGGTCTACACATCCAAATCTCTCTATACAGTTAAACCTCAGTATAACAAAATTCTCGATATAACGAAGTATTTAACTTTTCATAACCTTTTCTCAATAGAAAACCATGCATTTAGATCCTCAATATAACGAAGTGTGTTTGTGTGCAATTTCAATATAACGAAATTTCGCTTCTGCCGCAGAGGAGTGCCAAGACAATCAATGGCAACTTCTGCGGACGCAGATAGTCAAATGATTGAATTACAAGCGGCTGCTTGCAAACGCACCTCTCAAACTGCGTGCAGCGCGACAAGAACAACAGCTTGGAGCCGCATCATGTTCCGTATAAATTAAGTCCAATTGCGATCAGATCCTATCGCGCCCCGCGCACTTGTGCTTTAGGTGCGAGTGAAAGTGTGCGAGGGTGAGACAATAAAGATGGTGGCTTCATAAGTGCCGCCTTCCCACGCGAGCAATGGCAAAGTGGGGGAGGAAAACGAGCTCCTGTAACGCGATCAAGCGCGCGCGAGGAAGCGGAGTGGGGGGGGGGAGATAAGTTCGCGCTCGTCTCGCCCATCACTGCGCGTGGCTGTAAGCGGGGCTGAGCGCATACGCAGACGCGCACCCTGCTCTAGAGGTAATCTGCTGCGTGTGGAAATAGCGGGCATGCCAAGACGGCGTGGCATCATGTAAGCTGTTTTCCCGCACGTTTAGTATTGAAGGTTGCGAAATCTCGAGTTTTGATGACCCGTTGGAACGAGAAGCAGACGAAGCATTCGCTCCCAGCTGCTGCGCTTTTCATGATAGCGTCGTCGCAGTGCGACCGGGCGACGCTTTGGGAGCGGAGTGCACGCGAAAGCATGGCGTCACTTAATTTGTACCGCTGATGTGAAGATATCAACGTGGCACGAAACCGTATCATTCATCGCTGACTCCTATATTCGTCAAAATAAAATGTTTTCTCATTCAAACTTGCTCTTTTTTTATTGCCCAATAATTCGGAAAATTGCATGGCCCCTTTCCATGCACCAAAAATCGATCGGCGACTGTACTCATTTGCATAACAGATCGAATTTCAATACAACAAGATCTCTATATAACGAAGCGAATTGCCGATTTTACCTACTTTGTTATATCAAGGTTTAGGTGTATAACAAAATTTCCTGTTCTCTACACGGGAGTGGCAATGTGGGCTTGTTCGTTGATCATCATGGAACGGCATGTAGTGTAGCACAGCAAAAACAAGAACACAAGAAGAAATGAAACACAGACACAAGCGCCTGATTATGTCAGAGTGTTGTTTCTTCTTGTGTCCTTGTTTTCGTTGCATTACACTACATGCCATTCAGTACTTTCAGTGTCACATTCATGAGCACTGAAAACCTAGAATTGACTAATATCTTGCCTGATTTGCCATAATTAAAAAAGAAAAATGTGGGTATAGTAGGTCTAATTGAGTTCTGGTGATTTTAGTATCACTGACATATAGCTTTTAACAACGTTTAATCGTTTCTTCCGTTGAGGCAGAGTAGATGCTCAACTGCTAAAATAAGTGTGAACGTAGGCAAAAACGGCATTTTTGGCTCTTGCATCAATTTTATGGCATGTTGCGTGATTTAACCAAGTGGTTTCAATTTGACGAAGTTCTCGATTTAACAAAATAAAACCTCACATCCCAATAAAATTTATTAACTAGACTTACTGTACTTTATAACCAAAGTACTGTATAACTATAAGCAGCTACAGCCGCCACGAGTGGCGAGCAGAATTCAAATGAAATTGCTTTAGTCGAAACACGCCGAGCGCTGCTGCTAATTAAAGTACGCGCCACATGCATTGGGCAACTGCGGAAACCGCGGTACCACACGCAGTTATTCAAAGCAGCACATAAAAGTGCCGCGGACTCAAATTGGTTAGTAAATGCATTCGGAACCAGTCTTTCGATTACTCATTATATCAGCCACACACTCGCATAGCACGGCCACGTGGCAAACGCGGCCATGCGGACGCTTCATTATGCGCGGATCGGCTGGTTGCAATATTGGGGCACTCTATGGGTGCATGTTTAAAGCACAGCGTTTTTTGCCTATCGCGTGATCGTTGCGGGTGCTCCATGGCTGAGTATATTGCATGGTACAGAATTGGCCCCAGTACCAAAAGTACACAGGTAGGGCAGTCCGTGCAGACGAAGCGTGAATGCGAGCTCAACATAACCACGTCATCATTATTCTGTAGCGATTATTTATGCGAAAGAGTCAAATGGCCCATTGAGCAAAAAAGCCGGCATCTGTCGTCTCAGCGAAACAGCACCTCAAATCCCATTGGCTGCGACCACGTCACGAGCGCGCCTCGACGGAACAGAGCGGGTGAAAGGGTACACCTACTGTCGCTATAGTGCACCAGTTGTTGCGTGAGGGGAGAGGGCGTTGCCGCGACGCTACGTAATCTTTGCTCTCGCAAGCCGCCGCCCGGTCCGTATCTCCCCCCTCCACTGGGCTTAGCTTCTGCGCGTGCCTGCCGGCCTTGGTGGCCACTGCTGTCGTGCAGCACGTCGGTGGCGTGCGGTGTTGGCACCGCAGGCTGCTGCTGCTTGTTAGCTCGCACCCAATGTAGCCTAGGGTACATCACTTGCAGCGTAAAACTCGAAGGACTGCTCAGCGGCGTTCAATTGGACATTAATGCTTTCGCAATCACAACTCAGATAAGACATGCTTAGCTGTCCTCATATGTTTTTCTTTAGTTGCCAAGTGGAAGCATCATTGTTCACCATTCACAGTCTTCAATCTGTCGTCATCATTGCATTGTCATTTCAAATTAGTTGTAATATCACGCCGTCGGATGCTGCCGCTTTAATGCTGTGTAGTAGATACGCAGTCGTTGCCATGCATGCACTCATCATCCCAAAGTCGTTATGCCTCAGTCCTGATGACTCTAGAAATGTCATCCCATCGTCGATCATGCCATCATTGTCACCGCATCAGCATCATACTGTTGTCGGCATTCGACAGATGCATTACGCAGATTAGCATTACCTTTTCAGCTTCTAGAACAGAATGCACGTGGTGATCTACCGCAGTAATATTATGAGAGACACTTGGGCGGAACACTTACTGGCCTCAATCGCCAAGCCTCCCTGTAACATCATTTATTTCAATCTCCATAATAATCCTAAATTGTGTCACAAAACTTCTACAACAAATGTCAACATGGTTGCCATAAGACCTTGTCTCTCATGAAAAACACAACTATATTGTCATGTTCACTAACTTGATCTCCTCCATTGAACTTAGTTCTTGCGTTGAATGGATGCTTTTAGCATTTTAAATTCTGCTACTTTGTGCCACTGCCTCCTTCTCCTGAATGACCTAACTTACTATTGATCCACATGCAATTACTAAAATTCACTGAATGCTTTCTTCATGACCAAACACAATTTGTATGTTAACAACTCCAATTCACAAATCTGTCTTTTGTCACTTCTGGCATACCACAATGCTGAGTGTCTAGGCCCTTGATTTTTCTCATTTTAGATCTCGCAAAGAACTTAACGTAGAAAACTAAACTTTCTGGTGATGACTGTGTGTTTTGTCGTGAAACAACCAAACTCTGGGAGGTCCGTTTCTGTTCCAACAAACTAAACAAATGGCCCACTGAGCAAAAAAGCCAGCGTATGTCGTCTCAGCGAAATGGAACCTCCACTCCCATTGGTTGAGACCACGTTGTGAGCGTGCCTCTACGGAGCAGAGCGGGTGAAAGGGTACATCTGCCGTCGCTCTAGCGCGCCAGGTGTTGCGTGAGGGGAGAGGGCGCCGCCGCAACGCCACGTCATCCTTGCTCTCGCAAGCCAGCGCGCATTCCATGTCTCCCCCCCGCACTAGGCTTAGCGGCTACACGTGCCCAGTGGGGCAATGTCTCCACTAATGTCTCTTCGGAGTGCCATCAATAGTTAAAAACCTAACATCAGTACCCTAGCAAAAAAAAAACTGATAGAAATTTGTACAAGTCTCTTAGGAATATATATAGGTTGTACGGGTCCTTCTAAGAGTGATATATATTCCTAGCTGACCCATAGAACTCTTTACCAGACTGGCAGGCAGCAGATAGATCTCACTGTGCTGCCTACAAGACCAAACAGCATGATGTATCAGTCTTTTAAACCCAGATAGAGATCATCATACGACATACAGAATTCTAATTGAGGCACTGATAAAGCACGTTAGAAATAGCACACATGCCGGCGCCCACACGTCTGAAGAGACGTTTTTAAAATGAACTGAATATACAACCCTGAATGCATTGCCCGCCACGTGAACAGATTAACAAACACAGTTGGGATATTAGAGTATCAAATAAAATGAAGTGTGTAAACTGTGCAATTATCAAAACTTTTTACAGCTTGTATGCAGATATATTATGCTAAACATGTTTCAACATAAATTAAACCATACGTTTTCAAAGAGCAGCGTTACTTAGTCTGTGAAAGTACATTGGGGAAGTTGCATGAGAAAAGTATCAGTCCATTTTTGTAGCAGGTCTGCTCCAGTTCTTTTAATACAAGATTACATTTACAAATTTTGCGAGACGGATGTGCAACATTTAATGCATATCCAAAACCGCATTACTATCGTCATCATTATCATCATCATTATATTTATGTCCACTGCAGGACGAAAGCCTCTCCCTGCGATCTCTAATTACCCCTGTCCTGCGCCAGCCGATTCCAACTAACACCCGCAAATTCCCTAATTTTGGCGCACCACCTAGTCTTCTGCCATCCTCTACTGCACTTCCCTTCTCTTGGTACCCATTCTGTCACCCTAATGGTCCAGCGGTTATCTAATCTGCGCATTACACGGCCTGCCCAGCGCCATTTTTTTTCTTAATGTCTATTGGAATATCATCTATACCCGTTTGCTCTCTTATAAAAACTGGTAACTTTCTGTCTCTTAAAGTTATACCTAACATTCTTCGTTCCATCACTCTGTGCGCCGTCCTTAACTTGTTCTCAAGCTTCTTTGTCAGTCTCCAAATCTCTGCGCCATATGTCAACACCGGTAAAATGCACTGATTGTATACTTTCCTTTTCAATAATTACGGTAAGCTCCTAGTCAGGAGCTCACGATGTGTGCCGTATGCAATCCAACCCATTTTTATTCTTCTGTGAATTTCTTTCTCATGGTCAGGGTTTCCTGTGATTGGTTGACCTGGGTAAACGTACACCTTCACAGACTCTAGAGGCTGACTAGCGATCTTCCTTTGCCCGGTTATTTATCATCATCTTTGTCTTCTGCATATTAATCTTCAGCCCCACTCCGACACCCTCCCTGTTAAGGTCCTCAATCATTTGTTGTAACACGTCCGCAGTGTTGCTGAATAGAACAATGTCATTGGCGAACCGAATGTTGCTGAGGTGTTTGCCGTCGATCCTTACTCCTAGACCTTCCCAGTTTAACAGCTTGAATACTTCTTCCAAGCACGCAGTGAATAGCATTGTAGAGATTGTGTCTCCTTGTCTGACTCTTTTCTTCATAGGTATCTGTGGTGTTTCGGCCCTAGCCGGACGCCGAGCGCAGCCGGGCAGCGGGCAGGAAGGAACTGAGCCTGACCCCCGATCCCGGCACGATAACAACAACCTTTATTTCACGCAAGCAGCATATATAGCAAACACTCATGTGACAAGTGGCGTCACGGACAGACAATGTTTCAGACGTCAGGGCGAGAGCGCCCGATAACGCAGACACATGACACGCGGCACAGGCGCTATCAGCACAGTATCTTCCTACTGTTGTAATAAATTTTATTTACAAAAGCAAAACAAAGCACTTTCAAGACTGTGGATACTAACTGTAGCTCTAACATGTCAGGCTGAGTTTGTGAATGCCATAAATTAGACACTACCAACGTGATTTCATTAAAGCTACTTCCTGGGCTAGTTGGTGCATACTTGATTTGAAAATTATAACAACGCTAATGTATCCATACACAAAGGAACAAGGACATAACACAAGCAAGATGACTACCAACATGACTACGGTTTATTTCACACTCCATTATCTAAAGAATCAGCAAGCAACTTCAGCCACATTTAAACAAACACATAAGAGGAACAACACAGACTGAAGTACCAACTTCACCATGCCCATTTGTGCTCGCGGATGATGTATAGAACGCCAGGTCTAACTGGCACATGCTTTTATCATATTACAACTTCATATGAAGCTATTTTCTCTAGACTATGCACTTTTGCATTCATCCCAAAAGCGTTGTGATATGTGACATAACACGAGTGAGCTTGTGCAAAAAGAACAAACTGGCATGGCACACTGACAGGAAGCAAGGAAACAGGACAAGCATCGCTATTGGTACAAGATCTACAACAATATATCAGAACATGACAATACAGCAATATTATTTAAGCAAAGGTGAGTACAGACCTGAGAACTTATTCAAGTAAGAACATGGATTTACCATTCTTAAAACCACATATTCATGAACAAAAACAGCTAAACATCAGTGCACATATTGCAAAATCAGAAGACGGAATTCTTCACTGGGTGCTAGTTCAACCACCGCACGTCGAAATGTGTAAAAGCAGTTTAACCTGTGTAGCCTTCAGCACGCGACAGCAAAGAAGACTATCAGCAACAGGCTTCATATATAGTGCTCGGAGTCCTTATTCAAACTGTAATACACTGTTAAAATAAAATTTCAGAGTTTTCTTGTTTCATTCAGAAAAAAGACAGCGTCTTAGTCATGTCGCCACAGTTAATGGATAAACTTGCACCAGGTACATTTAGTCAAAGGAGAAAATAAAGTGAGGAGGACAGGTGCATGGTGTGAAAATGATGCTGTTCTATCAAGTAGCATAACTGCTCACTTAACATTCAGCTGCTTTCCATGCCTCTGCATACAGACTGAGAAGCTTTACCTCTTCACCATCTGCTAGTGAAGCACTGTTTGTTCACTGTGATCACCCACTCAAGGCAGTCACGTGGTTAAGTAGGGCCCTTCGCTACATGTAAGGACACCGACCTGAAACTGTGCATAAGTCCTGTAAAATATTGTCATGTTTTGGCTAATGCAACTGTTCATCAGCAGCTGCGTCACTACTGCCAACATGCAGACCATGCAATTCCCCAAACACTTAATTAACAAGAGTACAATAATGAAGAGTGGCAAATTGGGCTGGCTGGTTCATTTGGAAAACAGGAAGCTATCGCAGGAAAAAATAAACACTCTAGAATTTTGATGGCTCTGGCTTGTTTAATATATTCAAACATCAAAAAGCTGATTATTACAGAACGCCATAAAGTGTGGTGCACTGTTACCAACTGTTGTTTTTTTAAAGCTATAACCTGTTATTGCCAGACATTCATGTACCATGGCTGAAGACATACTGTTCATCGTTGCCATGTCTTGAGCACGGGAATTAGTCTCTTTCATAAAGGTTTGGTATTGTCGCTACAAAAATATTGTGGTATATTTCCATAAACACAAAAAGGTGCATAACTTCACTGGGTGTTACATAAACTAGTGGCTCCTCTCTTCTGACGCAGACTGAAATGTGCTTTGCATGGAGAAGTTCAACAGGAAATAGTTTCTGGCATTGCAGAATTATACAAGAATTCGCTCCAGTAAGAATTTTACAGATGAGAAAACACGCACCTGAGAAGCTGACAAATGCACTGTTTTTATAGCGTCCTCGATCACCCGCACCGGTGCGCACCGGGGCGCCTTGGTGCGCACTTTCATCCTCGATCAATCGCACCGGTGCGCACTGAGCATCCTCGATCACCGGAAGCGCACCCTGTTGGAGCGGTTTTCCGTTGCCCCGTCTCGCACCGAGAAAATCGGCGGTGCGCGGAGTGCAATCCCAGCAAGCACTGCGGGACGCGCGACGTGCGCGCGTACTGCCGACTGCAGAACCGCGGACGCTCTGGCCCGATAGCTGCGGTACGTTGCAACGGAGTTGACGGAGTTAGCTAGTGGATTTGTCGGCGATGAGAAAGGAAGCGCTGCTAGTTGCCGCAATCGATGAGCATTCTTCAAGTTCGTCTGACAGCGAAGACGACATTCTGCTCGACCTCGTCCAAAAACAGTGTGGTGAAGAGCGGCCGAAAGTGGACAGGTTCATTGAACGGGTCGTCAGGATTAATTATAAAATTCATTGGTGTTTGCTTGCAACCAGGTATGTCGGAGCACACAGTTTGACAAGGTTTGAGCGTTTGCCGCAGATGCTCAGCATCTGCAAACAATAAAATATGCGCGTGCGCGTGTTCGCGCACGTTTTGCGCGCCAGGGGCAAAGTAGCGCTGCATGCAAGCACTCTGCGCAGGGTGCAGTTTTGTCCTCGATGTTGACCCTCCACAGTGCGGCACCACGGCGGGGCAAAGCGCACCATTCTGGTTTCGGGGCAACCCCGGGGCAAGGTGATCGAGGACGCTATTAGTCTTTATAGTCCAAGTGTTCTGGAGAGAGTGGAATGTTCGTTGGTTGATGAACATTCCGTAATATTCAGTGACACTTGTTGAGTCACAGCCACGGTTGTGGACTCCAGCCTGTTTTTCACTTTTATCCAAGTTCAGGCACAGCTTCCCAGTGCCTAACAAAACTGTCTGCTAACCAGCTCTTCTCTCCTGTACACCAAAAAAGTAACTGCTTCTGGTGAAAGATTTAAACTAGCTTTAGCTGCCTGTAACTTTCGAGCAAGTACATAACATTCCAATATTTGTAAAGGAAGATCATTAGCTCCGCTGACCAATTTCACAAGAAGTCAATTTCCGCCTTCACATACAAATGAAGAATGCGACCAATGAGGTCCTAGTTCAGCCTCACTTTTAGGAAGATCCAGAATTTGGTGTACATTGTATGTCATTGCACGCAATCCCTACAAAGACTGTGTTCGTACAACAAACTCCGAGAGAAAATCGGATGATCTCATTATGGTCATCTGAAGTGACCGCGTCCAGTAGAAGCGTGCAGACACCCTCGAAAAACAAACCGGAATGTCTGACATAATTATCCGGCAAAAAGCCATGAAGGCATGGTAATGAATAATGAAGAACCCACCACTTCCATTCACTAGCTTTCCAGATTGTGAAGTCTGATAATCTTCATGGTGTACGTGTGAACCAATTGGGTGGTTTGATTGCCAATAACCTCCCTTTTAAAGAGGTTAAACTTTGTTGTGAACCAATGTAAACATCTTTTCTCTTTTAAATGCGATCACATTTTTATTCTTTTTAAGCTGTTGTATGGTGTATATTTGTTCCAACAATCTTTCCTTTCCGAGTCCTGGGCTTCATATTTCATTTATATGTATTGTCTTTTGTGATAATATGAATGAATTATTTCTGACTCATTTTTTGGGCAAATGAGGAAGCTTGCTTCTCCTTGAAGCACATTACACCTATACAACACACATAGATGCTGATAGACTATAGATTCGGCAAACTAATACAAATACACTATTACAATAATAAAAAGAAGACACAAGTAGACTTGTACAAGCAGAATAGCACAGATACGTCCAGAATATAACTAAAAAGGAATTTTATTAGTGTATCAGTTGTATCGTTTCATAATGCAATAGAAATCTCCCTCAAATTTTCGTCTTTCTCTCACTTTTAATCTTTCCTGTCCTCTCTTTATTTTCGTATTACTTCCGGCTTCGTAGGCGACGAGGGTTAACCTTGTGCACTATATCCAGTCTTGGGTATATGTATTTGGTTATAGCGGGGTTGTACAGCTGGCGCGCGCAGAACTGAATAATTCCGTCCTGTGTCGTCCCCTAATTGGGCTCCATGGTGGGCGGCGGCCATCCCTGCCGAAAAAACTATACTTCTAATGGCCACTTCTTTTCCCCGACTACCTGATCGCCCTCCGAAACGACGGCGCACCGAAGATATTTTCAAATTTCTTGGGAACAAACAGCCAAACTTCCCCCGATTCCATGTAATTCATTCAAACAATCCTGAAAAGACCATGAGAATGATTTCTCCTTTCCTCGTATCTAAGCACCTAACTGAAACTCTTGGTACAGGCTATAAAGCAACGAAAATGGCTAGCGGCGATCTCCTCCTGGAACTCCGCAATCCGAAACAGCATGAAAATCTTCCTAAAGTTCAGTCATTTGGGGAAATCCCAGTAACAGTAACCCCACACCGAACTATGAACACCAGCCGTGGTGTTGTTTCTGACGACGATTTGATGGAGCTCACACAAGCCGAACTGTTGGAAGGCTGGAGTGAGCAAAACGTGATCAATGTTAAAAGAATCATGCTAAGGCGCGACGGCAAGGAGATAAAAACCAAGCATCTTGTATTGACTTTCTCCTCAAGCATTCTGCCTGAGACACTCGAGGCCGGCTATGTAATGCTACGGGTCAGGCCGTATGTTCCAAATCCTCTCCGCTGCTTCAAATGCCAGCGTTTCGGCCACAGTTCCCAGAACTGCCGAGGCCGGCAGACATGTGCAAAATGTAGTTCCCGTGACCATGCCTCTGAAACGTGCGAAAACGCTCCACACTGCGTGAACTGTGATGGCGAGCTTGCCGCATACTCGCGGTCATGCCCGTCGTGGAAGAAAGAAAAAGAAATAGTCACAATCAAAGTAAAAGAAAACATATCATTCAAAGAGGCACGCAGGCGGGTTGCATACCTTCCTAAGGCCAGCTTTGCCGAAGTGGCGCGTCAGGGGGCAGCGTCACAACGGCCTCCGGCGGCTGTCCGACCCACGTGCCGTGAGTCGGCAGTTACGCCATCTGCCCCCGCGGCGGTGGCAGCTAGCGCTGCTCCGTCAACCCAGCAGACGGGGCCACCGACCCCGAAGGTGGGCGCAGCCGAGGCTGTCCCAACCTCCCCGGCCCCTTCCAGCGCTGGCAACAGCCGGCGCAGCCAAATCCCTCAGGGAGTCCCATCGACCTCCGGGCTGGTGGGCGCAGGGGTCTTGCCCTCCAAGGCGAGACTTTCCCGGGAACCTTCTCGCTCGCACTGCGTGAACTGTGATGGCGAGCTTGCCGCATACTCGCGGTCATGCCCGTCGTGGAAGAAAGAAAAAGAAATAGTCACAATCAAAGTAAAAGAAAACATATCATTCAAAGAGGCACGCAGGCGGGTTGCATACCTTCCTAAGGCCAGCTTTGCCGAAGTGGCGCGTCAGGGGGCAGCGTCACAACGGCCTCCGGCGGCTGTCCGACCCACGTGCCGTGAGTCGGCAGTTACGCCATCTGCCCCCGCGGCGGTGGCAGCTAGCGCTGCTCCGTCAACCCAGCAGACGGGGCCACCGACCCCGAAGGTGGGCGCAGCCGAGGCTGTCCCAACCTCCCCGGCCCCTTCCAGCGCTGGCAACAGCCGGCGCAGCCAAATCCCTCAGGGAGTCCCATCGACCTCCGGGCTGGTGGGCGCAGGGGTCTTGCCCTCCAAGGCGAGACTTTCCCGGGAACCTTCTCGCTCGCAAGAGCACGTGTCCGGCGCCTCACCAGAGGCAATGGACACTACACCTATCCTCAAGGCGCACCAAGCGCCTAAGGAGCGGCGAGGTTCCCTCGAACGCTTCAAAAAGAGCAAAACCCCGGTTACAGGGCCTCGAAAGAGCACTGGAACCTAAGCTCTGAAATCTCTGTAATTAATACTTATGTTTCCGTATACACACCACCTATTTACTACCAATATGGATACACCAATAATTCAATGGAACGTCAGAGGACTTCTCAGGAACCTTGATGACGTGCAAGAGCTTATTCAAAAACACAATCCAAAAGTGCTGTGTCTACAGGAAACACACTTAAAACCACAACACACAAACTTTCTCCGACCGTATGTTACGTTTCGCAAAGATCGCGATGATGCCGTCGCATCATCGGGCGGTGTTGCCATTGCTATTCATAAGAGCATTGCATGTCAACTTTTACAGCTACAAACGCCTCTCGAAGCAGTGGCGGTTCGAGCTGTACTCCTAAACAAACTCATCACCATTAGCTCTCTTTACATACCGCCACATTACAAATTAACGAAGCTTGAATTCCAATCCTTTATTGATCAATTGCCAGAACCTTACGTTGTTCTTGGCGATTTCAATGCGCACAGCTCCCTGTGGGGCGACTCTCGTATAGATGCGCGAGGTCGTCTTGTTGAACAGTTCCTTTTCTCTTCTGGTGCGTGCCTTCTGAATAAGAAGAAACCCACATATTACTGTCTTGCAAACAATACCTTTTCTTCAATTGATCTGAGCATAGTTTCTCCGTCCATACTGCTGAACTAGAATGGGAAGTTACGAACGATCCTCACGGAAGCGACCACTTCCCCGTACTACTAAGAACACTTAAAGAAAACGAATATCCACCACAGGCTCCTAGGTGGAAGATTGACACAGCAGAGTGGGATAAATTCCGTAACTTAACTAGTATATCATGGGATGACATGTCCTCGTTAGGAATTGATGCTGCTGTGGAATATTTTACAGCCTTCATAATAGATGCCGCAACTAAATGTATATCACAAGTAAATGGATTGGCATGCAAACGGCGTGCCCCGTGGTGGAACGACGATTGTAGGATCGCTCGTAAGAAACAAAACAAAGCATGGGGGTTGCTACGCGCCTCCCCCGCTGCGGAGAATCTTATCAATTTCAAAGAAGTAAAATCCCAAGGCAGGCGAACCCGCCGACAGGCCAGAAGAGAGAGTTGGCAGAAGTATTTATCTGGTATCAACTCCTATACACCAGAACACCGTGAATTCTAAGCGCGCCGCCATATTGATGGGCGCCGGTCGCGCCATCTATCCCAAGCGTCGCGAAGTAGCAGGCCTGGGCCACGGCCGCCTCGATCACGCGCGCACGGGGCCGCCTCGATCACGCGCGCACGGGGCTTGCTCCGGCCGTTCCATTCGGACGGAGAGGGTGTAATTGCGGAGAGTGGCGCGGCCGCTCTTTTCGCCGCACCGCGGCGCGCGTGCCCGACCCCTCGCCTCCCCTGCTATGGCTTCGCAAGAGGCGATTTGCGGCGCCTTGGACGTATTGCGTGATGAAGAGTGGCGGAAAACCGCGATGAATACAAATTTACACAAGAACACCAATTACTCCTGCGGCTAGGTATTTATTTTCTTACTAAGCTCCAGACGCTGCGGCCGCATGTTGCCCGAAGCGGGCACTCATGATGCCATGCGAAACGAGTGCTCCCCGGAAAACAATCATATCTGCGGGTTTTGGGCGCAGCAGGCCAATGAAAGCATGGAAGTATGGAAAGGCATTGCTTCTTTATAAAAGAAGTGCCACGTCTCACGAGGCAACGCAGTAGTAATTTTTTTCCCCTGTGAATTCATGAACGTTTGTGCATGACGTACAAGCTCGGTCAGAACGTCTTTACCGGTCAAAAAACAGCCTGGAAGGAAAATGGCAATTGTACTATGAAGAAAATGGGCAGGCGATGTTGCACGCTGAGCTGTCAATTTTATATTCCTTAGGCGAGCTCATCACTGTTCCTCCTGTACGAGAGAATCTGCTCACCAGAGTCGACAGCCGCGGAGGGCAACGTCCTGTCGCTCTGATTAGTCTGTGTACTTGAATATCATGACTATATTCGTGGTAAAAATTACCAGCATAACAAAGTCAGTGTATGCAGGAATTTATTTACAATAAAAAGTTGTCAGCTCGCGCACGCTCGAGCTGTTTAAACGCGCAAAACCTTTCGACTGAGCGGCTTAGTGATTAATTTTTTGCGATAGGCCACTCTGTCCGTAACAAGAGCAACAATGTTTGATAGGAGGGGCTTTATGAATTTCTTTGCCACTATTGACGATGTGACCGTGGCATGGTCTTCTCTTGCCTCGCATATAAATAGAGGACAACTCTCCAGATGCGGCAAAATCATTGCCGTGATCTTCTTGCACACATCGTTTGTGCCAATACGTGGCACTGCGATGTCGATGGCCTTACTTTTACAAGAACAGCTACAACCTCGGGCTTTGGGAACACCAAACCCCCTCTAGTTCGGTGGTTAATAAGTCCCATCACTGGTGATATTGATGGTTCCGAATCATTCAGTCTCGGGCAGGCGCTGCACATCCTTTGTTCTTCTATCGCTTTCACGACGAAACCGGCGACGTATGCTACTGCAGCGGTTTCTACTGTTGAAGGTGGCCGCTGCACTGAAAAAGAAAAGGTAAGAACAAAGTGCTCATATATGAGGACTAATTAAGGAATATGGAGCTCCAATCCCGGCTTGAAAAAGTAATAAGCTCGAAAGGCTATTATAACTGCATGCGCAATACATGAAGTCTGCCTACTTACAGGGCATCACTTTCAAGGGCGCCAGCAAACTGTTGACATCATCCACGAAACTCGGTGGTTCACAAATGCTAGAAAACAAAACGGTACAGAAACTACATATTAGTGACCGGCATGAAAAAGGTGCAAAAGCATGGGGAAACAGCACTAGCTTGAAAGTAGGAAATCGCTAGTTGCTGCTGACACACTGCTTTGATCATCCGCAATATCGGGTGGTTCAGACAAGCTGAAAAACAAAACAGTGCAAGAACAAGAAGTTGGTTACCACTGTATGTGGTGTACAGAGGTAAAAGAACCAAAGGAAGCGCGCGTCCTTTTTGAAAAACTGACATCAAATAAATGGTGCTGCAGGGGATGTGCATACCTGAGTAGTGCACTACTGGTTTTAGCCGAGGTGTTCTGAGGAATGCTCGATGTGTCCAGTCCTGAAGATGTCCCGCTCGGCACAGCTGGATCAACTCTGCTCAATTGGGTTGATGTAGAAGCACTGTACATGCTGGAGAACAAAAAAATGAATACGACAGAAATGACATCAGAAGGAAAAAATGCCAAGAAAATTTTCTAGCATGTTCAGCACAGACTAGCATTAGTGAACAAGTGAAATTAAACCGCAAGAACTTCATATACAGTGAAATACACTTAACTTTGCAGCAAAACTTGTGTGCTTACCTCATAACAATCTGACCATTTCCAACATTTGATGCCTGCGATGCACACAGGATGCCAGTCCGGAGTAACTTTTCAAGGCCGAAGGTGACAGCTCTAGCGTCTAGACAGTCATTGCAACCCGCCATTTGACGCAAAGCACTGAACAGGACCTCAACCGGATCACTTGACAGATTTCTCGTGAGGACATAAAAGAACCCACTATCCAGCAAGTACTTAATACAAAGAACAGAAGACTTGCTTGTGAGCAGCAGTGCCTCGTGTAAGTTTCTGGGCTTAGGAATTTTTTTCCACTTGATTTGCAGGCACTGTGGAGACTCTCAAGGTACTGCGGGAATTCGTCCTCAAGCCAATTCAAGCGTCCATCTGTCGCAGAGAAGAAATGCATCTTGTCGGGCTTGTTGTAGGGCTCCGATGTATTCGCTTCTCCAAGCATGTGCCATGCCGCCGCGCCGTCGGCAGGAGTGGGAGAACAGCGCCGCTCCGCGGCGCGCGAGGAAACTTCTCCGATTACACCTCTCCAATGGGGTGCGCGCTGAATGGGACGGCCGGAGCAAGCCCCGCCGTGCGCGCGTGATCGAGGCGGCCGTGCCTGGGCTGCCACGCTGGGAAATGCAACCCGGCGCGAAAGCGAAACTTGGGCTTTTTAGCTGGGCGGAAGGCGTGTTTCGCGTTTTTTGTAACCTGTCATCTTCGCTGCCTCGATTCAATCAAACTTCAAGACCTCATGCAAGTCCGCAATGGCCACACCAACGTTACTAGACTAGCTTCAGTTCTAAAACTCCCCGCCCGCGCGCTTACAGCCGCTGTCGCCACTTCTGTGACAGCCGCCAGAGGGCAACGCTGTTCCATCGGGCTCCACTGCAGACGCCTCGTCACAACCTTGAGCTCGTGCGGACGGGCAGTTGGCGCGTGTTTCACGCTCGCTGGCGTTCTCCCTTGTCCGAATTAGTGATACCAAGAGAAAGCGGTATCCACCTACAGCAATAAGATTTACCGCGCCAGTTCGTTAATACTGAAAGAAGGGTAAACTGCACGAAAGGAAGAAACGCATACAGCGAAGCGCACAAGCTGCGTTTCTAAATGTCGTGTGTTTCTTCCTGTCGTCTTAACGTTTCGCGCAGTTTAGGCTCAAGAGCCTGAATATCTGGCCAAAGTGCGTGATTGTAGGATGATCTTCATCCCCACTGAAGCTTCTCACCACGCCAAAGAAGCGCTACAAAAAGAAAGATGAGGTCGGTCTTTGTACGCACAAGCCAGAATAAAAAAAAAAAAAAAAATTCGGAATTTTCATTCCGTGAAGAGGCCTAATCAGTGAAGCTAAAACTTGCGGCCCCTGTGTTTATCACTGGGTTAATCCCGAGGGTTCATTAAAGTATTTCTCAATTATGAGGTTGCACACACAATCGGCTGCGAGAGAGAACGACGTCACTGACGGTATGCCCGCAGTCCGCAGTTGCCGCTTGCGTTAGATGTCTCGAGTTTGCTCGGCGGCGTGGTTTGCAACCTTCGCCTGCGATTTGCCGCTTGTGATTCTTCGAAATTAAATCTTTCCGTTACGTAAGACCATGAGTGGCTCATACTCCCTTAAGCAATGGCTCATACCCCCGTAAACGCGGCCTTCCCATTACGACGACAGAAAAGTGAAATTCTACGCTGGAAAGATGAACGGCCACACAGCCAGCTGTGGAAGACGACGACGAACGCGGGAGCAGTGGCACGAGCGCGTGCCGTTGATTTCGCAGAGAGTTCCCGGTTGGCACGATGAATCGCTCTGTTTCATGCCGAGCGAAGCGTCGCATTGCTGGGAGCACAGAAAAAGTGGTGCGTCGAACGGTTGACATCGCTCCGATAGCGGCCTATTCAGCCAGGTACGCAGCACGTCGGCATCGTCTGCTGATATTCTTAAAAAAATCGGCGAAGGCTAAAGTTCCACGGATGACATGCTTGCTAAAATTCGCTGTCAACAACGAACCACAGAATACACCAACGCTGCACCGCGTGCTTAGTCCGGCCTGCCCGCGTAGCCGGCTAGTGAGGAAGTGAAGCTGGGCGCGACTGCAGCGCCACGAAAGCGCGGGCGGGTGGCGGTTCCGCGCAACGGCGCCGAGTTTTAAAACTGAAGCTAGTCCAGTAACGTTGGGCCACACTGAGTGCTCTGCAGACTGCAGAAGCGAATATATCGGGTAAGTACGCTATTACGTTTGTACAAACCGCGCGCTATGTGCTAGAACACGTGTGAGCTTTTTGGCACGTAACCTGTGAAGGATATTACAGCACTGTGTTGGTGCCATATTTTATTAAAGCACGCAGAACATTGTCCTCTGCACTTTCAGTTTGGTCTTGTTTGTCATGGTCACTATTGGGTTGGCCGCGTTTGGCAACCAACTGGCGAGGTCGTTTGACTGCCTGATTAGCAGACGCCTGCCCTTCACCACCTGCACATTGAAAACAAAATAGATGTTATAGTAAGAAGGGCTGTAGTTCTTTCCCATGCCATCACTGTTGCGAAGATATAAAGTCCTCTCAAAATGAAATAGAAAATACACCAGGCCAATTGTATCGTGCAACCACTTAAGAGTACAACATTCAGAACACAAGCCTACAGCACTCGAACAAGCAGCATATGATGCTAAACCTGCACTCATTGGAAAATGAGGAACTACAGTAGTTATAATGTTCAACTACATGTGCAGTCAAAGCCCGTTTAACAGGGCGAGCATGACAGATGCAGGTGTTGTACAGTTGCACAAACCGTGACAGGGCACATAAAATTACCATCCCTACTTAAAGCTGCATCATCAGGGACCCTTTTGGTACAAGACAACAACCGCACCTGCATTCCAAAAAATTTGCTCCACAAACTGCAGCTACCTGGTATCAGACCTGTTTCGGTTGTGCGAGGCCATATCGGATTGTTGGCGCTCCCTTAGAAAAAGCAGTAAAAAAAACTGGTGAGAACGAGCAAAATTTTGTTACAAAAAACAATAATTAAGCACCTTATTTTCTTCGCCATATGAACGGAAAATTTTTGCGCTTTGCCCCGCATAACAGTCCGCACGCAGTTTAGAGCTCAGGAGGTTCAAATGAATTCGTTACGAATGACACCTGCAACACCAGCTCGTAAAGACAGGCGCGCTGCAAGAACACCTTCGGCGGCGAGCAGTCGTCGTTTACGTTTTTGTGGACGCATGCTACGTGACGAGCAGACTTCGGTTTACTTTCATTAGCAATAACGCCCACCAGCAGGACAACATACTATTACCTACAACTTGTCGTTTACGCTTAATGGTCATGCCGTGCACCAGCTGCATGTATCGCTAACCGCAAACTCAACTGTTCCGCTTAACCGTCGGGAGCTCTGCCTGAATGAAAACACGAAAAGGCTTGCCTTCTTGTTATAGCCAAGGCGAAGCACCGGCGCGGGATTCTGCTCTGTAGGCTTGTTGGCCAGAAAGTGCTCGGAGCAAACCTGCGTGTTACACATATTACGTTCGTAGGGCGCAAAGTTGAACGTGGCACCAAAATGTACAGATCTAATACTCACTCGTGCATTTTCACTGGGTTGGTAGTTCTTCCTATTCACTGCAGCTATCCACCGGTGGCACAGCTTGTCATTCTTCGTTACGGATGGAAATCGGTGCAGGCTGAAAGCACCGCACCGGCACAATTCCCTACGTGTATTGTGCTCTTCGCAAACAGCGCTGAGCAACCTGCTCCTTTTCCGCTGGTTATTTTGGCATCCAAACACGACGCAATGATGCCCAGATGAGTTCTTGTACTTTGGATCCGCGTGAACGGGCACATTTCCGCACTTTGGAGTCCTAGAGCTGGCGCTGGCCATGTCTACTGGTCGCCGGCGAACACACTTTGGCAGCCCAGTAGAATATGGCGCTGGTCGACCGCGCAATCCGGGTGCGAGAGTATGCGTACGGTTAGTCTGGGTGCGAGGCTAGCGTATCCTGGTCTATACAGATGAGGCCAAAGTCTGGAACAGGGTTAATAGGATAAAAGGGCGACAAACATATTCACTTCCTTTGGTGAACACACAAGGTGAAACACTGAAAGATCAGGCAGACTCACTTGGAGAACACTTTGAGAGCGTGTCGAGTTCAAACAATTATTCGCAATCCTTTTTGAAATACAAACAAATAGATGAATGCAAGCCAATAATACGAAAATCCAGACAGAATGAACCTTATAACCGGCCGTTCAGTATTGCTGAGTTGAGAGCTGCCTTGACCACATGCAAAAGCTCTGCACCGGGACCTGATAGAGTCATGTACGAAATGATCAGAAACTTACACACTGACACCAAACTTACACTACTCACACTTTTCAACGCTATTTGGGCTACGGGATACCTCCCATCCACATGGAAACAAGCGATTGTTGTCCCTCTTCTTAAGCAGGGTAGAGACCCGTCCTTGGCGGCAAGTTACCGTCCGATAGCTCTTACAAATTGTCTCTGTAAGCTTTTTGGAAAAATGGTTAACCGCAGACTTGTACATTTCCTTGAACTCAACAATATCCTCGATCCGTTTCAGTGTGGCTTCAGAGAAGGGCGGTCCACAACCGATCACCTTGTGCGCATTGAGGGAAACATTCGCGACGCCTTTCTACATAAACAATATTTCCTATCCGTATTCCTTGATATGGAGAAGGCGTACGACACTGCGTGGCGCTATGGAATCTTGAGAGACTTGTCGGGAATTGGCATCCGTGGCAATATGCTCGTCCTAGTAGAAAGCTATTTGTCCAACCGTACATTCCGCGTGAAAGTCGGCAATGTATTGTCGCGACCTTTTATACAGGAAATTGGTGTACCTCAAGGAGGTGTACTTAGCTGCACGCTCTTCATAGTGAAAATGAACACCCTTCGTGCTTCATTACCGCCAGCCATTTTTTATTCTGTTTACGTAGACGACATACAGATAGGTTTCAAATCCTGCAACCTTACAGTATGTGAGAGGCAAGTTCAACAGGGCTTGAACAAAGTGTCCAAATGGGCTGAAGAAAACGGATTTAATGTTAACCCCAACAAAAGTTCTTGTGTGCTTTTCACAAGAAAGAGAGGGCTCATTGCAGAACCCAGTATCGAAATGTATGGCCAGCGAATTCCTGTGAACAAAGAACACAAGTTCTTAGGCATCATACTTGATTCGAAATTAACTTTTATTCCACACATAAAGTACCGCAAGGTCAAATGCTTAAAAACAATGAACTTACTTAAACTGTTATCCCACACAACATGGGGCAGCGACAGGAAATGTTTAATGAATCTTTACAAGAGCCTCATCCGATCACGGTTGGACTACGGTGCCGTGATCTATCATTCTGCAGCCCCGAGCGCGCTAAAGATGCTAGATCCGGTCCACCATCTAGGAATCCGACTGGCCACTGGAGCTTTCAGAACAAGTCCTATTGAAAGCTTATATGCAGAATCGAATGAGTGGTCACTTCATCTGCAGAGAACATACATCAGCCAAACATATTTTTGAAAGTCCACTCTAATCCTCAACATCCGTGTTTTAATACCATTAACGATACGACATATGCTACACTCTTTCATAATCGTCCCTCCGTAAGACAGCCTTTCTCGCTGCGTGTGAGGGAGCTTAGTGATGAAATGCGTGTCCCAATCTTCGAGCTTCGCCCAATGCATCCAGCCAAGCTGCTACCTCCTTGGGAGTGGCAGCTGATACGATGTGATATATCCTTCATGTAAGTTACAAAACACGCTCCAGAGATTGAAATCCAAATGCATTTCCGGGAACTCCAGCACAAATACTCCTGCACGGAGTTCTACACAGACGCATCGAAGTCACACGACGGGGTGTCCTATGCAGCCGTCGGTCCATCCTTCTCGGAAACCGATGTACTGCATCCGGAAACTAGTATCTTTACGGCTGAGGCTTACGCACTGCTGTCGGTCGTAAAGCACATAAATAAATCAAAATTCCAGAAATCTGTTATATATACGGACTCCCTTAGTGTTGTGAAGGCCTTGATGTCTTTCTGTAGCCACAAAAATCCGGTAATTAATGAACTCTACTCTGTACTGTGTAAAGCATATATATCTAACCAACATGTGATTATATGCTGGGTGCCTGGACATAGGGGCATTGAGGGAAACGTACTAGCGGACAGGATGGCCACATCCATTTCATTGGATGCAGTTAGTCCTACTGCTTCGGTCCCTGTCACAGACCTGAAGCCTTTCTTAAGAAGAAAACTGCGAAACCACTGGCAACGTATGTGGGACGTAGAAGTAAATAATAAACTGCACGTGATAAAGCCACAGTTGGGTTCTTGGCCCTCCGTAACAAAATCACGGCGAACAGATGTACTATTCTGTCGCCTCAGAATAGGACACACGTTTGGCACGCATAACTTTCTTCTCACCGGAAATGACCCCCCAACCTGCGGTAGATGCGAGGAGAGGCTTACCGTCCTCCACGTCCTCCTGGAGTGCCGGAAAGCCGAATCTGAAAGAAAGAAACATTTTCCCTTAGCATACCGGCGGCACATTCCCCTTCATCCAGTAATGTTACTCGGCCCAGAACCGCTCTTTGACACCAACGCAGTCCTAAGTTATCTGAAAGATGTTGTGTTGCATGTTGTTAGCCCCACATGTTCATAGCGTCTCCTCTCTTTAGAGGATGGCGCTGTGATAGTTCTTTCGTATAGCACGTGCCTCTAGGCCCTTGTGTTTCAAGGGCTCCGGTGAGGCAACAGTGCTCCAGGTATTTTTACCATCTCATATGTTTTTATCCTGCGTCATTCTTTTACGATGGATTTTAATGTTCATAGTACTCGTCATTTCTAATCGCCATAATTTTATAGCAAGTAGATTTTACGCACTTTACAGCGACTATTTTTAGGCCACTTTACAGCCAAGTCACATCTTCCATAATACATCGTCAACATTACCACTTGTCATGGCGCTCTTTGGCCAAACCTGGCCCTTGCGCCACAAAACACCACACATCATCAATGCAATAGAAAAAAAACTGATAAAATTTTTATTAGGTTGCCCTATCACATTGCCCTAAAACATGTTTCAATTGAGAATTTGTGAAATAAACAGGCAAGTTTTTTTGTTGACAAGCCTGGCCCATCAAGGCAAGTTTTAATTGCTGATATGCTTGCGGTATGGAAATAAGCAGCTACAATAAAATTTACAGGTTGGTTTTGTATGGCTTCAACTAAATATGAGAGTTGTCTTTTCGTAGGTCTATCCCAGATTGATGAAGCATACTGCAGTTTTGATCTTGCAAGCATATTATACAGTATAAGTTTAATGGAAGTAGGAGTGCAAGAAAACTTGCAGCACAAAAAGCCACGTGTTCAATTATTAGCATTACTCAAAAAGTTTATATGCATTTGCATTGAAAGATTATTAGTAACATGAATACCTATGTACAAGGTGCTTAATGAGAACAGAGTTTATTTTTTAGGTAAATGTGTTAAAAGGGCTAGTTACGATGTGAAAATCTCTTCATTTTACTTTTACCACGCTACGTTACCACCATATTACCTTTATATATATATATACATACATATATATATATATATTTGCATTATAGGTCGCCCAGTCCGCGTCCCGCTTCCATTTCACCGAGGCGTCGCTCCCAAAGTCCGCGACGGTAAAACTAGAGCCAGCGACCTGTGGAGGCAAGGCCGCTGACGCCCGGAAAGCACCGCAAGGCAACGCTCGGCCGGTGCTGACAGGCCGGTGGCTCGTGCGCGAGAATCGGACGATTGGCACGCGACAGGAGGCGACAAAGAGGAGAACGACGTTCGAAGGAGCGAAGCTCGCGGGACGTTTTTTGTTGTTGTTGAGTGCTCAGTCGGTTTTTGTTGACGGGCACAGGTTCGCCCAGCATAAATCAGTTTTCATAGAAACGGAGGTTGTAACTGTTGGTTACATATCTGGTGGAGGTGCTGGGTATGATTACAAGCGCCACACACGCCAGGGAAGGTAGCCCGGATCCCCGAAGTTTGGAGCCAACAGAATTAACGCCTGTCCACCAACGCACGAGTCGCCGCATAAGAGGTGAGGCCCCCGAGTTTGGTCCTCTCGCCGATTCACCAAGGGCAGCGGCTGCAGCCAGCCGAGGTACCAGTGCGATGGCTACTCAATTAACCCCTTCTCACGTCGTCGTTGACTCACCCCGGACGCCAGAATCCTTCCACGGAGACATATTCGAGGATGCCGAGGACTGGCTCGAAAACTTCGAGCGTGGCGCCAGGTGTAACGGTTGGGACGAGACAAAGAAACTCCGGTATGTGTACTTCGCCCTGGAGGAATCTGCACGCACGTGGTTTCAAAACCACGAAGCGTCGTTGTCATCGTGGAACGACTTCCGACGAGAGCTGCTAGCTACGTACCCGAGCACGGACCGCAGAGAGAGGGCAGAAGCCGCTCTTCAGGCGAGGAACCAGCGGAACAACGAGAGTGTGACCATGTACATTGAAGACATGACCCACCTCTTCCGCCGAGCCGACCCAAACATGGCTGAGGACAAGAAATTGCGGCACCTAATGCGCGGTGTGAAACAGGAACTTTTTGCCGGCCTGGTTCGTAATCCGCTCCGCTCTGTAGCCGAATTTCGATCAGAGGCGACGACGATGGAGAAAACGCTGCAGCAGCGTGCGCGGCAGTATAACAGAGATGTATGCGTCGCATCATTTGACGTTGGGTCAGGAGCCCTCCCCAACATGGACATGCTACGCGGAATGGGGAGGTCCGTCGTAAGGGAAGAGCTGCAGAAACTGCAGCTGGCCCAAAGCCCTCCTACGGTGTCCTCACTTGCTGATGTCATACGCGAAGAAGTCCGGCAAGTAATTTGTGAGCCAGAGCCTCAGGTACGGCCCCACGCACAGCCAGAGCGTCAGCCGCAGGTATCGTACCCCCAAGCTTTACGTCAGGACCTAGGACGCAACGACTTTGGACCAACGGCCACAATACCCCAGGTACTTCCTCGCAATGTGCAGCCCATGCCAGAAGGAAGCCCACGTAAAAGCGATGTATGGCGCACTGCAGACCGGCGTCCCCTCTGCTACCACTGTGAAGAGGCTGGTCACCTATACCGGGAATGCCAGTATCGCTGAGTAGGATTGCGTGGCTTCTCTGTGAATGCGCCTTGCCCTCGAAACGGTGAGCGCCCTTATGAGATTGAGGCATTTTTATCTACGCGCCAAACTGTTCGGAACCCCCAGCAACATGAACCTCGATCAGCAGCGCCTATGCATTATAGGTCGCCCAGTCTGCGTCCCGCTTCCATTTCACCGAGGCGTCGCTCCCAAAGTCCGCGACGGTAAAACTAGAGCCAGCGACCTGTGGAGGCAAGGCCGCTGACGCCCGGAACACCGAAGACCCTCCATCGCCAATCCGACAAGACGACGGCAGTGACGGAACGACGGGCAAGTGCAGTGATGACACAGTTACTTCCGAGTTGCGCGTCATCATCGACGACTTCGAAGTGACTGCGTTGATAGACACTGGTGCGGACTATTCAGTTATTAGCAGTGTACTCGCCAGAAAATTGAAAAAAGGTATTGACCCATTGGACCGGATCTCCAATACGTACAGCGGGGGGGCACTTAGTCGACCCCGTAGGAATGTGCACAGCAAGAATCGGAATTAGAGGCTTTACATACGTCAGCAGCTTTATTGTTCTGCCTGAGTGTTCCCGTGATCTGATACTGGGCATGGACTTTTTGCGAACGAATGGCGCAATTATCGACTTGCAAGAATCACGCGTGTTGTTTTCCACAGAAAATGCTGTTACCATTTCTGATACAGAACAGCCACATATTTCCTCTCTCCGTATTGTGGATGAAGACGTGACGGTGCCGGCACGGTGCAGTATGACTGTCGTTGTAAGGAGCGACATATTTCGTGACTATGAGGGACTTGCAGACGGAAATATCGGGCTGCTACTGGAAAAGCAAATATGCGTGGCAAGAGGCCTAGTTCACCTGCGTAACGGATATGCGGACGTCCTTTTGACTAACTTTGGCAATGAGGCCCAACAAGTGGCGAAGGGAAGAGCCATAGCGTCTCTTCATGACTATGCACAATTTGCGGATGTGTCAACCCTCGATGCAGCATCACCAGCTTCTGCCACCTTAGACAGTGTCCTTACCTCTATCGACATTGACCGAGAGCTGTCATCACTACAAAGAGATGAGATTGTGAACTTGGTCACAGAGTTTGCAGAATGCTTTTCGACTTGATCGAAAGTCCGTCGTACTCCCGTCGCAAAACACCGCATTGTGGTCGAAGAACCTGCAAGACCAGTTCGCCAACACCCGTACCGAGTAGCTCCAAAGGAAAGAGAAGCGATAAGAAGTCAAGTACAGGAAATGCTCAAGGACGATGTAATACAGCCATCCAATAGTCCGTGGGCTTCTCCGGTAGTCCTAGTCAAAAAGGATAACACCCTACGATTTTGTGTTGACTACAGGAAACTCAACCTCGTCACGAAGCGGGATGTTTATCCACTCCCCCGCATCGACGACACCTTGGACAAACTACGCAATGCTTACTTCTTCTCTTCTCTGGATCTCCAAAGCGGATACTGGCAGATAGAAGTGGACGAGCGAGATCGCGAAAAAACGGCATTTGTGACACCGGATGGTTTATACGAGTTTAAGGTGCTTCCATTTGGTCTGTGTTCTGCGCCAGCCACATTCCAACGGGTGATGGACACTGTTCTCTCCGGACTGAAATGGCAGTCGTGCCTCGTCTACCTTGATGATGTGGTGGTCTTCTCCACTACATTCGAGCAGCACGTGCAGCGACTGAGAGTGGTTCTGGATGCTATTCGCACGGCGGGATTGACCATAAAACCCAGAAAAATGCCACTTCGGCTTTCGCGAGCTCCGCTTTCTCGGACACATTGTCAGTGCTGAAGGCGTCCGCCCCGATCCTGAGAAGATCACTGCAGTAGAAATGTTTCCAAAGCCAAGAGACTATTAGACGTTTCCTGGGACTGTGTGCCTACTACAGGCGTTTCGTAGAACATTTTTCTAAAATTGCCGAACCACTCACGCGACTGACAAAAGATGTCCCTTTTGTGTGGGAGAAAAAACAAGAAGACGCCTTCTCTGAACTACGACGGCGTTTGCAGAGTCCTCCTATACTTGCCCATTTTGATGAAAATGCCGAAACGGACATCCACACCGACGCGAGTAACGTTGGTCTCGGTGCCATATTATTCAGTGGCAGAATGGAGAAGAAAAAGTCATTGCGTACGCAAGCCGTACCTTATCGAAAGCCGAGACAAATTACTCAGCTACAGAAAAGGAATGCCTGGCGGTTATATGGGCCATCAGTAAGTTCCGGCCATACTTATATGGCAGACCGTTTCGAGCCATCGGCGATCATCACTCATTGTGCTGGGTGGCGAACCTCAAGGACCCTTCTGGAAGGCTCGCTAGATGGAGTTTGCGCCTACAGGAGTATGGCATCACGGTCGTTTACAAGTCCTGTATTAAGCACAATGATGCTGAATGCTTATCACGCACACCAAGCGAGGCTACGTCACCTGAATACGAGCAAGATTTCCCATTTCTTGGGGCTGTGAATACGACGGAAATGGCTCATAATCAGCGTACTGATCCGGAATTACTCCTGCTCATCGAGTACCTGGAGGGTCGACAAGTGAAAGTGCCTCAAGTTTTCGTTCGCGGATTGTGTTCGTATGACCTCCGGAACAACGTCCTCTACAAACGATACTTCGAGCACAGTGGAGAGACGCTTCTACTTCTCGTACCATCATCGCTGCGAGCTGAAATCTTAGAAGCTTGCCATGATAACCCTGCAGCTGGCCACTTAGGCGTTAGTAGGACTCTGGCGAGAATCCGCCAGAAATATTACTGGCCGAAGTTGATGAATTCAGTGCAGCACTATGTCAAATCGTGCCGAGATTGTCAAAGACGCAAAACACCGCCGCTCAAACCAGCAGGTTTTCTGCAACCGATATAGCCACCACCAGCGCCACTTGAACAAATAGGAGTGGATTTACTTGGACCATTTCCCGTTTCAACCTCAGGAAAGCGGCGGATTGTGGTAGCAACCGATTATCAGACCCGGTATGCTTAGATCTCTTCTCTTACAAAAGGAACCGCCATTGAAGTGGCTCAGTTTTTTGTCACACACATAGTATTACGACATGGCGCAACTAAGGTACTCATAACAGACAAAGGAACAGCTTTTGTGACCCGTTTGATGCAGTCTGTTATGAAACTAACACATACTGCTCATAGAAAAACCGCAGCGTACCATCCACAAACAAACGGCCTGACTGAACGGCTCAAGAGAACGCTCGCTGACATGATCTCAATGTACGTGGACGTCGAGCATCGTACATGGGACAGTATTCTACCATATGCCACCTTTGCGTATAATACTGCAGTACAAGAAACGACACATTTCACGCCATTTGAACTTGTTTACGTCGGACAGTAACAACGACACTAGACGCGATGTTACCTGTAGACAACAGCACCGAAGACGACCCTGACGTTGGCGAGTACATAGAAAGGGCAGAAGAAGCACGGCAGTTGGCAAGGCACCGTATCATACAACAGCAATACGCCGACGCAAACCGGTACAACCTAGGGCGAAGAGAAGTACAGTACAACCCCGGAGACAAAGTGTGGGTATGGACGCCTATACGTACGCCCGGTCTTTCGGAGAAGTTACTGCGCCGTTACTTTGGCCCCTACAAAGTACTTCGCCGGTTAAGTCCCTTAAACTACGAGGTAACTCCTGAAGGCCAAGTCTGCTCTACACGACGCAGGACTCGCCCAGAGGTCGTACACGTAGTACGAATGAAGCCATACTATGAAAGGCATTGATTAACAGAAGTTGCACATACGATCAAGCCTAGCACCGGCCATCCTCTGACCACTGTCCTTCTAAAGCAGTTGGCCTCTCTAGGCCTTTCCTACGCATAGAGACGATGCTTCTTCGGAGGGGGCTAATGCCGCCAGCATTGCGAGAAGAAAAAGACGACCGACATATCCCAACTGCGTATCCGCCACACCGCGAGCGTCAAGCAAAGCACCGCAAGGCAACGCTCGGCCGGTGCTGACAGGCCGGTGGCTCGTGCGCGAGAATCGGACGATTGGTACGCGACAGGAGGCGAAGAAGAGGAGAACGACGTTCGAAGGAGCGAAGCTCGAGGGACGTTTTTTGTTGTTGTTGAGTGCTCAGTCGGTTTTTGTTGACGGGCACAGGTTCGCCCAGCATAAATCAGTTTTCATAGAAACGGCTGTTGTAACTGTAGGTTACAATATATATATATATATATATTCCGTAACTCATTCGGGTTATCTGCCCTAAGCTCAAATAGATAGAAAATTGGGCACGTTGTTGAAGCATCATGGTAGCTACTGCATGACAGATGCCGGCAAAGGTAATAGAACGGGACAGGATACAGCACTATCAAATGAACTTTATTGAAAGAAATCAACCAATATATAACACACATCACCTGACCAACACCCGGCCCCCTAGCATATGCAGATACATACCAAAACAACCTTCACATCACCGAATGCACATGTTTTGACGGCAACACACGTGTCACGGCTGATTAATCAACGTAAAAAAACAATTACTAAGGCACAATGCAACTCAGTGGCATTACTCAAGATCTACCAAGGCAACCTCGATATCTTGCAGCGAGATGGATGGCTGGCTAACACATAGTGAGCCTTTCTTTCTAATGTGATAAGACTCCATTATTTCATGTGAGAGCTTTTCACAGTGTGTGAACAGTAGAATAATACTTTAAAAAACTGGATGGCACCCACAGTTGCAACAATGCACAGAAAGGTGTGAATGCGCAAAAACTATTCAATGAACTATGGTACTCCATTAGTGGAATGTTCAAGAATCTTCCAGTCTGACTGATATATATTATGTAGGCTGCAAGAAAAAGGACTAGAATAAACAACATTTCGTGTACAAGAGACAAACTGTATGCTATATTTCACTTTGCAGTCCTCCCTGCTCAGACACCCGTTGTGAAGAATGTGCTTGTTTATTGCTTCACATATTCCCTTCACCTTATTTTTAAATGAAAACCCAATCCTGACCTGGAACATTGAAGCCACCTTTTTCTGCCTGTGCCACAATTAATAGAGGGGATAATGGCAACTTTCTTCCGCTCTTGCTCCTTAAGCTCCTTCCACCCTGGTTGCACTTGTAAGTTCCTTAATTAACGTGTTTCAAGATAAAGAAACCACTGAAACGGAATAACCTGCCTCATTAAGCCTTGTCATCAGATTCCTCACACTTTGAAGGATAAGGTGAGGATAGCTCTTGGTTGGGGCATCTCTAATTGCGTGAGTGGCAATACTATACTCAATAAGTTTTGAATGGCTAGACCTATATTAAAAATGTGACTTAGAAGTTCTCGACTGATATCCCCAGCATACGTGATCCCACATAAATGTAAGCTTCATATAAGAAGTTGCAGCACATCTTTTCTGGAACTTCTAATGTGAAGTTGAAATCTTGCTCTTGTTCTCTAAATAGCTTCAGTACTTCTATGACAGCTCTACGAAAGTTATCATTTGCTCATGAAAAACAAATAATCATCCACGCATCTGAAAATTTCAAGAGCAAGCCCACTCAGGTTTTGATTATTTTCTGGTCAATATAACTTAAAATATTACTGAGCACTGGTGCAACACCGGAACCTATGCCGATGCCAGCATTCTGGACACATATTTTACCTCCCCGCCAGACCAAAATTGACCTTCAATAGAAATCAAGAAGCTCCAGAAAGTTTGCAACCAGAATTTTACAACTTTCAGCAAATTCCGGCTAACCTGTTTGATTGTGTATGCAGTCCTTAACAAACTGCAGGAGACACACCTGCGGCAAAGAATTGTATAGATCTTCTGCATATATACTAAAGCCGGTCCATTTTTCCAGATTATGTTCCTGCAGGAAGTGTACAACCCTCTGAGAGCTGGGAGCAAGGAATTGGTCGTTGATTCTGAGCCTGTCAAGGTGTATCTGCAGAAATTCTGAAACATGAAGCCATGATTCATATTCCGACACAATGGTTCTGAAATGGATTCCCTAAGAGTGTGTGTTTTGCGCTGAAGAAGGCGCATAAAAGAAGACCTTTTTCCACTTTAACATCATTTGGGACCGTTCTGAAACCAAACTGATTCAACTTTTTAACAGCTCAACATGTTATGTCAGCTATATTGGTATAAATTTTATTAAAATTTATGTCAGTGGCTGACACACCCTCCTCCGGAAAAGTGCTTTCCAACATGACAACACAATGCCCTTTTATGTCTCCAAGAAACCTCCAAGTTTCTGCCCCATACGTTAGCACAGGTAGAATGCAATGATTCTATGCTTGATTGTACACAACTATATATATATATATATATATATATATATATATATATATATATATATATATATATACACTTTGTATTCACTGTCCAGGGCTAGGGAACAAGAGAAGCCAGACACCACTGACCAATTTCTGACTTAAAGAATTCATTTTTGACCTTGTACATCTTGTTTTTACTGTACATGTCCCTCACCTCCATCCAGGTGCTCCACATTTATATCTAAAAAACTTGTCTATCACCACATACAGCGTCTGTACTGAAAGTAATGTCAGTAAATTTATTGTGATGTGACTGTATGCCAGAGCGGTCTAACTGGTTGAAACTGGTAGTGACGGAATCCAGCTAAGCAGCGCTCCGTCACTCAGTGTGCTCCGAACATCGGAGAGCATTGGACGGGCCTGTCCGTGAAAGCTGTTTTTCATTCTTGTGCAAGTGAAAATGCAGTGCTCATTAGAACAAAGATTTGCGATCAAGTTTTGTGTGAACCTTGGCAATACCGCTGCGGAAACTGTTACTATGCTCAAGACTGCTTATAAAGAACATGCCTTGTCAGATAGACAAATGTTTCAGTGGCACAAGGCCTTTTAGAAGGCTGGGAAGAGGGCGACGACAAGGACTGCGCTGGATGGCCATCTACGACCACTACGACTGACAATGTGACACGAGTGAGGGAACTGTTGAACTCAGACCAACAATTAAGTGTTCGTTTAATGGCCGACATGTTAAACATTCCGAAAACTCAAGTTCATGAAATCGTTACAAACGATATCGGCTTGCGGATGGCGTGCACAAAAATGGTTCCAAAAGTGCTTACTTACAACGAAAAGTCACGCCGCGTTGAAACGTTCCAAGAAAATCTCAAGATGTGCAAACAGGAGCGAAATTTTTTGGACAACGTCATTACAGATGACGAGACTTGGGTATTTGAATATGACCCGGAGACCAAAAGGCAATCATCTCCGTGGCACACGCACTCGTCCCCTTCCCAGAAGAAAGCCAGGATGAGCAAATCAAAGATCAAGATCATGCTCATCGTTTTCTTTTTGACATCCACGGACTGGTTCATCATGAGTTTGAAGAAGCTGGAACCACTGTGAACTCCAAATTTTATGTGGATGTCCTCGAAAGACTGAAACTCAAGGTTCAACACATCCAGCCGGACATTGGACACAACTGGAAGTTGCACCACGATAATGTGCTGGCCCACAGCGCCTTCGTCACCGACTAACTAGTTAAAGCAGGGGTGCCAACGATCCCCAGCCCCTGTACAGCCCGGGCTTGGCTCCCCCCAACTTTTTTCTGTTTCCACGCCTCAAAACGCCCCTGAAAGGCAATCATTTTGGGACAGCGGACGTGATCAAAGCAGTTAGCACCACAGCATTAAAGGCCAATCCGGAGGAGGACTACCGCAACGCATTCGAGAGCTGGAAGCCTCGCTGGAGCCGATGTATTGACGCAAAAGGAGAGTATTTTGAAGATTTTTAAACTTTTTGTAACAACAAATTCAATAATTGATTTTTATTCGCCTTACTGACATTACATTCAGGACAGACCCTGTACATTTGCCTTGAAGGTGTGTAGGTGGAAAGCATTTCAACCTCTGCTTGGTTTTCTGGCATGTAATAAAACGGCCTTTTGTCTCTAAACCACTTACTTTTAAACTATTCCATTTGGTTCATTTTTCTAACTTCTGCAGAGTTGTATTCACAACTGTCATAGTTAACCGGCTCCGTTTTCATTCTTGCTTCCTAAAATATGCCCTCCTGTCATGCTAATTTGGAAGGCCTTCTGTTAGCAATGGGTATTGCATTTCAAGACTATCAGTGCAATGTTGCATGGAGAAAACTATTCTTGGAGTAAATTATTGTTCAGCTTGATATCATGATACTGCTGCGTGGTTGTTATTTAACTCTACAAGAGAATGGTTCTGCCATCCTACCCAGAGTGCATTTCATGGGCATTATTCTCTTTCTTTTGACATTAGTTTATGGGGCTAATAGATATGTACCTGTGTCAACAATAACACCTGACATCTAATTTTGTGAAACATACACTACGTTTAATCAGATGAAAGTTGCATATTTTGTCTCTTGGACCAGTCTGTTCAGTGGTAGGAGGTCGAGACCACAAATGAGAATGGCTGGCCAAGATCTGTGGTGTATGTCCCGTGTTATGCATCTGACATGATTTCATGGTGGCAAGAAGACATGTCAGACAAGATGTGATCTTTCTGATTATTGTGTACAGAGTTATCAGCACGATAATATCCTTAATGCTATAAAGAGTACCTCCAGCAAGCAGTCTATATGCTTATGCCTTTTGGTTGCTTATGGCAACAAAATCCAACATCCTTTGAAACATGCTCACTCGCTGTGTGATGCACAAAATGAAGAATGCTGCCTTCTCTAAATTTATTAGCAACAAGAAAGCCACTCTGGAAGCAATTATATACATACACAGCAACACACACTAAAACTTACAAATGGGAGAAAAAACACAAACTAAGCTAACAAAAAAAGAAACCAGACACCCAACAAGTGTTACATGTTACTCAAGTATGCACATTCAACCTGAGTTAGATAGATGGTCGACTACCGCACTCCTGTGCATGCATCTGGATATGTTAAGCCTCAGCTACTCTTTGTGTACCATAATTATCCCCATGTTTGTGAAATCTGGTGTACAACCGCAAGAACAATGATGGCTTGACAGGTGGTTCACCTTTCAATAAGTTCTATAAGGAGGATGCATCAACTCTTCCAGCCAATGTACTCATTACCACATGAAAGCAGCAGCTTATAAACAGCACAACACCATACAGCACATTATAATTGGTGCTAAGGCTGGTGCACAATATATTCATATACTTTAAACAATCATAAATGAGGCAGGAGCTTGGAATATGATTGAATATTCTCGTAACTGCTTTGATAATACAAAAGTCAAGGCTTTGTTTTTAGCATCAACAAACTCCAATTCGTTTTCTTTTTTTTCCAATTGAAGCATTGACAAGGTTTGTGCCATGCGCTTCGACCGTGATTCTTCCTTGTTCGCGCACGGCCATGACCATAATACAAGAAAATCACCACAGTAACGCAGTTGTCCCTGCCTACTTTTTCATACACTTTACCGCAATACATTACGTATGCTTCACCGCATAACACGACTGTATTGCGGCAAAGCTGATCTTATGGAACTTGCATTATGTAACGGACCTTTTGTCATTCTGCTGCTCGCATGAGCATAAGCTTGCAAAACCACAAAACACAGAATTGGCTTGCTGCTCCTTGATTTCCTAGCTAACATTTCGAGACGTCCACGTTGTTTACACAAAAATCGGTGAAGTTTCTCGCGCTCGTACGCGCTTCAAAAGGCAGCGTGACCACCTATAATTAAGGCAGTCATAAGCGGCAACGAAATCCACACAAGGTACATCAACTTCCACAACGCTACTGGGCAACGCCATCAACAACTGGCACAGGGGCCACCCAGGAGCTGGCAAACGCTGCGATGACATTCACACAAACCACGTCACTTTCCACAAAGCTATTGGGCAACACGATCAGTCACAGGCACAGGTGAAGTCCCCAAAACACTACATGGGCAGAACTACTACGGCCACACTCAATCACTTCGCCACAAGCTCTCACATTTAACGACATCAAACAGCCACAATCACCTCTCCACAGGCACGTGCACACGCGAAGCACGAAGACCGCACGGGCAGAACGGAAGCACCGATTCAGGGCTCTCGTCGCGTTCATCGCCTTAGCACCACTATAGTGATGATAGTGATCTAAGGAAATGAAGGACGCTTGATTCTGCAACCCGTGAGGAAGCACGGCGAAGCGTCATCAGGGGAGAGGGAGTGGGAAGTGAAAGATGATAGAGAAAGAAGGAGGATGTGGCCTAATAGACTCCACTATGCGCGACAGGTGGCAGTCCTCAGTAATGTTGCCAGCGTTGTAGCGGGCGCTTATAGGGTGTCTATTCCCGTGGAACTTATAAACTCCAGCAGGCTTCGCAGCGCAGGGAGCTGTGGACACACTGGGAACAGCAGGTCAGTCTCTGTGGCCGCTGGAAGGCCGTGGCGTCTGTAGGTGTTGAACACTGTGGAGCGTTTCTGCGCCAAGGATGGGCAAGCACAGAGAAGGTGTTCCAGAGTCTCGGGGTCCCCGCACCTCTTGCAGGCAGGCAACGTGGCGCGGCCCTTGGCGTACAGCCGGGCCGCAGTCCAGCTGCAGCCAGTCCGCAAGCGCAGGAGTGTGGAACGGTCTCTTCTGGAGAGGCCGTTTTCTGGAAGTGGTTTGGGGGCCCTGCCACTAGCCACTCGGGGGTCCGGGTGAATGGAGGTGAGCAGGCACCGTAGCCGATGTCTCGTGTAGCCCGAAGCCGCTACCGCTCCTAGAATATACTGGGTAGTGTGCCGTGCACCCGCTCTTTTCAATGGAGCAGCGTGGCCCCGCCTGCAATGAATGCCCACGGTGGTCGACAGAGGTCGCTGCCGGACGGGTGGGTGTAGAGTCACTGGAAAAAATTTCAGAGTACCGCAAAGGTCGGGATTTGACTGACAACACTGAGCGGCCACCGCCATATACCTTCCAAGCCGACTGCGTCGCGTGGAGGCCGCCGTGTTGGAAGAGTTTGATATTCAGTGACACATCTGGTTGAGTGTTTAACGAAGTACAAATACTTTGTGCCCGGAGATAATGGTTGCTAAGAACGAAAAGAAAACGTTATTTTGTGCGAAGTAATGCAGCCGGCGGTTGTTTTGCACTCCGATCGTGTTTACTGCTGGAACTGTGCTACGACTGTGGGCAGCAGCTTAGCGCTGCTATCGGGAGCTTATGCACGCGTTTTTTTCCCTTCCACGGAGCGAGCTACGTAGGAAACATTTCGTCACTTCGAGCCGGAATGAGGCAAGCTTGTGCTTTTGGGCATGAACATGGTGGACCGCCGTCGGCTTCTATTGAATGTTTCCAAGCAGGACGAAACTAACACCTGACAGTGTCATCGGCACGTACGTTCATTGTATAATTTCACAAGCTAAATCGGATACATTTATTTAGCTGGTAATCGGATACCGCGCGTTCTCGACTCTGCCCGGCGACTTCGTCCGCCGTATACGCACGACACGCTGCGACTGCCGTGTGCGCACTGGTGTTTGGCCGTGATCATAAGACGATCTGTGCGCAGCAGGCGTAAAAACCAACTTCGATTACCATTTTGCGCACTAAATCTTGTGGAAGGCCAATATGAGCCATTTGCATTATTACAGCAACGTATATGTACTTCTTTACACTGATAATGCGCGAGAGGTTGCTACATTGCAATTTATGAACGCGGCTGTCTAGTGCGTCCATGAGCGGCTACTCTTAACTTATTTATGACTCTTTTCTTAGACTGCCAAGATATGCTGCCTGTGTAAAAAAAAAGCAGAAACGCCGGCTGGTGACGCAGCACTTTTTTTTTCTAAATTACATAGGCGATGTATAAAATTCTTGTGCTTTCAGAGCGGTTTATGTAGCATGCATAGTGACAGAGTGAAACTAAAGCTACTGGGTGTTCTGTTGTTTTGTATTTCTTGTTATTCATCAAGCACAACAGTATATGGGTATGTACCGTAGCATTTCAACATAAAACATAATATGTATGCTGACTTCAGTTATTGCATGTGCTCGGCTTACAAGCTCAAAATTTGAAGCATGTGTTGTGAATACCACCTGGCCATTGGTCTCAAGCTCGAAATGCGTATGTATAAATGAGCAAAGGATAAGTGGAATAAAGGAAGTATCATGGGCCTCGTATTGACCAGGTTTTTATTGACTGCATGCGATCGTCACGATCTGCGAAAAACAAGTGCGATATGGGTCGAGTGACTCGAGGCGAGAGCGCGCGGAGAAATCATGCGAGTACCTGGTGCACGTGAGGACGTGGAATTCTCGCGCGACAAGTGTGCCTTCGCGTGCCACGAGCACGGAATAACCGCGTGTGTTGAGCAACAAACGCGTACACGTGTACCCGCGTCAAGCGTGCAATACGCGAACGATCCCTACAATGAACTCCTATTTTCGTAGCATCGCTAACACCGCGTGCACTTCGCTTAAGTGTCTTCTAAAACAGTGCCGAATAGCACAAGCAAGGTATACCTATACCTCGCACACGCGGGTGTTTGTTGTAGGCTTGAAATTCTCCCGGCCGGTTCTGTGTCACCACGCAGAACGACGCTCTCGGTCATTTTTCCCGGCCGGGATCTAAAGAAAAAAGTCTTTCCAGGCTCAGTTCGGTTGCTGCATCCGAAGGCGCAGCAGCCAGGCACGATTTCCTTGCAACCAAATGCGAGCGCGACAATCGGAACAGAAAAAAACGTAGGGAACCTGCGCTGCCTGCGCTCTAACTCAGCCGGCCCGCCCGGCGCTTGGAAGGTGTATGGCGCCCCAGAGGTCACGTGGCACGGTTGGGCCAATGAACGCGCCAGCGGCGCGGGGAAAACGAATGCGGTACTCTGAAATTTTTTCCAGTGATTCTAGGTGGGTGCAGACTGCGCGTGTCGTCTGCTTCGCATATGAGTTTCGCAGCTGTTGCGTCGGTTTCTATGTTGGCGTTTTCAGTGTTATTACAGCGTTGCGTGTTTGTTCTTGGTGTTGTCAAAGAGAGAGTGCGTCGCTGCGGTGTTCGTATGCCTGTCATTAGAAGAAATATGCGACGGCGGTGAAAAAATGCCTAAGAGACAGTGCAAGGAGAGGACCTGCTTTGTGCCGTTGTGTCGAAGCGGTTACCGCTCGAACAAACGGCGTGTATCCTTGATGATGATGATGTTTGATGCTTAATTGCTCAAGGGCAAGGTGTGGCCATAGAGCGCCATGCTAATATCTAGGAGTTCGCAGTGGACAGATGGGTTCTATGATCTTAATGTGTCGTGGCTGTAAAGGGGCCTAAAAGAGTTGATGCAACTTCCGTAAAATGTACGAGTAATAAAATTGTGGGAATAGCTATTGACGTGTACATGAACATTACAAGGCATTGAGAAAGAATGATGCAATATATAAGATACGTGAGATGCTAAAAATGTCTGGAGCACTTCTGCCTCATCACAGCCCTTGAACGCCAAGGATCTAGAGGCATGTGCTATAAAAGAACACTATCGTAGATGTATCCTCTAGAAAGAGGATGCACTACGGAATAATTCGGCTTGTTACGTGTAACACAACATCTTTCAAGTAAGTGAGGACTGCTTTGGTCTTAAACATCGGTTCTACACCAAGAAACATGGCCGGATGCAGAGGGACGTGATGGCTGTATGCAAAAGGAAAATGTTTTCTCCTGTCTCTTTCGGCTTCCCGGCACTCCAGGAAGACGTGGAGGACGGAAGGCCTGTCACTGCATCTACCACAGGTCTGAGGCTCGTTACCGGTCAGGAGAAAGTTATGAGTGCCGAACGTGTGTCCTATTCTTAGTCTAGTGAACAGGACGTCTGTTCTTCGTGTTTTCGTTGTTGGGTGCCAGAAACCTAACTTAGGCTTAATCACGTGAAGCTTATTACTCGTTTCTGCATCCCACAAGCGTTGCCAGTGGCTTCGCAGTTTGTTTCTGAGGAAAGGCTTCATGTCTGTGGCAGGGACTGCAGCAGAACGAGTAGCCTGCGATGCCATTGATTTGGCCATCTCGTCAGCAAGCACATTTCCCTCGATTCCTCTATGGCCAGGAACCCAGCATATTACTACATGTCTGTGTGATGAGTAGATGTTACATAAGTGTGCGTAGAGTTCATTGAAGACAGGATTTGTATGCTTTTGAAGAGAAATGAGTGCTTTTACAAGACTTAACGAGTCTGTAAATATTATTGCTCTTTCAAGTTTCAGTGCCTTTATATGTTTTACTGCAGACAGTACTGCATATACTTCTGCAGTGAAGATACTTGTTAGGGGGTTCAACACGTCAGATTCAGAAAGAGAGGGACCAACAGCAGCGTAAGATACGCCAGCATGGGATTTCGACGCGTCTGTGTAAAATTCGTAGCAGGAGTACTTCGATTGAAGCTCTCGGAAATGCATAGCAATTTCAAGCTCAGGAGCGTGCTTCGAGACCTCTACAAAGCATCTGTCACATTCTATCTCATGCCACTCCTAGGGCGGTAATAGATTAGCAGGAGCCATTAGGCAATGTTCGAGTATCTGGACATCCATTTCTTCACTAAGTTCTCTTACACGCAGTGACAAAGGAAGCCTCATGGAGGGTCTGTTACGGAAAAGTGTTTCACACGTCAAGTCGTTTACTGTCCTGAAACACGGATGTTCCTTATTAGAGCGCACTTTAAGAAAGTAGGTGAAGCTGATGTATTGTCTCTGAAAATGGAGTGACCACTCATCTGACTCTACGTATGGGGAACCAGCGCTGGAGTTTTCACGTAAAGCCCCTGAAACTTCGTAAAGTAGTGCCACTCTCCTCCTCCGCCTTCACTCCTCCTAGTTTCTCCTCTCTTCCATGCTCCCTCCTCGACCATGGCGCCGCCTACGATGCTCGAGCGCAGCAGACGACCTTTCGCAGAGTGAATGCACGCATAGCAAGGCACTCTTTAGGCGTTCACGTTGGCTTTCCAGCTCCGCGTAACTTCGTGTACAGCATAGAATTTCTAGTCGGATGCTTATACAAATTCGGTAACGGCAGCTTTTGTTTCATTTTTTTATAACTATTTCTTAAAAAAGTATCTGAAGGAGTGTTAACGCTGTGCGTTGACGACTGCGAATGTATCGCGTGCCCTACAATTAGGTACGCAACATTTGTCAAGAGCGTGTCGCAAGATCTTGTTGCGAATGGTTGTAAATAAGACGTTTACCATCGAATGACAACCTCTTGGCTTCCAGCAAGCCCTCAGCCTAAAGAATCCGCGCCGCCCTTACCATGTGAATTCGCGGCGCGTATCAGCTATGACGTACACAGGCTGACGGAGATCACTGCTCTGGAGGTTCGAAAGTGTATTACAAGCTACAGTGCCGCCAACGTGCGTGCTTGCCAATCTAAGCGCGTGCAAAGCCTCAGAGGTGGGCGCTGGTGCTATTATATTTCTCGTGTCTCAACGCCGACAGAAATACCGCGGCCGATCATCGAGTCGGGACTGTGCGTACACAAGAAAATAAAATGAGTTTTTAGCATTCGTGCGCGAAGTGGGAGCGCGATAACAATGCTTGACTCAATCTCAAACAATACCACTGTGGGCTTCAGTAATTGTTTTCAGGTTAGTGACTTACCACGAATAACACTTCATCGTGCGTTGGTTCGTCCGTTTACTAAGTGACGTACTTGTCGCGAATCGAGTTGCACTGAGGTGCATGCATTGAGGACGGTTGCACTCCCTTCGAAGTAACATTTGCGAGACATTACTTTATTAGTGAAGTCATGATCGCGCAAAAAATCCCCCCGCCATGACGCGGCCGAAATTGCGGCAAGTGAAATGATGTTTTATCCATAGGTTAAAATGATATGAAACGGCATTCGAGTTGCAAGTTAACAGTTTATTTTCACATAGATGAATTGCAGATTTGCCTTTGCAGTCACAAGTCCGTGTGCACCATTTATTGTCTCATTGCGTAAATAAACGCACCAGCCTAAGGGTCCTACAGCAAGCGCGTCTCAATTAGGCCTAGTGACTGTAGAAACTAATAGTGGCATAGACGAGCAAGCGAACGACTATATGAGCGCGCGAACTAAACGAGCGAGCAAACGACTAAACGAGCGTGCGAACGAACGAGCAAATGACTAAGCACGAACGACGACTAAACCAGCCAGGGAACGGGCGGGCGACCGCACGTTTTCTTTGCGAGTGCTCCACCGCCGCATCTTAAGCTTTGCACACTTTAAAGCTCACGCGAATTAGCACATACGTCTCAATTACCTTTGATGCGGTCGCTCGACGACGAACGCACCGCGTAACACGGTTTAGGGAGAGCACGCACGCTGTTCAACGGTGCCTCTGTATCGCAAATCCACCGGGCGACCGCCAACGAGGAACACGAACAAATGAGGAAAACAAAGCTAGTCTATCTAAAGAAGGCTAGTAAGTAACCACAAAAGGCAGAGAGTTGCCCCCCTGAGGTGCTTTCATGATCGAGACTGAAATTTTATCAAAAGGACTGCGCTGAATCTTAAAAATTTCGTAATCACGTTATCGCACGCAACCTCGCGTGCCCGTGAACTCAAGCCGGTTGGCGTTCAAAACGATTAAGTGCACCAAGCATGACTAACACGAACACGTAGTGCGCATATAAGCAAAGCAGACGTTGCGTAAAAATCATGTTAAAGCGTGCGTACAAATGACAACATGCACTGAACTGTGCAATATCTACTACGTTATTGCCCGCAGCACAATACGTAAGCCTAGCACATACAATACTCTGAGAGAGCCACAACTTACATCGCATAGTCGCGCGGAGGAAGTTGGTCGGAAGTTCTCCCTCCCGATTCGGTGAAGGCATGTCTTTCTTCTTAACCTGTTGCGCTTACCGGACGGTATCGCGAACATATTCTTGCCTTTTCTAAAACTATATTGGCATCCAAACGCGCAGCAGGTCATGGTAACAGAAAATGACGTGAAGCGACGTCGCACTTGCCACAAAACATCCTTCAAGGCGTTCGCAAGATCAAAACAACACAGAATAGGAACGGAAAGAATTCCGCCAACAAGCGCCGCTTCTCGAGCAATGATGGCACTGAAGCGCGACTGTAAACAAACGAAGCCGGCGCAAGGGGCCACGTGATGCCATTAGGCCAATAGCGACGCGGCGTCGGCTTCGGCCAGAGCGCTGGAGGAGGAGGCGGCATTCATCAAAGCGTGGCACTACTTTACGAAGTTTAAGGGGTTTTATTTTCACGGCGCCTGCAGCGCCGCCCTGGCGGTCAGAACGTGCACAATGCAGCCTCCTCCGCGGACGAAAATTGCGTTGCGTGCCCTTAAAGTCGAAGGAAAACAAAAGGGCGCCGACGACACTGTTGCGTATACAAGTGCCACAACTTAGTCGGGATGAGGGAGGATGTATCCTTCTGCGTCTTTCCATCTAAACCATACGAACAAGAACGGAGGTGGCGTTGGATCCAAGCAGTCAGGCGAGCGGAGTAAACTCCCGTCTTGTCGCCCTGTCAAGCGGTGTCGGGCTGGTTTCTAAATCAAATTTTGCGTGTATCCTTGGTTTATTCGATAGTGAAGACGGTCAGCCATGGCAGATAGTACCAAACAGCAGAATCTGCAGTCGGTATTTCGTCGGAAACAAAATGAGCAATAGCATGCACCATCCGGCATATGTACCATTTTTCTTTCGCAATGCCACCGCCAAGCCCTTCCAACGCCGCCGCACCAAGTGAACGATACGAAAGGTAAAAATTATCCATTCAATGCCAAGAATTATGTGGGAGGGAAGATGCCTTGTAATACGAGTTGTATGCGCATAGTGCCGGCGCACGCGCGACTAAGCCACCTATGTGTTTATAATGATGCGCATGCGGATTAGGAATCGGCGCTGAGATGCATCCGGCAAATTTATGTAATTTGTGCTAAATGTAGCCAGGATTGTTACGGATCAAGCAGCGGAGCACTCAAACCTTTGCTTGCGCGAGTCAGGTGATGCGATAAAGCTTTCTTCTCCATTGACTGCTGTGGCGAAGTAACATCAGAATTTTTTATGTCTAGCCAGAGAAATATGGAATATCTTCAGGCCAACTAATACTTACGAACCATAGCGCAGCACGAAGCCATAACTGCTAGATTTGCGAGGCAGGCAGCCACGCAAGCATGGCATCGATACACGACGCAACCGTTAAAGAAACACACGTGATCGCCGCGACGCACTGTGAAAAACATATAAAGCTTAAAAAGCTTATTTCGTCATTTCTTCACTTGATGGCGCTAGCTTCTTTACAAGAACTGTCCACTTGAAGCGGCGCGAAAACGGAAACATACGAACTATAATACGGCTGCGTATGTGTGTGTGTCGTCTGGTTGTGTGGCTGGAATATGCCGCGTTTCGTCGCCAGGGCGGCGTGCAACGCACTAATTTCGACGCGCCGCCTATCCAGCGCTGGTTCCCCATAGGTAAGTTACCGTAAGTTACCGTAGGTAAGTTATAGGCATGTTACCGTACCAACTCGCCCAACTGTCTATCCTTTTGCTCTACGTATAGGCTTTCGACAGGGCTTGTTCCAAAGGCGCCAGTGGCCAGGCGGATACCCAGGTGGTGGATGGGGTCTAACATTTTTAGCGCGCTCGGGGCGGCAGAGTGGTAAACCACGGCACCGTAGTCCAGTCGTGATCGAACTAAGCTCCTGTACAGATTCAATAAACATTTTCTGTCGCTAGCCCATGTTGTGTGGAATAGGAATTTAAGTTCATTGTTTTAAGACATTTTGCTTTAGGATATTTTATGTGTGGGACGAATGTAAGCCTGTAGTCAAGTATAACACCTAAGAATTTGTGTTCCTTGTTTACGGGTATTCGTTGCCCATGTAATTCAACAGTGGGATCTGCAGCAAGCCCTTTTTTCCTGGGGAAAAGAACGCATGAGCTTTTGTTGGGGTTCACTTTGAACCCGTTTTTGTCTGCCCACTTGGAGACTTTGTTCGAGCACTGTTGTACCTGCCTCTCACAAACTGTTAGGTTGCAGGATTTGAAACCTACTTGTATGTCGTTTACGTAGACGGAATAAAAAATAGATGGGGGTAATGTTTTACGAAGCGTGTTCATTTTAACTACAAAGAGCGTGCAGCTCAGTACGCCTCCCTGGGGTACCCCAGTTTCCTGTATGAATGCTCGCGACAGCACATTACCTATTTTCACCCGGAATGTACGGTTTTCCAGGTAGCTTTCTATAATGTTTAACATAGTGCCGCGGATGCCCAGCGTCGATAGGTGATGCAGGATACCGCACCGCCAAGTTGTATCGTACGCCTTCTCCATGTCGAGAAACACGGATAAGAAGGACTGTTCATGTGCGAAGGCATCGCGAATGTTTGCTTCCATGCGAACTAGATGGTCGGTTGCAGATCGTCCTACTCTAAACCCACACTGATACGCATCAAGAGACTTATTTAATTCAAGGAAGTGTAAAAGTCGACGGTTTATCATTTTTTTTTCAAAAAGTTTGCATATACGACTTGTGAGGGCAATCGGGCGATAACTTGTTACTAATGTGGGGTGTTTGCCCTGTTTAAGAATCGGGGACTACCAACGCTTCTTTCCATGCGGCAGGGAGGTATCCCGCAGTCCATATTGTGTTAAAAAGTGCTAGCAGAGTAATTTGAGTATCACTGGAAAGGTGTTTAATCATGTCGTACATGATCCTGTCTGGTCCAGGCGCGGAGCTCTGACATGCAGTCAGGGAGGCTCTCAACTCGGCGATGTTAAAAGGCGCGTTGAAGGGTTCGTTCTGTCTGCATTTGCGGTCGATAGCCTTGTGTTCTGCTGCTTGTTTGTGTTTTAGAAACGCCTTGGAGTAATGGTTAGAACTGGAACCGTGTTGGAAGTGTTCGCCAAGGGCGTCAGCTTGGTCTTCCAAGCGGTTTGCTTCACCGTTTATCCAGGGCAACGGGTGATTTTCTTGCCCCTTAAGCCTTTTCAGCCCATCCCATACTTTATATTCTTGAGTATATGAATTTATACCAGAGAGAAACCTCTGCCAGCTTGCCCTCTTTGCCAGTCGTCGTGTCCTTCTTCCTTGTGATTTAATCTGTTTAAATTCTATAAGTTTTTCCGCTGTAGGACATTAACGTAGTTTGCTCCAAGCTTTGTTTTGTGTCTTCCTCGCCTCTCTACAATCGTCATTCCACCAGGGGACCCGTCTTTTGAATGAAGTGCCTCTTGTTTGAGGAATGAACTTTTCAGCGGCGTCAATGATAAAAGCGGTGAAGTATGAAACAGCATGATCTATAGTAAAATTATCTATAAAATCTCGTGATATGTGGGTGGATTCCCTAAAACGTTCCCAGTCCGCTGAGGCCAGTTTCCAGCGAGGGAAGTGTGGATGCAAGTCCTGTTTGTTTACTGAGTTCAGCGTTACTGGGAAGTGATCACTTCCGAATGGGTTTTCATTTACATGCCACTCTAAATCAGGAAAGATTGAAGCGGATCCGATCGCCAGGTCTATTGATGAGTACGAGTTATGATGTGGATTATATTACGTTGGTTCTTTCTTATCAAAGAGACAGGCACCGGTGGTTAAAAGGAAATTTTCAATAAGTCGACCTCTCGCGTCGCATCGCGAGTCTCCCCACATTGTGTTAGGTGCGTTAAAATCTCCCACGAGTATGTAAGGCTCGGGGAGCTGGTGAATAAGGTTATAAAAGTCTGTTTTTTCGAGGCGCTGGTTTGGCGGTGTATAAATGGAACCCACTGTTACTAACTTATGAAATAGAATGGCCCGAACTAGCACTACCTCGAGGGGCGTGTTAAGGGCGACGGGTCGGCAAGCTACCGCTTTGTCGGCTATTATCGCTACACCGCCGGAGGCATTAGCCTCCTCACGGTCTTTGTGGAAGATGGTGTAGTTTCGAAGAAAATTTGTATTGGTAGGTTTCAGGTGTATCTCTTGAACACACAGCAGCTTCGGATTATGTTTGTGTATTATTTCTCTAATGTCGTCGAGGTTACGTAGAAGTCGTCGTACATTCCACTGTAGTATTTGTGTTTCCATATTGATAAATGTGTTTGGTGCTGTGTGTTTAAGAAACGGATTACTTCACGGGCGCTTTGAAGGCGCCGTGAGGGGAGTTTTATCTCTTTTGGAGCGGTCGAGAGCGCCTCGCCGCTCCTTAGGCGCTGGTGGCGCCGTCTGGCTGGTGGTTGTGTCCATCGCCTCTTGCAAGGCACTGGGCACGCGCTCTTCCGAGCGCTTTATTTGGCGTGAAGGCCTCGGCACGTTGGACGAGGCCTTCGAGGTCACCTGCCCGGAGGTAGATGGCCCCGTCTGCTGGATTGGCGTAGCAGCACTAGCTGCATCCGCCGGGGGAGGGGGGGGGGGGGGGCAGATAGCGTCACTGCCGCCTCACTGGGTGTGGGTCGGACAGCCGCCGGAGGCCGTTGTGGCGCTGCCCCCTGACGCGCCACTTCGGCAAATGTGTTTTTGGGCAGGTAAGATACCCACCTGCGTGCCTCCTTGAAAGTTATGTTTTCCTTTGCTTTGATCGTGACTATTTCTTTCTCCTTCCAGGAGGGGCACGACCGCGAGTATGCGGCGTGCTCCCCTTCACAGTTTACACAATGGAGAGTGTTCTCACAATTAAGTTTCAGAAGTATGTTCGTGGGCACTGCCCTTCAACAGGTTTGACGGCCTCGGCAGCTCTGCGAACTGTGACCGAAGCGCTGGCATTTGAAACATCAGAGTGGATTGGGCACGTAAGGCCTGACACGGAGCTTTATGTACCCGGCCTCGATTGATTCGGGCAGGATACTTGAATTGAAGGTGAGAATTAGGTGTTTGGTCGCTATTTCTTTGGTGTTTGGTCGCAATAATGTAATTTTCGGAAATAACGCCAGCCACCCACCGTAGAGCCATACAAGGGAACGTTACAGGGACTTTATGTAAAAACAGGTCCTGGAAACGCCAGCTGTACGTTATCACTATAACCAAATATGAGATAACCTAGGTTAGTTATTCACACAAGGTTAACCCTTGCTGCCTGGAAAAATTAGAAGTAAACGGAAGCTAGGAGAAGACAGGAAAGATGAAAAGTAAGAGAAAGACGAAGGCTGGAGGGAGAGAGACACAGGAAAAGGCAACTACCGATTTCCCCCGGGTGGGTCAGCCCGGGGGTGCCGTCTATGTGAAGCAGAGGCCAAAGGGGTGTGTTGCCTCCGCCTGGGGGCCTTAAAGGTCCAAACACCCAGCATCAGCTCCACCCCCAGGATCGCCCTTTCCCCAGACACGGCTAAGCCGCGCACGGCTACAGCCGGGAGGGTCCAACCCTCGTGTGCTCGGGTACGTGGTGTCGCAACACACCAAACGCCTGCTGACGCAGATGCCCCTGCGGGGGGGCGTGTATCCTTGTTCACTCCACCACTGATACGAAGCGGCAGCAGAATGGGCAAGAATGATCAGGAGAGTGGACAGAAGGCCGGCACCAACTGCTATGGTTTGTAAAAAACATTTCGAAAACAGCTTAGTCGAGCGCGCGTTCTCTATCACCGTGAACGGCGTTGTCCACGAGATTTCCCGCGATAAACTACGCCTGAAACCCTACGCTATACCCACGATATTTCCTGAGTATCCTAAGCATGCACCTTACTTTTCGTGAGTACCAGGGAAAAAAACGAGAAAGAAGGAGCAGTAGTGCTTTGATCTACTATACTGTTATGTTGCACGAAAGATCACTGCCCAAAATTCTTGACCACAGTGTGCAGGCTTCCTTTGCGTAAGTAAAGCTGAAGCTAGTGCCGACGCTGCTTCACTATTGCACTACGCATTTTGACAATGGAGGCCTTGTCTATCTTAGTCAGACCTTGTCAACCACGGTGAAGGCCGTGGAAGATGCTTTTACTGTGTTCTTTAGCAAACACAAGTTACATGTAGCGAGTCTAGCTGATTTTTCAGGTCCGCTGCAGACACTGGCCTTTCCCCAACTTGGGTGCCCAGAACATGAAAAACCAGCTTTGACAACACGTACTTGTGAAATTGTATGTTTTCTTGAGGTTTCGGTTTTTTGTAAAAAGCATCAACAAAGAGAGGGAAGTGCAAAGGCTACGGCAGAAGCTCTTTAAACTGCGTCACTGCCACTAGATCTAGCTTCTTCATGTATGTGTGCATTATCTCATCTAGGGCTGTCTTATATGCCCGCGTTTGACTGTTGTTACGCGAGAATAAAATAGTTAAAATTAAAAAAAATAAATTATCGGGTTTTACGTGCCAAAACCACTTTCTGATTATGAGGCACGCCGTAGTGGGGGACTCCGGAAATTTCGACCACCTGGGGTTCTTTAACGTGCACCTAAATCTAAGTACACGGGTGTTTTCGCATTTCGCCCCCATCGAAATGCGGCCGCCGTGGCCGGGATTCGATCCCGCGACCTGGTGCTCAGCAGCCTAACACCATAGCCACTGAGCAACCACGGCGGGTAATAAAATAGTTGTTACGCTTAAATAAAAAATCTGTTTCCCATTTTCGTTCACTTATATCAGACATAAAAAGAAGTCTGCACGTGTTTACCAGGTATTAAGAAATGTATAGTACACAGAACACCGCGTGCAGTCCATTTTACAGGCAAATTTTTTTACTTATTATCCTATCCTCGTGGCCCAATGAGCATTATGAGGAGATGGGTACAGGCTTTACAAACAATCAAAAACATTCAAACCTATGACGACAACAAGATAATAGGCAGAAATAGCAGCAAATATAATAAAAAGAAAGAACAGCGAAATTCGTCATTTCAAAAGATGATCGGTTACAGCGGTTTTCAATGGTTATGCATTAATATAACATCAATAGAACAGTAACGTAACCTTAGAATTCATTTACTTTATTAAAATGAAAAAATGTAACCTAAAACTTACCCTTACAAAAATTACGCTGCCATCATGGCTCGAATAAAAAACAAGTGTCCTTAGCTATCACCGAAGAGACACGAAGGCGAACGCCTTGTGAAGCCTACTGTAATTCACCTTAATGCACCCTAATCCCCCCTAATTAATACACCTTAATCCCCCTAATTCAACCTAATCCCCCTTAATCAAATCACTATAATCAATAATTTGCTAATCATTTAGCATCTATTATACACGGCTGAACATGCTTTGGTTCGTTTATGGCCTTCCTTGGATCGTGTGATATGTTCTGTACCTCGGAACATGGCCTTGGAACATGGAGGTCTAAGGCATTTGCTTTAAAAATTACGTTTTCTCTTCGCCAGCATAGAAACACATCAGGTTCACCGCTCGAAGCCGAGAAAGCACACGCTTTGCTCGCAAGCGACAAGCGCTAGAGAAGCCTGTTGTAATCAAAATGAACCCTGATTTATAAATCAGCTGCCCACATTTGAACTGTGCTGCTGCTACGGCTTAATAAAAACAAAAAGCGCAGCAGCCCGCTTGCCAATGACGTGGAAACACGGCGGGCTACGAAGACCGGATGGTGCCGCGGCACCCACCTGCACTGCAGCGCTCCTAGCGGCAGCCGCCGGCATTCATTGCATCCTGTGCCACCCGGGAGGCCGCGGACGGCACACTAGCCAGTACATTCTATAAAGCCCCTCAATTTTTCAAAAGTAGCGCCATTCTTACGCCCCAACCACTGGCACGCGCCGAAAGCTTCGGCGCGCGCTGGCAAGCGAACGCGTCGCTTCGCTTCGGCTGGAGGGAAAGGGCGCGCAACTACTGGAGACAAGCCCGACGCGCGCCGAAGCTCGCTCCTCGGCTGCGGCGCACTGTTGCTGGACTATTCCGTCTTCATCCGTCAAAGTCCGGCCTAAAACAGCCTGCTGTAAACTAAGCTTGAAACAATAAGTTAGTGATCTGTATGCGCTTTTAGATATAAAAAACACGTTTGAATAATGCATATAGGCCTGCCGTAACAGTTCGTTTTTATTTTTGAAGTAACAATAGTGTACAAAATATCGACATCAGCGCTCGCGCGTCGTCTGTCTGCAAGATCGCTTTGCAAACACCTGCACGACGATGCCATATATCAAAAACCGTTGTACCATTTCATTTTTTGGTAGCTTATTGCACAGCCAACTATGTAAGAATTAGGCGTGCAATGTATAACTGAAAAAATCTGTGTTGGAAATATTGCCACGTAGTAGTGACGGTAAATAAATAGTGCCGGCTCAATCGCAACGATAGCGGCGAGCAATGTCGGCAATCGTAGAAAATCTCATCTGCGGGTCAAGCGCGTCGGTTTGCATACGTCAGTCGTCGAAAGTTACAGCCTATTCGCTGGTGCCCGCGCGCCTTCCAGAAACTACAACACAATCTGTGTCGCGTATGCAATCAGATTAGCAAGGTTTGTCGACGACAGAACCATCGATAACATTCGCGAAACTTCCGATACGTTCAGGCGCATCCTGCACCGAGCGATAACGTTTAACATCTTTTAGCCGGTGAAATACGCTAACCGGATACAGATAAAGCATCCGTGTCAATATAATTATGCTTGTTGGTGCATGAGAGAAACGTGAAAAAGTGGGTTCTGAGAAAATCAGCACAACAGAATTGAAACACGTTTGAATAATAATGGGGTGAGGTTACCTCAAGCCGCGTCTGTGCGGCTTTTTTCCCTCATCCACCTACATTTACGACTCCTCTGTACCTGTGTGTGTGTAAAAGGAAATCAATAAATCAGATCAAATCAAACACCTGTAGCACTCACAAAAAAAACTAGAATAGCTAAAATGTATGTAACTCGTATCTTGTCTCCCCCCAATTCTTGATTCTGCCAAATCTAGCCCATGGAGCACTTCTATTATTCTAGGTTGTTTTGATGCATCAACACCGCATCCGGAGGCCTTCACATTGAATGGATTGCTACAAAACATTTTCACAGTGTGAGGGCCATGTTCTATTGTAACTGGTTTCCACATATCAAGTTTGCCTTTCTTTGCATTAATGAAATGACATACCGTCAGATAATACAAGTTTGAGAATTAGAGGGTTCTAATAGGAGTCTTTCGTTGCCCTTTGCCAAGTCGTACTATTGAAGCACTTATTCGAATGTATGGGGGCAGCTCATTTGCATAGTATAAGAAATATATAAACAGGTTATTTTTACAATTTATAGACTTCGTCACCACAAAAAGAAAAATTGCAGTTTATTGTTTTCAGCCTGCTATGATGTTTTGACTGAGAAAGATATATTCAGTTTGTTCTGCGAGGCACACAATAATTGCTGTGGCATATTATTTTATTGCCCAATACTGCATACAGTAGCCAGCCATTATTAAAACTCAGAAGAAATTAATAGCACAATGCATATGATCAGGCACATAGCATATTATTGTACTTTCTTAATTCATGCCAGAACGACGACCACAGGCGTCCTTCTCCAACAAGGTCAGCATCCATCGTGCCTCCTTATCATCAGGCTTCACACCCTCAGCACATTCAACCTCAGCTCTGTGGTGTTTAAAACAACCTCAAGTGCCTCTTACGGTTCCAGGGATAAGAAAGAAGACCGACCTGCCTACCTTGGCCTTGAAGCAAGCAGCTCTGGATTGTTTGCACACTTTCTACTTTGATCGAGTCCACATATATACGGATGGTTCTTCCACTCAGACCAGCTCCACCAGCGCAGTGGTTATACCATCATGATCACTAAGCATCCAATACAAGATTTCTCACTTGACAACATCGACCGGTTCGGAGCTTGTTGCCCTCCGAGGTGCCGTTGATTATATTAATAACCAACCGGCTAATCTGTGGGCAATACTCTGCGATTCAAAGGCGGCCTTACAATGTCTTCTGTCATCTCTTCGTCGCGGATCATGTGAACAACTCGTGTCGGAGATACGAGAAATGCACCATCACATGATCATGAAAGGACACGACGTCGTGTTTCAGTGGCTGCCTGGTCATTGCGGTATCTCCGGCAACGACCTCGCTGACGAAGCTGCTAGGAAAGCCCACGAAGGAGTAACCCTTGTTTTTATACCTTTATCGCGAACCGACGCAGCCCAACACTTAGGCAAGCTAGCGCACTCTTTTGACATTGGAAAAGTGGCACACACCTGAATTCACACAACATCGATTGCATTCCCTCAATCCCTCTATGCAACTGCGGCTGTTACCAGGTCTTCCGCGAAATGAGGAAACTGCTGTGCCGCTTACGTTTGGGCGTCGCATTCACCAATGCATATGCATTTTTGATTGGAATGGCTGATAGCACCGAGTGCAATGCCTGCGGTGTCGAGGAAACCATAGAACACCTACTGTGCTACTGCCCATCTTTTGAAGATGAAAGGCAAGACCTCTGCACAGCTCTCAATCAGCTAGATGGAAAGCCGTTCACCTTGAAAAAGATCTTGGGACCATGGCCTCGCATATCGCAGCTACAAAAGGCCACAAAAGCGCTGCTGCGATAATTGAAAGATACCGGATTAAGTCAGCGTCTGTGATCCGGACTGAGTGACCGACTGATATCCCCAGTGGACTTTCTCTTCTTTTAATCTTTTCGTCCCCCTTTCCCTTTCCCCAATGTAGGGTAGCCAACCGGGCTCAGTCCTGGTTAACCTCCCTACCTTTCATTTATCATTTTCTCTCTCTCTTCATAATTCATGCCCTTTTTTATTTGCACAAAAGCTACTGCACTGGAATAGTATACTAGTACATACTTAAAAAGCACAATTTTATACTACGATAGTAATCAATCATTCAAATTTTTATTGTAGTGCCCAGGAACAGCTAGAGAGCCTTTGTACTGGTGCACTTAACGAGCACTATGTGAGACAAAATGTATAGAAAACATGAATGTAGTAGACAAAAAAATGGAAGATAGAGAAACAAATAGGGAAAAAAGGAAACGCGGAAAAGTAAAACGGAGTTAATCCTACGTGATTACCTACAGATACACAAAACACAGGAAATGAACTCTGAAGTATGTTTTGGAGTCGAGTCTTATTAGCACAATCTTGTAACAAGCCCAGGCAACGAATGTGGAATGCTACCTGGTTTACTGTTGCGGCACAAAGAAATTCATATGATCAAGAAGCTTTAAGGAATGTATAATGTCATGGACCACCTTATACAGGAACAAAAGGTGTGATTAATTAAGAGTTGAATCTAGAGGTGCGAGTTCAAGTATATTTGAGAAGGCTCAACTGTGGTCGCCAGAATGGCAAAAGTGGTGCTTTAAGATATCAATTTATTCTGGGTGTGTTCAATGAGGTCAGAATTAGATTTGCTCATTGCACCCCCTCCTACAGAGGCATACTCTAGCAGTTGGAGGCACACAGCAGAATTTCAGAAACACGACAGGTGAGTGGAAATCATGTAATATACGGGATGCAATTCCAAGAGCGTGAAGGGCATGTTGTGTAATTATCTATGTGAAGAAAAGCTTAGCATTTTGTCGAAGTACACACCAAGATCTTTCATTTCATCGACCCTAAGGAGTCGAACATCACGTAGGGTGTATCAAAATATCACATGGTGCGTTTTCTGCATATAACTTAATGCCGTAGTGTTGGAATCATTTAAGAGTACTTATTGTTTCTGCACCAGTTTGAGAGTGAAAAAATGTCTTTTTGGAAGTCGATGCAGTGGTGAACACTGTTGACAGTCTGAAATAGTTTTAAGTTGTCGGCACACAAAGTCATGCTGTTCATTTATTAAAATGCTCTTAGCACTAACAGAAGGCGCGGAATCCCATATCGATCCAAACACCTGACGCAGTGAAGAGGATAGATATAGGTCGGCAGTTAGTAACTGCACGTCTAGCACCTGATTTGTGCATGGGCAATGTTCATGCTACCTTCTGAGTGTTGAAAAGGTACTAGACTTTAGGGAACTATTGAAGATGCTTCTGAGAATGCTTCCATACGTCTTAACCCTTTCAGACACCACTTTATCCCACTCATTGAAAAGTCGCTTTCACCACATCTCTTGCATCTTCAGGATCGTAGAAAGTGTACAGCTGCAGCAAATATTGAGAATTTTCAATTGTTTAGCGAGTTTTGTCAAGTTTACAAAATTTCGACTCCATGCGAAAACTCACTACAGGAACACAAAATATGAGAACATGTACTATATCGTGCTTTGAAACGCTTGAAAAGCACTTATCCAGCCACTTGAAAATTATGCCTGGTGCACGACATTGTAAAGAACAATGAAAGAAGTGAACCTACTACATACAACATACTGACACAGAGTAAAAACACCCAGCCGGCTACCTTCCCACTCATTTTGTTAAAACATTCTGCACGTTATTCAAAACTGCAGCACAGTTCCAATAATAGGTGTTTCAAGATGTATGAAACACATTTAAGATACCATTACTTTCATCAGTGCTTTTGCTATTGATGCACTCTCCTGCTGCGCACAATTGTGTAGACAGCGTCTCAAAGGGTTAAGCTCTGCGGAGGAAATACCATCAATACCACAAGAAAGGGAAAGTTTAAGGCAAGGTTTAAGGCACTTCACATTCTTGGAAACAAGGTTTTCATTGACTGATAGCATACACTGTGCCAGACTGAGAAGGAAGGTTACTTGAAGCATATTTCACACCATATAGCAAACAGAAATGTTCTGCAAAGGCATCAGCAGTGTTCGAGACAACACCACTATTTCCGTGAAGAAGACGTACACCTTTGGCACTCTTTTTAAAAGAGAGAGCCCACAAAGCTCCAGAAATATTTTGAATTACGTGTCACGCTGGCTTCAACACAATCAATGTGGTCGTAGTGATGATTCTAATAATAATAATAATAATAATAATAATAATAATAATATTCTTAGTGGTAACTTGGCACACTAGACTAAAAAGAAGGCTGATGCCTGAATGTTAGAGCATCTCATAACCAGCCATCTAGAGCAGGAATTTGCAGGATGCAGAAGACACTTCCTTCCCCTCCATGTGCACACACACTTGCTCAATAACACAGCGCGGCACACACGCACACATTTGACAGGTGCACAACACACAGGAGTGCCAATTTAGTCTGGTTCCAAAGAAGGAGAATCCAAATCGCCAGGGGGGTGGAGAGAAAGCTCTGCATGCCAGATATAATCATGGAGTTGTGGTGTCGGGCCATAGAGGCGCGATGAGGGCTCAGGCTGTGCTGACCACTTGTTCAGACGAACTGAAGAAAGATTAGTGCTGTCCAGAGAGTCGTCAAGCACCCTGCAGTATAGACTTGTGCAATGTTGCGCTGGTATTGCAGGGTGTGCTACTTGAGGGGTTTGAGGCAATCCTCGAAGGCTGGCATGAGCTCGTGACAACCGAAAAGACGGGAGTAAAGGGTGCGTATTGTCCAGCGCTGAACAAGCTTAAGTTTGTTAGCGTCGCGAGTTTGGTACGGGAACTATACTGATGAGCAGTACTCAAGTCGTGACAGAATGATAGAAGTGTAGAGTGCTCGGAAAACCTTAGGTCAACGGGGAAGGGAGACACGGGACACAAACCCAAGAATCGGCCGGTGCTTACATACAGTGCTGGTGACATATGCGGAAAAGTTGAGAGAATAGCTAAATGTTACACCCAGAATGGGAAGGGCCCGAACAGTCTTTATAGAGGTGCCTCCAAGGAAGAAGGTTGGGCGTGCAGCAGTTTCGTTGTGGCTGCTACGCATGGCAGCACTTTTTACGGTGCTACTACAAAGTTTTATATTGTAGGCCCAGTCGTTCAGCTTTACGGAATGTATTTGTTGTAAGCACATATGCTGTGCATCGGCATATTATTGTTGTGGAAGTGTTAACTTGTTAATCAAACACATTCTGCGCAGATGCATTAGTAACTTGGTTTTGAGTAGATCTTTGTCCTGACTACAATTTTTAGTATCGCAGCAAGAAACATTTTAGTAGAAGCTGAAGGGATTCCATGCAGCGGTGGCGTAGAATGCAGCGGTGGCGTAGAGGTAGAACACCCGCCTCGCGTGCAAGAGGTCCGTGGTTCGAATCCCGGTGCCGCGCAATTTTCCACCGGATTAAAAAAAAAAAAAATCCGCGAGTTGATAAAATTGCATAAACAGGCCTGGAGTGTGGCCTGATGCCGGTGACCAGAACCGGTAACACACTCCCTCACCAGAGCAGGATTGGCCACCCTGGTGCAGTACTTGGCCACAACCTCCTATATGAACACAACAATCAAACCCCGGCCCTCAGTCCCCAGCAGCTGCGAAGCAACTGACCACGGCGGCGGTCAGACCTGCGACGCTGCAGAGGGTGCTAAGAATCCCTGGCTCCGGACAGGCCGCCATTGGAATATGAACCTGGCAACGTTTAACGCAAGAACATTATCTAGTGAGGCGAGTCTAGCAGTGCTATTGGAAGAATTAGAGGGCAGTAAATGGGATATAATAGGGCTCAGTGAAGTTAGGAGGCCAAAAGAAGCATATACAGTGTTAAGGAGCGGGCACGTCCTGTTCTACCGGGGCTTAGCGGAGAGACGAGAACTAGGAGTCGGATTCCTGATTAATAAGAATATAGCTGGTAACATACAGGAATTCTATAGCATTAACGAGAGGGTGGCATGTCTTGTTGTGAAACTTAATAAGAGGTACAAAATGAAGGTTGTACAGGTCTACGCCCCTACATCCAGTCATGATGACCAGGAAGTCGAAAGCTTCTACGAAGACGTGGAATCGGCGATGGGTAGAGTGAAAACAAAATACACTATACTGATGGGCGATTTCAATGCCAAGGTAGGCAAGAAGCATGCTGGAGACAAGGCAGTGGGGGAATATGGCATAGGCACTAGGAATAGCAGGGGGGAGGTATTAGTAGAGTTTGCAGAACAGAATAATATGAGGATAATGAATACCTTCTTCCGCAAGCGGAATAACCGAAAGTGGTCATGGAGGAGCCCGAACGGCGAGACTAGAAATGAAATAGATTTCATACTCTGCGCTAACCCTGGCATCATACAAGATGTGGACGTGCTCGGTAAGGTGCGCTGCAGTGACCACAGGATGGTAAGAACTCGAATTAGCCTAGACCTGAGGAGGGAACGGAGGAAACTGGTACATAAGAAGCCGATCAATGAGTTAGCGCTAAGAGGGAAAATAGAGGAATTCCAGATCAAGCTACAGAACAGGTATTCGGCTTTAAGCCACGAAGAGGATCTTAGTGTTGAAGCAATGAACGACAATCTTGTGGGCATCATTAAGGAGTGTGCAATAGAAGTCGGTGGTAACTCCGTTAGACAGGATACCAGTAAGCTATCGCAGGAGACGAAAGATCTGATCAAGAAACGCCAATGTATGAAAGCCTCTAACCCTACAGCTAGAATAGAACTGGCAGAACTTTCGAAGTTAATCAACAAGCGTAAGACAGCTGACATAAGGAAGTATAACATGGATAGAATTGAACAAGCTCTCAGGAACGGAGGAAGCCTAAAAGCAGTGAAGAAGAAACTAGGAATTGGCAAGAATCAGATGTATGCGCTAAGAGACAAAGCCGGCAATATCATTACTAATATGGATGAGATAGTTCAAGTGGCTGAGGAGTTCTATAGAGATTTATACAGTACGAGTGGCACCCACCATGATAATGGAAGAGAGAATAATCTAGAGGAATTCGATATCCCAGAAGTAACGCCGGAAGAAGTAAAGAAAGCCTTGGGAGCTATGCAAAGGGGGAAGGCAGCTGGGGAGGATCAGGTAACAGCAGATTTGCTGAAGGATGGTGGGCAGATTGTTCTAGAAAAACTAGCCACCCTGTATACGCAATGCATCATGACCTCGAACGTACTGGAATCTTGGAAGAACGCCAACATAATCTTAATCCATAAGAAAGGGGATGCCAAAGACTCGACAAATTATAGACCGATCAGCTTACTGTCCGTTGCCTACAAAGTATTTACTAAGGTAATTGCAAATAGAATCCGGAACACCTTAGACTTCCGTCAACCAAAGGACCAGGCAGGATTCCGTAAAGGCTACTCAACAATAGATCATATTCACACTATCAATCAGGTGATAGAGAAATGTGCGGAATATAACCAACCATTATATATAGCTTTCATTGATTACGAGAAAGCGTTTGATTCAGTCGAAACCTCAGCAGTCATGGAGGCATTGCGGAATCAGGGTGTAGACGAGCCGTATGTAAAAATACTGAAAGATATCTATAGCGGCTCCACAGCCACTGTACTCCTCCATAAAGAAAGCAACAAAATCCCAATAAAGAAAGGCGTCAGGCAGGGAGATACGATCTCTCCAATGCTATTCACAGCGTGTTTACAGGAGGTATTCAGAGACCTGGATTGGGAAGAATTGGGGATAAGAGTAAATGGAGAATACCTTAGTAACTTGCGCTTCGCTGATGATATTGCCTTGCTTAGTAACTCAGGGGACCAACTGCAATGCATGCTCACTGATCTGGAGAGGCAGAGCAGAAGGGTGGGACTAAAAATGAATCTGCAGAAAACTAAAGTAATGTTTAACAGTCTCGGAAGGGAACAGCAGTTTACGATAGGTAGCGAGGCACTGGAAGTGGTAAGAGAATACATCTACTTAGGACAGGTAGTGACTGCTGATCCAGATCATGAGAGTGAAATAATCAGAAGAATAAGAATGGGCTGGGGTGCGTTTGGCAGGCATTCGCAGATCATGAACAGCAGGTTGCCATTATCCCTCAAGAGAAAAGTGTATAACAGCTGTGTCTTACCAGTACTCACGTACGGGGCAGAAACCTGGAGGCTTACGAAAAGGGTTCTACTTAAATTGAGGACGACGCAACGAGCTATGGAAAGAAAAATGATAGGTGTAACGTTAAGGGATAAGAAAAGAGCAGATTGGGTGAGGGAACAAACGCGCGTTAATGACATCTTAGTTGAAATCAAGAAAAAGAAATGGGCATGGGCAGGACATGTAATGAGGAGGGAAGATAACCGATGGTCATTAAGGGTTACGGACTGGATTCCGAGGGAAGGGAAGCGTAGCAGGGGGCGACAGAAAGTTAGGTGGGCAGATGAGATTAGGAAGTTTGGAGGGTCAACATGGCCACAATTAGTACATGACCGGGGTAGTTGGAGAAGTATGGGAGAGGCCTTTGCCCTGCAGTGGGCGTAATCAGGCTGATGATGATGATGATGATGATGAAGGGATTCCAGCAGTTTAAGCATACCGACTGCACAAAACACTGATGGCACCGTTTTACCTTCCCCACAATGCACTCACACCATCTACACTTTCCATAAGCAAAAAGTGAGATAAAAAATCAATTACAGTTTCATTGACTCCGTACTTGCTGCTTCTGAAGCGGGCATCGAAGAAATCGTGGTATACGCTGCTACATGCATTGGTCTTGCATGATGCAGGTCCTGCTATGCACTGCACACAGGGCACACGTTGCAAACAGATAATTTCTTTTTGCAGTGCTCAACTATAACGACACACTGACTCAAACATGACTGCGTTGTCACGTATGCTTCAGTGCGTCAGTGTTCTTGATTGCTACACGAGCGAATTATCCCCAACTAGCCCAAAAGACGGACGCACTTGAAAGAAGTGAGTGAATGAGTAAACTTGTACTGAATTGGATTCACATGCCGAATAGAAGAGCGCAGTGTCAGCTGAAACAGGCGGCACGGCTGATTATGTAAGTACTTCCAATAGTTCGGGTACTAGTGTATTTCGCTTTCGGAAGTTATATTTACCACTGGAAAAAGCGCAGACTTTGCCCGTGAAACTTGAGTCAACTGACACCACACGAAACACGCCGCGGTTGACCAACCCAACTTCCACACGGTTCATTCACCACATCACACGAAGTCAGGAGTGCCATATTTTAAATCACTGCAGCACCAAACGGACCTGAAAATTCACTTCCTTCGACAGAGTTTCTTAGCTGGCCTCGTTCACTCGCCAGTTACGAACTCGATGGACCCGCTAGGCCTACGCGTAACGTAAACAACATCGGCGATAGGCGAGTGCTGATTATCCATACTTCGGAACTCGTAAACATGTTTCCATTCGTTTTGAGCACAACAAAATACACATACAACAAGCACAGACGTTGCGGTAATCGTGATTCGGTTGGCTGTTTTAGCAGACGATCGCACTGAGCCCGGCGGAACCCAGTGGGCAGGTTGGATTAGTCGGCGTCGTTCGAAGTCGCTTCGGATCCACGTCGCACTGCCACAACCCACGGTCGTCGGTCGTGTCGTCGTCGGCATACTATTACAACACTGTCTTTCAGGAACACTGTCGCCCGCGTCGTACGCCCAAGGAACTCGGACGACCGTTGGTGCCGGCGCCTTCGTACGGGCGGCCATCATAGGCCTAGCAGCCAGAGGCTCCGCAGCCTCCGATTGGTTGACGTCTGTGACTCGTCGCAGCCTCTCATTGGTGCACGCCGGCGCAGCTTCGCCGCGCGTCGGCAAACTTCTAGCATCGGCAGTAGACGTAACCGCTGCGCGACGTTCCGCTTCGCCGAGTTCCCGACCGACGCTTTGACGCATTTGACTCTGCGGCGCGCGCCGAAGCTTTCCGGCACGTGCCAGTGGTCGGGGCATTAGATCTTTCCGCCACCCCACTCACCCTGGCGCGTCCTCATCCACGCCTCCTGTCGCCCCAGGCTCCCCCGCTCCCCCATTGGCCAATCTGTGTCACGTGGCAGCAGGCGCCGCGCTTTTGTATATATTTTTCTTTCCAGCGCGGAGCAGCTGGCGCCGCGTTCTTGTATATTTTTTTCTTTTCAGCGTGCGGCGACCTCCATTGTTGGGCCTGCGCGACGAAAGTACGGCAGGCGGACTGACTGAGTGCGTTAGCGTAATAGAATGTGCAGGGCCGATAACTTAATTGCGATGCCATGCTGCTGCGGCTTCGGTTGCCGCAACAGACACAGCGAGGGCAAAAAGCTTTGTGCTTTGCCGTCCGCCGGGCGCAACGCAAACAGAAGTGTGGATTCGCCGGATCGGGCGGGCTGACTTAGTGAAGTAAGGGCCACGGCTACTCACAACCTCTTATTTTGAGCCTAGTTCACGTCTTCCGCTTCGAAAAAGTGTGTGTTCGTGCTCTGCGTGGTTTTTAGCGCGTTGTTTGACTTTTTTTTTTTCGAATGTGCTCTCTTTGTTTCATGTAGTTTCGTCTTGCGGTGAAATGCACGCATCTGCAGCTGGCCTGTTACATAAAAGCGACTTTATTCAGGGTGTGTTTTGAGCTCAACCAGAAGTTAGCACATTCTCGACGCTTTTGCAAGGCTCACTATGACTTACGATGCAGTCTTTTAGCTTCGAATGTACGCCCACATGTATTGATTTGATTTGTGGTGATTAACGTTTTTAACGTTCCGAAGCGACTAAAGCTAGGATGGAGGCCGTAGTGGATGGCTCCGGATAACTTTATCTAGATCGCCTGGGGATGTTTAACGTGCACTTTGATCGTAGAGTCGTACGTGGGCCGGTATATTCCTCGTTGGCGTTTCATAATACTCGCGCGCTAGCGCTGCTTTAGAAGTTGGCTCCTCGGCGCGATTGTATTTCTTCAATAAATTTTATTTACTAGTTGTAACAACTTGTCATTATTTCGTACTATTGACGACGCCTCCAGGGCACCAAAGTGGCAACCGGAACACCAAAGCTAGAACCAGGGCTGGATGGGGCTCGCCGAAGCCTGTGCATGCCAAGGGGGTATAAGATCGCGGAGCGCCAATTTTGTATGCGAACACTCCCTGCGACGCCTGCATTAGTGTAATGTTACGTGCTCTTCAGAGGCCTCCGTTAGCCATTACATGTGTCCTCCTGGAGCAGTACTTGTAAAAAAAATATATCGTCACGATTACCAAAGCACCCCACAATGAAAAAAACGGCCCTGTTGCCAGGCATTGCTGACCGCACACAGCCGGAATCTCTCACGTGCCGACCGAACAAAAGTGTCCTGCAGGTATGTGAATGAACCTACGAAACCACGTACACATACTTTCACGCTGTCAACACCTGAAACTTTGGTAATTACGCGCGTGTTTGAGTACACCGCGTGCTTGCGTCGTGTTTCAGCAACACGAACTCTCAACGTCGCGCGCTTTACGCCTTAAATGCGCCTTGAATAACGGTCATTTCCTCTATTTCTTTCGCAATTCCAACACGAAATTCTAAAGGCCAGTTACCGACCGACGAAGAAAGATATCGATTGAAAAAACTGCTCCGCAGGGCTCGAACGAACTTTTCTGCGGATTTCCTCCCGTAGCGTGTTAGCCGTCGTCTGCTACGGCAGGCCCACCACCGGCGGCGCCACCATCGAGGCCGCGCCCAGCGGAGGAGGAGGGAAGCGAATGGCGCTACTTTGGGAGACTGAGGGGCTTTATATATTCTAGGCACTATAGTGCCACCTATTTAAACATAATATACGGAGCCAAGCCAAACCATTATTTAGCATCTATTTGGGTGAACCTAACGTTTTCGGGCCCTAAGAGTTTTAACGACCAGGGCACTATAACGCTTACCACCCCTTTCCACTCCGTCGACTGGGTCGCAGGAACGGCGGCCAAAATAAAAACACAGCCTAGATTTCACGATGCTATTAAGAAACCATGCAAAGCTTGGAGATGAAGCTTTACATGCAACTTGAACCAAGTGTCTGGACACAGCGAGTGAAAGTTGTTTTGTCATGAGCGAGGGTGTTGGTGTTACTGTGTAACCACCTTTAAATAAAAGTTTGTTTCAAAACAGTGGCTCAACTATGTGTTCCTCCGGTAAAAAACAAAACCACTGGGATTTCCAATTCGTTTTTTACACATAACTGACCATTATGAACCTATAAAAAAACTTGATGAATCAAGGTATAACCTTGCCATACCATGGAAACACTTGAAACTCCTTTTGAGGAGCTCTCTCATGCAGGAACACACTATAGCAATTATTTTCAATCGTATACTAAAATTTGCCGCGTCACCACGTCAAGTTTCAAGACAGATTTTTTTTAGACTCCAAGAAGCTATATGCTTAATCTATTTGTTGCTTACTGCACCGCGTTTGATTTTCCATAACAAATAAAATCGAATTCTCCATTGATTGCGCCGACACTCACATTATAATTATGTGCTATTATTGTTGACTACTCTTTTATATATCTTTTGGGGGGGTGGGGGGCGGCGGGCTGCACTGGTGGCTTTCCACGAATTTGCCCCACGTGTTTGTGTGGGTAAGCTTAAGCGCAGAATTTTTAGCGCGTTATGAAAACAATGCACTGCAGGTATTTTAATTAATGCAACAGTTGTATTAAATATGGGTCAAGGGATTGGAAACGTCGTTATAGAGAATCCCGGCAATTTTTTGTTTGCGTTTGTGTATTTGCAGTTGATGCCCCGTTTTCGTTCTTTTTTTTTGGCTACTTTGCGCCAATTGCGCTTCCACGCGCTTGCCGACTCGATCGCAAGAGGACAGCCTGATAAACGTCAATATCAGCACCAATGGCGGATTCGCGCTTTCCATGGCGCTTGAAAAGTTTTCAATAGTTTTCGCCTTTTAAGTGATTCTTTTGCTATTTTAACGTGCGGAGGTTCATTGTATGTCTGTTTTTTGAAGTTTGGCATGTGTTTTAACACATGGGAAGGTGTAGTCTTTTCGTCTTCAGCGGATATTTGTACAAGACCCCATTCACCGTCTATCAGGTAAGATGTGTACGTATATGCTACACGCAAGCGTAGCACTTCACTAAGCCACAGTGCACTACAAAGTTAAGCATGAACGGTATGCAAAATTCACAAGTTCTAAGTATTGCCGAGCACAAACATTGATTGCCGAAGTTCTCATAGGCGTTTGTAGAAGTCGTTGGGCGCGACAGTGCTGAACGCAGCGTTAGTGGCTTAAATCGTGTGTTTTACTAGTAACAACGTCTCACTATTTCACATTATTGGCGGTGTCTCCAGGTCACCAAATCGGTAACGGCGACACCAGAGCTAGAACCCGAACTGGTCCATGGGTTGGGGCTCGCCGAGACCTGCGTGTGCCAGTAGTATATCTATGATGTCTGTAGGCTGTGTGTAAGTCGTACTTTACGAATTTTCTGACGCATCTTAAGATCAGCTGTCCGCTTTCGCGGAAAAAGCTGGAGGCAGGGTGGTCCGCGGGTTGGGGCAACATAACCTACGGACCGCCCTGCTTCCAGTTTTGATCCCCCCGCTGCCCCTTGGGTACCCTGGAGATCCTGCGCCGCCTCCTTGATTATAACCTAATCCTCTCCTGAGGCCTCTCTTTGCCGGCTACATGTGCCCTCCTGGAGCAGTACTTGTAAAAGAATCCGGTCTATCGTCGCAACAAAAAAAGCGCCCCGCGACTTCTACAACACCAGTCAGAACCTTGCCCATTGGTTTACCTATGTGTGGCCACAAACATCTGAAACTTAACGCCAGTTCAACAGGTTTGCTGGCAAGGGTGTCAGGTCGTTGCTTTGTGTTGAATCGGCCTTTTCTCAATTCTTAAGAATTTATTTGGAATGCACCTGACCAGTGCTACGCTGTGGTGCTTGCCACCAGCCCCTTGGACAGGGAAGGCATATAGAATCCCTGTGCATACACGTTATACGCAGTGGTGTGACCGCTTCCTTAAGGAAACTACCACGTTAGCGATATTGTGAGCGCAATATGTGACTTTCCTTCATCTTCCTCATCCGTACATAATGTGTGTCGCTTCTTCCTCGCCATAGCTCTAGCTCGGCAAGAATAAAGCGGTTCCTTAGAAGTGGTGGTGGTGCTGGGGTCCTGCGTACCAAGGACGTAAAAGGTAACAGTGTTTGTGCCTTTAATATGTTGCATTCGATCATTTTGAGACATGTGGTGGTGTTCATGCGTTAGCACAGTGCAAGGACATCCACAATGTAAGAGGTACATGATTCTCGAATTGTATACTCTCTTCGGGCTTTTCTCGCAACATCAGCACAAGTAGTGGGAGCACCAAAATACTGACAAAGCTGGTGTATGAATGTTGCCTAGTCAGAAAGATCTGGCTCGTGAATCAAAGCCAATTTTTTTTTACGTTGTAGAGGCAGACGGGCATGCTGTGCAGTTTCTAAGAACTGTCCCACTATCTCTGACTCTGTTGTACATTTATCAAACCACTTGATTCTCACCAAGCTCAAGCTATGGTGACAAAGACGCGGCACATGCTTTACAGTCACAAATTGCACTCACAATATATCTGTTATGCCAGTTTGCCGAAATAAGCGTGCACAGTAGTGACAAATTCACTATGCGTGCACAGGAATTTGCCTTTCCTGTCCTATGGGCTGTTGGCAAGCAACACAACGCTACACTCGTCAGGTACACCTCAGGTTTCAGTATGTCTACATTCGGTTGCATGAACATGGAGGGAGTGTGTTCGCTGTAATCAGTACCACACATTTTGCTAATGTATGCTTGAGTGGCTTTCCCATACCTCCACTAAATAGTCGGAATACTTCCATGCATCATAGAATGATGAGCATTTTAACCTCCAGACATGCAGCAGTCTTTACACCACTGGAAGGCAGAAGCAGCCTCCTCACCATGTTCACGCTCAAATAAATCTCGTTATTAAGGCATTTTATAGGCCCGCCAAACCACCTGCATCACCTGAATGATGTCACTTGTTGCATCTGACTGTTCATTTCATTCGCTCACCTTGGCATCCTCTGCTCGCACATATTCGTTTCCAATAATGCAGGAAAATTTCAGGGCTGGTTCGCAATCTTTCCTCTTTTCTTTATTTTTCTTTATGCCCTTGTAAAACAGAAATGACCATGAAAAAAAAAAGAAAGAAAGGCTGCCTTCCTGTTCACCAGCGAAAGTATTGTTGCTTAGAAAGAGGCGCAGAAAAAGATGTATATGCATGTCGGACAGCTTGCACAAGGTTTTATCTTTGTCTCTTCAAACATGGCGTACCTGCTCGGGGTCAGTGGAATTGCTGTTCTGTAGCATTACCCCCGGCAGCGGAAACATTGTCCCAGAGCTCTAAAGAGAGTCATCGGAAGCACAGTGCTAAACCTTCATCCTTGAAACATGAAGGACGTCACTGGACAGGACGAGAGATTACAAGGTGAGACTGATTGGGGCAATGTTGTGGTGATGCCACCTGGTTGAGCACACAGTATGGTCCCCTGTCCTGAGAAAAGCTTTTCTAGGAGCCCCACACAGTGGAAAGGGGACCAGAGAAGTACAAACGCACCAGGAGAGAAATGAACGTCGCATTGTGAAGCATGGTACTGTCATTTCTGGTTGCTTCATGGCGCAGTAATGACAGTCGCAGCACAATATTATCAATTTATTCTGGCAACTCATGATATGCAAGTGAATGCTACTCACTCTGATCATGTGGCTGCATTTCAGTGCTTCGATATCTAAGGCCATGTTGCAAAATGCACAAGAGATTTATAATCGACTTCGTATACACACAAAAAGCAAAAACAGTTCTAATAGCACTGAAAAGACAGACCGTTCACGGCATAGTTGAAGCTCATTGTCCTTGAGCGTGCACAAGAACTAGTCTAACTGATGTTATGACTGGCCTGTGTGGTCAACAATTTGTGTCGCGCCGCCAAAGCAACGGCGAAAGGCTGGACATTTTAAATACGCCGAGCCGTCCCAACCGTTGGAAAACGCCTTGAAGGCACCAATAGCAAAAAGACCTTACCATTTGTACAGGCATTTTCGCCTTCTTACCCATGGCTTGCACAACCCCCTGATGTCTGCGTAGTCTCCACAGTGCTGTCTTCCTTCAGGAAGTGGTACGGTTAAGCTTCGAGTGTGCATTCGCTCTTTCTCGTCCTCTTCGGTAGGGAAGATGCCAGCGGTGTGTGTCTGTGTGTGTGTGTGTGTGTGTGTGTGTGGGTGTGTGTGTGTGTGTGTACGCCAGTGCCTTTCCTTCTGCTGAGCGAGTGGGGGCTAGAAAATTCGGTGAACACTTCCATGTATTGAGCAGCGGCCACCCGTGTGGAGTGCGTTTTCTCTCTCCTTCTCTTGAGCAAGGATATTCCAAACACTATAAAGGACGCCCTCGCCAATGGACTTTAGACTTCAGTTTTTGAGCTAACTAGAATGTCTGTCGCTCTCCATCTGGAAACTTGCAGAGTTGACCACTCCGTAATAATGTGAAGTAAACGTTCATTATTACTCGCTACGTTGTTGCCGTATCTCCTGCCTGGCCCCCTCAGGACTCATGAGTCACAGCAAAATGCAGTCAGCGGCACGATCCTGAGCACTTGGGTGCACAGTTTGTAACAATTGGTGCCAGCGGTTCGATCCGACAACCAATGGTAAGCTCCAGACCACCAAGCCCACGCTACTTTCACAGTCCTGGGTTCCCATCTTTAATACGAAGCAGCAGCAAAAAAAGAATTGACATCTGTGAATATGGTATGCGGATGTGGGCTGCTTCTCTTCAACATAGGAGGCAAATGCCTTCAGGAAGTTCAGTCGCACTTTGTTATTTTAAAAGGCGGCTCACCAAGATTGGAAGTTGCAAACCGACAAGTGCAGTGCATAGATCAGACATAAAAATCCTGTCTCCAAGTTATCAAAATGATGCACAGTGGGAAAACAGCTGAAATTATAAACAAAAGCCATCATGGTCTCAACGAAGGCCTGTTTCAGCCAGAGTCAAGATTACATGCACAAATGTCTCTATGTAAAACGTGCTGCACGCAACATCACCAACCATGGCACGTGACTTTCGTAAGCCAACCAATGTTAAATGCTATCCCTGGATGTATGCCCCCCAGCAAAAAAAAAAAAAAGGAAGAGAAGGAAAAAAGGAAAGAAAAGACGGCTCGTCATGCGAGTGTGACGTGAAGCCTTGGCTCCGGTATGGGGGAAGATGAACAAGAAAGATCACTTGAAAGCAAAGGGATTGACTGCCGTTGCTTATAGCGCTCATCTCCTGGCAGCGTGAAAACGCAACATTTCAATTTCTTCCATTTCCTTTAATAATGAACAAATTAGAAATATTCGTTTGAGAAAACGCTCTCTTCCAATCCAATGCTCAAATGAAACCAAATGCTCCCTTCACAACTTCCAATGTACATATAACTAAAGTTTGCCATGGTCTTTGGTGAGAGGGGCTTTTTCAGTCCAAATTAGATCCTGCAGACTATAGTACAGTATGGAAAACATGGTGCATGGAACTGTAAAATTTAATTTTCCACAGTAATTTCTACCTGTACAGTTGGAGCTGACTTTGTCGTAGCATAGATGTGAGGACTGTGAAAGAACCTTTTATTCCCTAATGATCCTGTCCTGTAGTATATTTTAGCATTTACATGAAGGCATGGAGACCCTCAGTGTATTGCAATCTAAGTAGCCGCATATAGGTGGTGTGCGGTGCCTGTAGGTATGTCACTGTAAGCCATCTACGTATTGGCGGATTTATGAATTGTGGATGGGAGAAGGCTCATTGCTGTTCTGCCTGTTCACCAAGCACTGCTGAGCACAGTGTTGCAATTATCTGTTTGTGCATTTGGAAGAAAATTATTCCTGGAGTGGCAGTGACTACACAAACAATGTGCCCTATGAGAGGGGACAGAGTTCCAATGTAACCAAGGTTTGAAATGATCCAGCCCCCTTGTATACAAGCACCGATTTCCCCAGACAAGTGTGACAGTGCCTGGCCTTGAATGCAGTGTGCTGCTTCATAAATATTGCATTTGCGCTGCGCTAAGCTGCCTGGATTATGTGGTTGCCATAATGACTTCTCTGTACCCGTGGGACAAATATTTGCACTCGAAATAGCGAAAGCAGCCATGCATTTCCTGCCGACATAGAATTTGGTTCCGCAACGTCATCTGATGCATGCACATGCTGTGATGTGGTGGGTGTGGCCAAGCACTTTTTTCTCTCTTCAAGTATGCTGGTGAACTGCCACTAGTTACAGATGTCTGCAAGGAGTGCAAACTGTGTGAGTGCTGCACATGAATTGAAATTACGATCACCACAGTGATGATAAAGTACACATTGAAAAGTAATCTGACACCACTTATCAAGACTTTCTACAAGTTTTGTGTGAGAGATTTCCTCAGGGTTGACACAAACCATCTTAGGGACCATTAAATGGGGTGTTACCGCCCATATTATGAGATGAAAGAAAAGGAAGCCATTAGGATTTCTCTGGTGATGCAAGCTAGGTGCTCAAATAAATGGCTTTGAATTTCAGTGGACGAATATAAAACGAGAAGAAAGGGGCTTAACCGAGGGGCCCGATTTTTATAAGTCGTATCAAGAGAAGCCAACAAACACTGACACCAAGGACAACATAGGGGAAATTACTTGTGCTTAATAAATGAAATGAAGAAAGGATAAGTTAATGGAAATAAAGGGGTTGAAAAAACAACTTGCCGCAAGTGGGAACCGAACCTACAATCTTCGCATTTCGTGTGCGATGCTCTACCAATTGAGCTACCGCGGCTTAATTATCATTATTATTATATCAATTATCAATATTATCATTCTCTCTGTCTGGGCACATAACTTCTTCACCAACCTCCCTGTCATCTCTGTAGCACATTAATCTGGCATAGTAACTCCAGTCTGACAAAGGAGATGAAAGTGCATGCCAGACATGCTGACCACACTGACTTGGAGAGTGCCACTTTCTTGAATGTGGCAAAAGTCTTTGTTTTGGCCGAAATACGAGCTCATAGGCAATTTTCAAATGTCATAAAGAGAAATAAGTGCTGCCAGTGATCAGACGTCATTGAGGTCGAGCTTCTCAAGCAAGTGGATGCCATCGAGAACACCAAAAAGTCAGTGATAGTCATTGTGCAGCAGCTTCAGCTGGCAAAGTCCACCGGGCTTTCTGTGCACAAGGTCACCAAGTGGCATTCCTAAGTAACGGATATTTTTTCTCCTACACTGCTAGCCTAGAGTAGCCGAAATATGCACCGTTCGATGCAAGCATGCAGCTGTTATCAAAGTTTAGTTTACGCAATTATTGAGGCTTAAGATGGTTTTAATGAATGTACATTAGGAAACAATTGTAAAAGAATGTAAAAAAATTTGAACTGTGTTGACTCTTTGGTGGCATACTGTTGCTATTCCTGAAGTTATGTCCTCAAATAACTTATGCTCCAGGTATTTGAAGTTTTAGTAAAAACTATGGGTATGGAAATATCAATTTTTCAATTTCAAAGTTAATTCGAATAATGAAACCTAAGTGCGAAGCGAATATTTTTCGAATATGAATACTATTAGTACTGCAAAAATGCATTTTTTTCACCAACCAGAGGCGCAAAATAGTTTACTGCATAGCAAATAATGTACAGGGATATTATGCCTTGTGGTTAACAAAATTCTCTAATACAACACTTTCGTTTGACAATGTCATAACTGTAGCTATTGTTTCATGAAGGAAGGACAACAGCTCCAAATGTTCGAAGAGCAGTGACACCTACTGCATGTCACCATCGATTCAGATATCGAAAAGAGCTGCTTAGAGAGTCTGGTGTCAGCAGGTCGCTCTTCGCAAGCCGAGCCAACAGTGGGCACCATGCTTACACCATCGCTCAAACGGATCTTCTTTTTGCCCCAAAATGTCATCATGCAAATATCTTTGAACCTGCAATTGTGGCAGTGAAGATTTCTGCCACGAGTGAACATTTCTGCTGGTTGACAAGCTTATAAGAGTCTTTCCGCAGTGCTGATGTGAAAGTGGCCTCTTCAGAAGCTTTGTTGTTGAGCGCTGTAGGAGTTGGCAGTCGTAGCTGTAGTGAGGACCTTGATTCTTCGTCGGGACTTAGGCGAGCAGGATTTATTTGCAGTATTTACATTTGAGACAAGAGATACATTTACACAGTCTATGCGTGACTCCCAAATTGAGCCCACAAGACGAACATACAACACACAGCTTACGAGCATATTGACGAGCACACAGCACGACGACGAGCAAACCCTAGCAGCCGACAACAGCCGCTTATAACCACTCTGTTCGACGTCATCCTTCGACGTCATCGTTCGACGTCACCGTAGAAAGTCCTCGTAGTCGCCTTTATGAGATGAGGGTAGGGGTTTTACACACACATGCCGCACAGGTTTCGGTGCTTTCTCCGAGGGCCGACGACCTTTGCAGCGCAGTCGTCGTGGTATCCATTGTCTGGCGTCCCCATAGTCAGGTGGTCACGCCCGAACTCAGCCGGCGCCTCTAAATTCCAGAAAGGATCTCGCACTGCGGCCTCCGCCGCTGCACATTGTCTGGTGTCTCTAAAAGCGCATGGGGAGGTTCCGCCAATTACCTCCCCTCGAGAACTCCCCTGAGCTGACCCCTCGCCGCGTGGCGGCCGGTTATCCGCAGTTCTCTGAAGTGCGCCACCACCCCGTTTGGATCGAAACATATGCAGCGGGCTGAAGTGACTTGCACTTTGCCACCCTGGCAGGCCATTCCTAACAGCTCTCCATGGCCCGGAAAATCTCGCCTGGCGAGTGCTGACAACCGCTGGGCAGGAAGAGAATGGCTGGCGGGCAAGACGATGGCTTTGCTCTCTGCAACCCCTGCGCACTTGGAATGCCTTCAACCATCTCATAACTGGCACAGAAGAGTCGATCCCGGCAACACAATACCGCTCCGCGTGCAAACGCCCGGAGTCAGCTGTTAACCCACTAGGCTTCCTATCAAAATTTCCATGCAAGCCGCTCAACTGGGAATCCCAAATTTTGCCCCAAAATTTTGTGCCGTCAAAGCGAGCGTTCACACTCCCCCTGAGTCTAACCAGATCTGACTGTCGTGCTGCACAAGAGCAAATGTTTACGCAGAACTAAACCGAAGGCTCTCAAATACCAATACCCAAACATAACTTAAGCAGCCTAAGTTCACGAACCGCCTGTTCTTACCTTATCGCAGTGGCGTACTTATCTCACGTACTGAACAGTCTGGCCAACTCCACAGTACGTAACCACAATCGCGCTAGCTTTGTGGTCCCTATTCCGAACGCGTACACAAAGTTTTCATCATGCTTACGCACATTTGTTCCTTTAGTCCACACAGGACACGTTCCTTAAACGAACAACCAAACTTGCGTAACTTACGCAACACAGAGGAACCTTTAAAGAAATGTGGCTTCTACTAACTAGCTCTACGCACGCGTACTAGAGAAGTCAGAATACGGCTGCCCTCAACACCGTCTGCTTCCCTCCGTCCGCACAGGTCACACGCTAATAGACCTAAGAGCTCTTCTCAGTGCAAATTACGCACTTGCTGTAAACCTACGCGCTTAACCTTAAAAAATAAGAAACACATAAAAAAGAAGGTTACCTGATAAACACGCGCGTTACGATAGGCCTCTCACCGATAACCTTGACACTCAGGTTACTCACACACAAAAAAAAGAAAGCCTATCTACTTATTAATGAACAACTCGCGAAACTACATGTTTACAAAAAAAACGCGTCTTCAAATCTCGAGCTTCTCAAACAAAACATAAACAGAGCTCATACCTTACATATTGAAAGAAATCCTAGTCTCAAATCGCGAAATTTTGCAAATGTTCAAAAATAAAACAAAACAACACGTTTTCGTTCTACGAAAGCTCTCTTGGCCTCCCTTTTCAAACGTTTACAACTGACTCATACTATTTGAGCCGTACTCGGGAAGGTCGCGGTTTGAAAGCTATTCTGGCTACGCAGGAACAACAAAAGGGCTGACTCACTGTCAGCTCCTCCAAGACGTTACAGTCTCCTGCCAATTTGCGTCCTGGCGCCATGCTTTCTTCACTAACTCGACTGACCGCGTCACGACTCCCTACCACCTGGTCTCGTCTTGCCACCTTGCGCTTCTTTGTACTATACGCTGAACTTCGAAAAGAACGACGAAACGACGAGGAACTTAACTGCCCCGTGCCCTTTGTCCGCGTCTGTGCAGAACATGCTTTTCGGTCTCTTTTTGACTTGTGGATCGAACGTCTTTGATGCGTCAACATCGTCAACGACGACCGCACCTTTCTTTTCCTTGCGCCCTGGCTTTTTGCGTCTTTCGCCGTCTTTGGCTGCGCTACATTAGCCACCGCATTCCGATCTTTAGCGCGCTTCTTACTACGGCGCTTTTTCCTCGAACTATCTTTCATGTCGCCTTCTCGCGCCTCGTGCTGGCCGGTACACATTTATTCGGCCAGGATCTGTCTCTTACCCGCCCAGTCTGAATGATTCCTAACTAAATCATCGCTCTCGTGGCTACCTAGACTGGTGGAGAGCGGCACCGATCCCTGAAACATGCAGTGGTCTTTCCTTGAGCTACGGAGCTCGCCATCCTGCGAACTGCCCTCAACTGCATCGTCCAGCTGGTACTTCTCTTCGGCAAGCAGTTCTGATTCGACATGGGTGCTCGCGTCTGTCGGGTCAACAGTACTCTACTTCGCTGGCAACCTCACTAACATTACAAGCGACGCACACTCGCCGTAACTGTGCCAATTCATTCGCAGCTGGCCTAGCTGTCTCTACAGTCCTCTGTTGGCACAGCACCTCGTCGCTCTCACTCTGGCCTTTAACGGCCTCTACTGCCACTAAGGCATCATTAGCTTCTAGCCCTAAGTTCACTTCTGAACGTGCTGCTGATCTCGCAGGTGCTACTACTTCTCTCGGCTTTCGACCAAAATCTGCTATCTACCTCCCGTTTTCGCTACGTCCAGCCTACAGATTTCTCAAGCCGCTGTTGACTTCCTGCGTTTCACGGCTGCAAATCTGATGTGAAGTCAGCAATTCACGCACGCCACGAACGCATGCGTCAATGCCTGAGTTACATGACGTCACGCCAGAGTTTGCTACTTAAACGACTAACTCAATAAACGTGCGTTCATTCCTGTTCCTGCGTCCATTACTTCAGTGGCGACGAGGATTAACCCCCACGGCCAGGGTAAAGCACGGCGACGCAAGTCGGGCCGCCTATTTTTGACGAAGGGGACGACAAGTGGGACGCATATCAGGTGCGATTAGAAGCTTTTTCGAAGCCCACGAGATTGTCGATCCGAAGAACCCTCGGGCCTTACTTGTTGCCACCCTTAGTACCAAGACTGTAGATCTCCTGGCAGGCCGTTGTGCGCCTAACAAAATTCAGGATCTGACGTACGAAGCAGCAGTTCAAGAACTGGCCGAGTACTTTGCACCGAAAGGCAACGAGATAGCGGAGTCTTATCAGTTTTTCACAAGGAATCAGCAAGCTGACGAGTCGACAAGCGACTTCATTGTTGAGCTACGGAAACTGGCTAATAGGTGCAATTTTGGCCAGGCGCTAGAGAGAATGCTGCGTGACAGGCTTGTCTGCGGTCTACGGGATGCTGGAGTGCGTCGTAATCTGCTAGCAAGGCACACGCTCACACTGCAGGAAGCAGAGGATGTGGTGCTAGCCGCTGAGATGGCTGCACGCAACGTACAACAGATGGGAGATGGGCCAATCAGAGAGGGCGTCCACGCAGTGCGAACGAAGCAAGAGCGGCAGAAGTTCTCCAGAAGACCACAGCCAGACAGGATGGAAAATTCGAACAATGAAGTACAGACCGGCTGCCTTTGCTGCGGAAGCGACACCCACAAGAACGCCAAATGCAGGTTCCGCCGCGTTGAGTGTTCCTCTTGTCGGAAGAGGGGACACCTGGCTTCAATGTGCAATTCCAAGCCACGCCAAGAAAACGTAGCTCATTGTGAGGAACCATCCTCGGACAGCGAGGAATACGGACAGTTCCTGTTACACCTCCGTGAGTCGTCGACAGGACTGGTTCGGCCCATATGGCGAACGTTACAGTGGGAAGGGGTGCCTTTGAAGATGCAAGTGGACACAGGGTCACCAGTGTCAATAGTGACATGGCCAACTTATGCCCAGCATCGCCACCGCTGGCCCAGGCTCCACAAGTCGTCGTTTCAACTGAGTTGCTTCCTAGGGAGACTACCAGTGAAAGGACAGCTGAAAGTTCCTGTCACCTACGATGGAAAAACCGCCAACGCGACGCTAGTAGTGCTCGGCTGCTCAGGCCCAAACCTGTGTGGGCGAGACATAATTCAAGCGTTCCATCTGACTGGAGGCCCAGTGCTCAATGTGGACGTCAACGACGGTAAGCCGCCAGCTGCTGACCAAATTGCCATGGCTGCTACGCTAAGGGCGGAATATGCCGATTTGTTTTCGCCAGGGCTAGGATGAATCAAGGGGCCTCCGGTTCATCTACAGTTACGCGAAGGAACTGTACCGCGATTCTGCAAGGCCCGTTCTATACCGTACGCACTACAAGAGCCTGTAAATGCAGAAATCGCAAAGTTGGCTGACACGGGCATACTGACGCAGGTCGTCAGCGCCGAGTGGGCGGCGCCACTCGTTCCCGTCGTCAAGAAGGACGGCTCCATCCGCTTGTGTGGCGATTTTAGAACGACAGTCAACACAGCATGCCACACGGAAATATATCCGCTGCCAAAGATAAGGGACATATTTGCGAAGCTCAGTGGAGGGGGAGTATTCAGTACAATAGATTTGAAGAATGCATACAACCAGCTACCAATAGATGACGCGACAAAGCTGCTTGTAGTAAACACACCAAAAGGGTTGTATAGCTTCAACCGGCTGCCGTTTGGGGTGGCGTCGGCACCGGCAGTTTTTCAGAAGCGAATGGAAGCACTGTTGCAAGGGCTACCGGGTGTGCAAGTGTACTTAGACGATGTGGTGGTCGCCGAGAAAAGAGGAAATTGTGACACGTTGCCAAAGTGTTCCAGCGGTTCAGAGAAGCCGGTGTTAAACTTCACCCGCTCAAATGCAGATTCCGTCAGTCGGAGGTGGAATTCCTTGGTCACCGCATTAGCGCAAAAGGCCTAAGGCCAAAGACGGAAAACATCGACGCGCTCTTACGAATGCCTCAACCTACGTGTGTAATGGAACTTCGCGCGCTACTGGGTCTCGTTACGTATTACAACGCATTCTTGGGGAACTTGGCTACAGTGCTTGCGCCATTATATGAGTTATTAAGAAAGAACAGGCCTTGGCAATGGGAAGCTAAGCAAAAAATGCATACGAGGCAGTGAAGCGGTTGATAAAGGAGGTGCAGATTTTGATCCACTATGACCCAACAAAACCACTCATCTTAGAGACGGACGCATCCTCATGCGGTATCGGGGCAGTCTTGTACCACAGAGTGGACGGCGTAAACCAGCCAATCGGGTTTCGATCTCGCACCCTCTCTTCAGCCGAGTGGAATTATGCTCAGATTGAGCGCGAAGCCTTAGCAGTGGTATTCGGCGTGACGAAGTTTCGCGAATATCTGCTGGGAAACCAATTTACATTGGTCACAGATCATAAGCCGCTGATGCGCCTTGTTAGTCCCGATAAACCAATACCACCCTTGGCAGCAGCAAGGATACAGCGTTGGGCACTTTTACTCGGTGGTTACAAGTATTCCATTGAGTACAAACTGGGAAAGGACATAATTGTGGCCGACGCATTGTGTCGTCTTCCCGTGCAAGCGCCACATGATGACAAGACAGTGAAGTCAATGTTGAAAGATGAACGGGAGTACGTGCTGCTAACAGACCACCTGAACACAGGGGTGGTGTCGTCGCACAATTTGGCCGAAATGACTGGACGTGATGGCACGCTCATGGCGGCTATGCGTTATGTTCGGGAAGGCTGGCCAAGGAAATTGCCGGCAACACAAGAAGCATTACGACCTATGTTCCAAAAGAAAGACGAGCTAACATGCAGCCATGGTATTGTTTATTGGGGCCATCGGGCCGTGATACCCGCCGCAGCTCGGGAATCAATGCTGCAGCTGCTGCACGATACCCATCAAGGCATGTCGGCGATGAAAAATCTATCACGGGCACTTTTCTGGTATCCCGGACTTGACAAGGATATCCAGAATGTCGTACACGCATGTGCAGTGTGCCAGCAAAACTGCAGCATGCCACGCGCGCAAGAGCCGGTTCCGTGGCCGGACACGTTTGAGCGATGGTCTAGAATCCACGTTGATTTCGCAGGACCATTCGAAGGCCGAATGTTGATGATCGTAGTGGATTCGCATACTAAATGGATAGAGGTTGTTCCGCTTAAAGTAATCAGCGCAGATAACACTGTTGAAGCGTTGCGGGGCATTTTCAGCAGATTTGGGTTGCCACGAACAGTTGTCTCCGACAACGGGGCCCAGTTCACAAGTAGACAGTTCCGCCAATTCATGGAAGATAATGGCATAGTACACCTACGATCTCCTCCGTATCATCCGCAATCCAACGGGCTGGCAGAAAGGGCAGTGCGCACTGTTAAAGAAGGTCTGTGCAAAAACGTGCATGGTACCCTTGAAAGACGCTTGGCCCCATGGCTACTGCGTTATCGGCGCACCCCACTACGAAACGGAAAGACACCTGGCTTCTTGCTTCTTGGTTTCGAACCATGTACTTTGTTGGATAATGTGGTGTCACGACCTTTTTCTGCTGCAGGAGCACTTCCGCGCAGACATTCGCCCGGACAACCGGTCTGGTGCAAGGACTATAGGGCAGGTGCGAGCTGGAGACCCGGAGTGATACAGAATACCAGGGGCGCCCGCCTGAGCACGGTCAACACGGAGGATGGGGAACTTTGTGAGCGTCATGAAGATCAGCTACGACACCGCGCGGGGGCTCAGCAACCAACAACCAACGAGGAAGGCGCTGAAAGGAACGGGGGGTTAGCCCCAGCAAACGAAGATGCAGACCCTCTGGCGGGCTTTTCGGGTACCAGCCCCAATTCCTCGGCTAGCGAAGAGCACGAAACGGGAGCTGCCAACACTGGAGTCCCGGAAGAGCACGACACGGGTACTGCCAATGCTGGACCTCTGGCAGTTCCAATTCGCAGATCAAAATAAATTATGGGGTTTTACGTGCCAAAACCACTTTCTGATTATGAGGCACGCCGTAGTGGAGGACTCCGGAAATTTCGACCACCTGGGGGCCTTTAACATGCACCTAAATCTAAGTACATGGGTGTTTTCGCATTTCGCCCCCATCGAAATGCGGCCGCCGTGGTCGGGATTCGATCCCGCGACCTCGTGCTCAGCAGCCCAACACCATAGTCACTGAGCAACCACGGCGGGTATTCGCAGATCAAACCGGCGTCGCAAGGCGCCAGACCGTTTCTAGAGCTCCTCCTAAGGGAAAGGAATTGATGTGAAGTCAGCAATTCACGCACGCCACGAGCGCATGCGTCAATGCCTGAGTGACATGACGTCATGCCAGAGTTTACTACTTAAACGACTAACTCAATAAACGTGCGTTCATTCCTGTTCCTGCGTCCATTACTTCAAAATCTCGTATCTGCTTGTTTACGGCTGCCATTTCCTTTTCAAGCTTTTGCCGTCTCTGCTCACGCTCTTGGCGTTCTTGCCTAATAGATTCCCGTTCCTGTCCTTTACTTAGAATTCGTTTGCCCATTTGTTCTATGAATTTCAAATCATTGCCACTTTGCAAAATGGTCTTACGAATCTCTGATTCCGTCAAGTCCTCCTCTACGTTTACCTCGATCTCTTCACACAAACACAACAGGTCAGTGTAGTGTCTATTAACAGCATTTAGCCAAATGTGAGTACTCGGTTGGCAACCGGGAAAAAAGCATGGGAGCTTGAGCAATGAGTGCGTATCACCGTGTCACTCCAATCTAAATCAATCAGACCGCATCCCGGTCTACGCAAACACTAAAATGGTGTCAGAAGTGTTATTTGGTCCCATGTGAGTGCCAAACCAAGTCATTCCGTCGTATCATCCCTCAGCAGCAAGCGGCAACCGACAATCGCAGCCATGGCATACGCGCTCCCTCCCTTCCCAAGTTTCGACCTTCGCGCCACGGACGCCAACAATACTGGTCACGAATGGACCAAGTGGATAGAAAGGTTCGAGAACTTTCTTTTAGCGTGTGATATCACGGCAGATGCACGCAAGAAAGCGCTCCTCCTCCACTACGTCGGCGAGGAAGTCTACGACATATTTCGCTCCCTCCCCGACTGCCCTACATAAGCTACAACAGCTACAAGCACGACCCAGACCACGCAGAGCCCATCGACGCCAGAATACGATGCCGCACGAGCGAAACTGAGTGCATACTTCGCCCCGCGAGTGAACTCGACATTTGCGATCTACAAATTTCGCCAAGCCCAGCAAAACGTTGGTGAGCCACTGGACGCCTTCTACGCGCGCCTCCGGCAGCTCTCTCGCCACTGTAACTTCGAGAACGTCGACGCTGAAGTCCAGAACCAAATAATCCTCGCCACAACGTCGTCTCGCCTTCGCAAATACGCAATGCTTCATTCCCTCACTTTACCAGACTTACTTAAACAAGGAAGAATGCTCGAGGATGTCGAACGGGACGTATCCGAAATCGAAAAGAACGTCGATAACAATGCGGCGGTGCTCGCAGTGCGCAAGGAAGGACAGCACCATGGCCAACACCAAAGAAACAGCCGACAGATGCCACGACAAACGTATGCACCGCAACGACCTCGTGTCTCATCAGCAGATTGTCGCAACTGCGGTGGCAAGTGGCCTCACCAAGGCGGACGATCAAGTTGTGCGCATGGGGCAAGACATGCAGGGCATGTAACAAGGTTGGTCACTTTGCACGATTCTGTCGTTCAACGAGACAAATGGTACAAGCAGTGGACTGTGACAATGATCCAAACATGAATCAGACAGTCTGCAGTAAGAAAAGTTCTAGTGCCAAAGAATGTGCTGCCACCCGTGACACCAGTTCAAGCAGTGATGAGTATGTTTTCATTGCCATGACCTCACCTCAGACAGGCCCATCTCCAAAAGTTATTGTCACTGTCAACAATGTGCCGGTCACTTTCATAATCGACACAGGTGCAACAGTGTCAATTGTTGGCGAAAATGACTTTGAGAGCTATCGGCTAAAGGTGAAACTTCAGGAAACATCCGTCAGAGTGTTCCCATACAAAGCAACATCTCCGCTTGAACTTCTAGGCAAAGTCTCCGTCACAATGAGATACAAAGATAACTGCATTGAAGAAGACATCTTTGTCATTCGAGGAAACTGTGCACCACTCTTAAGCTTCACAGCAGCATCCAACCTGGGGCTTGTCCAGATCACATACCAAGTTAATGAGCATCAAGGTGACAAGTCAATCGTGGAAGCATTCCCCAAGTTGTTTAGTGGAGTTGGAAAACTCAAAAACCACCACATTCATCTTTTTGTGGACGACACTGTCCCACCGGTTGCACAACCACACAGGCGTATTCCGTTTGCCTTACGTGACGCCACAGAGAAAGAACTTGAACGCCTCCTGTCAGAAGACATCATTGAGCCAGCCATAGGACCTACACCGTGGGTGTCCCCTGTGGTTATTGTGCCTAAACCCCATCAGCCTGATGAAATTCGAATCTGCATTGACATGCGTGTTGTGAACACTGCCATTCAACGGGAACGACATTTGTGCCCAACAGTGGATGACATCATTGTTGCCTTAAATGGAGCAACAATGTTCTCCAATCTTGACTTAAAGAATGGATATCATCAGTTGGAACTTGACCCTTCCTCAAGGCAACTCACCACGTTCTCAACACATGTTGGCTTGTTTCGCTACAAACGACTGAACTTCGGCATCAGCAGTGCAGCTGAAAATTTTCAGAACACCATACGCCAAGTGCTCAATGGCATCCCCAATGTTCTGAATGTTAGTGATGATATTCTTGTTTTTGGGCAAACCAAACAGGAGCACGACTTGTCCTTGGAAGCCGTTCTGCAGCGACTCCAAGAAGCTGGATTGACACTGAATGAAAAGAAGTGTCACTTTCATCAACGTGAACTGAACTTCTTTGGACTTCATTTTTCAGCTGATGGCGTTCGTCCTGATCCTAAGAAGATAGCAGCCTTCCTACAGATTAAAACACTGGAATCACCACAAGAAGTGAAGAGCCTGCTAGGAATGATAAACTATTCAGGCAGATTTCTGAAAAATCTTGCTGACCTCACACAGCCTTTACGTGAACTGACACTGAAGAATGTTGTCTGGGAGTGGACAAAACGACAGCAAAATGCTCTTGAGAGCCTAAAGCAAGCCATGTCCGATGCCTCCACCCTTGCTTACTTTGACCCATCCAAACCGACAGAATTGGTGGTAGATGCAAGTCCACATGGACTGGGTGCTATCCTTACACAGCGTGACAGTGAAAACATTGCAGTGATAGCTTATGCAAGTAGAGCGCTTACACCAGTTGAAAGTCGCTACTCCCAAATTGAACGTGAGATGCTCGCAGCTGTATGGGCCATGGAGCACTTCCGTCTTTACCTTTGTGGAGTCAACTTCCTTTTGCTGACTGATCACAAGCCTTTAGTGAGCATACTGGGAAACCCAAGACCATCACCATCTGCCCGCATTGAGCGCCTTGCTCTACGCATTCAACAGTACAAGTTTGTTGTACAACACACTGCAGGAAGTAGTAACCCTTCCGATTACCTTTCCAGGCATCCAGTTCCTGAAACGAAAATGTGTGCCCGCATCGACAAAGTACCTAATGAGTATGTCAACTTTATCCAGCGCCACAACATCCCAAAGGCCTTCTCGGTTCAAGAAGTCGCTGATGCAACGAAAGCAGACCAGCAGCTACAGTCACTTATCAGTGCTATCCAGCACCCCACACTCGCCAGCTGGGTCTCAGCTGAACTGAAGCCATTTGCATCCATAAAAACAGAACTAACAACAACGCCCGAGGGCATCGTCCTTCGAGGAACACGCCTAGTTCTTCCCGCTACTCTGCAGAAACAAGCAGTGTTGCTTGCTCACAGGGGCCATCAAGGGATTGTGAAAACAAAACAAATATTAAGAGAAAAAGTGTGGTTCCCAGGCATGGACAAGCTCGTGTACACTTTGATTAAAAGCTGCCTACCATGTCAAGCAGCTGTTCCCCAAGCAAAGCAAGAACCACTTGCCATGACGGAACTACCCAGTGGTCCCTGGGAAGAAGTATCAGTCGACTTTTGTGGTCCCTTCCCAGATGGAAAGTACGCTATGGTGGTGTTAGATGACTTCTCACGATACCCAGTGGTACAAGTCATACACTCCACAAGTGCGAACCATGTGCTTCCCTCCTTACGACAAGTGTTTTGCCAGTTTGGAATCGCTGCACAGGTAAAAAGTGACAATGGGCCACCATTCCAAGGCAAATAGTTTGCTGCATTCGCAAAAGAATTAGGATTTCGTCATCATCGGATCACACCTTTGTGGCCTCAAGCTAATGGCGAAGCTGAGCGGTTCATGAGAACATTGAAAAAGCATGTTCACACTAGTCAGCTTGAGAACATAGATTGGAAAGTAGAGCTCGACACTTTCCTGATGTCATACAGGTCTTCAAGACACTTAACTACAGGAAGATCACCGTATGAACTGCTGTTTGGCAGACCGATGAGAAATCTTCTGCCTTGCTATGTTGAAGCTGCTTCGGAAACGGAAGACATAACAAAGTTCAAAACAACTGTGCTCGAGAAAAGGGCATACAACAAACAACATGCTGATGCACGAAGGCATGCTCAACCACACCGCTTCTGTGTCGGTCAGCGAGTTTTGTGCAAGCAAGACAGACACGACAAGTTCACTTCGTACTATGATCCAAACCCTTATACCATTGTCAGCATTCATGGATCACAAATCAAGGCATCGAGAGGAAATAGAGTAATAACACGCAACTCAAGTTTTTTCAAAGATGCCTCTGGCCTTAAACAAGCACCAGCCAGAACATCATTTGACTGTGATGACATCATATATCCTCTACCCACCTCAGTGCCGGATCCTGCACCACCTGCATTGCACCAGAGTTCTCCAAGAGAGCGCTACCCAAAGAGAAACAGAAAGCCTCCACGCCATCTTTCTGATTTCGCAACCTGACATTGTGACTGTTTGTTCGTAGGAGACATTCACGACTTTTCAACAGTGAACTGTTTTCCGTTTATGGTTTCCCTAATCACATTGTGTCCGCATTCATTTCATTTTCCCCAAGGAGGGTAATGTAGTGTCTATTAACAGCATTTAGCCAAATGTGAGTACTCGGTTGGCAACCGGGAAAAAAGCATGGGAGCTTGAGCAATGAGTGCGTATCACCGTGTCACTCCAATCTAAATCAATCAGACCGCATCCCGGTCTACGCGAACACTAAAGTCAGCTCTCGTCAAACACATTAGGACCATGGTCGCTACTTTAAGCTTTGGCTCTGCTGTCACACAATACTTGCTGCGATACCCACGCAAATCGAAATGCAAGTAAAAGATCCCAGCGAATCAAATCAACAAACACAGAGAAACTGAAGCCTGGTAAATCTTACAGCCAAAACCAAACGCTTACCCACTGAAGCAGCACCATATCGCCAGTCCTTATCCGCCGTATCCAGTCAGTTGCAAGAGGTGGTCAATCCCAAGTCGCCTCCAACTTGATCAGGATACCGGTCGGTCACCATGTGCCAACGTCCGTCAGCTGCCGTTGCTGTCTCCGAGTCATAGGCCGACCTACGAGCTGTAGACCGATCTCACCGCTGTCAACCAGATGTAAGATATAGAGGTCGATCTCGCCGCTGCCACCATTTGTAAGATTTGGAGGAGTCGGGCTTGTAGGACGATCGGAGGAACTTGGGGCGACAGGACTAGGCGAGCAGGATTTAATAGCAGTATTTACATTTGAACATGGGATATATCTACACAGTTTAGCGTGGCTCCCAAATGGAGCCCGCAAGATGAAGCATACAGCAAACGAGCACACAGAGCGCGACGGCGAGCACACCCTAGCAGCCAACAACAGCCGCTTATAACCACTCCGTTCGACGTCATCGTTCGACGTCATCGCTCGACGTCACCGAAGAAAGTCCTCGTTGTCGCCTTTGTGAGAAGAGGGTAGGGGTTTTACACACACACATGCCGCACAGGTTTCGGTGCTTTCTCCGAGGGCCGACGACCTTTGCAGCGCAGTCGTCGTGGTATCCATTGTCTGGCGTCCCCGTAGTCAGGTGGTCACGCCCGAACTCAGCCGGCGCCTCTAAATTCCAGAGAGGACCTCGCACTGCGGCCTCCGCCGCTGCACATCGTCTGGTGTCTCTAAAAGCGCATGGGGAGGTTCCGCCAATTACCTCCCCTCGAAAACTCCCCTGAGCTGACCCCTCGCCGCGTGGCTGCCGAGTTCTCTGAAGTGCGCTACCACCCCGTTTGGATCGAAACACGTGCAGCGGGCTGAAGTAACTTGCACTTTGCCACCCTGGCAGGCCATTCCTAACAACGCATACCTGGGCTCCTTGGTGTTGAAATTATCCTTGATTTCTCTTAACCCAAGGGCGAGATCAAACAAGCATCTCGCTTTCTGAATGTTTGCTTGCGCTCTCATTATTCGCCTTCGCTGTGCTTTCGTCAGTGGTCGTCTGCTTGGTGAAGCGGGAACGCCAATTGAACACTGCCTACTCAGTGATGTAGGAAGTGAAGTGAACATTCAGAAAGCTAGAAGCTTCCAAGATCTCATCCCAGGTTTTTAATCCAGTTTGACATTGAAGCATCCTGGTGGTACTAAAGTACTTAAGTATGACGTTCCAAAAGCATTGCCAAGTTTGCCACTTAGTAAAATTTTCTAGTTTGGAAAAAGTTTAGGCTCTTAGCGAAATTAGCAGCAGACACAGAAGTTTTCACATGGCGATTGGTGTTGTCCAAATGCATGAAGATATCGCAGTGGGGGCACTTAAGCTGATAGTGTCGGGTAACCATAAGCACCAGCAGGGGCCCCATGACAGTGTCCCCTTCAGATATACTTCACTGCATGATGGTAAATATGCTTCGCCGCATAACACGCCGCATAACACGCGGCGAAGGTGACCGACAACAGCCGAGAAGTTGCAAATAGCACTGCGCTGCCTGGTTCTTGCTGCTGCCCTTATTTTTTATTCTTTTCACAGCGTGCTTATTCTAAGTGCACTCCAGAGCTACAATTCAGGGATATGCATGTGTGCACAAGCTTTCATTCAAGAGCAACTCACGATCACGATCATATTCTGAAGCTTGCATTATTAGCGGCAAGGTGTGTCCACCTCACCTAGAAACTCCTTTGCAAAAATTCCGGGCTCTCTGTGCTCAAAACTTTTTATGAAATATCTGCATGGTTTAAAAAAACTAGATATGCATAATTGTTAATGTATAAAAATCGTACACTGTCATTTTTCCAAATTTTTGACCTTTTATGCAACACCAGGAAAATCGGAAATAGAAACTTCAGGTGACATATATGATGTGCAAGTTGCATGGCCAAATTATTGTTTTAATTTCTCGTTATTACCTTTTACTGTGATTTCGCCACTGCAGTAGCTTGACGGCTGTGGTTTTTCATTCCAGGTCACAACGCTGCACCCAGGTAGAGGCAGAATGCAAAAATGCTTGTGTACTTAGGTATAGCTGCACATTATAGAATCCCAGGTCCTCAAGATTCATCCGTAGCCCTCTTGCAGCCCACGAGTTCAATATTTTTTATTGGGATTGAAGAGAAACGTTTGTGCTGTATACGTTGTATCCCTCAATTTCAGACTAAATACTGTGCATGCAAAATTATCTCTTCATTACTTTACACCACAGCGCCCATATCTGTCGTGCGTTGATTTTTGATGTCGCTGCATTTGCTATAGCAAGGATTTTTAAACATCAGCCACAAAAGAAAGAAAATAAATGGTCAAGCAACCAAGAAACGGAATGTAGCAGTTCCCTTCCTTTTTTTATTCGGCGACAAGTTTTGCACTGGTTGTGTGCTAGCAACACTTTTTCGCCATTCGTGTACTTCAAAGGAAGTGTTACCTTTCTGCTTTGGAACTTTGTAGTTTTGTTCTGCCAGCTGCTTGACCGAAACAAGCAAAATGTACTTTGGATATTCCGCAAATTCATTCTGCATGCATTTGGTACAATAAAATTTGTTTCAATAACCGACAAATGCAGTGTGGTGGTTGCATTGTAAACTGCAATATGCGAATTTTTCATTAATTTTATTAGAGCCCCAAAGAAAGCATGCGAGGTTTGAAAATGTATCGTGCGTCCAAGTGCTGGCCTGCAGTAAAATTAGTGCTCTTGGTCTAGAGAACCGATTAATGCTGCACATACATTGACACGGACGAGCGCTGACTTGCAACTGAAGTTTATTGCTTGGACCGAAGAATATACAACAGCTCAAACCAACAGAGAAAACTAAAAACCATACATGTATTCACAATCAATCATACACGCTGCACTGAAGAGGGCAGATAACTGTAATCATCATCTCCCCCCCCCCCGCTAAAAATGCTAGTTCTTTGGACGTGAGGGATAAGGAGGGGCTACTGACGCCTGCGTCTTTTGACCAGGCGATGTGCGCTGCTTCGATGATTTCATGAATTAGTTAGTTACTATGTGTACTTAAAATTTGTGCTCTAGTGAAGTCAAGGTGGCAGGCCCTGGTGTCACAGTCTCTACAGTGGATGCCCAGATGCCCTTTTACTGTATTATGGACATTGTTGTTGTGCTCCTTCAGGCGCTCATTAAGTCATCTCCCTGCTTGACCGACATAAAGCCTGCCACATGACAACGGAATGGCGTAGAAAACTCCCTCTTTACAAGAGCCGAATTGATTTTCATGTTTGATGTTGCACTCTCTTGGAACGAAATCATTATTAACCATTTTTCACATCTTCCCAAGCTTATCTGGCGCCGAGAAAACTTCTTTGACACATGCTCTGTTAGCTACCTTTTTTATTCTTTGGGAGACATGATGAATATAAGGCACTACAGTGGTTTTTACTTTTTCTTTTCCTGTCGTCGAATCTACCCTTTGTTCTTTTCTGTTTTTGCTCAAACTACTGAGGATTGTTTCTGACACCGACACTAGCAACTGCTTGGGATAACCAGCGTTTACCACATGATCTGCTTGATGATTGAAGCTACCTTGCATGGAGTGCGTACATGATTTGTTAAGCACGTTATGATAGCATGATTTAACCACTGCTCGTTTAACCAGCTCAGAATGAGATGACGTAAAAGGTTGCAATGGCTTATTGCTTCGTGGTTCGTAAAACCAACACGTGTGATGTTGCATTAATCTGAGTTTGATATCCAAAAATCTGATGACATCGTTTTCTGGCACTTCAGTAGTTAATATGAGCGGATGAAGGCACTGAACAAAGGTGTCTTTGATCTGCGTAAAGTCTGCGCCAAATTTTTCCAGATTTGTGTCTATAAGAACAAGAGTCGTCTACATAGTGAAAACACTGTAAAACCTTTGACCCTTTCAATTTATCTTGGAGTCTTCTACCCTTTTCTGTTAATAACAAGTCACTAAGCACGGGGGTTATGCATGAGCCTATGCAGACTCCCCGTTTTTGCAGGTAAAACTCGCCGTCCCAGGAAATGAATGTAGAACTTAGGTACACTTCAAGTAGTTCTAAAAGGCCGCCAACGGATACGGCGGCCTTGTTTTGGAATTCAATTGATCCTTGTCGGTCAATACATTCCTCTATGGTCGAGAGAAGCTCATTATGCGGTAGTGAATAATACAAGTCTTTGACGTCAAAAGAACAGGCCCTCAGTCCTTTGTTCTTGTTAGTTCCTAAAATCTGGATTACTTCCAGCGAATTTTTCACCTGGTATGGATCATCTAACGTGAGCGATTGTAAAATCTTCTTTAAAAACACGGCTACAGATTTTTACCAAGTCCCTCTCTCAGATACGATTACACGAAACGGACACTCTGGCTTGTGGGTCTTGGCACTAAAAGACATTTGTAAACTGAGCCCTTTGCTACTATCTGCTGCTTTCGTTAACAGTTCGATGTTAAGTTTCTTGCACATTTCCTTGGCCTTAGATTTAATTTTTTGCAAATAAATGTTCTTGGCAACAGAAAACGATGACGAAATAGCTTCCCTACCCTTCTTGACGTACAATTGAGAGGGTAGCACTGGGAATCCGCCCTCCTTGTCCGCTGGGAGCAAACGCAGCGAGTGTTCCTTTAAGTACGAGACAGTTCCCCGAACAGAAAAGTATTTCACTGGGGCCTTGCGACGCAACAGCGCGTCCACTCCAAACATGCACCTGTCGGACTCGGCCGCCGGAGCCAGCCTGGACAAGAAGGGAGAAGCGACACGGACGAGCGCTGATTGCAAATGAAGTTTATTGCTTGGACCGAAGAATATATAACAGCTCAAACCAATAGAAAAAACCAAAAAACCATACATGTATTCACAATCAAACATACGCGCTTTTTTCTGTTGGTTTGAGCTGTTATATATTCTTCGTTCCAAGCAATAAACCAGGTGCAAGTCAGCGCTCGTCCGTGTCGTTTCTCCCTGTTTGTCCCCGTGAATACCGCGCTGTTCTGTTTCAATTATGTTTTCCAACTCGCCCAAACGTCTGTTTTAACGAGTTTCATGTCTAGCACTTCGGGCCCTATTAATTGTCTGTCCGTTTATCCATGCATTCTCGTCACCTACATTGATGTTGCTATATGCAATGCTCGTTCATTGGCCTTCCTCGTTAGGGAAAAACGCTTTCCTCCGTACGTTCTGCAGCTGTTTGATGGGTTTTAGCTTTGGCAGGGCCATTCCTCAAGAATATGCCACATTGTGAAGGCCGAATGGAACAGGAAAGCTCGTTTTTATAGACTCGGTCTTTTCTTCTGCTGCAAAGCACCGGAGCCCCACAGCATAGAAAGAAGAAATGGAAAGAGTTCTCAGATTTAGCGAACGCTACGGCCGACTTCTTGTGGCAACAAACCCTCTCCCAGCTCTGAGTATCACAGCCCAGCGAGAAGCACAAGACGGAGAACGTCGTCCATAACGCAGGGAACGTGTCGTTGCCCACAGAAGTGCACCGTGTTCTCTCCCAGGGGCCGAAGTATGCCACAGACCCCAAAAGGTCGCCAGCCGAACTTCTCAGTTTGGTGAGGCGGGTGATCAGGCTGGCTCCGGCGGTAGAGTCCGACAGGTGCGTGTCTGAAGGAGTGGACGCACTGTTGCGTTGCAAAGCTCCAGTGAAATCTTTTTCTGTTCGGCGAACTGTCTCGTACTTAAAGGAACACTCACTGCGTTTGCTCCCAGCAGACAAGGGGGGCGGATTCCCAGTGCTACCCTCTCAATTGTACGTCAAGAAGGGTAGGGAAGCTATTTTGTCTTCGTTTTCTGTTGCCAAGATAATTTTCTTGCAAAAAATTTAATCTAAGGCCAAGAAAGTGTGTAAAAAACTTAACCTCGAACTGTTAACGAAAGCAGCCGATAATAGTAAAGGGCTCAGTTTACAAGTGTTTTTTAGTGCCAAGACCCACAAGCCAGACTGTCCTTTTCGTGTAATCGTATCTGAGAGAGGGACTTGGCAAAAATCTGTAGCCGTTTTTTAAAGAAGGTTTTACATTCGCTCACGTTAGACGATCCGTACCAGGTGAAGAATTCGCTGGAAGTACTCCAATTTTTAGAAACTAACAAGAACAAAGGACTGAGGGCCTGTTCTTTTAACGTCAAGGACTTGTGTTATTCACTACCGCATATTGAGCTTTTCTCGGCTATAGAGAAATGTATTGACCGACAAGGATCAATTGAATTCCAAAACAAGGCCGGCGTATCCGTCGGCGGCCTTTTAGAACTACTTCAAGTGTACCTAAGTTCTACATTCATTTCCTGGGACGGCTAGTTTTACCTGCAAAAACGGGGAGTCTGCATAGGCTCATGCATAGCCCCTGTGCATAGTGACTTGTTATTAGCAGGAAAGGGTAGAAGACCTCAAGATAAATTGAAAGGGTCAAAGATTTTACAGTGTTTTCGCTATGTAGACGACTTTATTGTTCTTTAGACACAAATATGGAAAAATTCGACGCAGACTTTACGCAGATGAAGGACACCTTTGTTCAGTGCCTTCATCCTCATATTAACTACTGAAGTGCCAGAAAAGGATGTCATCAGATTTTTGGATATCAAACTCAGATTAATGCAACATCACACGTGTTAGTCTTACGAACCACGAAGCAATAAGCCATCGCAACCTTTTACGTCATCTCATTCTAAGCTGGTTAAACGAGCAGTGGCTAAATCATGCTATCATAACGCGCTTAACAAATATTTCACGCACTCCATGCAAGATAGCTTCAATCATGAAACAGCTCGTCTGGTAAAGGCTGGTTATCCCAAGCAGTTGTTCGTGTCAGTGTCAGAAACTATCCTCAGTAGTTTAAGCAAAAACACAAAAGAACACAGGGTAGATTCGACCACAGGAAAGGAAAAAGTAAAAACCACTGTAGTGCCTTATATTCATCATGTCTCCCATAGAATAAAAAAGGTAGCTAACAGAGCATGTGTCAAAGAAGTTTTCTCGGTGCCGGATAAGCTTGGGAAGATGTGAAAAATGGTTAATAATGATTTCGTTCCAAGAGAGTGCAACATCAAGCATGAAAATCAATTCGACTCTTGTAAAGAGGGAGTTGTCTACGCCATTCCGTTGTCATGTGGCAGGCTTTATGTCGGTCAAACGGGGAGATGACTTAATGAGCGCCTGAAGGAGCACAACAACAATGTCCATAATACAGTAAAAGGGCACCTGGGCATCCAATGTAGAGACTGCGACACCAGGGCCTGCCACCTTGACTTCGCTAGAACACAAATTTTAAGTACACATAGTAACCAACTAACCTGTGAAATAATCGAAGCAGCGCACATCGCCTGGTCAAAAGACACATACATCAGTAGCCCCTCCTTATCTATCACGTCCAAAGAACTAGCATTTTTTGCGGAGGGGGGATATGATGATTACAGTTATCTCCCGTGTTGACTGCAGCGTGTATGACTGATTGTGAATACAAGTATGGTGTTTTTGGTTTTTTCTGCTGGTTTGAGCTGCTATACATTCTTCGTTCCAAGCAATAAACTTCAGTTGCAAATCAGTGCTCGTCCGTGTCGTTTCTCCCTGCTTGTCCCCGTGAAAACCGCACTGTTCTGTTTCAAATATGTCTTGCCAACTCACCCAAATGTCTGTTTTATGACAGAGACCTGCCTGAGAACCTTAGCACAGTGTCTATATGTAAGAAACCTTCTGAAGTGTTTATGACTTCCTTCTCTTTATCGCACTTTGCCTGATGAAGCCAGCAAGTGGGTTAACCAGATGTTCAACAGGCTTTCCACTAGTTTTCCCAGAGTCTCCTTTGCCAGGGTGCTGCTCATATATATCTGTTTTCTTGACCTTGCGCTGCACTTCAACCATGGCCACACCTGCTGAACCTATAGCATGCAATGAAAAAAGTGCTATACATCATGTTGCTCCAAACTCATGACATGTGCTACAAGGGCTTGAAGAACACCCTCATTTATTTATGCCCTCATCATACCGTATGAAGCTTCGCATGATTAGTGCGAAAATTAACATCTGCTGGTTTTTGAGTGTTATTCCTATCCAGCTTCCTGAAAGCTATCCTGAGTGTTACAAAAGCAAATGACAGCTGCCGGACAAGAAGTGCATAAAGCAAGGGTCACTATAACCACATATATCACAAAATGAAGGCCACTGATTGTACAGACAGTTTACATCACATCCAACAAGCTTGGTTCTCGTTTTGCTAGTGAGTGAACTCAACTTGCCCCCAAGACATGGCCTCTGACAAACTATGTGCCAGATAGTGTGTCATCTGCAAAGCTGAAGATGTCTACGAGATCCTGACACCCCGCAGCGGCATCTACACAGGGCAAACAGGCTAATATAAAAACGACTACCTTTACTAATATCCTAATAACATGAAAACGGGCAGAAATTTGGTTATTCATTGGGCCCAACTGCAGGTGCCAGCCACTCATCCACCAGATGTGTGTTCACAGGAACTGGGGCTATTTAAATGCAGATAAAAAACAATGATGTTTGAAAGTAGTAGAGTTGAAGTATATTCTGCACAAGCACCGCTGGTACCTTATAGCCACAATTCATGGCTGCATCACCATGCAAATGTACTATTCTTAAATTATTAACTTCTACTTATTATATTTATGCTGGCCATATATTGCAAGTACATATTATCCACATTGTGTGCAATATCGTTAAATGATGTCAACTATGATAGGCATTCCTAATCTGAAATGCAAGGCAATTGTAATTCAAAAAGACAAAGACAACCAGTGCACAAGATAAGCGACAGACTTCCTTTTATTGAAAAAAATGTTACATGTGTCATGCCACCAGCAGTGGGTATCAAGCTTTCAAGCTTGGGTGACAGAGGCAAAACTTAGAAAAATGCTACAATCACACTCAAATGTAAACGACCTTGACACAAAAATAACTGACATCACATTGTGCAAAATGAAAGGGCAAGACTCTATCCAAGAACACTACGGCACGCCATACTTGACATGGTGTAAAAAATGTTAGCATGCCCTACCCATTAAAAGAAAAGAAACAAAAAGCACTGAAAACAAGCCTTAAAATGCAATGTGCGGAGACTGAAACCAAGAAAATACAACCCAAAAAAGGTTTCGCTAAGTCTTTCAATGATTAAAACTGTCAAACTGTCTTTTCGCTTTTTAATGAACCTGCACAGCTGAAAAGAAAGGAAAGAAAGCCCAATAGCAGGGCTGCAGAAAATGGCACCAAATAAATATACTTTGCTTACCAAGGATACCTCTGGTTTATATGTGGTCTGACATTGCGCAATTATTGTGTATAAGCTTTTCTTGTTTATAATCGTTGAGTAGATAGGAAAAAAGGACCGTAAGAGCACCAGGTGCATGTATATTTATGCACAAAAAGCCACTGCTTTCATGCTTTTATTCTTTTTCTCTACAACTATGCGTTAGTATTTAAGTGCCTCAATAGCACCGCGAACATTCTACTGCGAAACACAAAATTGGGCAAGTTGTGACATAAAGAAAATTTCAGTTTCACTCGTAATGCGAAACAATGATGCAGTAGCTGGTGAAATATGCCCAGGAAGCTTGCTTCGTGCTGTGTTTGTTGAAGTTTACACTCGCCAATGCAAGTCAGTAATCTCCTTTAAAGAAGTAAATTAAGTACGAGGCGCATTTATTTGTGGGGAGTTGCGCCTCCCAGTGTTGAAGTGGAAAGACTAGACTTTTCTCCCACCTCTTTCATATCTGGACTTAGCCACTGGTCTCCACCAAAACAACCCGTTATCTTCTTACTGCTGAATTTGTTTTTGGTTTTCTCAAATCTATATTTGGGCTACCCATTGCTAGGTCTCGCGCTCTGCTTTAGGAAAACAAGACACCAACAGCCTCCACCTAGTAAATCTGAAGCCAAGCACTAGAAGAAGATTAATGAAGCAGATGCACCCAATCACTCTGATTACATGTAAGAAAATTTAACATAGGAATGCATTCACAAGTGGGAAGGTGATGTGTCAGAACTTGAAGGAGTGGATGCCAGCTCTATATACAGTACGCAGACATTGAGCAGGTGTTAGCCAATCATGGCACCTATTGGCTAGATCGCGCTCTCCAGAATCAGTATTCACCACAAGTGTACCTTCAGTAGAGTGGCTGAAATGTATAATTGTGGACTGCCAATCTTTTGATTGTATGTTTGAATCCTCGCAGCACAATGAGAACTTTATTTGCAACATTCTTGCAAGAAATTTGGGAATTTCAGTGACAACACCAGTAGACATCAGAACAACCAGGGGAGTTGGCCCATAGCAGCTATTGCTGTAAAAAAAGAATAACATAAGCAGAAGAACTGACGTGGGCACACTACATACCTTTGTTCTGGTAGTGGTCCACTACTTTGGTGCTACAGTTAATGATCTCGAATGAGTTCAAGGAGCAAGAATTTAGCCCAGAAAAAGTATTACGCTTCACAGCTGTACCTAGCTGTGCCATTTTGCCTATGCAGCTTTATACAACCCTGTCCACACTTACCTAAAGTACATGAGTGGCATCCTGAAAAAAAATGAGCTTTTGATATTGCTTTGGAGAAAATTCATCTGTTTCAGCCTAACAGTATATATACATACTGCACATACCTGCGTTCGGTATACCTTATCACCAACTGTTAAGTCGCCTTCTTACCTCATGAGCGAATCACTCCTGAGATCAAGCGTGCTGGTCTGGGTTTTACTTGCATTTCTACCTATGCAGTTGGTAAAAGTCTTTGGCTGTTCACTGTAACTTCATATTTCAAAAGTTCGGTTGCATAAGCGGCTTTGGCAACACTGGAAGCAGTAATGCCTGGGCAGGCATCACGAAAGGCCACCACTACTTCGTTGCAGACTGTGTTCAAGACCCTTCTTGGTTCGACTGTGACTAAGAACCTACATATCTTTTCTCCGAAGCGGCTGGTATTGGCGATGCTTTGATGCAGAAAGAGGCTATTGTGGCACATGTCAACCTTAGGCCAAAAACCAATGTGGCACAGGCGGAAATAGTCGTGTCTTTCCGAGATGGTTTAGCCTCGCGCGGCACATTCCTTCAGTCAATTTGCACACTGTCAATGTGAGTGAGTCTTATCAAAGGTCGGCTATGGTGTCAGGTTTCTTGCCTGGTTTCGGTAGTTGCATCATGACCAAGTGGTTCCATTCTGTAGGGAATTCCAATATTCCAGATTGCCTTAATTACAAGCAATAGCACTTGCCTCCTCGTTTTGGAAAGATTCCTCAACATCTGCAAGATGACTCCATCCTTAACACGTCCGCTTTAAGTGTTGACATGCTCGAGAGCAACAACAGGTTCTGCCAACGTAAAGAGGCTTTCCATTCCTTCCTTGGCAAGTGGTCATTAAGGTGCGCACAACTCTGGTGATGGTCAGTCACTGTGAGGTGGACGGAGAAAGCATCTGCAGCTTGTTCCTCAAATTTCTCAGATGTGCACTGAAGATCGAACAGCGTGTTTTCAATAGTATTACACTATTTGGTTCATCCTGTTATAGCCGAGAATGTGTCACAGTTTACTTATATGTTCAAACGATGCGAAGTGGTCCATCCACAAGTCTCTGGCAAGTTTCTTACCATAATATGTTGCCTGATCAGTCTTGTGCAGAACACTGATCGAGGTTTGTTGCGTGCAGCCACAATTTAAGTTGGCAGTATGCAGCTTGACTTGCTCACCCCAAAGTTGCAGCACGTGCTTGTCAGGGCTGGATGTTGCCCCAGTAAGCTCTAGTTCACATGCCCCCCTCTGCAGTTTGTAGAGGGTGCGTGTTGCTAGCGATTCTTCAGCACCTTCACATTCTGCACGCTCAAGTGCATCACGGAAGTGGTTCCAGCCTGAAACCCTGATTTTGTGAATGTGGCGCATTTTCACCCCTACATCAAGTGTTATACTGGATAATAGTCGCTGCCTCTTGCGGCAGAGTCGCACTGACACTCTGTATGAAGGCCCAAGTTGCCCAGGTAAGTGTACTGCCCTTCTGGCTTTAATGGAGGGTGTGGCAGTTGGGATAGTTTGTGTCATTTGTTCATTTGAGGGCTGTGGTGTCTGCTTCGTCAAGGTGGCATCCTCTTGACCGTACGTCTTTGCATCCCCAATGTGGGTGATGTGCATTGAGCTCAACTCGACTGAGTATTCTGTGCTCGGGAAAGCAAATTTGAAGATGTCAAATCCGAGTCAAGTCGCCTCGGCTGCTATGCCTGGTTTTGGAACAGAGGTAGAGCAATGCCAAAACGACTTCCTTTCACTGCCTTAGCCTGCAGCACACCACCATAACTTTCTGATCAGACATATCTTTTTTAAGCGGTTCTTTCCTTCCCCTAAGTTAATAACAACCAATTTTAGGGGTTTCAAATCAAGCTGACTTCAGAACACTGCCGATTTTTTAGCTACTTCTAGTACCTTACTGCTTGGTTAATTTCTTAGTTGGGCATGACATGCTTCGTGCTTAAAAAATGAACTGTTTAAGGAATTCTTGGATTAATATTAGGACAGGCAACTCTAACTGAGTGGTCACTGCTTTTGTCGCAAAATGTGGCAATGAGCTAGGCAGATGCTGTCACGACAGCGTAGTGTTTATGTTGTATGAGTATAGAAGAAACAAAATTGTAGTTGCGAAGTTCAAAGTCCTATTTTTATAGCCTCTATTTATACTGCTGACATTAGAGAGCTTTAGATTAGTGGATGCAAGCAGCATGTGTAAACAAGAACCCTGTTTGTGTGTGGGAACCATGCGGTTTGCATAACCAAGCAGCACACGAGTCGCTTGCATCCTCTTATCCAATACTACTATTTACATTGTAAAGCAACCAATATCGCAGCAAGTCTGATCAACCTGAATCAATATGCTAGAAGTTTTAATCACTTAAGGTTTGTCGGTTTGGCACTTCACCACACCCTTGGCCACTAGACTTGTGCTTTCCAGTATTACTTGCTAATCAACTCTTGAAGCGTTTACATTCTTTTTCTGTGCGGTAAGATTAGTTTGACAGTCCTAACAAAATTATTAAAGGGAAGGTCTGGACTGTTGTATTGGCCATGTCATTCTAAACCTGTTAGGTCTGACACTGTCAAAGCATTTGGCAACTTTAATAAGCTTCACCTCACTACATATATGTATTGCGGTGGGACCATTCAGCATGTGCAAATAAAAATACCGGCAAATAGAGAGTTCGAGAGCACCTGAGATTATAGTAAAGCGGGCTGGGCAGTATCTTCAGCCTAACGGGGACATCAAAGCTGGAACGAGGGATGCCACACTACCCGTCATCGCAATACACTGTTTCATTCATCGCATATATATTGTCACATCCTATATGGTCACCGCGGGTATGTGCCAGGCGATGGGAACGACGCTGAAGTAGCGCGCGAGTGAAAAAACAGAGACGACAACGACGTCGCGTTGACTGCTCTGATAAAGTGCTTCCATACGTCCTCTACGCCGGCTTTCCCGTCTTCTACTAGGCTGCGACACTGGTGGAGGTGCTGGGTAGGATTGCCTGATGCTCGGCACCCCTTCGCGGAGCCATACCTCGAAAACGGAATCACCTTCGTTCGTCGAAACTCCTGTTCACCGGTACAGTCGCCGCCTGCTAGGCCTGATGCCCGAGTTCAACCCTTTGCAGGACCCTGCTGGAACGCGTCTACCTACTTCCGCCATGGCTACTGCAACTCCATCGCAGGTGACGCTGCAGAATCCTAAGATACCAGAAAGTTTCCATGGCGACGCTTTTGAAGATGTCCAAGATTGGCTTGACCAATTTGAGCGTGTCGCCAGTTATAATGACTGGGGCTCCCAGCAAAAGCTGTCTAATGTCTATTTCGCGCTTCAAGACAGTGCGCGGACGTGGTTTGTGAACCGGAAGAGAAGTTTGACCACATGGGATACCTTCCGCACCCAGCTGCTGGACACGTTCACTAGTACCGACAGAAGAGACACTGCGCAGCGCCTACTCGAATCCCGTGTTCAAAAACCAAACGAGAGCGTAGCCATGTATGCAGAAGATATGACCCGCCTTTTCCGCAGAGCAGACCCTGAGATGACTGAAGAAAAGAAGTTACGCTATCTCTTGCGCGGAGTGAAGGAGGAACTGTTTGCCGGACTCGTGAGGAACCCACCGACGACAGTGGTCGAATTCACCAAGGAGGCTACCGCTATAAAACGGGCACTAAAGCAACGGTACCGCCAATATGATCGCGCGAACTCGCCGGTGAATGCTTCAGTTCTACCTGAGAGCTACGGCACGTCTCTGCGTGAAGTCATCCGGGAGATTGTGAGAGAGGAGATCCGGCAGCTCGGGATTTCTCCTATGGCACCAGCGGTGGCTTCTGTCGCTGATATCGTTCGGGAGGAAGTTCGACAGGCCTTTTCGTCCCCCGACCGGCAGGCGGTGCCGCGACGACTATTTTTTTTTTTATTTACAGTAAGCAGTATACAAAGCTCACTGCAGGGGCAGGGGCTAAAGGCAATCAAGCCTGACAAAGGTCCCTGTCCCTCCGCAGTTCGTGGCAGCTCATACGCTTCGAGTTCATCAGTCAAAAAAAAAAAAGGATTGCAGTACAGCAGTTTCAGGAAAATGGACAACTAGCTACTTGCAAGAGTACACATAACAAATCACATAAACAAGAGAAATATCTATATAACATCTCTAAATAATCATACAGAAGAGGTCGCACGCACGCCATAATATATAGCTACACAAAATAAATTCAAGAAATTTGAAAATAAGAATGCATGAGGATACAATGAAATTTCATTATACATGGAAACACTCAAAATACTAATTTTTGAATGATTTAAGCATTGGTCGAGGCATGCAAATTCACAGGTTAATGTTTATAGCTGTATACATGTGGTAATTAATAAGTTCTTTGCTTGTTTTTTAAATGCAGCACTACTACCCTTAAAGTTCAATCTATCTGCAAGGATATTCAAAACATGATGTGTTTGGTACGCAGCACTTTGTTTTCCGTAATTAGTTTTTTACTTTAGGTGCTCGTATCCTTTGTTCTCGTAGACAGTAGTATGGTTTTTCGATGCGGCTTTGTTCATATAATTTATTTTGTTGAATTACTTGGAGCAATTTAAAATAGTATAACTGATCAACCCTGAGCATGGAATGTTTTATGAACAGTGGAGCAGTTGGCAGATCTTGTAATTTTCCCCTGTACTTTTCGAAACAGCGCAATATTTTCTTCTGCATAGTAACAAGTCTATGGTAATTTCTTTGCGATGTTGTTCCCCAGACTAATATCCCATAAGTTACCTTAGAATGAAAGAGTGCATAGTACATATTTAGTTTTAACCTTAATGGGATTAAGTGTACTGTTTTGTGAAAACAACCAACTATTCGCGCTAATGCGGTAATCAGGTGATTTACATGTGTATTCCAGTTTAATTCCTCCTGAAACCACACACCAAGAAATTTTTGTTCCCTAACGTGTGTAATACAATTTCCTTCAAATGTGACACGTATTTTACTTATAGGCTGGTTTATAGGTCGGAATATCATATAGGTTGTTTTTTTGGCATTTAAGCGTAGCTTATTTTGCCTTAACCATTCTGAAAGATGCCCTAAATAGTTATTTACACTGACTTCAAGTGATAATAAATTGTCTGATGAAAAGAAAACGTTTGTATCATCAGCGTACATAATAAGTTCAGGGGAATCAGGAATTTCTACAATATCATTTATATAAGCAAGGAACAATAGTGGTCCCAATATGGACCCTTGGGGGACTCCTTGGTTTAATTTTATCTTTTTAGACATTGTGTTATTAATTTGCACGAATTGATAGCGATCTTCAAGGTAACTTTTAAAGAGTTGAAGTGCGACTCCACGCACTCCATACCTCGATAATTTCTGAATTAACAGTTGGAATTGTATGGAGTCGAATGCTTTTTGAAGATCAAGAAAGAGCCCAAGTGTGTATTTTTTATTTTCCATATGGTCGATTATCTTATCCTTGATATATAATAGAGCTTGCTCCGTCGACTTATGTTTTTGAAAACCATATTAACTCTTTGTTATTATTTGATGTTTATCAAAAAAGGATGCAAGTCTACTGTAAATTACTCCTTCAAATATTTTTGATATTGTTGGAAGCACAGATATTGGTCGATAATTTGCCAAACTATTGATATCACCACCTTTATGTACTGCAGTGACTTTTGCCACCTTTAACTGTTCCGGAAATACACCGGCAGTGAGGGTGAGGTTGATAATATAGGCCAATACATCACCTATCAATGGTGATATCAATTTTAACTCAGCAGAACCTATTTCATCAATACCTGATGCAACATTATTTTTAAGCTTTCTGATTAAGTTTTCTACTTCGACCGGATCTGTGGGAACCAAAAAAATAGAATAAGGTACAGTAGACCTATCAGCAGTTGGGGCACTTTCCGTATTTCCTACGCGGAAGCTGTCTGTCGTCCACCTCCCGCGACTTCGATGCTGCTGACACCGTCGACCACTACGACGCAGCCAGCACCGCCACCCCCGACGCCATATTTTCGCCAGTCACAGCCGCCGCCAGCTATGCCGTATCGCAGCCAGCCGATCGCTGCGCCTCGGTCTTACGGCGAATCCCCTGTGGGCTACCCGCTTCGAAAGACCGATTTGTGGTGCACCGCTGACCGCCGGCCGCTGTGCTTTCATTGCGGCGAAGCTGGACATGTTTATCGCGCGTGCCACTACCGCGCAGCCGGGTATCCAAGGTTTCCCAACTGCAATTACCCTGTGTTTGATGCTGCACGTACCTGCGACGAAAATCCTACAAACTTTCGGCCAGAAGGTTCAGCGACGCCTCGATCACGTTCCCCTTCTCCGGCTCGTTATACTCCACCGACCCGTCGCGATTTTTCTGACGCCTCTAGGGGCAGGTCCCCTAGCCCACGCCGGGGAAACTAGAAGCAGCGACCTCCGGGGGTGAGGGTGCAAACCGTCTAGCTTTCCAAGAGCCCCCATCACCGACGACCGACGACTCTAAAACTCCGACGTCTCCAACCACACACCCTGTAACCGATGCCGTCAGCGCCGATCTTGTCGTTTTCATTGACGGCCACCAAGTGGCCGCTCTCGTCGATACTGGTTCGCATTTTTCGATAATAAGTCAAAAGCTGGCCGACAGATTGAGAAAAGTGAAGACGCCGTGGACCGGGCCCAACATCAGAACTGCCGGCGGCCAGTTGATGACGCCGATCGGAAAATGCACAGCCAGGATAGTAATCACCGGTGAAACCTTCGTCGCCACCCTCGTCATTCTCTTTGAGTGCTGCAAGGAAATTATATTGGGTATGGATTTTTTGAGAGAGTACGGTGCAGTGATTAATGTACGTGACCTCGTCGTCACATTTTATACGAGCTCAGACGACGTCGACCCCGCGGAGCACCAGCGACCCCGCTTACGTATCGCCGACGACGACGTCACGCTTCCGCCGCGAAGCTGTGCCCTCGTACCTGTTATCTGCGACAACTTGAACACCGGGACTGGTGTCGCTGAACACATCGACGCACTGGTACTGAGTCAAGGTGTTTCCATCGCCAGGGCCGTAATTAACGTACACGACGGACGTGCTGAACTCCTGCTGACGAATTTTACCAGGGAACGTCGACACGTTGTTAGAGGCACGGCTGTTGCTTACTTCGACGAATTTACCTCAATACAAGACTGCCTCTCAGTGGAGCACGTGACGGCCACCGTGGCCATGCCTGCCCCTGTGGTTGATATCAGTCGCACCTTGTCACCCGTCGAACGTAACAGCCTTCTTGAGCTCATCGATGAGTTTAAGAGCTGCTTTTCATCTACGTCACGAGTCAGCCAGACGCCGCTCACTAAGCACCGTATTGGGGCGTCTGCGTCAGCAGGCGTTTGGTGTGTTGCGACACCACGGACCCGAGCACACGAGGGTTGGACCCTCCCGCGTGTAGTCGTGCGCGGCTTAGCCGTGTCCGGGGAAAGGGGGATCCTGGAGGTTGAGCCGATGCTGGGTGATCGGACCTTTAAGGCCCCCCGGCGGAGGCAACACACCTCTTTGGCCTCTGCTTCACGTAGACGGCACCCCCGGACTGACCCACCCGGGGGAAATCGGTAGTCGCCTCTTCCTATCTCTCTCTCCTCAAACCTTCGTCTTTATCTCTCACTTTTTTACCTTTCCTGTCTTCTTCTCTTTTCCATTTACTTCCTTTCTCTACGGCGGCAAGGGTTAACCTTGTGTGGATATCCTACCTTGGGTACACCATATTTGGTTATAGTGACGGCGTACGGCTGGCGTCGTGCAGGCTTGGACACAAGCCCTGCCGCGTCCCCTCGTTGGGCTCCGTGGTGGGCGGTCGGCGCTGTTGCCGAACACACACACTTTCCTATGGCAGCTCAAATCTCTGTTGTCCATGATCGGCGTCTCAAAAGATGCCGCACCGAAGTACCGTTTCAATTCTCCTTTCGAAGCAACGCTCCATCCTTCCCCAAATACTATGTAGTCCACAGTGAAAGTAACACGCCTATTAGAAAGCTTTCTCCATTCCTGGTCGCCAAATGCCTGAAAGATAAAATCGGACAGACATACAAAGCCTCCAAAATGTCTAGCGGGGACCTCCTCCTAGAATTGAATAGTAAAGATCAAGCAGATAAGCTGTCTGAACTTACCAGTATTGGCGAGGCGACAGTGACTGTTTCAGCCCACAGAACACTCAATACAAGTAGGGGAGTAATATCTGAAGAAGATTTTATTGGATTAAGCGACGAGGAACTGCTGGAAGGTTTCCAGGAACAAAATGTTACCAAGGTACAGAGAATAGTAATCCGCAGAAACAATCAAGAAATCCCCACCAAACACGTTATACTCACCTTCGGAACAAGCGTAATGCCTACCTCGCTCGATGCAGGTTATGTTAAAGTCAATGTAAGACCATATATTCCAAACCCCAGACGATGTTTCAAGTGCCAAAGGTTTGGACACGCTTCACATGCATGTCGAGGACAAACAACTTGTGCTAAATGCAGCTCCAACGAACACCAATCCGAGAATTGCACTTCTTCCCCACATTGTGTTAACTGCAAGGGAGATCACCCAGCTTATTCACGGTCCTGCCCTTGGTGGAAAAAAGAAAAAGAAGTCATTGCTCTAACTGTAAAAGAAAAAATTTCGTTCTTTGAAGCCCGAAAGCGGCTTTCGTATCTTCCGCGAAGAAGTTATGCCGAAGTGACGCAGGCGGGGGCAGCGTCACAGAGGCCTCCGGAGTCCTCCGAGCCCACGCGCAGTGGTGCCGCAGTGACTCCTCCCGCCCCCGTGGTGGAAGCAGTCAGTACTGCTCCACCCTCTTCGACGGCCCTGCAGACACCAGTCCCGCACGGCCCTAAGATCAAGCGAACCCCAAGGCCCGAGACACGTGTCTCGGCGCCTAACTCTCGATCCTCCAGCGCCTCAGAGAGAGCGATGGAGGTCGATGCAAAAACCCCGGTGTCATTGACACCGAAGGACAAGCGCTCTCTTGAGCGCGGTAAGAGGGACAAGATCCCAATAACCACCCAAAATAAGAAAGCGATACCTGAAGGTTATCGCTCATTTGTATTAGCCTTTTTATCCATGTCACCTATAACCCTACCTCTTAGCTTTTCGTAGTGCCATTTTTACTTTCAATTTCAAGATGGCTTTTATTATTCATTGGAATTGTAGAGGGCTTTTACACAACTTAGGTGACATCAAAGACTTGTTAAGTAACTTCTCGCCTGTGGCCTTGTGCTTACAAGAAACAAATTTAGGCGAAAAGCACAAAAACATTTTAAAAGGCTTCACTGTTGTGCGGCGCGATCGTACTCAGGCGAACAGGCTTTCGGGTGAAGTAGCTATAGTCCTACAGAGTGGCATTGCAGCTAGAGAAGTTGCCATTAATACTCACTTAGAAGCCGTGGCAGTCACGGTTTTAGCACATAAAACCATTACCATTTGTTCAATGTACATTCCACCACATTCACATTTTACTGTAAGAGATCTGGAGTTAATTTTAAACCAGCTACCTAAACCTTTTTTAATAGCAGGTGATTTTAACGCTCATAACATATTATGGGGTAGCAAAAGAACTGACACCAGGGGACAAACAGTTGAAGATTTTATCCTGACTAACGAAATAAGCCTTTTAAACACTGGTTCGGCAACGTACTGCTCCCCAAGCACAGGAGCTATGAGCTGTCTTGATCTGGCGCTGTGCACTCCATCTCTGTTGATAGATTTTAAATGGAGTGTTATTAACAATCCTTATGGTAGCGATCATATGCCCGGCATTATTAAAAGAACATCTCCTTTCCCTACAGTACCATTAAGATCACCCCATTGGAAACTCCATCTAGCAGACTGGCCTCTCTTCAGCGAGAAGGCCAGTCTCGATGACATATCAGATGAGCAAACAATAGACGAAATGAATGAAAAGATTATTGCCTCCATACTTGCTGCAGCAGAACAGACGATCCCGCAATCCTCCGGTTTCTTAAAGGGAAGCTGAAACACTTTTCGAAAAAAATGAGTTCTCTGCGGCATTCTACAGTTTTGAGTCCCCTGAACACGAATATCTGGTTCAAAAAGGGCGGAAACAAACGCAAGCGGCTGTTTTTCCAAGAAAACGCGCACCAGCGCCTCAGGGCATCGCGCGAACGCCGCTGTTGCCCGTGATTGGTCGGGGCCGCTGTGACGTTGTTGGCGGTAGTCGCCGGTCGGCGCCGCCGCATGTCTCCGTTCCAGAGCGTAGCACCATTCCTTTCTCTCTGGTAGCACGCGGTTCTGCTGTTCTGGCTTCATAGCTGAGTTGCAAGATGGAACGTTCTCGCTGTCTCCGACAGCTTGTATTGTCCCCGTACATGTTTGAACCCACAGCCGATACGGAAAACGATGGCGGCAACAGAGTCAACGACGATATTGAGTGTGCCAACAGCGAGAGCGATGTGTGCACCTTCTCGCGCGCTGGAAATCTTAGCTGGTACGCATGTTTTTTTTTTTTTTTTTTTCATGTAGCTGCACGTTGCAATGACGGGAGAAAAAATGCGCTAAAGTGTCACTGGGAACATGCTGCTGGAAGAATGCCGAAGCACTAACTTCTCATTAGATTTACACGGGTGCAATTCCGCGATGTCAAGCACCTTGCCGCTGCTTGTCTAAAGTCCCGTGGTTTTTTCAGCGTTGATACACGATCGCGAACATAAGTGCCGCGTTTCAAAGCGCGCACATGCAGTGCTGTGAGGTACAGTCATGGAAGTTGCTTATCATACACATCCAGAGATGACCAGAGGTATTATATGTGCAATATTCATACTATGGTTCGACGACTTTGCGAGTGTGGCTCGATCAAGAATCGGTATGCGTGCTCCATGCTAGTGTTGACATAAAGATATTAGGCAGTTTTAGCACCGCCGTGTGGTAAACACGATAACTGAACCGTACGTCGAATGTCACTAGGCAAGCCTACGCTCCATTTGATACCTCAGGTGCATCGCTGTGGAAGCTACGCTCGAAGTCCTGTCACCAAAATTTATTACTGCGCGCGTTTCCGTCTATGCTTCGCAGCGTGCCAGCGGCGTTTGCTCGCGCGAGCATGCACGTGAAGCTGCCGCGACGGGCTGCAATTAAAAAATACCGAAAAGAAATTTTTTTTTAAAAGAACGTGTTAGCAGCCGTATAAGTACACGGATGGTTTCTATGGGTAAATTCTTTTTTTTTTTTTCATTCCGAAGTGAGCTTATATATGGAAAGCTTTTTGAAAAATCGGGTCAAGAAACACCGAACTTTTTCTAAGTGCGAACGCAGCCACTGCAAGAAGTATCTCAAGCCTCCACAGCGTTGCACCTATGAAACGGAGTATAGCAACGCTAGCAACAACGCGTTTTCGCATTTGTCGTAAGGCTATCCGGCTACGCTAAAACTGTGTTACCAGACGCTAATGGCTGCCAATGTTCGTATTTCTCCAGTGCATCAATGTGGGCCTAATCACGCTTTCATTAAACTAGGTGCACCTGCATGTGCGTATGTGCGTATTGATGGAAGATGAAGAGAACTGCTTGCGCTGCCAGGAGGTGCAAGAGATTAGAAAAAAACAGAAGCGCACGCAGTGCGTAACAAGTTCAAGACAATTCAGGACTGTGTGCCTCAGCAGGGCAGTACTGGAAGTGGCACTTGCCCAGAAAGGAGTCGAACCGGCTGGACAAGGCAAGAAGTTTACACACAGGTGTGAAAATGATATGGCCAATGGAAAAAGAGTGATGCAAAAGCAATTTTTTTTTTACAGGCAGTTGAGGTATGCAGCATACCGCCAGTTTGTCTGGCTAGTATGGAAAAAGTTGGGAGAGAAGAACCGTCGAATTCTGCCAAGCTGTGTACTTGAAGTTGTTCGGGCTTCAGTCGCGCCGATTTAATTGGAATACCGATTGCCCGCATCGTTGTCAAGCTCCGATGATAGTCACTGTCGCGGAAATGGTCCGAGCACAGCACAGTTGATTTCGTCGGCACGAACTTATCTCTCCTCACCGCACGTACCCACTGCGCTGCAAGCTTCTTTTCCTTCGGGAATTTGTGAAACACCACATCGTCTCGCCCGCCTGTGTTCGCGCAGCCGAATGCTGCACAGAACGAGGGCATGTTGGGCGCCCTTGGCTGCAGGCACTCACACAGCACAGAAGGAAAGAACAGTTTACGAAAATCGCAAAACAAACGTGAGCGGCGGCGGCGGCGGCAGATCTCTCGTAGCGTCGTTCAGTAAAGCGCAGAACGGAAAGACGCATGCCAGCACATGTCAGCACGCCGGTCCGCAGCTCGGTTGGCTCGGTCTCCGCCCATGACGTCACTCTCGCCGGTTCTCTCCTCTGCCAACGTCCTCACCCGGCGCTCCGGGAAGCGTATTTTCATCCGCTAGCAGCTACAACGGGGCGTGCCACTTTTGACGGAGCTCGACGTTTCTGCGCAGGCGCGAGTAAGAGCGGGCGCGAGAGAGAAAATCTGGGGGCTTTTGCTCCTTGAATATATGACTCAGCCTAGGCACTACGGAGGAGGTTTCTTAGATTGCGTTGTATTCGTTTGTCCCCTGACATGCCGGCATTGCGGAGTTCGGTCGAGTTGGTTTATACGCTCCGCCGCTGGCTGCCCGCGCGGTGAGGCAGTGGGCGCGGACGCCGCTTGGTGATCGCTGTGTCTGAAGGGACAATGTTCTGACTGGTGTTTTATAAGTCACGGGTCGAATTTTTCGTCGCGACGATAGATCGGATTTTTTACAAGCACTGCTCCAGGAGGGCACATGTAACCGGCAAACGGAGGCCTCAGGAGAGCACCTGAGGTTATATTAAAGCAGGCGGCGCAGGATCTCCGGGGCACCCAAGCGGTAGCGGGGGGATCAAAGCTGGAAGCCGGGCGGCCCGTGGGTTGGGGCCGCAGAGGCCGAAGCGTGCCTGGGGGTGTTCGCATAAAACATTGGCTGTCCGCGATAGCGGACAGCCGATCTTATACTCCCCTGGCACGCGCAGGCCTCTGCGAGCCCCAACCCACGGACCAGTCCGGCTTCTAGCTTTGATATCCCCGTTGCCGCTTTGGTGTCCTGGAGGCGCCGCCAATAATGCGAAATAATGACACGTTGTTTTCATTAGTAAAAACATGATCGATTAAATATGATTGCGTCGAGCCGCCAACTTGCGATGCTAAGTTCAGCACAACCGCGCCCCGCGACTTCTGCCGGCACGGCGCGCCTAGGGACAAGCGCATACACCGCGCCCCAAGGGACTCCTCCGTAGTACCTAGGCAGAGTCGTATTTTCAAGAATCAAAACTCCCCACATTTCCTCTCTCGCACCCGCTCTCACTCGCGCATGCGCGCAAACGTCCGTCGTCTCCGCAAGTTCCACGCCCCGTTGTACCTACGAGCAGTTGGAAATACGCCTCCGGGAAGCGATGGGGGCGTGTCCGCGCGGGTGATTTAGAAAGCGATTTCCGCCCGTTATATTAATAAAACGAAAAAAAAAATTTCAGAACCGTAAATTATTAGGTCTGTTCTTCCCAATCCCAGCAATTCATAGAAATTGAAAACCGTTTCAGCTTCCCTTTAAGGAAAAAACTAAAACCCTGGTGGACGAATGAATGTACACAAACTAAAAAAGCACAAAACAAAGCGTGGGGTATCTTTCGGCGATACCCAACACAAGATAACCTCCTGTACTTGAAAAAAGCAAAGGCGAAAGCTAGGTACACGCGTAGGCAAGCCGAAAGACAGTCATGGCAAGCATATGTATCCACCATCAATAGCTCAATAACATCCAAAAGAATGTGGGATCAGCTTCGTAAATTTAGAAGCGAGTACGCTCCTTATACAATCCCCATACTCTCACCTCCAGGTACACAGACGAATTTAAAAGAACAAGCAGACATATTAGGGCAGCATTTCCATAACATATCAAGCTCACTAAACTACTCCACTGAATTTCAAAAGTACAAACAATCAGCAGAAAAACAAAAGCTTCCGACAGCAGGAAGTTCCGAGAAACCATATAATGCCCCCCTAACACTTTCCGAAATTAACAGAGTACTCACTACTGGCAAAAAAACAGCGCCAGGCCCGGACAGAATACATTACACAATGCTCGCACACCTATCTTCAAAAGCAGTTAAGACATTGCTCTGCTTTTTTAACATAATCTGGGAAACAGGAAAAATGCCGAATGCATGGAAAAAAGCCATTATAATCCCTTTCTTGAAAGCTGGAAAGCATCCTACAACAGCTACCAGCTACCGACCTATAGCACTCACAAGCTGTCTCGCCAAGTCATATGAATCCATTATAAACATCAGATTGGCATACGTCCTCGAAACTGAGAACCTGCTCGATAATCATCAGTGTGGGTACAAGAAAGGCTGCTCCACAACAGATCATCTAGTTCGGTTAGAACACGAGATACGTGCGGCCTTTCTACAAAAGCAATATTGTCTCACAGTTTTCTTTGATCTTGAAAAAGCGTACGACACAACATGGAGGTTCGGTATTTTAAGGGATTTAGCGGATTTAGGGATCCGCGGCAGAATGCTTAAATGTCTAGCTGATTTCATGTCCGATCGAACATTCCAGGTGCGTTTAGGAACGGTGCTGTCCAGCGTATTTATTCAGGAAAACGGAGTACCTCAGGGATGCGTATTGAGCACAACACTGTTTGTGGTAAAAATGAACTCGCTCAATAATGTAATTCCATCTTCTATAATGCATTCACTATATGTGGATGATCTTCAAATTGCATGTCGTGCATCGAACATGGCAACCTGCGAACGACAAATTCAAATTACACTAAACAAACTAACGCAGTGGGCATCTGAAAACGGCTTTCGCTTCTCAAGTGAAAAAACGATTAGTGTTGTCTTCACACAAAAAAGAGGCCTACAACCAGATCCCATCCTTAAACTACAGGATGCCACACTACCCGTGAAACAAGAACACAAGTTTCTGGGTGTTCTGTTTGATAAAAAGTTGAACTTTCTCGCACACATCAATAGTATTAAAATCAAAGCGAACAATGCACTTAACATTCTAAAAATCCTCTCCCGGAAACGGTGGGGCTCTGACCGTAAATGCCTGCTACACATCTACCGCACTTTGGTGCGTAGCATATTAGACTATGGTAGCATTACATATGGTTCAGCCAGACTATCTTACGTCCGACGACTTGATCCAGTCCACAACTTAGGACTACGACTAGCATGCGGTGCTTACAGAACATCACCTATACAGAGCTTACATGTTGAATGTAATGAACCTCCTTTACAGCATCGCAGAGCGCTACTAACTTTTTCCTACATACTCAGAATCCGATCCTCACCACAACACATATGCTACAACATCGTCACAAAGTGCAGCTCACGCTTACATTACACAAATAAACCAAACATGATTAGGCCGCTTATCTTGCGATACGAGGAATACTGTCGGGATTATGACATCCCTCGGGAAGTTCTCCAGGTTGCCAGAAAGCCAGAACGTTTACCCCCGTGGTGTGATCTCACAGCGTTATGTGATTGGACACTAACACATCTAAAGAAAAGAGACACACCACATCAACACATTATACAAGATTTCCGCTCTCTTCAAGACAAGTACATAAACTACATAAAATTTTATACTGATGACTCTAAAACGGAAAAACACGTGGGTGTAGAGGCTGTAACAGAAAATTGGGAAACATGTATTCGATTACCTCAGCATGCCTCTGTCTACACAGCCGAAGTGTACGCGATATGGACGGTAGTTCAAAAGATCATTGCTGACAAACTTGAAAACACTGTCATATACACAGATTCATTAAGCGTACTGAAGGCTCTACACATGAAATCCCAAAGTGAACCCTTGTTAGGCGATATTTTGAAAGCATTAACGTCAAACAAATATGGCAGATCAATTAAGTTTTGCTGGGTACCAAGCCATGTTGGAATATTGGGTAACGAAGCGGCGGATAGATGCGCATCAATGGCAGCGTACAAAAACATTCAAAATACAGCACTTCCATATAAAGACAGTGTCAATGCGATTCGCAAGGCCTTGATGTCAAAATGGCAACGCGATTGGGACACTTGTTTAAGCAATAAGCTTCATCTAATTAAACCTGTCATTGGAGAGTGGAAATCATGCAGTCACCAGCAACGATTCTACGAGGTGATCTTGTGTCGACTTCGAATTGGACACACACATCTGACGCACAATTTCCTTCTCCGAAAAGAAAACCCGCCAACTTGCGAAAAATGTAATGAAGCTCTTACAGTCATGCACATCTTAATAACATGTCCACACATCGATACACTGAGACGGAGGTTTTTACACAGCCTGTATAAATTGCACATCCCATTACACCCTACCCTATTACTAGCAGATGACCCCCTAGTGCCATTTCCTAACCTCTTCGAGTTTTTAGAAAAAACTGGTTATTTACACCAACTATAATGTAATGCAGGTTTACCTGCCCTAACGGTTCTCTTTATTTTGTCTTGTGACTGGCGCAGCATGGCCTTAGTTGCCTTTGTGCCACTAAACCCAAACTAACTAACTAACTAAGCACCGTATTGTCACCGAAGCCGACGCCAGACAAATTCGGCAGAATCCTTATCGTGTGGCACCGAAAGAGCGCGAGGCGATACAAACGCAAGTGAAGACGATGCTTGAGGACGGGGTTATTCGGCCATCTAAGAGTCCTTGGGCAACGCCTGTCGTGTTGGTGAAAAAGAAGGACGGCAGCCTGCGCTTCTGCGTCGACTATCGAAAACTCAACCAGATCACAAAGAAAGACGTTTATCCGCTGCCGCGTATCGACGATTCACTGGACAGGCTACGAAACGCACGTTACTTTTCGTCGATGGACTTGAAAAGCGGCTACTGGCAAATAGAAGTTGGTGAGAGAGACCGTGAGAAGACCGCTTTTGTGACGCCCGGCGGACTTTATGAATTTCAGGTGCTCCCCTTCGGTTTGTGTTCGGCGCCAGCAACGTTTCAGCGACTAATGGACACGGTACTCTCAGGCCTCAAATGGCAAACCTGTTTGGTGTACCTCGACGACGTGATTGTTTTCTCCGCCACGTTCGAGGAACACTTACGGAGACTAAAGACGGTCTTTGAAGCAATACGCTTAGCTGGTCTAACTTTGAAACCTGAAAAGTGCCATTTTGGCTTTGAAGAACTTCAATTTCTCGGTCACGTTGTCAGTCGTAAAGGTGTCCGACCTGACCCTGATAAAATCTCTGCCGTTGCTAATTTCCCAACGCCATCAGATAAAAAGGCCGTGCGACGTTTTCTGGGCCTTTGCGCCTACTACCGACGCTTTATTGCGGACTTTTCGCGCATCGCATGGCCATTAACGCACCTAACCAGAGAACATATCCCCTTCGTATGGGGTGAAGACCAACAACGGGCATTTCACGACATACGGCAACGGCTGCAGACGCCTCCCGTGCTCGCACACTTTGATGACGACGCTCCTACGATTCTTCATACCGATGCTAGTAATCTCGGCCTCGGCGCAGTGCTTGTACAGCGGCAGGACGGTGCCGAAAGAGTGATTGCTTACGCCAGCAGGACGCTATCAAGAACGGAGGCAAACTATTCCACGACAGAAAAAGAATGTCTCGCACTGGTGTGGGCCGTCCTGAAATTTCGGCCATATTTGTATGGTCGGTGTTTCACCGTTGTCAGTGATCATCATGCACTTTGCTGGCTGACTAATTTAAAAGATCCAGCAGGTCGGCTAGCGCGCTGGAGTCTTCGTCTCCAAGAGTTTGACTTCACGGTTGTCTACAAATCAGGGAAACGACACACCGACGCCGACTGCCTTTCTCGGTCTCCTGTTCAGACTGCAGTGCACGACGATGATGACGCGGCTTTTCTAGGCGTGCTAGATACTGTCGCCGTTTCACGCCACAAACGCGAGGACGCAGAACTGGTCCCTCTTTTTGATTACTTAGAGGGAAGAACAGGCAGCGTGCCGAAGTTACTCGCCAGAGGGCTGCCTTCATTCTGCTTACGCCACGACGTTCTGTATAAAAAGAACTTTTCACCTAGTGGCAGCAGCTACCTACTCGTCATTCCCGCATCTCTTCGCGACGAAGTCCTACACGCCTGTCACAACGAGCCGACCGCTGGTCACTTGGGCTACACTCGGACATTAGCAAGAATTAGGCTAAAATACTATTGGCCGAGACTTGCGTCGATCGTGAAACGTTACACACAGATATGTCTGGATTGCCAGCGCCGCAAACCCCTACATGGCAAGCCAGCTGGACTGCTGCATCCTGTTCAGACACCGCAAGCGCCGTTCGAACAAATTGGCATGGACCTTTTAGGTCCGTTTCCGCTGTCTACTGCCGGAAATAGATGGATAATCGTCGTCACGGATTATCTTACGCGATACGCCGAAACAGGTGCTATCCAACGTGGAACAGCAGCCGAAGCAGCCCGATTTTTTGTCGAAGCCGTTGTCCTAAGGCATGGCGCTCCCGCAGTCGTCATAACAGGCAGAGGATCTGCGTTCACGGCTGCGCTTCTGGATACCGTGTTGCGACTAAGTGGTACCACTCACCGAAAGACCACGGCTTACCATCCCCAAACCAATGGGCTGACAGAACGTCTGAATAAGACTCTGGCAGACATGATGAGTATGTACACCGACGTCGACCACAAGAACTGGGACGAGATTTTACCATATGTTACATTTGCATATAACACGGCACGCCAAGAGACAACACGCGTGACGCCTTTCAACCTCGTTTACGGACGTGAAGTGACAACCTTGTTGAACGCAATGCTGCCGCACGAGTGCGGTGACGACGAGACTGGTGCCGAGGAGTTTACGCAACGCGCAGAGGAAGCCAGGCAGCTTGCGCGTTTGCGAATCAAAGAACAACAGGAATACGATGCCCGACACTACAATCTTCGACACAGACCCGTCACGTACAACGTCGGTGACCAAGTGTGGGTCTGGACTCCGATTCGTCGGCGGGGGCTGTCTGAAAAGCTCCTGCGAAGATACTTCGGCCCGTACACAGTTCTGCGCCGTATCAGCGATGTTAATTATGAAGTTGTCCCCGACAGCCATAACTGCTCCAAACGCCGGCGGCATCTGCCCGAGGTTGTGCATGTGCTTCGTATGAAGCCATACATTTCCTCATGACCTCAACTTTGCACCGTCTGTGCACAGCCTTCGGACGTTGGTGTATCGGGACGATGCCTCTTTTTTCAAAGGGGGGGGGCAAATGTCACATCCTATATGGTCACCGCGGGTATGTGCCAGGCGATGGGAACGACGCTGAAGTAGCGCGCGAGTGAAAAAACAGAGACGACAACGACGTCGCGTTGACTGCTCTGATAAAGTGCTTCCATACGTCCTCTACGCCGGCTTTCCCGTCTTCTACTAGGCTGCGACAATATATATATATATATATATATATATATATATATATATATATATATATATATATATATAGACACATTCATTCGTCCGAACTTTGCACAGAACACTGTGTCCCACTGCTAAAACTAAGAGCGTGAAAAACGGGCAGAGATGCAGCTGTACATCGCCGGGCACGGTATCACGCTCCGTATCACTGTTTATCGCGCCTTAGTACCAATAATCTTAAGCATCTACTCTGCATTTAGTTCGTGGAATCGGGCAGACCATGTGATAAAGTTCTGTTAGGTTCACAGAACTACACGATAATTCTCGTAAAGTCTACGATTAAAGTACATGAAGTGACGGATAGCGCACTAGCGCTGAACACGATTGAAAACATGCGTTGCCCCATTTAAGGGCGCGTTGAACGGTTGTGAGCAAACACCACCTTAAGCCCTATATTACTTACGTAACGTAAGTGGGGGCGACGAACACGTACAATACCTCCGCTACGACACCGTCAAGTAAAGGTGCATGTGCGATGTGATGACGCTGCCGAAAAGGGCGAATTCGGCGGCGCTGTGCACAGCGCCGATTCGCAAATTGCATTGCCTAGGCGCTACACCACTTGAATATTTCGATCGTCAGTACCACTGAATTCTTCAGATATACGGGTCTCAGACCATCAGAATTCACCGAGACCAAACACCACTACTACTGCACGACGTTTCGCCTACAAATACTAAACCCACTTCGGAGACTCCTTACGGATTATACAACGCGCCACATGGCGTCACGGCACCACTTGGCGCCACCATCGCGCCTTTTCAAAAGCCCCTAAACGATCCTTTCCCTAGGCACCTAGGATCAGGTCACGTGAGGGATTTTTGTACGACATTTAGACGCACACCACAGACACACATACTAGGGACGAGACGTTCATTTCAGGGACCGCCAGCCGTTTGTGCGCAGGCGCGAGTAAGAGCGGACGCGAGAAAGAAAATCTGGGGGCTTTTGCTCCTTGAATATATGACTCTGCCTAGGCACTACCGAGGAGGTTTCCTACGGTGTGTTATAGGCGTTTGCCGGCATTGTGTAGCGGGGTCGAGTTTACGCTCGGACGCTGGCTGCCGGCGCTGTAAAATAAGTGAAGCACCGGGCACTGACGCCCGATTTGGCGACCGCTGTGTCGGACAGACTGTATCGCACCTGCGGTGCTCGTGCTACTCGTGGCGGATCATAGCTTTCTCGCGCCTTACGGCGATGTACTACCTTGTAAATAACATTACAGATGTTTCTGTGGAAGCAGTAGCGACCGTAGTGGAGCCTCGGCCGCATATATTCAAAAAAGTCATGGGGTGCGGTAGTGCTGAACTTAGCGTCACAAGTTGGCGGTAGGACGTAATTATAGTTATTCAATCGTGTTTTTACTGATTGTAGCAATGTGTCATTATCTCGCATTATTGGCCGCGCCTCCAGGACATCAAAGCGGCAACATGGACACCAAAGCTAGAACCCGAACTGGTTCTTGAGTTGGAGCTCGCCGAGGCCTGCGCGTGCCAGGGGTGTATAAGATCGGCTGTCCGCTATCGCGTAGAGACAATTTTTTATGCGAACACCCCCTGGCACGCTTCGGCCTCCGCGGCAAAAACCCACGGGCCGCTCTCCTTCCAGCTTTGATCCCCCCGCTACCCCTTGAGTGCCCTGGAGATGCTGCGCCGCCTGCTTTATTATAACCTCAAGAGCTCTCCTGAGGCCTCCGTTTGCAGGTTACATGTGCTCTCCTGGAGCAGTGCTTGTAAAAAATCCACATCGTCGCGACGAAAAAAGCGACCCTTGACTTATACAATGCCAGTCAGAACGGTGCCCCTTCAGACACAGCGATAACCAAGGGGCGTCCGCGCCCCTTCGTTATCGCTCACCGCGCGGGCTGCCAGCGGCTGAGCGTAAACACACTCGACCGCACTCCGCAATGCCGACATATCATAGAATAAAGAGGCATATCTGGAGACAAATGAATACAACGCGCGCTAATAAACCTCCTCCGTAGTGCCTAGGCATAGTCATATATTCAAAGAGCAAAAGCCCCCAGATTTCTCGTGCCTGCGCACGAACGGCTGGCAATCCCTCAAATGAACGTCTCGTCATACACGGGTGGCTAGAAAGCGTGCGTCTAAATGTCGTACAAAAATCTCTCACGTGACCTGATCCTAGGTGCCTAGGGACAGGATCGTTTGGGGACTTTTGAGAAGGCTCGAGGATATGGCGCCAAGTAATGCCGTGGCGCCAAAATTGGTTTGTGGCGCGTTGAATATTTGGCCCACGGCGACCGCTGGTCGTATGATGTCTCCGCAGTGGGTTCAGCATTTGTTGGCGAAAAGTCGTGCAGCTGTAGTTGTGTGGCATGTCGGCTTTTGGTCTCGGTGAACTCTGGTGGTGTGAGACCCGTATTTCCGAAGAATTCAGTGGTGCTGACGATCGAAATATTGAAGTGGCGTAGCGCCTGGGCAATGCAATTTGCAAACCGACGCTGTGCAGCAAGGTCATCACATCGCACATGCACCTTTACTTGACGGGCGTCGTAGGCGAAGGTATTGTACGTGTTCTTCGCCACGACTTACGTTACGTAATATAATGCTTAAGGTGGTGTTTACTCCCAACTGTTCATGCGTCCTTGAAATGGGGCAGCGCATGTTTTCAATCGTGTTCAGCGCTAGCGCCATCCGTGACTTCATGTGATTTATTTTTATTGTGGGCTTTACGACAGTTATCGCGTAGTGCTGTGAACTTAACGGAGCTTTAGTGACATCACATTGTCTGCCAGAATTCCACGACCTAAAATGCTGAGTAGATGTTTAATATTATACGTACTAACGGCGTGATAAACACGGTGAGCTGGATCTTAATACTGTGCCGTTATGTTCAGCTGCATCTCTGCCCGTTTTTCGCGCTCTTAGATTTAGCCACGGGATGCAAGGTTTTGGGTAAAGTTGGGACTAATGAATGTGTATATGTGCGTCTTCAATAACTTCACCGCAAGAGTTTTGTGCAATGCGATGAAGCAAACAGTGTATTGCGGTGACGGGATGTATGGCAGCCTTAGTTCCAGCTTTGATGTCCCCGTTACCCTGAAGCTACTGACCCACCCGCTTTACTATAATCTCAGGTGCTCTCGAACTCTCTATTTGCCGGTATTTTTATTTTCACATGCTGAATGGTCCCACCACAATACATATAAGTAGTGAGGTGAAGCTTATTAAAGTTGCCAAATGCTTTGACAGTGTGAGACCTAACAGGTTTAGAATGACATGGCCAATACAACAGTCCAGACCTTCCCTTTAATAATTTTGTTAGGACTGTCAAACTAATCTTACAGCACAGAAAAAGAATGTAAACACTTCAAGAGTTGATTAGCAAGTAATACTGGAGAGCACAAGTCTAGTTGCCAAGGGTGTGGTGAAGTGCTTTAAACACTCGACCGACACGCCTTAAGTGCTTAAAACTTCCTAGCATATTGATGCAGGTTGGTCAGACTTACTGCGATATTGGTTGCTTTACAATGACAATAATAGTATTGGATAAGGGATGCAAGCGACTCATGTGCTGCTTGGTTATGCAAACCACATGGGTCCCAGAAATACGCAAACAGGGTTCTTGTTTACGCATGCTACTTGCGTCCACTATTCTAAAGCTCTTTAATGTCAGCAGTATAAAGAGAGGCTGTAAAAATAGGAATTTGCACTTTCCAACTTCAATTTTGCTTCTTCTATACCCATACAACCTGAACACTACACTGTCGTGAGATCATATGCCTAGCTCATTGCCAAATTTTGCGACAAAAGCAGTGATCACTCAGTTAGAGTTGCCTGTCCTAATATTACTCCAAGAATTTTTTAAACAGTTCATTTTTAAGCACGAAGCGCGTCATGCCCAACAAAAAATTTAAACACGCAATAAGCTACTAGAATTAACTAAAAAATCGGCAGTCTTCTGAAGTCAGCTTGATTTGAAACTCCTAAAATTGGTTGTTATTGAATTAGGGGAAGGGAGGAACAGTTTAAATAAGCATATGTCTGATCAGAAAGTTATGGTGGTGTGCTGCAGGCTAAGGCAGTGAAAGGAAGCCATTTTGGCATAGGTCTACCTCTCTCCCAAAACCAGGCACCGAAGCCGAGGCAACTTCACTTGGCTTTGACATCTTCGGATTTCTTTCCCGAGCACAGAATACTCAGTCAAGGTGAGCTCAATGCACATCACCCACATTGGGGATGCAAAGACGTACGGTCAAGAGGATGCCTCCTTGACGAAGCACACACCACAGACCTCAAATTAACATATGGCGCCAACGATACCAACTGCCACACCCTCCATTAAAACCAGCATGGGCAACTGGGGCCTTCATCCAGAGTGTCAGTGCGACTCTGTCCAAAGAAGCAGCGACCATTATCCAGTATAACACTTGACGTAGGGGTGAAAATGTGCCACATTCACAAAATCAGGGTTTCAGGTTGGGACCATTTCCGTGATGCACTTGAGTCTGCAGAATGTAAAGGTGTTGAAGAATCGCTAGCAACACGCATCCTTTACAGACTGTAAAGAGAGACATGCGAACTAGAGTTTACTGGGGCAACATATCCAGCCCTGACAAGCACCTGCCGCAACTCTGGGGTGAGCAAGCTGTAGCATCGCCAAGAAAAGCCAACCTACAAGCAGCGCCCCCTAGGCGCATTACGGAAGAATCCTGGTGCGACAACTGGGCTGAGAGCAGGAGGGCCAGGAGAAGCGCGGCCCTCGACACGGAGTAGAATAAACGTTCCTTTGAGTTTTATCCGAGTCCAGTCTTCTTATCTTGAACACAGATAACTCCCTCGCCGGGAGCAGACATTACAAACTGGCGACGAGGATCATTCAATTTTAAAAAGCCCGCAGGGCACCAGAAGAGGCCAAGAAACAAATTAGCGGACACCAATCAAGAAAAAAAGCCACGCAAGATGGAAGCCATGCTTCCCGCCTTCCCGCTATTCGACCCGTACTCGGACCCGACGTCGCTCGCCCAGCGATGGACGAAATGGCAAGCCCGTTTTGACAACTTTCTACTAGAAGCAAACATACAGAATGCAGTCCGCAAACGCGCTATGCTGCTACACTACGCAGGAGATGCGGTGCACGGCATTTTTCTGACTCTTCCGGATCGAGGCACGGACTATGAAATGGTAGTCGCGAAGATGAACGCACATTTCGCACCAACAAAGAACGCGGTCTACGAGAGGCATGTTTTTCGTCAAGCAAAGCAAAGCTCCGAAGAAACAGTGGACCAATTTCAAGTCAGACTCAGAAAGTTGGCTGCGACATGCGAGTTTGCGAACGAAGAACAATAAATCGTATCGCAAGTGATAGAAGGCACCAATTCAGCTAAGCTGCGCCGCAGTCCTCTACGAGAGCGCGATGTCACGCTGGAGAAACTCATGGAAATAGGCCGCAGCCTCGAGACAGCAGAATTTCAAGCAACCACCATGGAATGCCGCGAGTGCGTCGAACTTGTGCAGAAAGTCACAAAGAAGAAGCAGTGGCGTCGCAATGCGTCTTCGAGCAACCAGTCAGAACACAAGCTGTCGACCAATCGTCCAGAGAACAAGTTGAGAAGTGCAGCTGTTGTGGAGAAGCGTGGCCTCACAAAGGAGGGAAATTGAGCTGTCCAGCATGGGGAGCTACTTGCCACAAGTGTCAAAACAAAAACCACTTCGCCAAGTTCTGCAGACAAAGACCTACTGTACACTCTATTGACGTCACGGGCACACCCGTAAGCACACAACAGGACACAAGCGTGGAGGATGGCGTTTTTCCCGTGCAGAGTCACAGGCAAGAATTACCAGTGGTAACAGTCAAAATCAACGGCACACCACTTCAGTTTTGTGTAGACTCTGGAGCAGGTGTCAACGTCATCGGAGAGACAACGTGACAAAAGCACCTACAGACGACGCAGCTAGAGCACATAACCACAAAGTTGGTACCATATAGAGCCACCCAAGAAATCCCAGTCATAGGAAAGTTCTCTGCAACGTTCCGTGCTCTAGACCAAGTCATCGAAGTGACAGTATACGTCGTAAAAGGGACACATCGATCGCTTCTGAGCTACAAGACAGCTTCTGATCTCAAGCTCTTCACAGTAGTTTAGCTGGTCACAGAACACAGTAGTGTCGACGCAAAGAAAGAGTTTCCGAAGCTCTTTGGCAAGGTTGGTCGGCTCAAGAACTTTCAAGTCAAGCTGAACATCTAACAAGACGTCTAACCGGTCGTGCGACAACACCGTAGCATTCATTTCCAGATGAGAAAAGCGCTGGAGACCGAGCTCACACGCCTGGAGGAGCTAGACATCATAGAGAAAGTAACCAGACCAACACCTTGGGTGTCCCCGATCGTCATTGTTCCCAAACGCCATGATCCCAATGCAGTCAGAATGTGTGTCGACATGCGAGAAGCCAACGTGGCCATTGCTAGAGAAAGACACGTCATGCCCACAGTAGAACATCTTATCAGCATTCTGAACGGAGCTACCTACTTTTCAAAGTTTTACGTCAAAGAGGGCTAACATCAGCTCGAGCTTGCTGAAGAATCCAGCGTGATGACGTTCTCTACCCACTGTGGTCGGAGGAGATACAAAAGGCTATTGTTTGGTGTCAACGCCGCCGCAGAGATTTTTGAAGACACCATAAGACAAGTACTTCCGGATGAGAACGGAATCATCAATGTCAGTGACATCCTCATGTCTAGACGCACCATAACAGAGCACGACCAAAGACTGCGTCTGGTGTTGAAGGAACTGGAAGATGCCGGGCTGACTCTGAATGAAAACAAGTGCGTCCTAGGCACTAACAAGCTGAAATTCTTTGGACACGTCTTTTCATCTTCAGGAGTCAATGTGGACCCAGAAAAGGTTAAAGCAGTTGCCAGAATGGCAGAACCAAAAACCCCTACCGAGGTTAGAAGCCTCCTCGGCATGGTAAACTATTGCTCTAGATTCATTCCTCGCTTAGCCCGGATGGTGGATCCATTGAGGAAGCTCACACATGCCGGCACAAAATTCTGCTGGAACGAAGACCACCAGAAGGCCCTAGATGACGTGAAGAAAGAAATATCTCGAATGCGCACCCTGGCATACTTCGACGGCACAAAAGAGACCCACGTCATCACTGATGCTGGACCAGAAGGTATAGCGGGAGTGCTGGCTCAAGAAGATCCAAGCGACAAAAGCCGCAGCATTCTGACGTACTTCAGCAGAGCATTGACACCAACGGAGAGAAGATATCCCCACATCGACCGTGAAATGTTGGCTATAGTGGCAGCTATTGAACATTTTCACATCATCCTCGCAGGGGGAAAGTTCACGGTGAAGACAGACCACCTGCCTTTGGTGTCTATCATTCGAAAGCCCAGCACAACGTTCTCAGCAAGGCTTGAACGCCTGAGCCTGAGGTTACAGCATTACACTTTCAAGATTTAACACATTGCAGGGAAGAACAACCCTGCAGACTACCTGTCAAGGCATGCACCACCTACCGACAGTGTCGTCCCCAGTGAAGAAGCAAGTGCGATAGAAGAGTATGTCTCCTTCATCGTGGAATCAGCTGTTCCAAAGGCACTGACTTTGCAAGAAATCGAGAAAACGTACGCAGAAGATGCTCAGATGCAGCATTTGATCAAGGCTCTGCGAACGAACAACCCAAAGACTTGTGACGACATGTGGAAAAGCGACAAGCTGGAACCATTTGGTCAAATCAAGGACGAGCTCACAGTTGTGGAAAATGACATTGTGCTAAGAGGGACGAGACTGATAATTCCTGAAGGAGCACAAGCCCAAGTCATTAGTCTAGCACGCAGAGGTCACCAAGGAATGGTGAAGACCAAACAATTGATTAGAGAAGAAGTGTGGTTTCCGGGGATTGATAAGAAAGTAGAAGCGGCAATAAAAGACTGAAGCGTGCCAGAGAACCCTGGTTCAAAACAAGACATCACCGCTAATCATGACAACACTTCCAAATGGACCATGGCAGTCTGTGGCAGCAGACTTTTCTGGCCCCCTACCTGGCAACAAGTACCTTCTAGTGGTTGTGGACGAGTACTCGCGTTTTCCTCTGACAGCATCGCTAAGTTCAAAATCTGTGACGGAGAAACTAAGCTAAATGTTCACAGTGCACGGAATGTCACAGACACAAAGACAGACAATGGACCTCCCTTCTTCGGGAAGGAGTTTGCAGAGCTCATGAATTCTTGTGGAATTCACCATCATCGCGTCACTCCTCTGTGGCCTCAAGCCAATGGAGAGGTCGAAAGATTCATGAGAAGCGTTAAAAAGCTGGTGCAGAGTGCTGGTGCTGAGCAGAGAGACTGACAAGCGGAGCTAAACGAATTCCTTCTAAATTACAGGGCGACACCTCACTCAACAACAGGTTTTACGCCTGCTGAACTGCTGTTTGGACGAAAGATCAAAACTCAGCTTCCTGAAGTTCCTGAGAAGCGCATGCACGCAAAGCTGTCAGAAACAACAAAGAAGCAACAAATGAAGGACTACGCTGATGACAGAAAACACGCTGTGCCACATACAGTTCAAATGGGAGATGCAGTACTCCTTAAGCGACACTCGCGTCTCTCCCATGAGACGGCCTTCGAACCTGTCCCCTACAGGGTGACAAGAATTCAAGGGACAGCTGTAACTGCCGACCGAGACGGCAGGAGGATTTTAAGAAATGCGTCGTTCTTCAAACGTATCACAGTAGGTCAGCAGCATAGTCCAGCACTCGAAGACAGGGACGACTGCATCACTCCGACAGGGATAACCCAGGGTGTCAACACAGGGTCTAGATCATTTTCACTTGGAAACAACGAACCATCTCAACCGAATGCCCGGCGAAACCTGGACCGTCAAGCCCGCAAGACCCAGCCGAAGGCTTTTTTCAGATTTCATCGTCGGCCAAGTGCAGACTGAATAGAAGTCTGGGGGATGTAGCATCGCTAAGAAAAGCCAACCTACAAGCAGCGCCCCATACGCGCATCACGGAAGAATCTTGGTGCGACAACTCGGCTGAGCGCAGGAGGGCCAGGAGAAGCCCGGCACTCGACACAGAGTGTAATAAACGTTCCTTTGAGTTTTATCCGAGTCCAGTCTTCTTATCTTGAACAGAGACAACTTCCGCGCCGGGAGCAGACATTACACAAGCCAAACTGCATACTGCGTACTTAAATTGTGACTGCATGCAGCAAACCCTGATCAATGTTCTGCACAAGACTGAGCAGGCAAGATGTCATAAAACTTGCCGAAACTTGCCAGAGACTAGTGGATGGACCACTGCGTGTCATTTGAATGTATAAGTCTCAGTAAGATGCGACACGTTCTCGGCTATAAGAGGATGAACCAAATGCTGTAATACTACTTATCTTATACTGCTTATTTGAGTGACTTTCAGTGACTCCGCCACATTTCAGTGACTCACCGTCACCAGAGTTATACTCCGCACTATAATAACCACTTGCCAAGGAAGGAATGGAGAGCCTCTTTACAATAGTAGAACCTTGTGTTGCTCTCGAACATGTCAACACTTAAAACGCACATGACAAACGTGGAATCATTTTGCAATGTTGAGAAATATTGCCGAAATGAGGAAGCAAGCACTATTCCTTGTAATCAATGAAATCTGCAATATTGGAATTCCCCACAGAGTGGAAACACATAGCCATGATGCCACTACCGAAACCAGGCAAGACACCTGACACCATAGCCAACCTTTGCTCAGTCTCACTCACATTGACAGTGTGCACATTGACTGAAGGAATATGCCTCGCGAGGCTGAACCACCATATGGGAAAGACAAGACTATTTCTACCTGTGCCAGATGGATTTCTGGGCTAAGGTTGACACGTGCGACAATAGCCTCTTTCTGCATCAAAGCATCGCCATTACCAGCCGCTTTGGAGGAAAGATATAGGGGTTCTTAGTCACAGTCGAACCAAGAAGAATGTCGAGCACAGTCTGCAACGAGGAGGTACTGCTGGCCTTTCGTGAAGCCTGCCCAGGCATTAGGGTTGCCAGTGTTGCCAAAGCCTCTTATGCAACCGAATGTTTTAAATGTGAAGTTACAGTAAACAGCCAAAAAACTTTTACAAACAGCAAAGGTGTAAATGCAGGTAAAATCCGCACCAGCAGATTTGGTTGCAGGAGTGATTCGCCGATGAGCTAAGAAGGTGACTTAACAGTTGGTGACAGGGTATACCGAAATGTGCAGTCTGTACATGTACTGTAAGGCTGAAACAGATTAACTTTCTCCAAAGCAATATCAAAAGCTCATCCTTTTTTTTTTCAGGATGCCACTCATGTGCTTTAGGCAAGTGTGGACAGGGTTATATAAAGCTGCATAGGCAAAATGATACAACTAGATAGAGCTGTTAAGCGTAATATTTTTTCTGGGCTAAATTCTTGCTCCTTGAATTCATTCGAGATCATTAACTGTAGAACCAAAGTAGTGGACCACTCCGAGAACAAAGGTATGTAGTGTGCCCATGTCAGTTCTTGTGCTTATGCCAGTCTTCTTTCTTACAGCAATAGCTGCTATGGGCGAACTCCCTTGGTTGTTCTGATGTCTACTGGTGTTGTCACTGGAATTCCCAAATTTCTTGCTAGAATATTACAAATAAAGTTCTCATTGTGCTGCGAGTATTCAAACATACAATCAAAAGACTGGAAGTCCACAATTCGATATTTCAGCCACTCTGCTGAAAGTACAGTAGTGGTGAATACCGATCCTGGAGAGCGCAATAAAACCAACAGGTTCCATGATTGGCTAACACCTGCTCATTGTCTGCGTACTGTATATAGAGCTGGCGTCCAGGCCTTCAAGTTCTTACACATCACCTTCCCACTTATGAAGACAGTCTTATGTTAATTTTTCTTCTTACTTGAAATGACAGTCATTGGGCGCATCTGCGTCATTAATCTTCTTGTGCTTGGCTTCTCAGATTTACTGGATGGGGCGGTTGGTGTCTCGTTTTCCTCAAGCACAGCACGAGACCTGGCAATGAGTAGCCCAAATATAGATTTGAGAAAACCAAAACAAATTCAGCAGTAAGAAGCTAAAGGGTTGTTTTGGTGGAGACCAGTGGCCAAGTGTGGATATGAAAGAAGAGGAAGAAATGTCGAGGGTTTCCACTTCAACACTGGGAGGCACAACTCCCACAAATAAATGCTTCCCGTACTTATTTTACTTCTCTAAAGGAGATTACTGACTTCCATTGGAAAGTGTTCACTTCTACAAACACCGCATGAAGCAACCTCTCTGCACATATTTCACCAGCTACTGCATCATTGTTTTGCGTTATGAGTGAAACTGCAATTTTCTTTATGCCACAGCTTGTCCAATTTTGTGTTTTGCAGTAGGATGTTAGCTCTGCTATTACGGCACTTAAATACTCGTCAATAGTAGTGGAGCAAAAATAAGAGTAAGAAAGCAGTGGCTTTTTGTGCATAGACTATGCATACACAAGGTGCTCTCATGGCCATTTCTTCCCTATCTGCTAAACCATTCTAAACAAAAAATGCCTATACACAATTATTGTGCAAAGTCAGACCACAACTAAACCGGAGGTATCCTTGGTAAGCAAGGTATATTTGTTTTGTGGCATTTTCTGCTGCCCTGCTATTGGGCTTTCTTTCCTGTTCAGCTGTGCTTCACTTTACTTCACTTCACTTTATTACCTTAAAAACCCCATTATAGGGGCATTACATAAGGGGTGGTTAATAAAATAAACATTAGAAACAGGCGTTCGTTTTGAGATATGGGTGACAACAGCTTCAGTAAAGGCAGATGGGCTTGTGATGGCTGCGATGGCGTGCGGAAGGCCGTTCCAGTCCCTTGATGCTCGAATAAAAAATGATGCTTGAAAAGTGGTGGTCCGGGCACGTGCGCGTGCAACTTGAAGCGGATGACCGGTGCGATGAGATATGTATGAAGGGGGCGTGATGTACGGTGGGTGATTTAGGGAGCTGAAAAAAAATGAGCGGTAGAGAGAAAGGGTGGCAACCTGTCAACGGAAAGAAAGCGTTTCCAAGCCAGATTGCGCTTTCATCGATGAAATGCTGATATCGTATGAGTATGAAGATTGAATGAACCTAGTAGCACGATTTTGCACAGCCTCAAGTGCATTTATGATATAAATCTGATGCGGATTCCAGATGGGAGATGCATATTCAAGTTTCGATCTTACAAATGATTTATAGGCCAACGCTTTCACTTGTTGTGGGGTATGACGCAGATGTCGCCTAAGAAATCCCAGTGACCTATTAGCAGCTGAGATGATGTTAGTAGCGTGCAAGCGCCAGGACAGATCACAAGATAGGATGACACCGAGGTATTTGAATGATTGGACTGATTCTATTGGAACATCAGCAATGGAATAGGTAAATGTGAGGGGATTACGGCTGCGAGTGAAAGACACGAGTTTACATTTGTTAGGATTTAGGTTCATTAGCCAGCGATTACACCATTCTTGTACATTATTGAGATCGTTCTGGATGAGTGTGTGGTCAGATGTGTTAGTAACTTTGCGGTAGATTACAGAATCATCTGCAAACATGCGAATGTTACATAATACATGCGTTGGTAGATTGTTAATGTAAATTTAAAAAAAGAAGTGGTCCCAAGACGGATCCCTGGGGGACGCCTGATGTTACGATGCTAGAATAATGGTTATTAACACAAACAAACTGAGAGCGGTTAGTCAAGAATGCTTCTATCCATTTTAGTACGTCGGGGTGTAAATTTAACTGAGACAGTTTTAGCAGCAAACGTTTATGAGAAACTGTGTCAAATGCTTTTGCAAAATCCAGGAATATGGCATCAGTCTGAAGGTTACTGTCAATGTTAACATGCAGGTCGTGAAGGAAAATTGCCAGCTGTGTTTCGCAAGAGTAGCGTTTTCGAAATCCGTGCTGACAAAGGTGAAAAAAACAGACTGAGTATAAAAAGTTCATGATATGCGAGTATATGACGTGTTCCATGATTTTGCAGGGGACACTAGTTAATGATATAGGACGATAATTTAATGTGGTCTGAATGGGGTCTAATGTTGCCTGATTTGAAGACTGGAACGACCTTGCCCACTTTCCAGTCGGATGGTAAGATGCCTGTAGAGAGTGACTGCGAAAACAACAAAGTTAGGTACGCAGCAGATACATGGTTAATATTTTTTTAAGAGTTTGGAATTAATATCATCTACACTTGCTGACGATGAAAGCTTGATGTTATCAATAATCGAAGTGATTCCGTCTGCCGAGAATATAATTGGCGACATACGCGCAGGTATGTTACTAGATGTGGGAAGATCTGGAGTTGAAGTCTCGTTAGTAAATACAGAGGAAAAGGCTGCGTTAAAAATGTCAGCACACTCGCTGTCGCTGACCACTTCGCCATGTGCATTTAACACGCTGATCATGCGCGCCTCCTGAGGGTTTATTATTTGCCAAAATTGACGAGGGCTGTTCGTAAGCATTTTAGGTAGTTCATCGTGGAAAAAGGAGAATTTAGCTTTCCGTATAGCCCTCAGATAATCGTCCTCGGCCACAAAATATTTCTCCCAAGCAGAGGGGTGTCCGTTTAGTTTGGCTGAGCGGAAGAGACGTTTCTTTTTGTTTTCAAGTCGCTTAAGCGTTCTAGTGAACCATGGCTTGTTACGATTTCCGTGGAACGTTATTCTCGGTATGAACTTATCAACGAGATCACCTAGCTAGTTTTTAAATATTGACCAGTTTTCATTAATAGAGCGCGTAGAACATAACCTCACGAACGTAGGAAGAAATGTGCTCAGATCACTATTAATTGCATCATAATTACCTTTATTGTAGAGGCGGATTGTTTTGCTGACTAAATGACGTTTCACGGATTGAAACGAAAATGTGGCGTGAATTACTTTATGGTCGCTGACTTCAGGTAGATATGCTATTGATGATAAGCTTTCCGGATTACTGGTTAGGATGAGATTAAGATGCTGGAAGTGCTCAGTGCAACGCGTGTAGGTTCTGATACAAGTTGGGTTAAATTGAAATTAAGGCAGAAATCCACAAAATCTCTGGCAGGCTTACTGCCCATGCTTATGGGGACGTCATTGCTCCAGTCTATTTCAGGAAAGTTAAAATCACCAAAAAGGAGGACTTCTGCTTGCGCGTGTTGATTACTAAGGTCACTGAAACTGTTATTAAGTTTAAATGAGAAATCTGGAATATTATTCGGAGGCCCGTAGCAAACACCTAGAATGATAGTATGGGGGGAAGCATGAATAATTAGCCATAATACTTCCAGATCAGAAGTGAGGTTTTTGGCTACGGAGCACGATAACTGCTGGTGCACAGCAATCAGTACACCGCCCCCCAGCATGCCTTTGCGATTCTTTCGGTAGACATGAAATTCCGATAGGTCGGCTAGTACTTCTGTGTCTGTTATATCTTCTGTTAGCCACGTTTCGGTTATCACCATTATATTACTGTTGGATGATAAAACAAGGTTTGAAAAAGCGTCACGTTTGGGAAAGAAACTGCGTGCGTTGGCAAAGATTACAGACAATGATATGTTAGATTTCGGCTTGACATTGTAGCAGAAATGTTTACGACGGGGAAATCGCTATATTATTTCTTTGACAGACTGCGTTTGCTCGTCGTGACGTAGCGCTTATGGACCATATGCAGTGTTTTGAATCCGAAAGAAAAAGGTAATGATTTGCTTTTCGCGAAAGTTATGAGGTGCCTGCGAGCGTTTTGTACGGAACGACTGAAAACCTCTCCAACGCTGGTGCTGGTTGCTTTGAACTTGCGGCCGTTAGAAAGAATCAATTCTTTTGTTTTATGGAAGGTGAATTTTGCTGACAAGACGGTGGCGGTTAGTACCTGTGCGATGACCGAGACGATGTGCGCGCTCAATTTCCTTCAGCTCGATACTAATATTCAGATCATCGTGGCAGTGCTTGATGATAAGTTGCTCGGTCTGGGCAAACGCCTCTGATTCAGTTGATTCAGGGAGGCCATAAAAAATAAAATTATTGCGTCGTGAGTGGTTGTCGGCGTCATCAATACGCGTTTCAAGCCTGTGTACCACGGTGGCCACTTGAGCGGTAGACGTTTTGACGGTTTCAAAGTCAGAGCGCAGGGAGACAAGATTTTGATAATGCCCCTCTAGATCAGTCATGCGTTTGCCCATATCAGCAATAGCTTTGTCTGTCGACAATAAATGAACTTTCAGGTCTTGAACCTGACTGATTAATTGCGATTGTCCAGCAGACAACTTCTTCAATTCAACTAGTAAAGCGTTGGAGTCCGGCCCCGGGTTGCTTTCAATATCGCCCGACATCATCAACAAGGCACGAATTACATGAGAGCACTCAAGAGCGACAAGAAAGCAGCAGTGCGGGCTCGGCAGCTGAAGCAGGAAATAATTGCTAGACTTCTTACTAAAAAGACTGTAAGCTTTACCAACCTGCATGACAAGAGTGAATGGTTTAGCGATTTGCGTCTGTGCACAGCCGCCGAGCCAACAAGTCGCCACCGGTAGTGCCTGCTCTTTTGTAGTTGACCGCAAGGTTGATGTCGATGACGACAGGTTCGTCCATGCTGCATCGAGCACCACCGTCTTCAGTAGCGGTGTCATCGAAAACGCAGATCCGCCGATCCCGACGATATCCAGGGGCTTGAAGGGCGGTGCAGTTGAAAAACCAGGGGCGCACATCAGGGAGGGGTGACAGGCAATCCTGTCAGTTTCACCTGACGAAGCACGATATTGCAGCGGGGTGCCAGGGAAGCCGTCCCTAGGACTGGAAGCAACAGGCGCAGGAGTGCGCGCTGAAACACCTGCATGACAAGAGTGAATGGTTTAGCGATCTGCGTCTGTGCACAGCCGCCGAGCCCACGAGACAGATTGACAATTTTAATCATTGAAAGACTTAGTGAAACGTTTCTTGGGTTGTTTTTTCTGGGTTTCAGACTCTGCACATTGCATTTTCAGGAAATATTTCCTTGTTTTTGCTTTTGTTCAGGTTGGTTTATGGGGAGGGCATGTAAACATCTTTTACACCTTGTCAAGTGTGTGGTGCCATGGAGTATTCTTCGATGGAGTGTTGCCCTTTCATTCTGTACACTATAATGTCAGTTTTCTGTGTCCAAGGCCGTTTTACGATTGAGTGTGAGTATAGAAGTTTGCCAAGTTCTACCTCTGTCACCCAAGCTTGAAAGTTTGCTGCCCACTGCTGGTGGCATACTCGCACATTACTTTCTTTTTTTCAATAAAAGGAAGTTTCTCACATATCCTGTTCACTGGTTGTTTTTGCGTTTTTGAATTGCAATTTGTTGCGTATTTTCGCTCTTTTGTCGCATTTCAGATTAGGAATGACTATCATAGTTGACATCATTTAACTATATTGCACACAATATGGATATGTACTTTCGTTGTATTGCAACGATAAATAGAATAAATAGAAGTTAATGATTCACAAATAGCGCCTTTGCATGGTGGCGCAGTGATGGATTCTGGCTATAAGGTACCAGCGCTGCTTGTGCAGAGTATTGTTCAACTATAAAAACACTGCTTTCAAACATCATTGTTCTTATGTGCATTTGTATAGCTCCAGTTCTTGTGAACAACACACATCTGGTGGAAGAGTAGCTTGCACCTGCAGCTGGGGCCAATGAATAGCCAAATTTCTGTCTGTTTTCATGTTATTAGCATGTTAGTAAAGGCAGTCATTTTTATAGTGACCTGTTTGCCCAGTGTAGAAGCTGCTGCGGGGTGTCAGAATCTTGTGCACATCTTCAGCTTTGCAGGGGACACAACATCTGGCGCTTAGATTGTCCCAGGCCGCGTCTTCGGGGCAAGTTGAGTTGACCCACTTGCAAAGGGAGAACCAAGCTTGTTGGATATGAAGTAAACCGCCTGTACATTCAATGGCCTTCTTCATATTGTGTGACATATGTGGTTATAGCGACCCTTGTTTTATGCACTTCTTGTCCAGTAGCGGTCTTTTGCTTTTGAAACACTCAGGATAGCTTTCAGCAAGCTGGACAGGACTAGCAGTGAAAAACCAGCAGATGTTAATCATTGCACCTATCATGCAAAGCTTGGTACAGTATGATGAGGGCATAAATAAATGAGGGTGTACCTCAATGCTTTGTAGCACATGTCATGAGATTGGAGCAACATGATGTACAGCACTTTTTTGATCGCATGCTATAGATTCAGCAGGTGTGGCCATGGTTTAATGCAGCGCAAGGTCAAGAAAACAGATATATATGAGCAGCACCCTGGTAAAGGAGAAGCTGGGAAACCTAGTGGGAAGCTTGTTGAACATCTGGTTGACCCTGTTGCTGGCCTCATCAGGCAAAGTGTGAAACAAGAGAAGGAAGTCATCAACAGCAGAAGGTTTTTACACATGTGCACTGTGCTAAGGTTCTCAGGCAGGTCTCTGTCATAACACGTCAAGTGAGCCTACAGGCTATGTACGACCAACTACATATGCCTTCTGTTCGGACAAAGAACTGCTCATTGTAACTGACGAGGATGGATTGGGCAAAAAACAAAAACAGCAGCTCCATTATTCTGGTTTCACTGGTATCAGCAGTGTTTTGTAAGGGTGCACCGCCATACTTCCCAATGCTTTCTTGGGTGACACCAGCAAGAACCAGCTTGAGGCAAGGGGTAATAGTCGCCTTTACATGCTAAAAATGCATGTATGCATGGACAGCACATTGTGTCCAAAAAGTAGGTCCTTCACAGGGGCACTGGAGAAGGAACAGATTATTGACAGTGGGCAAAGACAAGTTTCTCTGCGACAAACACCCAGCTCTGTTGCCATGTAATACTATCTGAAAGAGGAAATCATCGCTGTGCATCCATAAAGAGGGCAGACAGGCAAAGCGCCTTCAGCAATGCAGCCAGCTTCAAAAATCCCACTTCGTACATGCTGAATGCTTCCTTCTTAGACTTTACTGGGTGCATGTATTCTACTCTTCAAAAGTTGTCATTCAGAGCACTGTTGGCAATATAGTTCAGAAGCAATTGCAACAAACCTCTTCCTAGTTGGTCTGGAAGCTAGCGGTGCTCATGGAGCGGCACCATGAGATAAGCAAGGTGACTGGATGCCTCCAAGCCCTTCGTTTATCACATTGTTCTCTTAGTAACAACCATGAGGCTTCAAAACCAACAAGCTCAAGTTCGGCTCTCCCGTGGTTACTGTGGAGGATCCATAATAAAAAGCACAAATACAGAAAACTCAAGGGAAAGGATAAAGCGCAATTTAACACTTAGTTTTCCTGCACCCTACTCCTTTTTTATTTTGTCTGGTCGTGCTATATTTTATTTTACTATAGATAGGCATGAACTTCTGTGCACAGTTTACTGCAGAAAGCATAGGTGATGTTCCCTATGTGTCAATCAGTGTCTGATGTTTATGTACACTATGTGCTGGCTCAAAGAGGCTCGAAACACTTTCATGGAATCTTCTAGTAGAAAAGGTGCCTGGAAGAAAAAAAATGCTGTGCTGCAACTGCCTTGGCAACATCTTGTCCCCTTAATAAACATTGTGCTTCCATATCAACTTGAGCCCTCCCGTGTAGACTGAAGTACCCGTGCACTTATGAACAACGAATCAATTCAAAGAGTATGGCTGTCCAGCCAAAAGCATGGCCATGAATCCACATTGTGCTCCTGCATTGAAGGTGAATGATGCGTTCCATAATGGTGAATGTGTTTTATTAAGCTTCCCTCCAATATGAATTTGTAATGTACGAAGAATTCTCAATGAAGCTTACCACGAGCACAGATGCACTTGCAAATTATATCACAATTGAAAATAATGAGCGCAGTGTAAGCCTTTGTGCGCTTCCACTCATAGTACGCTTTACTGCACGATGCTTATTTCCACCCCTCCATGTGGTGTAGCAAGCCACAAAATAAACGTTGCATAATTTGGCGTTTTAAGATTCTCTTTCTCGCAATACACCAATGTTTCGCGGTGACGCCTAAGCAATGTACTGCGGTGAAGCATACTAAATGTGGAAAGGGGCCACTGTCACTGGACATAATAAGAGTTATTTATACACTCGCGCACCCGCCGCCTCTCAGGTCGCCTAAGTGGACATACTATATTGAGTGATAGCGGCCCCCTACCACTTTTATTATGCTTCACCACGTAACTAAAATGTACTGCGGCGAAGAAGCCGTGAATAAACAAATGGTTTTTACAACAGTACAGAAATAAACGCGCACCATGCATTTGTCTACCACACGGAAGAGCGTCGCAACAAAAGGTAGCTGATCCACATGGGCTCTGTAGCCCACTTACCAGTCGCAAATGGTATTATGAGTAATTCAATATTTCAGACACATAGAAATATGTTTATATGTTTATGTTCGTACTTCTTGCGTGATACGACTACCAGCAATCCACAATAGAAAGTAATTTACAACACAAACGCGAAGCACACAGACATATGCCTCGTTTTCAACTCGGTCGTCATGCAAATGACATATAGCACGGAAAAACGTGAACATGCGGTGTGTTAGCATCGTAAACTTCATACTAGGCAAGGAGCACACCACAATCCTGCGACAGCCGCTAATGAGACCAAAACGGGAGCACATGTCTGTGAACGTGCCAATGGGGCACCTAAGCCACTCTGCTTCTCCACCAGCCCCGCTGCACGGCTGCACCACTCATTTCAAGCACAGCACACCAAACACACATTCAGCGCTTAACAGTGGACGGTCGACGCAGTCGCATTTACATGACTTGTAGCGAGCAGCACATCCCTCGATGTCCGTTAAGCAAAGTCGGACACGGCGACGCCACATCGCGGTTCGCAGAACTTCGCTTCCGAGGCGCTAGGCCACTTGGACATTTCAGTTATCACCAACGCCGGGTTCTCAAGGAAGCACGGGTCACACAACGCAGATTCTGCACTGCCAGAGCTCACCGTGGCCAAAGCCGCACTGCAGCGCCACCACTGATCACGGCTCTCCGCCAAGTAACCCAGAACCTACCACCAACACACAACCAAGGCAAGCACAATCAGATATGCAATGTTGAACAACGCGCAGTCCAGCGAACGATCACGCCGAGGACGAACACGCCACGGCGTCGCTCGGCGCCATTGTCGTGCCTTCTCAAAAATCCCTAAACGATCCAGTCCCTAGGCACCTAAGATCAGGTCACGTGAGGGATTTTCGTACGACATTTACACACACGCGGCTAGAAAGCGTGCCTCTATTGATTCAGAAAAAGGAGCACGGCACCACAAACGAAAAGGTGCAGGTGGTGCATGGTGTGGCGGGCTGCACCTACTCACAGCAAGGTTCAAGAGTGCACTCTGGCTGCACTGCACCGCGGTGGCACCTTGCCTTGCACCCCGTTCAATCGAAACCGGGAGTGCAGGGTGCCCTGCTGCACCTCGGAGAATCGAGGATCTAGGTGCAGTGCATCGCGAATAGGTGCAGAAGGTGCAAAGAAACTTGGCTGAATCGAATATGCCTTAAATGTCGTACAAGAAGGCGGAAACTGGTGACACGCGCGTGGTAGATGCGAAATGCCATACTAAAACGCTGCTGCCACGCACGGAAGTGACGTCGCAGTTATGATGACGTTGTTGAAACAAGTATGGCGCGTTCCGGTTTATAGTGTGTTTATAGTTTTGCGCCCGCTGCTGGAGCTCCTTCAGCTTAGCTAAAACACAATTTTACGGTTTCTTACTGTATTGTGTGCTGGAATGTTGTTCTAGTTAGTTACGCTGGAAGAACCGGATGAGTTCGAGCTTGCGATCTCGAGCGACAGTTGGGCGCAACGCTGGGGCAACTCGTTGCCTTATGCCATGCAGTGCGTTTATGGTTGGTAGTGTGGTCTTGTGCCGCTCCTGTTACGTTTTTCAGTGATGTTGCTCTTGTTTGCTGAATTTGCTGTTGTGAATGGGGCATATGTGTGCTCTCAGTTCGGCAACACTTTTTTCTCTTATGGTCAAAATGTTTAAACTCGTTGTAAGCGCTTGTTGCTGCAGTTGCCGCTTACTGTTGTGCATCGATCGCGAAAAAAAAATTGTTTCATCCTTTGTAGGATTGCTGTTGCAGATATTGCCTGAGTAAGTAAGCTGTTGCAATTTTTATATGGCACTCGATGTTGCATTTAGCTCTACTGTTTCTTGTCTTGCATGCTCATACTGTTTCCTTGTTTATCTCGTATTTTTGCGGCTAGCAAATCGCGACTTGCTTGATCACCTGCTCACCACAGTTCAAAAGGCACATGTTGAGCAACCCCAATGTAATCTATGAAGACAAATATTGCAGAACGTTGCCCAGCCGCTCATAGTTCTACTCTGGCTCAATTTTGTTGTAATGCTTGACTCTCTTGAAGACCAAGAAATTTTCTTAAATTTCTTCCAGCTAGTTTGCTAAGCTGCTATTTAGTATTGCTTCTTTTGATGGCGCTATGCGAGGTACCAGGTTTGCGCAAATATTCCTCGCAACTTTTTCTCAAACACGATGCAGGTTCATGCAGGAACCTGCATTAGGTTATAGATGTGAGATGCACGCTAATATGACCGGTGTGGCTTTGCAGGTCCATGCATGCCACTCTCAAGCAAATGCCAAGTTTCCATTGTATGAATCTTCCTTGACTTCGCAGGGCTTGTTTGGTTAATCTCTTCATCTGTTCAAAAGAATGGTCATAGGTCTTGAGCCTTACCCTGATCTTCTTGTCCAACAAAAAAATCATTTAGGCATTGCATTAGGGAATATATCTGAGTGACAATGTGACAATTTTTGCCTCTATAACCTTTCTTTTCTCCCATCTTATCAGTGAAGACTTTGTTCGAACAGAGTGCCGTGCAGTGACAGAAATTCTCATCACAATAATAATGTCTCTGAAGGAGATTTTTGAGTCTGACTCGGACTTGGTCTTGGGCAAGTTGGTGAAATCTGCTGCACATTGTTTTTGTGCGCAAAAAGATATTTACAGAGGAAGGAAACATGAAAGTGTGAACTACCAACTGATTTAATGATTCAAAGGATGGAACTTAAGGTACAAATATTGCGCACAGGCAAGAGGCGAATCTTGTGACAGTGCTAGTTTGTCTAGTAATGCTACAAATCGGCATTAAACAAGTGCACTCCTGGGGAATTAAAGCAATTGAAGTGCTACTAACATGCGCACAATCTTTCTGATAAAATATACCTTCGTGAGCTCATGTGCTGTTTTGTTGCTACTCCTGCCCAGGATCATTATGTGCGAAAGCATGGCTCACTTGAGCAGGCCTTGCAATGTGCGCGGCACCATCCAGTTTATTTAAATTGTCTGAATGCTCCCTCAAATAGTCATTCAGTCATTGGGCCGTTTGGTCCACACAAAACTTGCCACAGCTGAGAGGTATCTTATAGACCAACCCACAGCACAATGCACAAAATGGTTGGCGTGATTTTTCATACACCCTTGTCTCGTGGTACGAGAACACAATTGGGTTAATTTGACAGGTGTGTAAAGGAACAAATGGGACATTGTATCTAGCAGACAGGTTCTTGAAGCTGTGGGTAAATTTGTCCACATATCTCTACAGGAGACGTACAATTTGTACACCTCATGTCTATTGGCGTCTGTTCCGCTTACGTCTGATTAGCAAGTCCTTGTCGAGCTGCTCTTCAGCTTTCAGGGAATGGAATCGGCCATGGCACGCATGACCTATAGAATAAACCTGCTTTTAAAAGCCTGTCGATCTAATCTGCCTCATTTTGCCATCAGTGATAAATTATTTATTTATTTATTTATTTATTTATTTATTTATTTATTTATTTATTTATTTATTTATTTATTTATTTATTTATTATTTAAAATACCTTACAGGCCCTATAGGGGCATTGTGTAAGGGTGGCTACAAGATCAAGGGAAAGAAAGAGAAAACAGCCTTCTAAAGTGTAATACAAGAGATACGCCTGTATGCAGGGCTCATCAACATTACTACCGAAAACATGAAAAAGGAACAACTGAAGTAATGCAAGGCCATAAAGGTACACTTAAGGAAATAACACGAGTAAAACTTAACGTAAGGTACTAATACTAGAAAGTAAAATACACGAAAAATGAACATATCAGGGAGTACAATTCTTGAAGGGATATTTAGGTAAACAGACGCAAAAAAGCAGTAATATATACTGGGCATACAAGTGAACACATGACGCAGCATAAAATAGCAATTCATAGGAGCGAGATAGCAACGCATCAATAAAAAAAAATCACTTGAAGTTCGAAGCACATTGCCAAGTATAAGAAACAAGATAAAGTGATTTGTAAGTGCTATTATGAAAAATGCTCGTGTAGGACATGACGAAATTTTTCTTGATCTGACTCGGAAGCAATGTGATCAGGCAGATTGTTCCACAAGTGAATGGCCGTAGGGAGCGCGGAAAAGTTAAAAGCATGTGTCGTACCGTGCATGCGCGCAAAACTGAAGTGGTTATTTAATCGGCGAGACGTGTTCGAGGCGATCTGGATATGTAGTGTGAATTGTGTGGCATTATAAACGTATTTGTGAAACAAGGATAACAGAGCGATATTACGGCGAAGAACTAAAGGCTGTATGGAATGATCGAGTTTCATTTGCGTTATGCTGGAGTGATGGCTATAATTACGTGAAATGAAACGGGCAGCTCCGTTTTGGACTGATTCATGCATGTCGATTAAGTATGTAGGATGTGGGGACCAAATGGATAATGCATACTCGAGCTGTGCACGAACTAATGTCTGATAGGCCAATTTGCGGAAGATGGAAGGTGAATTACCCAGATTACGACGTAGGTAATCCAATGTCCTTGAAGCTTTTGCGCAAACGGCTGCAATGTGGTCTGTCCAGGAGAGGTTTTCGGTTAGGTGAACACCCAAATATTTATACGATACTGTATGTAACAATTCTTTATTATTGACGTTGTATAAGAAATGTGAGTTGTCACGCTTACGACTAAAAGAAATTACCTGACATTTTGATACATTTAAAGCCATTAACCAGGTGTTACACCAATTATGAATTAGGCTAAGGTCATTTTGAAGGGCCAAGTGGTCGTCAGTACTGTTAATTGATCTGTAAATAATGCAGTCGTCAGCGAAAATACGTAAGCGAGAAGAAACATTAAGTGGCAAAGCATTTATCTAAATTCGGAAGAGTAAAGGGCCCAAAACGCTGCCCTGAGGCACACCAGAAGTAACGTAAGTAGGAGACGAAGCGATATTATTAACTAATGTGAACTGTTGACGATTCGAAAGAAAATTACGAAGCCATGTTAGAGTAAAGGAGTCAATTCGAAGTGCAGTTAATTTTGCAATAAGGCGGCAATTAGCTACACGATCAAATGCTTTGGAAAAGTCAAGGAAAATGCAATCAGTCTGCTGGTTATTGTTCATGTTAAGGTGCAGGTAAGTCGTGAATTCGAGTAACTGTGTCTCACATGATAATCCTTTCCTGAAACCATGTTGATGGCGAAAAAAGAAATTATTGGACTCTAGGTGATTATAAGTATGAGAAGCAATTATATGTTCGAGCATCTTGCAGTAAATGCAGGTCAGTGTAATTGGACGGTAATTTTCCGGGGAGTTTTTATTCCCAGTTTTAAATATGGGTATGATTTTGGCCATTTTCCAGTCATTGGGCAGCTGTCCCGATGACAAAGACTGCTTGAATATATGGTACAGAATGTTACTGGATATAGAAATGGTATTTTTTAATATCTTGGAACTAATATTATCAATACCAGATGAAGTAGATAACTTCAAATTATTAATAAGACATGCAATTCCCTCCACCGAGATTTCAATACTTTCCATGAATTGCCAGTCATAATCAGCAACATCAGGTACATTGGTATGATCCTCGCGGCTGAAAATCGATGAAAAAAACGTATTAAACGCAGAGGGGCATTCATTGTCAGAGAGAGGAGTACTTGTATCGCTTTGTAAGGCTATCCGGTTTGAGTCACGGTCAGGTGATATAACTCGCCAAAACTTTTTCGGATTCGAATGTAAGAGAGAAGGTAAATCTGCAGAGAAATATTTATTTTTAGCTGCAGCTAAGGCAGAACAGTACGTTTTTAAGCAAAGCCTGTACCTTTCCCACGAAGGAGCATTATTGACGCGTTTAGCGGTATTGTACAGACGTTTCTTTTTATTCCTGAGCTTACGTAGGGCATTATTAAACTAGGGATTTGTTTTGTCATTTGTTATCGAGATCAACGGGATATATTTGTTAATTGGAGCAGACATTTTATTCTTGAAACATACCCAGTTATCTTCCACCGAGCGATTATAAAAAGAAGGAAGTAGCGTGCGGTTGAAAAATACTTCAAGTTCATCGTTTATTTTAGAGTAGTTTGCTTTGTTATAATCACGTATTATTTTCTTTGAGATCCCTGAAAAGGTTAGTGGAACACTGATTGTTACCTGAAGTAGATCGCGATCGCTAAAGCCATTTAGATTAATTACGGATTCAATCGTTTCGATCGATTCACTGCTATTACTGTGGCACCCAGTTAAATATAGTCCAAGGTGATCTCTTTATGGTCCCAAAACATGGACGCCATCACCTTACATGAAGAAATTTCGATTTTAAACTCCTTAGGTTGAGGGGACCAAATGTCTTCATTTTTCTTTGTTTTGACATTGTATAAAAATAACCGTGTGTCATTTCATTAGGAGTAACCTACAAAAACAGATGCCTCTCATCACAATAGCGTACAAGCTTCTGGCACTGCCCAGGCGGCGCGTCGGAGCAAGAACTATCCGTGCTTCGCATGGCAAGTTGAGTCAACACTGGCACGGTGGGACCGGTCTGCCAGTGTTGTGCTAATATCAAAACTGCATGCACACTCTTGCTTAGAGCAACAGAAATTGCATGAATTTTGCTTTCTTACTTGAAGCCAATACCAAAATTATTCACTTTCACGTACAAGTGTTGTACATTGCTGCGCATATTTTCGGCGTGAAAGAAGGGTCCTTTTTTTTGCTGGAGTGCCAACATTCATAGGAATGGAAAAACATAAAAATTGTTTTTTCTTTAAACTCTGCCACACCGTATATGAATTTATGCTTTGAGATAGCAATTCAAAAGTTTCTGCGAGCACGACTCGGCTCGATATGCGAGTAGCTCACTCTTTCGCGGCATTGCTCCGAGGCTCTAGTGAGCCTTCAATTTTTGCTTACTTTACCGTGCTCAAAGTGATTAGCCGCTTCTCAAGCTAATGCACAGAGATGATGAAGTGGGACCATTATATTCACGCCACTGAAATATCAATGCATTTTGCTGGATCTGCTACTGCGGCCACACATTGAAGAAAGTGAAATGGAAAATTGATTTAGGTGCGCGTTAAGGTAGATAGATATAAGTCCGAATTTTTGTGATAAGGCTGCCTCACGGTCGACTTCTGCCGCATTATTAGTAGGTGACAAGCCTCACGCTATTTTAAATGTAAAACTTCTCTAGTTGCAAATCAGATTAAAGGGTCCGGTTAGGCAGATACTGCAGCTCCATGTAAATAGCACCTCCCAGGCGCATACCTTCACTGGACGCAGAAGTAACTGGAGCCTGGTCTGGCCACCAGCATGAAACAAGAGAGGTGATGAAGCCTATGAAGCATTGGGGGGGGGGGGGGGGGGGTAATCAAGTGAGGCACTAGATCACCCGGAGCAACAATCTAAAGAAAACATGTGTTTTATGTTAATCTTGATTTATTAAACAATTTTCTCGCCCTAATGTGGCAAAGAGGACATCTTAACCAAGCCTCTACACGGACAGGCAGAAGAATGACACAAATGTCCGGCAATGCCATTAGAAATGTCAACATACGAGCACGGAAAGCGCAGTTGCCGGTGATATGAGGACTGTCGACTTAACAAGTACCACAACGCGGAATGGAAAGTGTATGCGTCAGCTTCTGCCTTTTAAAAAGATTCATGCTTTCTGCTGTGACAAATGTTGCGGTGCTCGCTGAAAAGCTGCACTGTCAGGAGCATATACTAGATGAAGAAGTTACCTTATTTCTTCATTTCTCGTCCGCAGTTGGGGCGCATTTAGCTAAGACTTTCATGTTCAGTGCGCGAGTATTTACTCTAAGCACCTTTATGACAAATCGAGTGTCTGCTATGCATTTAGCTCAAAACCTACTATTTTTTTAACTGTTTCTGAACAGTATCCACAATTGCCGAGCAGGTCACTTCCTTAGGCCTCCTCGGACATTCTTATCTTCCAAGCTGAAGTATAAGCTGGAGCTGAGCCATCATTCTTTGACCAGATGATGAAAATAGACAATGAAATCTGAGAAAGCATAGGGTAAATTATTCTGCATTTTTGGGATTTATAGATAGTATGGAAAGGGATATGAAAGTGGACGAAAAGATAGCTTGCTGTAGGTAGGAGCTGAATCCACACCACCTTCATTAGGCATGGGGTGCCTTACCAATTCAGCTACGGTAGTACTCACCCTCCCATCCCCTTGGCATAAGCCACTACCACTCACAGCCACAGCAGCAGACGTCTTAACTGCAGGCATCATGAAATACATCAACAGGCTCTGAAATACATCGAGGGCTCTGACTTCGGCTGCCCCTTGATGTCCTAAGATAGGGTACGATGGTTTATTGGCCATTTGCCCGATTGGGGCAAGTGGCCTATTGATGCGATTTCATCAAATGAACGGGCGTTTAAAATCCAGCTTCACTCAATTTCTTGTACATGCTGTTACCAAATCTGTTCTTTGAAAGTTGAAGCGTTGCTCACTAGGACACACCAACGGACATAAAAGGAACAGACATCACTACACATGACTTTGCGCCATATGTGCTAAGAATTAGCCACAAATTGAAAAACTTGGCTGGTAGGTATGGTGCTCCAGTGGTTTCTCCCGCACCCAAGCGATTAGCCCAATTGTGTCTTTGTACCACAAGTACTGAAAGACAAGGGTGTATGAAGAACCATGCCAATCACTTTGTGTGTAGTGCTGTAGGGGTTATATCAGCGCGATACCTCGCAGCTGTGGCAAGTCCTATGCAGGTCAGAGGGACTAGTGTCTAAATGGACACTAAAGGCAAATACGTCAAGCTAAAGTAATATATTAGTGCTCAAGAACGTCTAAATCATCACTATTGCGAACAGAGCTTCAGTAATTGATAAACAGAAGTAAATGCAGGACACAATTAGAGGCTCCCCGGGACATTCAAGTACTAGCCCGATGACGAAGGTACTCCTGATTAAAGTTCTGTCGCTAGGACTCATCTACTAGTAATAAAAAGGTCGCTGCATTGCATTATAAGATGAAAGAAAATGCTACTCGTTTAGTTCTATTTGATTTTTAGAAAAAAAGAACCCATTGAGGTTACCCTTGAAAGTATCGCCCACGCTTTCACGTTTCAGTACTTTCGTTATCACGTAGTGCTGATCTGGCTTTTCTGGCTCGCGAAACTCACACAAACTGAAAGTTATAGAGAAGTCTATGTTCGTGTGATGTTGCGCGATTCCCGAACACTCCATTCTACTTGATCAAGAGCAGCTGCAGCGGCGAGTCCAACGTTCTCTCTTGGCTCGGTTGCTCCATGGGCGTACGTGTGCATTTTGCACAGAAAACTGTAGCACCGTCTGTAGGGCACTGTTTTACTCGCCGATGGAAGTAAAAGGGAGGGATGGCGCAACGTTGCCACTCCGTCCTCAGGAGCAGGCGATTTGAATTGCTCTCTAGCTATGCGAACCCTTCAGATGCAATTTTGTCGTAAACTAAGTCTTTTTTAGCACGAAACAAGCACTGTGAGGTTTAGGGAATGCTACTTTAATAGGACGCATCTACTTAGTATTTGCCTTTAGTGTCCCATTAAATGACCACATTAAGGAGCACTCAAACAATTAAAATAAATTTCATAGTGTGCATCTTGGCACGCTTTACAAGGCCTGCTAATGTGAACTGTGCTTTTCGCGTGTTATGACCTTGGGCAGTGCACGAGTTCATGGAGGCATATGTTATTAGAATTATCCTGCATGTGTTAGTAAATGTAATTCATTTTAATTGCATGTGACCCTAGAAGCAGGCTAGTAGCCAATAAACTCTTGTATGCTTACCCAAGGCATCGAGGCGGTCAAAGTCAGGGCCGTCGACCATTTGCCTGCTCCTAAGCCCAATTATTGGCAAATCAATTCTGTGGAAGCCCGCAAGATCAAGGAGGGTTCACGAAAAGGAAAATTCTCATCAACCTGACTTTAGCACAATGTCGTCGGTTCCATTCCCAGGACCAGGAGAAATTTTTTTTCAGCTACGAAGCTTTTTTTTGAAAGAAACCTATATGGGCTTTTAAAAGCTGCCTTCAGCTGAGAGACCTATGAAGCCATCGATGTTTAAACATACATCACATGCCATAGCCATGGGTACGTACGATTGTATAACACATAATCACTGATAACTTCACAATCCATGCTTCTGTATCATATACTTGTCCAGTACACATGTAGAACGCAACAGTCTGCGTGTCGTAAGCTGACTTCAAATGGCCGGAGTAGAAATCACGCCGTCAGTGTCACATAATCATTGTCACTGACGTCTTTTTGCTGTCGTTACACACATAGTTGTTCATTTTACACAAACATGTCGGTCCACCTAGCAACATGTCACGTTAATCATAACAATGCTGGGTTACCAGCAAAATGTTACAATAACATTGGTTCCCATAATGCATGCGAGTTGCTCCATTTTGATTTCGGACTTGTGTAAATGTTTAACCATTCTGCTGGAATTCAAATTAACAAGTCCTCATGGTTAATTACATGAATGCAATAATTACTTGCAGGCTAAGGCAATGTTTTCTGACTTGCGACGGAAGCACTGTGAGCAGAGGTGTATGTACAAAGAAGTTGTGACAAGACTGGGTTCGGTAGTCCTGGTCACCGATTTATTTAAGGCAGCATGAAGAGGTAGCCACCGTAGCCACAGCTTATTCAAGCCAGCCAGCCATGGTGTCACGGGATCTCGGGAGCTGATGTTCAGGTAGCGCGCGCTAGCATATTCTATTCTTGCACTGCCTGTGCGTGAGCCCATATTCCTTGCCTGCTTTAGAGGCGATAGTCGCGCGGCTACAGGGCCCACCTCCTAGTGCAAAGTGCAATTGAAATAAAGTCCAATGGTAAAGCCCAGGTAAAGTGTGCAGATGGTGTCGTCATTGGTAGTGTCGGGTTCACGCAATCTGAGAGATATATACCAGGCAGCACCAGCAGCATAGGTTGTGATTGAGGCGCAGCCACAATGATACTAGAGTGCAAAATCTATCTACAGACTCGTATCTACAGACACTCGTAGATACCCGCGCATGTAGAAGTCGGAGCTCCAAAATTAGACCGTCTGGCAACTCGGGACTTGCGTGGAGATAGCGCAAGTGTTGGTCACTCATGTTGTTGACGTAGAAGTGATTCTCGAGCTGAAGAAACGAGATGGCAGAGTTGCTCCTGCAAAACTTCGGTAGGCCATGCATCCGCGGAAGGTGCGAGCATAACATCGGAAGGCTTGCCTGCTGCTGCTTGCAGTGGAACCTCTAATGCCGATAGCCTCAGGGTTGCAGTGGTCACAAAGGTTGTGCTTGTGGCGTCGCCGTGCCAGCAAGAGTGAAATTTGTGCCTTGTGGAGCCGGTGGCTGAGCCTCTGAATTGGTGATGAATGAGGTGCCCCGAATGGAAAGCGGGCAGCTTGTGGGAACGTCCAAGAAAGGAGAGCGACGAGCTGTAGAGTAGCCGAAAGTGCTTGCGTTTGGCCCAGTGAATTCCTTGGAAAGAGTCGTCGAGCAGCTGCCTTTGAGCTGGGGAGGAGGCTCACGAAACAAGTAGAGGTTTATTGTTGGGGTCGGCGCATGCGGATGACCGGCACGGGTGGACGCAGGTGATGTGGGACGACAAGACGCAGAATGACACGATAGATGGCGAGAGCTATTGTGATGGAGCACCAGCTGGAGGATAGTGAGCGCTCGAGGTGACGTAGTCACTAAGGACGGCTGCCCGCAAGTCATTGTAGTAGTCGCAGCAGGGCCTGAGAGGCAGAGCCTGCAACGCAGCCGGAGCCTGGAACCTTGTTGAGAAGGAAATGGCTGTTTAGCTGGATGAACCAATGTCCGGCATGTCAATGCAGAATTCCCGGGCACCCTACAATCGCAGGACGTCTGCGGAACCGTGCAAGGCCACCTCACTACTCGCCTTGGTAATGTCTGTGCGCTGATACTGGCATGGCAGGGCTCGGTCGTCCTAGTCATCAATTTGTGGGAGGCGGAGCGAAGAGGTAGCCGCCGTAGCCACTGTTTGTTTAAGCCAGCCAGCCATAGTGCCACAGGATCCCGGGGCCGGCTGACACCGCGGCTGCTTTGGTCAAGTGCGCTAGCTTGTTCTATACTCGCGCTACCTGCATGTGAGCTCATCTTTTTCACCTCCGTTAGAGGTGACAGTCGCGCCGCTATGAGGTATTAAACACGTTTACTGTTTGGGCATCTCTGAATTGCATGAGCTATTAAATACACCCATCACGCAAGTGCAGAGCCCTTCCGCTAAGCCTATCTGGCAGGAGTCCTTTGCCCTGTAAATGTTCATGTTTTCCCTATCCATTGTACAGCTGTATCCTGCTGCGTCTACTTGGTTAGATGCTGACGCCAAACTTGTAGGAAGAAGCTCGATCCTCATTAAATGACTTTAATGTGATAGAATTTTTAGGATTATGAGCATTAAAAGTTAGCTCTCATTACAAACCACATTTAAACTCTTGTGAGAAACCCTCACTAAAAGACGAAGCTTATACTTTCTGATGAGCCTACCCTGTGCATTTTCATTCCTTAAAAATTTGTCTACTTTTATCTTAAGCATTACGTAAACAGGGTTTTTCAACTCAAGGTCAAAATACATTTGCACAAGAACTAAAATTCATGCTAGGTTGTGCTGTCTAGGCCAAATTTCATCTTTTATGTATGGTATGTCATCTTGCTTTAGTGTTTTACTTGATCCTTAAGATACAATTTACACACAAACAAACCATTTGTATTACAGACTCTTAACTTTATATGCAAAAAGTACATCCATTGCAGACAGAAAACGTTGGAATATAGTAAGAAATTCTGATAATTGTTTTCTGCGAAAGGAATTTGGTTGGCTTTGGGCAAGGGTCTTGAAATGTTGCATAATTCGGTATCCTAAAGTCAGTTTTTCCGTAATACAGCCGTTGTCTTAGGACATGTGTTTCCTTAATTACACATGTGCGCACCTACTGTCCCCTGTCATAACAAATACCGACACATGTAATAACTACTGGCCGCCATTCAAAGCTGTTTCTGTGGAGATTTAAGGCCCATGTTCTGGGGTGAAAAGTGTGGCCCTAGGTGTAAGAAAGTAACATTTTGTTTATCAAGCCAAATTTTATAGTTTTCAAGTTTTTTTAAGTGTTTGTTATTTCTAGAATATTAGCTACATCCTTGCAAGGTGGTTGAAATAAGAGCTCACATTGCCACAGCCATGTCTAAAGTAGCTCTGATGGCCTACTAGTACAATTAATAGGTGTATTGGTGCTTTTACTCACAGGATACGGCGGGTGCACACAAGTATAATTGCCACTGTCCCGTGATAGTGGCCCCTTTCCACTTTTATAATATGCTTCGCCGCCGTACGTTGCGTATGCTTCACTGCATAACAATCTGTTGTGGCGAAGCTGATTTTAGGAAACTGAATTATGCAACACTACTGGGAACGTTCCATGGCTTCATTTTCTAGAGGCGCTATGAAACGGCACGCTGCTCTATATTCGAAGCAAACAGTCTGCGTCATAGAAAAACAATTGTTTGTGATATTTATTCGCAAAATATTCATGCAACGTCAGCAAAAATATTACCTGCCGTTTTACTTGTGGCACTGCTGCCTGTAAGTATGAATAACTGAGTGGATCTGAGTAGCGTGGCTCTGAAAATTGCCCATTGATAAAATTTGCATTCCGTTAAGATCAGTTGTTGCCTTTACTAGCATGCAAATGAAAAAATGTTACTGGGACGTAGCAGTTAGGATCACCATTAATACGCCTCGAAGACATGGTGGACTGATCACACTGAAGGCACAGATCAATTTTAAGATGGATCCCCACAAGAGATCAAGATGAAGAACACGATGTGATGATGATCATGTGCAGATGATCAAGTGTCTAAGAAATGCCCACATTATAATTATTTATGTCAATAGAAGAATTATAAGCAACCTCTAAAAACCTGACATATTGTGATGAAATTGTAAAAGTTGGCAGGTATGCATTATGACATTGAAGCAGGAAACAATCATTTTGTCATTAAAGAAAGTCATGTATGCATTCACTTTTTCATCTTCCTTGTTGCGCTTGGGCCTTCATTGGTCTGCATTGTGCAACAGGTAAAATGATGAGAAATATAACTGAAGACAAAGAAAATCCTAGCCTGCTAACATACGTCTACTCAGTACACTATTGACACGTCCTGATTTATTAAGCGTGCTCATCTGTCAATTCAGGCACAGAAGCAGGTAACTATAACTTCCGTTCTAGAGCCGAAACATGTACAACCATGCTTACATAGGAAACAACTTTCAGGAGGTCAATTATTGACTCGAATTGCATATGGTGCTATGGATCAAGCATGGAGCTGACCACAATGCCCTCGAACTCTTCCCAATATACATCTATTGTCTAGCATCCTGGGCCAACCTTCTGGCCATGCTTTGAAGCTGCTGTCAGGTTTCTAACCAAGCCAAATCGCCTTCTGGCTTTGTTCTCCTCCTCGTCTTGCCATTTACCCCCTCATTTATGCTTGTCATATTGAGGCAGATATGTGATAATTTTTCATTTGTGTGTAGTTTGGGCAAAATCAATTTCAAATAAAACAAGCCACTGAACAATTCTTATGGCCTAATTTTTTTGCGCTCATTGATTATGCAGACCTACCTGCACGGCTGCATGTATGCGGCAACTGAGTTCTCGTCAGATGTTACATGCATTTATTTAATTAATAGACTTCATATGCATTTCTGCATGTCTGCAGAACAGAGCCATTGCGACTGCTACTATATTGAGCTGCATGGCTGTTCACAGCGTCATTACGGAATAAAATCTGCGAGTCTTTACTTAATAAACAGTCAACATAATTATTAACCGAATAATTTTTTTTATATTTTTCTAAATTTAAGTACTTTCTGGCTTGCACTGTCGTGTTCTTATAAGTTTGGCGGGCCTAAATATCGCAACCTACCATCTAACCATGTGGAGTAATTTTTTAGCCATTACATATTCACTGCATTTGCCTGCTTTCCACATGGCTACCAATAATCAGTAGATGTGATGCAGGTTCTTTATATTTGGAATTAGTGACTTTAGAAGCTAAGAGTGAGATGGCATATTGACGTGAACAGTAGATTACAGCAAATAAAGCAGTGGCACAAAACAAAGCGAATGAAAAAAGTATTGTTCAGCCAAATAAAACATTTCACTGATGCAGCAAGGTGAGACGATGAGGGAAGCAGCACTGCACTCACCCCAGCAACTACAAGGTCATATCGATCGAGAAGCTTGTGTTCTGGCCACAGAAACGGAAGCTCACAGGCCTTGGGTTAGAATTCTATGGCCTGGTGAAGTTACAAAGCGTACTCAGGTAGCGATGTGCTGGCCAGGTTTTGACTGGTTGCCCTGGTCCAGTGAAGTCTTGACGGCATATCTTCAGCACAATCAACAGGGCGACCTTCCTATGTGGCTTTCCTCCGCGGCTCTTCCCTTCATCTTTGTCACCCGGAGCTTCGTGGTCCGCAGTGATTAGTCCCTTACTTAACACATACAAATGGTTCCTTTAATTTTCCTGTTTTCTTGCCTTGAATGCCCTCGTACCTATTGCAAACAGAAGAGGAAGATAGCATCACTCTTCTATACTGAACGTTCACACTAGAGTTCCATTGAAGGAGCAAGATCGGGGTACCCATGGCATCTGTCGTGATTCTTTACATTTTGTGCCGTAATACCCAGGACTCATACTGTGGCTGCAGGCGTCATCTGTAGGTTTGGGAGGCAGGAGCACCTTCTGCTTGCTTCAGCTGCTGTCTGACCTTGCCCTTCAGCGTAACGGCCTAAAGTTCACAAAGCCAGGATGCCCCCGCAGGTGAATGACACAACCTGTCAGCCCAGCCCTCGGAGCAGCCAATGACCTGCCTATCGATGCGAAGCACAACTGCAATGACAACTGCAAAGCTTGCAAGGTTGGGACGATAAATTTCTTCAGTGAAAATTCATTTTGAAGGCCTAGCCCTTGAAGTGAACAGCACATAGAGTGAAGACTTATCTCGCCACCCCAACGATGACTGCTCCATAGCTCGCAAGGCTGGGATAGCAAGTCTCATCGAAAGGCTGATCGTACAGGCCTAGCCCTTGAATTTACCAGTGTGCTAGCGCCCCCTACGTTTCCCTTTGCTAGTTGCACAATAAACACCACTCCCAACTGGGGACAGGCCAGTGCTGATTCAACCCGCTCACCATGGCGTCCGTTGTCCTTTCTCTTATCAGTTGTAATCCACAGTAATCAAGATGTAACAGATATAACATGGTGTCAGAAGTCAACTAACCCAACGCAGCAGCTCTTAGGCCCTTCAGTGACGCGGCATCAACGTTATTAAGCATGGCACTCCCGCTCATTCAACCACCCAAACATTTCGAGCCGGGCAGCAATCCCGCCGAAGCGTGGTCGGACTGGAAAGCGGCCTATCAGCTTTACGAAGCAGCGTGCGAGTACAGCGCGAAGCCAGAAGCAACAATGCGAGCACTGCTACTTCACGTCATGGGTCCAACAGCGCGGAAGGTCGTGGAGACATTCCGTTTTTCTCCGCCAGCTGAAGGTGAGCAAAGAAGCGACACAGTGGCAGCCATTTTTGCAAAGTTCGACGAGAGATACCTTCTGTACAAAAACGTGACACAAGCGACAGCCGTCTTCAACAGCATGTGTCAAAAAAGAAAACCAGCCCATTGACGAGTTCATTGCTGAACTCCAGCAGCAAGCAGCAAAATGCGACTTCGGTGACAAGCATGACCGCCTCCTGGGCGACAGGATCATCGTCGGCATTCGGGATGCAGCACTTCGAGAAAGGCTGTTTCGCGAGAGATACCTAACACTGGAGAAAATTGTCGCGACGTGCAGAGTTGCGGAAATATCCAAGCAGCATGTGTCTTCGCTAGCAACGGCAGCGGATGGACAAGAAGTGAATGTGGACAACTTGAACAGAAAACACAAGCAAGCTCGACAACAAGCACCCGACAAGCAACAGCCGAGAGGACAACCATCGTTGTACCGAAGAAACAGTCAGCCTAGAGAAACAGTATCTCGACGCACATGCGGCAGGTGTGGAACCTTGCACCAACCCCGACATTGCCCCGCCTACGGCTCTACCTGCTACGCGTGTAGGAAGTTGGGACACTACGCGAGTGTTTGCCGTCAGAAGCAACGAACAACGCAGAGAAAGGTTCGGATGCTTGGCGCCGACCAGGGTGACGACCCCGACCAAGAACTCTTCTTGGGAAGCCTCACCGTGGACATTGTGGAAAATGCATCATCAGACTGGTTCGAATGCGTCGAAGTGAATGGCCGCGACGTGAACTTTAAATTGCACACGGGGTCCGACGTGAACATTCTCCCTGAGCAGCTAGTGTTGAAATGGAAGCCCCAGCCGACTGTGACAACAACAAAGGCAAAGGTCACAACTTACCTCGGTGAGCAACTCAACATTGATTATGAATGTGAGCTCTCTTGCTCAGTGAAAAACAAGCAAAGCATCCTAAAATTCTTGCTAGTCAAAGAAAGCCTCAAGCCTATACTTGGAGCAGCTGCATGCACAGCGCTAGACTTGGTGCACAGAGTCAGGAACATTAAAGCAGGGAAAAAGGCGTACCCCTCAGCTTCTCAACAGCTTGAAGCCGTGCTCCAAGAATTTCCTGATGTGTTCAGAGGCACTGGCAGGCTACCTGGAGAATACAGCGTACACCTCCAGTCAGATGCTAAGCCTACAGTTACTGCCCCTCCCACGAAACACGCAAGCAGCTATTTGATGTCTAACAGATGTCTTGAACGGCTAATTCAAAAGCCTAGTAGCTGTCTTGATCAAGACATTTTGTAGCCATGGACGTCTAGAAGTACTTCAGTAAGCCCTGCTAACGTTACGCTAAAAGTTGGCTAATGGACAGCTTGGCAAGAACAACTGAAGACATTTATTAGACATTCCTTCAAATTTTTGCGGCAGCTGTTACAGTAGCACGACGTTTGTCCACAGTTACAATTTATTTTAAACGAGGCATGGACATCAGAAAAAAAGTTTATGTTGTCGGATAGAGTGATGCACAGGTAGTTTTTCCAGATGTGAACCATGGGAATGGTGTAGTACAGTCTCATTGGTCAATTAGTGCTTTTTAATTAGACCAATCAATTGAATGCCGCCTGTCAGAATTATTTTGCAAATAAAACAAGATCTGTATTGTATGTTGATATCATTCCGATGTTCACCCATTGACCTAAACAAGAACATCTCTGCGTGAAACATGTCATTATTGACAAAACTTCGCCCTGCTGGGTCTCCACCAAATTGAAATAGCTTCTAGCAAAGAAAAATTTTGTCAGTGATGCTGCAGTTCAGGCAAAAATTACATCCTGGTTTCAGCTACAGGGGGCACAATAGCCTTACACCAGTATACGAAACAGAACACTGTGCTGCAATGAGTTAAAAAATAATGGATAGTACACATCTGGAAAAACACTGCGAACCACTCTAACTAGCAATATAAATATATTTTTTCTGATGTTCATGCTTCATTTAAAAGTAAATTGTAACTTACTTTGTGGGTGCCTCTTGTAAGTAACGCCACATGCTTGCACAGCATCACGCAGAAATAATGGCCCGTTCTTCGGCATACCATCCATTAGTGAATTCCTTGTACATTGCATGTTACCAGAACTGAAAGATAAATCATAATATGCTGTTATTTTTTTTCATAAACTGTATGATGAGCTTTTCATGCATAAAAGATGATTGCACGCGAAAATGCAGCAAGACATCAACTTCACACCATGTCACATACTCATACTTTATTACCTAATAAATTAGAAAAGATGCAGAAAGTGTAATCAACAAGAGTGACAAATAGCAGCAAAGGTGATCATGGATAAATCTTGAAGATGATTGCCGCCCTTGCCAGAGTAGGCCAGCCCACAAAAGCTGCTGTCCACAAAAGCTTGCTGTCACAGGCCACGCGTGACGGTTCTTGTAGACATAGGCAAGCAATACCTGCACAGAAGAGGGGAAAAAAGGTGAGGGAGGAAATGGGAATATTGAAATTGGAACTTCAATTAGTAATATGTGCTAAGTAAGAAGTTTGGCTCACAATAAAAATAAATTTAGGCACTCCTTTCTCTTAAATTACGGGTATCTTAAGGTATGTATGCGATGATGTTTAAAATGACTAGTATATTTCCAATCATAAGAAGCCAACAAACACTGACACCAAGGACAACATAGGGGAAATTACTTGTGCTTAATAAATGAAATAAAGAAACGATAAATTAATGAAAACTAAAGTGGATGAAAAAACACCTTGCCGCAGGTGGTAACCGAACCCACAAACTTCGCATTTCGCGTGCTATGCTCTACCAATTGAGTTACAGCGGCGTCGTTTTCCCATCCACTTTCTTGGGTATTTATGTGTTCTAGTAGACCCCTGGGAATGTCAGCCAGCGCCACAACTCGGAGACCTTGTTCCTGGCATATAGTCATTAAGTTGCATAGCAGAGTCAGCCTTTAAATTATTTTATGCTGTTTTGTGGCTAAAAAGCCACTCATCAACCTGTCACACAATTCTGAGAAGCTTCCTGCAAGATATAATCAGTTTAAAACAGTAATTCACTCTGCAGGTAAATGAGATACTAACTTAATTAAAAAGTTAAATAGCGTTTTAAATTGTTGAACTAAAAGCAAGTTTGGCATTTTGCGCTGCCTAGCTGTTGCCTTTCTTTCAAACTTAAACATGACACAGTACACAGTAAGCAGGTAGCGTGCAAAGGAGGACTGGTGATAAAGTATTGTTCCAAAGCAACACTCCTAGCTGGATCAATCACTTTTGTTGATATATTTTCATGTGACCCTAATTGGATTAGGGCAATACCTCACACAAATGATGCAACACCTTGGATGATGCGTCATACAAAATTGAAAGTATCTCATGATGTGATCAAACGATAACATTGCCCACTGTCTTGGAAGTGTTAACATGCTGTTTGCGCAAGAAAGTGTAAAGTTATTCATATAGGTAGCAAATTCATCAGTGCATCTATAGCCTCAGGTAATTCTGAGAATCTATGTTGACTCGCAATTGAGAAGCCACTGCACACAAAAAGGTGTATTCAAGTAATGGTCCATGCTGAATAATTTCCCACCTAGTGAAAAGACAAATGTGGCAGGCCAATGGGCCAGGGCAAATAGATTGCTAAATTCTGATAACACCTCCAATGATATTATTGAAATAGGTGATAAAAACAGCACAGGTAAAATTGCAGTTATGAAAAAATTTTAAAAGCACCTCAGCAAACTGCTGGAACCCTCAGCATCATGCCTGTTCTACATGCACATATGTTGCAGCGCAATCTACATCTCAGACGCAGGCGCCTCCACACATCACTTTGTGATCTCCTCACAATAAGGTTAAAAACAGTCTGGCACAAGCTACCTGATGTGATTCATTTTGCAAGCGCCAGCCAAGTGCTGATGGTGGTAGAGCGAAATTGAAGTTTGTCCTTGTATGGAAGCCTCGGCCCATGTTTTATCAATTCTAGCGGCAAAGCACACCTTTTAGAGCACACATAAATCTTAAATTAGACTGCTTGCTGATGCTGTACAGTAAATTCCCGTAAAGAAACTAAATCACACAGAAAACATTTAGAATACCAATCTAATCAAATACTGGCTTGAATACATTTGTGCATTAGGGAAGCAAGGTGTAATGTACACTGCTGTAGCAAATTTTTACTTATGTATGGTATACTTGTATGACACAGCAGACTTAATTTTTGAGTTCTTACATAGCAATGACTACCTACAGGTACATTTTGTAAGGCTTAGGGAAACTAATTATTACTAGAACTGCGTATGTACACTGGCACTGAGAAATTGGTTATAATAGTGGCAGCTTATAATGGACCAGTGCAAAAAAATGCCTGTTTGTGAGACACCAACTAGCTATTTTAACACGAAGCACTTCCTGGCCTTCACCCATATAAAAAGCACTGGGAGGACCAGAGAGGTTACAGTACATTGGCTTACACTGATCATGATGAGGTCTCGTCATCCAGCTAGCGCCAAGGTACAAGAAGGATGTCCAGCCGTCTATAGAGTGAAAGGAACAAAATAAGATAGCATCAAGTCAGTTGAAAGGCAGATTTGCAATTACAAATAAGGTGACCCAGTCACAGTGATTCATTAATACATGCCAAGCTGTCGTGTTTTCACTCCCAGATGAAGCACCTACTATACTAGGTTAAAGGTTTTGCTGCTTATTTAGAACACAAGTGAAATTTGTACATCAGCAGACGATTTAATTTGGAATTGTATAGATGAAGTAAACATTGCAGCTATATTTTTGTTTTGCTATAAAGTGGGAACGCTACAAACTGCATAGTCACTGACACACACGCGCGCACACGCAAGAACAAAAGGACAAAAAATAGGGCGAGTTCAGTCTGGTTCAGCATTACAGCCAGCGCGTCGTCTTGGAATGCACTCCTTTCGGTTGGTTCGTGCTACGTTAACCACAAAGACTAACAAGCAGGGCAAAGTTCTGACTGGTGTTGCGAAAGTCGTGGAGCGCGGTAGTGCTGAACGGCTGAACACAAGAAGAACCCTCGTATAAAAGTAATGACGAAAACTCGCAGGGCAGAAGAGCCCATATATCAAGAATTGTCGCGGGTAACACCTAAAAATATTCACATTGCTGACGAAAAACGAAGTGCAATGTATTTCACTTACCGGAAAAAGTGTTGTCCGAACGTGCGACGTATACAAAGACGCACCGAGACACGAAGGCGGCGAACGCAGATCACGCCATTGTGGTAGTAAGCCGTCGGCGAAAACACGCAATACAGCCGATGTCACGAAGCACTGATGCAAAACACACGGCAAGCAGAATCAGCACAGCTAAATGACTCCAATTAATATCCAGTATAAATGTACAGAACGGCTTTGAATGACGCACAAGTGGCATAACGAACCCACGACCGAGACATTGGTGGCAATGGCCGTTTTTTCAAACTTTCTGCCTTCCAGTGTTTCCAGCACAGAATCAGATGTCCGACAAATTTGGATTGTGTCGCCGAAGTGATCGCAGCGCGGTGGCTCTGTGACACCGCTGTGCAACGCCACGCCGGCGTTTCGCTCCTGCTGCTATCAGTATACCTGCTGCGCGAGCATAGAATGGCTTCCTGGCGTCGTGTGCGCGCCCCGTATGGAAAACAATAACACGCCCTTGATTGTTGAAGTGCTGATGTGAAATTATTTAATATCAAAGCCAATTAACTTATGTTGCTTCCAACGAGTTCGATTTGTCTGTGGCGTCTTTTATTCGCTAACGCTGACGGCCGACGGTAACCGCACTTTTAACACGTCGTTTGGCATTTTATGCACTTTTAGACAAAAAGATCTAGAAAAGTTCTTGAGTTAGACATTCTGAATGTGTTTACCAAAACACACTCTAGTGACACCAGTAGTGGGTTTTGCCGCAGATAGAATATATACTAGCATATTCCAAGTGCGGAGGTTATGTTTAGAAGAAATTCTATCTTCAGTCTTGTCATAGACCAAGACGTCTATAGCCGTTTGTAGCCGTTTCAAGAAGTTTTTAAGAGGTTCTGTGTTTCGTGGGCTCGCCGTGTACCTAGTGCACTAGAAAAGACTGTGAAAGCTGAACTCGAACGAATGGAACAGAATGGCATAATCAAGCGTGTGACGGAACCAACAGACTGGGTGCATCCTCTCGTCATAATCACAAAGAAAGATGGAAGTGTGCGAATCTGTCTTGACCCAAGGAACTTAAACGCAGCCGTGAAGCGACATCACTATCGCATTCCAGTTCCAGAAGAACTGTTCGCGCGGCTAAGTGGGTGTACAGTGTTCTCAGTTTTGGATGCTAAGAGTGCATTTTGGCAGTTAGCTCTTGACGAAAGCAGCTCGTATTTGTGCACATTTGCCACACCTTGGGGACGCTATAGGTTCCTTCGGGTACCATTCGGCCTCAATACAGCCCCTGAACTTTTTCAGCAAGCAATTGACAGTATCTTTGAACGTCAAGGCCTTGTCACGCCATACTTTGACGACACCTTGATCGCATCAAGAACACTTGAAGAGCATGTGGCATACTTGCATAAAGTGCTCAGCACAGCACGAGCTAACAACCTCAAACTGAACTATGACAAACTCAAACTGGCCGGGTTTGCCCTCAGTCACCTACCTAGGACATCAGCTGACACAGCAAGGCATCACCCCTGATCCCAGTAAAGTCAAGGCGATCAATGGAACACCAGCACCAACTAGCAAAGCTAAGCTTCTTCGCTTTCTGGGAATGGCAACATACCTCATGAAGTTCGTCCCGAATTTCTCAGCAAAGACAAAGCCCCTTCGAGAACTTCTTAAGCCTGACATCGCATGGCACTGGACTCCTAAGATGACGGATGCATTCATTGAGATCAAGAACAAGCTGACAACAGCCCCAGTGTTGCACTATTTCGACCCAGCACAGGCTATAGCCATATCCACAGATGCAAGTTCCTATGGAATCGGCAGCGTTCTGCTTCAGAATGGGCATCCAGTAGCCTATGCGTCAGCAGCACTCACACCAGCCCAGCAGCGCTATGCGCAAATTGAGAAGGAACTGTTAGCTGTGGTGTTTGCCTGTGAACAGTTTTATTATTATGTCTGTGGTCGCAGCATTGTGGTTGAGACTGATCACAAACCTCTCATCGGTCTTCAGTGTAAGAATTTCCACAAAGTTCCTCCTAGGCTACAACGCCTGCTACTTCGACTGCAGCGCTACAATGTGAAGTTGGTGTACGTACCTGGTAAACACTTAACAGTTGCAGACACGCTGTCTCGAGCCCCTGATCCAGCAGCGACCATTAAGACCTCAGACCAAGAGTATCAGGTTCTGACCTGTACATTGGTGCAGGCCTCAACCCCAAAGCTAGCTGAGATAAGAAGCTGCACAGCTACTAATAGCACACTTCAACGTGTAGCCTGGTACATCCAGAACGGCTGGCCTGACAAAATCTCAAAAGTTCCGCCAACAGTGAAGCCCTACTATTCAATCAGGAGTGAACTGTACACAACTGATGGATTTCTCTGTTACGGTGAACGACTTGTGCCCCAGGCATGCCAAAAGGACGTACTCTCAAGGATCCACATGACCCATCGTGGCATAGTCTCATGTAAGAATACAGCTCGTCAGAGTGTCTACTGGCCTCGGATAAGCCAGGACATGGAGGAGATGGTGTCTGGTTGTGAGCTCTGCCAACGCCATCAGCGAGCTAATCAGCGAGAACCGCTCCTTGACAGAGAACTGCCGACACGTCCGTGGGAAAAAGTGGCAATGGACTTTTTCCACCACAATGGTGCCACATATTTGCTTTTAGTAGACTACTACTCCAAGATTGTAGAGGTCAAGAAAATGTCAACAACTGCAGCCTCACCTGTGATCTCAGTGCTCAAAGACATCTATGCACTGTTTGGCATTCCTTCAGAAGTCGTGACTGATCAAGGACCTCCATTTGACTCCACTGAGTTTAGAAACTTCAACAAGGAATGGGACATCGTCCACAAACCCCCATCACTTCTTTTCCCTCGCTCAAATGGACAAGTTGAGAGAACGGTCCAGACCATAAAAGCAACAATGACTAAAGCGCTTTCTGAGGGCAAGGAACTCTCACTGGTGCTCATGAACCACAGAGCAACTCCGATGAATGGCCTCCTATCCCCAGCAGAGATGCTTACGGGAAGAAGGATCAGAACGTTTATTCCAGCCCATCCCAGAACCTTGTTACCACACTACCACCATAAGGTGCTCAAGAAGAAGCTTCAAACACGGCAGCAGGCACAGCACAAGTACGCAGACCAGCATGCTCGAGACCTGCCACCATTGGGCAAGAACCTACCAGTGTGGTTCTGGCATGGAAAGAAATGGGAAAAAGCAGTCATAACCCAAGTAGGCCCAGAGCCACGGAGGTACACAGTCACAGCAGCCAATGGTCAAGCGTACATGCGCAACCGACACCACCTACGAGTGCGAAGCCACTCAAGGGATCCCCAGGAAACACCTGACGACTACTATCCCGTTGAGGCAACAGGAGAAAGTGAGCCACACCATTCCTCACGCCAAAGTCTTCCGCCTGACCGATCCCCAGACCCGAGAACGGTGCCAACGCAAGTATTCCCGAAAAAGACGCGCTCGGGAATACCAGTGAGAATTCCTTCATGATTTCTCCTGTGAACATCTTCTGTGTGTTATTTTTTGTATTTTGTTGTCAGTTCTTGTGTGGCGGCGTGTTATGTCATCGCTAGCGCCCCCTACGTTTCCCTTTGCTAGTTGCACAATAAACGCGACTCCCAACTGCGGACAGGCCAGTGCTGATTCAACCCGCTCACCATGGCGTCCGTTGTCCTTTCGCTTATCAGTTGTGATCCACAGTAATCAAGATGTAACAGATATAACAACCAGCTGTGTGCCTGCCAATATACTGCGCCTTCATCGTGATGGGCACTCCAATGTTTGCGAGGCTGGAACGCTGAGGTCATCCGATCTGAAATTTGGAAGCTTTGCCCTTCAAGCAACCAGCACTGCCACGGCAGTATTAAAGATTGGAGGAACTGCGAAGATCACTGATGTTTACAAACAATTACGTAGCATCCTTGGCTGTGCACTCACAAGTGCCCTAGGGGCTTAAATACGGAAATACCGGACATTGAGTGGCTGAGAATTATTGGAACATTCTTGCGCACTGACATCAAAGAAAAGTGATAGAATACTTACAACTATGTCACCAATAGTTGTTAAGTTCAACTTGCTTACATCTGCAATTGATGCGACAGGTGTTGAACAAACTAGACCACCAGATTCATAACACTAGTAGTCTGGATCAACAAGAGTGACGTAGAGGCTTTTGAGTACTTTGAATTGGACATCTGCTGCAGTAAAGTGAAGCTCGAGGTCCGATCGCCCAAATTAGACAAGAAAGCATGTTACACATCCGCTATGCCAACGGGGATTTTGTAAGTAGGCTATAGAGCTGGGTTTGTTCACGTGACGAGAGGATGCCCATTGCTGAAGCTAAGTAACTTGGTCTAAAGAATGTTGCAAGAAATTAACACTACTTGAGTAGCGATATTGTCACAGCAAATAGATGCACTGCAGAAGCAACAGTCATAGCTCCGAAAGCACAGAAACTCACAGAGGCGAATCTGAATTTGTGCCACAAAAGCCATTCAGTTCTCTGTCAGTAAGTCTGCTATGCTGTGTCGGTCAGTGGGTGCTGTGTGTGCCCTGAAGACGGCGACCGCTTTCCTTTAACTGGGATTGATAATCCATCTGGCACCACTGCTAAAGAAATGTTAAATATTTGTCATAAAGACGAACACGCAAAACGAAGGGGAGGGGGAATGAAGCTTGCAGAAAAAGGAGACAAGGATTCTTTGAGAAAGTCGGGATCAGAACCAGAACGATAAGTCAAAGGAGACTTTGCACTTTCGTGTGTGATCAAACAGACAGGCATCATACTGAAGGCATCGAGAAGAGCACAAGGATGAAGCGAAGGCATTTGGCACCTTGGAAAGACAAGTCATGCACTTGAAGGCAGAAAGATTGCGGGATACAACTCAAGCACCCGAATGCAAGAAAAGAGGCAAAATTATACTTCATGTTAAGAAAAAAAGGATTTCCTTTCAAACACAAGGTTAAGATAATACTAAGATAAACAGCTCCAAAATTGCATAACTGTGAGAACTCAACCTGAAAGCCTGAAAGAGATGGAATAAAATTTGTTTCTCGGTGAGCAAATCAGGATGTGTGGCTTGGATAAGCTGAATATGTGCAGTTTCAGCTTGGCAGAAAGGTTATTCATTAGTCACACTTCTATAGTGGTGACTGAAATAGGAGTTCGGCAATGGGAAATAAAAGAACAATTCTGTGCAGTAGTGTGAGAATTAACATTGGCAGAAGTGCAATGTGTAAATAGGGTCTATTTTGGGCAGAAATACCGATATATCAATTGAACTGGTATTGTACGGAGTCAGGTTATCTTGACACGAAGCAATAGCCTGCCCTTTAATTTCCATAGATTTTGCCATACAATTTGCCAACACTTGCATGGCTGTTACACTACTGCATACCTCGGCAAAGCCAGATGGCTGTCATGTTAAATGTCATGTATAAGGCAGCCATTTATGCCTATCCACGAGCAGGCATATGTGTATTTTATGACTGTGCGCAAGTTTATTGTTGACAGATACCGTACCGTATACCGATACCGTATAACATAAAGTATGTCCTTGCATTCATGCTGGACAGCAATATTTTTCAGTTCTGCCCTGCCCCCTCACTCTAGGTCTTTGTCCAGAGAAGGAATGCCCACTGCTTGAGTGCCCATGACACAATCGATGCTGCTTCAACAATTCTTCTGCCATTTACAGCTGTGCAAGCCAATATTTGCAACAAGAAAGCCAATTTGCAACAAGAAAGGTTTTTCAAATAAAGTACTTTACCAAGAAAATTATGGCCGGAGGCTATCCCCCTTCGACTTTTCTTTGGCATTTACAACACATCCTCCGACCATAAATGCTTATTCAAAGCACCCAATACACTTTAGGCCAAACATCTTTTGCAAAGTTTAAATTGAAGAGGTATCGATGATATCTTCGCTTATTCCTTCTTTTCTTTTTGTCATTAAATTAAGGCTTTAGAGCTCTAAAAATAGTAACAAGCCTTGGAGTGGCGTGGTTTAGTATAATAGCTTTCCTTGAACCAGTTCTGGTTTTGTTTTCCAGGAGGATACTGTGTGGTGACATCACAACACAGTATGTGGTCAAGTGGGAGAAGGACATTGCGACGTTTTGACAATCTCTTGGGGCCTCTGGGTAGCTCGGTCGACTTGTGTGCTGCTACTTGTGAAGGCCAATGTAGCAGCATAGCGGACGACTGAATGAGCCAGAGGGAGTGTCGTAACATCACAATGTCCTGTTCCCACATGACCGTATACTGTATCGTGACATCAGGGCATAGTATCCTCCTGGAAAACAATAGTGACTGTAAAAAAGCTAGTATATTAAATTATTTACGGCGTTTGGAGGCTTCATGCACCCCTCTAACGCTGTCTGTCGTCTTCTCTCCAACCATCTTCAAAACTGTTAAATTCAATTATAAACGTGCACTAACCAGCTCAGTTAAGCACACTCGTGCAGTATGTACTACCAAGCATTTTTTTATCCCCTTCTATGTCGCACTGTTACCCCGATGGGGGCGAAATGCAGACACCCACGTATTGTGCATTTTGCGCGCATTAAGGAAACCTAGGTGGTCAGAATTAATGCGGAGTCCCCCACTTTGGTGTACCTCATGATCATATCATGGTTTTGGCATGTATAACCCCATAATTTGTTTCATTCTGATCAGAAGTGGCTAATGTATTCTTAAAACCTCAGTTGGCAACGTGTTTTACCTGCTCAGAAAGAATAAATTTGCTTCTTCTTGCGCTGTTCCATGGATTATGCGTTGCCTTCGATCAAAAGCTTGACTAAGCACTCAGACACACCTTGGCTCGTCCGTGGCATTGCTAGAGAATGCAAAGTACTTATTATGAGCTGAGCTTGTCTTTGGCAGTTTTCATCAAAAAGCCACGGACGAACCTAGCTCGTTGAAGGCGCGGAAAGTGTTGAACATCCCACACAATATATACAGGTACTCCATTTCAGAATCAAGTAGGGGAACACAAGCTGCACACCTGGCAAGTATTGTTCGTGCAATCGACGGAAAGCTAAGTCTACCAATCTTCCTAGAAAGCACGCCTGAAATGATGTACGGCAGCAATTCCAAAACTAGACAGCAAGGACAAAAGTCTAAGAATGCAAATCATGCGGTGAAAATTTTGGGGTAGCTTTTGCAAAGAAACGACGGCGGGTAAATTATTAGGCTACTATATATATATATATATATATATATATATATATATATATATATATATATATATATATATATATATATATATATATATATATATATATATATATATATATATATATGAGGAGGCGCAATGTGTTTACCTGATCGAGCTTAAACTTTTTTCCGATAGCGCTTCACTGCATAATACTTAATGCTGCTGTAAAGCCCATTTGCAGACAACAATTATTCATTGCAGCGAATAGCTCGGTTTATTATCGTGGGTTTTGTTGTTCGCGAGTGGGTGTGTAAAGAGGGCGCAAACAGAGAAGAATCATGAGGGCAAAACAACGGCTTAAAACACCACACCAGAAACACCTCTGAATGCCTGTCGGTACACATATTAGATGGTGCAGTGCCCATACCGTCACCGGAGACGGCGTGTACGCGCGTGTGTAATTAGGGACTCTTACTATAGTCCCCGTGAGAGTTGAACAGAGCCCCCTTTCAATCTCAGTATGCTTCGCGGCAATGCAGTTTGTATAGCTCACCATATAAAGTGTCTGTATTGTGGTGAAGATAAAGCAAATCTGTCGACAACCATTAAGAAACACATACAAGGCCTTTGCCCCCATGTAGGTATGTATATATATATATATATATATATATATATATATATATATATATATATATTAGAACTAATGCTTCTCTGCACTGCATTTTGTACAATTGAGCCTATAAAATGTCTATATTGCAGTGAAGCTAATTAAAGCAAATTCGTCGACCATTATGAGATGCATACAAGACCTTGCCCACGTATGGATTTATGTGAGCTATGACTACACTCTAAAAAAAAGTTTACACCCTTTGTGTTGTATTTTGTCCCCAAACCATAATCGTCATTTGTCTTTCCCACATTTCCTTTCTTTAATGCTGCAAGGTCGTTACTTCCTAGTCACGAACGGCTTGCGCGCAATCAGCTTGGCACAGCACTCTCGACAGGAAAGTAGCGAGCGCCGAGTTTTCAAGAGAGGAAATGCAAGTAAGGCAGATGATGATTATCGTTGTGGGACAAGACAAGCCCCAAAGGGTGTAAACTTTTTCTAGAGTTTAAAAGAGTTAACTGCTGGGCTAGTTGGTGATCTTGCATACTGAAAAGATTTTGCGCCAAAAAACAACACTCACAAGAAAGCGCCCAGGGTGTCGTCGTCTTTCCTGTGTGTGTTGTTTTTGGCGCAAAATCTTTTCAGTTTTTTAGAGTGTATGGTGGACTGTCAGTGGCTGTGAAATCTTCAACATCTAGCTTCTCTCTCTCTTTCTCTTTGGAGAGAAAATTTAATTGCATCTAGAGAAGCCCCAGCCCCAGGCTTGGAAACCTTGATGCTCCGCGTTAGATGGCAAGGACTAAAGAAAGGAAGTGAGAAAAAAAAAAGAAAAAAAAGCACACTGACTTACACATACATGCGTGCGAAATGCACTACCACAAAGTGATTTTCTCATTGCCTTCGTAGAGCACAGCTCAGATCTATTTTTAGTTGCACCAGCTACTGAATTCCTAAGGACAGCCCTCACTGTTACAAGCGCCTCTGCAAATATAAATCAATGGTCCCTGTCCTAGTCAACACAACAGGGGGATACATGTATGGCATGCTGGACAAATAATTCTAAATAAATCCCTCTTGAGCGCATGGCTGTTAACGAGACTTTTCGCATTTTGAAATGTGTGTCGTGTGTAAGTTTAGCTCTGAACTGGTTAAATTGGTGATACAGCCGTGGTCGAGGTAGCGTTTTCTTAAATCTACTGTGTGTAAAACACACTCACGATTGTTGACAGTTAAATTGTTACAATTGCAATCAGCAGAGAGACCTAATCTCGGCCTACGTAGCTATATATACTAAAGTGCTCAGAGCACATATTCAACATTCCACCATCTTGCTTGACTGCCATCTCGTTTTCTTGAAAGTGGTGAGCTACATTTTCAAGAACATTGTTACTCACTGGCCTTCACTTTCAAAGATGTTTGCACCTGCTGCAACATCACCATCTCCCTTTCGTGGTGAGAGAAAGTTTTATTAGAACTGTTTATGACATCTGCGCCTTCTTTGTAACCCCTGGTATTTAGAGGCATACTTGATCAAGTGCCTTTAAAATTCACTCTCCTTCGTTATTAAATGTAACCACTGTAACTGTGAAAATACCATTGAGCATCTCCCCTATCAGTGAACCCACTTTGATGTCCAATGTCAGCCCCTTTAGAGTGTACCCAGCCAACTGGATAGTTGACCTTTCAGAGAGGCTAGGATCCTGGGTGCTTGGCCATATCAACGAAGAAAGCTATATACATGCTCTAATGACTTTCTAAAATAAACGAATCCGAAAAGACACTTATAGACCCTGTCTGTCTTTTGTGCGAGTGAACTTTCTGCACTTGCCTCCTTTTTTTTTCTTTTAAACCCTCATACCCTCACCCCCATGCAGGGTAGCCAACTTGATGTACGTCTAGTTATTCTACCCGGCCTTCCTTGTTCCTTTCTTTCTCTCTCCGGTGTAAACCCCATGCAGGAAAACTAAAACCCACACAAAATCTAGTCAGCCATACCTGTTAAAACTAAGAACCCATTGGACCACAGATATCCAGTGAATGTACAAAGGACGTCCTAAAAAAGGATATTTTGACGTCCGTCGGACATCCCTAGAAGTCCCGATGATGTACTACGTATGTCCATGGGATCGTCCGACGCAAGAGAATTGCACATCCAACGAACGTCCATCGTACATCAAAATCAAATATTCAGATCTTTGAAGATGACCCATTGGAGCACCAATGTCCTACAGATGTCCAGCAGAGATCCAAAACGGGACACTCGAACGTCCCTGGGATATTCGGACGTCCAAGAGATGTTTAAATAGGGATTATTCTTATTGCATAATCCCGAGTACATCCTAAGGACATTTTTGTCAGGATGTAGGACACATCTGGGACATTTTACCAATCGTCCAAAGGACTATTGTGGGACATTTGGTTGTAGATTTAGGATATCCAGAGGGCGTCCATATTCATTATAAATTACCATAATTGGGACGTTCCTCAGAATGGGCCCTAGCAGTGCAGCAAGCCTGCTGCAATTTACATACCAATAACAAAGTAAGCTTGGCCTGGTTTTGTGATGGCTTGTGGGCAACGATGAAAAGGAACTGCATGGCTCTTGAAGATCCATCCCAGCGGTCCAATAAGGCAACCAAATATTTTTTGTCATGCAAAAGCTAAAGTAGGAGGCAGGCGAGGAATATAGCCCACCGCATCTCAAAGCAGGTTAAATGAAGGCGGTAGTGCAGCTAAGAATTGTGCACATGGGTCCCTGCTACGCTAAGCAAATACATTACATACAACTCGATAAAAATGCATTAATTCAAAACATATAGACATGAAAGCTATACTTTTCTGTGCTAACTGGAACGAAGCTACAGAACTAAGTTCTGCAGGCTGCTGAATCATTTGACAATCTCATTAAAAATACAGCATTTATTTCAATAAAACAGTTGCACGAAGATCACAGGTTCAACTCTGAAATGCACTCAGCAGTTTTCAGTAAAGCCCATCAATGCAAATAAATAAAACTGAATAATTTCATCATACAAGCGTAGCCATTAGGAGTTATTTATACCGCGCCATGGTTAGTAAAAGTGCACATGAATGAAACCGTTTACAAATGCACTTTGTGTAGCAAGAAATTTTAAGAATTCGCAGTGGGGCTCCTACGGAATTTATCACGAGGCTTGCTGTGGGCTCACTCCGTGGTCGCAGGCACATCAATGAAACATTTGCTGAACAGTTCAGATATGTTAGTCACTTCAGGTTGTCACAGCCTTTCCCTAGGCCATATTCAGTAGTTACAAACACCAACACGAGTTATGGTAAAGCTGTCACAAATACATTAGGCGTTAACAAAATTACTTGAGAGTAGTTCAGTGGCCATATATAGACACAGACAGTTAGTTGCATGATCATCCATTTATAGAGCAAATGCGATTTGCATCTATAAGAAGTTCTGGTAAAGGTCACCAGAGCAAACATCGACACTTTCATGCAGTGACGAGACCATTTCAGTTGAGCTAATAATTTGCAGATGCACCTCGGCCAGTAAAAGAACTTTAAAAGCCCTCTGCAAGGGTGGGGAGAGAGGTACAAAGGAAGCTAGTAGGAGGGCTGCTGTGGACTGGCTCACTTCAACGGTCGCAGGCACATAAATGCAATATTTGCTGGAAAGTTCACAGATGTCTTAGCCATGAAGGAAGCTACTCCAGACTTTCTGCAGGTCTGCTTCAGTGGTCGCACACAATAAAAGTACTGAATATTTTATAGACACACTGGGCATTAAAAAAATCACTGAAGGATCACGTAGCAGTTGCAAACACGAACATTACTGGAGAGTTAAGAGATACAAAAGGAGTTAGAAGACACTTGCTTCAACACAATACCAAACTGATTTCACAGGTATTAGAAATTACAAGACACTTGCTTCCACACAATACCAAACTGATTTCACAGGTACTAGAAGTTACAAGACACTTGCTGTACTTGAGTGGTCACAAGCACAAATTCACCATGAGTGTTCACAGGCTTGAAAGCCTCTCTCTAAGCAAGTAAACAGAAGCTGAATGTGACCTTTCCGTGGTCACAGCCAAATATTGCTGAAAGCGTCACAGGTACCTTGGCGACTACACAATCAACTAAAAGCTTGCAGCATGCTCACTTCAGCAGTCATAAACAGAAAATTGCATTATACGAGTTCACCCGTACCAAAAGCTAGCAGAGGATTTGTGTGGGCTTGCTTCAGCGGCCACACATAAACACAATTTCATCCTAAAAACTCATGGGTATCAGCCTCGATGGAAGTTACCAGAGGCAGAGCGTGGCTGCTCTTCCATGACAGCAGATACAAATACTTCTGAAAAGATAGGTATCTTCGCGACTAAACATTTTACTAAGGCTCACTGCAGGCTGGCTCAGCGGTCGAAGACAACTACATTGCAGTTCACGTGTACTAAGAAATTTAGTGGGTCATTTCTGTGGGCTTCCTTGAACAGTCCCAGAGACAAAAATTAACCCAGAGTTCACAGGCACATCGGTCCATAAGGAAGTCGCCACACGCTGGGTGAAGTTTTTTGTCCATAGTTTCAGATGCAGAACAGAAGAGATCCGGGGTACGGTACACAATTTACTAGTAATCCTGAAGGATCGGTTCCAGTGGTCGCGGACACGAAAATACACTGTTAAGATCAGAGGTACTAGGAAGGTTAGCAGATTTCCGTGGGCTTGCTTCTGTGCTGATCATCAACGAAGAATGTTGTTGACCCAAAAAGACAGCAGGCTCATGGCAGGAACACAGCATGGCTGTAAAGTATGCAATAAAAAAATTGGAGGACGCTTAAGCTTCGCCTTCAAGCGAGAAAACGCGACAGCTTTCCCGTCGACCCGCCAAGGGGTGTAGGACAATGCGCTACGGCGCAGCGATCACTTACGAGGCGCCCCGCATCGGACTTTGCACCCACCAATCACGCGGTGAGCGCCGTTCGGCTAGGCAACAAAACGTGCGCCTGGGCAAGCAGAACGAACCAAAGAACTCGGTGTCTCGGAGGGGGAAACGATCTACGCCAACCAAACGTCGTGATCGGCACGGGCAGAGAGATATATAGATAGTGATCTACAGAAAGGAAGGACGCTTGATTCTGCAACCTGTGAGAATGCACGGCGAAGCGTCGTCAGGGGAGTCGGGGCCGCGACGCGCCTCGCACCGGTCCCCGCACAGCCCCAATGCGCGCGTGGCGCGCCACCTGTCGGGGCAGCGCCATACATTGAGAGGAGGGGGTCTTCTGTGTTTGCCGCAAGATGCCTCTGCGTGTGCGGAAAGCGCAGAAGAAATGTAGCGGGAACGCACCTCGCTACTCGTGTAACTGCGACTTCTGTAAGTTACATGCTCATAATTACCTATATACACCGCGGTATAACTTTCTACGGCAAGTTTCTAAGACAACACCGCATTCACTAGAGGCGCTTTTGTACCGCTTTGAAGCATCGAACTCGTGGCTGAGTGGTAGCGTCTCCGCCTCACACTCCGGAGACCCTGGTTCGATTACCACGCAGCCCATGTTGCAGGTTGTTTTTGTTTATGAATTACCTGCCGGGATTTTTTGCTCACGGCCAACGCCACGGACGCCGACACCGAAGACACCGGCTTTTCTGCGACACGAGCTCCTTAACGCTATCGCGTTAAAATGCGTAAGAAATGTGTACGAAAATTGCTATCCAGCTTGTGCATGTTAACAACCTGCACGTTTAACAGCAATCTGCAGGTTCTGACAGCAACTTTGCTTCCGTGTGGCCTAATACAAGCTCGTTGAGCTAACAGTTATCAGAAAAGAAGTAATGATTTCAACTCTGTACAAAGATAAAAGGAATTCTCCTGGTCTCTACGTCAGCATAGCTATGTCAAGCGACCTGATAACAGTAAAAAATGTCGCAGTATCGTCCGAAAAGCGAAGCAGCGATTGGGACAGCAAATTACTAGACACCTATAATTAAGCAGCTGTAGGTGTTATCGCCACTGTAATTTACAGTAAACCTTCGCTTCCTTGTTAAATTACCAAACGGTGTCGTGCGCAAAGCCAAACATGAACACATCTCCCTGACAGTAAACACCCAGTATGAAGGCTGGCGTGATGAAGCGGGGCAGCAGCGACAAGCGATCGCTTCTTGCTGCTTTCAGCCGCAATGCGTTTCCAGAGCCAAGTTTACGCCGCGTTCGACACTAAGCTGCGCGGGAACAGCACCCACGAAGCCACTACCCACCGCGGCGCACGTCCGCGTCAGCGGAATTTCGTCAGGAGTGTCCCTACAATTTCTATCGCAATGATAAACAAAAATTAGGCGAATGTCGACTATATAACTCCAGTAAATATACAATGACAATATGGGGACGCAACAGTCTCGTAATCTTATCCAGCGCGTCGCGCACACATGTAAGCACATACGCTAGAACAGCACGGTTACTGAAGAACGACAGGGACCAGTTGAATGTCATTATGCGCAAGGCAACCAAGATGGCGCTGGGCATTCCGAAGCATTCTTCGACCGACAAGCTTTTCGGCATGACCAAGCACGTCGTTGAAGAGTTAATAGAAGTTCATCTGTCTAATCAAAGTGTTCGACTCACTCAAGCGTCGGCGGGACGTCGCATTCTTGCCAAGTTGGGCTGGCAAGAAGCAGAGCAGAAAGAAACGGGGCTGTTACCCAGGTTGTGGGCGCATAAAATCGACAGTAAGCCCCTGCCTCGAAACATTAGGTCGGGTCGTAACGACGGCCGCAGAGCGGTTCGTATAGCGGTCTTGACGGAGATTTTAGGTCAAATAGTAGAAGAGGAAGAGGGGGTCACTCTCTTCACAGACGCTTCGTCACCCAAGTTTTCATCGAAAGCCACGCTGGCAGTTACGACGCGGGATGTGCTCGTAACCAGCGCCTCCATCAAGACGTCTTTTCCGGAGGTGGCAGAAGAGACCGCGACAGCGATAGCACACGCGCAGCCCAAGGGGGAAAGAATTGTCACTGACTCGCAAAAGGCGTATAACAGAAAGGGGTGGGGGTCTCTTTCGACGCTAGATATTCTCAAGAGTAAACGCGGCGTACCTGAAAGGAAAGTTCAGTTGATATGGACACCGGCTCACTCTGGGCTGGAGGGCAACAAGCTTGCCCACCAGTTCGCCCGAGAGATGCAACACCGGGTAGAAGAAGGTGAGCCACAGTCCATATAACTAGTTATAGAGACATTACGAACCATTGCAAGACGGAGAGGTGTCGTTACCCCAATCCTCACAAATCGCTTAGCAGAGAACAGCAAGCGATCTACATGCAGATACAGGCAGGATCCTTCCCGTACCTTTACCTTCAAAACAAGATGTACCCGGAAAGGTACGAGAAGGAATGCAATTTCTGCAAAACTCATTTAGGCACGCTCCAACACGTCATTGGAATATGCGATTTCATCAAGGCACTCCCCTCACCTCTTACCTGCCCCACTACCCTACCCCATCCCTCATCCACCCTTACCGAGCGATGGGAGAACTTGCTAAAGGCCCCGTCCTGGAAGACCAGCTCGTCCTGATCTCCAGAGGCCAGGTGGCTAGGGAGGCATATGGGTCCCGTGAAGAGGGAACCACTTCCATCGACGGCGTCTAAGATGTCGATCTCGGCTCAATAAAGTTGTTTCTCTCTCTCTCCGGTCAACAGCCCTGTGCACGAGGTGCTGCCATTGAAATATAAATGCCTACAATATAGTTCCGTTATTCGGAACTTCCGCGATTGCAAACGCGATTAAGCAAAGAAAACTCAAACGGTAGACGAAACTTAAAGGGACACTAAAGGTTACCAGAAACTCAAGTTAAAGTGGTAGAGCAATGTTCTAGAACGTCTAAGGCGTCAATATAATCGCGAACAGAGCTTTAGTAACCGAGAAATTGAGGTAAATGCATGACACGATTTGAGACCCCCCAGCGAGATTCCGGTACTAGCCCGATGACGAAAGCACTCCTCATAATTTGTGTTACTAATACTCAACTACTCGTATTAAAAATATCATTTTATTCGATTATAAGACGGAAAAAAATGCTACTTGTCTACGTCTATTTGATTCTAAGAAAAAGTAACATTTTGACGTTACCCTTCAGTAATATGGCTCTTCGAAAGGTTTCGTTTTCGCTCGACTCTGCGCGCTCGACTCTGCGCCGCGCACGCTTTGGAGTTTCAGTAGTTTCGTTATTGCGTCGTGCTGTGAGGGTTCTGCTGGCTCGCGAAACTTTCATTTGGAACAAGCAGCGAGAATGCCACGTCCATGTGATGTCGTGGGAAGCCCTCGTTGCTTTCCCGCTCCGGAGAGCCGGTGTCGAGGCCGCCGTTGTAGTACGCAACGACGCCGGCAGCGCGAGCCCTCAGCAGCAGGTCGCGCTCGTCGGTGCTCAAATCGCTGAAGTTGAGCCCACCCTAGCGAGCCAATCTGTCGGTGTCATAGAATGTTTGCGTCATAGAATGAAATACCAGCTTATGGGCGTCTTGCGCTGGAGTTTGAGGTATAGTAGCGGCGCCTGGTGGCGGCGCGGGAAACGACATCAGGGTCGTGCCAGCTTGGGTCGTATTGAGCCCTGGCTGTGGCGAAGCACGTTTCTAGGCCGAGTTTTGCGTCGATTCGCACTTATTCTGCCCTCTTGCGAGTGTAAAAAGCTCGTCACTTCTCACAGACCACGCCGACCACGCTGCGAGCTTGCCGCAGCCTATAGTTTAACGAAAACGGACTCTCCGTGTGCCGTGGGACGTAATGCTGGGAGCAGAAGGAATCGGTGATGCCGATCCGGAGAGACCTAGCCCAGCCTCGAAAAGGCGTCACCGTCATTACCTCTGCGTCGTGTGCTGCCATGAACAAGAACGCCTGAATCCCAACATCAGATTCTACCGTTTTCCTTCAAGGCCTCAGGAAGTGGAGCGTCGGGCGCGCTGCATAGCTGCAGTTCGTCGCGCTGAGTAAGCGAAACTTCGTGCCATGCTGACTGCTTCGCCTGTCTTTAAGCTTGCTTGATTATCTGCGTTCGAAATTTCGGTCTTTTGCACCTACAGTACCGACAGCAGACCGACATAGCAGCAGGCATGGCTGGTAATTCACGATTCGAGACCCGGCCACAGCGACAATTAACAATTCGACCGATGCGAAGTGGTGAAGTGTGTGCAAATGAGCACAAATGGTCGGGCTCATTCGATGACAATTCACTACTACTCTACGAGCAGCACAGGTTAAGAGAGTTAAATGCGCTCATCCTTGATCTCAAGCCAGCACGTTGAGGCAGCGCAGCAGGGCAATATTGATTGCAGCACATCGATGTTCGAGCGCTGTCATTAAAAGCTACATCAAGCGAGCAGCGCACGAGCTCGCGCTGCAGCGCGATTCGCACGTACGTGCGAGCTCACATGCATTGCATCAGTTTAGCGGCATGCAGTCAACAAAGATTGCAGGAGGCCCGCCGTTTGGCGGCATGTGGAAAGACCGCTGCCGTCGCGGCGCGTACGATCGTGCGCTCGAGCAGTTCCGTACACATGATATCAGCTTATTGCTGCTGTGGATTCATTTATATCACGCATTTCCTCGCGTTTGCGCGCCTGAATCTAGCAGGTAGCGTGCAAACCTTACCTGTAGTTCCACTTCGTACGCGACTCGCTTCACTTGAGATTGACACCGTGCTAAAACTTCGCCGCCTAATTCTTGAACGGCGTACACGTATTCGGCACTGCATAATTTCTTGCCTTTACGCAGCGTGCCACCCCTGAAAAAATCTTCGGCGCCCGATATACTCAGCAGGCCGTGCTACAACACAAACGAAAGTGGCGGGTCCATATTGTAAACGTGCTTTCCGAAGCAGACGAGCGAGCTTGGTACGACCCATTTTAGGACAAAAAAAAAGCGTGGTCTAGTGGCTAGGATACCTGGCTTTCACCCAAGAGGCGCGGGTTCGATTCCCGGTGTCGGAAGTGTGTGGTCTCATGGTGTAAGGGTTAGCACTCTGGACTCTGAATCCGAGTTCAAATCTCGGTGAGACCTCTTCCTTTTGGGAACAGATTTGGATTTTATGGCGGATGGACGTGCTTTTCGTGGCTCCGTGGCGACGGCGAAATCATAAGTTTTTGTGCATGCTTTGAGCTTGCTTCTCTTTTTTATTTGCTGGTTTTTTGCACTTAAATAGTAATTGGGGGGTTTTCCTTTTCTTTCCCTTTTTTTGTCTCTCGTATTTCGGGTGCGCGGGTGTGCATCGTGTAAATTTGTTTTGCAGGATGATTAGAGCGTCCTTTCGTGCCACGTGTTCCAACACGTGCAGCCGGGTGGGACGTTGAGTGTTTTTAGTCTTTAACTAGTAGCTTGGAACTGGCGAGACAAATAGCTATTAGCGGTTTTACTGTGCGTGTTTGGTAGAAAGGTGAGAGCGTGGCCGCGTGGTTGAGCGCGTGCGAGAGCGTGTCATACCTTCGGCCTCCGCGACATTGTTTATTTTTGAAACAGTGGTGACAGTTGCTTTGCGGCATTTTGAGGATTTGGATCCTGTGCGTATCGTTTTTTTTTCTAAAAGGCACGTGCTCTGCATTGATATAGTATTATAGTATTTGCAAAAAGCCGAGCAATACATGGCGAGAAAGCCGGTAAAGCAGGCAGCACGGGGGGGGGGGGGGTCCCTCAAGGCAGATGAGGAGACGGGTGAGAATGGAGAGGGCGTCGAAACAACCGGCACACAATGTGATGTCGATACTAGGCTCCAGAAAATGGAGGCTTTCCAGGAAGAGCTTCTCAAACAGGTGCAAGAGCTCAAAAATGAGCTAAACAGTGAGCGTGAGGCACGGAAGGTAGTTGAAAAAAGACTTGAAGCAGCCGAGGAAAAACTGAACAGGGCCGCCATTGTGAACAACGATGTGCGTGACAATGGAACGCAGACCCCCGATGCGACACGCGAGGGAGAGTCAGAGAAATACGTCGAACGCAGGCAGGGTGATAAAGGGTTAGCTGGCAAGAGCATCACCTACCTTGAGGCAGCTACTCGGAAAAAGCAGGAGCCCAGGGGTCCGAATCACACGGAAAATGACAAAGGGAAGCAGGGAGAGGTAGGAGAAAGTGAAAGGGTGATTATCGCTGGCGATTCAAACCTGGCTGGGTGCTCAAAAGCAATTGTGGAGAGGGTGAAAGGCGACAGAAGAGTGGCGGTAGGGACATTTCCAGGGCGCACACTTGGTTCTATCATGGAGCGAGCAAAAGAAAAGCTCGCGGAAAATGCCCACGGGCGCAACCTCGTCATAGTAGCAGGTGGGCTAAATGACGTCCTAAACAGGACAGGGCCAGGATTAGCCCAGCGCTTGGCGAAGGGGGTGGACGATTTGCGTGAGCTATCCCCTCAGGTGCAGATCGTGGTGTGCACGGTGCCGGAGGTGCCTGTGCGTGACAGTCACGTACAAAGAGCCGTAGTGGCTGCTAATGAGGCAATCTGGAAAATGAGCCGAGAGAAAGGCTTCGAGGTTGTCGAAGTAAACAGGGAAGTGAGAAGTTGTGGTGGTTTTAAACGAGACGGGATCCACTTCAATTACAGGTTAGCACGAGAAGTGGGCTGGCGACTTGGTGGTCGCGCTGTTGCTTTTTTAGGGGGCCCGCAGGCGCTCGGGAGGTCAGAGTAGATAGTAATGAAGAAGGTCCCCTAGGGGAACAGCAGAAGAGCATCGCCGTCGATAATAGAAAAAGGAGGAGAACAAGAAAAAGAGCTCGCCATGCAATAGGCTACATAAACATGCAGGGCGGCAGAAGAAAGGAAAAGTGGGCAGAGATTGAGGAGCAGTTACACAGAGAACAAATAGGGGTGTATGCGGTTACAGAAACGCACCTTAGAGACTCAGAAGAGCCGCCAGTTATTGAGAATTATGTTTGGGAAGGGTGCAACAGAACTAAGTTGGAAAGAAAGGGAGGGGGAGTCGGAACGCTCATCCATCAGGGAGCCAAATGGAAAAGAGTAAATTCACAATGTCAAGAGCATCTTTGGTTATCAGGTACAATGAGTGGGAAAGAAACTTGGCTGGGCGTTACGTATTTGTGGACCGGAAAAAATGGCACAGAGAAGAATAAAGAGTTAGTGGAATGCATAAGCGCTGATATTAAGGGTTTCGGGAGTGGTGCTGAAATTGTCCTATTAGGTGACATGAATGCCCACATACAGGATTTAGATGGCTATACCGACAATAACGGGAAGTCAATGCTGGACCTTTGTGAGCAACATAACCTCGTGATCGTGAATACAGGGCCTAAGTGTGAAGGACAGATCACGTGGGCAGTGGGATACCGGCAATCGACCATTGATTACTGTCTGATGACAGAAGGAATTCATGATAAGTTGAGAGAAATGGTCATCGATGAGGAAGGGTTTAACAGCATCGGGAGTGACCATAAACGCATCATATTGAAAATGGGATATGTAGTTGGGAAAGAGAGCAAGGAGAGCAAAATGGCCAGTCCAAATTTGAACGCTGAACAAATAGCAAATACAATCACTAGAGTTGAGGAAGAACTTGGCAAATGGCCAAGTAAAGAGTGGGAATATGGTGAGCTTCTAAGTGTAATAACGACAGAAATACGGAAAGAGAAACAACATGTTCGTAGGAAAGGAACAAAGAAACCAAAAAGCTGGTGGAACAAGGAGATACGAGAAGCGATCGCCGAACGACAGAAAGCATCTCGAGAGCACAGGCAGGCAAAGAAGGCGCAGTTGCCGCAGGATGAAGTAACCAGTAAATGGGAAATATACCGGGAGAAAAAGTCTATTGTTCAAATACAGGTGCAAGCAAAATTAAAAGGTGAAAGTGAACGTTGGTTGTCAGAAATACGTGAGAAAAAGAAGGCCGCACCTAGAATATTTTGGAACCACATAAAATTATTAGGCAGGAAGTCAACAACAATACAGCAACATATTCTAGACGAAGATGAAAGCAGACTGGAAGGAGAAGCGGCAATAAATTACATCCGGAAAATAACAGCCGAATCTTTCCAAGGCAATGACGAGGTTGTATTTGAAGAAAAAAAGAGCATGAAAGAGACCCAGGAAATGGAGCTGGTTCTGACAAATTTAAACTGGAAGAAAGCGGAAGAGAAAATTCCTAAGCGCACAGCCACAGGGCCAGACGAGGTTCCCGTTAGGCTGATAAATGAACTAGGACCATAAAGTAAGGAAGCTCAGGTGAAAGCAGTGGAAAAAACTTTAAAAGATAGACGAATACCAGAATGTTGGCGACAAATTAGAATGAATTTAATTTATAAAGGTAAGGGGGAGAAAGACAGAATTCACTCGTATAGACCGTTGACCATTACATCGGTAATATACAGGCTAGCAATGCAGACAATCAAATTAAAGCTTCAAGCATGGACAGAGAATAATGGCATTTTGGGAGAGCTTCAGAATGGCTTCAGAATAGGTAGGCGTTTGGACGATAACTTGTTTGTTCTTACTCAGTGTATTGAAATATCAAAAGTAGAAAGCAGACCGTTGTATGTGGCCTTTTTAGACATTACAGGAGCCTACGACAACGTAGACCGCAACATTTTGTGGGATATTCTGGAAGCGGAAGGCTTAGGTAACGATTGTATACAGCTTTTGAGAGAGATTTACCTAGAAAATACCGTTTGCGTTGAATGGGAAGGGATGAGGAGCGCGGAGAAAGTTCATATCAACAAGGGACTGAGGCAGGGGTGCCCTTTATCCCCGCTACTGTTTATGATGTACATGGTGAGGATGGAGAGGGCGCTAGAAGGAAGTAATATCGGGTTTAATCTCTCATACAAACAGGCAGGTACAGCAATAGAGCAGCAACTCCCAGGTTTATTTTATGCGGACGACATTGCGTTGCTCGCTAACAAGCAAAGCGATTTGCAACGTCTGGCTAATATCTGTGGACAGGAAGGCAACAATTTAGGTTTGAAATTTAGTGTTAGAAAATCAGGTGTTATGGTATGCAATGAAAACAGTGAGCAGACAGTGGAGATACAGGGCCAAGAAATACCTCGGGTAACAGAATATAAATACCTTGGTATATGGATAAACGAAGGCAATGGATATATGGAAACACAGGAAAAAACCATAACAGTCAAGGAGAAGAGAAATGCAGCCATAATGAAGCACAGAGCGCTATGGGGATACAATAGGTACGAGGTCCTCCGAGGTATGTGGAAAGGGGTAATGGTTCCAGGACTTACTTTTGGAAATGCGGTTGTTTGCTTTAAATCAGGGGTACAATCAGGACTCGACGAGAACCAAAGGTCAGTGGGCCGCCTCGCATTGGGCGCTCACGGGAAGACTACAAATGAAGCTGTGCAGAGGGATATGGGCTGGACTAGTTTTGAAGTGAGGGAAGCTCGCAGTAAAATTGAGTATGAAGAACGGCTGAGGAATATGGAAGAAAGTGAATGGGCTGGGAGAGTGTTCAGGTATCTGTACAGGCAAAACATTGATTCACAGTGGAGGAAAAGAACTAGGAAGCTTACCAGCAAGTATGCGGCCTGTGGGGTGGGCAACACAGCAACAAGGAAGGTCAAGCGGAAAGTCAGAGAGGCTGAATTAATCCCATGGGTGGCGGCAATGGAAAAGAAACCTGCCATGAGTAACTACTTAAGAGGAAAAAACGAAATCTGGAAAGAAACCATTTATGATAACTCAAAGGGAAGCTCATTACTTTTCGAGGCGAGATCGGGATGCCTTAGAACACGCACCTATAAAACGAGATATAAGAAGGAAGAAGAAGCATGTGCTTGCTGCGGTAAAGCTAGGGAAACAACGGAGCATATTTTATTAGAATATGAACACGTCTACCCAGCGGTCGATTTAGGCACCACTGGCCTCCTTGAAGCCCTTGGGTTCAGCGGGAGCAGTGGTAAAGCAAACAGGTCCGCAATAGACATTAGTAAGAGGCGATTGGAGGATTGGTGGAAGAAAAGTAGGGAAACGACAAAAGACGGAGACGTACAAAAGCACAATTCGCAATAGGGGATCAGAAAGTTTGGACGTGGTAGTTCATAGTCTCTTTTTTTTCGTTGGTTAACCTAGGTAGGATATTAGGCAGCATAGTAGCAAGAGCTTGGTGGCGCAACCCACTGCCCCGTTCCAAAGGGGACGGTGGGTCCTCGCAGCGTCCCCTGGGCAATGCAAGAGCCCCATGGTCGCGCGTTTCTCCTTCCGCTAGCCACCATACTAGCATTTCTAGGGACCCTAACTATACTCCCGCTTTCGCTCTGCTGTCGGCTCTGTCTTGGCTCTGTTTCTGGCCGCGCGTTTCCGTTTTGCGCAGAAAAGCCGTAGCGCCGTCTGCGGACGCCGTTCTACTCACCGATGGCGCAGCGTCACTATGAGACCATGATGTCAGTGCTCCTCGATCGGAGGGCGGGCGATTTGAACTGCGCTAGAGGTACGCGGACGCTTCAGAACGCATTTTCTCTTAAAATAAGTCTCTCCTTGGCACGAAACAAGCGTTTCGAGGTTTCTGTGATGGTATTTCAACAGTCCTAGTTGACTTAATAGTAACCTTTAGTGTCCCTTTAAGCGATACGGCAAATCACCTGAAGGAAATTTAATTAACAGTCAAAAGAGACAAACGTTCAGCATTACTAAAAAATAAATTATGGGGTTTTACGAGCAAAACCACGATCTAATGATGAAGCGCGCAATAGTGGGGGCTCCGGAATAATTTCGACTACCAGGGCTTCTTAACGTGCACCCAAATCTAAGTACACGAGTGTTTTCCCATTTCGCCCTCATCAAAATGCGGGGGCCGTGGCCGGGACTCCATTACTAAAAATACAACGTGCGAATTCGGAGCAAGAGACTAACAGGCGTAAACATTTCGATCGTTACAGACATCTGAGACGTAAGCTTGACCTCACCAAGATACTAGCATGCACCTGAGAACGTGTAAATAAGCAGCAGTTCACAAGATGTCGCCCAAAATTTCGTTATTCTCAGAAACAAACGTGTAAGGCATTGTATGACAGAAACGCGTGGGAAAATTCAGCAGCGCGGCCGGCCAACCATCACGTGCAAGAAGTGCTGCGATTGCGATACAAATGCCCACAAATATTTAGTTATTTCAACCGCACGCCGTTTTACGATCACTCTCGCAGTCGCGGTTACGCAAAAAAAAAAAAAACTCGCACAGCAGACGAAGCTCAAGCGACACGGTTAATCAGTGAGGGCGGGCGCGTGACGCAAATTTAGCAGTCATCGAAGATCGAGAAACGTTCGCCATTACTAAAACGAAAAAATACGACCACGTGCGAACGAGCTATAGTATAAGTAGCTATAGTATAAGAAGCTATAGTATAAGTATAAGGTACAGGAAGCTGAGACCTAAGCTTGATCTTATTACCCTCATAATAGCATGCATCCGACCACACACGCAAATAGGCAGCAGCCTAACAAGTCCCCCGCTGGGGCGTCTGCGTGAGCAGGCGTTTGGTGTGTTGCGACACCACGGACCCGAGCACATGAGGGTCGGACCCTCCCGCGCGTAGCCGTGCGCGGCTTAGCCGTGTCTGGGGAAAGGGGGATCCTGGGGGTTGAGCTGATGCCGGTGTTAGGACCTTTAAGGCCCCCTGGCGGAGGCAACACACCTCTTTGGCCTCTGCTTCACATAGACGGCACCTCCAGACTGACCCACCTGGAGGAAACCGGCAGTCGCCTTTTCCTGTCTCTCTCTACCCTCATCTTCGTCTTTCTCTTCCCCTTTTCATCTTTCCTGTCTTCTCATCTTTTCCATTCACTTCGAGTTTTCTTGGCGGCAAGGGTTAACCTGGTGTGGCTGTCCTACCTTGGTTATACCATATTGGGTTATAGTAACAGCATACTGCTGGCGCTGTGCAGACTTGTTTACATGTTCTGCCACGTCCCCTTGTTGGGCTCCGTGGTGGGTGGCAGACGCCGTTGCCGAACAACTTACTTTTTTCCATGGGATCCTCGAACCCGTTTTCACCCGATCGTGCCTCGAAAAGGGTACGCACCGACGCAACCTCGCTATTCATTCCGAAAAACAAAGAAACTTTCCCGAAATTCCACGTACTTCACTGTGAACAGTTATCTACTAAAGCTAGAGTAATTTCACCATTTCTTGTCGCCAAGTGCCTAAAAGAGACCATTGGAGCTGGCTACAAAGTAACAAAGATGGCAAGTGGGGATTTGCTCCTGGAACTAAAGGACAAGGAACAATACAACAGACTTGCACACCTCGTAGCATTTGGTAACATCCCTGTTTCTGTCAGCACACATCGAACTATGAACACAGTCAAAGGCGTAGTTTCAGATGAAGACCGAATGACACTGAATGAAGAAGAACTCCTGGATGGATGGAAGGACCAAGGCGTAATCCATGTGCAGCGCATCAAAATCAGACGGAATGACAACGAAATTCCAACGAAGCATTTAATACTCACTTTCAGTTCAACTACTTTACCCGAGTCTCTTGAAACCGGCTATGTAAAACTGCATGTTCGACCCCATATTCCTAACCCGCGACGTTGCTTCAAATGTCAGAGATTTGGTCACGCATCCCAGAGCTGCCGAGGACAGCTTATGTGCGCAAAGTGCGGCGCAACCGGTCACTCTGCTGACGACTGCAATAATGATGAGGTACATTGTGGGAACTGCGACGGCAGTCACCCTGCGTACTCCAGAGCTTGTCCAGCCTGGAAGAGAGAAAAAGAAATAATTACAGTAAAATTTAAGGAGAACATAACATTCCGTGAAGCACCCCAGACAACACTCGACGTCTTGAGTACGTCCTCAAAAGGTACAAACGTCCTCGTCCGTTCTGTGTCGTTCTGAGGATGTCCTGGGGACGTCATGAAAAGGTAGAGGCGCCCTCGTCCGTTCTACGTCGTTCTAAAGATGTCCTGAGGATAACAGTTGCAGGATTATCCTAGAATTGTCCTCAAAAGGACGTGTTCAGGATAACAAATCTGTTATCCCTTGGAAAGCTGCTAGTTGTGAAATAAATGCCGTTTAAGTGTTGATTTATTACGAAATACAACTAAAAATAGCTGGTTATGTATAAAAGGCTATGAAGTTACGATGATAACCTAATTAGACGTTTTGCCTGAACTGAACGAACATCGGCATAAATAAGTCGTCGATGCAATTTTCGTAAATGAGCTATATTTTTCCTTAGCCGTCTCCCTTACGGACTGCTTGGCAAAAAAATAAGCGTTGCAAAGAATGACATTTTGGTCAATATCGCCGCCCCCGCGTTTTTTTTTTTTTTTTTGGCCGCTGGCAACACTGGGATGAAGTCAAGCCAAGCCCGAGCCTCCCATTTTGGCGGGGCGCTCAATCAAAAAGATGGCGCAGTGCGATGCGGTCGCTGATGAAGTCATGACAGCAAAAAATGACCTCGAGCCACATGTGAATGCCGGTGAGTGCTGTCCAGCCTTCTGAAAACCGTGGTGTTGTTTGTTGTGCTCGTGATGGAGGAAAGTAGTGAACGACAGTTTCGCCGGGAGCGAAAACGGCGCGTTGATGCGTGTGTTCATTTCCTAAGAGACGTTCACAATGACTTCGCAGCGCCGGCGTGCAGCGCCTCACATGCTACGGAGCCCACACAGGCGCTGTCTTTCGTGTCCGGCGCGGATGACGGCGGTCACGTGGAGAATCAGCGTGAAATGAATTTGGATGATAGAGAGATAGCGCAATCTCCTGAGTTGAGTCCAGAGCTAGCACGTTTTGTTCATGACGATGTGCAAGTGGTGTGTCAGCATGGCGTAGTGGACACTGAGTTAGTGAGTGACCTAGTCAGCGGTTCTTTATCTGATGGCGACGCGGACTCGTCGCCTTCGACAATTTTGTTGCAACACGAACAACGACAACTCCAAAGCAGTGATGCACAAATCACGCAGGACTCTGAATCTGATAGTGGCGAGAGCAATGTGTTGACCATACGGCAGATGTTGCAAGCATGGGCTGTTGAATCGCGCTGCCCTCAGGCCGCGGTCACGTCACTATTGGCAGTTCTGCGAAGCCACAGTTGCCTTTCGTCACTACCGTCGTCTGCTAGAGCTCTTCTGCAAACTCCAAAAAGGGTCCTCAACATCAAAGAGCTAGGAGGAGGGAAATTTCACCATTTTGGCCTAGAGGCAGGACTGCGGCAAACACTTCTTGGCCGTGAGCACTTGCCTGCCGAGCTTAGTCTTAGCTTTAACATTGATGGTCTGCCACTAGCCAAGAGTTCGAGAGACCAATTCTGGATCATCCTCGGCCGCATCCGAAATTTTGAAGATCGAGAACCATTTGTTGTCAGTGTTTTTTTCGCCAAAACCAAACCGCAAGATGCAAATGAGTTCTTGCAGTGCTTTGTTGAGGAAGCCAAAGAACTGCTGGCGGAAGGCCTTTCTGTTCATGATGCATCAGTTCCTGTGAAGCTGCATAGTATAATTTGTGATGCACCTGCTAAAGCCTTTGTCCTTTATATCAGGAGCCACACAGGATATTTCAGCTGCACAAAATGCACCGTCAAGGGAATGTATAGAGCAGGAAGAGTTTGTTTCCCGACTTTTGCTAACACCCTCCGTACTGATAACAGTTTTCGCAACCAGAGTCAGGAGCAACACCACACAGGCCGCAGTATTTTGGAGGAACTCCCAATAGACATGGTAAAGGATGTGCCTTTGGACTACATGCACCTTGTCTGCTTAGGTGTCATGCAAAAACTCCTTGTTCTGTGGGTTCGCGGGCCGAAAGAAGTGAGACTTGGCTCTAAAGTTCGAAGTGAAATCTCTGAGAGGAACATTAAACTTGCAAAGTTCATTCCTTCTGATTTTAATAGGAAGCCGCGAAGTCTGGTGGAGCTAGATCGCTGGAAGGCAACTGAACTTCGCTTCTTCTTACTATACGGAGGGCCTTTAGTGTTGTCTTCTACAATCCCTTCCCACATGTATGAGAATTTTCTTACACTGCATGTGGCCATTACAATACTAGCCTCACCTAATTCAACTGCAAGTGAGGTCAGTTATGCAGGTGACTTGTTAAACATTTTTCTTCGAAACTTCATCAACATTTATGGACAAGAGCAAGTGTCGCACAATGTGCATGGCTTAAGCCACATTGCATCTGATGTGTTGCACCTAGGTTCCCTGGATGCTTGGAGTGCATTTCCATTTGAAAACTACATGTCAAACATCAAGAGAATGATACGAAAACCTGAACATCCCCTTGAGCAGCTCTGCAATAGATTGTCAGAGCAAAGAAATGTCCCAAAAAGGAATTTGGTACCATCAGAAGGTCTATTTTCTGTAGAGCATAACTGCGGTCCATTGATTCTGCCATTCCAAGGCACACAGTTTAAAAAGGCCACATTACCTGGCAATGTTGTACTGGTAGCTGGTAAGAAGAACAGCTGCTGCAGACTAAATAATGGAACAATTATTATTGTGGAGAACTTTGTGCATGACAAGTCAGGCACACCCTTTGTGATAGGAAGAGAGTTCCTCCAAAGAAGAGACTTGTATACAAAACCTTGTCAATCAAGAATGCTTGGGATTTGCATTGCATCTCAGCTTTCTGGCTTGCGGTCCTGGCCAGTTCAGAGTATACTTCAGAAATGTCTGAGAGTGTTGTTCAAGAGAGAAAATATTATTTTTCCACTTTTGTATGCTGTTGTTCCGCAATAGTTGTCATGTTGCTGTACAGATGTTGCAGTTTCATTTGTCCTCATTAGTGTAATGCTTTTGGAAATAAACTAGGTTTCTTTCTTTTTTTGCAAGGTGGCCTCTACATAGTAGTGAAATTTTCTGAAGAAGATGATGCTGTTGCCATTATACATAAAAACTGGATCGATGGCAACGGCTGCATGTGGCCTCCACAAACAAAATACATAAAAAGCTTGTTAAAAGCTGGGGCCATGCCTGGAAATGACTGGAGGAGTCTGCCTTGTGAAGTGGTTGAGGCATTTGGTAATATTTATTTTGTCCATTTTATATATGCAGGCTGCAGCCGTATTGCAATGATTGTGTACTCTTCGAACAGGTAGACTTGTGTGCTTTATTAAACATGTAAATTAACTAATTCTGCATGCAGCTTGCACTATGTTGAATTCTGTTCTGAAGCCCCACCTGTTTATGATAGAACCTATAGGTCATACCAAAGCTTCAGATCAAGCAAGTGAAAGGTGAATGTTGAGCTTGCAAATTAAATGTCGGCCACTATGTCTTCAGGGAGAACATGCTGTTATTTAAGCGTCTTGTACATACTTGTTCAGATAATTTTAATAGAAAGTCTTAAAACAAACTATTGCAGCTATAACTTAAAACTATTCCAATCTGTTTTTATTCCAAATTGGCCATTAGCCCTCTGTGATAGGTCAAAATGGCTTGGGATCTGCCCATATTGGTGTGGCGCCCACTCATATGGGCTGGACTCGAAACATTCTGACCTATCAGAGACGGCTAATGACCAATTTGGAATAAAAACATAGTGGAATAGTTTTAGGTTGTAGGGCCTTTTTGTGGACAACTGCACAAGTGAGTGCCCACACTGGTTGGGGCATGTGGTTGTACTGTGTTTAACCATAGCTGACTAAACACTTCTGTTGCTGAATGTTCTTATCAAAAGAATAGGAGCATCTTTATTCACATAGAAAATGTTACTTCTGCCACTTTGCACCAGCAAAGTAGGCCATAGTTGATCATTGCAATAATAGTTCAGCATGGTAGTTCCATACAGCACTACACTATGTTGCTTACAGCGCAAAGAATGCCGTCACTATCTCCCGTATTCCATTGGTACCAATATGGAGAAGTTGGGGTAAATTGCTTTTATAGGTCAAAGCAGATTATTGACAATGTGGGACCACAATGAACTGCTTAGTTAGATGAGGCTTTAACTGCAGTGATCTTGTTTTAAACGGTGCTTGTATATTAATTCTTGCCCGCATTCAAATGAAATTTGCAAATTAATGCTGCCCATTTATTTATACTTATGCCATACTTGTCTTTCATTTTTGCCTTAATTTCCTACTCATATGAAAAATCAGTTAAGCCAGAGAGGGCATAGGTGAAATTATAGTTAATTGAGGTGTAGAAATAATGCAGTAAAGGAACATGAAAATGAACAAAAAGGTAACTGCTGCTTGTGGCAAGTAACCTTTTTGAATACATATGCAGTTTCAATACATTTAAAGTTCCAGTGATGTCCTGTATTTTTAAAGCCAGTGCGGAATAATATTGCCAATTTCAGCCAATTACGATGATGCTGTACGGGGCCTCAGAAAAGCTGAAGACAACTCAGACATCGCAAGTGCAAGTGAACGTGGCAGAGGAAAAAGGAAAAAGAAAAGAAGGCTCTACAGTGACGAAGACGAGATGCCACTCCCGCAGCCACCACAGTCTATGCAGAAAAGTATGCATTTTTTTCAGCTATCTGTAAAGAGGTGACAAAGATGTCATGGTCTTCATATTGGAGGGTTACTAGATTTGTGAAATACTGTTTACTAGTCTGCTATGCATGACAGTCATCAGCGGTGCTCTATATTGCCAGTGGACGTATAGCCAGGGAGTGGCACACTGGGCATGTGTTGCCCCCCCCCCTCCCTTTCTCTAATCAACTGTTACACCTAGAGTGCTCAGGCAATTTTGTCATGTTCTCATGCAGGAGCAACACGTGGTATTGCAGAAAGATCTGCAAGGATGGAACCGTCAAGTATTTCGACTGTTTCACAGCACTCGGCATATAATGGTATGGTTTCTTGCATGCATTTATGGTGCATAAATGAAGTTGTCAATTTTATAATGTAGTTTAAACATCTCATTGTTTAACTCAAAAGAAGCTGCTGATTGCATTGCCACAATTTTTGGTAATTGCAACTAAATCTGGTAATTTTTGCATCACTTGTTTTGCTATGCAGGTGCAATATGTGATGTGCAGGCCATCGAACCACATTTCGGTTTTACTTGTTGCTTGAAAGAGTTGTGGCATGTCATTTGCTCATTTGCTGCATGTTCGTATTTGTTATTATGTAACATTTGCATTCACAATTGTTATCACAGAGAGCTTGTATCACAGCACGTAGCAAATTTTAACATCGCTGGCTGCAGGGATGTCAAGCCCATTAACGTTTATGTAGCTGTCTGTGCACCTAACGGGTCTAAATATTGAACCTGAAACATTAGTATTACAAAATGTTTTTATACTATTAACAAGTACCGCTGTTATGATTGCAACGAGCAGAATTCTTTCCAAGTTATACCTTATGTTCTCGTGCAGAAAGAATGCATGGTACTGCAAAGCGGTCTGGAAAGGAGTCACTGCACTCGTGGAACGTTCCACAGTGCTCTGCATATAATGGTAAGACCACTAGCTTGTGTTGGGTTAGCTTGTGTTTCAGCACACTGAAAGATAACCTTTTTGATCTGCTTGAACGATACGTGCTGTCATGGGTGTTGACGAAACGTCGCACCAAAAGCAAGCCATGGTTTACAAAAGAGGTGCGCAGATGCGTTGAAGAGAGACATCTATATGCATGCCTAAAAAGAAAATAATTGCAAGAATCAGTTCAGAAAGATTACAAAAGATATGAATAGCTTGGTTCAAAAAGTCAAATTTGCCTACTTCTAGTCCTTTGGTCACCCTAAAGGATTTTGGCAGTATATATTTTAAAAAATAGGAAGGGTGGGTTGTCCGTCCCACCACTTCATCATGACGGAATTATTGTTCACTATAGTCTGGAGAAAGTGAAGTGCCTTAAGGCGCTTTTCAGCTTGGTATTTTCTATTGCTGAAAGCAACATTTGCCCGGCCGACTATTGCCTTGACTTTATCAGTACCAAACCCATGGCAGCTGTTCTATTTGAAGAGCGAGGAATCGTGTCATTCTTAGGAATGCTTGAAAGAAAACAGTGCTACTACACCAGACAGTTTACCCACGATCCTGCTCTTTTCTTGTGCTTTTTCTTTGTCAAAGTAGCTGCAGATTTTCTTCACCAAGTCATTATAAGACTGATTTTTACCTGATGAATGAAAACTTGCAAATGTTGTGCCTATCTTAAATCAGGACTTTTAAATATTGTTTCAAATTATTGACCAGTGTCTTTGACCAGTGTGACATGTAAAGTTTTTGAGCAGAAGTTTTATACTAATATGAGTCATCTTAGTGCATGCTCATTGTTAAATACCCATCAGCATGGTTTTCGCAGCGGTTACTCGTGTGTCACCCAGATTACAGAATTCGTTCATCACTTAACGAGTGCACGGGATATAGGACATTCTGTTGACTGTATATTTCTTGACATCTGAAAAGCATTTCATGTTGTGTCACTTTCGTTATTAATAGAAAAATTATCTTGGTACAACATAAATGAGAATGTGTGTTTACATATTTTGAGAAGCCAACAAAGACTCCAAGGACAACATAGGGATAGGGAAGTTATTTGTATGCACTAATTGAATTAAAGAAATGATAAATTAATGGCAATGAAGGTGGATGAAAAAACAACTTGCCACAGGTGGGGAATGATCCGTCTTCGTGTTACGCATGCGATGCTCTAGCCAATTGAGCTACCGCGGTGCCATTTCTCCATCCACTTTCTTGGGTATTTGTTTTACTACAAGTAACCTTGGGAGTGTTAGCAAGTGCTACCACTCGCAAACCTTAGCGGCTGATTGGAACATCCTTTCTGCCGCAGGCGTCACGAGTACGTGATTTTTTTGGTTGAAGGCAACTGGTCAATAAACCCACGCGTGCTTCCTGAAGGCATCAATGTTGCCAGATTCGAGACACTCCATGCCACCTGAAGGCATCGATGTTGCCAGATTCGAGACCCTCAACAAGGGTCTGGAATCCGGCAACATCGATACTTTCAGGTAGCATGCATGGGTTTATTGACCACTTGAGGGTCTCGAATCTGGCAAGATTGGTGCCTTCAGGTAGCATGTGGGGGTTTATTGACCAGTTGCCTTCACCCAAAAAGATCACGTACTCGTGACGCCTGCAGCAGAAAGGATGTTCCACATCCACTGACAAGGTTTGTGAGTGGCGGCGCTAGCTAACACTCCCAAGGTAAATACCCAAGAAAGTGGATGGGGAAACGGCACTGCGGTAACTCCATTGGTTAGAGCATCGCACCCATAATCCGAAGACGTGGGATCGTTCCCCACCTGTGGCAAGTTGTTTTTTCATCCACCTTCATTTCCGTTAATTAATGATTTCTTTAATTCCATTAGTAACTACAAGTAATTTCCCCCATGTTTTCCTTGGTGTCTTTGTTTGTAGGCTTCTTGTGATTATCGGGGCCCCTCAGTTAATCCCCTTCTCGTTGTTTAATATTTTGACACTTTTCATAAATGAATACAACCTACAAACTTTTACCACATGTTCTGGCATTTAGTTATAAATTACAAGCAATTACAATTAAGAATTGTGAATTGCATAAAATTAAATTAAGAATTACAAGCAATTGGACCCAGCTGAAGTGATGCCTTGTGTTCTTGTGCAGAAAGAATGCATGGTAGTCCTGAGTGTTCTGCAAGGGAGCCACTGCAGCGGAGCTTTCCACGGCGTCCTGAATGTGATGGTAAGACCTCTAGTTTGTCTTAAAGTGGCTGAACAAAGTTTAACCTTGCATATTCTGTATAATTATTTTTAAAGTCTTTGTCCATCATCGACTAATACATATTGTGTTGCTGATTTAACTGACAAAATCAAAAATCACCACAAAGCAAAACAAGTTATGTATCATGCAGGTGCCAATGGGGCAAATCTTTAAATCTTTGTTGGATATGTCAGAATTTTCATTTACTCAAAAACCCACAAGCATCCTTTCACAAGGGGCCAGCTGCACAAAAATTTAATATGATGGCTGCATGGATTCGGTGTAGTCTGAGTGGTCACCCGAAAGTTGCTACTTATGCTACCGTATGCTCACTGTCTGTGTACTGTACATATTTCAACACTTTGAGTAAACGAATACAACCTACATACTCTCACTACATGTTCTCACATTTAATGGCAGGTTTTCTTTGCTACAAGCAGTGGGGTGTAGCTGACTGAGCCATTTATATTGAGTTTGCAAAATTGCTCATTATGAGTTCAACGCTAAATGCACGTTACATTGCAGAAAACAGCAGTTTAAGTTGCATCTCAACGCCATGTGGAGAAGGTAGATTTGAATTTGCAGACTGTTCTAAAATGCACACATTTTGTCAATGCGATAATTTTATTCGAAACTGCAGTGTATTGCTTCTATTTTGGTGACATTGCAGACAACGCTCAGAGTGACTTGCCAGGCTTGTGGCCGTGTGTTAATCGAACGGCGACACCAAGCTCAGGTAAGGTATGCATGGCTATCGAAATAAGCTCCAATACTATATTTGTGCTGTTTTTTTTTGAAGGCCATTACGACTGTAGGAGCCAGCCATTTGAGCATGAACATTTAGGTAGGTTGAGTGCATCATGTTCTAGTACCATGGCATGCCAATTTATTCCCTTTGTTGCATCGACACTTGTCTTTGCAAATAGGGTTGGAGAGACGCCAGAAAACTAGCACCCATGCCCGCTCGCCTCTTACAGCTGCCTCTCAGCCAAGAAATGACTTCTCACGATCAGGTAAGACTAAGTATATTGATTGCACTGCTGTTACTTATCTTGCCATAACTTGCAGGATCATATGGGCTGAGCAGGGCTTCATTTCCCACTGCTGATGTACTGTCTAGTAAGTGCATGTTACTTTTAGTTGATACTAAGTGATAATTTGAATGCTAAGTTTGGCCATGCTCTGTCATACAACAGGGCATGACTAGTGCATGACTATTGCAGTATTGCTTTCTGCTACAGCAGAGAGTAGATTCCCTTGCAATTTAATTAGGCAATACTGCTGAATGAGCTTGCAAAATGTGATTACATTCATAATGCAACCTCGACGTTCGCATGCTATGCAACTGCAAACTTGTGAACTAGAAAACCTTGTTTTGCTATTGATGGACATTCCATTGGCAAAGAACCTTGTGCGGGAAATTCACTCTCAATGGCTAAATAACTTGCAGCACCTACCTCAAGGCCCACAAGCAGGTCGGTTTCAACCATAAATGGGCCATCTGGTAAGCAAAAAACTACATTCTATTAGACTGGTGTTCTAATTTGTGATGCTTTCTAGTGCTACGTATTCTGCCTGTGCATAATGCATGCCTGGATTCCTTGGGCTTTTTTTAACATAATGGTTAGCATCCAAAATCACAGTTGAGTGTGACACCCTGGACAAAATTTAAGATCAAAAATAACGTACAGCGCGAAGGACAAGGACTGCGAGAGACGACATACACAGCGCTGTATATGTCGTCTCTTGCAGTCCTTGCCAGTGCTGTGTATGTCATCTCTTGCAGTCCCTGTCCTTCGCGCTGTACATTATTTTTGATCATGAATTATCAACTAGCCCAAGCAACCACCCTAAAATTGAAGACTTTTGTGCGCATGGATTTTTGCTGTCAATGTGAAATAGACAAGAAACTACGAGTGTGCATCATCCGAGTTTTCATTGTCAGCTTGCCTTGTCTTCTACAGGTGGATGGCCTCTACCTTCCATCTCAAATTGGCTGTATGCTTATCTGCCAAACCTAACCTATGCCTGCGGATTTCTTGATCTCATCACTCTGTCTGCACAATTCTCTGCTGCCCTCAACTGCCTACTCTTCCCTTTATATATCACCATTCATCTGGTCTACCATTACATACATGAGACAACCTTTCGAGTTTCACTTCCCTTTATTCTAAACTAGAATGTCATTTGCCTACTTTCTGCATTTACATGTAAATTTTTTGTTTCATTGCTAATTGCACGATTGCCTTTTTTGTCAATTTTCTTAGTTACCCAAGTTATAGCTCCATGGGCTAGTGCTAGCAGAATACAATGATTACATACATTTCTTTTTGAATATGTCAGTAAGCTGCAGATTTTTATTACATTGTTATTGTTACCTCAATCTTTGTAGATTTTGAACACCAGGTCTTCAAGATCTTGCAAACAATTTTAATGAGGGTTGAGCACCAAGGGCGCCAACTTGATGCCATTGCACAACAGCTATGCAGTGGCCCTTTGACAGTTGGGCCCGCAAAGGATGTGGTCCCAAAACCATTCGAGGACATAGAGGCATTCGAAGAATTTGATGCCGAGATATCAACAAATGAAGGAACAAGGACACGCCTGGTCTGATATTTTTTCTTCTCTTTACTTCCTCTATCAAATGTACTTGCATATATGAAACTGACATTCCAGTGCACGTTTTACAGGAATAGTGGTGCAGAGCAAAACATAACACTGACACTAGGAGGCACATAAAAAGGACAACACACTGCGCTACAAGCAACAGTGATTATTCTCAAAACCAGACTGCTTCTATACCATCAGCCTCAAGCAGACATAGATCACGTGGAAGCACTGAGACATGCGCTATGAAAATCACACCATCGAAATTGTCATTACTTACGCAGGAAAGCTAACTCCTTGGGAAATAACGCTATTGATGGCTTGTTAATGCAAAATTCACCAAGTAGGTCGATATGCTCTGCCTCAACAATCAATAAGGTGACCTCTCTATATCGAGCAACAATGATGGCGAAAACATGATTATTGTTGGCCAGATTGCTGAGGCCGAGCATATCGATGCACTTAGTGAATTTTGCATTAGCAAGCAATCAATAGTGTTGTTTCGCAAGGAGTTAGACTTCCTGCATAAGCGGTGACAATTTGTTCTGGTAGATTATCGTGGGTCGTGAATATGGTTCGACAGTGCGACTTTCATAGTGCATGTCTCAGTGCTTCCACGTGATCTATGTCTGCTTGCCACTGATGGTATATAAGCGGTCTGGTTTTGAGAATAGGTTGTTGCTAGAGCACTGTGTGTTATCCTTTTATGTGCCTCCTAGTGTCCATGTTACATTTAGCGCTACATCAAAAGTATTCCTGATGATTCACCAACAAGCCCCGTCCCCGTCACTACCCATGTTTTACAGATGCAGCAATTTCATGGTCTTGGAGGCAGCAGCATAGGACCCGCAACACGGCGCATTTTAGGAATTTTGCTAAGCCAAAAAGTGGCAGTGCAGTACAGTTGGCTTGGCAAAAAAGGAAAGAAAAGTTTTTCTGCACTGCAAGTGGCTGACACAATCACAAGTAAGGCACTGGCTGCCTGAATGTTTATATTGTCGGTAAAAAGAAACTTGGTAGAATAATTTCCTTTCTCGCTTTCAAAAGTCAAACTTGTATGGGTATGCATACTTCGTAAATGTCAAGCTGAGGAGTGTTAAACCAGCTGAGCCAAGTACTATTGTACTTGGGCAAGCTAAGATGGCTAATATGTAATTTCCTGTTGTTTCTGGATACTGTTAATGTTTTGCTTTGAGCTTGTATATGTACAATGTTGTATAAGTAATCTCCAGTGGATCTTTCAGGGGCTGTAATGCAAAATTTTCCCACATCAAAAAGAAATGATGTCAAAAGTATAATAAAGGTGTGGCTGCGCCACTCTGGCGAAAAACTTCGAAAACAGCAGGCCAAGGCTGCCACATCTGAAAGTGAGTTTGGTATTTAGACTATCGTGAAAAATACTCAAAACATTATTATCCTACATGAATACTTAACACTTGAAGGCGAGTGTTTTCGTGCTTATGGGTTTGATCCCCATATGACAATTTGGATGCTGTCTGGCACCCAACATAGCTGCATGGGCTGCCTGTTTGAGAAGTTGCACTTTGCTGTACTTGCAATATTTACATTCTTGTAGAACCATTGTCATTATCAGTGCTCATCATCACAGTATACATTTTCTTCTAGGCTCACTGGATGTGAACTCGGATTTCTCTGATTAAATGCCTGGAAATTCAAGATTTCAAGAGGAATCAATTTGCTCAAGATTTATTGCTGGCCTTGGCAGGTGCCACCAGTCTATAATAAACTCTAGTCATTGGGAAACTGGTTATATTTGTGTTTGCTTTAGCTGGTGCCATGTCTATCACCCGTATGCATTGCCTGCTACAGATACTTTTTAGAACCAGGTAGATTCATTTTCGTTGGTACAGAAAAATTACATTTTCTTGCAGCCAGAATTTCATCCATGATGCAAAAGGCAGAATTGACATTATCTGGGCAAGGTGCTCATGGCACCTTCAATATTGAGTTTCGTGCGATAGATGAAGTAGCCAATTCAATTTACAACCACACGTCAGGCAGTTAAGCAGCACCAAACCTTACTGTGCATGTGTGTTGAAAACTAGCTGATCATGGCAAGAGCTTGTGCTACTTTTGTCACGTAATGCCCTGTCAGCATTGGCTGTTTAATATGTGTAAATTAGCCTTGTATATTACCCAGCAAGCCGAGGCACCAAGGCATTCCATTCATTATGATCAACTTCTGGACGCAGCAATATGTGCAGCCCATAAGCATGCCTTAGTGTTATGTTCTGTTAAAAGCTAAACGACGTTATTGAATGCAAAAATTCTGCATTCAAGGAAGCCTACAGTGCACCCTAATAAGTCCTCAAAACATCCTAGAAAAATCCTTGTGGGCTATCTGAGGATGTTCCGAGGATGTGCCGAGGCCGGACATGAGGACCTTTCTAGGCCTTTGCAAGGACCAGTAGAGGATGTACTCAGGACGTTGCAATGTCCTTGAGGGGACATACTGAGGACATACTCAGGACGTCAGTGCGTTGTATGGGACGACAAAGGGTCTCTTCGTTATTTTCACTGAAAACATCTTTCGCTGAAGTGGTGCAACGGGGGGCGGCACCACAACGGCCTCTGGCGGCAGCCCGGACCACGCCTAGCGTGCCGAGGCTAACGCCACCCGCCCCTACGGTGGGAGCAGCCAACGCTGCCCTGCCATCTCTCAAAGTGTCCACACCAGTGGCCTCTTCAAGCTCCGGCAGCAGCCAGGGCACCGCAGAGGCCACAGGGGTCCTGTCGACCTCCGGCCCCGTGGGGACGAAGACTCCGTCGCTTGAGACGAAGTCTACGCGACGCACACATCGCTCTCTGGAGCGGGTGTCCCCTGCCTCGCAAGAGGCCATGGACACCAGTCCAAGCCAAACGGCGCAGGTAGCGCCGAAGGAGCGGCGAGGTTCTCTTGACCGCTCCAAAAAGGACAAAACACCAATCACAGGGCCTAACAAAGGCCCTGTAAAGTAATGTCATTCTCCTCTCTCTTGAGGCACACAGCACAATTTTTTTTAACATGGATGACATCATACAGTGGAATATCAGAGGATTATTAAGAAACCTACAAGACATCCAAGAAATTCTCTGTAAGTTTAAACCTAAAGTGCTGTGTGTGCAAGAAACCCACCTAACTTCCAAGCACACTTAGTTCCTTCGACAATACATGACTTTCCGGAAAGACCGCGAGGATGCTGTCGCATCATCTGGCGGTGTAGCTATCATTGCTGATAGAAGTGTAGCGTGTCAGCATTTGAGGCTCCAAACGGCCCTTGAGGCCGTGGCCGTTCGAGCCGTACTTTTAAATAAACTCATTACCATCTGCTCTTTGTACATACCACCACATTATCAGCTTCACAGACGCGACTTAGAATCATTAATAGATGAGCTCCCGGAGCCCTATATGATTATCGGTGATTTTAATGCACACAGTAGTTTGTGGGGCGATTCACGCTGTGATGCGCGAGGTCGCGTCATTGAACAGGTGCTTTTTTCCTCCGGAACATGTCTCTTGAACACGAAGGAGCCCACATATTTTAACCTAGCCAACAAGTCATACTCTGCCATAGATCTTAGCATTTTATCGCCGACGCTTTTACCCTATTTTAAATGGAATGTGCTTAACAACCCGTATGGGAGTGACCACTTCCCAATAATCCTAACTACGCCGAAACAAGATCAACTTCCCCCGCAGGTCCCTCGGTGGAAGTTTGACTCAGCCGATTGGGAACAGTACCGAACTCTTACACACATGACCTGGTCTGAGATGTCCGGTATAACCATAGATTACGCTGTTGCATATTTTACAGCTTTTATACTGGATGCCGCCTGTAAATGTATTACACAAACGAGCGGCATGGGTTCCAAGCGGCGTGTTCCCTGGTGGAACGATGCATGCAGGCAAGCACGGAGGAACCAGAACAAAGAGTGGGCGATATTTCGCGATTCTCCAACAGCTGAAAACTTGGAAAACTTTAAACATGTCAAATCCCAGGCAAGGAGAACGCGCCGACAAGCAAGACGAGAGAGTTGGGCAAACTTTATATCAAGCATCAACTCCTATACAGATGAGAGAAAAGTCTGGAATAGAGTGAAGAAAGTTAATGGGCAACAAACATATTCCTTACCTCTAGTAAATAGCCACGGAGAAAGCCTTGAAGATCAAGCCAACTTTCTTGGAGCACACTTTGAATACATATCGAGCTCCTCACACTACTCCGAAACCTTCCTAAAGTACAAAACGCAAATAGAACAGCAAAAGTTAGAAACAAAATCTGTTAAAAGTGCGGCGTACAATGAACCATTCTGCATAGCAGAACTGCAGGCAGCACTTAACTGTTGTAATACATCCGCCCCAGGTTCAGACCGCGTAATATATGATATGTTAAAACAACTACCATCCGAAACACAGAAAAGCCTCCTTTACCTTTACAACGTTATATGGTTTTCCGGCGAGATCCCCTCTGTTTGGAAGGAGGCCATTGTAATTCCAATTCTAAAGCAAGGAAAGGATCCTTCCTCTGTATCAAGCTACAGACCCATAGCATTAACAAGTTGCCTCTGCAAAGTTTTCGAAAAAGTGATTAACTGTCGCCTACTACACTTCCTCGAATCAAACAATTTGCTCGACCCATACCAGTGCGGGTTTCGGGAGGGTCGATCTACCAGTGACCAGCTTATACGCATCGAGGCACGTATCCGTGAAGCTTTTGTCCATAAGCAGTTTTTCTTATCTGTATTCCTTGATATGGAGAAAGCTTATGATACTACGTGGCGGTTTGGGATATTGAGAGACCTCTCACACTTAGGTATACGTGGTAATATGTTCAATGTTATCAAAAGTTATCTGGCTAATCGCACATTCCGTGTTCGAGTGGGCAATGTTTTGTCACGGAAATTTGTACAGGAGACTGGAGTGCCGCAGGGCGGGGTGCTCAGCTGCACGCTATTTATAGTAAAAATGAATTCTCTCCGTCTACACATACCGCATAACATCTTTTATTCAACATATGTTGACGATGTGCAGATAGGATTTCAGTCAAGTTCTCTCGCAATCTGTGAGCGACAGGTCCAGCTTGGTCTTAACAAGGTCTCCAAATGGGCTGATGAGAACGGGTTCAGACTGAACCCACAAAAAAGCACCTGTGTCGTTTTCTCTAGAAAAAGAGGCCTGCATCCTGATCCTGAAATTGTGTTGCATGATGCGCGTCTGCCTGTAAACAGGGAACATAAATTTCTAGGCATAATTTTAGACGCGAAATTAACTTTTATACAGCACATAAAGCATCTTAAAAACAAATGTATGAAAACAATGAATATCTTAAAGGTTCTCTCACGCACAACCTGGGGCAGTGATAGAAAATGCCTCATAAACTTGTATAAAAGCCTTATACGCACACGACTAGACTATGGAGCCATAGTTTACCAGTCGGCTACTCCAACTGCTCTAAAGATGCTAGACCCTGTCCACCACTTAGGAATTCGCCTGTCCACAGGCACCTTTAGAACAAGCCCAGTGGAAAGCCTGTACGTTGAATCGGATGAGTGGTCTCTTAATCTGCAGAGAACAAACTCGTCTTTCATGTATTTTCTGAGAGTGAACGCAAACAGTGAGCGCCACCCGCCGCCTCACAAGGTGCTAGAAGGAACCAAGCTGGCACCGACGAGCACCCCGCCATGACCTCCGAAGGGCTAACACCGGGTCAGAAACGCCAGCTGGTTTGTACAAGCCAGCCTGACTGCAAGCGACAAGACACTGGTGAATCTGAAGACGAGGCAACTATCATCGATGACGACAACGTGGCGAACGCTTCCGACCTAGACATGGACGAGGGTGGTTTCCGAATTGTGCGCCATCGTAAAGACAGGGCGGAGGGCATTCCAGTGTTAATCACTGCAACATCCGAAAGAGATGATTTAAGGCAAGTAAACCCTATTGTCCTGTATTCTCAGCTTGAAACGATTCTCGGTGGAGCACCAGTGAAGAGCCACTTCACAGCACAGGGAGCACTGCTCTTAAACGTAGAGACAGAAGGACAAGCCAACGTCCTTCTAGAGACCAAGAATATCGGTGGCATAGTCATATCTGCCCGTGTCCCACACAGTTATATGAAAAACACGTGCATTGTTAGAGGAGTCCCTAAATGGTACTCGGATGAGGAGCTGCTCACCTACCTGAGACCTCAGGGAGTATTCCATGCAAGAAGAATCATCCGTCGGGTCCAAACCTCGTCATCTGAATGGGAGTCAAGGCGCACTAACTCAAGGGTTCTCACATTTGCTCCGAATTCTGAACGCCCGGAGAAGATCAACCTTGGTTTCACCAGACACGAGCTTGTCGACTACGTGGAGACACCACCACGCTGTATTAAGTGTCAGCGCTTCGGACATATCGCTAAGTACTGTCGTGGGGAACAGAGGTGCAAGCGCTGTGGGGGACCTCATGACTTTAAGACGTGTGCAAGTAAAGACAACTTTCTGTGTGCAAATTGCGGTGGTGACCATCCTGCTAGCTACGGTCGATGCCCGGCGCGGACAGCTGCTCAGCGAAGAAATAAGATGTTTGTTCTGGGTCCAAAGAGTGCAAGCGCACCATCGAACACGAAGAAGACGTCAAGAGCGCCACAACTAACTGGTTTGGAAACAGAGTACGCATCTCATTTCCCGCGTCTCACACCGATAAACGAAGTTATTGAGCCAACGCAAACAGTCACAGCGGCTGAGAAACCTGTTCGAAAAGAGTCCGAAAAGCGCACCTATGCGGCAGCAGTAAACCGACCTCAAGTACCACTTGGCAACAGTCAGCAGGAAAACTGCCAGCATATGATACGCGCTTTGTTCACGGCACTACGTTCCCACGTCGCGAAGATGCCTGCTAGTTCAACGAAGGATATGCTGGAAGCAGTGCTGGCTCTTGAGTCAGTAATACTCTGCTCTACTTCCACATACACTCAGTAGCATAATGGCAATGTCTCGCCCACTTGGTCCATTCCGTCGTCCAAAGGTGCCCTTAATAATGCAATGGAACTGCGGCGGTATTCTACAGCGTCTTTCTGAACTCAGCCTTTTCCTTCGAGACATACCTATACCAATTCTAGCCCTCTCGGAGGCCGGTCTCCCAAATGGAAGGACGATCCCAGGGTACATCAGACATGGAAATCCGAGTATACCATCATTTGCAAATGGAAGTGCGATGATATACATCAGGCGAGAAATACCTCACGTCACCTTACCAGTGCAAGACCTTTGTTCTACCTTCTTGGAAGTCGCCGCTGTGCAAGTGTGCCTAGGAAAACGAGAGCTCAGTGTGGTGTCGGTGTATATAAGTCCGCGCAGGAAGGTCTCCATGGAGGCGTTCATAAAGGACCTTTGCATTCGTTGCCCCTCTCCTATAATAATCTGTGGGGACTTTAACGCACATCATTCGCTTTGGGGAGATAAGACTGCAGATTCCCGAGGCAAGGAACTAGTCACAGCCGCGGAAGCTGCTGACTTGTGTATCGCGAACGATGGCAAACCGACTTTCTTCAGACCACCAGATTCATGGAGTGCCATAGACCTCGTGATCCATTCTACAGACCTTGTCGTATCGTCAACAACGGCCCCAGACAGGATGGGCAGTGACCACTTTCCGATCTTCACCAACATCACCGGATTTCACACTGCTGGGCGACAATTCTGTGCTGTGACCCGCTGGGACACATACAGAGAAGCGTTGGACGAATCCCCTGGTGAGCTGTTCGCAGATATGCTGCGGGGCAAAAGAGTGACTACCTCAATGTTGAAACTGCCAGATCATTTCCCTACTCCTGATTTGAAACTAAAGAACCTCTGCGCAGCGCGTAGGAGAGCGGAGCGAAAACTAATGAGAAAAACGGGAAATCCAGCTGCGAAAACTGAATACAACAGGATAAACGCTGTCATCCGTCGTCACACAAAAAGATTAAGACGAGTTCAATGGGCTGCTTTCTGTGAGAGTTTATCGGCGTTTACTCCCATGACAAGGATATGGGGAGTAATGAATAGCCTATCCGGAAAGATTCGCCTACACAGGCCATTCGAAGCACTTGCTTTAAAGCAAGGAAAAGATTTGCAAACCCTTGCAGAAGAGTTTGCAGACGTATACACATCTGGAAGATCAGCAGGAGCATCGCACCCTCTGTTGTCTGAAGCATTCCACACCATGGATACGCCGTTCACCTTTCGTGAGTTGGATTTGGCGCTTAGCAAATTAAGACGCTGTGCTGTGGGTCCCGATTCGATCAGCAATCAGGTGCTGACAAATCTGCCATATGAACGTAAACGAGCACTTCTGGACATATTTAATCACGTCTGGAGCACAGGAGAGATCCCAGAAGCGTGGAAGACAGCATGGGTGGTTCCAGTGCTCAAGTCCGGAGAGGATCCTGCAAACCTCACCTCATATCGGCCAGTATCGCTAACATCATGCGTATCAAAGTTGATGGAAAGACTAATATGTACGAGGTTAACATGGTATCTTGAGCAAGGAAATAGACTGCCATCATGTATGACCGGATTTCGTCCACGGTTGAGTGCCCAGGACAGTGTCTTGTATCTACTAAGCCATATCGAGCACCATCGCGTAGACGGCCTTTCCACACTCGCCATCTTTATGGACGTTGCCAAGGCATACGACTGTGTGCTTCATACAGGCATCATCAACCGACTCCGAGCCATGGCCGTCTCGGGAAATGCTCTTCGATTCTTCCATGAATTTCTCAGTGATCGATGTGTACAAGTTAAGCTGGGAAGTATAATGAGTGTCAAGCGACGCATTTCCCTCGGCGTCCCACAAGGAAGTGTCCTATACCCCTTGCTTTTTAACGTTGCCATGACCAGCCTTCCAGATGCCCTTAAAGTAGGTCGGACGGCAGTTAAAATGTCCATCTACGCAGATGACATCTGCATTTGGATCTCGGGGTACCAACACAAACGTTTGGCCCGGATAGCCCAAGTCGCAATCTCCACTATCGATCGCCACTTATCGACGCTTGGCCTATCCTTATCAGCAGAAAAATCAGCCTTCATGCTTTTCCCGGGAGTGAGACGCAAGTCAACACGTCTGACGCTGAATATCAGAGGGCATTCAATTCTTCGTGCAACTCATGTTCGATTCCTGGGCGTCACCATCGACAACAAGCTACTATGGCGTGGTGCGGTCGAAAGAATCAACGCACTTCGTCGATTGGCAGGTGTACGTTGGGGAAACAATCCTATATCCATGCTTAAACTGAACGCTGCACTGATAACAAGCCGCATTCTCTATCAGCTCCCTCTGATATCACCGTCATCGAGTCAATTCGAGCGCTTGGAGGCAGTGCACAGAAAGGGACTTCGCTTGGCGATGGGAGTTCCAACGGCGGCTTCAAACAAGAAAGTCACTAATGAGGCAGAGTCTCTTCCACTCCGCCTCTTGGCATCTCAGGCCTTGCTGACGCAGCTATTAAGGCTGGGCGAGTCATGTGCAGGCACGGCTCTTCTCCGGCGGCTAAGATCAAGAACTCGCTCACATTTCCATGCGGCGCTGAACACCTTCCGATTTTTAGGATTGGAATGGCCTAAACGAAGTCGCCTTGACCCGCCATGGTCTTTTCCGGACGTCACCTGCCGCCTCAATGTACCCCACCTACCGACGAAACGCACCATTTCAACTGCCGAAGCCAAGTTTATTGTGCTGGACCACTTGAGCACTGTGTTTCAAAGCCATCTACAAGTGTACACAGACGGTTCGGTGTGCGCACAAACAGATAGCTGTGCAGCGGCATTCTGCATACCATCCCTTGATGTGTCATGGTCTGGCCGACTGGATCGCGTAGTTTCCTCTACAACAGTAGAAAGCGCCGCAATCACCGCGGCTTTGCGGAAACTACGTGCCTTTTCTGCACGAGATGTCGTGGTGCTGACGGATTCCAAGTCAGCATTACAAAGATTACATCGGGGCCTACCTCTAGAGAAATTTACAAGGCAGTCTCTGATACTGATTGACGACCTAACGAGCAAAGGATTTAACATAAGGTTTCAGTGGATTCCATCACACGTAGGAATTGATGGAAACGAGGAAGCTGACGCCCTTGCACGCCTAGCGCTGACATGTGTCCCAAAAGTGAAAGCTCCAAAAGCTTTTCAAAACCCTAAGGATGCAATCCGCCTTCACTTTAGACAGATGCACAAGAATCCACACGAATCCTGTGTGACTCATGGATTTACACGCGAACAAGCGACGCTTTTATACCGCATCAGGACCGACTCCGCATACACCCCTGCTTGGTTATTCAAGACTGGGCTTCGCGCTTCCCCACTGTGTGTTTTCTGTGGTGACATCGAACATTTCATTTGGCTATGCCCACAGTTTGACACAGAAGGAAAAGCGTTGGTCGACAACCTGCAAAAAAGCGGTCTCACGCACAGGACCTTTGAAGACGTTGTTTTCCCAGGAGGGCCCGCGGCATTCAGGAAGAGAGCGCAACGACTGCTGATAGCCTTCCTGCGAGACACGGGGCTCATCGACACCTGGTGACACACCCCTGATCTCACTCGAAGGAGGATCAGGCGGAACAATTGCCGGCTATGTATGCCAGCTGGCTAACCCCGCCTGCTTCAACATCACCACCACCACCACCACCACCTATACCCTTTACAAAAAAGTCAGGGTGAAAACTTCGCAGCTCAAAAGAATCGACAAGAGTTATGCATGGAGCAACTAGCAACAGTTAAACATGTGCGAAGCCACGCATAAAATAGATGTAAAAACATGAAGTGCGCAACAGCTGGCGCGAGGATTTACCGCGCCACTTGAAACCAACAATTTCAGTTCTTGCAAACTTCAATAGCTTTAACATACAACACAATGCGCTCGTGCAGTCGTGCTGCCTAGCTTGCGCAACGCGGTAAAGAAGCGGAAAACAATATAAGCGGCAAACAGCATTCCGAACTTTAGTGAAATGCCTTTAAACCTCAAGCTGCACTGCAGACGAACTTCGTTGCTCACGCGTCTATGATCGAGTGGAAAAAAACACCGAGACAATGGAAAGAATGAGAACAAGAAATTTTCCTTCGAAGCGACGATCCATTTTTGCTACCGTTGCTCCCGCTGATGAGGCTTTGCCGGGAATGATTAGAACCGTATCGCCGGCACGTTCTCACCGGTATTTGAGCCCCCCACCCTGCAACAATTCTTTTTCGACATTCCCTGAAGCTTTGGCCATCCCACACGTGCGAATGGTGTTGCCTATCTTGCTCTGAAAACGGGAATAAGACAGAGAAGCACGATCAACGACACAACGAACTACGGCGCGCGCCAGGCTCCTCTCCCGCGTGTTCTGCGCAAGGCCGCCACCAGTGGCGCGTCCGTCGGCGTGCACGGCGCGTATAGTCTCCGCGGCAGCATGCTAATCGGCAACTTTGCCAAGGGGCACGATGATGGCGCCGGCGGCCGCCATCATCGGCAAGCTCCAACTTCAAGAACGCGGCAGCACCGTCCGTATCAAGTGGTTCCCGGCGCACGCCGGCGATCGAGTGTGCATCCTCACCGAACCACAACACGACGGCCCATTCGGCGGCGCGAGCGCTTACTTTCCGCGCCCCCGAGAGCAAGTATGGGGAGCGAGCGCCTCTCGCAGAGAGCCGAGGCGTAAATAGAGGAGTAAAGGAGAGGGCAACGGACGGTCTCCGCTATATTCTAGTATGGCGGCGAGGAGTTACGGAGTCGCCCTCTATCGGAAGCGCCTCGCTGCCGTAGTATGAGGGATCACGTGACGCGCTCCTCGTAGGTTTTGCTGTCAGCGCTCGCTGAAAACACCACGCGGGAGCTCTCCCGGACAGTTCTGTAAGTACTTTCGAAACGAGAGAAGTTTTTTATTGTCTAAATAATAATCTTAGGCAAGCAGAAAGCACAGTATGGTCTACAGACACTATATCTTTGCAGAATACAACAGTGAACACCCACTGCGCGCGGTCGCCGCGCTGAAATCTCCCGAACCGGCTTCTTGCGTGAAAGGTAGGCAATTGCCGATAGCTAACTATGTGAAATATGTTCTGATAGTGGGCTGTTTGTATAACGATATGGAGCATAACAGAATGAAACCACAATGCAGCGATCGCAATGGTTCGCAGCGACCGAATGAGCGTCTGCATGCACGCCCGCGCATAAAGTTTCGGTTTCGCTGCGAGCGTGCTTTCGCACCGTGCCGCGAGCTTTTAGGCCGCTGCATATGCGCATTTTGCTGTACAGAAGCAACCTTTGTTGCCTGGACACGGTCAGAGCGGTTCAAAAATATTTTTCTTATAACTAGGGACTTCGACGCCTACGGCGATTTCTGATGTGCCGTCGCGACAATTTAATCTTATATTTCGTTTCTTATAAATTCTTGGACATTTGAATATCATTATTTGTCAAGTTGTGTCACACTGCATATTTATCGGTCTTTTCGGCGAGCTATTCCCCACTGTTTATATTTCTTGATCCAGTACATTAATTGTTTGGTGCTAATACAAACATCAGCATATGCCATGCTTTTTTAGATGTGCTTCTTACCCTTTCCTTTCCATTCCAGTGAACTTGCCGTTATCGAGCATCACCAAGTTTATAGACCAAAGCTTCACGACTTCGCGACTGCTGTTGGAAGGAGAAGCAGTCTACGAATCGAAACATGTGGTAGCATGCAATGTGAAGGAGAAGAAAGATGCCACAATAACGTTTGCTGGGCTTGTTCTCCAAACGTCGGCACTAAACAAGGACCCGCATGAGCTGGAAATTTCCGTGAAAGACAGAGAAGTTATTGTAGCAACTTGCAGCTGCAAAGCAGGGTAAAAACAAAGTGTAAATACTAAAATGCAAATTTTTTGAAGCATTGCATTTTAAAAGTACTTTTTTATGAAATCCTTTGATCACTTTCAGCGTATATTTAAACAATATTACAAATTTTATAAAATAATTTGACCACTTTCTTGTTATTATCCAACCAGAAAAACTACAAATTGCTACCCCTGCTTTTCTTGACTTCATTATCTACTGGCTTCATATGGTTGTCACTAACAAAATTAGCCCCCTCAGTTACCCTTCTTTTCAACTAGAATTGAAGTATTCAACGTGAGTAAAATGACCGCACACCTATGCATGTCTCTGAGCACAAGAAAGCACCGATAGCAGCATTCTATTGTGCCACTCTATGTACATTACCGATATCATTTCTGTGGATGTATATGGCTGTTAGTATGGCATCGATTCATTCAGTAAGCATGTATATTACTTCAAGCTAACGGCTGGTTCTGCATGTCTTCATTCAGGTTGCACAAATGCAAGCACATGGTTGCACTCCTCCTGCACATTAATGCAAGGGACACCTTTGACATCCTGTCTTCCACTGATCTTCCTCAGCTGTGGGGCAAAGAGCTCAAGGCAGGTGTCAAAGATAAATATGTGCCAATGAAGATTGTGGATCTTTCTTGTTCAAAAAAGGTAAACAAAAATTACTTTCAACGTGGTTAATGGAATGTTAAAGTTATAGCAGCAGTAAAATAAAGCAGAACCAAGTAAGATACAGATGTTTATTCCTGAAATGTTTCAGGCAAAGCGTGACCACGTGAAGCTTCCCACTGAGGACACCTTAAACAGGCTGCTGCGTGCTTTGCCCTACAGTTCTACAGCATTCAGGCACAGTGAAAGCAGTAAGTACACCTTTACTACCATTAAGTCATGACTGCATGGCTGCCAACACCATTTGTGCACAGATAATGCCAACTACAAGAAATGTACAACCCACTGTCAGAGAGAACATATTTGGTAGAATCGCTCATTATAGAAGCACTCCAGCTTTTCGTACTAGCCAATTCTTGTTAACACACTGTGCAACCACTCAGAGAGGAACTGCTGCTGCTTCACCTTGCTTGCTAGAAACAGGAAACCCAGGTACTTTGAAACCTGCAGTGACATGCAATTCAGTAGCACCACTAAAATTTCTGCTTCCTTTAACAGTGGACTGCAATGTACATTTCATTGAACCTGTAAGGCTGACTGCAGATTCTTCCACATACACCACTTAATGTTATCTACACACTTTGGTGCTGGTTGCTGCAAACATAACTTGCATAGGTAGTGGATTGCAAGTTTATTGTGTTGTGTTATCCACTTAAGCTGCAGGAAGACGTTAAAACAAATATTTTACAACTAAATCTCTGCTTCCATGGCCTGCAAACTTTTTTGACAGTTTCACATTAGAGCACATGCTTACAAGAAAACACAGACAAATGAAGTTTTGGTAATGAGCCAACTGTATTTATGACCAATGCACTACTACAATCTTTTAGTACAACCTGCAGGTGTAAATAAAATCACGAGAATAGAGCAACTACTTATACAAATTGTGGACATTATTCCCAGTCACAGTCATGGAGTCTAAACATTAATACAAGGCAGATTATGTACAATGAGCAAAATTGGACTGTACATGTGTTGCCAGAAGTGCTTCGATTGGGGCTAGTTGGTATGGCATCGCTGTATGCAGTATTGTTGCACTGCACACGCAAGGTGGCTCACAAATGACATTAGCACGGTCTGTGTTTGTTTCTTGTTTTTAGTGTTGATGTACGTGTGCTTGCCATCTTTACAGCGCAACAATATACCATACACTCATGTGGCGGCATTTTGTCAGGCTGCAGTCATGACTTTTGGCACTTACACAATGTGCTTGCATTCTAGGAAACCCCACGCATCCAGCAGATGTAGCCAGCAGCTCATCTTCAAGTGACAAACAAGACTGCACAGCTGCAGATGCAGCAAATACAACCCCAATGCCAACTGAACACAGTGCATGTGGAGAAATATTGGAGCACAATAAGGAAGAGTCTTGCGAAGCAAGGCCACCAGCACTGACAGAAACTGTGATCAAGGCAGTAGAAGCGGGGGCACTTTCAACAGAAGACATTTATATACAATTGCAGCAGACATTCACACAATCAAACATTCAGACAATCACGCATTTGACAGAGCAACAGGTGAACTCACAACACTGGATGCTCTACAGGAAAGGACTCATAACAGCATCTGTTGCTTACTCTGTGTACATGCGAGTGCATACACTGAAAACAAAAATGGGCCCTCATGACGTGCACCCTCTGCTTAAGTCAGTGATGAGGGAACAAACGGTGCAAACTCCAGCTATGTCAAGAGGGTGCTTGCTTGAGAACACAGCAAAAGACTTCTACTTAGCCACAACAACACACCAAAATCTCCAACTACAAAGCATAGGCCTAGTAATTTCCAAAGAAAACCCTTGTATTGGAGCAAGTCCAGATGGACTTGTTACTTGTAGCTGCTGTGCTACCTGAGTGCTAGAAGTAAAATGCCCAGTTAATTTGGAAAGGTTTCAGGCTAAGGAGCTAACAAGACTGAGCAACGGCAAGTTAAGCCTTAAGAAAACAAGTAGATATTTCTGCCAAATTCAAGTGCAAATGGGGATTCTAGAAGTAGAGATGGCTGATTTCTTTGTTTTTCAGGACAGCGAGATGTATTGCTGCTAACAGCTAATTTTGATAGAGACTTTTTTAGCACTGTTGTAGAGCTAGCTGCATATTTTTTTAAGTCTTATGTGCTCCCGTATGTAACTCATTAAAAAACTCAAGATGTGAACATTGCTTTTAATAATGAACAGAAAATTGATTGCAAAGGTGCAGACTGTACAAACAACCCTAGTGTCGCATTCATTGCACTATTGAGCTATATTGTGAGTAATCTGCAACAAGATCGTTGCTTAGAGAAGATTTTTTACATCAAAAAAGTGTTTTCATGCAAATACATGTTCACCTCTGAACCACTGTTAGCAAAATTAAGGACATCAGCATCTACAGATTCTCTAGACGGTGCGACTAATGACCAAAATTAAATGCAGGCTTGTTTACGTGGCCTCTCTGTTGCGTGCTCTGTCGTATTAAAAAAATAATTTCCTAATTTAAAAACTTGTCATCACTGAAAATTGGCTTAGAAAGGTTCACAATTCCAGCTATGATCTGCACAATGTGATCAATAAAAGGAAAAAGTTCTATTCCTACATTTCCTCCCAAAATCTTGAATGCTTTCATTTGCTGGATTGCCCTCTCCACGTGAACTCGTGCTGCAGCAATGCTTTGATTTCTTTCAGCATCATCTTTTGAAAGCTGCTTTTTGTTCTTCAAAAAAGGTGAACACACCATTTTAATGTGGTGTTCAAGGCATAATTTGCCAATCAGAAAACCCTTATCTACCATAACACTGCCTATAGAAGGTAGAAACTTCTCCAACACTCTACATTCCTTAGTTATGAAAGAATCGGATGCCCTTCCCCCATAGGCATTGCTGACATAACTGATGTGTCCTCCTGGTGTCTCACAGACAAGGATTTTAGCTGTGTATGTACCTTTATACCAACTGTAAGTTAGCAACTGAGACTCCATGTCCTTGGGCCTCTGCAATGGTATCTCAGTACAGTCAAGTACTGCGCGTACAGTGGTGTAATCTTTAAAGTACACAGTCATATTGTCAACGACAGCTTCTTTTGTTGGCCAATAGACTGCCTCTCGCAATATTGATGCAAGGACTGTCACACTTGCTTTAAAGATGTCGGCTGCAGTGGTTCTATGAACACCAAAGAGTACACCTAACACTGAAAATGTCAGGTTGTGCTGCAACTTCATAAACATGAGCAGCACAGCGTCTTCATTTGAGATGCAAAATCCCTTTGCATGTGAAAGTAGTCTACAATCTGTGTATAGGTCACACAAGTTGTAGAAAAGCTGGAAGCAGGGCGGACCAGTAAGAACATTAAGGGATTTTTCATCTCGGATCGCAGCAATGCTTAGTGGCTGGCTCCGCACTGCGTCATGGGTGTTGACTTCGACACCAATGTCAGTCGTAACTGTAAGGACGTCGGAAGATATGGCTGAAGTAGAAAATAATAATTATTATGGGTGTTCCCATGAATTAAAAATACAGATTAACCTTTGTTCTTAGCACACCTTGGCTGCAGGTTTCACTGGAATCTTGTTCTTCCTCAGTGTGAATGGGAGGGGAGAGCTGGTGCTGGCCTGGGGCTCAACAGCCGGTGTTGCAGGATCATCATTACGGAAGGTCTCGGCCAGAGGTCTGTCCTCTGTGCACACTTAAAGCACATAGCATATTACCCACAACAAATATGAAGCAAAATGACTTGGTTAAGCACCAATTCTAAATATATATAGAAGAACATGCATTACCACAGCACAGCAACAACATTTCAAGCTAAAGGTAGAGATGTTGAGATTCTTTCCTTTCTAACTAGAACTGTTAACAATACTTGGTTTGTGTGAATTCGATTTTTTTACTTTGCATGCTTCACAACTGGCTGCAAAGAAAGGTGACATTTACTTTTGCTATCATACTATTTCATCGCATACAGAACAATTTTTTAGAGCGAAATATTTATTTACTTTTCTCCATCTTGCAGGTTTCTGCAGAACTGATTTGCCAAAATAATTCTTATAGGTACTGACGTAGTATTTATCATTACTGATAAGTTTACACATTCTCATCTAGTCATGTTATAAACCACTTGAAGTTAGTGCGTACTTTTTTAGAACATGTGCACAAATTGTTCCTCCAGTGGGTTAGCTAACGGCCACATTTCTTACAGTACAGGTGACTACATATTGCATCACTACTCAAGTCTGGTGAAGACCGCAGCATCTTGGCACAACTGTCAGAACATTGTGATTCACCACTACATCATAACCAAGATTTGGCAACAGCACTTCCTTACATACTACTTTAAGCTTATTAATGTACAGTTGTAGGTCCTTTTTCTTGATATGCTGACACCATGAGAAATGGTCATGCACTGCACAGCAGATCTTGCATATTGGGAAAAATGAGTTATTTTAGGTGCTGCTACCCTTCGACAATGACTTACATTTACAGTTTGGCATAGCGCTTGCATGAAGCTCTCTTGTTGCCCACACACTGAAACTTAACATGTATTCTAGCTGCTATGGACTCTGATCGAGCAGAAGTAAATAAAATACCCATGCGCAGTAGAAATTAGTGTCGGAAGATTACAAGTATCATGAAGCATGATGCAAAAATGCTTGTTTTTAGCCGAAATACCCTCGAAATGCGAGAACCAGGGAACGCCGAGGTCAAACATGCCTCACAGGGCTTATCTGTTGCTCGTTTCTCGCTGTCATGATTACAATTAAATGGCCTGTTTACAATATTGGTACACATGCGCATCAAATGTTTGAGCCTTCGTGTCAATAAAACCAGGAGCAATACGAACATTTACGCATAAGTAAACCGCCACCGTAAGCAGGGTATCGATTGTGAATCTCGGCTCGCACAGCACTTCGCTGTTTTTTAGCGCATAGCGTTTCCGTCAGAAGAACGCAAGCTTGGTTGAGAGAAAATTATTGCTACAATAAATGCAGCACATATCAAATGAGCCGCAGCCACAGCGTTTAGCTCGCGATGCACATCCACCAGCAAACGTCGTGTAGATATTATTGCATTCAACGAGTCTAAACAATTACTTACGTATCTGCAGTCGATTTTGCGGACGCCGAGGACGGGGCGGACGATCAAGAGGTCGCACCGGAAGGTTCCGAGATGGTATCGCACCTCGTAAAAGACAGCGCCTTTTCCAGCCTGCGAGTGATAAGAGTCTTTAGCCGGGCAGCGCGCGCGGGCGAGCGTCTCAGTGCGCGCTTTCTGCTACTCACCGAACATCGCAGCCCCGACGCCGTAGCAAAAATCTTTCTCGCGGAAGTGCTTGCTGCACACACGAGCTGTAGCCGATGGCTGCTTGCCGGTTCTTAGTTTCGTGATCCAAGCTTCACGAAGCCTCTTTCCCGTGGGTTTGTGTGAAGGCTAACACCGGGCTCCGTTGCGTACGTCCGGCACTGCGGCACCGTGCAGTAGCCGTGCCTTCAAAGGCAGCCACTACCTATTGTAGTGCTTTCAAGCGGTGTAAAGGAGGCACTCGAAGCGGGAAAATCTCGCCGCTAAATGAGGACCGAAGCGTACGAGGGAATTTAAACTTTCGTTTTCAGCTCGCTTCGGCCATAGAATAAAGAACATGCTTCGGCGCTCCCGAAGCAGCCGACGCGGCCGCTATGCCCTAGTGATCCCTCATAGCACGTCACGTCGACGGTGGCGCCAGCTTTTCCAGTGGTGGAGCTCGAGGCCAATACCCCTTGATACAGTGTACTAGATAGGGGCTGTACCCTTGATAATATGAAAGTAGCGACACTCTCCTCCTCACGGCGCTTTCCTCCTCGATTCTCCTCGCCCGCCGGCTGTGCACGGCCAAAGCCACCTATAAAAAAATGTAAGGTCTCCACATCACCTCCTCTCCCCTGTCAATACGTCACGAGAGTCGGATGGTAGCGGTGGATGGGGGAGCGCTGCGTTTCTAGAACGCGGCGCACGTTCTGAAAACAAATTTTCTCCGTGGCTGCAACGCTAGAGCGGCAACGCGTGGAGCATTTGCTTGGTGGCTTTGGTGGGGCATGCTGCACCGTAAACGCGATTGCTTTTCTTCGATTGTGCGTGGTTCGTCGTACACGGAAGCGCAACGATGTCTGGCTGTTGTTGCGCACCAAACTGCAAGTCGAATTATGACGGAGGACAAAGTGTCCGAGTGCACAAGTTCCCATCTGACCGAGCCACTCGGGAAGCATGGACGAGAGCAGTTCCTCGGAAGGACTTCTCGCCAACGAAGTACACAGTGGTATTTCTTCTCTCTATTGTTATTCTGGGTTTCCAGACGAATAGGTTTCGTCAGCATAGTGCGCAATGCATTCGTGCACGCGTGCACAATAGATGGGTCTCTGCACCTGTCAACGCGTTTGTAAATTCAACGTTTTCGTCGAGCTTCATACCTGTAACGGCTTGTTTTTTTTATTTCAGCTCTGTGAAAAGCATTTCTTGCCATCGGATTACTTGAAGACGACATCTTACACGGACGTCAAGACAGGAAAAGTGGTCGAAGTTGCCATGAAAAACATGCGTCTGAAGAAAACTGTAGTTCCGAGCTTGTTTCCCAATTGCCCTGCCTATTTATCGCGTCCGCAAGTGTGCGTTCGAGAAGCGCCGGCTGCCAAAAGAGCGCGCTTGGAAGCCACATATTTGCAAAAAGCAATAATGCTTTCTCAGCAAACCCAAGCAGAAGAGGACGCCAGAAATCTGGTTGGTAGCTTTGCGGACTTGCTGAAGGCCTTGCCAAGCTTTCAGTGTTCGGACTTCTGGACAGTTTTGAACAAGGGCTCCAAGGTTTTCTTTTTGGACTTGTCACTTCAATCTGCTCCTGCAGTCCGTACTTCGGTGATCGTGTCCACAGACCTGCGCGTCGAAGTATTTTTCGGCGAAACGGGTGTGAGGAAGTGTGGTGATGTTTTAGTTCCTGAAAAGCTGTGCGACTTGAGAGATTTGAAAAGTGTGTTACACATGATCGAGCAGACACGTAAGGATATCAGCACTGAGCGTTCTGAAAAGGCCCATTATCTACTGACATTGGTTTCGACATTGCTAGAGGAAGTAAGTGGAAAACATTTCGCATGCGAGTTGCAAGAATGGCATTTGGATGTGCTTAAATTCTTGAAGAGTCAAGTTGATATTGTTTTGAATGATGCTGGCCGATATCCCCCCGATTTATTGGTTTTTGCTAGCCTTTTGTTCACAATTTCACCTCATGCATATAGATTCCTGAGAAGTTCGATGAAGCTTAAGATGCCGCATCCTGATACGATCAGAAGACTGTGTTCATCGTACGATGTACGCCCTGAAACGGAGCAGCAAGAATGTAGCTTTCTTTCCTATGCAAAGCGTATTGTAAGCACATTAAAGAGCATGAAAAGACTAACGTAAATGATTGATGAGATTCACCTTCAATCATTTTTTGATTACAAGGCTGGGTAGGTTACTGGTGCTGCGGTAAATTCATCGACTGCAGCAAAAACTGCCCACGTATTTATGATACAGAGCCTGCTTTCTTCAAACAAGGATGCTGTACACATCCTTCCTGTGGCACAAATCGATGCTAAGGCGCTGCAAGACTTCCTTCGGAAGATTGTTCTTGATCTAGAGGCATCTGGTTTTAGAATAATCGCAGTGATCTCGGACAATAACTCCATAAACAGAAAAGCCATGTCCTACTTCGCTAAGCCGGCAAGTGTCAGCATTGTTTACCAGCATCCTGCTGACCCATCACGACCCCTGTTTTTTGCGGTGGACCCAGTTCACATACTAAAATGTATAAGAAATAACTGGCTGAATCAAAGAAACATTGGCAAATGCATGTACTTTCCTGAACCGAAGAGTGATGAGGCTGAACCAAAGATACTTACAGCATCTTTCAAGGTATTATGCCAGCTGCACGAAGCTGAAAAGCATGAGCTCTTGAAGCTAGCACCAACGCTCACTTTGAAGGCACTGAACCCCTCAAACATGGAACGGCAGAACGTTAAATTTCCTTAAAGATTTTTAACTCATCTACTGTTGCTGCTCTCAGTGTTGCAACGTTCCAGCATGCAAAGGAAACCTCTCAATATGTCGACACCATTTTGACTTGGTGGAACATTGTTAACGTCAAGACGCCAAGAAAAGGACAGCGGTTGCGAGATCAATTGCAAGGTCCAATAGTTGCATCGTCATGTCCTCAACTAGAATTCTTAGAGAGAATAGTTCAATGGCTTGATCACTGGAGAAGCCTCGAACATGACAATGGCCGCTTGACACGTGAAACGCACATAGCTTTCAGCCACACTACCCATGCATTGCACGAACTTGCCATATACTGTCTCAAAGAGCTTCATTTCGAGTATGTTCTTCTGGGCAAATTTCAAACTGATAGCTTAGAGGATCGCTTTGGAAAGTACCGGCAATTGCCTGGTGCCAATTACCACGTGTCTATAAGGCAGATATGAATCTGAAAACAAATTGCGTTTGCAGAAGGTTCTGGACCTGCCAGATTTGGACATTCTACTACCACCGAGCGCGAACACGTTGGAGACAAGTGTACATTCAGGAAACGGCCAGTTTCAAGTCACTGTGACCGACTCCGACATTGAGAAAAAAACGTCAAGGCTACCGGCACTAACCTATGTTGCCGGCTATTGTGCCCATGCAGCTCTAAAAAAGCTGACATGTGCATCTTGCAGTGAAAGCCTTGTGATGCAAGACGTCGATCTAGATGACCCTGAGAATGCATTAATCACGAAGATGACAAGGGGTGGCCTGAAGTTTCCACGAGCAGTTGCAGTTAATGCAGTACTCTTTAATGAAATTATATTGGACAAGCTCAGGACATCAGAATATGCCGTACGATTTTTCAGCCTTCCTAGGCAGAAAGATACTCTTGTCGGCCTTGTGTTCGCTACCCTTCATGACTTTGAGGATGTCGATGTGTGTGATTTCGGTCATCCTGCACAGGAGGTAATGGGGCATGTTGTAAGTGCTGCAGCCAATACACTGCTGAACAACTTGTGCCGCACAGAAAACGACAAATTACGCAACGCCAAGAACGACCGAAAATTGCAGACCTTGAAGGCCTGAGATGTTTCTCATTATTTATTTTTTATTCATGAAGCTCTGTTTTGTTGAACATCTAGGTATGTTTGTGTTGACAGAACCCTTGTAAAAAGAAACCTGTGGCGTAGCTAGGACTTATTTGCCTACATTATCAAAATTTAAACCCTGCATTTTGGCCAATTCAAATGTTATTTGAGTGCATTGTGCTACCTGTTTATGATTCGAACTCTCCATGCTACCGCAATCCATTAATTGCATGTTTTCCTTTAGGACTGAGAGTAGGCCTCTCGTTTTTTACTTACTTTTCACCATTATCTCAGTATTTTATGAAGACCAATAAGGCCTGCAAACAAGGCGGGTGGAAATAAAATAACCACAAGAAATGGTACTACAAAGACGGAAGCTTATTCTATTTGAGAATTAGTTGTGCGTGACCCTATAATAATAAAATTTTAACAATAAAATGAACCTCGATATTCGTGTGTCCAGCGAGGACTGTGTTACGCAATGCAAGAGTGAGAATGATAATTGTATATGGAAAGTTTAAACTGTTTGTTTCTGAATGCAGTTCTTATCATTTGTGAATAAAGTATATTCTGTGTCTTCAATATGCAGTTTTCCTCTTTCTTTCCGTCTAAGGTTAAAGTGACTAAGCTGCATGCAGTTTGCTTGTCTTAGTCCCGACCAAACATCACAAGCACAATAAGGCAGGTCGTGCTGCGATACATGCAAAAAAGAAATGTCGCCAGGCAAGTAATCTAAGGAAGGTATGAAATAATGTTGCTTTCTATGGTGGTGTTGACTGCAGTGAACCAGCGGCTCCCCCTTATTTTTTGCGTCAGCTATACGCGTCTTGCTTTCGAACCGAAGCATATGCATTTATAAGGTGCTGGCACTTTAAGGACAGCACTAATTTTCCCATGCCATAGTATCCGCGACGCGCAAAGAGACACCCTGCAAGCGCAACGAACCTAGGCGCGGAGACGCCGACGGCGTCGACTGTCCGGCTCATCCGACTAGCGTGACGTCACACCGGCGGGCGGAGGCCTTCCTTTTTATTCTAGGTGGCTTTTGCACGGCGCGCTTTTCCTCCTGGGCTCCCGCGGACGGGCCGTAGGATTCTATAGAGGCGTGTTATTTTTGGCCAGTTGCGCGCCCCAGTGGGGTTGAAAATTTTGAAAAATGCCAATAACAGCATCGATAATGCTGGAGGCAATGTTTATGAGGAGGTTGGTTTTTTCTTAAAGCCGTATGAACGGGGCATACCGATGTAAAGGGAGCTTTGGGGCGAGTTCTATACTCCAGACAATTTTTCTGCCACATGATCAGATGTTTTACTTGGTGCGTCTGATCTAGTATTGCGTGTGACACATCTCTTTGTGTGTGGCTTATTAGGTGAAAGCCTTAGACCTCTGTTTCAAGGTCCCGTTGTGTGCTACAGAAAATATCACGTGACCGAAGGAAGGCGGGAAGCGAACCAAAGCATGTGCAGCCGCGTATAAGAGATCATTAATGATTAGCAAAGTAATGATTGATTAGTGATTGGATTTAAGATGAATTCGGGTGTCTTAAGGAGGATTAAGGTGGATTGCATAAGGCCGCCATTGGAATATGAACCTGGCAACGTTTAACGCAAGAACATTATCTAGTGAGGCGAGTCTAGCAGTGCTATTGGAAGAATTAGAGGGCAGTAAATGGGATATAATAGGGCTCAGTGAAGTTAGGAGGCCAAAAGAAGCATATACAGTGTTAAGGAGCGGGCACGTCCTGTGCTACCGGGGCTTAGCGGAGAGACGAGAACTAGGAGTCGGATTCCTGATTAATAAGAATATAGCTGGTAACATACAGGAATTCTATAGCATTAACGAGAGGGTGGCATGTCTTGTTGTGAAACTTAATAAGAGGTACAAAATGAAGGTTGTACAGGTCTACGCTCCTACATCCAGTCATGATGACCAGGAAGTCGAAAGCTTCTACGAAGACGTGGAATCGGCGATGGGTAGAGTGAGAACAAAATACACTATACTGATGGGCGATTTCAATGCCAAGGTAGGCAAGAAGCATGCTGGAGACAAGGCAGTGGGGGAATATGGCATAGGCACTAGGAATAGCAGGGGGGAGGTATTAGTAGAGTTTGCAGAACAGAATAATATGAGGATAATGAATACCTTCTTCCGCAAGCGGAATAACCGAAAGTGGACATGGAGGAGCCCGAACGGCGAGACTAGAACTGAAATAGATTTCATACTCTGCGCTAACCCTGGCATCATACAAGATGTGGACGTGCTCGGTAAGGTGCGCTGCAGTGACCACAGGATGGTAAGAACTCGAATTAGCCTAGACCTGAGGAGGGAACGGAGGAAACTGGTACATAAGAAGCCGATCAATGAGTTAGCGCTAAGAGGGAAAATAGAGGAATTCCAGATCAAGCTACAGAACAGGTATTCGGCTTTAAGCCACGAAGAGGATCTTAGTGTTGAAGCAATGAACGACAATCTTGTGGGCATCATTAAGGAGTGTGCAATAGAAGTCGGTGGTAACTCCGTTAGACAGGATACCAGTAAGCTATCGCAGGTGACGAAAGATCTGATCAAGAAACGCCAATGTATGAAAGCCTCTAACCCTACAGCTAGAATAGAACTGGCAGAACTTTCGAAGTTAATCAACAAGAGTAAGACAGCTGACATAAGGAAGTATAACATGGATAGAATTGAACAAGCTCTCAGGAACGGAGGAAGCCTAAAAGCAGTGAAGAAGAAACTAGGAATTGGCAAGAATCAGATGTATGCGCTAAGAGACAAAGCCGGCAATATCATTACTAATATGGATGAGATAGTTCAAGTGGCTGAGGAGTTCTATAGAGATTTATACAGTACGAGTGGCACCCACGATGATAATGGAAGAGAGAATAATCTAGAGGAATTCGATATCCCAGAAGTAACGCCGGAAGAAGTAAAGAAAGCATTGGGAGCTATGCAAAGGGGGAAGGCAGCTGGGGAGGATCAGGTAACAGCAGATTTGCTGAAGGATGGTGGGGAGATTGTTCTTGAAAAACTGGCCAGCCTCTATACGCAATGCCTCAAGACCTCGAGCGTACCGGAATCTTGGAAGAACGCTAACATAATCCTAATCCATAAGAAAGGCGACGCCAAAGACTTGAAAAATTATAGACCGATCAGCTTACTGTCCGTTGCCTACAAAGTATTTACTAAGGTAATTGCAAATAGAATCCGGAACACCTTAGACTTCCGTCAACCAAAGGACCAGGCAGGATTCCGTAAAGGCTACTCAACAATAGATCATATTCACACTATCAATCAGGTGATAGAGAAATGTGCGGAATATAACCAACCATTATATATAGCTTTCATTGATTACGAGAAAGCGTTTGATTCAGTCGAAACCTCAGCAGTCATGGAGGCATTGCGGAATCAGGGTGTAGACGAGCCGTATGTAAAAATACTGAAAGATATCTATAGCGGCTCCACAGCCACTGTACTCCTCCATAAAGAAAGCAACAAAATCCCAATAAAGAAAGGCGTCAGGCAGGGAGATACGATCTCTCCAATGCTATTCACAGCGTGTTTACAGGAGGTATTCAGAGACCTGGATTGGGAAGAATTGGGGATAAGAGTAAATGGAGAATACCTTAGTAACTTGCGCTTCGCTGATGATATTGCCTTGCTTAGTAACTCAGGGGACCAACTGCAATGCATGCTCACTGATCTGGAGAGGCAGAGCAGAAGGGTGGGACTAAAAATGAATCTGCAGAAAACTAAAGTAATGTTTAACAGTCTCGGAAGGGAACAGCAGTTTACGATAGGTAGCGAGGCACTGGAAGTGGTAAGAGAATACATCTACTTAGGACAGGTAGTGACTGCTGATCCAGATCATGAGAGTGAAATAATCAGAAGAATAAGAATGGGCTGGGGTGCGTTTGGCAGGCATTCGCAGATCATGAACAGCAGGTTGCCATTATCCCTCAAGAGAAAAGTGTATAACAGCTGTGTCTTACCAGTGCTCACGTACGGGGCAGAAACCTGGAGGCTTACGAAAAGGGTTCTACTTAAATTGAGGACGACGCAACGAGCTATGGAAAGAAAAATGATAGGTGTAACGTTAAGGGATAAGAAAAGAGCAGATTGGGTGAGGGAACAAACGCGCGTTAATGACATCTTAGTTGAAATCAAGAAAAAGAAATGGGCATGGGCAGGACATGTAATGAGGAGGGAAGATAACCGATGGTCATTAAGGGTTACGGACTGGATTCCGAGGGAAGGGAAGCGTAGCAGGGGGCGACAGAAAGTTAGGTGGGCAGATGAGATTAGGAAGTTTGGAGGGTCAACATGGCCACAATTAGTACATGACCGGGGTAGTTGGAGAAGTATGGGAGAGGCCTTTGCCCTGCAGTGGGCGTAATCAGGCTGATGATGATGATGATGAAAGTCGATGAAAGTGCATTAGGGTGAATGAAGGTGCATTAGGGTGCATAAAAACTAGGTTGGATTAAGGTCGATGAATGTGCGTTGAGGTGCATTAAGGACGATTATGGTGGATTAAAGTGCATGAAGAAGGATAAGGGTGGATTAAGGAGGATTATGGTGGGCTAGGGTGAATGAAGGAGGATTAGGGTGGACTAAGGTAGATGAATGTGGATTCGGATGGAATAAGGTGAATTAAGGACGATTATAGTGTATTAGGGTGGATTAAAGTTAATAAGGAAGCACTTGGGTTCATTAAGGAGGCTTAAAGTACATTAAGGAGGGTTGGAGTAGATTAAGGTGGATTAGGGTGCATTAAGGAGGAAATTCGTGGATTAAAGTGAATGAAGGAGGATTAAGGTCGATGAATGTGGATTCGGTGAATTAATGTGCATTAGGAGGTTTATGGTAGACTAATCACACTTAATACTCAATGAACCCTAATTCGCCTTAGTCCACCTTAATGCTCTTCATCCATCTTAATACTCCCAATTCCTACCTAACTCCCAAACGTTACCTAACCTAACCTAATCAACCTACATCGCCCCTAATGCACCTTAGCCTACCCTATACGGTCTTAATCCTCCTTTATCAACCATAATCTATTATAATCTGCCTTTATCCGCCTTCATCCACCTTAATCTTTATTCATACATCTTAATCCAACTTAATCCTGCTTAATACTCCCAATCTACCTTAATACACCTAAATCCACCTCCATCAAACCTAATCCAGCTTCATGGTCCCTACTCCACCTTAATCTACCCCAATTCAACCTAATCGGTCTTAATCCTCCTTTATCAACCTTAATCCACATTATTCGACCTTAATCTTTCTTTACCCACCTTAATCCTCCCTAATCCTTGTTCCTGCACCCTAATCCACCCTAATACCCTTTCAACAACCCTTCACCTTTATCCACCATAATCCACCTTAACCCTCCTCCACCCACCTTAATCTTCATTTATGCAACTTAATCTCTTTAAATACATTCCAATCCACCTTAATCTTCTTTATTGCGCTCTAATCAACCTTAATCCTCCCTAATCCACCTTATGTAAATCATAATGATTCATTAATTAACTTGGGTAATCATTCTCTTATAGACGGGTGGACATGCTTTGGGTCACCTGTGGCGTTCCTTGGGTCACGTGATACTCCCAGTTTACAACGCGACCTTGAAACATAGAGATCTAAAGGCTTTCGCCTTAAAACAAAAAAAAATCCATGTTGATTAGCTAACGCTCACCACCTGCAATACCACGGGCATACTTGCCACTAATTTTTTCAGGGCGCAAAGCGAAATCTATAATGCTGCACTTCCGACTGAATAACAACAGTTAGCGACATGCGAGGTGATGGAGCCGCCCCAGAATATTAAGGATACTGAGGACAACCGCAACAAAAATGCTGGTGAGCAGGCCGGAAGAACGAAAGGAATGCAGTATAACGGGATGCTTTACTACGAGCTGTAAGAAAGACGCCTCAGCTCGCAAACAACGCTGTTCTTTGTCGGAACAAAGTTCTTTCGGCCAATGTCATGCAGCCACTGCTTCCTACGCAACAAAGAGCTGTGGGACGATGCCCTCCGCGACGGACCTCCCGAAATCCTCCGAGTTGTGATACAACGGGCTCGAAACATCGCCGGAATCATCTTAGGGACCCTGCACTGAGGGTTCCTCCCACACTGCTCTCGCCATTAAAATATTAATAATAAAGATGTTTTACTCTCTCCTGCGCAAGCCGTCACGCTTTCCTTGTGGTATCATAAAAACGGCATAACCATCTTCAGGCTTCTTGCTGCAGTTATATGCGCAACAGCCCGGCATAGCGCTAGCACATAGAGCAGAAAACAGCGTACAACGTTCGCTACGCCGGTCTAAAGCGCCGAGCCAGCCGTGCTCAGGAGGAAAATGGCGCGAACAAAAAAAAAACACACACACACAATCAATACTCAAGATCCGCGCGTTTCCAAGGGCAACGGCAGGGAGACCAATCGTCGTGCAGAAAAACGGGGGCAAAACTGGTTGCCGCGGGGGAACGCACAAGGGGCGAGGAGGAAGCAAGTAGGTCCAAAGCGGTTTTGGTAGGTCGCGCGGCAGCGGCAGAGTTTAGCGGGCATATAGGGATTTTAGCGGGCATATAGGTGTGGCTAAAGCCCCTCCATCCATAGAGTTTCCTACAAAAATTACTAAAGGGAACTCTAGTGCTAGTGTCTACGGGCGCTGCAATGGGAGCGGTTGTCCCAGCATGGGAATTATGGGAAGTACATGGATTTGCCTAAACTTCGTACTTTTGGCTTCAAGCTGCTTGGTGACTTCGTAAACTCGTCATTTTCTACAGTGTATTGGGAAATAAATAATCAAATAAACATCATTAAAATTGCCCGACGGCAGGATTCGAACGCAGGGGCTCTAGCACAGAAGCCTGATATTTAAACCGTTAAGCCACGAACACATGTATCGACAAGCAAATGAAACACCCTTATGAATTTATCGCGGGCATGCCAGTGCCTTGAGACGCTTGGCGCGTTTCGATTTGGCCACTGGACAAGCTCAATCGTTGCAATTCATAGCAATTGTACGCGTTCCCGGCGTCTTCTGCACTTCGAAGAACGTAGATTGCGCTGAAATATACGACAATAAGATTTATATCGCGTAATATACAAAGCCACAAGAACGTCTGAATCCACAAGCACGAAGATCAGACAAATCCACGTACTTCCCATCATTCCCATGGTAGGACAACGACTGCAGCGCCAGAGTTCCCTCCAGTAATTTTTGTAGGAAACTCTATGCCTCCATCCACGCGCCACCGCCGCTTTCTGGTCGGCGAAAACGTGTATGAAGGGGCTTTAGGTGTGGCGCCCTCTCGCGTACGTGACGTCACGGCCAGGACGCCGCTCGCTCCGTCTCGCTCGGCGGCCGCGCGCGTTCGTTCCCTTCGTGTATGCTTGGAGTATGGGTGGCTCGAACCGCACTTATGGAAGGGTACGTCGGCTTCTTTCTGCTGCCATGCCTGAACCACAGTTCCTTCTCCTAATGCACGTGAGTCAATAAAATTTGGGGCTTGGATACCGCAAGCTATGTAGCGTTGAACGGGGCTACTGGTTTTAGAATGCATATATGCGCCGTGTGTGTCCATAAATATTGCGTAAATAGAACGTCTGCAAATTCAATTCGCGAAGTTGTGTACGATGCTTGGCTAAGCACTTAACATTCCCTTAGAATTCAGCTATGAGAGACATTGCATTTTACACGAAAGAAAAACCTTGGTAATTGGCGTCAGCATGTTATCCTTGTTAGAAAGACATTGCCCAGCGAAGCTGTCATCATGATTCTCATTACTCTGGTGAGTTGTTCTAGCCAAATATGCAGCGGTGGACACTATGCAGCGGTGGCGTAGAGGTAGAACACCCGCCTCGCGTGCAAGAGGTCCGTGGTTCGAATCCCGGTGCCGCGCAATTTTCCACCGGATTAAAAAAAAATATGGCCATTTATTAATGCGTAAAAGAAAGAGCTAGGCGCCCATTTTTTAATGAAAAAGTTTGCTGCTAGTTTCACCCCTCTCTGAAACAGGCCTCCAAAAAACGAATCGCGGCGCGTCATGTAGAGTACTTACATAGTTAATTGACAAATACCATAGTAGCAATCACCTGAGAGAAAAGTTTCGTTGTTAAGATCGATAGCCAATCAATTGCAAGCGATGAAATGTTTCATAGTGGCCCTCAGTAGCCTTTATCGACAATATGGCACACCCATCACGCAACGGTAGCACGCAAGGTAGCAACTGACTGTCGGTATGGCGAGGCACGCTTTGTTCGTGAAACCCGTCAGTTCACTACAATTTCGAATTGAAACCATAAAGCATTTTTTTTACAGCTCCAATTGGAATGGCTAAAATATTCTTGAGCACGCCATCGGAGGAGCGTGCCAAAAAATACAGGACAATCACTCGACTGAGGATGGGAGACAAGGAGTTCGAAGCCTACGCGTACGAGTCGGCTCCGGAGGATACATCTAAGGGAGTGATAAGAGGAGTAACGCACGAGGTGTCTCCTAGAGAAATCGTGGAGATGCTTGTAACACCAAGGAATCCGACGGTCCTCATGGCCAAAAGGATGGGAAACACCACGAACGTCATCATCCTTTTCGACGGGCATCACGTCCCAAACTACGTGAGATACGGAAGGGCACTGGTCAAGTGCTCACTATACCGGAAGCAAATAGACATATGCTACCAGTGCGGACGCCTCGGACACAGAGCCGATGTCTGCCCGAACCCGAACAGTAGGATTTGCAGAGGCTGCGGCATGGAGAACCCGCCACAGGACCACGAGTGCGAAGCGAAGTGCCAGCTCTGCGGCAAAGACCACCCTACGGCGGATCGCCGATGTAATGCCAGATACAAGTTACCGTATTTGGTAAAAAGGCGCCGCTGGGAGCGAGTCAGACGAGAGGAAGAAGAAACGATGTACCACGGAAGGGAAGCTGAAAGACTGTACAGGCCAGGACGGGAAGACTGGAGACAGCGGTCGGAACATCGGACAAGGGAAGGATCTGGACTAGAAGATTTCCCCAAGCTCCAGGCAAGGGAAAGGGGCCGCTCGACGTCGAACAGAACCAGATCGAGATCGCGGTCCAGATCGAGATCCAGACCCAAGACCAGTACTACCGAATCTCTTAGAGCACAGGGGGGAGGAAGATCTCAGAGCCCAAAAGGAAAGAGCGACGTCAACGGCGCCGCGGGACCCTTACAGGTGAGCTGGGCGGACGCGGCTTCCGGGGCGCGTGCGGAGGCAGAGGCTGCTTTTCAAAATAGAGTTAAGACGCTAGAGAAAGAATTGGCGCAAATCAGGCAGAGCAATGTTGCGTTTATGGATGAAATTAAAAAAACTCAGGCAAGAGAACGACCGTTTGAGGAGCGGGAAAGTGCCACGCAACAAGGAAAGCTCTCGAGTTATAAGGGAGGAAAAAGAGACAGCAATGGAAGAGGACGTAGCCCTTACCGCCATTAAACGTAAAACCGAGAGCGCTCCGATTGAAACCGGATTAAAGAAACCCAAGCCAGTCACGACGTTCCAAGGAAGACAGGAGGAATTTGACCAGAAAATCGAAACCAGCATCAAACAGAACGAAACAAAATTTGAAACTAAACTAGAACAACTGGAAGTGAGGCTTGAGGCGAAGATAGAGGCAAAGATGGAGGCGCTAGGAAAGGCGATACTACAGCAGGTGCAACAAATGATGGCTGACTTCGAAGCCAAACTAGCAATATGGGGACCGCAAACAAGTAGGGGGGGACCGGTTAAGACGGCCATTAAGCCGTACACTAGGCCCCCCGTACCCGCCGAGGGATTGGAGAACCTGTAACGCCGCCATGGACAGACGAATTAGATACACGATTTGGCAATGGAATTGTAGAGGATACGATCGAAAACGATACATTTTGCAACAACACCTTAAAGACAAAGAAAACCCGGATATTATAATGATGCAGGAAACAAATGGGCTGGCAAAATTGTCGAGTTACAAGTCCTTTGGGAGTGCCGAAGGGGAGACGAAGGCGCTAACGACGTTGGTAAAGCGAAATCACTCGGTCGTTCAACACGACACGGAAGTTAAGTCAATCGATCACATTCTTTTAGAACTCATACCCATGCGGAAAACGGAGGACAGCCTCTTTGTATTAAATATTTATAGCAGTCCAAAGTGCAGACACCATAAATTTCGATCGCTCTTTAAAAAAGCCCTAGCCATAGCGGACAACCGAGCGGTAGTGATCGGAGGCGATTTTAACGCCCAACACGCGGCATGGGGTTACAAAATCGAAACTCAAAAAGGCAGGAACCTATGGCTAGACGCGCAACAGGAAGGCCTGACCCTCGTGACCGACCCATCGGTTCCCACGAGAATAGGTACCAGCATTTGCGCGGATACTACGCCAGATTTAACATTCACCAAGAACATACGGGACGCGCAGTGGACAAATACGCAACACGACTTTGGGAGCGATCACAATATACTAGAAATAACGGTAAGGGCAGGACCGCGCAAGACAAAGGGTAGACCACTTAAGATTGTCGACTGGGACAAATTCAGGAAAATAAGGGAGGAGGCCGATGACACGACACAAGGTATTGAGGAATGGACCGAAAAACTAAAGGAAGATGTGGCGGCAGCTACGAAAACGGTCCCGCCGGAGGCGCATCTAGAGAACGTAGACAGTAAGCTTCTACACATGTGGGAAGCTAAGGCAGGGTTGCAACGGAGATGGAAAAAAACAAAAACACAACCGGACGCTTCGTAGAAAGATAGCCAAATTGAACAGGGACATAGAAAAGTACGCCCAGCAGCTATGCAAACAACAGTGGGAGGAAAAATGCAACAACATGGACAGTCAGATAGGAATGGCAAAAACGTGGAACATCCTTCCATATTTGTTAGACCCGGACGGGACAAAGTCGGCACATAGGCAAAATATAAATCGGCTAATACAAACGTACCGAGGGACAGAGCAGGACTTCCTCAAGGAAATCGAGAAAAGGTACATTTCGCAAGCGCTGCCCGTCATACACCCTGACTACACAGGGCAGGTAAATGACGAATTAGACAGCAAAATCGGCGAGTCAGAGGTCAGGGCAGCCCTGCAGAAACTCAATACCAAGTCGGCACCCGGGCTAGACGGTGTAACGAATAAAACGCTAAGGAACTTGGACGATGAGTCTATAGCTAAGTTAACCGAATATATTAACGAATGCTGGGAGGCAGGGCAGATTCCGCAGCAATGGAAGACGGCACAAATCGTGTTAATACCTAAACCGGGCAAGCGACTGCAAATTGAGAACTTGAGACCCATATCTCTCACTTCTTGCGTGGGGAAACTCATGGAGCACGTGGTCCTAGCGAGGATAACCACCTACCTCGAAGACTGCGACGCGCTCCCGCCCACGATGATAGGATTCAGGAGAAACCTCTCAGCGCAGGACGCTCTGTTACAACTAAAACATCAGATCATAGACGATTCGGGCAGATCGACAAAAGCAATTCTCGGGTTGGACCTAAAAAAGGCCTTCGATAACGTAACACATGCAACGATACTAGATAGAGTAGGCGAATTAGGACTGGGAAAACGCACGTACGATTATGTACGCAATTTTTTAACTGGTAGAAAGGCAAAGATCACGATAGCGGACCTAGTTTCGGGGGATATCGAGATAGGCAGTGCAGGTACGCCACAGGGCTCGGTCTTATCACCGATGCTATTCAATCTGGCCCTAATCGGGCTGCCAGTCAAGCTGCAAGAAATCGAGGGTCTAAATCATACCTTATACGCAGACGATATCACCCTATGGGTGAGAAACGGAAGTGACGGGCAGATAGAACAAACGCTTCAAACAGCGGTGGAAACAATCGAAAAATATCTAGAGGGAACAGGGCTTACATGCTCGGCAGAGAAATCGGAGCTGTTACTGTACAGACCGACTCGCAGAGGTCGCAAACCAGGCAACTACAGGGAAGAGCTCACCCATAGAGAGGAGATACAGTTAAAGACGGCCGGTGGGAAACCCATACCCAAGGTCGATAGGATCAGGGTATTGGGGCTCCTCATTGAAGCCAAGGGCAACAACGGAGAAACCCTCAGAAGACTGGAGGGAACTGTAGCGCAAACCATCAGGCTAATCAGAAGGATAACAAATAAACATAGCGGGATGAAAGAGGAAAACACGATCAGGTTAATACAGGCCTTCGTAATAAGTAGAATAGTGTACGTAGCACCGTACTTAAAATGGCAGGTCGCGGAAAAGATCAAACTAGAATGCCTCATTCGGAAAATATACAAACTAGCCATAGGACTACCGATCAGCACCAGCACGGACAAGTTGCTGCAATTAGGCCTACACAACACTATAGACGAGCTCATTGAAGCGCAACGTACGGCACAATATGAACGCCTCTCTAAGACTAGAGCAGGCAGACACATCCTAGAGAGATTAGACATACGTTACCACACACAGCATGGTGTCAAGGTGGACATCCCGAGAGATACGAAGGAAAGATTGGTAATACCTCCCTTACCAAAGAACATGCACCCAGAACACAATAAGGACAGAAGAAAGAACATAGCGAAGCAAATACAGAAGAAATTCGGCAGCGACAACTACGCAGTGTTCGTAGACGCGGCTCGATACAGTCGCAGACGGGGGTTTACGGCAGCCGTAATCGATAGGGAGAAACGGTGCAAGACGTGCGCGACGATACGCACCACAAGTAACGAGATAGCTGAAGAAGTAGCCATAGCACTCGCAGCAGCTCAGACTAACGCAACCGTGATAGTCAGCGACTCTCAGACGGCAATAAAAAACTTTGCCAACGGCCGAATCTCCCCGGAGGCACTACGAATTCTTCTTGCAGGAGGCCAAAATTACAAAAGAAAGATATACATCACCTGGACACCCGCTCACACCCTCGCGGAGGACGGCAACAACGAGGCGGCACACGACGCGGCTCGAGGGCTTACGGACCGAGCCGCAGTCGCAAGTGACGCCCCGACAGCCTCCGGACGTGAGGGTGCGGTAAATGAGTGGGAGTGGGAGGACAGAATGACAACATATAATGACATTACAAAACATTATAGGTTACAGAGGCGCATATTCCCGCGACCTCACGCAAAATTGACAAAAAAGCAGTCTGTCGCATGGCGGCAGTTACAAACTAGGACGTATCCGAATCCTGCGCTCTCGCACATCATATATCCGGATGTATATCCTACGGACAAATGCAAAACATGTGAGTCCAGAGCCACTCTGGAGCATATATTATGGGAATGCCGAGGAATAAATAACAATAAAGAAAACGCGGCCTCTAGCAGCAGCCTTCGCACGCGCTGGGAAGCCGCGCTGCTCAGCCCCGCCCTCGAAGATCAACTATGAGCCGTCCAGCGGGCCGAGGATGCCGCCAGGACCCAAGAACTCCTGGCCGTCACCTAGGCGGGGCCTTTGGCCCTCCCCACCAACTCGCAGGGCACACAATAAAGTTCTTTCCTCCTCCTACTACAGCGCAGCTTAGATTGCCTAGAAAAGGAAATTTCAAGCCCTTTCTGTCTCACCATGTCTCGATCCAGCGTTGTTTAACTATTCGCTTCGCCGGTACATAAAAGAGAAACTCGCCTAACTGCAGGCAAAATAACGTTTGCTCCATTCCAATCGCAAACATTCATAAAGAAAACACCATAAGACATATATATATTCACTTGATTTTTGACCCTCCACATGGGAATTATATCTTCAGTATGTCCCATACTACTAATGATTGACGCTTCGACTTCTTTCTGGCTGCAGCATGTGGTCCAACAGGCATATTTCACTAAAATATTTAGGCCGAGAAGCCTGTGTCAGTTCGCCAAACAAATTCGTCATGTATATTCCTCAAGCAACAAGCACCAGTAAATTTCTCAAGTTAGTTGAACGTGTAGCACAGAAAAGGGAATATATATTGGTACATTCCTTTTTGTATTCTGTAAATAGACGCAAGCCTTCATTAGCTTTACTTCAAATTACCGCCGCTTAATATAACCACATGAAGAACCGCCTAACGCCAAGAAGCAGTCAAAGAAGCAAGTTGTGCTTGTAGAACCTAACTGCAGTATTAGTTAAGTCCTAGTGTTACTGCTGAGCGTTTCCGTGAAGAAACGAAAAAATTCTATTACACCATCAACTACTCGTCGTGAGCAAACCAGTTTTAGCGGATTGTAACTTGCGGTAACCCATGAACATGACAAGCAAGCTATTTCCTTCAGTGCGCATGTGCGCACGCTTTCTGTCACACCTTCCCTCTCCCCTTATCTTTTCTTTATATTTCCGAGCGTGAAATAAACCCGGCGTTCTTCGGCTGGAACGACTGTCTCGTTCACTACGGGAGGGGCGTTGCCTCCACCCGTCAACCATCGCAACATAACTGTTGTAGAAGTCATATATAGCCAGCGCCTGTGACATACTACTTGCACCGTGGCAGGTATGGTATCATAACTGGATTCTTATTTTCTATGTTTTTGCGGTTGTCGATTGAAAAATCTGCAATGGCTTGGTCTGCGCTCCTTCGGCTGGCACTGTAGCGTTGCCTTCGAGAGCTGCATTGTCGTCTAAGAAATAAGCTCTTTGAATAAATTTTCGCAAATGAAGACGTCGTAAAAATATATTTGAGACGACCGCCATAAGTATATACAAGCAGAGAGAACGAGGGCGAGCAAACAAAAACACCGCAGAAAGCGCCCGGACACCGCCCGAACTGTAGCAGACGACAGGCGTGAGTCCTTGTCCTGACGTCACGCGGGTGCTGCTCGCAGCGCCCCTGTAGTTCGTTCTCGGTGCTAAGCTTCGTCGACATGTGTGTAGTGGTGCAGTGACCGGCTTCCACTGACGTCAATGGGCGAGGCTTTCTCTTTCGCTGGCTCGCCAGCGCGCAACAGGTTGCGTGCGGCTCGTGTGTGCTGCGCCGGTGTGTACCGTGGTTTGCCGTGTGGCTGAGGTCATTGATACGTCTCGTGCGTTTGTCCGGCTCATCACCGCAGACAGTCTTCGTTTAGAAGTTCCCGCCGTTCAAGATAAGATAAGCAGACGGTGACATGCTGTCTGCGGCCATCAAACAAGGTGTGTTATCGGAGGCCTTTGCTGCGCTGCGTGCGCGGAGTTGGCCGCCCCATATGCGCGTGCTAAACGTTCTGCGTTTAACCTGCTTGAGTGGCATCTGCATGACGAATATAATTTTACCTCTGCCGAGTGGGTAGCAAAACGAAAATGACCAATGAGTAGTAAACTAGCGCACTGCGCTTCCGCACGTCAGTCATCTCGCGATTGTTTAACTTGGTTTGTCTTGTTTCATTTCTGGCATTCATGAAAGGTAATCGACACTAATGCGCATCTATAGACTGTGTAAAATAGCTAATAGAGTCAGGACTGAATACCAAACTTCCTCTTACACCGACATTTGACGGCCGTGCGGCGTTTCGGTTTCAGCATAGATGTACTACGTGGTGCCACGTACTGTGTGGTTGCACGTATGACGACCAAGAAACCTTCAAACGGGACTCCCATATTTGCCGCTACAGTTCATGCCGTTCGGACCATTGTGCTGCACCCAGAAGAGGCCGAATTAAGAACGGTTAAACTTGCCTCCCTTGTAAATTGAGCCACCCAACAGTATGGGCTCAGGTTGTACGTATTACTGAGTGTCACATACAATTTTAGGGAGAGAGCGCTAATGTTCAGCAGGCACTTGGAGGGAGGTAGAAATCCTGCTGTTGCGGTGGGCAGTGAAGTGCTGACGGAAAGGCCGTTTATTCTTATCTGAGTGCATGTGCTGTGGGGATGCCACTTGCGTCTTCAGGCACTCGTTCTGTGCAGCTCAAAAACTGGATACAGAGCTTGAGCCTTGTTTCTTTCAGAAACTGCACTGCAGGACAGGTTCAGAGAGGACAACTCACACGAGCACTGAATAGACTGTAATGTTTACTCCTAGGTCGCGGGATCGAATCCCGGCCACGGCGGCCGCATTTCGATGGGGGCGAAATGCGAAAACACCCGTGTACTTAGATTTAGGTGCACGTTAAAGAACCCCAGGTGGTCAAAATTTCCGGAGTCCTCCACTACGGCGTGCCTCATAATCGGAATGTGGTTTTGGCACGTAAAAACCCATAATTAAATTAATTAATGTTTACTCCTAGTGAAAAGCAACATATACGCACGGATCACTAAATGAAGGAATAAGCAGATGTCACCTAGGGATGGGCTTGCTGCTTTCGTTCATCAGGTTGCTATTTGGGCCTGCTGGGGCACCATTAGTACAGATTATGCAATGTGTTTACGGACAAGGACAACATCTGTGTATCATTTGCTTCTTTCTGTTGTCTATAACATGCCATGTAATGTGTGCAGGGTTTTGCTTTTCTGTTGGTGGATTTTTCTCTGGAGCCCAGTTAACTTATTAGGAGGACTCAACAGAAGCCTCACAGCTTCAGTCTTTTTCAAATTGTGCGATACTTTATGAATGCGGAACAGAAGCAGTGCTCTGGTTAGCCAATTTGCGCTGCTTCTTTGTTGTAGCAGTTCAAATTGTCTTGCACAGGCCTTACCCCCTGCTTTAAAGCGCTGTTTCTTGGCTTAAGTATGCATTGCCCATTGGACCACAGATCTCCATTTAATGTTCAAAGGATATCCTACAACGAATATTTTTACATCCTTCGGATATTCTTAGAAGTCTCAATGATGTACTATGGATGTCCATAGGATCGTCCAAAAAAAAGAAAAAGTTCATTGTACATCAAAATCGGATATTCGGATGTCCACAGGACGTTTGAAAATAAGCTTTTCCTATAAAAAATGTCGAGTGTATGTCCGAAATAGTATACCTTTAAGACATATAAAAGGCAGGATGTCCGCTGTATGTTTAGATGTACACATTTCCAAAGCAAAATGTTCAGTGGATGTCCAAAGGACTATATTTTCAGTTGCAGGATTTACACTGGACATTCAGAAACACATTTTCCTAAGCAGAATGCCCACTAGATTTTCTAAACAGTATGTGCTTAAGCAGCACGTCCACAGGAACGTTCCTGTTGAATCCTTGGTGAAGCGTTGTGTAAGCTAAACTGGCAATTTATGAATCTCCTTGGCTAAACTACAGAGGCTGCACTAATGTGAGTTGTGGGGCAAAATTTATTATCCTGCGCAGAAAGAACTGAAAAGCAAGGCTTGTCGTCAGCAGGGTTCCCCATCGGAAATGTACCTCATGACTTAGCAAAGGACCAGGTCTAGGGAACTGCACTGGGAAAAGAACTTTTGCCAAATGTTACAAGGCAGTATAAAAGAAACAAGCTACATCTGGTTGCCTGTGAATTTTGGGAAAGCTGCCACTTCGTTTGGTAGAATAAACGCCAACTGAGCTAGCCATGCAAAACTACAATTAGAATTGTAGTACTCCTCAAATCACAGCAAGGGGTTTGTTCAATTGTGCCCTGGACACAAACAAAGTGCAGTGTATAATCAACAAGACAAATCTTGTTGAAATATTTTACTGCGACAAAACATCTAAATGTTTGATCGGAGTAGACTAACAGTAGTGAAAAATAGTTTGCAAGTATTGTTACAAAAGCTGTATAAAATGACTAAAAACGCTAGTCCAAGCTGTCATTCCATAAACCTGATGGAAGGCATAAAAAGGTACAGCTCAAACAACGCAAGTGACCTACAATCACTGCTTCTTATTAAGTCGCCATGTCATTTTTTTACATAAAGCATGACATAAACATTTGCAAGCAAAATTACTAACAAGAACAAAACTAGACAGCATAGAACACTTCTCAGGCTGAGAAGATTACAAGGCAATAGCAATTAAATGTATACTAAAGTAAATGAGACCACATCACAATAGTGTTAGTACTCTGTAAAATACAATTGAAGATGCCCAACAACAACGATAAAATTGTGATGGAAGTAACCAAAAAAAGCAGATGTGATCACTCAGACCAAATTTTAAAAATGCTTAAAGGCAATTACCACTAAGCACACCAATCCACACATGAGCAAAATGTGTGTTGAAAAATTGCTGAGGGAACTACTGAACAACAATAACAGCAGAGCACAAAAGAGCAAGAATTAACTAGGCTGAATGACCCAAGAATGAAATCTGTATGAAGAGAATTAATGTGCTTGTTGATCAGTGAGCTCGCAGGTGAAAGACGAAGCTAAGAGTTTCCAGAAATTAACCTACATATTATGAAGAACATGAAATCGTTTTCAGAATAATGAGCACTGGGTGGACACATTGCTTCACTTAACAAAGAAAAAGAGAAAAATACTAATTGGTATCTTAATTTGCCCACTACAATATGATAGACCTTTCTAGTGCGAACAAAATCACCTGTTGTGACTAGAACAGCTACAGATCAGAAATTTACCTGCCATATGTGAATAATGAAGCTAAAAGCCCACAGAAATAAATCTTATCAAGCACTTGAAAGTGCTTACTGGATAATGAGCATTGACCTGACGAATTGCTTAGCGCATATATAAAAAAAAAGAGAAACAAATTTGTACCTCAATTTGTAGCTTGTAGCATGAACAAAATAATGACCTGTTATGGCTAAAACCATTACTGACTAGAGCTTGTCACAGGTGAAAAAAGTAAGCTAAGAGCTCCAAGAAATGAATTGGTATCAAAAACATGAACATATTTCCTGGATAATGAGCGCTGACTAGACACATTGCTCAAGACATGAAAGATTAAGCATACAAATCAGTACCTCAATTTGTCTGCTGCTACCCATTAGAACTCTGAAGGAGGAAAAAGAAACACTTGTCTCTTGTGGCAAGAACCACTAATCACAAAAACTTATGACGGGCATGCACTACAAGAAATCTGCAGAGTGATAGCAATGAAGCTGAGCTTTTTACATAGCAAAGAATTGAGAGAATAATAACTCACAAATAACAGTGATAAATCAACTGTGTGAACAGCACATGCGCAGCAATGCGAGATCGTTAGGGTCAATCTATAGCAATGCAGAATTCTTTTTAAAAAATTGAGTTTTTACTAGGTCTAAGGAAATGGAATGCAATCCGACAATATTTTAGGAAAAGGAAATTTTTCAACATGTGAGGACAATTTAAATTTCATTAAATGGCGCAAGTACAGGTGTTAGGAAAAGTGCAGCCAAAATTTGAGTGTTTTGAGCAGTGTTGTAAGACACATTTTTTTTATAGATAGACCTTTTGCTTTCGTTGAAGGAGGTCTGCATAAAAAAAAATTATATTTCTTCTCATAACAAAATTAAAAATGGGCAAATACTGTTGGTAAATTACACAAAAATGGTACCTTAGGAAAACATAAGACCGCTTAGTTAGAGCTGCCCATAAAGTATATCTGTTGAAATTTTATTTGCATCTGATATTGTACGCTCGCTCTGAGGAAAACTTGAATTCACAAAAAGAAGACATCATATTGAGAAATTTTTATACATGAAATTCATGTGGCCCTAATATTTACAAAATATTTCATTTAAGAGATTTTTGTAGCTCATCTCTTTATATCTGTCAGAGACAATTTTTTAATAAATAATCAGAAATGATCTGAGTTTTCCACTGCATTTGACATGGAATGACGTTGCAGTAACAGCATCATTAGAAAAAGACAATGCTAAAACAAGAGAACGCTGCTGTGAAGAATACATTCAGGCGCTTGGTAGCTGCTGTAATCAGGCACACTAACGCCACGGCGCTGGCATGGGATTGAAGTGCAGCTAGCAAAGAGGGTACTCATTCACCATTTGATCGGAAGGCAAGAAAGAAATCCATCTTTACTTGTTGCCAGAATACAACACTCAGTAAAACAATTGCACCTATGACATGTTCTTCCTTTGCTCTCATTTATGTTGCGTCTGCTCCCATAATGAGCTAGGAGTACCTAAGAGCATATACTCATTCGTGGCCATTAATAACTCCAAAAGGTTCACAAAGCAATGAACGCCTGTGAGGTGACGCACACGCGTATATACAGTGGAAGTCCCAGCTTCAAGGTGCACCAATGTACACTGTATTCAAGGCCACGCTGTCGACCCTGCTGATTACTAGGCACACACCACCACCTTATATTCCACACCCTATATGTATATAGTGTGTATTAAAATTTTCCCGGCAAGACATGCATGTTCTCATCTCTCCCTGTGCATCTGCTCACCATGTGTCATAACGAAGGCAAAGAAAATTGTGCATAAAAGGCTGCAGGCCGGGCAGGAGGTCCACACCAGCTATCACCTGCACTTTGAACTGTCCGCACCACCTACACAATAAAACATGTCTGAAGAACGAGTAAGATTATTTTGAATTCGAGGAATTGAAGTGCTTGAATCATGACACAAAAGGCTGAGAGTTAAAGGTTGCACCTCAGATTATGAGCATTTATGAGAAGCAGATGAAGACTTTTGCAATAATAGTTCCATTAAAAAAACGTACCTTCATTTGAGTCTTGAACAGATGTTGCAGGCTTCTTTTGTTTCAAGGCACTTGATGCCCTTCACGGCACATGTCTGAGCCATGATCTGATGGCATCTTCAACATTTCTTGTGCTTCCTTGGAGAAACTGTGTTGCAGCAGCTGAAATCAACCAACACACACACACAGACACATATATATATATATTTTGTCATGGTGCCACGAGGACTAAGATGACGATCACTAACAAGACGAAAGAGACGAGGTAGTGGGGCTAACCTAAGGTCCGGCCATACTGGTTGTACCAGCCATATCTTCTGCAGAGTAAACACGGTCCCATTTAACCTTATATCTTTGCCCGTTTCACTTTTGGTGGAGGAGTTAGGTATTGCGCAAGACGGAACTCTACAGCGGGCTTGTCCTGGGCCGCCCTACCACGCTGACAGACGACCAGGCCGCTGGGTTAAGCACGGCATTGGCAACCGGTGCACCCGGGCCGTCAGCATTCGCGACACCGCAACCGTCAGTCATCTTGACCCATCCGCGCGACCCCGGTACCTTGTCTGGTAGCGGCTCCGACAAAGTCATTAACGGCCTTTGGGACAAACCTACCTCATTCAGCATCGCATACATATTGATGATGCACCGCCTATTCACGGATGGCCCTATCGCATGTCACACGCTGAGCGCCGAGTAATACAACAGGAGGTCGATAAGATGCTTACCAAGTGCATTACTGAACCATCGTCAAGCCTGTGGGCTTCTCCTGTTGTCTTGGTGAAGAAGAAGAACAACACGTGGCGATTATGCATCGATTACCGCAATCTAGACAAGATAACAAGGAAGGATGTCTATCCACTGCCACGCATAGACGATGCACTGGATTGCCTACACGGTGTGATGTATTTTTCATCGATAGACCTGCGCTCCGGTTGCTAGCAGATTGCCATCGATGACATGGACCATGAGACGACTGCATTTGTTATGCCAGGTGGTCTTTATCAGTTTAGAGTCATGTCATTTGGCTTGTGCAACGCTCCAGCCACCTTTGATGACACGCTCTTGATGATGGACACGCTCTTGCACAGCTTCAAGTGGTCTAGTCTTTGTTGTTACCTCAACGAAGTCATTGTGTTCTCATCGACCTTCGCGACACACCTTGAACGCCTTTTGTCTATTCTTTCTGTCTTCCGTGCTGCTGGGCTACAATTAAATTCTTCGAAGTGTCACTTTGGTCGCCGCCAAATTACTATCCTCTGGCATGTCGTCGACTCATCTGGCACCTGCCCTGATCTTGCAAAAGTTTGTGCTGTTCTTGATTTTCCTGTGCCTACCTGTGCCAAAGACGTCTGCAGCTTTCTAGGCTTATGCTCTTATTCCCGTCGATTTGGCAGAAATTTTGCGTACATTGCTCGGCCTCTGACTGAATTTCTGAAGAAAGGCGTCCCCTTTTCATGAGGTCCTGACCAAGCTACTGCCTTCCAACTTCTTATCACCCTGCTCACTACTCCACCAATTCTTGTCACTTCGACCCATCTGCCCCAACAGAGGTCTATACAGATGCTAGAGGCCATGGAATTGGGACGGTTTTAGCTCAGTGTCAACATGGGCGTGACAAAGTTGTTGCGTATGCAAGTCGCCTGTTTTCACACGCTTGACGCAATTACTCCATTACAGAGCGTGAGTGCCTCGCACTCGTATGGGTAGCGAGCAAATTCCGGCCATACTTATACGGTCGACCTTTCACTGTTACCACGGACCATCACGCTCTCTGTTGGCTCTCGACACTTAAGGATCTAACGGGTCATCTAGGCTGCTGGGCAGTACGTCTTCAAGAATTCACCTGTGCAGTGGTGTTCAAGTCCGGTAGGTTACACCAGGATGCCGATTGTTTGTCTCCGCACCCTATTGACGCTTTTGACTCCAGTGATGCACCTGCTGGAATATTCACGCTCTCCGCCTTCCACCACATCAGCAAGGAGCAAGCACGTGATGTCTCTTTGCGTGACTTTATCAGCCGCCTCCGTTATGACCCGTCGGACCCCTCGCTTATTGTTCCTCGTTTTGGATGGCATCCTATACCGCTGCAATATTTTAACGTAGATTGGAGACAAAGTCTTGCAAAATATACACTTCTCTTTAATGGCGGGCCAGAACAAGAGCGTGCAGCTTACGCACTTTATCGTCTTTCGTGGAGCCGACCTTTGTGCGCGCCGTCCTGCAGTGCGGGAGCCCCACATTCTTGTGTCAATTGCCCCCCATGCGAAAAGTGACTGTCTGGGTCGCGTCAAAAAGTTCTTTCAGTGACTTAAGAAACGGAGCTCCTCAGGTGCATCTCGGCATTCACATACGCGCATAGTATGGTTTCATGCGCACTACATGAACAACTTCAGCGCGAGGACAACAACGGAGTGAACCGGGGTCAGAACTGCAGGGGACGACTTTGTAGGTCACGTCACTGAGGCGGCATGTAATCTTATAGAGACCAAAATACCGGCGGATCAACTTTTTCGAGAGTCCACGGCGATGGACGGGTGTCCAGACCCACACGCAGGCGCCGGTATTGTAATGGACGTCGCGTCTACCCTGGTTGTATCGAAGGGTGTCGGTATGCTGTTGGCTCTGGATACGATGCCGAGCAAGCTGGCGTGCCTCTTCGACTCTTTGTACGAACTCATTCACGTGTTCGCTGGTCGGGTTATTATCAGCCAGAGGTAGCATGGCGTCAAGTGTTGACGTGACGTGGCACCCGTATACAAGCTCGAATGGCGTAAACTGTGTAGTCTCCTGTGCAGTAGTGTTATATGTAAAAGTCACATAGGGTAAGATCTCGTCCCACGTCTTGTGCTCTACGTCGACATGCATGGAAGGCATATCAGGTAGCGTTCTGTTTAGACGTTCCATTAATCCATTGGTTGCAGGGTGATACGCAGTGCTCTTGCGGTGAAAGCTATGCATCAGCTGGAGAACGTCCTGCATAAGTTTCGCTGTAAATGCTGTACTGCGGTCGGTGATGAGAACGGACGGTGCACCATGTCGTAGGACGATGTGGCGTACAAAGAACTTGGTCACTTCATAGGAATTTGCTTGCGGAATAGCTTCGGTTTTAGCGTACCGGGTTAAGTAGTCGGTAGCGACGACTACCCATCTGTTGCGCGAAGAGGTCACTGGGAATGGCCCAAGTAGATCCATGCCTATTTGTTGGAACGGTGCTTGAGGAGGGTCCACAGGATGGAGAAAGCCAGCCGGTTTAACTGGTGGTTTCTTGCGGCACTGACAATCGCGGCAGGTCTTCACGTACCGTTGCACAGAAGAATAAAGCCGGGGCCAGTAATACTTCTGTCGTATCCTTGCTAATGTCTTAGCGAATCCCAGGTGTCCCGTGTATGGCTCATCATGGCAGGCTTGCAAAACGTCTTGGCGTAGCGCCCACGGCACAACAAGGAGGTACGTATTGGGACCGCTTCCGCAGTTTTTCCTGTAAAGGACGTTGTTGTGCAAGAAGTATGATAATAAGCCGTGCACAAGCGAGCGGGGTAGAACATCTTCAACTCCTTGGAGGTGCTCGATCAGTGGCAGCAGCTCAGCGGCAGCGCGCTGGTGCTCAGCCATATTTATGGCGTCGATAACGCCAACAAATGGCAAGTCATGGTCAGGGTCTGATGACGTCGTAGGGAGTGGTGCGCATGACAAACAGTCAGCGTCACTGTGCTTCCTTCCAGATCAGTAGACAACTGTAATATCGTACTCTTGTAAGCGCAGGCTCCAACGGGCTAGTCTGCCTGCAGGATCCTTGAGGTTCGCACGCCAGCACAGGGTGTGGTGGTCGCTGACAGCCTTAGAGGGTCTACCGTACAAGTAGGGTCGGAATTTACCAATTGCCCACACAACCGCTAAGCATTCTTTTTCAGTGGTTGAGTAGTTTTTCTCAGCCTTGGTGAGACTGCAGCTTGCATAAGCAATGGTGCGTTCCGCACCAGCTTGCCACTGCAGAAGAACTGCGCCAAGACCTGCATTGCTAGCGTCAATATGAATTTCAGTGTCAGCGTCTTCGTCGAAATGAGCAAGTATTGGGGCATCTTGCAAATGCTTGTGCAATTTATTGAACGACTGCTGCTGCTCATCCGCCCAAATGAAAGGCGCATCGTCGCGTGTAAGCTGTGTCGGAGGCTCAGCAATTCTTGAGAATTCCTCGACGAAGCGCCTATAATATGCGCACTAACCAAGGAAGCGTTGGACAGCCTTCTTTTCTGTGGGTGGTGAAAACTTGGCGATGGCAGCTAACTTGTCGGGGTCTGGTCGGACGCCTTGAGAACCAACGACATGGCCAAGAAATTTGAGCTTTTGGAACTCAAAGTAGCATTTTTCAGGCTTGATGGTGAGGCCGGCAGTATGGATTGCAGCGACGACACTCTCGAGTCGTGCGAGATGTTCATCAAGCGTGCTTGAAAACACAATGACGTCGTCCAAGTATACGAGGCAGGTTTGCCATTTGAGTTCAGCAAGCACGGTATCCATCATCCGCTGAAAGGTGGCAGGTGCGTAACAGAGACCGAAGGGGAGAACTTTGAACTCGTAAAGCCCATCAGGTGCCACAAATGCTGTTTTTTCACGATCCTGTTCATCAACTCGATTTGCCGATACCCTGGTTTAAGATCGAACGAAGAAAAAAACTTGGCATGTTGTAGACAATCCAATGCATCGTCGATGTGTGGCAATGGATAAACATCGCGCTTGGTGACACGATTCAACTTTTTGTAATCTACACAGAAGCGTAGTGTGTTGTGTTTCTTTCTGACTAACACTACAGGGGAGGCCCACGGGCTGGTGGACGGCTGGATAACGTCGTCTTGGAGCATCTCTTTCACCTGATGCTTCATCGCTTCCCTTTCCACTAAAGACACTCTGTAAGGATGCTGACGAACAGGACGTGCAGACTCATCTGTAATAATGCGGTGCTTTGTGATGGACGTGCGCCGCACTTTGGATGATGTTGAAAACCAGTTTGCAAATTCATTCACGAGACTCAGTAGACGGTCTTTCTGATGGTCTGGCAGAGCGCCGTTAATGTGAATCCGTTCTTTTAGGCTGGGTAACTCAGATTGCTGAGACAATGCGGTTTCCAATGTGGCAATGTCAGTAACATCTGTGATTTCGCGAATAATTGCGATTGTCGTTCCTCGAGGTACATGCCGATACTCATTGCTAAAGTTTGTTAGAAAAACGACTGAACATTTGTTTCGCATCTTATCTGAAGAAGCCCTCTGGCTAACAAATGTGGCGCTTAAGAAGCAGGGGCATGTTTGCCTCAGCAATTCCTTCGGCGTCGTCCTCCATGTTGCATCGGACAAGGGTAAGCACGCTGCTCTTGGGTGGCAGCGTGACGTGATTGTCAGCTACGCGAAGTGCGATGTCATGGTCGTTGTCATTACTGTTCGCTATGGCTTGCGTAGTAGCGAAGCTGACTCTAGACTCTTGCAGGTCGATGATAGCACCGTTTGCCTGAAGGAAATCCATGCCGAGTATAAGGTCCTTCGAACATTCAGGAAGAATGACGAAGTCACCGATGTACGTGAAGTCCCGAATGTTGACTCGTGCCGTGCAACGGCCCATTGGAGTTATGAGATGCCCTCCTGCAGTACGAATCTGAGTTCCGGTCCATTGCGTTGAAACTTTGTTCAGTATATGCGCGACATTCTGGCTCATAAGAGACGTGTCTGCACCCGTGATGATTAACACCGTGACTTCGTGGTCATCTATGGTAGCTGGTACGCCACAGCATACTGACACGGAACTACACTGCTTTCTCTGCGCCTCAATTATGTCATATCGCGGTCGTCGTAGTGGAGGATCTTCAGCATTCGCAACGTCGGCGACCTCACCTCCGCAGGTCACTGGACTCGGTTTTCCCGGGAGGCTGGGCTGGGTGAGCGATGCCTCGTTGCTCTCGGCGGGAATAGGGGGCTGGAAGACCTGTTTCGGGCGGGTGACGGTGACCGGGGTTCACGGAATCGTGGGGCAAACGAGGTCCTTGCGTCTGCAAGGTATACTTCAATCTCCAGGGGGCGTTCACCATTGCGTGGGCACGGTGCGTTCAGTGAAAATCCACGGAGTCCAGCTCGGCGGTAAGGACACGCCCTGTAGAGGTGATCGGCTTCACCGCAATGAAAACACAAGGGCCTCTGGTCTGCGGTGCGCCATACATTGCTCTTGCTGGGTGGTCGTGTTTCAGCCATGAATGGCGTGTGGTGAGGCCTGAAGTCGCCAGTTGCTTGTTCAATGGCGTGCACACCATGAAAGTCCGGGACGTAGCTCACATTGTGAAAAATCGGGGACAACAAACTTTGCGCAGCTTCCGCATACGACATGCGAAGTTGTGGTTGCCATATCTCGTGCTGTGGTGTGTCGCTTCGCTCTGGGACTTGGACTGCCTGCCTGATTTCCTCCCGGACGACCTCAGCCAGAGCGAGTCACTGTACCGATGCTGGAGCCACCTGAAGCTTTTGGAGCTCTTCTCGAACGATAAGCCTAATGAGCAAGGCATCGGTATTGTCCAGGGATATAGCAAGAGAGTCATGCGATAAGGTCGACACGTCGTGGTTGTACTGCCTTGTTCACTGCTGCAGTGCCTTTTCCATTGATATGGCTTCCGCGAGAAACTCTGCAACGGTCTTTGGTGGGTTGCATATTAGGGCACCGAATAACTCTCGCTTGACACCACGCATCAAGTTCTTGAGCTTCTTTTCTTCCGGCATGGACGGATCCGTGCATCGGAAAAGTCGGCACATACCTTCGACAAACATTGCGACACTTTCGTTCGGCCTCTGTGCTCTCGCCTGAATTGTGGATTCAGCTCGCCTCTTGCGATCGAGGCTGGCGTATGTACTGATTAGCTGCCGTCGGAATTCGTCCCATGTCGATAGGGCCGCCTCACGGTTCTCAAACCATGTCTGCGCATAGTCCTCGAGGGCAATGTAGGCGTTGCGTAGCTTGCGCTCTTGAGTCCAACCATTGAATTCTGTGACACGCTCAGAGTGATCGAGCCAGTCCTCTACATCCTCCAAGGTGTCCCCATAGAAGGACGTGGGGATCTGCGGCTGGTTGAAAACGACCTCAGTCGGCACGGTCGAGGAAGAAGATGGAACCAATGTATTCATCCTTCTGACTTGATTGGGTAGAAGCTCATGTGCTCAGGCGGCAGTCCTTGAAGTCGGCGGCTTGTCCGTACATGCACAGGAGTCAGCTCGACCGGACTTCGTACTGGGCTTGTAGACGGTGTTCGATTTGGGAGTAGTAGCATGTACCCCGCACCTCCACCAGAAAAATGTAACGTAGATTGGAGACGGAATCTTGCAAAATATACGCTTCTCTTTAATGGCGGGCCAGAACAAGAGTGTGCAGCCTACGCACTTTATCGTCTTTCGTGGTGCCGACCTTTGCGCGCGCCGTCCTGCGGTGCGGGTGCCCCACATCTTTGTGTCAATATGCGCACAGAAGGACATGAACTTGCACATGAAGGACATGAGCGGTGTACACACGCAACTCCATGATGTCTCCACCGCTGGCCACCTAGGTGTTTCCAGGACCTACGACCGTGTCCGGCGATGATTTTCTGGCCTGGACTCTCCCGTACTGTGCGACATTATGTCGCTGCTTGCGAACCCTGCCAACATCGTAAGAAGCCTGGTTTGCTTCCTGCTGTAACCCTCCAGTCAATTGATGTACCCACTGAGCCATTTTGTCATGTTGGCCTCGACCTGTTGGGCCCTTTCCCTACCTCCAGAGCTGGAAATAAGTACATCGCCAATGCAACAAATTATTCAACCCCCTTTGCCGTCATGCGAGCCATCCAGACCAGTTGTGCTAGCGACGTCACAGACTTCCTGCTCCAAGATGTCGTCTTACACCATGGAGCTCCTCATCAGCTTCTCACAGACAAGGGCTGCTACTTTTTATCCCGGGTTATTGAAGATCTATTTCGCTCTTGAGCCACAAAACACAAGTTCACGACAGCATACCACCCTCAAACGAACAGCCTCACTGAACACCTGAACCGAACACTTACAGATATGCCTTACAGTACGTCTCCTCAAATCATCGGGACTGGGACACTGTGCTTCCATTTGTGATGTTCGCATACAACTCGTCACGTCACGACACCGCTCTCTACTCCCCCTTCTATCTCCTCTTTGGTCGTGACCCGACATTGCCTTTCAACACCCTCCTGCCAACTGCTCTCGAGTCCCCGTCTGAGTACGCTCGCAATGCTATAGCTACAGCCAGGTTGCCCATCAGATGTCATATTGCCCACCGTCGCCTTTCTGAGTCGCAGGCAAGACAGAAGTCTCTTTATGACAACCATCATCATGATGTCCAGTTCTCTGCCGGTGACCTCATCCTCCTTTGGACTCCTTCATGGCGTGTGGGCCTATCAGAAGAACTGTTCTCCCAGTACTTTGGCCCTTACCGCATCGTCCGACAGCTCAGTGATGTGACTTATGAAGTAGCTCCCAGCGATGCTTCCCCGTCGTCCACGTTAACCGATATCGTCCACATGTGTTGTCTCAAGGCATATCATGCGGCCGCCATCTAGAAGGGCCAGGTCAGCGTTTTCCCTGCCGGGGGTTATGTCATGGTGCCACGAGAGGGACAAAGACAATGATCACCAACAAGACGAAAGAGAAAACGTAGTGGGGCTAACCTAAGGTTCGGCCATACTGGTTGTACCGGCCATATCTTCTGCAGAGTAAACACAGTCCCATTTAACCTTATATCTCTGCCCATTTCAATATATTGTTAGTGTAGTAACCACATTTTCTGCAGTAGTGACAACACATATACTAGAGTGCTGCCTGCATTAACAAATCACAGTGTGTCTTGTAAAACCCGCAGGAAAAATTGTGTTAATCTGTATTCGTGTAACAGTATGTACCTAATGTCACATTTGCATAGATATTGAATTGATGGTCAATTTTGTTTAACCTGTTTAGTGTGCGGTATTTGCATTATGTACCAAACAAATTTGACATAAGTTGCACCCTACTGCTGGACTATTATTCCTCAAATGCATATTTGCAGGCGACGCAGCTATGAAATAAGCTTGTGCCAAGTCAGAGTTGTGTCAAAGTAGCAATACTTGGGCACAATTGAGTTACGTTTGCAGTTGCTGTAGCTTCAATATCAGACATGGCATAGTACTTGAAACAAACTCACGGAGCAATGCAAGCACTTCCTACAAATGCACTCGATTGACTGCGAAGTGCCTGCACACAGCAAGTTGCTTAGCAAACAAGCGGTCACTAAGCTGGGCACCATGAGTGCACATTCTCTCACTAGTTTCCAAAAGCACTTATAGCCGTGCGAATAAAGAGCAGGGCACTGTTGCAACTCACTTTATCAGCACACGAAAGCTTATAGCATCAGGCTTTACCGATGATTGCACTTGAAAGTTTTCAGGGCTGAGAAATTGAGTTTGTTTTTTATTGTGACCCAAGTGAACTTGGAAGCCAGCTGGTCAGACAGAATGTATGTCATTGTGTCTTTGTTGCAGCATTCACATTTTGTACAAGTTGCACGAGCTCACGAAACTGCAAGATGACAGGGAATTGTTTGATGAAAACGCAGTGTGGATCGACAGACATGATTATTTTAAGTCTTTTACAACCTAGAATTTGTTACACTTCACTGAAAGAACAGCTTGCTTACTTTGTCATAGAAGAATCTCTTGACAAAAAGTACTTTGTAGTGCCCTCAAGTAGAACCTTATGTGTAATCAATGCTGAAATACCTCTGAATTCTTACGCACCCTCAATTAGGATGCACACCCTATGGACATGGCCTCATCAACAATACGCACCTGTGTTCGGAGTCACCATGTAAAGTCGCATTGTCATACAAGTTATTGTATAGCAGTGGGGGTCCACTGTTCTAGCCAATAAGGTGCCCAGAATACCAGAAAAGGCTGGAAAACATATGAAGGTTATAACTCACATTATGCTCTGTTCTTCAGTACAACACATTAATTACAATAGCATATCGTTATATTTCTTTTTTATTGAAAGTTCCTTTGCTAATCCAAAAAATTGCATACTATCTCAACTATTATATACACAACCTTAATAGCAGAAAATTGCGTCAATTGGCCATTTCCCCTGGAACTGCCATCAGCTTTGACTACTAGAGCCAACATGTCAATTTAAAAGATGCATGGTGATACTTACCAGTACTGCAACCTTTTCTTTGTCAGGCTGCTCATTGAAGGCTAACAGCTTATCCAAGGAATCAAATGGCTTCTCAATAAGTGGTGGAGTTGTAATTACTGCATGGCCTGGCAATACTCCACATAATTTGTTAAGCATGTCTTCATGTTGCTGCTGTTAAATTGGATGATTCTGAGAAGCCTCAGATGTGTTGCTTGAACTCTACAAACAGAAAGACGAAAGCATAAAGCAACATAAGCGAGAACTTGTATTAGGTGTAGAATTTTCCAAATACTATAGAATAAGTGGCAAAAATTGACTTTCAAATGCTAGATAGTATTGCACTATTTGCTACACAAAAAGGGAATCAAATGCACTCATGGCACAAAGGCAATTTCCAAATGCTGGATCGGTACTCCTTATATTAAGAATGGTATGCGGCGTCAAGCTGCCTTGTTCACATGGTGTTAGGTTCTGTAGCATGGCATTCTAAGCAATTATGGCATTTATTAAGCTTATATTCCTGCTCATGCATACACTACACTTGGCAGCCTATGTAGGGCACTATAGAAACCATGTTACCGCAATATTAAATATTGCAGCTTACTGTTGTTAAGTGTCCTTCAACTAGAATGTAAAGACAAAGATGCAATGAACAAGTTCTTTCACACAAATGGTGTGACATGCATCAGCCTTACGGAATCCTGTTTGTGTCTGCAGAAATGAAAATAATTACACTATTTTATTAATACCACAGCACCTGATTAAGTACCTTAACTTAATAATGACGAGGCGTTAACTAACAGCAGCATCAGTCCCAAATGAATGTCATGTATATAGCAAAAGCGAACCTGAATATAGTAAACAGCAATACCAAAGGCCCAAGCAACCCTCTTTGCCACCAAACATGCCTTTACAGGAATCATTGCGAGTCTCATGTATTCTGTTCAGATAAGCTACCAATGCAAAATCGATACCATTCTGTGTCGATTACTGTCGTCTTAACAGAATAACTCGTAAAGATATTTACCCTCTTTCGAGAATTGACGACGCCCTTGACTGTCTCCAAGGCGCGGAGTTCTTCTCTTCTATCGACTTACGAAGCGGCTATTGGCAAGTCCCCATGGCACCCGAAGACCAACCTTAAATGGCCTTTGTAACACCAGATGGCCTATATGAATTTTGTGTCATGCCTTTCGGGCTTTGCAACGCTCCCGTAACATTTGAGAGTATGTTGGACACTCTTTGGCATGGTCTCAAGTCGAAAACGTGCCTGTGCTACTTAGATGATGTAGTTATTTTTTCGCCCGATTTTCCCACCCATCGCTGCAGGCTGGAGGAAGTGTTGCAGTGCCTAACTGCCGCCGGCCTTCAGCTCAACCTGAAGAAATGCCACTTTGGCGCAAGTCAGCTCACCATCCTTGGCCATGTAGTATCTAAACACGGTATTCTTCCTGACGCCGCCAAGCTCCATGCAGTTGCTGATTTTCCCAAACCTTCCTCCCTAAGAGAACTTCGCAGCTTCCTTGGCCTGTGTTCTTACTTTCGCCGCTTCATTCGGAATTTTGCGTCCATCACCGCTCCCTTGAATCAGCTTCTACGGAGCGACTTGAATGACTACGCCTGATCGTCCGCTTGTGACGATGCCTTCCAAGAGTTGCGCCGTCTACTGACCTCGCCGCCTATACTGCGTCACTGCGACCCGACAGCTCCGACCGAAGTACACACCGACGCCAGCGGTGTTGGACTCGGCGCTGTGCTTGCGCAGCACAAATCTGGATTCGACGAGTACATCATTGCATACGCAAGCCGCACCCTCACCAAAGCCGAGAAGAATTATTCCGTTACGGAGGAGTGTTTGGCCATAATCTGGGCACTTGGTAAATTTCGACCCTACCTCTATGGCCGCCCCTTCGACGTGATTACAGACCACCATGCATATCACATGCATGGTGCATATCACATGCATGCATATCACATATCACCATGCACGGCATATCTTACCTGACAAGGTGACAGACTAGAGCTAAGTGATAGTGCAATAAGTGTTGTGAGTGACAAAAAATGAAAAATTTTTTGGACGAACTGAATAACTTTATATTGCATATACATCAAGAGCAGAATAAATGTATGAACGTGCCTTCAACACTTTAACAACATATAAAATCTTCTAGGGCTACACTTCAATCTAGTCCCATGCACTATGTAACGATAATTCAGTTGTCTGAAATCTCAATGTGCCTTATTTCCCTCTTGTTAACTCACCTGGCACACTGTACTCTTTAAAAAATTCTGATAATGATGACTTATACACTCATTGATAGAGTGAATATGTTTGAATACATTGTGACTAACAGGACGAAGATTTCTAAGCGCAGGACATAAACATTTCTAAGTGATAAAGAAGGGGAAAACAAGTGTCGCAGAGTACCTAGAATAGTTCGTGATAGTTAATTATTTAACGGAAAATTTCTCTCTTCGATCTGCAAGTTTAGTTACTGCACTTCCTTGTCTTTCTGATCTTTTACTTCACAACTACAACATACAAATATAATGAAGTTTTCCTCTCCCATTAAATATGGTATAATGCTTTTGGGATGGTATGTATCCAGCTGCGACCTTGCACTGGCATTACATAAATATTGACAACAAACTCGAAGGCACAAGATACTTACCCACACAAGAGGGGTCCTTCTCACCAACTGATGCCAATTCCCATAAATCACCTGTATAAAACACAAGGAACAAGATCTGCTCACAGCTGTACTAAAATCTGCAACCATGCCCTGCAATAAGGCATACTTAGGGTTGTTTAAGTGTGGTGACATAACGGCGACAAGCTCAAGTGAACATACAAACATTAACTTCAACAAGGCTTTATTAGAAAGAGGTGCACATATTCATGCCTATGCTTATCACAGTCATAAAGCCTTTGTCCCTGTTCTGTCACTGCATTTAAAATATTCCCAAGTATGTCTAAACATCAAGGCTGAACCTCAGTGCTTCTGAAAGTCTGCCTATACTTTATATTCTTGCCACTTACCGGCCCACTTCAATCGAGTACCGCTATAAAGCAAGAGATACACTGGCCCCTCAACAAGCAGCAAATGGTGGTTTGTTGTACTGCTGGCGTCAAATGAAACACAGAGTGGAACGCGTGACAGAAGCATCACTGAAGGTACAGTGTGCGTTGTCCAGTCATCACCGTTGACAGCACTTTCACCTTGTATGCCTGCACTGTGCATTGATACTCCCCCTATACTGTGATGTTTTCATTTCTGTTCTGGTTCTTTACTTGAAAGTGAGAAAATCAGAAGCTAAAATGTTGCAGTACAGGGCGAGTATTATGGCACAGTGCGGTGAAACCATATGTGCTATCGGCATCAAATGAAACGGGAATAGTGCTGAAACTGATACAGTGTGTGCTGTCATCATTACTGAAAAGTCAAATTTTTTTCACTTTATGAAAGAAAAACAAGTATATTGCAGCATAAGGGGAGCATTATTGTGCAGTGCAGTCAAACTGGATGTGCACGCCTGTCAGTGGTGATGACTGGACGCACCGTCCAGGACGGACACACTACACGGACGCACGTCCAGGACTGGATGCACTATACCTTCGTTGATGCTTCCGCCACATGCTCCACCGTTCGCGTTTCATTTGATGCCGATAGGAGTCAAGGAAAGCAAACAAAGACCATAACTTTTCGCAGATTTTCTTCAGTTGATTTTATTACTTCCCTTAAACTACATGATCATAAGCTCTTAGCTCAATATAGACACCTTAGAAGACAGTGGCATAGCCAGAAGGTTTATTTTGTAAGGCAAGAGAGAAGAAAAGCAGATGGGCTACTCAGCCAGCTGAAACCATGCTTCGTCATAATAAATGATCCTCTCCTTTTTTCAACTCTTGTCTTGTTAGTGCGTGCCTGCATGTACTTATTTGTAGCACAGATTGTCTTCGTCCAGTTGGGTTGCTGCACTACTCTTGAGCCAGATCAAAATGCTTTACCACACACAAAAAAGCTAATATATAGTGAGAGGGGAATATAGGCAGAAAAAATTTTGCAGATCCCACGCACTGTGGGAATCAATGTAAGCGAAGCTTTTCGTGCTGGATGCTTTGACTGACAATAATTAGCGGTGATGTTCACGGCTAAAGCTTAATTTCTTCAATGATTATTCTAACACGAGAGTGGTGAGTTGATGTTAAATGTTGCCTTTCATGCACCACTGCTGTTTCTCTGCATAGTACACAGAACACACAGGGAGAGGTGTTTGCTTGAGGTGTTGTTGTGCCCCATATTTCATAACCTCTGAGAGGGTTGAGCATTGTCATTGCTTCACATGCCTCATCCCACCGTGGCAGAAGTGTTAAACATGAATTGGATTATGGGGCTGGTACGTGACAAAACCACTATTGGATTAAGACGCACGCCATAGTGGCGGACTCCGGTTTAATTTTGACTTCGTGATGTTCTTTATTGTGTCCCAAAATCTAAGTGCGTTTTCTGTTTTGACCTCGTGGAAATGTGGCTGCCGCGGTTTGGATCACATCCTTGACTTCTAGCAATGCTGTAGCCTCAAAGCTACTGTGGCGGGCACAGAAGTGTTTATTTGACGGTTGACCGCTTCCGTAGTGTCTCCTGGACCCTGTGGTCTGCTTTAATTAATGCGGCTCTGCTTCTGCACGCCCTGCATAGTTTGCCTGCTTGACATATTTGTATGGTGTTTATTTTTCAGAAATAGCAGCAATGTACTGTACCGTACCTTGAACTTAAGCTTATCCAGTTTCCCTGCAACCGTTGTCGTATAGTACTAGGGTGTCCTTGCCTTCTCACATCACCTTCCCCCCCCCCCCCTCCTTTGCATGGGAACTGCCTCTTGTCCTCTCTTCTCTCTACAGTTCTATCTACGTCCCCTCTGGACTTGCATGTTAGTAAAAAGGGAAGCGCTGCAGTTTCTGCAATGCTTCTGAGGGGAGTCATGGATAATTACAGCTGTCAAGAGGCTAATGTGGTGACACCCAGGGAGCTCCAGAGGGCATTGTGCATGTTCGACGCAGTAAGGTGAAAGTGAGTTTGTCGCTTCTCGCGTTGCCTTTCTTCTCCGACTCGCCCCTGTCATATATACACACTCTCTGAGCAAGCCCCTGACGCGGTGTACCAGACAGCAGCAGCCACAGCACCAGCAGCAGTGGGAAAGTCGAAGGAAGAGGCAAAGAAAACTTTGCTTTAAAATGGGCGGGTTGGTTTGAGCATTTTGACATACTTAGAATTGGAAAAAAACAACAACAACATGAAGATGGCAGGATGTGCACTGAACACAGGCAGTTACAGGTTGTACTGGCTAACAACAATGCTGCGAGTGACGTTGAAAAAAGTTTTCACTGCTTGTTGTTAGTAAAGAGTGAAAAAAATCAAGGTTCTTACTTTCACTGCAGCCTTAAAATTCTCTTCCAAATTCAGCAGAGGCCAGTCTTAGGAGATCAGTGTACAAAATAATATACTACTTGCAATCTGTAACAGGAGAGTTGCGCTTGTGCTACTTGCACAGTAGGGCGATTTTCTTTACCTACACTAGCTACACAGGTGTAGCTAGTGTAGGAAGTCGCCATTCTTTTTACTTGGTGTAGAGACATGTAGCCCTACCCACCTACACAAAGCCATTTTTATAGCTGTAAGTGTAGCCTGAAAACTACACTTTCTACTCTGCAGTTTCGATCAGTGTAGGCAGCAGACGACAGACAGACAGACTGGCATTGCAAACGCTTGGCGCCATTTTTGTCTAATACTGTCGGCACTGATATAACCACGATAGTGAATATTCGCTACAAAGACAGTAGCGAAGTGCTGGTGTCACAGAGGAAGGTGTGCTAATTTTCCAAGAAGATAAAATTGTTATGCATGGTGCGGGCTGTTTCAGACTCCATGCTGTATTATATGCATTGAGAAGCTGTCTTCGTGCACTGTGCATTTGCAATGTATTTAGCTGTGGTTTGTCTAAATTTGTTGATAAAAGGAAAATTGTTCATTGGCGTTTAGTTTTAGGCAAGGACATATACACAGCCAGTAAGTGCCAAGTCAGGCGAAGTGCGGAGTCAGGTGCTTTTCATCTGCTGATGCAGAAGACAATGCGCTGTCTGCTCTGATTGGCTACAGCCCAGCGAATGCAGCACACAATGTCATAAGCCTTGTTTACATGAATGCGACAGTAATGTATTGTATAATTTTTCTAGCATATCGCACTTCATGTAAACGCAGTAATTCGCTAGGAAGGCGTATCGTATGCAATGCGACAAATGAGGTCGATTGAGCTTAAAGATGCGCATTTAGATGTAACATGTAAACAGAATGGCATCGAATTTGCTGCGGGACTGCTATTGTGCAGCTGCGGTACTGCATGAACAGAAAGTAACCAAAACAAAAATGGCGTCTGCAACTGCTGGTTGCGCGGGAGTTTCCCGTGAAGAAACTTCTCGTGTTTCTTTCACCCGCGAGGAAACGACCGCCTTTCTTGCCTTAATTAGTGAAATGAACATCCGTGAGCTGTTAGACTCCAGGCGTCAGCGTAACCAAGCGCATTTCCAAATAATTGAAGTGGAGATGGCCGAGCTTGGGTACTGCTGGTCTTGGCAGCAACTCAGGACGCATTGGAAGAATTTGAAAGCACGGTACAACAAGGTATGTTCTGGATATTCCGTTTTCTCACTTCCCCAGGTTCTAAAATTTGCTTGTCTCCGCATATGTTATCTCATCAGGAGCTGCACGAGCAAAACAAAAGCGGGGCGTCGCGATCCGCTTGGCAGTGGTTCACGGAAATGCAAGCGCTGCTGTCTCACCGGCCAATGAGTGAGGCACTTTCCAACGGAGTTGACAGCGTGAACAACGAGGAGCGCGAAGAGAGCATAACAGGTGAGAACACTTGTGGGAACACACTAAGAATGGGTGCCTTGAAATGAGTGGTACTTCGTACCATAAAACAGGGTCGTGTAGTCGGTGCATTTTAGCCGAGCCGGGCTTCCACTGCACTCAAGAATGCGCAGGGTAGCAGGCTCCTTAGCTACTTGCAGAACTTTCCGGATGTTTTCAGAAATTCGTTGACATGAAATAGCCAATCGTAACTGGGCATATTGTGTTAAAGTGTAATTAATGGTTTCTCTTTGCTCTCTCGCAAAGGGAGCAAGCCTGCTGATGACATGAGCGAGTCCCTCGATGATTGTAAGTAACGGTTTCGTCATCACTGCATGAACGGGTTGCATGAAATGTGCGCTAAAGAATGTTCTTGTACTGCTAATCTGTAATTGTTCATTTTACAAGCGCAAGATAAATCCCATTGATATGACAACCATTAACATTTCTTTATGACAATAATTTATTCTAGAAGTACCACTGTAAGGCTACAAGTCATATTCCATAAATCATAACATTACTTCAGAGTTTGAAATTCCTTAGTACCATTCACGAACGTACCAGTTTTCATTTCATACTTTTTTGCTTACATCTGCAGCACCTAACCCATGCCTAGTGTCGCTGCAAAGGAGGTGGAGCAAGAGCAAGTATGCTGAACTGGTAGAAGTCCTGGCTGACCATCAAAAAAAAAAAAATGCAGAGCTGCTCCAAGAACACTCAACGATGATGTTCAACCACCAGCGGCAGTTACTACAAGAAGAACGAGAGAACAATCGCGAAATGATGACCGGGATAAGTAACTCGTTCCTCCAAGGCACACAAACAATTCTGTCACAGCTGTGGAGTAACCAAACACAGACTGTGTTTACCATCCCCACTCAAGGAGCTTTCCACGTAGCGCCTGGGCAAGTAAACTTTAGTGGTGTCCGCAGGGCTCACCCGTCAACCTGAGCACACTAAGAAAAAAATACCCGTAGAGCTTTCAAAGTGGTTTCTTGTCATTTACATGATCCACATTAGTGTGACCAGAAAACCTTTATATTGAAAAAGCATAGACAGCTTTTCGTTCATTTTGTATTCAGTGAGTGTTGCGGCAGAAAATGTCATCATATTTGATTTTTCTACCCACTGTTAATGTGCCTTCCGACATTTAATGTGATGTAGCTTGAAGCAGGGGACCTGGTGATCTCTCCATCTCATATTATAGTCTAACAGGTGTCCTGCAACAGCTCAGATGCCTGTTTCCCCGAAATGCTGTACAAAGAAAGTGCAGAAAGTTTTGTGTTGCTTGCTAATCTGGAACACTGTACGAGTCATACACAGACTTCAGCTTTGCCCTGCACCCCCCCCCCCAAAAAAAATTAAAAATAAAGAGCAGGTTTTGTCTTTTAACTCTCTACAAAGTTGCGTGCAATGGTTGTGACCTTGCCTTGTGTTATGCTGGGAAGACATGGACACCTTTTAGTATTTTACTTGACATTCCCTTTACAAATGTGGTACCTCAAGTTGTGTACAAGTATCTGCACATCACCTTTGTTTCAGGTTTACGTTTGCAGCTAGCAAATGTGTGCACATGCTGCCTATGACGGTATATGTCACAGATATTCTTTCAAGAGCACTCAGCTGCCTCGCAGTTTATTGTTCGTAGAATTGGGTAACAATAAGTTGTGCTCCTAATGTTCAATAAAAATTTTTATTTTGCAACCCTAATTTGATTCTTATGGACTCGTGAATACAATGCTCGTAGTTTTGAGTGCATGCCTCACAATTTCTGTTGCAGCACACGTCAGGGACAGTGTGTGCTAGGTAATATCTGTGGTCACACATTTTTGTTAAGCCTGTGGTTTATTAAGAGCAAAAGTAAGCTTTGGCCAGGTTTTACTGGTTAGAAAAAAAATATGCGAGTAACACTGCCCCCTACTCTCCCCTAACTGTCGCCACGATGCTGAACGCAAAGGGAACTCTTGTGCAAGGTAGTCCTTCAGGAAGTCTCTGACAGTGTTGACTGTGTTTGTGTCAGCTGGGGTACTTGCTGGCTGCACGTGGATGTTGTGTTTAATGTCTCTCACATAAGAAATCCACTGATCCGCAACGATTTCGTGCCTCTCTTCACAGAAGTTGTGCAGTATGCATACTGCTGCAATAATGGTAGGCATGAACTTGTAGTTGATATCCGCTCTCTTCAAGGTTATCCGCCACCTTGCCTTAAGTCTTCCAAAGGCATGCTCCACAATGTTATGGCCTGAACTGTGGTACACATTGAACGACTCTTGTTTAGCAGTGGGCGTTCCAGTGTATCCTTTCAAAATCCATGGCAAGCGTGGATAAGCGGGGTCGCCAAGCAACATAAATGGTAAGGGCAGGCCACGAAATGTCTTCTCCCCACATGGCAAGACGTTCACTTCTGCGGTACAGGCAGGACACTCTTAGGACTGATGAGTCATGTGCAGACCCAGGGACGTTGCACGTGATGCAGCGAAATCTGCAAAAATGTAAATAAACTCACTTGAACATACGTATATATGCCGTTTCATGCGTTCACAGACAATCTCTCTGGAGCCAAACTTCTGCTGCATGGAATGTATGCACACTTGTATTCAGCTGTTCTCAGTTATAGGAAATAATAGTGATGAGAGAATGTACCAATTACTAAGCTCGAATTACAAAAAAATGTCCCATAATACACTTACAGAGCCCGATCATCCACCACAGCCAGCATGTTGTAAGAAGTTCACATCTTCCTGTTTACGAAATCACGATACCCCTTCTTAGGGGCTGTAATTTGGATGTGTGTCCCGTCTATAGCCCCAAAAATCTGAGGAATGTGGCAGTTTGCTTCAAACCTCGCGGCAGTGGCTGCAGCTTCCTGTGTAGACGGCAACCGTATAAATGTCTTCATGTGGTACTTCACCAAGTTGCCACAAAACATGTAGACGCAATTTTTCACGGTGCTTTTGTGCACCCCGAATTGATTGCCTACAACCCGGTACCCGGAACAGCTGGCCAACTTGTATAGGGCTATTGCAACTCTCTTGTCTATAGGCACAGGTGGCCTAACACAGCCTGGTTTGGGTGACATGTAAGACGCCATAAGAGGCACTAGCTCGTAGAATGAGGCCCTTGTCATTCTAAAATTCTCTCTCCAATCTTCATCAGTGAATTTCGTAAGCACTACGCGATTCCACCAATCAGAAGATCGTGATTTCGACCACCAAATGGTGCGTTTCTTCACTGGTGAAAAACCTGTAAAACAAATATTTGTCGCTTACAAACATCAGCATACCACTGTATAAGATAGGGGAAAGAAACTGTTGGAGAGAAAGATAAGTCGTAGAGTCAGAACCAGCAAGTTTTAAATCACCTGGGTGTCCTGATAAATGACAACGGCGGGACTAGCACATCATCAACCTAGAATTCGTTCTTTGAAAGGTTTTGATCATGACCATGAAAAGGTTTGAAGACCATGGCATCAACGAAAAATTTCAGTTCCTTCGCAACCTAGAATTAAGTACGCTGCATTGGATGAACACGTGCACGAGGCTGTATCACCTAACTTCTGAAGGTATGACTAGGCTGCCAAGGACACGAAAAATTCGCGGCACCACTACTTTTAATGCTATTGCTCGCGAACGAACAATTTGTGTCACATATACTGGAGCACCGCTGCTGCATTCAAGTTTGAATGGTAGTGTATGTACCTAGCTGCTATTAAAGGTTGCGCGCTCACAAGCAATTTCTCTACCATTGCGGCCCTTGCAGGACCAAAAAAAGATCATGTTCTTACCTGCCATTAGCATCCATTCTGCCGGAGTTGAGTCAGCAGCTGCACAGGCTGCTTGTAGCGCTGTTTCACGGTAAAAGGACTGGATAAGGCGGGAACGTTCCCAGTAGCGCACAAGTGCAGCCACATAAAAGAGAATGTGGATATTTGTCCACGCTGACAACAGCAAAAGGACCCCGAGGCGATAACGAGCAGTCATCTTTAACAGATTCCATGCACTTTACGTGCGCTTTTCACCTGAAACGGAAGTTGAGTGCCGGAAGTTGGCGTGTATTTTCCAAATTTGACACTACATGGTGCTAGTCTCGCAGGCTGTTAGATGCGCATACATGTAAACGGCGATGCATCCGTAAAATACGATGTGCTAAGGCAATTTGATATGCTTCTTTCGCATTCATGTAGACAAGACTATAGCCTCTGCCTGGCACTACACTCATCTACACGAACCTGCAGGAAGTGTAGGTAAAAAAAAAATAGCCCTATGATGACAATAAAAGTTTACCTAGTGGGAAATTGCTAGAAACAGGCACTGCTCTTTTTTGTTGCATTTTAGCTAATGTTTGCAATGCCTCGGGAGTCATCAGAGACTGACCATGGCTGAGGTGGTTTCCTTGATCTCTTCTGTGGAACATCTGACTCTGTGTTCAAATCTGAGTCTTGTTCACTTAGGTTGGGTTTTCTCCTTGCCAACTCATAGGTTTCTGAAATGTAAGAACACCCTTGCGTGTTCTTGTACTTTTACACAAAACTTCACAGTTAGCGACTGATATGTACCAAACAGCCCGTTTACGGACACCTCGAAGCTTTTCCAATAAACATCCAGCATTGCTCTTTTTACCATTGTGACAACCTTGTCTCCTTTAATGCTCTGGTGGCCAGACACACCGATCTCTTTTTATCCATGTTGATGGTACTACTTCAACTTCATCACGGGTCAAAAACTCAGCAATTGCATATGCTATCTAGAAAAGAAAAAAAAAACTGTTTAGACTTAAAAAAAATAATGTCTTTTAACGGTTGCATTTACACAATAGCGGTAGCACTCAAAAGGCACTAACCAGTTACCAAGAAGCTACTTGCCGTAACAGTGAGATTAAAATCTCCTGCACAGGTGCAATGTCTCGTTTCTAGGCAATATGCAGCTGTGGCAACACTAAAAACTTGTTATCCAAACGGAACACCACCTTTTTTTGCAAGTTGCTCACATGCCATATTTTAGGATCAGATAGGGAAGACACAACAAAGGTGTGATTCTGGATGAACTGAAGGGTACAGTGTACAAGTCCTCTTTAACTAGGAATTCTGGACAAACGATGTATGGTTAATTTGAGGTCTTCAAGTGGGCGATGTCTTTAGCCAGAACAATATGTCCACCTTGCAGAAAGCAGCAGTCCTTGTCACTTAGAGAAATAGTGAACTCCCCATGTGATAGCACCTGGTACTGAGGAGGACAGCATCCTGGCAGGAGCAAACCCTGTGTATGTTGACGGAGCAGTGCAGGCTTCCCATTCGATGGCTGAAGGATGTTTGCTTCACACTGGGACTTGGCCAACCGGTTGTAGAATTGCTGCAGTGGCCTGCCGTGTTTTCGGAGCTATCACTTGATTGACGCAATAAAGGAATTTAAATGCTCATACCTTTGAACATCAGTAAAAGGTGTATCAGACAGTGCGCACTGAAGGAAACATGCTGATCTCCGTAAAGATCACGAAAGTCTGTGATAAAGCAGCGCAGGAGTTCGCCAACAAACACAGCATGCTGGCGACAGAGCTGCGGATTGGCAAGTACCGAGAGAGAGGTATGAAGGATGAGGAATTGCTGGTACAGGTCGTTCGTCAAACAATATGTAAGAACAAATGGGCCAGTGTGACAAAGAAAAAGCCTGAATTCAACAGCCTTCCAGAGGTGTAATTCATCAAGACCTTGCAGTTTGTGATGAAAGTCACGGGGAACAGAAGCTCGCACAAGGCCACTCTTTTCATTGAAAGTTTGACGCTGTAGTGGCCCAAAGCATACAGCTAGTGGTCCTGAAGTCCACGTCGGAAGCTCCTTAAATACGCCTAGGGAAAACACAGGGAAGGTGGGAGCTGGAAATGCAACACGAGGAGCAAAATGAGAACAAGGTAAAAGTGGGAGCCAACGTTTTGACAAAGCCACTTCTCGAAACGTTGACTCCCACTTTACCTTGTTCTCGTTTTGCTCATTAACTACACCTAGCAGCACAGCATGCATGTAGTCCAGGGGTAGGTCATCCACACAGTCAGTTGGCAAATCTAGGAGAATGGAATCCCCTTCGTGATGTTCACTATCATGTTGATGTCTGAAACTCATGTTTGTACGTAGGGACAGTCCATTTCAAGGAACACAGCTTTTCCGTTCATATATGTCCCCTCCGCAGTACATTTTAGGCAGGCACTATAGCTACTGTGCCCTTTAGTTGCCATTACAAAGGCTCGTGCAGGAGCATCACAAATGATGGCCTTTACACTTACTTGAGCAACACTGCCATCTACAACAACACCCTCTGAAATCAATTCTTGTAACTCTACAACAAATGGCCTTATTAAATCCCTCGAGGACGCTGGCTTTGATGGCCTAGCAAAGGTGCCAACAAGGAATGGTGTTCCATCACCCCAGGCATGGGCAATACACTGAACAGGCCACAAATATATTTTCGAACATTTGGATAATGGAAGACCATCTATGTTGAATGAGAGGGGGATCAGAGAAGGTTGGTGTTCGACATGACGCAGTATGCACAGCAGCCCACCTTTAAGCCCGAAATGGCAATATTTCCCGGGCTCTAACGGTGTTAATCCGCACTGCTCTTGTGCTTGGTGCAGTTTGTGGAGGTGTGTATGACTATTGTTAGGTAATTCTGTTGAAGAGGGATGGCTTCATAACAACTTCATGAAATCTGAAAGTGCCCTTTTTATGACATGGTGGTGCACAACTCACGTTCGCAGTTTTTCTCGAAAGTTGCGTTCTGTTACTGTGTCAACACTGTCTGTCTCCTCCTCATCAACAGGCCTTGCGAAAAGTGCGTTGCTTTGGACAACCACACAGGAAGCAGCTTTAGCATATGTTTCCAGTGAGCTTGTATGAAAATCGGAACGCTAGTGCTGGCCGCAGTACACTACATCACAAACGACTGTGTCAGTTTCACTTCGAAAATTGCGGGAAACTCCGGCTACATTCCTTGGCGGTTGCTCTTGTGGATGCTCATTCTCCAGCAGGTGCTCGCTTGCGTACTCAAGAAGCACCAAAGATTTCTTCATGTCTCGAAATGCCTTTTTGGAGATGGGCAGTCTTACAGGACGCGACATCGATTACAGCACTTTGCGCTGAAATGTGGGGTGCAGGCGTCGCTAAACAAAAGACAATATGGAAACTATACCAAGCACGTACAAACTCTAACACGTCCAATGGCGGTACGTTCCATTTTCAAAGCAAATTTAACCTTAATCGGATGAAGGCAACAAAGGAGTGCTCACATCTTTGCAGGAGAGCTCTTCGCATGCTACTGAACGGCACCACAGAGCACCTGTTACGATGCAATCGTACACAATAACAAAACTACCACAGCTACAATGCTGCACATAAAGGCGCCGGGTCACGTGGCTCAGGCCACATGCCTAACAAAAGTGAGATCATCTTTCCCTATGGTGGCGAGATCAATGCGAGACTGCAAGGAGTGCAAGGTGCATATCGGGTGGAGAGGGACACATGAGTGGTGAGGCACAGATAGTCATGTGAGGCCACTAATTAAGCACCATCCTTCTTCCTTCTTCACTGCTTGTCCCCTTCCAGTTCGCTCATTGTAAGCGTGGTGTTGATCGCGGCGATCGCGGTGAGCACCACTGCGAATGTCATGGTGCCGACACAAGCAAAAATAAAATAAAACTAAGGAAACAAAAGCTAATGCTGGTGCGCACGGGTTTCAGAAATGGCGTGAGCACTATCATTTGACTCTGCTCCACCAACATAAAGGTGCAGGCCTCCTCGCCTCTCCAGCTGAGTGGCTCGCTTGGCAAAATGCTGCTATCATTTAGTTTTATTCAGAAGGATTAGAGGCACGCCACTGTAGCAATTGAGATGCCCTCTGCAATTGTGCCTTACATAATATGGCCAAAGCATGATTAAACGGCATCCATGTAACGTTCATTAGCTGGGAATTCGAGTTCATATTTGTTTCCGTTTCGTTCAGGACAGAGCAAGAGGAAACTTTAGTTGTGGAAGAATTATTTGTACTTATTAATTTTGTTTTCTTCTTTGCCCTTAGAAACCCACTTGATAGCTAACTGCCAGGCCCATGTACATGCAATGTTAGCAATATTGTCATGGGGTTGTTGGGAGTATAGAAAGAGTGTATAAACAATATATATACGATATGAGTCAGAGTAGTTAAGATGGCTAACCATCAACAACACGCAGCAGCCAGCGTCCCACGATCTTCTTCCTCTCTCTTCTTTCATCCTTCCATAACAATATGTTCACAGCATATCATCGTTGAAATTCTAATGAAAAATAGTCGCATGTACATACATTATTTGTAGAAAAGATTCCTACATCCAAAGTACAACCACGGGACGACACACGCAGGACGTTTACTGCATCCAAAATGGAACATCCAGACAACCCAAACAGGAACAAAATAAGTGGAACTTCAGTGCCAAAAAAGGATGTTCCTCATACATCCGCTAAATGACCAGTGTGGGCCCAGGACGTTCGGATCTAAACTGGATATCCGACAGATATTTGTGGTCCAATGGGTGCCTGGCCCAAATTATGGCCCTCTTGTTTCAGGGCTTGCAAAGCATCTCATAAAGTGCAGAGTATACTGCCATGCATTTTTATTACAGTAAGATGAATAATTGGAATAGTTAATTACTAGGAAATAGAGTGATGTGTCACAGTGTTATATCTCTAAGGAATTCATGTTCAGGAAGGCACTGTGTTGTGCAGTCTGAGTGACACTGTATTGACACGTGTACTTGTTTGTCTTTATTGGGCGACATGTTTCACCGCCTAACAAATGTTATCGCATAGCGCAGGACACGCCTGCGTGTATCGGAAGTTTCTGGCATGTTATCGATGCTTCCATCCACTGTCTGTAACCCAACCTTGTGTAATCTGATCGCATGTGTGCACGATGCAAATAATGTAGAACTTTGTGGAAGGCACGCGGGTCCCAGCGATTACTCTGGAACATTTGATGACTGATGTATAAAAGCCGACGCACTTGACCCACTGATCATATTTTCGCTGATTGCAGACTGTGTTTGCCGCTGTCGCCTTTCTTTGAGTGTAGCCTATTTTTGGGGGCACAAGTTCGCGCAATAAAACGCTAGTTTAGTCTTTCTCAGTTTGGCTGCTTTCTTCACTGTCACTACCACGTGACAGTATTATTTGTTCTAAGTACTCCACAAACTCCAATGTAGGAGCATTGCAGGGGAAACATTTATGGTATATGGGTATACAGAGTATTGGAGCAAGCTGCAAGTGAGGATTCAAATACTTAAAGAAGCAATCTTAAAAAACTCACATATTAGTGATAGGGCTTAACATGACAACAGTAGTACTTTCTGTGGTTTGAAACTTGCCAGGGTCATGGACGACCAATGACAGTGTCGTCAAGGGCTTTGACAGCAAATGGTAGAGCTGGTAAGTGTAAAGCAGTTACATGGTGAAAGGTGAAAAATGTTTCAAAGACTACATTTATTGTAAAGGCTGTGAAAGGTGGAGGGTTGTCTTGTGTAGCAAGCAAAGGATCACAATCCTTTTGCGTGATTCTAGCCAGGGAAGTGATAGCAATGACTTCATGTTAGTAATACTAGAATGACTGTAGTCTTTGGCAATAGCATGGACAGCACAATTCTGGATGGCTTCAACAAAGTTGATTAGCTTTCAAAAGATGATGCGCCAACAGTGACGGCGCACTAAGAAGGAACAAAGACAGGACAAGGTGCTCTTTGTTCCTTTTGCCGTGTTGATTAGATCACATTGGAAATCCACGTGGATGACACAAATTCAAGTCTAAGGCAGACAAACATTTGATAGGCTAGGTTATGGGTAAAGGCAGGTGTTCTGTGAGGGTTTCTTCATTTATGTGTGTAATCCTCCAGCAATGATTTTACCAGTGTTAGCAGCGCAGTAAAAGGCATGAGTTAGATGAACACCCAAGTAGTTTCATGACTGCACGGGTGGCCTGAGAGTTAGTTGGTGTGTACGATCGCGTTGAGAAAGACTGCTTATAGTGAAAGCCATTTGTCAGCATGAGAACAAGTTAGTTGTATGATCATGATCCTTCTAGAGGGCAATACGGTTGGATGCAATGTGATTTTCTGGTAAATTATGCAACTGTTGGCAAACAGCCGATTATTGAGGTTATATTATTCTACAGGTTGCTTATGTAGATGAACAGGTCCCTTATGAAGGGACCTACATGCCTTGGGGAAGTGCAAAGGTTGCGTCACTTAATGGGCATGCGAGCAGCACTCGTTGCACTATGCCTCATGCTCAACTTTTCTTCGCTCCACAGATTTTCCTGATGCTGGCCCTTGTTTCACCTTCTGCGCCCATCCACATCTGCCCTACCGTGGGCTTATGCGTTGATGCTGTCGAAGATCATCAAAAACTTGTCACCCGCACGTGTGGTCTCCATAATCTTCCATCCTTCCTGGATGTACCACTATATGGACACCGCATCGTTTCTGGGACGACGTCACTGGCTGATTTGCCGCCCTTTCCCAGCCCATTCAAAAGCAGCTTGCTGATGAACTACTCCTTCAGTGGGCATGCGAGCAACACTTGTTGCACTATGCCTCATGCGCAACTTTTCTTCGCTCCACAGATTTTCCTGATGCTGGCCCTCGTTTCACCTTCTGCGCCCATCCACATCTGCTCTACCATGGGTGTATGTGTCGATGCTGTCCAAGATCAAGAGCCCGTCACCCGCACATGTTGTCTCCATAATCTTCCATCCTTCCTGGATGTACTGCTAGATGGACACCGCATCGTTTCTGGGACGATGTCACCGGCTGATTTACCGCCCTTTCCCAGCCCCTTCAAAAGCAGCTTGCTGATGAACTACTCCTTCAGTGGGCATGCGAGCAACCTCGTTGCACTATGCCTCATGCGCAACTTTTCTTCGCTCCACAGGTGCGTAACAATTTGACCCTGCATGCTAAACGGAGTGATAATCGCTCACTTTTGCTGCTCCCATGCCCACTTGTCTTATATGCTGCTATGTGTGATTGTCTCGACGTGGTGCTGTTGTTGTTGCAATGCGGTGATGTCGAGGAAAACGCGGGGCCTCCAAGAGTGCAGAGGTCGGCTCAAGATGACTCAGCCTCGAGTAGTCTTCCCGAATCCCAGTCTGATCAGATGAGTACCGTCTTAATAATGCTAAAAGACAAAGAAGTCGACAGTAGCGCTTACTAAAGGTCAGTCCGAGTTGAAATCAGATATGAAGGATGTCAAAACCAGCCAAAACACAATTGAAGGCAAGCTAACCGATATTTTCCGCCATCTGGAATCATCATCATCATCAGCAGCCTGGTTATGCCCACTGTAGGGCAAAGGCCTCTCCCATACTTCTCCAACTACCCCGGTCTCGTACTAATTGTGGCCATGTTGTCGTTGAAAACTTCTTAATCTCATCCGCCCACCTAACCTTCTGCCGCCCCCTGCTACGCTTCCACTCCCTTGGAATCCAGTCCATAGCCCTTAATGACCATCAGTTATCTTCCCTCCTCATTACGTGTCCGGCCCATGCCCATTTCTTTTTCTTCATTTCAACTAAAATGTCATTAACTCGCGTTTGTTCTCTCACCCAATCTGCTCGTATCCCTTAACGTTGCACCCATGATTCTTCTTTCCATAGCTCATTGCGTCGTCCTCAATTTAAGTAGAACCCTTTTTGTAAGCCTCCAGGTTTCTGCCCCATACGTGAGTACTGGTAAGACACAGCTGTTGCACACTTTTCTCTTGAGGGATAATGGCATCCCGTTGTTCATGATCTGAGAATGCCTGCCAAGCGCACCCCAGCCCATTTTTATTCTTCTGATTATTTCAGTCTCATGATCCGGATCCGCGGTCACTACCTGCCCTAAGTAGATGTATTCCCTTACCACTTCCAGTACCTCACTACCTATCATAAACTGCTGTTTTCTTCCGAGACTGTTGAACATTACTTTAGTTTTCTGCAGATTAATTTTTAGACCCACTCTTCTGCTTTGCCTCTCCAGGTCAGTGAGCAAGAATTGCAATTGGTTCCCCGAGTTACTAAGCAAGGCAATATCATCAGCGAATCGCAGGTTACTAAGGTATTCTCCATCAACTCTTATCCCCTATTCTTCCCAATCCAGGACTCTGAATACCTCCTGTAAACGTGCTGTGAATAGCATTGGAAAGATATCTCCCTGCCTGACACCTTCCTTTATTGGGATTTTGTTGCTTTCTTTATGGTGGACTATGGTAGCTGTGGAGCTGCTATAGATATCTTTCAGTATTTTTACATACGGCTCGTCTACACCCTGATGCTGTAATGCCTCCGTGACTGCTGAGGTTTCAACTGAATCGAATGCTTTCTCGTAATCAAAGAAAGCTATATGTAATGGTTGGTTATATTCCGCACATTTCTCTATCGCCTGATTGATAGTGTGAATATGGTCTATTGTTGAGTAGCCTTTGCGGAATCCTGCCTTTTCCTTTGGTTGACAGAAGTCTAAGGTGTTCCTGTATCTATTTGCGATTACCTTAGTAAATACTTTGTAGGCAACGGACAGTAAGCTGATCGGTCTATAATTTTTCAAGTCTTTGGTGTCCCCTTTCTTATGGATTAGGATTATGTTAGCGTTCTTCCAAGATTCTGGTACGCTCGAGGTCATGAGGCATTGTGTATACAGGGTGGCCAGTTTTTCTAGAACAACCTGCCCACCATCCTTTAACAAATCTGCTGTTACCTGATCCTCCCCAGCTACCTTCCCCTTTTGCATAGCTCCCAAGGCTTTCTTTACTTCTTCCGGCATACTTGTGGGATTTCAAATTCCTCTAGACTGTTCTCTCTTCCATTATCGTCGTGGGTGCCACTGGTACTGTATAATTCTCTATAGAACTCCTCAGCCACTTGAACTATTTCAACCATATTAGAAATGATATTGCCGGCTTTGTCTCTTAACGCATACATCTGATTCTTGCCTATTCCTAGTTTCTTCTTCACTGCTTTTAGGCTTCCTCCATTCCTGAGAGCATGTTCAATTCTATCCATATTATACTTCCTTATGTCAGCTGTCTTACGCTTGTTGATTAACTTGGAAACTTCTGCCAGTTCTATTCTAGCTGTAGGGTTAGAGGCTTCCATACATTGGCGTTTCTTGATCAGATCGTTCGTCTCCTGCGATAGCTTACTGGCATCCTGTCTAACGAAGTTACCACCGGCTTCTATTGCATACTCCTTAATGATGCCCATAACATTGTCATTCATATCTTTAACACTAAGGTCCCCTTCCTGAGTTAAAGCCAAATACCTGTTCTGTAGCTTTATCCGGAATTCCTCTATTTTCCCTCTTACCGCTAACTCATTGATTGGTTTCTTCTGTAGCAGTTTCTTCTGTTCCCTCCTCAAGTCTAGGCTAATTCGAGTTCTTACCATCCTATGGTCACTGCAGCGCACCTTGCCGAGCATGTCCACATCTTGTATGATGCCAGGGTTAGCGCAGAGTACAAAGTCTATTTCATTTCTAGTGTCCGCTTTCGGGTATCCCGCTTGCGGAAGAAGGTATTCATTATCCGCATGATATTCTGTTCTGAAACTCTACGAATAACTCTCCCCTGCTATTCCTAGAGCCTATGCCATATTCCCCCACTGACTTGTCTCCAGCCTGCTTCTCGCCTACCCTGGCATTGAAGTCGCCCATCAGTATAGTGTATTTTGTTTTCACTTTACCCATCGCTGATTCCATGTCTTGAATCACTCGAACATAAATCTGAAGCACTAGACACATTTTGCAATGATTTCGCCATACTTCAAGAAAGCGTTGCTGTTAAAAAAAGCAGCAGGGCACCATAGTCTCGTGCTTAGACAACTTGGAAGAGAGATCAAGGCGGAATAACTTGGTTTTTTACGGCATACCCGATTCCCATGAGTCATGGCGGCAAACTGAACAGAAAACTCTGGATGCCCTGTCGTCAGTGATTGGAAGTGCCTTGCCACCAAACTCAGTTGAACGGGCACATCGAATTGGGACTTTTTCAAATATGAATGTCGTCAGGTTATAATGAAAGTATCAAACTTCAAATTTAGGGAGAGCATACTTTCGTTGCGCAGCCAGCTTAAAGATAGTAACATCTCAATGTCCGAGGACTTCTCGCCTGCGACAAGGCTCGCTCGAAAAAAGGTGCTCAAATTTGGTAAAGAACAGCCTAATTCCCCCTCATTTAAACTACATTTTAACAAGCTTTTCATTGATAAACAATGTTTCATGTATGATCCAACAAGTGACAGTGTTAAGCGAGTTAAAAGTGGTGTTCCAGATCATGCAAGCACACCTGACAATCTGCGTCATCATCTTACTACATAAAGCCATAAAACTTGCCAAAAAGGCATTCCAAGTACACACTTTGCTCACAATGCTTTACCCACACTTTACCCACAATGCCCACAACCCTAACAAGTTTTGGCATGTTATTAACCCTGTCAAAGATAACTTGGTCACGTTGATTGATTCCAGTGGTTCACTGGTACCCGAAGATGTATGTCCCCATATCCTTAATTTTATGTTCTGTAACAACTTTGTCCTATGTAGTAACCCTGTGCTTCCAACTCTCGAGTGTTGCAATTACCCACCTATGGACTTTATTGTCATTGAACCTCTTGGGGTCGAAAATGTAATTAAAGATCTGAAGTTATCATGAAGTCCTGGTGCTGATTTGGTCAACGTGAAATTTCTGAAAAATACTGTTATTTATTCATCTGTTCTGCTATCAAAAATTTTTCAGCAATCCTTAGATACCCATCGGCTACCTGCAGATTGGAAGGTCGGGAAGGTGGTCCCACTTCATAAGTCCGGTAGCAAACATTCGCCCCTCAACTACCAACACATTTCCCTCACCAGCATTCATTGCAAGGTTCTTGAACATATTTTGTTCTCACATTTAACAAAGCACTTAGACAATAATTCATTTTTACAAAAGCACAACATGGTTTCCGAAAAAACTTGTCTTGTGAAACTCAACTTCTTTCTTTTACTCACAGCCTTCATCTTATTCTCGACAAACGTTCATTCACAGACTGTGTTTATCTGATTTCACCAGGGCATTCGACAAGGTGTGCCATAAATTGCTTCTTTTTAAACTCAGTAAACTTAGTCTTGATCCTAACCTGTTTGCATGGCTTGAGCATTTTTTCCTTAATCAGTCACAGTATGTTGTGTCAAACAACCATATGTCCCCATCTAATCCTGTAGACTCTGGTGTGCACCAAGAATCAATTATAGGCCCTCTTCTTTTCTTAATTTGCATTAACGATTTACCCAATGACGTTTGTTCTGATGTCTACCTTTTTGCAGATGACTGTATTATCCTCCGTGAAATCTCAGAAAAATCTGATAACAAATCTTTACAAGACAATACAACCGCTATCTCTAACTGGTGTGACGTATGGTTAATGCAAATTAACGTAACTAAATGTAAATGTATGCATGTAACTCGCAGCAATATTTCTCCGCCGAACTATTACCTTAATGATACTCCACTAGAGGTCATAACCTCCTATAAATACCTAGGCGTCCACATAATCTCGTCACTTTCCCGGTCATTGCACATCGACAACGTAATTAACAATACTAATCGCATGCTAGGTTATCTTCACCGAAATTTTTTCTTCTGCTCCTACATCATTAAAATTAATCCTATACAATGCTTATTGGAGTACACCTCATCCATCTTGGAGTAAAATGGAGTACACCTCATCCATCTGGGACCCGCACCTCGAAATGCTTATTCGATCACTTGAACTAATCGAAACAATGCCGCAAGTTGCATTCGCAGCAATTACAGCCACACATCAATCGTAACTGCCATGAAAAATTCTTTGCTATTTGCTCCTCTCTCAGCTCGGTGTAAGTGCTTTCGCCTTGCTTTATTTCTTAAACTATATTTCCACAATTCCTACCTGCGCGATAACCTTATATCATCTCCTACCTATATTTCCTCTCGCATTGATCATAGCCATAAGGTTGGAATCATTCAATGCCGCACCAGAACCTGTAACGAATCATTTATTCCTAGGACCTTTCAGGAATGGTACCACCTTCACGGCGCAGTTGTAGCAATCAAGGACAACTCAAAGTTCCTTTTGGCCTTATCAGACATCATCACTCCCGTATACAATTAACGAATCAATTTTGCTGTAATAACTAGCCATTTCTTGCTGCATTGTTATTTACTTGTGTATGTTTTTTACCCACTCCCCTCTGTAATACTTCGGTCTTGAGGGTACAATAAAATAAATAAATAAATAGAAAGGGTGATTTAAGAGCCGACAATAATGAACTGCTTATGAAATGAAAGGAAGTATCTTAACGGCCTAATGTTTAGGAATCTAAGCATAGAAATGATAGCTTTGCTGTTAATTGGCTGTGGAGCATGGCTTTATAAAATTTGATGAAGCACAGTGCTTATGTAGATTCTCATCCATATTTGTGAAGAGATTGTTAATGAACTATATTGGCTGTTTTTCACATGAAATCCCTTTTCTAAAGCCACGTTGATTATGGAATAAAAATGCGTTAGCTTCCAATTGTTGAAATATGTTAGATGCTATGATGTGTATGAGAAGTTCACATGGTTCATTCGTTAAAGATGCGGAACAATAGTATGCCATGGTATTTTAGGGCTTGGAGTGGTGCCAGACCTCGGCAAAAAATAAAAACTGCCGATAGTCAGTGGGGCTTGTCAAAGTTGGAGCGGTCGTAGTTGTAGGGAGGACCTTGGGGCGACAGGACTAGGCGAGCAGGATTTATTTACGTTATCTACATTTTAGAGAAGACATATATCGACAGTCTAGCGTGACTCCCATATGGAGCCCACAAGACTAACATACAGCAAACAGCTTACGAGCACACAGCTCACGAGTACATTTCGAGCATGACAACGAGCACACAGCTCACTACGACGAGCACGACAACGAGCACGCTCTAGCAGCCGACAATCGCTGCTTATAAGCGCTCTGCTTGACGTCACAGTTCGACGTCATTGAAGATTACCCGCCCTTTTGGAGGAGGATGAGGGCTGTCGACTTGGAGGAAGATGAGGGCTAACATACATGTGCCGCACATACACACTGGTGTCAAGGTCCGGAGCCGACGTTAGAGGGGCTTCATAGAACTCTGGAGCCTGCAACGGCGACGAGGCTAGAGGTTGGCGGTTTCAGCACAAAGCCTGCTTCGTCGAACTCCTTCACTCGCAACGGCGACGAGGCTAGAGGTTGGTGGCGGCATTCCAAGATGAGGTTACCACCGCTGGCGTAACTGGCTGGCAAACTTGCACTGCACCTGGCCGTTCTTAACTGGCTATACTAGTCCAGATGTAACCAAATTGGGAAGGCCCACTAAGCTTCAGCAAGGACGCCCTCTCACCACAACAGGAATCGGCCTCTCTGGCGCACTATTCGGCCGCTACCTCCCTGATGACTCTTGCAATTAACCCGTGGCCCTCAGTTGCAAATGGCTGCAGAGCACCTGACCAAGGCAGCGGTCAGACCTGTTATGCGGCAGAGGACGCTAGAAATCTCTGGATCCGGACAGGCCTCTACAGGAAACTGAATCTAGCAACATTCAACACGCGAACGCTCCAGAGTGAAGCGTGGCGGCTTGTGCTGTACGCGGGTGGTGAAAAAATTTTTCAATTTTGCAAGTTAGTTACGTTTTTTCTGTTTTTTTTTTTGCACAGTTGTTGTTTGATTGCATCCATTTGCCCGCCGCTGCCACTACCGCTCGTACACTGATGTTCCATTGTATAATTTCAAGGGCCTGATACATGGCTTTATAATTTTTATCTTTGCTCTGCCTGCTATGAAGATATTGAAAACGAGGACATTTTGACCTCTGCTGATTGCTGTCTAAAGTATCACGTCGAATAGTGTGCTGGAATCAGTGAACAGAGTTATAAAACAAAAGATGCTGAAATGAGAAAAGCCCTTAAATGTTTGGCATGCGCATCATCAGCGTCTCATAATAATTGTAGTGGCAGTAAGATGTCTTCTACTGCCTTAAGTAGACAGCTTGCTGAGATTAGTAAGACTGACAAACCTCACAGGGAAAGTTGACTGTCTAACTTCATTGAAAGAAACTGTGTCGAGCTTTGAAACGTCAGTTCAACACATGTCTGACACCTATAATAATCTATTAGAGGTATCCAGTAGGCATGACAAAGAAATCGAGCTTCTAAGCAAGAGAGCAAACGACATCAAGATGAACCATGACAGTCCAGAAATATGAAAGCTGCACCAGGAACTGAATGATAAGTCGGCACAGCAGGCGGCAAAATATGGAAATTCACGGACTGCCTGTGACAGAAAGAGAACATTTGCTTGCCAAAATTAACAGCCTTGCAACGAAGCTCGGTGTACCCTCAGTTGAAGCTAGTGATGTTGAAGGGTTGCATCGCCTTTCTTCTGAACCAGGCAGAGTGCCTGTGATCATGATATGTTTTGCCAATCGAGCCACAAAAACAAACTGGTTTTCAAAGCAAAGGGAATGCGACGATGACGTCAGATTCTTTGATAACTTGACCACTTCAACAAGAAGTTACTGTGGTTTGCTAAAACAAAGACTAAAGAAATGAATCATGACCTCGTCTGGTCAAAGGAAGGAAAGGTTTATGCTCGAAATCAACCAAGAGCACGAGCCATTAGAATCGCTTGCGAGGAGCACATTCGTAAGATTGTTTAAGAGCATGTAGGGCTGCGCATTATACTTGCTTAACGATGGCATACTTCACTTTCAAATCATTTTCTGAGATGTTAAAAAAATGGTGCTTACAATTTGCAAAACATATCCTTTTACAGTTTAAACTGTCAGAGCTTAAGAAATAAATCAGAACAAGTAGAAGTTGAGTTACAGAAACTTGGTTTTGTTCAAATTCAGATGTCATACAGTTTGCTCACGACAAAACCATCTCAGTGTTTCGAGACAGAATGCGAGGTGGAGTCTTTATATGTTCATAACCAGTCATCCTTTGATATTTTGTACAGTTATTCTCTTATTCATGATGACTTTGAAACAGTCTGCATTGTAGAGTGGCCGTAATGGTTGTGTATCATCCCCTCAAGGCAATTTAGATAACTTCTTTTGGTGGATTGGTTCCTTTTTGAAGCATGCAAACTTTAATTAATGGTGTGTCGTTGTGTTATGTAATTTTAATATAACTTGCTTGACGATAACCCTCAAAATATTAGTTTGAGTGAAACGATGCTGTCAAATGGTTGCGAGAATGTTATTGATGTGTGCATGCGCTTATCATAACACTCGGAAACATTAATAGATCTGTGTTTTACTAATTACCCTCCGAATTGCAATATGTCAGGTGTATTTTCATCTGGAATCAGTGATAATTTGTCCTTTTTGCTCTTCCTGAAGAAAGCGAAAATGAATGCTCCCACACGCCCGCGGAGATTTTATGATAAGAATGCTATCGCCTGCTTTTGTAATTTGATGCTTGCTATAAATTGGGCTAGCATATACAATGAAGCAGACTCATCTCATGCGTACGATATATTTATTAAAAAGGTATTGGAATGCTATGACACTGCATTTTATTTACTTATTTATTTATTTTCTCATACTGCAGTCCATTTGGGCTATCGCAGGAGTGGGTTTCTACATTGCATATAACAAAATATTCTTCTGCACAAATCAACTTCAACACCTTAAGAAACATGATAACTTCAAAATAAAAGATACAATCAGTATAATAAACACAGCATCAATCAAGTTAATTCATACAAAAATTCATCTAAAAGCAGTGACCTAGTTTCACCTGGGAGTAAGTTCCATTTTTTCAATTGCTATGAGGAAAGAAGCTATACTTAATATAGGTTAGTATGCAGTTGAAATGGTGCAAGGTTAAGATTGTGGCTATTCCTAGTAGGTTTCAATTTATCAGGAGACAAGACGGTTGTTCTTTAATGAGTAGCGTGCGGTGTTAATTAGATTATGCAACAATTTAAGGCATTCATGATCACGCTGCTCAGACAGGTTGTAAACCTAGTGCAACAAGCTGAGATGAGGGTTTGAAGTACCGGTCATAACGGCGGTATATGAAATGGATTGCTTTGTTTTAAATTGATTCGAGGGCGTTAATAAGGGTTCCAGATGGGGAAACCATATTCGAGAACGAGTCGGATGGGCGATTTATATGATAGTAATTTTGTTTCTTACCCGCCGTGGTTGCTCAGTGGCTATGGTGTTAGGCTGCTGAGCACGAGGTCGCGGGATCGAATCCCGGCCACGGCGGCCGCATTTCGATGGGGGCGAAATGCGAAAACACCCGTGTACTTAGATTTAGGTGCACGTTAAAGAACCCCAGGTGGTCGAAATTTCCGGAGTCCCCCACTACGGCGTGCCTCATAATCAGAAAGTGGTTTTGGCACGTAAAACCCCATAATTTTTTTTTTTTTTAAATTTTGTTTCTCGCGGAGCTTTTCGCAATGTACAATTTAGATAGCCGATTCTCTTTAGTGCTTTACTGCATGTGTATTTAATATGTCTTGACCATGTCATGTTAGGTGTGAAGATGAGGCCAAGGTACTAGTATTCTGACACCCGTTCAAGGGAAGAGCCATTAAACAAATAGTTAATTAAATAGAGAAACTGAAGTGCACTTACTAAAAGATAAAGTGACTTGTTTTTGTAAAGTTTATTTTCATTTGCCATTTGTTCCACCACCTGTAAAATTGTGTAAAAGAATCGTTAAGTGAAAAGGGGGTCAGCATTCATGTTAATTACGTTATACAGCACACAGTCGTCTGCATAAAGGGGGATTTTTGCAGTTACATAGTTCAGCAAATCATTGATGTACAATAAGAACAAAAGTGGCACCAGCAGTGAACCCTGGGGAACTCCAGACGTCACATTTACTACAGACGAGGTTGAGGAATTAAACGAAACGTACTGGGAACGGTTATGTAAAAAGCTAGTGATCCAGTCAACTAAGGAAGAGTTATTAAGTATAGCTCGAAGCTTATGGAGAAGTTTTGAGTGTGTAACAGTGTCGAATGCCTTGGAAAAATCTATGAGAATGGCATCTATTTGATTTCCAGTGTCGAGAGTGTGTGAAATGTCATGCGAGAATTCGATGAGTTGAGTTAGTGTACTAAACCCATGACGAAAACCATGCTGGGCATCACTCAAAATGTTGCTATTTTCAAGAAACTCCATATATAATATGCTTAAATATTATATGTCCAAGAAGTTTACATGATTGAGATGTTAATGAAATCAGTCGATAGTTTAAGAGTGACTATTTGTTGCCGGATTTATACAAGGGAAGAATTTTTGCCAATTTCCAAACTAAAGGAACTGTCGAAGTAGATAAAGACTTTTTAAAAATTACAGACAGATATAGACTACTCCAAGCACAATATCTAACAAGAAAAGCGTTGGTAATACCATCAGGGCCACAGGATTTTTTTAGTTTCTAAGCTCAAAATTAAATTCAACACACCCTTGAGAGACACGGTAATACCACCAATTGAATAATGCGAGGCATGATTGAAGGTAGGTAAGTCAAAGTTATCAGTTGTGAATACCGATTGAAAATATTCGTTGAATGCGGTAGCAATAGTTAAAAGGATCAATGGATGAGACATTATTTAGAACAACTGTATTAGTGGAGGCTGAGCTGGGTAAGACTCAAGCCCAATATTTTCTAGGGTTACTTTTCATTAGACCTTGTAATGTAACCCTGAAGTAGGAGTCCTTTGATTAATTAATTTTCATGCGAAGTTCCACCTTGGCTATGTTAAATTTGGCTATTTTAAGGGGTTTCGTTTTAAACGCTTTAACCTAGTAACACAATGTGACAGATGAAGTATCTTACGTGAAATCCAGGGAATATTACGGTTTTTCTTTTTTGTTTTCATAGGGACAAAGCATTGGATGCAGCTTGCCAGAATCTTTTCAAAAGAAGCCACCAAGAAGTTGACATCATTGAATTCGCTGAGATATTTGAAATTGTCAAAAGAATCGCATAAAAGATCAATAATAGAGGCATCGTCGGCATGTGAAAAATCAGAGAAAGTAGAATAAACAAAAGGATTCTTATGAACTGGAACAGAAAGAGATGCGAGAACGGCCTTGTGGTCTGAAATACCATCTGTAACTTCACATACGAAACCATTGTCTAAAAGGCGGGGAATAACAAAAACTAAGCCTGAAAGTGCAGCGCCTCTTGTGTTTGATTCAACAATTTGCTTTAAACCAAAATATAATGAAAAATATAACAGCGCTTTGCTTATTTCCACATCATAGCCGGTGAGCGATAAAGATGGCCATAAAATACCGGGGGCGTTAAAATCACCAAGACAGATAAATCTTGAAGAAGACAAGATATGCTCGTGCATGAATGTTGTTAAAGCGAGCAGCCGAGCTATGTTCGATGATGGTGGGTGGTAGATAACACCAAGTACTATAGAAATGCTTCCGAAAAAGATCTTACACCACAGTGATTCAGTATCAGGTGGGCTGGGGACTATTAAAAATTTAAGTTCAGACCGTAAAAATAATGCAACGAAACCTCCTCTTCCATGACGTCAATCAGTTCTAACAACTGTAAAACCTGCAGGTGTTGTTTCACAGTCGTAAATGTCATCATGCAACCATGTTCTGTTACACCAGTAATATGTGGTGAATGGGCGGATATCAGTGAAAGAAAATTTGGAAACTTGTTACTTAAGCTTCTGGCATTAACATTTAAGACGCGTAGGTGTTCTTGTGGTTGGTTACCGAGGCGTCAGGGTGTAATAGTGGAGATGTTGGAAAGAGCTTTTGTTTGGTTAGAAAGAACCTTAGTGAGGGTGTTAGTATCATTGTCCCAATCGTACTTTATCAATAAATGCGTGTTCATAGCTTAAGTGAACAATGGAGCCATTATCCCAAAAGGGCTTAGATGCTTCCCATATCTTTATTCTGATTGATCGTATGCCCACAGAAAAATGCTTGGAAATATGGAAGTCAGAACCTTTAAGCTTGTGATAGTTTTTTAGGACGTTTATCTTTTCGTGATAATCGAGCAGTTTCATAATAATGGGGCGTGGGCGATTGGCATGCCTTCGACCAATCCTGTGGCACCTTTCAATACTCAGGCAATCTATTTGAAGTTTTTCTTTGAACCATGCGGAAATTTTAGACAGCAGAAGATTGCGGGTTTCATCAGCTGTAGCAGTGAAGCCATGCAGCAGCAAGTTGTTGCCGAGCGTATGCTTTCGGGGTTGTTGGTTATACATGATTACAGGACGGCACCAAATAAAATAAAGGACGAAGGAAGGCGACACGGGACAACCACATTGTCAGTTGTTAGTGCGCCTACGTGGTTGTGCCATGTCGCCTTCCTTCGTCCATTGTTTGATTTGCCGCCTTCATTGTAATCAAGTTGTTACGGTGAGATCAATTTTCTAAATCATTATTACGCAAGGTAAGTTGGTTGAGTTCCATTTGTAACTGGTGAAGTTCGCTATTCATGTTACCATTGCTTGCTGTAGAATGAAGTCTGTGTTGGGGAGATTCCAATGCAGAGACCAGCGTTTCTAAGGCTGCATCAAACCTTGAATTAAAAACCTGGTGGAAGTCCCTGATGTCTGCGATTTCTTATGATATACGTTTCTGACCCTTAATTAATTCTGCAAGCGTTTGAGTCACTGAAGGCAAATAAACATCCTTGCCATCCATGGTACCTGCTTCATCGGCAGTGGACAAGCTTCGCAGACGAGTATCAGGCACCGCGCAATCTTTACCCTTGTTAGACTTACTAGGCCCCGGATTCGGTTCCACATCACCGCTCAATAGGAGACTGCTCACGCAGGAAATAAGGTGAGAGCACAAGGATACAAAACTAAAAGCACATATGGAATTATCTGGGCGAGAAAACAGTAGCAGAAAGCGATTATCTGAACGAATGCAGTTGGGCATTTTTGAGGTAACCTACCTGTGTAAAAAGCAGAAAGTGGTTCAAGATCCCGCTAGCGCTGCTGTGAACTTGCCCACTGAAGAAGGCAACTGTCGATGACGTTTTTATATGTCCTGCTGGGGAAGTCAGCATGCCAGACTTGCTGACGATTGGAGGAGCCAGGATGACTTCACCGCGGATGATGGCGCGGAGACTATCAGCAGTCGAGGCGATGAACAGGCCAGGGGTACCTTCAGCGAAGTAGACAAGGCCGTCCCTGTCCCCATTAGCAGGGTTAACCACTTTCTGAAATGCAATCGAAGAAGGGTTGCTGGTGCCATTGGTATCGAGGCGAGGAAATTCGGTCGAACTGGGGACAGGATCGGCAAAGCAGGCCAAAAACTGCGTAAAAAGCAGAAAGCAGTTCAGCATCCCACTAGCGCTGCTGTGAACTCACCCATTCTCGACACAAACTATAAGAAAGCATAGGAAGGCTAGAAAAGAATGGATGACAGGAGCACTTTTGAAAAAAAATTGAACAAAAGAATAAAATGTTTTCTTGCTTTTTGGAAACAAGAAATCTGGATGTTAATTGAGTTTAAGAAGTTCTAGAACAAATTAAACACATATTTACAGAAGACAAAGTCTTTATTCTCTATTAATAAGTTTTCATCTATCTTGCACAACTCTAAAATACTTTGGCAAGGTATCAACTCAATGATAGGAGCAAGAAAAAAAGACCTCCCCTCGGAATTAAGGATCAATGGAGTAACTTACCCTGGGGTCTTACTTGCTAATAAACTTAATGATCACTTTATAGCAGCAGGAGCATACCATGCATCCGTTAACACTCATTTAACCAATCTGTAGACTCATACTTATCTTCCTGTTGTGCCGATTCTATATTTTTGTCACCTACATCAACAGATGAAGTTGTTAGGATCATTAATGTCTTTAGGAACACATGCTCACCTAGAGAGGATGAAATTGCTGTCTTCCCGATTAAATGTGCTGTTAATATTATCGCTGGCTCACACATTATATGCAAAAGAATGCTGGTCACTGGAGTTATTCCCAGGCAAACTAAAAGGGGCACATGTCACTGTTTTGTTCAAAGGAGGTAGCAAACACGACCTGAATAATTATAATCCAATTTCGGTACTGCCAATTTTGTCAAAAGTAGCTGAGCGCATACTTTTTAATCGGCTAAACAATTTCATACGAGTTAAAATTTTAATTTGTAAACTACAGTATGGTTCTCAGTCTGGTAAATCAACTCAAACAGAATTGTTAGATATAAAAAATTTCATAGTTAACCATTTTGAAGATAGACTGTTGTCTATTGGAATTTTTCTATATTTTTGTAAAGCCTTCGACTCTGTGAAGCATTCAATACTACTGAAAAAATTAGACATTTGCAGTATTTGTGGAGTGGCAAATGCACTTGTGAAGAGTTATATAACTGAACGGCCACAGTATACACAGGTGCATGGTGTAAAATCTTAATTTTGGTATGGTGAATGTTGGTGTCCCACAGGGTTCAATTCTGGGACCTCCTTTTTTTACTATATATATTAAGGACATTGTCAACATTCCGTTAACTACTAACATTGTGCTGTATGCTGATGATACAAATGTATTTTTTTTCTGGTTCTAATCCTAAAGTACTGGAGCAGCAGTGTAGTGCCTGGCTGAAGAAGCTATTCATATAGCTGTCTGCCAACGAGCTTCAGTTGAATGCCAAAAAACAAAGTTTATGCTCTTTCATCCAAAAAACAAACCATTAAGTCATCATATTAAATTAGAATTCAATAACTCACACATTGGACAAGTGCATAGTTACTGGTTTCTGGGTATATGCTTCCACAGCGACATAGGGTGGACAGATCATGCAAATTATATTAGATTGAAAATGGCAAGATCTATTTGTGTAATCTATTGTATCAGGTATCTTCTTCCACAATAAGTAAAGAAAATGATATTTTGCTCTCGTTCATTACCATCTTGTATACTGTAACTTAGTATGGGGTATGTGCAATAAGACTGATTCCTTTAAATTGTTTTCACTTCAAAAAGGAGCTCCACGAGCGTTGTGTACAGGCCCAGCACTCGAAGCAAATGTTTTCGAGACTTATCATGTTCGCAACGTTTTTCATTCGTATAACTTGAGTTTGGCAGTTTACATTTTCTATAAAATTAAGCAGGACTTTGATACTTTCAGTAATACTTATCTGTCGAGGGATATAACATATGATTTACGTGTTGTCGCATTGTCCAAGACTAGATCTAGAACAAATTATGGAAAACAATGTTGACATCACCAAATCGCAACCCTGTGTAATATGTACCAATCGATTGTGGAAATAGCTGTAGAAAGTACTAGTGTATGGACGTTTAAGAAAAAAGTAAAAATGCTTTTTTCTTTTGTATAACTTTAAATAATCACAAAAACATAAAATGGCATCAATTGGTTTGTCCTGTTTTTACTGATTTACTAATGATGTTTTTGTTTTTGCCGCAACATTTTCTGTTTTTTGTTTACTGCTAAATATTTTGTGCAGTTCTTTATCATTAGTGTTGTTGTACATTTCGTTGTCTTTTTTGTGGTATTAATTTAGTGAGCAGCGTTCCTGAGAATTGCGTGCTTTGCCTGTTCGCCACCAGTGCCACGACTTGTAATCCGGGGACAAGGCCTTGTCAGGAGGCAGGATTTCCTCTAGCCTCCTGACATATGGTACAATATGGCCGACATAAGTAAATCTTGAGATCTTCAATAATTGCATGGGAATGGATGAAGTGTTTTCCTGAACATCCAATGAATAGATTTTCATGGTTTTTGGAATTATAAAAACAACTCTAGTGGATTGATTGTTGGGAGCAGATTTTGTATTTAAGTCATTAACTTACTTTACTATAATTGTAAAAATGTGTTAATTACTAAAGCAGAAATATTAAGTTTACAGCTCCACAATAAAGAGGGATGTTGCCATTCTGTAAACTGCATCTCTTGCAACATCTAAAAGACACAAAATTGATGTTGTATTCACTGCTCTGAATTATACCAATAATTTGCACATGAAACTCGCATAAGTAAACTAATACATTATGCTTGTACATTTTAGACAGCATAACAGATACAGTTTACATAATTGTGGTATCAAAGTGCTTTTGGTTTAAAATTAGTCTGAAACATTTGGCTACTACTTCTCTAAAAGGTTCCTTTTGTACTTTTTTTCTAAACATTTTGACGCCCCGAATAAAAACTCTGCTTCTGGCAGTCAGTAGAACTCTTCCCTACTTTGGGAAAATGACCGTATTATGTGGCTTTTGTTTACATTCTTTGATGAGAATACTATAAAGTTTAGAATATTAAGTGGTGCATAGAGATGAAGCTAAATAAATGTTCTTTTGAATGGTATAAGTTTTCAAATGGCCAAATGGTACTACAGTCGCTGACTGATTTTTCGGACTCCGAAAATTTGGACATGCTCGATTATTCGGTCTGCTTCGCTGCACTGCCATTCTCCCCATAGACCATAATGTATAACAACTGCCGAAAGTTCGGACACCTTGCAACCCCTTGCCTGATTTTTCGGACACTCCTTGAGCCAACTCGATCGAAAGCACTATGCACCGACTCTGACCGGTGCATGGTTCGGCTTGCTGAACACCATTTTTGTTTTGAACGGAGCCTCCTTGCTGCCCCATGAAGTGGCGCTACTGCAAATCCCCACTCATCATCATTGTTTCTGCCTGGTTTGTGGCTACAGTAGTTCTGGTCTCAGCTTAGTAAGCCATGTCAAGACAATGCAGCAGCTAATTTGTTTGTTTCTTCGTGCACGATGCTGCGAGTAGGCCACGTTTTTCGTTTGTGCGACTGGTATCGGCGTGACAGCGTGGTGATGTTTGCTTTGTGTGCTATGTCGAGGTTGCGGTGATGCAACATGGCATACGGAAACATAGCGTCAAGTGTCTAATGGCACCGACAGTGCCCGCGCAGACTGCACTGGGGAATTCCGGCAAGCGGGTGCCGGGAGCCTAGGATTTGTCGCCTTCCAATGTGCCTTCCCTACTGACGCCGAAAGTGTTCTGCCGAGACCTGTGCTGTGGTTCCGGGCACCGTCTCATCTGTCAGTTTCACAGGTGCTCACGCTGCTGTACAGACATGCACAGAACTCAGTGAGGGCGAGATCATTCGTCAGGTTTCTGCTGCACCGCCGCACGATGACTCCGAGTCGGAAGATGACGCACCATGTGCTACACTGCCGTCACATGTGGAGTGTGCACAAGCAGTGACTGTGCTTTCAGCCGCTTATAGTGACCGTACGACCCTCTCCGAGATTCAGGCTTATCTGATTGCGCGTAAACGAAACAGCGTGCAACGGCGCCTTCACGATTTCTTCAAGCCTACTGCCGAGCCCGAATAAGTGCGTGGAAATAAAAGATATCTTTTATGTGAAGCATATTACTAGAGCTCAACCCAGCTCCTCAGGCGCGGCGGTGTCGCCTTCAATACCACGTGACACCGTGACGTCACGACAGAGGAGAAACGGGGCTCCAACTCGCGCCGTCGCTCACGGTGTCACCTTCAAGGCTGACCACGTGACACCGTGACGTCACGACAGAGGAGAAACGGGGCTCCAACTCGCGCCGTCGCTCGCGGCGTCGCGGCGGTATATGAGCAGCTGCGCTTGTTTCTAGGTGGCTTTGGCTCAACTCTTGCAAGATGGGCTGGGTGGGAATCGAACCAGGGTCTCCGGAGTGTGAGACGGAGACGCTACCCCTGAGCCACGAGTACGATGCTTCAAAGCGGTGCAAAAGCGCCTCTAGTAAATGCGGTGTTGCCTTAGAAACGAGCTTCGTTGCCGCGCCGAACGCTGCGTTGCTCGACGCTCACCGCGTCCAATGCGGGGCGCGTAGTCGCTGCATAAAAGCTGTTAGAGCTATCATGAGTCAAGCCAACGTTTATGGCTGATGTGCCATTCGACAAAGTTCTGCAATCTGGTCAAGCATGTTGTTACACTTGATCAGGCCAGAGGTAATCGTAACCGCCCACCCCAGCTTATTTTCTTATATATTCTTTATTTACTCACAATCCATGCTTGAATAATTTAATAAAATACTCATTTTAAGATATATATATATACACATCCTATTAAAATCTGAAGGGGAGAATAAAAGAGATTGACAAAATGTGTGTATGTATATATATATATATATTTTGTCAATCTCTTTTTTTCTCCCCTTCAGATTTAATGGGATGTGTATTTTTGCTTCTTCTTTCCATATTATAATTTACACTCTCAATCAAACATAGACTGACGAAACTCAGTCTCTTGGCCCGATTTCCTACTTTAATTTTTCTTTTTTTTCCTTTTCAAATCTGAAACAATTATCTTCATAGTCCCTGCTTTGTGGGAAAACTGGGCACACTGGATTACCTATTTGTATGCACAGTACTTTTTTCCACTTTCCTTCTCCACACTGGGAAGAAGTGGGAACAGCAAAGAAGTTGGCCCTAAGCTAAATATACCTGTTAAGGTAGATTTGTGATTATAGTAGCCACCACTCTGCCATTGTGTCACTCTGGCTGGCATCTCGTAGTGATTGTATGAGAGTAACATACATGTATTTACTTTTTCTGTAGGTGAGATGGTGGCGAAGGGAGGGAAGATTATGAAACCTCTTAGTCAAATTGAATACATATATTTTGAAATACATACCCTTAAGTGTTGAATAAGATGTGGTGTGTTTGCAGTTTTCTGAAGGGAAAAGAAAAAAACAAACATGCAGATTGGGCGCATTGTTGGAATCCAAATGACACGAACCTTATTGTACCACAAGCATGGTCCCGTCACCTGTCGGCTCACCTTGTGCTGAGGACGAAGACGATGGAGGGAAGAATGGCACCCTTGTCACACACACCCATTCTTGAGGACTGGCCAAGAATGGGCGCTTGCCCAGTGCTTCTTTATTCAGCAAGATGGCAGCAGCCATTGAAATTTAAAGAAACCATTTACTGTCATGTCCAGGTTCACTAAGAGGTCTGTATGCTTTAGAGTCGCCTATGAGCCAACCACACTGTTGAGCTAACATTAGCATATGTACAAGTCTTGGACTGTGCCTCATTGTTTCATTACACAGAACAAGTGCATTCACTAGCACTACTTTGTTCGTCATTTCATGCTACAAGCACTCTATTTGGAGAGAAATTTGCACCAAACTCCAAAGGGGCAGACAAAGAAAGTTAGTTCACTGTGAAGAAGGTATGAGAAGAAAAACCAAGGCTCATATATAGTTAGTATATGTGAAATACGGCTTATAGGGAAGGCAAGTGCATTAAATTTATTGAATTGAATAGCATGTACATGCAAATAAACCTAAAGGTAATCAGGATATCCTTGGTCACAATTATGGTAATGGTACAAAAAGACAGCATGAGCTTGAAGCACATAGGTGCATGGTTGGAAGAAAAAGTCTGTCAATTGATAGTGTCAGGTTGGACATCATAGCTGATATTACAAAACAAAAGGCGACTCGTAACATCTAGGGAACGCAAGGAAAAAAAAATGTACGTAAGTCAAGGTAGAAATCTTTGTCCAGCCAGAACATGAGGCTTCTCTATGTCAGAAAAATGTCTCAGTAGAAAGAAAAATAACACTAATGCTCACAGAGTAAACATGCTGCAAAGGCTACTTTGTACTTTGAATAGTTTGCAAGAATGTATGCATATTTTTACTTTAGGTAGTAGTAGTTACTTGAAGCAGCCACTACCTGTGCAACCATTACCTGTGTGCGTGCTTCGGAAATTGTTGGCTTGTTCGATTATATCCCTATATTTATCAGTGAGTGAAAATTCCAGCAAAGCCTATCTTACAACGATTGTCAGCATTAATTCGATCAGCGTTAAAGCACTGTACTCAGCACCGGCACCGTTTTGAAAGTGCAGACACACAATGTGGTTATCTCACTGCCAATCACAATGACAAATGATACCACGACACAGTGCACCTTGTTGTAATCACTGCAGCCCAATTGAGTAGTATTCTTAGCATCCTGGCTGCAGTTTCACTGCAGTGGCTCCATCAAGCGGCCACAATCAATGCGGAGGTGTCTGTGGTGCATGGGGTGCTATTGCCTTAAGATATTTAAGGATAATGTCCCTTGTGTGACCTTGGCGTATCCATTCTTGAGGTTGGCCAAGAATGGGCACACACCACATGTGCGGTGCTGAAGTTGTGCGTTTGGGCCCTGTGACCCACGTGGTGCACTGGACACCATGTCACCACGTATGCCCAGTTGTCAGCTTGGCAAGGCAGCAGCCAGTGCATGCCACAAAGTGAGTTCCCAAAGAATGCTAATCGCATTAAAATTTGACAAGGAGCAAATATGTCATGATCTACTAATTGAACAAACAGGAGAGTGAGTATGCATATTGAGTGTTTCTTACGCCCAACAGCCATGATGTCTCCGCACTGTTCGTGTTTGATGTTTTTGACATCACTGGGCATCCCTTGAGAGTTGTTTCCTTTTGTGGTTGCAGTTGCAGCCAGGCATGCTGCTGGTGTGGTGCGTGCCTCTAGCGGCTGGGCAGCCACGCAGGCTCTCCTGCAGGAGCAGCTGGCGGGCATCCGTGAAGCCGGCACCTACAAGACGGAGCGGGTGCTCACCTCCCGCCAGGCAGCATCTGTGCGTGTGGCAGGGTGGGACAGGCCCGTGCTCAACTTGTGTGCCAACAACTACCTCGGACTCTCGGTGGGTGTCCTTCTCTTTAAAGGGATGGCCGATATTCTTGGGGGCTTTGTGTGTCACAAAGAGGGCCACACTGAGTCAGCAGTGCCTGAACCAAAACAAAGACATCCCCATTTTCGTGCAGCCACGTATGTACTACCTATATAAAGCAACTACTGTGAAAAGTACAAGCAAATGCTCTTCCAGCCTTATGGGTCTTTCATGTAAAGAAGGCTTCCAGGTAATTATTTTCTGCAGATTTTGCCCGCTTTTTTACAGAGTCCAACTGCATATCTTTCAACAGTTTGAGTGCTGCTTTATTTTGTTTCTCCGGGTTAAAGTCGGTCACCTTGAAGTTCTTGTTTGTCCGGTAAAACAAAAGTTAACCTGGAGAAACAAAAGAAAGCAGCACTCAAACTGTTGAAAGATATGCAGTTGGACACTGTAAAAAAGGGGGTGAAATCTGCAGAAAATAAAAACCTGGAAGCCTTCTTTACATGCAAGACCCCATAAGGCCAGATATCCTTCGCGTATAATTGTCTCAGAGAAGGTGTTGTGGCAGCTCCAAGTAGAATGGTTCCTGCAAGTGCACCTGAAGCGACTGCCAATCAAATATCCGTTCATGGTCAGGTGTTCTGATGACGTTATCTTAGAACTGCAAGATGGTATGGGATCTGTGGCCACAGCTTTCTCACTAGACGTTGAAGACTTATACTTTTCTGTGACGCGAGAATGCATTCTATGTGCTGTTCATGAAAAAATTTATGAAATGGGTTAAGTGAAATTCCAGAACTTAGTATGCATGAACTGCGACAATTTTTTTACCTTGTTAGAATTTTACTTGGATTTGACGGCCATTAGTCACAATGGCTGTTATTACATTCAGCGCACAGGAATCTGTATTGGTTACAGGAATCTGTAATAGCCCCAATATTATGTGATATTTTTTTGGCATCCTTTGACAACCACGTTAATGCGGAACTAAGTGGAAAAATCAATGATTCGTGTATTTAGGTAGGTATGTCGATGACTATCTAATAGTCCTTAACAATTAATTCACAGTATTGACGAAGCTGTAGCAGATTGTTTAAAAATTTTCATAAGATTTTCCCAGGGGCTCAAGTTTAATTTTGAACTGCCCGATGACAACTGTATTCAGTTTCTAGATCTTAAAATTTTATTTTCCTCAGATGACCACGTATACTGGAAATACAATCCAAGATCAAAGAAAAGTGTTTTGCCTTTCGATAGCGCACATTTGAAATTGATAAAGAGGGGCATAGCCACCACATGCATTCAGTCTGCTTTGTAAAAGTCATGTGTTCACCAAATTGAGCATAGTATGTCTAGCCAAGTAGACAGATTGAAACTTGCTGGATTTCCAGTGTCTGTCATTTCATCTGTCTGTGAGACATTGCTTCAAAAATTAAAACGGGGAAGAAAGTGCCCAACTAAAGATCACGACAAAAGACCTGTACATGTATCTCCATACCTCCATAAAGTTTCACATAATAACCGACACAATGTCAATCTAGTTTTTTCAGTGCATTGCAAATTGTCATCAGTTTGCAACATTCAAAACAAGAAGCACCAGAAATGTACGGAATGTCACACTAATCACCGGACCAATTACACCGAATGAACTTCAGATGTTGTGTATCAAATACCGTTAGATTGTGGACGCATTTATATAGGACAAACCGGCGAGTGCTTCAATGACCGGGCTAGACAGCACAACAATGATGTCACAAAAGGATACGGTAGTCACTTGGCTGAGCAGTGCAAAAAGTGCATTGCGTGCCCATGTTTGGTGACACAACCTTCCTGAGGAAAGGAAACACAAAAACAGAAAGAGAAATAGTTGAGGCATATTTTATAAGGAAAGCAGGCGACAAGTGCGTCAGCTGTACATCTGAGTTTGCAAGAAAAAGAAGTGATGTTTCTGTCGAGATATCTAGAGACTTGAACTGATTGACCATACAACCGTATGTATGATATGATTCATTTCAATCTTTGTGTGTATGATAATGAGTACATGATGTACGTGGTGTGCAGAGCATAAATAGATGACCGTTCGTAATAAACGCCAGTTGGAAGTAGCGCCAGTCCTGTCGTATGTGTTCCTTTGACTTCGTCTTTGTCTTTAGCGCTTTTTTATGAAAACCGTCGAGTCATTGACATTAGTTGGATGCTTACATATATTATGCATTTCAAAGCGACCCATTTTTAGGCCTCTTTACAGTCACATTACAACTACCATTTGCAACTCATTTTATCCTTTCATACAAAAAAGAAAGACAATTTATTACCATATGTCATGGCACTCTTTGGCCATAGCTGGCCCTTGTGCCATTAAACACTACGCATCATCACTGCTGGGAAAGGGGGCACACCATCCTGTGGCCTACCAGGTCTGAAGCTTTGCAGGTGACCTCTGCAAAGTAATCTTTAAAAGCGGTATTTTCATTTGCTTGGCAAGAGAAAGTTGGTTAATACTGCAGAAAACGAAAATAAGAATTGTTTAAATTTTGCACCAGAAATTTGACACCAGTACATACGTGTCTGCACCATGTGTCTCCACCTGTCTGGTAGCATCTCGCCTCCAGCTTTCTCACGGTGCCCCACTGCAGGCCCAGTGTCCAGTAGCGTCGGTGCTGGACCAACGGTGTTGGTTACCACTGTGGCCGCTCCTCGTGAAACTGTGATAACTCAGTGGCAATCACTCACCCTCTCGACAATTCACTGCCTCATAGGCAAAAATTGGTACTGCACAGCCTGCCATGGGCTTGGCAGCAGTTCAAGCATGAGCACAAATGCTTACCTTCGACACCTGTCCATTTTGCTGGTAAACGACCAGTGTTCATTATTTATAGGACACACTCACCATGCTGGCCTATTAGGAATGCCATGCTCATGGTGCTGTGTTGTGATTGCTAGAGATTGCATGCATGTTGTTGAACAGCTGTTGATGTTAGTTGATAGTGAAGAAAGCCCTCGTCCAAATACTCAAGGAAGTGAAACATCTGGTACATAATGGAAGCACTCAATGAAATCCGGTCAAGTGAGACGTCACTACTACGTGAAGTTAAATCTATCATAAGTTAATGCGGAGTGACAAGGCATTTTACAGTATTAAAAAGCAATTGGCTAAGACAGAGGAAGATTGTTCATCAGCTGTCACAGTGCAAAAAGAAGTAGATCAGATCTGCTTACCGGCTAAACAAAGTGCAAATCAAATCGCGTCCATTAAATCTAGGCTAGATTAATCTGAGAACAGGGCACAAAGATCAAATTTGGTATTTTTTGGTTTAAAAGATGCTGAAACTGAAACATGGGCTGAATTGGAAGCCTCAGTTATACAACACTGCAGCATGCAACTTGGCACTACCATGCAGTTCAGGGATATTGAAAGCACTCATAGTTAGGCCACTTTAAATCCAGCGGAAACAGACCTTTAATCATAAAATTTGCACTTTTTAAAGTATAAGATTGAGTCTTTCGTGTGCCACAATGTTGAAGTGATTGGATTTTAGGATATCAGAAGTTTACTCTCCAAACATACTTAAGGCTAGGCGGCATCTCGTTCAATTCACAAAGACCTAACAGAAGCCATGCAAACTTTGGCACGGTAAACTTTTCATTGGTGACTATTTGTGCATGTTTAACCAAAACACTGAAACTGTGCTCTCTCGGTCTTTGTCACCTCTAGTTCAGATATTAACTGTCACTGCAACGTTTCATCTTTTTAACCAACATCCGAAGCATTTTACTTAAACTTGATGCACTCAGAAACTTAATACACACAACTGAGTCGAATGGAATAATTCTAGCTAAAATATGGCTAAACCCAACAATTAGCGACACTGAGATCCTTTTGTTTTTTCGTGATATGGGTGTCTTTCAATGTGATTGAGCTAACATGCTTCATGCTTCATTTAATTGTCGGTTCCCTGCCCTCACGGAAGAAAAAGAGACATTACACTTTATGATCACAGAAATTATGTATATTGAACTCGAGAAATATTCCACAAGGCTGCTTTCTGGCTTCTTGGAACTCTCCGTGGATGCTAACTGGCTTATTTTCTGAAACAAGGGGCAAGATTGCGCAAGCATTTCGCTTTCCGAACGTTCGTATGTGCGCTCATGATGAGGCGGCAGTGCACTTTCATCAGTGGTTGTCGGCACGGCAAGGCAGGAGTGGGAATAGAATGGCGTCTACTTAGTGGCACAGGAGGCGAAGTGACCGTTCAGAAAGTGGGGTGCTTGTGCGATCTCACCCAAGTTGCAAGATTTAATAAATACTTACGTGCTTACAATAACTAACAGAAAAGCAATCATCCCCAGCTTAAGTCAATGCTTAAATGCCTGAATAACAAAAAGAAAAGACTGATCTATGCCTCTAAATGCTCTAACGCTGGAAGTGCATGGCAGAAATATTGTGCTGTAGAAGAAACATTTGAGTCACTCAGTTGCAAAACCTAACTTGCCTTTTTCTTGACAGCTCTTCCAAACATGCTACATACTAACCTGAAACGGTTATGAAAAGCTTTGAATCCTAATCAAGTGCAACCACTTGCCCTATCCAACAACCCCGACCAGCATATTTCTGACTGTGAAACTCCTGAGGCACCTAATTGCTAATCACTTGTTCACATGTTTTTACTAACGAACCTGATGACAATCTGTCTAATTTTCCATCATATGACTATCACACTATGCCTGACATCACCTTTAGTCCTACAAGCATCACGAACGTAATTTACTTCCTCAGTTAGCATCGTCATCAGGCATTGATGGCATAAACTCTATAATTCTAAAAACATAAAAACGCATTGTCAGTGAAGTCCTGTGTAATTTTTTCCAGTGGTCATTATCATTAAGAGTGGTGCCAGACAGTCGGATGATGGGCAAAATTATTCCAGTCCTCAAGAAAGGCCCGCCGTTCTCAAGCTGCAGTTACTGCTCTTTTTTTTCCCTAACCAGCACGTATGTTCTAAATGAATGGAGCATATTTTACTCGTACACAGGAATTTTTATGTTCCGTGAAATTTCTCACTCCTAATTAGTATGGTTTACGAAAAGGTCTCTCTTGTGACACTCAATTATTGTGGTTTATTAACGACATAAGTGCTAACCTTAACATAAATATTCCAGTTTGCACCTTATTCTTAAACTTTGAAAAGGCTTTTGACAAAGCACCACATCAACAGCTTCGTTGAATTATAACTGAATTCGCAGTTTATTGACTAATAGACAGCAGTTCATTTATGCTAACAATCATTCCTCTATTAAAAGTCCAGTTCTGTCCAGGGTACCTCGAGCCACTGTCTTAGGTAACTTTCTTTTTCTAATTTATATCAACAATCTTCCCAATAATATCTCTTCTGACATAAGTCTGTTTGTAGACAATTGCATGGTTTATTGTTCCATCCACTGCAGCTTGGTGTAGCCAATGGTTGACGTCACTGGACACTACTAAAGCTTTATTAGTTTCTATTACTGACAGAAGAAACTTCTGTCTATCAAAATAGGTCATCCTCTGTTGATACAGGAAAATACCTTAGCGCCACCTACTTAAGTACAATAAAACCTCGTTAATTCGAACTCTGTTTATTCAAAATCCCGTGTAATTCGAAGGTTTTCGGGGGTCCCAACAGTTTGCATGCAAATTTTGCCGGATAATTTGGAACAGCCAGAGTGCCCATATCCGGATAATACGTCAGTTTAAACCATGGCCTCCGTGATTTTTCCGTGCCTCCGTGATCCGTGGCGGTAGCAATCAATCGCTGTGCACTGTAAGCAGACTGGAGGACGCAGCCAACGGTGCGGCTAACTACCGCGCCAAGCAGTCATGCATCGATGGCTACCGTATTTACACGATTGTAAGTCGACCACTTTTTTTAAATTTGGAAATCTGAAGTGGGGGGGTCGACTTACAATCGAAACAAAAACATGGCACCGCCAAAAAAGCGAGACTAACGGGAGCTACGATGTAGTTAGAATTTTATGTTTGCTCTATGGCCCTACCCATAGCTTTTCGCTATCCCGCGTGTTCGTTCGCTTTTCGGAAGGGTTTTTCAACATTTTTGAGAGTTTTACAGTGCGCACAACACTCATGAGGGGGCGTCGATAGTTGATGGAAGCGCCGCTGTTTCATTCGCGGCAGCACCATAGAGAGCGGCACCCTCAGAATGGCGGCGCTTGCGGGGAGTAAGGGTAGTTCATGGAAGAGCACTGCTCGTGGGTTTCTCTTTGCCTGTTGCGCTTAACTTTCTTTATAGTTTGACGAAAGGCATTGGTTTGATGTGTTCCACTTGACTGCTGGCTACGTGCTACTTCTATGCTTCCTCAGTCGTCATGAGTGCTCCAGGCCCACTAATCGTTTGGCACTTGCTCACAGCAGCGTTCAAGACGGCTGTCATCCTTTACGCCGAAGAAACAAATCACAAATGGGTGGTGCGAGAGTGGCGACTGCAGCGAAGCGAAATTTTCACCTGTGACGGCAAGTGAGGAATTTCTCACGTGCTGAAGTCTGGACGCTTTCCGGAGCTGTAGGCTAAGCTTGCGGCGTACGTCGCTGAAATGCGCATTCGGTCCCTGCTAGTGAAATGCGACATGGTCATGAAACAAGCCCGGATCTTCGCCTTTTAAGGACCTGCTCTGCTCTGAGTATGAGTGGCTGGCGGCAGAAGACTGCGAAATTACGCCAACCGGACCTGTCAAAAGAGCCTCCCTGACAGCTGCGTGTGGTTGGGTGCTTTCGGCGTGGGCTGCTCTTCCACAAGATTTCGTGGTGCGGTCGTTTGCCAAATGTGAAATTTCCCGGGACGATGACGCACTGTGGGACCGTAGCAACGATGAGGATGGCAGCACTAGTGAAGATGAGTAGTCCAGTGACCATGTCAGCTACTACTAAATTTTTGTTATCGAATGCACCCTCATGTATGCTCTCCTTTTCTTTTTTTTCCTGTCACGCAATATGGGGGCGTCGACTTATATTTGAGTCGCCTTACAATAGTGTAAATACGGTACTGCAAGTGACCGTTTTTCAGGCGAAATAAAGGTGCAGTGTTGATGCAGCCATATTTCGTACGTTTATTTTTCATTTTTCGTCCATTTTTGATAATTCAAAAACCCGGTTAATTCGATGATTTTTCGCGGTCCGACGGACTTCGAATTAACAAGGTTCTACTGTAATTTGTCTTAGTGCACTCATATGATAAATATAACTAACAAAGCCAATTGCACTCTATAATAGTTTTGACAGTACTTGCGTCTTGCTTCCCCCTTCTTGAAATTGCAGTAGACTCCCTGTAGACAAAGTCGAAGGAACTATGGAAATTTGTTCGTCTTACCAGAAGAATATTTGGTAACATTACGAGGTGCATCCAAATATCTTACTTCAATACGGTAAATGAAGTAGAATTAAAATGGGGAAACATGAGATAAAATGCTTTAGTTACCTGAACTTAATAGAAAATTATTTTCAAGTGATACTCTTGCTTGGTTTCATCCAGTCCATGGTGGATGTTTGGTGCTTCTGTGCAAATTGGTGAACCTTAAAAATCCTTCTGCACCTTTGTGCTGCTGGAAAAAGTTCACTAGGGAGTTAAAGCAGGCATCTGCTGCCTCACAGGTCATCGGTGCAGGCTCCACGCTAGCGAAAGTATGAAGGACGCACTGAATGCGCGGGAAAAGCAACGCAACCTAGAGGGAAGTCTAGGTGACATTGAGTGAAATGGGGAAGTAGAAATGAGATGAAGTGTCGCGGAGGAGGAAGGTAAGCGGAGGCTACAGGTTTCATTTGCGATACAGACATACCTGGCTCGCCTTGTGATAACATTGTCCTTGTGCGCTGTACACTGTGTGTGCTAGTGAAAGCGTGCAACGGTGAGCTGACGATGGCAGCTCAATCTCACATGCGCAAAGGAGGAAAGGGGGGAAGGGGGGTTGTTGTACTTCGGCTGTGCGCGATTGCGTGGGCTTTACCTTGAAAGCTATCTACTTTGGGGCACAGTCTAGGTTGGTCAATGGCTCATAGCTTTGCGTGTGCTGTGTTGTCACCGTTTAGTTTGTGTTGAAGCGATAGACAGTGCGAAGGGTCACTTCGCTCGCTGCTGCTGCCGCGATTCTTCATGCTAGTGTTTTGACGCCGAGCGTCTGTGGTCATCGAGTGCGATGTGCTCATGTTTGCCTGTGCACGCTGACACCATGCTTGTTAATTTAGTTAGCATGCAACTGTTTACAAAGGAGCGTTCTACTCCGGTGGCTGCTGCGTATGGTGCGGCCACGCGTGCCCTGTCATGAATAATATCTGCAATGCTGACAGTCTAGGTGCACGGAGGGCCGATAGCTTCGTATGCACTACAGCACCCGTATGCTTGCGTGTCACCCGTGTTCATGAAGTGAAATGCCTCTTTTTTGCACCTCTGTCCACGGACGATGTGCGGCGCAGGCCTCCTGTAGGGTGCCTTGATGTGCGCACCCCCAGGCGCGGCGCATCGAGGCACCCTAGCCTCCGAGATCGGTAGCGGTGGTGGTCATTCCGAATGTTCGTCTTAACTAAAGAGCACGTCTGAGGCAGTTCGTCTTAAGCGGATTTTATTTTACATTGAGTCTATGGAAAACCAAACAAATGTTCCTGTGTCGTTCGCTATATGCGAGAATTTGGCTTAACTGAGTTCGTCTTAATGAGAGTTCACTGTACTATCATATCTGACATGCGTGTGGCCTAAGTTTTCTGAAATATGCATGCTCTGCTTGGGAGCCACACCAATCGAACCTTTCTAATGCACTTGAAATAGCCCAATATCGCACAACTCGCTATATTTACTCTGGTTGCTCCTACCACAGCAGCATCGCAAGACTAGAAACGAAAGCACATCTTACTTATGTACACCTAAGGCATCTTAGATCTAGACTGTGCCTTTACTACAGGTTTTACTATTACCCTTTTAGCAAATCGGTAATCTTGTCAGCTCACTGTCCCTCTTGTCGCACCAGCACAGACTGCTGCTCGCCTGGATTCCTTGTTCATGCATACCACAAGGCACTCCGATCTGCGTGGTTTCAAGATTTCCATGCGATCATTATCATGAAACCATCCCCCATGTAAAATCTAATTCCTGGGGTACTTGAGATAATATTAAATAAAAAGAAATAAATGTTACATCACACATTTCAACATGCTTTCTGGTTTGTGGGCTATATGGGAAACAGTCTCAAATTTTGCTATTGAGTGTTTGGTTACTTGAAAATTTATTGCTCTCCACATAGTGTTATCATGGTAAAAATCATGTACTTTAGTATGACGTTCTGGCGGGCTCTTTTGAAAGCAAGAAAGGCAAAAAAAGAAACAACAACAACATAACAAACAGGGAATATCACATCGATCAACAAATGTTGAAATGATGTCATGAAAGCATGAAGGCTCAAAATACGGCTTAATGGAAAGAACGATGGAAAGTGGGGGTGACAGCGACTATTGAATTTACATATGTGACTATGGAAAGAGTGAAATCTGGTGAAAAAAACTAACGCTCGGTGGCATTCACAGCACAAAACACCTACAACAAACAAAACCAAAAGACAAAAAAAAAACACCTTAGACTGCCAAAAGGAATTTTTTTTGAAGCGGCATATTCCAGAAAATTGACTTCTTCTGGAAGCAATGAGACATATGCTGTGCCGATACATTTCTCACCATTTTTTAGTATGTAGAACGCTTCGACAATCTCCCTTTCAGTCTGATCCCTCGAATAGAACAGGAACCTTGTGCTATTCAAAATTGGTTTACAAGGGTTTCTTCTGCCCTCTTCTTTTTCTCTGCATCTGTCACAGTGCAGGGCCAAAGTGCCGCCTTCCTTGTTTTTTATATGCCATTGGTGTTCCTGTGCTCTTTCATTGAAACACCTGCCCATTCGTCCAATATAAATGTTGTCACATGTCAAGGGAATCGAATACACTACCCCACAAACACGGTCTGTGTAGTGTGTTTCGTGCATGGTTGAATGCTGTGGCCTACTTTTTCTCTTGCCTGTCACCATGGAGCACACTCTGCTGAGCTTGCATGGAGCTGAAAAAACGACCTTGATCCCTAGTGGCTTGCTACTTTTTTGACGTGTGAAACTCGATCAATATAGGGCACTACCTGCAGTTTTTCTTTCTTAATACCCTCTTTCTGGTGCTTTTTACCTTTAAGATTTTGCAAAAGACTTTCACAGGCGCCTGTGATTAAACTCTGAGGGTAACCAGTCGAGAGGAGTGCCTAACTTGCTGATTGAAACTGGTTTCTAACTTGTGCTTGCATGATTTTTCCAGGGTGGACTTACAAGCTAGGGTTACGTTGGCTCTCTTAACTAGTTTGGAATGTGCACTTTCGAATGGCCATTGGGCCTTCTTTGTCCGTGTCCTGGGTTTGTAATACCAACAGATGTGTTTTGGGTCAAAATGAAAGGAGTTATTCCTGGCTAAGTTGTGGATGAATGTGAGCCCCCCCACCGCCGAAGCTGATTGGAATATCTTTTAACAGGTGATCTACGGCATTATTAAGCTTATCTTGTATGGACATGGGGAGTATGACTAACTAGTCATCAACCTTATGGAAGATGCGCACAACATGATGCCCAGAAATTAATTGTTGAACTCGTTGATCAAGCACCAACAAATATATATAGCAAAAAATAGGTGCAACTGAAGAACCTATACATATTCCAGCCTTCTGCACTCTAATCAAACATTCCAATCAGCTTCGGGCGGGGGGCTCACATTCACCCATTAGTGAGTGAATGTGATCTCGACCTTGCCTGTCACAGTAAAAGCTCATTTCAGTTCGAAATAATAAAAGTTCGAACTAACGAAAGTGAAGGAAAACAACAGTACACTGTGATTTGGAAGCAGTAGGGCATGTCACAAATTTAATGCTTGAAAAAGTCCGTGATCGTAGTCTGCCTTTTTTCCTTGAAGGCGACAGCCAGCACTTTTTGCTCTAACGAGCAAATGTGGCGGAAGGTCTCCTCTTCGCCTTCTTCAAAACTGAAGAAGAGACGGGCAGCATTCAATCCAGCCATGACCTCTGCAGCGGAGGGCCGCACTGGTGCTTTGTCTTCCTAGTCCTCCTCGTCACTGGCAGCAACAGGTTCAGCACTTCTGACCTGAGAAATTATGTCCTCATCTGTCAGCGCACCACACACCACTGCACTCTCATCCACGTCAACACAGTCAGCAAAGGAGATGTCGTCCAAAATGTCCGCCATGGGAGCGGTGCCGCCAACTTCGAGCGCAGGTGGCTGGTTTCCTTCTTATAGAGCTTACGTGCCGAAGCCTCAGTGGCGATAGCAGATTGCTACCGTAACCGCAGTTACTTGCTCCCAAGCATGTACAAGCATGTGTAGTGCACTTAGGATCATCACCTGATAATTATTACACAAAATAATTCGCTCCAACAGGTGGCGCTGGTGAAACGAATAAAAATTCTTAATGATAGCTTGGTCCATGGGCTGCAGCGCTGCTGTAGTGTTAGGTGGAAGGAAGGCTAGCTCAATGGCCTTCGTCTCAACATCGACCTTATGAGCCGAACAGTTGTCAACGAGCAGGAGGACTTTCCGTCCACAATGCTCAATCTTTTTGTCCATCTTCGCTAGCCACTGTCCGAACAGTTCCCCCGTCATCCATGCCTTTCTGTTGGCCGCGTAGTCCACTGGGAGGGACTGGATGTTCTTGAAGCAACGCAGACTTTTCAATTTGTCGATCACTAAAAGCGGCAGCTTTTCAGTTCCTGCCATGTTCGCTGCAACCAACACAGTTATTCTCTCCTTGCTTGTTTTCCCTCCAGTGCACTTGTCGCCTTTATATGTGATTGTTTTGGCAGGCAGCAATTTGAAAAATAAAGCAGTTTCGTCCGCATTAAATATGTCCTGCGGAGAATACTTCTCCATGTAGCCTTGCAACACCTCGGAGCGCCAAGCTTCACACGTTTCAACGTTTACGGCCTTTATTTCTCCCGACACAGCACGGAAAACAAGGTCGTAATGCTCGCGGAAACGGTGCAGCGACCCATCTGAAGCAGCAAAGTCGTTGTAAGCCAGCTACAGGGCGAAGTCCGCTGCCTTCGCCAATATCACAGGGCCGCTTAGTGGAATATCCTGAGCGCGCACGTCTTTTATCCAAAGCAGTAGCGCTTTCTCGAGGTTGGGATACATTGCGGACCGCAACCTCTTCCTTTTGTTGGCAACTTCTGCCGCCAAGGCATCTTCAATAGCTCTCTTATTCTTTATGTAAGTAGATAGCGTGCTTTTCGGTATTGCATGCTTCTTCGCAATTTCTTGCTTAGACAAGAGTCCGGCGTCCACTTCCCGCAGGATATCACTCTTCTCTTGCAGTGTTTTGGCGCGGTATTTGCCACGGGCACATGCCATCTTCAAGTCGCAGCTCTGGGTCCGACTGTGCCACACCACCGATGTCCACCGAAATGAAGATTAGCGGAGACTTAACACCATCGCAAAGAATCGCGACGGCCGGTACCTCCTAAGCTGAAAACAGACGTGCACAACCGATGAAGACTGCTGAGATAAAGGCGCTGAACATGTGCTGAACACGCTGAACAAGATTTGCAAAGCCTCCGAGATTCGCAATGGGCAAGAAGTCTCGGAGGTTTCGTAGAATGGAGAGGAGGCAGCCACCGTTGCCTTCTGGCCGACCCCGCGCCGGTTAGATTTTTCCCCATTTTGCCTTCTATCGCTGTTTTATCCTTTCCAGAGGCGACGCAGCCTTATGTGTAGGCAGTAGGCGCGCTTCTCTGGCCGTGTGCCTGGTGCCAAGCTGCCGGCACAGTGGCACGTAGTTCGAATTATCCGTGGCGGAACCTTCTCGCGTTCGAATTAACAGGCTTTTCTATACATAGACTTCTGTGAAGCTTGGCCGGACCACATCGTACAGTTCGAAATATCCATAAATTTGAATTATTGAAGTTCGAATTAATGAGCTTTCACTGTACTATTCTCATTTGTTGCTTTACTCTTGAAAGAGATAAAACTTTAGTATGTCCTTGATGGGGTTCAGGGATGGCGGGGGTCAGGAGACTAACCTCCAATACCCTCCCTTCCTCAGACGGCGGCCAGTCCTTGCTTTCTGGTGGCGTCTTCGGCCATCCGGACGGCCCAGAGCTGCTCCTCTGGGTCCAAGCTGAGCAGCAATGTCTCCCACTGCTCGGCCGTAGTTACGATGCGTTTGTTAGTGCGGGAGGTGTTGGTGGGTGAGACTTTGGGGCATTGCCAGATAATATGATTGAGGTCAGCGCGGGCCTCGCACGCTTTGCAGAGTGGGGAGTATGCATCGGGGTAAATGCGGTTGTAAAGCACGGGGTTCGGAAAAGTTCGTGTCTGAAGGAGTCGCCAAATGGTGGATTGAGATTTATTCAGTGTTTGGTGTGCTTGGGGGTAGCGTAACCACTCTCTGCGGTAGTGTAGGATAATTTCTCTGAACGTGACCATTCGGTCCCACGCGTGACCGCGATGCAGAACAGAGGGCTGGTCGGGATCGGAAGACGCAGGAGAAGGATGATGCGCCCGGTGTGCGAGAGCTCGGGCGGCATCGTGGGCGGCTTCGTTTCCAGCGAGACCCGATTGGCCTGGGGCCCAGATGATCTGCACGCGGCATTGCCTTGAGGGAGGAGTGCCAGAGAGAATCTTCTGCGCTTGGGGTGCTATCAGTCCTCTTGTGTAGTTACGAATGGCCGTTTTTGAATCGATGATGATGCAGTGTGCATTGGTAGCCGCGTAGGCCAAAGCGATGGCCGTTTCTTCTCCTACTTCGGGTTGCGTGGTGAATATTGATGCGCCCGCGGCGAGGCGGTAGTGCAAACCCGCGACTGCGACGACCGCCATGGCATTTTGGTTGGGGTATTCTCTTGACTTGTGCCAGAGATGTGGAGACTAACCCTGGTCCCAAAATTGATTATGTTCCCTCCCTAGTCAATGAATGCTGCGCTGAAACTATAGAAATGCTAAATAAATTTCAAAAAGTCATCACTGGAATTGAAACTAGAGTAACAGCCATTGAGGGCACATTGGGTGATGCAGCTCAAGTGGAAACCAACTGCGAAGGCAGGAGTGAATCAGTAAAAGAAGTCAAGTCGAGTATAGCCAGGGCAAATGAAGAACTCGGTGACAGTGTAGATGACATGAATAATAGAATGCGAAGAAACAACCTGCCTGTAAAGGGCCTTCCTGAAACTGAAAATGAGAACTAGGAAAAAACAGAGCATCATCAAAGAATTCTTGGCTCACCTTAAGCTAACTCTCGGAGACATAGAACGTGCCCATAAGATTGGCCAACCCCGATCTGGTTTCAATTGCCCCATTATCAGTTTCTCAACTACAAATCAGAAACAGAAGCACTGCGCAACACTTTCAAACTAAAGAATCTGACTTCACTTAAAGTATGGCTGGAAGAAGACTTCTCGTCTAAGATCCAGCTGGCACGTAAAAAGCTTCGAGACTTTGCCAAGGGAATCTGCAAGGAAAATGAGCGTTTTACCCTCCGTTTTAACACACTGCACATGCAAGATGGCACCTATCGGTATGACTCACTGTCTAATTCTATCGTTTTAGGGACTAAAACGCGCCAGCCCTTGCACAGATGACCAGTCGCAGCGGCTCACTACAAACCAACTGCGTATAAATTTTCATTGCTCCTGGCAAACTTCCAAAGCTTACCCTTAACAAAGTTGATATCTTGAAAACACTGATACATGCGTGTGATGCTGATATGATCATCGGTACAGAAGCGTGGCTCACCGAGCATATTGCTGATAATGAACTATCATTGCCGATGTCATTTGTTTGTCGCGGAGACCGAAAAGTGTTGCAGGGAGGTGGTGTAATTATTGCTGTTAAAAAAGAATGTGAGGCATCTTTTATACCTGTTAACAGTCTGCTTGAAAATTATTTGGATTGCTATGCGTCATTGTCATGTGCACTGTGTTATTCGTTCGTGCTACCGACTTCCCGATAGCCAGCCCGATTTCGTGGATCTTTTCAACGATGCTATCGAACAGGTCACAAATAAATTCCCCGAATGCCACACTTGTTTTGGCTGGTGATTTTAATTATTCCGCAATAGACTGGTTGACTTCTTCTGTCCTAGGTAACGATAACAGCCAAGAATACCTTCACTTTCTGCGTACTGTACACCTTCATAACCTTTCTCAATTGGTAAAAAACCCTACATGAGGCGAAAATATTCTAGATCTGATATTTACTAACCATCCTGAATACGAAAACACTCTTGTTCCTGAAGAAATAAGTGACCATAGGGCCATTCACTGCATTATGGAGGTACCACGACCAAAGAAAATAATGGAAATGAGAACAATACTTGACTATGCTCGTGCGGATATTGCCAAAATTAACTGCATGTTCACGGCTTTTGGGGCCGAATTCCTGCACGATTTCACAAGCCGATCAATTAACCACAACTGGTCTTTATATGGAAGCAACCTAAAAAAAATGGGAGATTGCTGTGTGCCAAAATTAATTCTCTCATCCACCGTAGATGATGCTTGTTTCACACGTGATGTCACGAGAACTATTAACAAAAAAAAAGCGGGCGTTTAGAAAAGCTTTGACATCAAATACCAATATAGACTAGGAAAAGTACAAAAAGCTGTCAAAGTTTACAGAGACCTCAATCAATGATAAAGCCAAAAACAAATACTTTAACTATACATTGCCTAATCTGATGATCACCGACCCTGGAAAATTTTGGCGGATAATAAACCCGAAAGAAAAGCTATCGAGCGTACAACTCAAATGTGAGAATGGTGACCTACTGTCGATGGAAGAAACTCCTGAAAATTTCAATCAGCATTTTGCTTCTGTCTTCTCAGACGAGCTGCCGCTGCAATCTACGATTCCTCAAATGCAAGCAATTATACACAAGTTTCCACCTATCTCGATAACAAAAATAGGGGTAGTGCAATAGAGAGGCTTCCATGCTAAACTTGCCCTGAGCCAGGTGGTATCAGCGCAAAGCTTTTGAATCAAACATCAGATAATTCATCTTACATTTTATCACTAATCTTTCAACAGTCACTGGACACTGGACTTCTTCCATATGACTGCAAGATTGCACATGTAATTCCTTGCTTTAAACCTAGAGACAAACACTTCGCTAACAATTACCATCCCATTTCTCTTACATCTACTTGCTGCAAACTACTTGAGCATATCGTATAGAGTCAAATAATGTCTCACATTAAATCTAATAACTTACTTACTTTTTGAAAACCAACACGTCTAAATTAAATTACTTTTTGAAAACCAACACGTCTTTCAGAAAAACCGATCCTGTAACACCCAGTTGCTTGAGCTAGTAACCGATTCACACAACCCCATCAATAGGTCATTTTTCATCGAGGCAATTTTCATTGACTTTTCCAAAGCATTTGATTGCATCCCTCACCAACATCTACTAGCAAAACTCATTAGCCTGCAGCTAGATGACAAACCATTTACAGTGAACTCTCACTTGAGCGAACTTCAAGAGACCGAAGGAAATAGTTCACTTAACTGAAACTTCACTAAACTGAATATTCACTAGACCAACATAAGACATGGCATTCAGAGTCAAAAGTTTGAAGTGCAATTCATGGAGCAAAAGACATGGCATCCATAGTGTTAGAAGTGTGTGAAATGGAATTTGTACATATCAACAAGTACAAGGTTCATAACAGTTATAATGCTGCCTTTCTCACTTAGAAAAAAAATATTTAATCTTCTTCTGCACTTGTACTTTTAAAACACAGGAAGTAACAAAACTGTCCAAAGAGTCAATGTTTTAGTACACTTCTTCTGGCACAGCTTGCTGTTGAGACAAAGTCTCTGAACTTTCCAATGTACCCTACAACCTCAGCTAGAGTTATAGGGCTTGATACTGGCTTGGCAGTTGCCTCTTCTTCGTCGCACTCATCTCGAAAGTTGGCACGCGAATTGCCGTTGTTACTTAAAACTGGAAGGCTGATTGGAGCCGATGAAAAACACACCACGTGGGTCGTTTGTGTGCACACTCGGAACTGACAAGACTGGAAAGAAAGAGACGACGACCATGCCACGACTAGCCGGTTGGAAAAAAACACACACCACGTGGTTTGGGGTGTGACAGATCGCCGCTTTGCTCTGGCGGCATTGTAAGTGCCAGCGATGTTACTTTGTTCATGGCCTCCGAAATTACATGCTTGCTCGTTTTGTGCGGGCAATCTCGGAGGCCATGCCTCGTTGCCGTTCGTTTTCCGTGCTGCCGCTTTGCCCCAGGGGCGCTGTAGCACCAGCGACGTTACATTGCCGCTGGAGCGGCGGTTTGATGAGGGCGGGCATCGGTTGCGCCTGCAGTGCAGGGCATAAAACTTCGTTGAATTGACCGTAAAAATAAGCCTTGGTCCTCTGAGCGAGTTCATTAAACTGAAATATTGACTGTTTCGAAATTCGTTTAAGTTAAACATTTTTGCATAGAATCTATAAGAAAACTGCCGGGGATTTTTAAAAAGTTTGTTATTCTGAAATACTTGATAAACCGATGTTCGTACAACTGAGACTTTACTGTATCTGGATTAAGGACTTTCTAACCAACAGACTTCATTGTGTTAAAATTGATCACTACACATCTCACCGCACGCATGTCAAGTCTGGAGTCCCACCAGGGTCAGTTTGGGACTGTTGCTATCTTTAATCTACATAAACGATATATCGACTAACATGTAGTCTTCCATACGTCTTTTTGCTGATGACTGAGTAATATATAAAGAAATAGCAAACCAGAATGACACTTTAACCCTGCAATCCACTTAACGACTCTTTCAGTATGGTGCAGCAAGTGGCAGATGGAAATTAACATCGAGAAAACTAAACATGTTAAATTTAGTCCTAGTCTCAATTTATTGCCTAACGAGTACCCAATTAACAATTATGCAGTTGAAACAATTTTGTTAATTAAATACTTAGGAGTTCTATTCACTTGCATTCTAAGATGGAATGATCATGTAGAACTAATCACTAGCAAATCTTTTACAAAGCTTGGTGTTCTAAAACGTCGCTTACACATTGCTGATGCCGACACCAAACTTCAGGCATTAATTCGCTAATTAAACCATCATTAGAGTACACTTCTAACATATGGCATCCACATCAAGCTTACCTTACTAACATGCAGGAATCAATTCAAAGTAAAGCCGCTAGATTCATCTCGTCTTCATATTCTCGTTATCAAATCAAATCAATCTTTATTTTCCAGTAAAAGAAACAGAAACTGGATGGTCATTTCGCGCTAAAAGCCACGAGAGTAGTGTGACGGGGCCCAAAAGATCTTACATGGCAACATCACCTTGGCACACGATCAAACACTGTAGTAGACATATACATATATGTGAGGCAAAAAACATAATACTAGTCATGACTGCATTATAAATAACTATGTCATAGTGCGCCGTAGTAATGACAGCAAAATGCATATGTGCTCCTAGGAGAAAAAAAAAAAAGACAATGGAAACGGAATGTTATCACTAAAACTACATATCATAACTGAACAAAATATTATCTGAGTTGCTTCCTATTATAACCTGCAATATCTACATATTTGTTGAGAATAAACGGTAAGTTGCAGGCTAGCAATTGTTGTTTGTAGGAGTATGTACGGAAATGTGGACTAATCCATTTGTCAGACTTTCTTGTGTTTATCATAGGCTGACAGTGTTCTAAGCATGCTAGACGTTCAATGAAGTTCTTTACTAATGTGTCAGAAAATTGCATCACATATAATAAACGGTATGTGTAAAGGTGATCTACTTTGAGGGTCGAATTATTTTGAAAATAACTTTCCCAGGTGGTCCAAATTACTTTATTGCGTATCTTGAATGTACAAAATGTATAAAGTTTGGAATAAATAGTAAAAAAAATTTTGGAACAGTATTTCGGTGTCGGCATCACTCAGAACTGCAAAATGTTACTTAGTACTTCAGAGTGCAGTACTCCTTGAAACACGTTTATACGCACAGCGCCTTATCGCAGTCTGCACACCTAAAATGCATGTCTGTTCTCCTCTTGGAGCAACGAGTTGTGTTGGCGCACACATGACATCTTCTCTGTGTGCGCTGCCTTGGGCAGAGGTCTGAGGCACCCTCTCGCGTAAGCGCATTGCCGCAGAGAGCGAGAATACCTCGTGAGCAGTGTTGATAAACAAGCTATGCCAATCGAGATAGAAGTCAACTTCCGCCGCCCCTGCAAGAGCGTGCCGACAAAGAGAAAAATCACGTTTCGCGCGCCTTCGTTGCGATCACCAAGCGGAACCGAAACCGCGAAAGCGCGTTGCCGCTGACAGCGAGAATACTTCGCGAGCGGCACTAATAAACAAGCTAAGAGCAGCGCCAATCGAGATAGAAATCAACTTCCAACGCCCCTGCAAGAGAGTGCCGACAAAGAGAAAAATGACGTTTCGCGGGCCTCCGTTGCGATCACGCAGCGAAACCGAAACTGCAATAGGGGTGTTGCCACAGTCTGCGCGACATGCTGAAGCTAGAATTCAGTTCTGTTTATCTCCCCAAAAAGGTATCACAAATTTCAAACGCTTCTTGTAAGTCCTAAGAGGTGGCAGCACCTCCCAGTGAGCATGTATCATCATTATGGCGCGAAATTTCAAACGGAGGGTCGTAACCGAACCCGTACGGCAAAGAGCTTGTGGGACAGAAAACCTCCGCCGTACATGTACAGCAAAAACCTTCAAAGGGTTAAACAATCTATATGCATCTCTAGTCGTAGACAAAGGTTCCAGGTTTCCGATGTGATGAATAAATTTTTTCTGCAATATCAAAAGTCTGTTTCTATTGGCTTTAGTTGTCGTGCACCAGACCAAGGCACAGAAGTTTAGGAGTGAATTGAAAAGGGCGAAATGTATCTGTAGTTTGGCGGAGGCTGGCAACATGCCGCGACAACAGCATAGTACTCCTGTCACAGAAGATAGTTTTTACATAGATAGCTTACATGTGTACGCCAAGTTAAAGTAGATGAAAAATGAACACGAAGAATTTTGTAACTGTCAACAATCCCTATTTCTTGATCCTCAAAAATAATGTTATGGTTTAATGCTGCCTTTTTGTATTTCGCATGAAATATCATAACCTTTGTCTTTGTTGTATCAATCTTAAATTGATTTTCCTTAGACCATATAGATAGCTTCTTTAGTAGATCGTTATATTGTGATAACTGGTTTATATCAGATCCTTCCATTGAAATGGTGCTGTTGTCTGCATATATAATAAATTTTGCTCTTCTGTCTAAATCTACAATATTATTAATATAGATGTTAAACAAAAGTGGTCCCAGCGCACTTCCTTGCAGTACCGCAAATTTATTGTGTAAGAGGGTTGAGGTTTCACCATTTATACATGTGCACTGTAGCTATATACTGAGATATGATTGTAATAAATTTAAAGAATTACCACGTATACCATAAGACTGCAATTTGCCAAGTAGTGTAGAATGATCAAGGCAGTCAAACGCCTTGCTAAAATCCACAAAAAGAGTAAACGTAAACATGTCCTTTTCTATGTTTTGTAGGATGTATTCCTTTAATGAAAGTAGAGCTGTCTCTGTCGACCTCCCCTTTCTGAAGCCGAACTGTGCATTTGTCAAAACATCATACTTGTTGAGAAATGTTGTCATGCGAGAGAATAAAATTTTTTCTAGACCCTTAGAAAAAACAGGCAATACAGATATTGGCCTATAGTTACTCGGTACATTGTGATATCACTACCATTAAAGATTGCTGAAACCCTGGCACATTCATACGTTCTGGGAAGCTTCCCGATTGCAACACTAGGTTGAATATATATGCCAGTAAATTAGAAATACTCACGTACGAGGCAGAAACCTGGAGGCTTGCGAAAAGGGTTCTACTTAAACTGAGGACGACGCAACGAGCTATGGAAAGAAGAATGATGGGTGTAACGTTAAGGGATAAGAAAAAAGCAGATTGGGTGAGGGAACAAACACGAGTTAATGACATCTTAGTTGAAATCAAGAAAAAGAAATGGGCATGGGCAGGACATATAATGAGGAGGGAAGATAACCAATGGTCATTAAGGGTTACGGAATGCATTCCAAGGGAAGGGAAACGTAGCAGGGGGCGGCAGAAAGTTAGGTGGGCGGATGACATTAAGACGTTTGCAGGGACAACATGGCCACGATTAGTACATGACCGGGGTAGTTGGAGAGGTGTGGGAGAGGCCTTTGCCCTGCAGTGGGCGTAACCAGGCTGATGATGATGAAATTAGAAATGTAACATAAACATTATTTTATGGGCTTTACTTGTACATTTTCAATATCGACTGCTTTGCTATTTTTTAAGGTAGCGAAGGTACTGTAAACTTCATATTCGTCAATGGGCTGCATAAAAATGGTTTGCTGAACAGTGTCAATTGTACCTTCGGTGGTAGAGGGTGTATTTGCGGGATCGCTGTATGCGAGGGTTGTGTTAACAAAGTGCTCATTGAAAAAATCTGCAAGTGATTTATCGCTGAGTACGGAACCGCTGTGTATTATTGTATTCGGGGCACTGGTTTTGTTCTTAGGACCCAGTAAAGTATTGATTATTTTCCACGTTACATCCGGCCGCTGTCAACTGACATCCACAAAAATACTTTGATAATATGTATTTTTTGCTTGCTTGAGCTCAGCATTCAACCGATTCCTATACATTTTAAATTCTTTTAATGCAATCTCAGGACGTGTCCGTGAAAATGAATGGTACTTGCGATGCTTTTCCTGAATCATCTTCAAATGTTGTTGAGTGATTCATGATTTTCTAGCTTTTCTTCGAGATTTTATAACTTTATAAGGGAGATGCTGATGGTAAATTCTTGTAAAGCTATCGATTAAAATATTGTATGCGTCATTTGCATCTTGGTTTTCTAACACAGATGACCAGTTGCAACTAGCTATCTCCTTTTTAAAAGACTCAAGCTTATCTGGTGTGATAAGCTGTATCTTAAATGCAGTAGTCGAGTTTCTACACATGTTGGATTCATTATGATACATCAGAAAAACTGGACAGTGATCACTAAGGTCCAATGCAATCGTACTAGCACTATAGACTACAGTGTCTATATTTGTCACAATAAGGTCAAGGGCAGATAAGGAGGAACACGTGATTCTTGTTGGCATACCGATATAATTTTCAAAACCCGATGATGATAGTACAGAAAAGAAATCTTGTGAGCATTTATCATCTAAAACATTGATATTGAAATCACCACCGCATATAAGCCTATAGTTTTCCTTACTAACATAATGTAAGAAAGCCTCATAGAACTCACTGAAACGCGCTAAATTTCTGCTAGGAGGATGATAAACAACAGAAATGATGTGATCTTTATGCTTCAGTCTTAAGATCTCATAGTCAACAGTTGAACGGCTGTACTCAGTATTTCACAATTTTAATGTCTATTCACAAGAAGTGCCCCGCCTGTTTGCGCGGTTTAGAAAACAGTTTTGGTAACCATGCGGTTGGAACATTTTACATCTGGAGGTGAACCATGTTTCAGAAAACATTATAATATCAAATCTGAAAGGAAATTGATCGAGAAAAAGTGGGATATTGTCTTCCTTGTTTAAAACAGAGCGCACGTTGATGTGTAGGACAGATTCACATGATGAATTGCAGTATTTGATTTCTTTGGGTAGAATTAATTCTTTGTATTCCATGTTTGCGTACATCGATTTCCAACCCTGCGACGAGGGGGACTACTCGGTGATGACAGCTAGGTCACGGTCATCCCTTATTGTGTACACTCTGCTATTTTCAGTCTTTCTAACTTTGATACGGCAGTTATCGGTCCAGATGAACTTCCATTTCATTTCTTTTTGAGTGCGAGTGCTTGCGCAAACAGGCGTTTATTTTCAGGAGTGAGGTGCTCGTTTACAAAAACCTTATTTTCCTGAGAAAAGCCAAGTGCTGTCGTTGTCAGACGAGCCCTTCTAGCCTTCCTCAGAAAGTCGAATTTTTTCAGCCGCGAGCAAAAAGGAACGATTACATTCTTGCCGGGCTTTGAATTAACAGGGTGGGAATGTCAACATCACTGGGCATAACAGGACAGCCAACTTTTTCTGCAATGGTCTGAATGGCTGCGATGCAGTCCTCATTATCAGTGCAAGGTACACCTTTAATATAATATTCTGTCTAGAATATTGCTCAAAGTCTGCCACCCTCTTTGACAGCTGTTCGTTTGATTTTTTTCAACGTCTTATTTTCAGAAACTAGCGTCTCCTGGTTCTTTTTCATTTCCTCGTACAGAGTGCTAAACAGTGAAACACTCTCTCGCAGTCCCTCAACCTCAGAGCGCAATTTTTCTACTAGTTTACGAGACAGTTCAGCATTCGAAGGCATGGTAGCAAGCAAAGAAAAAATTACAACTTCACAGTGTCATCCTTAAAAAGAACCCTTGGCATTTTACCTCTCGTAATATGCAGAAAATATTCACATTTATCATTTTTTCACAGTGTTTATTACCGCGACAGTGCTTTTTCACGCAAATTCATTCGTCCAACAGCCCACGTCTCCGCCCGCATTGACCACGAACTTAAGGTATACGTACCCTTTGCATCGACTAAAAAATATTTACACTCACCTTTAGTCTTATCACTAAATGAGTGGAACACGCTTCCGCAATTTGTTGTCAACATTTAGAAATTATTTTCTTTCCAATCGGCTTTACTAAACTACCTTAATGAGCAAACCTGCCATCCCAGGTGATCTTTTCTAAACTAGCATGTTATCCTGCTTGAGCGCCCTACTTTCTTGATCACTGTCATAGTATACTTGTTGCGTTATTCTAAATAGTGTTGTAGTTCGATCTTGTGTTATTACATCATATAATCATTACGTCATGCTACTACTAGATGCACTGTATCTCCTTAATGCTGAAAACAGTTCTTTTCTTTATTTTTTGTTTTGATCTTCATGCTTATACCCCCCTTTGAAGTTTCTTGTTGTTATCCCCTCCTATGTAATGCCCTATTCTGGGCCCTTAGGGTAAATAAATGCAATGAAATATCTATGGGCAGTGACTATTCGGGCCCACGTGACCATGTACTCACCTCATGTCTTGTCCGATTGCCTTGATTACAGCACCAATAAGAGGAGCATGATGACAGCTCACTTTCCTACCCTCAGAAATACTGACTTGGTAAACTTGAACACAAAGTAAAAAACCACGTTGCAGAACGCCACCGATATCACTTTGACTGCCAGATGGGCCACTTTTCCATCTCTTCATGAAAGCCATGTCTGTACTCCTGGTGGATTTACTACCTTACACGGAGAAGGTGTCAGTGACTGAAAGTTAGAGTGTGGGTAATATATAGTACTGAGCCAATCAAGAACCTTTTGCTATACCCGTGCCACACAGGCGCAGAAAATAGTATTAACTTGCTAATGCCTCATATTTTAATGCCATTTGCATGATGCCACACAGAGGAACCTAATGTCATTTGCCTCAATGTCATTTTTGTCTAATACCTTCACTAGAACTCATTTGACTGAGAAATCCATGCTCTCTGCATCATAGCTTTCGTAGTGCAACATAAATGAAGCACATTCAAAGCTCATTATAATAAAACAAGATATAACGAAGTAAGTAAAACTCCCATTGAAATCCTCGGGGATTGATAATGTAGTGCATCTAATAGTGGATATGATGAAGTAATTCTGGTTCCCCCTTCAACTTCATTATATGGAGGTTTTACTGTATTTGAAACAACCTGTATCAAAGTAAATGTAATTTCGGCATAGCTTTCAACTACAACGCTCCTGTCAGGTGATGTACCTAGTAAACTTCCTCAGGTTGGCATTTAAATGGCATCATCGGGGCAGGTGCAAATTGGTTTGTACTCGTACTTCGAATGTGACATGGCAGCTGCCGAAGTTGCTATGGTAGGTTGCAACGTTATAAAAGACAGCAATAAATTCAAGTTAATGACACCATAGTATGCTTGAGTTTAATTTCACTATTCATGACTTGTAAACGCATATCTCCTATTTATTATCTTAAAATTGCTTACTTCAGAAGACGCTGTCATTGACACTAACATGTAAAATTTCATTAAATTTGAGTGTGTGGCAGCATCATGAATAAAATGTGATCAGGGAACTTAAGGCATTAACAAATGAATGTAATCTTTGTGCCCATGTGGCACGGTTATTAGGGACTAAATGACATTTAGAAAGCCAAAGTGTCACTTCACAAACAACATTGAGGGAACAGACAGTAAAAGATGGTTCACAGCACCACTGTTCACATCCAAGATATCTGTAAATGGTGTACATTGTGCACAGGGATATGTGTTCATGGACTGCATCTAAAAAGTACAGCGACACCAGAGTGAACCTGGCATGTAGGGTATATACGCTGAAGAAACTGAAAGCATTAGTTTACCGCGTAGCAGTCTTTCTTTTTTTTTTCAGGTGAATTGGTGCTCCATAGCGGTTTCCTTGTAGTCAATAGAACCACACGGTTATTGCAGACCAATTTTATTCATCTACCAAAGATAGTAGTGTGCTTCACTGTCACACAGGGCAGCAACATGCGGAGACTGTAGATAAAGGAAGGGGCTGGATATAGCCCAGACCTAAAGCTGCCATGACTTCTGCTCCAAGGCATTTTGCTACATTATTAAAACCCTGTTGTAAAAAGGTGTCTTCATTGGCTACTATATATGGCAGCTATGCAGCATAAACAAAATCTGTAGCGATGAAGTAAGCTTCTGCGCCGCAGCTGAAAAAGATCCATTCTATTAAAGGAATGCCCATATGTGGCATAATACATACATATATATTGTACGTGCTATTTGTGCATAGCGTCATCGTCATCTATACATACGACTCATCATCTTGTGTGAGCACTACTTGTGCTTGTCATTTGTACATATGACTCGTCATCTTTCGGCTCGTCTGGTGCTTTGGCTCTGTCTTGGGTGGCCGCCCTGAAATAAAAGCATTGCATCGGTCAATGTCTTACAAGTGGTGGAGTGTGTTTCGATTCCCACATCCTCTTGCTATTTCGATTCCCCCAGAGCTTTGATACAGTCGTCGTTTGCTCTCTCCAAACACGGTGATGGCAGAAAACAACCAATCCACCAGTGTTACTACCACCTCTGCTCAGCCAGCTAGACCTATCTGGACCGTGAACACCAAACAACAAGACCCTCCAGTATTTGCCAGCCACTGTGGCGATGACGTGAAAGACTGGCTCAAGCACTACAAGAAAGCAAGTGACGTCAATCATTGGGATGACATGCACAGACTATGCTATGTCGCTTTTTACCTCACCGAAGTTGCCAAGATGTGCTTCTTTAACCAACAAAGTGACTTTTGGGCCTAGTCAACATTCACCCAGCAATTTCGCCACATATTCGTCATGTCCTCTGGACGCTGCGAAGTTGCGAAACAGAAGCTGGCAATGCGCATATAAGAACTGGACGAGTCTTATACATCCTACAGTGAGGCCGTCCTCGCTCTCTGTCGTCCAGAGTGCACAGAGTGACATGGCGGAAGCTGACCACATTCACCGCATACTGAAGGGCATCAACTCAGTCACCTTTAATGCTCTCATCATACAGAGCCCAAACAGCATTTGTGATATTATCATAGCATGTCAACGACTTGACATGCTCCACTCCATTCACCTTCCATGCATTTCTTGCGACACTCATTTCAGTAGTGATGCCGAGTTGCGAGCGCTGATACATACTCTCATCAGGGAGAAACATCGGGGACCTCTTTCTGCTGGACGTGCAATGCTTGCAACCATTTGCCCCGCTCTTTCTGGACTGCAGGACATCATCAAGGATGAACTGGCATCGATGACAAGCGCCGAAGTTGACAAGTCCACTGGGCCATTTCGTACACCCACTTATGTGGACATTACTTTCCGGCATACCTAAACTGTTTTATTCCCGACCTGCAGAAGCTTACTGCGACTGCCTGGCTTCGATGGCTGCGAATACTCCTGCACAACAGTACTACTCCTCGTGGTGCTAATCGTTCTCTGTTTGCTTCTGCTGCGGTATGTGCAGCCATATTTCTGGCTACTGCCGCCAGCGTCAGCAAAGTGAAAGGCAAGGCTACGCTACCTGTGTGGATGGTGTTTCCGTCGACGCCCTTGTAGATACTGGTGCCGCTATTTCTGTTATTCATTGAACTGTGCTTCCATCTGCGAAAAGTGCAAACACCATATGTTGGTCCGGTTTTATGTGGCCCCAATGACGTTCCCATTTATCCTACCGGACAGTGCACAGCTTGCGTCCTGATAGACGGCATTTGTCGTCATGTACAACTTACCTTGCTTTCGACATGCACTCATCAGGTGACATTAGGATGGGACTTCCTGTCTGCTGCTTCTGCACTAATTTCATGCGGTGGCCCGAGGATTCACGTCAGCGACAGCAAGACTTCTCCCGTCTCCGATTTCCCTCGTCCAAACCTCATTGTAGCAGCGGACTTTATTATAGACGCATTGGTTATACCTTCTCAACACTGCATTTCTCTGTGACTCGCCATCGCATCTTGCTTTGTCCGGTTCTCATGCGGTTATGCCAGCCTCACCATGACTTCTGAGTCACTACTACTGCCAGAAGGGTCTACTGTCGCCCACCTCGCCAACGTTACCTCAGTAGGTGTCGTCACTGTTTTGCCTGCCTCGTTGTTCACGCATGGTATGCCTGCAGATCTGATGCTAATAAGGCCACCTTGAGTGCAGATCTCAGTTCGGTTCATACCAATGCTCTCCTCAGCATTTTAATGAAGCATGAAGCTTGTTTTGATATTTCTTCACAAGGCTGAAGTCAGTCCACTGTAACTACTCACTGAATTGAAACAGACGACTCTTGCATTATTTGCTGTCGCCCGTACCTTGTGTCGACTCCTCAACAATAATGTATAAAAGAACAAGTGAACGACTTGCTCACACGCAACATTTTAAGGCCTCAACAAGCCCTTAGTCTTCTCCTGTAGTGCTTGTTAAAAAAAAGGATGGTTCTTTGTGCTTTAGCATCAATTATAGGGCGCTAAACAAAATTATCTTTGAGGAAGTTTATCCAATGCCCTGTATCAATGACATTTTGGATACTGTAGAAGGTGCTGAGTATTTTTGATGTCTCAACTTGCGCTCTGGGTATTGGCAGATTGCGATGCATGAGCCTGATAAAAGTAAGACTATGCTACACCTGATGGGCTTTTCGAGTTTACCATGATGCCTTTTGGACTGTGCAACGTGCCAGCTACGTTTGAACGTATGATAGATGCAGTACTCGGTGGTTAAAAATGGAAGACCTGCCTTCGTTAGTTACACAACATTGTCATCTTTTCATAGAGTTTCTCCCAGCTACTACAATGTCTAGATATGTCTAGCAAAGGCTGGTCTCCAACCTAATACTAAAAGGTGTTGATTTGCAAGTGAAAGCATTAAAGTATTAGGCCTCGTCGTCAGTAAGCATGGCATTCAGCCTGATCCCGACAAGATCGCTGCAGTGTTGCAGTTTCCGCCACCAACCACATTTAAGCACTACCGCAGCTTTCTTGGACTTGCGTCCTGCTTACACCGCTTTGTCCGTGACTTCACCAACATTGCCGCTTCTCTTCACAAACTTTTTTACTTTGAGCGCGTCTTTTTTGTGGTCGGACCACTGTGAAGCCGCCTTCCAGACCCTCAAGTGAGGTCTCACATCAGGGCCAGTGCTCCATCATTTCAATGCAACCGGCTCTACTATGCTACACACTGATGCAAGTGGGCATGGAATTGGTGCTGTCCTGCTGCAGTGGAACCGGAAGTCTGAAGAGTAAGTCATGGCTTATGCAAGTCGTACCCTTTCTCCTGCTGAGCTCAACTACACCATCACAGAACAGGAATGCCTCGCCATTGTGGGGTCAGTACGAAAAATTTGACCCTGTCTCTAAGGCAGCCATATCACAATTGTGACCGGCCACCATGCTCTCTGTTGGTTGTCATCCCTTAAAAACTTGCCTGGATGCCTTGGTCATTGGGTGCTGGGCTTGCAGGAATGTGACTTCACGGTAACGTTTAGGTCCGGCAAACAACATTAGATGCCGATGCTTTGTTGCGCAGCCCACTGTTGCCAAATGCCCATGCTTCACGTTCGGTCTGTGCGTCACCATTTAGCCAAACATCCAAGTGTACGCCCAGTAGCCGGTTGCTTCAGTTGACTTCCTTCCGTCTACTGACTTTGTCTCGCTTCAATATACTGATCCATACTGCAGTACGCTGATCGATCAACTCATTGGCATAGCATGACCCCCCAACAGTCCCTTAAAGGGACACTAAAGGTTATTACGAAGTCAAGAGAAAGTGATAAAGCAATGCTCTAGAACGTCTAAGGCGTCAATATAATTGCGAACAGAGCTTTAGTAACCGAGAAATTGAGGTAAATGCATGACACGATTTGAGACCCCCCAGCGACATTCCGGTACTAGTCCGATGACGAAGGCACTCCTCATCATAATTTATGCCACTAGTACTCAACTACTCGTATTAAAAAGATAATTTCATTAGGGCATAAGACGGAAGAAAATGCTACTTGTCTACTTCTGTTCAATTCTAAGAAAAAATAACATTTTGACATTACTCTTCAGTAGTATGAGTGGTCAAAAGGTTTCATTTTCTCTCGACTCTGCGCTGCACGCGCTTTGTAGTTTCAGTTTCGTTATCGTGTCGTGCTGCGCTGGTTGTGCTGGCTCGCGAAACTTGCATTTGGAACAAGCAGCGAGAATGCCACATCCATGTGATGTCGTGGGATGTGCTAATGGTCTGCGGAACTTGGCCAAGGGCAGTTGCTGCGATGAATCCAACGTTACTTATCACTGTGTCCCAACGAGTGAACCTCTCCGATCAAAGTAGTTAAGTGCCACAGCGCATTGGCAAAGAGCCGAAAAATCGCATAGTTTGCTCACTTCACTTTCGTCCAAAGGATTACGAATTCAACGCCGACTTACTGAAGTCGTGTGGAGTGCCTTTCAAAGCAATGCTTTCCTATAGCGCTGTTCCATCGGTTTTGCCTGCATTCTCCGAAGCACAAGAACAACTGCAGGTCAAAGACGGGGCGGTGAGTGCGGCATTTGGTTTTCACGAAGGAAAAGCTACAAATGTGCCAATATGTACAGCCACGACATACAGTTGCCGGTGTTGTAGTACGCAACGATGCCAGCAGTGCAAGCCCTCAGCAGCAGGTCACGTTCGTCAGTGCTTAAATCGCTGAAGTCAAGCCCAGCATCGCAAGTCAATGTGTCGTTGCCAGGGTCGTCCATTGCAATGAGCGTCAAAGTTGGCATCATAAAATAAAGAACCAGCTTATCGTCGCACGCTTTCCTTCCGCTAGCCACCATAGTTCCGCTTTCGTGCTGCTGTCGGCGCTGTCTTGGCTCTGTTTCTGGCCGTGCATTTGCATTTTGCGCAGAAAAGCCATAGCGCCGTCTGCAGGCGCCGTTTTACTCACTGACGGCACAACGTCACTATGAGACCATGACGTCACCACTCCTCGATCAGAGGGCGGGCGATTTGAACTTCGCTAGAGGTACGCGGACGCTTCACAATGCATTTTCTCTTAAAATAAGTCTCTTCTTCCGATGAAACAAGCGTTTCAAGGTTTCTGGGATGGTATTTCAACAGTCCACGTTGACCTAATATTAACCTATAGTGTCCCTTTAAAATGACAACTTGCATATTTTAAACTTCTAGTTGAAGCGTTATTACGATTAATTTACCATCCTTCCGGTAGCTGATAGGTCCCAGTTATAACTCGCTCACTTCGACTCCAAGTTTTAGAAGCATGTCACGAAGCATTTCAAGCTGACCACTTGGGCTTTCACAAGACCTACGACCGCATCAAAACGCGCTGTTTCTGGCCGGGCCTTTCCACCTCTCTTGGCAAATATGTTGGCTCCTGTGTGTCATGCCAACACAGAAAACACTCAACATCTCTTCCAGCCAGTTCTCTGCAGCCTCTACCATGCCCGTCTAGCCCCTTCGAATTCGAACGGACCCCTCCCACTCACACCTGCTGGTCACTGCTGGATCATTACCGCAGTGGAACATCTAATGCGCTACGCCGACAGCCGCTCTTCGCTCTGGTACTGCCTCTGAAGTTACTGAGTTTTTTGTGCATAGTATCGTTTTGCGCTACAACACACCTCGCGGTCTCCTGAGTGACCGTGGCAAGATGTTTCTATGTTTCATTTGCGTGTGCTTCGTGAAGTCCTCCAGGCCTCTGACGCCACGCATAAGACCACACCAGCATACCATCCCCAAACAAATGGTCTTACAGAGTGTTTTCATCGAACTTTGTCTGACGTGATGTCTAAGTATGCTTGACCCAATCACACAAACTGGGGCGCCATTCTACCTTCACTTCTTCACTTCACTTTGTTACCTTAAAAACCCCATTAGAGGGGTATTACATAAGAGGTAGCTAATTTTAGAAACAGGTGTTTATTTTGGAATATGAGTTGCAATAGCTTCAGTAAAGGCTTGTGATGGCTGCGGTGGCGTGTGGAAGGGTGTTACAGTCTCTTGTTGCTCGAATAAAAGGTGATGCTTGAAAAGTGGTGGTCTGGGCATGTGCGCGCGCAACTTGAAGCGGATAACCGATGTGATGAGATATGTATGAGGGGGCAGAATGTACGGTGGGTGATTAAGGGAGCTGTAGAAAAATAAACAGAAGAGTGAGAGGGTGGCGACCTGTCGATGGAAAGAAAGCGTTTGCAAGCCAGATTCCACTTTCAACAATGAAATGCTGATATCATGAATATGATGAGTGAATAAATCTAGTAGCACAATTTTGTAGTGACTCGAGTGCATTTATTATTCAGTGGAACTCCGGTTATATGTCCCCCGGTTTTGCGACGACCGAGGTTTTACGATGGATTAGCGCAGTCCCGGCGAAGTCCCCATAGAAGCAATGCATTAAAAACCCCGGTTATCCAATGCAATCTTACACCTGACCCACGTTATACGATGACCCTCGTGAAGTGAGGGACGGAACGGTGGACGAAAGAAAAGTGCCACCGGTCTCTTTCCTCGCTCCGTCTTTCCGCATGCATTGTTCGTTTCTCTCTCCCCCACCAGCAGCCGCCCGCGATACTCGCTGTGCTGAAATACGTAGTGCTTTTTCTTCTCCACAATCACTTTCTCCCTCTCTTCTCAGCGGTGTCGCCTCTCGTCACATTGGGGAAGCGTTTCTCTGCTTCCAGTTTCCCAGCAGCAGATCGCTGACAAGGTACCACAGGGAGGCCTAGGTTTGTCGCATGTGTTCTTCGTCATAATCCTAGCGACTAGCATTCAGCGGAGGTTTTGAGTTGTGTGGAGCAATAGGACGCACAATGTCCCGAAAGTGCTCAGTTCTGTCGCTCGGCGATAAGCTGAATATTATCGAGGGAGCGGAAAAACGGCATGGAGACACGAAAGCCAGCATTGCCCGGGACCTTAAGATACCTGAATCTTCGCTTAAGACGATCCTGGCAAATCCTGGATTGGAAAAAAAGATCACTGTGCTCGACGCCATGCATTTTATTGCCAGTTCGTGGAACGCAGTGTCGCGAAGCATAATCGCTAACTCGTTCAAGCACTGTGGCTTTAAGCAAGACTGCCTCCTCTGCTGGGTGTGCAACAACCACGATGCCACTCGAGGCCGATGCAGGCTTTGCCGATGCCGATTTCGAGGGTTTAAAACCTCACCACGACCTTCGCTGAATATGTGGAGGCCGATGACAACGTTGCGATCTGCAGCGAGGTGTCTCTGGATGATGCCATCGAAGAGACTTTGCCTAGTTCCAACACCGCTGCAACATTGAAAGAGGACAACGACGACGCCACAGATGCCGTGCCTGTGCCTACCACATTTGCCGAGGTGCTATGGCACATAGACGGTATCCGTAACTTCATCTATTCACGCGACGCCGCAGAGAACCTCCTTTTGGACGTTGCCCAACTCGAGCGAAAGCTCTTGGTTCACGGATCAAACAAGGTCCAAAAGAAATTTACTGACATTTTTTAAAGTTCGTGCCGGCTGGCGGGAATTGCGGCAGTCTGCAGTGGAGTGCCGTGAAGGTTCGTTTGAATAAAGCATGGTTGGTACCTGTACTGCAGCAATAATTCTTATCGCATTTACTTTTTTGGTAATTTGGGTTTCCAAGTCCTGCAGAGTATGTTAGTAGTTTACATTGAAGTTTCTCATAAATCCATCATGCGAAATAAAAGTATTTTTATAGGCATAATTTATGTTCAAATTTTACAACGCCCGCATTTTAGGACGCTATCTCGCGGTCCCGAGAAAGTCGTATAATCGGGGTTCCACTGTATAAGCTTGAAGTGGGTTACAGATGGGAGATGCATACTCAAGTTTTGATCTTACAAATGATTGATAGGCTAACTCTTTTACTTGTCATGTATGGCGTAGATGTCTCCTAAGAAATGCCAGTGATTTATTAGCAGCTGAGATGATGTTAGTAGTGTGCAAGTGCCAGGACAGATTGCAATATAAAGTCACATCGACGTATTTGAATGATTGGACTGATTTGATTGGAACATTAGCGACGGAATAGGTAGATCTGAGAGGGTCATGGCAGCAAGTGAAAGACACAAGTTTGCATTTGTTAGGATTTAGGTTCATTAGCCATCGGTTACACCATTGTCATACATTATTAAGGTCATTCTGGATGAAAGTGTGGTCAAGTGTGTTCGTAACTGTGCGGTAGATTACACAGTCATCTGCAAACATGTGAATGTTACATTGTACATACGTTGGTAGATGGTTAATACATATTAACAAAAGAAGCGGTCCTAAGATGGATCCCTGTGGGATGCCTGATGTTACAGGGAGTCTGCTAGAATAATGGTTATTAACGAAGACAAACTGAGAGCAGTTAGTCAAGAATGCTTCAGTCCACTTTACCACATCAGGGCGTAAATTTAACTGAGACAATTTCAGTAGCAAACATTTATGAGAAACCGTGTCAAATGCTGTAGCGAAATCCAGGAATATGGCATCACTATGAAGGTTAATGTCAAGGTTAACATGCAGGTTGTGAAGGAAGATGGCCAGCTGCATTTCGCAAGAATACCTTTTTTGGAATCCATGTTGACAAGGGTGAAAGAAAGCAGATTGAATCTAAAAAGTTATGCGAGTATATGACGTGTTCCATGATTTTGCAGGGGACACTAGTTAAACATATAGGATGATAGTTTAATGGGGTGTCACTGTTACCTTATTTGAAGACTGGAACTACCTTGCCCATTCTCCAGTTGGATGGTAAGATGCCTGAGGAGAGTGACTCTGAAAACAACAAAGTTAGGTACGCGGCAGACTCGTATTTAATATATTTGAAAAGTTTGGTGTTATTACCATCCACACCTGCTGACGATGAAAGCTTGATGTTGTCAATGATCGAGGTGACGCTGTCTGTCAAGAATATAATTGGTTGGTGGCATACGCACAATTATGTGAGTAGATGAGGGTAGGTCTGGAGTTTAAGTCTCATTAGTAAATACAGAGAAAAAGGCGGCGTTAAAAATGTCAGCGCACTCGTTGTCGCTGACCAATTTGCCATGTGCATTTAACACGCTGATCATGCGCGCCTCCTGAGGGTTCAATATTTGCCAAAATTGACGAGGGCTGTGCGTAAGCATTTTAGGCAGTTCATCGTGGAAGAAGGTGAATTTAGCATTCCGTATATAGCCCTCAGATAATCGTCTTCGGCCACAATATATGACCCCTAGGCAGATGGGTGTCTGTTTAGTTTGGCTGAGTGGAAGAGACGTTTCTTTTTGTTTTCGAGTCGCTTAACTGTTTTCGTGAACCATGGCTTGTTTTGGTCTCCATGGAACGTTATTCTCGGTATGAACTTATCAACAAGGTCATCTAGTTTATTCTTAAATATGGTCCAGTTTTCATTAGTAGAGCGCGCAGAACATAAGCTCTCGAACGTTGGAAGGAATGTGATCAGATCATTATTAGTAGCGTTATAATTTCTTTTATTGTACAAGTGGATTGTTTTGTTGACTAAATGGCATCTTACAGGTTGAAACAAGAATGTGGCATGAATTTTTTGTGGACACTTATTTCGGGTAGATATGTTATTGATGATAAGCTTTCCTGGTTACTGGTTAGGATAAGACCTAAGATGCTAGAAGTGCTATGTGTAATGTGTGTAGGTTAGGGTACTAATTGAGTTAAATTGAAATTAAGGCAGAAATCCACAAGATCTCTGGCGGGCTCACTGCCCATGGTTAAGGGGACGTCCTTGCTCTAGTCTATTTGAGCAAAATTAATATCGCCAAAAACGAGGATTTCTGCTTGTGGGTGTTGCCTACTAAGGTCACTCAAATTGTTATTAAGTTTAAATGTGAAATCGGGAATATTAGTTGGAGGCCTGTAGCAAACACCTAGAATGATAGCTTGAAGGGAAGCTTGAATGATTAGCCATAATACTTTGAGATCAGAAGTGATGTTTTTTGCTACAGAGCACGATAAGTGCTGGTGCACAGCAATCAATACACCACCTCCCCTCCGGATATCCTTGCGATCCTTTTGATAAAAGCCATTAAAAGCCATCTGTAAATAGACACACGTTTCTTCCTTCCCATAACATCATGATGTCACAGTCGGTAATGTGTGAAGAAGAGGACTATGATGGTGGCCTGAGAGACGACGAAGAAGAGGGTAGTTTTTTATCGCTGCTATACGCTTGTTAGCCCAGCCATTAAAAGCCATCTGTAAATAGAAAAGAAAAAAAAAAACTTCTTCCTCGTCGTCTCTCAGGCCACCATCATAGTCCTCTTCTTCACACATTACCGACTGTGACAATATGAAATTCCACTAAGTTGGCTAGCACTTCTGTATCCGTTATATCTTCTGTTAGCCATGTTTCGGTTATCACAATTATGTTACCGTTCGATGATCGTACAAGGTTGAAAAAAACATAAAGTTTTGGAAGAAAACTGCATGCATTTGTAAAGATTACAGACAAAGATATATTAGATTTTGCCTTGACAGTGCAAGAGACATTTTTATGGCGGGGCAGTTGCCATATTGTTTCTTTTACAGTCTGCGATTGCTCGTCGTAGACGTAGCGCTTATGTCGCATGTGTAGCATTTTAGATCGTAAGGAAAAAGCTGATGATTTACTTTTAGCAAAAGCAACCAGTTGCCTGCGAGCATTTTGTACAGAACGAGAGAAATCCTCTCCAACGCTGAAGTTGGTTCACTTAAACTTGCAGCCGTCAACAAGAACCAGTTCCTTTGTTTTATGGAAGGTGAAATTTACTGTGATAGGACGATGGTGGTTACTACCTGCGTGATGACCGAGATGATGAGCACGTTCAATTTCTTTCGACTCAGTACCAATATTCAAATGGGCATGGCAGTGCTCGGTAATAATTAGCTCAGTCCGGGCAAACGTCTCTGATCCAGTTGATTCAGGGAGGCCATAAAAGATGAGGTTGTTTCCCCGTGACTGCTTTTCGGTGTCATCGATATGATCTTCAAGCCTGTGTACCATGGTGGCCACTTGAGCAGCGCCTGTTTTTAAGGTTTCCAAGTTGGAGCGCAAGAGTACAAGATATTGATAATGCATCATGCGTCTGCCCAGATCAGCAATAGCTTTGTCCGTAGATAATAAATAAACTTACAGGTCTTGAACCTGACCGATTAATTGCGATTGACCAGAAGACAAGTTCATCAGTTCAGTTAGTGAAGCGTCGGAGTTCGGGCCCGAACTGCTCACAGTATCGCCCGACATCATCAACAAAGCACGAATTACATGAGAGCACTCAAGAGCGACAAGAAGGCAGCAGTGTGGGCTCGGCAGCTGAAGCAGGAAATAATTGCTAGACTTCACAGAAAAAAAGAGTGTAAGCTTTACCAGCCTGCATGACAAGAGTGAAAGGATTAGTGGTCTGCGTCTGTGCACAGCCGCCAAGCCCACAAAGCGCCACCGGTAGTGCCTGCTCTTCAATAGTGGCCTAGAATGTTGATGTCAATGACGACGGGTTCTGCCATGCTGCATCAAGGACCAGTGTTTTCGGTAACGGTGGCAGTGAAAATGCAGAACTGTCGCTCTCGATGAAATCCAATGGCTTGAAGGGTGGTACAGTTGAAAATGCAGAGGCGCACACTACGGATGGATGACAGGTAGTCCTGTCATGTACACTTGGCCAAGCACGATATAGCGGAGAGGCTGCCGGGGAAGCTGACCCTAGGGCTGCGAGCAACAGGTGCACGAATGTGCGCTGAAACACCTGCATGAAAAGAGTGAAAGGATTAGCAGTCTGCGTCTGCACACAGCTGCCGAGCCCACCTCATGACATTTGCTTATAATACTGCTGTTCAACGCACTACCAATTACACTCCCTTCCTCGTGTACAGTCGGTCGTGCACCATCTTTCGTCTTGGACACTACATTCCTTTCAACACCTGCTTCTCCATCCATGTCCCTTCCAGAAGAATTTGCTGCTCACATTGCTCGCTGCCGTGTAATTGCCTGCACCAACATCGTTACCATTCAGGACAAAAGGAAAGTCTCCTATGATGCGACACGTCGCATTGCTTCTTTCTGCCCAGACGACAATGTTCTTTTGTGGACACCTGTTCGCGCACTGGGGCTTTGTGAAGAATTTGTTCAGAGATATCTCGGCCCATACACAGTTTTGCTAAGAACTTTGGCTGCTAACTATTGGGTCACTCCTGGCAGCTCAGCTACTGACCGCTGCCGCCGCACTACATAAATTGTTAACGTCTTGTGCCTGAAATCATACGCTTACCGTACCTACCCTTTCTAGCTTGTGGTCTTGCTGACCACTTTCTTGAAGTGGGGAAGTTAGTGTGAGCACTGTTTGCGCATATCGTCGTCGTCAATGGTACATACGACTCATCACCATTTTTTGGCCCATGTGGTGCGTTGGCTCTGGCTCAGGCAGCTGCTCTGAAATAAAAGCATCACATCGGTTGACGTCTCACGATGTAAATAATAATAAATTTCCACTCCACGTGTGCAGCGCTTGGAAAACACAACTGTCGGAAGTGTGGTGGAAGCCACATATCCAGCACCCCTGCAGCATTTTCGCCTAGGAAAAAACGCTCTCAGCAGATCAATTGCTTTGCAGTGACGATGTACTGCGAATCGATGACAGCTAGTGGGCGGAGCAGTGACCCAGAATTTTTTACTTGCGTAAAAAGATGCATAAACTGAATTCCCTTTAACAAGTTATTACGGGTCCTGCTGTCTAATGAACTATTATTCATACTTTTAGATGGCCCACAAGAATGTGCCATTTACAGCAGAACTTGCATCTAAAGTGCCATTTTCTCAAATTCGGGGCCATTTTTTTCCTTCCTATTGTTTGTTGCATGACAAAACACTTTTATACAATTATTTATGTTTAAGAGTGCCAATATGAGATAGTGAAATGACAGTGAACAAAGCTAAAGGTTGTATAAACTTCAGACCTGCCCCAAGTTGGGCTTCTTGATTCATAATAAATACTAATAACTACTGCAAAAATGAAATAGCATCAAAGTGCATCAAAGTGGGATTTCTTTAAATTACCCACAAAATGTTTCTAACTCATGAAATTAGGCATAGTATTTAAAAAAGAAAAGTCCTTGTACCTGTGCGCCATGCCTCACCTTCAGGGTGTCTACCAACCGGGAAAACCGGGAATTCTCAGGGATATTTAATAGTCTGCATATACTCGGGAAAAACTCAGGGAATTTATGCTTCTATAAGGGAAAATTAGCTGTAATTTTATTGAAAGGGAACGAAAATCGCGGTAATGCTGGCTCGAGTAACAAAGATGAATCGTAACGAATCTACTTTGATGCCGTGTCGTCGGCTGGAGGGGGTGCCAGTGTACAGTCGACGACTGACTTACCGGACGCCCGATAATTCTGACAGCTTTGCGGCACTACCACGTACCCCATAGAGAACAACGTCTGAAATTTTGGACCCAAGAACCCTTCGCCGTCCGATTTTCCGGACTTTTTGCCGTGACCGCAGGTCCGAAATGGCATTAATCAAATAGAGCCACCACCGTCGCCATGTTGATTACCTCGCCGCCTCGAACGGCGCTCTCGCAAGCAGATCCGCTTGCAGCCGTTAGCCACCACCGCGGCAGCGCTCAGCCCAGCTGCTTCGACGTTCGCTGTTAAGCTTCTTGCCGTTCGCTGCCGTGTTTTTCATTGAAAGAATTCGCCACTGTCAGCAATGCGACTCCGCCTTTGTGGTCATCGCTATTATAGCTTCGAAGCTCGGAAAGCACGGCGCGTAGCATAAGGCAGGTTCCTGAAAGTTACCTTCGCCTTAGTACAGTAGTGTTACGTAGTGAAGCATACGCAAAAGTATTGCGGTGAAAAATAAGCGTCGGAAGGGGCAATTGTCACGGGACGCAGTATGTATTCCTTAACTATACACGCGTACACTCGCCATCTCCTGTCACAGTGCGAGCACCGATATGCCTAATAAGTGTACCGGCACGCATTCAGAGCTTTTTCGCATGTGCTTGTGGCGATTTGAACCCTTAAGGGCAGTAAAAGACATGCATTTATTTTGTCGAACTGCCCGATTTTTCGGATGTTTTCGCGGCCCCTAGGGAGTACTAAAATCGTACGTTTGCTGTACAACTGGCCAAGAGTATTGTTCAAATGGTTCGTGAAGCGAACGTGCATCGGAAAGAGCACGAGAACAGAAAGACTGACGCATGGAGGAATGAACGGGAAAGGAAGCGTCGAAGAAACTTGAGATAAAAAAAAAAGTTATTGGCTGACGCCGCGATGCAGGTGTACCTCGTTCAAACCAAAATAAACTCTTTCAAGTAATGAAACGCAACATTGAGGCGTTATGCACGGGCTGAGAGTATGTCTGGACAGCTGAGGATGACTTAACAGCTGTTGAGAGAATCTCACTTGTGACAAAGTTCGGACATCATACCAATGAGCTGGTAATCAATTGATAGAAATAGCTCATATTCGAAAATACTTGCTTCTGTACGCATCTCCTTTTTCATATTTGAAAACGGTCGACTCGATTCGCAATTGGTTTTACCATTTTTTTCGAAGGTATTTTATTTACCGAGCGTTTCACAAGCCCCCCCCCCCCCCCCCTTTTCTGTTTTCTTATTGAATAAAATAAGCGCTACTTATAAAAACTGCATTAAGTCGCTTTGTTATTTTTTAACAAGCTTACTAGAGAGTGACAGCATGGGGCGACATGGTGTCAGCACAGCTTGACATAAAACAAAGTTCTGTGTCACTCGGGGAATATTGCAAAGCCACTCAGGGAAAACCTGGAAAACTCAGGGAATTTGGAAATGTCAACTTGGTAGATACCCTGCGCCTTGCATTGAGAAATTTTAATGCCACTGAGGTAGACATGTTTCTTTCTTTTTGCTGCCACAAATTTTTGGGAAATGCACTTCACTAAGCTTAGTAGTTGGCCACAATTTTTAAAATAAAAAATGGGGGGGGGGGGGGGGAGGTTGACTTCATGGCTGGTTCATTTAGCTTGAAGTGACCCTTGAAATGATCCTTTTGCGCTGATGTTCCAAAGTAACAGGGAATATTTTATTTGGGATTTAAAGTGGATTTTTCTAGAGCTATGGTCATTGCTTGCCGACTCTTTCGAAGAATTTCATTTGATATTTTTGCTTGATGAGTAGTCGTTCTGTACAGTCATTGTACAATTATTCGGAGTTTATCATGGCATGATTGCATACCCCATAGAGGCCGACTATAACGTGGTCAAAATTTTGGACACCCTGCAAGGTTTCACTTGGTTTTGCTCGATGCCACCTGCTCATATGCCGTTGCAAGCGATAATAGCATAGCATTATCTCATGGAAGTTTCAGAATTAGGAACAACAAGCATATTTTTTGTGATCTTGGTGCCTGGCACTGGTCATCATCATCATCATCATCAGCCTGGTTATGCCCACTGCAGGGCAAAGGCCTCTCCCATACTTCTCCAACTACCCCGGTCATGTACTAATTGTGGCCATGTTGTTCCTGCAAACTTCTTAATCTCATCCGCCCACCTAACTTTCTGCCGCCCTCAACTACGCTTTCCTTCCCTTGGAATCCATTCCGTAACTCTTAAAGACCATCGGTTATCTTCCCTCGTCATTACGTGTCCTGTCCATGCCCATTTCTATTTCTTGATTTCAACTAAGATATCATTAACTCGCGTTTGTTCCCTCACCCAATCTGCTCTTTTCTTATCTCTTAACGTTACACCTATCATTCTTCTTTCCATAGCTCGTTGCGTCGTCCTTAATTTAAGTAGAACCCTTTTCGTAAGCCTCCAGGTTTCTGCCCCGTACGTGAGTACTGGTAGGACACAGCTGTCATAAACTTTTCACTTGAGGGATAATGGCAACCTGCTGTTCATGATCTGAGAATGCCTGCCAAACGCACCCCAGCCCATTCTTATTCTTCTGATTATTTCAGTCTCATGATCCGGATCCGCAGTCACTACCTGTCCTAAGTAGATGTATTCCCTTACCACTTCCAGTGCCTCACTACCTATTGTAAACTGCTGTTCCCTTCCGAGACTGTTAAACATTACTTTAGTTTTCTTTAGATTAATTTTTAGTCCCACCCTTCGGCTTTGCCTCTCCAGGTCAGTGAGCATGCATTGCAGTTGGTCCCCTGAGTTACTAAGCAAGGCAATATCATCAGCGAATCGTAAGTTACACTGGCACTGGTACACAGGTGAAAATAGGTGTTTCTGATGAGAGATGTCATTTGACGAAATCACTGTTGTGCCCTAAGTGCCACCAAGACTGATGCTGCCGCTATTGGAGTCACCGCTGGGCTCATGATTGAGCTTAGGCATGTGCGGGCTGACTTGTTGAAGGCCAATTTCTCGATGGAAATAACTAAACTTTTGGCCCATAGAAATGGATGGGAGCTGTCCAGGACTGTTGTATTTCAGCAGAAGCCACAGAGGAACCACGAAGACAGTCACGGCCACAACGGAACTAGCACCTCTTTATTAAGAGGCATGTATATATAGAGGTGATAACACTGGTGCCACTGGCGGCGTGTAAGGGCAAACAGAAAATGAAAATGATATATTACATATTTCCCTCCTTACAAGAACAAGGTAAATAATAATTAGTAGATTAGTATTGTTATACAGATATACAGTGTTTACAAAAAAATTACAAATATCTTCAACCATACATGGCATGTGCTCATCAATATAATACTGTATGGAACAAATATACAGCATGGCCTAGAACAAGCAATACAAAAACAAATAAATGCTCGCAGAGACAAGCAACCATCTGCATACAGTTCATGCAGCACTAAAGTTCTCTGGCACTGCACCCATCTGCACCTTGCACACAAGCTACCATAAAAACCGGACTATAGGTCAGACCGGAATATAGGTCGATCCCCCAACTAACGAATTCTAAAAATGAAAAAAATCTTTTTCAATGGCAAAAGTACCGAAAGACACCTTTACCTTGAAACAAATGCGACTCATGCACGATAGTGACAGTATTTATTTAAATGCTGCTCGCATGTGCACCCGGCCAATTTTCAACAGTATCGCACGACCATCGACCCGCGTGCTTGTCAGCACCTTATTAATGGCGCTGAGTGGCGAAATAAACGAGATACGAGCATGTGTACACGTGCGCTTATTTCGCTATTTCGCCGCTCTGTGCCGTGATGATAAGGTGCTGACAAACACGCGGGTCGATGGTCGCGCGATACTGTTAAAAATTGGCCAGGTGTGCAGTACACAAAAGGGCACGAAGTGCGCAAGCGCTACTCCGAATCAGAGCAACGCCTTTGATCAGAGTCGTCCGAACTGGAGTCGGATGATGAGTGCTTCTCGCTGCTCAGTCCAGAGGCGTGCGCGATCTCTAACGTTTTCAAATGTGCGCATTTGGCAGTCACAGGCAGCAATCTTACACGCAGCTCTCGGAGGAACTCCGCAACCTTGTCTTCCAGTTCTGCGGTCCGCCCACGGAATGAAGTTTTCTGTTGGTTTAATGCTTCTGCCTCCGCCAGTATCGAATGCTCTTTTCGGATACTCCAAATTCGTGCTGTGCCGCGAGGTTGCTTGGGCTTCCGCGCACTCAATCGCCTTTTTCTTGAAGGTGACAGTGAATTGCCGTCGGGTTCCGCTCATTTTGAAACAAAATGTGAAAAAGCAGCCTTTAACCAATATAACTTTGTGACAATGTCAACGCAAATTGGCGATGCCACAATGTCGCCACGCCGCGCTACTGCTGATGGTGATGGCGAAGGCGGCTCTTTACTTCATCGGCCCATTGTTGCAAGACTTCCGTAGTTTTTCCGCCAATGTCCGGTATATAAGACGAGGGTCGACTTTTCGCAATGGTTTTTTGAAAAAAAGGCCGACTTATATTCCGGTTTTTATGGTACATGTGGTTCTGGTATCGATCTGGAGGCCTTCTGTTCCTCGGTGGCTGGACCCGACGTTGAAGCGCAGGTTCTTCCAACACAGCTGGCGCTGGAGCTCGTAGCGTGGGCATAGCTGGTGAGGCTTCGGGTCAAGCTTTTGAGGTGTAATTGTTGGGTTGTTGAGATGCCGACAACGGAGTCATGGGTTCGGAAACAGCATTATGCTGCAGGTACCCTGCATAGCTTCGACACATTCCAGGTTCGTCCATCATCAAGCCGAAACGATGATGGACCTTGCTGATGAATTACCTTCCTCAGGTGGCTAAACGTGAGGTCTCCCTTAACTGATAGTCCAGGTTTCTTAATTCTAACGTAATCACCAACAGACACTGTTGTCTTTGCGGCCCTGAGATGGTCTGTGTACTCTGCTGTAGTCTTGCTTGCTCTTAACTCGTTGGTGCAGACGATGAAGTTCAGAAACAGGATCGCTGAAGAAGGCTGGTGACGGTTGACCCACAACGTCAAGGCGTGTTCTTGGTCGCCGTTCGTGTAGGAGATCAGACGGTGAAACTCCCGTAGTGGCATGTGGCGTGCAGCGATATATGCCCAAATACTCGGTTACTGCTTGGCGGAGCAGACGCTGTTCCAGCATGCCGACCTACACTAAATTCTTGAAGACCCGGTTAAACCGCTCGACAAGTCCGTTCGCTTGGAGGGTAGTAAACGGAAGAGTGCACAAGGCGGATGGCACAATCTTTGAGGAACTCAATGAACTCCGTGGATGAGAACTGGGGCCCATTGTGACAGACCACTACATCCGTATAGCCTTCATGAAAGAACACATAAAGGAAAAAGTTGATGACAGTGCGGGATGATACCTCACTGCAGAATTGAACATCTGGCCATTTGGAAAAATAATCGATGAGCATAATGGCGTATCTGCAGTTATGTAGTGCTCTCTCTATAGGGCTGTCAATGTCAACAGCAAGCTTCTGCCATGGACGCTCTGGCAGGGGTACTGGCTGCAAGGGAGTAGCAGCAGTCTTGGTGCTTTTGTCAGCCGTCTGGCATATGCTGCAGTTCTGGATGGAAAGCTTCACTTGCCTGTCCATGCCTGGCCACCAGAACCGTTCTCATAGTCGAGCTTTTGTTCGAACTGTACCAGGGTGAGCTTCATGGGCAGTAGCTATTACCTGTGGTGTGAGAGACAAGGGAACGACGATTCGTTCGCCGCGCAGGAGCAGGTTGTCATCGATGGACAATTCCTCACGTACCAAGAAGGAAGGCTGAAGTTCGCCCGAGAGCGTTTTATGGGCAGGCCCAGATGTGGCGACATAGATTTTGACTTGTTCTAACATGCAGTCTTCACGAAGGGCCTGTTGAAACTGCTCTTTGGTGAGGCACAGTAGCTCAACAAAAGACACAACCTCATCAAATGAGACATTTTCCTGCGGAGACAGAACTGGAAGGTGAGAAAGGGCATCCGCGACCTGGTTTTCAGACCCCTTCCGATACTCTACTGGATAGTTGTAGCAAAGCAGCCATTCCGACCAGCGTACAATGTGAAGGGGGCGGCGCCCAGTACCTTGAGAAAAGAGTAGCGAGACCAAAGCTTGGTGGTCTGTGCGCAACGTGAAATCCCGTCCCCACAATTACGTATGCCACTGCTCACTGGCCCAAGCACACGCCAGCGCTTCACGCTCTCCAACTCCGTATTTCTTCTCTGCAGGTGAAAGTGTGTGTGAAGAAAAGGCAACAGTTCGCAGCCTGTGGCCATCCAACCGCTGGAGAACAGCACCCAGTCCGCAGTCAAGCGCGTCAGTGGACACTACAACCGGAAGGGATTCATCAAACATGTGCAGAACTTTGCTGGAAGAGAGCAGAAACTTCACCTGGGCGAAACTGGCATCTACAGCATCATTCCAAATGAATGGCTGGTTCTTCCGGAGAAGAGCTCGCACTGGTTCTACCACGGCAGCAAGCCTGGGAACGAACTTAGCATAATACTCTATCAGTCCGAGGAAAGATCACAGAATAGTACTATCAGTGGGCACTGGAGTAATCATAATGGAAGCAGTTTTCTCTAGCAAAGGAGAGATGCCTTGCGGTGTGATCCTGTGTCCCAAGAAGGGAAGTTCCTGTACGCCAAATACGCACTTGTCATTCAGCTTGAGCCCTGCTTCCTTAATGCCCCACAGTACAGCGGTCAGGTTGGCCAAGTGTTCTAGTTCGCTCTTCCCGAAAACAATCGTATCGTCGATATGGAACAAAACACCAGAGCATCCTTGAAGGAATTTTGACATGATTTGTTGAAATGCAGCGGGGGCAGATGCCAACCCGAAGCAAATGCGTTTGAAGCGGAATAGGCCATCATGAGTTACGAAAGCAGTCAAGTCATGGCTTTCAGGATCGAGCAAAACCTGGTAGTAGGCTGATGCAAGATCTAGCTTCAAAAAATGCGTTGCCCCAACAAGACTGTGGAGGAGTTCTTCGATGTGTGGAAGGGGGAAGCTATCCATCATGACAGCTTTGCTAGGCTCTCGTAAGTCGACACAAACATAAATGCCTCCATCCTTCTTTTGAACAACAACAATCGGAGACACCCATTCTGAAGCGTTAATGTGCTCTATCATGCTCAACTGCTCTAGCCACTAAAGTTCCTCAGATACCTGAGCTCAGAGTGAAAGAGGAAGGTGGCGAATTTTTGCTACAATGGGCGGAATTGAGAGCCATACTTTGACACGATGTACAAACCCATTGGCTAGGCTGAGGGTGAAGTCGAAAAGACATGCGAATTCATTGCGCAACTGTGCTGGAAGATGTGCAGATGAAACTGGTTCCTGACTGGAACTTGTACATTGGTAGCACTGTTAGTTGATAGTCTCAAGGCAGTGGAGGGACGAGCCATCACTCTGGAAGTCAAGAGCCATAATGACATCGACACCCAGAAGCGATGTGCCTTGCGAGACAATGTAGAACAGAATGGACGCCTCGCGTTCCTTGTATGTGACTTTCGAAAGAAAGCATCTTCGCACTGGGATAGGCTTTTTTGAATAATCTAACCGCTTCACATGGGGCGCGGACAGCAGCACCTGTCCGGCAAAATGTTTATCGAAAAGATCACCCGCTAGAATGGAGACTGAAGATCCCGAGTCAGTAAAGAATGCTAAAGTCGCGTGACCAACTGCTACCTTGACTAGAATTCCGGCGCAGCCGGATCCGGTCACACATAAAATGCTTACAGCTTCATTGTCAGTTTCATTGTGGGGCAATGTCTGGTCACTAAGCTCACGAACTGCAACAGCCCGTCACTTCTTGTTGCATACCACGCTAAAGTGACCAATGAGACCACAATGATAGCAACGTTGACCTTGGGCTTTGCAGCGGGGTGATGCGGCACGATGCAGGCACGAACCGCAATGATAGCAGTGAGGGGATGAGTTGTATGGGCACAGATACGAGGCAGGTTGGCGGCTGTCGTGCTGGAGGCTTGCCTCGGTACGAGGTGCACGCAGGGGTGCGTCATTACGTGAAGGAGTGTGGCGGGTTCCAGTGCCTCTATGGTCATATAGCGCCAAGCGAGAGGGCCTCGATATGCGCTGTACGTTGCCGGAAGCAAATTCTCGAATGTCCTCATTGGCCTGTTCAACTTGTGAAGCTAATGCCACTGCTCGGGGGAATGAGAGGGTCGAGCCCTTAAGAAGGCATTCGTGAAGGTGCTGGGATGCGACTCCTTCCACACGAACTGATCACGAAGCGAGTCTTCCAGAGACACATAAGAACATGGTACGGCGAGAGCACGTAGTGCAGCAACATACTCCTGTACAGACTCCCTCGGTTGTTGAATACGACACCGAAACTGGTGCCTTTCTGCTACGACAGTGCTTGTGCTTGTGAAATGTTGCTTTAAGGTTTCGATAGCTTCATCATAAACGGAAGGTTGAGCAGCGTCCCCGCTATTCTCACTACGCTTACCGCTGGCAGCTAACTCGCCGCTCTGGGCGGCATCTTATGTAAGCATAAGCTGTAGGAGCCACGATGACTCTCAACGCCGAGGCTGTGTATCAGCAGGGCCTTGCAACTTTCGGGCTTGAATTCGGATGCTCCTGATGCCAGCAGGAAGTTCTCGAACAACCGGTGCCATTGCGGCCGGGGAACAGGTGGGTGGCTGGGTACAGGCAGGAATGGGGGTAGCGGAGCGAGCCCAATACACCTTATGGTGTAGAGAAGTTGCAGGTGCGGTTACACCCCTCGAAAAGATCCTGCCCTCGTCGCCATTGCTGTGTTTTGGCGGAAGCCACAGAGGAACCACGAAGACAGTCACGGCCGCAACGAAACTAGCCTCCCTTTATTCAGAGGCATGTATATTGACACATGTACATGTTTATCTTTATCGGGTGACCACGTTTCACTGCCTCACAAATGTTATCGCACAGCGCAGGGCGCACCTGCATGTATAGAAAGTTTCTGGAATGTTATCGATGGTTCCATCCGCTGTCTGTCACCGAACCTTGTGTAATCTGATTGCATTATGTGCGATGCGAATGGTGTAGAACTTTGTGGAAGACACGCGGGTCCTAGCGATTACTCTGGAACATTCGACCACTGATTTATAAAAGCTGACGCACTTGACCTGCTGATCAGATTTTGATGATCGCCGACTGTGTTCGCTGCTGTCGCCATTCTTTAAGTGTAACCTGTTTTTGTGGGCCCAGGTTCACCCAATAAAAGTTAGTTTCGTCTTCCACGGTATTGCTACTGTGTTCTTTGTACGTCACTACCACGTGACAATATATACAGGTGACAACACTGGTGCCACTGGTGGCGTGTAAGGGCAAACAGAAACTGAAACTGATATACTACAAGGACCTTCGCTCGCTATAAAAATAACTAAAGAATTGAATTAACCGGAGTTGAATTTAGGGAAGTCTGCTGTACTCAGGTTTTTCCCTTTGTCAGTGTTGGCTGAATAATTTTCCCCAAGTTTTGTTTCTTCTGGATTGCCCAATTTTTTAACTTAGTGAGAAAAATTGTGTTGAGAGAACTGTAGCTGTCTTGCAATGTTTTTTTAGTCATGGACTTTTACTGCGAATGTCATGGAAAACCTAGAAAGTTAGGGAATTTCGGAAAAAGGATTTTGCTAGATATCCTGCAATGTCACGTGTTACTTGATATGATGGTTGAACATGTGAGGACCCTTTGGACCCCTGTCCATGATTCATGCGCGACTAGGGCCATTCACCTGTACGACAGCTGGGGGTACGCCATTCTAGCCTTACTTTGGATAGCGTGCATTGCCCGCGGCTGCTACTGTTGGCACGACATGGAGCCTGCTGCTTGCGCGTGTGGCTCACATTACGTCGTGCATACGAACAGTGCCCCAGACACGGGCCCCTCCCACCCTGTCTTTGGCATCTGTCTCCTTCAGCATCCAAGGTACGAGGGCACCTTCGTCATTCACCTTTGGTGCTCTTGGCTGTCATACATACAGACCCACTTGGTCCCGCAGACCCCTTTGTGTGGTGAACCCAGTTTGGAAAAGCTGGCGTGCCTGAGTGGACTTTCTGGAGTTTTCGACCGTAATCTGAGACAGCCACTTTAGTGCTGTAACGTCTTTTGTACATAACAAGGAATAGACCCCCTTTCGTTTGTATTAAGGCTGGAGTTGTCTCTATGCCTTGTTGGTGAGTCAGCGAACCCACCGTGGTTCCCCTTTTGCGTGCGCTGCTAAGTGGGGACGAGTTACATGTTTCCTTAGACCTTAGCTAGCCGCTACCAAGCACATTGGCCTGAACCCCCACTAACAAAGTTTTATCTAAACACCAGCCAAATAACATGCGATATTGTCAAGGTTTTCCATACAATTTTTTTAGAGCTTTCCCTGAGCACATGTCTCCACAGGGATACAAAAACGCTTGAGAAACGAACATATTACTAAACACAGCGCACCAAAAAACAGCAAACTTGAAACAGGAACAAAGACAAGCAACGAAGTTTTCCGAGATCACAGTGACTTCTTTTGACAGTTTAGCTGTTTCTAATTTCACCTGCTTGAAGAACTTGTTTGTATGAACTTGCTCGAAGCAAGTATCCTTCTTGTATCCTTTCACCATCAAAAGACTTCGAGCTAAAGGTTCAGGGACCGACGTGGCTATGCATTTTTGGAAACTCAAATAATTTTTCGTAAAACTTGACACATTTGTGAAGTCATAAAGCCGGTTCAAATTTGTAAAATTTGTAAACGTTATGAAAAATTCTGATGAGTTGGCAGACATTAATTGAATATTTTGACTCATGCATTAGTCACCCTTCCATCCTTGCAGTATCGTTGAGATCATTCATGAAAACTTTTTTTTTTGTTTCGTTCTAGTGGTAAGCCAACTTATTGTTGTACTTAGCACTGCACAGTGGACATTCGCGCAAATATTTTACTCTCATCTTGTTACGCATAGTGTAAATGAGCTGCTTTCTCTCTATATTTTTTCGCCTTGCTCTTTTAGATTTCAGGCAGAAAAAAATATTTTTTTACGTAATTAATCACAAACAAATCAAATGCAAACATGAAATTGTAAGGTAGAACCTGTTTGGCAAGTGATAACTAGACAGAATGATCTCGCGCTGCTACTTATCCAGTCGCTAAATATGGTATAGGTGTCATGCAATGTGGTTGTAAAATAAACTCTTTTTATAAGCTTCTTGACATCATGATAAGTGTACAAGACAAGTTTATACCGATATACATGTATTGGCTAAAGCATAATTAAAAAATGCATTCTAGTTAGCCCTAATTTGTTTACATTTCAGTTGTCCATGACTGTAATGTAGTTTCAATAAATCATCAGTTTCGCACCTCCTATTTGCACTTTGTTCTTTCTGGCCTCATGTTCTAAATGATGAATGTGACCAACTTTTGGCTTTGTTTCACACTTGGATGTCTTGAAATAATGAAGGAAAGCTGAGATTTTACTTAGGTGTGATATGAATGATGTGCTTGATGCACCAACACCTGCAGAGTCACCCGGATGTGATCGAGGCTGGCAAGAAGGCCCTGGACACTCATGGTGCAGGGCTGAGCTCAGTGCGCTTCATCTGTGGAACACAGGTGGGTTGTGTTTGTGCATTTTCGGTGTAACTGCACCTTTCCTAGTGTGTGGTGCAGCAACATGTGACTAGACAGACAGGTGGATGGTGTTTTTGACAGTGCACTTTGATTGTGTCATGGGTTAAATTCCCAGCCTCGTTAGCAGCATTCTGATGGACGGAGATTGCTCCAAAATTGATGCACAGCCCTCCGATGTAAATCCTGTCCGGATTGTGGCATGTTTTTGTGCCCCTGCTGCTCCTCTTCCCTTTCCACCTGGGTGGTCAGGCTCAGCTCCTGGTTCAGCTGAGAAAAAATGCAGTGGGCCGCTTGAATTGAACCTTCATTGATGGAGAGTGGAGCCCTTGCTGTTTTCTTTGGTCACACAGGCGGCACAGAAGGCATCGGTGCCTGTGGCCAGGGCAACTACACAGAATGCTGGGCACCGCTAGCATGTTGCTGCTGGTGAAAAGCTATACTGCACACTCTATGTAGCCAAGAGTTCGACGAAAGTTCGTCTGGTCAGGTAACATGATGATGAAGAAATTGCGGCCACTGACCAAGTCAAGGTGAAAAAACACACAGAGACGTTTCGGGACCCGTACGGGTTCCTTGGTCACACTAAAAGCGGGCAAGAGCCGCGAGTCGTTTTTATGGCAGAATGTGACGTAGGGAACGGGTGTAGTTAGCGGGAAGATTTCCATCAGTCCTGTTGATAGTGTTGTCAGTAGTTTGAATAAATAAAGATTCTAACAAGAGTCGCGTCATCGAATTCTTTTCCTTAGCTATTATAGCAGCGTTTTCCCAATCGATGCGGTGACTGCGATTATCGGCGTGTTCGGCAAGGGCGTTCGAGACTTTTTTCTTGTTGGACACGTCCCTTTGGTGCTCTTTTAGTCTTCTCGTGAATTTGCCGGTTTCACCGATGTAGCTGCAGCTGCAGTCTGCGCATGGTACCTTGTATATGACAGCGGGATAATTCTTGCTTTCAAGCCTATCCTTTACGTTAACAAGCTGATTTCTCAGCTTGTTGGATGGCATGTGGGCTATTCTGAGATCGTATGTTGAGAATACGCGGCTAAGAGCTTCGCTGACGCCAGGAACATATGGGACGCCAGCGCGTTTCATGAGCGACTTGCCTTGAGACGGCTTTGGATGGAGGACGCGGGCTTCCATTTTGCCAATAAACTTCTTGGGGTACCCGTTCCTGGATAATTCGTGACGAATTCTTTTCAGTTCGTTCTGCATTTCGTGGTCACTTGAGCAGATGCGTGTGGCCCGCGTCACGAGAGATGAGACAACGGATTGCTTGTGGCAAGCCGGGTGACATGAATTGAAGTTTAAGTACTGGCCGGTATGAGTCGCCTTCCTGTGCACGGCAAATGAGAGCCTCGTTCCACTTCGCCGCACGAGGACGTCAAGGAAGGGGAGGCTGTTGTCACACTCGTATTCTGTGGTAAATTGTAGCGCTGCGTCTGCTGAGTTGAGAAGACGTAGGAGGCGTGAAGCGTCCGGCTTTCGCACAATGCAAAAACAGTCGTCTACGTAGCGGACGAAAACCTTCGGCGCGGGAGCGAAGTCAGTGAGGGCCTTCTGTTCAATGACTTCCATGACCAAGTTGGCGGTAGTAACGGAAATGGAAGCACCCATGGCAGTTCCGTTGATCTGCCTGTAAAAGTGTTTGTTATAAGTGAAGTAGGTGTTGCTCAAACAGAAGTCTAAAAGCTCGCAAATGTCCTGTACTTCCAAAGGGGTGCGCTCAGCGAGCGTGTCGTCCGCCAGCAGGGCATCTCTGCACGTAGCAACGGCCAGGTCAACAGGCACTGAAGTGAAGAGCGACTTCACCTCAAATGACACCATAATGTCGTCTTCATCCAGGGAGATGTCGCGCACTTTCTCCACGAAGGCATAAGAATTTGAAATGTGCGTCGCTGTCTTGCCGGTGAGCGGGCCCAGCACTTGGTGTAGGTAACCTGATAACCGGTGCAGCGGTGACCTTGTAAAGTCTACAATGGGCCGTAGTGGAACGCCTGGCTTGTGAACTTTCGGTAGTCCGTATATTGCAGGTGCGGACCCGTTAGTACACAAGAGGCGATGGTAGAGATGCTTTTGCTGCGGTGGAACAAATTTAAAAACCTTCGAGAGGAGCTTCTGCAGTCTTGTTTGCAGGTTGACCGTGGGGTCTTTTTGGATCGCGACGTACGTATCCTCGTCTGATAGCAAATCCTTCATTTTCTCATTGTAGTCACTTCTGTCGAGCAACACGATGGCATTTCCCTTATCTGCAGGAAGGATGGCAATGGAGTCATTGTTCCGGAGGCCCTCGACGGCTTGTTTCTCGGCAGGTGAAAATCGTGCTTGAGGGTTGCGCGTCCGCCACTTTGACAGAACACCAATGGCGCGGGTGCAAGCTTCTTCTCTTACTTCGGAAGGAAGTTGAGTGACGGCGCGTTCCACGGCGCAGATTACTCTCGCTGGGTTGGGTGAGGCACCAGTGTTGAAGTTCAAGCCCTTGCGCAGAAGAGCAGCTTCAGATTCAGTAGGCTTGTAGGAGGAAAAGTTGAGGATGACTTCCTTGGTTTGCGTGGGTTCCTTCGGCCTAAGAGCGTCAAGCTTACTTTTTTGCGACTTCCTGCACTGGCGGTCTCTTAATGTCGCCACGAAATTTGCATGAAGCTGTACATCCGGGAAGTCTTGAAGAATGGCGTGTTCTAGCTGGCGCCTTGCGAAGAACGTTGCTGTTTCCAAATCCTTGATTTTCTGTCGGCATTCTTGAACCCTTGCTGCCAATAATTTCCTCTCGGCTTGTCGAATTATCTTGTGGCCCCACGCTGATGCAACCGGTGTCTTCAAGCGCAGACTTTTTGGGACAAGGCCTTCCACTTTGCACGTCTGGTTGAAGGACAAGTGGCACTTGAAGGCGGCTATTCTGCACGTAAATGCGACAAACCGGCGAATTTTGGTTACGACGTCTTGCCCGTAGTTATTTCTGTAGGAAATGTAGTCAAGAGTTCGACGAAAGTTCGTCTGGTCAGGTAACATGATGATGAAGAAATTGCGGCCACTGACCAAGTCAAGGTGAAAAAACACACAGAGACGTTTCGGGACCCGTACGGGTTCCTTGGTCACACTAAAAGCGGGCAAGAGCCGCGAGTCGTTTTTATGGCAGAATGTGACGTAGGGAACGGGTGTAGTTAGCGGGAAGATTGCCATCAGTCCTGTTGATAGTGTTGTCAGTAGTTTGAATAAATAAAGATTCTAACAAGAGTCGCGTCATCGAATTCTTTTCCTTAGCTATTATAGCAGCGTTTTCCCAATCGATGCGGTGACTGCGATTATCGGCGTGTTCGGCAAGGGCGTTCGAGACTTTTTTCTTGTTGGACACGTCCCTTTGGTGCTCTTTTAGTCTTCTCGTGAATTTGCCGGTTTCACCGATGTAGCTGCAGCTGCAGTCTGCGCATGGTACCTTGTATATGACACCGGGATAATTCTTGCTTTCAAGCCTATCCTTTACGTTAACAAGCTGATTTCTCAGCTTGTTGGATGGCATGTGGGCTATTCTGAGATCGTATGTTGAGAATACGCGGCTAAGAGCTTCGCTGACGCCAGGAACATATGGGACGCCAGCGCGTTTCATGAGCGACTTGCCTTGAGACGGCTTTGGATGGAGGACGCGGGCTTCCATTTTGCCAACGTTGCATCAGCGTGGGGCCACAAGATAATTCGACAAGCCGAGAGGAAATTATTGGCAGCAAGGGTTCAAGAATGCTGACAGAAAATCAAGGATTTGGAAACAGCAACGTTCTTCGCAAGGCGCCAGCTAGAACACGCCATTCTTCAAGACTTCCCGGATGTACAGCTTCATGCAAATTTCGTGGCGACATTAAGAGACCGCCAGTGCAGGAAGTCGCAAAAATGTAAGCTTGACGCTCTTAGGCCGAAGGAACCCACGCAAACCAAGGAAGTCATCCTCAACTTTTCCTCCTACAAGACTACTGAATCTGAAGCTGCTCTTCTGTGCAAGGGCTTGAACTTCAACACTGGCGCCTCACCCAACCCAGCGAGAGTAATCTGCGCCGTGGAACACGCCGTCACTCAACTTCCTTCCGAAGTAAGAGAAGAAGCTCGCACCCGCGCCATTGGTGTTCTGTCAAAGTGGCGGACGCGCAACCCTCAAGCACGATTTTCACCTGCCGAGAAACAAGCCGTCGAGGGCCTCCGGAACAATGACTCCATTGCCATCCTTCCTGCAGATAAGGGAAATGCCATCGTGTTGCTCGACAGAAGTGACTACAATGAGAAAATGAAGGATTTGCTATCAGACGAGGATACGTACGTCGCGATCCAAAAAGACCCCACGGTCAACCTGCAAACAAGACTGCAGAAGCTCCTCTCGAAGGTTTTTAAATTTGTTCCACCGCAGCAAAAGCATCTCTACCATCGCCTCTTGTGTACTAACGGGTCCGCACCTGCAATATACGGACTACCGAAAGTTCACAAGCCAGGCGTTCCACTACGGCCCATTGTAGACTTTACAAGGTCACCGCTGCACCGGTTATCAGGTTACCTACACCAAGTGCTGAGCCCGCTCACCGGCAAGACAGCGACGCACATTTCAAATTCTTATGCCTTCGTGGAGAAAGTGCGCGACATCTCCCTGGATGAAGACGACATTATGGTGTCATTTGACGTGAAGTCGCTCTTCACTTCAGTGCCTGTTGACCTGGCCGTTGCTACGTGCAGAGATGCCCTGCTGGCGGACGACACGCTCGCTGAGCGCACCCCTTTGGAAGTACAGGACATTTGCGAGCTTTTAGACTTCTGTTTGAGCAACACCTACTTCACTTATAACAAACATTTTTACAGGCAGATCAACGGAACTGCCATGGGTGCTTCCATTTCCGTTTCTACCGCCAACTTGGTCATGGAAGTCATTGAACAGAAGGCCCTCACTGACTTCGCTCCCGCGCCGAAGGTTTTCGTCCGCTACGTAGACGACTGTTTTTGCATTGTGCGAAAGCCGGACGCTTCACGCCTCCTACGTCTTCTCAACTCAGCAGACGCAGCGCTACAATTTACCACAGAATACGAGTGTGACAACAGCCTCCCCTTCCTTGACGTCCTCGTGCGGCGAAGTGGAACGAGGCTCTCATTTGCCGTGCACAGGAAGGCGACTCATACCGGCCAGTACTTAAACTTCAATTCATGTCACCCGGCTTGCCACAAGCAATCCGTTGTCTCATCTCTCGTGACGCGGGCCACACGCATCTGCTCAAGTGACCACGAAATGCAGAACGAACTGAAAAGAATTCGTCACGAATTATCCAGGAACGGGTACCCCAAGAAGTTTATTGGCAAAATGGAAGCCCGCGTCCTCCATCCAAAGCCGTCTCAAGGCAAGTCGCTCATGAAACGCGCTGGCGTCCCATATGTTCCTGGCGTCAGCGAAGCTCTTAGCCGCGTATTCTCAACATACGATCTCAGAATAGCCCACATGCCATCCAACAAGCTGAGAAATCAGCTTGTTAACGTAAAGGATAGGCTTGAAAGCAAGAATTATCCCGCTGTCATATACAAGGTACCATGCGCAGACTGCAGCTGCAGCTACATCGGTGAAACCGGCAAATTCACGAGAAGACTAAAAGAGCACCAAAGGGACGTGTCCAACAAGAAAAAAGTCTCGAACGCCCTTGCCGAACACGCCGATAATCGCAGTCACCGCATCGATTGGGAAAACGCTGCTATAATAGCTAAGGAAAAGAATTCGATGACGCGACTCTTGTTAGAATCTTTATTTATTCAAACTACTGACAACACTATCAACAGGACTGATGGCAATCTTCCCGCTAACTACACCCGTTCCCTACGTCACATTCTGCCATAAAAACGACTCGCGGCTCTTGCCCGCTTTTAGTGTGACCAAGGAACCCGTACGGGTCCCGAAACGTCTCTGTGTGTTTTTTCACCTTGACTTGGTCAGTGGCCGCAATTTCTTCATCACTGCACACTCTAGTGGTGACCAAAGGGCCCGGTTGCAAGAGTGCAAGGCAGTCTCTGTCAGCCCCTGTCGAGTGTGGCTCCCAGCTTAATAAGACTGTGCAGAAACCCTATGCACCACGCTTTGGCTTATTGTACCGATAGAGGCAACACAAATTACTCTAGCTGTAGGTGTTCTGATAGGGGCAACACAAATTACTCTAGCTGTAGGTGCAAGGCACTGAGGATGAGCTCAGGTCTGATAAATCCCCAAATTTGGAGGATGAGAGAAGAATGGGCACGGACCTTGCACTCTCCCACAACCTGAAGAGCAAGGGTACGAATCCCATGAACAAGAGCTCAATGGAAGCTGTCCATTGCACCTTCCGGATGGAGCGACAGCTGAATGCCAGCCCAAGTGTTGGAATAGAAGCTGAAGAATCTAGGCAAACAACTGCTCATAGGCAGTGCTGAGTGTTTAAAGCTATGCCTTCCTTGCCTCTGCCCTCTCCTTAGAGGGTGCTGGCTGCTGCTGTTTTGCACATTTGATCACTTCCGAGTACAGTGCAAACCATTGCTGCATATATGTACAGTCACTGACCAATAATTTATACTCGACCGGGACGGCCAAGAAGTCGGAAGAATTGCGAGTTCTAAATACAGAATTCACAAGACTTCATTCCACAAGTGGCCAAAACAGAATATACCGTACTGTCAGATTGTCACTTTCGAGGATACCATCAATTTCGCCCAATTTGCACGAGACGCACTGGCGTCTACGAGCGACAGCAATCTTGTCACAGTGCGGAAGCACGGTTGCCCATTGATGCATGTGGTGCTAATCGTGCGCATAGATCGGCAAACACACTTGTGAGTCATGTCACTCAGGCTCAGACTGACCCGCGAGTCTGAGTGAGTCTGCCTTAGTAGAATTTTGGCGATCCTGAGTGAGCCTTAAGCTAAAAATAAATTTTGTGAGAGTCAGTGTGAGTTCTGATTATTTTGCCAGCGTACGGTCTAATTCAGAAAAAAAGAAAGCCATCGCTAAAATTATGGCAGTGGCAGCAATGTGAAAAGTTTGTCGAAGTGGCGTACCATACTTTGACCACCTGTATTGAGAGGAAGAGAATAAAAAAGAAAACACTCAACACGGAACTGCGCCGCTGCTGCACTATGCCAGCACAGTGCTTACACCTATGCTGCACTTCCCCATTCCCTTGCACACACACACATGCAAGCTTTGCGTGCGTGCCTGCTTGACACCCGCTCCCTGCCCGGTGCTTATTGTTGTGCTCCCAAAACTGTGTCTACTCTTTGTGCCTCCACAGCATGATGGAAAGAGTTTGAAAGGGAAATGTGAGAAGCATCGCAGGCGTACGCAAAGCATGGGGTGCCTTGCAAACATAGCTTTCACTTTCACCTTCACCTTTGCGAGGAGGGTAAGGCATTATCAGGTGTTACGGCACTGACGTGAGAAGCAAGCGCGATCACATTGCAAATGCTTAGTGTGGCTTAGTGGATAGTGAGGGCTAGAGGTAATGTGCTTGAAGGTGTAGTCCTGAGCGAAGAGTGAAAACTTAGTCGACGAAAACTGCGGGCCGTTGTCAGAAACCACTTCCTCAGGAATCCCGTGGCGGGCAAAAAATGACTTGCAGTGGTTGACTACAGCTGCGGACGTAAGCTTCTCGAGCCGAGCCAGTTCAGGGTATCTTGAATAATAATCTGTTGCTATCAACCACCACTTGCTGTTATAGTGAAACAAGTCCATTGCAATGCGTTGCCAGGGTCTTTCTGGAAATTCGGAACTTTTTAGTGGCATTTTCCTGTTACTTGTTGTTCTCTTTGCAGCTTGGTCCTGTTCCTTGGGCTCTCCATTTTCATAATGGCTTCAACTTTCCTTTTGTTGGGTCGTATTGCATCTTGGTCTAGCCAGTGTCCAAGGAACGTGAGGCGCTGGACATTAAACAAGCATTCAATGTCACTGCAGCCTTGACGAGTAGCTGCAGCACATTTCTGAGTGTCTCATTGTGCTCATGCTCATTCGAACTCCAGATAAGGATGTCGTCCATGTGACAGACAACCCTACTGACACCTTCTAAAATGCATGACATCTGTTTCTGGAAGTGTTCAGAAGCAGGCGCAATTCCAAACGGTAACCGGTTGAAACAGAAGCGCCTAAAAGGTGAGATGAACGTGGTGAGCTTTTTAGAACCTTCACAACGTGGAATTTGCCAAAATCCAGAGTTAGCGTCCAGTTTAGAGTACATTTTAGCTCCGTGAAGAAGTCCAAGAGTGTGCTCCAGGGAAGGGATAGGATGCCATTCTCTCAGAATGTGGTGGTTCAGTTCTGTGAAGTCCATGCAGATTCTCATGTCTCCGGAGGGCTTTGGGACGACTAACGTTGGTGCACACCACTCAGTTGGGTCATCAACAGGTGATATGACGCCGAGTTTCTGCATTCTTTGTAGTTTCAACTTTGTGCTTTCGTATAAAGGAATTGGGATGCGCCTCGGAGTGCTGAGTGCGAAAGGTTTCGTTTCCTGCTTGCAGCTGAATTCGGTGTTCCCTGTGCAGCTTGCCAAGTCCCTGGAACAATGCTGGAAATTCCTCTTTCGGATTCACTTTCTCAGCTATGGCGTTTACAAATGTCTACATCTGGAGTTCTTTGATCGCTGGCTTGCCTAGCAACGAGTGCGGCCTCATCTAAGATGTAGACATCCTGTGTAGTCGTATGGTCGCGGTAGATGAGCTCGACTTGTGCCACTCCTGTGGCTGGATGAAGCTTTCCATCTGGACCATGTAGCTTGCGAGGAGGAGCCGAGTGAAAAGGTCTGTCCTTGAGCGTCTGGAATATTTGTGTCGGGAGGACTGTTTCGTCGGCGCCAGTGTCGATATTGAAATCTAATGGCTGACCTTGAACCAAAACTGTTGCCTCCCACGTACCAGCATCCAACGTCTTGATTACTCCGAGGAATCCTGCTTCTAAATTGACTTGTTGCATTTCAACACAATCGAGGCGCCGCAACATGCGTACAGAGGCGTAATGACCCCTTTTCCGGCAATTCCTGCAGACTTCTGAGCATGCTGGGCACAGAGTACGAGAGTGACGCTCTTGACTGCACCAATGGCATGGTTTCTGCATGCTGCTTTTACCGGAGGATGAAGATGGCTTGTTTGCCTCACGTGAATAGCTGCTGCCTTTCATCATCATCATCAGCCTGGTTATGCCCACTGCAGGGCAAAGGCCTCTCCCATACTTCTCCAACTACCCCGGTCATGTACTAATTGTGGCCATGTTGTCCCTGCAAACTTCTTAATTTCATCCGCCCACCTAACTTTCTGCCACCCCCTGCACGCCTCCCTTCTCTTGGAATCCAGTCCGTAACCTTTAATGACCATCAGTTAGCTTCCCTCCTCATCATGTCCTGTCCATGCCCATTTCTTTTTCTTGATTTCAAGTAAGATGTCATTAACTCGCGTTTGTTCCCTCACTCAATCTGCTCTTTTCTTATCCCTTAACGTTGCACGCATCATTCTTCTTTCCATAGCTCGTTGCATCATCCTCAATTTAAGTAGAACCCTTTTCGTAAGCCTCCAGGTTTCTGCCCCGTACTTGAGTACTGGTAAGACACAGCTGTTATACTTTTAACGCGACAGCGTTAAGGAGCTCGTGTCACAGAAAAGCAGTGTCGTTGGCGTCGGCGGCGTTGGCCGTGAACGAAAAATGGCGGAAGGCAATTCATAAATAAAAACAACTTGCAAGATCGACTGGGTGGGAATCAAACCAGGGTCTCCGGAGTGTGAGAAGGAGACGCTACCACTCAGCCATGACTTAGATGGTTCAAGTGAGACAAAAGCGCCTCTAGTGAATGCGGTGTTGCCTTAGAAACATGCCGTAGAAAGTTGTGCTGCGGTGTATATCGGTAATTATGCGCATGTAAATTACAGAAGTTGCAGTTAAATGCGTAGCGAAGTACGTTTCCTATACATTTCTTCTGCGCTTGACGCACACGCAGAGCCATCTTGCGGCAAACACAGAAGACCCCCTCCTCGCAATGTACGGCGCTGCCCCAACAGGTGGCGCACCACTCACCTGCTTCTCCCCTTCGTCTCGTTTGAGCGCATTGGGGCCGTGCGGGGACCGGTGCGAGGATGCCCCAATACCCTTGTGTTTAATAAGTTTTCTCGCTCTCTCTCCCCTTCCAACTTCCAGTGTGCTTCACTCAAACCCTCGTGTTTAGGCGACGCGGCTCCTCTTTCCGCTCACAGCACGATTCCTACGTGCAGCGTCCGATGCGGGACGCCTCTGACATGATCGCTGCACCGTAGCGCGTCTGGTGGGAAAGTGTCCCCTGCGATGTGTGCCGTGCTGCTGGCAAGGAGTCATGCATCTGCGTAGTGCTCCGAAGCGAGATAGAGGATGATCCCATCGAGGTGCCAGCCCCATGATCGCGTCCGCCTTCATGGCGGGTCGTGGCCCGGCTGACCGTGCCGATCACGACGTTTGGCTTGCGTAGCTCGTTTCTCCCTCCAAGACACCGAGTTCTTTGGTTCGTTTCGCTTTCATCTTTTTGTGACTCAAAAGCATGCCGAGCGAATGAGTGGGCGGTGCGAATGGGGTGCGATAACGCTATCGCGTTCCACTCTTGAAGATGAAGCTTAAGCGTCCTCCAAGTTTTTCTTTGAGGGTTAATGGCAGCCTGCTGTTCATGATCTGAGAATGCCTGCCAAACGCACCCCAGTCCATTCTTATTCTGATTATTTCAGTCTCATGATCCGGATCTGCGGTCACTACCTGCCCTAAGTAGATGTATTCCCTTACCACTTCCAGTGCCTCACTACCTATTGTAAACTTCTGTTCTCTTCGAGACTGTTAAACATTACTTTAGTTTTCTGCAGATTAATTTTTAGACCCACCCTTCTGCTTTGCCTCTTCAGGTCAGTGAGCAGGCATTGCAATTGGTCCCCTGAGTTACTAAGCAAGGCAATATCATCAGCAAATCGCAAGTTACTAAGGTATTCTCCATTAGCTTCTTAACCCCAATTCTTCCCAATCCAGGTCTCTGAAAACCTCCTGTAAACACGCTGTGAATAGCATTGGAGAGATCATATCTCCCTGCCTGACGCTTTTCTTTATTGAGATTTTCTTGCTTTCTTTATGGAGGACTACGGTGACTGTGGAGCCGCTATAGGTATCTTTCAGCATTTTTTAATATGGCTCTTCTACACTCTGATTCCGTAATGCCTCCATGACTGCTGAGGTTTCGACAGAATCAAACGCTTTCTCGTAAACAATGAAAGCTATATATAAAGGTTGGTTATATTCCGCACATTTCTCTATCACCTGATTGATAGTGTGAATATTGTCAATTGTTGAGTAGCCTTTACGGAATCCTGCCTGGTCCTTTGGTTGACAGAAGTCTAAAATGTTTCCGATTCTATTTGCGATTACCTTAGTAAATATTTTGTAGGCAACAGACAGTAAGCTGATTGGTCTATAATTTTTCAAGTATTTGGCGTCCCCTTTCTTATGGATTAGAATTATGTTAGCATTTTTCCAAGATTCCGGTATGCTTGAGGTCATGAGGCATTGCGTATACAGGGTGGCTAGTTTTCTAGAGCAACCGGCCCACCATCCTTTAACAAATATGCTGTTACCTGATCCTTCCCAGTTGCCTACCCCCTTTGCATAGCTCCCAAGGCTTTCTTCTTCCGGCGTTAGTTGTGAGATTTCAAATTCCTCTAGACTATTCTCTCTTCCATTATCGTCGTGGGTGCCACTGGTACTGTATAAATCTCTACAGAACTCTTCAGCCACTTGAACTATCTCATCCATATTAGTAATGATATTACCGGCTTTGTCTCTTAACGCATACATCTGATTCTTGCCTATTCCTAGTTTTTTCTTCACTGCTTTTAGGCTTCCTCCGTTCCTTAGAGCATGTTCAATTCTATGCATATTATACTTCCTCATGTCAGCTGTCTTACGCTTGTTGATTAACTTGGAAATTTCTGCCAGTTCTATTCTAGCTGTAAGGTTAGAGGCTTTTATACATTGCTGCTTCTTGATCAGATCTTTCGTCTCCTGCGATAGATTACTGGTATCTTGTCTAACGGAGTTACCACTGACTTCTATTGCACACTCCTTAATGATGCCCATAAGATTGTCGTTCATTGCTTCAACACTAAGGTCCTCTTCCTGAGTCCTCTTCCTGAGTGGTTACAGCATATTAATTGTGACCTTGAGCAAGATGATCGCAACTTTTGAGCATGCATGATCAGACCACATGCTGCGCCTAAATGAAACCGGCATGCGAGCCCATAGTGTTTCAGAGACATGCAGCTTGATAAGGATGCTCACTTCAGGCTCACATTATAGTGATGTGTAAATAGCGCTTCACTCGTGGGCAGTTGCTAAAGGCTTGACAGTTGCAGTCTTCCGCAGTTCTGCTTTGGTTTTCGAAGCGAAAGTGTTTGGAATTCATTGCAGTGCAGAAAGTAGCAGTGTCAGCTTTTTGTATCTCTGTAACTAGTCATATTTGGATGACTGGCCTCAAATATTCCATGGTAACAATAAAATTCAAACAGCGCTAGACGACAGGACCAGAAAGAGGAGGAGACAAACACGGCGCTGAAGAAGGGCAGCGGATTGGGCGAGTTGGTGTTCTATGGTAACAATAAATTTGAATAGCCATCTCGCTGTTTGAATTTTATTGTTACCATGGAACACCTACTCGCCCAATCCGCTGCTCTTCTCAAATGTTCCATTAGGATCAATTCTCTTGACTCTGTGACAAGCACACTGTCTTAGCCCAGGGCCAGTAGTGCTGTTACTCATAGACACCGTGTCCAGTGCCGATGCACGCAAAAGTGATCAGGAATAGTATTACTGGCACCATTTGGAAAGGCTCTATGCAGTATATGTACAACCAGCGGGCTTCGATTGTCGTGATTTCGCTTCTCTCAAAGCTCTGCTTATCTCAAAAACATGTACCCGCTGTTTATAGGTTTGAGTTAATGAGAGCTTACCATATTTCCATTTTTCTTTTTTAGATTGAAAGGAAAATAAGAGAAAAGGATTTAGCCATCTTGCACTACTGACAGTCACATAGCATTAAAAAGAAGTTGTAAGAAATGTCTCAGATTTGGAGAGTAAGCTAAAGAGACTAAAGAAGACCTGCATACAGTCCTAGACACACTGGAACACACAGGGACAAAGGCGAGAACAAGTTTCACCACACACTATAATGAGTCCCAACACCTACATGTAATAACAAGTTTTGAACAGGTATATGAAGCGGCAATGTCACCCAAGACGAGCAGGGCCACAGATGAGGAATCTGCTTATTTTCCTTGTCTTTGCTCTTGGTTCCAGCGTTCTCACTGTAATTTAAGTAACAGTCCTAGGGGGCTTCACTGATGGATGTCTTCTCCACCCACTTTATGTCTGTGAAAAAGAAAAAAAGCAAGGTACGCCTCATATGGAATAACAGATGTACCATCGTTTTGATCTCACTTAGACTGAACAGTTCAACATCACATAGATTTTTTTTTTTTTAGCGTTTAGAACTTTGTGACTGGCTGAGCCCAATACAGTATCATTGTGCAGGCACATTTTTTTAGCCACTCCTCTTGAACATTTTGCTGTGATATTGGAATTGATGTATAGTGCATGTAGCAGAAACATTCATTGCCATTGCAGCCAGTCACCAGCACAGACCTCATAGGGTGAAGCTTCTGCTATGTGTGATGGCTGTGACGAGTGCAAGGACAGGGCTGCTGCTCGCTTTCATCAAGAGCAATGGAAAGCAACACTTTAAGGAGACTGAGAATGTTACTGGTGACACTTTGGAAAGACTTTGTCCAGAATATGCGAATATTCGTATATTCTGTGCAGAATATGCATATATTCTGCAGAATATGCAGAATATACCGGCCAACACAGTAAATCAGTTTACACTGATAAAGTTGTGAATGAAACCGCTGCAGACACGGGATGGAGGGAGATTACAAAACAGGACGGTTCATCCTTGTTTATCTTTACCGATGAACAACCGCCCTGTGCTGTCGTCTCCCACCGTCGTGTCTATGTAGCGGTTTTATTTACAATGTCTCACCAACTGGCCTACAGCTTTACCCTGCTAAGCTGATTAAGTGTTCTTTCGAAACCATATATTCATTAATTTTGCGATAATAGGTTGGTTATTAAAAGATAAACGTTAAAGTACAATTTTTTTTATTTCGTAGCACTGGTACGTCAGTGTCACATGCATTTTGTGTACTTAGACCATTGTGGCCCAGTAAACATTCACAAACCTTTCCAAGTTCTGTCTTTGGCTCTTCTGGTATAACACAACGCCAGTTCATCTTTGCCGATAAAACGTTAACTAGGTCTGAGCAGATGCCATCAAAATTCATGACATCATGGCAACCCAGTGCAGAAACTTCAAGGCACTGTCGCTGGCCATCTTTACTTTCTGCATCTTTTCTAAAGGCTTGCCTAGCTTCTCCTCATGGCAAGAGTGGCTTTTTTAGTATTGTAGGAGGGTAGCTTACTGAAAGAGCTTAAAAATTCTTTTTTATTTAGTGTCCCCTAAGACAGCTATTTTAGTGGCATCAGGCAAAGTACTTACTGTCATGGCACATCATTGTATGAGATTGAATGATGGCAAACAAGTGTACGATGTGAGATACATTGGGCACAGCAGTTGTTTCCAGTGTGTGTACTGTTGAGGTATGGTGGTCCACAACATGTCAAAGTGAGAACTGGCTAATGCAGGACATCCACAAGGACCTGGAACAGAAGATTGCACGCTTCCACGGCCGGGAGGATGCCATCTTGTATGCCAGCTGCTTTGATGCCAATGCAGGCATCTTCGAGGTTCTTTTGAGCCCAGAGGATGCGGTGCTGTCGGACGAGCTGAACCATGCCTCTATCATTGATGGAATCCGGCTCTGCAAGGCACAAAAGTACCGCTTCAAGCACCGAGACATGAATGGTACGTACCAAATGGCAAAGTTAGCTCTTGGCCTCTGCATCACATTTATTCCAGCGGCAGGCACTCCGTCCCAAACTGAGCACGGAACACATGCACATTGTTGCTTCAACACATGCATGTTGTCATTTTGTCTGCTTCTTGCCAAGACCTGACGGTCTTTGCATTGAACTTCATTGCCAAAGTCCGCTTTGTGTCTTTTAATGCATCATTTTGTCTTGCTGACTCATAAAAGCTTTGCTTACACTGATTTCCCCGGTGCGTAAGACCTAGATGATCTTGTCTTGTGAGCATGCGTGAAAATGTGTCATCCATGTTTCAGACCTGGAGGAGAAACTGCGGGACGCGGTTGGAAAGAGTCGCCAGAGGCTCATAGTCACTGATGGAGTCTTCAGCATGGATGGCAATGTGGCGCCTCTGAGGTGCGTGCTGCCCTGCGTCTTTCAGAGGACTGGCTTTCAAGCTAAGACGGCAGCGTAATCACGGGAGCCTGAATTGCTTTATGGAGATTGTCATAATTGCAGAATTGAAGCTTGTCAGTGCTCAAGGCACGACCGATTATCTGCAAATACTCCCTAAACATAGGAACGCTTATAAAGGGGCACATTTCAAGGAAACTCGGTAAGTTAAATTAAGGTAAAGGCTTGAATGTTTTGGTACAGCTTGAAGGCAGCACCAGTATTACTAAAGTGTACAGAGGCAATGCATCGGGTGATCTATCTTTATGGAAAGAGATTTAAAAGAAAAAAGGATTGTACGGATGGAAAGAAGCTTTCTTCACTATTCATCGCTTTAGTATGGCGAGCTCTTGATGGACATGTGGTTTGGAATTGGAGGGGAAAAGGTCCAGTTTTGTTGAAGAATAGCCCAACAATAGATGGAGTGTTTAAAATTGCATAATTTGCTCTACCCATCCCACAATAAGCGTGCCATTGTGGGATGATCCTTAAAACAGCTGCTAAATAATTTCACTTCATTAGCAATCAAACTGCAATGGCTGCTTAGCCTAACTTGTGTCTGCTTTGCTGAAGGTTGAGTAGTAGGGAAAGCATCCCTTTATTGGTTTAATAATATATTTTTTAAATGTCTGCTTAAATAAAAAAAAACTGGTATTCACTGTGCCAGTGTCACAGTTGCATATGTGTTCCTTCTATAAGTTTTACTCCTATCATTATCAATTTTAGGCCTGACAAAAAAAATTAATATTTAAAACGTTCTAGACTTGGTGCAAGTAGAGTACACTGTAGCTAGTTGGCCTTTAAAACACAAAGGCATCATCATCACCAGCAGCAGCCCATTTTAAGTCCACTGCAGGACGAAGGCCTCTCCCTGCGGTCTCAAGTTACCCCTGTCCTGCGCCAACCGATTCCGACTAGCGCTCGCGAATTTCCTAATTTCATCGTGCCACCTAGTCTTCTGCCGTCTTCGACTGCACTTCCCTTCTCTTGGTACCGATTCTGTAACCGTAATGGTGCAACGGTTATCTAACCTGCGCATTACATCATCTGCCCAGCTCCATTTCTTCCTCTTAATGTGAATTAGAATGTCGGCTATACTCGTTTGCTCTCTGATTCAAACCGCTCTCTTACTGTCTCTTAACGTTATGCCTAGCAATCTTCATTCCATCCCTCTTTGCACAGTCCTTAACTTGTTCTCAAGCTTCTTTGTCAGTCTCCAAGTCTCTGCCAAATATGTCAGCACCGGTAAAATGCACTGATTGTACACTTCCTTTTCAATGATAAAGGTAAGCTTCCAGTCAGCAGCTGACAATGTCTATCGTATGCGATCCAACCCATTTTTATTTTTTTTATGAATTTCCTTCTCATGATCAGGTTTCCCTGTGATTAATTGACCTAGGTAAACATACTCCTTCGCAGACTCTAGAGGCTGACTGGCGATACTGAACTCAATTGTTCCCTTGCATGGCTATTCATGGTTACGTTTGTCTTCTGCATGTTAATCTTCAACCCCACTCTTGTACTCTCTCTGTTAAGGCCCTCAATAATTTGTTGTAACTCATCTGCAGTATTGCTGAATAAAACAATGTCATCGGCAAACCGAAGGTTGCCGAGATATTCGCCGTCGATCCTTACTCCTAAGCCTTCCCAGTTTAATAGCTTGAATACTTCTTCCAAGCACGCAGTGAATAGCATTGGATAGATTGTGTCTCCCTGCCTGACCCCTTTCTTTATAGGCATCTTCCTGCTTTTCTTGTGTAGAATTAAGGTAGCTGTAGAGCCTCTGTTGATATTTTCCAAGGTATTTACTTAAGTGTTCTGTACTCCTTGATTATGTAATGCCTCTATGACTGCTGGTATCTCTACTGAATCAAATGCCTTTTCGTAATCTATGAAAGCCATTTAGAGAGGCTTATTGTACTCTAGATTTCTCGATAACCTGAATAATTTACTGTAGTTGCGCTGAGTGGTGGTTCCACATACTAGCGAACAATAGGCAATCTTTGAATATAATAAGTGTAATAACGTATTTTTTTTTAGCCAGAGAGGTAACAATGTACAAGTCTTCCTAATGCATCCTATTGGTTGGGCTTTATATTGATTATCAAGTGGTCCACATGACATGGCCATGCCAAAAGACTCTTGGAACCAAACACCTAAGAATTTTTGCTCAGGTGTTTGCTGAATACTCTTGGTTCCATACGTAGAATGCATTATGTGTTGATGACATTTAATTGGAGGAGAAAAAATAATGTATTTGGTTTTAGAGGCATTTAATTGTAGACAATTATCATTTATCCATTTGGATAGTTTTTGTAGATAATGATTAGTCATTTCATGAAGTTCACATTTCATCCATGAAGTAAAAAATATGGTAGTATCCTCAAACATTACTCTATCAAGGATGTTGTCAATCTAAGTTATGTCATTGATGTATAACAAAAACAGGGTAGGACTCAATAGTGATCCTTCAGGGACTCCATTTGTTACTTTTAACCGTGTAGAGGAATAATTGTTAACGTTTGTAAATTGAAAGCGTTTCTCAAGATACTAGTTGGTTATTAATTATTGACTAGACATGTATTCCATAACATTGCAATTTTAGTAGTAGTGCACTATGATGAACCAAATCAAACAGTTTTCGTGAGTCTAGAAGCAGCCCTGATGTATAGTCCTTCTTTTCTGTACCTTGTATAATTTTCTCCTTTCCATGAAGTAGTGCTTGTTCAGTTGACTTATGTCTTTGAAATTCAAACTGCGAACTAGATATGATATTATATTTCTCTAAGAACTTTGTTATGCAATCATTAATTGCCAAGACTTTTGATGAAACAGGTAATACCGATATTGGCTGCTAATTTGTGAGGGTGTTTCTTTTTTCTCTGGATTTGAATATTGGAACAACCCTTGCTATCTTCAGTTGGTCAGGGAAGATGCCAGTGTTGAACATTAAGTTAATAATATGAGCGAGAGCGTTTTTTAGTAACTTGGAAAGATACTTTACTGGTTCAGCCCTAAATTCGTCATAACCAGCGGAAACATAATTTTTTATTCTACCAAGTAACTTTTCAGTCTCTTGCAGGGAGACATAATGCATAACAAAAGAATTTGGCATGGAACTGACGTGTCTCGTAGGTTGCTGATTGCCTATAGTTCCACTATCTGCCTTCCCTGATTGTATAAAATACTACTCATTGAAAGTAAATGAGAAGAAAGGAGGTTAACCGAGGGACCCGATTTTTATTAATTGTATCATAAGAAGCTAACAAACATTGACACCAAGGACAACATAGGGGAAAAAACTTGTACTTAATAAATAAATTTAATGGAAATGAAAGTGGATGAAAAAAACAACTTGCTGCAGGTGGGGAACGATCCCATGCCTTCGCATAACGCATGCGATGCTCTACTAATTGAGCTACAACGGCGCTTTTTCCCCGTCCACTTTCTTGGGTATTTATGTTTCCTACTAGAACCCTGGGAGTGTTAGCCAGCGCCACCACTCACAAACCTTGGTGGTGGATGTGGAACATCCTTTCTGCCGCAGGTGTCACAACTACGTGATACTTTTTGGGTGAAGGCAACTGGTTAATAAACCCGCACATGCTACCTGATGGCATCAATGTTTCCAGATTCGAGACCCTCATTATGTAATAAACGAGAAGAAAGGGGCTCAACTGAGGGACCCGATTTTTATTAATCATATCAGATTTTATTTATTCATTTATTAAGCACAAATAATTTCCTCTATGTTGTCCTTGTTTGTTGGCTTACGATACACTCATTGAAGGTGCTAGCCAAACACTGCCCGGCTGTGGCATTTCCACTTATCCCAATCTACGTATTGTATGCTGGTTGCACTTTTTATGCTTGTCAATTTGTTTACTGTTTCTCATATCCTTTTTACATTAGTTTGATGGCGAAGAAATAAACTTTCATAGCAATTTTCTTTTGCTTTCTTTAGGTCTGGACTCAGTTTATTTCGAACCAGTTTATTTCTCTTATTCTTCTGTATAGTGCAGGCTTAATCCACAGTTTTCTTATTGCTTTCTTATTCTTTCGGTCACATTGTGAAGGAAATGCATCATCATAACTCATTTTTAACTTTCTGTAGAAGTTTTTGTAAGCACCATTAGGATCACTGCAGTCATACAGGCTGGTCCAGTTTATTGCATCCACCAAAGAAAAAAAATTTTCGAGCCATTTGTCGTTTATCACTCGATATTTACTTCAGGATGTTGTCTGCATGCAATGTAATAGCTCAAAACCTGGGCAGATGATGGCTTGTGTCTCTAAATATCACTCCACCCATTAATTCTGATACACTGATATTCATAACACATTTTGCGAGCCTTTTGAAATCTGTGTGCAACATTTTTTTTATTTGCCCATTTTGTCCATGCAGGGACATTTGTGACCTTGCCGACCGATACAATGCCATGGTGTTTGTGGACGAGTGCCATGCTACGGGTTTCTTTGGCAACACTGGCAGGTGATTTTTCTCTCTTTGGGCCTCACCTCGGTGGCATGTGTGGTGAACGGCTCGGCAGGGTGGTCTGGCTTGCTCCATCTGTCATTTTGTAGCCGCCGGCTTATTCTTGATAAGTTTTGCCGATATAAGCTTGACAGAATGCAGGTTGCTAGTATCTCCAGTGAGGTATTGCACTGAATGCCATGTGAGACAAAAGTTAAAGCATCCTTGAAAGTGATCTATCAAGAATGTGTGCCCATGAATTCACTTTAAAGTGCTGTAGACTGTGAAATACTAATTTCCACGAGCTAAGATGTCACCTGTTTAGAAACCATACGTGGATATCTTTTCTGAGATGTGAGTGCACTAGTGAGAAAGATTCTGCGAATGTGCACATTGGCGGATCGAGTGAGGCGGGGCTTGCGGCATGCTGTCGGCGGGCATCTCTGCCAGTGCTGGTGCCAAGGGTGCATCCAGTGACAGCACCACTGGTGGTGAAAAAAGTTTTGAAATGCACAGAAAATGTTCATGTACTCCATGGCTCTTTTCATTGATTGAGGAAATATATAAAAAAAAATTCATTTCACCATCTTTCAGAGGAATTGGTCATAACACGAAAGTTAAACATGTATTCTAAAAAAGCACTGGCAGCTTTGTTCCACATTCGCAATTACAATTCCATGAACATGTGCAGTCTTTATGAATTACAGTGATAGCAAGCACACTATGCCAGTTGGGCTGCATGCTTAAAGGGCCACTCACCAGGTCACATAGCAAATTTCAGTTATATGCTGAGAGTTGTTACATGCTCTCTAGGGAGCGTTCTGGCGTGAGAATTTTTCAAATTGGTTCAATAATAGCCGAGATAGAAATATTTCAGTGCTGCAAATCCATGATTTCAGGAAGCGAGTGCCTCTGCAGAGAGAGACACTCTCTCCACTTGCCCTGTCTGGCCTCTGCAAGCGAAACTCCTTCCCCGTGTTCTCCCATACCGGAGCTCGAGGATCGCTTGACGCATACATCACGGGCGCCGCCTTCATTTTTTTCCCCTCGATTTTTTGCTCACTGGTGCACTTCCGCTGATGGTCTCGTGCATGATAAGGAGGGGGATCAAGAGCGCGCTCGGACTACCAAACTACACACGCACCGACCGACTCCTGCAGTTGGGTATTCATAATACCCTGGAAGAGATTGCAGAAGCACAAGAAAGGGCGCAGATTCTCAGGCTCTCCGGCACCAGGGCGGGCAGACGACTCCTAACTGAGATGGGCGTCCCCCCGGGCACTGTCGAAGACGCCTACCAGGGCCTTCCGAAAGAGCAGAAAGATAACATCATCATATCGCCCGCCCCGCGCAATATGCATCCCCAGCGCAACATAGAAAGAAGGAAGGCCAGAGCGGTGGCGCTCCTACGCCGCGCAACAGAACTCCCTGGCGGCAGCTGCTTCGTTGACGCGGCCCAGTATGGCAACAGCAACAATTTCACGGTAGTGTCAATCAACCACAGGGGTTCAACCATTAACGCCGCTTCGGTACGAAGCACGTCGTCGGGTGCGGCCGAACAAGTGGCCATTGCCTTGGCCCTCCTGGACGACGGACATGCCAATATCTTTAGCGACTCCAGGGCAGCCATTCGCGCCTTCAGTGTTGGCGCCGTGTGTAAGGAAGCCTGTCGCATCCTCGACGGCAAAAGCATCGCCACCCACACTCTCACGTGGTTCCCCGCTCACCTGGGATCCATCATGGGAGGCCCCACAAACCTCAACGAGCTGGCCCACTCCAAGGCGCGAGGTCTCGCTTACCGCGACCATGGAGAACTCCAACGCCGGCCCGCCGTGGTGGAGAACAGAGATCAACCGACCACATACAACGAAATTGCGCAGCACTTCTATCTCGGCAGGAGAGACTTTCCCCTTCCACACAAGAAGTTAAATAGAGCGCAGGCATTGACCCTCAGATTATTGCAAACAGGCTCATATCCCAACCCGGCTTTATTCCACAAAATTTATCCCGACACCTATGCCACTAGTTCTTGCAGGCACTGCAATGACATCGCTAGCCTAGACCATATGCTCTGGCGTTGCCCCTCGTTACGAGGCACAGAACAAAGCAATGAGGACAAGTGGTTCTCCGCTATCAAGAGCCCCGATGCCGGGGCGCAACTATGGGCTGTCCAGAGGGCCCACGATGCGGCGGTCGGGCAAGGCCTGACTGTCCCAACGTGGGAGCGGCCCGCAGCGCGCTGAGTCGCGTACCTCAGGACCTTATTAAAGTTTTGCATCCATCCATCCAGTGCTGCAAATCCATGATTTCAGGAAGCGAGTGCCTCTGCAGAGAGAGACACTCTCTCCACTTGCCCTGTCTGGCCTCTGCAAGCGAAACTCCTTCCCCGTGTTCTCCCATACCGGAGCTCGAGGATCGCTTGACGCATACATCACGGGCGCCGCCTTCATTTTTTTCCCCTCGATTTTTTGCTCACTGGTGCACTTCCGCTGATGGTCTCGTGCATGAGCTGTCACATTTGTCTTGTTTCGCTGAGCACACAATATTGCGCACTGTGCACGAAAACACCTGACTAGCGGTATGAGTCAGTGCTATGTGAATACTGAGGCAGACACAAGCGGATCACAGAGCATGATCGTGCGCAAGAACATGGTAGAAAATGACATAGTTTCGTTGTCTGCGTGCACGACTGCACGACTTGGGAACAAGCTGCCGAAACGGAAGTTCATCTCTCTTGCTCCGGTGCAAAGTAAAACAAAAACACACAGGCATTCGGTTTGAGTGTTTTATTACTTCTCTAAACTTTAATTCGTCTATTGAAGCACCAGATTACACAAATAACAGATGTTGTCTGGAATAATTATAGAAATCACGCGCCCCTATGAGCGATGTCACGACACAAGCATGTGTACGTAGGCGCACTTGTGCGATATGCATCGACTCTCTCCGACTGGCAGCACAGCGCCCGCAAGGAGAAGGGCAAACAGTGTTCAGTTCAAAATTTCAGCTCTTTCCACCGCACATAGTGATGTAAACTTAGCAGACACAATCGTTAGCTTGCATTGTATGCATGGCGCTCTGTCAGCTCAAAATTTTAAAAAATTAATTAATATTGTTTGCAGTATACTGCGGTCACGAAGGACCATGCAGGTGGGAAATTGTTTATACAATTGCCCAGTTTTGTGGCACGAATGAAGCTGCGCGGCACGCAAGCACACAAAGTGGATGATAGAAATCAAACATAACCACAACCATTAAAAGAAACTGGTCCAACCAGCCCAGATAAAATATTACAGCTCATTGGAGGGTGCGAAATAATACAGTTCACAATCGAGTGCAATACATATAACATCAGGAAGATGCAAAAAAAGAAAAAGAAACTCTCCCCTGAAATACGTCGGGTGAACAGATTGAATGTTTTGCAAATTATGAAATAACACTGCATCAATAAAACATTTAGATTTCAAAGAAATGACAAAATATTGAAGTACTAATAAATAGAGTAATGCACTTTCAAAAGCACTTGCAGAGTCTGATGAAACAATTTTTTCAGGCAGTGAATTTCAATCAGTAACAGTTTGCGAAAAAAATTTGTACTTGAAAACGTTTTTGCGTGTTTGATACGGAAGTACCATAAAAACCCGTGTATAATACGAGTTTTTCTTCCTATTTTTAGCGACCCTAATTTTCGCGTCGTATTATATGTGGATCGAAACGAAAATTTCAGTCAGAAATCTGGGCTAGAAGTTTTAGTTTCGTTATTGCTGTGTGGCTATGGCTTGGCTTCCTTATTGTTGCATGGCTGGCCGGCGTTGCGCATACCTGGTCGTTCGAATGGGTGCGTTGCGTTCACCCAAATAGCCAACTAATGCTGATTTGCATTGGCTCCCGTTGGATATTTAAAAGGCAGCGGTTGTGCGCTTTGGACATTTCTTGTGAGCGACGAAACAGGGTGTAACCTTTCTCTATGGTGAAACCTTTTCGTGGTGTTTCTGCGTTGTATTTTCGATTTAAGTGGTCTTCGCTGCCGTGGTTAGTTTGTATGGCTGGTTAGTACATATGCAAACGCTCTTTGCCTATGATTGTGATGTTCTGGAGTTGTGGAAGGTCGTCGCCCCTATTGCAAGTACTTGCGTTGTCGCGACATCATACTATACGATCAGAGCAGAAAGAAGTGCTATCAGTGCTATAGTCTACCGCGGTGGTCGTGTAGTGTCAGCTCTCGAAGTATTGGGCAATGCGCAGTGGGAGCCCGTGTTATCTGCGGATGCGTGCTTGCACCAACTCTGACGAAACTCTGATCATTCGGGACCTGTGAAAGCAGTGCTGTATAGTTTTTGTTCCCTTGCTTAGTTCGCCTGTTTACATACTCGCCTGAATGTGTGCTGTTGTGATTTGTAAGGTTCCCCCTGTCTGTCTGTACCAGATACCTCGCATTCAGCTGCTTATCGCCCGTAGTCGTTTTATAACTTCGCTGCAGAATTTTGCCCTTAAGTCGAATAAACTTGGGAAGAAAATCGTGAAGCTTTACTCCCAAAACGCGCTTGTACGTCCATAGAATTTGCAGTTCAAATGCAGCACATATCCGCATTTAAATTTTAGAAGAATTTATGATTTCATTAAATTGAAATTGCAGATAAACAGAATTCAATAAATTGAAGATTTCATTCTATATGCACGCCAAATAAGTTCTGCAAAGTAAAACGGTTTGTTACATTGAAGTTCAATATATGGAAGTCTAATTGTACAGAATTGATTGATATAGGGGTTGATTGGATACAGGGTGTGCATATTCACACTCCTGCTTCCTTAGTCGTTACATGCCGGTCTACTTGGGCAATAAACCAAGCAAAAATGTTAATGTTTTCGAACAGTTCATATATCGGGAGCACATCAAGAAGGTGATCTAAAACCTCCAGCCATATGGTGACTCTCTGTTCCAAAAGGGAAAAAGAAAGTAATACTAATAACGTGTGCAGTGGTATAGCAGAGTAAACAAACAAAAAAGCTCTCTTTTTAAGACAAATGCAACTTTTTTTTTTCTCTAATTACAGCAGCCGTGCAAGGTGTTGTAAATCAGTTGGCCAGTCTGTTTCCTTTGGTGTTATAATGGTCTCATATTCTTGCAAAGTTAATCATATTACTCCTGTGTCCTTACTACATTGAACTCCTGAAATGTTTTATCCTGGCCACTGCTCCTCATCCACCATGCTTTTTCTGTTTAAAAGTTCTCGAGGCAATTATATTGCCCTCCTCTCCCTATTATTCAGGCAGAGAAACTGTGAGACCCACATGGCCATCACAAACTAATTTTCACTTGCACATGCCCTGACATTTAAGACATTGCAGTTGAGCATAAGGGAAGCTAGAATCGGCACTAGTGAAATGTGAAGGTTGTTGGCAAAGGCACCCACAGTGTGTGAGGCCACAGTTTATGCAAAGATAAAAGTGTTGAGAAAAATTATACAAATTTTGCAGTTGATATTGTTGTTTTATTAATGCTGCTCTTGCTTAAGTTATCCTTTTTTTTTAGTCACCATATGTGTTAAATGTCACAGCATTTGCTATTATAGCAATGACAATATATCGCGGGGCGGGGTCCTCATCTGGATAGTTCATTTCTAATGCATACACTTTGCATGGCTTGTTTGCGTTGCCAACACCTACGGTATTACTTTGCAATTAAAACCTTCACAATTGTTTTTCACACAAAAATAAAACAAGCAGTCTAAAAATGCCCCTTTGTATCACGCAATATAGCGCTCCTCTCACCTAAAGCTTTATGTTCTCGAGGCACAAGTAAACAGCTACATGTTAGCTGCATAACCTCTTAAATTTGCAGCAATATCGAATATATTGAGGCAAAAAAGATATCTTGGTGAACATATTGCTGCGGATGCTGACTAGCACATGAGTAGTGCTTCTTTTATTACAAACATTTAATCACCTTGCAGAGAGTGTCTACCACTTAGATCACAATCATTTTATTTAGATATTTTTGTATCATTTGCATGTGGCAGAAGCAGGAAATAGTAAGCTGACTCTGCCTTAAAGCAAACATATGCATGAGAGAGCGCTTAAAGCGTTACTTGTTCAAACCAAGGTATTGGTGTCTAGACTTCACGACGAAGAAAGTAAAATGTGAGGTCACTTACCCTGTATTCTGAAACCATCTATCACTGGAAGCTTCATTCCACTGAGCTGAGCACAGTGCCACCCCTCGACTGAAGACGACGCTGTGTTTCACAGTAATTGACATGAAGTTTAATTAAAGCTAAGCAGCCGCTTCTGTCAAGGAGTGGGGCTGCTGTGCACTTGAGTCCAGGTGGAGTGTTGAGTGGAGAATACGGGAGTTAGTCATCTTTACCTATCCTCGAGCCTCTTAAGAGATTTCCTACAACATTTAAGCTCAGCCTTTCTGTTTTCTTACAGCATAGTTATTACAGGTGGTACAAAACATTCCATTGTACAGTTTCTATAATTCTTTCGGGAAACATCCATCACCGCACTAAACAGGAATAGGCTCAATAGGTTCACTGGTATCATCTATAGTGTTTCCATCCAAGACCTACTGCTATTACAAGGCATTACAGACATTCAGTGACGTAACCAGAAATTTATTTGAGGGAGGGATTCTCCACTGGCTTCTACCACTCCCCCTTCCCCATCACCTCTCTCTCTCGCACCATATAAATGTGTGGAGGGTTTTACATCACGCCAAGACAAACTCCTAGCACTCCCCGAACAGGAATGTTTTAGCAACGAGGATGCACATTTTTTCGTTGCCAATACAACTTTGCTTAACTTCTGACAAAAGTTTTTCATTGCTAAGACATGCAGCCACTACGCATAAAATTGTGCTATCATCCTTGTGCTGTTTTTAAGAATGATTATATTAAAAATAACATTTTGTTTCCAAATGTATTTATATAATGTATATTAAGACCTAGTTGGTACATTACTTAGGAAAGCGAACTGTGCTAAAAACATGACAGCGCTCTGTCTTGTGTCTTCTTGTTTGCAGCCCAGACTCTTTGCAGCCCAAGTAACAGTGAAGGTCAGCGTTATTTTCTTACCAGATTTGCTAGTGAATAATTCAGCCATGGCTATGTATGGAAGAGAGCGGGCACTATTTTGCAAGTTGCCTATTACTTAATTGCAGGCATTAGGGGCATGCTGCCCTGATACCTGGCTATTCTAAAGACTGCAGAGCACCAAGCACAGCACATGCTGTGACAGGGTAGGTGAACCTCAGCTAAGGCAACTGGCCACGGCTATCTGGTGTTGAGCGATCGAGCAGTGATGAGACAATCCCCCTATGTTCCATAATTTTTCACTGAACTTCATTCTTGACGCCCTTAATGCGCGTCGCCACCCCAGCCCCTTTACCATATCCACCTACCCACTCGCTGGAGCTCACTGAAACTCTTTTCAGCCAATCACTGTCGCAGTTTTCGACATTTGCGGGGTTGTTGAACAACACGGCGTTCTCTAACATTCCTATATTTCTGTTTCTGTGTGGACATCGAAGCTGTTCACCTAGCTCCCCTCCCACCTGTTTGTTGTGGCGCCTTCTTAGCTTCCCTGGCGCAGCACCCTGTCCTTGATATAAATTGCCGCGTGCAAATCAACATTCTGTAGGCCTTGCTTTCTTGTCCTGTTTTCTTTCCATTTTTTCATTCTTAGCAGTGTGTACAAACTAGCCTGAGAGAAAGCTCTTCTGAAGTTTGTTAGCATAATGAAAGTCAGAGTGAATGGAAAGTAAAAGAAGAAAAAAAAGGTGGGGGGAATGTTTTTTATGAGTTTTCTAAACAAGTAAGTTGCAATATTTTCAGAATGCTTTTCTTTTGCACAGTGTGGTCGATGATTCAGGGAAGTACCAGAAATTAGAAGCTATTCGACGACACGAAGGACTGATCTAAGTTTTAAGCATGTGCTTGTCACATTTTTGTGTGTGTAGAATTTCAATGCTCATCCCCCCTCAGTAGTTATGTTTAACAGAATCTGGAATGAGGTAGAGAGGCACCATGGGTGGGGCCACAATGTTCTGCCTGCTACAGGCACTGGGCAACCGCTTTCTCCTACTTTTCTCTGCAAAAGTGGTGCACCCCTTGTACCCACTTGGCACAATGAGTGCGGTCCTAGACATAGCAGTCCTAAACATTAGATTCAGGGGAGAGGGGTTCTACAGCTGAATTTTTTTTTCATCACATCTGTGTTTGCGCCTCAAATAGCAGCAAGGTTAGGCTGCACATTTCTTATCCACTGAGTATCTCATCAATGGGTCACTTCATGTGCACAACCAATGATTGGCGCAATGCAAGGGCTGGTCATATTTCAGAGAACAATAAAGTTATGATTGTTTCAACAAAGAAAAATTTGAAGTTGCTTGAGACAGTGTTTTGCATGCTTGTCGATTTTGCCTTCAATAAAGCAGTTCCCTGCTCGCGTAATCACCATGTGCCTGTCATAGGCATGCATACCTGGCAGGAGCAGCGATGTGGATGAACTTGTGTGTTCACTTCAAAAATGCCTTGACACTGGCTGTGAGTGAAACTAAGGCCTCCAGAAATTACTGGAATCTTACTATGTAAAATACACAATAGCCTGTAGGGTTACACCTCTTGAAACGGGCTTTCTTAATTGCCCACTTGCCAATGCATCCGTGTCGTGTAGCATGGTCGTGTAGGCGCTGTTAATCTCCCAGACTATTGGTCAATGCACACTGGGTGTCTTTGTGATCTATGTATGCGCGGCACTGCGTGTTTGCACTAACTCTGACAAATAAGGAGTGCTGAAAGCAGTGCCGTGCTGTTACCTGCTTGGTCCACCTGTTTTGCTTACAAACTCACCTGAATATTTGCTGTTGTGACATAAATTTGCCCATTCTACTTATACAAAGATACCATGCATTAAATTGCTGGTCGCCGATGGTTCCTTTATAATTTTGCTGCAAAATCTTAGCCTGAAGTAAACTTTACTGCCATAACGCACTTGTATGTTCCTACGAATTGTTATTTTACATGCAAAACATGGTGGTGGTAACAACTTTATTGAAAATCCGGCAAATTCGTGGCCTGGGCCTAAGCCGCTCTCGAGTACGTCTGGAGATCCTGTCTCCTCGCCGCTTCACGGGCTTGCTGGGTGGTCTTGGAGGTTTGAGTTGCGTAGTGCGACCGTCCACCGCGCCACAGCTTTGTCTGGGGAGACTTCATTTCCTCTGTCTCACATTCCCAGAGAATGTGTCTAAGATGCATGAGCCCTGCCGCTTAATTTGTAGTTATCGTCTGAATAGAAGATGTCTGGATATATTCTCCTGAGATGAACAGGATTGCGGAAGGTCTTAGTTTGTAACTGCCTTCAGTCTACGACGACTGGAAAAGTGGAGCTTGCGGCTACAGGAATTTGACGTCACTATCACTTACAAGTTTGGCTGCAAGCACAAAAACACTGACGCTCTGTAGCGTGCACCCGCCGAATCTGTCAGTCGAGAGTCGGAGGACAATGACGGCTTCCTGGGCCCCAGTACTGCATTGGACTTGATAAGACGGCAGTGTGATGATGCTGAAATTCGACCTATCATCGACCACTTAGAGGGCCGGCCATCAACTATTCCACCATCTATGTCGCATATTGACGTCCTTCTGTCTTTGAGACAACGTGCTTTACAAGAAAAATGCCCGTTCGAATGACCGCGCCTACCTCCTGGTGGTTCTAAAAGACTTGTGGGATGACATTCCTTTCACTTGCCATGATGAGCCCACATCTGGCCACTTAGGCTCCTCACGAACGCTTGCCAGAATACACAAGATGTATTAATGGCCCAGGCTTTCAGCAAGCTTCAAACAGTACGTTAAAGGCTGCCACAAATGTCAGCGACGAAACTCACCGCCCATGAAGCCTGCCAGGTTGTTGCAACCCATCAAACCACCTCATAAGTCATTCGAACAAGTCGGCTTGGGCATTCTTAGGCCTTTTCCTCTGTCAACCGACGGCAAGAAGTGGGTGATTGTTGCGATTGACTATTTAACCCGCTATGCCGAAACTGAGGCGCTCCCACGAGCCATGGCTTCTGAAGTAGCGCAGTTGTTCATGTGCCACATTGTATTGCGTCATGGTGCCCTGTCCACTGTAATTGCAGACCGAGGCACGGCGTTCACAGCACAGCTCATGGACGAAATTTTTCAATTGAACAACACTAGGCATCGAAAGACTACTGCTTACCATTCGCTGTCCAATGAACTTACACAGCGCTTAAACAAGATTATCACGGAGATGATCTCTATGTATATCGACTTCCAGCACAAAACATGGGATCATATCTTGCCTTATGTGACCTTCGAGTATAATACCGCCGCACAAGAATTGATGCGCTTTATGCCATTTGATGCTAGACACTATGCTGCCTTGTCAAGACGCCTAACTACTGAGACCGAAGAATTTGCTAGGCGCGCTGAGGAAGCTTGCCAGCTTGCGCGGCTGCACATTGGTCAGCAGCAGCACGCAGATGCACAGCGTTATAACATCCACCGCAGACACGTATGCTACAACAGTGGTGACCATGTGTGGATGTGGACTCCTGTTCGCCGCTGTGGCCTTAGCGAAAAGTTGCTCAGCCGGTACTTTGGCCCATACAAAGTGCTGCGCCACATTAGTGACATGAACTACAAAGTCGTTTTGGACAGTGCGGCTCAAACACGGCGTAGACAACAACCTAACTCTGACATCGTTCATGTCGTACGCATGAAATCAATATTGTGAATAAAAAACCACTGCAGACGCTGGAAGGAGGGAGAGGACAACACAGGGTGGTACTAGCAATTGAATTTTTTTTGAAAAACGTCATGGCTTTTATAGAATATAGCATGTGTAACCCGACAACCAGTAGTAACCAGGACGAAGTCAAAGACAAAAAAAAATTTTTTGTTTATATAGAAGATTCTCGGAAGATTAAAAACGTCTGCATACATGTGGAAGTGAAAAAGCTGAAAGTGAGCAACACAAAATGAAATGAATAACACATAAACCTGAGCAACACAAGATAAATAAATAACACATGAAAGAGATAGCAACTCAAGATCAGAAGCCTGAAAGGTGACAAAACTGCCCATTCGTGGAAATGATGGCACAAAAAACCATACATAGAAGAATGAGACAAAGGACTCACATGGCAAGAACCACCCAGTTCTTTTCGCTAGACAGAAACTGAAGGGGAGCTAACGCATTTGTCCGGTCGTGAATGTAAGATAGCCACTGCCTGTAGTTTGGAAAGTTTGCAAGGAGCAGAGAATGCAATGTCAATTTTCTTGATGTTACGCAAAATCTTATGCAGGTAACAAACAATTGCATACTTTTTCTCAGAAGCCATTTCTTGGGATAGAGCCCTGTTTTCTGTCTTCCGGAGCTTCTTGCCAAAGGATTCAGCTACCGCTCTTAACAGTGTACTCAGGAAAACCTGCCATTGCCAATCGCTCCACTAGAGAGGCAAAACTAGCGTGCAACTTATGAACGCATGATTTTAAAAGCGCTGATCTCAGGCAGGCATGCAGAAGCTAAACCCCTTTTTATCACCTTAGATTGGGAAGAGTCAAAAGATAACTAGGCTTTTTTTATCTAGGTTGGAATGCCCAACACACATGTTGACCTTCTCTAAAAAACAGCTTCAAGTCTAAAAACTGAATTCAATGATTTTGTGGAAGCTCCATGGTGAATTTAAGAAGGTTAGAACTTAAAAAAACCTTAAAATCTCATCAGCTACTTCAGCTAGCTTGTCACTGGGTGAAAGCTTTAAGATAATAAAAAATCATCTAGTTATCTGAAAACATTTACAATGAAGGAATGAGTAAGCTTAAGCTGGTACTGAGGGGTACTGAGCAAGAACTTTTCTCGGTACCCCATGAAGAACTTTTCGCCGTAGTTAGAGAACTGATAGATGTTACTGGGGCTGTTGACCTCCAGAATTCCTGTGGTGTATCTCCAGATTCCTTTCTGGAGCTACTTAGTTTCTATCTTTCTTCTACTATTGTTTCTTTTGACGAAAATTTGTATATCCAAAAGAAAGGAAATTGTATTGGATCCAGTGTAGCACCTGTGCTTCGCGAAATTTTTCTTGCTCATTTCGACCACATGCTTGAGCTTAAGCTTACTCATCCCTTAATTGTAAATGTTTTTAAATACCCTGTGGGGGACTCTCAGTGTGATGCAAGAGGCCACGTCGTAGAAAATTTCACTTTTTACTCTGGTGCATGCCTCCTTAATAAGAGTCAACATTCCATAGCATTGCACGTAAATCATTCTACTCCAGAAACATAGGCAAGGCAGCTGGTACACTCATGGCGTACCTAGAGCGGAACGTCATAAACAACTCTTATGGAAGCGATCATTTTTCTATTGTTTTAAAGCTAACGAAACCAAATGAATGCTATCCACAAGTTGCCAGATGGAAAGTCGATTCAGGCGACTAGACGCTGTTTCATGAACTTACACAGTTGACCTGGGATGACGTTCATGTCCTGAGTATTGATCATGCGGTGGCATACCTAACAGTGTTTTTAATTGAAGCTGCATCAGTATGCATTGCACAAACTAAAGGTTTGGCTTCTAAACGACATATTCTCTGGTGGAATGAGGAATGCAAGGAAGCATGCAGGAGTCATAAGCAGGTGTGGTGTCTCCTAGGTGACTCCCCAATGGCTTAGAACCTCATAAGATGTAAAACTATAAAATCAAAAGGCAGGCGAACATAATGTATTGCTAGAAGAGATATACACAAGAAACAAAAGTATAGAACAACAAAGTAACAAAGTTATTAGGTCAGCCTTCTCACCATTTGCCGCTGGTTGGTCATCAAGGCCAGAGTGTGAAAGACCAGGCCAAAGCCCTTGGGGAACATTTCGAGCATGTTTCTTTTTCAGAACATTACTTTGAAGCTTTAGTGAAGCACAAGAATATAGCAGAAAGTGAAGCGTTGAATCGGAAGTGTAGTGGGAATGAACAATACAACTGACCTTTTGTAGTAGCCGAGCTCAGAACTGTTTTGTATATTTGTCAGAGGTCTGCTCCGAGAACTGATCAGATTATGTACATGATGATCAAACAGCTTCACCCTGATGCACAAATGGTTCTGTTGTCTCTTCAGCACCTTCTGGGCAACAGGGTACTTTCCGTTAGCATGGAAAGAGGCTATCTATGCAGTCTCTATACCTTGAAACAGGGCAACGATTCATCTTCTGTGGCAAGTTGCCTGCCTATAGCACTAACTAGCTGCCTCTGCAAGCTATTTGAAGAAATGAATAATCGCCGGCTCTTGCACCTTGAATCAAACAAATTGCTTGACCCCTATCAGTGTGGATTTAGAGAAGGTCGATCCACAACTGACCACCTCGTGCCAGCTGAGGCATACATTCGTGAAGCCTCTGCCCTTGAACAGTTCTTCCTGATGGTGTTACTTGATATTGACACGTGTATTTGTTGATCTTTACCGGGTGAGCCTGTGAAAAAGCCTGTGGGCATCTCTGTAGTCTTGGTGAAGAAGAAGGATGGAACCGTATGTTTTTGCATCGATTATTGTCGACTGAACAAGATCACGAAGAAGGATGTATATGCCTTCCCACGAATAGATGACGCATTGAATCGGCTCTGCAACGCTAAATACCTCTCATCGATGGATCTCAAGTCTCACTACTGGCAAATAGAAGTCAACAAAAGAGATCGCGAAAAGACCGCCTTCATCACACCAGATGGCCTCGATCAGTTCAAGGTCATGCCATTTGGACTATGCTCAGCGCTTGCAAAGTTCCAGTGCGTGATGGACACGGTGTTAGCAGAATTGAAGTGGCAGACCTGTCTTGTTTACTTGAATGATGTTGTCTTCTTCGCCGAAGATTTTGCCGATCGCTGATCGTGTTCGTCGCTATCACTGTGCTTCGAGTGGAACTTGCTTTTGTGGGCACAAGTTTGCCCAATAAAAAGATACTTTCGTCATTCAGTTTTGCCGCTGTATTATTCATCGTCACTACTATGTGACATTTGGTGAAAGTGAGAGGTAGAAGTGCCACACCTGAAGTTTTGCCAAAAAAGGCTTATGACACCACCTGCATTACGGAATTTTGTGAGATCTCTCAGAAATGGGTATTCGTAACAACATGCTTAACATAATAGGAAATTATTTATCAAATTGTACGTTCCATCAAAAATGCTCTGTTCAGGCCATTTACCCAGGAGACTGAGGTACCACATGCAAAAATGAATTCACTACATTCCTTTAATCCACAAAGCACCTTTTATTCCGCCTATGTTGATGATGGGCAGATGGCATTTGAATCTTGTAACCTTGCTTTCTGCGAACGACAGGTTCAACTTGGTCTCAACAAAGTGTCAAGATGGGCACAGGAGAGTGGACTTAAAGGGCCCCTGAAACGGTTCGGACAAATTTTGTAGATGCGTAGGGTACAGCTAAAGTTAATCATTTGCTCCACAATTTGTGTGGAACGTCTCATATTAAGAGGGCTATGGACGATTACAAGTTACCCTCCTCCATAGTCATGCATTTTCTCCTCAACTAGTTTGCCGAATGATCAGGGCTAAGCTCCACCTTCACTGGCTCTGCGTCATGATGGCACGTCGTGTTGTCGACTTCCGGTTCTCTAGGAGTGAGCGTGCGAAGCCTCTCCAAACTTTCCACCAGCTGCTTGGCAGTCGACCCCAAGTGAGAGCTATCGAAGCAGCGTGCATTGTGAGCATTCTGTCGCAGCGCTGAACGTGTCTGGTATTCCAGTAACCACAGCTGAGCTGGGTGTTTCAACAGAACGGTGGAAGCATAAGCTCCAGCCATTAAAGGAACTTTAGTGTAGACGTACGTGAGCGGCCTGATCGGTCTGCACGGTCCAGCCACCTGTTGGCGCAGAGCTTAACCAGCCAAGCAAAGCGCTAATATTCCTCTAACCAAGTGTAAAACATTTTAAACATTTACAAAAACAATGTGTTAACGACTACACTCCTGCTAAACATTTACACCAGCAGCAAAGAAGAGTGCATTTCATTACTGCTACTGTGTGTGGTTGAGCTCTGTGCCACCAGGTGGCTGCACCATGCAGACCATTCACATTTGTGCCTCTGTCCTCCCGTGGAACGTCACGGCCAAACGGCCAGGCCCTGTCCCCTTGCACTTGCGTTTACCCTAATACCGGACTTCGGAGTGGCAGTCCGATACGCTGCAACCAGTCCGCTCGTCTGCTGCCTTGCAGAAGGTTACGATGTCGCAACTTGACATATTGCCAGTAGCTACGTCTGCAGTCCACAACGCAACAAAGTCGAATCATAGTGCTTGCGAAAAGACTGAGACCGACTCTGACCACAGAGCTCTCGTCAAAATGGAGCATGTAACACAAGCAGATGACACTTGCTGTGTGCCGAAAGTGCTTTAGTGAGAAATTGTTCTTGTGCATTCTCTTTCTGTTACTTTCTTTTAACAGAAACCAATTAACTAGTTAACATTCCAACTATTACGAACATAATTTGTTCACCATAAAGGTGGAAAAATTATCGATGACACGCCCTGGGCAGCCAATTGAATAGTTCGCCCGACTGACGTCAATTGGATGATTTACATCATATGGGTAGGGGCGGCTAAAAATTCCGCTGAGCAGTGTGCTGCGATCAGCAGCGATGTACATTTTTGAAACCTTATAATAAATTACACGCTTTATGCGGAACACTTAGATGCATCAATCAGAAGGACCTACTCTAACGACTCAGTATGTTTGTACAAAATCGTTTCAGGGTCCCTTTAATCTAAATCCCATTAAAAGCTCTTGTATCCTTTTTTTCTAGAAGTAGAGGCCTGGTCTCAGACTCCCATATTAAGCTGCATGGTCAACACTTACGTGTAAACAGAGAGCACAAATTTCTAGGCATCATTTTAGACACGAAGTTAACCTTTATTCCATACCTGAAGTACCTTAAAACAAAGGCCTAAAAACCGTGAACATTCTTAAAATTCTGTCATATACAATGTGGGGTAGTGACAGGAAATGCCTCATGAACCTATACAAAAGCCTAATTCAAGCACACCGTATTTGCCCGAATCTAACGCGCACTTTCTTTTCATTAAAACGGGTCCTAAAATTGCCCGCACGTCAGAATTGAGTCTGACCCTAAATCAGTGTTAACATATCGCCATTGGCATTTCAAAATGGCTGCCTTGCATGGGCTTCAAGCCTAGCTGCCCTAGCGTTCTCTATGTGCTGTTGTACGTGTGCTTAAGCAATGCTTCCTTTGGCTTAGGTTAGTGCACTGTTCGTCTTCCCGTTTTCTGCGTTTGCTCTATCAGCATGGACGTGCCAACTGCAAAGACATGCCGAGTTCACCACGATGCCGCAATTAAAATGAAAGCGATCATGTGTACAGAGACGGACGGAAATCGGGCCGCATCACTGACGTTCGGAGTTCTCAAAACGTGTGCGGGACTGGCGCAAACAGGAGAGGTGTTCTACACTGGTGGCTGCTGTGTACAGCGCGGCCGTGCGGCCCCTATCTTGAAAGTGATCTGCAGCGGAGACAAGAGTCTATGCATCTAGGCGCACCGTGCTGTGTTCTGGTTGCTTAGTTCGTGTTGATGCGAGAGGCTGCACAAAGGTTAATTCTCTTGCTCCTGTTACTGCACTTCCTCACTCCAGCGTTTAAAGAGTTTTCGCAGTCATTGAGTGAGACATGTTCATGCTTGTGTGCATGTGACACCATGCTTGTTAATTTAGATAGTAAGCGAATTTTTAGAAGTCTATACGGCCGATAAAAAAATTATCCTTACTCTTTTTATAGCTGTCCACTAATTTGCTATCGCAATCGATGCTGTACCTTTCACGCGAAACTGTGACTTTTTTATTCATCGCAACTTTATTGCATTGGGAGTAAATCTTTGCTTTTTTTCCAAATAAGAGAAAGTTGTATTTCTGTATGAAAGAATGAGGTCCGCAGTACTGTAAAGGACTTTTCTTTCTTTAGGTCACGGCAAACAGGTACACGTAACAATTGAGGGTGGTTTTTTTTCTTTTTTTTTGGTCACGAAATACGGGTGCGGGTAACAATCGAGGGCGCATTGGAATCGAGTGAATACTGTATATTGCAGGGCCATAATGTATTAATCGGCTACTCCTAGTGCTTTGAAGATGCTGGACCCTGGCCGTTATCTAGCTATCTTCCTGGTGACTGGTGCCTTCAGGACAAGTCCTGTATAGAGTCTCTACGTTGAAGCTAATGGGTGGTCACTCCATCTTCGGAGATCCAGTTTCATGTACTTTCTGAAAGTGAACGCAAACAATGAGCACCCCTCCTATTCAACTGTAAATGATGTGACTAGTGCCACCCTTTTTCATAACCGGCCTGCTATAAAAGAGCCCTTTTCACTGCATTTAAGGAGCCTCAGTGAGGGAATGGGTGCTCCAGTCTATGAAAATCCTCCAATGGCTCCACTAAAGCTGTTACCGCTATAATAATGGCAACTTGTTGAGTGTGACACGTTTTTTATTGAGGTAACAAAACATGCTCCAGATGTGCACACGCAAATACACTTTCTGGAGCTTCAGTTGAAGTACACCTGCCCAGAGTTTTACACGGATGCTTTAAAGTGACAAGCTGGCATCTCGTATGTGGCTGTCGGCCCATCATTTTCAGAACCCAGTGTTCTATATCCTGAAACCAGCATCATCACGGCAGAGGCCTATGCAGCACTGTTGGCTACTAAACCCATTAAGAAAGCAAAGCTCCCCATTATATTCACAAATTCCTTAAATGTTGTCGAAACTTTGCAATCGCTACAAAAACATAATATCCTGTAATCAATGACCTCTATTCTCTGCTATGCAATACATATGCATATAACTAACCGAAGACAACTGCAAATGTTGAAACGGTGGCTTTCACTTTTACAATGTTCTCATTTTGCTAACAAACAGGTTGTAATATTGTAATGTCGATTGAAGATGAGTCTTACAAAATAGACGCTTCTCTTTAATGGCGGGCCAGAAGAAGAGTGTGCAGCTTACGCGCTTCGTCGTCTTCCATGGCGCCGGCTGTTGCGCGTGCTGTCCCGCGGTGCGGGAGCCTCACATATTTGTGTCAATCGCCCCCCATGCGAAATGGAGCTCCTCAGGTGCATCTCGGCGTTCACGTACGCGCATAGTAGGGTTTCATGCGCACCACATGAACTTCAGCGCGAGGACGACGATGGGGCGAACCAGGAGTCAGAACTGCAGGGGACGACTTCGTAGGTAACGTCACTGAGGCGGTGTGTAACCTTGCAGGGACCAAAATACCGGCAGAGCAACTTTTCTGAGAGTCCACGACGACGGATCGGTGTCCAGACCCACACGAAGGCGCCGGTATTGTAATGGACATCGCGTCGACCCTGATTGTACCGAAGGGTATCGGCATGCTGTTGGCCCCGGTACAATGCTGAGCAAGCTGGCGGGCTTCTTCAGCTCTTTGTACGAACTCTTCTACATGTACGCTGGTCGGGCTATTATCAGCAAGAGGTAGCATGGCATCAAGTGTGGACGTGACGTGGCACCTGTATACAAGCTCGAACGGCGTGTACTGTGTAGTCTCCTGTACAGCAGTGTTATACGCGAAGGTCACATAGGGTAAAATCTCGTCCCACATCTTGTGCTCTACGTCGATATACATGGAGAGCATATCAGCCAGCGTTCTGTTCAGACTATCTATTAATTCATTGGTTTGAGGGTGATACGCAGTGCTCTTGCGGTGAGAGCAATGCGTCAGCTGGAGAACGTCCTGCATATGTTCGGCTGTAAATGCTGTACCGCGGTCGGTGATGACAACAGACGGTGCACCATGTCGTAGGACGATGTGGCATACAAAGAACTTGGCCATTTCATACGAGTTTGCTTGCAGAATAGCTTTGGTTTCGGCGCACCGGGTTACGTAGTCGGTAGCGATGACTATCCATTTGTTGCATGAAGAGGTCATTGGGAATGGCCCTAGTAGATCTATACCTATTTGTTGGAACGATGCTTGAGGAGGGTCCACAGGGTGGAGAAAGCCAGCCGGTTTAACTGGTGGTTTCTTTCGGCGCTGACAATGCGGCAGGTCTTCACATACCGTTTCACAGAAGAATAAAGCTGGGGCCAGTAATACTTCTGTCGTATCCTTGCTAATGTTTTAGCGAATCCCAGGTGTCCCGCGCATGGCTCATCATGGCAGGCTTGCAAAACGTCTTGGCGTAGCGCCGACGGCATGACAAGGAAGTACGTATTAGGACCGCTTCCGCAGTTTTCTCTGTAAAGGACGTTGTTGTGCAAGTAGTACGATGATACGTCGCGCACGAGCGAGCGGAGTGAAACACCTTCAATTTCTTGAAGGTGCTCGATCAGCGGCAGCAGCTCAGGGTCAGTGCACTGGTGCTCAGCCATCTTTATGGCGTCAAAAACGCCGACAAATGGCAAGTCATGGTCAGGGTCCGATGACCTCGTAGGGAGTGGTGCACATGACAAACAGTCAGCATCGCTGTGCTTCCTCCCAGATCGGTAGACAACTGTTATGTCGTACTCTTGTAAGCGCAAGCTCCAACGGGTTTGTCTGCCTGAAGGATCCTTGAGGTTGGCAAGCCAGCACAGGGCATGGTGATCGCTGACAGCCTGAAAGGTTCTACCGTACAAGTAGGATCGGAATTTACCAATTGCCACACAACCGCTAGGCATTCTTTTTCAGTGGTTGAGTAGTTCTTCTCAGCCTTGGTGAGACTGCGGCTTGCATAAGCAATGGGGTGTTCCGCACCAGCTTGCCACTGTGCAAGAACTGCACCGAGACCTGTATTGCTGGCGTCAGTATGGATTTCAGTGTCGGCATCTTTGTCGAAATGAGCAAGTATAGGGGCTGCTTGCAAACGCTGGCGCAATTCATTGAACAACTGCTGCTGCTCATCCGCCCAAATGAAAGGCACATCGTCGTGTGTAAGCCGTGTCAGAGGCTCAGCAATTCTCGAGAATTCCTCGACAAAGCGCCTATAATATGCGCACAAACCAAGGAAGCATTGGACAGCCGTCTTGTCTGTGGGTGGCGAAAACTCGGCGACGGCAGCTAACTTGCCGGGTCTGGTTGGACGCCTTTAAGACCAACAACATGGCCAAGAAATTTGAGCTCTTGGAACCTGAAGTAGCATTTTTCAGGCTTGATGGTGAGGCCGGCAGTACGGTTCGCAGCAAGGACACTCTCGAGTCATGTGAGATTTTCGTCAAAAGTGCTTGAGAACATGACGACGTCGTGCAAGTACACGAGTCAGGTTTGCCATTTGAGTTCAGCAAGCATGGTATCAAACATCCGCTGAAAGGTGGCAGGTGCGGAACAGAGACTGAAGGGGAGAACTTTGAACTCATAAAGCCCGTCAGGTGTCACAAACGCTGTTTTTTCACGATCCTGTTCATCAAATTTGATTTGCCAATACCCTGATTTAAGGTCCAACGAAGAAAAAAACTTGGCATGTTGTAGACGATTCAATGCGTCGTCGATGCGTGGCAATAGATAAACATCACGCTTGGTGTCACTGTTCAACTTTCTGTAATCTACACAGAACCATAGTGTGTTATCTTTCTTTCTGACTAACACTACAGGGGAGGCCCACGGACTTGTGGACGGCTGGATCACGGCGTCTTAGAGCATCTCTTTCACCTGATGCTTGATCGCTTCCCTTTCCACTGGAGACACTCTGTAAGGATGCTGGCGAACAGGACGTGCAGACTCATCCGTAATAATGCGGTGCTTTGTGATCGACGTGCGCCGTACTTTGGACGACATTGAAAAACAGTCCGCAGATTCATTCACGAGACTCAGTAGACGGTCTTTCTGATGGTCTGGCAGAGCAACGTTAACATGAATCCGTTCTTTTAGGCTGGGTAACTCAGATTGCTGAGAGGATGCGATTTCCAATGTTGCAATGTCAGTAACATCAATGATTTCGCGAAGAAATGCGATTGCCATTCCTCGCAGTACATACCGATACTCGTTGCTAAAGTTTGTTAGCAAAACGACTGAACATTTGTTTCGCACCTGTAGAAGCCCTCTGGCTATGCAAATGTGGTGCTCAAGAAGCAGGGGGATGTTGGCCTCAGCGATTCCTTCGGCGTCTTCCATGTCGCATCGAACAAGGGTAAGCACGTTGCTCTTGGGTGGCAACGTGATGTGATCGTCAGCTACGCGAAGCGCGATGTCACTGGCGTTGTCATTACTGTTTGCTATGGCTTGCGTAGTAGCGAAGCTAACTCTGGATCCTTGCAGGTCGATGATGGCACCGTTCGCCTGAAGGAAATCCATGCCGAGTATAAGGTCCTTTGAACGTAAGGCCGCCTCATGGTTCTCAAACCATGTCCGCGCATAGTCCTCGAGGGCAAAGTAGGCGTTGCATAGCTTGCGCTATGGAGTCCAGCTGTTGAATTCTGCGACATGCTCAGAGTGATCGAGCCAGTCCTCAACATCCTCGAAAGTGTCCCCATGGAAGGATGTGGGGATTCGCGGCTGGTTAAGGACGACCTCGGTCGGTGCCGTTGAGGAAGAAGATGGAACTGATGTACTCATCTTTCCGACTCGATTGGGTAGAGGCTCGTGCTCAGGTGGCAGTTCTTGAAGTCGACGGCTTGTCCGTACGTGAACAGGAGTCAGCTCGACCGGACTTCTTACTGGGCTTGTAGATGGCGTTTGATCTGGGAGTGGTAGCATGTACCCCGCACCTCCACCAGAACATGTTGGGTGCCTGGACACAGGTGTAGAAAGGGTAACGAGCTTGCCAATAAAATGGCAACTTCCATAGCAACAAAACCTAGCAATTTGTCCATACACCTTCCTGCCACAGACTTGAAGCCATTCCTGCGCAATAAAACTCAGGAGCTATTGGCAACACCTGCGGGATGTGGAAATATGGAATAAACACTATGTAATTAAGACATCTTTAGGGAGCTGGCAGTCAACAACAAAGACACGACGACGTGACGTCCTCTTTTGCTACCTCAGAATAGGGCACACATGTGGTACCCATTCACTTATTTTGACTGGCACTGAGCCTCCCCTCTTTGGTGAGAGGCTTACGGCACACTACATCTTGCTGGAGTGCCGGAAAGCAGAAGCAGAAAGGAAAAATCACTTTCCTAAGGCATACAGACTATAGATGCGCTTACATTCGACATTATTTCTTGGCCCAGATCCTTTCTTTGAAACCAAAGCAGTGCTTAAGTTTTTAAGTGATGTTGTGCTGCATGTTATTAGCCTGAGAGACTCTTAGCCATCCCTCTGTCTGGAGGGTATTGCTGCGAGCGTACTATTTTGTAGAGCACATCCCTCCATGCCGCCCTTATGCTCAAGCGTCTCAGTGAGGCGGTGGTGCTACTGGAAGCGCTGTGTTTTGTTGTCTCATCCTTTTTCAGAATATATTTTGGGATCGTTGGCCACATTACTCGTTTCTGTGATTATTTTAGTACTTGTATATTTCACGTATCTTAGAGCGAATATTTTAGGCCTCTATACAGCCACGTTACATGCGACTTCTGCCATTCAACGCGTCATTGACTTCTCTATACCATTTTTAACACTCTTCGGCCATCCCTGACCCTTGTGCCAAAGAACGCCATGTTCGATTATGAGCTATTTCAACAAGCTATTTGAGGCTGGAGCTGGTAGCCTAAGGAGAAAAACATACTGGAGCAAATATTTGCAACGAAATGAGGCATGTATCTGCTGCAGCAAAGATCCAGACATCACTCAGCACATCTTAAACGAATGCAAAGGGATTCAACCAGTGAGACCCGTAGGTAATGTACACCTTCCAGAAGTGCATACATTTAAAGTGGATGGAACCATCAACCAGTTAGCAGTCGAGATAAGCAAGAGACGTTTAGAGTATTGGTGGAAAAAAAGCAGGGGAGAGATTGATACGACTGAATCCATTATAGGCATAGGTAGCGGACAAGGCTGATACAGAAGTTTTGAGGAAAAGAAATAAATTAAGGAGACGCATACAGAAATGCTAAAATGAAAAGCATGTGTAGCATACCTGATGAACTCAAGCAGGCTAGGTAACTATTTGTCACTACCTCTCTTCAAAGGGGTGCCAATAAATCATCATCATCGTGGGTATGTGCCAATATGTATGTGCCGCTCTTCAATGAAACTCTTTGACGCCAACTTGTATAACTAGGTATGCGAGACTGGGAATGCACTGCTCTACAATGATGAAAAAAGATCTCTTAAATTTCTCAGATGCTGAGTGGAATTGAGCCCACATCACGAGGGTTCCTCAAGGACGGCAGTCTGGCACATTATCAGGCTGTGCCACAAATGCACTGGGTATGGGGCGCTTTCAATGAACGTCATTCACACCAGTGCTATAGTGAGCTGTGCCATGAATGCACTGGGTATGTGCCGCTCTTCAATGAACCTTTCACCAAGTTGGGCCATTGTGTATGTGCCACTTAGTGTGTGCCAAACAAGGGAACAGTTCTCAGCATTTGCAGGTTCCAATTCGACATGCTTCACGTTTTGGAGATCATGTGCAGACTTCCTGGCAGTGTCATTAGACGGCGCCGCGAGTCCAGAAGTGCGAGAGAGGAGCCCGGTTGCCACCTGATGCGTTTCTCAGCATTTGCGTGCAGCTGCATGGCATGCATTTCAAATGCCACCTCAGGCCTGTCGGTGGCAGCACTAGATGGGGAGTTTCGTTGCAGTAGACGCCTCATACATAACTCATTTCAGTAGTGGCAATACGCTGTGTCGATATATTGGTTCAATGCTTACACATTGCCGTCGGCAGTCATCTAGAGGTGGGCCCTGCTGATATTTTTTTAGTGCTAGGTAACCATGTCTCAAGTCAGGAACGTTATAAATAAAGGAAGCTTACTGACAGAGAACACAGAAACCAAGCAGGTAGTATGTTCCTGCTTGTTAATATAATTTTTCTTTAACCTTATTGCACACCGTCTGACTGGCAAGCTTTCCTTTACCATGATATGGACCACATTTATTGTAGGGGCACCGAGGAGTACTTTGGTATCTCTGGCCGTGTGGACATCATCAACTCCACCCTGGGCAAGGCACTAGGAGGTGCTGCAGGTAAGAGGCTTGTGCTCTTTTTTACTTGCTGTGGGTATCGCAAACGTGCTGACTTATCAGGGCTCTGTATCTCTTGGTGGCATGACATGTCAGGCAGAATGTTTCAGAGCATGGCATGGCAGCAAGAGAAGGGTGAAGGGGATACATTTGAGCAAGGTGTCCCATTGCAGCCACTGGTACATGTCAAAATGAGGATTAGGCTGCTGAAACTTGGAAATGAAGCTCCTCATGGCGAAAAGCACAAGCAACGCTGGATGTTGCTGCCTGTGCCTTATAGTTTGGCAGTCTCTTCTGCCTTCACAATATCTTGCACAATTTTCTTTTTCATATATTGGTATGCAGCTCTAATATTGGTACTGTACTAAGGACTTAGATGTCCCAATTCTGTGTGAATCACAGTATGGTAATAGTTTCTCTTTTATGAAGGTACTGACTGTGCTGCCCATTCAGTTCACAGTCGTGGTATGGTAATAGTTTCTCTTCTACAAAAGCACTGACTGTGCTGCCCATTTGGTTCAGATGGCAAAAACTTATGCCGAGCTGATGAGCCCACTAGTTCACATTAAACACACTAGAGCACTTTGTTTCTGAGCCATTGGTGCTGATTTCGCCAAACCTCTGGCAGAACCCTCCTCACTATGACTGTTGACGTCAATGTGATCAGCATTGAAGCGATGTAGCAACACACCTCACTACCAAAATTCTTCACTTCAATGAAGTCCGACTTCAATTTTCTATTGCTGGCATCTTTACTTCTGTGTAGTTCAATGCTCCTTGCTCAATGCACACTTTGGTCCAATTCTCTTCACTTTTTGCTCCACGTGCAGCTGCTTTTGATGCCGGATTTTTCTAGCTGACTTCTTCAATTTTCCATTGCCGAATTCTTTGCCTCTTGCCCTACTTGTCTATCTGGGCACCTACACAGTGGCATGTACCCATTCCAGAGGATTGGCCAAGAATGTTAACATGCCTTGTGTCCCATACGTGTGGTCGAAGTTGTCTATTTTGTATACATACCCAGTGGCATGTGCCCATTCTGGAGGATTGGCCAAGAATGTTAACATCTCTTGTGTCACATACCTGTGATCCAAGTTGTCTATTTTGTATAAATACCCAGTGGCACTTATCCAGTGGCATATATCCATTCTGGAAGATTGACCACGTATGTTAACATGCCTTGTATCACATACATGTGGTCCAAGTTGTCTATCTTGTATGCATACCTAGTGGCCCCCTACCCAGTGGCATGTACCCATTCTGCAGGATTGGCCAAGAATCTTAACAGGCCTTGTGTCACATGCCTGTGGTCCAAGTTGTCTATTTTGTATGCATACCTAGTTGCACCTACCCAGTGACATGTATCCATTCTGGAGGATTGGCCAAGAATGTTAACATGCCTTGTGTCACATACCTGTGGTCCAAGTCATCTATTTTGTATACATACCCAGTGGCATGTACCCATTCTGGAGAAGTGGCCAAGAATGCTAACATTCCTTGTGTCACATACCTGTGGTCCAAATTGTCTATTTTGTATACATACTCAGTGGCATCTTGTGTTTGTATCTTGTGCTTGTATCTTGTGTTTAAACGAGAAGAAAAGGAGGAGGAGACAAACGAGAGGAAAAACAGGGAGGTTAGCCAGTGTAATTACCGGCTGGCTACCCTGTGCTGGGGAAAGGGGTAAAGGGAATAAAAGGAGAAAGAAGAAGAGGAAAAAAAAAGGAAACCAGAAAATTCAAACAGTAACGCGAAACTACGCGCTACAACATTCAAAGGCGGTCGCACAATTTGCATGTCCTTAAAAACTTAAGCAAAGCCCTTAAGGCCTTGAGTGCCGAAGCCCGTCTGGACCAATGTCCTAGAGCTTTTTCCTCTGTAAAGGGGCGATTGTCCAGTTTTTCAAAGAGTGGTCACGAGCACTTTTCTTGGCACTTTGTAACGGGGACAGTCACAAAGGAGGTGCTCAATCCTCTCATCGCAGCCGCAGGTGTCACAAGCAGGGCTGTCGGCCATTCCAATGGGGAATGAGTAGGAGTGCATGAATGCCACGCCGAGTCACAGGAAAAGGAGAAAATAGATGCGATCATTAGGAAGAGCATTAAGAGTGCCCTAGGGCTCCCAGAATCGACCTCGACAGACCTCCTCCTCAAAATGGGGGTTCACCACGCGCTAGTTGAACTCACTGAGGCAGTACGAGTGTCTCAGTTGGAAAGATTAGTCCAGTCTAAAACAGGGAGAAAAATCATGGAATGGGTAGGAATCCAATGTGACAGGGGTGCCCCGACTGACAAGAAAGACATTCCGTTGGATGTGTGTAAACGCTTCCGAATCGCCCCCCTACCTAAAAATATGCATCCTATCTACAACAAAGAGAGGAGAGCTCACAGGGCTAAGGCTCTAGCAAATAAACTTAAAAACACACCGGCGCATAACGTAGCGTACGTGGACGCCGCTTGTGGCAGAGACTGGGCTGCGGTATCGACGGTGGTTGATGGGGACGGGTGCATTAAGATAGCGTGCTCCACGTGCACGAGGGACGCCTGTACAGTTGAGGAGGTTGCAGTAGCGCTTGCTTGTGCGGGTACAAAAGCGGGAGTAATTTTATGCGATAACAAATTAGCTATCCGAAATTTTAACAAAGGGAGAATCTCGGAAGAAGCCCTCCACATTCTACTCAAAAACCCTCCCAGGAGGGACATAACTTTATTTGGGTACCGGCCCATTAAGAAGTCCCAGGCAACGAAGTCGCTCACGAACTCGCCCGAGCACTCTACCACGGGCAACTCTAGAGCAGCCAGTTCCAGGGATAAAAGATAGCATGATCACGTACAGGGAAATTGACAAAGCCAAAAGAAGAATCTTTCTGCCTTCGCATCGGTCTCTCTCTCTGGAGGACGCTCGGATTTGGCGACGACTCCAGGGAAACAATTATACATCACCACATTGGATCTACTTAACACAGATGAGGCACTATAACGATGCCCTCTGCAAAATTTGTAAGCAAAAAGGTATGCTAGACCATACAATATGGGAGTGTGCTGGCTCCCCAGGGGCCAAGGAAAACATTGACAGTAGAAAAGCCTGGGAGGCCTTGCTCCAGAGCGAGGCTGAAAATGACCAACGTCGAGCAATCCGCCTGGCCGTTGAGGCCGTGAAGACTCACCGTCCTCAACGCGCGGGGACTGCTTCGTCCTGCCCCCCTACTTAAGTGTAGATTAAGAGGTGGGCACCCCAGCTCGGTGGAATGAAGTTTTCATTCAATCGATCAATGGCCAAGAATCTTAACATTCCTTGTGTCACATACCTGTGGTCCATGTTGTCTGTTTTGTATACATAGCCAGTGGCACCTACCCAGTGGCATGTATCCATTCTGGAAGATTGGCTAAGAATGTTAACATGCCTTGCATCACATACCTGTGACCTAAGTTGTCTATTTTGCATACATACCCAGTGGCACGCACCCATTCTTGAGGATTGGCCAAGAATGTTAACATGCCTTGTGTCACATACCTGTGGTCCAAGTTGTCTATATTGTAGACATACTCAGTGGCACCTACCCAGTAGCATCTGCCCATTCTGGAGGATTGACCAAGAATGTTAACATGCCTTGTGCCACATAGCTGTGGTCCATGTCTATTTTGTATGCATACCCAGTGGCCCCTACCCAGTGGCATGTACCCATTCTGCAGGATTGGCCAAGAATCTTAACAGGCCTTGTGTCGCATACCTGTGGTCCAAGTTGTCTATTTTGTATGCGTACCTAGTTGCACCTACCCAGTGACATGTATCCATTCTGAAAGATTGGCCTAGAATGTTAACATGCCTTGTGTCACATGTGGTCCAAGTTGTCTATTTTGCATACATACCCAGTGGCACCTACCCAGTGACATGTATCCATTCTGAAGGATTGGCCTAAAATGTTACCATGCCTTGTGTCACATACATGTGGTCCAAGTTGTCTATTTTGCTTACATACCCAGTGGCACCTACCCAGTGCCACGTACTCATACTGGAGGATTGACCAAGAATGTTAACATTTCTTGTGTCACATAACTGTGGTCCAAGTTGTCTATTTTGTATACATACCTAGTCGCACCTACCCAGTGACCCAATTTGTCCATTTACAAATTGTGTGTTCGGGCACACCCAGTGGCCCCACCCAGTTGGTGTGAAAGAGGTTAGAAACGGACATCTTACTGGAAAACGTGTGAAGTTCCCAAAGAATGCTAATTGCATTAAAAGCTGAAATCGCTGCTTGGTGTGAATGCATGTGCGCTGATATATCTTCATGTTTCCTCACTGACATGAAAGGCAAGCCACATCTTATGATGGCCTGTTCTATACTTGGTATTGCAGATGTGGTGACTTGTGCACATGACTGTATGCAGCCATGCGAGTTGTTCGTAGTGTTCCGGGATCATATGAAACTGTGCGGACTTATTTTCTGCAATAGATGTGATGACATGATGACCATATGCTGATGTTCTTGTACAACTCGACATGGCATCAGGACCTGGCTTTCTGTCACTTGATTGTCCCATTGTTGCGAAACTGTGAAATTGTCACGTGGCAATTGGGACAGCCGGCTAAAGAAGGCATAGCAACTTGCATTTTTGGTGGCGCCACATTTTGCCAAAAGGTCTCATGGCCTTGTGAGAGCCTAAATGTTGTGTAATCCCTGCCCTGCTCCAATGGTGGGCATTTCTTGTCACCAGGGGGCTACACCACATGTCGTCGGGAACTGGTGGACCTTCTGCGGCAGCGCTCACGGCCCTACCTCTTCTCCAACTCCCTGCCCCCACCCGTGGTGGCATGTGCCTCAAAGGTGTTGGACATCCTGATGGCCAGTCCTGAGCTGGCACAGAAGGTGGCTGGACTGACACAGCGCTTCCGTTCACGCATGACTGCTGCTGGCTTCCAGATCTCTGTGAGCATCTTTTTTTCTTGCCCCAAGCAAAGGCACACGCTTGTAAAGCTGAAAGGGGGCTTATGTGGTATGGTGTACCTTATGTTCCAGTGGCTAAGGTGTTACTGGAACAAACAAGACAGATAGCAAATACACTGGTATCCTTCCCGTGAGGCTTCTTTGTTAAAACGTTTTTGCTCGCCTGCAATCATCATTATTCATCAATTAAAGTACTATCTAAAGTCTAGTTTTTTCACAGCTTTTGAGAACATTTTGTGATGGCCTGCAAAGGAGCAGAGTGAAAAAGTGGTTGCTAAACAAAGGCGTCTAATTGTGGATTTAATAACATAAAACAAAATCTAGGATTTATTAAACCCAATGTTTTGGGACTCATTTGACTCCTTCCTTAAGGTCTGGCCACATCCATCTGTTAGGCTTTTATTTTATTGTAAGTTTTTTTATTCTTGATGTAATAAGCCATACTTTGCCCTACCTAGAGTCATGTTTGGTGTAATCTCTACATACAGAAATGCACATAGACAGTTATCAAATGTGACACTTGCAGTAGTGGCAACAAACTTCTTGAAGCACAAGGACTAGCTCAGGCTTCATGGTGTTCGTCCAGTTCGACCAGCTGTTCGAATTATGTGGCGAGTCGAATGAAACAAGAAAAAAAAAAAACGCCAGGACACGTTAACGTAACAGTATTTGCTTTTAATGCTAGCTTCGCCGCAATGCAGTCGTGTTATGCGGTGAAGCATACCATGCAGTAAAGGGTGTCACTGTTGCGAAACACAGCACGTGTTCCTTAAAGGGACACTAAAGTGAAAAATAATTTCTTCTGCATCAGTAAATTACCGTTCTACAACACCAAAAACACCACTCTTACAACGATAAGACGTTTGGTAAGCCAGAAAAAGCGCAAAAACGAAATACGGGTGGCGACGCCTACTTGAGTTCCCGCAACTGGGGGCTATGACGTCTTGGATTTTGATGGCATCTTCTAGGGCCTACTAAGTATATATAGCGGTACAGATCGACCACATTGTGTTTTAAAGGAACCAAATATTAAACATGGCAAGTTTCGGGAACCTTTATTCAGCCAACACGGCCCAAATGCGATAACATACTTTGGAATCGCTGACGTCACACTGACGTACCGGCGCTGGGGTTTTGGCGCGAAATTCAAATACTGATACTTGGACCTTCATTTTCTCATCTAATAATCAAACTATTTCTTTTAAATGACTGCCTGCAGGGTTCTCAAACAATGCTCCATTAGTCTAAACTGATTTATTGTTTCGCTTTAGTGTCCCTTTAACTTACCCGTGCACATGTGCCATCTCCGGTCACAGTCAGAACACTCAGACGCCTAATAAGCTCACTGGCAGGCCTTCAGAGTCTCACTGGCAGGCCTTCAGGCAGGCCTTCAGAGTTCAGAAAGCCTTTGACTTTCAGTTTTTTTTTCGTCTTACCACCTTCCTTTCCGCTAGCTTTTCCAAAACGCGGATAGTTTTTCTCCACTTCTTGGTGCACGGCGCGTGCGCACACGTACTAGGACCTGTTAACAGTCTCATGTACAAGACCTGTGTGGCGGGTGAAATGATCGAGGGCTGAAACCACCACAGCAACATCAGGAACAGCTCTGAATGGCTGCCAGTATGTTCTCATTATGACCGGAGATAGCGCGTGTGTGCCTGTATAATTAATGAACGCGTATTATGTACCATGACAGGGGCCCCTTTCCATTCTTTGTATGCTTCATTGCTATAAATTGCATGTTCTTCATTTCACAACACGGCTGTATTGCGGCGAAGCTGACCAGAAAAGTTCGCATTATCTGGTGAAAGTTAATTTTGAGATCGAAGTAACAGAACTTTGCGTCTATAAAAAATGTGTGGATGCTGGTCAGAATCTTTTACAGGGATCAAATTTACCGAAAAGTCGTGTTAATCAGAATAAGGTTAACAAAAGTTTACTGTATAAGGAAAATGGGTAATGAAAGCACCTGGTTGGCAATGGCTGTGGGGAAACCATAGAAGTTTTCCCTCTTGCTGCTGTCATCGTGTTTTTGCCTCTTAGCACAATAATGTATTCTGGACATGAAAGAGAAGGAGGTTTTATGCCAGTTTGTTATTGATTAACAGCTCCCATGATCACTGATTCCATCACAGTCACTGCCTGCCTTAACCAGGGCAGCACCAGCTTTTGTGCTTCTTTTGTTCTTGTTAGGGTGACGACCACCCCATCTGCCCTGTGATGCTTGGAGATGCACGTGTGGCTGCTGATTTCGCTGATGGCATGCTGGGTGAGTTTGGATGGAAAATTCCTTCATGCGTGCATGATGCGATTTTGATTATGCCTCAAAAGAGGTGCTAAGCGATGGTGCCAGAATAAAAAAAAAAATGAGTTTGCCTTTTATTTTTGTCTGCTTTGTGGCAATGCAAGTAGTGCTCTGCTTACATTGAGTGATAATCGCACCTAATATAAAACTAACCATCTACAATTTCCTCAGCCCCTTAAAATCACTGCAGAAGTAGGTGTAAACTGTCTGATTTGTGAATGTAAATTTTTACACTGATTCTAGCATATATATATTTTTTAATGGTAAGTGAAGGCTTAAGCAAAAAGTCATCTACCTGACAAGCTTAAAACTGGTCAAAATTTATTCTCGACAGGACTGAAGAGCTAAGTGGTCAACATTGTAGCAAAACATGTGATCATGGGTGGTTTCGTTGCCTGCTTGAACATTGTTCCTTCCCTTCTTGGGCATGTATCTCCCGTAAAAGTACAGAAAGGGGCTGTGTCAATAAGGCCTTGTACATTTACCAGGAAAATGACCCAAAATCTAAGCAAGACAGCTGCTTTATTTGACATACACTGAGCATCCAGTAGGTAAGTTTCATTTAACTTTAAAGGAGGTACATAAATAAGCAAAGAAGTGTTTATATTAAATAGAGTAATGCATAAGCTACTTTTTCAAATGTGGAACAATTAGGATGAAATGTTGGACCTAGTATCACTTTAATAAATGACATGGCAGTCAACGACTTATGCATACAACACTTCGGTACATGTTAAGGTGGCACACTTTAAAGAATTACTCAAACACATGGAACTACAGTTCTGAGTTCAAAACAGCCGGGCGCACTTAGGCATCTGTAACTGTCCTACTTGCCTCGAGGGCTGTCACAATTGCCATAACGGACACGTTGGTCGTTCCAATGTCTGTAGGCCTCCTCTTAAAGTTGCTCAGACGTTGTTTTGTGTCTGTGACCGTTGGAACTGCACTGTTACCCAACTGAGGCGAGACAGTGGGCCGCAGCTGTGAACTGACTAGTGGCTTGCGAGCCACCCTGGCAGCGAACTTAGTAGGCTGGTAGCACATCGGACTAACCAACTAATGCATAAATGTAAGGCGAAGGAAACACCTGGCCAGCTTGAGGGGAAGACCCTAAATGCATTTGGCAATGCACTGTGCACAATGTTCATTTAGCCTGTGTAAGCCATTGTTTGACCAAACCAGTATTTTGTATGTTAATCCTAATCCAACAACTGTGGCTGAAAGCAGGATAGTACCACTACCTGAACCAGAGCATCACTGACAAAATGTTGCCTTGCTAGAAACCACTTCAGTTTTTTGGAAAATTTGGGTGGTGCTGGTTGTTCAAACAGGAGGTGCGAAAATTGGTTTTAGCACAGCACCTCTGGAGCAGTTTCCTTTGCATGGTGCTAAATGGGAGAAGGCTGCATTCTCACTTTGAATGTGAAGTTTGTGACATCACCAAGTTCTGCGTGCAGCTGATGTAGGCAGATATTCTACGACAGTACTAGTGAGACTTCTGTGATGTGTGGTGCGCGATGTCGTGCGGTGATCGGGACGGTCAAGAGCAGACGACAAGGAGTGCGCGCGCCGAGGCGGATTCCGTGCTGAAAATTTGTGATGACCCTAATATGGGGGCAAAGGTTCGTGCACTCAAAAGGTTCTGACGGTTCTCTTAGGCGGAGCCTCCGAGAACCCAATTGAGGACAAAGCCGTTCTTTTCTACCACACACACAAACATTTAATTGAACAAAAAAAAGGCTTAAAAGAAATAGAAGAAAATAGAAAACATAAAAGAAACACTCAAATAGACATCATCGCAGAAAGAAACACACTTGGGGCTAGTATGGAGCTAACTAGTGCGCGAGTCCGGGCTTGCCACGACGGCAGGGACACACAACAGTCTCGACGCGGCGACGCAGCGACAAGCTGACGAAAAGAGTGGCGCCGGTCTCACCAAAGGTCGTGGTGTAAGTTGGTCGACCGGGCGACCGGAGCTGGCCAGCTCTGTCTCGGAGAAGTAAAGCAGGCGGCTTAGTGGCACGAGCAGACGGCGGCGGCGTTCTGGCTGGGCAGCTGGGTGTAGAGCTCGGGCCCGTAGCCCGACTGCTCTGGTCCTGCCCACGGGCACAGAAGCTCGAACGCCGGCCTCGGGCAGCAGGCGGCACGACAGACGGGGGCGGCGTTCTGGCCGGGCAGCTGGCGTAGAACTCGGGCCTGTAGCTCGACTGTTCTCATCGTACCCACGAGCACAGAAGCTCACTGGCCTTGAGGAGCTGGCGGCACGCTCGGGTAGACTAGCGACACCAGGAGGAGGTCAACCACCGGAGCGGGCGTTGAAGATGGGCCGTCGGGTTGCGGACTTGAGCTACCAGGACTTCACCCGACCGGGGCCTCCTGCCAACCTGTTCCTGTGCGTCGCCCGTCTACCCGAGCATGCCGCCAGCTCCTCAAGGCCGGTGAGCTTCTGTGCTCGTGGGTACGACGAGAACAGTCGGGCTACCGGCCCGAGTTCTATGCCAGCTGCCCGGCCAGAACGCCGCCGCCGCCTGCTCTTGACCGTCCCGGTCACCGCACCACGTCGCGCACCACACATCACAACTTCAAACTGATGCCTTCAGACTAACGCCATGTTCCTGTATCTTGCAAAAGCATTTGACACAGTTACTCATATGCACTTGCTTCTAAAATTGTCTTAATTAAACTTACACCTTGACATAATAAAGTAGATGGCAGCATTCTTGACCAACCATTCTCAATTTCTGTTCGTTAATTACTATTATTCTAACAGACTGCCCATAACATCCGGCATCTGACAGGGGTCTGTCCTAGGACCGATTATTTCTTTAATTTGTATTAACGATCTACCAATCTATTGTGTCTCACATGCTTGCAGATGATTGTGTTATCTACCACAAAGTTACGAATACATTTGACCACACATCCATCCAGAATGACCTTAACAAAGTACAAGAATGGTGCAATGGCACAACTTGTGTCCCTGTCTCGCTGCCGTAAATTTCTCATCTACCTATTCAATTGCTAATGTTCTAATAGAATCAGTTCCGTCATTCAAATATCTCAGTATAACTGTCTTGTGGTCTGTCCTGGTGCTTGCACACTACTAACATCATTTCAGCTGTAATAACTCATTGTGATTTCTTAAGCAACATTTACGTCAGACTCTGCAGCATGTAAGAGCTTTGGCCTACAAATCATTTGTAAGACCTAACTTGAGTATGAAGTCGAGAGTATGACGGAGGCCCATCTGGTCAAGATGATGCATATTTAAAAGGAAGAAGTCTGGACACCGACCAAAATGGTTTAAAATAGTTATTTACATTTCGGCTCCCCCACGGGAGCCTTGTTCACAATGAAAGAATTGGCAGAGCTGGCGCCCCTTTTTATGTGTGTCTCAAAACATGACTAAGGCACCTGGCATACATGGGTGGCAGATTGCCTTCGTTGCGATTAAGAGTGTGTGCCGTGGTTTGGATGATTAGGGACTCAAGATAAAGATGCGAAGAATGATTTCGTTCCTTGGCAACCACGCGAGACTTCTCCCAGTTAATCGTATGTGATGTAGTTGCGCAGTGTTCGGCCAAGGCATTCGATGCTACGTGTCGGTTCTAGATGTCATTCCTGTGCTGTTTAAGTCTTGTTTTGAAGTTGCCGGTTTCACCGATGTAGACATACCAACAGTCCGCACGCAGAACGACATACACCGCACCTGGGAACTTGTCCTTTTCCAAAGGGTCTTTCGCATGCACGAGCTCATGTCTAAGTTTTCGGGAGGGCACGTGTGCAGCATGTACGTCATATGGCTGCAGGACACGTGCAAGAGTCTCGCTTATGTCAGGGACGTACGGAATCGGGAGTCTGTCTTTTGGAAGGGTACTGTGCGAGCCAGCTGGCACCCTACTGAATCAATGAAGTACTCGGGGTATCCACAAGCCGTCAATTCCCGCCACACAAGTGCATTGTCCGCCATGTGGTCTTCCGCTGTTATGCACATGTTTTTTCGCCCGACGAAGAAGAGAGCCGACAACAGACCTCTTTTGCGAAGCAGGGTGCACCTATGTGTAGTTTAGGTAGCGACCAGTGTGAGTGTGCTTCCTAAACACCTTGAATAACAGGTTTGGCCTTTCTCGCTGCGCAAGGGTGTCCAAGAATGGCAGTTAGCCTTCCAATATCACTTCAACGGTGAACTTGATTGCTGCTTGCATACTGTTTAGGTGAGCTGTGAAAAGGTCAAGGTTGACGACTGTTTCAGTATTTTGCAAAGAAAAAACCTTGACCTTTTCACGGCTCACCTAAACAATATGCAAACAGCAATCAAGTTCACCGTTGAAGTAGAATCTGAAGGCCAACTGCCGTTCTTGGACACCCTTGTGCAGCGAGAAAGGCCAAAGCTGTTATTCAAGGTGTTTAGGAAGCACACTCACACTGGTCGCAACCTAAACTTGCTGCTCGAATACAAACTGATGTTTGAAAAGTGGCGGTCCGAGCACGTGCACTTGCAACTTGAAGCGGATGACCGGTGCAATGAGATATGTACGATTTATGGTGGGTGATTAAGGGACTCATAAAAAAATAAACGGAAGAGTGAGAGGGTGGCAACCTGTCGACGGAAAGAAAGCATCGTCAAGCCAGATTCTCCTTTCAACAAAGAAATGCTGATATTGAATGAATATGAAGAGTGAATAAATCTAGTAACACGATTCTGTACTGACTAGAGTGCATTTATGGTATAAGTTTGATGTGGGTTCTACATAGAAGATACATACTCAAGTTTACTTAACAGGAACAGGTCTGGACACGGTCTTCCACTTGCAATTCACAGCCGTCACAAGCCCATCTGCCTTTGCCAAAGCTATTGCTACCCATATTTCAAAATGAACACTTGTTTCTAATATTTATTTTATTATCTACTCCTTGCGTAATACCCCTGCAATGGTGCTTTGAAGGAAATAAAGTGAAGCGAAGTAAGTGGACCAGACGCAGTGACTCATGACACAGCCAGACAATGGTGCAGGCATTTCACAGCAGGGCCAATGAAATGTGCGCAATGAAGACCGTGCTTGTTAAGGCAGAGCTAATGGAAAGTGTGCAGAAAACAATAGAATACATTTGACGCTTCAGAACTTGGGAACTTCTTTCCGTGTTTCTGAATATCAGCCTCTTCCTACTGCACGAGATGATCACAGTTATGGGTGGGTAACATTTGGTCAGTGATGCTGGCTGATAGAGATGATATCCTGGTTTCAGCCAGTGGCAGCAGATAAACATGACACTGGCTTACAAAACTCGCTGTTCTGACTGGTACAGTGCGAAGCAGGACAAGGGACACCAACGACAACAATCGCTTACTGCCAAATTAAATTTTATTTTGTGATACATGGTACAAATTCTTAAAAGGGTTAGTTCACAGCTGGAATAATAGTCTATGCATCATTTTGTGATCTAGCTACAATAGAAATACTGCCTTTCTTTTCTGATGTTCATACTTCATTTAAAGTTTGTTGCAACTTGCTTTCTGGATGCCCCAGTGTGTTGATCATTTTGATGATTGAGACCACAGCAATAGCAAGAAACGTGCTTTTTCTACACCTTTATGATTGGCAAGGAAGTGCAGCTTGCTCCGGGACAGTCAAGCAAGTTGATAATGCTGCACGCCTGTGTACAGAAAGGTATTCAGCTGCTCTTTCCTGTGTACTTCACGGCTTCAAGGATAGAGCACATGTTTCTAAAAACCCTAACAGAATGGCCAAAAGTGTCAGTGAGTCGAATTCACTCTCACCAAACAGATCAGGAATGGTGGTAGTGAGCCCCACTGTCTTTGAGGAATGCATGGCCTGGAGCACAAGCGTGCAACCACATATGCCCACGGGACTCGCATTAATTCATATATGGTTGAACACCTCTACAACGGAGTGATCCGTATAATGAATGATTGCAGAGGCCCCAAGCACTTCATTATAGATGCGTTCATTATAAAGTCGTGTAGTATCCACACGACTGCAATACATACAACCTTGAAGGCTGAGCAATTTTGTAATGAGAGCATTTCTGCACTTCACACGTACATATTTGAAGTTAAATAGAAGTTTGCCACAAGCTGTAGTTTTCTCTTGAAAGAGAACTGACAGCATTTTTGGTTCGCTTTTACTGCTTTATTATATACACTTGACCCAGTAATTATGCTCTAAAGCCTCAATTCTCAGAGTGAAACAAATAATTATTTGTTTTACCTGTTAATCGCGGCCAGTTCAAAATGCATGCCAAGCGCAGCGTAGCTTCAGGCATGAAGAAGGAAACTCATTACGTCATCGAAACATATTGTGGCGGTCTTCCGAACACCACTACCGTTATATGCACACACTTTGGCTTTGCTGCCGAAAGCCGAGTCCACTCAGCGCTCGACAGGACAAGATGGGAGAGCGAGTCTCCCTGCATTTTCAAGAGAAGCGCACAATTAAAGAGCCAATTTAGCAGCTTTTGGCAACACAGTCATTGCATGGCCTTCATCCATTGCAGTAGGATGACTGGGTTGTTTGTGATACACTGTAGTCCACTTATAACGGTACCACATATTACAATATATCGGTCATAAAGATGAGTCGACTTCAGAGTATCAATTTGACCTCAGAGTATCAATTTGTGCATTAGGGCTTCAGAAAGAAACCCGTACACAGGGTGTCCCACATAATTTGAGCCAAGAATTTAAAAATGAAAGGTGCATCGGAAGCGAATTGAACTGAATGCATACTATTCGCAATAGCCTATAGTAACACAGACAATTTTTTGTTTTGCCCATAGCTCACTAATTAGGTTAAATTACCCAACTTTTTATTTATTGGCTGAGGACCCCAAGTATGATACACAGATTTGTAGAGCACCTTCAGAAACCACTGATCGAGTTGTTTTCTTTATGATACGTCTCACGTAGTCCTTTTTGCCGGGTTGCAAAGAAAGCCAGCAAAATATGAAAAAAAAACCACGTGATGGAACATTTGCGTAGTGGTATTGTGCTTTTTCAAGCATGAACATTCACTGAACAAGGTCGGTTGCACCGTGACGGGTGATGAGGAAGCAGCAGGGCGTTCTTTATCTCATCGGCAGCACTCGGCCAGCAGCATGCATTTTCGCCGTCATCCAACGGGAGCTGACCTTGTTCACCGAATGCACGCTTGAGAGCAGCACGATACCACTGTGCAAGCGCTCCATCGCATGTTTTTTTTTCATATATTGTGGGCTTTCCTTGCAGCCCGGAAAAAAAGAAGTATGTGAGATGTATCGTAAAGGAAACAACTTGATCTGTGGTTTCTGAAGGGGCTCTACAAATTTGCGTATCATACTTTGAGTACCCAGCCAATAATTTAAACGTCGGGTAATTAAACTTAATTAGTGAGTTATGTGAAAAACAAAAAATTGTCTGAGTTACTATAGGCTATTGCGAATAGTATATATTCAGTTCAATTCGCTTCCAACGCGCCTTACATCTTTAAATTCTTGGCTCAAGTTATGCGGGACACCTTGTATAACTGTATAACGATATGTTATTCACTGCATATTGGATATAACGATCGAAATTCTGCCTTTTGGGCAGCGTTTTTCATGCAGAATAATCGTGAAATTTGCATTGCTAAGTTGCTCTTAACCGAGACGGGGCGAAAGGTTAGCCTACGTCAGTTCGTATCTGCTGCCACTTCTGCGTAGCGCATCCCGCCAGTGCACTGTTCGCGAAAGCCACGGAGAGCATCGCAAATTGGTGCAGCGTCCCACAAGATGGCAGCAGCTGGTTCGCATCCGCGTAGCCAGTAAGCGTCCAGAGAAAAAAAGGAAAAAGGCGCAAAGACCTGCGCTCCCTTTCTACAATCTACCGCAGTGAGCATGGAAATGCACTTCGGAAGCAGCGGTTGGTGCGCCAACAAAGCGCAAAGCTGTGTCGCTTGGAGCGAAGCTGCAGATTTCGCAAGACTCAAAGTACGAGCTCGCGCAGTTGACGATATCGACGATTCTGAAAACTGCGAGGCCACCAAGATCATGAAGGCTAGAAGCAGTGATCATGCCGATCAATGGACTTTGTGTGCCAGGGCGAAACCCCCCATGCGTGAAACCAACACGGTGGCAGCCGCTGACATTAGCGAACTCTGGTAGCATGTTGCCACTGGCGATAAAATAGGCGGTGCTTCGATGGAGGAGTTTCTGAGTGCAAATAGTGCTGCCGTGTTCGGCGAAGAATCTCCGACGGTGCGATTGTTGTAGCGACACAGACAGCAGCGTGGTGCGACGGAGGCAACGACAGCAGCAGCGATGACGAGATTCACAGTGGCCTGCTTTTGACAACGCAAAGTGCACTGTTGACGATAGAGTCGCTTACCGATTTCATGCACGCTAAATTATAGCCGCCATGGTTATAAATTACAGCAGCTGGACGCAATGCACACCGTGGTTGTGAACCTAAAACTTCTGTGAAAGCAAGTGCAGATTTCTAGTTAAGCGCGCCTAACATTTGACGCGCTGCTTACAGGTATAAATTAATGTATCATTTTTCACAGCCTGCTTTCTACAACAGCAATCTTTTATCGTAAGTGGCAGATTTGGTGTCAGAGCTATCGAGGTATGTGCGGCAGCTTTCTTTTTTTCTTTTTACGGCAGTCCAGATATAGCGATGATCGGTTAAAACGATCGGATATATTGTTCTTGTTGTTGTTTTAAGTGGACTGCACTGTACCGCATGACCATCACCTTCGCATTAGGTGACATAATGAAAGGGGCTGTGCTTGACCCGCATTTTGAATGGATATTTTAAAAGGTGCTGTACTAATTAATTAATTGTGGTGCTCCCAAGGCCTTTGTACTGCAATTATGAAGTTGACAACTACCTAAAATAGAAAAAAGCAGGTAACAAAATTTTTTTGTCAGTACTGTCCTAAGGTAAAATCCTGCTATGCCACTGATTGTATGCACTCGTCTGCACTGTGACACAAATAGTTAATCCAGCTGTTTAATGCAGATAGTAACAGTAGTGCTGACTGCATTGTTTTCGCAGAGCAAGGCGTGTATGTGATTGGCTTCAGTTATCCAGTGGTACCGAAAGGTGCGTGACCCTTCTGTTATTACTGTTGGTTTGTTGCTTGTGTAGGCGGTGCTTCATGATGCTGTAAGAGCTCCTTAATTAGGATTGTGTGGGATCAGAAAATGTGTCTAATTATATCTGAGTGTCTAATCGTTGCAAGAAAACAGTTAAAAAGTTATCTTTATTGAGGAAACAGGTTTCCTACTTGTGCCAGCAATGAAGAGGAAACTGTCAGGACAGTTAGCATGGAACTCCCAAGACAATTAGAGCCTCATGAGTATATTGATGTTCTTCACAACACGACAGCAGCAGAATTGAGACATCTGCATCTCATCCAAAAGTCACTTTCCACAAAGAAAAATATCCTTGTCTACAATTGACTGCCAGTAGAATCTCAGTGATACGGTCACGCCTCACAGGAATTTCGGGGCAATACAAGTTTTCCAGAAATCCCGGCCCAAATTGATTAGCTTACAACCTACTAAATTTCATACGTTGCAAAACGCTTTTTGCATTGTGGCAGATGACGCAAACAACGGAGCCGCTGTGTGGTCCCCTGTGGAGCTGGTGAGAAGGCCTCAACTTGCTCAAACTGGCTTGGCAAAGCATGAGGCGCCGGCTACTGCTAGCATGAAGCACTGACTATTGTCAGGCTGGTAGAGCGGTTGCACTGGTGTGCCGATCGCATTGCTGTTGCCAGGGCGACTGCGTCCCTCCACCTTGACTCCACCCCACGCGTCCCTCGCCCCCCTAAAAAAAAAAGAGCTTTTCTATTGTGAATCTGGGCGTGCATAGACACGCATGCTCTCCGCCCCCCCCATCCCCTCATGAGCTGTCTTTATGGTGGCATTGGCAGCATGGCCAGTGTTCTGGTGTGGCGGTGTGCCTATGTGGTTGGTTTGCACATAAGCAAACTTGGACATAAGCAAAGGTGGCAGCGGTGGCGTAGAGGTAGAACACCCGCCTCGCGTGCAAGAGGTCCGTGGTTCGAATCCCGGTGCCGCGCAATTTTCCACCGGATTAAAAAAAAAAAAAAAATCCGCGTGTTGATAAAATTGCATAAACAGGCCTGGAATGTGGCCTGATGCCGGTGACCAGAACCGGTAACACACTCCCTCACCAGAGCAGGATTGGTCACCCTGGTGCAGTACTTGGCCACAACCTCCTATATGAACACAACAATCAAACCCCGGCCCTCAGTCCCCAGCAGCTGCGAAGCAACTGACCACGGCGGCGGTCAGACCTGCGACGCTGCAGAGGGTGCTAAGAATCCCTGGCTCCGGACAGGCCGCCATTGGAATATGAACCTGGCAACGTTTAACGCAAGAACATTATCTAGTGAGGCGAGTCTAGCAGTGCTATTGGAAGAATTAGAGGGCAGTAAATGGGATATAATAGGGCTCAGTGAAGTTAGGAGGCCAAAAGAAGCATATACAGTGTTAAGGAGCGGGCACGTCCTGTGCTACCGGGGCTTAGCGGAGAGACGAGAACTAGGAGTCGGATTCCTGATTAATAAGAATATAGCTGGTAACATACAGGAATTCTATAGCATTAACGAGAGGGTGGCATGTCTTGTTGTGAAACTTAATAAGAGGTACAAAATGAAGGCTGTACAGGTCTACGCCCCTACATCCAGTCATGATGACCAGGAAGTCGAAAGCTTCTACGAAGACGTGGAATCGGCGATGGGTAGAGTGAAAACAAAATACACTATACTGATGGGCGATTTCAATGCCAAGGTAGGCAAGAAGCATGCTGGAGACAAGGCAGTGGGGGAATATGGCATAGGCACTAGGAATAGCAGGGGGGAGGTATTAGTAGAGTTTGCAGAACAGAATAATATGAGGATAATGAATACCTTCTTCTGCAAGCGGAATAACCGAAAGTGGACATGGAGGAGCCCGAACGGCGAGACTAGAAATGAAATAGATTTCATACTCTGCGCTAACCCTGGCATCATACAAGATGTGGACGTGCTCGGTAAGGTGCGCTGCAGTGACCACAGGATGGTAAGAACTCGAATTAGCCTAGACCTGAGGAGGGAACGGAGGAAACTGCTACATAAGAAGCCGATCAATGAGTTAGCGCTCAGAGGGAAAATAGAGGAATTCCAGATCAAGCTACAGAACAGGTATTCGGCTTTAAGCCACGAAGAGGATCTTAGTGTTGAAGCAATGAACGACAATCTTGTGGGCATCATTAAGGAGTGTGCAATAGAAGTCGGTGGTAACTCCGTTAGACAGGATACCAGTAAGCTATCGCAGGAGACGAAAGATCTGATCAAGAAACGCCAATGTATGAAAGCCTCTAACCCTACAGCTAGAATAGAACTGGCAGAACTTTCGAAGTTAATCAACAAGCGTAAGACAGCTGACATAAGGAAGCATAACATGGATAGAATTGAACAAGCTCTCAGGAACGGAGGAAGCCTAAAAGCAGTGAAGAAGAAACTAGGAATTGGCAAGAATCAGATGTATGCGCTAAGAGACAAAGCCGGCAATATCATTACTAATATGGATGAGATAGTTCAAGTGGCTGAGGAGTTCTATAGAGATTTATACAGTACGAGTGGCACCCACGATGATAATGGAAGAGAGAATAATCTAGAGGAATTCGATATCCCAGAAGTAACGCCGGAAGAAGTAAAGAAAGCCTTGGGAGCTATGCAAAGGGGGAAGGCAGCTGGGGAGGATCAGGTAACAGCAGATTTGCTGAAGGATGGTGGGCAGATTATTCTAGAAAAACTGGCCAGCCTCTATACGCAATGCCTCAAGACCTCGAGCGTACCGGAATCTTGGAAGAACGCTAACATAATCCTAATCCATAAGAAAGGCGACGCCAAAGACTTGAAAAATTATAGACCGATCAGCTTACTGTCCGTTGCCTACAAAGTATTTACTAAGGTAATTGCAAATAGAATCCGGAACACCTTAGACTTCCGTCAACCAAAGGACCAGGCAGGATTCCGTAAAGGCTACTCAACAATAGATCATATTCACACTATCAATCAGGTGATAGAGAAATGTGCGGAATATAACCAACCATTATATATAGCTTTCATTGATTACGAGAAAGCGTTTGATTCAGTCGAAACCTCAGCAGTCATGGAGGCATTGCGGAATCAGGGTGTAGACGAGCCGTATGTAAAAATACTGAAAGATATCTATAGCGGCTCCACAGCCACTGTACTCCTCCATAAAGAAAGCAACAAAATCCCAATAAAGAAAGGCGTCAGGCAGGGAGATACGATCTCTCCAATGCTATTCACAGCGTGTTTACAGGAGGTATTCAGAGACCTGGATTGGGAAGAATTGGGGATAAGAGTAAATGGAGAATACCTTAGTAACTTGCGCTTCGCTGATGATATTGCCTTGCTTAGTAACTCAGGGGACCAACTGCAATGCATGCTCACTGATCTGGAGAGGCAGAGCAGAATGGTGGGACTAAAAATGAATCTGCAGAAAACTAAAGTAATGTTTAACAGTCTCGGAAGGGAACAGCAGTTTACGATAGGTAGCGAGGCACTGGAAGTGGTAAGAGAATACATCTACTTAGGACAGGTAGTGACTGCTGATCCAGATCATGAGAGTGAAATAATCAGAAGAATAAGAATGGGCTGGGGTGCGTTTGGCAGGCATTCGCAGATCATGAACAGCAGGTTGCCATTATCCCTCAAGAGAAAAGTGTATAACAGCTGTGTCTTACCAGTACTCACGTACGGGGCAGAAACCTGGAGGCTTACGAAAAGGGTTCTACTTAAATTGAGGACGACGCAACGAGCTATGGAAAGAAAAATGATAGGTGTAACGTTAAGGGATAAGAAAAGAGCAGATTGGGTGAGGGAACAAACGCGCGTTAATGACATCTTAGTTGAAATCAAGAAAAAGAAATGGGCATGGGCAGGACATGTAATGAGGAGGGAAGATAACCGATGGTCATTAAGGGTTACGGACTGGATTCCGAGGGAAGGGAAGCGTAGCAGGGGGCGACAGAAAGTTAGGTGGGCAGATGAGATTAGGAAGTTTGGAGGGTCAACATGGCCACAATTAGTACATGACCGGGGTAGTTGGAGAAGTATGGGAGAGGCCTTTGCCCTGCAGTGGGCGTAATCAGGCTGATGATGATGATGAAGCAAACTTGTTGCTTCAGCTGCTTCGACATGTGTGCGGATATTACGGCTAGTTGGACTCGGCAAAGACGTATTTTCGGAAATAGCAAGCCCTTTTCTGCAAAGAGAAGCTCAAAGTTCTCAGAAAGGTGGATGAACACTTGAAAAGGAAGCACTCAGACATCGTGAAGGTGCTAGGCCTCGCTGCATCATTGCTGAGCACGATTGTCAGGCAGCGTGACGAGGTACGTATTCTAGTACAGTCACTTTCAGCGTGGCTGTTCTGAAGTGAAAGACGCTTAGATGACAAACTTATTGCCTGGTTGAGCAAAAGCTGATTGGCTGGCTGAGCACTATGTCACGCAAAAGAAATAGTATCACCAAAAGTGATAATCCGAGAATATGCCTCTAGATGTGCTATGGGCACGGAAGAGGCAGCGACAACAGCAACTGTTTTTACGTGTTAAAAACAAAACAAAAAAGCAATGTCTTCTGGCAGACTTGCAAAAATGAAAACGCAAGAAGCCACCAGACATTTTTTTCTGTCCCAAATAAAAAAAATTTCAGGTGTACTTGCATTTTGTTACTTTAATTTCCCAATTTACGTTTTTATGTGAAATGAATACTTTCCTCCATCTTGAGAGAATAGTACGCATCATTGAGATTCTACTGCAGTATGATTGCACAACACATGCACAGTAGTCTGTCATGCTGAAACTATATTACCCTGTATTTAATGCTGATTTGATGCAGTTCTTGCTCATATAGCACTCTGGAAGAACCTACCACTTGCAGTTTTGCTATTTAGTGCAGTTCAATCTTTTTTCTTATTATTGTGTGAATTTATTGCTATGTCTGTATATTTTTTTAACATCATTGTATCAATAAGGTGCCCCTCTAGCCTTGGCCATATGTTTTAAGCACCCATGCATGTGTATGTATATTATTATTATTATATCTGTTTTGTTGCATATAGTCTTGACTGCTCTTTGTAGAAACGAAAGGGGCTGAGAAGAAAAAAGGAGCTTTAAAAAATTAGCCGTGTATCTGCATACTTCTCTTCAAATAATGTCAAAGAATATGAGTGTTGTGGTGCTTTGGCAGTACGCGGCATAAACATTAGTGGTGGCCTCATAGCAATACTACATCATTTGCCGACAGAACAGTACATGTTTGTGTTCCTGAATGCACAACTGGAATTTTAAAACAAGTTTGCTGCAAGTGCTTTACATAGGCATTTATTAAGTTGCATGCTATTTTGTTCGGTAAACTGGGCAGACAGTCTCTGTCTGCTGTCTACAGCATCTGCACACCACGTTCAGTGCGACACGCATGTGTTGTTCTTCAGCAGCAATGCTAGAATGACACACATAAGCTGCCTCCTGAAGTTTCAGAAGCCAGCTAGAGAAGAGCTTACAAAATCAGTTGTTTGAAATAATGTACTCATACTTTTCGAATTGTAATTACAAATTGTAGTTACGTTGATTTGTAACTGATTTAAACAAATTGTTTGAATCAATTACAAAATCAATTGGATGAGGTCTTACCACTATGGCAATATTAATGCCAAGCTTCCATGATAGCTCGTTGTCAGCCATTGCACCATCATTTACTAACTTCTCACCTTTGGTAAGCCGTAGTGCCCAGGCCGCTAGGGCTAACCATTGCTGCTTAGTTGGGTGCAACTGGTGTGACGGCAACTCTGTTGAAGACTTCCATGTTTGCAGCAATGCACGTGTGGATCATGTCTGAAAGAACCAAGCAGCACACAATGCGACGTTTTTCATTTTCGTTGTCATTACACATGGATTCAAAGAGTAAATGGCAGTGCCGCAGTGAAGTCCAAATAATCGCGCAGGTCCGAAAACTCTAGCACCTGAAAAATCGGTCCGTGACTGTGTTCTACATTCTTGCTATCGGAATATACCTCTTGTATTACGTGCAGGGAAAATTTGCTCATAGACAATTTTTAAAAATTTTACTTGGCTATATTTGAGGGTCATGTGATATCCAGGCATCATGCAGCAGTTGTTGGATTATGAGGAAGAGAGGTACACTCACTGGTGCAGCTTTGTGGGGGAAAATGCTGCACTGCACTGCATAAGCCAGTTTGCTTGGGCCAGCATTTTCTTCTGAAACTGTGAGAGGCAGCTTATTTGTGAGATAGACTCCTGCAGAAGAAATAAAACATAGTTGCATTAATCATGATGCTGCATACAACCCAGTTGAGGACATGTTTACTGAATAAAAGAGTTTGCAACTTTACAACACCTATGCAAAGCAGATGCAAAACGTTTATCTAGTTTCAAAATTTCAGTCATGCATTGAGGAACGTAAACCTGTCATGCTGCATCTGCAAGTGTGGCCATCAGCAGCACATAACCAAAGCTACGCTACTGTGGCATCGCTTTGAGGCCTCCACTGAATTCTGTGCAATGTACTGTCGTTGCACTCTCAGATGAAGGTGCCATTTGCCGAGAAGCATATAGACACATGTTCGATGTTTTAGTCCAAACTTTGGATGGTTATATAAATTTTGCACAATCGCACAAGCTTACAGTGAAGGAAGAAGGTATGAACAATAGCAAAGAAAGGGCAGGCAAGCAGTATCTTCAACTTAGCTTACTATAATAACTACATTCAACAAAGCTTGAGATCGCTCAAGTTGATGTACCATGTTACTGTCCTGGTGTGCGCTGTAGTTCGTAGTACTACATACGACATCCTGTACTGTATGCAATTGATAGGAGATGTTCGTACATGTGCAGCACACTTAGTATCAGAAGCTTTTCCTAGCTTACAGCACATCTGCTAACTCTTATCCTGTCCAGTTTAAAGTCTGCCGACACATTTGTTGACCTCGCCTTTTATGCTTGCATGTTAGCTGGCTAGTTGCAGGTGATGCATCTTTAAAACAGGTTGGCACTCTTCTTGATGCTGCCTTTACATCCTTGTGATTTGTCAAAACATGCTTTAATCCCAGGAAGACTTTAACTGTGTCATTCACAAACAATGTCATTCACACTACTGTTGTGACCTGAAATTTGTAAGGTTGAATCAGGTTATGGTTTTCTTCTTTAAAAGCAGGGAACTTGCTTAAAAAATGGGGAGGTTGGCTACTTCTCAGGGCAGCCCATTTCTTGAGATTTCAGGATGACGGTATGCTACTGCAAGCATGGGCAACATGGAGCTGTTTTATCTTAATTTCCACTTTATTGAATGCTTCTCAAGCTGCTGTTGTCATTTATACAAATAAGTGCAGCATCAGCTTTATTTGTATGACTGGCTGCTGCATAGATTCCTGGAATCGAGTGAAATGTTCACGAAGCATATATATTCTATTATGTGTACATTCTACAATCGGCTATCGGAAAGCAAGTATGAGTGCACGTGTCGATGTTATTTCTTTATATACGCAGGCAAGGCTCGCATTCGAGTGCAGATCTCAGCGGCACATTCCATGGAGGACATAGACCATACTGTGGATGCTTTCATCACAGTGGGCAAGAAGTTTGGAGTGGTTTCGTAGTGTGAAGACCGTCACCACAGTGCAGAGCCTGTCACAAGAAATATGGACTCACATGAATGTTCTTCAGTAGTTTACATGTAATATGGTTTGCCAAGGGCCATGTGTGTGGTTCAGTGGCTGGGATTACTGAAAATGGCCTGCCAACTTAAAAGGACTGACAACCATTTGGAACCTGCCTTCACATGGTGCCAACTCAAAGGTCATACCTGTGATCATACTTTGCAATAATAGGAAAAGTTGCATCATTTATTTCTCTTCAAAAGGGGCCCTACAATGTTACTTTGATTGCCAAGTGTTGCACCACAATGACAATGTTTACCTTGTAGGGTCTAAGAGGGGATGCAAAAGAAATTACACAAATTGACACTGGTAAACGAGAGTTAGCTTACAAAATCAAAATAAAAGCAGACGAAAGAAATGGCACTTTCGTCCAAAGGCGAAGCATTGAAACCAATAGCAAGGCATCTTGGAATGTGGGCGTGAAGCGCCTTGATCTTGGAAAGTAGCAACACTTTCCATCTCGCTTGAGCTTCCTTCGTCAGTTTCACTCCGCTGGCTGGCACGCTGCGCCTGCTTGCTGTGCCTGCGACTGCCAAGCATGTGGTTTTGGTTGTGTATGGAGACTAGAACCAGCGATACGGATATGTTGTTAGGGTGCTGGCAGATTGTCTGGAACAGTAGATTTACAAGGACTAACAAAAGCGCTCTAAGAGATTAAGTACGGTAGTTCAGCAGTGTGCTCTTTCTGGCCGCTTTGGCCGTCCATGGCACAGTGAAGTAAGGAACCTCGTTTTGTATTAAAGAAAAATCTTCAGAAGCAAGAGAAGCAGCAGTATTCAGACAGTGAATCGGTTTTTTATCTAGTGCAAGTCCAGTGCTTGTGCCATGCTGGGCATATGTGGACAGCTGTAATGGTACAAGTTAATGCATGCCAGTGCTGCCTACTGTAGGAAAATTTTCTTAGATCTAGGGATTCTGAGCTTTGTTTAAGGAAAGTGGGAAATTCGTCCAAATTGCAGCTGTGGCCCAGTGCGCTGGATACCTGGCTTAGCTGCAGGAGGTGCGTCATTGTTTCCCTACCGCCGGACAACCACCAATTATTGGATGGGTACAAACAGCTTCCCTTACTTTCCAGGAGTGCATATTTTACTGGTAGGTGCCCGGTGGCAGCTCTACACGGCCACGGCGGGTGCTGTTCAGCAAGGCCATCTGTGGCTGGACAAGGGGCGTCCAAAAACCATGCCTAGAAATATATATAGGGTCCCCTTTTGAGATGCAAATCCCTACAAGTAGCCGAGCACCAAGCTGAGGGACATCGACCTCTACCAATTAGAAAAGCCGATGGATTCCCGGCAGTACTGGTATTCCAGCCCGGTACATCTTGGATATAAGGAAGATGCTCTACTTCAAGGCTGCCACTGCGCTTCTCTTCTTCCTCCTTTTTAACCCTTTGAGGGTCAATGACGTAAATATGCGGCGCCGTGAACAAGTCCAAAAGTCGTCAACGCCGTATATTTACGGCGCCGTCTGTATGCTTAAAAAGTGCGCCAATTTCCTAACTTTTTCTTTTCTGTCATGTGCTGCCACTATGTTGGAATACAGGAAATTTGTTTCGCGCGCCTCCCCCTCTCGGTTTTCGTTGCACGGTTTGTTTTAGAGCTCGTTTGCTCCCGCGTGTGTACATACTACTGCTCGCGTATTGCGCGCTCGGGTGGGCGGCGGTTTGCGTTTTGTTCTGCGGCCGGTTTCGGCTTGTTTCGCTTGCAAAGCTGAAGGCTATCTCGTTACTAATCGCTCAAATGGCTACCGCTTGTTTCTAGCGCATGTAGTGCTCACAAGGGTGCGCATAGGAAGGATTCCGCCGTGCATGCATTTCCGTTACTTTTTTTTGGATAGTCGCGAAAACTAATTGCCTCTAGTTGGCAATAAGATAGATTAGCGGAAGTTTGTTACACCTTTTGCTTTTTTGACGTGCACACAACCACACAGTTTTCCTGAGTGCGCGCACATATGCAGTTCGATTACGCTATGGACGTAAATATTAGCGCACTTGAGAGTTGCGAAATATTTTTGTGTGTGCATTTTCAAAGCCTTGAACTATGTGTATAACAATGCATAATCTTTTTATTCTTATAAGTTTATTTCTATTTTTATTGTTACTCATGAATGAAAAGTACATATATACCGATGCAGAATATTTTTTTCACACTTTACGGTCACCCTAGAAAAATTACGGTCAATCATTTTCGAAATAAATTCCTAAGAAGAATTGGAATCTGCAATGAAAAAAATCGACCCTGGGCAGTCGCATATGGCGAAAAAAGTCGACCCTCGAATGGTTAATGCAATAACTGTACCACGGCGCAGAGCAGTAATCCGCTTGCCTTTGCCATGCAGGTGTTCGGCTATCTCGCAAGTGCTCTTGCCTACGTTAACTTCGGCCATCACGGAGACGACGTCAATATGCCAGTCCCAAGGAAACGGAAAGGTAATGGATGTTTCCCACACAGCAACAACGTGCACCTTATCCGACCAGAATGTGCTGACCTTACAACACTGGGTCCACACTTAACCGTGGGCGGACGCATCGCCCAAAACATCAGTCAGCCGTTCAGCTACAAAAGAGCTGCGATCAACTGCGGCACTTTGTGGACGTAGCAGCTGTACCACAGTGTAGAGAAGTAACCCGCTTGCCTTTGCCATGTAGGTGTTCGCGCTTGCTATCTCGCAAGTGCTCTTGCCTACATTAATTTCGACCATCACGGAGACGACGTCGATATGCCAGTCCCAAGGAAACGGAAAAGTAATGGATCCTTCCCACACAGCGCACGTTACCCGACCAGATCGTGCTGACCTTACAACACTGGGTTCTCACTTTACCGTGGGCGGCCGCATCGCCCGAAACATCAGTCAGCTACAAAAGAGCTGCAACGAACTGCGGCACTTTGTGGGCTTGGCTGCTGTACCACAGTGCAGAGCAGTAACCCGCTTGCCTTTGCCATGCAGGTGTTCGCGCTTGCCATATCGCAAGTGCTCTTGCCTGCATTAACTTCAGCCATCACGGAGACGACGTCGATATGCCAGTCCCAAGGAAACAGAAAGGTAATGGATGCTTCTCACACAGCAACAACCTGCACCTTACCCGACCAGATGGTGCTGACCTTACAACACCGGGTCCTCCTCACTTCACCGTGGGCGGCCGCATCGCCCGAAACATCAGTGAGCCCTTCAGCTACAAAAGAGCTGCGACCAACTGCGGCACTTTGTGGGCTTGGCAGCTGTACCACAGTGCAGAGCGGTAACCCGCTCTTTGCCATGCAGGTGTTCACGCTTGCTATCTCGCAAGTGCTCATGTTTACATTAACTTCGGCCATCGTGGAGACGACGTCGATATGCCATTCCCAAGAAAACGGAAACGTAATGGATGCTTCCCACACAGCAACAACGTGCACCTTACCCGACCAGATGGTGCTGACCTTACAACACTGGGTCCTCACTTCACCGTGGGCGGCCGCATCGCCAGAAACATCACTCAGCCCTTCAGCTACAAAAGAGCTTCGACCAACTGCGGCACTTTGTGAGCTTATCAGCTGTACCACAGTGCAGAGCAGTGACCTGCTTGCCTTTGCCATGCAGGTGTTCGCGCTTGCTATCTTGCAAGTGCTCTTGTTTACATTGACTTCGGCCATCACGGAGACGAAGTTGATCTGCCAATCCCAAGGAAACGGAAACGTAATGGATGCTTCCCACACAGCAACAACGTGCAGCTTACCCGACCAGATGGTCCTGACCTTACAACACTGGGTCCTCACATCACCGTGGGCGGCCGCATCGCCCGAAACATCAGTCAGCCCTTCAGCTACAAAAGAGCTGCGACCAACTGCGGCACTTTGTGGGCTTGGCAGCTGTACCACAGTGCAGAGCGGTAACCCGCTTGCCTTTGCCATGCAGGTGTTCACGCTTGCTCTCTCGCAAGTGCTCTTGCCTACATTAACTTCGGCCATCGTGGAGACGACGTCGATATGCCATTCCCAAGGAAACGGAAACGTAATGGATGCTTCCCACACAGCAACAATGTGCACCTAACCCGACCAGATGGTGCTGACCTTACAACACTGGGTCCTCACTTCACCGTGGGCGGCCACATCGCCCGAAACATCAGTCGGCCCTTCAGCTACAAAAGGGCTGAGACCAACTGCGGCACATTGTGGGCTTGGCAGCTATACCACAGTGCAGAGCGGTAACCCGCTTGCCTTTGCCATGCAGGTGTTCACGCTTGCTATCTCGCAAGTGCTCTTGCCTATGTTAACTTCCGCCATCACTGAGACGACGTCAATATGCCAGTCCCAAGGAAACGGAAAGCTAATGGACGCTTCCCACACAGCAACAACCTGCACCTTTCCCGACCAGATGGTGCTGACCTTACAACACTGGGACCTCACTTCACCGTGCAAGGCTGAATCGCCGGAAATATCAGTCAGCCCTTCTGCTGCAAAAAGAGCTGCGACCAACTGCGGTGCTTTGTGGGCTTGGCAGCTGTACCACAGTGCAGAGCAGTGACCTCCTTGCCTTTCCCATGCAGGTGTTCGCGCTTGCTATCTTGCAAGTGCTCTTGCTTACATTAACTTCGACCATCACGGAGACGAAGTTGATCTGCCAATCCCAAAGAAACGGAAACGTAATGGATGCTTCCCACACAGCAACAACGTGCAGCTTACCCGACCAGATGGTGCTGACCTTACAACACTGGGTCCTCACTTAACCGTGGGCGGACGCATCGCCCAAAACATCAGTCAGCCGTTCAGCTACAAAAGAGTTGCGATCAACTGCGGCACTTTGTGGGCGTAGCAGCTGTACCACAGTGTAGAGAAGTAACCCGCTTGCCTTTGCCATGCAGGTGTTCGCGCTTGCTATCTCGCAAGTGCTCTTGCCTACATTAATTTCGACCATCACGGAGACGACGTCGATATGCCAGTCCCAAGGAAACGGAAAAGTAATGGATGCTTCCCACACAGCGCACCTTACCCGACCAGATGGTGCTGACCTTACAACACTGGGTCCTCCTCACTTCACCGTGGGCGGCCGCATCGCCCGAAACATCAGTGAGCCCTTCAGCTACAAAAGAGCTGCGACCAACTGCGGCACTTTGTGGGCTTGGCAGCTGTACCACAGTGCAGAGCGGTAACCCGCTCTTTGCCATGCAGGTGTTCGCGCTTGCTATCTCGCAAGTGCTCTTGCCTATGTTAACTTCGGCCATCGTGGAGACGACGTCGATATGCCATTCCCAAGGAAACGAAAACGTAATGGATGCTTCCCACACAACAACAACGTGCACCTTACCCGACCAGATGGTGCTGACCTTACAACACTGGGTCCTCACTTCACCGTGGGCGGCCGCATCGCCAGAAATATTACTCAGCCCTTCAGCTACAAAAGAGCTTCGACCAACTGCGGCACTTTGTGAGCTTATCAGCTGTAGCACAGTGCAGAGCAGTGACCTGCTTGCCTTTGCCATGCAGGTTTTCGCGCTTGCTATTTCGCAAGTGCTCTTGCCTATATTAACTTCGGCCATCACGGAGACGACGTCGATATGTCAGTCCCAAGGAAACAGAAAGGTAATGGATGCTTCTCACACAGCAACAACCTGCACCTTACCCGACCAGATGGTGCTGACATTACAACACTGGGTCCTCACTTCACCGTGGGCGGCCGCACCGCCCGAAACATCAGTCAGCCCTTCAGAGGCAAAAGAGCTGCGACCAACTGCGGCACTTTGTGGGCTTGGCAGCTGTACCACAGTGCAGAGCGGTAACCCGCTTGCCTTTGCCATGCAGGTGTTCGCGCTTGCTATCTCGCAGGTGCTCTTGCCTATGTTAACTTCCGCCATCACTGAGACGACGTCGATATGCCAGTCCCAAGTAACGGCAAGGTAATGGATGCTTCCCACAAAGCAACAACCTGCACCTTTCCCGACCAGATGGTGCTGACCTTAAAACACTGGGTCCTCACATCACCGTGCGCGGCCGCATCGCCCGAAACGTCAGTCAGCCCATCAGCTACAAAAGAGCTGCTACCAACTGCGGCAGTTTGTGGGCTTGGCAGCTGTACCACAGTGCAGAGCAGTAACCCGCTTGCCTTTGCCATGCAGGTGTTCGCGCTTGCCATCTCGCAAGTGCTCTTGCCTGCATTAACTTCGGCCATCATGGAGACGACGTCGATATGCCATTCCCAAGGAAACGGAAACGTAATGGATGCTTCCCACACAGCAACAATGTGCACCTTACCCGACCAGATGGTGCTGACCTTACAACACCGGGTCCTCCTGACTTCACCGTGGGCGGCCGCATCGCCCGAAACATCAGTCAGCCCTTCAGCTACAAAAGAGCTGCGACCAACTGCGGCACTTTGTGGGCTTGGCAGCTGTACCACAGTGCAGAGCAGTGACCTGCTTGCCTTTGCCATGCAGGTGTTCGCGCTTGCTATCTTGCAAGTGCTCTTGTTTACATTGACTTCGGCCATCACGGAGACGAAGTTGATCTGCCAATCCCAAGGAAACGGAAACGTAATGGATGCTTCCCACACAGCAACAACGTGCAGCTTACCCGACCAGATGGTCCTGACCTTACAACACTGGGTCCTCACATCACCGTGGGCGGCCGCATCGCCCGAAACATCAGTCAGCCCTTCAGCTACAAAAGAGCTGCGACCAACTGCGGCACTTTGTGGGCTTGGCAGCTGTACCACAGTGCAGAGCGGTAACCCGCTTGCCTTTGCCATGCAGGTGTTCACGCTTGCTCTCTCGCAAGTGCTGTTGCCTACATTAACTTCGGCCATCGTGGAGACGACGTCGATATGCCATTCCCAAGGAAACGGAAACGTAATGGATGCTTCCCACACAGCAACAATGTGCACCTAACCCGACCAGATGGTGCTGACCTTACAACACTGGGTCCTCACTTCACCGTGGGCGGCCACATCGCACGAAACATCAGTCGGCCCTTCAGCTACAAAAGGGCTGAGACCAACTGCGGCACATTGTGGGCTTGGCAGCTGTGCCACAGTGCAGAGCAGTGACCTGCTTGCCTTTGCCATGCAGGTGTTCGCGCTTGCCATCTCGCAAGTGCTCTTGCCTGCATTAACTTCGGCCATCACGGAGACGACGTCGATAAGGCAGTACGAAGGAAACGGAAACGTAAAGGATGCTTCCCACGCAGCAACAACCTGCACCTTACAAACCAGATGGTGCTGACCTTACAACACTGGGTCCTTCACCGTGGGTGGCCGCATCGCCGGAAACATCAGTGAGGCTAGGTGGCGCCAGCCGCCGCCCGTTACAAAGGGTATAGCCGCCATCCATCCATCCATCCATCCAGCTACAAAAGAGCTGCGACCAACTGTGGCACTTTGTCGGCTTGGCAGCTGTACCACAGCGCAGAACAGTAACCCGCTTGCCTTTGCCATGCAGGTGTTCGCGCTTGCTATCTCGCAAGTGCTCTTGCCTATGTTAACTTCCGCCATCACTGAGACGACGTCAATATGCCAGTCCCAAGGAAACAAAAAGGTAATGGATGTTTCTCACACAGCAGCAACCTGCACCTTACCGACCAGATGGTGCTGACATTACAACACTGGGTCCTCACTCCACCGTGGGCGGCCGCATCGCCCGAAACATCAGTCAGCCCTTCAGCTACAAAAGAGCTGCGACCAACTGCGGCACTTTGTGGGCTTGGCAGCTATACCACAGTGCAGAGCGGTAACCCGCTTGCCTTTGCCATGCAGGTGTTCACGCTTGCTATCTCGCAAGTGCTCTTGCCTATGTTAACTTCCGCCATCACTGAGACGACGTCAATATGCCAGTCCCAAGGAAACGGAAAGCTAATGGACGCTTCCCACACAGCAACAACCTGCACCTTTCCCGACCAGATGGTGCTAACCTTACAACACTGGGACCTCACTTCACCGTGCAAGGCTGAATCGCCGGAAATATCAGTCAGCCCTTCTGCTGCAAAAGAGCTGCGACCAACTGCGGTACTTTGTGGGCTTGGCAGCTGTACCACAGTGCAGAGCAGTGACCTCCTTGCCTTTCCCATGCAGGTGTTCGCGCTTGCTATCTTGCAAGTGCTCTTGCTTACATTAACTTCGACCATCACGGAGACGAAGTTGATCTTCCAATCCCAAAGAAACGGAAACGTAATGGATGCTTCCCACACAGCAACAACGTGCAGCTTACCCGACCAGATGGTGCTGACCTTACAACACTGGGTCCTCACTTAACCGTGGGCGGACGCATCGCCCAAAACATCAGTCAGCCGTTCAGCTACAAAAGAGCTGCGATCAACTGCGGCACTTTGTGGGCGTAGCAGCTGTACCACAGTGTAGAGAAGTAACCCGCTTGCCTTTGCCATGCAGGTGTTCGCGCTTGCTATCTCGCAAGTGCTCTTGCCTACATTAATTTCGACCATCACGGAGACGACGTCGATATGCCAGTCCCAAGGAAACGGAAAAGTAATGGATGCTTCCCACACAGCGCACCTTACCCCACCATATGGTGCTGACCTTACAACACTGGGTCCTCCTCACTTCACCGTGGGCGGCCGCAGCGCCCGAAACATCAGTGAGCCCTTCAGCTACAAAAGAGCTGCGACCAACTGCGGCACTTTGTGGGCTTGGCAGCTGTACCACAGTGCAGAGCGGTAACCCGCTCTTTGCCATGCAGGTGTTCGCGCTTGCTATCTCGCAAGTGCTCTTGCCTATGTTAACTTCGGCCATCGTGGAGACGACGTCGATATGCCATTCCCAAGGAAACGAAAACGTAATGGATGCTTCCCACACAACAACAACGTGCACCTTACCCGACCAGATGGTGCTGACCTTACAACACTGGGTCCTCACTTCACCGTGGGCGGCCGCATCGCCAGAAATATTACTCAGCCCTTCAGCTACAAAAGAGCTTCGACCAACTGCGGCACTTTGTGAGCTTATCAGCTGTAGCACAGTGCAGAGCAGTGACCTGCTTGCCTTTGCCATGCAGGTTTTCGCGCTTGCTATTTCGCAAGTGCTCTTGCCTATATTAACTTCGGCCATCACGGAGACGACGTCGATATGTCAGTCCCAAGGAAACAGAAAGGTAATGGATGCTTCTCACACAGCAACAACCTGCACCTTACCCGACCAGATGGTGCTGACATTACAACACTGGGTCCTCACTTCACCGTGGGCGGCCGCACCGCCCGAAACATCAGTCAGCCCTTCAGAGGCAAAAGAGCTGCGACCAACTGCGGCACTTTGTGGGCTTGGCAGCTGTACCACAGTGCAGAGCGGTAACCCGCTTGCCTTTGCCATGCAGGTGTTCGCGCTTGCTATCTCGCAGGTGCTCTTGCCTATGTTAACTTCCGCCATCACTGAGACGACGTCGATATGCCAGTCCCAAGTAAACGGCAAGGTAATGGATGCTTCCCACAAAGCAACAACCTGCACCTTTCCCGACCAGATGGTGCTGACCTTAAAACACTGGGTCCTCACATCACCGTGCGCGGCCGCATCGCCCGAAACGTCAGTCAGCCCATCAGCTACAAAAGAGCTGCTACCAACTGCGGCAGTTTGTGGGCTTGGCAGCTGTACCACAGTGCAGAGCAGTAACCCGCTTGCCTTTGCCATGCAGGTGTTCGCGCTTGCCATCTCGCAAGTGCTCTTGCCTGCATTAACTTCGGCCATCACGGAGACGACGTCGATATGCCATTCCCAAGGAAACGGAAACGTAATGGATGCTTCCCACACAGCAACAATGTGCACCTTACCCGACCAGATGGTGCTGACCTTACAACACTGGGTCCTCACTTCACCGTGGGCGGCCACATCGCCCGAAACATCAGTCAGCCCTTCAGCTGCAAAAGAGCTGCGACCAACTGCGGCACTTTGTGGGCTTGGCAGCTGTTCCACAGTGCAGAGCAGTGACCTGCTTGCCTTTCCCATGCAGGTGTTCGCGCTTGCTATCTTGCAAGTGCTTTTGCTTACATTAACTTCGGCCATCACGGAGACGAAGTTGATCTGCCAATACCAAATAAACGGAAACGTAATTGATGCTTCCCACACAGCAACAACGTGCAGCTTACCCGACCAGATGGTGCTGACCTTACAACACTGGGTCCTCACTTAACCGTGGGCGGACGCATCGCCCAAAACATCAGTCAGCCGTTCAGCTACAAAAGAGCTGCGATCAACTGCGGCACTTTGTGGGCGTAGCAGCTGTACCACAGTGTAGAGAACTAACCCGCTTGGCTTTGCCAAGCAGGTGTTCGCGCTTGCTATCTCGCAAGTGCTCTTGCCTACATTAATTTCGACCATCACGGAGTCAACGTCGATATGCCAGTTCCAAGGAAACGGAAAAGTAATGGATGCTTCCCACACAGCGCACCTTGCCCGAACAGATGGTGCTGACCTTACAACACTGGGTCCTCACTTTACCGTGTGCGGGAGCATCGCCCGAAACATGTCAGCGCGTCAGCGACAAAAGAGCTGAGACCAACTCCGGCACATTGTGGGCTTGGCAGCTGTGCCACAGTGCAGAGCAGTGACCTGCTTGCCTTTGCCATGCAGGTGTTCGCGCTTGCCATCTCGCAAGTGCTCTTGCCTATATTAACTTCGGCCATCACGGAGACGACGTCGATATGGCAGTCCCAAGGAAACAGAAAGGTAATGTATGCTTCTCACACAGCAACAACCTGCACCTTTCCCGACCAGATGGTGCTGACATTACAACACTGGGTCCTCACTTCACCGTGGGCGGCAGCATCGCCCAAAACATCAGTCAGCCCTTCAGCTACAAAAGAGCTGCGACCAACTGCGGCACTTTGTGGGCTTGGCAGCTATACCACAGTGCAGAGCGGTAACCCGCTTGCCTTTGCCATGCAGGTGTTCACGCTTGCTATCTCGCAATTGCTCTTGCCTATGTTAACTTCCGCCATCACTGAGACGACGTCAATATGCCAGTCCCAGGGAAACGGAAAGCTAATGGACGCTTCCCACACAGCAACAACCTGCACCTTTCCCGACCAGATGGTGCTGACCTTACAACACTGGGACCTCACTTCACCGTGCAAGGCTGAATCGCCGGAAATATCAGTCAGCCCTTCTGCTGCAAAAGAGCTGCGACCAACTGCGGTACTTTGTGGGCTTGGCAGCTGTACCACAGTGCAGAGCAGTGACCTCCTTGCCTTTCCCATGCAGGTGTTCGCGCTTGCTATCTTGCAAGTGCTCTTGCTTACATTAACTTCGACCATCACGGAGACGAAGTTGATCTGCCAATCCCAAAGAAACGGAAACGTAATCGATGCTTCCCACACAGCAACAACGTGCAGCTTACCCGACCAGATGGTGCTGACCTTACAACACTGGGTCCTCACTTAACCGTGGGCGGACGCATCGCCCAAAACATCAGTCAGCCGTTCAGCTACAAAAGAGCTGCGATCAACTGCGGCACTTTGTGGGCGTAGCAGCTGTACCACAGTGTAGAGAAGTAACCCGCTTGCCTTTGCCATGCAGGTGTTCGCGCTTGCTATCTCGCAAGTGCTCTTGCCTACATTAATTTCGACCATCACGGAGACGACGTCGATATGCCAGTCCCAAGGAAACGGAAAAGTAATGGATGCTTCCCACACAGCGCACCTTACCCGACCATATGGTGCTGACCTTACAACACTGGGTCCTCCTCACTTCACCGTGGGCGGCCGCATCGCCCGAAACATCAGTGAGCCCTTCAGCTACAAAAGAGCTGCGACCAACTGCGGCACTTTGTGGGCTTGGCAGCTGTACCACAGTGCAGAGCGGTAACCCGCTCTTTGCCATGCAGGTGTTCGCGCTTGCTATCTCGCAAGTGCTCTTGCCTATGTTAACTTCGGCCATCGTGGAGACGACGTCGATATGCCATTCCCAATGAAACGAAAACGTAATGGATGCTTCCCACACAACAACAACGTGCACCTTACCCGACCAGATGGTGCTGACCTTACAACACTGGGTCCTCACTTCACCGTGGGCGGCCGCATCGCCAGAAATATTACTCAGCCCTTCAGCTACAAAAGAGCTTCGACCAACTGCGGCACTTTGTGAGCTTATCAGCTGTAGCACAGTGCAGAGCAGTGACCTGCTTGCCTTTGCCATGCAGGTTTTCGCGCTTGCTATTTCGCAAGTGCTCTTGCCTATATTAACTTCGGCCATCACGGAGACGACGTCGATATGTCAGTCCCAAGGAAACAGAAAGGTAATGGATGCTTCTCACACAGCAACAACCTGCACCTTACCCGACCAGATGGTGCTGACATTACAACACTGGGTCCTCACTTCACCGTGGGCGGCCGCACCGCCCGAAACATCAGTCAGCCCTTCAGAGGCAAAAGAGCTGCGACCAACTGCGGCACTTTGTGGGCTTGGCAGCTGTACCACAGTGCAGAGCGGTAACCCGCTTGCCTTTGCCATGCAGGTGTTCGCGCTTGCTATCTCGCAGGTGCTCTTGCCTATGTTAACTTCCGCCATCACTGAGACGACGTCGATATGCCAGTCCCAAGTAAACGGCAAGGTAATGGATGCTTCCCACAAAGCAACAACCTGCACCTTTCCCGACCAGATGGTGCTGACCTTAAAACACTGGGTCCTCACATCACCGTGGGCGGCCGCACGCCAGAAACGTCACTCAACCCTTCATCTACAAAAGAGCTTCGACCAACTGCGGCACTTTGCGAGCTTATCAGCTGTACCACAGTGCAGAGCAGTGACCTGCTTGCCTTTGCCATGCAGGTGATCGCGCTTGCTAGCTTGCAAGTGCTCTTTTTACATTAACTTCGGCCATCACGGAGACGAAGTTGATCTGCCAATCCCAAGGAAACGGAAACGTAATGGATGCTTCCCACACAGCAACAACATGCAGCTTACCCGACCAGATGGTGCTGACCTTGCAACACTGGGTCCTCACTTCACTGTGGGCGGCCACATCGCCCGAAACATCAGTCAGCCCTTCAGCTGTAAAAGAGCTGCGACCAACTGCGGCACTTTGTGGGCTTGGCAGCTGTTCCACAGTGCAGAGCAGTGACCTGCTTGCCTTTGCCATGCAGGTGTTCGCGCTTGCTATCTTGCAAGTGCTTTTGCTTACATTAACTTCGGCCATCACGGAGACGAAGTTGATCTGCCAATCCCAAATAAACGGAAACGTAATTGATGCTTCCCACACAGCAACAACGTGCAGCTTACCCGACCAGATGGTGCTGACCTTACAACACTGGGTCCTCACTTAATCGTGGGCGGACGCATCGCCCAAAACATCAGTCAGCCGTTCAGCTACAAAAGAGCTGCGATCAACTGCGGCACTTTGTGGGCGTAGCAGCTGTACCACAGTGTAGAGAAGTAACCCGCTTGGCTTTGCCAAGCAGGTGTTCGCGCTTGCTATCTCGCAAGTGCTCTTGCCTACATTAATTTCGACCATCACGGAGTCAACGTCGATATGCCAGTTCCAAGGAAACGGAAAAATAATGGATGCTTCCCACACAGCGCACCTTGCCCGAACAGATGGTGCTGACCTTACAACACTGGGTCCTCACTTTACCGTGGGCGGGAGGATCGCCCGAAACATGTCAGCGCGTCAGCTACAAAAGAGCTGAGACCAACTCCGGCACATTGTGGGCTTGGCAGCTGTGCCACAGTGCAGAGCAGTGACCTGCTTGCCTTTGCCATGCAGGTGTTCGCGCTTGCCATCTCGCAAGTGCTCTTGCCTATATTAACTTCGGCCATCACGGAGACGACGTCGATATGGCAGTCCCAAGGAAACAGAAAGGTAATGTATGCTTCTCACACAGCAACAACCTGCACCTTTCCCGACCAGATGGTGCTGACATTACAACACTGGGTCCTCACTTCACCGTGGGCGGCCGCACCGCCCGAAACATCAGTCAGCCCTTCAGAGGCAAAAGAGCTGCGACCAACTGCGGTACTTTGTGGGCTTGGCAGCTGTACCACAGTGCAGAGCAGTGACCTCCTTGCCTTTCCCATGCATGTGTTCGCGCTTGCTATCTTGCAAGTGCTCTTGCTTACATTAACTTCGACCATCACGGAGACGAAGTTGATCTGCCAATCCCAAAGAAACGGAAACGTAATGGATGCTTCCCACACAGCAACAACGTGCAGCTTACCCGACCAGATGGTGCTGACCTTACAACACTGGGTCCTCACTTAACCGTGGGCGGACGCATCGCCCAAAACATCAGTCAGCCGTTCAGCTACAAAAGAGCTGCGATCAACTGCGGCACTTTGTGGGCGTAGCAGCTGTACCACAGTGTAGAGAAGAAACCCGCTTGGCTTTGCCATGCAGGTGTTCGCGCTTGCTATCTCGCAAGTGCTCTTGCCTACATTAATTTCGACCATCACGGAGACGACGTCGATATGCCAGTCCCAAGGAAACGGAAAAGTAATGGATGCTTCCCACACAGCGCACCTTACCCGACCAGATGGTGCTGACCTTACAACACTGGGTCCTCCTCACTTCACCGTGGGCGGCCGCATCGCCCGAAACATCAGTCAGCCCTTCAGCTACAAACGAGCTGCGACCAACTGCGGCACTTTGTGGGCTTGGCAGCTGTACCACAGTGCAGAGCGGTAACCCGCTCTTTGCCATGCAGTTGTTCGCGCTTGCTATCTCGCAAGTGCTCTTGTCTATATTAACTTCGGCCATCACGGAGACGACGTCGATATGCCAGTCCCAAGGAAACGGAAACGTAATGGATGCTTCCCACACAGCAACAACGTGCACCTTACAGAACCAGATGGTGCTGAGCTTACAACACTGGGTCCTCACTTAACCTTGGGCGGCCGCATCGCTCGAAACATCAGTCAGCCCGTCAGCTGCAAAAGCGCTGCGACCAACTGCCGCACTTTGTGGGCTTGGCAGCTGTACCACAGTGCAGAGCAGTGACCTGCTTGCATTTGCCATGCAGTTGTTCGCGCTTGCTATCTTGCAACTGCTCTTGCTTACATTAGCTTCGGCCATCACGGAGACGAAGTTGATCTGCCAGTCCCAAAGAAACAGAAAAGTAATGGATGCTTCCCACACAGCAACAGCCTGCACCTGACCCGACCAGATGGTGCTGACCTTAAAACACTGGGTCCTCACATCACTGTGGGCGGCCGCACCGCCCGAAACATCAGTCAGCCCTTCAGAGGCAAAAGAGCTGCGACCAACTGCGGCACTTTGTGGGCTTGGCAGCTGTACCACAGCAGTGACCTGCTTGCCTTTGCCATGCAGGTGTTCGCGCTTGCTATCTTGCAAGTGCTTTTGCTTACATTAACTTCGGCCATCACGGAGACGAAGTTGATCTGCCAATCCCAAATAAACGGAAACGTAATTGATGCTTCCCACACAGCAACAACGTGCAGCTTACCCGACCAGATGGTGCTGACCTTACAACACTGGGTCCTCACTTAACCGTGGGCGGACGCATCGCCCAAAACATCAGTCAGCCGTCAGCTACAAAAGAGCTGCGATCAACTGCGGCACTTTGTGGGCGTAGCAGCTGTACCACAGTGTAGAGAAGTAACCCGCTTGGCTTTGCCATGCAGGTGTTCGCGCTTGCTATCTCGCAAGTGCTCTTGCCTACATTAATTTCGACCATCACGGAGACAACGTCGATATGCCAGTTCCAAGGAAACGGAAAAGTAATGGATGCTTCCCACACAGCGCACCTTGCCCGAACAGATGGTGCTGACCTTACAACACTGGGTCCTCACTTTACCGTGGGCGGGAGCATCGCCCGAAACATCTCAGCCCGTCAGCTACAAAAGAGCTGCGACCAACTGTGGCACTTTGTGGGCTTGGCAGCTGTACCACAGTGCAGAGCAGTAACCCGTTTGCCTTTGCCATGCAGGTGTTCGCGCTTGCCATCTCGCAAGTGCTCTTGTCTATATTAACTTCGGCCATCACGGAGACGACGTCGATATGCCAGTCCCAAGGAAACAGAAAGGTAATGGATGCTTCTCACACAGCAACAACCTGCACCTTACCCGACCAGATGGTGCTGACATTACAACACTGGGTCCTCACATCACCGTGCGCGGCCGCATCGCCCGAAACATCAGTCAGCCCTTCACCTACAAAAGAGCTGCTACCAACTGCGGCACGTTGTGGGCTTGGCAGCTCTACCACAGTGCAGAGCAGTAACCCGCTTGCCTTTGCCATGCAGGTGTTCGCGCTTGCCATCTCGCAAGTGCTCTTGCCTGCATTAACTTCGGCCATCACGGAGACGAAGTTGATCTCCCAATCCCAAGGAAACGGAAACGTAATGGATGCTTCCCACACAGCAACAACGTGCAGCTTAACCGACCAGATGGTGCTGACCTTACAACACTGGGTCCTCACATCACCGTGGGCGGCCGCATCGGCCGAAACTGCAGTCAGCCCTTCAGCTGCAAAAGAGCTGCGACCAACTGCGACACTTTGTGCGCTTGGCAGCTATACCACAGTGCAGAGCGGTAACCCTCTTGCCTTTGCCATGCAGGTGTTCGCGCTTGCTAGCTTGCAAGTGCTCTTTTTACATTAACTTCGGCCATCACGGAGACGAAGTTGATCTGCCAATCCCAAGGAAACGGAAACGTAATGGTTGCTTCCCACACAGCAACAACATGCAGCTTACCCGACCAGATGGTGCTGACCTTACAACACTGGGTCCTCACATCACCGTGCGCGGCCGCATCGCCCGACACATCAGTCAGCCCTTCACCTACAAAAGAGCTGCTACCAACTGCGGCACTTTGTGGGCTTGGCAGCTGTACCACAGTGCAGAGTAGTAACCCGCTTGCCTTTCCCATGCAGGTGTTCGCGCTTGCCATCTCGCAAGTGCTCTTGCCTGCATTAACTTCGGCCATCACGGAGACGAAGTTGATCTCCCAATCCCAAGGAAACGGAAACGTAATGGATGCTTCCCACACAGCAACAACGTGCAGCTTAACCGACCATATGGTGCTGACCTTACAACACTGGGTCCTCACATCACCGTGGGCGGCCGCATCGCCCGAAACATCAGTCAGCCCTTCAGCTACAAAAGAGCTGCGACCAACTGTGGCACTTTGTGGGCTTGGCAGCTGTACCACAGTGCAGAGTAGTAACCCGTTTGCCTTTGCCATGCAGGTGTTCGCGCTTGCCATCTCGCAAGTGCTCTTGTCTATATTAACTTCGGCCATCACGGAGACGACGTCGATATGCCAGTCCCAAGGAAACAGAAAGGTAATGGATGCTTCTCACACAGCAACAACCTGCACCTTACCCGACCAGATGGTGCTGACATTACAAGACTGGGTCCTCACTTCACCGTGGGCGGCCGCATCGCCCGAAACTGCAGTCAGCCCTTCAGCTGCAAAAGAGCTGCGACCAACTGCGACACTTTGTGCGCTTGGCAGCTATACCACAGTACAGAGCGGTAACCCGCTTGCCTTTGCCATGCAGGTGTTCACGCTTGCTCTCTCGCAAGTGCTCTTGCCTACATTAACTTCGGCCATCGTGGAGACGACGTCGATATGCCATTCCCAAGGAAACAGAAAGGTAATGGATGCTTCCCACACAGCGCACCTTACCCGACCTGATGGTGCTGACCTTACAACACTGGGTCCTCCTCACTTCACCGTGGGCGGCCGCATCACCCGAAACATCAGTCAGCCCTTAGCTACAAAAGAGATGCGACCAACTGCGGCACTTTGTGAGCTTGGCAGCTATACCACAAGGCAGAGCGGTAACCCGCTTGCCTTTGCCATGTAGGTGTTCACGCTTGCTCTCTCGCAAGTGCTCTTGGCTACATTAACTTCGGCCATCGTAGAGACGACGTCGATATGCCATTCCCAAGGAAACGGAAACGTAATGGATGCTTCCTACACAGCAACAACCTGCACCTTACCCGACCAGATCGTGCTGACCTTACAACACCGGGTCCTCACTTCACCGTGGGCGGCCGCATCGCCCGAACATCAGTCAGCCCTTCAGCTACAAAAGAGCAGCGACCAACTGCGGCACTTTGTGGGCTTGGCAGCTATACCACAGTGGAGAGCGGTAACCCGCTTGCCTTTGCCATGCAGGTGTTTGCGCTTGCCATCTCGCAAGTGCTCTTGCCTGCATTAACTTCGGTCATCACGGAGACGAAGTTGATCTCCCAATCCCAAGGAAACGGAAACGTAATGGATGCTTCCCACACAGCAACAACGTGCAGCTTACCCGACCAGATGGTGCTGACCTTACAACACTGGGTCCTCACATCACCGTGGGCGGCCGCATCGCCCGAAACTGCAGTCAGCCCTTCAGCTGCAAAAGACCTGCGACCAACTGCGACACTTTGTGCGCTTGGCAGCTATACCACAGTACAGAGCGGTAACCCGCTTGCCTTTGCCATGCAGGTTTTCGCGCTTGCTATTTCGCAAGCGCTCTTGCCTATATTAACTTCGGTCATCACGGAGACGACGTCGATATGCCAGTCCCAAGGAAACAGAAGGGTAATGGATCCTTCCCACACAGCAACAACGTGCAGCTTACCCGACCAGATGGTGCTGACCTTACAACACTGGGTCCTGACATCACCGTGGGCGGCCGCATCGCCCGAAACATCAGTCAGCCCTTCAGCTACAAAAGAGCTGCGACCAACTGTGGCACTCTGTGGGCTTGGCAGCTGTACCACAGTGCAGAGCAGTAACCCGCTTGCCTTTGCCATGCAGGTGTTCGCGCTTGCCATCTCGCAAGTGCTCTTGCCTATATTAGCTTTGACCATCACGGAGACGACGTCGATATGCCAGTCCCAAGGAAACAGAAAGGTAATGGTTGCTTCTCACACAGCAACAACCTGCACCTTACCCGACCAGATGGTGCTGACATTACAACACCGGGTCCTCACTTCACCGTGGGCGGCCGCATCGCCCGAACATCAGTCAGCCCTTCAGCTACAAAAGAGCAGCGACCAACTGCGGCACTTTGTGGGCTTGGCAGCTATACCACAGTGCAGAGCGGTAACCCGCTTGCCTTTGCCATGCAGGTGTTCACGCTTGCTCTCTCGCAAGTGCTCTTGCCTACATTAACTTCGGCCATCGTGGAGACGACGTCGATATGCCATTCCCAAGGAAACAGAAAGGTAATGGATGCTTCCCACACAGCGCACCTTACCCGACCTGATGGTGCTGACCTTACAACACTGGGTCCTCCTCACTTCACCGTGGGCGGCCGCATCACCCGAAATATCAGTCAGCCCTTAGCTACAAAAGAGATGCGACCAACTGCGGCACTTTGTGAGCTTGGCAGCTATACCACAAGGCAGAGCGGTAACCCGCTTGCCTTTGCCATGTAGGTGTTCACGCTTGCTCTCTCGCAAGTGCTCTTGGCTACATTAACTTCGGCCATCGTAGAGACGACGTCGATATGCCATTCCCAAGGAAACGGAAACGTAATGGATGCTTCCTACACAGCAACAACCTGCACCTTACCCGACCAGATCGTGCTGACCTTACAACACTGGGTCCTCACTTCACCGTGGGCGGCCGCATCGCCACAAACATCACTCAGTCCTTCAGCTACAAAAGAGCTTCGACGACCTGCGGCACTTTGTGAGCTTGGCAGCTGTACCACAGTGCAGAGCAGTGACCTGCTTGCCTTTGCCATGCAGGTGTTCGCGCTTGCTATCTTGCAAGTGCTCTTGTTTACATTAACTTCGGCCATCACGGAGACGACGTCGATATGCCAGTCCCAAAGAAACAAAAAGGTAATGGATGCTTCCTACACAGCAACAACTTGCACCTTACCCGACTAGATGGTGCTGACCTTACAACACTGGGCCCTCACTTCCCTGTGGGCGGCCGCATCGCCCGAAACATCAGTGAGCCCTTCAGCTGCAAAAGAGCTGCGACCTACTGCGGCACTTTGTGGGCTTGGCAGCTATACCACAGTGCAGAGCGGTAACCCGCTTGCCTTTGCCATGCAGGTGTTCGCGCTTGCTATCTCGCAAGTGCTCTTGCCTACATTAACTTCGGGCATCGTGGAGACGACGTCGATATGCCATTCCCAAAGAAATGGAAACGTAATGGATGCTTCCCACACAGCGCACCTTACCCGACCTGATGGTGCTGACCTTACAACACTGGGTCCTCCTCACTTCACCGTGGGCGGCCGCATCGCCCGAAACATCAGTCAGCCCTTCAGCTACAAATGAGCTGCGACCATCTGCGGGTCTTTGTGGGCTTGGCAGCTGTGCCACAGTGCAGAGCGGTAACCTGCTTGCCTTTGCCATGCAGGTGTTCACGCTTGCTATCTCGCAAGTGCTCTTTTTTACATTAACTTTGGTCATCGTGGAGACGAGGTCGATATGCCATTCCCATGGAAACGGAAACGTAATGGATGCTTCCCACACAACAACAACGTGCATCTTACCCGACCTGATGGTGCTGACCTTACAACACTGGGTCCTCACTTCACCGTGGGCGGCCGCATCGCCCGAAACATCAGTCAGCCCTTCAGCTACAAAAGAGCTTTGACCAACTGCGGCACTTTGTGAGCTTGACAGCTGTACCACAGTCCAGAGAAGTGACCTGCTTGTCTTTGCCATGCAGGTGTTCGCGCTTGCTATCTCGCAAGTGCTCTTGCCTACATTAATTTCGACCATCACGGAGACGACGTCGATATGCCAGTCCCAAGGAAACGGAAAAGTAATGGATGCTTCCCACACAGCGCACCTTACCCGACCTGATGGTGCTGACCTTACAACACTGGGTCCTCCTCACTTCACCGTGGGCGGCCGCATCGCCCGAAACATCAGTCAGCCCTTCAGCTACAAAAGAGCTGCGACCAACTGCGGCACTTTGGGGGCTTGGCAGCTATACCACAGTGCAGAGCGGTAACCCGCTTGCCTTTGCCATGCAGGTGTTCACGCTTGCTCTCTCGCAAGTGCTCTTGCCTACATTAACTTCGGCCATCGTAGAGACGACGTCGATATGCCATTCCCAAGGAAACGGAAACGTAATGGATGCTTCCTACACAGCAACAACCTGCACCTTACCCGACCAGATGGTGCTGACCTTACAACACTGGGTCCTCACTTCACCGTGGGTGGCCGCATCGCCAGAAACATCACTCAGCCCTTCAGCTACAAAACAGCTTCGACCAACTGCGGCACTTTGTGAGCTTGGCAGCTGTACCACAGTGCAGAGCAGTGACCTGCTTGCCTTTGCCATGCAGGTGTTCGCGCTTGCTATCTTGCAAGTGCTCTTGTTTACATTAACTTCGGCCATCACGGAGACGAAGTTGATCTGCCAATCCCAAGGAAACGGAAACGTAATGGATGCTTCCCACACATCAACAACGTGCAGCTTACCCGACCAGATGGTGCTGACCTTACAACACTGGGTCCTCACATCACCGTGCGCGGCCGCATCGCCCGAAACATCAGTCAGCCCTTCAGCTACAAGAGAGCTGCGACAAACTGCGGCACTTTGTGGGCTTGGCAGCTGTACCACAGTGCAGAGCAGTAGCCCGCTTGCATTTGTCATGCAGGTTTTCGCGCTTGCTATTTCGCAAGTGCTCTTGCCTATATTAACTTCGGCCATCACGGAGACGACGTCGATATGCCAATCCCAAGGAAACGGAAACGTAATGGATGCTTCCCACACAGCAACAACGTGCACCTTACAGAACCAGATGGTGCTGACCTTACAACACTGGGTCCTCACTTCACCGTGGGCGGCTGCATCGCCGGAAACATCAGTCAGGCCTTCAGCTACAAAAGAGCTGCGACCAACTGCGGCACTTTGTGGGCTTGGCAGCTTCTACCACAGTGCAGAGCAGTAACCCGCTTGTCTTTGCCATGCAGGTGTTCGCGCTTGCCATCTCGCAAGTGCTCTTGCCTGCATTAACTTCGGCCATCACGGAGACGACGTCGATATGCCAGTCCCAAGGAAACAGAAAGGTAATGGATGCTTCTCACACAGCAACAACCTGCACCTTACGGACCAGATGGTGCTGACATTACAACACTGGGTCCTCACTTCCCCGTGGGCGGCCGCATCGCCCGAAACATCAGTCAGCCCTTCAGCTGCAAAAGAGCGGCGACCTACTGCGACACTTTGTGGGCTTGGCAGCTATACCACAGTGCAGAGCGGTAACCCGCTTGCCTTTGCCATGCAGGTGTTCACGCTTGCTATCTCGCAAGTGCTCTTGCCTACATTAACTTCGGCCATCGTGGAGACGACGTCGACATGCCATTCCCAAAGAAATGGAAACGTAATGGATGCTTCCCACACAGCAACAACTTGCACCTTACCCGACCAGATGGTGCTGACCTTACAACACTGGGTCCTCACTTCACCGTGGGCGGCCACATCGCCCGAAACATCAGTCAGCCCTTCAGCTACAAAAGAGCTGAGACCAACTCCGGCACTTTGTGGGCTTGGCAGCTGTGCCACAGTGCAGAGCAGTGACTTGCTTGCCTTTGCCATGCAGGTGTTTGCGCTTGCCATCTCGCAAGTGCTCTTGCCTGCATTAACTTCGGCCATCACGGAGACGACATCGATAAGGCAGTCCGAAGGAAACGGAAACAAAATGGATGCTTCCCACACAGCAACAACCTACACCTTACAGAACCAGATGGTGCTGACCTTACAACACTGGGTCCTCACTTCACCGTGGGCGGCCGCATCGCCGGAAACATCAGTCAGGCCTTCAGCTACAAAAGAGCTGCGACCAACTGTGGCACTTTGTCGGCTTCGCAGCTGTACCACAGTGCAGAACAGTAACTCGCTTGCCTTTGCCATGCAGGTGTTCGCGCTTGCTATCTCGCAAGTGCTCTTGCCTATGTTAACTTCCGCCCTCACTGAGACGACGTCAATATGCCAGTCCCAAGGAAACGTAAATGTAATGGATGCTTCCCACACAGCAACAACCTGCACCTTTCCCGACCAGATGTTGCTGACCTTACAACACTGGGTCCTCACTTCACCGTGGGAGGCTGAATCGCCGGAAATTTCAGTCACCCCTTCTGCTGCAAAAGAGCTGCGACCAACTGCGGCACTTTGGGGGCTTGGCAGCTGTACCACAGTGCAGAGCAGTAACCCGCTTGCCTTTGCCATGCAGATCTGTGAGCTTCCTATCTCGGAAGCGCTCTTGCCTACATTATGTTTGGCCGTCACGGACACGATGTTGATATGCCATTCCCAAGGAAACGAAAATGTAATGGACGCTTCCCACACGGCAAGAACTCGCAACTTACCTGACCAGATGTCGCTCACCTTACAACACTGGGTCCTCAGTTCACCGTAGGCGGCCGCATTGCCCGAAATATCAGCCAGCCCTTCGGCTACAAAAGAGCTGCGACTAACAGCGGCACAGTGCAGAGCTGTAACCCGCTTGCCTTTACCATGCAGGTGTTCGCGCTTGCTATCTCGCAAGTGCCCTTGCCTATGTTAACTTCGGCCATCACGGAGACCACGTCGATATGCCAGTCCCAAGGAAACAGAAAGGTAATGGATGCTTTTCACACAGCAACAACCTGCACCTGAGCCGACCAGATGGTGCTGACCTTACAACACTGGGTCCTCCTCAATTCAACGTGGGCGGCCGCATCGCCCGAAACATCAGTCAGCCCTTCAGCTACAAAAGAGCTGCGACCAACTGCGGCACTTTGTGGGCTTGGCAGCTGTACCACAGTGCAGAGCAGTAACCCGCTTGCCTTTGCCATGCAGGTGTTCGCGCTTGCCATCTCGCAAGTTCTCTTGCCTGCATTTACTTCGGCCATCACGGAGACGACGTCGATATGCCAGTCCGAAGGAAACGGAAACGTAATGGATGCTTCCCACACAGCTAACACCTGCACCTTACAGAACCAGATGGTGCTGAACTTACAACACTGGGTCCTCACTTCACCGTGGGCGGCCGCGTCGCCCGAAACATCAGTCAGCCCTTCAGCTACAAATGAGCTGCGACCATCTGCGGGTCTTTGTGGGCTTGGCAGCTGTGCCACAGTGCAGAGCGGTAACCTGCTTGCCTTTGCCATGCAGGTGTTCACGCTTGCTATCTCGCAAGTGCTCTTTTTTACATTAACTTTGGTCATCGTGGAGACGAGGTCGATATGCCATTCCCATGGAAACGGAAACGTAATGGATGCTTCCCACACAACAACAACGTGCATCTTACCCGACCTGATGGTGCTGACCTTACAACACTGGGTCCTCACTTCACCGTGGGCGGCCGCATCGCCCGAAACATCAGTCAGCCCTTCAGCTACAAAAGAGCTTTGACCAACTGCGGCACTTTGTGAGCTTGACAGCTGTACCACAGTCCAGAGAAGTGACCTGCTTGTCTTTGCCATGCAGGTGTTCGCGCTTGCTATCTCGCAAGTGCTCTTGCCTACATTAATTTCGACCATCACGGAGACGACGTCGATATGCCAGTCCCAAGGAAACGGAAAAGTAATGGATGCTTCCCACACAGCGCACCTTACCCGACCTGATGGTGCTGACCTTACAACACTGGGTCCTCCTCACTTCACCGTGGGCGGCCGCATCGCCCGAAACATCAGTCAGCCCTTCAGCTACAAAAGAGCTGCGACCAACTGCGGCACTTTGGGGGCTTGGCAGCTATACCACAGTGCAGAGCGGTAACCCGCTTGCCTTTGCCATGCAGGTGTTCACGCTTGCTCTCTCGCAAGTGCTCTTGCCTACATTAACTTCGGCCATCGTAGAGACGACGTCGATATGCCATTCCCAAGGAAACGGAAACGTAATGGATGCTTCCTACACAGCAACAACCTGCACCTTACCCGACCAGATGGTGCTGACCTTACAACACTGGGTCCTCACTTCACCGTGGGTGGCCGCATCGCCAGAAACATCACTCAGCCCTTCAGCTACAAAACAGCTTCGACCAACTGCGGCACTTTGTGAGCTTGGCAGCTGTACCACAGTGCAGAGCAGTGACCTGCTTGCCTTTGCCATGCAGGTGTTCGCGCTTGCTATCTTGCAAGTGCTCTTGTTTACATTAACTTCGGCCATCACGGAGACGAAGTTGATCTGCCAATCCCAAGGAAACGGAAACGTAATGGATGCTTCCCACACATCAACAACGTGCAGCTTACCCGACCAGATGGTGCTGACCTTACAACACTGGGTCCTCACATCACCGTGCGCGGCCGCATCGCCCGAAACATCAGTCAGCCCTTCAGCTACAAGAGAGCTGCGACAAACTGCGGCACTTTGTGGGCTTGGCAGCTGTACCACAGTGCAGAGCAGTAGCCCGCTTGCATTTGTCATGCAGGTTTTCGCGCTTGCTATTTCGCAAGTGCTCTTGCCTATATTAACTTCGGCCATCACGGAGACGACGTCGATATGCCAATCCCAAGGAAACGGAAACGTAATGGATGCTTCCCACACAGCAACAACGTGCACCTTACAGAACCAGATGGTGCTGACCTTACAACACTGGGTCCTCACTTCACCGTGGGCGGCTGCATCGCCGGAAACATCAGTCAGGCCTTCAGCTACAAAAGAGCTGCGACCAACTGCGGCACTTTGTGGGCTTGGCAGCTTCTACCACAGTGCAGAGCAGTAACCCGCTTGTCTTTGCCATGCAGGTGTTCGCGCTTGCCATCTCGCAAGTGCTCTTGCCTGCATTAACTTCGGCCATCACGGAGACGACGTCGATATGCCAGTCCCAAGGAAACAGAAAGGTAATGGATGCTTCTCACACAGCAACAACCTGCACCTTACGGACCAGATGGTGCTGACATTACAACACTGGGTCCTCACTTCCCCGTGGGCGGCCGCATCGCCCGAAACATCAGTCAGCCCTTCAGCTGCAAAAGAGCGGCGACCTACTGCGACACTTTGTGGGCTTGGCAGCTATACCACAGTGCAGAGCGGTAACCCGCTTGCCTTTGCCATGCAGGTGTTCACGCTTGCTATCTCGCAAGTGCTCTTGCCTACATTAACTTCGGCCATCGTGGAGACGACGTCGACATGCCATTCCCAAAGAAATGGAAACGTAATGGATGCTTCCCACACAGCAACAACTTGCACCTTACCCGACCAGATGGTGCTGACCTTACAACACTGGGTCCTCACTTCACCGTGGGCGGCCACATCGCCCGAAACATCAGTCAGCCCTTCAGCTACAAAAGAGCTGAGACCAACTCCGGCACTTTGTGGGCTTGGCAGCTGTGCCACAGTGCAGAGCAGTGACTTGCTTGCCTTTGCCATGCAGGTGTTTGCGCTTGCCATCTCGCAAGTGCTCTTGCCTGCATTAACTTCGGCCATCACGGAGACGACATCGATAAGGCAGTCCGAAGGAAACGGAAACAAAATGGATGCTTCCCACACAGCAACAACCTACACCTTACAGAACCAGATGGTGCTGACCTTACAACACTGGGTCCTCACTTCACCGTGGGCGGCCGCATCGCCGGAAACATCAGTCAGGCCTTCAGCTACAAAAGAGCTGCGACCAACTGTGGCACTTTGTCGGCTTCGCAGCTGTACCACAGTGCAGAACAGTAACTCGCTTGCCTTTGCCATGCAGGTGTTCGCGCTTGCTATCTCGCAAGTGCTCTTGCCTATGTTAACTTCCGCCCTCACTGAGACGACGTCAATATGCCAGTCCCAAGGAAACGTAAATGTAATGGATGCTTCCCACACAGCAACAACCTGCACCTTTCCCGACCAGATGTTGCTGACCTTACAACACTGGGTCCTCACTTCACCGTGGGAGGCTGAATCGCCGGAAATTTCAGTCACCCCTTCTGCTGCAAAAGAGCTGCGACCAACTGCGGCACTTTGGGGGCTTGGCAGCTGTACCACAGTGCAGAGCAGTAACCCGCTTGCCTTTGCCATGCAGATCTGTGAGCTTCCTATCTCGGAAGCGCTCTTGCCTACATTATGTTTGGCCGTCACGGACACGATGTTGATATGCCATTCCCAAGGAAACGAAAATGTAATGGACGCTTCCCACACGGCAAGAACTCGCAACTTACCTGACCAGATGTCGCTCACCTTACAACACTGGGTCCTCAGTTCACCGTAGGCGGCCGCATTGCCCGAAATATCAGCCAGCCCTTCGGCTACAAAAGAGCTGCGACTAACAGCGGCACAGTGCAGAGCTGTAACCCGCTTGCCTTTACCATGCAGGTGTTCGCGCTTGCTATCTCGCAAGTGCCCTTGCCTATGTTAACTTCGGCCATCACGGAGACCACGTCGATATGCCAGTCCCAAGGAAACAGAAAGGTAATGGATGCTTTTCACACAGCAACAACCTGCACCTGAGCCGACCAGATGGTGCTGACCTTACAACACTGGGTCCTCCTCAATTCAACGTGGGCGGCCGCATCGCCCGAAACATCAGTCAGCCCTTCAGCTACAAAAGAGCTGCGACCAACTGCGGCACTTTGTGGGCTTGGCAGCTGTACCACAGTGCAGAGCAGTAACCCGCTTGCCTTTGCCATGCAGGTGTTCGCGCTTGCCATCTCGCAAGTTCTCTTGCCTGCATTTACTTCGGCCATCACGGAGACGACGTCGATATGCCAGTCCGAAGGAAACGGAAACGTAATGGATGCTTCCCACACAGCTAACACCTGCACCTTACAGAACCAGATGGTGCTGAACTTACAACACTGGGTCCTCACTTCACCGTGGGCGGCCGCGTCGCCCGAAACATCAGTCAGCCCGTCAGCTACAAAAGAGCTGCGACGAACTGCGCCACTTTGTGGGCTTGGCAGCTGTACCACAGTGCAGAGCAGTAACCCGCTTGCCTTTGCCATGCAGGTGTTCGCGCTTGCCATCTCGCAAGTGCTCTGGCCTGCATTAACTTCGGCCATCACGGAGACCACGTCGATATACCGGTCCCAAGGAAACGGAAACGTAATGTTTGCTTCCCACACAGCAACAACGTGCACCTTACAGAACCAGATGGTGCTGACCTTACAACACTGGGTCCTCACTTCACCTTGGGCAGCCGCATCGCTCGAAACATCAGTCAGCCCGTCAGCTGCAAAAGAGCTGCGACCAACTGCGGCACTTTGTGGGCTTGGCAGCTGTACCACAGTGCAGAGCAGTAACACGCTTGCCTTTGCCATGCAGGTGTTCGCGCTTGCTATCATGCAAGTGTTCTTACTTACATTAACTTCGGCCATCACGGAGACGAAGTTGATCTGCCAGTCCCAAGGAAACGGAAACGTAACGGATGCTTCCCACACAGCAACAACGTGCACCTTACCGACCAGATGGTGCTGACCTTTCAACACTGGGTCCTCACTTCACCGTGGGCGGCCACATCGCCCGAAACATCAGTCAGCCCGTGAGCTACAAACGAGCTGCGACGAACTGCGGCACTTTGTGGGCTTGGCAGCTGTACCACAGTGCAGAGCAGTAGCCCGCTTGCATTTGCCATGCAGGTTTTCGCGCTTGCTATGTCGCAAGTACTCTTGCCTATATTAAATTCGGCCATCACGGAGACGACGTCGATATGCCAGTCCCAGGGAAACAGAAAGGTAATTGATGCTTCTCACACAGCAACAACCTGCACCTTACCCGACCAGATGGTGCTGACATTACAACACTGGGTCCTCACTTCACCGCGGGCGGCCGCATCGCCCGAAACATCAGTCAGCCCTTCAGCTACAAAAGAGCTGCGACCAACTGCGGCACTTTGTGGGCTTGGCAGCTATACCACAGTGCAGAGCGGTAACCCGCTTGCCTTTGCCATGCAGGTGTTCACGCTTGCTTTCTCGCAAGTGCTCTTGCCTACATTAACTTCGGCCATCGTAGAGATGACGTCGATATGCCATTCCCAAGCAAACGGAAACGTAATGGATGCTTCCTACACAGCAACAACCTGCACCTTAACCGACCAGATGGTGCTGACCTTACAACACTGGGTCCTCACTTCACCGTGCGTGGCGGCATCGCCAGAAACATCACTCAGCCCTTCAGCTACAAAAGAGCTTCGACCAACTGCGGCACTTTGTGAGCTTGGCAGCTGTACCGCAGTGCAGAGCAGTGACCTGCTTGCCTTTGCCATGCAGGTGTTCGCGCTTGCTATCTTGCAAGTGCTCTTGTTTACATTACCTTCGGCAATCACGGAGACGAAGTTGATCTGCCAATCCCAAGGAAACGGAAACGTAATGGATGCTTCCCACACATCAACAACGTGCAGCTTACCCGACCAGATGGTGCTGACCTTACAACACTGGGTGCTCACGTCACCGTGCGTGGCCGCATCGCCCGAAACATCAGTCAGCCCGTCAGCTACAAAAGAGCTGCGACGAACTGCGGCACTTTGTGGGCTTGGCAGCTGTACCACAGTGCAGAGCAGTAGCCCGCTTGCATTTGCCATGCAGGTTTTCGTGCTTGCTATTTCGCAAGTGCTCTTGCCTATATTAACTTCGGCCATCACGGAGACGACGTCGATATGCCAATCCCAAGGAAACGGAAACGTAATGGATGCTTCCCACACAGAAACAACGTGCACCTTACAGAACCAGATGGTGCTGACCTTACAACACTGGGTCCTCACTTCACCGTGGGCGGCTGCATCGCCGGAAACATCAGTCAGGCCTTCAGCTACAAAAGAGCTGCGACCAACTGCGGCAGTTTGTGGGCTTGGCAGCTATACCACAGTGCAGAGCGGTAACCCGCTTGCCTTTGCCATGCAGGTGTTCACGCTTGCTCTCTCGCAAGTGCTCTTGCCTACATTAACTTCGGCCATCGTGGAGACGACGTCGATATGGCATTCCCAAGGAAACGGAAACGTAATGGATCCTTCCTACACAGCAACAACCTGCACCTTACCCGACCAGATGGTGCTGACCTTACAACACTGGGTCCTCACTTCACCGTGGGCGGCCGCATCGCCAGAAACATCACTCAGCCCTTTAGCTACAAAAGAGCTTCGACCAACTGCGGCACTTTGTGAGCTTGGCTGCTGTACCACAGTGCAGAGCAGTGACCTGCTTGCCTTTGCCATGCAGGTGTTCGCGCTTGCTATCTCGCAAGTTCTCTTGCCTATGTTAACTTCCGCCCTCACTGAGACGACGTCAATATGCCAGTCCCAAGGAAACGTAAATGTAATGGATGCTTCCCACACAGCAACAACCTGCACCTTTCCCGACCAGATGTTGCTGACCTTACAACACTGGGTCCTCACTTCACCGTGGGAGGCTGAATCGCCGGAAATATCAGTCACCCCTTCTGCTGCAAAAGAGCTGCGACCAACTGCGGCACTTTGGGGGCTTGGCAGCTGTACCACAGTGCAGAGCAGTAATCCGCTTGCCTTTGCCATGCAGATCTGTGAGTTTCCTATCTCGGAAGCGCTCTGGCCTACATTATGTTTGGCCATCACGGACACGATGTTGATATGCCATTCCCAAGGAAACGAAAATGTAATGGACGCTTCCCACACGGCAAGAACTCGCAACTTACCTGACCAGATGTCGCTCACCTTGCAACACTGGGTCCTCAGTTCACCGTAGGCGGCCGCATTGCCCGAAATATCAGCCAGCCCTTCGGCTACAAAAGAGCTGCGACTAACGGCGGCACAGTGCAGAGCTGTAACCCGCTTGCCTTTACCATGTAGGTGTTCGCGCTTGCTATCTCGCAAGTGCTCTTGCCTATGTTAACTTTGGCCATCACGGAGACCACGTCGATATGCCAGTCCCAAGGAAACGGAAACGTAACGGATGCTTCCCACACAGCAACAACGTGCACCTTACCGACCAGATGGTGCTGACCTTTCAACACTGGGTCCTCACTTCACCGTGGGCGGCTGCATCGCCGGAAACATCAGTCAGGCCTTCAGCTACAAAAGAGCTGCGACCAACTGCGGCACTTTGTGGGCTTGGCAGCTATACCACAGTGCAGAGCGGTAACCCGCTTGCCTTTGCCATGCAGGTTTTCGCGCTTGCTATTTCGCAAGTGCTCTTGCCTATATTAAATTCGGCCATCACGGAGACGACGTCGATATGCCAGTCCCAAGGAAACAGAAAGGTAATGGATGCTTCTCACACAGCAACAACCTGCACCTTACCCGACCAGATGGTGCTTACATTACAACACTGGGTCCTCACTTCACCGTGGGCGGCCGCATCGCCCGAAACATCAGTCAGCCCTTCAGCTACAAAAAGAGCTGCGACCAACTGCGGCACTTTGTGGGCTTGGCAGCTATACCACAGTGCAGAGCGGTAACCCGCTTGCCTTTGCCATGCAGGTGTTCATGCTTGCTCTCTCGCAAGTGCTGTTGCCTACATTAACTTCGGCCATCGTGGAGACGAAGTCGATATGGCATTCCCAAGGAAACAGGAACGTAATGGATCCTTCCTACACAGCAACAACCTGCACCTTACCCGACCAGATGGTGCTGACCTTACAACACTGGGTCCTCACTTCACCGTGGGCGGCCGCATCGCATGAAACATCACTCAGCCCTTTAGCTACAAAAGAGCTTCGACCAACTGCGGCACTTTGTGAGCTTGGCAGCTGTACCACAGTGCAGAGCAGTGACCTGCTTGCCTTTGCCATGCAGGTTTTCGCGCTTGCTCTTTCGCAAGTGCTCTTGCCTATATTAACTTCGGCCATCACGGAGACGACGTCGATATGCCAGTCCCAAGGAAACAGAAAGGTAATGGATGCTTCCCACACAGCAACAACGTGCACCTTACCCGACCAGATGGTGCTGACCTTACAACACTGGGTCCTCACTTCACCGTGGGCGGCCGCATCGCCAGAAACATCACTCAGCCCTTTAGCTACAAAAGAGCTTCGACCAACTGCGGCACATTGTGGGCTTGGCAGCTGTACCACAGTGCACAGCAGTAACCCGCTTGCCTTTGCCATGCAGATTTTCCCGCTTGCCATCTCGCAAGTTCTCTTGCTTGCATTTACTTCGGCCATCACGGAGACGACGTCGATATGCCAGTCCGAAGGAAACGGTAACGTAATGGATGCTTCCCACACAGCAACAACCTGCACCTTACAGAACCAGATGGTGATGAACTTAGAACACTGGGTCCTCACTTCACCGTGGGCGGCCGCGTCGCCCGAAACATCAGTCAGCCCGTCAGCTACAAAAGAGCTGCGACGAACTGCGCCACTTTGTGGGCTTGGCAGCTGTACCACAGTGCAGAGCAGTAACCCTCTTGCCTTTGCCATGCAGGTGTTCGCGCTTACCATCTCGCAAGTGCTCTTGCCTGCAGTAACTTCGGCAATCACGGAGACGACGTCGATATGCCAGTCCCAAGGAAACGGAAACGTAATGGATGGTTTCCACACTCCAACAACTTGCACCTTACAGAACCAGATGGTGCTGACCTTACAACACTGGGTCGTCACTTCACCGGGGGGCGGCCGCATCGCCTGAAAGATCAGTCAGCCCTTCAGTTACAAAAGAGCTGCCGACAACTGCGGCATTTTGTGGGCTTGGCAGCTGTGCCACAGTGCAGAGCAGTAACCCGCTTGCCTTTGCCATGCAGGTGTTCACGCTTGCCATCTCGCAAGTGCTCTTGCCTGCAGTGACTTCGGCCATCACGGCGACGACGTCGATATGCCAGTCCTAAGGAAACGGAAACGTAAAATATGGTTTTCACACTCCAACAACCTCCACCTTACAGAACCAGGTGGTGTTGACCTTACAACACTGGGTCCTCACTTCACCGGGGAGCGGCCGCATCGCCTGAAATATCAGTCAGCCCTTCTGCTGCAAAAGAGCTGCGACCAACTGCGGCACTTTGTGGGCTTGGAAGCTGTACCACAGTGCAGAGGAGTAACCTGTTTGCCTTTGCCATGCAGGTGTTCGCGCTTGCTATCTTGCAAGTGCTCTTGTTTACATTAACTTCGGCCATCACGGAGATGAAGTTGATCTGCCAGTCCCAAGGAAACGGAACCTAATGGATGCTTCCCACACAGCAACAACGTGCACCTTACCCGACCAGATGGTGCTGACATTACAACACTGGGTCCTCACTTCACCATGGGCGGCCGCATCGCCCGAAACATCAGCCAGCCCTGCAGCTACAAAAGAGCTGCGACCAACTGCGGCACTTTGTGGGCTTGGCAGCTGTACCACAGTGCAGAGGAGTAACCCGCTTGCCTTTGCCATGCAGATCTGTGAGCTTCCTGTCTCGCAAGTGCTCTTGCCTACATGAACTTTTGCCATCACGGAGACGACGTCGATATGGCAGTCCCAAGGAAACAGAAAGGTAATGGATACTTCACACACAGCAACAACCTGCACCTTACTCGACCAGATGGTGCTGACCTTACAACACTGGGTCCTCACTTCACCATCGGCGGCCGCTTCGCCCGAAACTTCAGTCATCCCTTCAGCTACAAAAGAGCTTCGACCAACTGCGGCACTTTGTGGGCTTGGCAGCTGTGCCACAGTGCAGAGCAGTAACCCGCTTGCCTTTGGCATGCAGGCGTTCGCGCTTGCCATCTCGCAAGTGCTCTGGCCTGCATTAACTTCGGCCATCACGGAGACCACGTCGATATACCAGTCCCAAGGAAACGGAAACGTAATGGATGCTTCCCACACAGCAACAACGTGCACCTTAGCCGACCAGATGGTGCTGAACTTACAACACTGGGTCTTCACTTCACCGTGGGCGGCCGCATCGCCGAAAACATCAGTCAGCCCGTCAGCTGCAAAAGAGCTGCGACCAACTGCGCCACTTTGTGGGCTTGGCAGCTTAACCACAGTGCAGAGCAGTGACCTGCTTGCATTTGCCATGCAGTTGTTCGCGCTTGCTATCATGCAAGTGTTCTTACTTACATTAACTTCGGCCATCACGGAGACGAAGTTGATCTGCCAGTCCCAAGGAAACGGAACCTAATGGATGCTTCCCACACAGCAACAACGTGCACCTTACCCGACCAGATGGTGCTGACATTACAACACTGGGTCCTCACTTCACCATGGGCGGCCGCATCGCCCGAAACATCAGCCAGCCCTGCAGCTACAAAAGAGCTGCGACCAACTGCGGCACTTTGTGGGCTTGGCAGCTATACCACAGTGCAGAGCGGTATCCCGCTTGCCTTTGCCATGCAGGTGTTCACGCTTGCTTTCTCGCAAGTGCTCTTGCCTGCATTAACTTCGGCCATCGTGGAGACAACGTCGATATGCCATTCCCAAGGAAACGGAAACGTAATGGATGCTTCCTACACAGCAACAACCTGCACCTTACCCGACCAGATGGTGCTGACCTTACAACACTGGGTCCTCACTTCACCGTGGGCGGCCGCATCGCCAGAAACATCACTCAGCCCTTCAGCTACAAAAGAGCTTCGACCAACTGTGGCACTTTGTGAGCTTGGCAGCTGTACCACAGTGCAGAGCAGTGACCTGCTTACCTTTGCCATGCAGGTGTTCGCGCTTGCTATCTTGCAAGTGCTCTTGTTTACATTAACTTCGGCAATCACGGAGACGAAGTTGATCTGCCAATCCCAAGGAAACGGAAACGTAAAGGATGCTTCCCACACAGCAACAACGTGCAGCTTACCCGACCAGATGGGTCTGACCTTACAACACTGGGTCCTCACATCACCGTGCGCGGCCGCATCGCCCGAAACATCAGTTAGCCCTTCAGCTAGAAAAGAGCTGCGACCAACTGCGGCACTTTGTGGGCTTGGCAGCTGTACCACAGTGCAGAGCAGTAGCCCGCTTTACTTTGCCATGCAGGTTTTCGCGCTTGCTATTTCGCAAGTGCTCTTGCCTATATTAACTTCGCCCATCACGGAGACGAAGTTAAGTTGATCTCCCAATCCCAAAGAAACGGAAACGTAATGGATGCTTCCCACACAGCAACAACGTGCAGCTTACCCGACCAGATGGTGCTGAACTTACAACAATGGGTCCTCACTTAACCGTGGGCAGACGCATCGCCCAAAACATCAGTCAGCCGTTAAGCTACAAAAGAGGTGCGATCAACTGCGGCACTTTGTGGGTGTAGCAGCTGTACCACAGTGTAGAGAAGTAACACGCTTGTCTTTGCCATGCAGTTGTTCGTGCTTGCTATCTCGCAAGTGCTCTTGCCTACATTAATTTCGACCATCACGGAGACGACGTCGATATGCCAGTCCCAAGCAAACGGAAAACTAATGGATGCTTCCCACACAGCGCACCTTACCCGACCTGATGGTGCTGACCTTACAACACTGGGTCCTCACTTCACCGTGGGCGGCCGCATCGCCCGAAACATCAGTCAGCCCTTCAGCTACAAAAGAGATGCGACCAACTGCGGCACTTTGTGGGCTTGGCAGCTATACCACAGTGCAAAGCGGTAACCCGCTTGCCTTTGCCATGTAGGTGTTCACGCTTGCTCTTTCGCAAGTGCTCTTGGCTACATTAACTTCGGCCATCGTAGAGACGACGTCGATATGCCATTCTCAAGGAAACGGAAACGTAATGGATGCTTCCCACACAGCAACAACGTGCACCTTACAGAACCAGATGGTGCTGACCTTACAACACTGGGTCCTCACTTCACCGTGGGCGGCTGCATCGTAGGAAACATCATTCAGGCCTTCAGCTACAAAAGAGCTGCGACCAACTGCGGCACTTTGTGGGCTTGGCAGCTATACCACAGTGCAGAGCGGTAACCCGCTTGCCTTTGCCATGCAGGTTTTCGCGCTTGCTATTTCGCAAGTGCTCTTGCCTATATTAACTTCGCCCATCACTGAGACGACGTCGATATGCCTGTCCCAAGGAAACAGAAAGGTAATGGATGCTTCTCACACAGCAACAACCTGCACCTTACCCAACCACATGGTGCTGACATTACAACACTGGGTCCTCACTTCACCGTGGGCGGCCGCATCGCCCGAAACATCAGTCAGCCCTTCAGCTACAAAAGAGCTGCGACCAACTGCGGCACTTTGTGGGCTTGGCAGCTATACCACAGTGCAGAGCGGTAACCCGCTTGCCTTTGCCATGCAGGTTTTCGCGCTTGCTGTTTCGCAAGTGCTCTTGCCTATATTAAATTCGGCCATCACGGAGACGACGTCGATATGCCAGTCCCAAGGAAACAGAAAGGTAATGGATGCTTCTCACACAGCAACAACCTGCACCTTACCCGACCAGATGGTGCTGACATTACAACACTGGGACCGCACTTCACCGTGGGCGGCCGCATCGCCCGAAACATCAGTCAGCCCTTCAGCTACAAACGAGCTGCGACCAACTGCGGCACTTTGTGGGCTTGGCAGCTATACCACAGTGCAGAGCGGTAACCTGCTTGCCTTTGCCATGCAGGTGTTCACGCTTGCTCTCTCGCAAGTGCTCTTGCCTACATTAACTTCGGCCATCGTGGAGTCGACGTCGATATGCCATTCCCAAGGAAACGGAAACGTAATGGATGCTTCCTACACAGCAACAACTTGCACCTTACTCGACCAGATGGTGCTGACCTTACAACGCTGGGTCCTCACTTCACCGTGGGCGGCCACATCGCCCGAAACATCAGTCAGCCCTTCAGCTACAAAAGTGCTGAGGCCAACTGCGGCACTTTGTGGGCTTGGCAGCTGTGCCACAGTGCAGAGCAGTGACTTGCTTGCCTTTGCCATGCAGGTGTTTGCGCTTGCCATCTCGCAAGTGCTCTTGCCTGCATTAACTTCGGCCATCACGGAGACGACATCGATAAGGCAGTCCGAAGAAAACGGAAACGTAATGGATGCTTCCCACACAGCAACAACCTACACGTTACAGAACCAGATGGTGCTGACCTTACTACAGTGGGTCCTCACTTCACCGTGGGCGGCCGCATCGCCGGAAACATCAGTCAGGCCTTCAGCTACAAAAGAGCTGCAACCAACGGTGGCACTTTGTCGGCTTGGCAGCTGTACCACAGTGCAGAATAGTAACTCGCTTGCCTATGCCATGCAGGTGTTCGCGCTTGCTATCTTGCAAGTGCTCTTGCTTACATTAACTTCGCCCATCACGGAGACGAAGTTAAGTTGATCTCCCAATCTCAAAGAAACGGAAACGTAATGGATGCTTCCCACACAGCAACAACGTGCACCTTAGCCGACCAGATGGTGCTGAACTTACAACACTGGGTCCTCACTTCACGGTGGGCGGTCGCATCGCCGAAAACATCAGTCAGCCGTTCAGCTACAAAAGAGCTGCGATCAACTGCGGCACTTTGTGGGCGTAGCAGCTGTACCACAGTGTAGAGAAGTAACCCGCTTGCCTTTGCCATGCAGGTGTTCGCGCTTGCTATCTCGCAAGTGCTCTTGCCTACATTAATTTCGACCATCATGGAGACGACGTCGATATGCCAGTCCCAAGGAAACGGAAAATTAATGGATGCTTCCCACACAGCGCACCTTACCCGACCTGATGGTGCTGACCTTACAACACTGGGTCCTCACTTCACCGTGGGCGGCCGCATCGCCCGAAACATAAGTCAGCCCTTCAGCTACAAAAGAGATGCGACCAACTGCGGCACTTTGTGAGCTTGGCAGCTATACCACAGGGCAGAACGGTAACCCGCTCGCCTTTGCCATGTAGGTGTTCACGCTTGCTCTCTCGCAAGTGCTCTTGGCTACATTAACTTCGGCCATCGTAGAGACGACGTCGATATGCCATTCCCAAGGAAACGGAAAAGTAATGGATGCTTCCTACACAGCAACAAGCTGCACCTTACCCGACCAGATGGTGCTGACCTTACAACACTGGGTCCTCACTTCACCGTGGGTGGCCGCATCGCCAGAAACATCACTCAGTCCTTCAGCTACAAAAGAGCTTCGACCAACTACGGCAATTTGTGAGCTTGGCAGCTGTACCACAGTGCAGAGCAGTGACCTGCTTGCCTTTGCCATGCAGGTGTTCGCGCTTGCTATCTTGCAAGTGCTCTTGCCTACATTAACTTCGGCCATCGTTGAGACGACGTCGTTATGCCATTCCCAAGGAAACGGAAACGTAATGGATGCTTCCTACACAGCAACAACCTGCACCTTACCCGACCAGATGGTGCTGACCTTACAACACTGGGTCCTCACTTCACCGTGGGCGGCCGCATATCCAGAAACATCACTCAGCCCTTCAGCTACAAAAGAGCTTCGACCAACTGCGGCACTTTGTGAGCTTGGCAGTTGTACCACAGTGCAGAGCAGTGACCTGCTTGCCTTTGCCATGCAGGTGTTCGCGCTTGCTATCTTGCAAGTGCTCTTGTTTACATTAACTTTGGCCATCACGGAGACGAAGTTGATCTGCCAATCCCAAGGAAACGGAAACGTAATGGATGCTTCCCACACAGCAACAACGTGCAGCTTACCCGACCAGATGGTGCTGACCTTCCAACACTGGGTCCTCACATCACCGTGTGCGGCCGCGTCGCCCGAAACATCAGTCAGCCCTTCAGCTACAAAAAAGCTGCGACCAACTGCGGCACTTTGTGGGCTTGGCAGCTGTACCACAGTGCAGAGCAGTAACCCGCTTGCCTTTGCCATGCAGGTGTTCGCGCTTGCCATCTCGCAAGTGCTCTTGCCTGCATGTACTTCGGCCATCGTGGAGACGACGCCGATATGCCATTCCCAAAGAAATGGAAACGTAATGGATGCTTCCCACACAGCAACAACGTGCACCTTACCCGACCAGATGGTGCTGACCTTACAACACTGGGTCCTCACTTCACCGTGGGCGGCCACATCGCCCGAAACATCAGTCAGCCCTTCAGCTACAAAAGAGCTGAGACCAACTGCGGCACTTTGTGGGCTTGGCAGCTGTGCCACAGTGCAGAGCAGTGACTTGCTTGCCTTTGCCATGCAGGTGTTCGCGCTTGCCATCTCGCAAGTGCTCTTGCCTGCATTAACTTCGGCCATCGTGGAGACGACATCGATATGCCATTCCCAAAGAAATAGAAACCTAATTGATGCTTCCCACACAGCAACAACCTACACCTTACAGAACCAGATGGTGCTGACCTTACAACACTGGGTCCTCACTTCACTGTGGGCGGCCGCATCGCCGGAAACATCAGTCAGGCCTTCAGCTACAAAAGAGCTACGACCAACTGTGGCACTTTGTCGGCTTGGCAGCTGTACCACACTGCAGAACAGTAACTCGCTTGCCTTTGCCATGCAGGTGTTCGCGCTTGCTATCTTGCAAGTGCTCTTGCTTACATTAACTTCGCCCATCACGGAGACGAAGTTAAGTTGATCTGCCAATCCCAAAGAAACGGAAACCTAATGGATGCTTCCCACACAGAAACAACGTGCAGCTTACCCGACCAGATGGTGCTGAACTTACAACACTGGGTCCGCACTTCACCGTGGGCGGCCGCATCGCCCGAAACATCAGTCAGCCCTTCAGCTACAAACGAGCTGCGACCAACTGCGGCACTTTGTGGGCTTGGCAGCTATACCACAGTGCAGAGCGGTAACCCGCTTGCCTTTGCCATGCAGGTGTTCACGCTTGCTCTCTCGCAAGTGCTCTTGCCTACATTAACTTCGGCCATCGTGGAGTCGACGTCGATATGCCATTCCCAAGGAAACGGAAACGTCATGGATGCTTCCTACACAGCAACAACTTACACCTTACCCGACCAGATGGTGCTGACCTTACAACGCTGGGTCCTCACTTCACCGTGGGCGGCCACATCGCCCGAAACATCAGTCAGCCCTTCAGCTACAAAAGTGCTGAGGCCAACTGCGGCACCTTGTGGGCTTGGCAGCTGTGCCACAGTGCAGAGCAGTGACTTGCTTGCCTTTGCCATGCAGGTGTTTGCGCTTGCCATCTCGCAAGTGCTCTTGCCTGCATTAACTTCGGCCATCACGGAGACGACATCGATAAGGCAGTCCGAAGAAAACGGAAACGTAATGGATGCTTCCCACACAGCACCAACCTACACCTTACAGAACCAGATGGTGCTGACCTTACTACAGTGGGTCCTCACTTCACCGTGGGCGGCCGCATCGCCGGAAACATCAGTCAGGCCTTCAGCTACAAAAGAGCTGCAACCAACGGTGGCACTTTGTCGGCTTGGCAGCTGTACCACAGTGCAGAATAGTAACTCGCTTGCCTTTGCCATGCAGGTGTTCGCGCTTGCTATCTTGCAAGTGCTCTTGCTTACATTAACTTCGCCCATCACAGAGACGAAGTTAAGTTGATCTCCCAATCCCAAAGAAACGGAAACGTAATGGATGCTTCCCACACAGCAACAACGTGCAGCTTAGCCGACCAGATGGTGCTGAACTTACAACACTGGGTCCTCACTTCACCGTGGGCGGCCGCATCGCCAAAAACATCAGTCAGCCGTTCAGCTACAAAAGAGCTGCGATCAACTGCGGCACTTTGTGGGCGTAGCAGCTGTACCACAGTGTAGAGAAGTAACCCGCTTGCCTTTGCCATGCAGGTGTTCGCGCTTGCTATCTCGCAAGTGCTCTTGCCTACATTAATTTCGACCATCATGGAGACGACGTCGATATGCCAGTCCCAAGGAAACGGAAAATTAATGGATGCTTCCCACACAGCGCACCTTACCCGACCTGATGGTGCTGACCTTACAACACTGGGTCCTCACTTCACCGTGGGCGGCCGCATCGCCCGAAACATAAGTCAGCCCTTCAACTACAAAAGAGATGCGACCAACTGCGGCACTTTGTGAGCTTGGCAGCTATACCACAGGGCAGAACGGTAACCCGCTTGCCTTTGCCATGTAGGTGTTCACGTTTGCTCTCTCGCAAGTGCTCCTGGCGACATTAACTTCGGCCATCGTAGAGACGACGTCGATATGCCATTCCCAAGGAAACGGAAACGTAATAGATGCTTCCTACACAGCAACAAGCTGCACCTTACCCGACCAGATGGTGCTGACCTTACAACACTGGGTCCTCACTTCACCGTGGGCGGCCGCATCGCCAGAAACATCACTCAGTCCTTCAGCTACAAAAGAGCTTCGACCAACTACGGCACTTTTTGAGCTTGGCAGCTGTACCACAGTGCAGAGCAGTGACCTGCTTGCCTTTGCCATGCAGGTGTTCGCGCTTGCTATCTTGCAAGTGCTCTTGCCTACATTAACTTCGGCCATCGTTGAGACGACGTCGTTATGCCATTCCCAAGGAAACGGAAACGTAATGGATGCTTCCTACACAGCAACAACCTGCACCTTACCCGACCAGATGGTGCTGACCTTACAACACTGCGTCCTCACTTCACCGTGGGCGGCCGCATCGCCAGAAACATCACTCAGCCCTTCAGCTACAAAAGAGCTTCGACCAACTGCGGCACTTTGTGAGCTTGGCAGTTTTACCACAGTGCAGAGCAGTGACCTGCTTGCCTTTGCCATGCAGGTGTTCGCGCTTGCTATCTTGCAAGTGCTCTTGTTTACATTAACTTCGGCCATCACGGAGACGAAGTTGATCTGCCAATCCCAAGGAAACGGAAACGTAATGGATGCTTCCCACACAGCAACAACGTGCAGCTTACCCGACCAGATGGTGCTGACCTTCCAACACTGGGTCCTCACTTCACCGTGCGCGGCCCCGTCGCGCGAAACATCAGTCAGCCGTTCAGCTACAAAAGAGCTGCGATCAACTGCGGCACTTTGTGGGCGTAGCAGCTGTACCACAGTGTAGAGAAGTAACCCGCTTGCCTTTGCCATGCAGGTGTTCGCGCTTGCTATCTCGCAAGTGCTCTTGCCTACATTAATTTCGACCATCACAGAGACGACGTCGATATGCCAGTCCCAAGGAAACGGAAAAGTAATGGATGCTTCCCACACAGCAACAACGTGCACCTTACAGAACCAGATGGTGCTGACCTTACAACACTCGGTCCTCACTTCACCGTGGGCGGCTGCATCGCCGGAAATATCAGTCAGGCCTTCAGCTACAAAAGAGCTGCGACCACCTGCGGCACTTTGTGGGCTTGGCAGCTGTACCACAGTGCAGAGCAGTAACCCGCTTGCCTTTGCCATGCAGGTGTTCGCGCTTGCCATCTCGCAAGTGTTCTTGCCTGCATTAACTTCGGCCATCACGGAGACGACGTCGATATGCCAGTCCCAAGGAAACAGAAACATAATGGATGCTTCCTACACAGCAACAACCTGCACCTTGCCGACCAGATGGTGCTGACCTTTCAACACTGGGTCCTCACTTCACCGTGGGCGGCTGCATCGCCGGAAACATCAGTCAGGCCTTCAGCTACAAAAGAGCTGCGACCAACTGCGGCACTTTGTGGGCTTGGCAGCTATACCACAGTGCAGAGCGGTAACCCGCTTGCCTTTGCCATGCAGGTTTTCGCGCTTGCTATTTCGCAAGTGCTCTTGCCTATATTAAATTCGGCCATCACGGAGACGACGTCGATATGCCAGTCCCAAGGAAACAGAAAGGTAATGGATGCTTCTCACACAGCAACAACCTGCACCTTACCCGACCAGATGGTGCTGACCTTACGACACTGGGTCCTCACTTCACCGTGCGCGGCGGCATCGCCAGAAACATCACTCAGCCCTTCAGCTACAAAAGAGCTTCGACCAACTGCGGCACTTTGTGAGCTTGGCAGCTGTACCACAGTGCAGAGAAGTGACCTGCTTGTCTTTGCCATGCAGGTGTTCGCGCTTGCTATTTCGCAAGTGCTCTTGCCTATATTAACTTCGGCCATCACGGAGACGACGTCGATATGCCAGTCGCAAGGAAACAGAAAGGTAATGGATGCTTCTCACACAGCAACAACCTGCACCTTTCCCGACCAGATGGTGCTGACCTTACAACACTGGGTCCTCACTTCACCATGGGAGGTTGAATTGCCGGAAATATCAGTCACCCCTTCTGCTGCAAAAAGCTGCGACCAACTGCGGCACTTTGGGGGCTTGGCAGCTGTACCACAGTGCAGAGCAGTAACCCGCTTGCCTTTGCCATGCATATCTGTGAGCTTCCTATCTCGGAAGTGCTCTTGCCTACATTATGTTTGGCCATCACGGACGCGATGTTGATATGCCATTCCCAACGAAACGGAAATGTAATGGACGCTTCCCGCACGGCAAGAACTCGCAACTTACCTGACCAAATGTCGCTCACCTTACAACACTGGGTCCTCAGTTCACCGTAGGCGGCCGCATTGCCCGAAATATCAGCCAGCCCTTCGGCTACAAAAGAGCTGCAACTAACGGCGGCACAGTGCAGAGTTGTAACCCGCTTGCCTTTACCATGCAGGTGTTCGCGCTTGCTATCTCGCAAGTGCTCTTGCCTACGTTAACTTCGGTCATCACGGAGAGCACGTCGATATGCCAGTCCCAAGGAAACAGAAAGGTAATGGATGCTTTTCACACAGCAACAACCTGCACCTGACCCGACCAGATGGTGCTTACCTTACAATACTGGGTCCTCCTCAATTCAACGTGGGCGGCCGCATCGCCCGAAACATCAGTCAGCCCTTCAGCTACAAAAGAGCTGCGACCAACTGCGGCACTTTGTGGGCTTGGCAGCTATACCACAGTGCAGAGCGGTAACCCGCTTGCTTTTGCCATGCAGGTGTTCCCGCTTGCCATCTCGCAAGTTCTCTTGCCTGCATTTACTTCGGCCATCACGGAGACGACGTCGATATGCCAGTCCGAAGGAAACGGAAACGTAATGGATGCTTCCCACACAGCAACAACATGCACCTTACAGAACCAGATGGTGCTGAACTTACAACACTGGGTCTTCACGTCACCGTGGCGGCCGCGTCGCCCGAAACATCAGTCAGCCCGTCAGCTACAAAAGAGCTGCGACGAACTGCGCCACTTTGTGGGCTTCGCAGCTGTACCACAGTGCAGAGCAGTAACCCGCTTGCCTTTGCCATGCAGGTGTTCGCGCTTATTATCTCGCAAGTGCTCTTGCCTGCAGTAACTTCGGCCATCACGGAGACGACGTCGATATGCCAGTCCCAAGGAAACGGAAACGTAATGCATGGTTTCCACACTCCAACAACTTGCACCTTACAGAACCAGATGGTGCTGACCTTACAACACTGGGTCCTCACTTCACCGGGGGGCGGCCGCATCGCCTGAAAGATCAGTCAGCCCTTCAGTTACAAAAGAGCTGCCGACAGCTGCGGCATTTTGTGGGCTTGGCAGCTGTGCCACAGTGCAGAGCAGTAACCCGCTTGCCTTTCCCATGCAGGTGTTCGCGCTTGCCATCTCGCAAGTGCTCTTGCCTGCAGTAACTTCGGCCATCACGGAGACGACGTCGATATGCCAGTCCCAAGGAAACGGAAAATTAATGGATGCTTCCCACACAGCGCACCTTACCCGACCTGATGGTGCTGACCTTACAACACTGGGTCCTCACTTCACCGTGGGCGGCCGCATCGCCCGAAACATAAGTCAGCCCTTCAACTACAAAAGAGATGCGACCAACTGCGGCACTTTGTGAGCTTGGCAGCTATACCACAGGGCAGAACGGTAACCCGCTTGCCTTTGCCATGTAGGTGTTCACGTTTGCTCTCTCGCAAGTGCTCCTGGCTACATTAACTTCGGCCATCGTAGAGACGACGTCGATATGCCATTCCCAAGGAAACGGAAACGTAATAGATGCTTCCTACACAGCAACAAGCTGCACCTTACCCGACCAGATGGTGCTGACCTTACAACACTGGGTCCTCACTTCACCGTGGGCGGCCGCATCGCCAGAAACATCACTCAGTCCTTCAGCTACAAAAGAGCTTCGACCAACTACGGCACTTTTTGAGCTTGGCAGCTGTACCACAGTGCAGAGCAGTGACCTGCTTGCCTTTGCCATGCAGGTGTTCGCGCTTGCTATCTTGCAAGTGCTCTTGCCTACATTAACTTCGGCCATCGTTGAGACGACGTCGTTATGCCATTCCCAAGGAAACGGAAACGTAATGGATGCTTCCTACACAGCAACAACCTGCACCTTACCCGACCAGATGGTGCTGACCTTACAACACTGCGTCCTCACTTCACCGTGGGCGGCCGCATCGCCAGAAACATCACTCAGCCCTTCAGCTACAAAAGAGCTTCGACCAACTGCGGCACTTTGTGAGCTTGGCAGTTTTACCACAGTGCAGAGCAGTGACCTGCTTGCCTTTGCCATGCAGGTGTTCGCGCTTGCTATCTTGCAAGTGCTCTTGTTTACATTAACTTCGGCCATCACGGAGACGAAGTTGATCTGCCAATCCCAAGGAAACGGAAACGTAATGGATGCTTCCCACACAGCAACAACGTGCAGCTTACCCGACCAGATGGTGCTGACCTTCCAACACTGGGTCCTCACTTCACCGTGCGCGGCCCCGTCGCGCGAAACATCAGTCAGCCGTTCAGCTACAAAAGAGCTGCGATCAACTGCGGCACTTTGTGGGCGTAGCAGCTGTACCACAGTGTAGAGAAGTAACCCGCTTGCCTTTGCCATGCAGGTGTTCGCGCTTGCTATCTCGCAAGTGCTCTTGCCTACATTAATTTCGACCATCACAGAGACGACGTCGATATGCCAGTCCCAAGGAAACGGAAAAGTAATGGATGCTTCCCACACAGCAACAACGTGCACCTTACAGAACCAGATGGTGCTGACCTTACAACACTCGGTCCTCACTTCACCGTGGGCGGCTGCATCGCCGGAAATATCAGTCAGGCCTTCAGCTACAAAAGAGCTGCGACCACCTGCGGCACTTTGTGGGCTTGGCAGCTGTACCACAGTGCAGAGCAGTAACCCGCTTGCCTTTGCCATGCAGGTGTTCGCGCTTGCCATCTCGCAAGTGTTCTTGCCTGCATTAACTTCGGCCATCACGGAGACGACGTCGATATGCCAGTCCCAAGGAAACAGAAACATAATGGATGCTTCCTACACAGCAACAACCTGCACCTTGCCGACCAGATGGTGCTGACCTTTCAACACTGGGTCCTCACTTCACCGTGGGCGGCTGCATCGCCGGAAACATCAGTCAGGCCTTCAGCTACAAAAGAGCTGCGACCAACTGCGGCACTTTGTGGGCTTGGCAGCTATACCACAGTGCAGAGCGGTAACCCGCTTGCCTTTGCCATGCAGGTTTTCGCGCTTGCTATTTCGCAAGTGCTCTTGCCTATATTAAATTCGGCCATCACGGAGACGACGTCGATATGCCAGTCCCAAGGAAACAGAAAGGTAATGGATGCTTCTCACACAGCAACAACCTGCACCTTACCCGACCAGATGGTGCTGACCTTACGACACTGGGTCCTCACTTCACCGTGCGCGGCGGCATCGCCAGAAACATCACTCAGCCCTTCAGCTACAAAAGAGCTTCGACCAACTGCGGCACTTTGTGAGCTTGGCAGCTGTACCACAGTGCAGAGAAGTGACCTGCTTGTCTTTGCCATGCAGGTGTTCGCGCTTGCTATTTCGCAAGTGCTCTTGCCTATATTAACTTCGGCCATCACGGAGACGACGTCGATATGCCAGTCGCAAGGAAACAGAAAGGTAATGGATGCTTCTCACACAGCAACAACCTGCACCTTTCCCGACCAGATGGTGCTGACCTTACAACACTGGGTCCTCACTTCACCATGGGAGGTTGAATTGCCGGAAATATCAGTCACCCCTTCTGCTGCAAAAAGCTGCGACCAACTGCGGCACTTTGGGGGCTTGGCAGCTGTACCACAGTGCAGAGCAGTAACCCGCTTGCCTTTGCCATGCATATCTGTGAGCTTCCTATCTCGGAAGTGCTCTTGCCTACATTATGTTTGGCCATCACGGACGCGATGTTGATATGCCATTCCCAACGAAACGGAAATGTAATGGACGCTTCCCGCACGGCAAGAACTCGCAACTTACCTGACCAAATGTCGCTCACCTTACAACACTGGGTCCTCAGTTCACCGTAGGCGGCCGCATTGCCCGAAATATCAGCCAGCCCTTCGGCTACAAAAGAGCTGCAACTAACGGCGGCACAGTGCAGAGTTGTAACCCGCTTGCCTTTACCATGCAGGTGTTCGCGCTTGCTATCTCGCAAGTGCTCTTGCCTACGTTAACTTCGGTCATCACGGAGAGCACGTCGATATGCCAGTCCCAAGGAAACAGAAAGGTAATGGATGCTTTTCACACAGCAACAACCTGCACCTGACCCGACCAGATGGTGCTTACCTTACAATACTGGGTCCTCCTCAATTCAACGTGGGCGGCCGCATCGCCCGAAACATCAGTCAGCCCTTCAGCTACAAAAGAGCTGCGACCAACTGCGGCACTTTGTGGGCTTGGCAGCTATACCACAGTGCAGAGCGGTAACCCGCTTGCTTTTGCCATGCAGGTGTTCCCGCTTGCCATCTCGCAAGTTCTCTTGCCTGCATTTACTTCGGCCATCACGGAGACGACGTCGATATGCCAGTCCGAAGGAAACGGAAACGTAATGGATGCTTCCCACACAGCAACAACATGCACCTTACAGAACCAGATGGTGCTGAACTTACAACACTGGGTCTTCACGTCACCGTGGCGGCCGCGTCGCCCGAAACATCAGTCAGCCCGTCAGCTACAAAAGAGCTGCGACGAACTGCGCCACTTTGTGGGCTTCGCAGCTGTACCACAGTGCAGAGCAGTAACCCGCTTGCCTTTGCCATGCAGGTGTTCGCGCTTATTATCTCGCAAGTGCTCTTGCCTGCAGTAACTTCGGCCATCACGGAGACGACGTCGATATGCCAGTCCCAAGGAAACGGAAACGTAATGCATGGTTTCCACACTCCAACAACTTGCACCTTACAGAACCAGATGGTGCTGACCTTACAACACTGGGTCCTCACTTCACCGGGGGGCGGCCGCATCGCCTGAAAGATCAGTCAGCCCTTCAGTTACAAAAGAGCTGCCGACAGCTGCGGCATTTTGTGGGCTTGGCAGCTGTGCCACAGTGCAGAGCAGTAACCCGCTTGCCTTTCCCATGCAGGTGTTCGCGCTTGCCATCTCGCAAGTGCTCTTGCCTGCAGTAACTTCGGCCATCACGGAGACGACGTCGATATGCCAGTACTAAGGAAACGGAACCGTAAAATATGGTTTTCACACTCCAACAACCTCCACCTTACAGAACCAGGTGGTGCTGACCTTACAACACTGGGTCCTCACTTCACCGGGGAGCGGCCGCATCGCCTGAAATATCAGTCAGCCCTTCTGCTGCAAAAGAGCTGCGACCAACTGCGGCCCTTTGTGGGCGTGGCAGCTGTACCACAGTGCAGAGGAGTAACACGCTTGCCTTTGCCATGCAGATCTGTGAGCTTCCTATCTCGCAAGTGCTCTTGCCTACATGAACTTTTGCCATCACGGAGACGACGTCGATATGGCAGTCCCAAGGAAACAGAAAGGTAATGGATACTTCACACACAGCAACAACCTGCACCTTACTCGACCAGATGGTGCTGACCTTACAACACTGGGTCCTCACTTCACCATCGGCGGCCGCTTCGCCCGAATCTTCAGTCATCCCTTCAGCTACAAAAGAGCTTCGACCAACTGCGGCACTTTGTGGGCTTGGCAGCTGTACCACAGTGCAGAGCAGTAACCCGCTTGCCTTTGCCATGCAGGTGTTCGCGATTGCCATCTCGCAAGTGCTCTGGCCTGCATTAACTTCGGCCATCACGGAGACCACGTCGATATACCAGTCCCAAGGAAACGGAAACGTAATGGATGCTTCCCACACAGCAACAACGTGCACCTTACAGAACCAGATGGTGCTGTCCTTACAACACTGGCTCCTCACTTCATCTTGGGCGGCCGCATCGCTCGAAACATCAGTCAGCCCGTCAGCTGCAAAAGAGCTGCAACCAACTGCGGCACTTTGTGGGCTTGGCAGCTGTACCACAGTGCAGAGCAGTGACCTGCTTGCATTTGCTACGCAGTTGTTCGCGCTTGCTATCTTGCAAGTGCTCTTGCTTACATTAACTTCGGCCATCACGGAGACGAAGTTGATCTGCCAGTCCCAAAGAAACAGAAAAGTAATGGATGCTTCCCACACAGCAGCAACCTGCACCTTACCCGACCAGATGGTGCTGACATTACAAGACTGGGTCCTCACTTCACCGTGGGCGGCCGCATCGCCTGAAACATCAGTCAGCCATTCAGCTATATGAGAGCTGCGACCAACTGCGGCAGTTTGTGGGCTTAGCAGGTGTACCACAGTGCAGAGCAGTAACACGCTTGCCTTTGCCATGCAGGTGTTCGCGCTTGCTATCATGCAAGTGTTCTTACTTACATTAACTTCGGCCATCACGGAGACGAAGCTGATCTGCCAGTCCCAAGGAAACGGAAACGTAATGGATGCTTCCCACACAACAACAACGTGCACCTTACCGACCAGATGGTGCTGACCTTACAACACTGGGTCCTCACTTCACCGTGGGCGGCCGCATCGCCCGAAACATCAGTCAGCCCTTCAGCTACAAAAGAGCTTGGACCAAATGCGGCACTTTGTGAGCTTGGCAGCTGTACCACAGTGCAGAGAAGTGACCTGCTTGTCTTTGCCATGCAGGTGTTCGCGCTTGCTATCTTGCAAGTGCTCTTGCTTACATTAACTTCGGCCATCACGGAGACGAATTTGGTCTGCCAATCCCAAGGAAACGGAAACGTAATGGATGCTTCCCACACAGCAACAACGTGCACCTTACAGAACCAGATGGTGCTGACCTTACAACACTGGGTCCTCACTTCACCGTGGGCGGCTGCATCGCCGGAAACTTCAGTCAGGCCTTCAGCTACAAAAGAGCTGCGACCAACTGCGGCACTTTGTGGGCTTGGCAGCTATACCACAGTGCAGAGCGGTAACCCGCTTGCCTTTGCCATGCAGGTTTGCGCACTTGCTATTTCGCAAGTGCTCTTGCCTATAATAACTTCGGCCATCACGGAGACGACGTCGATATGCCAGTCCCAAGGAAACAGAAAGGTAATGGATGCTTCTCACACAGCAACAACCTGCACCTTACCCGACCAGATGGTGCAGACGTTACAACACTGGGTCCTCACTTCACCGTGGGCGGCCGTATCGCCCCAAACATCAGTCAGCCCTTCAGCTACAAAAGAGCTGCGACCAACTACGGTACTTTGTGGGCTTGGCAGCTATACCACAGTGCAGAGCGGTAACCCGCTTGCCTTTGCCATGCAGGTGTTCACGCTTGCTCTCTCGCAAGTGATCTTGCCTACATTAACTTCGGCCATCGTGGAGACGACGTCGATATGCCATTCCCAAGGAAACGGAAACGTAATGGATGCTTCCTACACAGCAACAACCTGCACCTTACCCGAACAGATGGTGCTGACCTTACAACACTGGGTCCTCACTTCACCGTGGGCGGCCGCATCACCAGAAACATCACTCAGCCCTTCAGCTACAAAAGAGCTGCGACCAACTGCGGCACTCTGTGGGCTTGTCAGCTGTACCACAGTGCAGAGCAGTAACCCGATTGCCTTTGCCATGCAGGTGTTCGCGCTTGCCATCTCGCAAGTGCTCTTGCCTGCATTAACTTCGGCCATCACGGAGACGACGTCGATATGCCAGTCCCAAGGAAACAGAAACGTAATGGATGCTTCCCACACAGCAACAACCTGCACCTTACAGAACCAGATGGTGCTGACCTTACAACACTCGGTCCTCACTTCACCGTGGGCGGCCACATCGCCCGAAACATCAGTCAGCCCGTCAGCTACAAAAGAGCTGCGGCCAACTGCGGCACTTTGGGGACTTGGCAGCTATACCACAGTGCAGAGCGGTAACCCGCTTGCCTTTGCCATGCAGGTGTTCACGCTTGCTATCTCGCAAGTGCTCTTGCCTACATTAACTTCGGCCATCGTGGAGACGACGTCGATATGCCATTCCCGAAGAAATGGAAACGTAATGGATGCTTCCCACAGAGCAACAACGTGCACCTTACAGAACTAGATAGTGCTGACCTTACAACACTGGGTCCTCACTTCACCGTGGGCGGCCGCATCGCCCGAAACATCAGTCAGCCCTTCAGCTGCAAAAGAGCTGCGACCTACTGCGGCACTTTGTGGGCTTGGCAGCTATACCACAGTGCAGAGCGGTAACCCGCTTGCCTTTGCCATGCAGGTGTTCACGCTTGCTATCTCGCAAGTGCTCTTGCCTACATTAACTTCGGCCATCGTGGAGACGACGTCGATATGCCATTCCCAAAGAAATGGAAACGTAATGGATGCTTCCCACACAGCAACAACGTGCACCTTACCCGACCAGATGGTGCTGGCCTTACAACACTGGGTCCTCACTTCACCGTGGGCGGCCACATCGCCCGAAACATCAGTCAGCCCTCCAGCTACAAAAGAGCTGAGACCAACTGCGGCACTTTGTGGGCTTGGCAGCTGTGCCACAGTGCAGAGCAGTGACTTGCTTGCCTTTGCCATGCAGGTGTTTGCGCTTGCCATCTTGCAAGTTCTCTTGCCTGCATTTACTTCGGCCATCACGGAGACGACGCCGATATGCCAGTCCGAAGGAAACGGAAACGTAATGGATGCTTCCCACACAGCAACAACCTGCACCTTACAGAACCATATGGTGCTGAACTTACAACACTGGGTCCTCACTTCACCGTGGGCGGCCGCGTCGCCCGAAACATCAGTCAGCCCGTCAGCTACAAACGAGCTGCGACGAACTGCGGTACTTTGTGGGCTTGGCAGCTGTACCACAGTGCAGAGCAGTAGCCCGCTTGCATTTGCCATGCAGGTTTTCGCGCTTGCTATTTCGCAAGTGCTCTTGCCTATATTAACTTCGGCCATCACGGAGACGACGTCGATATGCCAATCCCAAGGAAACGGAAACGTAATGGATGCTTCCCACACAGCAACAACGTGCACCTTACAGAACCAGGTGGTGCTGACCTTACAACACTGGGCCCTCACTTCACCGTGGGCGGCTGCATCGCTGGAAATATCAGTCAGGCCTTCAGCTACAAAAGAGCTGCGACGAACTGCGACACTTTGTGGGCTTGGCAGCTATACCACAGTGCAGAGCGCTAACCCGCTTGCCTTTGCCATGCAGGTTTTCGCGCTTGCTATTTCGCAAGTGCTCTTGCCCATATTAAATTCGGCCATCACGGAGACGACGTCGATATGCCAGTCCCAAGGAAACAGATAGGTAATGGATGCTTCTCACACAGCAACCTGCACCTTCCCCGACCAGATGGTGCTGACATTACAACACTGGGTCCTCACTTCACCGTGGGCGGCCGCATCGCCCGAAACATCAGTCAGCCCTTCAGCTACAAAAGAGCTGCGACCAACTGTGGCACTTTGTGGGCTTGGCAGCTATACCACAGTGCAGAGCGGTAACCCGCTTGCCTTTGCCATGCAGGGGTTCACGCTTGCTCTCTCGCAAGTGCTCTTGCCTACATTAGCTTCGGCCATCGTGGAGACGACGTCGATATTCCATTCCCAAGGAAACGGAAACGTAATAGATGCTTCCTACACAGCAACAACCTGCACCTTACCTGACCAGATGGTGCTGACCTTACGACACTAGGTCCTCACTTCACCGTGGGCGGCCGCATCGCCAGAAACATCACTCAGCCCTTCAGCTACAAAAGAGCTTCGACGAACTGCGGCACTTTGTGAGCTTTGCAGCTGTACCACAGTGCAGAGCAGTGACCTGCTTGCCTTTGCCATGCAGGTGTTCGCGCTTGATATCTTGCAAGTGCTCTTGTTTACATTAACTTCGGCCATCACGGAGACGAAGTTGATCTGCCAATCCCAAGGAAACGGAAACGTAATGGATGCTTCCCACACAACAACAACGTGCACCTTACAGAACCAGATGGTGCTGACCTTACAACACTGGGTCCTCAGATCACCGTGCGCGGCCGCATCGCCCGAAACATCAGTCAGCCCTTAAGCTAGAAAAGAGCTGCGACCAACTGCGGCACTTTGTGGGCTTGGCAGCTGTACCACAGTGCAGAGCAGTAACCCGCTTGCCTTTGCCATTCAGGTGTTCGCGCTTGCTATCTCGCAAGTGCTCTTCCCTATGTTAACTTCCGCCCTCACTGAGACAACGTCAATATGCCAGTCCCAAGGAAACGTAAATGTAATGGGTGCTTCCCACACAGCAACAACCTGCACCTTTCCCGACCAGATGGTGCTGACCTTACAACACTGGGTCCTCACTTCACCGTGGGAGGCTGAATCGCCGGGAATATCAGTCACCCCTTCTGCTGCAAAAGAGCTGCGACCAACTGCGGCACTTTGGGGGCTTGGCAGCTGTACCACAGTGCAGAGCAGTAACCCGCTTCCCTTTGCCATGCAGATCTGTGAGCTCCCTATCTCGGAAGTGATCTTGCCTACATTATGTTTGGCCATCACGGACACGATGTTGATATGCCATTCCCAAGGAAACGGAATGTAACATACGCACACGGCAAGAACTCGCAACTTACCTGACCAGATGTCGCTCACCTTACAACACTGGGTCCTCAGTTCACCGTAGGCGGCTGCATTGCCCGAAATATCAGCCAGCCCTTCGGCTACAAAAGAGCTGCGACTAACGCCGGCACAGTGCAGAGCTGTAACCCGCTTGCCTTTACCATGCAGGTGTTCGCGCTAGCTATCTCGCAAGTGCTCTTGCCTATGTTAACTTCGGCCATCACGGAGACTACGTCGATATGCCAGTCCCAAGGAAACAGAAAGGTAATGGATGCTTTTCACACAGCAACAACCTGCACCTGACCCGACCAGATGGTGCTGACCTTACAACACTGGGTCCTCCTCAATTCACCGTGGGCGGCCGCATCGCACGAAACATCAGTCAGCCCTTCAGCTACAAAAGAGCTGCGACCAACTGCGGCACTTTGTGGGCTTGGCAGCTGTGCCACAGTGCAGAGCAGTGTCTTGCTTGCCTTTGCCATGCAGGTGTTTGCGCTTACCATCTCGCAAGTGCTCTTGCCTGCACTAACTTCGGCCATCACGGAGACGACGTCGATATGCCAGACCTAAGGAAACGGAAACGTAAAATATGGTTTCCACACTCCAACAACCTCCACCTTACAGAACCAGGTGCTGCTGACCTTACAACACTGGGTCCTCACTTCACCTTGGGCGGCCGCATCGCTCGAAACATCAGTCAGCCCGTCAGCTGCAAAAGAGCTGCGACCAACTGCGGCACTTAGTGGGCTTGGCAGCTGTACCACAGTGCAGAGCAGTGACCTGCTTGCATTTGCGATGCAGGTTTCGCGCTTGCTATCTTGCAAGTGCTCTTGCTTACATTAACTTCGGCCATAACGGAGGCAAAGTTGATGTGCCAGTCCCAAAGAAACAGAAAAGTAATGGATGCTTCCCACACAGCAACAACCTGCACCTTACCCGACCAGATGGTGCTGACATTACAAGACTGGGTCCTCACTTCACCGTGGGTGGCCGCTATGCCTGAAACATCAGTCAGCCCTTCAGCTACAAAAGAGCTGCGACCAACTGCGGCAATTTGTGTGCTTGGCAGGTGTACCCCAGTGCAGAGCGGTATCCCGCTTGCCTTTACCATGGAGGTGTTCGCGCTTGCCATATCGCAAGTGCTCTTGCCTGCATTAACTTCGGCCATCAGGGAGACGACGACCATATGCCAGTCCCAAACGGAAACGTAATGGGTGCTTCCCACAAAGCAACAACCTGCACCTTATCCGACCAGAATGTGCTGACCTTACAACACTGGGTCCTCACTTCACCGTGGGCGGCCGCATCGCCTGAAAGATCAGTCAGCCCTTCAGCTACAAAAGAGCTGCGACCAACTGCGGCACTTTGTGGGCTTGGCAGCTGTAGCACATACAGAGCAGTAACCCGCTTGCCTTTGCCGTGCAGGTGTTTGCGCTGCTGACCTTGCAACACTGGGTCCTGACTTCAGCGTAGGCGGCCGCATCGCCCGAAACATTAGTCAGCCCTTCAGCTACAAAAGAGCTTCAACCAACTGCGGCGTTTTGTGGGCTTGGCAGCTGCGCCACAGTGCAGAGCAGTAACCCGCTTGCCTTTGCCATGCAGGGGTTCACGCTTGCTCTCTCGCAAGTGCTCTTGCCTATATTAACTTCGGCCATCACGGAGACGACGTCGATATGCCAGTCCCAAGGAAACAGAAAGGTAATGGATGCTTCTCACACAGCAACAACCTGCACCTTACCGACCAGATGGTGCTGACATTACAACACTGGGTCCTCACTTCACCGTGGGCGGCCACATCGCCCGAAACATCAGTCAGCCCTTCAGCTACAAAAGAGCTGAGACCAACTGCGGCACTATGTGGGCTTGGCAGCTGTGCGACAGTGCAGAGCAGCGACTTGCTTGCCTTTGCCATGCAGGTGTTTGCGCTTGCCATCTCGCAAGTGCTCTTGCCTGCATTAACTTCGGCCATCACGGAGACGACATCGATAAGGCAGTCCGAAGGAAACGGAAACGTAATGGATGCTTCCCACACAGCAACAACCTACACCTTACAGAACCAGATGGTGCTGACCTTACAACACTGGGTCCTCACTTCACCGTGGGCGGCCGTATCGCCCCAAACATCAGTCAGCCCTTCAGCTACAAAAGAGCTGCGACGAACTGCGGTACTTTGTGGGCTTGGCAGCTGTACCACAGTGCAGAGCAGTAGCCCGCTTGCATTTGCCATGCAGGTTTTCGCGCTTGCTATTTCGCAAGTGCTCTTGCCTATATTAACTTCGGCCATCACGGAGACGACGTCGATATGCCAATCCCAAGGAAACGGAAACGTAATGGATGCTTCCCACACAGCAACAACGTGCACCTTACAGAACCAGGTGGTGCTGACCTTACAACACTGGGTCCTCACTTCACCGTGGGCGGCTGCATCGCTGGAAATATCAGTCAGGCCTTCAGCTACAAAAGAGCTGCGACGAACTGCGACACTTTGTGGGCTTGGCAGCTATACCACAGTGCAGAGCGCTAACCCGCTTGCCTTTGCCATGCAGGTTTTCGCGCTTGCTATTTCGCAAGTGCTCTTGCCCATATTAAATTCGGCCATCACGGAGACGACGTCGATATGCCAGTCCCAAGGAAACAGATAGGTAATGGATGCTTCTCACACAGCAACCTGCACCTTCCCCGACCAGATGGTGCTGACATTACAACACTGGGTCCTCACTTCACCGTGGGCGGCCGCATCGCCCGAAACATCAGTCAGCCCTTCAGCTACAAAAGAGCTGCGACCAACTGTGGCACTTTGTGGGCTTGGCAGCTATACCACAGTGCAGAGCGGTAACCCGCTTGCCTTTGCCATGCAGGGGTTCACGCTTGCTCTCTCGCAAGTGCTCTTGCCTACATTAGCTTCGGCCATCGTGGAGACGACGTCGATATTCCATTCCCAAGGAAACGGAAACGTAATAGATGCTTCCTACACAGCAACAACCTGCACCTTACCTGACCAGATGGTGCTGACCTTACGACACTAGGTCCTCACTTCACCGTGGGCGGCCGCAGCGCCAGAAACATCACTCAGCCCTTCAGCTACAAAAGAGCTTCGACGAACTGCGGCACTTTGTGAGCTTTGCAGCTGTACCACAGTGCAGAGCAGTGACCTGCTTGCCTTTGCCATGCAGGTGTTCGCGCTTGATATCTTGCAAGTGCTCTTGTTTACATTAACTTCGGCCATCACGGAGACGAAGTTGATCTGCCAATCCCAAGGAAACGGAAACGTAATGGATGCTTCCCACACAACAACAACGTGCACCTTACAGAACCAGATGGTGCTGACCTTACAACACTGGGTCCTCAGATCACCGTGCGCGGCCGCATCGCCCGAAACATCAGTCAGCCCTTAAGCTAGAAAAGAGCTGCGACCAACTGCGGCACTTTGTGGGCTTGGCAGCTGTACCACAGTGCAGAGCAGTAACCCGCTTGCCTTTGCCATTCAGGTGTTCGCGCTTGCTATCTCGCAAGTGCTCTTCCCTATGTTAACTTCCGCCCTCACTGAGACAACGTCAATATGCCAGTCCCAAGGAAACGTAAATGTAATGGGTGCTTCCCACACAGCAACAACCTGCACCTTTCCCGACGAGATGGTGCTGACCTTACAACACTGGGTCCTCACTTCACCGTGGGAGGCTGAATCGCCGGGAATATCAGTCACCCCTTCTGCTGCAAAAGAGCTGCGACCAACTGCGGCACTTTGGGGGCTTGGCAGCTGTACCACAGTGCAGAGCAGTAACCCGCTTCCCTTTGCCATGCAGATCTGTGAGCTCCCTATCTCGGAAGTGATCTTGCCTACATTATGTTTGGCCATCACGGACACGATGTTGATATGCCATTCCCAAGGAAACGGAATGTAACATACGCACACGGCAAGAACTCGCAACTTACCTGACCAGATGTCGCTCACCTTACAACACTGGGTCCTCAGTTCACCGTAGGCGGCTGCATTGCCCGAAATATCAGCCAGCCCTTCGGCTACAAAAGAGCTGCGACTAACGCCGGCACAGTGCAGAGCTGTAACCCGCTTGCCTTTACCATGCAGGTGTTCGCGCTAGCTATCTCGCAAGTGCTCTTGCCTATGTTAACTTCGGCCATCACGGAGACTACGTCGATATGCCAGTCCCAAGGAAACAGAAAGGTAATGGATGCTTTTCACACAGCAACAACCTGCACCTGACCCGACCAGATGGTGCTGACCTTACAACACTGGGTCCTCCTCAATTCACCGTGGGCGGCCGCATCGCACGAAACATCAGTCAGCCCTTCAGCTACAAAAGAGCTGCGACCAACTGCGGCACTTTGTGGGCTTGGCAGCTGTGCCACAGTGCAGAGCAGTGTCTTGCTTGCCTTTGCCATGCAGGTGTTTGCGCTTACCATCTCGCAAGTGCTCTTGCCTGCACTAACTTCGGCCATCACGGAGACGACGTCGATATGCCAGACCTAAGGAAACGGAAACGTAAAATATGGTTTCCACACTCCAACAACCTCCACCTTACAGAACCAGGTGCTGCTGACCTTACAACACTGGGTCCTCACTTCACCTTGGGCGGCCGCATCGCTCGAAACATCAGTCAGCCCGTCAGCTGCAAAAGAGCTGCGACCAACTGCGGCACTTAGTGGGCTTGGCAGCTGTACCACAGTGCAGAGCAGTGACCTGCTTGCATTTGCGATGCAGGTTTCGCGCTTGCTATCTTGCAAGTGCTCTTGCTTACATTAACTTCGGCCATAACGGAGGCAAAGTTGATGTGCCAGTCCCAAAGAAACAGAAAAGTAATGGATGCTTCCCACACAGCAACAACCTGCACCTTACCCGACCAGATGGTGCTGACATTACAAGACTGGGTCCTCACTTCACCGTGGGTGGCCGCTATGCCTGAAACATCAGTCAGCCCTTCAGCTACAAAAGAGCTGCGACCAACTGCGGCAATTTGTGTGCTTGGCAGGTGTACCCCAGTGCAGAGCGGTATCCCGCTTGCCTTTACCATGGAGGTGTTCGCGCTTGCCATATCGCAAGTGCTCTTGCCTGCATTAACTTCGGCCATCAGGGAGACGACGACCATATGCCAGTCCCAAACGGAAACGTAATGGGTGCTTCCCACAAAGCAACAACCTGCACCTTATCCGACCAGAATGTGCTGACCTTACAACACTGGGTCCTCACTTCACCGTGGGCGGCCGCATCGCCTGAAAGATCAGTCAGCCCTTCAGCTACAAAAGAGCTGCGACCAACTGCGGCACTTTGTGGGCTTGGCAGCTGTAGCACATACAGAGCAGTAACCCGCTTGCCTTTGCCGTGCAGGTGTTTGCGCTGCTGACCTTGCAACACTGGGTCCTGACTTCAGCGTAGGCGGCCGCATCGCCCGAAACATTAGTCAGCCCTTCAGCTACAAAAGAGCTTCAACCAACTGCGGCGTTTTGTGGGCTTGGCAGCTGCGCCACAGTGCAGAGCAGTAACCCGCTTGCCTTTGCCATGCAGGGGTTCACGCTTGCTCTCTCGCAAGTGCTCTTGCCTATATTAACTTCGGCCATCACGGAGACGACGTCGATATGCCAGTCCCAAGGAAACAGAAAGGTAATGGATGCTTCTCACACAGCAACAACCTGCACCTTACCGACCAGATGGTGCTGACATTACAACACTGGGGCCTCACTTCACCGTGGGCGGCCACATCGCCCGAAACATCAGTCAGCCCTTCAGCTACAAAAGAGCTGAGACCAACTGCGGCACTATGTGGGCTTGGCAGCTGTGCGACAGTGCAGAGCAGCGACTTGCTTGCCTTTGCCATGCAGGTGTTTGCGCTTGCCATCTCGCAAGTGCTCTTGCCTGCATTAACTTCGGCCATCACGGAGACGACATCGATAAGGCAGTCCGAAGGAAACGGAAACGTAATGGATGCTTCCCACACAGCAACAACCTACACCTTACAGAACCAGATGGTGCTGACCTTACAACACTGGGTCCTCACTTCACCGTGGGCGGCCGTATCGCCCCAAACATCAGTCAGCCCTTCAGCTACAAAAGAGCTGCGACCAACTACGGTACTTTCTGGGCTTGGCAGCTATACCACAGTGCAGAGCGGTAACCCGCTTGCCTTTGCCATGCAGGTGTTCACGCTTGCTCTCTCGCAAGTGATCTTGCCTACATTAACTTCGGCCATCGTGGAGACGACGTCGATATGCCAGTCCCAAGGAAACAGAAAGGTAATGGATGCTTTTCACACAGCAACAACCTGCACCTGTCCCGACCAGATGGTGCTGACCTTACAACACTGGGTCCTCCTCAATTCAACGTGGGCGGCCGCATCGCCCGTAACATCAGTCAGCCCTTCAGCTACAAAAGAGCTGCGGCCAACTGCGGCACTTTGTGGACTTGGCAGCTATACCACAGTGCAGAGCGGTAACCCGCTTGCCTTTGCCATGCAGGTGTTCACGCTTGCTATCTCGCAAGTGCTCTTGCCTACATTAACTTCGGCCATCGTGGAGACGACGTCGATATGCCATTCCCAAAGAAATGGAAACGTAATGGATGCTTCCCACACAGCAACAACTTGCACCTACAGAACCAGATGGTGCTGACCTTACAACACTGGGTCCTCACTTCACCGGGGGGCGGCCGCATCGCCTGAAAGATCAGTCAGCCCTTCAGTTACAAAAGAGCTGCCGACAGCTGCGGCATTTTGTGGGCTTGGCAGCTGTGCCACAGTGCAGAGCAGTAACCCGCTTGCCTTTCCCATGCAGGTGTTCGCGCTTGCCATCTCGCAAGTGCTCTTGCCTGCAGTAACTTCGGCCATCACGGAGACGACGTCGATATGCCAGTACTAAGGAAACGGAAACGTAAAATATGGTTTTCACACTCCAACAACCTCCACCTTACAGAACCAGGTGGTGCTGACCTTACAACACTGGGTCCTCACTTCACCGGGGAGCGGCCGCATCGCCTGAAATATCAGTCAGCCCTTCTGCTGCAAAAGAGCTGCGACCAACTGCGGCACTTTGTGGGCGTGGCAGCTGTACCACAGTGCAGAGGAGTAACACGCTTGCCTTTGCCATGCAGATCTGTGAGCTTCCTATCTCGCAAGTGCTCTTGCCTACATGAACTTTTGCCATCACGGAGACGACGTCGATATGGCAGTCCCAAGGAAACAGAAAGGTAATGGATACTTCACACACAGCAACAACCTGCACCTTACTCGACCAGATGGTGCTGACCTTACAACACTGGGTCCTCACTTCACCATCGGCGGCCGCTTCGCCCGAATCTTCAGTCATCCCTTCAGCTACAAAAGAGCTTCGACCAACTGCGGCACTTTGTGGGCTTGGCAGCTGTACCACAGTGCAGAGCAGTAACCCGCTTGCCTTTGCCATGCAGGTGTTCGCGATTGCCATCTCGCAAGTGCTCTGGCCTGCATTAACTTCGGCCATCACGGAGACCACGTCGATATACCAGTCCCAAGGAAACGGAAACGTAATGGATGCTTCCCACACAGCAACAACGTGCACCTTACAGAACCAGATGGTGCTGTCCTTACAACACTGGCTCCTCACTTCACCTTGGGCGGCCGCATCGCTCGAAACATCAGTCAGCCCGTCAGCTGCAAAAGAGCTGCAACCAACTGCGGCACTTTGTGGGCTTGGCAGCTGTACCACAGTGCAGAGCAGTGACCTGCTTGCATTTGCTACGCAGTTGTTCGCGCTTGCTATCTTGCAAGTGCTCTTGCTTACATTAACTTCGGCCATCACGGAGACGAAGTTGATCTGCCAGTCCCAAAGAAACAGAAAAGTAATGGATGCTTCCCACACAGCAGCAACCTGCACCTTACCCGACCAGATGGTGCTGACATTACAAGACTGGGTCCTCACTTCACCGTGGGCGGCCGCATCGCCTGAAACATCAGTCAGCCATTCAGCTATATGAGAGCTGCGACCAACTGCGGCAGTTTGTGGGCTTAGCAGGTGTACCACAGTGCAGAGCAGTAACACGCTTGCCTTTGCCATGCAGGTGTTCGCGCTTGCTATCATGCAAGTGTTCTTACTTACATTAACTTCGGCCATCACGGAGACGAAGCTGATCTGCCAGTCCCAAGGAAACGGAAACGTAATGGATGCTTCCCACACAACAACAACGTGCACCTTGCCGACCAGATGGTGCTGACCTTACAACACTGGGTCCTCACTTCACCGTGGGCGGCCGCATCGCCCGAAACATCAGTCAGCCCTTCAGCTACAAAAGAGCTTCGACCAAATGCGGCACTTTGTGAGCTTGGCAGCTGTACCACAGTGCAGAGAAGTGACCTGCTTGTCTTTGCCATGCAGGTGTTCGCGCTTGCTATCTTGCAAGTGCTCTTGCTTACATTAACTTCGGCCATCACGGAGACGAATTTGGTCTGCCAATCCCAAGGAAACGGAAACGTAATGGATGCTTCCCACACAGCAACAACGTGCACCTTACAGAACCAGATGGTGCTGACCTTACAACACTGGGTCCTCACTTCACCGTGGGCGGCTGCATCGCCGGAAACATCAGTCAGGCCTTCAGCTACCAAAGAGCTGCGACCAACTGCGGCACTTTGTGGGCTTGGCAGCTATACCACAGTGCAGAGCGGTAACCCGCTTGCCTTTGCCATGCAGGTTTGCGCACTTGCTATTTCGCAAGTGCTCTTGCCTATAATAACTTCGGCCATCACGGAGACGACGTCGATATGCCAGTCCCAAGGAAACAGAAAGGTAATGGATGCTTCTCACACAGCAACAACCTGCACCTTACCCGACCAGATGGTGCAGACGTTACAACACTGGGTCCTCACTTCACCGTGGGCGGCCGTATCGCCCCAAACATCAGTAAGCCCTTCAGCTACAAAAGAGCTGCGACCAACTACGGTACTTTGTGGGCTTGGCAGCTATACCACAGTGCAGAGCGGTAACCCGCTTGCCTTTGCCATGCAGGTGTTCACGCTTGCTCTCTCGCAAGTGATCTTGCCTACATTAACTTCGGCCATCGTGGAGACGACGTCGATATGCCATTCCCAAGGAAACGGAAACGTAATGGATGCTTCCTACACAGCAACAACCTGCACCTTACCCGAACAGATGGTGCTGACCTTACAACACTGGGTCCTTACTTCACCGTGGGCGGCCGCATCGCCAGAAACATCACTCAGCCCTTCAGCTACAAAAGAGCTGCGACCAACTGCGGCACTCTGTGGGCTTGTCAGCTGTACCACAGTGCAGAGCAGTAATCCGATTGCCTTTGCCATGCAGGTGTTCGCGCTTGCCATCTCGCAAGTGCTCTTGCCTGCATTAACTTCGGCCATCACGGAGACGACGTCGATATGCCAGTCCCAAGGAAACAGAAACGTAATGGATGCTTCCCACACAGCAACAACCTGCACCTTACAGAACCAGATGGTGCTGACCTTACAACACTCGGTCCTCACTTCACCGTGGGCGGCCACATCGCCCGAAACATCAGTCAGCCCGTCAGCTACAAAAGAGCTGCGGCCAACTGCGGCACTTTGTGGACTTGGTAGCTATACCACAGTGCAGAGCGGTAACCCGCTTGCCTTTGCCATGCAGGTGTTCACGCTTGCTATCTCGCAAGTGCTCTTGCCTACATTAACTTCGGCCATCGTGGAGGCGACGTCGATATGCCATTCCCAAAGAAATGGAAACGTAATGGATGCTTCCCACACAGCAACAACGTGCACCTTACCCGACCAGATGGTGCTGGCCTTACAACACTGGGTCCTCACTTCACCGTGGGCGGCCACATCGCCCGAAACATCAGTCAGCCCTCCAGCTACAAAAGAGCTGAGACCAACTGCGGCACTTTGTGGGCTTGGCAGCTGTGCCACAGTGCAGAGCAGTGACTTGCTTGCCTTTGCCATGCAGGTGTTTGCGCTTGCCATCTTGCAAGTTCTCTTGCCTGCATTTACTTCGGCCATCACGGAGACGACGCCGATATGCCAGTCCGAAGGAAACGGAAACGTAATGGATGCTTCCCACACAGCAACAACCTGCACCTTACAGAACCAGATGGTGCTGAACTTACAACACTGGGTCCTCACTTCACCGTGGGCGGCCGCGTCGCCCGAAACATCAGTCAGCCCGTCAGCTACAAACGAGCTGCGACGAACTGCGGTACTTTGTGGGCTTGGCAGCTGTACCACAGTGCAGAGCAGTAGCCCGCTTGCATTTGCCATGCAGGTTTTCGCGCTTGCTATTTCGCAAGTGCTCTTGCCTATATTAACTTCGGCCATCACGGAGACGACGTCGATATGCCAATCCCAAGGAAACGGAAACGTAATGGATGCTTCCCACACAGCAACAACGTGCACCTTACAGAACCAGGTGGTGCTGACCTTACAACACTGGGTCCTCACTTCACCGTGGGCGGCTGCATCGCTGGAAATATCAGTCAGGCCTTCAGCTACAAAAGAGCTGCGACGAACTGCGACACTTTGTGGGCTTGGCAGCTATACCACAGTGCAGAGCGCTAACCCGCTTGCCTTTGCCATGCAGGTTTTCGCGCTTGCTATTTCGCAAGTGCTCTTGCCCATATTAAATTCGGCCATCACGGAGACGATGTCGATATGCCAGTCCCAAGGAAACAGATAGGTAATGGATGCTTCTCACACAGCAACCTGCACCTTCCCCGACCAGATGGTGCTGACATTACAACACTGGGTCCTCACTTCACCGTGGGCGGCCGCATCGCCCGAAACATCAGTCAGCCCTTCAGCTACAAAAGAGCTGCGACCAACTGTGGCACTTTGTGGGCTTGGCAGCTATACAGCAGTGCAGAGCTTAACCCGCTTGCCTTTGCCATGCAGGGGTTCACGCTTGCTCTCTCGCAAGTGCTCTTGCCTACATTAGCTTCGGCCATCGTAGAGACGACGTCGATATTCCATTCCCAAGGAAACGGAAACGTAATAGATGCTTCCTACACAGCAACAACCTGCACCTTACCCGACCAGATGGTGCTGACCTTACGACACTAGGTCCTCACTTCACCGTGGGCGGCCGCATCGCCAGAAACATCACTCAGCCCTTCAGCTACAAAAGAGCTTCGACGAACTGCGGCACTTTGTGAGCTTTGCAGCTGTACCACAGTGCAGAGCAGTGACCTCCTTGCCTTTGCCATGCAGGTGTTCGCGCTTGATATCTTGCAAGTGCTCTTGTTTACATTAACTTCGGCCATCACGGAGACGAAGTTGATCTGCCAATCCCAAGGAAACGGAAACGTAATGGATGCTTCCCACACAACAACAACGTGCACCTTACAGAACCAGATGGTGCTGACCTTACAACACTGGGTCCTCAGATCACCGTGCGCGGCCGCATCGCCCGAAACATCAGTCAGCCCTTAAGCTAGAAAAGAGCTGCGACCAACTGCGGCACTTTGTGGGCTTGGCAGCTGTACCACAGTGCAGAGCAGTAACCCGCTTGCCTTTGCCATTCAGGTGTTCGCGCTTGCTATCTCGCAAGTGCTCTTCCCTATGTTAACTTCCGCCCTCACTGAGACAACGTCAATATGCCAGTCCCAAGGAAACGTAAATGTAATGGGTGCTTCCCACACAGCAACAACCTGCACCTTTCCCGACCAGATGGTGCTGACCTTGCAACACTGGGTCCTCACTTCACCGTGGGAGGCTGAATCGCCGGAAATATCAGTCACCCCTTCTGCTGCAAAAGAGCTGCGACCAACTGCGGCACTTTGGGGGCTTGGCAGCTGTACCACAGTGCAGAGCAGTAACCCGCTTCCCTTTGCCATGCAGATCTGTGAGCTCCCTATCTCGGAAGTGATCTTGCCTACATTATGTTTGGCCATCACGGACACGATGTTGATATGCCATTCCCAAGGAAACGGAATGTACATACCCTTCCCACACGGCAAGAACTCGCAACTTACCTGACCAGATGTAGCTCACCTTACAACACTGGGTCCTCAGTTCACCGTAGGCGGCTGCATTGCCCGAAATATCAGCCAGCCCTTTGGCTACAAAAGAGCTGCGACTAACGGCGGCACAGTGCAGAGCTGTAACCCGCTTGCCTTTACCATGCAGGTGTTCACGCTTGCTCTCTCGCAAGTGATCTTGCCTACATTAACTTCGGCCATCGTGGAGACGACGTTGATATGCCAGTCCCAAGGAAACAGACAGGTAATGGATGCTTTTCACACAGCAACAACCTGCACCTGACCCGACCAGATGGTGCTGACCTTACAACACTGGGTCCTCCTCAATTCAACGTGGGCGGCCGCATCGCCCGAAACATCAGTCAGCCCTTCAGCTACAAAAGAGCTGCGGCCAACTGCGGCACTTTGTGGACTTGGCAGCTATACCACAGTGCAGAGCGGTAACCCGCTTGCCTTTGCCATGCAGGTGTTCACGCTTTCTATCTCGCAAGTGCTCTTGCCTACATTAACTTCGGCCATCGTGGAGACGACGTCGATATGCCATTCCCAAAGAAATGGAAACGTAATGGATGCTTCCCACACAGCAACAACTTGCACCTTACAGAACCAGGTGGTGCTGACCTTACAACACTGGGTCCTCACTTCACCGGGGAGCGGCCGCATCGCCTGAAATATCAGTCAGCCCTTCTGCTGCAAAAGAGCTGCGACCAACTGCGGCACTTTGTGGGCGTGGCAGCTGTACCACAGTGCAGAGGAGTAACACGCTTGCCTTTGCCATGCAGATCTGTGAGCTTCCTATCTCGCAAGTGCTCTTGCCTACATGAACTTTTGCCATCACGGAGACGACGTCGATATGGCAGTCCCAAGGAAACAGAAAGGTAATGGATACTTCACACACAGCAACAACCTGCACCTTACTCGACCAGATGGTGCTGACCTTACAACACTGGGTCCTCACTTCACCATCGGCGGCCGCTTCGCCCGAATCTTCAGTCATCCCTTCAGCTACAAAAGAGCTTCGACCAACTGCGGCACTTTGTGGGCTTTGCAGCTGTACCACAGTGCAGAGCAGTAACCCGCTTGCCTTTGCCATGCAGGTGTTCGCGATTGCCATCTCGCAAGTGCTCTGGCCTGCATTAACTTCGGCCATCACGGAGACCACGTCGATATACCAGTCCCAAGGAAACGGAAACGTAATGGATGCTTCCCACACAGCAACAACGTGCACCTTACAGAACCAGATGGTGCTGTCCTTACAACACTGGCTCCTCACTTCACCTTGGGCGGCCGCATCGCTCGAAACATCAGTCAGCCCGTCAGCTGCAAAAGAGCTGCAACCAACTGCGGCACTTTGTGGGCTTGGCAGCTGTACCACAGTGCAGAGCAGTGACCTGCTTGCATTTGCTACGCAGTTGTTCGCGCTTGCTATCTTGCAAGTGCTCTTGCTTACATTAACTTCGGCCATCACGGAGACGAAGTTGATCTGCCAGTCCCAAAGAAACAGAAAAGTAATGGATGCTTCCCACACAGCAGCAACCTGCACCTTACCCGACCAGATGGTGCTGACATTACAAGACTGGGTCCTCACTTCACCGTGGGCGGCCGCATCGCCTGAAACATCAGTCAGCCATTCAGCTATATGAGAGCTGCGACCAACTGCGGCAGTTTGTGGGCTTAGCAGGTGTACCACAGTGCAGAGCAGTAACACGCTTGCCTTTGCCATGCAGGTGTTCGCGCTTGCTATCATGCAAGTGTTCTTACTTACATTAACTTCGGCCATCACGGAGACGAAGCTGATCTGCCAGTCCCAAGGAAACGGAAACGTAATGGATGCTTCCCACACAACAACAACGTGCACCTTACCGACCAGATGGTGCTGACCTTACAACACTGGGTCCTCACTTCACCGTGGGCGGCCGCATCGCCCGAAACATCAGTCAGCCCTTCAGCTACAAAAGAGCTTCGACCAAATGCGGCACTTTGTGAGCTTGGCAGCTGTACCACAGTGCAGAGAAGTGACCTGCTTGTCTTTGCCATGCAGGTGTTCGCGCTTGCTATCTTGCAAGTGCTCTTGCTTACATTAACTTCGGCCATCACGGAGACGAATTTGGTCTGCCAATCCCAAGGAAACGGAAACGTAATGGATGCTTCCCACACAGCAACAACGTGCACCTTACAGAACCAGATGGTGCTGACCTTACAACACTGGGTCCTCACTTCACCGTGGGCGGCTGCATCGCCGGAAACATCAGTCAGGCCTTCAGCTACAAAAGAGCTGCGACCAACTGCGGCACTTTGTGGGCTTGGCAGCTATACCACAGTGCAGAGCGGTAACCCGCTTGCCTTTGCCATGCAGGTTTGCGCACTTGCTATTTCGCAAGTGCTCTTGCCTATAATAACTTCGGCCATCACGGAGACGACGTCGATATGCCAGTCCCAAGGAAACAGAAAGGTAATGGATGCTTCTCACACAGCAACAACCTGCACCTTACCCGACCAGATGGTGCAGACGTTACAACACTGGGTCCTCACTTCACCGTGGGCGGCCGTATCGCCCCAAACATCAGTAAGCCCTTCAGCTACAAAAGAGCTGCGACCAACTACGGTACTTTGTGGGCTTGGCAGCTATACCACAGTGCAGAGCGGTAACCCGCTTGCCTTTGCCATGCAGGTGTTCACGCTTGCTCTCTCGCAAGTGATCTTGCCTACATTAACTTCGGCCATCGTGGAGACGACGTCGATATGCCATTCCCAAGGAAACGGAAACGTAATGGATGCTTCCTACACAGCAACAACCTGCACCTTACCCGAACAGATGGTGCTGACCTTACAACACTGGGTCCTCACTTCACCGTGGGCGGCCGCATCGCCAGAAACATCACTCAGCCCTTCAGCTACAAAAGAGCTGCGACCAACTGCGGCACTCTGTGGGCTCGTCAGCTGTACCACAGTGCAGAGCAGTAACCCGATTGCCTTTGCCATGCAGGTGTTCGCGCTTGCCATCTCGCAAGTGCTCTTGCCTGCATTAACTTCGGCCATCACGGAGACGACGTCGATATGCCAGTCCCAAGGAAACAGAAACGTAATGGATGCTTCCCACACAGCAACAACCTGCACCTTACAGAACCAGATGGTGCTGACCTTACAACACTCGGTCCTCACTTCACCGTGGGCGGCCACATCGCCCGAAACATCAGTCAGCTCGTCAGCTACAAACGAGCTGCGACGAACTGCGGTACTTTGTGGGCTTGGCAGCTGTACCACAGTGCAGAGCAGTAGCCCGCTTGCATTTGCCATGCAGGTTTTCGCGCTTGCTATTTCGCAAGTGCTCTTGCCTATAATAACTTCGGCCATCACGGAGACGACGTCGATATGCCAATCCCAAGGAAACGGAAACGTAATGGATGCTTCCCACACAGCAACAACGTGCACCTTACAGAACCAGGTGGTGCTGACCTTACAACACTGGGTCCTCACTTCACCGTGGGCGGCTGCATCGCTGGAAATATCAGTCAGGCCTTCAGCTACAAAAGAGCTGCGACGAACTGCGACACTTTGTGGGCTTGGCAGCTATACCACAGTGCAGAGCGCTAACCCGCTTGCCTTTGCCATGCAGGTTTTCGCGCTTGCTATTTCGCAAGTGCTCTTGCCCATATTAAATTCGGCCATCACGGAGACGACGTCGATATGCCAGTCCCAAGGAAACAGATAGGTAATGGATGCTTCTCACACAGCAACCTGCACCTTCCCCGACCAGATGGTGCTGACATTACAACACTGGGTCCTCACTTCACCGTGGGCGGCCGCATCGCCCGAAACATCAGTCAGCCCTTCAGCTACAAAAGAGCTGCGACCAACTGTGGCACTTTGTGGGCTTGGCAGCTATACCACAGTGCAGAGCGGTAACCCGCTTGCCTTTGCCATGCAGGGGTTCACGCTTGCTCTCTCGCAAGTGCTCTTGCCTACATTAGCTTCGGCCATCGTTGAGACGACGTCGATATTCCATTCCCAAGGAAACGGAAACGTAATAGATGCTTCCTACACAGCAACAACCTGCACCTTACCCGACCAGATGGTGCTGACCTTACGACACTAGGTCCTCACTTCACCGTGGGCGGCCGCATCGCCAGAAACATCACTCAGCCCTTCAGCTACAAAAGAGCTTCGACGAACTGCGGCACTTTGTGAGCTTTGCAGCTGTACCACAGTGCAGAGCAGTGACCTGCTTGCCTTTGCCATGCAGGTGTTCGCGCTTGATATCTTGCAAGTGCTCTTGTTTACATTAACTTCGGCCATCACGGAGACGAAGTTGATCTGCCAATCCCAAGGAAACGGAAACGTAATGGATGCTTCCCACACAACAACAACGTGCACCTTACAGAACCAGATGGTGCTGACCTTACAACACTGGGTCCTCAGATCACCGTGCGCGGCCGCATCGCCCGAAACATCAGTCAGCCCTTAAGCTAGAAAAGAGCTGCGACCAACTGCGGCACTTTGTGGGCTTGGCAGCTGTACCACAGTGCAGAGCAGTAGCCCGCTTGCATTTGCCATGCAGGTTTTCGTGCTTGCTATTTCGCAAGTGCTCTTGCCTATATTAACTTCGGCCATCACGGAGACGACGTCGATATGCCAATCCCAAGGAAACGTAAATGTAATGGGTGCTTCCCACACAGCAACAACCTGCACCTTTCCCGACCAGATGGTGCTGACCTTACAACACTGGGTCCTCAGATCACCGTGCGCGGCCGCATCGCCCGAAACATCAGTCAGCCCTTAAGCTAGAAAAGAGCTGCGACCAACTGCGGCACTTTGTGAGCTTGGCAGCTGTACCACAGTGCAGAGCAGTAACCCGCTTGCCTTTGCCATTCAGGTGTTCGCGCTTGCTATCTCGCAAGTGCTCTTCCCTATGTTAACTTCCGCCCTCACTGAGACAACGTCAATATGCCAGTCCCAAGGAAACGTAAATGTAATGGGTGCTTCCCACACAGCAACAACCTGCACCTTTCCCGACCAGATGGTGCTGACCTTACAACACTGGGTCCTCACTTCACCGTGGGAGGCTGAATCGTCGGAAATATCAGTCGCCCCTTCTGCTGCAAAAGAGCTGCGACCAACTGCGGCACTTTGGGGGCTTGGCAGCTGTACCACAGTGCAGAGCAGTAACCCGCTTCCCTTTGCCATGCAGATCTGTGAGCTCCCTATCTCGGAAGTGATCTTGCCTACATTATGTTTGGCCATCACGGACACGATGTTGATATGCCATTCCCAAGGAAACGGAATGTAACATACGCTTCCCACACGGCAAGAACTCGCAACTTACCTGACCAGATGTAGCTCACCTTACAACACTGGGTCCTCAGTTCACCGTAGGCGGCTGCATTGCCCGAAATATCAGCCAGCCCTTCGGCTACAAAAGAGCTGCGACTAACGGCGGCACAGTGCAGAGCTGTAACCCGCTTGCCTTTACCATGCAGGTGTTCGCGCTTGCTATCTCGCAAGTGCTCTTGCCTATGTTAACTTCGGCCATCACGGAGACTACGTCGATATGCCAGTCCCAAGGAAACAGAAAGGTAATGGATGCTTTTCACACAGCAACAACCTGCACCTGACCCGACCAGATGGTGCTGACCTTACAACACTGGGTCCTCCTCAATTCACCGTGGGCGGCCGCATCGCACGAAACATCAGTCAGCCCTTCAGCTACAAAAGAGCTGCGACCAACTGCGGCACTTTGTGGGCTTGGCAGCTGTGCCACAGTGCAGAGCAGTGTCTTGCTTGCCTTTGCCATGCAGGTGTTTGCGCTTACCATCTCGCAAGTGCTCTTGCCTGCACTAACTTCGGCCATCACGGAGACGACGTCGATATGCCAGACCTAAGGAAACGGAAACGTAAAATATGGTTTCCACACTCCAACAACCTCCACCTTACAGAACCAGGTGCTGCTCACCTTACAACACTGGGTCCTCACTTCACCTTGGGCGGCCGCATCGCTCGAAACATCAGTCAGCCCGTCAGCTGCAAAAGAGCTGCGACCAACTGCGGCACTTAGTGGGCTTGGCAGCTGTACCACAGTGCAGAGCAGTGACCTGCTTGCATTTGCGATGCAGGTTTCGCGCTTGCTATCTTGCAAGTGCTCTTGCTTACATTAACTTCGGCCATCACGGAGGCGAAGTTGATCTGCCAGTCCCAAAGAAAATGAAAAGTAATGGATGCTTCCCACACAGCAACAACCTGCACCTTACCCGACCAGATGGTGCTGACATTACAAGACTGGGTCCTCACTTCACCGTGGGTGGCCGCTATGCCTGAAACATCAGTCAGCCCTTCAGCTACAAAAGAGCTGCGACCAACTGCGGCAATTTGTGTGCTTGGCAGGTGTACCCCAGTGCAGAGCGGTATCCCGCTTGCCTTTACCATGGAGGTGTTCGCGCTTGCCATCTCGCAAGTGCTCTTGCCTGCATTAACTTCGGCCATCAGGGAGACGACGACCATATGCCAGTCCCAAACGGAAACGTAATGGGTGCTTCCCACAAAGCAACAACCTGCACCTTATCCGACCAGAATGTGCTGACCTTACAACACTGGGTCCTCACTTCACCGTGGGCGGCCGCATCGCCTGAAAGATCAGTCAGCCCTTCAGCTACAAAAGAGCTGCGACCAACTGCGGCACTTTGTGGGCTTGGCAGCTGTAGCACATACAGAGCAGTAACCCGCTTGCCTTTGCCGTGCTGGTGTTCGCGCTGCTGACCTTGCAACACTGGGTCCTGACTTCAGCGTAGGCGGCCGCATCGCCCGAAACATTAGTCAGCCCTTCAGCTACAAAAGAGCTTCAACCAACTGCGGCGTTTTGTGGGCTTGGCAGCTGCGCCACAGTGCAGAGCAGTAACCCGCTTGCGTTTGCCATGCAGGGGTTCACGCTTGCTCTCTCGCAAGTGCTCTTGCCTATATTAACTTCGGCCATCACGGAGACGACGTCGATATGCCATTCCCAAGGAAACGGAAATGTAATGGACGCTTCCCGCACGGCAAGAACTCGCACCTTACCTGACCAGATGTCGCTCTCCTTACAACACTGGGTCCTCAGTTCACCGTAGGCGGCCGCATTGCCCGAAATATCAGCCAGCCCTTCGGCTACAAAAGAGCTGCAACTAACGGCGGCACAGTGCAGAGCTGTAACCCGCTTGCCTTTACCATGCAGGTGTTCGCGCTTGCTATCTCGGAAGTGCTCTTGCCTACGTTAACTTCGGCCATCACGGAGATCACGTCGATATGCCAGTCCCAAGGAAACAGAAAGGTAATGGATGCTTTTCACACAGCAACAACCTGCACCTGACCCGACCAGATGGTGCTGACCTTACAACACTGGGTCCTCCTCAATTCAACGTGGGCGGCCGCATCGCCCGAAACATCAGTCAGCCCTTCAGCTACAAAAGAGCTGCGGCCAACTGCGGCACTTTGTGGACTTGGCAGCTATACCACAGTGCAGAGCGGTAACCCGCTTGCCTTTGCCATGCAGGTGTTCACGCTTGCTATCTCGCAAGTGCTCTTGCCTACATTAACTTCGGCCATCGTGGAGACGACGTCGATATGCCATTCCCAAAGAAATGGAAACGTAATGGATGCTTCCCACACAGCAACAACGTGCACCTTACAGAACTAGATAGTGCTAACCTTACAACACTGGGTCCTCACTTCACCGTGGGCGGCCGCATCGCCCGAAACATCAGTCAGCCCTTCAGCTGCAAAAGAGCTGCGACCTACTGCGGCACTTTGTGGGCTTGGCAGCTATACCACAGTGCAGAGCGGTAACCCGCTTGCCTTTGCCATGCAGGTGTTTGCGCTTGCCATCTTGCAAGTTCTCTTGCCTGCATTTACTTCGGCCATCACGGAGACGACGCCGATATGCCAGTGCGAAGGAAACGGAAACGTAATGGATGCTTCCCACACAGCAACAACCTGCACCTTACAGAACCAGAGGGTGCTGAACTTACAACACTGGGTCCTCACTTCACCGTGGGCGGCCGCGTCGCCCGAAACATCAGTCAGCCCGTCAGCTACAAACGAGCTGCGACCAACTGTGGCACTTTGTGGGCTTGGCAGCTATACCACAGTGCAGAGCGGTAACCCGCTTGCCTTTGCCATGCAGGGGTTCACGCTTGCTCTCTCGCAAGTGCTCTTGCCTATATTAACTTCGGCCATCACGGAGACGACGTCGATATGCCAATCCCAAGGAAACGGAAACGTAATGGATGCATCCCACACAGCAACAACGTGCACCTTACAGAACCAGGTGGTGCTGACCTTACAACACTGGGTCCTCACTTCACCGTGGGCGGCTGCATCGCTGGAAATATCAGTCAGGCCTTCAGCTACAAAAGAGCTGCGACGAACTGCGACACTTTGTGGGCTTGGCAGCTATACCACAGTGCAGAGCGCTAACCCGCTTGCCTTTGCCATGCAGGTTTTCGCGCTTGCTATTTCGCAAGTGCTCTTGCCTATATTAAATTCGGCCATCACGGAGACGACGTCGATATGCCAGTCCCAAGGAAACAGATAGGTAATGGATGCTTCTCACACAGCAACCTGCACCTTCCCCGACCAGATGGTCCTGACATTACAACACTGGGTCCTCACTTCACCGTGGGCGGCCGCATCACCCGAAACATCAGTCAGCCCTTCAGCTACAAAAGAGCTGCGACCAACTGTGGCACTTTGTGGGCTTGGCAGCTATACCACAGTGCAGAGCGGTAACCCGCTTGCCTTTGCCATGCAGGGGTTCACGCTTGCTCTCTCGCAATTGCTCTTGCCTACATTAGCTTCGGCCATCGTGGAGACGACGTCGATATTCCATTCCCAAGGAAACGGAAACGTAATAGATGCTTCCTACACAGCAACAACCTGCACCTTACCCGACCAGATGGTGCTGACCTTACGACACTAGGTCCTCACTTCACCGTGGGCGGCCGCATCACCAGAAACATCGCTCAGCCCTTCAGCTACAAAAGAGCTTCGACCAACTGCGGCACTTTGTGAGCTTGGCAGCTGTACCACAGTGCAGAGCAGTGACCTGCTTGCCTTTGCCATGCAGGTGTTCGCGCTTGATATCTTGCAAGTGCTCTTGTTTACATTAACTTCGGCCATCACGGAGACGAAGTTGATCTGCCAATCCCAAGGAAACGGAAACGTAATGGATGCTTCCCACACAACAACAACGTGCACCTTACAGAACCAGATGGTGCTGACCTTACAACACTGGGTCCTCAGATCACCGTGCGCGGCCGCATCGCCCGAAACATCAGTCAGCCCTTCAGCTAGAAAAGAGCTGCGACCAACTGCGGCACTTTGTGGGCTTGGCAGCTGTACCACAGTGCAGAGCAGTAACCCGCTTGCCTTTGCCATTCAGGTGTTCGCGCTTGCTATCTCGCAAGTGCTCTTCCCTATGTTAACTTCCGCCCTCACTGAGACAACGTCAATATGCCAGTCCCAAGGAAACGTAAATGTAATGGGTGCTTCCCACACAGCAACAACCTGCACCTTTCCCGACCAGATGGTGCTGACCTTACAACACTGGGTCCTCACTTCACCGTGGGAGGCTGAATCGCCGGAAATATCAGTCACCCCTTCTGCTGCAAAAGAGCTGCGACCAACTGCGGCACTTTGGGGGCTTGGCAGCTGTACCACAGTGCAGAGCAGTAACCCGCTTCCCTTTGCCATGCAGATCTGTGAGCTCCCTATCTCGGAAGTGATCTTGCCTACATTATGTTTGGCCATCACGGACACGATGTTGATATGCCATTCCCAAGGAAACGGAATGTAACATACGCTTCCCACACGGCAAGAACTCGCAACTTACCTGAACAGATGTCGCTCACCTTACAACACTGGGTCCTCAGTTCACCGTAGGCGGCTGCATTGCCCGAAATATCAGCCAGCCCTTCGGCTACAAAAGAGCTGCGACTAACGGCGGCACAGTGCAGAGCTGTAACCCGCTTGCCTTTGCCATGCAGGGGTTCACGCTTGCTCTCTCGCAAGTGCTCTTGCCTGCATTAACTTCGGCCATCAGGGAGACGACGACCATATGCCAGTCCCAAACGGAAACGTAATGGGTGCTTCCCACAAAGCAACAACCTGCACCTTATCCGACCAGAATGTGCTGACCTTACAACACTGGGTCCTCACTTCACCGTGGACGGCCGCATCGCCTGAAAGATCAGTCAGCCCTTCAGCTACAAAAGAGCTGCGACCAACTGCGGCACTTTGTGGGCTTGGCAGCTATACCACAGTGCAGAGCGGTAACCCGCTTGCCTTTGCCATGCACATCTGTGAGCTGCCTATCTCGGAAGTGCTCTTGCCTACATTCTGTTTGGCCATCACGGACGCGATGTTGATATGCCATTCCCAAGGAAACGGAAATGTAATGGACGCTTCCCGCACGGCAAGAACTCGCACCTTACCTGACCAGATGTCGCTCTCCTTACAACACTGGGTCCTCAGTTCACCGTAGGCGGCCGCATTGCCCGAAATATCAGCCAGCCCTTCGGCTACAAAAGAGCTGCAACTAACGGCGGCACAGTGCAGAGCTGTAACCCGCTTGCCTTTACCATGCAGGTGTTCGCGCTTGCTATCTCGGAAGTGCTCTTGCCTACGTTAACTTCGGCCATCACGGAGATCACGTCGATATGCCAGTCCCAAGGAAACGGAAAGGTAATGGATGCTTCCCACACAGCAACAACCTGCACCTTACAGAACCAGGTGGTGCTGAGCGTACAACACTGGGTCCTCACTTCACCGTGGGCGGCCACATCGCCCGAAACATCAGTCAGGCCTTCAGCTACAAAAGAGCTGCGACCAACTGTGTCACTTTGTCGGCTTGGCAGCTGTACAACAGTGCAGAACAGTAACCCACTTGCCTTTGCTATGCAGGTGTTCGTGCTTGCTATCTCGCAAGTGCTCTTGCCAATGTTAACTTCCGTCATCACTGAGACGACGTCAATATGCCAGTCCCAAGGAAACGGAAAGGTAATGGATGCTTCCCACACAGCAACAACCTGCACCTTTCCCGACCAGATGGTGCTGACCTTATAACACCGGGACCTCACTTCACCGTGCAAGGCCGAATCGCCGGAAATATCAGTCAGACCTTGAGCTACAAAAGAGCTGCGATCAACTGCGGCACTTTGTGGGCGTAGCAGCTGTACCACAGTGTAGAGAAGTAACCCGCTTGCCTTTGCCATGCAGATGTTCGCGCTTCCTATCTCGCAAGTGCTCTTGCGTACATTAATTTCGACAATCACGGAGACGACGTCGATATGCCAGTCGCAAGGAAACGGAAAAGTAATGGATGCTTCCCACACAGCGCACCTTACCCGACCAGATGGAGCTGACCTTACAACACTGGATCCTCACTTTACCATGGGCGGCCGCATCGCCCGAAACATCAGTCAGCCCGTCAGCTACAAAAGAGCTGCGACCAACTGCGGCACTTTGTGGGCTTGGCAGCTAAAGCACAGTGCAGAGCGGTAACCCGCTTGCCTTTGCCATGCAGGTGTTCACGCTTGCTATCTCGCAAGTGCTCTTGCCTACATTAACTTCGGCCATCGTGGAGACGACATCGATAAGGCAGTCCGAAGGAAACGGAAACGTAATGGACGCTTCCCACACAGCAACAACCTACACCTTACAGAACCAGATGGTGCTGACCTTACAACACTGGGTCCTCACTTAACCGTGGGCGGACGCATCGCCCAAAACATCAGTCAGCCGTCCAGCTACAAAAGAGCTGCGATCACCTGCGGCACTTTATCGGCTTGGCAGCTGTACCACAGTGCAGAACAGTAACTCGCTTGCCTTTGCCATGCAGGTGTTCGCGCTTGCTATCTCGCAAGTGCTCTTGCCTATGTTAACTTCCGCCATCACTGAGACGACGTCAATATGCCAGTCTCAAGGAAACGGAAAGGTAATGGATGCTTCCCACACAGCAACAACCTGCACCTTTCCCGACCAGATGGTGCTGACCTTACAACACTGGGTCCTCACTTCACCGTGGGAGGCTGAATCGCCGGAAATATCAGTCACCCCTTCTGCTACAAAAGAGCTGCGACCAACTGCTGCACTTTGTGGGCTTGGCTTCTGTACCACAGTGGAGAGGAGTAACCCGCTTGCCTTTGCCATGCAGATCTGTGAGCTTACTATCTCGGAAGTGCTCTTGCCTACAATATGTTTGGCCATCACGGACACGATGTTGGTATGCCATTCCCAAGGAAACGGAAATGTAATCGACGCTTCCCACACGGCAAGAACTCGCAACTTACCTGACCAGATGTTGCTCACCTTACAACACTGGGTCCTCAGTTCACCGGAGGCGGCCGCATTGCCCGAAATATCAGCCAGCCCTTCGGATACAAGAGCTGCGACTAACGGCGGCACACTGCAGAGCTGTAACCCGCTTGCCTTTACCATGCAGGTGTTCGCGTTTGCTATCTCGCAAGTGCTCTTGCCTATGTTAACTTCGGCCATCACGGAGACAACGTCGATATGCCAGTCCCAAGGAAACAGAAAGGTAATGGATGCTTTTCACACAGCAACAACCTGCACCTGACCCGACCAGATGGTGCTGACCTTACAACACTGGGTCCTCCTCAATTCAACGTGAGCGGCCGCATCGCCCGAAACATCAGTCAGCCCTTCAGCTACAAAAGAGCTGCGACCAACTGCGGCACTTTGTGGGCTTGGCAGCTGTACCTCAGTGCAGAGCAGTAACCCGCTTGCCTTTGCCATGCAGGTGTTCCCGCTTTCCATCCCGCAAGTTCTCTTGCCTGCATTAACTTCGGCCATCACGGAGACGACATCGATAAGGCAGTCCGTAGGAAACGGAAACGTAATGGATGCTTCCCACAGAGCAACAACCTACACCTTACAGAACCAGATGGTGCTGACCTTACAACACTGGGTCCTCACTTCACCGTGGGCGGCCGCATCGCCGGAAACATCAGTCAGGCCTTCAGCTACAAAAAAACTGCGACCAACTGTGGCACTTTGTCGGCTTGGCATCTGTACCACAGTGCAGAACAGTAACTCGCTTGCCTTTGCCATGCAGGTGTTCGCGCTTGCTATCTTGCAAGTGCTCTTGCTGACATTAACTTCGCCCATCACGGAGACGAAGTTGATCTGCCAATCCCAAAGAAACGGAAACGTAATGGATGCTTCCCACACAGCAACAACCTGCAGCTTGCCCGACCAGATGGTGCTGACCTTACAACACTCGGTCCTCACTTAACCGTGGGCGGACGCATCGCCCAAAACATCAGTCAGCCGTTCAGCTACAAAAGAGCTGCGATCAACTACGGCACTTTGTGGGCGTAGCAGCTGTACCACAGTGTAGAGAAGTAACCCGCTTGCCTTTGCCATGCAGGTGTTCGCGCTTGCTATCTCGCAAGTGCTCTTGCCTACATTAATTTAGACCATCACGGAGACGACGTCGATATGCCAGTCCCAAGGAAACGGAAAAGTAATGGATGCTTCCCACACAGCGAACCTTACCCGACCTGATGGTGCTGACCTTACAACACTGGGTCCTCCTCACTTCACCGTGGGCGGCCGCATCGCCAGAAACATCAGTCAGCCCTTCAGCTACAAATGAGCTGCGACCAACTGTGGCACTTTGTGGGCTTGGCAGCTGTACCACAGTGCAGTGCGGTAACCTGCTTGCCTTTGCCATGCAGGTGTTCAAGCTTGCTATCTCGCAAGTGCTCTTGTTTACATTAACTTTGGCCATCGTGGAGACGACGTCGATATGCCATTCCCAAGAAAACGGAAACGTAATGGATGCTTCCCACACAGCAACAACGTGCACCTTACCCAACCAGATGGTGCTGACCTTACAACACTGGGTCCTCACTTCACCGTGGGCGGCCACATCGCCCGAAACATCAGTCAGCCCTTCAGCTACAAAAGAGCTGCGACCAACTGCGCTACTTTGTGGGCTTGGCAGCTGTACCACAGTGCAGAGCTGTAACCCGCTTGCCTTTGCCATGCAGGTGTTCCCGCTTGCCATCTCGAAAGTTCTCTTGCATGCATTTACTTCGGCCATCACGAAGACGACGTCGATATGCCAGTCCCAAGGAAAGAGAAAGGTAATGGATGCTTCTCACACAACAACCTGCACCTTACCCGACCAGATGGTGCTGTCATTACAACACTGGGTCCTCACTTCACCATGGGCGGCCGCATCGCCCGAAACATCAGTCAGCCCTTCAGCTGCAAAAGAGCTGCGACCTACTGCGGCACTTTGTGGGCTTGGCAGCTATACCACAGTGCAGAGCGGTAACCCGCTTGCCTTTGCCATGCAGGGGTTCACGCTTGCTCTCTCGCAAGTGCTCTTGCCTACATTAGCTTCGGCCATCGTGGAGACGACGTCGATATTCCATTCCCAAGGAAACGGAAACGTAATAGATGCTTCCTACACAGCAACAACCTGCACCTTACCCGACCAGATGGTGCTGACCTTACGACACTAGGTCCTCACTTCACCGTGGGCGGCCGCATCACCAGAAACATCACTCAGCCCTTCAGCTACAAAAGAGCTTCGACCAACTGCGGCACTTTGTGAGCTTGGCAGCTGTACCACAGTGCAGAGCAGTGACCTGCTTGCCTTTGCCATGCAGGTGTTCGCGCTTGATATCTTGCAAGTGCTCTTGTTTACATTAACTTCGGCCATCACGGAGACGAAGTTGATCTGCCAATCCTAAGGAAACGGAAACGTAATGGATGCTTCCCACACAACAACAACGTGCACCTTACAGAACCAGATGGTGCTGACCTTACAACACTGGGTCCTCAGATCACCGTGCGCGGCCGCATCGCCCGAAACATCAGTCAGCCCTTCAGCTAGAAAAGAGCTGCGACCAACTGCGGCACTTTGTGGGCTTGGCAGCTGTACCACAGTGCAGAGCAGTAACCCGCTTGCCTTTGCCATTCAGGTGTTCGCGCTTGCTATCTCGCAAGTGCTCTTCCCTATGTTAACTTCCGCCCTCACTGAGACAACGTCAATATGCCAGTCCCAAAGAAACGTAAATGTAATGGGTGCTTCCCACACAGCAACAACCTGCACCTTTCCCGACCAGATGGTGCTGACCTTACAACACTGGGTCCTCACTTCACCGTGGGAGGCTGTATCGCCGGAAATATCAGTCACCCCTTCTGCTGCAAAAGAGCTGCGACCAACTGCGGCACTTTGGGGGCTTGGCAGCTGTACCACAGTGCAGAGCAGTAACCCGCTTCCCTTTGCCATGCAGATCTGTGAGCTCCCTATCTCGGAAGTGATCTTGCCTACATTATGTTTGGCCATCACGGACACGATGTTGATATGCCATTCCCAAGGAAACGGAATGTAACATACGCTTCCCACACGGCAAGAACTCGCAACTTACCTGACCAGATGTCGCTCACCTTACAACACTGGGTCCTCAGTTCACCGTAGGCGGCTGCATTGCCCGAAATATCAGCCAGCCCTTCGGCTACAAAAGAGCTGCGACTAACGGCGGCACAGTGCAGAGCTGTAACCCGCTTGCCTTTGCCATGCAGGGGTTCACGCTTGCTCTCTCGCAAGTGCTCTTGCCTGCATTAACTTCGGCCATCGTGGAGACGACGTCGATATGCCATTCCCAAAGAAACGGAAACGTAATGGATGCTTCCCACACAGCAACAATGTGCACCTTACCCGACCAGATGGTGCTGACCTTACAACACTGGGTCCTCACTTCACCGTGGGCGGCCACATCGCCCGAAACATCAGTCAGCCCTTCAGCTACAAAAGAGCTGAGACCAACTGCGTCACTTTGTGGGCTTGGCAGCTGTGCCACAGTGCAGAGCAGTAACCCGCTTGCCTTTGCCATGCAGGTGTTCACGCTTGCTCTCTCGCAAGGGCTCTTGCCTACTTAACTTCGGCCATCGTGGAGACGACGTCGATATGCCATTCCCAAGGAAACGGAAACGTAATGGATGCTTCCCACACAGCAACAAAGTGCACCTTACCCGACCAGATGGTGCTGACCTTACAACACTGGGTCCTCACTTCACCGTGGGCGGCCACATCGCCCGAAACATCAGTCAGCCCTTCAGCTACAAAAGAGCTGAGACCAACTGCGTCACTTTTTGGGCTTGGCAGCTGCGCCACAGTGCAGAGCAGTAACCCGCTTGCCTTTGCCATGCAGGGGTTCACGCTTGCTCTCTCGCAAGTGCTCTTGCCTGCATTAACTTCGGCCATCGTGGAGACGACGTCGATATGCCATTCCCAAAGAAACGGAAACGTAATGGATGCTTCCCACACAGCAACAATGTGCACCTTACCCGACCAGATGGTGCTGACCTTACAACACTGGGTCCTCACTTCACCGTGGGCGGCCACATCGCCCGAAACATCAGTCAGCCCTTCAGCTACAAAAGAGCTGAGACCAACTGCGTCACTTTGTGGGCTTGGCAGCTGCGCCACAGTGCAGAGCAGTAACCCGCTTGCCTTTGCCATGCAGGTGTTCACGCTTGCTCTCTCGCAAGTGCTCTTGCCTGCATTAACTTCGGCCATCGTGGAGACGACGTCGATATGCCATTCCCAAAGAAACGGAAACGTAATGGATGCTTCCCACACAGCAACAATGTGCACCTTACCCGACCAGATGGTGCTGACCTTACAACACTGGGTCCTCGCTTCACCGTGGGCGGCCGCATCGCCGGAAACATCAGTCAGGCCTTCAGCTACAAAAGAGCTGCGACCAACTACGGTACTTTGTGGGCTTGGCAGCTATACCACAGTGCAGAGCGGTAACCCGCTTGCCTTTGGCATGCAGGTGTTCACGCTTGCTCTCTCGCAAGTGCTCTTGCCTGCATTAACTTCGGCCATCAGGGAGACGACGACCATATGCCAGTCCCAAACGGAAACGTAATGGGTGCTTCCCACAAAGCAACAACCTGCACCTTATCCGACCAGAATGTGCTGACCTTACAACACTGGGTCCTCACTTCACCGTGGACGGCCGCATCGCCTGAAAGATCAGTCAGCCCTTCAGCTACAAAAGAGCTGCGACCAACTGCGGCACTTTGTGGGCTTGGCAGCTATACCACAGTGCAGAGCGGTAACCCGCTTGCCTTTGCCATGCACATCTGTGAGCTGCCTATCTCGGAAGTGCTCTTGCCTACATTCTGTTTGGCCATCACGGACGCGATGTTGATATGCCATTCCCAAGGAAACGGAAATGTAATGGACGCTTCCCGCACGGCAAGAACTCGCACCTTACCTGACCAGATGTCGCTCTCCTTACAACACTGGGTCCTCAGTTCACCGTAGGCGGCCGCATTGCCCGAAATATCAGCCAGCCCTTCGGCTACAAAAGAGCTGCAACTAACGGCGGCACAGTGCAGAGCTGTAACCCGCTTGCCTTTACCATGCAGGTGTTCGCGCTTGCTATCTCGGAAGTGCTCTTGCCTACGTTAACTTCGGCCATCACGGAGATCACGTCGATATGCCAGTCCCAAGGAAACGGAAAGGTAATGGATGCTTCCCACACAGCAACAACCTGCACCTTACAGAACCAGGTGGTGCTGAGCGTACAACACTGGGTCCTCACTTCACCGTGGGCGGCCACATCGCCCGAAACATCAGTCAGGCCTTCAGCTACAAAAGAGCTGCGACCAACTGTGTCACTTTGTCGGCTTGGCAGCTGTACAACAGTGCAGAACAGTAACCCACTTGCCTTTGCTATGCAGGTGTTCGTGCTTGCTATCTCGCAAGTGCTCTTGCCAATGTTAACTTCCGTCATCACTGAGACGACGTCAATATGCCAGTCCCAAGGAAACGGAAAGGTAATGGATGCTTCCCACACAGCAACAACCTGCACCTTTCCCGACCAGATGGTGCTGACCTTATAACACCGGGACCTCACTTCACCGTGCAAGGCCGAATCGCCGGAAATATCAGTCAGACCTTGAGCTACAAAAGAGCTGCGATCAACTGCGGCACTTTGTGGGCGTAGCAGCTGTACCACAGTGTAGAGAAGTAACCCGCTTGCCTTTGCCATGCAGATGTTCGCGCTTCCTATCTCGCAAGTGCTCTTGCGTACATTAATTTCGACAATCACGGAGACGACGTCGATATGCCAGTCGCAAGGAAACGGAAAAGTAATGGATGCTTCCCACACAGCGCACCTTACCCGACCAGATGGTGCTGACCTTACAACACTGGGTCCTCACTTTACCGTGGGCGGCCGCATCGCCCGAAACATCAGTCAGCCCGTCAGCTACAAAAGAGCTGCGACCAACTGCGGCACTTTGTGGGCTTGGCAGCTATAGCACAGTGCAGAGCGGTAACCCGCTTGCCTTTGCCATGCAGGTGTTCACGCTTGCTATCTCGCAAGTGCTCTTGCCTACATTAACTTCGGCCATCGTGGAGACGACATCGATAAGGCAGTCCGAAGGAAACGGAAACGTAATGGACGCTTCCCACACAGCAACAACCTACACCTTACAGAACCAGATGGTGCTGACCTTACAACACTGGGTCCTCACTTAACCGTGGGCGGACGCATCGCCCAAAACATCAGTCAGCCGTCCAGCTACAAAAGAGCTGCGATCAACTGCGGCACTTTATCGGCTTGGCAGCTGTACCACAGTGCAGAACAGTAACTCGCTTGCCTTTGCCATGCAGGTGTTCGCGCTTGCTATCTCGCAAGTGCTCTTGCCTATGTTAACTTCCGCCATCACTGAGACGACGTCAATATGCCAGTCTCAAGGAAACGGAAAGGTAATGGATGCTTCCCACACAGCAACAACCTGCACCTTTCCCCACCAGATGGTGCTGACCTTACAACATTGGGTCCTCACTTCACCGTGGGAGGCTGAATCGCCGGAAATATCAGTCACCCCTTCTGCTACAAAAGAGCTGCGACCAACTGCTGCACTTTGTGGGCTTGGCTTCTGTACCACAGTGGAGAGGAGTAACCCGCTTGCCTTTGCCATGCAGATCTGTGAGCTTACTATCTCGGAAGTGCTCTTGCCTACAATATGTTTGGCCATCACGGACACGATGTTGGTACGCCATTCCCAAGGAAACGGAAATGTAATCGACGCTTCCCACACGGCAAGAACTCGCAACTTACCTGACCAGATGTTGCTCACCTTACAACACTGGGTCCTCAGTTCACCGGAGGCGGCCGCATTGCCCGAAATATCAGCCAGCCCTTCGGATAAAAAAGAGCTGCGACTAACGGCGGCACACTGCAGAGCTGTAACCCGCTTGCCTTTACCATGCAGGTGTTCGCGTTTGCTATCTCGCAAGTGCTCTTGCCTATGTTAACTTCGGCCATCACGGAGACAACGTCGATATGCCAGTCCCAAGGAAACAGAAAGGTAATGGATGCTTTTCACACAGCAACAACCTGCACCTGACCCGACCAGATGGTGCTGACCTTACAACACTGGGTCCTCCTCAATTCAACGTGAGCGGCCGCATCGCCCGAAACATCAGTCAGCCCTTCAGCTACAAAAGAGCTGCGACCAACTGCGGCACTTTGTGGGCTTGGCAGCTGTACCTCAGTGCAGAGCAGTAACCCGCTTGCCTTTGCCATGCAGGTGTTCCCGCTTTCCATCCCGCAAGTTCTCTTGCCTGCATTAACTTCGGCCATCACGGAGACGACATCGATAAGGCAGTCCGTAGGAAACGGAAACGTAATGGATGCTTCCCACAGAGCAACAACCTACACCTTACAGAACCAGATGGTGCTGACCTTACAACACTGGGTCCTCACTTCACCGTGGGCGGCCGCATCGCCGGAAACATCAGTCAGGCCTTCAGCTACAAAAAAACTGCGACCAACTGTGGCACTTTGTCGGCTTGGCAGCTGTACCACAGTGCAGAACAGTAACTCGCTTGCCTTTGCCATGCAGGTGTTCGCGCTTGCTATCTTGCAAGTGCTCTTGCTGACATTAACTTCGCCCATCACGGAGACGAAGTTGATCTGCCAATCCCAAAGAAACGGAAACGTAATGGATGCTTCCCACACAGCAACAACCTGCAGCTTGCCCGACCAGATGGTGCTGACCTTACAACACTCGGTCCTCACTTAACCGTGGGCGGACGCATCACCCAAAACATCAGTCAGCCGTTCAGCTACAAAAGAGCTGCGATCAACTACGGCACTTTGTGGGCGTAGCAGCTGTACCACAGTGTAGAGAAGTAACCCGCTTGCCTTTGCCATGCAGGTGTTCGCGCTTGCTATCTCGCAAGTGCTCTTGCCTACATTAATTTAGACCATCACGGAGACGACGTCGATATGCCAGTCCCAAGGAAACGGAAAAGTAATGGATGCTTCCCACACAGCGAACCTTACCCGACCTGATGGTGCTGACCTTACAACACTGGGTCCTCCTCACTTCACCGTGGGCGGCCGCATCGCCAGAAACATCAGTCAGCCCTTCAGCTACAAATGAGCTGCGACCAACTGTGGCACTTTGTGGGCTTGGCAGCTGTACCACAGTGCAGTGCGGTAACCTGCTTGCCTTTGCCATGCAGGTGTTCAAGCTTGCTATCTCGCAAGTGCTCTTGTTTACATTAACTTTGGCCATCGTGGAGACGACGTCGATATGCCATTCCCAAGAAAACGGAAACGTAATGGATGCTTCCCACACAGCAACAACGTGCACCTTACCCAACCAGATGGTGCTGACCTTACAACACTGGGTCCTCACTTCACCGTGGGCGGCCACATCGCCCGAAACATCAGTCAGCCCTTCAGCTACAAAAGAGCTGCGACCAACTGCGCTACTTTGTGGGCTTGGCAGCTGTACCACAGTGCAGAGCTGTAACCCGCTTGCCTTTGCCATGCAGGTGTTCCCGCTTGCCATCTCGAAAGTTCTCTTGCATGCATTTACTTCGGCCATCACGAAGACGACGTCGATATGCCAGTCCCAAGGAAAGAGAAAGGTAATGGATGCTTCTCACACAACAACCTGCACCTTACCCGACCAGATGGTGCTGTCATTACAACACTGGGTCCTCACTTCACCATGGGCGGCCGCATCGCCCGAAACATCAGTCAGCCCTTCAGCTGCAAAAGAGCTGCGACCTACTGCGGCACTTTGTGGGCTTGGCAGCTATACCACAGTGCAGAGCGGTAACCCGCTTGCCTTTGCCATGCACATCTGTGAGCTGCCTATCTCGGAAGTGCTCTTGCCTACATTCTGTTTGGCCATCACGGACGCGATGTTGATATGCCATTCCCAAGGAAACGGAAATGTAATGGACGCTTCCCGCACGGCAAGAACTCGCACCTTACCTGACCAGATGTCGCTCTCCTTACAACACTGGGTCCTCAGTTCACCGTAGGCAACCGCATTGCCCGAAATATCAGCCAGCCCTTCGGCTACAAAAGAGCTGCAACTAACGGCGGCACAGTGCAGAGCTGTAACCCGCTTGCCTTTACCATGCAGGTGTTCGCGCTTGCTATCTCGGAAGTGCTCTTGCCTACGTTAACTTCGGCCATCACGGAGATCACGTCGATATGCCAGTCCCAAGGAAACGGAAAGGTAATGGATGCTTCCCACACAGCAACAACCTGCACCTTACAGAACCAGGTGGTGCTGAGCGTACAACACTGGGTCCTCACTTCACCGTGGGCGGCCACATCGCCCGAAACATCAGTCAGGCCTTCAGCTACAAAAGAGCTGCGACCAACTGTGTCACTTTTTCGGCTTGGCAGCTGTACCACAGTGCAGAACAGTAACCCACTTGCCTTTGCTATGCAGGTGTTCGCGCTTGCTATCTCGCAAGTGCTCTTGCCTATGTTAACTTCCGTCATCACTGAGACGACGTCAATATGCCAGTCCCAAGGAAACGGAAAGGTAATGGATGCTTCCCACACAGCAACAACCTGCACCTTTCCCGACCAGATGGTGCTGACCTTACAACACCGGGACCTCACTTCACCGTGCAAGGCCGAATCGCCGGAAATATCAGTCAGACCTTGAGCTACAAAAGAGCTGCGATCAACTGCGGCACTTTGTGGGCGTAGCAGCTGTACCACAGTGTAGAGAAGTAACCCGCTTGCCTTTGCCATGCAGGTGTTCGCGCTTCCTATCTCGCAAGTGCTCTTGCGTACATTAATTTGGACAATCACGGAGACGACGTCGATATGCCAGTCGCAAGGAAACGGAAAAGTAATGGATGCTTCCCACACAGCGCACCTTACCCGACCAGATGGTGCTGACCTTACAACACTGGGTCCTCACTTTACCGTGGGCGGCCGCATCGCCCGAAACATCAGTCAGCCCGTCAGCTACAAAAGAGCTGAGACCAACTGCGGCACTTTCTGGGCTTGGCAGCTGTGCCACGGTGCAGAGCAGTGACCTGCTGGCCTTTGCCATGCAGGTGTTCGCGCTTGCCATCTCGCAAGTGCTCTTGCCTGCATTAACTTCGGCCATCACGGAGACGACGTCGATATGCCATTCCCAAGGAAACGGAAAGGTAATGGGTGCTTCCTACACAGCAACAACGTGCACCTTACCCAACCAGATGGTGCTGACCTTACAACACTGGGTCCTCACTTCACCGTGGGCGGCCACATCGCCCGAAACATCAGTCAGCCCGTCAGCTACAAAAGAGCTGCGACCAACTGCGGCACTTTGTGGGCTTGGCAGCTATAGCACAGTGCAGAGCGGTAACCCGCTTGCCTTTGCCATGCAGGTGTTCACGCTTGCTATCTCGCAAGTGCTCTTGCCTACATTAACTTCGGCCATCGTGGAGACGACATCGATAAGGCAGTCCGAAGGAAACGGAAACGTAATGGACGCTTCCCACACAGCAACAACCTACACCTTACAGAACCAGATGGTGCTGACCTTACAACACTGGGTCCTCACTTAACCGTGGGCGGACGCATCGCCCAAAACATCAGTCAGCCGTCCAGCTACAAAAGAGCTGCGATCAACTGCGCCACTTTATCGGCTTGGCAGCTGTACCACAGTGCAGAACAGTAACTCGCTTGCCTTTGCCATGCAGGTGTTCGCGCTTGCTATCTCGCAAGTGCTCTTGCCTATGTTAACTTCCGCCATCACTGAGACGACGTCAATATGCCAGTCTCAAGGAAACGGAAAGGTAATGGATGCTTCCCACACAGCAACAACCTGCACCTTTCCCGACCAGATGGTGCTGACCTTACAACACTGGGTCCTCACTTCACCGTGGGAGGCTGAATCGCCGGAAATATCAGTCACCCCTTCTGCTACAAAAGAGCTGCGACCAACTGCTGCACTTTGTGGGCTTGGCTTCTGTACCACAGTGGAGAGGAGTAACCCGCTTGCCTTTGCCATGCAGATCTGTGAGCTTACTATCTCGGAAGTGCTCTTGCCTACAATATGTTTGGCCATCACGGACACGATGTTGATATGCCATTCCCAAGGAAACGGAAATGTAATCGACGCTTCCCACACGGCAAGAACTCGCAACTTACCTGACCAGATGTTGCTCACCTTACAACACTGGGTCCTCAGTTCACCGGAGGCGGCCGCATTGCCCGAAATATCAGCCAGCCCTTCGGATACAAAAGAGCTGCGACTAACGGCGGCACACTGCAGAGCTGTAACCCGCTTGCCTTTACCATGCAGGTGTTCGCGTTTGCTATCTCGCAAGTGCTCTTGCCTATGTTAACTTCGGCCATCACGGAGACAACGTCGATATGCCAGTCCCAAGGAAACAGAAAGGTAATGGATGCTTTTCACACAGCAACAACCTGCACCTGACCCGACCAGATGGTGCTGACCTTACAACACTGGGTCCTCCTCAATTCAACGTGAGCGGCCGCATCGCCCGAAACATCAGTCAGCCCTTCAGCTACAAAAGAGCTGCGACCAACTGCGGCACTTTGTGGGCTTGGCAGCTGTACCTCAGTGCAGAGCAGTAACCCGCTTGCCTTTGCCATGCAGGTGTTCCCGCTTTCCATCCCGCAAGTTCTCTTGCCTGCATTAAGTTCGGCCATCACGGAGACGACATCGATAAGGCAGTCCGTAGGAAATGGAAACGTAATGGATGCTTCCCACAGAGCAACAACCTACACCTTACAGAACCAGATGGTGCTGACCTTACAACACTGGGTCCTCACTTCACCGTGGGCGGCCGCATCGCCGGAAACATCAGTCAGGCCTTCAGCTACAAAAAAACTGCGACCAACTGTGGCACTTTGTCGGCTTGGCAGCTGTACCACAGTGCAGAACAGTAACTCGCTTGCCTTTGCCATGCAGGTGTTCGCGCTTGCTATCTTGCAAGTGCTCTTGCTGACATTAACTTCGCCCATCACGGAGACGAAGTTGATCTGCCAATCCCAAAGAAACGGAAACGTAATGGATGCTTCCCACACAGCAACAACCTGCAGCTTGCCCGACCAGATGGTGCTGACCTTACAACACTCGGTCCTCACTTAACCGTGGGCGGACGCATCGCCCAAAACATCAGTCAGCCGTTCAGCTACAAAAGAGCTGCGATCAACTACGGCACTTTGTGGGCGTAGCAGCTGTACCACAGTGTAGAGAAGTAACCCGCTTGCCTTTGCCATGCAGGTGTTCGCGCTTGCTATCTCGCAAGTGCTCTTGCCTACATTAATTTAGACCATCACGGAGACGACGTCGATATGCCAGTCCCAAGGAAACGGAAAAGTAATGGATGCTTCCCACACAGCGAACCTTACCCGACCTGATGGTGCTGACCTTACAACACTGGGTCCTCCTCACTTCACCGTGGGCGGCCGCATCGCCAGAAACATCAGTCAGCCCTTCAGCTACAAATGAGCTGCGACCAACTGTGGCACTTTGTGGGCTTGGCAGCTGTACCACAGTGCAGTGCGGTAACCTGCTTGCCTTTGCCATGCAGGTGTTCAAGCTTGCTATCTCGCAAGTGCTCTTGTTTACATTAACTTTGGCCATCGTGGAGACGACGTCGATATGCCATTCCCAAGAAAACGGAAACGTAATGGATGCTTCCCACACAGCAACAACGTGCACCTTACCCAACCAGATGGTGCTGACCTTACAACACTGGGTCCTCACTTCACCGTGGGCGGCCACATCGCCCGAAACATCAGTCAGCCCTTCAGCTACAAAAGAGCTGCGACCAACTGCGCTACTTTGTGGGCTTGGCAGCTGTACCACAGTGCAGAGCTGTAACCCGCTTGCCTTTGCCATGCAGGTGTTCCCGCTTGCCATCTCGAAAGTTCTCTTGCATGCATTTACTTCGGCCATCACGAAGACGACGTCGATATGCCAGTCCCAAGGAAAGAGAAAGGTAATGGATGCTTCTCACACAACAACCTGCACCTTACCCGACCAGATGGTGCTGTCATTACAACACTGGGTCCTCACTTCACCATGGGCGGCCGCATCGCCCGAAACATCAGTCAGCCCTTCAGCTGCAAAAGAGCTGCGACCTACTGCGGCACTTTGTGGGCTTGGCAGCTATACCACAGTGCAGAGCGGTAACCCGCTTGCCTTTGCCATGCAAGTGTTCACGCTTGCTATCTCGCAAGTGCTCTTGCCTACATTAACTTCGGCCATCGTGGAGACGACGTCGATATGCCATTCCCAAAGAAATGGAAACGTAATGGATGCCTCCCACACAGCAACAACGTGCACCTTACCCGACCAGATGGTGCTGACCTTACAACACTGGGTCCTCACTTCACCGTGGGCGGCCGCATCGCCCGAAACATCAGTCAGCCCTTCAGCTACAAAAGATCTGAGACCAACTGCGGCACTTTGTGGGCTTGGCAGCTGTGCCACAGTGCAGAGCAGTGACCTGCTTGCCTTTGCCATGCAGGTGTTTGCGCTTGCCATCTCGCAAGTGCTCTTGCCTGCATTAACTTCGGCCATCATGGAGACTACGTCGATAAGGCAGTCCGAAGGAAACGGAAACGTAAAGGATGCTTCCCACACAGCAACAACCTGCACCTTACAGAATCAGATGGTGCTGACCTTACAACACTGGGTCCTCACTTCACCGTGGGAGGCTGAATCGCCGGAAATATCAGTCACCCCTTCTGCTGCAAAAGAGCTGCGACCAACTGCGGCACTTTGTGGGCTTGGCATCTGTACCACAGATGAGAGGAGTAACCCGCTTGCCTTTGCCATGCAGATCTGTGAGCTTCCTATCTCGGAAGTGCTCTTGCCTACATTATGTTTGGCCATCACGGACACGATGTTGATATGCCATTCCCAAGGAAACGGAAATGTAATCGACGCTTCCCACACGGCAAGAACTCGCAACTTACCTGACCAGATGTTGCTCACCTTACAACACTGGGTCCTCAGTTCACCGTAGGCGGCCGCATTGCCCGAAATATCAGCCAGCCCTTCGGATACAAAAGAGCTGCGACTAACGGCGGCACACTGCAGAGCTGTAACCCGCTTGCCTTTACCATGCAGCTGTTCGCGTTTGCTATCTCGCAAGTGCTCTTGCCTATGTTAACTTCGGCCATCACGGAGACAACGTCGATATGCCAGTCCCAAGGAAACAGAAAGGTAATGGATACTTTTCACACAGCAACAACCTGCACCTGACCCGACCAGATGGTGCTGACCTTACAACACTGGGTCCTCCTCAATTCACCGTAAACGGCCGCATCGCCCGAAACATCAGTCAGCCCTTCAGCTACAAAAGAGCTGCGACCAACTGCGGCAGTTTGTGGGCTTGGCAGCTGTACCTGAGTGCAGAGCAGTAACCCGCTTGCCTTTGCCATGCAGGTGTTCCCGCTTTCCATCCCGCAAGTTCTCTTGCCTGCATTAACTTCGGCCATCACGGAGACGACATCGATAAGGCAGTCCGAAGGAAACGGAAACGTAATGGATGCTTCCCACACAGCAACAACCTACACCTTACAGAACAGGATGGTGCTGACCTTGCAACACTGGGTCCTCACTTCACCGTGGGCGGCCGCATCGCCGGAAACATCAGTCAGGCCTTCAGCTACAAAAAAACTGCGACCAACTGTGGCACTTTGTCGGCTTGGCAGCTGTACCACAGTGCAGAACAGTAACTCGCTTGCCTTTGCCATGCAGGTGTTGGCGCTTGCTATCTTGCAAGTGCTCTTGCTGACATTAACTTCGCCCATCACGGAGACGAAGTTGATCTGCCAATCCCAAAGAAACGGAAACGTAATGGATGCTTCCCACACAGCAACAACCTGCAGCTTACCCGACCAGATGGTGCTGACCTTACAACACTGGGTCCTCCTCACTTCACCGTGGGCGGCCGCATCACCAGAAACATCAGTCAGCCCTTCAGCTACAAAAGAGCTGCGACCAACTGCGGCACTTTGTGGGCTTGGCAGCTATACCACAGTGCAGTGCGGTAACCTGCTTGCCTTTGCCATGCAGGTGTTCAAGCTTGCTATCTCGCAAGTGCCCTTGTTTACATTAACTTTGGCCATCGTGGAGACGACGTCGATATGCCATTCCCAAGAAAACGGAAACGTAATGGATGCTTCCCACACAGCAACAACGTGCACCTTACCCAACCAGATGGTGCTGACCTTACAACACTGGGTCCTCACTTCACCGTGGGCGGCCACATCGCCCGAAACATCAGTCAGCCCCTCAGCTACAAAAGAGCTGCGACCAACTGCGGCACTTTGTGGGCTTGGCAGCTATACCACAGTGCAGAGCGGTAGCCCGCTTGCCTTTGCCATGCAGGTGTTCACGCTTGCTATCTCGCAAGTGCTCTTGCCTACATTAACTTTGGCCATCGTGAAGACGCCGTCGATATGCCATTCCCAAAGAAATGGAAACGTAATGGATGCTTCCCACACAGCAACAACGTGCACCTTACCCGACCAGATGGCGCTGACCTTACAACACTGGGTCCTCACTTGACCGGGGGCAGCCACATCGCCCGAAACATCAGTCAGCCCGTCAGCTACAAAAGAGCTGCGACCAACTGCGGCACTTTGTGGGCTTGGCAGCTATACCACAGTGCAGAGCGGTAGCCCGCTTGCCTTTGCCATGCAGGTGTTCACGCTTGCTATCTCGCAAGTGCTCTTGCCTACATTAACTTCGGCCATCGTGGAGACGACGTCGATATGCCATTCCCAAAGAAATGGAAACGTAATGGATGCTTCCCACACAGCAACAACGTGCACCTTACCCGACCAGATGGCGCTGACCTTACAACACTGGGTCCTCACTTCACCGTGGGCGGCCACATCGCCCGAAACATCAGTCAGCCCTTCAGCTACAAAAGAGCTGAAACCAACTGCGGCACTTTGTGGGCTTGGCAGCTGTGCCACAGTGCAGAGCAGTGACCTGCTTGCCTTTGCCATGCAGGTGTTTGCGCTTGCCATCTCGCAAGTGCTCTTGCCTGCATTAACTTCGGCCATCACGGAGACGACATCGATAAGGCACTCCGAAGGAAACGGAAACGTAATGGATGCTTCCCACACAGCAACAACCTACACCTTACAGAACCAGATGGTGCTGACCTTACAACACTGGGTCCTCACTTCACCGTGGGAGGCTGAATCGCCGGAAATATCAGTCACCTTTTCTCCTGCAAAAGAGCTGCGACCAACTGCGGTACTTTGTGGGCTTGGCAGCTGTACCACAGTGCAGAGGAGTAACCCGCTTGCCTTTGCCATGCAGATCTGTGAGCTTCCTATCTCGGAAGTGCTCTTGCCTACATTATATTTGGCCATCACGGACACGATGTTGATATGCCATTCCCAAGGAAACGGAAATGTAATGGACGCTTCCCACACGTCAAGAACTCGCAACTTACCTGACCAGATGCTGCTCACCTTACAACACTCGGTGCTCAGTTCACCGTAGGCGGCCGCATTGCCCGAAATATCAGCCAGCCCTTCGGATACAAAAGAGCTGCGACTAACGGCGGCACACTGCAGAGCTGTAACCCGCTTGCCTTTACCATGCAGGTGTTCGCGCTTGCTATCTCGCAAGTGCTCTTGTCTATGTTAACTTCGGCCATCACGGAGACAACGTCGATATGCCAGTCCCAAGGAAACAGAAAGGTAATGGATGCTTTTCACACAGCAACAACCTGCACCTGACCCGACCAGATGGTGCTGACCTTACAAACTCGGTCCTCCTCAATTCACCGTGGGCGGCCGCATCGCCCGAAACATCAGTCAGCCCTTCAGCTACAAAAGAGCTGCGACCAACTGCGCTACTTTGTGGGCTTGGCAGCTGTACCACAGTGCAGAGCAGTAACCCGCTTGCCTTTGCCATGCAGGTGTTCAAGCTTGCTATCTCGCAAGTGCTCTTGTTTACATTAAATTTGGCCATCGTGGAGACGAAGTCGATATGCCATTCCCGAGAAACGGAAACGTAATGGATGCTTCCCACACAGCAACAACGTGCACCTTACCCAACCAGATGGTGCTGACCTTACAACACTGGGTCCTCACTTCACCGTGGGCGGCCACATCGCCCAAAACATCAGTCAGCCCTTCAGCTACAAAAGAGCTGCGACCAACTGCGCTACTTTGTGGGCTTGGCAGCTGTACCACAGTGCAGAGCAGTAACCCGCTTGCCTTTGCCATGCAGGTGTTCCCGCTTGCCATCTCGAAAGTTCTCTTGCATGCATTTACTTCGGCCATCACGAAGACGACGTCGATATGCCAGTCCCAAGGAAAGAGAAAGGTAATGGATGCTTCTCACACAACAACAACCTGCACCTTACCCGACCAGATGGTGCTGTCATTACAACACTGGGTCCTCACTTCACCATGGGCGGCCGCATCGCCCGAAACATCAGTCAGCCCTTCAGCTGCAAAAGAGCTGCGACCTACTGCGGAACTTTGTGGGCTTGGCAGCTATACCACAGTGCAGAGCGGTAACCCGCTTGCCTTTGCCATGCAAGTGTTCACGCTTGCTATCTCGCAAGTGCTCTTGCCTACATTAACTTCGGCCATCGTGGAGACGACGTCGATATGCCATTCCCAAAGAAATGGAAACGTAATGGATGCCTCCCACACAGCAACAACGTGCACCTTACCCGACCAGATGGTGCTGACCTTACAACACTGGGTCCTCACTTCACCGTGGGCGGCCACATCGCCCGAAACATCAGTCAGCCCTTCAGCTACAAAAGAGCTGAGACCAACTGCGGCACTTTGTGGGCTTGGCAGCTGTGCCACAGTGCAGAGCAGTGACCTGCTTGCCTTTGCCATGCAGGTGTTTGCGCTTGCCATCTCGCAAGTGCTCTTGCCTGCATTAACTTCGGCCATCATGGAGACGACGTCAATAAGGCAGTCCGAAGGAAACGGAAACGTAAAGGATGCTTCCCACACAGCAACAACCTGCACCTTACAGAACCAGATGGTGCTGACCTTACAACACTGGGTCCTCACTTCACCGTGGACGGCCGCATCGCCGGAGACATCAGTCAGGCCTTCAGCTACAAAAGAGCTGCGACCAACTGTGGCACTTTGTCGGCTTGGCAGCTGTACCACAGTGCAGAACAGTAACCCGCTTGCCTTTGCCATGCAGGTGTTCGCGCTTGCTATCTCGCAAGTGCTCTTGCCTATGTTAACTTCCGTCATCACTGAGACGACGTCAATATGCCAGTCCCAAGGAAACGGAAAGGTAATGGATGCTTCCCACACAGCAACAACGTGCACCTTACAGAACCAGATGGTGCTGACCTTACAACACTGGGACCTCACTTCACCGTGCAAGGCTGAATCGCCGGAAATATCAGTCAGCCCTTGAGCTACAAAAGAGCTGCGATCAACTGCGGCACTTTGTGGGCGTAGCAGCTGTACCACAGTGTAGAGAAGTAACCCGTTTGCCTTTGCCATGCAGGTGTTCGCGCTTGCTATCTCGCAAGTGCTCTTGCCTACATTAATTTCGACCATCACGGAGACGACGTCGATATGCCAGTCCCAAGGAAACGGAAAAGTAATGGATGCTTCCCACACAGCGCACCTTACCCGACCAGATGGTGCTGACCTTACAACACTGGGTCCTCACTTTACCGTGGGCGGCCGCATCGCCCGAAACATCAGTCAGCCCGTCAGCTACAAAAGAGCTGAGACCAACTGCGGCACTTTGTGGGCTTGGCAGCTGTGCCACAGTGCAGAGCAGTAACCCGCTTGTCTTTGCCATGCAGGTGTTCCCGCTTGCTCTCTCGCACGGGCTCTTGCCTACTTAACTTCGGCCATCGTGGAGACGACGTCGATATGCCATTCCCAAGGAAACGGAAACGTAATGGATGCTTCCCACACAGCAACAATGTGCACCTTACCCGACCAGATGGTGCTGACCTTACAACACTGGGTCCTCACTTCACCGTGGGCGGCCGCGTCGCCGGAAACATCAGTCAGGCCTTCAGCTACAAAAGAGCTGCGACCAACTGTGGCACTTTGTCGGCTTGGCAGCTGTACCACAGTGCAGAACAGTAACCCGCTTGCCTTTGCCATGCAGGTGTTCGCGCTTGCTATCTCGCAAGTACTCTTGCCTATGTTAACTTCCGTCATCACTGAGACGACGTCAATATGCCAGTCCCAAAGAAACGGAAAGGTAATGGATGCTTCCCACACAGCAACAACCTGCAGCTTTCCCGACCAGATGGTGCTGACCTTACAACACTGGGACCTCACTTCACCATGCAAGGCTGAATCGCCGGAAATCTCTGTCAGCCCTTGAGCTACAAAAGAGCTGCGATCAACTGCGGCACTTTGTGGGCGTAGCAGCTGTACCAAAATGTAGAGAAGTAACCCGCTTGCCTTTGCCATGCAGGTGTTCGCGCTTGCTATCTCGCAAGTGCTCTTGCGTACATTAATTTCGACAATCACGGAGACGACGTCGATATGCCAGTCCCAAGGAAACGGAAAAGTAATGGATGCTTCCCACACAGCGCACCTTACCCGACCAGATGGTGCCGACCTTACAACACTGGGTCCTCACTTTACCGTGGGCGGCCGCTTCGCCCGAAACATCAGTCAGCCCGTCAGCTACAAAAGAGCTGAGACCAACTGCGGCACTTTGTGGGCTTGGCAGCTGTGCCACGGTGCAGAGCAGTGACCTGCTTGCCTTTGCCATGCAGGTGTTCGCGCTTGCCATCTCGCAAGTGCTCTTGCCTGCATTAGCTTCGGCCATCACGGAGACGACGTCGATATGCCATTCCCAAGGAAACGGAAAGGTAATGGGTGCTTCCTACACAGCAACAACGTGCACCTTACCCAACCAGATGGTGCTGACCTTACAACACTGGGTCCTCTCTTCACCGTGGGCGGCCACATCGCCCGAAACATCAGTCAGCCCGTCAGCTACAAAAGAGCTGCGACCAACTGCGGCACTTTGTGGGCTTGGCAGCTATAGCACAGTGCAGAGCGGTAACCCGCTTGCCTTTGCCATGCAGGTGTTCACGCTTGCTATCTCGCAAGTGCTCTTGCCTACATTAACTTCGGCCATCGTGGAGACGACATCGATAAGGCAGTCCGAAGGAAACGGAAACGTAATGGATGCTTCCCACACAGCAACAACCTACACCTTACAGAACCAGATGGTGCTGACCTTACAACACTGGGTCCTCACTTAACCGTGGGCGGACGCATCGCCCAAAACATCAGTCAGCCGTCCAGCTACAAAAGAGCTGCGATCAACTGCGGCACTTTATCGGCTTGGCAGCTGTACCACAGTGCAGAACAGTAACTCGCTTGCCTTTGCCATGCAGGTGTTCGCGCTTGCTATCTCGCAAGTGCTCTTGCCTATGTTAACTTCCGCCATCACTGAGACGACGTCAATATGCCAGTCCCAAGGAAACGGAAAGGTAATGGATGCTTCCCACACAGCAACAACCTGCACCTTTCCCGACCAGATGGTGCTGACCTTACAACACTGGGTCCTCACTTCACCGTGGGAGGCTGAATCGCCGGAAATATCAGTCACCCCTTCTGCTGCAAAAGAGCTGCGACCAACTGCGGCACTTTGTGGGCTTGGCATCTGTACCACAGATGAGAGGAGTAACCCGCTTGCCTTTGCCATGCAGATCTGTGAGCTTCCTATCTCGGAAGTGCTCTTGCCTACATTATGTTTGGCTATCACGGACACGATGTTGATATGCCATTCCCAAGGAAACGGAAATGTAATGGACGCTTCCCACACTTTAAGAACTCGCAACTTACCTGACCAGATGCTGCTCACCTTACAACACTCGGTGCTCAGTTCACCGTAGGCGGCCGCATTGCCCGAAATATCAGCCAGCACTTCGGATACAAAAGAGCTGCGACTAACGGCGGCACACTGCAGAGCTGTAACCCGCTTGCCTTTACCATGCAGGTGTTCGCGCTTGCTATCTCGCAAGTGGTCTTGCCTATGTTAACTTCGGCCATCACGGAGACAACGTCGATATGCCAGTCCCAAGGAAACAGAAAGGTAATGGATGCTTTTCACACAGCAACAACCTGCACCTGACCCGACCAGATGGTGCTGACCTTACAACACTGGGTCCTCCTCAATTCACCGTGGGCGGCCGCATCGCCCGAAACATCAGTCAGCCCTTCAGCTACAAAAGAGCTGCGACCAACTGCGCTACTTTGTGGGCTTGGCAGCTGTACCACAGATCAGAGCAGTAACCCGCTTGCCTTTGCCATGCAGGTGTTCCCGCTTGCCATCTCGAAAGTTCTCTTGCATGCATTTACTTCGGCCATCACGAAGACGACGTCGATATGCCAGTCCCAAGGAAAGAGAAAGGTAATGGATGCTTCTCACACAGCAACAACCTGCACCTTACCCGACGAGATGGTGCTGTCATTACAACACTGGGTCCTCACTTCACCATGGGCGGCCGCATCGCCCGAAACATCAGTCAGCCCTTGCTGTGACCTACTGCGGCACTTCGTGGGCTTGGCAGCTATACCACAGTGCAGAGCGGTAACCCGCTTGCCTTTGCCATGCAAGTGTTCACGCTTGCTATCTCGCAAGTGCTCTTGCCTACATTAACTTCGGCCATCGTGGAGACGACGTCGATATGCCATTCCCAAAGAAATGGAAACGTAATGGATGCCTCCCACACAGCAACAACGTGCGCCTTACCCGACCAGATGGTGCTGACCTTACAACACTGGGTCCTCACTTCACCGTGGGCGGCCACATCGCCCGAAACATCAGTCAGCCCTTCAGCTACAAAAGAGCTGAGACAACTGCGGCACTTTGTGGGCTTGGCAGCTGTGCCACAGTGCAGAGCAGTGACCTGCTTGCCTTTGCCATGCAGGTGTTTGCGCTTGCCATCTCGCAAGTGCTCTTGCCTGCATTAACTTCGGCCATCATGGAGACGACGTCGATAAGGCAGTCCGAAGGAAACGGAAACGTAAAGGATGCTTCCCACACAGCAACAACCTGCACCTTACAGAACCAGATGGTGCTGACCTTACAACACTGGGTCCTCACTTCACCGTGGGCGGCCACATCGCCCGAAACATCAGTCAGCCCCTCAGCTACAAAAGAGCTGCGACCAACTGCGGCACTTTGTGGGCTTGGCAGCTATACCACAGTGCAGAGCGGTAGCCCGCTTGCCTTTGCCATGCAGGTGTTCACGCTTGCTATCTCGCAAGTGCTCTTGCCTACATTAACTTTGGCCATCGTGAAGAAGACGTCGATATGCCATTCCCAAAGAAATGGAAACGTAATGGATGCTTCCCCCACAGCAACAACGTGCACCTTACCTGACCAGATGGCGCTGACCTTACAACACTGGGTCCTCACTTCAGCGGGGGCAGCCACATCGCCCGAAACATCAGTCAGCCCCTCAGCTACAAAAGAGCTGCGATCAACTGCGGAACTTTGTGGGCGTAGCAGCTGTACCACAGTGTAGAGAAGTAACCCGCTTGCCTTTGCCATGCAGGTGTTCGCGCTTGCTATCTCGCAAGTGCTCTTGCCTACATTGATTTCGACCATCACGGAGACGACGTCGATATGCCAGTCCCAAGGAAACGGAAAAGTAATGGATGCTTCCCACACAGCGCACCTTACCCGACCTGATGGTGCTGACCTTACAACACCGGGTCCTCCTCACTTCACCGTGGGCGGCCGCATCGCCAGAAACATCAGTCAGCCCTTCAGCTACAAATGAGCTGCGACCAACTGCGGCACTTTGTGGGCTTGGCAGCTGTACCACAGTGCAGTGCGGTAACCTGCTTGCCTTTGCCATGCAGGTGTTCATGCTTGCTACTCGCAAGTGCTCTTGTTTACATTAACTTTGGCCATCGTGGAGACGACGTCGATATGCCATTCCCAAGAAAACGGAAACGTAATGGATGCTTCCCACACAGCAACAACGTGCACCTTACCCAACCAGATGGTGCTGACCTTACAACACTGGGTCCTCACTTCACCGTGGGCGGCCACATCGCCCGAAACATCAGTCAGCCCCTCAGCTACAAAAGAGCTGCGACCAACTGCGGCACTTTGTGGGCTTGGCAGCTATACCACAGTGCAGAGCGGTAGCCCGCTTGCCTTTGCCATGCAGGTGTTCACGCTTGCTATCTCGCAAGTGCTCTTGCCTACATTAACTTTGGCCATCGTGAAGACGACGTCGATATGCCATTCCCAAAGAAATGGAAACGTAATGGATGCTTCCCACACAGCAACAACGTGCACCTTACCTGACCAGATGGCGCTGACCTTACAACACTGGGTCCTCACTTCAGCGGGGGCGGCCGCATCGCCCGAAACATCAGTCAGCCCTTCAGCTGCAAAAGAGCTGCGACCTACTGCGGCACTTTGTGGGCTTGGCAGCTATACCACAGTGCAGAGCGGTAACCCGCTTGCCTTTGCCATGCAAGTGTTCACGCTGGCTATCTCGCAAGTGCTCTTGCCTACATTAACTTCGGCCATCGTGGAGACGACGTCGATATGCCATTCCCAAAGAAATGGAAACGTAATGGATGCCTCCCACACAGCAACAACGTGCACCTTACCCGACCAGATGGTGCTGACCTTACAACACTGGGTCCTCACTTCACCGTGGGCGGCCACATCGCCCGAAACATCAGTCAGCCCTTCAGCTACAAAAGAGCTGAGACCAACTGCGGCACTTTGTGGGCTTGGCAGCTGTGCCACAGTGCAGAGCAGTGACCTGCTTGCCTTTGCCATGCAGGTGTTTGCGCTTGCCATCTCGCAAGTGCTCTTGCCTGCATTAACTTCGGCCATCATGGAGACGACGTCGATAAGGCAGTCCGAAGGAAACGGAAACGTAAAGGATGCTTCCCACAAAGCAACAACCTGCACCTTACAGAACCAGATGGTGCTGACCTTACAACACTGGGTCCTCACTTCACCGTGGGCGGCCGCATCGCCGGAAACATCAGTCAGGCCTTCAGCTACAAAAGAGCTGCGACCAACTGTGGCACTTTGTCGGCTTGGCAGCTGTACCACAGTGCAGAACAGTAACCCGCTTGCCTTTGCCATGCAGGTGTTCGCGCTTGCTATCTTGCAAGTGCTCTTGTTTACATTAACTTCGGCCATCACGGAGACGAAGTTGATCTGCCAATCCCAAGGAAACGGAAACGTAATGGATGCTTCCCACACAGCAACAACGTGCAGCTTACCCGACCAGATGGTGCTGGCCTTACAACACTGGGTCCTCACATCACCGTGCGCGGCCGCATCGCCCGAAACATCAGTCAGCCCTTCAGCTACAAAAGAGCTGCGACCAACTGCGGCACTTTGTGGGCTTGGCAGCTGTACCACAGTACAGAGCAGTAACCCGCTTGCCTTTGCCATGCAGGTGTTCGCGCTCGCCATCTCGCAAGTGCTCTTGCCTGCATTAACTTCGGCCATCACGGAGACGACGTCGATATGCCAGTCCCAAGGAAACAGAAACGTAATGGATGCTTCCCACACAGCAACAACCTGCACCTTACAGAACCAGGTGGTGCTGAGCGTACAACACTGGGTCCTCACTTCACCGTGGGCGGCCACATCGCCCGAAACATCAGTCAGCCCTTCAGCTACAAAAGAGCTGCGATCAACTGCGGCACTTTGTGGGCGTAGCAGCTGTACCACAGTGTAGAGAAGTAATCCGCTTGCCTTTGCCATGCAGGTGTTCGCTTTCGCTATCTCGCAAGTGCTCTTGCCTACATTAATTTCGACCATCACGGAGACGACGTGGATATGCCAGTCCCAAGGAAACGGAAAACTAATGGATGCTTCCCACACAGCGCACCTTACCCGACCTGATGGTGCTGACCTTACAACACTGGGTCCTCCTCACTTCACCGTGGGCGGCCGCATCGCCCGAAACATCAGTCAGCCCTTCAGCTACAAATGAGCTGCGACAAACTGCGGCACTTTGTGGGCTTGGCAGCTGTACCACAGTGCAGAGCGGTAACCTGCTTGCCTTTGCCATGCAGGTGTTCACGCTTGCTATCTCGCAAGTGCTCTTGTTTACATTAACTTTGGCCATCGTGGAGACGACGTCGATATGCCATTCCCAAGGAAACGGAAACGTAATGGATGCTTCCCACGCAGCAACAACGTGCACCTTACCCGACCAGATGGTGCTGACCTTACAACACTGGGTCCTCACTTCACCGTGGGCGGCCGCATCGCCCGAAACATCAGTCAGCCCTTCAGCTACAAAAGAGCTGCGATCAACTGCGGCACTTTATCGGCTTGGCAGCTGTACCACAGTGCAGAACAGTAACTCGTTTGCCTTTGCCATGAGGGTGTTCGCGCTTGCTATCTCGCAAGTGCTCTTGCCTATGTTAACTTCCGCCATCACTGAGACGACGTCAATATGCCAGTCCCAAGGAAACGGAAAGGTAATGGATGCTTCCCACACAGCAACAACCTGCACCTTTCCCGACCAGATGGTGCTGACCTTACAACACTGGGTCCTCACTTCACCGTGGGCGGCCGCATCGCCCGAAACATCAGTCAGCCCTTCAGCTACAAAAGAGCTGCGATCAACTGCGGCACTTTATCGGCTTGGCAGCTGTACCACAGTGCAGAACAGTAACTCGTTTGCCTTTGCCATGAGGGTGTTCGCGCTTGCTATCTCGCAAGTGCTCTTGCCTATGTTAACTTCCGCCATCACTGAGACGACGTCAATATGCCAGTCCCAAGGAAACGGAAAGGTAATGGATGCTTCCCACACAGCAACAACCTGCACCTTTCCCGACCAGATGGTGCTGACCTTACAACACTGGGTCCTCACTTCACCGTGGGAGGCTGAATCGCCGGAAATATCAGTCACCCCTTCTGCTGCAAAAGAGCTGCGACCAACTGCGGCACTTTGTGGGCTTGGCATCTGTACCACAGTGGAGAGGAGTAACCCGCTTGCCTTTGCCATGCAGATCTGTGAGCTTCCTCTCTCGGAAGTGCTCTTGCCTACATTATGTTTGGCCATCACGGACACGATGTTGATATGCCATTCCCAAGGAAACGGAAATGTAATCGACGCTTCCCACACGGCAAGAACTCGCAACTTACCTGACCAGATGTTGCTCACCTTACAACACTGGGTCGTCAGTTCACCGTAGGCGGCCGCATTGCCCGAAATATCAGCCAGCCCTTCGGATACAAAAGAGCTGCGACTAACGGCGGCACACTGCAGAGCTGCAACCCGCTTGCCTTTACCATGCAGGTGTTCGCGTTTGCTATCTCGCAAGTGCTCTTGCCTATGTTAACTTCGGCCATCACGGAGACAACGTCGATATGCCAGTCCCAAGGAAACAGAAAGGTAATGGATGCTTTTCACACAGCAACAACCTCCACCTGACCCGACCAGATGGTGCTGACCTTACAACACTGGGTCCTCCTCAATTCACCGTGAGCGGCCGCATCGCCCGAAACATCAGTCAGCCCTTCAGCTACAAAAGAGCTGCGACTAACTGCGGCACTTTGTGGGCTTGGCAGCTGTACCTCAGTGCAGAGCAGTAACCCGCTTGCCTTTGCCCTGCAGGCGTTCCCGCTTTCCATCCCGCAAGTTCTCTTGCCTGCATTAACTTCGGCCATCACGGAGACGACATCGATAAGGCAGTCCGAAGGAAACGGAAACGTAATGGATGCTTCCCACACAGCAACAACCTACACCTTACAGAACCAGATGGTGCTGACCTTACAACACTGGGTCCTCACTTCACCGTCGGCGGCCGCATCGCCGGAAACATCAGTCAGGCCTTCAGCTACAAAAAAACTGCGACCAACTGTGGCACTTTGTCGGCTTGGCCGCTGTACCACAGTGTAGAACAGTAACTCGCTTGCCTTTGCCATGCAGGTGTTCGCGCTTGCTATCTTGCAAGTGCTCTTGCTGACATTAACTTCGCCCATCACGGAGACGAAGTTGATCTGCCAGTCCCAAAGAAACGGAAACGTAATGGATGCTTCCCACACAGCAATAACTTGCAGCTTACCCGACCAGATGGTGCTGACCTTACAACAATCGGTCCTCACTTAACCGTGGGCGGACGCATCGCCCAAAACATCAGTCAGCCGTTCAGCTACAAAAGAGCTGCGATCAACTGCGGAACTTTGTGGGCGTAGCAGCTGTACCACAGTGTAGAGAAGTAACCCGCTTGCCTTTGCCATGCAGGTGTTCGCGCTTGCTATCTCGCAAGTGCTCTTGCCTACATTGATTTCGACCATCACGGAGACGACGTCGATATGCCAGTCCCAAGGAAACGGAAAAGTAATGGATGCTACCCCACACAGCGCACCTTACCCGACCTGATGGTGCTGACCTTACAACACTGGGTCCTCCTCACTTCACCGTGGCCGGCCGCTTCGCCAGAAACATCAGTCAGCCCTTCAGCTACAAATGAGCTGCGACCAACTGCGGCACTTTGTGGGCTTGGCAGCTGTACCACAGTGCAGTGCGGTAACCTGCTTGCCTTTGCCATGCAGGTGTTCAAGCTTGCTATCTCGCAAGTGCTCTTGTTTACTTTAACTTTGGCCATCGTGGAGACGACGTCGATATGCCATTCCCAAGAAAACGGAAACGTAATGGATGCTTCCCACATAGCAACAACGTGCACCTTACCCAACCAGATGGTGCTGACCTTACAACACTGGGTCCTCACTTCACCGTGGGCGGCCACATCGCCCGAAACATCAGTCAGCCCCTCAGCTACAAAAGAGCTGCGACCAACTGCGGCACTTTGTGGGCTTGGCAGCTATACCACAGTGCAGAGCGGTAGCCCGCTTGCCTTTGCCATGCAGGTGTTCACGCTTGCTATTTCGCAAGTGCTCTTGCCTACATTAAATTTGGCCATCGTGAAGACGACGTCGATATGCCATTCCCAAAGAAATGGAAACGTAATGGATGCTTCCCACACAGCAACAACGTGCACCTTACCCGACCAGATGGCGCTGACCTTACAACACTGGGTCCTCACTTCACCGTGGGCGGCCAAATCGCCCGAAACATCAGTCAGCCCTTCAGCTACAAAAGAGCTGCGATCAACTGCGGCACTTTATCGGCTTGGCAGCTGTACCACAGTGCAGAACAGTAACTCGCTTGCCTTTGCCATGCAGGTGTTCGCGCTTGCTATCTCGCAAGTGCTCTTGCCTATGTTGACTTCCGCCATCACTGAGACGACATCGATAAGGCAGTCCGAAGGAAACGGAAACGTAATGGATGCTTCCCACACAGCAACAACCTACGCCTTACACAACCAGATGGTGCTGACCTTACAACACTGGGTCCTCACTTCACCGTGGGCGGCCGCATCGCCGGAAACATCAGTCAGTCCTTCAGCTACAAAAGAGCTGCGACCAACTGTGGCACTTTATCGGCTTGGCAGCTGTACCACAGTACAGAACAGTAACTCGCTTGCCTTTGCCAAGCAGGTGTTCGCGCTTGCTATCTCGCAAGTGCTCTTGCCTATGTTAACTTCCGCCATCACTGAGACGACGTGAATATGCCAGTCCCAAGGAAACGGAAAGGTAATGGATGTTTCCCACACAGCAACAACCTGCACCTTTCCCGACCAGATGGTGCTGACCTTACAACACTGGGTCCTCACTTCACCGTGGGAGGCTGAATCGCCAGAAATATCAGTCACCTTTTCTGCTGCAAAAGAGCTGCGACCAACTGCGGTACTTTGTGGGCTTGGCAGCTGTACCACAGTGCAGAGGAGTAACCCGCTGCCTTTGCCATGCAGATCTGTGAGCTTCCTATCTCGGAAGTGCTCTTGCCTACATTATGTTTGGCCATCACGGACACGATGTTGATATGCCATTCCCAAGGAAACGGAAATGTAATGGACGCTTCCCACACGTCAAGAACTCGCAACTTACATGACCAGATGTTGCTCACCTTACAACACTCGGTGCTCAGTTCACCGTAGGCGGCCGCATTGCCCGAAATATCAGCCAGCCCTTCGGATACAAAAGAGCTGCAACTAACGGCGGCACACTGCAGAGCTGTAACCCGCTTGCCTTTACCATGCAGGTGTTCGCGCTTGCTATCTCGCAAGTGCTCTTGCCTATGTTAACTTCGGCCATCACGGAGAAAACGTCGATATGCCAGTCCCAAGGAAACAGAAAGGTAATGGATGCTTTTCACACAGCAACAACCTGCACCTGACCCGACCAGATGGTGCTGATCTTACAACACTGGGTCCTCCTCAATTCACCGTGGGCGCCCACATCGCCCGAAACATCAGTCAGCCCTTCAGCTACAAAAGAGCTGCGACCAACTGCGCTACTTTGTGGGCTTGGCAGCTGTACCACAGTGCAGAGCAGTAACCCGCTTGCCTTTGCCATGCAGGTGTTCCCGCTTGCCATCTCGAAAGTTCTCTTGCATGCATTTACTTCGGCCATCACGAAGACGACGTCGATATGCCAGTGCCAAGGAAAGAGAAAGGTAATGGATGCTTCTCACACAGCAACAACCTGCACCTTACCCGACCAGATGGTGCTGACCTTACAACACTGGGTCCTCACTTCACTTAGGCGGCCGCATCGCCGAAAACAGCAGTCAGGCCTTCAGCTACAAAAGAGCTGCGACCAACTGTGGCACTTTGTCGGCTTGGCAGCTGTACCACAGTGCAGAACAGTAACTCGCTGGCCTTTGCCATGCAGGTGTTCGCGCTTGCTCTCTTGCAAGTGCTCTTGCCTACATTAATTTCGACCATCACGGAGACGACGTCGATATGCCAGTCCCAAGGAAACGGAAAAGTAATGGATGCTTCCCACACAGCGCACCTTACCCGACCTGATGGTGCTGACCTTACAACACTGGGTCCTCCTCACTTCACCGTGGGCGGCCGCATCGCCCGAAACATCAGTCAGCCCTTCAGCTACAAATGAGCTGCGACCAACTGCGGCACTTTGTGGGCTTGGCAGCTGTACCACAGTGCAGAGCGGTAACCTGCTTGCCTTTGCCATGCAGGTGTTCACGCTTGATATCTTGCAAGTGCTCTTGTTTACATTAACTTCGGCCATCACGCAGACGACGTCGATATGCCAGTCCCAAGGAAACAGAAACGTAATGGATGCTTCCCACACAGCAACAACCTGCACCTTACAGAACCAGATGGTGCTGACCGTACAACACTGGGTCCCCACTTCACCGTGGGCGGCCGCATCGCCCGAAACATCAGTCAGCCCTTCAGCTACAAAAGAGCTTCGACCAACTGCGGCACTTTGTGAGCTTGGCAGCTGTACCACAGTGCAGAGCAGTGACCTGCTTGCGTTTGCCATGCAGGTGTTCGCGCTTGATATCTTGCAAGTGCTCTTGTTTACATTAACTTCGGCCATCACGCAGACGACGTCGATATGCCAGTCCCAAGGAAACAGAAACGTAATGGATGCTTCCCACACAGCAACAACCTGCACCTTACAGAACCAGATGGTGCTGACCGTACAACACTGGGTCCTCACTTCACCGTGGGCGGCCACATCGCCCGAAACATCAGTCAGCCCGTCAGCTACAAAAGAGCTGCGACGAACTGCGGCACTTTGTGGGCTTGGCAGCTGTACCACAGCGCAGAGCAGTAGCCCGCTTGCCTTTGCCATGCAGGTTTTCGCGCTTGCTATTTCGCAAGTGCTCTTGCCTATATTAACTTCGGCCATCACGGAGACGACGTCGATATGCCAGTCCGAAGGAAACAGAAAGGTAATGGATGCTTCTCACACAGCAACAACCTGCACCTGACCCGACCAGATGGTGCTGACATTACAACACTGGGTCCTCACTTCACCGTGGGCGGCCGCATCGCCCGAAACATCAGTCAGCCCTCCAGCTGCAAAAGAGCTGCGACCTACTGCGGCACTTTGTGGGCTTGGCAGCTATACCGCAGTGCAGAGCGGTAACTCGCTTGCCTTTGCCATGCAGGTGTTCTCGCTTGCTATCTCGCAAGTGCTCTTGCCTGCATTAACTTCGGCCATCACGGAGACGACATCGATATGCCAGTCCCAAGGAAACAGAAACGTAATGGATGCTTCCCACACAGCAACAACCTGCACCTTACAGAACCAGATGGTGCTGACCGTACAACACTGGGTCCTCACTTCACCGTGGGCGGCCACATCGCCCGAAACATCAGTCAGCCCTTCAGCTACAAAAGAGCTGCGATCAACTGCGGCACTTTGTGGGCGTAGCAGCTGTACCACAGTCTAGAGAAGTAATCCGCTTGCCTTTGCCATGCAGGTGTTCGCTTTTGCTATCTCGCAAGTGCTCTTGCCTACATTAATGTCGACCATCACGGAGACGACGTGGATATGCCAGTCCCAAGGAAACGGAAAAGTAATGAATGCTTCCCACACAGCGCACCTTACCCGACCTGATGGTGCTGACCTTACAACACTGGGTCCTCCTCACTTCACCGTGGGCGGCCGCATCGCCCGAAACATCAGTCAGCCCTTCAGCTACAAATGAGCTGCGACAAACTGCGGCACTTTGTGGGCTTGGCAGCTGTACCACAGTGCAGAGCGGTAACCTGCTTGCCTTTACCATGCAGGTGTTCACGCTTGCTATCTCGCAAGTGCTCTTGTTTACATTAACTTTGGCCATCGTGGAGACGACATCGATATGCCATTCCCAAGGAAACGGAAACGTAATGGATGCTTCCCACACAGCAACAACGTGCACCTTACCCGACCAGATGGTGCTAGACTTACAACACTGGGTCCTCACTTCACCGTGGGCGGCCGCATCGCCCGAAACATCAGTCAGCCCTTCAGCTACAAAAGAGCTTCGACCAACTGCGGCACTTTGTGAGCTTGGCAGCTGTACCACAGTGCAGAGAAGTGACCTGATTGCCTTTGCCATGCAGGTGTTCGCGCTTGCTATCTTGCAAGTGCTCTTGCTTACATTAACTTCGGCCATCACGGAGACGAAGTTGATCTGCCAATCCCAAGGAAACGGAAACGTAATGGATGCTTCCCACACAGCAACAACGTGCAGCTTACCCGACCAGATGGTGCTAACCTTACAACACTGGGTCCTCACATCACCGTGGGCGGCCACATCGCCCGAAACATCAGTCAGCCCGTCAGCTACAAAAGAGCTGCGACGAACTGCGGCACTTTGTGGGCTTGGCAGCTGTACCACAGCGGAGAGCAGTAGCCCGCTTGCCTTTGCCATGCAGGGTATCGCGCTTGCTATTTCGCAAGTGCTCTTGCCTATATTAACTTCGGCCATCACGGAGACGACGTCGATATGCCAGTCCCAAGGAAACAGAAAGGTAATGGATGCTTCTCACACAGCAACAACCTGCACCTGACCCGACCAGATGGTGCTGACATTACAACACCGGGTCCTCACTTCACCGTGGGCGGCCGCATCGCCCGAAACATCAGTCAGCCCTCCAGCTGCAAAAGAGCTACGACCTACTGCGGCACTTTGTGGGCTTGGCAGCTATACCACAGTGCAGAGCGGTAACTCGCTTGCCTTTGCCATGCAGGTGTTCTCGCTTGCTATTTCGCAAGTGCTCTTGCCTATGTTAACTTCCGCCATCACTGAGACGACGTCAATATGCCAGTCCCAAGGAAACGGAAAGGTAATGGATGCTTCCCACACAGCAACAACCTGCACCTTTCCCGACCAGATGCTGCTGACCTTACAATACTGGGTCCTCACTTCACCATGGGAGGCTGAATCGCCGGAAATAGCAGTCACCCCTTCTGCTGCAAAATAGCTGCGACCAACTGCGGCACTTTGTGGGCTTGGCAGCTGTACCACAGTGCACAGGAGTAACCCGCTTGCCTTTGCCATGCAGATCTGTGAGCTTCCTATCTCGGAAGTGCTCTTGCCTACATTATGTTTGGCCATCACGGACACGATTTTGATGTGCCATTCCCAAGGAAATGTAATTGTAATGGACGCTTCCCTCACGGCAAGAACTCGCAACTTACCTGACCAGATGTTGCTCACCTTACAACACTGGGTCCTCAGTTCACCGTAGGCGGCCGCATTGCCCGAAATATCATCCAGCCCTTCGGCTACAAAAGAGCTGCGACTAACGGCGGCACAGTGCAGAGCTGTAACCCGCTTGCCTTTACCATGCAGGTGTTCGCGCTTGCTATCTCGCAAGTGCTCTTGCCTATGTTAACTTCGGCCATCACGGAGACCACGTCGATATGCCAGTCCCAAGGAAACAGAAAGGTAATGGATGCTTTTCACACAGCAACAACCTGCACCTGACCCGACCAGATGGTGCTGACCTTACAACACTGGGTCTTCCTCAATTCACCGTGGGCGGCCGCAACGCCCGAAACATCAGTCAGCCCTTCAGCTACAAAAGAGCTGCGACCAACTGCGGCACTTTGTGGGCTTGGCAGCTGTACCACAGTGCAGAGCAGTAACCCGCTTGCCTTTGCCATGCAGGTGTTCCCGCTTGCCATCTCGCAAGTTCTCTTGCCTGCATTTACTTCGGCCATCACGGAGACGACGTCGATATGCCAGTCCGAAGGAAACGGAAACGTAATGGATGCTTCCCACACAGCAACAACCTACACCTTACACAACCAGATGGTGCTGACCTTACAACACTGGGTCCTCACTTCACCGTGGGCGGCCGCATCGCCGGAAACATCAGTCAGTCCTTCAGCTACAAAAGAGCTGCGACCAACTGTGGCACTTTATCGGCTTGGCAGCTGTACCACAGTACAGAACAGTAACTCGCTTGCCTTTGCCAAGCAGGTGTTCGCGCTTGCTATCTGGCAAGTGCTCTTGCCTATGTTAACTTCCGCCATCACTGAGACGACGTGAATATGCCAGTCCCAAGGAAACGGAAAGGTAATGGATGTTTCCCACACAGCAACAACCTGCACCTTTCCCGACCAGATGGTGCTGACCTTACAACACTGGGTCCTCACTTCACCGTGGGAGGCTGAATCGCCAGAAATATCAGTCACCTTTTCTGCTGCAAAAGAGCTGCGACCAACTGCGGTACTTTGTGGGCTTGGCAGCTGTACCACAGTGTAGAGGAGTAACCCGCTGCCTTTGCCATGCAGATCTGTGAGCTTCCTATCTCGGAAGTGCTCTTGCCTACATTATGTTTGGCCATCACGGACACGATGTTGATATGCCATTCCCAAGGAAACGGAAATGTAATGGACGCTTCCCACACGTCAAGAACTCGCAACTTACATGACCAGATGTTGCTCACCTTACAACACTCGGTGCTCAGTTCACCGTAGGCGGCCGCATTGCCCGAAATATCAGCCAGCCCTTCGGATACAAAAGAGCTGCAACTAACGGCGGCACACTGCAGAGCTGTAACCCGCTTGCCTTTACCATGCAGGTGTTCGCGCTTGCTATCTCGCAAGTGCTCTTGCCTATGTTAACTTCGGCCATCACGGAGAAAACGTCGATATGCCAGTCCCAAGGAAACAGAAAGGTAATGGATGCTTTTCACACAGCAACAACCTGCACCTGACCCGACCAGATGGTGCTGATCTTACAACACTGGGTCCTCCTCAATTCACCGTGGGCGCCCACATCGCCCGAAACATCAGTCAGCCCTTCAGCTACAAAAGAGCTGCGACCAACTGCGCTACTTTGTGGGCTTGGCAGCTGTACCACAGTGCAGAGCAGTAACCCGCTTGCCTTTGCCATGCAGGTGTTCCCGCTTGCCATCTCGAAAGTTCTCTTGCATGCATTTACTTCGGCCATCACGAAGACGACGTCGATATGCCAGTGCCAAGGAAAGAGAAAGGTAATGGATGCTTCTCACACAGCAACAACCTGCACCTTACCCGACCAGATGGTGCTGACCTTACAACACTGGGTCCTCACTTCACCGTGGGCGGCCGCATCGCCGAAAACAGCAGTCAGGCCTTCAGCTACAAAAGAGCTGCGACCAACTGTGGCACTTTGTCGGCTTGGCAGCTGTACCACAGTGCAGAACAGTAACTCGCTTGCCTTTGCCATGCAGGTGTTCGCGCTTGCTCTCTTGCAAGTGCTCTTGCCTACATTAATTTCGACCATCACGGAGACGACGTCGATATGCCAGTCCCAAGGAAACGGAAAAGTAATGGATGCTTCCCACACAGCGCACCTTACCCGACCTGATGGTGCTGACCTTACAACACTGGGTCCTCCTCACTTCACCGTGGGCGGCCGCATCGCCCGAAACATCAGTCAGCCCTTCAGCTACAAATGAGCTGCGACCAACTGCGGCACTTTGTGGGCTTGGCAGCTGTACCACAGTGCAGAGCGGTAACCTGCTTGCCTTTGCCATGCAGGTGTTCACGCTTGATATCTTGCAAGTGCTCTTGTTTACATTAACTTCGGCCATCACGCAGACGACGTCGATATGCCAGTCCCAAGGAAACAGAAACGTAATGGATGCTTCCCACACAGCAACAACCTGCACCTTACAGAACCAGATGGTGCTGACCGTACAACACTGGGTCCCCACTTCACCGTGGGCGGCCGCATCGCCCGAAACATCAGTCAGCCCTTCAGCTACAAAAGAGCTTCGACCAACTGCGGCACTTTGTGAGCTTGGCAGCTGTACCACAGTGCAGAGCAGTGACCTGCTTGCGTTTGCCATGCAGGTGTTCGCGCTTGATATCTTGCAAGTGCTCTTGTTTACATTAACTTCGGCCATCACGCAGACGACGTCGATATGCCAGTCCCAAGGAAACAGAAACGTAATGGATGCTTCCCACACAGCAACAACCTGCACCTTACAGAACCAGATGGTGCTGACCGTACAACACTGGGTCCTCACTTCACCGTGGGCGGCCACATCGCCCGAAACATCAGTCAGCCCGTCAGCTACAAAAGAGCTGCGACGAACTGCGGCACTTTGTGGGCTTGGCAGCTGTACCACAGCGCAGAGCAGTAGCCCGCTTGCCTTTGCCATGCAGGTTTTCGCGCTTGCTATTTCGCAAGTGCTCTTGCCTATATTAACTTCGGCCATCACGGAGACGACGTCGATATGCCAGTCCGAAGGAAACAGAAAGGTAATGGATGCTTCTCACACAGCAACAACCTGCACCTGACCCGACCAGATGGTGCTGACATTACAACACTGGGTCCTCACTTCACCGTGGGCGGCCGCATCGCCCGAAACATCAGTCAGCCCTCCAGCTGCAAAAGAGCTGCGACCTACTGCGGCACTTTGTGGGCTTGGCAGCTATACCGCAGTGCAGAGCGGTAACTCGCTTGCCTTTGCCATGCAGGTGTTCTCGCTTGCTATCTCGCAAGTGCTCTTGCCTGCATTAACTTCGGCCATCACGGAGACGACATCGATATGCCAGTCCCAAGGAAACAGAAACGTAATGGATGCTTCCCACACAGCAACAACCTGCACCTTACAGAACCAGATGGTGCTGACCGTACAACACTGGGTCCTCACTTCACCGTGGGCGGCCACATCGCCCGAAACATCAGTCAGCCCTTCAGCTACAAAAGAGCTGCGATCAACTGCGGCACTTTGTGGGCGTAGCAGCTGTACCACAGTCTAGAGAAGTAATCCGCTTGCCTTTGCCATGCAGGTGTTCGCTTTTGCTATCTCGCAAGTGCTCTTGCCTACATTAATGTCGACCATCACGGAGACGACGTGGATATGCCAGTCCCAAGGAAACGGAAAAGTAATGAATGCTTCCCACACAGCGCACCTTACCCGACCTGATGGTGCTGACCTTACAACACTGGGTCCTCCTCACTTCACCGTGGGCGGCCGCATCGCCCGAAACATCAGTCAGCCCTTCAGCTACAAATGAGCTGCGACAAACTGCGGCGCTTTGTGGGCTTGGCAGCTGTACCACAGTGCAGAGCGGTAACCTGCTTGCCTTTACCATGCAGGTGTTCACGCTTGCTATCTCGCAAGTGCTCTTGTTTACATTAACTTTGGCCATCGTGGAGACGACATCGATATGCCATTCCCAAGGAAACGGAAACGTAATGGATGCTTCCCACACAGCAACAACGTGCACCTTACCCGACCAGATGGTGCTGACCTTACAACACTGGGTCCTCACTTCACCGTGGGCGGCCGCATCGCCCGAAACATCAGTCAGCCCTTCAGCTACAAAAGAGCTTCGACCAACTGCGGCACTTTGTGAGCTTGGCAGCTGTACCACAGTGCAGAGAAGTGACCTGCTTGCCTTTGCCATGCAGGTGTTCGCGCTTGCTATCTTGCAAGTGCTCTTGCTTACATTAACTTCGGCCATCACGGAGACGAAGTTGATCTGCCAATCCCAAGGAAACGGAAACGTAATGGATGCTTCCCACACAGCAACAACGTGCAGCTTACCCGACCAGATGGTGCTAACCTTACAACACTGGGTCCTCACATCACCGTGGGCGGCCACATCGCCCGAAACATCAGTCAGCCCGTCAGCTACAAAAGAGCTGTGACGAACTGCGGCACTTTGTGGGCTTGGCAGCTGTACCACAGCGGAGAGCAGTCGCCCGCTTGCCTTTGCCATGCAGGGTATCGCGCTTGCTATTTCGCAAGTGCTCTTGCCTATATTAACTTCGGCCATCACGGAGACGACGTCGATATGCCAGTCCCAAGGAAACAGAGAGGTAATGGATGCTTCTCACACAGCAACAACCTGCACCTGACCCGACCAGATGGTGCTGACATTACAACACTGGGTCCTCACTTCACCGTGGGCGGCCGCATCGCCCGAAACATCAGTCAGCCCTCCAGCTGCAAAAGAGCTACGACCTACTGCGGCACTTTGTGGGCTTGGCAGCTATACCACAGTGCAGAGCGGTAACTCGCTTGCCTTTGCCATGCAGGTGTTCTCGCTTGCTATTTCGCAAGTGCTCTTGCCTATGTTAACTTCCGCCATCACTGAGACGACGTCAATATGCCAGTCCCAAGGAAACGGAAAGGTAATGGATGCTTCCCACACAGCAACAACCTGCACCTTTCCCGACCAGATGCTGCTGACCTTACAATACTGGGTCCTCACTTCACCATGGGAGGCTGAATCGCCGGAAATAGCAGTCACCCCTTCTGCTGCAAAATAGCTGCGACCAACTGCGGCACTTTGTGGGCTTGGCAGCTGTGCCACAGTGCACAGGAGCAACCCGCTTGCCTTTGCCATGCAGATCTGTGAGCTTCCTATCTCGGAAGTGCTCTTGCCTACATTATGTTTGGCCATCACGGACACGATGTTGATGTGCCATTCCCAAGGAAATGTAAATGTAATGGACGCTTCCCTCACGGCAAGAACTCGCAACTTACCTGACCAGATGTTGCTCACCTTACAACACTGGGTCCTCAGTTCACCGTAGGCGGCCGCATTGCCCGAAATATCAGCCAGCCCTTCGGCTACAAAAGAGCTGCGACTAACGTCGGCACAGTGCAGAGCTGTAACCCGCTTGCCTTTACCATGCAGGTGTTCGCGCTTGCTATCTCGCAAGTGCTCTTGCCTATGTTAACTTCGGCCATCACGGAGACCACGTCGATATGCCAGTCCCAAGGAAACAGAAAGGTAATGGATGCTTTTCACACAGCAACAACCTGCACCTGACCCGACCAGATGGTGCTGACCTTACAACACTGGGTCTTCCTCAATTCACCGTGGGCGGCCGCAACGCCCGAAACATCAGTCAGCCCTTCAGCTACAAAAGAGCTGCGACCAACTGCGGCACTTTGTGGGCTTGGCAGCTGTACCACAGTGCAGAGCAGTAACCCGCTTGCCTTTGCCATGCAGGTGTTCCCGCTTGCCATCTCGCAAGTTCTCTTGCCTGCATTTACTTCGGCCATCACGGAGACGACGTCGATATGCCAGTCCGAAGGAAACGGAAACGTAATGGATGCTTCCCACTCAGCAACAACCTGCACCTTACAGAACCAGATGGTGCTGACCTTACAACACTGGGTCCTCACTTCACCGTGGGCGGCCGCGTCGCCCGAAACATCAGTCAGCCCGTCAGCTACAAAAGAGCTGCGACGAACTGCGGCACTTTGTGGGCTTGGCAGCTGTACCACAGTGCAGAGCAGTAACCCGCTTGCCTTTGCCATGCAGGTGTTCGGGCTTACCATCTCGCAATTGCTCTTGCCTGCAGTAACTTCGGTCATCACGGAGACGACGTCGATATGCCAGTCCCAAGGAAACGGAAACGTAATGGATGGTTTCCACACAGCAACAACCTGCACCTTACAGAACCAGATGGTGCTGACCTTAGAACACTGGGTCCTCACTTCACCGTGGGCGGCCGCGTCGCCCGAAACATCAGTCAGCCCGTCAGCTACAAAAGAGCTGCGACGAACTGCGGCACTTTGTGGGCTTGGCAGCCGTACCACAGTGCAGAGCAGTAACCCACTTGCCTTTGCCATGCAGGTGTTCGGGCTTACCATCTCGCAATTGCTCTTGCCTGCAGTAACTTCGGTCATCACGGAGACGACGTCGATATGCCAGTCCCAAGGAAACGGAAACGTAATGGATGCTTCCCACTCAGCCACAACCTGCACCTTACAGAACCAGATGGTGCTGACCTTACAACACTGGGTCCTCACTTCACCGTGGGCGGCCGCGTCGCCCGAAACATCGGTCAGCCCGTCAGCTACAAAAGAGCTGCGACGAACTGCGGCACTTTGTGGGCTTGGCAGCTGTACCACAGTGCAGAGCAGTAACCCACTTGCCTTTGCCATGCAGGTGTTCGGGCTTACCATCTCGCAATTGCTCTTGCCTGCAGTAACTTCGGTCATCACGGAGACGACGTCGATATGCCAGTCCCAAGGAAACGGAAACGTAATGGATGCTTCCCACTCAGCCACAACCTGCACCTTACAGAACCAGATGGTGCTGACCTTACAACACTGGGTCCTCACTTCACCGTGGGCGGCCGCGTCGCCCGAAACATCGGTCAGCCCGTCAGCTACAAAAGTGCTGCGACGAACTGCGGCACTTTGTGGCTTGGCAGTACCACAGTGCAGAGCAGTAACCCGCTTGCCTTTGCCATGCAGGTGTTTGCGCTCACCATCTCGCAAGTGCTCTTGCCTGCACTAACTTCGGCCATCACGGAGACGACGTCGATATGCCAGTCTCAAAAAAACGGAAACGTAATAGATGGTTTCCACACTCCAACAACCTGCACCTTACAGAACCAGATGGTGCTGACCTTACAACACTGGGTCCTCACTTCACCGAGGGGCGGCCGCATCGCCTGAAATATCAGTCAGCCCTTCTGCTGCAAAAGAGCTTCGACCAACTGCGGCACTTTGTGGGCTTGGCAGCTGTACGACAGTGCAGAGCAGTAACCCGCTTGCCTTTGCCATGCAGGTGTTCGCGCTTGCCATCTCGCAAGTGCTCTGGCCTGCATTAACTTCGGCCATCACGCAGACCACGTCGATATGCCAGTCCCAAGGAAACGGACGCGTAATGGATGCTTCCCACACAGCAACAACGTGCACCTTACAGAACCAGATGGTGCTGACCTTACAACACTGGCTCCTCACTTCACCTTGGGCGGCCGCATCGCTAGAAACATCAGTCAGCCCGTCAGCTGCAAAATAGCTGCGACCAACTGCGGCACTTTGTTGGCTTGGCAGCTGTACCACAGTGCAGAGCAGTGACCTGCTTGCATTTGCTATGCAGTTGTTCGCGCTTGCTATCTTGCAAGTGCTCTTGCTTACATTAACTTCGGCCATCACGGAGACGAAGTTGATCTGCCAGTCCCAAGGAAACAGAAAAGTAATGGATGCTTCCCACTCAGCAACAACCTGCACCTTACCCTACCAGATGGTGCTGACATTACAACACTGGGTCCTCACTTCACCGTGAGCGGCCGCATCGCCTGAAACATCAGTCAGCCATTCAGCTACAAAAGAGCTGCGACGAACTGCGGCAGTTTGTGGGCTTGGCAGGTGTACCACAGTGCAGAGCAGTAACACGCTTGCCTTTGCCATGCAGGTGTTCGCACTTGCCGTCTCGCAAGTGCTGTTGCCTACATGATTTTTTGCCATCACGGAGACGATTTCGATATGCCAGTCCCAAGGAAACGGAAAGGTAATGGATACTTCCCACACAGCAACAACTTGCACCTTATCCGACCAGATTATGCTGGCCTTACAACACTGAGTCCTCACTTCACCGTGGGCTGCCGCATCGCCCGAAACATCAGTCAGCCCTTCAGCTACAAACGAGCTGCGACCAACTGCGGCAATTTGTGTGCTTGGCAGGTGTACCACAGTGCAGAGCAGTAACCCGCTTGCCTTTGCCATGCAGGTGTTCGAGCTTTCCATCTCGCAAGTGCTCTGGCCTGCATTAACTTCGGCCATCACGGAGACGACGACGATATGCCAGTCCCAAACGGAAACGTAATGGGTGCTTCCCACAAAACAACAACCTGCACCTTATCTGACCAGAATGTGCTGACCTTACAACACTGGGTCCTCACTTCACCGTGGGCGGCCGCGTCGCCTGAAAGATCAGTCAGCCCTTCAGCTACAAAAGAGCTGCGACCAACTGCGGCACTTTGTGGGCTTGGCAGCTGTAGCACAGTGCAGAGCAGTAACCCGCTTGCCTTTGCCGTGCAGGTGTTCGCGCTGCTGACCTTGCAACACTGGGTCCTTACTTCACCGTGGGCGGCCGCATCGCCCGAAACATCAGTCAGCCCTTCAGCTACAAAAGAGCTTCGACCAACTGCGGCGTTTTGTGGGCTTGGCAGCTGTGCCACAGTGCAGAGCAGTAACCCGCTTGCCTTTGTCATGCAGGTGTTCGCGCTTACCATCTCGCAAGTGCTCTTGCCTGCAGTAACTTCGGCCATCACGGAGACGACGTCGATATGCCAGTCCCAAGGAAACGGAAACGTAATGGATGGTTTCCACACTCCAACAACCTGCACCTTACAGAACCAGATGGTGCTGACCTTACAACACTGGGTCCTCACTTCACCGGGGGGCGGCCGCATCGCCTGAAAGATCAGTCAGCCCTTCAGCTACAAAAGAGCTGCGACCAACTGCTGCACTTTGTGGGCTTGGCAGCTGTACCACAGTGCAGAGCAGTAACCCGCTTGCCTTTGCCATGCAGGTGTCCGCGCTTGATATCTCGCAAGTGCTCATGCCTACATGAACTTTGGCCATCACGGCGACGACGTCGATATGCCAGTCCCAAGGAAACGGAAAGGTAAAGGGTACTTCCCACACATCAACAACCTGCACCTTACCCGACAAGATGGTGCTGACCTTACAACACTGGGTACTCCACCGTGGGCTGTCGCATCGCCCGGAACATCAGCCAGCCCTTAAGCTACAAAAGAGCTTCCACCAACTGCGGCATTTTGTGTGCTTGGCAGCTGTGCCACAGTGCTAGTGGTATACTGGCGCACAGTACTGTGCGCACGTCGACGTAGCAGAATGTCGCAAGCACTGCCAATAATCGGACGGTGGCGGGCAAATATCTTGATCCGCGTGTTGGAGATATACATGGCTATCATGCGTAGATGCATTTACCGCGATGACATCCGGGCAGCACTTGGTGGTCCATCCAATATGGCCGTAGAACTGCACAAGGTAAATGAACGGATTAGTGTTTCGCATACTTCCGATACTGTCGTGCCTAGCGACTGCGAAGCGAGTGTGAAGCCCAATTGTAGTCCTGTTGGCTCTGTCGCCACCTGGAGTACTGGCGCACAGTACTCTGCGCACGTCGACGTAGCAGAATGTCGCAAGCACTGCCAAGGATCGGAAGCTGGCGCGCAAATATCTTGATCCACATGTCGAAGATGCATGGGTGTCATGCGCAGACGCGTTGACCGCGATGACATCCGGGCAGACCGTGGTGGTCCATCCGAGAACGCCGTAAAACTGCACAAGGTAAATGAACGGATTAGTGCTCCGCATACTTCCGATGCTGTCGCGCCCAGTGACTGCGAAGTGAATATGAAGCCTGTTTCTAGTCCTATTGCTCTCTGTCGCCGCCTGGAGTACCGACGCACCGTACTCTGCACACGTCGACGTAACAGAATGTCGCAAGCACTGCCAAGGATCGGACACTGGGGAGCAAACATCTTGATCCAGGTGGTGTGATTTGCATGGCTGTCATGCGGAGATGTGTTGACCGTGATTACACCCGGGCAGCCCGTGGTGTTCCATCCGAGAAGGCCGTACAACAGCTCAAGGTAAATGAACGGATCAGTGTTCCGCATGCTTCTGATGATCTCGTGCCCACTTACTGCGAAGAGAGTATGAAGCCTGTTTCTAGTCCTATTGCACTCTGTCGCCACCTGGAGTACCGGCGCACAGTACTCTGCGCACGTCGACGTAGCAGAATGTCGCAAGCACTGGCAAGTATCGGAAGCTGACGCGCAAATATCTTGATCCACGTGTCGGAGATGCATGGGTGTCATGCGCTGACGCGTTGACCGCGATGACATCCGGGCAGCCCATGGTGGTCCATCCGAGAAGGTCGTAGAACTGCACAAGGTAAATGAACGGATTAGTGTTCCGCATACTTCCCATGCTTTCGTGCCCAGCGACTGCGAAGTGAGTATGAAGCCTGTTTCTAGTCCTATTGCACTCTGTCGCCTCCTGGAGTACCGGCACATAGTACTCTACACACGTCGATGTACCAGAATGTCGCAAGCCATGCCAAAGATCGGATGATGACTAGCAAATATCTTGATCCATGTGTCCGAGAGATGCGTAACTGTCATGCGCATTTGCCTTGACAGCGATGACATCCGGGCAGCCCAAGGTTGTCCATCCAAGAAGGCCGTAGAACTGCACAAGGTAAATGAACGGATTAGTGTTCCGCATGCTTCTGATGATGTCGGGCCCAGTTACTGCGAAGCGAGTGTGAAGCCTATTTGTAGTCAGGTTGCACTCTGCGGCCACCTGGAATACCGCCGCACAGTACTCTGCGCACGTCGACGTAGCAGAATGTCGCAAGCACTGCAACGATCAGACGCTGGCGACCAAATATCTTGATCCACGTGTCGGAGAGATGCATAAATGTCATGCGCAGTTGCCTTGACCGCGATGACATCCGGGCAGCCTATGGTGTTCCATCCGAGAAGGCCATAGAACTGCACAAGGTAAATGAACGGATTAGTGTTCCGCGTACTTCCGATGCTGTCGCGCCCAGTGACTGCGAAGTGAGTATGAAGCCTGTTTCTAATCCTATTGCACTCTGTCGCTGCCTGGAGTACCGACATACAGTACTCTACACACGTCGATGTACCAGAATGTCGGAAGCACTGCCAACGATCGGACGCTGGCGAGCAAATATCTTGATCCAGGTGTAGGAGATTTCCATGGCTGTCATGCGCAGATGCGTTGACCGAGACGACATCCGGGCAGCCCAAGGTGGTCTATCCAAGAAGGCCGTAGAACTGCACAAGGTAAATGAACGGATTAGTGTTCCGCATGCTTCCGATGCTGTCCTGCCCAGTGACTGCTTAGCGAGTATGGAGCCTATGTGTAGTCCAGTTGCACTCTTTCGCCACCTGGAGTACCGACGCACAGTACTGTGCGCACGTCGACGTATCAGATTGGCGCGGGCACTGCCAAGGATCGGTCGCTGGCGGGCAAATATCTTGATCCAGGTGCAGGAGATTGGCATAGCTGTCATGCGCAGACGCGTTGACCGCGATGAGATCCGGGCAGCCCGTGGTGGTCCATCTAAGAAGGCCGTAGAACTGCAGAAGGTAAATGAACGGATTAGTGTTCCGCATGCTTCTGATGATGTCGGGCCCAGTTACTGCGAAGCGAGTATGAAGCCTATTTGTAGTCAGGTTGCACTCTGCGGCCATCTGGAATACCGCCGCACTGTACTCTGCGCACGTCGACGTAGCAGAATGTCGCAAGCACTGCAACGACCAGACGCTGGCGAGCAAATATCTTGATCCACGTGTCGGAGAGATGCATGGCTGTCACGCGCAGATGCGTTGACCACGACGACATCCGGGCAGCCCAAGGGTGATCCATCCAAGAAGGACGTAGAACTGCACAAGGTAAATGAACGGATTAGTGTTCCGCATGGTTCCGATGCTGTCGTGCCCAGTGACTGCGAAGCGAGTATAGAGCCTATGTGTAGTCCAGTTCCACTCTGTCGCCACCTTTAGTACCGACGCATAGTACTCTGCGCACGTCGACGTAGCAGATTGGCGCGGGCACTGCCAAGGATCGGTCACTGGCGAGCAAATATCTTGATCCAGGTGTAGGAGATTTGCATGGCTGTCACGCGCAGATGTGTCGACCGTGATTACATCCGGGCAGTCCGTGGTGGTCCATCCGAGAAGGCCGTAGAACTACACAAGGTAAATGAACAGATTAGTGCTCCGCATACTTCCGATGCTGTCGTGCCCAGTGACTGCGAAGCGAGTATGAAGCCTGTTTGTAGTCCTATTACACTCTGTCGCCGCCTGGAGTACCGGCACACAGTACTCTACACACGTCGACGTAGCAGAATGTCGCAAGCACTGCCAAGGATCGGACGCTGGCGAGCAAATATCTTAATCCACGTGTCGGAGAGATCCACGTGTCGGAGAGATGCGTTGACCGCGATGACATCCTTGCAGCGCATTGTTGTCCATACGAAAAGGCCGTAGACCTGCACAAGGTAAATGAACGGATTAGTGTTCCGCATGCTTCAGATGATACCGTGCCCAGTGACTGCGAAGCGAGTGTCAAGCCTGTTTATAGTCCAGTTGCACGCTGTCGCCAGCTGGAGTACCGGCACACAGTACTCTGCACACGTCGACGTAATAGATTGGCGCGGGCACTACGGAGGATCGGGCACTGGCAAGCAAATATCTTGATCCACGTGTCGGAGAGATGCATAACTGTCATGCGCAGTTGCCTTGACCGCGATGACATCCAGGCAGCCCATGGTGGTCCATCCGAGAAGGCCGTAGAACTGCACAAGGTAAATGAACGGATTAGTGTTCCGCACACTTCCGATGCTGTCGTGCCCAGCGACTGTGAATCGAGTATGAAGCCGAATTGTATTGCAGTTGCACTCTGTCGCCGCCCAGAGTACCGGCGCACAGTATTCTGCACACATCGACTTAGTAGAATGTCGCAAGCACTGCGAAGGATCGGACGCTGGTGCGCAAATATCTTGATCCACATGTCGGAGGGATGCATGGGTGTCATGCGCGGGTGCGTTGACCGCGATGACATCCGGGCAGCCCGTGATGGTCCATCCCAGAAGGCCGTAGAACTGCACAAGTTAAATGAACGGATTAGTGTTCCGCATACGTCCGATGCTGTCGTGCCCAACGACTGCGAAGCGAGTGTGAAGCCTATTTGTTGTCCAGTTGCACTCTGTCGCCACCTGAAATACCGGCGCACAGTACTCTGCACACGGCGACGTAACAGAATGTCGCAAGCACTGCCAAGGATCGGACGCTGGCGAGCAAATATCTTAATCCACGTGTCGGAGAGATCCACGTGTCGGAGAGATGCGTTGACCGCGATGACATCCTTGCAGCGCATTGTTGTCCATACGAAAAGGCCGTAGACCTGCACAAGGTAAATGAACGGATTAGTGTTCCGCATGCTTCAGATGATACCGTGCCCAGTGACTGCGAAGCGAGTGTCAAGCCTGTTTATAGTCCAGTTGCACGCTGTCGCCAGCTGGAGTACCGGCACACAGTACTCTGCACACGTCGACGTAATAGATTGGCGCGGGCACTATGGAGGATCGGGCACTGGCAAGCAAATATCTTGATCCACGTGTCGGAGAGATGCATAACTGTCATGCGCAGTTGCCTTGACCGCGATGACATCCGGGCAGCCCATGGTGGTCCATCCGAGAAGGCCGTAGAACTGCACAAGGTAAATGAACGGATTAGTGTTCCGCACACTTCCGATGCTGTCGTGCCCAGCGACTGTGAATCGAGTATGAAGCCCAATTGTATTGCAGTTGCACTCTGTCGCCGCCCAGAGTACCGGCGCACAGTATTCTGCACACATCGACTTAGTAGAATGTCGCAAGCACTGCGAAGGATCGGACGCTGGCGCGCAAATATCTTGATCCACATGTCGGAGAGATGCATGGGTGTCATGCGCGGGTGCGTTGACCGCGATGACATCCGGGCAGCCCGTGATGGTCCATCCCAGAAGGCCGTAGAACTGCACAAGTTAAATGAACGGATTAGTGTTCCGCATACGTCCGATGCTGTCGTGCCCAACGACTGCGAAGCGAGTGTGAAGCCTATTTGTAGTCCAGTTGCACTCTGTCGCCACCTGAAATACCGGCGCACAGTACCCTGCACACGGCGACGTAACAGAATGTCGCAAGCACTGCCAAGGATCGGACACTGGCGAGCAAATATCTTAATCCAGGTGTAGGAGATTTGCATGGCTGTCATGCGCAGATGTGATGACCGTAATTACACCCGGGCAGCCCGTGGTAGTCCATCCTAGAAGGCCGTACAACAGCTCAAGGTAAATGAACGGATCAGTGTTCCGCATGTTTCTGATGATGTCGGGCCCAGTTACTGCGAAGAGAGTATGAAGCCTATTTGTGGTCCAGATGCACTCTTTTCGCCACCTGGAGTACCGCCGCACAGTACTCTGCACACATCGACGTAGCAGAATCTCGCAAGCACTGCCATGCATCGGACTTTGGCGAGCAAATATCTTGATCCACGTGTCGGAGATATGCATTGCTGTCATGCGCAGATGCGTTGATCGCGATGACATCGGGGCAGCACATGGTGGTCCATCCGAGAAGGCTGTAGAACTACACAAGGTAAATGAACGGATTAGTGTTCCGCATGCTGCCGATGCTTTCGTGCTCAGTGACTGCGAAGCGAGTATGAAGCCTATGGCGGAGCGCTCAACGCCTGCCTATCCTCTACCGCGAGCTGTCCCGGCAATCCACTACCTTTGGCATGGGCACACGTATGCGGAGCACTCAACGCCTGCTTCACCTCCACCGCGGGTCGTCCCGACATGGCACTTAACTTCGGTATGGACAGACGTATGCGCAGAGCTCAACTCCTGCTTCACCTTCGCCAGGGGTCGTCCCTGCATTGCACTACCTTCAGGATGGACTAACGTATGCGGAGCGCTCAACGCCTGCTTCACCTCCGCCGCGGGCTGGCCCGGCATTGCACTACCTTCAGGATGGGGCCGTGTATGCGGAACGCTCAACGCCTGCTTCGCCTCCTTTGGCGGTCGTCCTGGCATTGCATTGCCTTCGATATTACGATATTATGGAGCGATGCTCAAGAGACGAGCCGCCGCGAGAACGACGAAGAAGTTGGTCGGCGCCCTTGGCACGAGCGAGTGTCTGCCTGGCTCCAGTGTAAATAGCGTGTCAATAGCATCTTTCGTCTGTGTCTTTCCACACGTAACATTTCTGGTGGAGGTTAGCGATCCCCGTCCTCACCACAGAACTCCGAAGTGGTCGGCACAACGAACTGGTCACTATGCCTCCCGGTGACCAGCCTGCCTCTGCAACGGCTTCGGCTTGTGCGACGGCTCCAATCGTCACGGTTGCCACTCACCGTGACCCAGGTGTGTTCTCTGGCCTGAAGGGAGAGGATGTCGACGACTGGATCAAGCGGTATGAACACGCCAGTGCGAATAACAGGTGGGACTCAACGATTATGCTCGCCAATCTCATCTTTTATCTCGGCGGCACCCCACGCGTGTGGCACCAAACGCATGATGACGAAATAACCAGTTCGGACAGTTTCAAAGAAAAGCTACGGGAACTGTTGGGCGACCTTAATGGGCGCAAGGCTACCGCGAGAAAGGCTCTTGCATCTCGTGTTGAGTCATCTACAGAGCCATACGTTTCCTACATCCTCGACGTCTTGGTTCTATGCCGTAAAGCTGACGATATGTCCGAAGCAGATAAAGTGGCATATGTGCTTAAAGGCATCGCCGACGACGCTTTCAATTTGCTTGTTTTCGGCAACGTCTCGACTATAGACGCCATTATAAAAGAATGCCGTCGCCTTGAACAGGCTAAGAGCCGCCGTATCTCACAATACATTGAGCGGCTACCCAACACTGCTGCTACGTCGACATGTGAGGGTCGGCTGCGTCAGACCACCACCTGCGACGACGTCACCTGTATTGTTCGCCGCGAACTCGAGGCCACCTGTTCGCCAGCCTTCTCCACGACGCCTGCCGATCCGCCAGCAACCACCATTGCGATGATTCAGGCTGTCGCCCGTCACTGCCGAAACCGATGGCCACCACCTCCTCGGACTTACGCCGCCACTTATTCCCGCACCTTTGGACCTCCTGTACCCTATGCCACCCGCCATGAACCCACAACCGCTGATGCCCCTGCTCCGAACCTTCGCTACAGCCGCTCGCCCTCACCTCGACGCCACCAGTCTCGTTCGCCCTAACCCCGCCGCTTCTCTTCGTCGCCTATCGCCTCCCGGACCCAGCCGGAAAACTAGGCACTGCAGCTTCTGGAGGTGAAGCTGCGTTGTCGACCCTGTCCTCAAATCCACTGCTCACGTTACCCACGAACCAAAACCTTCTTGACGTTGACGTTGACGGCTATCCTGTCACGGCACTCATCGATACAGGAGCACATTTTTCGATTATGAGTGCTGCCTCCAACGACGACTGAACAAGCTCCTCTCCCCAGCGTCGGCACGCGTCGTCCGCGTTGCGGATGGCGGTACTGTGCCTATCATCGGCATGTGTACGGCACGTGTCAGCATCGCCGGCCGCCACACTCCTGTCCTCTTCACCTTAATTGCTCATTGCCCCCACGACTTCATTCTCGGCCTCAATTTTCTCTCCGCCCATTCTGCCCTTATTGACTGCTCTTCCAGTGCCCTTCGCCTTGAGTTGCCAATGCTCGCAGAACCTTCTGACGCACCCCACTACCGCTTACGCTCCACCGGCTTTCGTCGCCTGCCGCCAAAGTCCATAGCCTACGTTGAACTGTTGTCTTTCCCAGCAGTTCCTGATGGCGAGTACCTCGTCACTCCTCTGCCCGACATCCCAATACAGTATGACGTCACCGTGCCTCACAGTATACTTACAATTACCGCGAACCACACTCGCATGCCTGTCTGTAACTTTTGATTGGCAAAGCAAATTCTACCGCAAGGTATTTGCTTTGCCACCATTGATTGTCTCAGAATGGTTCTCGCGAGCTTAGCATGCCCCTCGCGCCAGCCTCGGGCTTTGATCCCAACATAAAGAAAATGGTTGCGACGGACCTGTCCTCTATGCAGGCTGAAGACCTTTGCGAAGTATTATCGTCCTACCGCGATATTTTCGACTTCGACGATCGCCCTTTAGGCCAGACGCTCGCGGTCAAGCATGGGATTCTTACTGGCGATGCTGCGCCTATTCACCGACGACCGTATCGAGTTTCTGCGTCGGAACGCCGAGTAATTCAAGATGAAGTGAACAAAATGCTCGATAAAAACATATTTGAGCCTTCATCGAGTCCCTGGGCGTCACCTGTGGTGTTCGTTAAGAAGAAGGACGGCACGTGGCGCTTCTGTGTAGACTACCGTCATCTGAACAGCATTACAAAGAAGGACGTCTACCCGCTCCCACGTATAGACGACGCCCTTGAATGACGTTCTAGAAGAGCTTCACGGCGCACCAACGGCAGGACACCTCGGCGTATCTCAAACCTATGACCGTGTACGTCGCCGTTTTTTCTGGCCGGGCCTTGCCCGTTCCGCACGACGTAACGTCGCCACTTGTGAACTTTGCCAACGACGCAAGAAGCCTTCCCAGCTCCCCGCTGGTTACCTGAAGCCGCTCGACATCCCTGCCGAGCCCTTCCATCGTGTCGGCTTGGACCTTCTCGGCCCATTTCCGGAATCCACATCAGGAAACAAGTGGGTTGCAGTCGCGGCGGACAACGCGACCCGCTACGCCGTAACCCGTGCTCTTCCGCCCAGTTGCGCAACTGATGTTGCGGACTTCCTGCTACATGATATCATTTTGATGCATGGTGCTCTACGTCAATTACTTACAGACCGCGGCCGCACCTTTTTGGCCAAAGCCATTGACGACATCATGCGTGCCTGCTCAAAATACACCCTAAATTTACTACCTCCTACCACCCTCAAACGAAAAGCCTCACTGAGCGTTTGAACCGCACCCTTACAGACATGCTATCCAAATACGTTTCAGACGACCACTGTGACTGGGACCTGGCTCTACCTTACATTACCTTTGCGTACAACTTTTCCCGTCTCGAAACTGCTGGCTTTTCCCCGTTGTACCTATTGTATGGCCGCGAACCGACGCTACCAGTGGACAATGTGCTTCCTTCCACCACAGCTTCAACTAGCGATTATGCCTGTGATGCAATCGCCCATGCTGACCATGCTCGTCAACTTGCGCGTGCTCGTCTACAAGTGTCTCAACACAAGCAGAAACAACGCTACGACCTCCGTCACCGTGATGTCCATTTTGTGCTCGGCGCCCTCGTGTTGCTTTGGTCACCATCGCGTAAAGTCGGCCTTTGTAAAAAACTGTTTTCCTGTTACACCGGGCCATATCGCGTGATACACAAAGTGACCGATATCGCCTATGAAATGGCTCTAGCCAAGCCCACCACGTGCTCCGCTGTGACAACCAGTGACGTTGTGCACGTTGCCCGGCTCAAACCCTACAACTCTCCATGAACCTTGGATATTTAACAGCACCGTGACGGTGCTTTTGCCGCCGGGGGGTAATATTACGATATCATGAAGCGATGCTCAAGAGACGAGCCGCCGCGAGAACGACGAAGAAGTTGGTAGGTGCCCTTGGCACGAGCGAGTGTCAGCCTGGCTGCCTGGCTCCAGTGTAAGTAGCGTGTAAATAGCACCTTTCGTCTGTGTCTTTCCACACGTAACAATATGTACCCAAGTATGCGGAGCACTCCACGCCTGCTTCACTTCCACAGGGGGTCGTCTCGCATTGCACTACCTTCGAGATGGACTCACGTATGCTGAGAACTCAACGCCTGCTTCACCTCTGCAGCGGGTCTTCGCGCATTCCACTACATTCGGGATGGACCCACGTATGCGTAGCACTCAACGCCTCCTTCCTCCGCCGCGGGTAGTCGCGGCATTGCAGTACATTCGGTGTGGCCTCAAGGATGCGCAGCACTCAACGCCTGCTTCACCTCCGCAGCGGGTCGCACCGCATTGCACTACATCCGGGGTGAACCGATGTATCCAATGCGCTCAACGCCTGTTTCACGTCTACCGCGGATCGGCCCGGCATCACACTACCTTCGGGATGGATGCACATATGCGGAGTGCTCAATGCTGTCTTCACCTCCGCCGCGGGTTTTAGCGGCATTGCACTACCTTCGGGATGGGCCCACGTATGCGGAGCGCTCAAGGCCTGCTTCACCTCCGCAGTGGGTCGTCCCGCATTGCGCTACCTTCGGGATGGATCCACGTATGCGTAGCACTAAACGCCTGCTTCACCTACGCCGCCGGTCGGCCCTGCATTGCACTACCTTTGGGATGGACCCACGTATGCGGAGCGCTCAACGTTTGCTTCACCTCCGCCGCGCGTCCTCGGGGCATTGCACTACCTTCGGTATGGCCCCTCGTATGCGAAACACTCAACGCCTCCTTCACCTCCAGAGCGGGTCGTCCCGCATTGCAATACCTTCGGGATGGGCCCATGTATATGGAGCGCTCAACGCCTCCGTCACCGCCGCGGGTCGGCCCGGCAATGTACTACCTTCGGGATGCGCCCACGCATGCGGAGTATTCAACGCCTGCTTCCATTCCAGCGGGGTCGGCCCGGCATTGCACTACCTTCGGGATTGCTCATGTATGCGGAGCTCTCAACGCCTGCTTCACCTGCGCCGCATGTCGGCCTAGCATTACACAATTTACGGGATGGACCCACTTATGCACAGCGCTCAACGCCTGCTTCACTTCTGCCGCGGGTCGGCCTAGTATTGCACTACCTTCGGGATGGATCCACGGATAGGGAGCGCTCGACGCGTGCTTCACCTCCGCCGCGGGTCGTCGCGGCATTGCACCACCTTCGGGATTGACCCACGTATGATGAGCGCTCAACGGCTCCTTCCCCTCCACCGCGGGTGTGCCGTGCATTGCACAACCTTCGGGATGGGCCCACGCATGCGGAGCACTCAACGCCTGCTTCCACTCCACCGCGGGTCGGCCTAGTATTTCTGTAACTTCGGGATGGTCCCTCGTACGCGGAGCGCTCAACGCCTGCTTCACCTCCGCCGCGGGTCGTCCTGGCATTGCACTAACTTCCATATGGACCCACGTATGCGAAACACTCAACGCCTCCTTCACCTCCAGAGCGGGTCGTCCCGCATTGCACTACCTTATAGGATGGGCCCATGTATATGGAGCGCTCAACGCCTGCTTCACCTCCGCCGCGGGTCGGCCCGGCATTGCACTACCTTCGGGATGGACCCACGCATGTGGAGCGCTCAACGCATGCTTCACCTCCACCGCGGGTCGGCCCCGCAATGTACTACCTTCGAGATGTGCCCACGCATGCGCAGTACTCAACGCCTGCTTCCACTCCACAACGGATCGGCCCAGCATTGCACTACCTTCGGGATTGCTCCACATTTGCGGAGCTCTCAACGCCTGCTTCACCTCCGCCGCGTGTCGGCCTAGCATTGCACTATTTTCGGGATGGAACCACGTTTGCACAGCACTCAACGCCTGCTTCTCCTCTGCCGCGGGTCGGCCTACTATTGCACTACCTTCGGGATTGCTCCACGTATGCAAAGCTCGCAACGCCTCCTTCGCCTCAGCCGCGTTTCGGCCCGGCATTGCACTACCTTCGGGATGGAACCACGTATGATCTGCGCTCAACGCCTGCTTCACCTCCGCCGCGAGTTGACCCGGTATTGCTCTACCTACGAAATAGAACCCACGTATGCGGAGGGCTCGACGACTGCTTCAACTCCGCCGCGCGTCGCACCGGCATTGCACTAATTTCGGGATGGACCCACGTATGCGGAGCCCTAAACGCGTGCTTCACCTTCGCCGCGGGTCGTCCCTGCATTGCACTACGTTCGGGATGGACCCACGTATGCGGAGCGCTCGACGCGTGCTTCACCTCCGCCGCGGGTCGTCCCGGCATTGCACTACCTTCGTGATGGATCCACGTATGCGGAAAGCTCAACGGCTCCTTCACCTCCACCGCGGGTGTGCTGCGCATTGCACAACCTTCGGGATGGGCCCACGCATGCGGAGAACTCAACGCCTGCTTCCACTCCGCCGCGGGTCAGCCTAGTATTGCACTACCTTCTGGATGGTCCCACGTATGCGGAGCGCTCAACGCCTGCTTCACCTCTGCCGCGGGTCATTCCGTCATTTCACTACGTTAGGGATAGGCGCACGTATGCGGAGCTCTCAACGCTGGCTTCACCTCAGCCGCGGGCCGGCCCCGCATTTCTTTACCTTCAGGATGGACCCACGAATGCGGAGAGCTCAAAGCCTCTTCAACTCCACCGCAATACGTCCCGTCATTGCACTACGTTAGGTATAGGCGCACGTATGCGGAGCTCTCAACGCCTGCTTCCATTCCACCGCGGGTCGGCCCGGCATTTCACTGCCTTCGGTATTGCCCCACGTATGCGGAACTCTCAACGCCTGCTTCACCTCCACCGCGTGTCGGCCTAGCATTGCACTATTTACGGAATGGACCCACGTATGCGGAGAGCTCAACGCATGCTTCACCTTCGCCGCTGGTCGTCCCGGCATTGCACTACCTTCGGGATGGAGCCACGTATGCGGAGCGCTCAACGCGCCCTTCACCTTCGCCGCGGGTCGTCCCCGCATTGCAATACCTACGGGATGGAACCTACGTATGCAGAGTGCTCAACGGCTGCTTCAACTCCGCCGCGGGTGTGCCGTGCATTGCACTACCTTCAGGATGGGTCCACGCATGCGGAACACTCAACGCCTGCTTCCACTCCGCCGTGGGTCGGCCTAGTATTGCACGACGTTCGGGATGGTCCCACATATGCGGAGCGCTCAACGCCTGCTTCACTTCTGCTGCGGGTCGTCCCGCCATTGCGCTACATTCGGGATGGATCCACGTGTCAGGGAGCGCTCAATGCCTGCTTCACCTCAGCCGCGGGTCGTCCCGGCATTGCACCACCTTCGGGATTGACCCATGTATGATGAGCGCTCAACGGCTCCTTCACCTCCACCGCGCATGGGCCGTGCATTGCACTACCTTTGGGATGGACCCACGTATGGACAGCGCTCAACGCCTGCTTCACTTCTGCCGCGGGTCAGCCTAGTATATTGCACTACCTTCGGGATGGATCCACGTATGCGAAACACTCAACGCCTCCTTCACCGCCAGAGCGGGTCGTCCCGCATTGTACTACCTTCGGGATGGGCCAATGTATATTGGCACGCAGTAGTTACGCTAGAAGTCGAGGAAGAAGAAGTGTGCGTGGTAGCTGTGGCAAAAACGAACCGCAAACGGCCGTTCGCTTAGAACTGACTGACTGGCTTTTCCTCTCGTGACAAACTGGTGGAGCTGCTGGGTACGCATCCATCGTATGCCTACGGGTCCTGAACCAGAAGCTACCGACGCCAGTACCTCGAGGACGGCAGAAATCTATCGAAGCAGCCGTCGCCTCCAAGGTCTTCCACCGCAATACAGTCCCCTGGCAAGCTCCGTGAGGAAGATGCCAACAACTACCGCAAGCCAAACCGAGGGGATCCCAAATGCTGCCGTACCATGCATTCTCAACGCGCCTCGCACGCCTAACCCGTTCCATGGCGACGCCTTTGAGGACGTTGAAGACTGGTTGGACCATTTCGACCGGGTCGCCGCCTTTAACGACTGGGACGATCGCCGTAAGTTGAAGAACGTCTACTTTTCCCTTTTAGACGCGGCGAGAGTATGGTACGAGAACCACGAAGCCTCATTTACAAGCTGGCAGGAGTTTTACCGACTGCTTTGCGAAGCCTTCTGCACTCTCGAAAGGAAAGAAAGAGCCGAACAGGCACTGTCTTCGAGGTTCCAAATGCGAAACGAAACCGTCGCCATGTTCGTCGAAGACATGACGCGATTGTTCCGTCGGGCCGATCCACTAATGCCAGAAGGCAAGAAGGTGCGTCTGTTAATGCGAGGCGTAAAGGAACAGCTTTTCGCGGGCCTCGTGCGCAATCCTCCTACAACAGTCTCTCAGTTCGTTCGTGAGGCAACAGTCATGAAACGCATGCTTCGGCAGCGGCTCTCGCAGTATGAACGCCAGACCACCATGACTGCTGCATGCTCTCTCGTACCTGCAAATGATGACAGGGAGTCCCTTAGCGAGCTAATACGACAAATTGTTCGAGAAGAACTGCAGAAGTCCTATGCATCGGCTCCGGCACCTCCCAGTGCCGCGGTTCTTACGGATGTCATTCGGGAAGAAATCGGCAAAGTGGTTCATCCCTTGCCACCAACACGACCCGAATCTCCCACGTTCTCGTACGCGGATGCTCTTCGGGCTTGCGCGCCGTCGACGGGCCGTTTTTCGCAGCCGCCTGCTGGGATTTCTCGACGCTCCCCAAGTCTGATCCACCGCACGAATCCGCAAGCACCCTTTCATCCTGGTCCGCGCAAATCTACAGTATGGCGCGCCCCCGACAACAGTCCGTTGTGCTACAACTGCGGGGAGGCTGGTCACATGTATCGCGACTGCCAGTACCGACGGATTGGTCAGCGGGGATACCATCCGGAGGCCCGTTGCCCGCGCTATGGCGAACGCCCGCACGAAATCGAGCAATACTTAGAAAGTAACCGGCTTCCTCCTGCCCAACAGCGAAGACAGTCACGGTCACCTTCACCTCGTCGGTACGCGTCACCAAACCGTGCTCGACCCACCTTTGATTCCGCTGGAGTCAACGGTGGAAGCCCGCGCCGGGGAAACTGAAAACGGCGACCTCGGGGGTTGAGGCCGCTGTCATGCGAACCGTCAAATATCCTCCGCCGACGCCATCCCCTCGCGACGTACCGCTGACGCCTTCATTCGAAACTGCAAAAAGAACTTCTGCTGCTATTACTCCTTCAATCGACGGTTATCCTGTAACTGCACTTGTAGATACGGGAGCTGACTACTCGGTTTTGAGTGCCTCACTGGCCACTCGGCTACGCAAGGTGCTGACAGCGTGGGACGGCCCACATCTGATTACGGCCGGAGGGCACCTCGTGTCACCCATTGGACGATGCACCGCCAGACTTGCAATTTCTACTTCGACTTTCGTAGCGTCTTTCCTTGTGCTGCCCAAGTGTTCTCGGCTAGTTATACTGGGCATGGATTTTCTCCAGGAATATGGGGCGATCATTAACCTTCGTGACTTGTTCGTGAGTTTTTCTAACTATGTTTCTTCGGATTCGAGTGTGGAGGATGAACATCACCGCGCGGCTTTACGCGTGGTCGATGACTGCGTGACGTTACCGCCTCGAAGTAGCATCTTCGTCCTCGTTGAATGCCCCCAAGACCAACTAGGAATAGGCATCGCCGAAGGTAACCTCACCATATTGCTGGATCGCGAAGTCGGCGTCGCACGAGGTCTCGTAGAGCTCCAACAAAGGCAAACCACGATTCTAGTTACCAACTTCAGTGCCGAATACAAGCACTTTGCGAGGCATACCACCATAGCCTACTTTGAAACGGTAGCCGAGCCCAACGCCTGTGCTTCGGTAACGACAATCTCGATTCCGGAACCCAGCGATGTGGACTTGACCAGTCACATCAATGTCAACCCACAGCTAGACCAAAACGAGAAGGAGAGGCTCCTCACTCTGCTATCCTCATTTAGCGACTGTTTCGCCACCACGTCGAAGGTCAAACAGACTCCTTTAATCAAACACAGAATCATCACTGAACCGACCGTCCAACCTGTTCGCCAACACGCTTATCGCGTGTCGCAGAGAGAACAGGATGCTATTCGTCATCAAGTAAAACAAATGCTTGACGATGATGTCATTCAACCATCGACAAGTCCTTGGGCTTCACCTGTTGTATTAGTTAAAAAGAAAGACGGTTCACTACGATTCTGTGTCAATTATCGCAAACTGAACAAGGTCACGAAAAAAGACGTTTACCCACTTCCTCGAATTGACGACTCCTTGGATCGCCTGCGACATGCCCGTTACTTTTCTTCAATGGATCTGCGTAGTGGGTACTGGCAAATTGAAGTTGACGAACGGGACCAGGAAAAAACGGCGTTTATAACACCCGACGGTCTCTATCAATTTAAGGTCCTCCCTTTTGGATTGTGTTCCGCTCCGGCCACATTTCAACGCATGATGGACACAGTTTTATCTGACCTCAAGTGGAACTCGTGTTTAGTCTACTTAGACGATGTAGTTGTTTTTTCCACCACGTTTGAACAACACATCCAGCGGCTTGAGGCGGTTCTTCAAGCTATCCGCACCGCCGGCCTCTCCCTGAAGCCCGAAAAATGTCACTTTGGCTACGAGGAGCTCAAATTTCTAGGTCATATTGTCAGCAGCACCGGTGTGCGCCCTGACCCTGACAAAGCCATGGCAGTTGCTCTGTTTCCGATACCGAAGACAAAACACGATGTCCGCCGATTTTTAGGGCTTTGCGCGTATTACCGCCGTTTTGTACCCAATTTTTGTGAAATTGCCGAACCTTTGCAACGACTCATCAAGAACGACGTCACATTTGTTTGGGGCCCGGCACAATCCGACGCCTTCCACGAGCTTCAGCGACGTCTACAGACACCACCGATCCTTGGTCACTTTGACACCGAGGCTGACACAGAAGTGCATACTGATGCTAGTAACGTTGGTCTCGGAGCGACACTCGTACAGTTTCAAGCTGGTGTTGAGCGCGTTATTGCGTATGCCAGCCGAACCTTGTCTGCTGCTGAAAAAAACTACTCAGCAACTGAAAAAGAATGTCTGGCAGTCATATGGGCTATCCAGAAGTTCCGCCCATACCTGTACGGACGCCCCTTCCGTGTCGTCAGCGACCACCACTCTCTCTGCTGGCTGGCGAATCTCAAAGATCCTTCAGGCCGTCTCGCAAGATGGAGCCTTCGGTTGCAGGAATTTGATGTGACCATCGTCTATAAGTCTGGCCAGAAACACACTGACGCCGACTGTCTCTCCCGCGCCCCCGTGGAACCCGCACCACTAGATACTGACGACGATTCTGGTTTTCTTTGTACTCTTCCGTCTTTAAACTTTGCTCAACAGCAACGCCAAGATTCCGAGCTCCAGCCCTTGATTGAATACCTTGAAGGAAGCCGCCCACAACCCCCACGGCAGTTCGCGCGTCACTTGTCCTCTTTCTGCCTACGTGGCGACGTCCTATACAAGCGGAACTTTCACCCTACGGCAACCGTTTTCCTGCTCGTTGTTCCCGCTACTCTCCGCGACGACGTTCTACGTGCATGCCACGACGAACCAACGTCCGGGCATCTTGGTTTCACGCGTACTCTCACGAGGATCAAGCAGAAATACTACTGGCGAAAACTCACAAAAACCGTGAAAAGTACGTCAGAAGTTGTCGAGATTGCCAGCGTCGCAAAGTTCCACCACTGAAACCAGCCGGTCTGCTTCAGCCTGCCCGACCTCCTTGTTCACCTTTTGAACAAGTTGGGATGGATTTACTCGGCCCATTTCCCAAGTCTTCGGCTGATAACCGCTGGATCGTTGTCGCCACCGATTACCTCACTCGATACTGCGAAACACAAGCCGTTCAGCGAGCTACTGCTTCAGATGTTGCTAACTTCTTTATCAAAAATATCGTCCTTCGACATGGTGCTCCCGCTGTCGTCATCACAGACCGTGGTACGGCCTTCACTGCCCAGTTGGTCCGAGATATTCTGCAGCTGAGCGGAACAACGCAACGTACGGCAACTGCGTATCACCCGCAGACTAACGGTTTAACTGAGCGTCTCAACAAAACGATTGCGGATATGCTTTCCATGTATGTTGCCATGGATCATAAAAATTTGGACGAACTGCTCCCGTATGTGACATTCGCGTACAACACTGCCCTGCAAGAAACCACCGGGTTTCCTCCTTTTCGTCTGGTCTACGGACGCGACGTCACCACTATGCTCGACGTGATACTCCTACCAACTTCGTCTCAACCTACCGCACCAGATACAGACGCCTTTGTTCAGCGTGCCGAAGCAGCGCGGCACCTTGCACGGCAACGAATTCTATCCCGACAAAGTCAAGATGCTCGTCGATACAACATAAGCCAGCGAGACGTCACATACAACCCGGGAGATCTTGTATGGGTTTGGACCCCTATACGTCAAAGAGGCCGGTCAGAAAAATTATTGCGCCGATACATTGGACCCTACATAGTTTTGCGTCGTCTAAGTCCTGTCAACTACGAAGTTATTCCAGCCGACACTTCGCACCACTCCCGTAGACCACGTTCCTCTGACATTGTTCACGTTACCAGGATGAAGCCCTACCATTCGCGCTGACTCTCATCCACAAACTTTGTGATGTGGCCCCTGTCGTCATCACGTCCGTTGTCTTTCTCATTTCTTTTATTTTGTCCTTGTGGCATTTAACATCTCCCCAACTTTATTTATTTATTCATTTTTTTTGGAGGGAAGGGTAATGGCACGTACTAGTTACGCTAGAAGTCGAGGAAGAAGTGTGCGTGGTAGCTGCGGCAAAAACGAACCGCAAACGGCCGTTCGCTTAGAACTGACTGACTGGCTTTTCCTCTCGTGAGAATATGGAGCGCTCAACGCCTGCTTCACCTCCGCCGCTGGTCGGCTCCGCATTGCACTACCTTCGGGATTGCTCCACGTATGCGGAGCTCGCAACGCCTGCTTCACCTCAGCCGCATTTCGGCCTAGCATTGCACTATTTTCGGGATGGACCCACGTTTGCACAGCACTCAACGCCTGCTTCTCTTCTGCCGCGGGTCGGCCTACTATTGCACTACCTTCGGGATTGCTCCACGTATGCGGAGCTCGCAACGCCTCCTTCACCTCAGCCGCGTTTCGGCCCGGCATTGCACTACCTTCGGGATGGAACCACGTATGATCTGCGCTCAACGCCTGCTTAACCTCCGCCGCGAGTTGACCCGGTATTGCTCTACCCACGAAATACAACCCACATATGCGGAGGGCTCGACGACTGCTTCAACTCCGCCGCCGGTCGTCCCGGCATTGCACTACCTTCGGGATGGATCCACGTATGCGGAGCGCTCAACGCGCGCTTCAGCTTCGCCGCGGGTCGTCCCCGCATTGCAATACCTACGCAATGGAACCCACGTATGCGGAGCGCTCAACGCCTGCTTCACCTTCACCGCGGGTTGTCCCTGCATTGCACTACCTTCGGGATGGATCCACGTATGGGGAGCGCTCGACGAGTGCTTCACCTCCGCCGCGGGTCGTCCAGGCATTGCACCACCTTCGGGATTGACCCACGTATGATGAGCGCTCAACGGCTCCTTCACCTCCGCCGCGGGTGGGCCGTGCATTGCACTACCTTCGTGATAGACCCACGCATGCGGAGCACTCAACGGCTGCTTCCACTCCGCCGCGGGTCGGCCCGGCATTGCACTACCTTAGGGACGGACCCACGTATGCGGAGCGCTCAACGCGTGCTTCACCTCCGCCGCGGGTCGTCCCGGCATTGCCCTAACTTCGGGATGGATCCACGTATCAGGAGCGCTCAATGCCTGCTTCACCTCCGCCGCAGGTCGGCCCGGCATTGCACTACCTTCCGGATGGACCCACGTATGGGGAGCGCTTAACGCCTGCTTCACCTCTGCCGCGGGTCGGCCTAGTATTGCACAACCATAGGGATGGTCCCACGTATGCGGAACGGGATAGAATTACGGGATAGAATCCACGTATGCGGAGGGCTCAACGACTGCTTCAATTCCGCCGCCGGTCGTCCCGGCATTGCACTACCTTCGGTATGGACCCACGTATGCGAAACACTCAACGCCTCCTTCACCTCCAGAGCGGGTCGTCCCGCATTGCACTACCTTCGGGATGGGCCAATGTATATCGAGCGCTCAACGCATGCTTCACGTCCGCCGCGGTTCGGCCCGTCATTGCACTACGTTAGGGATAGGCCAACGTATGCGAATCTCTCAACGCCTGCTTCACCTCCGCCGCCTGTCGGCCAAGCATTCCACTACTTTCAGGAGGGGCCCACGTATGCGGAGCGCTCAACGGCTGCTTCACCTCCGTCACGGGTCGTCCCGTCATTTCACTACGTTAGGGATAGGCGCACGTATGCGGAGCTCTCAACGCTTGCTTCACCTCCGCCGCGGGCGGCCCCGCATTTCTTTACCTTCGGGATGGACCCACGTATGCGGAGAGCTCAACGCCTGCTTCAACTCCGCCGCGGTACGTCCCGTCATTGCACTACGTTAGATATAGGCGCACGTATGCGGAGCTCTCAACGCCTGCTTCACCTCCGCCGCGGGTCCTCCCGGCAATGAACTACCTTCGGGATGTGCCCACGCATGCGGAGTACTCAACGCCTGCTTCACCTCCGCCGCGTGTCGGCCTAGCATTGAACTATTTTCGGAATGGACCCACGTATGCACAGCGCTCAACGCCTGCTTCACTTCTGCCGCGGGTCGGCCTAGTAATGCACTACCTTCGGGATGGTGCCACGTATGCGGAGCGCTCAACGCCTGCTTTACCTCCGCCGCGGGTCGTCCCGTCATTGCACTACTATCAATATGGACCCACGTGTGCGGAGCGCTCAACGCGCCGTTCACCTTCGCCGCGGGTCGTCCCCGCACTGCAATACCTACGGGATGGAACCTACGTATGCAGAGTGCTCAACGACTGCTTCAACTCCGCCGCGGGTCGTACCGGCATTGCACTACTTTCGGGATGGACCCACGTATGCGGAGCGCTCAACGCGTGCTTCACCTTCGCCGCGGGTCGTCCCTGAATTGCACTACCTTCGGGATGGACCCACGTATGTGGAGCGCTCGACGCGTGCTTCACCTCCGCAGCGGGTCGTCCCGGCATTGCACTACCTTCGTGATGGACCCACGTATGCGGAGCGCTCAACGGCTCCTCACCTCCACCGCGCGTGTGCCGTGCATTGCACTACCTTCAGGATGGGCCCACGCATGCGGAGCACTCAACGCCTTCTTCCACTCCGCCGCGGGTCGGCCTAGTATTGCACGACCTTCGGGATTGTCCCACGTATGCGGAGCGCTCAATGTCTGCTTCACCTCTGCCGCGGGTCGTCCCGTCATTTCACTACCTTCGGAATGGACCCACGTATGCGGAGTGCTCAACGCCTGCTTCATCTCCGCCGCGTGTCGGCCCGGCATTGCACTACCTTCGGGATTGATCCATGTATGATGAGCGCTCAACGGCTCCTTCACCTCCACCGCGGATGGGCAGTGCATTGCACTCCCTTTGGGATGGGCCCACGTATGCACAGCGCTCAACGCCTGCTTCACTTCTGCCGCGGGTCAGCCTAGTATTGCACTACCTTAGGGATGGTCCCTTGTATGCGGAGCGCTCAACGCCTGCTTCACCTCCGCCGCGGGTCGTCCTGGCATTGCACTACCTTTGGGATGGACCCACGTATGCGAAACACTCAACGCTTTCTTCCACTCCGCCGCGGGTCGGCCTAGTATTGCACGACCTTCGGGATTGTCCCACGTATGCGGAGCGTTCAATGTCTGCTTCACCTCCACCGCGGGTCGTCCCTTCATTGCACTACCTTCGGGATGGACCCACGTATGCGGAGCGCTCAACGCCTGCTTAACCTCCGCCGCGAGTTGGCCCGGTATTGCTCTACCTACGGGATAGAACCCACGTATGCGGAGCGCTCAACGCCTGCTTCACCTCTACCGCGGGTCGTCCCGTCATTGCACTACGTTAAGGATAGGCGTACGTATGCGGAGTTCTGAACGCTTGCTTCACCTCCTCGGCGTGTCAGTCTAGCATTGCATTACTTTCGGGATGGACCCACGTATGCGGAGCGCTCAACGCCTGCTTAACCTCCGCCGCGAGTTGGCCCGGTATTGCTCTACCTACGGGATAGAACCCACGTATGCGGAGCGCTCAACGCCTGCTTCACCTCTACCGCGGGTCGTCCCGTCATTGCACTACGTTAAGGATAGGCGTACGTATGCGGAGTTCTGAACGCTTGCTTCACCTCCTCGGCGTGTCAGTCTAGCATTGCATTACTTTCGGGATGGACCCACGTATGCGGAGCGCTCGACGGCTGCTTCACCTCCGTCGCGAGTCGTCCCGTCATTGCAGTACGTTAGGGATAGGCCCACGTATGCGAATCTCTCAACGCCTGCTTCACCTGCGCCGCGTGTCGGCCTAGCATTCCACTACTTTCAGTGTTGACCCACGTATGCGGAGCGCTCAACGGCTGCTTCACCTCCGTCACGGGTCGTCCCGTCATTTCACTACGTTAGAGATAGGCGCACGTATGCCGAGCTCTCATGCTTGCTTCACCTCCGCCGCGGGCCGGCCCCGCATTTCTTCACCTTCGGGATGGACCCACGTATGTGGAGAGCTCAACGCCTGCTTCAAATCCGCCGCGGTACGTCCCGTCATTGCACTACGTTAGGGATCGGCGCACGTATGCGGAGCTCTCAACACCTGCTTCACCTACGCCGCGGGTCGGCCCGGCATTGCACTACCTTCGGGATGGATCCAACGTATGCGTAGAGCTCAAAGCCTGCTTCACCTCCGCTGCGGGTCGTCCCGGCATTGCATTAGGTTCGGGGTGGATCCACGTATGCGGAGCGCTCAATGCCTGCTTCACCTCCACCGCGAGTTGGCCCGGTATTGGACTACCTACGGGATGGAACCCACATATGCCGAGCGCTGAACGCCTGCTTCACCTCCGCCGAGGGTTGGCCCGGTATTGCACTACCTTTGGGATGGACCAACGTTTGCGGAGCGCTCAACGCCTGCTTCACCTCCGCCGCGGGTCGGCCCGGCATTGCACTACCTTCGGGATGGGTCCACGTATGCGGAGCGCTCAACGCCTGCTTAACCTATGCCGCGGGTTGTCCCGGCGATGCACTACCTTCGCGATGGGCCCCCGTATGCGGAGCGCTCAACGCCTGCTTAACCTCCGCCGTGGGTCGTCCAGGCATGGCACAACCTTCGGGAGGGACACAAGTATGCGCTGCGCTCAACGTCTGCTTCACCTCCGCCGCGGGTCGGCCCAGCATTGCGCTACCTTCTGGATGGCCCCACGTACGCGGAGCGCTCAACGCCTGTTTCACCTCCGCCACGGGTCGTCCGGGCATCGCGCTACCTTCGGGATGGGCCAACGTATGCGGAGCGCTCAACGCCTGCTTCACCTCCGCCGCGGGTCGGCCCGGCACGTGACCAATGTTGCCTAACTAAGCCTGGCAGGCCACCGAGCCTGGCGGGTCAACGAAGATTATGCCCGATGGGGCGTCATATGCTTGTTACAGCAATGTATTTCGCTTACCGGAAAAAGTGTTTTCCGAACGTGCGACGTACATAGACGCACCGAGACACGAAGGCGGCGAACACAGATCCCGCCATTGTGGTAGTAAGCCGCCTGCGAAAACACGCAATACAGCCGATGTCACCAAGCAATGATGCAAAACACACGGCAAACAGCATTAGCACAGCTAAATGACTCCAGTTATTATCCAATGTAAATGTACATTACGGCTTAGAATGACGCGCAACTGGCATAACGAACCCACGACCAAGACATTGCGGGCGGCAGTGGCCGTTTTTTCAAACTTTCTGCCTCCTAGTGTTTCCAGCACGGAATGAGATATCTGACAAACTTGAAGCGTGCCTACTTGACTGCTGCAGAAGTGATCGCAGTGCGGTGGCTCTGTGACACCACTGTGGTCTCTGCGACACCATCGTTTCGCTTGTGCTGCTGTCACTAACTGCTGTGAGAGCATAGAAGAATGGTTTCCAGGCGTCGTGTGCGCGCCCCGTATGGAAAACAATAACACGCCTTTGATTGTTGAAGTTCTGGTGCAAAATTATTTAACGACAAAGCCAAGTTATTATGTTACTTCCAACGATTTCGATTTGTCTTTGGCGTCTTTTATTCGCTAACGCCGACGGCTGACGATAACCGCACCTTTAACACGTTGTTTGGCATTTTATGCACTTTTAGACGAAAAGATCTAAAAAGTTCTTGAGTTAAACGTTCGGAATGTGTTAAGCAAATTAGACTCTAGTGACACCAGTAGTGGGTGTTACCGCAAATAGGATTTATACTAGCATATTCCAAGTGCTGAGGTTATGTTTAGAAGAAATTCTACTTGGAGTCTTATCATATACAAAGACGTCTATAGCCGTTTGTAGCCGTTTCAAGAAGTTTTTAAGCGGTTCTGTGTTTCGTGGATATGATTCTCTGTATTTTTTTTTTCTCGTCAGAAGAGTATTTTAACTGTAAAATCTAGAGTTTAAGCTCATCAAAGTTATGACCTGGTTGGTTGAAATGCTCGGCAACAGCTTTGGGAAGCTTTTTAGCTGTGTCCGCGCGATGTCCATTTCTATTTCCATCTACCGCCTTCCTCGTGTTTACCCTGGATTTCTACCGACAGAAGATTAAAGAACAAGGTGAGCGCCCTACGCTTTTCTCGTCACACGTACCACTGATTTGAGACAGTCACTACAAGTACATTCACGAATACTTCCCACCAGGCCAACGCTCATCACCCATTAGCTTTAAGAGTGGCGCCACAACACAAAATCCCGGACCTCATTGCCGCAGCACCACATCACATCACACAGTTCGTCTTTCACTGCAGGACTAATGACCTTAACCACGACACCGGTGACAACACAGTTATGGCCACGAGAGCGCTCATAACCGATTTGCACGCCAGCAGAGGAAACGCACAAATCACCCTGACAACAGTGCTTCCCCAGGAACGCAAAGAAACACAGGCCACTTAGTCAACAATCAGACACTCCTAGCTCACGCACTAGGGACACGTAAACTCGATGAATTCTGGACATTGAAAACCAACACGAAAAGTCGATGTCATCCACCACATTGAAATACACCGGGACCCCGAAATTCTGCTTGCCTGTGACGGACTATATCCCAATTTTTATGGCGTCAAGGAGATTGCTAACATCAAGTACAGGCTCAGAAACTCTTTTAATTTGACGCAACCAACAAGACCAGTAAATTCTGCGTCCCAGTTAGCTTCAACATAGAAACACATGCATGAAATTTTCAACACCAGCTCGCACGCACGTTCCACCAAAGCTGCACCACAGACGGTGGACGCGAAACCAACACCACCCTTACAACATCCGCTCATACAGAAGCCCACAAACACTCGCGAAGCCTTCACGCAAACAGCTACATATACTAATAAGCAGACAGATATACAGACAGGCATCGGTCCAGGCCTCGACAACAAAATTAAGCGTAAAATGACACCACCATAAGATGTTTCGCCCCAGAGGTCTGCCAGAACCAAACAGAAATGACTACCGCGCACTACGGATAGCACACGCAACAACAAATCTCGCCCTTTCCTCCAATCCCGCAAACTCACCACCAAACAAACAAATTACAGATTTCACTTAAAAACATACACTAGCTGCATTAAACCGAGGGAAATCCCAAAGGGTCTCAGAATTAAGGTTATATGTGCCCTCGGTTCTTTACCCTCCAGGCTATTATTGAAGTCGAATGCTGTCCTAGAAAATGGATCGCTCTCTTTAATTGATATTGACAAGTGTACTTATCTTTATCGGGCGACCACGTATCGCCACCTAACAAATGTAATCGCACAGCGCGGGACGCGCCTGCATGTATCCGAAGTTTCTGGAAAGTTATCGATGCTTCTACCCGGCTGTCTGTTGTCGCCGAACGTTGTGTTATCTGATTTCATCGCGTGACGCGAATGGTGTAGAACTTTGTGGAAGGTACGCGGGTCCGAACGATTAGTCTGGAACGTTCGACGACTGCTGTATAAAAGCCGACGCGCTTGACTCGCTGATCAGATTTTCGACGATCGTCGACTGTGTTCGCCGCTTTCGTTGTGCTATAAGTGTAGCCTGTTTTGTGGGCACAGGTTCGCCCAATAAAATCTAGTTTTGCATTTCACAGTATTGCTACTGTGTTCTTAACGTCACCACCACGTGACATCTGGTGGAGGTGCTAGTGCGTTCATGTACCGAACGCGCCCGCAAAGCCGCGATCCAAGCCCGAAGCCCGAGGACAAAACCAACATCGCCCAAGACCAGCGTGCTAGCCGCAGACTGCAAGGACTGCCCCCAGAGCACGGACTTCTAACTGAGTCGACAAAGAAGATTGTGGTCAAAACAACCCCAATGGCTGCCCCAGCGTCCCCCGTTATCCTACAACAACCTCGGGACTCACCGACCTTCCATGGAGCAGCGACTGAAGACCCAGAATCCTGGCTGGAGACCTATGAGCGAATCGCGACTTTTAACAACTGGGACTCCGATGACAAGCTGCGGCATGTATACTTTGCCTTAGAAGATGCCGCCAGAACGTGGTTTGAGAACCGCGAGTCGACCTTGACGACATGGGACCTCTTCCGTAGTGGCTTCTTGCGCACCTTTACGAGCGTCGTGCGCAAGGAAAGGGCCGAAGCCATGCTGGACGCCCGAGTGCAGCTACCTAACGAAAACGTCGCCATCTTTACGGAAGAAATGAGCCGTTTGTTCCGCCACGCCGACCCGGATATGGCCAAGCAGAAGAAAGTCCGCTTACTGATGCGTGGTGTAAAGGAGGAACTTTTCGCCGGGATGGTAAGAAGCCCACCGAAGACCGTCGAAGAGTTTCTTCGTGAGGCGACGAACATTGAGAAGACACTCGAGATCCGGAACCGGCAATTCGATCGCCGCGCGAACTATACAAACTACGCCGGGGTTCAATCACTGGCCACCGACGACCTACGCGAGACTATCCGAGCTGTTGTGCGGGAGGAGCTACAAAAGCTGTTCCCATCATCACAGCCTCAAGTGGCTTCGATTGCCGACGCCGTGCGTGAGGAGCTCCAACAACAACTTGGAGTAGCCCCTGAATCGCCGCAGCCTGAGCCGCAAGCGATGACCTACGCCGCCGTCGCGCGCCGTCAAGGTCCCCCTCCGCGACCGCGCCAGGGCCCTGTCACGCCGCAGTTCCGTCGTCCGCCGCCGCCGCAGCCAGCACGACCACCCGTCGTCCAGCGCACCTACGCGAGGAAGACGGACATTTGGCGCACTCCTGACCACCGCCCGCTCTGCTACCACTGCGGAGAAGCGGGTCACGTCTACCGACGATGTCCATACCGGGAGATGGGACTGCGAGGTTTCGCCGTGAACGCTCCGCGCCCGCAGCAAGGTGAACGCCCCCGGGATATCGCCGACTACCTCGCCGCTACTCAGTGGAGCTCTCGACGACCGTCGCGTTCGCCATCACCAGGCCGCTACCTGTCGCCGCAGCGCCGACCTTACACTGGCCCAGCCCGGGGCAGGTCAGCGAGCCCATATCCGGAAAACTAAAGGCAGCAACCGATGGAGGTGCGGTTGCTGTTCGTCGAACTGACGAAGATCCTCCGCCGCCGACGAAGACGCCGAAGAAACCATCTCGACGACATAATAACGACACACCGCCGTCCCGAGGAAGTCAGGAAGCCAAGACTACACCGACGAAAGACGACTTAACGACGCGACGTAACAGCTTCAGTTCAACACGACGCAGCCGTGATCCGACGCCAAGACCCAACTGCAACGCAAGACAAAGAACCACCGACCTCGACGTGCTTCTAGACGGCCACGCAGTCACCGCCTTAGTCGACATAGGCGCCGATTACTCAGTCATGAGTGGACACATCGCCGTCCAGTTGAAGAAGGTTAAGACTGCATGGGAAGGCCCTCAAATTCGGACCGCTGGAGGACACCTGATTACGCCGACAGGAATGTGCACGGCAAGAATTACCATTCACGACCGGACTTACCCTGTCACCTTCGTTATCCTCCAACAGTGTTCACGAGACGTCATTCTCGGCATGGACTTCCTCAACCAACACGGCGCAGTCATCGACCTGAAGTCGAAGTCAATAACGCTGTCGGAAGACCATGCGATACCGCCGGAGAGCCCTCGTAGTCACCACGCCTTGAGTGTGCTCGAACATCAAGTGAGCATCCCGCCTCGCTCCAGCATTGTTATTTCGGTCGGCACCGAAACACCCGCTGACGTAGAAGGCGTCATCGAAGGTGACCAACGTCTACTGCTAGACCGTGAAATTTGCGTCGCAAGAGGGATCGCTCGACTGCACGGAGGAAACACGAAAGTGTTGCTGACAAACTTCAGCCAAGAGTTCAAGCACATCAACAAGGGCACGACGATCGCATACATCGAGGAAATTCTGGAACGGAGTAATGCGTTTGTCCTCTCGGATTCCGCCGCATCTACCCCGACGACCTTAGTTCCCAAGCCAGACTTCGACATAAATCCAAGTCTCCCCGCGATTAAGCAACAACAGCTCAGAAGTCTACTTCGACGATACAAAGAGTGCTTTTCGACGTCATCAAGGATTCGACGAACCCCAGTCGCAAAGCATCGCATAATAACCGAAGAGGGCGCTCGACCTCTCCGTCAGAGCCCATACCGAGTTTCGACGCGAGAACGCGAAGCTATAAGGCACCAAGTCGACGAAATGCTGCGCGACGACATCATCCAGCCATCCAAAAGCCCGTGGGCATCTCCTGTAGTCTTGGTGAAAAAAAAGGACGGAACCCTGCGTTTCTGCGTCGATTATCGTCGTCTGAACAAGATCACGAAGAAGGACGTATACCCCCTCCCACGAATAGACGACGCACTGGATCGGCTCTGCAACGCTAAATACTTCTCGTCAATGGACCTCAAGTCTGGCTATTGGCAAATAGAAGTCGACGAAAGAGATCGCGAAAAGACGGCGTTCATCACCCCAGACGGCCTCTACGAGTTCAAGGCTATGCCATTCGGACTGTGCTCGGCGCCTGCAACGTTCCAGCGCGTGATGGACACGGTTTCAGCAGGATTGAAGTGGCAGACCTGTCTCGTTTACTTGGATGACGTCGTCGTCTTCGCCGGAAATTTCGACGATCACCTGAGGCGGCTTGCGACAGTACTAGAGGCCATGAAGTCATCAGGGCTCACTCTGAAGCCGGAAAAGTGCCGATTCGCTTACGATGAGCTTTTGTTTCTAGGCCACGTCATCAGCAAATCAGGAGTACGCCCCGTCCCACAGAAGACAGCTGCCATTGCAAAGTTCCCGCAGCCAACCGACAAGAAGGCAGTGCGCAGATTCCTTGGCATGTGTGCCTACTATAGGCGCTTTGTCAAGGACTTTTCACGCATCGCGGAGCCGCTAACACATCTAACCAAACGTGATGTCGAGTTCAAGTATGAAACGCCGCAGGCCAAGGCATTTCAAGAACTCAAACGACGCATGCAGTCGCCGCCGGTACTTGCACACTTCGACGAGGACGCCGATACCGAAATCCACACTGACGCCAGTAGCCTAGGCCTTGGTGCCGTCCTAGTTCAGAGGAAAGAAGGACTTGAACGGGTGATATCGTATGCTAGCCGGTCGCTGTCAAAAGCGGAAAGCAATTATTCAACGACTGAAAAGGAATGCCTCGCCATCATTTGGGCTACAGCTAAATTCCGCCCTTACCTCTATGGCAGGCCATTCATAGTCGTCAGCGACCACCACGCGTTGTGTTGGCTAGCTAACTTAAAGGACCCTTCAGGACGGCTGGCGCGGTGGAGCCTCAGACTACAAGAATATGACGTCACGGTAATATACAAGTCCGGAAGAAAACACTCCGACGCCGACTGCTTATCACGCGCCCCCATCGATCCCCCGCCGCAAGACGACGAGGACGACGACGCCTTCCTTGGGATAATAAGCGCGGAAGACTTCATTAAACAGCAACGAGCAGACCCGGAGCTAAAAGGCCTCGTCGAGTATTTGGAAGGGAACACCGACGTTGTCCCTAGGGCATTTAAGCGCGGGTTGTCTTCGTTCACGCTACAAAACAACCTGCTCGTGAAGAAGAACTTCTCACCAGTCCGCGCCAGCTACCTTCTTGTTGTACCCTCAGCGATGCGTCCAGAAATACTGCACGCCCTACACGACGATCCAACCGCTGGGCACCTGGGGTTCTCCCGGACGCTGTCGAGAATACAGGAAAGGTATTACTGGCCGCGTCTGACCGCCGACGTCGCCCGTTACGTCAAGACATGCCGAGACTGTCAACGACGCAAGACACCACCGACAAGGCCAACAGGATTACTACAGCCGATCGAACCTCCTCGCCGACCATTCCAGCAGATTGGGATGGATTTGTTGGGGCCGTTTCCGATGTCAGCATCCGGGAATAAGTGGATTGTCGTGGCGACGGACTATCTCACCCCCTTTGCTGAAACTAAAGCTCTACCAAAAGGCAGCGCAGCCGAAGTGGCGAAATTTTTCGTCGAGAACATCCTGCTGCGACATGGTGCTCCAGAAGTCCTCATCACCGACAGAGGAACGGCTTTTACAGCAGAGCTCACCCAGGCCATTCTGCAGTATAGCCAGACAAGCCACAGGAGGACAACTGCCTACCATCCGCAGACGAATGGTCTCACGGAGCGCCTGAACAAGACCCTCGCCGACATGCTAGCAATGTACGTCGACGTCGAGCACAAGACGTGGGACGCGGTCCTGCCGTATGTAACCTTCGCTTACAACACGGCGGTGCAAGAAACAACACAGATCACGCCGTTTAAGCTGGTTTACGGCAGGAACCCGACGACGACGCTCGACGCCATGCTGCCCCACATCACTGACGAAGAGAATGTTGACGTAGCTAGCTATCTGCAGCGCGCCGAAGAAGCCCGACAGCTCGCCCGCCTACGGATCAAGAACCAACAGAGGACCGACAGCCGACACTACAACCTCCGACGACGCTTCGTCGAGTACCAGCCCGGCGACCGAGTTTGGGTTTGGACACCGATACGCCGGCGAGGACTGAGTGAGAAACTATTGCGCCGCTATTTCGGACCCTACAAGGTCATTCGACGTATTGGCGCACTGGACTGTGAGGTCGTGCCAGACGGAATTTCGCATTCACAGCGGCGCCGCACACAATCTGAAGTGGTCCACGTGGTGCGTCTGAAACCCTTTTACGGACGCTGACGAACTTCCTTATTTTGTTGTTTTCTTTGCTACGGGTGTTTTTCTTTATTACTTTCGTTTGTATGCAGCATCGGGTCGATGCTTTTTTTAAGAGGGGGGTATTGACACGTGTACTTATCTTTATCGGGCGACCACGTATCGCCACCTAACAAATGTAATCGCACAGCGCGGGACGCGCCTGCATGTATCCGAAGTTTCTGGAAAGTTATCGATGCTTCTACCCCGCTGTCTGTTGTCGCCGAACGTTGTGTTATCTGATTTCATTGCGTGACGCGAATGGTGTAGAACTTTGTGGAAGGTACGCGGGTCCGAAAAATTAGTCTGGAACATTCGACGACTGCTGTATAAAAGCCGACGCGCTTGACTCGCTGATCAGATTTTCGACGATCGCCGACTGTGTTCGCCGCTTTCGTTGTGCTATAAGTGTAGCCTGTTTTGTGGGCACAGGTTCGCCCAATAAAATCTAGTTTTGCATTTCACAGTATTGCTACTGTGTTCTTAACGTCACCACCACGTGACAATATTCTCGAAGAACACTGCAAGGAACTACTTACGATAATTACTGATTAACTCGACTGCATAAACTCATCTGAACCGGAAAGAAGAGAACTTGAACAATTCGTCCAAACCAGGGAGGAAAGATTACTAGATAAATACCAGCACAAAGTTATTAGAGCTGCAGATCCACCCAAGAAAACTAATGTAGCCCCTACAGCACATAGCTCCTCCGATAGTCCTACAGGCGAGCATCCAGAGCATTGCAGCAACGTTGTAGACATATCCCATAGTCTAAGCCGCGAGGAAGTTGATCTCCTGAAATATGGTCTAATGTTTCGTCCCACGAACAACGCAGTAAACAAATACGAACTCCACAAAGATATAACAGAGTTTTCAAGACTCCTGCGCATCAAGGAGTTCTTTTTCGATAGGCCAGACGTAGGAAAACAAGATAGAGATTCTCTTAGACCACCCACCACGTGGACACCGGAAACCGAACAGAGCCCAGTCCTGGATTTATACATACAGCTGATCTCAAATGAAATTCTTGACTCAGCGCGGCATTGCCAGAAACGCAAAAATTCGTTCCCCGCTCAGCAACAAATCCTTAATGAACTCGCGGAAAGGAATAATATTGTAATAAAACAGGAAGACAAAGGCGGCAGTATCGCAATCTGGCCTACAGAAATGTAAAAAAATGAGGCCTCCAAACAACTGAGCAACCACACCCATCACAGAAAGCTCGACTCGAACCCAACTTTAGCGCCCAGCAATACTGTGAAAAACACAATAGCGGAGCTCCTGTCCAGGGAACTAATCACGCAATCTGAATATCGCTTCATGCGCCCAAGAACAAAAAAGTAGGCCACTTTTACTTTCTTCCTAGAATACATAAAGTTTCCGTCAAAGAAATATTTACAGCAGAAATCCCAGGTCAGCCTATTGTGTCTAATAAAACACACCTAGCGAGTCGCTATCTAAATGCTCAAGTCACCACCTGTGAAACCATCCCCAGCACCCTCCCATCCTTTGTTCAATACTGCCGCACTTCCTTCGAATTATCAATGGCATCAACATCAACCAAATCCTTCCCGACCACGCTATTCTAGTAACTTTGGATGTTGCTGCCCTTTACACTCAATCAATCCCCAAGCGCACGATCCTCAAATTCACCTGTCGCTCCTCAGGTTAGTTCACGCTCAAGTATTTCGAATTCCATTGTATTCACTACCTGCAAACTTTCGGCACTAGCATGGGAACACCAATCGCTCTCACGTATGCGAAAATGTTCATGGGACAGCTTGAAGCAGACCTGTTGAAATCCTACCCTTTAAAACCCCCCACCTACTTTCGTTACATTGGCGACATATTTATAATATGGGAACACGGCACAAACGCATTAACCGACTTAATTAGCCATTTCAATCGCTCTTACCCGAGTATTCCATTTACTGCAACCACTCTCCTAGCCAGATGAACTTCCTCGGCAGGACGGTCTACATAGAAAATGGAAAACTGAGAAAGACATTTTACCGGAAGCCTACGGATAGCCAGCAATATTTAGGCCACAACAGTCATCACCCGCGACACTGCAAGCAAGGAATTTTTGTCGGACAAGCCAAACGATCGAATAAGAAGAATCTGCAGCGAAGACCACGATTATATCCGCCATATAAATGACCTTAAAACAATGCTAGCAGAAAGATAGACAAGTTACTCTCGATAGAGCTTATGATGTCGCGTTAAGATTGGAGAGACAGTCGGAATTAGCGAAGAAATAGCCTGCACCAGAGTCTCACAGACCGCCAGCATTTATAACAAAATATTCTAATGCACTTCCAAACATAAACAACATCCTGCGAAAATAGCATCCAATATTATCAAGTAACGAGTGGCTGATAAAATCATTCCCGGATGTACCAAGGGTCACCTATCACCGCAACAGGAACGTTAAAGACATATTAGTACACGCAAAAGTCAGCTAACGTCATTCCCCCTTAATAAAAGCGCGTTGTCACCCCAGGCGCAAAACCTGCAGGCACCTTCAAAGTGACATTCAAATGAAAAGCACCACAAATAGTTTTACACGCGAAGTCAAATATAGCTTCATTTGCACAAGTTCGGATGTGATTTATATGCTTGAATGTTCCTTCTGAAAGAAACAATATATCGATGAAACGGGACAATCAATGAACGTCAGATTAAACGGACATCGCGCGGACACAGCTAAAAAACTTCCCACAGCCGTTGCTGAGCATTTCAACCAACCAGATCATAATTTTGATGAAGTTGAGCTCTACATCTTAGTCAAATTTCCGTTCTGAACGAGAATGAAAACACAGAGAATCACACTTTATCCATAAGTTCAAGACACTGCCACCAATAGGCATAAACGTTTCAAAAGGACCTTTAGAATCTATTCGTTATGCTAAACTTCAAGCTATAGGCAACAACACTTAGTTTCGTTGCCTAGTATTTTTCCCCCGTTTTTTTTTTCTTTTATTTATTTATTCCATTTCAGTATTTTCTTTTATTTATTTTTTTCACGAGCACCGGTTTCTGCCGCTCCTTCTCCGATCTCTTTCAGAGAAACGATAGCCCACGACTACCAGCGAAACAGGTAATAGAGGGCTGCTGTGGACGCCGTTGACACGTGATCGACAGACGGACGTATCACTGGCCTTGTGCACAGCACTCATTTATTCTCAATTCTGCACCCTCGCCACTAACACACCTTTTCTCGTTGCCGCACCCACCCGCCTTACGCTTTCGCCCCTTTAGAACCCCACCAATATATACTGTGGCGAGGAAAGTCCCCTATGCGCCACCTTGAAGAAGACAAGTCCACTTGCCGAAACGTTGGCTCCTGCTTTCACCTTGTTCTCGTTCTGTAGCTTGGAGTATTTTTAAATGCGTACTGCTTTCTTATCGGAATGGCCAACGTCCCACTTTGTGACTTCTGCGGGTGCAACGAAACAATCGCGCGCCTTCTTTGCGAGTGCCCTCTTTCGAACCCGCAAACAGAAGCCACCTCAGCCACCCTAGACCAACCGGACAAGCGCCCAATAACGGAAAGCACCATCCCTGCAAACTGGCCTACGCGAACTTCAGCGGGAGCCGCTATGAAGGCACTGCTGCGTTATTTAAGAGACACCGGACTTTGTGACAAATAGTGACTGTACACTGTGTGACGTAGGATGGGACGGTGACACTGTGTGACACTATATAGGAACGCCTTCGTAGACTGCGCGACAGCGCCCACAGAAACAGTTCTGTATTAAATGTGTGTGGTGTTTTTGCCGTTTCTTCTTTTTTCTTTTCTTCTCTCTCACTTATCGCATTCCTTTACCTCTCCCCCGGTACAAGGTAGCCAACCGGAGATAACCTCTGGTTAACCTCCCTGTATTTTCTTTGCCTTTATCTCTCTCTCTCTTGGCCTCCTCGGACAAGGCTTTCGTTATTGCCAAGAAAGAATCTGGATTTCACGGCAGTATCCCGGGTGCTTTCTATCAGACCACACAAATGGCTGAATCGCCGCGATGACATTATTCCGTCCGCATACGCGAGATGCCGAGGTCTGATTTCTAACAGTTACTGTTATCAAACAAGGCTTCCGTGCAAATGAGTGGGAGCTGTTATCTGTCATATGCAAGCTATTTATAACGAAGTTGAAGGATGACTTCATTATATCCATTACTGCGCTCCGCTGTAATGCATGCGTAATTAAGTGAACAATACAATTTGGAATTTGCATAAAAGACGGCCTTGCGGCCAGTAGAACTGCAACATGGCCACGTGCGCTGAACAGAAAACAGCAAAAGAAATTTAGGCACCCTTAACACACAACTTCTCAGCATCTGACACGACTGCGTTTACGATAGCTGCCTTCTGTTTCAATGGGATGGTCTTTCGTTTCCGCATTCATTTGGCTTGTCTCTAGCATCGCGAAATGGCGACGTAGTTGAATAGGTTGTACCCTGCTACGCCAGCAACGTTTGTCGCGTTCAAGCAGCACGTGCCATACATGGAGGCGTGGTCTCCGAGATTGCACCGGTACAGTCTCTGAGGCCACGCCTAGCTGCACTAGCCTGCGCGGTGCCGCGATCGGAGAACTTGCGGTGGCGATAATGAGGCTCTGCATATGCGCAGCTACGCGCAGTGGTGAGAAGGAACGGTGTTCGACGGCGCACTCAACGCAAATACCCAAAAGTTTTGACACCGAATGTGTGCCGAACCCCGTGGAATACGATTGAGCCTGCAAAAGTCGGGCATTTCTTGTTTTGGAAACAAATCAAGTTACTATTTCAGAGACAAAGCAACTTCAGCAAATCTATTCGCAGGATAATTTTATTTCCTTGAAACAATATTTTAAAACGTGGATATCTACAGAGATTTCAAGGGGGATTTCACTTTGTTACATCCAATAATCGTTATTCCCGTTTCGTTATGACGAAGTTTCACTGTAACATGTATTTGTTAATGTCTTGTCTTACCTTCTAATTACAGGTGACAAATCTGAGCTCAAGCAACATTAGGAACAAGCTACATTGTCTGCGGGTGCATCAGCCTGTGTAACTGTCTAAGCCAGCTCCCTGAATCATGACGTCACCAATGTGTGATAACTCATTCACAAAGAAAATCTCTAGAAAGTGCTTTAGAAACATTTTGCTTATGTAGTGGTCTTATTGAATTGATTTATTAAAAATTTCTTCAAATCTTTGGCCACTTTAGCGCTTTATTGTGTGACTAATCATTCTATGTTAAGCATGGCTTTAACACGTGTTATCACTTTTGTGGCTTGCCAATATTTCAGTGGTACTATGGTGAGTTGCAAGAAATTGGCCATACGCATTGGTGCTGTTGGTGCAGCCAAACATTATTCAATATCGCGAAGATTAGAAATTATCCTATTGATTCGTCCATTTAGCAGATATCGGGAGACACTCAATATCTTTATAATTAATGCTATAATGAAAATGTGTATTGTGTTTCTAATTTCGTGTGTGTGCCAAAAATACATGCAAGAGAAACTTCCGTGATAGTGTTGCTGAAGTCCTTAATATTCCATCTGCTAATCTCTAACAGCGTTGACAACGTAAGTATAATGATCTTGGGTATGCTTGTATGCCGTTTCTAGCCAGATCACTGAGCTAAGGAACATTTCGTTGGACAGTTGATACTGAAAGAGACAGACCATCTAGATTGCAATGTTACGACTGAATTTTAGTGTCTAGAGGCTATTTAAAATGTCACCTTTGTGCTAGTGCTTCCGCTGACAATAGTGTTCCCGCTGTAAATTGACAGGTTTTGTAGATATTGCTGTCATTTTTGCGACTACTCCCTAGCCCGATAAACAAGTGTTGCTTTTCGATTCAGTTTTAAGGTGTTGACGCTTGAAATGAATGTTAAACATTCCTGACTTGATGTGTGGTCACTTTTCAAAGAGCTTTAATTGGCTCTTATGTACGTCACCTTGGGGCCCTAAAGGACCTGCCGCTCACAAATGGTTTTAATAAATTATAGGGCTACGTTACGCAAATACTGAGTAGAAGGTATCCTACCCTGCTCTTCAAAAATCTGTTCAATCTGTTGGAAAAACTTTTTTAAGATGGCTACCAAACGTCTCGCAAAACAACTTCCAAAACGTCTTATATCCCTTATTCGGCAGTGCACTAGACGGCCTGAACGACAGCTACAAGGTGTATTGAGACACCCGACAAAATATTTTGGTAAGATGTCTTCAAATCTTAAATATCTTGCCAAGATATCTTGAATACGTTTTGTTAACGTTTTATTCATTTTCACGCCTCGTTATTCTTGCCAAAACGTCTTTTAGACGGCTAAAAGACTCATATGTGTTCAGTGGAGCAGATGAATAGGTGGGGTTGCCTTGTGCCGAACGTCTAATTAATGCCATTTGACGTGTTGAGACGTAACACCCCCGAGTGATCCTCTTGCCGATTCACCAAGGCAAGCGGCGGCAGTCAGTCTAGGCGTCAGTACAATAGCTACTCAAGTGACCATACCTTCATACCTTCACCAGTTCATCGTACTCCCGTTGCAAAGCACCGCATTGTGGTCGAAGGACCTGTAGAACCAGTGCGCACACACCCGTACTGAGTGGCTCCAAAAGGGTATGCGAAGTCCAATACAGGAAATGCTCAATGGTATGGTATGGTATGGTATGATGAACTTTATTCAGGTCCTGAAGATCAGCCTTAGGTTGACGCAGGCGGCTACCACATCGGGACAGTAAGATTTGACCTTACCATCGTATTGTGGGCCTTCTGGATGACCTGTACTTTGTCTAAAAGCACTCCACTGTGAAGGACTCGTCGCCACCAGTCTCTTTCCTTGTCACAGTCTGTGAAATACACAGGACACTGTGAAAGCATATGATCCAGAGTAATGATGCCATTACACTTCCTCAATTGATTGGTACCTCTCTTTCTGGATACAGCTTGTTAATAAAGTTTGAACTCAGATAATTTCTTGTCTGTAACAATCTCAGAGTCATCGCTTGAGCTCTATTGAGCTTAGCGTGTGGCACTGGGAATTCTCTTCTGTTCATGTAGTAATGCTTCGTGATTTCATTATATGTAAGTAGTTGGTCCCTGTTCTCCTCCTGTATATTATTATAGCCCTGGTCGCGTAGTGCACACATAGTAAGTCCTCGTGCATCTGCGTTAGCCATCTCGCTTAAATTCTTCCTAGATGGATCGACAGACGCCATGCGCGCAGGAAACCAGCGGTTTTCGATACCTTGGCTGTCGATCTCACCCATCAGCTGGGCAGCCCTTTTGGTTACAAAGCCATTGGTAACGTGTTTAATAGCCATCTTAGAGTCACTGTAAATTCGCGTCCGCTTATTATTCCTTAACTCCAATGCTATCGCTACTTGTCCCGCGACTGTCGCATCTTTAGTCATGATTGTAATAGCATCCCGAGTGAGACCATCTGCATCTCCTACTACTGCAGTAAAGGCTTTCTTTCATCTGACCCATTGCAGCATCTACAAACGCCGCATGTTCTCTGTCGTGTTTTGTCTCTTGCAGGAGAGCTTCGGCCCTTGCCTTTTGTCTTTCCAGGTTGTGCAATGGGGGCATATTTTTGGGGAACGGAGTCGCATTGATTATCTCTCTTATGCTATCTTTTAGTTCTACTGTGTCTTCACCAGAAATTTTGCTTTCGGTTGAGCATCACCTTACCTCTTCAAGTATTGCTCTACCTGACCTTGTTCCAGAGAGCCTCTCTCTGTGGGCAATTCGCAGAGCTTCAGTTATCTCGGCTATTGTGTTGTGGAGCCCCAGTTTCATTAGTTTATCATCCGGCGTGTTAATCGGTAACCCCACTGTTGTTTTGACTAGCCTTTTAATTATTATGTTCAACTTGTTTACCTCTGTCTATGTCCAACTGAGCATCCCAGCTACATATGAGAAGTGACGCAAGGCGGAAGCGTGGACCAGTTTCATGGCGTTCTCCTTTCCCAACCCTCTGTGTCTGTTAGTTATTCTCTTTGTCAATCTTTTTACCTCCTCAGTCTTGCTTGTGATATGTTAGAATGTTCTTCCATTTGCCCCGTTTGCCTCCAGGATTAACCCGAAGACTCTAATGGATTCTACTTGCTTAATAGATTCGACTGCCTTCGTGGTTAGTACTAACCTGGGTTCTTCCTCGGGAACATATCCCCTCGGTTCTCTACCCCTTCTCCTGTTATTGAGTACAAGGAGTTCACTTATCAGCGAGCATTTGAGTTCCATGTCTTCTAAAGTGAACTCTACCTCATAAATGCTCTTCTGAAGTCTGCTTTCTGCCTGTGCCATACGTCCTTCAGCGGACCGTATAGTCACATCGTCTGCATAAATGGTAAAGTGAATACCCTCTATCCCTTTTAATCCCTTTGCCACTTTTGACATGGCCAGGGTGAAAAGAATAGGTGACAAGACTGACCCTTGTGGCGTCTCTCTGTCACCGAGATCCATCTTTGATTTAATATCCCCGAATCTAAGGTGAGCTGAACGATTGCCAAGAAAGGTCTTAACCACTTCATAGAGTTTTGTGCCCAATCCCAGTTCGGAAATGATTTCAAGTATTGCTCTATGCTTAATTCTGTCAAAAGCTTTTTCGACATCCAACCCCAAGAGAACTCGAGTGTTCTTTGGTTTGGCTAAGAGCAATTGATGTTTGATTAACAACATGGCATCTTGTGTGGACAAGCCTGGTCTCAAACCAATCATATTATACGGTAGGATGCCATTGTCCTCCACATATTTCGTTAACCTGTTCATTATGACATGCTCCATTGCCTTCCCTAGACATGATGTTAACGAAATTAGCAGGAGGTTATCCAAGTTCAGTCATTTGCCCGGCTTTGGTATTAAGATAGTACTGGCCGTCCTCCATTCTTCTGGATATACCCCATCTTAATTACCATACTTCATTATTGTATGTGGTCAGATATTTTATTTATTCGTCGTTCAAATACTTAAGCAATCTGTTACAGATGTCATGCGGGCCCGCTGTTGACCTACTATTCAAATCATACAGTACCATGTGTCAGGCACGCACCCAAGGGGGGGGGGCAGTGCCCCCCCCCCCTAAATTAAGCGGCATACCCCCCCTCCCCGCCACCACTCCTCACAGACATTCCTAAAGCGCCGCCAAATCAATGTTGCGACTTGACAGCTATTTGGCGGTCAACATTTTGCTGCCTTTTTCACTCCTTTTGGATGACGGTAATTATCGGCATCTCCTAGGGTGCGAAGGCCAGTTTTCTATAGATTCGGTGCCCGCGCGATTAACTCGAGATGCGTTCAGGTGAAACCACCATTTGAACGGTCACGCGCATTGTTGTTGCTTCGTTAGTTCAGCCTTCTTTGTTTATACTGATCCAGGGACCAGGAAAGGGATTCCGTTCGTAGGCAGCTGGTCTGTATTCACGAGAAACGAGCTGCGGTCTGAGAAAACGCCAGTTGTGTTTAACTTGTTGTTTTGCTTCATTATTTCCTCGAGTGACGACTCGCCGCGACGGTGGCAGATCCTCGGAACCATATACCCGTGATATGGGTTAGATAACGTGGAAAATAAAATAATGCGAAACAGCATCCATGCTCAAACCCTGCTATAAGAGGGAGCTTTAGCTCGGGCCCAACTCCGCAATTCAAATAAATGTAAAACGCAAAAATGCTTTTCGGAGATAACCCCTGGGCCGATTTTAATGAAATTTGTTGCATTTGAGAGAGAAAGTTAAATTCTAGTGAGTGTCGGAAGCAGAATTTCGATTTATGACCTGAATTTTGTGACAATGATTTTCAAACTTTTGAATGTTAGAAAAGGTGAGACGTACGAAGTTTATAAAATAATAGCTCTGCATCAAAAACAGATACCGTGGTTCTGTAAATGGCATCCATTAGATCATTCAAAGCGGACAAATTGCATAACGTCATTTTATATCTTACGTTAATTTGTTACATGTGTACAAGGGTTCTGCAAAAGCTGTGTATCCATATTACATATTCTTTTTTAGATCCCTGTGTAACATATCAATGTTGTCCCCTTTAAATGTATCATCCGATACAATTCACAGAGTGGTGATATTTTTCCTTGCCGTGTTAGAGTTGGTAACTTGATAGTTTCGTTTTCTGAAAATTTTAGATTTTTTGCCAATTTTTCAATAAAAATTGACGATCTAAATCAAAAATTGGGAACCAACAGTCACTACTTTTTTACTCTCTCTTTTAAATGCAACAAATCTCGTCAAATTTGGTGCTGTGGTCGCAGAGAAAAACGAATTCTCCTTTTACATGTGTGTAGATAGGAGCTTAACGTTACAGCGCAAACACCTAAGACAAACCACAAAAAGAAAGATACGACACACACTGGCGCTGACTAACAACTTCTGACTAACAACAACCAAAAGAAGTTGTTAGTCAGCGCCAGTGCGTGTCGTGTCTTTCTTTTTGTGGATTGTCTTAGGTGTTTGCGCTGTAACGTTAAGTTCGGAATTATGTATCAACAAGGCCCAAATGAAGTGTTACTAGATAGGAGCACCCAAGGTAAAGCTTCCTCTTAAACCTATAACCAATATGACTGTCACCCGTTACCTCGTGTGGTTTTTCCATAATTGTACGGCACTTTTTGTGCAAAATTGGCAACTGGAAACAAGAGTCGCAAGGAGTTGAGAAGTTAAGCGATCTACTAAGGGAGAGAGCCAAGGCAACAACCAAACAGGAAGAAAGAGCGAATATTAAGAAATTTAACCGTGGTTTATGAAAGTCTATGGATCCACGTCTTTTTATCTAAAACGGAAGTAGAGAAAACGCCGCCGGAAGTGGAGAACAATTCCGTGTGTTTTGAATGACGCGTCAGTGCTTGGCGCTTGCCAAATGAATCACATCAGGTAGTTAGCGCAGACTGTTTTTTAACCTTATTGTGAGGAGATCGCACATTGATGTGTGGAGGCGCCTGCGTCTGAGATATTGTGCTGCATCATATGTGCATGTAGAACAGGCATAATGCTGAGGGTTCCAGCAGTTTGCAGAGGTGCTTTTAAACTTTTGTCATAACTATAACTTTACCTGAGCTGTTTTTTGTCATCTATTTCAATAATATCATGGGAGGTGTTATCAGAATTTAGCAATTCATTTGCCATTAGGCTGCCAGATTTAACTTTTCACTAGGTGGACAATTATTCCACATGGACCATTACTTGAATACATCTCTTTGTGTGCAGTGGCTTCTCAATTGCGAGTCAACGTATATGCTCAGAAATACCTGAGGCTGTAGATGCGCATATGAATTTACTACCTATACAAACCACTTTGCGCTTTCTCGTGCAACAAGCATATTATCACTTCCAAGGCAGTGGGCAATGTTATAGTTTGATCACATCATGCGATACTTTCAATTCTTATGACGTATCATCCAAGGTGATGCGTCATTCGTGTGAAGTATTGCCCTAAGCCAATTAGGGTCACATGAAAATATATAAACAAAAGTGATTGATCCAGCCGAGAAGTGTTACTTTTGGACACTACTTTATCCCCATTCCTCCTTCGCATGCTACCTGCTTACGCTGTATTGCATCATGTTTAAGTTAGAAAAAAAAAAGGCAACAGCTAGACAGTACAAAATGTCAAACTTGCTTTTGGTTTCACAAAGCGCTATTTACCTTTTTAATTAAGTTAGTACATCATTTACCTGTAGTGGATTACTGTTATAAACTGATTATATTTTACAGGAAGCTTCGTAGACTTGTTTGACAAGTTGATAAGCGCCTTTTTAGCCACAAAACACCATATATTAATTTGAAGGCTGACTGACTCTGCTCTGCAATTTAATAGCTATCCCAGGAAATATACTAGTAATATTAAACATCATCACATACATACCTTGAGATGCCCGTAATTTAAGATAAAGGAGTGCTTAAATTTATTTTTAATGCGAGCCAAACACCTTAGCACATATTGCTATTTGGAGTTCCAATTTGAACATTCCCATTTCCTCCCTCGTCTCTTCCTTCTGTTCAGGTATTAATTGCCTATGCCTGCAAGCACTGTTGTGACAAGAAACAAGAACCTTCACGTGTGGCCCGACAGCAAGCTTTTGTGGGCAGCCAGTGCTCTCCTACGAAGGCTGGCCTGCTCTGGCAGCGGCGGCAATCATCAAGATTCATGCATGATCACCTTTGCTGCTATATTTCGCTCTTGATAATTACACTTTCTGAGTCTTTTCTAATTTATTAGGTAATAAATTATGACTATGTGTGTAGTGGCTGCACGTCTACCGATAACCTACACGTGCGCTACTGCGACACGCCTCTTTGATAAGAGCTTATATACCGCGGCGCCGAGCGTAGCCGGCGCACTTCTTCCCAGCTTATCACAGCCGGCGGCCCAGCTGTGCTGGCGCTCGCCAGTCACCTTGTCAATGGAATAAAGCAATTCCCTTTGCGTACTGTCCCTGCAACCGCCTGGTTCCTGCCTGCCTGGAAGAACACCACATAATGGCGACGAGGATCAACGCATCGACAGCGGGACCCTGCAGCCTAGTTGGCATTCTCTTCTTCCCTTCGGAACCGACAATACTGCGAAATGGCCTCGCAGCTCGGACAGGTGGAACCTTTTGACGACTCGACCAGTGACTGGACGTCGTACGACGAGCGGCTCTCATCGTATCTGAGGGCAAACAAGGTTCCAGCCGACCTTCAAGTCGACGTTTTCGTGAGTCTCATCGGTCCGAAAACCTACCAACTGTTAAAGTCTTTGACTGCTCCCGATACGCCTACATCGAAGTCGTTAAGCGAGTTGAGGGAAGTTTTGAGCAAACACCTGTCGCCAAAGCCATCCGTTATTGCCGAGAGAGCCAAGTTTTATCGCGCCGTGCAGGGCGAAACGCAGACGATAGCTCAGTTTGTAGAAGAGATACGCAGGCTAGCTCAAACCTGCGATTTCGGTTCTTTTCTCGACGATGCGCTTCGCGACAAGTTTGTGTGTGGCATGCGGCGAATAGATATCCAGAGACAGCTGTTCGTCGAGGACAAGCACTTAACTTTCCAGAAGGCAGTTGACCGTGCTCTGGCGTCCGAGGCCGCAATGAACAATGCAGTGACAGCCCATGATTTATGAGATAGCGGTGGCCTAGTTCACCGAATGCAGAGCGGAAAGCAGAAGAATAAGTACGCAAGTAAACGTGCCAAATCCCAGCAGTGTTATCGCTGTGGTTCTTTTAAGCACGATGCGCAAGCGTGTCCGCACGTACGAGCTGCTTGCTTCGAATGTAACCGGCAGGGGCACATACGCAGAATGTGCAGAGCAAGAGCGGAACCAAAAAACCAGAAGCAGTGTATGCGCACGCTTGAGTGCAAGACCCAGCACGACTTCACTAAGCTCAACAGTGTCGACGTGTCACGAACGGCACCCATAATGGTAGGCGTAAATGTAGAAGGAACTACCGTAAACATGGAGCTCGACACTGGAGCAACAGTATCGGTCATGTCGCACCATCAGGCTAAAGTGTACTTTCCTGGTGTTCGTTTGCAACCAACAAAGATGCAACTGAAGACGTACACAGGGGAAACCGTAAAGCCTATAGGAGTAATGGATGTGCTGGTCCGCCACAATAACCAAGAGGCACGATTGCCGCTTTACATTGTTCCGCAAGGCGGCATACCGCTCTTAGGTCGCAACTGGCTACAGCATATCAGGCTAGACTGGGGTGGCATTCGAGGTCTTTGCAAGGTGTCCACTGCGTCAGGCAGTCCACCTGCAGCACTAGAAACGCTGCTACGGAAAAACGAAGACCTGTTTAAGGATGAGTTAGGAACCATACAAGGAGAGCAGGCAAGCCTCAAGTTTAAGGATGACCAAGTGCCTCGTTTTCTAAAAGCACGGAGTGTGCCTTTCGCTCTTGTAAAAAGGGTAGAGGCTGAATTGGAAAAGCTCGAGAAGTTGAGAATCATTTCTCGTGTCGCCAGTAGCAAGTATGCTACGCCAATTGTTCCCGTAGTAAAGAGCGACGGGTCGATTAGAATCTGTGGAGATTACAAAACTCACGCTGAACCCAATCCTAGATGTAGAAACGTACCCGCTTCCAAAGCTGGATGAGCTTTTGGCAGCATTAGCTGGCGGTCAGAAATTCTCCAAAATTGATTTAAGTCGGGCTTATCAGCAAGTCGAGATGGACGAGGAATCCAAAGCCTACCTGACCTTGAACACGTCCAGGGGCTTATATGTTGTTAACCGCTTGCCTTTTGGCATCGCCTCAGCGCCGGCGATCTTCCAGAAGATCGTGGATAATATTCTGAAGGGCCTTGACGGAGTTACTTGTTACATCGATGACATCGTGGTCACCGGAAAGACTGAACAGGAGCACCTAAAGAATTTGAAGGCGGTATTGAGACGGTTATCAGACAGAGGCATCAGGGTAAAGAAAGAAAAATGCGAGTTTTTCAAAGACAAGTTGCAGTACTTGGGACATGTCATTAGCGCGAAAGGAATTGAACCGGCAACTGACAGGCTAGAAGCCATCGCAAAGGCTCCGCGTCCCACGGACAAGCAGCAATTGCATTCACTGTTGGGCTTGATAAACTACTATGGCAAGTTTGTTCCTAACCTGTCAAACGTCGTTTTACCCCTAAACAGATTACTGCGACTCGATGTTCCCTGGGCCTGGAGTGACGAGTGCGAAGCAGCCTTCTCGCATATCAAGCAGCTGCTGTCGCAGCCACCGGTTCTCGCTCACTACGACCCCAGTGAGCCCCTGCAACTGTCGTGTGGTGCATCGGCATACGGTATAGGAGTTGTCATCTCTCATGTGGAGCCAAATGGTCAGTGCCATCCGGTTGCGTACGCATCACGTACCTTATCTTCAGCGGAGGTCAATTATAGTCAGCTGGAAAAAGAGGCGCTCGCTCTAGTTTTCGGCGTCAAACGTTTCCACTACTATCTTTTCGGGCGTTCATTTGTTCTCGTTACTGACCACAAACCCTTGCAGACAGAATTTTCGGTGCCAAAACGGGAATACCAACTGTTGCCGCAGCTAAACTGCAACGCTGGGCAGTTTGCGTTAGTCACCGTGTCTTGTTGCGCTGTGTTACCTGCACCGTGCTCTGCCAGATGTTGCGCGAGCGCGCGCGCTCCGCGCGCGGCACCACGCGCAGCGCGGCGTGGTTTCGCGAAAGATGTAAACAATTTACAATTTTACTTGAAGTATAAGCCATCGAGTCAAAACGCCGAAGCAGATTGCTTATCTCTATTGCCTCTGCCAAGTGAAAGTGAAGAATGCTCGGATGACCAGTTTTGTCTCCTACGCATGCAGTCCTTGCCAATTAACTGTCGCGATGTGGCACGCGAAACGGCCCGAGATCCGATTCTAAAGATAGTCATGCAGCACGTAATGAACGGTTGGCCTGAGACCATCGTGAGTGAAGAAATGAAGCAGTTTTTTCACAGACGCTGTGAACTTTCTGCACAGCTAGGGTGTCTTCTTCTTGGAGTGCGTGTCGTCATTCCTCGGAAACACCAGTCTCAGATGCTCGAAGAATTGCACCAGGGACATCCTGCAATTGTTCGGATGAAAGAACTAGCACGTAGTTACGTGTGGTGGCCAGGCATCGATCGCGACATTGAGACCCAAGTGCGTTCTTGCAAACCACGGAGGAAGGAAACTAAGGAGAGGCCCTGACGTCACTCTTTGTGAAGCAAAAGTGAAGCCGGAATTTGGCGTTGCTCATGGCGATGCTCCGCCTTTTGGGCCACCTTCCTCTCTTGTTTACATCTTTCGCGAAACCACGCCGCGCTGCGCGTGGTGTCGCGCGCGGAGCGCGCGCGCTCGCGCAACATCTGGCAGAGCACGGTGCAGGTAACACAGCGCAACAAGACACGGTGACTAACGCAAACCCGCCCACTCAGCGCCTTTGCCACGGCCCGTAACCTACCAGAGCAACACGTGTGAGCGCTCAAAACCATAACAACGCCGCCATTGTGGCCCAAAAGGCGTGGCCATACAACAACGAAAAATAAAGAAGCAGCAAAAAAATGAGAACCTACTACGTCATTTCCGCCACATTTTTCTCCTAGCGCGCGGAGGGGGTAGGGCCTCTCCTTAGTTTCCTTCCTCCGTGTTGCAAACCCTGTTTAACTCAACGCGCGATGCCTTGCCCGGCTCCTTTGCACCCGTGGGCATGGCCAACCAGACCATGGGAACGTCTGCATATCGATTTTGCAGGACCTTTCAAGGGCGCCATGTTCCTGGTTGTGGTCGACGCTCACTCCAAGTGGCCGGAGGTGTGCCAAATGCGAGACACGTCCGCGGAAAACACGGTAAACCGTCTCCACGAAATCTTCTGCAGGTTTGGCTACCCTGAAGTTGTGGTATCTGACAATGGACCGCAGTTCATCTCAGCTGTGTTTTCAAACTACCTTAAGAGCATTGGCACGCGCCATGTAAGGACGTCAGCCTACCATCCGAGCAGTAATGGACAAGCTGAACGATTTGTGCAAACTTTGAAAGCGGCACTGCGGAAAAGTACTGCCGCGAGCTTAAGCACCACGTTGGGAGAGTTTTTGTTGTCTTACAGGAACACTCCACATGCCACCACGGGCGAGGCGCCGGTCACTCTACTGCTACAGCGTAGACTCCGAACCCGTCTAGATGCCGTCAAGCCCTCGCTGCAGCAGAAGGTTTCGACGCGGCAGTTGTCCAGACAGTGCGTCGCAAGCAGCGCGCACGTAAATTCGCTGTGGGTGAAAGTGTTCTTGTGCGAAATTTCAGACGCGGTGCAAAGTGGTTGCCTGGAATTGTGTTAGGGCGGACTGGACCTGTTTCATACAGAGTTCGTGTGGAAACCGGTCGAGGTGTGTTTGCCTGGAAGCACCACCAGAACCACATGATTCAAGCCAGGGATATGGACTTTCCGTACATCCCTGAACAGCGAGACGACCCCGAGCAGCCGCGACCCGGTGCAGCCAGCTTCGTCTTCTCTTCCAGCCACAGCAGAGCGGCGTTATCCTGCAAGGCAGCGGCGCCCTCCAGACCGCTATGTGCCACAAACTACATTTTGTTTCAGTGCATGCGCCCGAACTACAATAACAACGGGGGAGTGTAGTGGCTGCACGTCTACCGATAACCTACACGTGCGCTACTGCGACACGCCCCTTTGATAAGAGCTTATATACCGCGGCGCCGAGCGTAGCCGGCGCACTTCCCAGCTTATCACAGCCGGCGGCCGAGCTGTGCTGGCGCTCGCCAGTCACCTTGTCAATGGAATAAAGCAATTCCCTTTGCGTACTGTCCCTGCAACCGCCTGGTTCCTGCCTGCCTGGAAGAACACCACAATGTGGCATGGTGTGAAGTAGATGTCTTACTGCATTTTCACTTGCAATCATGTTTTATGCATGAAAAACTCATTGTTCAGTGTATGAAAAAAATAATAACATATTATGATTCATCTTTCAGTTCCTGTAACATACAACGTGCAAGGAATTCAGTAATTGGCGCTACGCCAAAGAACTGGCCATTATTTCTGCGTGACGCTGTGCAAGCATGTGGCGTTACCTTACAAGGGGCACCCACAAAGTAAGTTACAATTTACTTTTAAGTGAGGCATGGACAGGACATCAGAGAAAAAATATTTATATTGCCAGTTAGAGTGGTCCGCAGAGCGTTTTTGGAGATGTGAATTATCTTTTATTTATTAACAATTCATTGCAGCACAGCGTTTCATATACTAGTGACGGGCTATTCTGCCCCCTGTAGCTGGAACCAGGATGCAATTTTTAACTGAACTGTGGCATCAATGACAATATGTTTCCCTGCTAGAAAATATTTCAATTCGGTGGAGACCCAGCAGGGCGAAGTTTCGTCAATGACGTGTTTCATGCAGAGGTGTTCTTGTTTAGGTTAATTGGCGAACATTGGCATGATATCAGCATGCAATACAGATCTCGTTTTATTTGCAAAATAATTCTGACAGGCGGCATTCAATTGATTGTTCTAAGTAAAAAGCACTAATCGACCAATGAGGCTGTACTACACTATTCCCATGGTTCACACCTGCAAAACTACCTGTGCATCACTCTATTCAACAATACTATTTTCCAAACTTTTCGGACTAAACTAAAATACGTTTTCTACTATTCTAAACAAACTTTTTTCTAATGTGCTCGCCTCGTTTAAAATAAATTGTAACTGTGGGCAAACCTCTTGTCACTGTAACAGCTGCCTCAAAGATTTGAGAGAATGTTTAATAGAAGTCTTCAGTTGTTCTTGTCAAGCTGTACATTAGCCAATTTTTAGCGTAACGCTAGCAGGGCGTACTGAAGTACTTCTAGACGTCCATGGCTACAAAATGTCTTGCTCAAGACTGCTACTAGACTCTTGAATTAGCTGTTCAAGACATCTTTTATACATCAAACAGCTGCTATCGTGTTTCATGGGAAGCGACAGCAGTGCCACGGAAGAGGTGTCGATGCTCATTTGTGAAGTTAGTGATCAAGCCGTATGCTTGGCCATCCCTAACGTCAATGATTCCTCGAGCTACGCTAATTCCGAGGGTAAGTAGAAGGGAGACGTCGGACTCTGCGAGTACTTCGTCTTCGCATGTGCCCTCAGATGTTACTGGAATCATTACACTAGCACGAGGTGGTATCGTGATGCTGTCGTCGGATATTCAAAGAGCGGCTCTGTGGCGACAGGCGTCTCGTGTCATCGCTTTTTTTTTGTAGAGAACGAAATACAGCGTCTGCGGAGGTCAATAATGGCGCCATACTCTCGAAGAAAGTCTATTCCAACTATCAATTTACGGGAGCATTCTCGGAGAACAAGGGAACTGATCGGAACCGTCGAATTTTGCATTTGCACACGAGAAGGGCACACACACCAAGTGGTTTGACGAATTCTCCGCCAGCTGTCCGTAAGTGCGTCCCTGTCCAAGGCGTCATAACTATCTTTAAACTGCTTGCCAGTTTTCCGCTGGTAATCGAGTAGTCAGCGTCAGTAGGCTATTGAAGCAGTAACGTTTCGACCGCTGATCAGCGCAGGTATGTTGACTGAAATGTCTCCAGCCTGAGACACCGGTGTCGTGAAGTCTCCGTTGGTCTGAGGTCGCGTCGATTTGAGGTCTCGCGCACGTCGAGTGTCAGCGGCCTCGCCTCGAAAGGTCGCTGACGTCAGTTTTCCAGGCGAGGGCTCGGAGATTGTCCTTGCGACATCCGACTTGTACCTCTCGGATAGGATGGTCGTGGTGACTGCGATGGCGACTGACGCCTTGATGACGGTGGCGCGCGCTGTCGGGCGATAAAAATCTTCAGTCTAAGGTGGCTGTTGTCCGAAACGGGGTCGGATTAAATTAACAGGAAACCCCTGGAGTCCAAGGTGGCGGTACTGCCACTTTCGGTAGACTTGACCTGCCTCACCAGTCGTAACAGAGCGGTCGTCGGTCGGGCATGAGCCAAATGTCCAATTTATGTACGGCTGGTCGAGCCTCTCCAAAATAAGAAACTATTTGCGCTGACTGAAGCATCGCATACGGGGTGACGGCAGGTAGCGGCGCTGGTGCAGGGATAGGGTGCCCGAATGCGTTGGCATTACACTGGTATTCGCTCACGGTAGGAGTTGTCGCCGGCGAAGGGGCGGTGCCTCTTAAAACGTCAGCGTATGTTGTGCGGCGTGGTTCAGTTGAAGTTGTGAACGCCTAAAGTGGTGGAGCAGCCTGCAGTGGTGGAGCGGCCTGAAGTGGTGGAGCGACTTGAAGTGATGCTTCGTCACGTGGTACACAGAGCGCATGCTGCACCTGATGCAGCTCGTCGCGGACTATTGATCGAATAATCACGCGAAGCGACTCGACGTCATTCGTCAGAGCTCCTAGTCTACTGGTAGCAGAGGGGAGATTAACTTGCCCATCATACTGGTACGTGCGCTGGCTCAGGGCCTTCTGCATGGTGACGGCTTCAGTCAGAAACTCCGCAACCGTTTTTTGTGGGCTACGAACGAGTCTACCAAAAAGCTGTTCTTTCCCGCATCGCATCAAGTGACGCAGATTCTTGTCTTCAGACATGGTAAGGTCAGCTCGCCTGAAGAGACGCACCATGTCTTCCACGTACATAGCCACACTCTCATTATGTTTCTGAATGCGAGACTGGAGGGTCCATTCTGCTCGTTCCCGATGATCGGAGCTGGCATAGGTGTCCAAAGGCTGCGACAGAACTCGCACCATTATGTCAGGACAACTTCGCGGTTCTGGAACCACGTGCGAGCACCATCCAAAGGGCTGAAGTAGACATTTCAGAGCTTCGATTCGTCGTCCTATCCATTGAACTCCGCTATGCGCTCGATGTCCGCCAGGTAGTCTTCCACGTCTTCAAGGTCGCCATGGAAGGGACTTGGCATGCGCGGTTTTTGCAGCGTGCAATGAGGAGTTGCCGGAGCAGCCGCCGCAGGGTTGGTTGTGGTAGTCTGGGATGGAGCATCCATACCTGCCGACGTTGTCGCTATTCTCGCAGGTAAAGGCTCAAACTCGGGGGCCAATCCCTCGATTCTCTGGCTGGCCCAGTGTACTGGCATGAGCTCCGGTATCGGTCTAGCGTTCCTGCTGCTAGAAGGGGTCTGTTGCATGGCTTGAGAATAGCCAGCACCTCCACCAGAGAAATGTCACGTTTAATTGTCAGGCGACTTCTGAAAGAGGCCGTTAAAGTCCGAGTCGTCGACGGGGCAGCGCAGCACCGACAAACGACCAAGGCGCAAGCTCGTGAGCCAGCCCGTCTTCGTCTGGAAGCAAGTGGCCCAAGTGCGTGGCAATATGGTTAATGAAAATCGGGACCCTCGGTTAACCCCCTTTCTTCTCGTCCACTACATTCGAGCAGCACGCGCGGCGACTGAGAGCAGTTCTGGATGCTATTCGCCCAGCGGGATTAACACCCGAAAAATATCACTTCGGTTTTCGCAAGCTCGGACACATTGTCCGTGCTGGAGAGCTAGACCCCGAGATAACAGCATAAGAAAGGCTTCCTAAGCCAAGAGATAGAAAAGCTATCAGGCGTTTCCTGGGACTATGTGCCTACTACAGGCGTTTAGTAGAAAACTTTTCTCAATTTTCCGAACCACTCACGCGACTTACAAAAGATGTCCCTTTCATGAAAATAACAAATAGACGCCCTATCTGAGCTGCCACAACGATGTTAGAAAAGTGCTCCCACACTTGCCCATTTTGATGAGCATGCCGACAGACATCCACACCGGTGCGAATAACGTTGGTCGCGTCGCCATATAGAATGGAAAAGTCATTGCGTACGCAAGCCGTACTCTACTGAAAGCCGAGACAAATTACTCAGCTAGAGAAACGGAATTCCTGGTACATATAGGGGCCACCAGCAAGTTCTGGCCATCCTTGTACGGCAGACCATTTCGACCCATCAGCGACCATAATCACCATATTAATGGTGCTGGCTGGCGAACACACCGGAAGACTCGCAAGATGGAGCTTGCTTCTACAGGAATATGACAACACGGTCGTTTACAATTCTGGTCTCAAGCACAATTATGCTGATTGCTTGTCACGCGCACCGATCAAATCTCCGTCTCTTGAATGCGAGCAAGATTTTCAGTTCCTTGGGGCTATGAACACATCGGAAATGGCTCACCATCAGCGTACTGATCCGGAATTACTCCTGTTCAACCAACACCTGGAGCGTCGACAAGTGAACGTTCCTCGAGTTTCCCTCCAGGGATTAAGTTCGTATGTCCTCAAAAACAATGTCCTCTACAAAAGAAACCTCGAGCCCAGTTGCGAGTCATTCCTACTTCTCATACCATCATCGCTATGAGCCAAGATCTTGGAAGCTTGCCATGATGACCCTTCAGCTGGTCACTTAGGCATTAGTAGGACATTGGCGAGAACCCGCCAAAAATATTACTGGCCAAAGTTGATGACTTCAGTGCAGCTATGTAAAACCGTGCCGAGATTGTCAAAGGCGCAACACACCGCCACTAAAACCAGCAGGCCTTCTGCAACCGATACAGCCACCAGCAATACCATATGAAGGGAAAGGAGTGGATTTACTTGGGCCATTTTTCGTTTCATCCTCAGGAAAGCAGTGGATTGTGGTAGCAAACGATTATCTGACCCGGTATGCCGAGACTTCCATCACAAAAGCAACCGCCGTCGAAGTGGCTGTTTTTCGTCACACACATACCATTACGACATGGCGCACCTAAGGTTGTCATAACAAACAAAGGCACAGCTTTTATGGTACGTTCGATGTAGTATGTTATGAAACTAACACACACTGATCAAAGAAATACCACAGCTTACCATCCGCAAACAAACGGCCTGACTGAACGGCTCAATAGAACGCTCACTGACATGATCTCGATGTGCGTGGACATAGAGCATCGAACGTGGGACAGTATTCTACCATACGCTACCTTTTGCGTATAGTACTGCATGCAAGAAAAGACACATTTCACGCCGTTTTAGCTTATTTACAGTAGGACTGTAACGACGACACTGGACGCGATTTTACTTGTGAACAACAGCAGCGAAGATGAAACTGACATTATTGCATACATTGAAAGGGCAGAAGCACAGCAGTTGGCAAGGCACCGTATCGTACAACAGAAATACGTCGACGCAAACCGGTATGATCCTAAGGCGAAGGGACGTACAGTACAATCTTGAGGACAAAGATGGGTATGGACGACTGTAAGTACGCCCGGCCTTCCGGAAAAGGTAGTGCGCCGTTTATTTTTGCCTCCATGGAGCATTGCGCCGGCTAACGCTCTTAAACTACGAGAAAATTCCTGAAGGTCAAGTATGCTACACACGATGCAGGACTCGCCCAGAAATCGTACACCCCGTAGTACGAATGAAACCTTACTACGAAAGGCATTGAAAGCAGAAATGGTACATGTGTCAAAGAATAGCACCGGCTTTGTCTTTTTTAAAGCTGTAGGCCTGTACTAGGCCTTTTCTACGCATCGGAACGGTGCCTCTTCGGAGGGGAACCAATGCCGCCAGCACCACGAAAAGACTCCTGCCGCCCGAAGAACCGCCCCACCACAAGCGTCAGGCAAAGCTGCGCCGCACGTGCCCACACCAAGCGCCGAGGCGCGAGAATCGGATGAATGACACGCAACAGGAGGTGACGAGGAAGGGACCGACGTTCGTAGAAGCGAAACTCCAGGACCATTTTGTGTCGAGTTCACGGGCGCCTAGAATAAACCAGTTTCCTTAGAAACGGTTCACGTAACAGATCGTTACAATATTCATATACTTCACTACTTTGCGTTCATCTTTCCACGTTAAAGATCTTATCTTCTTATGGCTAATGATAAACACATGGCATTTTGTTGTTAAACTATGTAACAACTTATTTAAGTGCAGCAGGACTTAGCAGCTCTTTCTTGTACAAACCCCTCAAGCTTTTAACTTTTCCCTCTGCCTCTTGTTACACTGTGCTTTTACGAAGCAAATAAAGCGATCACTCATGTCGCGGCCATAGCGTGGCCAAAAAACTTTGCAGCGAGGCCCCTACTGCGCAGTTGCAATACACATTAGAATGCAACTTAATATCGAAGGGAATGCCCACTATTTCAACCCCTCGTGACCACCTTAGTGCTAGTACCTAGAAAAGCAGGCGAGAATGAGAAAAAACAGGGTGTCTACCAAGTTGACATTTCCAAATTCCCCGAGTTTCCCAGGTTTCCCCCGAGCACCTTTGCAAAATTCCCTGAATGAGCCAGAACTTCGTATTATGTTAAGACGGGCGGACACCACGATGCCCGATGCTGTCACTCTAGTAAGCATGTTGAAACAAAAAATATGACTTAATCCAGTTTGAATAGTGAGGAGTAATATCTACATTATCCAAAAATAAAGCAGAAGGAAGGTGTTAGTAAAATGCACAGCGAAAAAAATTTTAATACCCATTTCAAATCGAGTCGGAACATTTTCAAATACGAATGAAAAGGAGACAGGAGAACTTGGGGAGCGACCACTACATAACAGAACTCAGGATGGAAATAATAGCAGCTCCTCCCAAAACCTATAAATACACAGACTGGGACCTCTTTAAGAAAATAAGAGGTGAAGATGAGGCAGTATACGACACGTTCAGTGAACTGCTTGTACAGATACAAATGGATGTCGAGAAGGCCACCAAGGAAATAGTTACGGATTTTGATGCCCCAGGGATGGACGCAAGGTTAGCGCATCTCCTGGAAGCCAAGCGCTCTCTCCTCGAGAGATGGAAGACACAGACTCAATCGCAGGCTACGGAAAAAGATCGCGGAGCTCAATAAACTCATTGAGGAGCATTGCTCCGAACTTAATAAACAGCAATGGAGAGACGCCTGCTCGGCAGCGGATGGAAAAATGCGCAAAGGAGGCAAATGGACCCTCTTTAAACATCTCTTAGACGATGGGCAATCCAAATGTAATCGGAGACTAGTCATAGACCGATTAATTAATAAGGAAAAAATGGAAGGCATCTCAGAGGCCTCCATATTTCGGAAACTAGCGAACAAATACCTTCCAATTGGCCAAAGCCCAGGTTCTCCCCTCCCTCAGTACGAGGGCGCGCCTGCCCCAGAGCTGGACGTCCCCTTCTCGGAAGCTGAGATCAGGGAAGTGCTGCACAATTTAAACGGAAGGTCTGCCCCAGGCCCCGACAAAGTTACTAACCGGCTCTTAAGAAATTTGGACGACAAAGCAATTCAAGCTTTAATGAAGGAGATAAATGAGGTATGGGAGGAGGGCGTTGTACCAGAGAGTTGGAAGAAGGCCACAGTGGTCTTAATCCCCAAGCCAGGTAAATCACCCAGCTTGGAGAACCTCCGTCCTATCTCCCTTACTTCTTGCATTAGCAAAGTAGCGGAACATGCAGTGCATAACAGGATATCGAGACATATTGAGCGCAACGAACTATTCCCGTACAATATGGTTGGTTTCAGGCCCTTGCTTTCAACGCAGGATGTCATGCTCCTGCTCAAAACACAGATAATCGACTCTCAAAGCAACGATGTAAAAGGGGTCCTCGCACTGGATCTATCCAAGGCATTCGATACAATTGCACATGACTATATCCTTCAGGAGATATCGGCCTTGAACTTAGGAGTTAAATTCTTCTCCTTCGTTGCATCCTTCCTCGAGAGCAGGACGGCGGCGATAAAGTTGAGGCAATCAGTCTCGGAATATTTCACACTCGGAAACAGGGGTACTCCCCAAGGGGCAGTTATCTCACCCCTTCTGTTTAATATAGCAATGCGCAAGTTGTCGGAAAGCCTTGCAGCAATTCCTTACGTAGGTCATGCATTATATGCTGACGATATTACAATCTGGTGTCCTGGAGGATCGGAGGCTATGGTCGAACAAGCTCTACAGGAGGCTCTGGATGTTACAGAGTCTTTCTTGAAAGGTACGGGACTGGCACTCTCGCCTGGAAAGTCGGAACTCCTGCTGTACAGACAGGCTAGACGAGGTGCTAGGGGACTCACCCCACTCGATCAGGTGCCCATTAGCGTTCGTACCAGAGATGGGCACACCATCCCGAGAGTCGACTCTATCAAAATACTAGGGCTTTCAATAAACTCAAAGGGATGCAACGCTAAGACTATAGCCCAACTCGCCACGAAAACTGAAAACATTATTAGATTAATTATGAGAGTGTCCAACAAGAAAGGTGGCATAGGCGAGGATATACTCCTTAGGGCTCACCATGCTTTCCTCATCAGCCATGTCATTTACATAGTCGCGGCCCTCAATTGGACGAAAACAGAAATGGATAAATTAGACACGCTTATGCGCAAAAGTATCAAAAGGGTGATCGGCGTGCCAATCACGGCTAGCACAGAGAAACTCATGACATTGGGAGTACACAACGCAACTTCGGAATTAATAGAAGCACAAAGATCAGCACAAATTATTAGATTATCAAACTCCAAAGCAGGCAGAAGACTTCTGGATGCGGCAGGCCTCCGTCCTAGCTTCAATCAGGGAAATATCACGCAACTTGATATTCAGACAAGGAACTCCTTTATTGTAGACCCTTTTCCAAGAAATGTCCACCCCCAACACAATAAAGGTCGAAGGTTAGCGAGGGCTAGAGCTTTCCTAAAGAACATATCCGGAACGGAGACCTTTGTTGACGCGGCGCGACACGCCAGTTCCAACAGGTTCTCCGTAGCCGTAGTCGATGACAGGGGAGAACTCCTCTCGGCAGCCTCGCTGAAAACCTCCTCGGTCGATGTTGCAGAACAGGCTGCTATAGCTCTCGGATTACTGGACTCAAAACGCACTACGGTGTACACGGACTCCCGAGCAGCTGTTAGAGCGTTCGCATCGGGATTGATAGCCAAAGAAGCAGCCAGGATTCTAAACGGCAAACACCCCTCCGACATCGTTCACCACATAGTCTGGTTCCCAGCTCACATGGGACCAGATGTATTACCGGGTCACCTGAACCCCAATGAGATAGCCCACGACCGTGCGCGAGGTTTTGTATGCCGCGACGGGATGGTGTCTCGGGAGAGTTCGGGAGAGCTCGTCCACAGTGATCCACTGGTTACTTTTCATGAAATCACCTCTCATTACAGAGGGAATAGGCAGAGTTTTCCTTTCCCCCATCATAAACTCAACAGGCCACAAGCTAGCACGCTTCGCATGCTCCAGACAGGGTCCTACCCCTCTAGGGGCTTTTTGAACATCCTCCACCCGGACATCAATCCACTCTGCTCAGATTGTGGCACTGAATTTAGCTCATTAAATCACATGCTCTGGCAGTGCCCTGTGTTACAGGATTTTAATACAGAAGAAGACTGGACGAAGGCCATCACAGACCCGAGGCAGGACGTCCAGCTCCTGGCTGTCCAGAGGGCCCGTGAACGAGCGGAGAGGCATGGCCTCTCTGTTCCGACATGGGGCTAGCCAACGGCTGGGTAGGGACCTGCAGGCCCCCGCTTAGCTCCTCAGGACCCCAATAAAGTCGTTTGCTGCTGCTGCTGCTGCATACAGAAGTAAATATTTTCGAATACGAGCTATTTCTATGAAGTGATAGCAAGCTCATCGGTATGAGGCCTGAACTTTGTCTTAACCAAGATTCTTTCTCAGCAGCTGGAAAGTCAACCTTAACTGTCCTGACATACTCTCAGCCCGTGCACATCATCTCAGTGCTGGGTTTCACTGCTTTAAAAAGTTATTTTTTGTCCCACCTGACCACAGCAACATCCGGTAGAGCACGGTCCAGATAACACAACGCAACAAAACACGGAGACCAACGCAAACCTGCCCGCACGGCGCCTTTGACACGGTACGAAACCTACGGAGCAACACGTGTGAGCGCACAGAACCATAACAAAGCCGCAATTTAGCCCGAAAGGCGTGGCCGCTACATCAAAGAAATAAAAGAACAGCAAGAAAGGAGAACCTTCTACGTCATTTCCTCCACACTTTTCTGCTAGCGCGCGGAGGGAGTAGGGACTCTCCTCAGTTTCCTTCCTTCATGTGGCTTATTAACGCCATTTTAGTACTGCAGCCAGGGCACTATACATTGAGTATGTGGTGGTGCCGTGAAGCCGTGCAAATTATTGGGCACGTCTGAAAAATCGGGAGTGTGGAAAATCGGTCGTTTACTCTGGCAATACTTCCTGCCGATGACACTGCGTCAGTGACGATTCGTTGCGATTCCTCTATTACGGAGCCAGCATTAACAAGACTTTCGTTCCCTTTCAATAAAATTACAGCTAATCTTCCCTGATAGAAGCACAAAGTCCCCGAGTTTTCTCGGAGTATTTCCAGACTATTCAAATTCCCCGAGAATCCCCGGTTGGTAAGACACCCTGAAAAAAAAAAATGGTATTCGACCAAAGCGGCACCCTTCTAGCAAGGACAATTTAAGTGCCTTTAAACGTAATATTTCGGTCTCAAAGACTTGTGCGCGGCTAGTGCTAAAATTATGGGGTTTTACGTGCCAAAACCACTTTCCGATTATGAGGCACGCCGTAGTGAAGGACTCCGGAAATTTCGACCACCTGGGGTTCTTTAACGTGCACCTATATCTAAGCACACGGGTGTTTTCGCATTTCGCCCCAACCGAAATGCGGCCGCCGTGCGGCTAGTGTTCTTCGCAAGCGACGCGCGAAGCCAATCGGATTTACATTTGACGCGTACACTCAGTCGTGCCGCCGAAAGCGATGAAACCGCACACAAATAAAATGAACACATTGAATGAGTATTAAGTTACCATATGTGTAAAGTAGTTCAAGGAAACTAACGAGTCTCCCGACGCTCTGCGTTTTGGAGCATTTTAGGAGCAATGCGAGGCGTTCTTTGAGGCGTTCTTTTGCGCAGCAAGGTGCAAATGTACAGCAATTTGGCGCAAGTGACGCAGCTGTACCAGCCGTTATAGCTTTTATATCGAATTTCATAAAAAATAATGCAGCCACCATTGTCCTGTTTAAAGATGTGTAAAAATGTCGCACAGGAAATGGAGAGCCCCTCATAAAAATATTAGGTAGGGCTCTGGCCCCCCTCTGCCTCCCCGGTTCCAGCGATGCAAATACTAATAACACAGATTATGAAAAGGTTTTTGTGGCCCCAAACTACAGGGAAAATGCGTCAATACGCATTCTTCACTGCAGCCATTGCATATGGGCACTCATTAGCTTAATTCGCGCAGCTGGTCGCACCACAAATTGTGGCGAAAAATATCTGCAATGGCGACCCAGCGCACCGCCAAGTTATATCAACGAAACAGCCCTTCCGGCGACGCTCCTCTCGGGATACTCCTTGAGCCAATCAGCAAGCCGACACGCTAGCTCCCATGGACCACCACCACATATTTGCGAAATTGCAGACGCATTGCACGGGCTTCTACACGCTACCGCTCACTTTCCTTTTAAAGCGCTAAACTTGCAGTACAGCTGTCAATGACGAAAAAAAGTATTATTCGACAAAACTTGCACCGCCACGTCATCGTTCGTTATCTTGATGAAAATGCAAAACTGCATTTCGCTGAACTTCCACGTCCCGGCACAGATTTCAAAACACGTGTCCTCTCGACATCCAATCAGTCAACATGGCGAATAATGGCACCTGTGCAGCCGACATGCGTGTCGAGAATACAGCCCAGGAGTACTGCTTGGGATACCACGCCTCGAACGTCAGCCAGTCGCACCACGCTTCTTTAAAAACCCCAGCGCAGACAGAAGGCACCTGAAAACATTTTTTTTGCAAACTTCATACAGCTCCTGGTGAAAATGGGAAAAGCTGGTGAAAGACTTTTCTCGCAAAAAGTATTTAGCAAAATGGTGTTTCGTGGTCTACTGAAGCGCCTAAAAATTTTGAATGAAAAAAATAGCGGATGGTTACTGCACCAAGGTTGAGACAGTCGGCTGGAATGACCAAAAGACACTGGTATGGATCGAATTAAGTTATATAGCAATTATTTTTAACTGCTTCACGACCATTTTCGCTTCACATAACATGTGCCATGCTAAGAGGTTGCATGTCCACAGCTGTGCAATTGGTCCAGCAGAAACGACTGTGAGCGATGCCTTTCCCCTGGAAGTGAACAACAAACAGCTCCCGGATTCTTTAGGTGGCTGCATTGTGCTCACAATGCCTTCACTCATGCAATGAAAAGGCACAAACCAAACAATGCATGCAGAAACAATCTTGGACTGACTGCCAATCGCGCATGCAAAAATGAAACCATGCCATAACATGGCGGCAGTGACAAGCATATGGCTCCTGCACTGGCTTCCGGCACTTGCAGTACACAAAAACAACTTTTGAGATTGATTTCTGTTATATCGAAGGAGCCGTCGCTGGGAACACCACCTGGACAACACACAGAACAGACTTCCTTTCGTCACCTGTTACTATGGCAGACTCCTGTACAGTTTACCTGCAATACAAAAAAATGTTCAGAAATTTCTTGCAACAGCACCAAGTGCACTCGAATTTTGCCAGCTTAACATGCAATGTATAATTCAAACTTGTGAAAATTTGTTATCATGCCCCTTAAATAATCCAGAACAATTCCAGGACTTTTCAGGTGTTCAGAAATCCCAAGCATCTTTTGGTTGCTACACACCCTGCTGGAATGGACAGGTGTATTTTGTGGTCGAGGCATGGCATATCAGTAATAGTGAGCGCAAGTCAGCCCACTGTTACCTTGCAAAAAGGGTGTTCACATATAAACTTACCATTCAGGATAGTTATTGTTGCAATTTGTCGTCAAAATTGCTGAACAGGACACTGTCACCTACAAACCAAAGCTTGACGATTCACCGTTGATGCTCCACTCCTAATTCTTGAATGTTTCTTCCAAGCATGCAGTGAATAGCATTGGAGAGGTTGTGTCTCCTTGCCTGAACACTTTTCTGATATGCATTTTCCCACTTGTGGAGAATTAAGGTAGCTGCGGAGTACCTGTAGATATGCCATGGGATGCGGTGGCACACTGTGGTCACAATAACCAATCTCTCACCCAAATAAAGGTATGCATGCTTCCACTGTTCTACAATAAGTTAGTGCACTACAGATGCACAACTTGGATGGCCATCGTGGAAAAAAAACTTTTTTTTTTATTTCGCTCGGAGATGGGGGAAAAGAGGGGAAAGCAGGCATCATAAAAAAGGGGGACGACGCCCAGCCGGGGCTTGCAAAAAAGAGGCCACTTGATGGGCCAAGGTGAGCGGCTGGCGGCGCCACCGATCGCGACGTTCAAGCTGTCCGTCACGCGAGGAAAGAGGAGCAGTTCGGCGAGTCCGTCTCTCTCACGCACACACACGCACACACAACAAGCACGCACGGGACGACGGACCGCAAATGCCGGAAGTCCCGTCAGAGGAAGACGGCCGCGAATAGGGTCCCCGTGGAATGTCAACGACCGCGCTGTTGTTGCATAGGGGGCCACTTGTTCCACTGCTGCTGCTGCTGCCAACACCCGCGGCCGTGAGAGGTCATGAAGAAAACGAGGGGGCGGGTGGTAGAAAAGGGGGGAGGAAAAGAAAAAGGGCAAGGGAAGGAAAGTGGGTGAGCGGAATGTGTGACGAGAGTAGGGGAAGCCTCCTTCAAAATGGGTTCCAAAAACTGCTTTTGAAAAAGTGCACTGCAATGTTCTCTCTATTTTCCAAAACAGTACATCATGTAATATTTAAAAGAAAAGGAAAGAAAGCGAGCCCTGGCGGCGTCCTTTATAAGTAGACGTGCAACTAACGTGTGGAAGGCACTGCGACAACGGTGTGTCCGCTCCAGGTGCGCCACACTGCGACGGCGGCAAGGAGAGAAACAAAACACCCCTCGGCGGGGGCGACTCTAACATCGTCGCACGAGAGAAGGCGGGCGGTCGCCATCCCCTGAGAAGCGCCTTACTGTAGTCTCCTCCGCGCCCAGCACCCATTGGCGCAGGCACTTCGTTGTGTGCGCTGCTGCTTTCCAAAGTGTGTGTGTGTTCCACCTGCTTTTTGGCACAGCGTTGTGTGTAACAGTCAATACTCATCACGGGGCGCCTTCGAAGGAAAGGGTGCCTTGTACAAAAACCTTAGAAAAATATGCCCTCTTTGGTTTTGCACCTTCGCGAGGACCAAATGGAATGAGAGCAAAGAAACGCCGCCAGGGTGGGAGTAAGAGCACCGGCGAAGGGCCATCTCGCGACCACCCCGCTTCCCTCTCTGCTACTGCTGCCAGCGGGTGTGTGTGTGTGTGTGTGTGTATGTCTGTGTGTGTGTGTATCAAAAAGGAGAGGGGTTTGGTAAGGGAGCCTCTCTCTCTCGCGCACGCACACTATGTACAGCCCCGACTGCTGCTGCACTATGTGCAACACCTAGGCAGACGGGGAAGAAAAAAAAGAAGCTACCGAGCACACTACGCATCGCCATCACATCGGGGCCCCCTCCATCTCGCCACATCAGCGCACTGCTAGGAGGAAAGGGGGAGTCATCGGTTGCTGAAGAATGAGGATAAAAAACGGGACAGGAAAGGGAAAGAAAGGGTGCGAGTCCTGCATTTGTTTCATTTTTTTGATTGGCCAAGGGCGAAAAAGAAAAAAAAAATTGGCGTTCTCCTCCCCAGATAGGCGCCCGCCGCGGGTAACTGGCCGCACAACGCACCACCACCCCCTCTGCAGGCTGGGACACACTTCAGTCAGATCTCTGCAGAGTGAGAGAGAGAGGGGAGAGAGGTGAGCCACTGGTATGTGCATCAACACAGAATGCTCACCTGCCTGTCACACACCGCGCTCACTTAGGGTATCCCTGATAGGGGGCCGCATCCTCTCCATTGCCCAGGCCCCCATTTGACGGGTCCTGCGCAAAGCCAGTCACTTGAAGTGTTTCACAATCGTGTCTTCATCAAGTGCACAAAAGCTCAGTAGCAATTACACCGCTGGTGCCAAAATATACAAGAGGTGACCTAAACTACACACTGCAAAATAATAGAACAGCTATGTACACGAAGAACAATTTCACTGTTCAAGGCACTGAAACCGGGTGAAAAACTGAAAAGACTAACATGTGCACACAACCCAGTTACCTCCTCAAGCCCCTGCAAATGCCGCTTCACTCTGCTGCACAGCTTCGATGGAACACCAAAGAATACAAAACATACCCATTACAACGGATCTGCATGCAACATACTTTCAGATATACAGTTAAACCTCAATATACAGTTGGCAAAACCGGCAATTTGATTCATTATATTTTAATTCGACCTTTCATGAAAATGAGTACAGTTGCTGATCGACTTTTCTAACAAGGGGCCGCAGAATTTTCTGAAATATCGGGCAATCGAAAAAGCCAGCTTCAATGGGAAAACAATTCATTTTGATGAATTTGAGTGTCGGCGACGAATGATACGGTTTCATGCCAAGTCGACGATATCTTCCCATCGGCAGTATGAACAAAGCGAATAACACTTCCGCGTGCACTCCGTCCCCGCAGCTGATAGTATCGCCCGTACTGGGACTACGCTATCAATGGGGGAGCGGGGAGCTGATTATTCATCTGCCTCTCGCTCCAACGGGTCCCCAAAACTCGAGATTACGCAACCTTCAATACTAAATGCGTGGGAAGACAGCTTACATGATGCCATGCCCTCTCAGCATGCCACTTATTGCACATGCGGCGGATTACCTCTAAAGTAGGGTGCGCAGCTACGTATGCGCTCAGCCGTGCTTACAGCCATGTGCAGAAACAGTCAAGAGGCGCGCCCAACTTACCCCTGCCTCACCCTTCGCGCAGGCTTGATCGCGTTATCGGTAGCAAGCTCGATCCTTTCCCCTCTTGCCCTTTACATGCATGGGGAGGCGGCACTTGTGCATGAAGCCACTATACTTTATCACCCTTGCACACTTTCACTCACACCTAAAGCACAAAGTGTACAGAGCGCAATAGGATCTTAACGCACTTGGATTTTACACAGAACATGATGCGGCTCCACTTCAACGGTCGCTCCTGTTGCGCCCCATGCGATTGCAGAGGTGCGTTTGCAAGCAGCCGCTTGTAATTAAATCATTTGACCATCTGCATCCACGGAAGCTGCAATTTATTGTCTTGGCATTCTTTTGCAGTGGCAGTGAAATTTCGTTATACTGAAATCGCATACACACTTTGTTATATTGAAGTTCTAAATATAGTCTGCCCTCGTTACAACACACCCACGTACAACAGACTCTTGGATATAATGGATATTTCAGCTGTAGTTTGCTCTATTTATTTATAATGCAATGAAGCTCGCTTTTAATGGACCACGCTACAACGGACTATCGCCTACAGAGCACAAAATTTGCAGCAATTTTTTTTGAAATTGGGCATATAAAATGGACTTATGGCGTGTCGACACAGGTTGACAACTGTCTCGCATGAGTCAGCGACGAATATTGCCTGTGCAAAGAAGGAAGGCAGGGTGGAAATGCGCCGTCTTCTTTCGCACGTGAGGCATGGGTTGGGGGGGAGGGGGAGAGGGGGTCTACTTCAGCTGCGGCTGCTTATGGAGCAGCCGCGGTATCTTGAAAGCCATCTGTGATGTGGACAAAGTGTGCCCAATGCCAGTAGCTTTGTATGCGCTGTGCTTTCGACATTCACACTGAAGCGAGAGACAGCACAAAGGTCAATTCGTTCACTGCAGATGCCGTGCTTATCTTGCGCAATTTGCTATAGCAATCGATACTTCGCCTTTGGGGCAAAACTGCGACTTTCTTTTTGTTTTGTGTTTTGGACATTCGTCACTCACCCTTGGCAATAAAGTTGTTAGACATCGCGACGAAAGTGTTGGAAATTAGGCATTTCGGATCTTACGGACTTTGGACAACACGGATGTTTTTTGTCGGATTATCAAGGTCCGTTGTAACGAGAGTCGACTGTACGTGGTGCTCTATGGACCAAATTTTATGAAAAATAAAATACTTCGTTATATTGAAGTTATTTATATCGAGGTTGAACTGTAACAGACCATTCTTCTCAGTTTAGTCTGCCTATATTATCGATACAGCAAGTTTTGCTTTTACAGGACCCAGCCATAACAGACTATTGCATACGAAGGACAAGCTTTTGGCCAAATTTTGTTTAGATGGTGCAAATACAATATACTTTGCCATGGTGATTAGTGTGTGCGGCAGTGCACCAGCATGCAACTATTTCCGGGCACTTGCAGATTGTATGAAAAGGCATTTTTTATTAAATACAGTGAAAGCTCGTTAATTCGACTTCCGTTAATTCGGAAAATCCGATAATTCTACCTTCGAGCCTGGTTCCTACAATTATATATAGGAGTCTATGGGACGAAACTCTCGTTAATTCGGACGGATTCCAGCCCACCTCGTATAATTCGGACGATTTCGGGCAGCCACCGAGGCTCAAAAACGAAAATACGGCAAACGCAGCACAAAAGTAATACCCAAACCAACGCCTCGTTGCCCAAACGCAGCATCGCCATTGACATCAAGTGGCTGAAACTTGGCCAACCCAATCCAATTGGCTCGACTTGTGGCTGGATGGGTGCTTTTCCTTGTTTTTGCATGTGTCGGCGTTATCGACGGGGCCATTTTGTCGCTTTGTTGCTGTTGGTGCGCTACATCCTTGCACGCTGTTTTGCCGAGGACCGCTGGATTTAGCGCAGCTCAGTTATTGAACTTTTGTGGTGCTTTTCAGTTATGCGCCCGTGTCACTGCATTCTCCGCTGATGGCAACGCCGGCGGAGCGGCCAAAATACGAGGCGAAGGACTCGGCTACCAAGGTGGAAATTTTGCGGGCCCTGAAGGACGGACAAGAAGCCAAGAAGAAGTACGACGTGAAAAGAAGTACCTTGAGCACGTATGTGAAAAATGAAGAACAGATTCTTCAGGCGTTCGAAAGCGAGAAGTTTCGAGCGTCATGAAAGCGTCTGCGAACAGCAGCTCATCTAGAGTTGGAAGAGGCTTTGCTTCGGTGGGTGGTCGACTCGCGCAATGCGAATCTGCCATTGAGTGGACCCCTCATCATGGCGCAAGCCGAGAGGTTTGCACTGACGTATATCGATGCATTCAAGGCACCGGAAGAGTGGTGTGCATGCTTCAGAGAGCGACATGGCCTCGTTTTAAAGACTGTGCGGCGAAAGAGGCGCTGTCAATGAAGACGTTGCCAACAACTGGAAGAACGCTCAGCTGCTCGAGCACATCGCCGCCCACGATCCAAATGACATATTTAATGCTGATGAAACAGCACTTTTCTTTAAGGCTTTGCCAGACAAGACTGTGACCATGAAAGGAGATCTGTGCATTGGTGGCAAAAGATCCAAGGAACGCGTCACCATTCTTTTAGCCGCCAACATGACAGGAACAGAGCGCTTGCCGCTTGTCGTCATTGGAAAGGCACAACATCCACGGTGCTTTAAGAACATGCCTGCTCTTCAGGTGGAATACCGAGCGAATAAAAAGGCCTGGATGACGTTGGAAATTTTTCGTGGCTGGATGCAGAAGTTAGACCGACAGTTTTCCGCAAAGTGTTAATGGTGCTGGACAATTGTAGTGTGCATAACAGTGTCACCGGACTGGACAACATAGAAGTTGTTTTCTTGCCGCCGAACACAACATCGGCCCTCCAACCGATGGACCAAGGCATAATTCAGTATGTCAAGACCAAATATCGCAGGCGCGTGCTGGAACGGATGGTCCTGTGCCACGAAGTCGGCAAGCAGTACGACGTGAATCTTTTGAGCGCGGTCAACATTCTTGCCTATGTTTGGCACAACACGCCCGCGCACGTCGTCAACTGTTTTAGACACAGTGGCTTCGTTGTGCGTGAGCCTGGCGATGATGCAGTGGCCGAAGTGTCGCTAGATGACAATGGAGATGACTGCGAGGATTTTAGAGGAGTTCTGCCAGATGCGGTGACACTCGCTGATTACGTCAGCATTGATGACGGCGTTGTTACAGCCGGCTCGCTTACCGAAGAAGAAATTGTCAGGGACGTGCTGCACGGCGAAGATTCTGAGGAGGAAGAGGAGCCGCGAGAGGAGCAGCCTCGGCCCCCTCGCACTGTGAAGGAAGCCGCGGAGGCTCTCGCTGTGCTGGAAGAATTTTGTTGGGACACTCCGGACAGCATGCGAGCTTCTAAGCACCTGGAAGGACTTCGCAAAATAGTATCCGCGCGGGTTTCTGCTCGAAAGCAGACGAGCATCCTCGATTACTTTGCGCAGTAAAGGTTTGTTGATGAAAGTCGTGCATTTATTGTTTTTGTTGTCCGCTCGATAATTCGGACATTCGGTTAATTGGGACATAATTTAAGGTCCCTAGAAGTCCGAATTAACGAGCTTTTACTGTACAAACACACTAGCGACAGGCTTCCCCCAACGGTGTGCCACGCTGGCTAACGAAGAGTTTCCGTGTCGACCACACAAGTGGCCCAATGTTGCACCCAAGTGCCGAAGGTGCCGCCAGGCCTAATTTGCTTCCCTTCATGTAGCAAACAATAGTTCGGAAACAAGTGCTGTTGATCACAAGATAAATAGTTTTGAGAATGCTTTAATTCTCATTGCATCATTTCACACACAAAAAAATGGATATGCTGCTATTCGCAGTGTCGTGACTGTGAAGTGCGTGATGTGGTAAAGCTGTCTTGGCATGCATGCAGTGGCAGTCGGACGTGGGCTACGAGATCAACTTGCCTTGTATTGTAGCTTTTGTTAGTGCTACAGGGGTCATCGTTTGTTGCAAAATATAATATTAACGCATCATTTTATTCTACCAACTGCTGGTTTGTGCGAAAAACGAACTGTAGTCCATGCTTGTGCCATTGGAGGCATTGATGTGCTTGGGCTGGGTGGCTGGCCAGCACCTTGCCGTTGTGCTGGCTGCTAAGCTATTTGCTACTGACCGGCGCTAAGCCAGCCAGGCCAGAAGAGGCCAAAGTGCACGTGGCCAGCACTGCACCAGCCACCTTTAGAGCAGGCCTATTGGCAAGCTTTTCATAGATGGCAGCATACTGCAGGCCATTTTCTAATTGTTTTGGGGGTTTCGCACACTAGATGAGTATACTTTCCACACTTAAGCAGAAGTTGATAGGAAAACAAGTGGGTCTGGAAGAGTGGGCATAGAAGAACAACAACGATGCAGGCCCCTGACAAGCCTTCCCACTTTTTGGTGAAGATACTGATTATCACTGCCGCATAGAATGAATCATCCGGTGCTGCCTCTGTAGAGCTGTTCCAGTCCGCACCGATGGAGACCGCCAGCACTAGTTGCCAGCGTTGCAACTTCATTTCCACACATCACATTGTTTCGTGGAGCACCACTTCGCGCTCACTTGGACATGGCCACTGGCAACGACAGATGCCTCCCCGGCGTGCTTGATAAGCAGCTGGCAGTGTTCGCGCCCATGCAGTGGGCGTGGAAAAACAGCAACGATGCAGTTCCCTGGCACGTCCTTTCGCTTTTTGGTGCAGGTACCGATTATCATTGCTACATGAAATGAATCATCTGGTGCTGCTTCTGTACAGCTGTTCTAGTCCGCACCGACAAGTTGCCAGGCGTCACTAATGGATGCCCAACTTCAGTTCCATGCATCACATTGTTTCTTAGAGCACCACCTCGAGCTCACTTGGACATGGCCATCAGCATCGCAAGATGCATCCCCAGCGTGCTTTATAAGCACCTGGCAGTATTCGTGCCTGTTTAGTGGGCATGGAAGAACAGCAACGATGCAGGTCCCTGGCACGTCCTTTTGCTTTTTGGTGCAGGTACCGATTATCATTGCTACATGGAATGAATCATCTGGTGCTGCCTCTGTACAGCTGTTCTAGTCCGCACCGACAAGTTGCCAGGCGTCACTACTGGATGCCCAACCTCAGTTCCATGCATCACATTGTTTCCTGGAGCACCACCTCGAGCTCACTTGGACATGGCCATCAGCATCGCAAGATGCATCCCCAGCATGCTTTATAAGCACCTGGCAGTATTCGTGCCCGTTTAGTGGGCATGGAAGAACAGCAACGATGCAGGCCCCTGACACGCCTTTTTGCTTTTTGGTGCAGATGGGTTCAGCTACTCAGTTTTTCCTGTAAAAAAAAAAATTAATAATGCTTTTTTGCTGTCATTTCCATGCCCACAAGTGTTATTTTGCCTTGCTTGCGAATGTATTCGTGTGTCTAAAATGTTGCTACTATCTGGTGATGTAGAGCTCAATCCCAGCCCTAATCCCACCAAGGACGACAATGGGAGACAATATAACTAGCTGTTATTGCTGCTAGGACTGCATGCCAAGATTGATGCGAAACATGAGGAAGTCACACGACTTCTCTTAATGAGGTCAGGGATGCCCAAACTGCGCTCGAGCAACAGATTGCTGAACTTGACAATAAAAAGAAATTATGGGGTTTTACATGCCAAAACCACGTTCTGATTATGAGGCACGCCGTAGTGGAGGACTCCGGAAATTTCGACCACCTGGGGATCTTTAATGTGCACCTAAATCTAAGTACACGGATGTTTTCGCATTTCAGTGGAAGCGAAATGCGAACTTGACAATAGGCTATTCGCAATTGAAAGCACTATCAGGCCATCTGAAGGCAAAATATACGATAGCCTCATCCCTCAGGTTACCAATCTGAACCACCGTCTCGACGATATTGAAGACCAATCACGCAGAAAAAACCTAATCTTTTCCAGTATTGCTGACAGACCTTCAGAAATATGGGCGCAATCTGAGCAGAAGATATGCACAGCCCTTAAAGGGGTTGGGACACCAAATTTTCAGGATATAGAAAGCATGTTGTAGGCTGCTTCCGTATGCAAGGACACCAAGAACGAGGTATTGGACGCTGCAAACATTTCAAAATAATTTTAATTCAGCTCCAAAAAGTCATTAAAAACTCCTTCTCGTAGTCGAGACCCATCGCTAGCACGGCAGTTACTACATCACAGAGGAGGAACGAAAATATTGACGTCATAGCACACTAGCACAAAAACGTGACGTTTGATGAGTAGCGATGAAATGCCGATTACGGAGCCTGCTGAGGTGAGCGACCGAGCATAGCCTCCACTATGACCGAGCTACAGGCATATAGAAATCCTTTCTTGATGCAAAAAGGCGTGCAGACACGGACACAAGAGGAGAGAAGTGGACAACAGGAACGCTGCACAGTGGCCCGCGAAAGGCAAACTGCGTGCGGCAAGTCGCTGTGCGGACGGGCCTTTGCACGTTGAGTGTAACACTCGCCGCACGCCGTTTGCGGGCCTCTGGGCGACGGCGGTTTTGCTCGCAAACGGAGAGATTTCCTTGCTGTAGAGAGGACGGGCCTGGGAACCATTTGTGCGGCAGCCTTACGGCGAAGCGGCCAATCAGCGACCGAGGAGTGGTCACTCTGGCACCGACGGCAGCTTAACCGCCTCTGATCGTTCGGTGCCGCCGATATCGTCACTAGGCCTTTTCCGGTTCACTTCAAAGCTAAAGCTTACGGCGCTTCGGAATGAATCACCGACTCTCACAAGCCGCAATATTTTCTTACCGTTGTTGTTGCTCTTCGCAATAATTATAATAATCGCGACATGCACTTCGAATCGCCAGTTGTTGACCTCTGCTGGCAGAGCACGCGTATGCGCGAGCAGACGACGCGGCATAGTTTTACGTCACTATTTTTTGTGGCCCACGTGACCAAGCCATGTTGCGTTTCCTCCTCTGTGACGTCATAGCATCCCCCGGAGCCCAGAAACCGAAACCGAAATCGCTCGGTATAATAATGCTATTAAATTATTTATCGGATATATATGAATCCCGCTGTGTGTATCGGGCTCCCTGAAGCATGATGCAACGTTTGAATCAACAAACACATGAACGAAAATTTTGATGTCCCCACCCCTTTAATAATGCACTAAACCTAAATCTGAACAGTAGTGATGACCGCATATCTCGTGCGCATCGATTGGGAAAATCTGTTCCTGGAAAATGTCGGCCAGTTATTGTGAAGTTTCTATCTTCCGAATTAGAGATAGTATACTTTCATCACGCAGCAATCTGAAAGCTTCTATAATATTCATGAATGAAGAGTTCTACCGGACAACCAGAAACCTGGGCAAAAAGCTTTCTGATTAAGGTAAAGTCGGTGGTCAGCAGCTCTTCGTACGATACAATAAACTGTACATAAGAAATGCTACGTTTACTCTCCACCTGCTGACAGTGTCTGTGAACTATGTCAAAACCATGACCTAAGTATAGATGAGAGCGCGTCAAGCTTTTCGTTTGCCGGTAGTGGCACATTGGTATCCTAGTAAACAATGTGCAGTACAATACACCTTACACAGGTTTGCCTTTGTTATTCACTAACATTAGGAGTGTGCTAAGAAAACGTGATGCTTTATTTTCTGTTGTTGACACACGGTTGGCTGGCGTTGTTCTGCTCATGGAAACCTGGCTGTCCGCAAAAATTAGGGATGATGAACTGTTTAACTGTGACAAAAGATATGCCATATACTGCTATAATCGAGGTGTCAGATCTGGTGGCAGGGTTCTGACTGTTGTGGGGGACAATCTAGTTTCCAGTTTGGTTGTGCTCAATACACCACCGGAGTTTATTTGTGTCAGCATCTGGGTGAGCCATCAGAATATGACACTTCGTGCTTGTTACCGCCGCCCAAGTGCAATTTCAGGTTTTTGCGAACAGCTGCACAACAGACTAAACAACCTACTATTTCGTTTTCCCCACACTTCCTTACTACCGTATTTACTCGCATAATAGGCGCACTATTTTTTCAGAAAATCCGGCGCGAAGTTCGGGGTGCGCCTATTACGCGGGGTAAAATTTACGAAATTTTTTCAACTCTCATTCCCGCGCTTTTAATTTTAACATATGTCAGGAATATGGCTACTCTCACATAATTCACCAATAAATCCAGCATAAAAGGGAAAATAAAAGCTACCTACTTACCTTTTAATGAACAGGCGAGAGACGTTGACTGAACACACACGTAAAATTTATTAAGACTATTCAGAGTCCGAGTCCGAGAGAACATCCTCATCACCGCCGGGTGGAGACTCGTCTTCCTTGTCTGAGCTCCACAGCATGTCGTCTTCGCTTGCATCCAGTGCATTGGAGATCCCAGTCTTCTTGAAACTTTTCCTGACGACGTCATCCGAGATCTCCCGCCAAGCTTCCACGATCCATTCGCACAGCATTTCCATAGGCGGCCTCTTAATTTTGCCACCGGGGGTTAGTTGACGCTGTCCTCCAGCCATCCAATTGGTGTAAAGCCTTCGAATGTTGTCCTTAAAAGGCTTATTTAGGGAAACGTCCAAAGGTTGCAGCACGGAAGTGAGGCCTCCCGGAATCACGGCAATATCCGTACGCACCTCTGACAACTTCTCTCGGACACGTTCCACAAGGTGCCCGCGAAAACTGTCTAAAACGAGCATGGCCGGATACAACAGGCCGCCCGGCCGCCGGCCCCAGACGGTCTTGACCCAGTCCACCATCAATTCCGCGGACATCCAACCTTTCTCTTGGACCCTCACGTGTATGTCTCGAGGGAAATTTCCCTTTGGGAGCGTCTTTCTTTTAAAAATAACATAAGGCGGCAGTTTGCGTCCATCCGCAGTCACTGCCAACATGACAGTACACCTTTGTTTTTCAGCGCCAGATGTTCGAATAAGCACACTCCGTGCACCTTTTTCCTCTACTGTTGTATTTCTTGGCATGTCGAAACAGAGAGGAGTCTGATCTGCATTACCTATTTGTGACAAAATGAAGTTTTTTTGCTGCCGGAGCCGTATGACGAAACGGTGGAAATCGAGTACCTTGTCCTCGTATGCTGAGGGCAAGCGCTGGCACAACGTTGTGCGCCTCCTCAAGGTAAGTCCGTGGCGTCGCATGAAGCGCGTTGTCCATCCGGAGCTTGCTTTGAAGTCTTTCGCTTCGATGCCCTGCGCTCGGGCAATTCTGCGTGCCTCCGTCTGCACTATGTCGAGAGACACTGCACAACCGTCCTGTCGAAGGCCCCGTATGTGTTGAACTAGTTGATCTTCCACTTGCGGATACTTCCCCGACTTTGCACCGCGGAAGGCCCGTCGCGACTTCTTTGTGGCCTGAAGTTTTTCTTGCTGACCTCGCCAGTAGCGAATGCTTGTCTCTCCGACACTGAAATGCCTGCTTGCAGCACGGTTCCCATGCTCGAGTGCATACTGCACAGCTTTCAGTTTGAATGCAGCCGTGTAGCTGCCGTACTTGCCCATAGCGGAACACGCGACCACACGAACAGCACGCCGTTTGCAAAATGGCGAGATGCGGCGATTGGTCTTTTCTTTGCCTGTGTTGGCATGTGTAGAGCATTGATGGCGATGGCACTGTCGCTTGTGTCGAGTCGCCCGGCCTCCGAGAGTCGCCCAGCTTTCCGAGCTGCCTAAGCGAAGGTAGCGAAAAGCTTATGTCCGCGCGGCGGTTTGGAGAGGAGGGGGATGTTATCGATAGTTGATGGAAGAATTATTTTTCGCTCGTTGATGCGTTTTTTTTTTCTTTTTTTCTTTTTACGGACGCGTTAAGTCCTCGTGCTCGCTGGCTACGCGGCGGTTCGGGGAGGGGGGTGTCGGTAGTTAATGGAAGAGCTAGTTTTCGCGATGTTCCATGTGCTGTGGGCCCTCAGCAGCTGCGACGGCAGCAACACTAATGAGACTAGTAGTCCAGCAAATGCGTTGATAAGCTTGGGTTGTGAAATGTGCTTGCGTTTCTTTTTTTCACCCGAGATGGAGGGGGCAGGAGGGCGTCGGCTTGCAATAGTGTAAATGCGGTACTGACCACAGTGCCAAGTTCGGGGTGCGCCTATTATGCGCGGAAATAAAAAAATCAAATTTTCCGCGACCAAACTGGGGGTGCGCCTATTATGCGAGTGCGCCTATTATGCGAGTAAATACGGTACTCTTAGGCGATTCCAACTTCCCTAAAATAAATTGGTCGAACTCTTGCCCTGTTGTAACTGAATCACCATCCAAAAGCGCAGCCTTCTTAAGATTATGCCTAGATTGTAATTTCACACAGCTCGTTTCACAACCAACTAGAATCGGCCCGACATCAGCTAACACACCTGATTTAGTTCTTACAACTGTCCCAGATATTGTTGAGTCACTCAGTCTGTTTCCTGGTCTAAGCGACCACTCTTTTATTCATTTTTTTATAACAGCCCATCACACAGAAAGAAAAGCGCCCCTAAAACAATACGCGACTACACGAAAGCAGATTATACCTCATTATAGAGGACATGAACTGTTTTTGGACGATTGCATGCCTAGTTTTTTTTTTTATCGTACTATTGAACATAACTGGAAGCTCTTCAAGAACAAATTAGTATAAATGATTAATAAATATGTACCAACACGTATAACTTCCGAAATACAGCGCTCACTTTGGTTTACTACAACATTAAAAAGACTGCTAAACAAGAAGAAAAGACAGTTTAGTTTAGCAAAACACGCAAACAGCCCTGCATGTTGGTGCGCCTATAGTAATAGCCTTAAAACTTATCGCGCTGCTATCAGAAAAGCCAGACAGGTTTTCTTTAATGACACACTCCCCTCCCTCTTGAACACCAACCCATCAAGGTTTTGGAATAGCGTTAAACCGAGAAAAAAGAATGTGATATATATTACAAATTTCAATGATGAAGCCATACACAAAGTAGACTGTTGCCATGTATTAAATGAAGTGTTCGCGAAATCATTTTCAGAGTGCCCTGCTGCTGTACCACCACCACTTGACGATAGCGAATTTGTTCCCATGGATCCTGTATCACTGATTTTTCAGGTATTGCCAATTCATAGATTTAAATTGTCATCCGGCTGTAGTGTTGATAACACCAATTCAAAGATTTAAAAAAATAGTGAAGCACACTCCTTCCTGTATCTTTCTGTTGCAGCTTTTCACACAGTATCTACAGTACCCTGAATTCCAGACGATTGGAAAGTGGGGAAGGTGGTTCCCGTTTTTAAATGTGGTAACCCCCAGTCACCTCTCATTTACAGACCTATTTTTTAACAAGCATCCCTTGTAAGCTTCTCAAACACTTCATATATTCCTGTTCTACGTCATTTTTAGAAAACAACTCTTTTTTTTAAGGAATCTCAGCACTGCTTTCGCGAGTACTATTCTTGCGATACGCAGCTTTTATCATTTACCAATTGCATAGCATCAGTTTTACACAAAGGCTCAGTTGTTGACAGTGTTTTTCTAGACTTTGCCAAAGCGTTTGATAAAGTAACCCACCACTTACTTCTTTACAAATTGAGCATTCTAAATACTGATCGTAATTCTTAAAATGGGTTGACAGTTTTTTTACTAATCGCTCAAAATATGTAACCACCAACGACTGTGACTTGAATTTTTGCAAAGTAAGTTCAGGCGTTCCGCAAGGGTCCGTTTTGGGGCCTCTGCTTTTCCTAATACAGTCGAACCTCGATATAATGAACCTCAATTTAACGAAATTCTCGAAATAACGCACTTTTTTGTTTTTCCCAATCACTGCCCCATTGAAAACCATGTATTTTTTTTTGCGATTTAACTGTACTTCCGATTTAACGAAGTCCTCGCGCATCGCACGCACGTACCAGGAGCCTCCTTCATAGGCAGACGAAAACTTTAGCCGGGCATACAGCGATTTGCATGTGCCCTTTAATGCTCAAATTTTCCCGGCGCGCTTCAATACGTGGAGCAGAACGTGCCGCTGCGCCATCTATTTTGTACGTATGAAACCCGCAGCGGACGCACTCCTGTAGTGCTAGCCGGAGTGCTTCAGAAGTTCCGGAACGCGTCACGCTATGACGTCACCGGCCTGTTGGAACGGGAAAGCGCCAACCGGAAGTAAGTTTACGAAGAGCGCTCGTTGGGCACGTTTTCTAAGCTGGTTACCGTGTTTACACGATTGTAAGTCGACCACTTATGTTAAATCTGAAAGTCTGAAGTTGGGGGGGGGGGGTCGACTTACAATCGAAACCAAAACGCCAAAAAAGCGAGACCAACGGGAGCTACAACGTAGTTACAATTTTATGTTTGCTCTATGGCCCTACCCGTATCTTTTCGCTATCCCGCATGTTTGTTCGCTTTTCGGAAGGGTTTTTCAACATTTTTGAGAGTTTTACAGTGCATGCAACACTCACGGGGGGGGAGTGTCGAAAGTTGATGGGAGCGCCGCTGTTCCCATTTGCGGCAGCACCCTCAGAACGGCGGCGCTTGCGGGGAGTATCAGTAGTAAATGGAAGAGCAGATACCGCTCGCGGGTTTCTCTTTCTCTGTTGAAAGGCATTGGCATTGGTTTGACGCGTTCCACTTGACTGCCGGATAAGTGCTACTTCTATGTTTCCCCAGTCGTCATGAGTGCTCCAGGCCCACTAACCGTTCGGCACTTGTTCACAGCAGCGTTCAAGAGCGCTGCCATCCTTTACGCCAAAGAAACAAATCACAAACGGGTGGTGCGAGAGTGGCAACTGCAGCGAAGCGAAATTTTCATTTGTGACGGCAAGTGAGAAATTATCCACGTGCCGAAGTCTGGACGCTTTCCGGAGCTCTAGGCTAAGCTTGCGGCGTACGTCGCTGAAATGCGTGATCGGTCCCTGCCAGTGAAGTGCGACATGGTCATGAAACAAGCCCGGACGTTCGCCTTAATTTTAAGGCCCTGCTCCGCCATAAGTACAATGACGGTAAAGAAAGTATGGCATGCACAACAGATGTCGTTGACTCGTGGCAGCTGCTCTGTGATCAGGGAGGTGCTCCAAGCGACGCGACACTCGAGGACTTTTTCTTCAGCGATGCTTGCACTGTGACAACTGAAGAGCTGGACGATGACACAATAATCCAGAGCGTCACAGATACAGAAATGCAGGACGACGACTCGGACAAAGAACTCCAGGCGGCAAGCAGCATAGCTACACCGAAGCAAGTCATGGATGCACTGGATCTCTTACGCACATATGCGGACACGCACTCGCAAGAGCAAGCCTTAGCAGCCCTGTCAACCTACGAGCGCCTTATAACCCCGACGCTTATTAAAACGCGGCAGATGAAGCTGACGGAGATCTTCGCTTCCACCCGAGTTGCATAAATTGCTGTGCGGGAAGTTAAATAAAATATTCCAGTGTACATGAATCAACGTCGTCATTGCTTTACTGAGCGCGGTATCATCCGATGGCTGCGAGCGTTAAGCGCGCTAATGGTGAGTGGTGGCCTCGTGGATCCACCAATACTACTTCCAATTTTCTTCAAAAGAATATTCAAGTTGATAGCTCTGGCATGTGCATAATTTTTTGCCACGGGTTGCCATGTCTTCGTGAACGGATTTTTTCTATTTTTTTTTAGTGATGACAAATCATGATGATGATGGCACTGATGGCCACATCTAGTGGCAGCTACGAGCACTAGGTGCGGCGCTTGCTGCAGACCTGCTCTTCACCATACGCGTAATGGAGAAAAATGCGTTCGTACCTGCTGGCTATCGGGCATCACACTCTTGGTTGTGTTATTAGTTCCGGGGTTCATTGGTTATCTTTGTAATTTTGCTATCTACAAGGTGCCATATGCCAGGAGTGTTCCAAGAACCTGCATCTTTATTTGGACTGCTGAAACATGCAAACCTCGACTTAAGGGGGGACGTGGGTCCTAAAAATGTTTTCTTATTTTTGGGTGAATCTTTAATAAGCTCCACTGTCTGGGGTAATTTTTCGTGCTGATTTCAGATCTGTAATTAGATTTTTGATAGCTGTAGCAGTTCAAAAAATATTGAGGTCTGAAGTCAAATTAATTTCAAACTCGTTACGGAGCTTTTTGATGATTCCGTCCTGCTAAACCAAAAACTAAATGCATGGCACCATTGCTAAAGACCTACTGTAGGGGGTGATGCTAATTTTATTCATTTGGAAGCATTTTGCGGACAAGAAAACAATCTTGCATTTATTATGAACCTTCTTTTCTAATTAGCAGCGATTACTATACCTGAATGTAATTTTCATGACGGTACAAGAGTAATAAAAATAGCATCACCCCCATGATCATTTCAATACGAATAAAATGATACCACCCTTGTCATTTTTGGCCAAAGACAACCCAGGAAAAACACCCGTAAGGCGGAGTACAGTGTGCAAAAACATCGAACTGAAATAAATGCATTTGAACTTTCAAACAAATGTAGCTTTTGCTGAAGTGAATCTACAGCAATACAAATGGCACCATTTTGAAGCGCTATGTTTTGTAAGAATGGCCATACTAAATGTGTGACTGCACACTCTCAAAATAATAGCACACTGGCCACTGAACTAGCACAAGAAACTTTATTAGGCACCATGCTCTACAAAGAGCATGGTGCCTGGGTTTCAAACCGAAGTGTAGAACTCTGTGTGGGCATGAATATAGTTCCAGTGTTGTACATGCAGGCTGCCTGATTGATAGCAGTCTCCATTACAATCAGTGAGGCATTTTTTTTTTCATTTGGTAGAATTCACCATGTTACTGAATGAAGGCTCTGAGTGTAAGTAGCCTTCCCAAGTCATCTTCACCTGACAGTGGCTGTGGAACTTAGGATCAGAGAGCCAGTGATAGATATGCAGCTGCTAGGTGCTTTCCAGAATTTTACTTTTGTATGATGCCTCGATCACTTCTGCAGCCAGGTGTGTGCCAGCCCAAGGAGCCTAGTGAACAGAGCTCATGATGCGGTTCTCCTTATGAAGGGGTGGTATGATAGATATTGTTACGAGCTATCGTGACAATATGATAATAGAGTGAACGCGCAATGTGCTTGGTTGCGAGTCCAAAGTGCCGATGTGGGAAATGCATAGCTGCAGATACAAGGAGCCGACGCGCGATGTGCTTATATATAGTCACGCAGTTCAAGGTGCCGACGCGCGAAATGCCTAGTCGCGGGCTCGAGGAGTCGACCCTCGATGCGCGTATTCGTGCAGTTTGAGGTGCCGACGCGCGAAATTCCTAGCCGCGGGCTCAACGAGTCGACACTCGATGCGCTTGTTCGTGCAGTCGGAGGCGCCGATGCACAAAATGATTAGGTGACGGTCCGAGAAGTCCGCGCGCTATGTGCATGATCACCGAGTCGGAGACTCCCAATGCGCGAAATGTTTAGCCGCGTTTCCGAGGATTGCATGCGCGATACGAATTTATCACGAATTCGAAACACAGAGTTAATTAAAAATTAAATTATGGGGTTTTACGTGCCAAAACCACTTTCTGATTATGAGGCACGCCGTAGTGGAGAACTCTGGAAATTTCGACCACCTGGGGTTCTTTAACGTGCACCTAAATCTAAGTACACGGATGTTTTCGCATTTCGCCCCCATCGAAATGCGGCCGCCGTGGCCGGGATTCGATCCCGCGACCTCGTGCTCAGCAGCCCAACACCATAGCCACTGAGCAACCACGGCGGGTGAAACACAGAGTTCTGAAAGGCTTAGCCGCATGTCCGAGGATTCCGCACGTGAATCTTGGTTGCGAAGTCCGCGTCGCCGATGCTCGGAATGCTTATCCGCGAGTCTGAACGTCCACAAGCGTAGGGATCGGCCACGCTACTGTGGTGTCCGTGTAGCGCCCGTTTTGACACTACGAGATTACGGCGAGTGGAGACATCAAACTCGCGAGGTGCAAAGAGCCGAGCCAATGCCTCGCCGAGTAGACGACGCGAGCGCCGGACTGTTGGCCGGACCAATGGCGAACCGCGCTGGAGTCACGTGGCGGGCGCGGCCAATCGCAGACTCCGGCACGACCTTCAATCATTTGCTTTTTGTGCGCTTGTTTCTGTATGGAGGAGATCGGTGAAGCGGCAAACTTGAAGACGGAGAAATGCGCTTTCCAGCGAGACCAAGATGGCAGCGCTCGGTCGCGCCGTTCCGGAGATATTGTGGCGTGAAAAACGCTGTTCTTTCTTGATTTCCGCGAGATTTTTCGCCACCTTGGCTAATAAAACGAATTTTTTTAGAGCACTTCTAGGTGGTTTACAGGGATGATATTTGTGTATCATATAGAAAAAGGGTTATAGAAACTGAAAATGTGATTTTCAAAAAATCGATTTTTTGGCCATTTTTCGCTATGTAAGACCCGCGTCCCCCCTTAACGAAACTCTCGATTTAACGAAATTTTCGGCTGCAAGTTGGACTTCATTATATCGAGGTTTGACTGTATGTATAAATAACCTTCCCACCACTGTTACTTCCAATATAAAGTTGTTTGCTGACGACTGTGTTGTTTTCGTGAAATAACTAACAAATCTAACTACTCTGTCCAACAGTGTGACTTAGACAATATTTCTAACAGGTGTAGCAAATGGTTCATGACTCAAGACTAATAAATGCAAGAGTATGACCTTCTCTTGCCGTTTGACCAACTGAATTCCTTGCTCATAAAATTGACGGCACATTACTAGAGTACGTAACCTCCTATAAGTATCTTGGTGTGCACATAACAAATGACCTCTCATGGCATACTCAGGTTAACTATATCATTAACAATGCTAATTGTGCACTCGAATACCTACACCACAATTTTTCTGAAGCCCCAAGCCATTTAAAATTATTACTATATCAAACACAGATTAGATCCGAATTCGAGTATGTGTCTGCTGTCTGGGATCCGGGCTTACATTGCAGATACAAGAGAATCTGTTCATAATCGTTCAGCTCACTTTATTTTATCAAACTATTCTCGCACTGCCAGTGTTTCACTGATGAAATCTAATGTTGGCCTTCCTAACTCACTCTTAAGAAGAAAAATGTCACGTCTTTGTCTCTTTCATGAAATGTTTTTTCTTGAACCAGTCACTGAAACGCGAATCGAATACGCTTGCCAGGTATGGGACCCTCAAAGCTCTAAACTTATAGAAAAGCTTCAACCCGTCAAAAACCACAATGCAAGATTTGTTTCTAGTAATTGTAACTTCCGTAGCAGTATTACATTAGTTAACCCTTTCGCTGTCACGGACGTACCGGTACGTCATCGCGCTTCCCCCCCACGGTGTCACTGACGTACCGGTACGTTCTCTATCGTGCGTTCAAAATTTCGCGCCTGAGCGCAACGCTGGCGCTCCTGAATTGGCCACGCCATCTGTTGACTCTTTCTGCAAGTTCGTATATTCTCCCCGACCTGTGTTAACCCATGTATTGAAGAGTACGGTGCGACTGCCACTCCCCACTTTCTCTTTGCTGAGTGGCGCCACCGTCGCGCGCGTGTGGTTATGGGTTCAAGGGTTGTTCGGCTATCTCCGCTGGTTTGAAGGTTTTTATTTTTCTTCTGTTGGTGTGTCTGCTACGCCGCGTCAAGTTCAGGCGCACATGCCGTTGCCTCTCCGAAAAGAGTGACTCGATTGCTGCTTTCGCTCTCTCGCCGAACCCTCGCTTCCGACTTGCAGCAGTAAACGTAAAGCCCTTCGAACTTAAGTTTAGCCTTTTTCCATCTCCCTCTCTCTTCTTGATCACGCAACGTCCCATTTCTCTCCGTTGGGCGACTGAAAGCGCATCCTCCCAGCGCGCGGTTACTTTCGGATGGCTGAGCGCGCGGGACCTTCGTCTGCTCATTGGGGCGGTGGCTCAATTCCGATTTAGAATACGAGCCGAGCTCGGATTCGGTCTCGGACAGAGTCGCATGCGAGGAAGAGGGTTCCGCATCGTCAGATTCGGATGTTGAACGGATTTTATAGTCAGGCTGATAATGATGTTTACTAACAGCAACTGCAGAACACTGAAATGTGCATATAGCATTGACTACGTTATTTGTATACCAATCATAATCAAAAATAAATTGGTGTGTTCATTCCCTGTTATGCTCGTTCCCTGAAACCAAGCCGACACTGGGGGTGCGTCACGGCCAGAAAGGTCCAACAGCGAAAGGGTTAAAGAGGACCTTGCTTGGAAAACACTAGCTCACCGCCGACTAACTGCAAAATTCGAACTTTGTTTTCCGAATTTACTCTGATCTCACCGGAATAAATAATAACTTGTACATTTTCCCTCCCCACTTCATCTCTAAACGATGTGATCACGAGCTGAAAGTTCTTGAAATGCGCTGTCGTACTGATGTCTACCGTAATTCATTTTTTCCGCATGCTTCCACACACTGGAATAGCCTTCCCAAGAGCATTGGTGAATGTAAAACATGTCCAGAGTTTCTGTTTTTATTGTCACGCAGTCTGCCGTAGTATAATATCATCCCGTTTACCTTGTATCATTTACTGGAATTGCGCTTCATGCGATAGTGTACCCATTCCATTTCTGTATTGCAATTTTGTACCGCAGTTCATTGAAGACCGTTTTGCCATTGAGGTGACTCATCGATGTTACATATTTTGTTGCTTTTACCACCTGTGCTTAGCTGTCTTAAGTTTTTGTCACATGTTCATTTTCCTCCAATTGTCCCCCCCTGCAATAATGCCCTTGTGGTGCGGCAGGTCTTGTATAAATAAATGTATAAATAAAATACTAAGACTCCCCCGTATCACACAAGCACCAATGGAGCAGCCGAGCGTCTAGTGCAGACGACAAAGAAGGCTTTTAAAGGAATGTTGTGTCTTGCCGAACATGGAAAGCAACAACCCTTGCAGGAAGGATTAGACAGTTTTTTTATGTCTTACAGGCATACGTCTCATCCTGTGACTGGGAAGAGCCCAGCCGAGCTGTGTCTGAGATGCCAGCCGTGAGTTAAGTTGTCATTTCTCAAACAGAGTTTCGTGCAAGACATGTGATAAACAACGATGCATAAAGCAGCAAAGAGACAAGGACAGGGGCTGTAAATGTGTGTTCGCCGTAGGTGAAAGTGTTTGTGAAATGCGTGCGTGGTGAGGGCACCACTTGGGAAGATGGCATAGTAGTGCGAATTGTGAGCCCAGCGACCTATCTCGTGCGCGTGTCGGATCAAGTTCAATTTGTGCACGCCAATCACCTCCGCCCCTCTTTTGCACGACCAGCCTCGCTTTCGCAGCTTGCATCTCCGTCAAGTGAGCAGTCTCGAGAGACACCGGCAGGGCGAGAAATGGAGACCGTATGCCAAGAACAGACATCTGCCGGCACAAATGCACTGGTTTCGCCACCTCCTTCGACAGCCGATGCGACTGTGCCACTCGATGCTTCAGAAGATTCGCGGGAGTCCTTACTGCCAGTCGACGACGACACTGTGGTGCCTCCCCGCCGTAGCCAGCGTACACGTTGGCAACCCGATTGGTTCAGACCATCAGACTTCAAGAAATGACTGCATAATGTTGTCTAAAGGTGGATGAGACGTGATAGCGCGAGCGCCTAGCGAGTCGCTGTTGTGATAGTCATTCTGCACTCCTGATAAGCTGCACAAGGCACGCCAGCAGTGGGCTATAAGAACACGATGCTCTGTGAAATAAACAGCTCATTTTCTGCTGGACCTTCGTTGTTGCTCGTTGCAGTTATCACACTATCAAGAATTGCACTTTTGCATGATGCCTCAATCACTTCTGCAGCCAGGTGTCTGTGCCAGCCCAAGGGGCCTGGTGAACAGAGCTCATGATGAGGTTCTCTGCATGAAGGGGTGGTATGATAGACATCGTTATAAGCTATTGTACCAATATGATAATAGAGTAAATGCGCAATATGCTTGGTTGCAGGTCCGAGGTGCCGACGCGTGAAATGCCTAGACACGAGCTCGAGGAGTCGACACTTGATGCGCATAGCGGCGCAGTCCGAGGTGTAGACGCGTGAAGTACCTAGCCGCATAGTCCAAGGTGCTGATGTGCGAAATGCCTAGTCGCGGGCTCGAGGAGTCAACACTTGATGTGCTTAGTAGTGCAGTACAAGGTGTCGAAGCACGAAGTGCCTAGCCGCGCTGTCCAAGGTGCTGATGTGTGAAATGCCTAGTCGTGGGCTCGAGGAGTCAACACTTGATGTGCTTAGTAGCACAGTCCAAGGTGTAGACGCCTGAAGTACCTAGCCGCGCAGTCGAAGGTGCTGACGTGCGAAATGCCTAGTCGCGGGCTCGAGGAGTCAACACTTGATGTGCATAGTCGCGCCGTCCAAGGTGCTGATGTGCGAAATGCCTAGTCGCGGGCTCGAGGAGTCAACACTTGATGTGCATAGCCGCGCAGTCCGAGGTGTAGACGCGTGAAGTACCTAGCCGCGCAGTCCAAGGTGCTGATGTGCGAAATGCCTAGTCGCGGGCTCGAGGAGTCAATACTTGATGTGCATAGCCGCGCAGTCTGAGGTGTAGGCGCGTGAAGTACCTAGCTGCACAGTCCAATGTGCTGATGTGTGAAATGCCTAGTCGTGGGCTCGAGGAGTCAACACTTGATGCGCTTAGTAGCACAGTCCAAGGTGTAGACGCGTGAAGTACCTAGCCGCGCAGTCGAAGGTGCTGACGTGCGAAATGCCTAGTCGCGGGCTCGAGGAGTCAACACTTGATGTGCATAGTCGCGCAGTCCGAGCTGCCGAAGCACGAAGCACCTAGCCGTGCCGTCCAAGGTGCTGATGCGCGAAATGCCTAGTCGCGGGCTCGAGGAGTCGACACTCCAATACGCTTAGTCGCACAGTCCGAGGTGCCGACGTGCGTAATGCCTAGACGCTGCACACCACTGCATAACATGTTATCCAGTGGTATCCAGAAACCTGCATCAAGTGACTCGGGAGATTATCAAGGCATTCGAAATGATTAGAAGCAATCACTTATATCATCAAAAAAAAATAATTGTTCCTATCTCGGCAGCAGCCTGTGGTGGATGATTATGCGAAACGTAATCAATGCTGCGACGGTGGCTTTCTGTTCCTGTTGTACGATGGTGTATCATCATCATCATCATCATCATCAGCCTGGTTACGCCCACTGCAGGGCAAAGGCCTCTCCCATACTTCTCCAACTACCCTGGTCATGTACTATTTGTGGCCATGTTGTCCCTGCAAACTTCTTAATCTCATCCACCCACCTAACTTTCTGCCGCCCCCTGCTACATTTCCCTTCCCTTGGAATCCAGTCCGTAACCCTTAAGGACCATCGATTATCTTCCCTCCTCATTACGTGTCCTGCCCATGCCCATTTCTTTTTCTTGATTTCAACTAAGATGTCATTAACTCGCGTTTGTTCCCTCACCCAATCTGCTCTTTTCTTATCCCTTAACATTACATCTATCATTCTTCTTTCCATAGCACGTTGCGTCGTCCTCATTTTAAGTAGAACCCTTTTCGTAAGCCTTCAGGTTTCTGCCCCGTAGGTGAGTACTGGTAAGACACAGCTGTTATACACTTTTCTCTAGAGGGATAATGGCAACCTTCTGTTCATGATCTGAGAATGCATGCCAAACGCACCCCAGCCCATTCTTATCCTTCTGATTATTTCAGTCTCATTATCCGGATCCGTGGTCACTACCTGTCCTAAGTAAATGTAGTCCCTTACCACTTCCAGTGCCTCGCTACTTATCGTAAACTGCTGTTCTTTTCCGAGACTGTTAAACATTACTTTAGTTTTCTGCAGATTGATTTTTAGACCCACCCTTCTGCTTTGCCTCTCCTGGTCAGTGAGCATGCATTGCAGTTGGTCCCCTGAGTTACTAAGCAAGGCAATATCATCAGCGAATCGCAAGTTACTAAGGTATTCTCCATTAACTCTCATCCCCAATTCTTCCCAATTCAGGTCTCGAATACCTCCTGTAAACATGCTGTGAATAGCATTGGAGAGATCGTATCTCCCTGCCTGACACCTTTCTTTATTGGGATTTTGTTGCTTTCTTTATGGAGGACTACGGTGGCTGTGGAGCCGCTATAGATATCTTTCAGTATTTTTACATACAGCTCGTCTACACCCTGATTCCGTATGCCTGCATCACTGCTGAGGTTTCGACTGAATCAAACGCTTTCTCGTAATCGATGAAAGCTATACATAAGGGTTGGTTATATTCCGCACATTTTTCTATCACTTGATTGATAGTGTGAATATGGTCTATTGTTGAGTGGCCTTTACGGAATCCTGCCTGGTCCTTTGGTTGACAGAAGTCTAAGGTGTTGTTGATTCTATTTGCGATTACCTTAGTAAATACTTTGTAGGCAACTGACAGTAAGCTGATCGGTCTATAATTTTTCAAGTCCTTGGCGTCCCCTTTCTTATGGATTAGGATTATGTTGGCGTTCTTCCAAGATTCCGGTACGCTCGAGGTCATGAGGCATTGCGTATAAAGGGTGGCCAGTTTTTCTAGAACAATCTGCCCACCATCCTTCAACAAATCTGCTGTTACCTGATCCTCCCCACCTGCCTTCCCCCTTTGCATAGCTCCCAAGGCTTTCTTTACTTCTTCCGGCGTTACTTGTGGGATTTCGAATTCCTCTAGACCATTCTGTTTTCCATTATCGTCGTGGGTGCCACTGGTACTGTGTAAATCTCTATAGAACTCCTCAGCCACTTGAACTATCTCATCCATATTAGAAATGATATTGCCAGCTTTGTCTCTTAACGCATACATCTGATTCTTGCCTATTTCTAGTTTCTTCTTCACTGCTTTTAGGCTTCCTCCGTTCCTGAGAGCATGTTCAATGCTTTCCATATTATACGTCCTTATGTCAGCTGTCTTACGCTTGTTGATTAACTTCGAAAGTTCTGCCAGTTCTATTCTAGCTGTAGGGTTAGAGGCTTTCATACATTGGCGTTTCTTGATCAGATCTTTCTTCTTTCTTCTCCTGCGATAGCTTACTGGAATAGCAACGATGGTGTGTGTGTGTGTATGTATATATATGTATATATATATACCGTATTTACTCGCATAATGATCGCACCTTTTTGTCGGAAGAATTGACGCAAAATCAGGGGTGTGATCATTACACAGGTTAAATTTCTCGCGAAAAGAAAACAATAATGGCGGCCGGCAGAGCAAGCCGAACGCTCCAAACGCAATATTTTTTCTTCTCGTGAGTACATTACGTGCATTGAAACAGTTTCTTCCGTATCAGTAATGAATAAGATCGTTAATATTGGCAAGTTTGCGGCAATAACGTAACCATGTCCACTTTGAGGAGACAGAAACAGATGGCCGTGCTTAGCTGCCAGTGACAAAGAAACACACGGCCGGCATGCTGCGGAAACTGCGGCCTCTGTCTTCACTACTATCCTAATACGGCACGTTTCCGCTAAAGGGGGCAATACACTCCGACGTAACGCGTGTGCGTTCGTCATGGCGACGTTACGTTGGGGAAAACACGACCCTCTACAGTCTGGCGGCATCTGGCGCCGACGCGACCGGCGGCATTGAGCGCGCTCGGACGTCGTCCGGCGCCAAATGCAACCGACTGCATTTTGCGCCGACCAAGTTAGCGCCTAGCGCCCTCTCTCGTCGAGGTAGAGACTCACTACTCGGCAGGCTGAGCCAGAACGAGATGGCCTCTTCGCAAGAAAGCGTGCCCAACCTGTGTGGCCCCGAAATCGAAAAGTTTCTGGACGCCGTCCAGCAACACCCTTGTGTCTACAACACCAAAAGAATGGACTACTGGGATGCGGAGCAGGAAAACAATGCATGGGAGCAGATACGCATGTACTCCGGCCTTTCAACAGGAGCGTCAATGCTACGCACGTGTGTGTATACTTCTCCGGACATGCTATGCACTCAGCGACTGTTTGTTTGTCTTGTTTTCCCTGTTTCAGTCGAAGAGTGCCTGCAACTATGGAAGCGGCTGAGGAACCGCTATACTCGTGAACTGAAAGCTATTGAAGCGACGAAAAGGAGCGGCAGCGGCTACGTGTCTGTGTTATGTAGAGAGACCTGGGAGACACAAGGTCCGATTCGGTGTCCGATCCTGCGTCCGACGCGCCGGAACGGCAGCCGGAATCGAGGTGTTTTGCCGTGCCGAAGCACCGGATCGGACGCCCGGTGCGGCAAGCCGGGCAGATTTTCATCATCCGACACGTCCGGCAACCGCACCATCGTCTGGCCGCAGCCAACGACAGCGCGGCTGGCATGTGAGGTTCTCCGACGTTTCCTCCACGGAGGCGGCGCTGGCTGGCCGGTTTCTCGCAGTGTTATTTTTTTTTTCTTTGCCTGCTGCAGTTCGTTTCCGACAAGAAATAGTTACCAGTTCAGTAAAATTATCTCGAACATGTGCCTGTTATGCAAAGCAGCGCCTAGAACACTAGCACTAAGCTACTGGCGAGATCGGGAGCCCCGATGCGTGAGCATTTCGCGGGCAGACATCCCACACCGACCGTCTGAGCGAGGCTGCTCGCTTCGCTTTCACGTTTGCCCTTTGCAGCAACTGCGTCGAGTAAACCAATTGTATTTATTTACGGGCAACCTAAGTGTGCAGTGTTAATTGTTTTGGCAAACATAAGCGCTCTTCGACGAGCTCGGGTAGGATCGTAAGCACCGTCTGCCTAGCTAGGCCTACCGGCCCTATCGCTGGCTGTTAGCGGAGTCGTCAGTGGACAACGGGTCGTCGTGAAGTGTTCTGTCACTTGCAGGGGCATGATTTTATTCACAGTGTTCGTGTAAAGCGAAGCAGTGTTGTGCGGATTTGTTTATACAGTCAAACCCGGCTATATCGAACTCGCAAAAAACGCCTATCAGTTCGATACAGAGCATAATTCGACACAAGCCTGCTAAATAATTGGATGTCATAAAAGCACATACCATTTATAAAATCACTTTATTGAAGAAACTAGCTTAGTTTGGCATAAATTAGTCCTGCATTTTCTTCTGCTTGGGCAATTTCGCTGCCTGCGACGCACGCACTTCCCCACGTTGTCTAAGGAGTCGGAGCAGCTGAGGCCGCAACCTTCCGCATTCGCGCAGAAGCACCGGACTAATGCGAGTGCACCAATCACTTCGGAGGATGTGGGCAAAGGACCGTCGTTGCTTTCCTCAATGTGCCTACTTTCATTTGTGCCCGGTACGATGTCGGCGATGTAGTCTTCGTTTCCGGGCTCTCCCGTGGTCGCGACACCATTATCTGCACTCACAAACTCGTCCACCAATTCGAATGTCCCGGAAATTTTGACAGCTCGCTCCAAACTTCGGCAACACCGCCAACGGCTTCGTCGCATTCATTAAAATTTACAGTCATCACCGAGCACGCGGAAACCGGAACGTATGAAGAACCCCTCGTACGCGGCCGTGCGTACGCGTCGGGCGCCATGGGCACCGGGTTGCGAGTCTGGCCTCTTTAGCCCTAATCGTGCCGAGAGTGCTCCTCGGAATCTTGCAGGCTGCGGGGACATCCAACTTCTCATCGCGTTCGACGCAATTTATAATTTCGAGCTTCACGACGAAAGGCAAATTCTGCCACTTCATCACGGCAACACTGCGGGAGACGGCCCACAAGGTGCAAACACGATAAACCAGAAAAGCAGCCAGACAACTCGCACTTTCACCATCTTGCACGAAGAGGGCACAAGAACCTCTGATTGGCTGTTTGAGCAAGCGCTGTAGGCAGGCCAGGATAATTTTTTGCTGGGGAGTGTCGATAGATAGTGATCTAAAAAAAGGAAGGACGCTTGATTCTGCTACCCGTGAGGGAGCACGGCAAAGAGTCGTCAGAGGAGAGGGAATGGGAAGTGAAAGATGATAGAGAAAGAGGGAGGCTGTAGCCTAATATACTCCACTATGCGCGACAGGGGGAGTGTCGACGGCTCGCCTGAACAGCCCGAGGCAGCACGGTCACGGTAGGGAGAGCGGTTGGATGGAGCCGCGCCGCCGGGTTTCCCCGCTACCGCGTGGGAAAGCCAACTTCTGGGGGCACTTTTCCGCCGCTTGACGTTCGATATATCGGGAGTCACTGCAATATTTGTTCGATGTAACCGTAATTTTTGCTATATATACTCATTGTAACCATACCGTGACCAGAAATTGTTCAATATATAGAATAATTCGATGTAAACGGGTTCGATATAGTCGGGTTCGACTGTATTGCGTTTCTCGACGTGGCTATGAAGTCAAGCTGGGGGGCTGGATCTGGGCGGAGCTTACGCACCGCTCAATCTTTCGGATGCACGCACCGTGTGCCCCGAATCGTCGTATGCCGCATGCCGGAGCATGCGGTGCCGAACGTCGGATCGGACGCCGAATCGTACCTTGTGTCTCGTGCTTAATGTTTCGTCTTGCGGAATGTGTCTGCGTCCGTGCCATCGCCGAGCAACAGACTGGTCTGCGATCTGTTGCTCGGCGACAGAGAAAGCGCGCGAAAAGATTTGTTTCGATGTTCCACGACAGGCGGCATGGAGCGGCGCGGTGTTCTGCGCATGCGCTACTCCAGCTGCGGCAGGTGCGCGGCGTTGTACTGTAGGGGGACGGATTTACGCCTGACACGGCGTAGCCGACCTGGCGTGATGTAGCGCAACCACCGCGCGCGCACACGCGCCAGGTCACGTCGAAGTGTATTGGCGCCTTAAGGGTGGGTGAATATCTTAGCTGTGTTACAAGCGTCGGCGTATGAATAGGGTACACTTTTAACGTATCAGTGTAAACGTGGCTACTATCGTTGCTGCTTGCAATTTGTTGCGCGCCCACGAGTGCAGATGAGAAGAATCGAAAGGCGCCTTTTTTTGTTGTTGACGACAACCATTATAAAGCCTACACATAATAAAGGAAAGTTTGGTTGCAGCTTTTTTTAGTCATGGAAGTGCGGAAAGTGAGGAACGTAATGAAATGAGGCATCTACTTAAGGATGTTTGGTGCGTGGAGACCGCTTGGTTTGTCTTGAAGAGTCATTCGCGTAGCACTCGACAGATGGTAAGCTCGATCAATATTAGCTAGGCTTGGCACACGGTATACCGCTGCGGCAAGTTCGGGGTGCGATCATTACACGGGAAATAATCATTACGCAAGTGCGATCATTATGCGATTAAATATGGTATATACACATATACAGTCAACGACCGATTTTTCGGACCCTCTAGGGGCAAGTAAAAATGTCCGAAAATTCAGGCAGTCCGAAAAAAAAATGAATGCATGCAAAAAACGCACTTCTTTTTCTTTTTTTTTCTCGGATATAGAGGTAAAGGGTGAAGTATCAGGTTTCCGAAACCCTGGTAAAGCATCAGTGAAGTGGCTATAAAAAAATCATTCAAAAACTCTGTATGAAGCCGACTGCTGGTTTATTATGTACATGTGCATCATCGGGCAGCCGGTTTTATTGCTGCAGTGGCTTGAAGAACTTGGTGGTTCTTGTTTGGACGGCTTTCCCGTTGCATGCGATCATATTCACCTCGATCTGAGCAAGGGTCATGTCAGCACTGTACACCGATGAAAGAGTCCACAGTGCTCGCGTCAACTCGGTGCTTGTAGGCGGCGCAGGCATTGGCTCCTCATTTTCAACATCGGAGTCTTCTGAATCCCCCACAACCTGACTCCTTGCTCCATGCCGAACTCCTTGCTCACGTCAGCCTGCGATGGGCCGCTCACGACTTGCTTAATAATGGCGGCTTTCTTCTCCATCGTTAACCGACGGTACTGCCTTCCGCGCTTCGATGCCATCGGCGAGGACGACGAAGACGGAGTGGGGGCCATCGAAGGGAAGCGAAATCCTCAAGTTTGCGAACTCCACTGTTCGCAGACAAGCGTCGAAGCACCTAGGCCTAGCGTAGCAGGCACACTTGACACAACAGCACAACCACACACCACGCTAGCCAAAACGGCCTACGCAAACCATAGAATAAAGAACGCAAACAAATGAAATGGCGCCGCTCCGGAAACGCGGAAACTCCGCCGGAGGCGGAAGCGGAAGTGTGGCTGGCGATCAAGAGAGCCAGCCGCAGAGCCAGCGTGGCCAGACCAAATCGGCGTGCGACGGCTAGATTTGGCTAGTTGTGGTTCAAAGCGGTGATATGCTTCGGCTGCAAGTTGATTTCCTGCGTAAGGGCGCTGCGCGAGGAGCCAAAGGACCTTCCGTCGCGTCAAAAAGTCCGGAAAATTGGAGGGTTCGAGCGTCCGAAACTTCAGATGTCCTTATACATTGATTCTATGGGGCTCGTGGCGGTGCCGCGAAGACGTCCGAAATAACAGGCATGTCCGAAAATTTGGGCGTCCGAAAATTCAGTCGTTGACTGTATATGTGTGTGTGTGATAACCATGTGCAATAAAAATTCAGTCAGCAGTGCTGTGCCTTCGTCCCCTTCTGTTGCCCTACATGTTCTCTTGCACTTAAGGGGGGACATGGGTTGTGGAGATTATTACCTGCATCTTATGGCCAAATCTGATGAAAATATACAAGCTTACTTAGTTTTTCGTGCTGATTTCAAATATGCAATAATCTTTCTTGTAGGTTCATTAGTTCAGGAGATTGACGGTGCTGCCACTCTATTGTTTCCGGAGACAATGGAAAAAAAACTGCTGAGCAGAAATTGAATATTATTGCATAGCTAGATACTATAATGTGCAATAACTGCAATGCTGCAAAAAAGTTTTCAAATGAAATTTTAATTAGCCATTCTGCAGGTGATCAAAATTCTTTCCTTGACCTAAGGCTACCACACCAAAAGAAAATTCATAAAATGGAAATATACATACGCACAAATTTGAAATTCTGCTCTCAGCACTTTGTAATATGTAGATTAGGCTTTCTGCTAAAGAAAGAATTAGTGCTCTAGCTGTTCTAGATCATGAGATATCACTTCGACAGTCTAGTGAAGTGACCCAAAAACATGTTTTGAGAAAAGTGAGAAAACGTGCAAAACCCTACTTTATTTACAAATTTACAGCTGTAACAGCTCAGTAGGCACCAGGCATGTAGTCCTGCTGACTCCCAGCTCCGGTGTGCCGCTTTTTGAGGGACTGGCGCAATTCAAATATGCAATAATCTTTCTTGTAGGTTCATTAGTTCAGGAGATTGACGGTGCTGCCACTCTATTGTTTCCGGAGACAATGGAAACAAAACTGCTGAGCAGAAATTGAATATTATTGCATAGCTAGATACTATAATGTGCAATAACTGCAATGCTGCAAAAAGTTTTCAAATGAAATTTTAATTAGCCATTCTGCAGGTGATCAAAATTCTTTCCTTGACCTAAGGCTACCACACCAAAAGAAAATTCATAAAATGGAAATATACATACGCACAAATTTGAAATTCTGCTCTCAGCACTTTGTAATATGTAGATTAGGCTTTCTGCTAAAGAAAGAATTAGTGCTCTAGCTGTTCTAGATCATGAGATACAGTCGAACCCGACTATATCGAACCCGTTTACATCGAATTATTCTATATATCGAACAATTTCTGGTCACGGTACAGTTACAATGAGTATATATAGCAAAAATTACGCTTACATCGAACAAATATTGCAGTGAATCCCGATATATCGAACGTCAAGCGGCGGAAAAGTGCCCCCAGAAGTTGGCTTTTCCTAGCGGTAGCGGGGAAACCCGGCGGCGCGGCTCCATCCAACCGCTCTCCCTACCGTGACCGCGCTGCCTCGGGCTGTTCGGGCGAGCCGTCGACACTCCCCCCTGTCGCGCATAGTGAAGTCTATTATCCTCCCTCTTTATCATCTTTCACTTCCCACTCCCTCTCCCCTGACGACGCTTCGCCGTGCTCCCTCACGGGTTGCAGAATCAAGCGTCCTTCCTTTCTTTAGATCACTAACTATCGACACTCCCCAGCAAAAAATGATCCTGGCCCGCCTACAGCGCTTGCTCAGACAGCCAATCAGAGGCTCTTGTGCGCTCTTCGTGCAAGATGGCGAAAGTGCGAGTTGTCTGGCTGCTTCTCTGGTTCATCGTGTTTGCGCTTTGTGGGCCTTCTCCAGCAGTGTTGCCGTGATGAAGCGGCAGAATTCGCCTTTCGTCGTGAAGATCGAAATCATAAATCGCGTCGAACGCGATGTCCCCGCAGCGTGCAAGATTCCGAGGAGCACTCTCGGCACGATTAGGGCTAAAGTGGCCAGACTCGTAACCCGGTGCCCATGGCGCCCGACGCGTACGCACGGCCGTGTACGAGGCGTTCTTCATACGTGCCGGTTTCCGCGTGCTCGGTGATGACTGCAAATTCTGATGAATGTGATGAAGCCGTTGCCGGTGTTGCCGAAGTTTGGAGCGAGCTGTCAAAATTTCCGGGACATTCGAATCAACGGCGGACGAGTTTGTGAGTGCAGATGATGGTGTCGCAACGACGGTAGATCCCGAAACGAAGACTACATCGCCGACATCGTACTACCGAGCACAAATGAAAGTGGGCACGTTGAGGAAAGCAACTACGGTCCTTTGCCCACATCCTCCGAAGTGATTGGTGCACTCGCGTTAGTCCGGTGCTTCTGCGCGAATGCAGAAGGTTGCGGCCTCAGCTGCTCGGACTCTAGACAACGTGGGGAAGTGCGTGCGTCGCAGGCAGCGAAATTGCCCAAGCAGAAGAAAATGCAGGACTAATTTATGCGAAACTAAGCTAGTTTCGCCAATAAAGTGATTTTATAAATGGTATGTGCTTTTATGACATCCAATTATTTAGCAGGCTTATATCGAATTATGCTCTATATCGAACTGATAGGCGTTTTTTTGCGAGTTCGATATAGCCGGGTTTGACTGTATCACTTCGACAGTCTAGTGAAGTGACCCAAAAACATGTTTTGAGAAAAGTGAGAAAACGTGCAAAACCCTACTTTATTTACAAATTTACAGCTGTAACAGCTCAGTAGGCACCAGGCATGTAGTCCTGCTGACTCCCAGCTCCGGTGTGCCGCTTTTTGAGGGACTGGCGCAAATTTTGTGATGCTTTGCATTTCTTGGCTGATGCTGTCATTTGACGCCTATATTTCTCGGCCATGAGGGTGCGACTTTGCTCGCTCGGATTTAGACATAGTTCTTTCATTATGTCCTTTGAGGCCCTTGCCCTTGCACACAGCGATGTTCCCAGTATGACCCACGTTCAGTTCGGCGTAAAGTTCGCGAACCGACCGCGCGCAGTCGCTCGTCAGATTACGCGACGCGCGATCGGCCGCTGGCGTCAACTTCGTCTTCACGTAGCTCTGGCACGTTTTCGTGTGAAGAGCCCGACGGCTGATGCCCATCAACGAGACAAACGTCATTGAGCGCGGTCTGTCGGTTCTCCGCTGCCTGCATGGCACGCGTAGCCAAAACGTTCACAGCAAAGGGTTTCATTCGTTCAGCACTGTGAACGCGCGGCGAGCTCCACACCGACGCAATCTCTCCACAATTTGCGCACATAAAACGCAGCTTCACAGCGAGTCCATATTCCCGCTCGTCTCGGACGATTTATAAGGCACCACTGCAGATGTTGCAGTTCGCAAATGTTAATAATGTGTTCACGGCACTCAAATCCACAATCGTAAACGTAGTCCCATCAGGCGGGCGAAGTGCATCGTCGGTGCTGTCACCCACACTCGCGTTTCCTCTCCGTCGCTGGAGCGGAAGACAACTCCGATAGCTTTGCTTTGGCTTTCGCTTCCTCCTCCTCCCGCTTGGAGGGTTGCCGGTAGATCGTATCTTGCCGTACGCGAGCGCTGGGTCGAAGGGTCAACGGCTGGCGGACTTGTCACAGTATCCGCAGCAGCCGATGCGGTCGTTAGGCCTGCCGTTGCTGCATCGACGATTTCGGCATCGGTCGCTGAGGTTGTGGCGTCCTGAGCGTTTTGCAGTGTTGAGCAGCGTTTTTTGAAGTTTTCGATGAGTGTCCGTCCCACTTTTTGCGCACCAAACTTGTGCCGCGTTCGAAATTTGCGTTCCGTTGCAGATATCGCGTTGACACTGGGGCAAGATGGCGCATCTCAGTGCGCGGCTCCAAGCGCGGAGCAGACGATGGCCATGCAGTTCCGCCAATCGGGAGGCAAGCTCAAGTCACGTGCACCGAGTGACGAATAGGAGGGCGTTCTAGTACCTTTCTTTGCCGCGCATTTTATAAGTGGCCAATGGCTGAATGGGGCCCGTTCTGGCGGGAATTTGAAGGGAAAAGTCGGCTCTTTCAAATGAGACCAAGATGTCCGCGCTAGCACACGTGGAAGAGCAGGCGCGCGTTTCGGAAAATATGCCGTTTCAGCGCAAGTTCCGCCTGAAATTCAGCTAGTACATGTCGTATAAGGCGTCACTGCGGCTAAAATACTGATGTTATCGGTATGAAATTAACAATATAGATGCAATAATAGCTGTACATTCCAAAAATGCAAGAAAAAAAATCGAGTTTTTTTCGCGATTTTTGGTCGCCACAACCCGTGTCCCCCCTTAAGGGGGGACGCGGGGATCAGATCGCGAAAATCGCAAAAAAGATAGATTTTTGGCAACGACGCGTTTCAGTATCTGCAATGCCTAATCTACATTGTATCAATATGGTTTGACTGAAAACGCACTAAAAGTGCCCGAAAAAAATTAATTTATCAGTGCGTAGGGCGAGAAAACAGCTTTAAATCGCGTAAAATCACCGCAGTTCGGGGAGCCCTAACTCGTCTTTCCCGCCACCGAACGCCGCCACCTTGGTATCGTTCGAACGCTCGAAGTTTCGCCATTCCGTTTCTGAATTCTTCGGTCATCGCCATCTTGTAACAAACGCACAAACACAAAAGAAGCGCGGGTCTGCTAAAGGCGGTCACACGGGCCCTGCGATGAAAGCGGGCCTCCGATTGGTTGCCGTACTGAAAGGCGTCTCGCCATTGGTTGCTGCTGCAGCAGCGGGCAAGCTGGCAACCACAGCGGACGGCAGTTGTCTGCTTTGAAAACCACGCCGGCGTCGTTCTTCGCTTGACACTCGCAGAATTCGGATTTATGAAAGCTCCCAGGTCAGTGATGGATCGTCGCTCGTTCGAAAAGAACTTTTAAATGAAGCATGCCTTCGGAAAACGGAAGCGCAAGCCTCCTATGGTGAGAAAAAGACGGCGGCCAGCGGGAGAAGCGGAGAGCCCGACTGAACACGCGGATAACGTGCCGTGTTATCTTGCACTGTGCTATTCGAGCAGCGAAGCCGACAATCGCCCTGTGACATCGATACTGATAACTAAGCCACCGGAAGACGTGCCAATGGAGGCTCTCGCACCTGTGCGTACGGCCGCGCGAGTCAGCAACCGAGATCGCGTTGTTGGAGGCGACGCGGGTCGAAGGTCTCCATCGCCGGCAGAGACGGTGTGCGTTTCCGATGCATCGTGCGACAGGGACACGCAGCCTGCGAGTGAGCCCCAACCGTCGACGAGCTACATACTGTATGGTGACTCAAAGCTCACCAGACGAATCGTCGCACGATTCAGACGCACCTCGAGCCGCGTTTTGTGTCAGCGGTGACTGCAGAAGCGCAGGCATGCAGCGTTCGCGGCTCCCTTCGAGCAGTGTCAGCGACTGAGCGGAAGCAGCAATGCCAAGAACAAATTTAGGCCCCTTGTGACTGCGAGTTCATTATTATGCCTGTTTCCGCGATGAACTCTTTGATCGCTAAAGCTCTGTGCCCAAGATGCCAACAGCGTTCTGTGGGTGTACACTGCGATACCAGGCTCGGCCTGGCAGTGAAAATGGTGGTCATGCACTACTCCAAACGGCGCAAGAAAAGGATAAAGAACGCCTGAAGAAGGCATCCAAAGCCCACCAAATAAAGAGGCAAAGGTGTAAGAAGATGCCTGACAGCAATGATTAAAAATATTACAGCCCTGGTGCTTTTTAATAAATTTGCAGTGCTTTTAAAACTTTGCAAACTTTGCAGCCAGTTTTCTCAATTGCATTTTTTTTGTCAATCACCTCGCTCGTGGAAAGCGTAGCACAACAATGGCTTGACTGATTTTGGTCCAGTTTGTTTTGCTGTGATCCACAAGCTGTGCTGTACTTAAAGACAGTCTTGAAATGTTTCTTTATCTTTCCATTATTTAATTATTTCACAATTACTACATGGCTCCATGCAGTGAAGGACAGTCATGTGCATGTTATGTTGAGCAAAAAATTATTAGCGCACTAAAAAAAAAAATCAAACACTGTCTTGATGTAGATTAGACATCTGGGCAAACATGCAAAGTATTTCCAGCTCCCTATCATGTTTCGTTACTGTGCCAGGCTTTCCACAAGCAAGGAACTTATAAATTCTTATAAAACAAAAACTAATTAAGATATCCTAATGAAATTTTAGAATTGTCTCTTTATTGCAATGTGCAGTGTGTGTGCCAAATTTCAGCCCTTTCTGTCAAGAAACAAAAAAGTTAATTCTGATCCCCTCCTCCCCCCTTAACCTTTAGTGAAAGCATCAAGTTGTTGCAAGTGTGAACCGAGTGGTGTCGAGAAGCGAGTGGTGTCGAGAAGCAGATCGGCACAGCGTCCACCTGTGAGCAAATGACGAGCTGCTCGCAAGTCAAAACATAAGTCTCACCTCAGAGAGGGGAATCTGTTGCACAAGCTGCGGTGCCTGCTGGTACAAGGTGGGCGCTGGGCTTCCATACGGATGTGCACCCGCCGCTGCTGCCGCTGCCATGTACTGCACAAGAGGGCACACTTCACCAAACACGACACTTCGGAATTTCTAGCAAATGAGGCGTAAATGAAAGACTTTCAGTCTCACTCATTCCCACTCGCAAAGGTGGAAATTTCAGGGGCATACAGTTCAAAGCAATGCACCGCCTAATATCAGGCTCTACATTCTAGCCGTTTTATACTGAATGTCTGGCAATGTCTGACGGCACGCTTTTAACAGCTATGCCAGTGAGGAGTTACTGTATTTACACAATTGTAAGTCGTCATATTTTTTTTTTCATTTGAAAACCTGAAGTGGGGGGTGGGGTCGACTTACAATGAAAACCAAAACCTGGCGCCGCCAAAAAGGCGAGACCAACGGGAGCTACAACGTAGTTACAAATTTATGTTTGCTCTATGGGCCTACCTGTAGCTTTTCGCTATCCCGCGTGTTTGTTTGCTTTTCAGAAGGGTGTTTCAACATTTTTGAGAGTTTTACAGCGCACACACCACTCATTGTAGGGGGTCGATAGTTGATGGAAGTGCCGCTGTTCCATTCACGGCGGCACCCTCAGAACAGTGGCGCTTGCAGGAAGTATCGGTAGTTCATGGAAGAGCAGACTCCGCTCGCGGGTTTCTCTTTCCCTGTCGTGCTTAGCTTTCTCTATAGTTAGACGAAAGGCATTGGTTTGACGCATTCCACTTGACTGCCGGCTATGTGCTACTTCCATGCTTGCTCAGTTGTCATGAGTGTTCCACGCCCACTAATCATTCGGCACTCGTTCACAGCAGCGTTCAAGAGGGCTGCCATTCTTTACGCCGAAGAAACAAATCACTGCGCAGCGGGCTGCAAGTTCGATGTTTCTGAACAGGTGGTGCGAGAGTGGCGACTGTGGCGAAGTGAAATTAATTTCCCACGTGGCGAAGTCTGGACGCTTTTCGGAGCTGTAGGCCAAGGTGGCGGCATACGTCACTGAAATGCGCGATCGGTCCCTGCCAGTGAAGTGCGATATGGTCATGAAACAAGCCCGGATCTTCGCCTTTTAAGGACCTCTTCTGCTGCGAGTACGGTTGGCTGGCGGCAGAAGACCGCGAACTTACGCCAACCGGACCTGTCAAAACAGCCTCCCTGACGGCTGCATGTGGGTGGGTGCATTCGGTGTGGGCGGCTGTTCCACAATATGTCGTGGTGCGGTCGTTTGCCAAATGTGGAATTTCGTTGGACGACGACGCGCTGTGGGACCATTGCAGCGATGACGATGGCAGCACTAGTGAAGACCAGTAGTCCAGTGACCATGTCAGCTACCAACAAATTTTCATTATCGAATGCGCCCTCCGGTATGCTCTTCTTATTTTCCTGTCACGCAATATGGGGGGGGGGGGGGGGTCGACTTACATTCGAGTCTACTTACAATCGTGTAAATACGGTAGTCTAGCAATCACGCAACACTGGCACGAGCATGTGCAACCACTGAAGCAATAAGACACTATGGAAGCATTAGCAAGGCCTGTGCCAATATTACTTAAACCCAAGTTTCACTCGGTTCACCTTGAAAGGCGAGTTTGCAACTCGTGTGGACTGCAGTCAGTCTAGGTACCTAGGTGGAAAGTGATGGCAGGTTGCTATGCGATAGCATTGATTGTGTTTCTTAGGGAGGACACGACCTCTGAAAGCCAAAAAATCACAAGAAACTATTTGTAGAAAACTGCATATTTGGGCTGCACACATCATAAACTGTGATTATCGACACCTAATTCACCATAACGCTGCTTCAAATCAAATCTAAAACGAGGTGTATCAGTGGCGAGCAAGCGCTGGAACAACCCGAACTTCGAGTGAGTGCAGTTCTTGCGCTGTCTAACCTACCGGTGCCACTCTGTCGCTTCGATTGTGAATTCCAGTGTTTTTTTGGTGCCCTTGGCAACAGCGACAGCAGCGGCATCAAAGAATGATTCACTTGTGATTTGGGGCTTTCGCATTTCCCACGTCTCGGAGGCAAATGGACAAAGAGCACGCTTCTTCAGCAAGCGAATGGGGGGGGGGACGGGGGGGTGTGAGCGACTGCTGCGTGCAATGGCGCGATGGTCTCCTCCGACGGTGCATCATCTGTCACGGATGTTTACTTGCTATGTTGCTACCTGTCTTTGTGTGCTCTGCTCCACATCTCACTGTCTTTGCGATCGCTCGCCACACTTTCTCCCCACAGGGGGAGGGAGGGGGTTCTACTCCGGCGACTGCTGCGTATGGCACAGCTACACGGACCTATCTTGAAAGTGATCTGCAATGGGGAAAGAGGTCATACGCCGAGTGCTTAGAACTAGTTCACGTTGAAGCGAGAGGCAGCATGAAAGTTGATTCGACCGCTGCTGCTGCCCGCACTTCCTTACTCCAGCGTTTTGACAGCTAGTGTGCGTGAAGGTCGAGTGAGATGTGTTTACGTTTGCTTATGTGCACGTGACACCACGCTTGTTTAGTTAGTAAGCGAATGATTACAAGTTTATTCAACCGACAAACCTACTATCCTTACTTTGTCTACTACAACTAAGCATGTTCACTTGCAAGCGCTCTCAGCCTACTTTGCACCTCAGCTAGGAAGCCCCGCGCTGCTCTTCCCGCTCAACCACACTACAGTGAAACCTCGTTAAACCGTAGTCGGCCGGAGCTCGGAAAAAGTACGTACTAAACGGTAGTACTGTTTAACCGAAAGAGCATGAGATCGCCCACTTACCTGTAGAAAACGGAACTCAGAGAGAGTGCGATGAAAGGGGAAAAAACATGCAGTATTTATTCACTTCGCGCGACATAAAGTGTTATTTTCGTTTGATGCCGCGGCGGCCTAGCACGACGACAGCAGCCTCAAACTTACTCAAGCTGCGTGCCAGCTTCTCAGCCAGCCCCCCTCCTCTCGGCAAACACTCGCAAGGCAGATTCCTCGTTGGCGTTACGTATTCTCCGTGCACGCGCGCACTAGTGCTGCATAAGTTCCGGGGCGCCTTTTTCATTGCCGGGTGCCGGAGTTCGGAAAACTTTTCGTTTGGAATAGTTACGTTATCGCGCCCCTGTTCTCGTTGCGACGATTGCATTCACGAGGCTGACGTAACGCGCAGCTTCTGCCACTGTCGGGCCTGAATCGCCCGTGCTGTCGCTTTCCGTGTCGTCCTCATCACTGTCGCTAGTCGACACTTCGGCAACAACAGAGGCAACGATGGCGAAAAGTCGAACCTCGTAGCCGACATCTCTTTGCGGTCGCAGCAGCGCTGCCGAGCAACTTCGCATTCCAAATGCCACACACTGTAGTCAACAGCAGATCCATGTCGCGGGCCAGCGCCGACTTCTTCATGTCACGTTCGATAGCACGGACGGTGTCTAATTTTTCTTCTATGCTGAGCACCCGGCGTCTTTTTTATCCGAGCTTCGGCATGACGCGAGTCCTCGCTTGCACGACGCCATGACGCTCTCTCGCTCTCTGGAACGGCGTCGAAATGATGTTGATGTTGATGCGGCTTCACGTGCAAACGCACAGGGCGCTTGGAGGCCGTTGTACCGATCTCTGAGGCTTGTTGTTCTGCCGGACCGCCCGGTGGAGACGACACACCGCCGTGTTTGTGCGATGAAAAGTGGAAACGCTACGTTTTAACCGATGCGTACGCAATAAGCTGGTACGGTTTATGCGGATACTAAATACATTATGTTCAATGGCCGCTGAGTCGGGGAATTGACTTTACTACTTTTAAACCGAAACTACTGTTTAAGCGGGTACGGTTTAACGAGGTTTTACTGTATTACACAGCCACCTTGGCCCCTGCCGGAGCACACATGCCAAAGCCGTTCTGGTGCAGCATGGCGCAATTTCGGTCAATCTTCTGGGTTTGGCGCAGTTTGGCACAGGAATTTGCGTTTCTATTGAAATGATGCAACTGGCGCAGGAGTCCCACCACTGGGAATGTTGGGTATTAGTCTGGGCATGATGTGCCCCTTAAGACGTTCATGGCAATGTCTACCGGGCTTGGCACTGGCCGAGCAGGCACCCTGTGGAATGGACCTGATCTACAATTTCAGCTTTGCCCACTTGGGTGTAACAAACTCGACACCCACCATGAGACAAAAAATAAATAAAGAAAAACCTACAAGGAGAACGATGGACAAGAAGAACTCACCGAGGCCCCAGGGATGGAGAGCTGATTCATCTGCGCTGTCAGCTGAGGCAACATGGGGCTGTAGGCATGTGCCAAGGGCTCCAGTGATGACTGAAGCATCTGGGCAAGACACACAAAACAATTACTTCATGATAGTTCACAAAACGGCAATTTTGGTACTGGTGGAGAAATTCTCAAGGAAAGAGGGTCATCGCTTGAGGTTATGGGCATCCCAATGCTGTGCAGTCACCAATCAATAAACTAGTAAACAATAATTCGGCCACGCGCATTTACTGTACTTACACGACTCTAATGTGCCCCTTGTGTTTTCCAAGAAAATGAGACAGAATTGCCTACATGTTACAAGTGGACACAAAACAGCAACAGCGTTTGTGATGTGGCGACAGCCTACCATAACCCTCTGCATCGTCACCATTGTTATCACAAAATGGTGACAGTGCAAGTTTGTCATAGAGCTTCCTGCAAGGAACTCTGGCGCTGCGATCACTCAGTGACCATAGTGAGCAGTACGTAGATTTGTCCAAGCTTCGTGCTTGTGATTCGAGACTATCTTTGTTTACTAGGCTGTACCTGCCTTCATTGGCCTAAATTTCAAAGCAGTTTATGCTTTTCTAAATGCAGAAGGCAATAAGATTCTGAGAATATGCATAATATGCATATGCATAATCATAATAATATGCATAATGGATTCCACCTGTTGAGGTGGCCAAATTGAAATGCAGCAAGCGTCCCAATGCACTGGCTTGCCCGTAGGACATTGTTCAAGGAGCCTTGCGACCATTAAACTTAAACTTAAAGATACAGATGGCTGACCCGGACAATGTTATGTGCTTCAAAAGCATACTTGGAGGTAGCGGTATTATCAATATTGGCGATTCTTCGAACAATTTTTTTTTTTGCAGTACGAGAACCTTATTTATGTTTGTTTTGGTCCTTGTGGCCCATACTAAATTGCAGTAGTTAAGGTGAGAAAAAAAAAATTGTGCGCAATAAACTTGTAATTTACATTTCAAAGGTAAAGTTTCACGACATCGCGACAGAACCCCTTAGACGGAAGAAAGTTTTGTGCAGACAAGGACAGTATGGGCATCCCAGTTTAAATAACAGGAAAAATATGCTCCAAGTATATTGTGCACTTCAACTATTTCTATTTGGTGATCTTCAAAGTGAAGCATGCAATGCGGTATTATCGGTTTATTTTTTGCGCGAAATATTATAGCCTTGGACTTTGTAGAATTAATTCTTAACTTATTCATCTTTGAAAACCCAGACAATTTAATTAGTAAATAAATTCCGGGGTCTTACGTGCCAAAACCACTTTCTGATTATGAGGCACATAGGGCACGTACGGCATTATGGCATGTACGTTTCGAGTGGAAAGAGCTTGGAATAGAAACGAAGGAAACGGTGAAGAAGAAAGGTCGTATGCATCATTGACATCAGTTATCTGCAGCACACAGGACCAGTCGAAGTTCCTAATGCCGTGCTTAAAGGCTTCCAACGAGGCATCAGTTATGCGCTGCACAGTAATAGACTCACACTGTTTCGCTTGGCATGCTCATGCCCAAAGACGACAAACACCGGACAGCGATCACTCACATCAGAAGTGATTGTACCAGAAGGGAGCACACTCGTTTCAATGTTCGTAATTATTAGATCTAGTGCCGACGCAGTAGAGCATGTGACACGTGTTGCTGTTTCTATTAAGTTGACAAAACCACAGAAGAGAATCTTCATGTTGAAATCATGTACAGTAGCGTCATGGTCTAGAATATTATTATTAAAATCACAGCTACACAAAAACGAACATTTGTTTAGTGACGCATATTTTAGAATGTGGTCGAAATAATCCGTAAAATTTTTCATGTTACCATTTGGGAGGCGGTATACCACTGAAATAATTTGATTTCGACATTGTAATGTTAGAATTTCATAATCATCGGTAACGTCACTAAGATTAGGCAGAATGTGGCACCTTTTGCACGCTAGAGTATAGATAGCGACACCGCCACCGCGTTTGTTAGATCTATTAAGGAAAAACATTTCGTAACCAGGCAGCTGTAGCATCTTGCTATCAGATTGATACCACGTTTCAGTGAGCATAAAAACCGTAAATTCGAAAGAGAATTGTTTTAAAAGCAGAACGATTTCGTCTTGCTTGTTACCTACAGAGCGGGCATTAAGGTGCAAAGCGGTTTCACAGTTTGGGTCTATTAGCTTCACCTGTTGGGGTAGGGGTAATTCGGGATAGGTCATTTTTGTTTAGTTTTGTGATCACAGAGCAAAATGACAGATTTCAATTGCCAGGTGAGCTATGATTATCGCCTATTACTGGCTCTGCACGACTGCTTTCCAGCCAGAATAGCCTAATAAGGTCTCTCTCGCTAGTTATCGGCACAGCCGCCAAGCCATCGGATTGCCTCATGAAAATCTTGCTATTCTGTGACCACACAGACCTCCAGTGATGCTCATACTTTTTTTTCAACAGCGAAAGCAAGCAGTTTCTTTTGTGCCGGGCAGAGGTGCTCATTGACATCTACAGGATCAGAATTTTCCAGTCCAATGTCAGCGTTTTTCAGCCTCATCTTCTTGGCTTTCTGCAGGACAGTATCACGTTTGGCTCGAGACCGGAACTGAACTATACTATTTGACTTATCTGCCTTCCGTGTTGGTACCCGATGACAGGATTCAATGTCACATTCTTGAATTGACTCACTGATTGCATTTCCTATCTTCGAGACTATGTCAACCACAGAGTCGCTGTCACTTTTGACGACTCCTTGTATTACTAGGTTGGCCCTTTTTGAGTATTGTTCGGACAGAACAAGTCGCTTGCCCAAATCGAGCACCTTTCTTTCCAGACTGGTGTGCATTGATCGAAGCATCTCATTTTCAGCAGCAAGGTTATTGCTATTAACGATTTCCGCATTTAGTTTTCCCTCAAGCTCTTCAATAGAGTCATGTGCAAACTCGTGGCTTTTAACTAAGCCCTTGCTCTTCATTGTTTAGTTCTCGAATTTCATCCCGCTCTATCATCTCACGAAATAGCTTGATTTCAGCTTTGTTTTCTTCTCTCAACTTTGCGACATCAGCTTTCAGATCCTCTTTCATTTTTGCCACTTCCTTGCCAGTCATTTTTAGACTTGTGTCCCCTCCCCCTTCAGCCAAAGAACACACTCAATAGGTTAGCAAACAAAACAGGTGGACAAGGATATGCCAAAAATTGCCCGAAGAATATGAAAAGAAATTGCACAGTTTTCAGTGTTACGTTTCGAAGTTGCACCATACAAACGGCTACCACTTCAGACAGATTGGAAGTGCCGATCAGATGCCGATCTATCTTATCTTCAGACGGAAGATGCTCCCGAAAGGAATTGTGTTTCCGACTGGTGTGGTTGTGCGCGCAAATGAAAAAGGTTTAAATCACCACGGACTTGGTCGCTGACTGGATGATAATATTTGGCGCAAGAGACCCGGCGGCAGTTTGGGCCTGCGTGGGATGCTTGTGCTCGATGCGTTGAGGTGCCACCTTGACTAGCGCATCAAGGACAAGCTGGCTGCATGCAACACCGACCTTGTCGTGATACCCGGCGGCATGACATCGCAGCTTTAGCCTCTCGATGTTTGTTTGAACAAACCTGTGAAAGAATTCGAGCGGTCTACACCGAATGGCTTGTCAGTGGCTGCCACGAATTCACACCCACCAATAAAATGAAGCATGCCTCGTGGCATGACTTTGCTGGATGGGTGAAAGATGCATGGTGCACGATTCCGTCTCCTATGGTCAACAAGGCCTTTAAAAAGTGCGGGATTTTTAATGCCATGGACGGCACCGAGGATGAAATGCTTTGGTCTGTTGATAGCGATAAAGAGTTGTCTGATAGCGACGACGAGTGATATCTATTGCCGCATGCGACCTGTACCAGCACAGTGAAAAATCTTGGTGGAAAGGTACTCTGCTTCCACTTGTGTTTTTTATTCATCGCAACTTTAGTGTATTGGGAATAAATCTATTTTTTTTTCCAAATGAGAGAAAATAGTATTTCTATATGAAAGCACAAGGCGCACGGTACTGCACCATATTTACACGAATGTAAGTTGACTCGAATGTAAGTCAACCCCCCCATACCGCATGTGACAGGAAAAAAAAAGAAAAAGAAATAGAGAGCATACCCGAGGGCGCATTCGATAACGAAAATGTATTAGTTGCTGACATGGTCACTGGACTACTCGTCTTCACTAGTGCTGCCATCGTCATCGCTGCAACGGTCCCACAGCGCGTCGTCGTCCAGCAAAATTCCACATTTGGCAAACGACCGCACCACAACATCGTGTGGAACAGCAGCCCACACCGAATGCACCCACCCACATGCAGCCGTCAGGGAGGCTGGTTTGACAGGTCCGGTTGGCGTAAGTTCGCGGTCTTCTGCCGCCAACCATCCGTACTCGCAGCAGAAGCGGTCCTTAAAAGGCGAAGATCCGGGCTTGTTTCATGACCATGTCGCACTTCGCTGGCAGGGACCGATCGCGCATTTCAGTGACGTATGCCGCCACCTTGGCCTACAGCTCCGGAAAGCGTCCAGACTTCAGCACATGGGAAATTCCTCACTTGCTGTCACAGGTGAAAATTTCACTTTGCCGAAATCGCCACTCTCGCACCACCTGTTCAGAAACATCGAACTTGCGGCCTGCTGCGCAGTGATTTGTTTCTTCGGCATAAAGGATGGCAGCCCTCTTGAACGCTGCTGTGAACGAGTGCCGAATGATTAGTGGGCCTGGAACACTCATGACAACTGAGCAAGCATGGAAGTAGCACATAGCCGGCAGTCAAGTGGAATGCGTCAAACCAATGCCTTTCGTCTAACTATAGAGAAAGCTAAGCGTGACAGGGAAAGAGAAACCCGCGAGCGGAGTCTGCTCTTCCATGAACTACCGATACTTCCTGCAAGCGCCGCTGTTCTGAGGGTGCCGCCGCGAATGGAATGGTGGCACTTCCATCAACTATCGACCCCCCCCAATGAGTGGTGTGTGCACTGTAAAACTCTCAAAAATGTTGAAACACCTTTCTGAAAAGCGACCAAACACGTGGCATAGCGAAAAGCTACGGGTAGGGCCATAGAGCAAACATAAAATTGTAACTACGTTGTAGCTCCCGTTGGTCTCGCTTTTTTGCTGGCGACAGGTTTTGGTTTCGATATTAAGTTGAGCCCCCCCCCCCCCCCTCCCACTTCAAATTTTCATATGAAAAAAAAAAAAATAATAAGGTCGACTTACAATCATGTAAATAAGGCACCGTTTTATTTTTTCAATTTTTTGGTCACGGGAAACGGGTGCGTTAGAATCGAGTAACTATGGCATTTCGCCCTATAGAGACGAGGCTAGCAGCAATGATGACGTAGAGTGAGCTCGTCATGTTCATATTGAATAAATGCCGTTTTCATTTTGTGAACACGGTCCTCACTTCTTTCTTCGGCCTACATTCAAGGTAAATTTTGAAAAAAATCTTCTGCCTTCGGACATTTGGGGGTCAGCTTAGAATCGGGGCCGGCCTAGATTCGAATAAGTACGGTAACAACATTTAGATACAGTGAAACCTCGTTAAGCCGTAGTTGGCCGGAGCTCGGAAAAAGTATGTACTAAACAGTAGTACTGCTTAACCGAAATAGCATGAGATCGCTCACTAACCTATCAAAAACAGAACTCGGAGAGAGTGCGATGAAAGGGGAGAAGGACATCAGTATTTATTCACTTTGCAAGACAGAGGTGTTATTTTCGTTTGATGCTGCGGTGGCCTAGCAGCAACAACAGCGGCCTCAAACTTGCTGAAACTATGAGCCACCTTTTCAGCCAGCCCCCTCTTCTCGGCTAACACTCGCATGGCAGATTTCTCGTTGGCATTGCATGTTCTCCGTACACGCGGGTGGTAGCACTCCAGAAGTCGCGGGGCGCCTTTTTCATTGGGAGATGCTGTTCTCGTCACGACGATTGCATTCATGAGGTTGACTTGACGCACAGCTTCTGCCACTGTCGGGCCTGAATCGCCCATGCTGTCGCTTTCGTGTCATGCTCATCACTGTCGCTAGTCGACACTTCGGCAACAACAGAGGCAACGATGGTGAAAAGTCGAACCTCGTAGCCAATATCTCTTCGCGATCGCAGAAGCACTGCCGAGCAACTTCTTCGCATTCCAAATGTCACACATCGTAGTCAACAGTAGATCCCTGTCGCGTGCCAGCGCCGACTTCATGTCACATCGATAGCACGAACGATGTCTAATTTTCTTCTACGCTGAGCACCCGCCGTCTTTTTTATCCGAGCTTCGGCATGACGCAAGTCCTTGTTTGCACGACGTCACAACGCTCTCTGGCATGGTGGCAAAATATGTTGATGTGTATGTGGCTTCACGTGAAAACGCACAGGGCTGTTCTGATCGCTGAGGCTTGTTGTTCTGCCGGGCTGCCCGATGGAGACGACGCACCGCTGTGTTTGCGCAACAAAAAGTGGAAAGACTACGTGTTAACCGATACGTAGGCAAGAAGCTGGTACGGTTTATGCGGATACCAAACACATTATATTCAATGGCCGCTGAGTCGGGGATTTGACTTAAGGGGGGATGCTGCATCAAAATACAACTCGCCTATTCCTTTATGAAACTTGGTGAAACTTGGCAAACTTGTTCAGTTTCTTTTGCAGATTCCAAAAATGCAATTACATTCCTTCTAGCTTGCTTAGTTCGTCAGATAATTAAAAATCAGTTGGCATTATGCGTGAAAGTAAATAAAAAATAATCACTCATTAAAAATTTTCTATATACGTGTTTGTGGACTCGGTAAACCATAAGGGACACACTAATGCAAGCAGATTTTAGTTTGTGAAATTATGTCCCATATTAAAGCCCATTGAATACGAGTGTCTCATAACAAATAATTACCCACTGAGAAAATGCACCACATAAAATATTTGTCAAAAGGAAATTAAAAAAAGGGTTTGCATCAATGTCTGCTCCATTCATTCAGCTATGCACTTCAAAAAGAATTATTACGATATCTGCAACTGGAGCTGAGATATCGCATTTATGGATGCACTGAGAGGCCAAAATTTGCATTTTGAGTAAAGTGAGAAAAACGAACAAAAAAAGCTTTATTTAGACAAAATGGAGAAATGTAAACACATTTGCACTCGCAAGGCACTAATATGCTCCCGGGGCATAATCACTTTGATCACTGCCACCTTTATGGCGCTTCTTCAGTGTTTGTTGCACAGTGTCTGCAGATGCACGTTTGTGTGCAGATGAGACTGATCGCTGCCGATCCTTTTCTCTCATGCGTTTAGTGCTTCGCTGGCCAGGATTCATGCTAAGCTCATGTAAAATTCCAGCTGAGGTTCTTTCACGGCCTGCATTGAAGTTCATTACAGCTTCTGCCACAGCTGCTTCAATGGCGAATAAAGATGCATGCTTCTCTTTTGGGGCGAGTGCCCATATTAGTGAGTGCAGGCTCTCATTACTATTCTGAGTTTTGCCACGCACACACCGCTCAAGAAGCTTCTGATCAGATAGCCACTCGTAGATAGGCAGCAGAGCTTTGGCCACATGATCGGGAAGGCTATAACGATGTTTTGGTGCTGGCTCTTCTTTAGCTTTCGCAGCATTTTGCTGGCACCAAGAATTGGGACCAGTGGGACAAAGGCTGTGATTGGCGAGACGATCATTTGATGTTACGTGGTGATATGTCGCCATCACAGCCTTTTGCATAGCATCAATGTCATCACTGTGCGACTTGATTGCCCAGCCATAGTACGAGCTGAGTTTGTTCACAAGGTCACCAGTCAACCTCCCTTTTCCACCTAGTGGTTTCGAGCCCTTGTGTTTTGCCAGCAGATTGCGGAGGGCTGTCCCCATGCGCTTCTGCACATGGTTTACACATTCCTCTTTTTGGATATCTATATACCCATAGACTTCAGCCTCCTTTAGGGCAAGGAATGTCCTGCTATCCCCATCTGACAAAACAGTCGTATATCTGAGCTGGTGCTTCTCCCAAGACCTCTTGAATAGAATAAGGCCAGCCTCAACCTCCATTTCGCCAGATTTCTTGTCCGTATATTTTTGGCATACGTCACTGGCCTTCCATTCTTCATAGAGAGGGTCATGAGCTTGTGGTCCGCGTTCGCAACCAGCACAAAAGTTGCTTAGTACGACGTGGTCCAAGACGAGCCCCGAAAAAAGTTCAATAACCGCGCCAACTCCGATGTGGGACGAATGCCCGCAGGTCATCCAAGACCCGTCGTAGGATACGGCGATGTTCCCGGGATTGTCCAGCCTAAGCTCGCTGTACAATTTCCGTACGGCTTCTGCGCTCTCCTTTTCTTGTCGCTCGGCTGCACGAGCCGCGGCGGGCGTCAACTTTGTCTTTTGGTAGGCTTGCCACGTTTTCGTGTGCAGTCCGCGGTGAGAAATGTTCATGATGGCGAAAATATCGTTGAGGGCCGTTTGTCTGTTGCCAGTAGCTTGCATGGCACGCGCAGCCAGAATGTTTATTGTAAACGGATTCACTTTTTTATCACCGTTCACGAGCGGCGAGCTCCAAACCGTAGCTTTGTCACCGCAGTTGGCGCAAACAAGTGACAGTTTCACGGCGAGGCCGTATTCTCGCTCCTCTTGGCATATTTTCGCGTTTCCGCCACATATCTTGCACTGTAGGTGTTCAAGAAGCGTGTTCACCAATTCCAAACACACCACGGTGAAACTGGTCTCGTCAGGTGGGCAGCCACCGGAATCGCTCGCGGCCAACAAGTCCGATTTTCTTTGCGTTGCTGCAGTCGATGCAAGCTCTCGAACTTTGGCATTGGCTCTTTTCCTACCTTCATCAATATCTGAAGGCGTCCGGATCGCTGTATCACGACGAACGCGGCCGACGTCAGGGTCACTCGTTGACGGGACCGCTAAGCCTAATCCTGGTGTACGCAGCACGGCGGCTCCGTCGCTCGATGCCTGCAGTCGCTCATCTTCGATTTGCAGTTCGCCCTCGGTGCCTCTCGATCTTTCAGCCACTCTTCTGATGTTCTGAATCAGTGACGACCTACTTTTCTTGCCGTACTTATGTCGGCACACAAACTTTCTCGTTGACATCGCGGCAAGTTGCTTTCGCGTCCGACGACAGGACAAAATGGCGTCCGTGTAAGCGATCGAGACGAGCTGCAGACAATGCTCTCAGCCAATCGCGTAGCCGCTTTTCATCACGTGCCCTGAGCAGCCAATAGCGACTGGCATTTCATCATTTTTTCGCGGCGTTTCTCTACTGTTACCGGTGGTTGAAGAGAAGCGCTGGCGCGCCAAAATTGAAGACGCAATACTGCTTTTTCAAATGATACCAACATGGCCGCGAGCGGAGCTATAGCGCGGAAGCTGCGCGTCGTTGAAATTGCACAGTTTTCGGTTCTACAGCTACACAAATTGAGCTACCTTTAACGCAAAAAAATGATATTGCGGTTGAAATAGATCTGTTTCAGATATGAAACTTTGCAGATTAGTAGAATAATGAACGTAGATTCCGAATATAACATTTTCCAAAATTCGATTTTTTCACGATTTTTCAGTGCCAAAGACCCGTGTCCCCCCTTAACTACTTTTAAAACAAAACTACTGTTTAAGCGGGTACGGTTTCACGAGGTTTTACTGTATAATGAAGTAATTTGCTGATCTTAGCGACTTCATTATTTGTATTTATTTCCCACTAAAATGTATGGAGATTGTACCAATTCTGACGAGAAGGCAAGAAAAAAAGCTGCATGGCCCCCTTCCCCTCGCACTCGGCAGCACAGTTTGTGCGTACAAATGGTGTACATGCCAACATTGACTATGTCTGGTGTTGCCAACGCATATTTATCAAGGTTTGACTGTAATACCAAAGGTTTCAGATGGGGGAAAATGCAGCACACAAATTCAGAGCATTGTTAAAGCAACAAAACAAATCACAGTGTACAATGAAATTTGCCAGACACTTGAGTCCAACGACAGTGCTGCCCTGCACACACTTCCCTGGGACAAATTGGGCAGGTCACTACTTGGCAAGCGGCTGCTCTGCAATCTATCACATTTTTATGAAACAGCCTGTTCTGCATTTTCACAGCCTGGCTAGGATTAACATGACAACTGTAGCTTACTGATCTGGATAGAGTATTCCCCCTCAAGGAGGTCTGGCACTCGAGATCACCCTCTCACCTGGATACAAGGAGCTCCTCCGTGCCACTGCCGGATTCATGTGGTAAAACAAAAAGCTCAGGCTGGCAGAAAATAGAACATGCGACTCAAGTGTCAGGACACATTGTTTCAGTTTAGTGCCGTCTTCTGTTTCATTTCATTCCTGTTTTGCAGAAGCTGCCTGCCATACTCTTTTACTATTTTGCTAGGCTACACTTGACAGCATCCAAGGTTTCTCAGATTGTTCAGGACCAGCCTTTACATGGCACATTTTCTCACTAAAAGTAGGGGCTTTAGAATAAGGGGCGTCGACCCTTGAACCTTCGCAGAAGCCGGAACACACAGACTCGCCATGCATACCCCAGTAGACCCACAACCAGCAGTGCTGCCCGACCCAGGGTCGGCAGGATCAGCTCACCTGTGGGGTGGTGGCTAGGTGGGGTGCCTGCATTATGTACTGGGCCGGCTGCATCCATGCACCTCCATGCAGGGCGTAGGCAGTGGGTGTCGCGGCTGTCGAGTAGCCTCGCTGCTGCGCTGGCTGGTAGCCACCGAGTGCCGCTGCAGCCGCAGCTGGCACCAACTGCTGGCCCACCCTGCACGTGTTGCCACACGGACACAGCCCACATGCTTGAACCGCGCAGCACATGCCTGAACGGTGCCTCCAGCCCACATTACCGTAATGACCCGACTGTATCGCGTCCCGTTTTCATTCTGTGTAACTTATTTCACCTTAAGGGCCCGAACGCATTATGTAATTACGTAACGGGGAGGGGTTCAGGGGTTAAAATCAACTGTTTCCACAACGCTAAAAGTATATATATATATATATATATATATATATATATATATATATATATATATATATATATATATATATATATATATATATATATATATTGCAACTTCGCAATTTTTGCAATCATGAAAACAAAAATCCCAGAATTTATCCCTTCTCTAAATGGTAAGTTATGCAACTTGTGTGGTCCAAATGTGGTCCCGCCAAAGTTATATATATTCCAATGGGAAAAAACACCTGGGTAATTCGAACATGCAAGCATTAGCAATGATTAATTTGACCATACTGCACCCTGATAGTGCTCTCAGCAGCACGCCATATCACACGGCGCTGCCTCTGACCAACAGATCTGCTGGCAGCCATGGCAACACTGCAGCAATGGCAACACCTAGCTACTTTGACGTTCGTTACCAAACTTCTTGCTGTTCGTTGCCATGTTTCTTTTTTTTTTTCATTAGAACAATTAGCCACTGTTACTAATTGCAGCAACTCCTTCTTTGTAATCCTCGCCAAAGGCTTCTAAGCGTGGAGAGCATGACATGTTATATAACGCGTTTCCCGAGAGTCAGCTTCGCCTCAATACAGTAGCTTTAAGAGGTGAAGCATACTAAAAGTTAGAAGGGGCAATTGTCAACGGTCATGGTATGTTTTCTTTAATTATATGCATGTGCACCCGCAGTCTCCTATCATAGTAAGAGCACCAATACGGCTAATAAGTGTGCTGGCAGGCCTTTAGAGCTATTTCGGATGTGCCTGTGGCAATTTTAGCCCTTGGGAGCAGTAAAAGGCATGCGTTCATTTTTTCGGACCGCCTGATTTTTGAAACATTTTTGTGGCCTTAGGGAGTCTGAAAAATCAGACATTCACTACAATTCGTAAATACGTGTGAATAAATCTTGTGGAACTTCCAACTCATGTGTCAGATCAGTGCACATACACCACTGCAGGTAAGTCCTTCATTTAATTAGCTTCCTTTAATTTGAACTTGTTTTAAGCCGAAGAAATCTTTTGGGCCCCTTCAAGTTTGAATTATAGAGATTCGACTGAATTTTTTGTGACCCCATGCACATCCGGAAAAACCAGCTGGCAACTTTATTTCCATGGGAAAACTGAAGAGCTGAAGAACAACATTACGCGCACATTCGATGCGGAGCGCGAGCCACTGACAAGCAGCTAGAGACCTAGGCCACATCTGCACGCACAGCTGCCGCCATGGCTTCTCTCTTTTTTTTTCTCTGTTCCTTGCTCATTTTCTCGTTCACTCCACGTCTCCTCAATTCTCCTCCATATTGCTCTAGTTGTTCTTTCCTCAGCCAGGGCAAATCGTTGAGGATTGTGCTTGTTACCAGCCTGCCTGAAGGATTTCCTGGCAGCCACATCATAACCAGTACAGTCGACTCTCATTACAACGAACCCTGATAATCTGCCAAAAGATGCCAGTTTTATCTGAAGTCTGTAATACCTTAAACACCTCACTTCCGAAACTTTGGTCACAACGTAACAACGTTACTGCAAAGAGTGACGAACGTGCAAAATAAAAAAAACAAAGAAGTCGCAGTTTCTTTGGAAAGGCAAAGCATCGCTTGCAATAGCAAATTAGTAGACAGCTATGTGAAGTACGGATAGCAGTTTTATTACGCTCGATGACTGCGGAAAGTCTATCAAAACGTTGGAGCGAGGAAGCGGGCCAGCAGCTGTGAGTAATTTGACCTTCGTGCTCTCTCGCTTCAACACGGACTAAACGAAAGCAGAGTGCATACGAAGCTACCGGCACTGGGCAGTACACTTTGTCCACATTGCAGATTGCTTTCAAGATGCGCCGGCCGCGCCATAAGCAGCAGCCCCCCCTCTCCCTTGCCTCCCCCGGTGGTTTTCACGTGAAAGAAGACGCCCCACCTTCATCTCTTGTGCACACGATATTGCGCCGCGATTGTCGGCTGACTCTCGGAAGTCAGTTGTCGGCCTGTGTCGACACAGCAAAAGCACATTTTATGCAGCCGATTTTTAAAAAAAATTCCTACTAATTTCGTCCACTGTAGCCGATGGCCCATTGTAGCGCGGTCCGTGAAAAGTGAACTTTACTTTATTGCATTAATAAAACAGGTTGAACAAACTAAGGTTGAAATATGGCCCATTATATCCGAGTCTGTTGTACGCGGGTCCGTTGTAATGAGCGTAGACTGCATTTCGCCTTGCACAGTTGCAGTATAAGTGGTATGCATATACAGTCGAACCCGACCATACCGAACCCGTATACATAGAATTATTCTGTATATCGAACAATTTCTGAACACGGTATAGTTACAACAAGTATACATAGCGAAAATTACACTTACATCAAACAAAAATAGCAGCGACTCCCGATATGTCGAACGACGAGCAGCGCAAAAGTGCTCCTAGAAGTTTGCTTTCTCTCATCACGGCAAGGAAACCCAGCGGCGGGGCTCCATCCAACCGCTCTCCCTACTGTGACCGTGCTGCGTCAGGCGAACCGTCAACACCCCCCCTGCAAAAATGATCCTGGACCGCCCGCCGCCCTTGCTCAGACAGCCAATCTAGCATGACGATGGCTCTTGGGCCATCCGTGTACAAGTGGTTCATCCGAAATTGCTTCACACGTGCCAGCTTCCGTGTGCCCGGTGATGACTAAATTCTGGTGAGTGCGACGAAGCCAATACCGGTGTTGCCGAAGTTTTGAGCGAGCTGTCGGAATTTCCAGAAGCCGTTGACGAGTCAACGGTCGACGAGTTTGTGAGTGCAGATGATGGTGTGCGACCACAGAAGATCCCGAAAACGAAGACTACATTGCCGACATCGTACAGAGCACAAGTGAAAGTGGGCACAATTAGGAAAGCAACGGTGGTCCTTTGCCTACATCCTCCGAGGTAATTGGTGCACTCGCACTAGTTCGGTGCTTCTGCACGAATGTGGAAGGTTGCGGCCACAGCTGCTCCGACTCCCTAGACAATGTGGAGAAGTGTGTGCGTCGCAGGCAGCGAAATTGCCCAAACAGAAGTACATACAGGACTATTTCATGCAAAACTAAGCTAGTTTCATCAATACAGTGATTTTATAAATGGTATGTGCTTCTATGATGTCCAATTCTTTAGCAGGCTTATATCGAATTATCGCCTATATCAAACTGATGGGAGCTTTTCTTTTTTGCAAGTATGATATACAGTTGAACCTCGCTACAACGAAACTGACGGGGCGCGCGAAAAATTTCGTTAAAGCGAAATTTCGTTGAGGCGAAAACAGCCCAAAAACACTGTCAGGTTGGACCACATAGTCCCAAAACATCATTTATTTCCAAAGAAGTCGGTCAGCTTCTTCTGCTTCTTTTTTTTTGCCACGAGTGCAGTGGCGCGGCTTTCGCACTCGGTGAACAGTTGCATCGCGACGTCGTCATCGTGAGCACCGAAAAATCTGCGGATCACATCAAAAGCATCCATCACTTTTATTGCAGGTGGTGGCGCTAAGTCCTCCGCGTCGCTGTCATCATCCGATGATGCGTCGTTGTGGCGAACGCCCTCAATTATAGCTTCGTCACTCAGCTCCTCGTGAGCTAGCACTTCACTGTCAACAGCGATGTAGTCGCCGATGTGAACATCGGCCGGCACATCTCCGGAGTCCTGAAGGGCTGCCCATGCCGCATTGGCCTCTGTGGAGGGTGGAGCAATTGTACTGCAGCCTTCCTCGTCCGACGTGGAGTTCGCTGCCAGTTGAGCATCGGAGTGAAAGCCGGCGTGCACAAAACAGTTGTAGATGATACTGCGACTGGTTGCCGTCCACGCTGCTGAGACCATCTGTACAGCCATGTACAAATCCACTTCGATTGCCCGACCGGTGTCGATGTTTAACACCAGCCGCTGAATCAGTCGCTGTCGATAAGCGCTTTTAACGCTATTGATGATACCTTGATCCAGCGGCTGGATTAAAGCCGTGCAATTCGGCGGGAAGAATCTTACTTCCACGCTTTGAAGCTGAACGTCTTCAACGTTATGCGCTGAGCAATTGTCGATGAGCAAACAAACCTTACGTTTCTTTGCCGTCATGTCACGGTCGAAAGCGGTTAGCCACTCTTTGAAAACGGCCCGTGTCATCCAAGACTTCTTATTGGCAACATATTTGACGGGCAGGCTCTTGCCACCTTTGAAGCACCGCGGCTTCGCACTTTTGCCTATCACCAGTGGGCAGCGCTTGTCAGACCCGTCCATGTTGCAGCACAGGAGCACAGTCACACGCTTTTTGCTATGCTTCCCTCCGCTGCATGGCTGGCCCTTCATGTGAAGCGTCTTGGAGGGGAGGAGCTCGAAGAAAAGTCCCGTTTCATCGGCATTGTATATGTCTGATGTGGCATATTTCTCCATTAATTCCGGCACAGTAGCTGATGCCCAAGCAGATGCAGCGTCGGCGTCTGATGAGGCCGACTCCCCACACAGCACTTTAGCGACGATTTCATGCCTGGCCTTAAAACGGGTCAGCCACCCTGAGCTGGCTTTGAAATCATTGATGCCCAGCATACAGGCATAGCCAAGTGCCTTTTGCTGCAACATGTTTCCGCTGACCGGCATCTTCTTTGCGCGCACGTCGAGGAACCACGTGTACAGAGCCTTCTCAAGGTCCTCATGAGCCGCTTGCGTCAGCTTTTTCCGCTTCGCGGATGTCCCCGAAGAAAGAGCTTGCGCTATCGCGTCTTTCGACTTCAAGATCGTTGACAGCGTGCTCTGTGAGATGCCGAAGTCCGCTGCAACATCTCCCTTTTTCCTGCCACTGGATGCCGCGCTGATAATCCGTGCCTTCTCTTCAAGCGAGAGGAACTTCCGCTTTCTAGATGAAGTCGCCATGCTCGCATTCATTACAGCGCACTAGCAGCACAAGCACGAGTGAAAAAAACTAGGGCAAACGCGCTGCTGTTGCCAGGCTGCTGCGTCCTTTGGCAACGGATTGGTTGCGGCTCTGAATTGGATTGGAAGAAAACGGGAGCTTGCCCCCGCGCCTTGTCGCAAGGCAGCCAGCCCGATAGTCATCAACACCAAGCTATGGCGGTGATCATGTGCGTTTCAGTGAGTGGATTAGTTTGGTCCAGCGAATGTTTAGCGAAACAAAGCAGCGTGGGCCTATGGAAGTACATAGATGGGCGGCGATATGCTTGTTTTATTGTAAGATATATTTTTAAATCGAGCTTCGCATAGCAAAAATTTCGTTGAAGCGGAAACGCGCCCCAAAAATGGTTCGTTGTGATGAGAAATTTGTTCCATTACTTTGTATAGCGAGCTGACGGGGAATTGGAAATATTTCGTTGAAGCGAAAATTTCGTTGAAGCGACGTTCGTTGTAGCGGGGTTCGACTGTACTGTACACCAAGTTCCATGGGAAGGTAAATGAGGGGAAGAAAAGACTGTTATATCCAGTCCTGTTTTATAAGCAGTTAGGTTATAAAGGGTCTGCACTGTACTGAGCCAACCGAAACACGTGAATGTGTACTGAAGCATATGAAAGTGCAAATAGTAAATAATATGCACTCCCCAGTACTTACTGTATACAGTCAAACCTCGATATATCGAACATGGATATATAGAATCATTGCATATATCGTACACTTTCTATATCACCTGGAAAATCCCATGCATTTCTAATTTTTCATTTCGAACGGGGTCACACGTAATATGGATATATCACAACTCCGCCAGGCCACGTGTGCTCTGTTGACAGACGGTGAGCTTTCCCGCAACACCCTTGAAGATAACGGTGACGCGATGGCGTTCCCGACTGCTGCACACTATAGCTGCACACATCGATCACGCCAAGGGTGCCATTTGAACGTAGTGGCGTACACATGTGGCGACTTGGCTAGTTCAACAACGTCAACGACGCATTGCATTTGCCGCACTGACTCCTCCTCGGTGCCGCGCTCTGCGTCTGCCATGCCTTGCGAGAACTGGTGGTTTGCATCCGCAAAAACGAGCAACAGCGCGTGCTCACTGGGCTCATTCACAGAGGCCTTGGAAGACGCCACCCAATACCTTGTTATTGACAGTGTTTAAAAATGCTTGAACTGACAGACATGGAGATCGCAGCAAAAGAAGCGGCCAAATGAAAACGCTGCCGAGGTTGGTCCTGCAAATGCTGATGTTGCCCTACTCCCGACTTCAACTGAGGCTGTAGCTGCTTTGTACCTTCTACATTGGCACCGGCCTATCAGTTGTGGACCGTATAGACTATGTTGTGGACTCCTTGTTTAAGGGGGGACGCGGGTCTTTGGGATCGAGAAATCGCGAAAAAAAATTTTTTTTTTCTTTTTTCAATTTCATCATATTCATAATTATCAGGGTCCCTTCCACCCATAGTCGAAGTTTTGGGCCTTTGAGATGCGTAGCTTTAAAGAAATTATCAAATAAACGAGCAAACTCGCATGGTTTTTCGCAAAAACCTAGCAAAAAACGCCAACATTTGGCGGCGATGCATCTCCTAGCCGTCTGCCATTATGTAGCTATCTTTGCCTCGTTTGAAAGAGCGATCCTTCAGCTCTTTTTCCTGCCGTAGATGAGCCTCATGCGTCGCGTCATTGCAGACAAAAGCACAAAAAAAGTAAAAAACGAATGCAAGCCCGTCATTGGCTGCTTGTGATCATGTGACGATCATGTGGCTTCTCATTGCTTCTCAGTGGCCCATGCGGCGCATGCGAAGTTAGTAAGGCATTCCTGCCTGTCTATGAACGACTTGCTGACAAAAAACTCTTGCAGAGCTGTTGCAGAGGGAAGACACAAAATGCAAACGAATCACTGCATTCTGTGATCTGGTCCCTCATGACAAAAACCAAACATGCCTCCCTATTTGCAGTAGAAACTGTGGTTGCAGAAGCAGTAATAAGGTACAATGCAGGGATGAAAGAAGCCTCGTCTCGCATTCTATGAGAAATGAAAGTACAACAATGCAACAAGGGCATTCAAAGAGCAGAAGAGAAAGATGGTCACCGTCTCAATAGTGCAGAGCGAAAGCGGGCAGCTTCAGCCGCCTTCCTTCACACAGCAAAGCAGCGACACCATGAAAAACCATGCACCAATTATTCACCTGGGGCATATTAATGTGTTAGCTGTTAAATATAGCTATTTTATTGGCTGCAGAACTCTTGAAAACAATGCGTAGCGTTTTTTGAGATTTTCTCAGTTTCTATTTTTCAGCCTGTGCACAATCTTCAGATAAGTTTTCTCAGCTTCCACAAGCACAATTTTAAACATTCTTCTTTCATTTGAAACCTTAGGGCCCAGTAAGTGCCGCAGAACTACCAAATAATGCAAGGTAAAGCTATAAATTAAAATAAGTGACAATGTTGATCTAAGCAATTATGCCTGTACTGCTAACATGAAGTTCAAATGCTTACAACTTTTGTTCTGGAGAAGCTAGAATGACAAAACTTGTCTTACAGCACTCCTTGATTAGTGTAGCTTGTAATGGTAAAGAGTACAACAAAAGATATGCAGTACATTTTTTTAGAAACATGACAAACATTTTTAACAAAATGTGTCTTAAGAAAGAATGGTATGAAATACATTAAAATAAGCTTTATATTTAAGACCTGTACATGAAACTACATAAACCTAGAAATTTTCATCATTCTAGCTCAAATATTAAACTAGATAATTAAAAACCCCGCATATCCCTTTAAGAACGTAGCTGCCAATAAGAAGCAGACTACACTGCTGCAGTACTGAAACTTTAAGTGAGTATTTACTTCGCCACGATTGGGGGACGATCGGGGATGGTTGTTCGGAGTGTGCATTCGGTTGCGCCACATGCGATTGGCCTAGGCCATGCCGACTTCAAGCAGCCAACGAAGTCGATGCAGCCTACGCTAATTGTGTGCAAAGCCAACTCAGTCTAGGCCAGCTGAGCCAGCCTAGACTGCGCCGGCTTCGCGCAGCCTAGGCAGCGCAACCAAACGTGCACAACAAACAATGATCCCCGATCGCGCCCTTGGTTCATTGATTGATTTCTTATGTGATTTTGTGTATTGAATTCTGGTTACATGGAACTATTTCGCGATCACTGCACTGTTCAATATACTGAGGTTCGACTGTATTCTCGTGTTGGGGCCACAATATTTTTTGTTTCTAATTTACAGAAGAATTCCTGGTTGTGTTAGGGACATAAAGGAAAACAAACAAAAATAAGTTTGCCTGTGCTTTGAGAAACTGATCGAGCACGCCAATGTATGCGACAAACTGCAAAGGTCTTATTTTAGGTTCATCGGCTTCCCCATTCATCAAAGCTGACATTTAACCACAGAGCTGGTGGAATCTGGTCCACTGTAAGTGCACTCTGTTGCAAGACAATGTCTTCAGACACCAAACCTCATGTAAGGTTGTGCAATGAAGAAATTACTGTGGTTTTTATACAAACATGAATGGAGTGTTAAAAAGCACCTGCTTAGATTTCAGGTGGTACGGTAGTGACAAAGGTTGACTGCATAAACGTACACGCTCGCAAATTAGCGCTACATTTAGGTGCAGCATATATCAAAGTTATGTGCTTTAGGTCTCCCAATGGATGCAGTTTACAGAATTGTAACATTTGTCTTCATTGCTGAACTACATAGTTGTCAATGTGATGTTTCTTTTTTTTGTGTGTGTCTGTATTTCCAACTTTTCTTTTTATGGCCAGAATAAAAAATCTACTGACAGTGCATAATTTTACTTTTTCTTTTAACTGCAACAAGGCTCCTCCTAACAGGTTCAGTGCGTACCAAGAAAAATGAGTCCTCTGTTCCTACATGTTTAGATGGGTGCTCCGATGGCTAACGCAACACAAATCAAGTTAAAGTTATACACAAGCCTGCCACCAGCCACTGCATGAGGTGGCTGGAACACGAGGGGCCCACTTGGAAACATCAAAGAGATAAACCAGCACCACTACTCACCCATTCTGCGAGAGCGTCCCTTGCTCGTACGGAAGTCCCTGCACGAAGAAAAAGCACTCTGCAAACACATGTGTCTGGGACACTCTGGCATCATGGTTGCCTCCTCAGGCAGTGCTAGTGCTGGCCCTGCCCTGCTCATAGCCCTGCCTGTAACCAACCACCCAGCTAGCCAACCAACCAAGTTCTATATTGACATCAGCACACTGCCCTCCATGCAGCATCAGAACCTTTTGGACACTGCAAGGAAAGCTTCACTTTCAATCGCATAGAAGCAAGGCGACAATTACAAGCAGCAGCATTTTATCACCAGTGGCACTCCGCATGTTTTTGTTTTTTTCCCGTGAGACCCTGCTTTGACATGGCCACAGCTCCTATGAGGTCAGATTCCTTTAGGATGTCTCCCACTCCATATGTTCACAAGTACCTGTGTGTCACAGGTATTAGTCTTCTGCTAAATGTTTCCAGTCATTCGTTACACATGCAACATTTTTTCGTTCACACTCCACTTACACTCTTCCCCGTGCCTCACACATTTCACCAGTAGCGTGTCCTCACCCTAAGCATATTCATCCCACAAGTATACGACGTTACATCACTCATGTGTACCACATATGTGCACACTTCGGCTCATCCCTGTACAACATTTTGTTATCTAATGGTCAAAAAACAACGGGTTCCTCAACAACTCAGAGGTATCCAATAACAGCCACTGCTTCCAGCACAAAACAAGCGCTCACCTCTCCGTCACGCCACATGCGATGTTCATGGTTCTTGTACAGTGTGCGCTTTTTGTTCCCACCATCTGCGAATTTCACCAGTAGCGGCTCCTTGGACCCTGCACAGAACACAGACACAATACTAGTCAGCTGTGCCTAAACCAAACATCCAGTGGAAAGTAAGGTCAAATGAGTTTCACAAGTGTATTGAGCAGTACTTCTCAAGAGAGCTTTTTTTCAAGATTTAGTGCAAAAAGAAGAAACAGACAGGAAACCTGCCCATGGATCTGCTCTAAAATGCGCCAGCAACCAGTGGTGTACGGCAGCAACAATGTTGGTAGCAACATCTTGAGACGTGAAGTTTAACCGGAAAGCACACAAAGCTGACACTGCAGTGACCTACCATATTCTACTGATGTGCTGGTACTAAGGGGGGATGCGGGGTCAATTCACTCATTAGAAAGTTTGTTTTTTACACTTTTTAGTAATGAGAGGTATTCAAAAACATCCAAGAAATAAAAAGAAAACAAAGGCACACCTTTGGCCCCGGTGAGTCTAGATGGCCTGTGAAATCAAAACTCAAGTTTGGATTGGTGGAGACATAAATTGTGACATTCAATTTTTTCTAGCCCGTGGGGTTTCTGTGCCCAGCCTTGTTTTCGTTATGGTCGAAGCTGGTCAGCTCCAGATTTCTGTGCTAGCTAGTTCACTGTGATAGGGCAGATGGTGGTGGTCTATAAGTCTCTTGACACGACATAACTTTGAGATGCAAAAGAAAAAGCACCGCAAAATAGAAAATATAGGCAATATGCAAAACCTGCAGGTTTGCTTCTCCACACATCTTCTTTGATGCAACCAAGACAGCACACCTTGGGCTCAAATCGTAGTTGAAGTATCAACATGTGGGTCAGTGACATCCCTCTTGCCATCGTCCACTCCTCACACCATCCCAAGGTTTCAAAACATGTCTCAGCTTTAACAGCACCGCTAGCAGGAACGAGGCCATCTTGATTAGGGAAAGTTAGCCCTGTGGGCAAGCCTGCTTACAGACTTTCACATATTGTCTATTGCCACTCAGCAACATGGAGTTGAAGGAGAGAGCCTAAACTATGCAGCAGGGGCATTCGTTTGAGCACCGTTGCCCAAAGATTAAAATGGCATGTTTTGAAATCTTTTGAATTGATTTTTTTTTTAAGTTTGCCCTTTTCAATTAATTCGCCCTTTCTGGAAAACTATAGCTTCAAAACTGCAATGATGAAAACTGTTTGCAAGATTGTTATTAGCTTGAAAATTTGTGAGGGACAAGACAAATGGACATCTTGAATTTCTAAACTGATTCTATCAAGAAAAAAATATATAGGTCTGTGGATCACAGTAACAACAAAATAAAGTTTTTAAGTGATGGGGTTTCTATGAAAATAGGTATAAAATTGCAAGCGGCTGCCGCCATCCTGTAATGTGCACAAGATTTTTATTCAGGCAAATTTTGTCTATATAATATGTCCAATCATAGTTTTCTTAAGGTGGCACACTGAAGAGCTCGATGGAACATTCATAACTTTTTCTATTTGTGCTAGAGCAATGAAGTTTCCTACATGTTCTAATGACAACAAAGCAAAGCATCCTGCCAAATTTTCGTTAAATGACTGCATTCTTGCACCCCCCCCCCCTAATGCCCCTCACCAGGTCCTACTGCAAATTTTATAAAAATTGTTTTATTATTGGAGGAGATGAAGGGAACTGAACTGCCTGTTATAACACCAACACGAGGCGAGCACGACTGCCCACAGAGATGCCCTTGTCCCTCTGCCTACGTAAGCGACATTCCTTCCTCGCCCGCTCTTTTGCTGGAGCCGAGGGACTGCACTAGGTCTACATGGCGAGCACCGCCTCCTTTTTGCTTTGCTCTCTTCCTTTTTTTGCTGTGTGGTGCATTTTCAGTGGTGGCACGGCGCTTGCTGCATTAGACAATTCAACAAAGTAATGTGTCATGGTGGGTGGGGTCGCTAGGACTGCATTTTATGTCACGGCGTTTCTATGTGTTACTTCAACTCTGGCTGGGAGCAGCATATTGCAGTGATGCTACTGGCCCATGCTATTTCAGGGCAGCTTTTGGAGCAGCGAAAAATGCATTTCAGAGCAGTAAAATGGCCTTTCGGAGCAGGTTTATTAAAGTGAGTGCAAGCTATTGTATGCAGCACTTTTACAGTGGGCAATGCATGTGAAAGCAGTGACTAGCTACTGGTTCATAAATTCAATCTAAACACTGAATATAACCACCATCACCATCACCCCCCCCCCCCTATCACAGTCCTTACTTTTGACTGCAGTGAAGCGGTGGTGTCCCAAAATATGCTTAAAATGCACATCACTGGCTTAAAAAGGCACGGAAACACTAGGACATGCCACATGTAGAATTCGGAATCATTCTGAAAACCTTCAGTGTGATCCTGCACCTATAAATGTATCGTTTAAGATGAGCATTCTTTTAAAAAAGGTACCACCAGCAGTATGAAAAATTTACTCAATGTCCTAGTGCTGTGATTCACTGATAACTATCTACATGATATACAACGATCGTCGACACTGCCGGAGCAGTTCGGTAGCGCTCCTCGCACAGCTCGTCGTGAGCGTCGCACACCATTGCGAAGTGCAGATACACGTGCGTTACCTTTGACTGTGCAAATGTAACCCTGTCAGACCAGGCTGTGATCAGCAAATTTAGTTTCGACCTTTCTGCCTACACGTTAGCTTTCGCCATTCCGTCCAGTAAGAGCAAAAACAAACTTTGTGAAAGCATTTGCGGTAGTTTCCGGCATGTCACTTGCGGATTCAATTTCGACTTCCGGCCACCAGTCTAGCCCGTGATCTCATGCCCAATCACTGAGGCGGTTTACTGGTCTGAACATACTGGAGGCCATCTTGCCGCGATGACCTGCCCACAACCACCGTGCCAGCTGGCAGTGAATTTTTATCACGGTTGTACGACACAGCAAGGCTTAACGAGCAGCACTTAGTATTTAATGATGAAAGCTGTTTCGTGCCGAGTGGACCAATATTTTCATAGTGACTGTACACCATTCTTACACCATGAAATCGCCCCGACAACAAAAGTGGGGGATAGGCAACAAATTGAATAGTGGAAAAATTGTTCACGGCCACCATTTCTGCACCAATGTGCGCATTCTGATTGAAAAATAGAGCAAGACGCCATACCGTGTCCAAAACATTGGTCACCATTCTACATTGGTCATACAGGAGAGGAGCGCAGGGTCTGATGAGGTGCTAGCGCAATCGCTCGCTGCTGCCTCAAAAGCGAGGTGGTCCTGTCGCCTAAGCAACCCGCATGCGTCAGCGTGGAAGGTATGGAATACAGACAGCAACCCATGAATAAAAACAGCAGCACGATTTAGGCTTAGTTGGAGAGGCTTGATTATGTCCACAGTGGAGCTAATGCAGCTGCTGGTCCAGGCCACGCCACTTCAAACTGTGCAGTAACACGACACTTGAGGGCTTAGTTACATTTTTGAAAGCTCGAGTAACCCTTATGGTGTAGAGTCGCCACACATTTCTCATATTTTGCCAAAATGTAGCAGGAAGTAGAACAGTTTGCCTCTCGGCAGAGTTCGGTGCAAATGGTGCAGCAGTAGCATCACTTGCTTCAAGAGGGGAGGACACACAATGCTTGATTTGAAATTTCAGCTGTTATCCCGGTACGCAGCGCAGTACTAATTTGCAGGTACAGTCGTCAGCACGTGAAGCATGCGCTGCACTTGTCGGCTCAAACTGGCCGAACCTGGTGAGGGGCCCTTGAAAGGGACACCGAGGGCAAACATTGAGTCAAGCCGTGAAGTGATAGATTAACCGTTTAATACTTGAAAACGTCTGAGGCGTAAATATTATCAAGTGCTGAACTTTAGCAAGCAAGATATTGAGGAAATGTAGGACATTATTTGAGACTCTATTGGAACATTAAAAGTACTACTAGCGTTATATTGACACGTGTACTTATCTTTATCGGGCGACCATGTTTCGCCGCCTAACAAATGGTATCGCACAGCGCGGGACGCGCCTGCATGTATCCGAAGTTTCTGGAAAGTTATCGATGCTTCTACTCGCTGTCTGTTGTCGCCGAACCTTATGTTATCTGATTTCATCGCCTGATGCGAATGGTGTAGAACTTTGTGGAAGGCACGCGGGTCCCAACGATTAGTCTGGAACATTCGACGATTGATGTATAAAAGCCAACGCGCTTGACCCATTGATCAGATTTCGCCGATCGCCGACAGTGTTCGCCGCTATCGTTGTGCTATAAGTGTAGCCTGTTTTGTGGGCACAGGTTTGTCGTTCACAGTATTGCTACTGTGTTCTTCAACGTCACCACCACGTGACAATATGTTTAACTCCTCATTATAAATGTGTTTCTAGTACTTGACCAGTATATGTATTTAACCGTATCTAACTAGTCAATCTAGTTTTAATATGCCATCACTGCCAGTAAAGATGCTGTAGTGCCATCTCATAGCTAGAAGTCAAAACACATTCGCGACCTCCGAGATGGTGTGTGTGGGCCCAAAATCTGTGTCTTTCTACTGCTTTATGCTTAGTGTTAAATCAGACAAAGCGAAGGCTCGTTACAGCATTTATTTCTTGCTGTCGCAGAGCAGAGCAAGCAGCAAATTCAAACTGAAACGAGAAGCGAGCACACAATGGTGGCTGTCCCGTTCTTTTGCAATTACATGTTAACAGGCAGGCGACTGCATATACTTTCAGGTCAGATGCGAGATTTCTGCAAGTAGCAGAAAATGTAACCTCCATGGGATGCTGTCCGCTGCGTCTTCACATGGTCTCTGGCTATGCCGCCACATTTTATGCAAAACAACAGTAGCGCCAGCTGCCAGGTGCCATTTTACTTAGCGAAAGCAGTAAAGGGCAGTGATGGCATACCTTCTCGTTCGTGGTGGGCAATTTGAATAGCACTGGAAGAATGTTTACCCTTCAGACGCAATATTCACTTAGTGTTTTTTTGTCACAATACATGCACTGCAGGGTTTCTGGAATGATGCTTAAAGATTCCCTACATTCACATACTATTTGCCTTTACTATCCCTTTAAATGTTGATATTAGTGACATAATTGTTAACATGCAGCTCTTTTATGATTTTCCCTCGACAAGAACATTCGCACAATAGAAAACTTTTTCAAACACATTGTGGTTCGACAAAACATCAGAAGGCGATGCTACCAGCTTTTCTATTTCCATCCATGGCTTCTGGTAAACTGGTAAACAGCCAACGATAACAAGTTTGCGGATAAGCTACAACTCTCCAACGACAACTGCACTGTTTGTAAATGGCGCGAGAGAACACGAAAAACAAAATGTAGACACCGAGAGCCTTGTGATACCTTGCCTCCTCTTTGTCCTTTGGCATCACTTGGAAGACAAGACAGACCAACTAGACCAACAAAGTTTTTGTCAACAGCATATGCACATGTCAGCGCCTTTGATGCCACAAAGTATCGGCCAAGTTTTTAGCCGTTTTTCATTATTACATGCTTCCCAAGACCATGTTATTCATCAGGTCCGGTATAGGAGTATTCGAAAAAAAAAAAAATTATGTTGCTGGAACAGTGAATGAAATTTGAAATGTAACAAAGTTCTTCACTGCACATACAACTTTGCTAAGTGGAGGCTTGACTATACTAGTGTGTACTATCTGTTTTTCATTATTTTTCACTTCGTATCACGAGGGAGCCCCTGCGGATGGGCTAGATGCCAGCCAGAAGAGCTATACCCAAAATTAAAAGAAAGATAAATGTAGTTCTTGGTTACAAAAATTAAAGTGTTTTATGGACTTCAGAGGCCCTGACAAGGCATTTTCAAGGACTAAACGTAACACTGTTTGAGAGTTTAAAACAACACTGCCCTCCACAATACGAAAGTTTTTCGTTACTGCACACAAATAAAAAAGGCTTAGCAACCAGATGACCACCAACGCCTACAATATACTAAGCAGATTGAACTTGCTTTGACTTGTGAACTGCACAAAATTTGTGACCAAATGTCTAAAAAATTCAATGATATCAGCCATTAATTACAATAGTATTTCTAAGCATTGCATGAAATTTGAGTTTTCAAATCTTTGAAAGTGGTGTTTCTCTTTTCAAGAACCTACGGTAGCTCAACAGGCCTTTGAAGCCACAACTAAATATGGGATGTACACCACGGCTAAGCTCGGTCTGGTACACAGGGGCCACATTTGCAATCTTTAAGGGACCACTGAGGAGAAGCACCAAATACATCTAGACTGCTAAGTATTTATTGAAAACTTTATCTTTGTTAATTTTTCAATAGGTTGGTTATTGAAACAGAAAACAAAAGTCAAAGTTACATTCCTCCCCCCCCCCTTTCTTTTTCTAATTTCGTGCAAAAACCCCAATGTCGGCATATCAGTGCGACATCAAATTTCAATATATTTGGTATTAGCGGCTCGCTAGCTTAGTACAAGTTATCAAAACTAGCCATGTTGAGCCGGTGGCTCCTTTAGAACACACCACAGTATATTTTTACTGATAAATATTACGCAGGCATTACCTAGTCACCCTACATCTGTTGTTGTGTGCTTGTTTCATTCACCTTCTGCATGATCTACCCTCGCCTAGCCAGTTCTCTCACAATTGCTCACCTACACTCAAAATAAATATCCTACTGTATGTAGCACAAAACTGTCCAAGCATCTTGGTTAAGTATTATTTATTTATTTGTTTATTTACTAGTTAGGTTCAACAACACAAATCAACACAGGTGCTGTGAGGAACACTTCAGTGGAAGGATTAAAGGCAGACGCTCTTCTGGTAATCACTTTCATTATTGATAAGGCTAACTGGCCGAAATTTATACTGAATATAGAATTTAATCCCATATTTATCCCCTATTTTCTTATATGTTCTAACTTTCTCAATATGTGGCAAATTGGGTGTGTTCATACACAACTGAAAAGGCAAAAAATAAAAGGACACGGACGGAGCACTCAGCAGCCTTGTCACCTCCATCCCTGTGTTTTTCTCGCCGCTAACTTTTCTCAATATCTTGTGTGCATATTTTTTTGTGCTCCCCGAAAGGGGAAACAGTAGGGTCTCTTGTGCATGGCATACTCTTCATACCAGGCCTAGCAGTTATGAAAAGCCAATATTGCTACTTACAGACAATAAAATGCAAATAAAGTCAAGAAATTATTTCATTTTAACTTTCCTTATTTATGTAAAAGAATTATTCTTAGCTATTATTATCAAGAGCTATGATAACAGTGGTATTCGGCAGTGCACATGACCAAAATTGTTGCAAATCAAAACATGATCTAGATAATTGCATCTTACAGATACTTGCGCATGCAAAACTTTGGCTCAGATTTAGTCACATTGGGCATAAAAATGTCTTTGCTGGAGCAGTAAAAACAGCCCAGAATTGAATAAAAGATAAAAAACGAAACAGAAAGTGACCACATGACCAATTTCCACTAACTTTGGCAAGAATCCACAGCAGTCTTCCCTGAAGAGGTATAAGGCTTTCCTGCTGCACAAGTGGCGCCACCCTCGGAACCCTTGCAGGCTTTCTTTGCTGCACTGTGGCCACAGGGTTCAGCTCGAGCTGTCTGGTAGAGCTCAGTGCGGTCAACTTTGAAGTTGCAGGCATGCCCCGTAAACCTTCTTAGAGCGATTGTGGCCTTTGTCGAGTTAAATTTTGCTGTTCAGAGACTCAGCCATGTTTTGGCGTTTGCCCCACATATAGCCAGACGGCTTTTTGTCTGTCAGCCTCTTATACACTATAGGAAGCATGGCCTTTGCCAATGCACTAGTGAAAATTGGCAAATGCACTCAAATGAGCTCAGCAAGGGCTAAAGATTGCTTGCACTTACACCTGAAAAACTCACCATCAGTAAAAGTTGCAATTGCAAACTTCATCAGCAGAGCGAGAATGAAAAAGTGAAGCCCCTACAGCTAGAGTGCAGTCCACTTATAAAACTATCAAAAAGAGCGAAACATCCAATCGTTATGACAGGTCATCAATAACCGTTGTGAAGTTGGAGGCCTGAGGTTCCACGGCTAGGGACGTGTCAGTCCAGAACAACGTCCGAGCAATGAGAAAATCAAGCTTGATGTTCAAATACACATTTTGAGGTTCACAAGGAGGGCTCCATGACAGTTGGAGCACCCTAACTATGTGTCGGAGTCTCTACATGTATGACACCCTCACACAACCCTCAAGCTCCCCTTTTGAAGAAGTTCATTTCCCTCTTTCGCTCAACGAGAAATTCAATGTCCTTCTCTCACTCAGCCAATTGGAACTGTCGCACAGTCCACAAGATCCCACCCACGGGCACAGCTCCGCTGTACTCTGCCTCTGGTGTCCAACCTTCGACCCGCCCTCGATGCAATAAAGAGGTAATTGCATGTGAAACAGGGGTCGACAATGTTGCCACAGAAGTCATCGGTGTTGGCTCTTTGCAGCAATTAGTAGGCTCTCCGTAATCGCCAGCTTGTAGCGACTTCAGGATTCTACAGTCGCTACTACTTCCAAAGAATGTGATGGAAGGTTCTTTTTCTGTCCATCAATAGTCGGTGCCGGGCCGTCATTGTGCGCACAGGCGCTGGTGCTTTGCAAGAACAAAAAAATATGTATATACAAATATCCATGCAATTTAGATACGCACATGGCCAATCTGGCCACATGGCTGCGGTTACTGGCACAACTCTGGCTGAATATTTCACTGCATACTTTGTGAATACTGGCGTACCTAATTGTGACAGAAAGCTTTGTAACGAATCACATACGCCATTCTTGGAACATAGCATTAGTGCCAGCTTGTTTTTAGCGGCAACAGATGAAGCGGAAATCTTCAGAACCTTCATGATGCATTGTGTACAATGGGCTAAAATTCGGATGTTCCGAACACTTCTCCGCATCTCGCCGGGTGATACGAACTTCGGTACCGCGACCGTTGAGCCGCCACCAGCGCAGCGTGCACCACTGCCGGTTTGGGATTCCGCAGCAGCAGGGGGGCTGACGAGGCAAGCGAAGCTTTTTCTCTCTCTCTTTCTAGTTTTTGGGGGCAGCCTCCTTGCCTTTTTCTTTTTACTTTGTTGTTGCCCGAGGCTAGCGCCACTGCTTATTGGTCCGTTCGTCCTGCGAACCAGCCAACCCAACCAGTCGGGCGCGATTTGTATGCTCCACATTTCTCGCGGCCCTGCACACCCGTTCCGCTGGTCTTTCCGCTACAGCCAGCGCGCAGCCGAAACTATGCATGCTCTCAATATTCTGCGGTGTGCTGCGACATGAGACTGTGCGTGAGAACGCTACAGCCAGGTTCTTCAGCTTCGAAAATTTTCTGCTGGCCGACCTCGCGGAAAACAAGACTCAGAAGGACATACGCAACTTCTTTCCAAGTAAATAAATTTTTTTTTTTTTTCTGCGTGTCTCATGGTTTCAGGACGGATTTCACTCGTTTTTTGGTGATACGAAATTTCGGGCGATACGAATATTTTCGCCTCCCCTTGAGATTCGTATCACCTAGATTCTATTGTACATCCATTACTTTTGTGCTAAAGTATATATTCAATCTTGCGCTAGAAACTGCCCTTTTCATGAAGAAATGAAAGCAAAGATTTCTATAATAAATAAAGGGGTGACAAGCAGATCATGAAAAACTGCAGACCTATTTCTGTTTTCCCGGTTTCTTCAAAAGGCGTAGAAAAAATAATTTGCACTTGTATAACAAGTTTTTTTTTTTTATAGCAAGCATATCTTGTCAGATGCGCAATTCGGCTTCCGAAAAAGAAAATCGACAGAAACAGTTTAACTTTGAAAGAAAACATAGCACATAATATAGATAACAAACTTTACACGCTAGGCCTTTTCTTTGACTTCTCAAAGGAGTTTCGACTCCCTCATACCAGTGTCCCACGGGCACTCATGAAACACGGATAAGGAAGCACGAGACTTCCTAAGGGAGTTCAACCTCAAGGAAGTTGTGGTCGTGTCATACGACCAATAAGGACTTTTTAAAAGTAGCCGCCAGAGGCACACTCAGCAGTGTTTGAGTTTTGTACAAGTACAAGAATGTTACTTCTAATTACGCTCATAGCTATTATAACAGCGCTTTTCATAAAAATCTTATTCAATATACAGTATAACCCCGCTGTTACGTTCCTCACTGCTGCGTTTTCCCGGCTGCTACGTCGTTTTCATCCGGTCCCGGCATAGCTTCCATAGGATCCAATGTATAAGGAACCCCGCTGTTACATAGTAGCTGTGAAAACGTTCCCACATGATGCGTCGCAACCCATGACATTCTTGCAGATAAATTGTTTGTGTACACTGTTCACAGGAATCCTTTAGATTTGCTGAAATCTTAATTTACACAACCGCCAGCAGTACGTATGTTTGCAAGGTTCGCAATCATCATTTCTTCCTGTTTAAAGAGGTGTACCCCAAGGGAGCATTCTGGGTCCCCTTCTATTTAATGTATATATAAATGATCTCGTAAATATTGATAAAACAGCGAAATTTATTACATATGCCGACGACAGAGTTGTACTATCTTCTGGCCCAGACATCAATGATTTGGCATTTAAATGTAATAACGCACTTTCAGCTTCAATGAAATAAGTACTAATCCTCTAAAAACAAAAGTAATTGTATTCCATGCAAGAAATAGAGCACCCGAACTGCTAAAACTTATTTTATAAGGCCAGAGCATCACTGCAGTAAGTGAAGACAAGATACTCAATATTACATTTTCCACTCACCTAATTGGAATTCACATGTAGAACAGCTGTGCAAAAAATTTTTGGTCCCTACTGCAGCATTATCACAAGGTAAACACTTGCTCCTCTCGAAGATAAAACTCCAGGTGTATTACGCGCTATTTGCATTGCATTTTAATCACTGTAGCCTAGTATGGACTACAACTAAACAGAACCTGATTTTGCTTTTGCAAAAGGAGGTTGTGGGGATGCGTGACTCTCACGCGCCCCCTGATATGTTGTTTTTCCCGCATAGCTCCCGTCTCCTGCAAATCGGCTTCGCCGCGGGGCCTGGGGCCTGCAGCGGTCGGTGGGGTTGAAGCGCAGTACGAGAGATGGCATGAGTGTTGTGCTGCTAACGCCGCCTACCGGCAGGGTTACTTGGGCGTGAAAAGGAGGAAGCTCTTCCTCTTTGGTTCGAGGTCGTCAAGCGGCGCGGTCGTTCCGCGCACGCGCTAATCCATGGTCTGCGAGACCGTCTCGTGAGGCCTCATTCGAATGCGCCACCGTTAGCGTGACCGTACGCGTGAACGACCAGGCGTTGGGATCCAGCATAAGGGCAAACATATTCGCTCACTATCCGGTCGCGGTGAGTCGGACTTCCTAGATTTGTCGCGCGCCCATCTGCATGTTTTGGGGATAGCAACTCGGCTAGCAGGCATTTATCTATGAAAGGTGCAATAAATGCCCTTGTGATTGTTTGCACTACCAGGGTGTCTACCAAGTTGACATTTCTAAATTCCCAGAGTTTTCCAGGTTTTTCCTAAGTGCCTTTGCAAAATTCCCTGAGTGATGCAGAACTATGTTTTATGTCAAGACGGGCTGAAACCATATCGCCCGATGCTGTCACTCTCTAGTAAACATATAAAAAAATTTAAGAAAGAAATAATTTAATCCAATTTGAATACTAAGGAGAAGTGTTTATGTTATTCAAAAAGAGAATAGAAGGGAGAGGTTAGTAAAATGCTCAGCAAATAAAAGGTCTTAGAAAAAAATTGCAAATCAAGTCGGACATTCTCAAATACGAATGAAAAGGAGAGTTATACAGAAGCTAATATTTTCGAATATGAGCCATTTCTATCAACTGATAGAGAGCTCAGTAGTATGAGGCCCGAACTTTGTCACAATTGAGATTCTCTCTGAACAGCTCGTAAGCCAACCTCAACTGCCCTGACATACTTTCAGCCCGTGCATGATGCCTCAGTGTTGTCTTTCACTGCTTTAAAGAGTATGTTAGTTGTGATGAGTGCCACCTGCATCTCGGCATCAGCCAACATTGTTTTTTGAGCTCCAGCTCCTTCAAAACGGCGGCAGCATGCTTCCTTTCCCGTTCATTCCTCAATGCGTAGGTCCTTTCTGTTCTTGTCCTCCACTCGCCACTCGTTCACCCCACGGACAATTTGAAGCATCTTGTTGGTCAGTTGCATAGCCTACGTCCGATTTTTCTAACTCCCTAGGGGTTGCAAAAATGTCCGAAAAATCGGCCAGTTGGAAAAAATAAATGCATGTCATTTACTGCCCTTAAGGGCTCAAACCACCACAGGCACATTCGAAAACGCTTTGAAGGCCTGTCGGTACATGTGTTCGGAATATCGGTGCTCGTACTGTGAAAGGAAATACTGGATGAACGCATGTACATTTCAGGAATACATACTGTGTCCCGTGGCAATAGCCCCTTCCTACGCTTGTTATGCTTCACTGCAATACTTTTCCGTATACTTTACCGAGTATCATTTATGTACAGAGGCGAAGCTGACTTTCGGGAACCGGTAGTATGCAACGCACCGTGCCTTGTAAGCTTCTAAGCCAATCGCGAAGACCACAAGGGCGGAGTCTGTGCCATTGCTGACAGCAGCGAATTCTTCCAATAAAAAACACGGCAACCAACGGCAAGAAGCTTCGTAGCGAACGGTGAAGAAGCTAGGCCTAGCGTTGCCGCAGTGGTGGCTACGGCTGCCAGCGGATCTGCGTGCCAGAGCACCGGTTCGAGGCGGCGAGGTAATCAAAATGGCAGCGGTGGTGGCTTCGATTAATGCCGTTTCGGACCTGCGGTCACGGCAAAACGTCCGGAAAATCGGACGGTGAAGAGTTCTTGCGTTTACATTTACATGACTCACCGGTGAAAGATCTTACATTTTAGACATTCTAATACACTGACTCTATGGGGTACGTGGTGGTGCCGCGAAGCTGTCCAAATTATCAGGAATCCAGAAAGTCGGCCGTTGACTGTACTCTGGCAACTCCTCCAGCCGATGACAGGGCGACAACGATGATTCATTACGATTCCTGTCTGTTACTCGAGGCAGCATTACTGCGACTTTCGACCCTTTCAATAAAATAACAACTAATTTTCCCTGATAGAGGCACAAATTCCCCGAGTTTTCCCTGAGTTTTTCCAGACTACTCAAAATCCCTGAGAATTCCCGGTTTTCCCAGTTGGTAGACACCCTGGAGATGCATACAGAAGTAAATATTTTCGAATATGAGCTATTTCTATCAATTGATAGCAAGCTCATCGGTATGAGGCCTGAACTTTGTCACAACTAAGATTCTCTCTCAGCAGCTGGGAAGTCAACCTCAACTGTCCTGACATACTCTTAGCCCATACACATTATCTGTGTTGAGTTTCACTGCTTTAAAGAGTTTATTTTGGTTTGAATGAGGGACACCTGCATCTCGGCGTCACCAACACTTTGTTTCTTTTTGAGCTCAAGCTCCTTCAAAGAGGCGGCAGCACGCTTCTTGTTAATTCCTCAGTGCGTCGGTCCTTTCTGTTCTCATCCTCCTTCCGCCACACGTTCACCCCATGGATCATTTGAAATATCTTCTTGGTCAGTTGTACAGTCAACGTCCGATTTTTCGGACTCCCTAGGGGCCGCAAGAACATCCGAAAAATCTAGCAGTAAAAAAAATGAATGCATGACTTTACCTGCCCTTAAGGACTCAAATTGCCACAGGCACGTCCGAAAAAGCTCTTAAAGCCTGCCAGTACACTTATTAAGCATATCGGTGCTCCTACTGTGACACGAGATGGGGGTGCACGCGTGTATAATTAAGGAATACATAATGTGCCCCTTCCCATGCTTGTGCTTCACTGCGTGCCACTGCTGTGCCGAGGCGAAGCTAACTTTCAGAGACTGGCATTGCGCAACGCGTTGTGCTTTGCGAGTTTCGAAGCCAACCACGAGGAATACAAAGACGAAGTCGGTGCCATTGTTTACAGTGGCGAATTCTTTCAATGAAAAAAGCGGCACAGCACGGCATGAAGCTAGCGAATGTAGAAGCAGCTAGGCCTAACATTGCGTGGTGGTGGCTACGGCTGCCAGAGGATTTGCGTGCGAGAGCACCAGTTCAATGCAGCGAGATAATCAAAATGGCGGCACTGGTGGCTTACTAATGCCATTTCAGAACTGCAGTCAAGGCAATATACATTGACTCTATGGAGTACGTGGTGGTGCCGTGAAGCCGTGCAAATTATTGGGCATGTCTGAAAAATTGGGTGTGGAAAATCGGTCGTTAACTACTCTGGCAATACCTTGTGCCGATGACACGGCGTCAATAATGATTAGTTGCGATTCCTCTATTATGAAGCTTAGTAATAGAGAAACGAGAAATGCAGGATTAGAGACCCCCCAGGGACATTCAAGTACTTGCCCAATGACGAAGGCACTACTCATTTAAATTCTGTGAATAGTACTCAACCATTCGTTATAAAAACATCATTGTATCACACTAAAAAACGAAAGAAAATGCTACTTGTCTACTTCTATTATATTTTTAGAAGAAACTCATTGATTACCCTTGATGACGACGCGGGCGGTCGAAAGGTTTCGTTTTCGCTCAACTCTGCCACCCGAGCTTACGAGTTTCTGTAGCTTCATTATCACGTAGTGTTGCGCTAGTTTAGCTGGCTCACAAAACTCACACAAACTGCAAGTAGCAGAGAATTCCACTCCCTTGCGATATCGCCGCATGCCCACATTGTCCACACAGCTTGACCAAAAGCAGCTGCAGCGACCAATCCACCACTCTGTCACGGCTCAGTTTTTCCACAGCTGCACGTTCACATTTTATGCAAAAAACCATACTGCCATCTGTCGGGTGCCCTTATACTCACTGACGGCAGCAAAGGGCAACAATGGCGTATGCAATGCCATTACTCCCCTGTTGGGTGGCGAGAGATTTGAATTGCGATAAACTTACTCAGACCCTTCAGATGCAATTTTCTCGTAAACTAAGTCTTTGCATGAAACAAGCGTTCCGAAACTTCTGGAATGGTATTTAAACAGTCCACCTTGACTTAGTATTTGCCTTTAGTGTCCCTTTAATGTGCACTGAAAACAATTGCTTTTAAATTCCACCCCAGCGTCAGAATGCAGCCAGTGTGTGTGCAGACATTCAGAGGTGACTTGCCCCAATCGACACCAGGGCTTTATGCACATTCCATGCCAAAGCAACACCAACAGAGCCAAAGAGAACCTTTCAATAAGTGCCTGAAAAGAAACGAAGTTAGATCCGTGTTGAACCACTCTGTCTGCTACATGATGCAAGGCAAGACATGAGAGTAGCAGATGTGTTATCTGCTCATGTGTGCTTCACTTTTACCCGGAAGACCGATTTCATTAGCAGTTTCACAATTCTACCACTGCTGCAAAGAATGCCAGTAATGGTAGCCCTTAGTGGGCTGAAGAGCAACTATGGTAAGTGTGTTGTGTTTGTACCATGACAGCACCCCTTCAGATCAATAGGCAGGGAGCAAAGAATAAAGAGATTCTACAAAAGAAGAGGGGTTGAGGAGACACACCCACTACTGCCCCCTAAAATTCACTGGCAAGGTCCACAATGGTAATGATTCCCCAGAAAGCACCAAGTACCACCATCATCATGGGGCTGATGGGGCAGCTGTGCTCCAATCATTGCGATATTGTTGAACTGAATTCCAACAGTCATTACCAATTGTAGAAGGATGGTGAAGCAAGCGAGTTGCAAGCTATTCATCGTAAGCAGCATGCAAACAAACAATGGCTTAGGAGAATATAAGACGAGCACTGAAAGATTATTCAGAAAAGCATGCCACATAAAAAAAAGATCCTGCCTTGGAACAAAGGCAAATGCATCAGGCAGGCTTAGATAATGAAAAGCAAAAATCTCTACGGCTTTTGATCTTTTTTGTTCATGTGACTTAAAAGGGGGGACATGGGTTGTGGAGATTATTACCTGCATCTTATGGCCAAATCTGATAAAAATATACAAGCTTACTTAGTTTTTCGTGCTGATTTCAAATATGCAATAATCTTTCTTGTAGGTTCATTAGTTCAGGAGATTGACGGTGCTGCCACTCTATTGTTTCCGGAGACAATGGAAAAAAAACTGCTGAGCAGAAATTGAATATTATTGCATAGCTAGATACTATAATGTGCAATAACTGCAATGCTGCAAAAAAGTTTTCAAATGAAATTTTAATTAGCCATTCTGCAGGTGATCAAAATTCTTTCCTTGACCTAAGGCTACCACACCAAAAGAAAATTCATAAAATGGAAATATACATACGCACAAATTTGAAATTCTGCTCTCAGCACTTTGTAATATGTAGATTAGGCTTTCTGCTAAAGAAAGAATTAGTGGCTCTAGCTGTTCTAGATCATGAGATATCACTTCGACAGTCTAGTGAAGTGACCCAAAAACATGTTTTGAGAAAAGTGAGAAAACGTGCAAAACCCTACTTTATTTACAAATTTACAGCTGTAACAGCTCAGTAGGCACCAGGCATGTAGTCCTGCTGACTCCCAGCTCCGGTGTGCCGCTTTTTGAGGGACTGGCGCAATTCAAATATGCAATAATCTTTCTTGTAGGTTCATTAGTTCAGGAGATTGACGGTGCTGCCACTCTATTGTTTCCGGAGACAATGGAAACAAAACTGCTGAGCAGAAATTGAATATTATTGCATAGCTAGATACTATAATGTGCAATAACTGCAATGCTGCAAAAAGTTTTCAAATGAAATTTTAATTAGCCATTCTGCAGGTGATCAAAATTCTTTCCTTGACCTAAGGCTACCACACCAAAAGAAAATTCATAAAATGGAAATATACATACGCACAAATTTGAAATTCTGCTCTCAGCACTTTGTAATACGTAGATTAGGCTTTCTGCTAAAGAAAGAATTAGTGCTCTAGCTGTTCTAGATCATGAGATATCACTTCGACAGTCTAGTGAAGTGACCCAAAAACATGTTTTGAGAAAAGTGAGAAAACGTGCAAAACCCTACTTTATTTACAAATTTACAGCTGTAACAGCTCAGTAGGCACCAGGCATGTAGTCCTGCTGACTCCCAGCTCCGGTGTGCCGCTTTTTGAGGGACTGGCGCAAATTTTGTGATGCTTTGCATTTCTTGGCTGATGCTGTCATTTGACGCCTATATTTCTCGGCCATGAGGGTGCGACTTTGCTCGCTCGGATTTAGACATAGTTCTTTCATTATGTCCTTTGAGGCCCTTGCCCTTGCACACAGCGATGTTCCCAGTATGACCCACGTTCAGTTCGGCGTAAAGTTCGCGAACCGACCGCGCGCAGTCGCTCGTCAGATTACGCGACGCGCGATCGGCCGCTGGCGTCAACTTCGTCTTCACGTAGCTCTGGCACGTTTTCGTGTGAAGAGCCCGACGGCTGATGCCCATCAACGAGACAAACGTCATTGAGCGCGGTCTGTCGGTTCTCCGCTGCCTGCATGGCACGCGTAGCCAAAACGTTCACAGCAAAGGGTTTCATTCGTTCAGCACTGTGAACGCGCGGCGAGCTCCACACCGACGCAATCTCTCCACAATTTGCGCACATAAAACGCAGCTTCACAGCGAGTCCATATTCCCGCTCGTCTCGGACGATTTATAAGGCACCACTGCAGATGTTGCAGTTCGCAAATGTTAATAATGTGTTCACGGCACTCAAATCCACAATCGTAAACGTAGTCCCATCAGGCGGGCGAAGTGCATCGTCGGTGCTGTCACCCACACTCGCGTTTCCTCTCCGTCGCTGGAGCGGAAGACAACTCCGATAGCTTTGCTTTGGCTTTCGCTTCCTCCTCCTCCCGCTTGGAGGGTTGCCGGTAGATCGTATCTTGCCGTACGCGAGCGCTGGGTCGAAGGGTCAACGGCTGGCGGACTTGTCACAGTATCCGCAGCAGCCGATGCGGTCGTTAGGCCTGCCGTTGCTGCATCGACGATTTCGGCATCGGTCGCTGAGGTTGTGGCGTCCTGAGCGTTTTGCAGTGTTGAGCAGCGTTTTTTGAAGTTTTCGATGAGTGTCCGTCCCACTTTTTGCGCACCAAACTTGTGCCGCGTTCGAAATTTGCGTTCCGTTGCAGATATCGCGTTGACACTGGGGCAAGATGGCGCATCTCAGTGCGCGGCTCCAAGCGCGGAGCAGACGATGGCCATGCAGTTCCGCCAATCGGGAGGCAAGCTCAAGTCACGTGCACCGAGTGACGAATAGGAGGGCGTTCTAGTACCTTTCTTTGCCGCGCATTTTATAAGTGGCCAATGGCTGAATGGGGCCCGTTCTGGCGGGAATTTGAAGGGAAAAGTCGGCTCTTTCAAATGAGACCAAGATGTCCGCGCTAGCACACGTGGAAGAGCAGGCGCGCGTTTCGGAAAATATGCCGTTTCAGCGCAAGTTCCGCCTGAAATTCAGCTAGTACATGTCGTATAAGGCGTCACTGCGGCTAAAATACTGATGTTATCGGTATGAAATTAACAATATAGATGCAATAATAGCGGTACATTCCAAAAATGCAAGAAAAAAAATCGAGTTTTTTTCGCGATTTTTGGTCGCCACAACCCGTGTCCCCCCTTAAGGGGTTCGTTTTAAGTTCCAAGTTTGTTGTTTGCCTACAACACATATGTTGGTCCAGCTCTTGCATATTACGGAGTGGGTTCAATATATGTCAGATACTAAAAACTTCGTATTAAGTGGTGCTAACTGCGTTTGGAATTGGTAGCCAAGACCCATTAGTAAGAGTTTTAGTCAGTAACGTTACTAACTCTACTGTCACCAACTGCAGCTATACTAAGGTACCATATTTACTCAATTGTAACACAAGCTTTTTTTCATTTTAGCTGCTTGGACTCTACCCTCGTGTCACATTGGAATAAAGGCAAAATTTACAATTTTAGAACAAACATTCTAAATTCCGCAGTTTTTAACATTGTGTTGGCAACCTGGGGCCCTATAACGTAAAACTATTCCACTCTGTCTTTATTCCAATTTTCTGAGGTCAAATTTATGAAACCACCGATACAAGCATTGGACGGTAACCCGCAGCATTGTTGGAAAAGCCCAAACGTACTCTTCGTTTATAGGAGGCGACTTTTTTTCTTTCAAAGCGAATAGCGTTGCCTACATAGAGTAGATTTTCTTATAGAATTGGCTGAAAAGAGGCGAGGAGCATGCTCAAGTGGAAAGGGGTTTAATAGCGCCGAGCCAGTACAGCGAGAGTAGATAACCGGATGAAGAAGGTGGTGCCGGCATCTACGATTGATCTGCTTCCCCATAGCTTGTGTTGGCTTGTTGAAAATTAAGGCAACGGGTAGTTTACTTCTCACCTTGTGCTATGATGAGAGGTCCGCTCAAAGGCAGATGTGCATTACGACAGTCAGTAACCCACTGGAGCAAAGCTTCTTCGAGCTGGCGATGAGCCGCGCTTCGCAACCGCTTCCTTGATGCATAAAACTTCACGGTTTTGAAGGCTTGAAGAATCTTTTCATTTTTCATGTATATTCCCAAGATGCTCCGCTTCACGTTGTGCTTGGTCATAACGTGCTGTCGTGATTCGCCGTTTTTCAAAGCCTGCAATATTTCCACCTTAGTCGCCAAGTTCTTGGCTTTGTGCTTCTGCCACTTTGCCGGCGTTTCCATCACTGTAGCGCACGATGGTAATGGCATGCAAAACATGGTCACAACAAAAAAAGAAAACTCTGCAAGAAGAGATGATGCCGACTCAACAACAAAAGGGAAAATGGCGTCGAAGGCGCAGTGGAGCGAAGCAAGAAGACACCGACGTTCGGTGATGCTACTATCGCCCCCACTAATTGATGACGATGTTTTCTCTGTCAGTTTTCTCTGCCAAGACTGGCAAGTCTACTAGGAAGTGTCCTTCTGCCATGGTCGTCATACATCGCATACTGTCTGACCGTTTGGGTTTCGTTGGAAGTGTACTACACACATTTATTAGGCAATAGCCCAAATGTACTACCTTTCCCTGCTGCAGGCAGCGCAAAGTGAGCATCAGGTCTTGCTAAGGTGGGATCGTATTCAGTTGTCACCCACCAGCTCAATTTTGTTTCGGTCTACCATCGCCATCCTAAAATGCAACACAATAGGAAAACAAAGAATGTCTCGCGTCCCTCGGGCCCTACTTTTCTCATTGTGCATCGATGTCTCTACCACGACGATTCTTACAAAATGGGCATGTCAAAACTTCAGCCAGAAGGCTCTACCCCAAGAAGTTGCCGACCTCGACTGAATTAGAGGAGTGCAAACGTAACCTTGCCAAAGTTGCGAAAACGACAATGCACGTTTTGGGGTGGCACGGCGCCCCACTAGCTTGATGTGCCTGTGCAATATTTTGCCATGGCGTAGATGTCAACTACAGTAGAGTCTGTTGAATGGGTCATACATTTTCCCTGTTAGTACAGATCTTTTTTTCTCTTCCCCTTCCGCCCAATACATATGAATGAGATTCTACTGTACTACCGTACTTACTTGAATGTTACCGTAACTGCGATTGTAATGTGCGGGCCAACTTTTCAGTTTATGAAATTAAAAAAAAGAAAAATTAAACTGATAATGTAACATAAGATTAACGAAAAGAGAAATAGTATGTTTATTTAAAGAATCAGTTCGGAAATGGGTTCTCTTCACTTATCATTGTTGTCTTAATGTTGGCGGTATTCTCGGGTGATCACTTGGGCAGATTGTTTCACTTTCGCAAAATTGCATGGGACTCTGCACTGAAAGGGTCCCCGACAAATGTTTCTGGTGCTGTGCCAAGCTTGTGGTTAAAAATGCCACTAGAACGGATCCTTAGCAAAGAAGAGTTGGCAAAGTGATGTTGTATACATGCGGAAAGGGCTCAATAACATTATACTGACACGGAAATTTTTTTTTTATTATATGGAAATAAATCCATGCTCCCCGGCTGCTCCAAGTAGTTAGTGCCAGAGCAATCGGTGGGCAGCCATCGTCTATTCCTTTTGGAACGGGGCAGTCTCCAGCTATTTAGAAAAAAAATTCAAGTTAGTTCGGCATATTAATGCGTATTTAACGCGTAGACATCCCTTTGACGCTGTGAGTTTTTGCGGTTTTGTGGCATCGCGTGACAGACAGGGGAAGTGGGCGCAGCTTGAAAACTTTCAATCAATGACATGAGAATGAGAAGTAAACTGCAATGATGAACATTGAATCGTTCAGAGCTTCAGAAGGATGGTTCGCGAGGTTTCGGGAGAGACACGAACTCGTCTTCAGAAGTGTGTGCAGCGAAAAAGCCAGCATTGACAGAAGCGTGACCACCCAGTGAAAAAATGTGAAGCTGCTTGAGCACATCGTGGCATATGAACCAAGTGATGTGTTCATATGCAGACGAAACTGCTCTATTTTTCAGAGCTCTGCCCCACAAGACGGTGACTTTCAAAGGGGATACGTGCATTGGTGGCAAGAAGCGCAAGCAAAGGATAACTGTGCTTCTTGCCGCAAATATGACTGGCACGGAGCGCTTGTCACTTGTTGTCATCAGGAAGGCGCATAGGCCACGTTGTTTTAAAAACATCAAAAGCCTTCCTGTCGAGTACAGAGCGAACAGGAAGGCTTGGATGACCTCGGACATTTTTCGAGGCTGGCTGCAGCAGTTATACCGGCACTTCACGTCTAAGGACCGCAAGATAATTACAGTTGTTGACAACTGCAGTGCACATAACTGTACAATCGAACTGAAGAGTGTCAAGGTAGTTTTTTGCCACCCAACACTACATGTGCCCTTCAGCCGATGGACCAGGGAATCATTGACTACGTGAAGCCGAAGTACCGAAAGCACCTGCTACAGCGAATGAGCTCATGCTCAGAAGTTGGAAAGCTGTAGGAAGTGGACTTACTCGACGTAGTGCACATCATTGCCCACGCGTGGAAATATACATCTCCGCAGTTATCGCCAACTGTTTTCGGCACATCGGTTTAGTGAGGCCCAAGTAGGCGGCAGTAGCCGACGAAGTGTCCGTGGAGTCCACCGATGATGACAGCCCGGCCTTCGATACTGTCCTTCCCACAGATGTGACCCTTCAGGACTACATCGCGATTGATGATTGTGCTGCCACGACTGGTCTCCTGACTAATGAAAAATTATTAATGATGTCACGGGTGCCCGGGAAGACCACGATTCAGATGAAGAGTCATGCGAGGAGGTGCACCCCTGACCTCATCACACCTCACGAGAAGTCACGGAGGCGCTTTTGATATTGGAGGTCGTTTGCCTGAGCATTTCTGACAGTTTGCGGGCTGTTGGCCACTTGGAAGAGTTGGGAATCTGCACGAAAAAGTAGACGACTATAGCAAAATACTTCATTAAATAAAGATATGCTTCTTCAAGTTGATTTTAATGATGGTTTTCCTGTTCATTTTTTAATTCGGCATTCGGATAATTCGGACATTTTTCCCGGTCCCGTGAGATCCAAATTAACGAGCTTTTACTGTAGTGAAAGATTGTTTTCTGGGACCATATTAAAGGGAAATTAAAGGGAAATACTAAGTCAAACTAAAGTGATAGATAAGTGCTCGAGAATCTCTAAGGCTATTATATATTATCGCTATATTATCGCAAAACAGGGCCTTAATAATCATGAAATCTAGTTAAATGCAGGACGTGATTGGACTCCCCCAGGACACTCAAGCACTTGCCCGATGACAAAAGCACTCCTCAGTTAAATTTTGTCGCCAGTACCGAACTACTTGTTGCAAAAAACATCCTCGTATTGTATTATAATATGAAATAAAATGCTACTTGTCCAGTTCCATTTCATGTTTAGAAGAAAAGTACTCATTAAAATTACCATTGACAACGACGCGGCCGGTCGAAAGGTTTTGTTTTTGCTCGACTCTGTGCCACCCACGCTTTCGCGTTTGTGTACTTTCCTGATCACGTAGTGCTGCGCTGGTTTTGCTGGCTCGCAAAACTCAGACAAACTGCAAGTAGCACAGAAATCAACTTCCATGTGATGTCACGGGATGCCCGAATGGTCTACGGCACTTGACCAAAAAGAAGCTGCAGCGGCGAATCCACCACTCTGTTTGGTGGTGATGGCATACATGTCACCACTCCACCAGTTGGATGGCGGGAGATATGAATTTTGAAAAAGGTGTTCAGACCCTTCAGATGCAATTTTCTCGTAAGCTTAGTCTTTTCTTAGCATGAAACAAGCGTTGCAAGGTTTTTGGAATGGTATTTAAACAGTCCACAGCAACTTAGTATTTGCCTTTAGTGTACCTTTAAGGGGGAATGCGGCTCTTGCTTTCAATATCCCATTTTCAGTTTCTATCTCTTTTTCTATCCGATTCTGAAACATACCTAAAAACGTAGAAGTGCTCTAAAAGAAATGTAATTGCTAAAGAAGAGAGTTTTTCAAGTCACAATATCTCCAGAACAGCACAACCTAAAGCCCCTCTATGTTTCAAAAGTAGCAAAAGGGTTTGATCAAGCCACCACGCCCTGTGATAGGCCAGTTGGTGACACGTGACCTTTTTGCATTCACACCCCGCCCAAAGGGCCCAGCAGTGGTCGCAGTGCCTGCGGAATGTACGGATGTCTGTGTTTCTGAGCATATAGTTCGATGATTTCGGTAAACAGAAAGCACTTCACGTGCCTCTGTTGCATTGTTATTGTACAGTAGCAGTGCCTATGTACCTGATGCTTGAGCAGACACAGTAATTATGTGCTTGAATTAAACGTTTGCAGCATGACATGCTAGTATGCTGAGCTGCTGAGCCTTCGGTTGCCGTAACCACACTGAGAATGGGAGAAAAAAAAAATTTTTTTCTTTGCATTCCTCGCGGTGACAATAATATCAGCAGAAGGAAGAAGGTATGGGACCAATGAATCGGGCGCAAGGAGTTTGTGCCCACTGAAAACACCCCATGATGCGAAGTCGGTGATTTTGTAATATTCACACAATGTAAACACCGTCACCGTCACCAACTTCAGGCAGCCTTTCATCTGGCCGGCGTGCTTTTGTTTGTGCACATGCTGTTGCATGAGCATTATCTCAGTAACGCTATTATCGTATGGGGATTCTTTACGCTGTAGATTTGTATGTACAAGTCATTGTCGTTTCACGACCTGCATTCCTCACAAATAGCTCGGGATTCCAATACAAATGGGTTTGTTTATCTCACTGTCACACGAGGTTCGTCAGTGATAAAATAGCTGGCATGTTGGCTGAGCATCGAATAATTAGAAAATCAGGAGACCTAGAGCAATGTTACAGAGTGCCCCTTGCCATGATCAGTCAGTTTAAAACAGCTATACAAGTGAATCATTTATTTCGTGCGCAACGCTTCAGGGTGTGCTACACAATGCAATTTTCAGGTGTCTGCACCCTTTTATAAAGTTCAAATGCGATAGTGCCTATAGGTGAATTTCCTGAAGTTATGTTGCACATGCAATCTATCCCAGATCATGTGTGATTGTGTCAAATGTGCCAGAAACTTATTTTATGCATTAAAGGCATTCATGGTACTACAGTCCATCCCGGATATATCGAACTCGAAGGGGATTGCGAAATAGTTCGATACAGTGCAGTCCACTTATAACGATACCACATATAACGATATATCGGTTATAACGATGGGTCGACATGACAGCGTCATTTTATGCATTAGGTCTATGGGGAAAAAAAACATTTATAACGATAGGTTATTCCCCGCATATCGGATATAACGATCAAAATTTTGCAGTCTGGACGGCGTTTTCCGTGCCTAATAATCGTAACATTTGCGTTGCTTAGTTCCCTGAAACGAACGATGACGAGGCGATGTTTACCTCCGTAAGTTCGTATCTGCCGCCATTACCGCGCAGCGCGTCTCGCCCCGCCCGCGCACGAGTAGGCGCAGCCAACGTTGGCGCCGCGCGCCACAAGATGGCGCCAGCTGCTTCATGCGCGTCGGCCACAGTCGCTCCGAAAGAGAGAGAAAGAAAAAAAGAAGCGACAAGCAAAGCGGCGCGGTGGCGCCCGTCCCGCGTCTCTCTCGCGATAGCATAGGCTGACGCCACCGAAGCAGCGTGCAACCAACGGTTCAACTCAGTTCGAAGATGGCGCCGACAAAGCGCAAAGCTGTGTCGCTTGACACGAAGATGGATATTTTGCAGGACTCTCGATGCGGCTTCAAGGTGAGCGCCCTCGTGAAGAAGTATGAGCTCGTCCAGTTAACGATATCAACCATCTTGAAAACCGGGAGCACCGCGATTGTGAAGGCAGGAGCTATCGGCGGCCATTCCGATCAGCGGAAAAGGGGTTATAGAGACCCTTTGAACGCCGATGTTGAAGAGGCGCTTTACCAGTGGTTCATCACCAATTGCTTCAAGAAGGCGGGCTTTGTGCGTAAGGACGAACTTCCCCAACCTGCTGAGACCGACCCGGTGGAAGTCGCTGACATAACCGAGCTCTGGGAGCTCGTTCCTACTGGTGACACAGGTGGTGTGTCGAAGGAGGAGTTTTTGACTGCAGACAGTGCTGCCTCGTTCTGCGATGAGGTCACCGACGAGGCGATCGCCGAAGATGTGCTGTCTCGACAGACGCGAAGTTGTGCGACGGTGGCGACGGCATCAGCGACAGTGACAACGAGATCGACAGTGGCTCCTTGACCCCGATGTCCACGCAAAGTGCACTATCGTCGATCGACTCCTTAATTGATTTTATGCATGCTAAAGGATTGCCGCCAGTGTTCGCGCAGCAGCTGGAATCCATGCACACCGCGGTTGTGAAGCTGAAGCTGCCGCAAAAGCAAGTGCAGATTTCGGACTATTTCGGCGCGCCTAATCCTTGACACGGTCATTGGCGCTAGAAATAAAGTTTGTTTTTCACGGCCTACTGTCTACAACATCTATTCTTTAGAGCAAGTAGCGAATTCGAGTTCAGAGCTGCAAAGGTAAAGAGCGCAAACGCGTTTATTTATTATTTTTTTTTTGATAACTGCAGTCCAGATATAGCGATCATCGGTTATAACGATCATATTTTTCGTCTTTCTCGATATCGTTATAAGTGGACTGCACTGTATATCGATAATTCGAAATATAAAATATGCATGTCAAAAGCTTCTCTAACAACTGCACACATCTCAAGGCAGTTCCCCGATGTCGTGACTAACGGGAACTTACCAATCTGTGCCTCCAACGCGAAAAAAAAAAAAATAATAATAATAATAATAATAATAACACAGCGTGATGACCAGAGCACTTTATTTCGGAAGAAAAAGATATGTCACCATTGCTTGCTTTTTCTTCTGCACCATCAAGTTCATTAAGCTGTCCTCAAGCTTGTTGACAGTGTCCAAATGACAAAGGCTAGCTCCTTCCATTGTGCCACAACAGCGGCGAATGACGCTGAAAGCTGACGCAAGTTCAGCTGCAGTGCATGGTGCTTGGTACTCTTCGTCGGAACCTTTGCCGCTGCTTGAGTCTGCGTCCTCGTCACCCATAATGTCAGCCCCAATCTCCGCATCAGCGCGATCTGCTACAGCTTGCACGCCATCGTCAGCGCTGACGAAATCACGTGCTGTAACGCCGCATGGGAATGCCAAGAGCTAGCGAAATTCACTGTCCAGGCATCCAGCGTCATCGTCTTCACTGTCAAGACATCCATCGTCTGCAGCTACCACAAAGCCTGCTTTGCAGAAGCAGTTCATAATTGCACTTTTCTTCCAACGTTCCAAGCACCAGCCAGCATTTGAATGGCTCCGAGGAGGTCCACCTTAAGTTTGATTCCTAATCGAAGATTGATTAGGAGCCTCTGCACCAGTCGTCGTCTGTACCCTATTTTAAGGGGGGACGTGGCTTTCGCATCGCAAAAAATTGCCAAAAAAATAGATTTTTTGAAAATCGCATTTTCAGTTTCTATAACCCTTTTTCTATCTGATAACCATATTTCATCACTGTAAACCACTTGGAAGAGCTCTAAAAAATTCGTATTATCAGCCAAGGTTGCGAAAAATATCGCGGAAATCAAGAAAGAACAGAGTTTTTCAAGCCACAATATCTCCAGAACGGCGCGACCGAGCGCCGCCATCTTGGTGTCGCTGGAAAGCGCATTTCTCCGTCTTCAAATTTGCCACTTCAGCGATCTCCTCCATACAGAAACAAGCGCACAAAAAGCAAATCATTGAAGGTTGTGCCGGAGTCTGCGATTGGCCGCGCCCGCCACGTGACTCCAGCGCGGTTCGCCATTGGTCCGGCGCTCGCGTCGTCTGCTCGGCTCTTTGCACCTCGCGAGTTTGGTGTCTCCACTCGCCGTAATCTCGACGTGTCAAAACGGGCGCTACGCGGACATCGCAGTAGCGTGGCCGATCCCTACGCTTGTGGACGTTTCAGACTCGCGGCTAAGCATTCTGAGCGTCGGCGACGCGGACTTCGCGACCAAGATTCACGCGCGGAATCCTCGGACATGCGGCTAAGCCTTTCAGCACTCGGTGTTTCAGCACATCGCGTGCGGACTTCTCGGACCGTCACCTAATCATTTTGTGCATCGGCGCCTCCGACTGCGCGAACCAGCGCATCGAGTGTCGACTCCTCGAGCCCGCGGCTAGGAATTTCACGCGTCGGCACATAGGACTGCGCGAATGAGCGCGTCGAGTGTCGACTCCTCGAGCCCGCGACTAGGCATTTCGCGCGTCGGCAATTCGGACTGCGCGAATAAGCGCATCGAGGGTCGAGTCCTCGAGCCTGCGACTAGGTATTATTTCGCGCGTCGGCACCTTGAACTGCGCGACTATATATAAGCACATCGCGCGTCGGCTCCTTGTATCTGCAGCTATGCATTTCGCACATCGGCACTTCGGACTCGCAACCAAGCACATTGCGCGTTCACTCTATTATCATATTGTCACGATAGCTCGTAACAATACCTATCATACCACCCCTTCATAAAGAGAACCTCATCATGAGCTCTGTTCACTAGGCCCCTTGGGCTGGTACACACCTGGCTGCAGAAGTGATCGAGGCATCATACAAAAGTAAAATTCTGGAAAGCACCTAGCAGCTGCATATCTATCACTGACTCTCTCATCCTAAGTTCCACTGCCACTGTCAGGTGAAGATGACTTGGAAGGCTACTTACACTCGGAGCCTTCATTCAGTAACATGGTCAATTCTACCGAATGAAAAAAGAAAAATGCCTCACTGATTGTAATGGAGACTGCTATCAATCAGGCAGCCTGCATGTACAACACTGGAACTATATTCATGCCCACACAGAGTTCTACACTTCGGTTTGAAACCCAGGCACCATGCTCTTTGTAGAGCATGGTGCCTAATAAAGTTTCTTGTGCTAGTTCAGTGGCCAGTGTGCTATTATTTTGAGAGTGTGCAGTCACATATTTAGTATGGCCATTCTTACAAAACACAGCTTCAAAATGGTGCCATTTGTATTGCTGTAGATTCACTTCAGCAAAAGCTACATTTGTTTGAAACTTCAAAGGCGTTTATTTCAGTTGGATGTTTTTGCACACTGTACTCTGCCTTACGGGTGTTTTTTCTGGGTTGTTTTTGGCCAAAAATGACAAGGGTGGTATCATTTTATTCGTATTGAAATGATCTGGGGGGTGATGCTATTTTTATTACTCTTGCGCCGTCATGAAAATTACATTCAGGTATAGTAATCGCTGCTAATTAGAAAAAAATTTTCATAATAATTGCAAGATTGTTTTCTTGTCCGCAAAATGCTTCCAAATGAATAAAAATAGCATCACCCCCTACAGTAGGTCTTTAGCAATGGTGTCATCCATTTAGTTTTTGGTTTAGCAAGATGGAATCATCAAAAAGCCCCGTAACGAGTTTGAAATTAATTTGACTCCAGACCTCAATATTTTTTGAACTGCTACAGCTATCAGAAATCTAATTACAGATCTGAAATCAGCACGAAAAATTACCCCAGACAGTGGTGTTTATTAAAGATTCACCCAAAAATAAGAAAAAAATTTTTAGGACCCACCTCCCCCCTTAAATAAATGCTGCTGTCATTTTGTGAACACTGTCCTCACTTTTCTTGTTCGGCCTACATTCGAGGTATGTTTTTTACATTTTTTCTGGTTTCGGACATTCAGGGGTCGGCTTAGAATCGGAGCCGGCCTAGATTCGAGTAAATATGGTATTTTAATGCATTTGCATTGTTACCTCTGTCCATTTTTGGAATGCTGAAATTTGTGACAATGAAACACATGACAGTGGTGTATCACTACTAGACAGATTTGCAGGACCTAAAGCAAAACAAATGTGGCTTACCAGCAAGTACCTTTCCATTGAAGGTAGCAATAATTTGTTCACATTTTTCCTTAGACTCCATCCTGCACAAAGAAAGACAAAGCAGCATTATACATCACATCCTTTACATGAGCTCTTGTGCATGTAATCACTCCTGCCTAGGCTGAGAAAAGGCACTACCAAATAAGCAAAAGTACGTAATTAGAAAGGTCAGCGATTTCTTACGGTGAAGAGCAACTGCAGTATGAGATGCCAGCTCATAAGTCGCATTCACACCAGGGATCAACAAAGTTAGCACGACAAAACACAAGCAATCGTTCGTAGTGGCAAGCACATGACCTGGCTATCGTCACACTGAAATGCCTGAGAAGTGGAGTTTACATCTGCTCGCACTGCCATTGCCGCATAAAGTAGTGTCCGCATGCACCACTCTCCTGAGTCACTGACCGGTCCTGCAGCTGTGCGAGTACTCCCTTTGAAGAGCTGAAAAGTGGCCACAGGCTGTTGCTTTTCGACTGAGGCCACCATCTGTGGCCAACTTAAGCTCTGCGACACACCCAGGGGTGCCAGAATGCCACCACAGAGAATGCACAATGCGGCAGTGGCAGGCATGGTTGTGACCTTGCGTGGTACATCTCCGGTACCAGGCTAGTACAATGCAGCGGCAACACAAAGCAACATCCGCCAGGCACTATATGCCTGTCAAGACTGACTTGAATCAAAATGGCGCTAAAGGCACGGGCACCACGAAAGCACAACTGGAGGGTCCTCAACAGTTCGCCAACACCATGCGCCCTTAAAGTGAGCCAAGACAGTGTTTGACTTGCTTTATTGAGCATCAAAGCTAAGCCAACAGCAACAGTTATTTATTTTATTTTGTTTCTTTACCTACATAGCCACAAGGAATAGCGTAGGGTAGGAAGTGGCCCATATCATAACACAAATAACATAACATGGTTATACAAGAAAAAGATCTTTAAAAAAACATTATATATGTGAACATTATGCAAAATACCATATTTACATAATTGTATATTGACCTATTTTTTTTTGAAATTTGAATATCTAAAGTTTAACTTATAATTAACTTATAATCAAAATCAAAACATGGCACCACCAAAAAAGCGATACCAACGAGATATCAGGGGAGCTTCAATGTAGTTACCATTTTATGTTTGCTCTACAGCCCTACCCGTAGCTTTTCGCTATCCTGCGTGTTTGTTCGCTTCCCGGAAGGGTTTTTCAAGATTTTTGAGAGTTTTACAGTGCACACAACACTCATGGGGGGGGCTCTATAGTTGATGGAAGAGCCGCTGCTCCATTCTCAGCGGCACCCTCACAACGGCGGTGCTTGCGGGGAGCATAGATAGTTCATGGAAGAGCAGACACCGCTCACATTTTCCTCTTTCCCTGTAGCTCTTAGTTTGACGTGTTCAACTGACTGCCGGCTACGTGCTACTTCCATGCTTCCTCAATCGTCATGAGTGCTCCAGGCCCACTAAACATTCAGTGCTTCTTCACAACAGCGCTCAAGAGGGCTGCCATCCTTTACGTAGAAGAAACAAATGACTCCGCAGCGGGCCGCAAGTTCGATGTTTCTGAACGGGTGGTGCGAGTGGAGACTGCAGCGAAACAAAATTTTCACCTGTGACGGCAAGCGAAAATTTCCCACGGGCCGATGTCAGGACGCTTTCCGGAGCTGTAGACCAAGCTTGTGGGGTACGTCGCTGAAATGTGCGATCGGTCCCTGCCAGCAAAGTGTGACATGGTCATGAAACAAGCCCAGATCTTCGCCTTTTAAGGACCGCTTCTGCTGCGAGTACGGATGGTTGGCGGCAGAAGACCGCGAACTTACGCCAACCGGACCTGTCAAAACAGCCTCCCTGACGGCTGCATGTGGGTGGGTGCATTCGGTGCGGGCGGCTGTTCCACAAGATGTTGTGGTGCGGTCGTTTGCCAAATGTGGAATTTTGCTGGACGACGACGCGCTGTGGGACCGTTGCAGCGATGACGATGGCAGCACTAGTGAAGACGAGTAGTCCAGTGACCATGTAAGCTACCAGTAAATTTTCGTTATTGAATGCGCCCGCGGGTATGCTTTTCTTTTTTTTTTTTCCGTCACACGCAATATGGGGGGAGGGGGTGTCGACTTACGTTCGACTTACATTCGTGTAAACACGGTATACAGTAAAACCTTGTTAATTAAGATTTCACTGGATAGAAAAAAGAATGTCCGAATTAACTGAACATGAATTATCTAGGGTATCAAAAAGAACCAACAAAGGCAGCCTACATCAACACGCTTTTATTTATTGAATGAATCAACAAATCCTATTTCTATTTTGCACAATAGCAGTGTAGAAGATGCGATTCTTGTCATCTTGTGACTGATTAGTGCTTGCAGGCAGCGAAGGCCTCACAACTTCCTTTGCAGAGCGGCCACGGCACGTGCCTTCATTAGAAACACGCTTTTCGCTACCGCATGCATATTTTTTTTTGCCGTGGTTGGCAGCACTTTTCGTCCTTGACAGCTTCCGCCATGTTTGTGACATTGTTCGAGCATCCATTGCGCCCGAGTCAAAAGCAAACTACTGTTTGCTATAGCCACTGTGGACGAAACAGCGGTTGCAATTGACGCAATCGCGGGTGGCAACTACAGTCATGAAGGCACACAGTCTATGTGGTGTAAACATAAACGAAAGACTGTTTCTGTAGTTCTCATCGCTTAGTTCGCGTTGATGCGAGAGGTCGCGCAAAGGTCAATTCCCTCGCTCCTGCTACCACACTTCCTAACTCCAGCGTTATGATAAAGAGTTTCCGCGGTCACTGAGTGAGACACGTTTATGTTTGCTTGTGCACGCATGACCCCGTGTTTGTTAATTGAGTTAGTAAGCGAATGTTTACAAGCTTATACGGCCGATGAAACTACTATCCTTACTTTTTGTATAGCTGTCCACTAATTTGCTATCGCAATTGATGCTTTGCCTTTTGGGCGAAACTGCCAGTTTTTTTATATATCGCAACTTTAGTGCATTGGGAGTAAGTCTGTTTTTTCCAAATGAGAGAAGGTTGTATTTCTGTATGAAAGAATGAGGTGCGTGGTACTGTAAAGGAATTTTCTTTCTTTAGGCTGCGGCAAATGGGTGCATGTTACAATCGAGGGCGCGTTGGAATCAAGTAAATATGGTGCACACCAAGCTACTTGAAGTCCAACTAGTTGTGAATCATTGTATTGTTGATCCTGTAACTTGTTTCTAATCTATGGACACGGTTGGTGAATGCAATGCAGCAGCATTTTCGGATATTTAGGGTCATCTTACATTTTTTGGCACTACCGCACAAATGCCTCTGCAACATTTCAGTATCTCTCCCATGATTTTATTTTCCTATACACTATGCAGTCACCTGCAAACAATTTAATGGAAGACGTGACATTTTGAACAATATTATTATTATAATTTCAGAACAGCAGCTACCCAAACACTTTCCCTTGTGGCACACCAGAGCTCACAGTTATTGGTGATAGTCAGCCAATAGGAACTACATTTTGTTGGCAACCAGTTAAATAACTTATCCAACAAACTAGAGCCAAACCCTGTTAACTAAAAAAATGTAAAAACAAGGAAACGTTCCTAAATAAACAGTTTTGAGACAGGCGAATTCACGAAAATGTGAGTGCATGGCTGCGCATAGACTACACAGAGCCTTTTGACACTGGTACCAGTAGCCACTAACTTTCTTATGAGAACTCAATGTACCACGAGTGGTATATTCGCTATATATCACTTTTGCAATATGTTGTGCGACTTGGCAACCAACACGTTGGGCATCTATGGACCACAGTGTCTGTTCAGCGCCTGTTCCGAGCAACCAAAAGCACTGCCAAACGCTGGTGGACTACTTGCCGCCGTAACACATGTGCAGCAGCCCCGCGCCTGGAGCTTCATGCCACAGAAAGTTGTCTGCGAGTATAGTCACGTGAAATATTGCGAAAGCGCCAGCATCCCAAAAAGTAATCAACTGGGAATACCACCCCAGTTCCCGCAAATTTGTAGCCATGCCTTCCGATAGATTGAATACCACTCCTTTTCTACCGTTCTTGGCTGGCTTGTCTCACTGATAACGAGAGTGAAGCGTCACTGCGAACACTGATGAAGTGTGGTAAGAAACCGCATAGTTTTTGAAAAAGCACTGCTACAATACTGCAGCCCTGTGTTTGTTACTTAAGGGGGGACACGGCTCTTTGCGGCGAAAACGTGAAAAAACCATTTTTTGAAAACCAAATTTTCGATATCTACAGCTAATATTCCTTTTATTCACCAAGTTTCGAATCTCAGGGAAGAGTATTTCGTCCGCAATATCAATTTATAACATCACTGTGAGCTGAATTCCGCGCGAAAACAGCCCTTTTTATCGCGGCGCGTAGCTCTCTTTCTATGCGCGCGATCGCAGCCATCTTGGCCTCGTTGGAAAGAGGAGCTTTCCTCCTTGAATTTCCCGCCAAAAGTGACTCCCTCGGTGCGCCAGTGACGTTGAAATCCGGGGAAGAAAAAAAGCCCGAACGCGCGATTCGATTCGTTGACTAGCGCACGTGACCAAAAGCGCATGCTGTGGTTGGCTGCGCGAGGTTCCCATCGTCTGCTACACTCCGCAGGCGACGCGACGGCGCGTCTCGTAGGTTTGTTGGCACATGCCGAACGATGTCCGATCTACCGGGGAAGTTCGCCACGAGGCACAAGTTCGGCAAAACGAAGAAGCGATCAGCTTATAACTTTCAAAAGCGCTCCATTCCTTCTGAAAGCATCGAGAGTAGCTCGCCGCGAACCGCAAATGATACCGAAGCTGCGGACGATGCCGAAGTAGGCCTAGCCAGCTCACAAATGAGTGAAATCGTTACGGACAGCGGCCGCGTTCCGCGTGACACTGCAATGTTGCAGCTTGCGGATTTGTTGCAGAGGGAGATGAATGCTCAAAAAAACTTCAAGTTCTTGCGTCAACGCCAGCAACAAAGCGGGTGTTGGATTTGCTCACTCGCGCCGACGGCGTTGCAGCCGCGCCAGTCGACGCCGAGGCAGGCTTCGCTTTCCTCAGTAGGACTCAGTGAAGGCACTGTCGTTTGTCAAGTGCAAGGTGTACGGCGGCAGTGTCGCAGGAGGCAAAAGCGATCGGTAATCTGGCGTTGCCATAAAGATCGTTATCACGTGCGCGTGTTACGGCGATATCGCGTCAGCGTGAAGCTCGACCAGCGTGAACGACAAGCTTGCCGCGCGCGCGGTGCAAGCCACCGGGAATCGGCGAAAGGTGCTAAACGATGTTTTTGCCGCATTTGGGTGGCCGTGGTCAGAGCGACTACATTCCTGGTGGCTTTTAGCCACTCTCACTGCAATATAATGCAAAATTATTTCTGTACTTTTGATTAAAAGTGAATGTATTCCTTTTTTCTCGTTTTCTCAAAACACCGACTTTTGACTTGTTGCTGATTTGCAGCGGCGATATCTCTGCCTTCAAAGCAGATAGAGCCATAATTTTTGTTGTGGCTTGTAGCTGAGTGTGCAAAGTACACAGTGGTAGGGTCAGATTTTCGAATTTATGCTTTAAAAATTTTCAATTCTGCTTTAGATCAGACAGTAGGGTAGCCACAATTCGAACAGTAAAGATTGAATTGCTATAAAATTAGTAATATTTGATGTATCAAAATAGTATTCCTACGATTGCGTTCCTTGTGTTTTCTAGTACCCAGGCATGTGCCAATATGAATTTCGTAGTGCGTTTTTTCCTCCTATTGTTTCTGCAAATTATGAACAATGAATTTCATTCATCTTCAGAACTAAATGGCCTATTGTAAAAATAATTACATATTTGAAATCAGCACAAAAGTCTTGACAAGAATGGACGGTTTCATGAATATTGATGGAAAACATCATGCACATTATTTGAAAAAGTGTCCCCCCTTAAGGGGGGATGCGGCATCAGAATACAACTTGCTTATTTCTTTATTAAACTTAGTGAAACTTGGCGAACTTGTTCAGTTTCTTTTGCAGATTCCAAAAATGCAATTAAATTCATTCTAGCTTGCTTAGTTCGTCAGATAATTAAATATCACTTGACATTATGCGTAAAAGTAATTAAAATATAATCGTTCGTTAAAAAATTTCTATATACGTATTTGTGGACTCAGTAAACCATAAGGGACACAATAATGCAAGCAGATAATGCAAGCAGATTTAGACAAAATGGAGAAATGTAAAATGTTTGCACTCGCAAGGCACTAATATGCTCCCGGGGCATAATCACTTTGATCACTGCCACCTCTATGGCGCTTCTTCAGTGTTTGTTGCACAGTGTCTGCAGATGCACGTTTTTGTGCAGATGAGACTGATCGCTGCCGATCCTTTTCTCTCATGCGTTTGGTGCTTCGCTGGCCAGGATTCATGCTAAGCTCATGTAAAATTACAGCTGAGGTTCTTTCACGGCATGCATTAAAGTTCCTTACAGCTTCTGCCACAGCTGCTTCAATGGCGAATAAAGATGCAGGCTTCTCTTTTGGGGCGAGTGCCCATATCAGTGAGTGCAGGCTCTCATTACTATTCTGAGTTTTGCCACGCACACACCGCTCAAGAAGCTTCTGATCAGATAGCCACTCGTAGATAGGCAGCAGAGCTTTGGCCACATGATCGGGAAGGCTATAACGATGTTTTGGTGCTGGCTCTTCTTTAGCTTTCGCAGCATTTTGCTGGCACCAAGAATTGGGACCAGTGGGAAAGAGCTGTGATTGGAGAGACTATCATTTGATGTTACATGGTGACATGTCGCCATCAAAGCCTTTTGCATAACCTCAATGTCATCACTGTGCGATTTGGTTGCCTAGCCATAGTACGAGCTGAGTTTGTTCACAAGGTCACCAGTCAACCTCCTTTTTCCACCTCACGGCGTGCAACGGCGGCGTAGGTCATCGCTTCTGGCTGGGGCTGTGGTAATTGAGGTTGCACCTCAGGAGCTCCCAGCGATCGCTGAACCTCATCTTTCATGATGTCAGTGATCGAGGCTACTTGAGGCTGCGACGAAGGCACGACATTGCGCAGTTCTTCGTGCACAATGGCCCTTATGGTCTCTTGGAGATCAACGGAGCCCAGCGCTTGGATGGCGCACTGAGGCATGAGCACTTGGCGGCTATATCGCCTAGTGCGCATTTCTAACGTTTTCTCAATCGTCATAGCCTCTGTCTGAAACTCAGCTATGGTCTTCGGTGGGTTTCAGATTAGTCCAACGAAAAGTTCTTGCTTTACGCATCACATCAAGAAACGAACTTTTTTCTCTTCGGACATTTCCGGGTCGGCGTGCCGGAAGAGACGGGTCATCTCTTCTGTGAAGATGGCAATGGTCTCATTGGGTAGTTGGCCTTGGGTTTCCAGCAGAACTTCGGCCTTTTCTTTTCGGACAACGCTAGTGAACGTCCCCAGGAAGTTACTGCGGAACAGGTCCCATGTTGCTAGGGTGGACTCCCGGTTCTCGAACGAAGTCCTCGCGGCATCTTCCAAGGAGAAGTACACGTGTCGTAGCTTATCCTCAGAGGTCCAGTTATTGAAGGTCGAGATCCTTTCGAAGGTTTCGAGCCAGGTTTCAGGATCCTCCGACGTAGCTCCACAGAAGGTAGGGTGCTCTCTGGGTTGTTGAAGTATGATGCCCGACACTGGGGCAGCCATTGTGGTTGTCTTGGTCACAATCTTCTTGGTCTTCTCAGGTAGAAGTCCGTGCTCCGGGGGCAGCTGTTGTAGACGACTGCTTGCTCGATCGTCCGTGACTACGTTGGTGCTCTCTTTACGGTCTGGGCTTGGATCACGGCTTGTCGGGGGCGTCCAGTACACGGACGAAAAGCACCTCCACCAGATGTCACGTGGTGGTGACGTTGAAGAACACAGTAGCAATATTGCAAAAGACAAAACTAACTTTTATTGGGTGAACCTGTGCCCACAAAAACAGGCTACACTTATAGCTCAACGATAGCAGCGAACACAGTCGGCGATCGTCGAAAATCTGACCAGCGGGTCAAGCGCATAGGCTTTTATACATCAGTCGTCGAATGGTCCAGAGTAATCGCTGGAACCCGCGTGCCTTCCACAAAGTTCTACATTATTCGCGTCGCGCACACATGCGATCAGATTACACAAGGTTTGGTCAGAGACAGCGGATAGAAGCATTGATAACATCCCAGAAACTTCCGATACATGCAGGCGCGTCCTGCGCTGTGCGATAACATTTGTTAGGCGGTAAAAGTTGTCGCACGATTAAGACAAACAAGTACACGTGTCAATATTTTCGCGTTTCCGCCACATATCTTACACTGTAGGTGTTCAAGAAGCGTGTTCACCAATTCCAAACACACCACGGTGAAACTGGTCTCGTCAGGCGGGCAGTCACCAGAACCGCTCGGGGCCAACAAGTCCGATTTTCGCTGCGTTGCTGCAGTCGATGCAAGCTCTCGAACTTTGGCATCGGCTCTTTTCCTACCTTCATCAATATCTGAAGGCGTCCGGATCATTGTATCACGATGAACGCGGCCGACGTCAGGGTCACTCGTGGACGAGACTGCTAAGCCTAATCCTGGTGTATGCAGCTCGGCAGCTCCGTCGCTCGATGCTTGCAGTCGCTCAGCTTCGATTTGCAGTTCGCCCTTGGTGCCTCTCGATCTTTCAGCCACTCTTCTGATGTTTAGAATCAGTGACGACCTTCTTTTCTTGCCGTACTTATGTCGGCACACAAACTTTCTCGTTGACATCGCGGCAAGTTGCTTTCGCGTCCGACAACAGGACAAAATGGCATCCGCGTAAGCGGCCGAGACGCGCTGCAGACGATGCTCTCAACCAATCGTGTAGCCACTTTTCATCACGTGCCCTGAGCAGCCAATAGTGACTGGCATTTCATCATTTTCTCGCGGCGTTTCTCTACTGTTACCGGTGACTGGAGAGAAGCGCTGGCGCGCGATAATTGAAGACTAAAAACTGCTCTTTCAAATGATACCAACATGGCCACGAGCGGAGCTATAGCGCGGAAGCTGCGCGTCGTTGAAATTGCACCGTTTTCGGTTCTACATTTACACAAATTGTGCTACCTTTAATGCAATAAAATGATATTGTGGTTGAAATAGATATATTTCAGATATGAAACTTTGCAGATTAGTAGAATAATGAACGTAGATTCCGAATATAGCATTTTCCAAAATTCGATTTTTTCACGATTTTTTTAGTGGCAAAGACCCGTGTGTACCCCCTTAACAGAACATGTGTTTTAACCAGCCAAATCCGGTTGTGGTCAGTCAGAAACACTGGCCAAGAAGTCCAACTCGGAATCATCATCACAGCCGCTGTCACTGGCCTCCCAAAGTGCATTGTGCTCGGTTTTGTCGATCAGATTCGACAGCCCCATTTTCTTGAAGCTGCTCTCGACAGTGTTGGCCATGTTCCACACGGCCACTTGTTCTGTTTGTTCTCCCAGTGGGAGTGGGCCCATGCTCTCCAACTGGCCAACCATTTGACGTACATCTTGCGCACATAGGGGGGACACTGGTTTTAAAAACTGAAAAATTTCGATGAGATCGAGATTTTGGACGTGTTATTTTTGAAATCTACAGCTATTTTTCTGCCTATCTGCCAAGTTTCTTGTTTCTAGAATCAGTATTTTCGCCAAAATAATCATTTGCACAATAAGTTCCTGCTGAAGTCGATCTAAAGGTAACTCCAAAACGGCCTTTTCTTCCCATCGTGCAACTGCCGTTTCACTCTGCGTATTGCCAGCCTCTTGGTCTCGTTTGAAAGAGCCACCTTCTTGTTTAAGTTTCCTGCCACTGCCTCTCAGTTTCGACCATTGGATGTCGCAAAAAAAAATCAATAAAGAAGAGCACAATATTTGTTTCCTATTGGCTGAACGAACACACGTGAAAAGACCACGCCACCCGATTGGCGGAGCTGGCTGGTGACGTCTGGCAGGCGAGCCGGCCCGCGTGCGATGGCGGTGCTGAGGCGACATTTTGAAAAACCGAATGCGGAGACTGATAAGCACGCAACAATTCCCAGGTCAGCGCGGGAGTTTCATACGTGGAACAAATTCAGCAAAAGGCTAAAGAAATCTATCATTGATAATTTTAAAGGTCGTTGCGCTTCATCAGGATGCAGTGCGGGAGATCAAGAGACTCCATAGAGTGAACAAGTCATTGAAGTTGGCGACAGCGGCATGGGTCCAGCGGGTGTGCCAACTCTCGAAGCTGACAGCTGCCACGCCCGCCGTGACACGGTGATGCTGCAGCCTTCCGATGTGGAGAACATGATCCGAACCTAGGAAAAACTCTAGGAACTCCCGTCAACGGCAGCGACGAAGCGAAAATCGTATTGTTTTCATCGCAACAGCAGCATGGTCAACAGTGCACTTGACGAGACGGCCTTCACAATCGTCAATTTGAATTTGCAAAACTATATCTTGAAGTCTGTAAAGTGCACAGCATGTGGCAGCGGCTACATTGTGACGTCATGAAACGTGAGCAAGAATACAGCCTCGGTGTGAAACAAACTCTCATATTTCAATTGCGGAGACACCGTGTCCACGTGGAGCTCACCACGGATAAGCGGTGATCAGACTGTGACCCGTTCATTGTAAATATTTTGGCAGCGCGAACCATGCAGAGAGCATTGGGAACCAGAAGACAGCACTTGATGAAATTTTTTCGGCGTTGAACATTTCCAACCGCAGTCTCCACAACAAGACATGGCACAACTACAACAAGAAAAAAAAGACCCCTGCAGCAATTCGCGCGGCCAAGAAGTGATGAACAAAAAAGCACAGTTGGTTCGGGAACTATACAGCGTACTGAACTTGGGAAACATTAAGATCACTTATCTTTTAAGGGGGGGACGCGGCTTTCGCATTGCGAGATACTGCCAAAAAAATCTACTTTTTTAAAATCACATTTTCAGTTTCTATAACCCTTTTTCTATCTGATACCGAAATATCATCACTGTAAACAACCTAGAAGTGCTCTAAAAAATTCGTTTTGCCAGCCAAGGCGGCAAAAAATATTGCGGAAATCAAGAAAGAACTGTTTTTCAAGCCACAATATCTCCGGAACGACGCGACTGAGCGCCTCCATCTTGGTCTCGTTGGAAAGCGCGTTTCTCCGTCTTCAAATCTACAAATCTTCAGCTATCTCCTCCATAAAGAAACAAGCGCACAAAAAGCAAATGATTAAAGGTCGTGCCGGAGTCTGCAATTGGCCGTGCCCGTGACGTGACTCCAACGCAGTTCGCCATTGGTCCAGCACTCGCGTCGTCTGCTCGGCTCTTTGCACCTCGCGAGTCTGGACGTCTCCACTCGCTGTAATCTCGACGTGTCAAAACGGGCGCTATGCGGACATCGCAGTAGCGTGGCCGATCCCTATGCTTGTGGACGTTTCAGACTCGTGGCTAAGCATTCCGAGCATCGGCGATGCGGACTTCGCGACCAAGATTTACGCGCGGAATCCTTGGACATGCGGCTAAGCCTTTCAGCACTCGGTGTTTTGGAATTCGTGACGAACAACATCGCACACGCGATCCTCAGACACGCGGCTAAGCATTTCGCGCCTAGAGAGTCTCCGACTCGGCGATGAAGCACATCACGCGTGAACTTCTCGGACCCTCGCCTAAGCATTTTGTGCATCGGCACCTCGGACTTGCGAGTAAGCGCGTCGAGTGTCGACTCCCCGAGCCCACCGCTAGGAATTTCGCGCGTCAGCACCGCGGACTGTGTGAATAAGCGCATTGAGTGTCGACTCCTCGAGCCCACCGCTAGGTACTTCGCGCGTTGGCACCTTGAACTGCGCGACTAAGCACAGCGCGCGTTGGCTCCTTGTATCTGTGGCTAGGCATTTCTTACATCGGCACCTCGAACCCGCGACTAGGCATACTGCGCATTCGCTCTGTTATAATATTTTCATGATAGCTCGTAACAATATCTATCATACCACCCCTTCATAAAGAGAACCTCATCATGACCTCTGTACACTAGGCCCCTTTGGCTGGAACAGACACCTGGCTGCAGAAGTGATTGAGGCATCATACAAAAGTACAATTCTGGAAAGCACCTAGCAGCTGCAAATCTATCACTGGCTCTCTGATCCTAAGTTCTATAGTCATTGTCAAGTAAAGATGATTGTTGTGTTCATATAGGAGGTTGTGGCCAAGTACTGCACCAGGGTGGCCAATCCTGCTCTGGTGAGGGAGTGCGTTACCGGTTCTGGTCACCGGGATCAGGCCACACTCCAGGCCTGTTTATGCAATTTTATCAACACACAGATTTTTTTTTTTTTTAATCCGGTGGAAAACTGAGCGGCACCGGGATTCGAATCACGATCCTCTTGCATGCGAGGTGGATGTTAGCCTGGTTACGCCCACTGCAGGGCAAAGGCCTCTCCCATACTTCTCCAACTACCCTGGTCATGTACTAATTGTGGCCATGTTGTCCCTACAAACTTCTTAATCTCAACCGCCCACCTAACTATCTGCCGCCCCCTGCTACGCTTCTCTTCCCTTGGAATCCAGTCCGTAACCCCTAATGACTATCGGTTATATTCCCTCCTCATTACGTGTCCTGCCCATGCCCATTTCATTTTCTTGATTTCAACCAAGATGTCATTAACTCGCGTTTCTTCCTTCACCCAATCTGCTCTTTTCTTATCCCTTAACGTTACACCTATCATTCTTCTTTCCATAGCTCGTTGCATCGCCCTCAATTTAAGTAGAACCTTTTCGTAAGCCTTCAGGTTTCTGCCCCGTAGGTGAGTACTGGTAAGACACAGCTGTTATACACTTTTCTCTTGAGGGATAATGGCAACCTGCTGTTCATGATCTGAGAATGCCTGCCAAACGCACCCCAGCCCATTCTTATTCTTCTGATTATTTCAGTCTCATGATCCAGATCCGCGGTCACTACCTGCCCTAAGTAGATGTATTCCCTTACCACTTCCAGTGCCTCGCTACCTATCGTAAACTGCTGTTCTCTTCTGAGACTTAAACATTACTTTAGTTTTCTGTAGATTAATTTTTAGACCCACCCTTCTGCTTTGTCTCTCCAGGCGAGTGAGCATGCATTGCAATTGGTCCCTTGAGTTTATACTAAGCAAGTCAATACCATCAACGAATCGCGAGTTACTAAGGTATTCTCCATTAATTCTTATCCCCAATTCTTCCCAATCCAAGTCTCTGAATACCTCCAGTAAACACGCTGTGAATAGCATTGAAGAGATCGTATCTCCCTACCTGACGCCTTTCTTTATTTGGATTTTGTTGCTCTCTTTATGTAGGACTACGGTTGCTGTGGAGCCACTATAGATATCTTTCAGTATTTTTACATACAGCTCGTCTACACCCCGATTCCGTAATGCCTCCATAACTTCTGAGGTTTCGACTGAATCAAACGCCTTCTCGTAATCAGTATAGTAAAAACTCGTTATTATCAATTTCACGGCTCCCCCAAAATGTCCGAACTACCTGAATGCTGAATAATTGAGGGAATCAAGAAAGCAATAAACCAATGCTTACTAAGTCAACATGCTTTAGTTAACTTAATGAATCGGCGAACCCATTCCTATTTTGTACAAAAGCCGTACGGGAGCTGCAGTTCTCATCTCATGAATGATTAAGCTCGCTGCGGCATGTGTCCATCTGAGGTGCTCTTGACTGCCGCATGCACATCCCGATTATTTTTTTGCCCGTGAGGTGGAGCAGATCGTCCGTGCAATGTGATGTAGCTGGCATTCTCAATTTTTTCATGGCTTTGTACAGAGTCATAACGATACTGTTTGCCGCAACCACGGCTGCCAGTGATTTGATCATGGACAGTGACCTTGCGGTTTTGAAGGCATGCGGCTGGTGCACGCAAGACGAAATGGCCATTTGCTGCAATAACTGTGGACAAAACTGCATTTGCTATATGATAGCTATATGGGCACTATTGACACATCATGGATGGTGACTACGTTGTTTTGAAGGCACGGGGCCGACATGGTGTTATGTGTGGCAGTAAATGCAGGAATAAGGGCTTTAAAGGCACAAATACAGTAAACCCTCGTTAACACGAACTCGCATATCTTGAAATATCGGTTAAGTCGAAAGTTTTCCACGCCACACCTTCCCCACCCATAGGTGTTATGTATTCGCACCCGTTTATCTCGAAGCATTTTGCGGGCGTAATACGCATATCTCGAAATTTCGACCGGACGGCTGAAGGCAAAGGCCGTTACCAAAAGGTGATACAGGTTCCGAGCGAGCGCTTGGTTCCTACTAAAGTGCCGAACGCGGTCATGATCTAAGGGCGAATACAAAATTCCCGCGGATGCAGCCGTTTTCCGCCAACCACGCCAAGTAACCTTGGAAGCAGTCACGTGGCGTGTGCTGCTTGCGCGCGGAGGCTCATGGGTTTTATCGGGTAGTCGCGCCAGCGCATTTCGCATGTGCGAACGTTATTGTGCGTGTGCGATTCTGTTAGTTCTTTGTTTCGTCGCACTGTGCGCACAACGCGTTGACTGCGATTTTTTTTTTTTGTTGTGTGTGTGGTGTGTGGTCAACGGACGACGACGACGTCCCGCCCCAAGCAGTGAAAGTCTCTGACGCTGGAGAAAAAAGTCGCGTTAAGGGGGGAGGTGGGTCTTAAAAATTTTTTTCTTATTTTTGGGTGAATCTTTAATAAACTCCACTGTCTGGGGTAATTTTTCATGCTGATTTCAGATCTGTAATTAGATTTCTGATAGCTGTAGCAGTTCAAAAAATATTGAGGTCTGAAGTCAAATTAATTTCAAACTCGTTACGGAGCTTTTTGATGATTCCGTCTTGCTAAACCAAAAACTAAATGCATGACACCATTGCTAAAGACCTACTGTAGGGGGTGATGCTATTTTTATTCATTTGGAAGCATTTTGCGGACAAGAAAACAATGTTGCATTTATTATGAAAATTTTTTTCTAATTAGCAGCGATTACTATACCTGAATGTAATTTTCATGACGGCGCAAGAGTAATAAAAATAGCATCACCCCCCAGATTATTTCAATACGAATAAAATGATACCACCCTTGTCATTTTTGGCCAAGAACAACCCAGAAAAAACCCCCGTAAGGCGGAGTACAGTGTGCAAAAACATCGAACTGAAATAAATGCATTTGAAGTTTCAAACAAATGTAGCTTTTGCTGAAGTGAATCTACAGCAATACAAATGGCACCATTTTGAAGCTGTGTTTTGTAAGAATGGCCATACTAAATGTGTGACTGCACACTCTCAAAACAATAGCACACTGGCCACTGAACTAGCACAAGAAACTTTATTAGGCACCACGCTCTACAAAGAGCATGGTGCCTGGGTTTCAAACCGAAGTGTAGAACTCTGTGTGGGCATGAATATAGTTCCAGTGTTGTACATGCAGGCTGCCTGATTGATAGCAGTCTCCATTACAATCAGTGAGGCACTTTTTTTTCATTTGGTAGAATTAACCATGTTACTGAATGAAGGCTCCGAGTGTAAGTAGCCTTCCAAGTCATCTTCACCTGACAGTGGCTGTGGAACTTAGGATCAGAGAGTCAGTGATAGATATGCAGCTGCTAGGTGCTTTCCAGAATTTTACTTTTGTATGATGCCTCGATCACTTCTGCAGCCAGGTGTGTACCAGCCCAAGGGGCCTAGTGAACAGAGCTCATGATGAGGTTCTCTTTATGAAGGGGTGGTATGATAGATATTGTTACGAGCTATCGTGACAATATGATAATAGAGTGAACGCGCAATGTGCTTGGTTGCGAGTCCGAAGTGCCGATGTGCGAAATGCATAGCTGCAGATACAAGGAGCCGACGCGCGATGTGCTTAGTTGCGCAGTTCAAGGTGCCGACGCGCGAAATGCCTAGTCGCGGGCTCGAGGACTCGACCCTCGATGCGCTTATTCGCGCAGTCCGAATTGCCGACGCGCGAAATGCCTAGTCGCGGGCTCGAGGAGTCGACACTCGACGCGCTCATTCGCGCAGTCCTACGTGCCGACGCGCGAAATTCCTAGCCGCGGGCTCGAGGAGTCGACACTCGATGCGCTGGTTCGCGCAGTCGGAGGCGCCGATGCACAAAATGATTAGGTGACGGTCCGAGAAGTCCGCGCGCGATGTGCATGATCGCCGAGTCGGAGGCTCCCTATGCGCGAAATGTTTAGCCGCGTTTCCGAGGATTGCGCGCGCGATCACGAATTTGTCACGAATTCGGAACACCGAGTGCTGAAAGGCTTAGCCGCATGTCCGAGGATTCCGCGCGTGAATCTTGGTCGCGAAGTCCGCGTCGCCGACGCTCGGAATGCTTAGCCGCGAGTCTGAAACGTCCACAAGCGTAGGGATCGGCCACGCTACTGCGATGTCCGCGTAGCGCCCGTTTTGACACGTCGAGATTACGGCGAGTGGAGACACCAAACTCGCGAGGTGCAAAGAGCCGAGCAGACGACGCGAGCGCCGGACCAATGGCGAACCGCGCTGGAGTCACGTGGCGGGCGCGGCCAATCGCAGACTCCGGCACGACCTTCAATCATTTGCTTTTTGTGCGCTTGTTTCTGTATGGAGGAGATCGCTGAAGCGGCAAATTTGAAGACGGAGAAATGCGCTTTCCAACGAGACCAAGATGGCGGCGCTCGGTCGCGCCGTTCCGGAGATATTGTGGCGTGAAAAACGCTGTTCTTTCTTGATTTCCGCGAGATTTTTCGCCACCTTCGCTAATGAAACGAATTTTTTAGAGTACTTCTAGGTGGTTTACAGGGATGATATTTGGGTATCACACAGAAAAAGGGTTATAGAAACTGAAAATGTGATTTTCAAAAAATCGGTTTTCTGGCCATTGTTCGCGATCTAAAACCCGCGTCCCCCCTTAATCAAGGAAGTGGAGAAAGCAGGAAGATACAAAACAAGCATCGCCAAAGAATTCGGCATCCCCTTGCCGACGCTTTCGACAGTTTTAAAAAGTCGGCAGGAGGTCTTCGATGGCTTCGAGCAAAGTTTTTCCAGCGAGCGGAAGCGGATTCGGGCCTTGAAATTCCCGGACATTGAAGCAGCACTCATGCTGTGGCTCCGGAATGTCAGGGCAGTCAACCTTCCCGTGACAACCCAAATGATGATGGAGAAGGCAGACGCTCTGGCGTTGCAGATGGGCCACACAGATTTCAATTGCAGCAATGGCTGGTTTGAACGATTAAACAAATGAAATAGCGTGGCCTCGAAGCCTATCCACGGCGAAAGCGGCACTGTTGATGAAGGGGCTGCAGACACCTGGCGCAGCCACCGCCTCGCTGAGCTGCAAAAGGCTTATGCGGACAAAGACATTTTCAACCTCGACGAAGCAGCACTGTTCTATAAGATGCTGCCTAGCCGTACATACACGCCGAAGGGAGAAGCGTGCTCAGGTGCTAAGCAGTGCAAAGACCTAGTGACGATACTTTTCGGAGCCAACTCCACCGGCGATGAAAAACTGCCGCTGCTTGTTATCGGTAAGTCGCTCAATCCAAGGTGCTTCCGAAATGCACGGCTCCCGAGAGATGCGACTTACCGCGCCAATAAAACGGCCTGGATGACTGCAGCGCTCTTTGAAGAGTATGTACGTGCTCTTGACCGCAAAATGGCAAGGGACGGCCGGAAAGTGTTGTTCGTTGTGGAAAACTGCCCCGGCCACGGAAAAATCAACTTGGAGGCAGTCACGCTGGAGTTCCTGCCTGCTAATATGACGTCCGTGCTCCAGCCGATGCACCAAGGAGTCATTGAGGTTGCTCGCAGGTTCTATAGGAAGAGTCTCCTGCACCGCATTTTGTGCTCTTACGACAGTGGTAAGAAGTACGAAATAGATTTGCTGGGTGCAGTCCACCTGATCGCCGAAGCCTGGCGACAAGTACGTCCATTGACGATTGCCAATTGTTTCGCGCACGCGGGATTTTCGCGCGCAGAGAAATCGCTCGAGCCAGACACTGACGAGTTCAGTGATTGCGATGAACTTCGCGACGAAGTCCGCAAAGCTGCCGGCTGCGCCAGCGATGCCGAAGACGGCGACATCACTTTTGAGGAGTACACGCTCTACGAGTCGGACGTGCCCATTACCGGAATGTTGTCCGACGCCGACATTGTTGAAATGGCAGTGAACGACAGTGATCACGCTGACGAAGAACCACCTAGAGAAGTGCCGACAACTGCAGAAACAAGGAACTTGCTACATTTGCTCCGCAACAAAGTTGAATGCAGCATCGGCGAACAACGGCTCATGCGGTGCGTTCAGCAGCTCGAGGACGCTTTTCTCGCGCCGAATGCCAACGCGAAGCAGGTAAGCATCACCCAGTTCTTTCCAAAACAATAAAATTCAGTTTTTCCTGGGAATTCTGCATTTATTGCAAAAGCTCCCCTCGTGCTGTGGAGCGTTTGTTAGCAGTGCTGGTTGTCACTGGCTCTTTCAGTGACCCGGTCACTGAAATTTTCTGCATTTTGCTCAACTCGAAACTCTGCTTATCTCGAAATTTTTCCCAGATTTTACAACTTCAAGTTAACGAGGGTTTACTGTAGGCACAAAGCGTTCCGCCAATGCCGTCATTCACGTCGAATTCCACTGATGACTATGGCGTTGCAGACTGCGTCGCTTCATTTTACAGTAAACTCTCAGTTGTATGAACGTTGGAACACAAACGCAAAAGAAGCGCCGGTCTGCTAGAGGTGGTCACAGGGCCCTGCGATTTGTAATGATGAAAGCGGGCCTCCGATTGGTTGCCGTGCTGAAAGGCGTCTCGCCATTGGTTGCTGCTGCAGCAGCAGGCAAGCTGGAAACCACAGCGGACCGCAGTTGTCTGCTTTGAAAACCACGCCGGCGTTTTCTTCGTTTGACACTCGCAGAATTTGGATTTATGAAAGCTCCCAGGCCAGTGATGGATCGTCGCTCGTTCGAGAAGAAATTTTAAACGAAGCATGCCTTCGGAAAACGGAAGCGCAAGCCTCCTACGGCGAGAAAAAGACGGTGGCCAGCGGGAGAAGCGGAGCACCCGACTGAACACGCGGATAATGTGCCGCGTTATCTTGCACCGTGCGATTCCAACAGCGAAGCCGATATCGCCCTGTGACATAGACACTGATAACCAAGTCACCGGAAGACGTGCAACGGAGGCTCTTGCACCTGTGTGTACGGCCACGCGATTCAGCAACCGAGATCGCGTTGTTGGAAGCGACGCGGGTCGAAGGTCACCATCGACGCGGGTCGAAGGTCACCATCGCCAGCAGAGACGGTGTACTATTTCCGACACATCGTGCGACAGGGACACGCAGCCTGCGAGTGAGCCCAACCGTCGACGAGCTACATACAGTATGGTGACTCAAGGCTCACCAGACGAATCGTCGCACAATTCAGATGCGCCTTGAGCTGCGTTTTGTGTCAGCGGTGACTGCAGAAGCTCAGGCATGCAGCGTTCGCGACTCCCTTCGTGCAGTGTCCACAACTGAGCAGAAATTAAATTTGATGGACCAGCAAGGCCAAGAACAAATTTCAGCCCCTTGTGACTGTGAGTTCATTATTGTGCAGGTTTCTGCGATGAACTCTTTGATCGCTAAGCCTCTGTGCCCAAGATGCCAACAGCGTTCTGTGGGTGTACACTGCGCTCGGTCTGGCAGTGAAAATGGCGGTCATGCATTACTCCAGAGGGCTCAAGAAAAGGATAAAGAACGCCTGAAGAAGGCATCCAAAGCCCACCAAACAGAGAGGCAAAGGTGTAAGAAGATGCCTGACAGCAATGATTCAAGATATTACAGCCCTGGCGCATTTTAATAAATTTGCAGTGCTTTTAAAACTTTCCAGCCAGTTTTCTCAATTGCATTTTTTTTGTCAATCACCTCGCTCGTGGGAAGCGTAGCACAATAATGGCTGGACCAATTGTGGCCCAGTTTGTTTTGGTGCGATCCACAAGCTGTGCTGTACTTAAAGACAGTCTTGAAATGTTTCTTTATCTTTCCATTATTTATTTCACAATAACTAGATGGCTCCATGCAGTGAAGCACAGTCATGTGCATGTTATGCTGAGCAAAAAATTATTAGCGCATAAAAAAAAAGATCGAACACTTCTTCGTGTAGATTAGACATTTGGGCAAACATGGAAAGTATTCCCAGCTCCCTACAGTGTTTCGTTACTGTGCCAGCTTTTCCACAGGCAAGTAACTTATAAATTCTTATAGAACAAAAAGTAATTAAGATATCCTAATGAAATTTTAGATTTATCTCTTTATTGCAATGTGCAGTGTGTGTGCCAAATTTCAGCCTTTCTGTCAAGAAACAGAAAAGTTGTTTCTGGTCCCCTCCTCCTCCCTTAAGGGGGGACACCCCACTTAAATTTTTTTTTTTATTTGTGGCCACAATTTGATAAAACCCATCACTTATGTATTTTGACATGCTGATTTCAAATATGCAATTGGTTTTCCCATGCAACAAGTACTTTTCAAAATATAAGCAATTCATGTTTTTTTGTATGGACTAATTTGGAGGCAAGTTCTCTCTACAATGCTGGCTGTTAATGAAGGAGACTGGCACATCAAAATGATGTTGAATGATCAGAGGTTGCAGTGCTACAAGAATGAATGTTCTAAACTGATTTATGCCGAAGTTACAGCATGTCAAACTTTTGTAAGCAGAAGGCATTAGTGAAACACTGGAGAAATTATTACTTTTTCAAAATTTCTGTAATAATATTTGTTCACGTTTTAGGCCTACTGCACTCCCAATTTGTCCACCTTTCTGACGAAAAAAGAATTATTGCAATAAGATGAGTAGAACCAGAGATATCGTCACTCCAAAACTACACTACCATCGAAAATGTCGTTTTGAGAAAACGAGAAAAAACATATCAGGACATGTTCGGGGTGATTACGGCAAATGCTTGAATACTAAATTGATCAAGGATGATACAGGGGTCCAACCAGGCAAGAATAAATGTTTTTCACAAATTTGGACCAAAATTAGAGCATGTCAAAATTTTCAAAGTAAAAGCTAATGCAGCTGCCAGGAAAAATTCTTTTTAGAAATTTTCTGTAATGATATTTATTCATATTTTAGACCTACTTCACTGACCAATTCACTACCTTTCTGGCAAAAAAATAATTACTGCTGTAGGATAAGCACAACTGAATATATTGTTGCTCCAAGACAATGACACCATCAGAAATGCTGCTTTGAGAAAACGGGCCAAAATATTTTCATTTATTCACAGAACCCCCCCACCGATATATCTCAAAATGAACCAGGGGAGTAGTCAGGATGCATGCTGTCATGGTGCTTTTTTTTTACTGCCTTAGCAAGGCCAAGTGATGCTGCCCTTTTTTGGGTAGAACTTGTACTCTGCCGCAAGTCCTTTTCTTTTGTCCTGCTGGACCCAGTGGGTGTTATATTCATGTCCAGCTCTGCTAGCCCTGCTGCAGCTGCATACTCATTGCCGGCATTAAAACGCAGCACAGCTTCTGCAACAGCTGCCTGTACTGCAACAAGAGACCAGTGCTGCTCTTCTGCTAGCAAGCTCCAGATTACAGAGTGCAGGCACCTCTGCAGCAGGCTCTTCTCTGACAAGCGCTGGTACACTGGCAAAAGAGCTGCAGCGACATCACCAGGCAAATTGTATTTGTGCCTAGGCTCTGGCTCCCCTTTGGCCTTTGCTGCATTGTGGGGGCACCAAGACTGCTCACCAGCCGGGCACAGGAAATGATTTGGGCAAATGTCAGTGGAAGTCACATGATAAAAAGTTGCCATCACTGCGCGGCTCATGGCTTCCACATCACCAACATGTGATTTTAGGGCTCGCCCATAGTAGACAGCCAACCTGTCGACCAGCTCAGCTGTCAATCTCCCCTTGCCACTGAGGCTTCGTTTGCCTTCACCCTTGTGTTTCTGCAATAAGTTGCGGAGTGCGGTGCCCATGCGTTTCCTCGCATGGTTAATGCAATCCTCGTTTTCTACTTCAATGTATCCGTAAACTTTCACTTCTTTAATTGCATTGTATGTGCGGCTGTCACCGTCACACAACATGGTGGTATAGCGAAGGTTATGTCGTTGAAGCGACCTCTCAAACAAGATTTTGCCTGCATCTACTTCTAGCTGGCCAGACTTGCAGCTTGTGTTTTTTTGGCACTGGTGGCTCAACTTTCAAAGGTCATAGCCCTCACTGTCTGGCTTAGGGCCATTCTCACAGCCCAAACAAAAGTTAGACATCGCATGGTAATCGAGCACATATCCAGTGAAGAGTTCAACAACAGTTCCAACACCAATATGTGAGGAATGTCCCCTTGTCAACCAAGTTCCATCGTAGCACACGGCAATGTTCTTTTTGTGTCCAAAACTAATGTCCTCATACAGTTCAGTGACTTCTTTCGCACACCGAGTCATAACGGTCGCGGCAGCTCGGGTGGCAGCAGGCTCTAGCGTCTTCTTTAGGTGCCGCTGAAACGTTTTATTGTGGAGTCCCCGGCGCGAAAGCCCCATCGACGCGAAGATGTCGTTCATGGCTGTTTGGCCATTTCCACTGCTGATCATTGCACGTGTGGCTAACATGTTAGTCTCAAACGGATTACATGTCTTTTCACCATCAACTCTGCGCGAGTTCCATTGCGCCGCAACTTCACCACAATTCTTGCACAACACGACCAGTTTCTTGGCGAGGCCGTAGTCCCGGTCGCCCGTGACTGCTTTCGCACACCCTCCACATACCTTGCACCTCAAGGCAGCAAGCAGCACATTGACAAGGTTCAGGTCAACAATCGCGTATAAAGCTGCAATGTCCAAGGCTGAAGCTGATGACGCGTCGCTTGCATCAGTGAAAACAGCAGTCTTTCGCGCTGTTGCCGGCGTCGACTCGAGTCTATCAAGCGTGACTTGATCACGGGCACTCACTTGAGCTATTTCGCTGCTCGTGACAGTTCTAGCCTCAACTCTCACACTGCCGGAGTCGGCGCGAAGGATGCCGTCGTTCCGCAGTACGCTATCACCTGCATCGCCGCGAGCCGCAACTATCACACGGCCGGAGTCGGCGCGAAGGATGCCGTCGGTCTGCAGATCACTATCACCAGCATCGCTGCGAATAGCTTGCTGACCCGTTGTAGAGTCGCGCGATACATCGCCGTTGTCGGATGCACCAGCACCGAAAGTCACTTGCTCATCGGTTCCAGGGCCGCGCGATGTTGGACTGCTATCACCCCCATCGCCATTGTTGGGTGCCTTAGCGACGAAAGTCGCTTGCTCATCCGTTGCAGTGTCCCGCGATGTTGTGCCCTTAGCACGTTTCTTATTTTTTGCTAGCTTTCGGCCGAACTGATACACAGTGTGGAACTTTTTCGGTCCTCCAGGCATTTTGTCGTGGCGCGGTTGCAACCAAAGACAAAATGGCGCCTCTACCAGCCAAATTTTTCTATCCAGTGCCCTAAGCCAATAACATGACGCCATCGTAGCCACGTGATCCTAACTGGCCAATGATGACTTTCTATGCACGCTTTTTTTTTCTCGTTTTATTTGTGAAGACGGCGAGCGCAGGGTTGCTTACTGAGTGATAAAAAGAAGCCAAACGCGCAAGCTTTTCAACGATACCAAAATGGCCGCGGTTGAGCGAGCCGTTCACGAGTTATAGGCAGCCGAAATAAGCGCAATTTGTCCACAATTTAAAGGGCTGTGGGTGTGGCAACGAATCTTTGAATCGCTGTTACGCCATCAATACGAGGTATTTTTAAATAAAAAGTTGCAGACAGGTGTGGGATGGTAGTAGGAACACGAAAATGACATTTCTGAAAACTCTATTTTCTGGCAAGTTTTCGGCTCCTAAGAGCCGTGTTTGCCCTTAAATAAACAAGTACCCTTCGTTTGTACTATGATACTTGATTTTGTTTTTAATGTATATTCCGCATTACGACTACTTGCACATTATTTCTGATGGGCTTGTGAAATCTCCGCGTAATTTGTGCACCCCCCTTTTTGAAGCCCTAAATTCGACAAAAGAAGTGTGCAAGTTACGCGAGTAAATACGGTAATTTTTCACCCGCATGCTGTGCAATCTACGACAGATGATTGCAGGTCCGAAACGGCTGTAATCAAAGCCACCACCGCCACTATTTTGATTATCTCACTGCCTCGAACCAGCGTTTGCACACAGATCCGCTGGCAGCTGTAGCCACCAGCGCGGCAACGCTAGGCCTACTGCTTTGACGTTTGCTGCCAAGCATCTTGCTTTTCGATGCACTGTTTTTTGTTGAAGCGATTCGCCACTGTTGGCAATGGCACCAACTCTGCCTTTCTAATCCTCGCCAATGGCTTCGAAGCTCGGAAAGCACGACGCATTACACGTCGAATCCTGAAACTCATTCGCCTCAATACAGCAGTGTTGCACAGTGAAGCATATGACACGTATGGCGGTGAAGTATACCAAGAGTAGAAAGGGACAATTGTCACGGGAAACTGTACGTCTTCCTTAAATTAACCCTTTGAAGGTTTTCGCCGTACATGTACGGCGGCGGTTTTCTGTCCCGCAAGGTCCTTGCCGTACGGGTACGGTTCCGACCCTCCGTTTGAAATTTCGCGCCATAATGACGATGAGCGCTCATCGGGAGGTGCTGCCACCTCTTAGCACTTACAAGATGCGTTTGAAATTGGTGCTGCCTTCTTGGGGAGATAAACAGAGCTGATTGCTAGCTTCAGCGCGTCGCTCAGACTGCGGCAACGCCCCTTTGGCGGTTTCGGTTTCGCCGCGTGATCGCAACGGAGGCGCGCGAAACGTCATTTTTTTCTTTGTCGGCACTCTCTTGCAGGGCGGTGGAAGTTGATTTCTATCTTGATTGGCGCTGCTCTTAGCTTGCTTATAGCGGCGTTCGCAAGGTATTCCCGCTCTCAGTGGCAACGCGCTTTCGCGGTTTCGGTTCCGCCGCGTGATCGCAACGGAGGCGCGCAAAACGTTGTTTTTCTCTTTGTCGGCACGCTCTCGCAGGGGCGGTGGAAGTTGATTTCTATCTTGATTGGCACTTCTCTTAGCTTGGTTATCACCACTTGCTTATCAGCGCCGTTCGCGAGGTATTCTCGCTCTCCGCGAAACGCGCTTACGCAAGAGGGTGCCTCAGACCTCTGCCCAAGGCAGCCGCACGCAGAGATGGCATGTGTGCGCCAACACAACTCCTCGCTTCAAGAGAACAGACACGCATTTTAGGTGTGCAGACTGCGATAAGGCGCTGTGCGTAGACCCGTGTTACAACGAGTACCACGCTCGGAAATACTATTGAACATTTTGCAATTCTGAGTGATGCCGACACCAAAATACTGTTCCTAATTATTCTTGACTATTGATTCCCGACTTAATACATTTTGGACATTCAAGATCCGCAAAAAAATAATTTGACCACCTGGGAAAGTTTTTTTCAAAATAATTCGACCCTCAAAGGGTTAATTACACATGCGTGTACCCACTGTCTCCTGTCACAGCACGAGCACCGATACGCTTGACAAGTGTACAGGCAGGCCTTCAGAGCTATTTCACATGTGCATGTGGCGACTTGAGCCCTTGGGGACAGCAAAAGGCATGCATTCATTTTTTTAGACTGCCCGATCTTTCGGACGTTTTTGCAGCCCCTAGGGAGTACGCAAAATCAGACGTTGGCTGTTGTTGTAATTTACGAAGTAGTTATTCCATAGAAATTGTCGCAGGCCAAAAACAACTGCACTCACTCTCTCAGAGCGAGATTCGCGTAGGTTGTCCATCATTACATGCCAGCTATGAAACCGAGTAGTAAATGCATCGCATTGGTTTAGAAGATTGCATACCTGGCAAAGCCGACACCCCGTGACTGCGCACTGTTGTCGCGGAGGATGCGGGTGGAGATGACGGCGCCGTGCGCCTGCAGCAGCTGCTCGAGGTCCTGCTCGGCCATGTAGAGGGGCAGGTTGGCCATGTACAGGTTGGTGGGGTCCTGCTCCTGCTGCTTGGCCATCTGCGCCTGGACCCCCTGCGCCTGCAGGGCCTTCACCGCCTTCTCGGCCGCTAGAGGCGACTCAAAGTCCACAAACCCGTAGCCCTTGCATTTGTTGGTGTCCTTGTCCAGAATGGCCTTGGTGGAGATGATGTTGCCATACCTGCACCAGAGGACGGCTCCCTTGGCATCAGCTGACGAGAACACACAAAAGGGGCACTCCACGACTTAAAAAGCAAACTCAACCAGTCAGCCCCCTCCCTCATTGCTCGACAGATTTGACTCCTGTTGACTTCACTCCCTTCCCAACTCGAAGGTAACCATTTCGAGCAAACTACTGAAATCAAGCATTAAGTGCAAAAAGTTATCAGCTCACTTCGGAAAGAAGGCTTTTAGGTCGCAAACGGCAGGAACGCTGGGAGCACTTTATTACTGTGTAAGGGGACTGTCTGTAGCTGTAGATGAATAAATTTCTTGAAAACAATTACTCAGAACTTTTTGTCATCAACTTGTACAATGAAGAACTATGACAAGATCAAGAAAAGCCAAATATTCCACATCCTGGCATTCCCGTGATGTCACAGCGCCTCTTAAGGGGGGAGGCTACACTTGAAATACTACCTTTTTATTTGTGGACAGATCTGAACGAAATTTTCACACTTTGTGTATTTTAATATGCAGATTCTAAAAATATAATGAATTTTGCCATAGGATAAGTAGTTAGGATAAGTAGGATAGGATAAGCTGGGATCTTTGTTTGGAGGAAAATTACCATCTAAACAGAAAACCCTAATACAGTAACTTGAGTATAAATACTATCTAGAATGTTCAGGGAGTGCCATAAAGTATTAATCAATGTTCTAGGCTAATCTCAGCAAGAGTCAATCGGCGGCACGGACGCATCCTCCAGAAATGACGCGATAGCGTCGGTTTCCCTTCACCAACGCCATTTTGAACTGGCGCAATATGCGCACAAAGAAAACAGCTTCAAAACAAGCGCAAGATGGCGGCCATAGGCCACCGCGTTCGCAAATGGTGACGGCGCTAAGTTTGAACATTTTTGACCAAATTTTGCTGATTTCGCATTCACCCAGGCCCCTTTAAGCGAGATTTTTTATTATTTTCCAATTAGATTTAGCTTCTAGATATCGCGGAGGGATTCTTGAATGTAGAAACGTAGCGAAAATGCACTTTTCCGAAAATCGACTTTTTTTGTGATTTTTTGCCGTTTCAAGACCCGCGTCCCCCCTTAAGTGGGGATGATACACATCAAATAATTTGTAAGATTTGAAACTTTCAGCTCATATTCAGTTTAGTGAGCGGATTGCAAATATGTAATCATTTTTTTCTATGTTTAATGAAAAAAATAGCTATGCAATTTTAGTATTTAAATATGGGAGGAGACTTGCAATAAATTTATTGTACTGAGTGACCTAAAATTAACTAAGTATATTTTTGAATGTTCGAAGAGTGCACATATAATGTTTCGTATTTCTATCTACATATTAGCCAAAGTTGTCAAAATTTGAATTAGCAACGTCGGAACACAATCTTTTGTTGTTAATTCTTGCCAGATTTGAAAAACTTTCATTGCTCTAGCATACTGTATTATAGTTTTCTTGCACTCTCCGACTGTTTAGCATTCAGAAAAAAAAAAAGAATCGTGCAAATCGAAGAACAGAGACATAGTGCACGTCCAAAATCTTCGGGTGTGCGAAAATCATTATCTGAGTAAAACGCAAAAAACATTTAGCAATGTGAAAAATACCTTTTATCTGACAAAATCATGGAATCCCCCACTACAATGAACCAGAAACCTCCTGGAGAATAGTACGAAGCAGGCTTTTCTCTGCGTCTCTTCCTGATGGCTTCCTGGAATGCTGCCTATGATGCGTGCTTTCTGTGTGCGTTGACCACACATCGGCTGTCTTTCTCGGCTGCTCGCCTACTGCCTGTGCAAGATTGTTGCACGTGCAGCTCACTGAGTATGTGCGAGCTAGACTGGTGGCTTCCGAGGTTGAACCGCATAACACCTTCTGCCACGGCAGCCTCAACAGCAAGCAATGATGCATTCTTTTCTTTTGGAGCCAGACTTCATATGATCCAATGCAGCGATTCATTGGCATTTTGCATTTTCACTCTATGGCACCTCTGCAAGAACTTCTTATCAGAAAGACGCTCATACATTGGCTGCAGTGCATTGCTTACAGCATCTGGCAGATTTTATCTGCTTCTTTTTTTCTGGGGGGGGAGGGCATTTTTTGCAATGGCTGCATTATATTTGCACCATGAATAAGGGCCGTAGGGACAAAAGCTATGGTTGGGCTGCTCATCAGTTGAGGTTACGTGGCAATATGTAGGCCATACTGCCGTGTGCATCTCATCCACATTTCCCAAACGTGATTTGAGCACCCAACCATAGTAGCTTGTCAGCTTATTTATCAGGTCTTCTGTCAGGCGGCTTTTACCACTGATGTGCTCACCATTTTCCCCTTTCTGCTTCTGCACAAGATTGCGCAGCACCGTTCCCATGCGTTTCTGCACAGTCTTCATTTTCCACGAAGCCATAGACTTTTGCTTCATCAATGTCACTGTATGATCTGCTGTCACCATCGGAGAGCATGGTTGTGTACCTCAGGCCATGAAGGGAAAGCGAGCGCTGAAATAAAATTAGTGCTGCCTCCACCTCCATTTGGCCTGCCTTGGAAGATGTGTTCTTTTGGCATAAATGCTGCAACTTCCAGTCAGCATAATCTGGGGTTTCAGGTTTAAGGCCAAGCTCACAGCCAAGGCAGAAATTCGAAAGGACAACATAGTCCAACACATAACCTGAAAAAAGCTCTATCACTGTGGCCACTCCAATGTGAGATGAATAGCCCAGAGTGTGCCAAGTGCCATCAAAAGAAACTGCAATATTACCTGCATTTCCAAAATTCAGGCTTCGGTATACATTCTTCCCTGAAGTGAGACACTTCGCCATATTCTCAGTGCAGGCAGTTGTTGCAGCTGGATTTAGCTTTTTTTAGATAGTGCTGATAGGTCTTCTTGTGAAGGCCTCTGTGCAAAACTCCGATAGTGGCAAAAATATTAAGCATTGTCAGCCTGTTTCCCGTGCTCTGTACGGCACGCGCCGCAAGAACATTAATCTCGAAAGGATTGCACGTGGCAGTGCCTCCAACTCGTTGCGAGCTCCATTTCGTGTCAATTTCGCCGCAGTTGATGCACAGAACTCTCAGCTTCACGGCAATGCCGCACTCCCGCGAGTGCCATTCCATGGTCACCACTCCGTGGCACGCTCGGCAACCAGCAACTTTCAATAAACAGTTTACCATGTCGAGGTTGACAATGGTGGACATTGTTGTCGATGCACTTTCCAGACGGGGATCACTTGTTAGGCACTTCACCTTGCGCTACGTCGCCGAAACTGAAGAGAGTTCCGCTGTTTTTTCCTGTGCTTGTTGCTCGATCTGACCTCGGTCCGCCGCCGTGAGATATGCTGTGTCTATCCTCGCGTGGTCCGGCCGAGTGCGCATCTCCGTAGTACATGCGCCCGTGACAATCGCCACCCCGCAGTCGTGTTACCGGTGTCCGCTGCATGGTCACAGCCCGCCGTCGACATCGCAAGCAGCACCGACGTTTTCCGTCACTCAGGCCAAACACCAACGCCGTCAGCCGCTTTTGGTAACGCTGCGGTGAAAGCTGTCCCGATCGCCTCTTCCCATTGTGTTGCACCCAACTCCTTGGTTGCACCACTGTTCCGCGGCGTCTGCAAGTCCACCGGTCTGACAAGGTCATCAGACATTGTCACTTGTAGTTCAGATGCATCTTTTCGCTGCACTGCGCGCTTTCTTTGACACTTCCTGAATTTATGCACTATATGAAATTTCCGTGCACGGCTTGGCATCTCGACTGATTACGACGATTCTGAGCGATGGTTTAGGCAAAACAGAGTTGCCAACGCGGGGCATTCTCGCGCTCCAATGAGAAAGCGTTATTTCACCACGTGATGGTCGCAGACCAACAGGATGGTGGGATTGCCTCTTGTTCTTGCCTGGTTGCTCCCTCCTCAAGCAACCTTGAAGGCTCGTTTTTGGCGGGAAAGGGAGCGGGAAGGACACGCTTTCGAACGAGACCCAAATGGCGGCGCTCCGTTGATCGGTTTCGAGACTGTCAGTGGCGCAAGATGGGGCATTTTCGGTGCATTTTGCAGAAGAAAATGAGCGTATCGCTTGACAAATACAGCGTTTTTTTATTAAAGACACGTGATTTCGCGTTAGTTTTTTGTCGACAAGCGCGTGATGACGTCTAGATTGCGAAAATAACAAAGCTGAGAAATCTACTTTTTAGCTATTTTTTCGTCTCCAACACCCGTGTACCCCCTTAATGTACTCTTGCAACTGATTCCAAAAAATTCTATTTTTTTTTCCTAGAATAAATATTTTTCATGACATCCAAAGCAGAATGTTTTTTGTTTAAAGACTAATTAGCTAATCAACAGCGACTTACATGGTAAAGTAAAGCACATGGAATCGATTCTGAATGTTCATAGCGTATCGTAAGGTATAAGCCGTTGCTTTACGCCATTTGGAAGCAAAGTTGCCAAATTTAGTCATAACAGATGCCAGCCTTGATACTAAAACAAAAGTTAATTTTGAATATTTCATCGAAAAAGTATAATAAAATATTTACTTCTCGACATACAACTATTTATCTCCCTAGGAAAAAAAAAGTTATAATGATAGCCCAAGTTAAACAAAAGATATCAGGCCAAACAGGAAGGGCACGAAAATTGTTTTGAGAAATCAAGGAAAAATGTTCCAGCACATCTTTACTGCAGAAAAACAACTATAATTCATCAAAATGCACCAGAAGCGTAGTCTAGGTGCATCCTGGTTGCATATTTCAAATTGCTAGTAGGTACAGTGGCGGCGTGGCACTTGCGGAGATGATGGGACGTTTGCATGCATGCGTGAGTTAGAGCGGGTACGAGAGAGGAAATGTGGGGACTTTTGTTCCTTCAATATACGACTCTGCCTAGGCACTACGGAGGAGTTTCTTAGCGTGTGTTGTATGCGCGTGTCCCTAGGCATGCCGGCAGAAGTCGTGGGGCGCGGTAGTGCTGAACGTCGCATCGCAAGTTGGCGGCTCGACGCAATGATATTCATTCAATCGTGTTTTTTTTACTAATTGAAACAACGTGTCATTATTTTACATTATTAGCGGCGCCTCCAGGACACCAAAGCGGCAACGGGGTCATCAAAGCTAGAACCTGGACTGGTAAGTAGGTTGGGGCACGCTTCGGCCTCCGCGGCCCCAACCCAGGGGCCGGCCGCCCTGCTTCCAGCTTTGATCCCCCCTCTACCGCTTGGGTGCCCCAAAGATCCTGCGCCGCCTGCTTTAATATAACCTCAGGTGCTCTCCTGAAGCCTCCGTTTGCCAGTCACATGTGCCCTCCTGGAGCAGTGCTTGTAAAAAATGCAATCTTTCGTCGCAACGAAAAAAGCGACCCACAACTTATACAACACCAGTCAGAACCTTGCCCCTTCAGACACAGCGATCACCAAATGGGGCGTCCGTGGCCACTGCCTCACCACGCAGGCAGCCAGCAGCGGAACTGCTGGAGTGCAGACCGCGCTCCGCAATGCTGGCATGCCTAGGGGACAAACGCATACTACACGCGTTAAGAGACCTCCTCCATTGTGCCTAGGCAGACGCACATATTCAAGGAGCAAAGGCACCCAGATTTTTTCTCTCGCACCCGCTCTTACTCGCACCTGCTTCTCCTACAACTGTTTCCGCTACAAAGAGTGATGCATGTTTCACTTTTGAGGGCAAACTCCAAATTACTGATTGCAAGCTCTCATTGGAATTGGGCGTTTTGCCTCGTTGGCATCATTCAAGCAAAGCCTTTTCCCACAAGCCGGTATAAACAGGCAGCAGTGCTTCCGCGACATCTTTTGGTAGGTTGCACACATGTCTCGAGTCGGGCTCTACCTTTAGTTTTCCAATGTTATGCCGACACCATGAACTTTTCACAGCTGGGCACGTGGTCCGTGCATTCACTGTGGTCCGTGCACTCAGCCGTAAATGCGACGTGGCGGTACGTGGCCATCACAGCTCTTTGCATACTTCCCACATCACCTTCATATGAGCCATAGTATGTGTACAGCCTGGTGATCAGTTCACCTGTCAGCCTGCCTCTTCCACCGAGGCCCGGTTTATTCTTGCATCTGTGCTTCTGAACCAGGTTTCGCAAGGTTGTCTGTGATATTCTGTTTCGGTTTCATAATGGTTGTGAATACTAGCACCACTCCATGCCCAACGTGGTAGGTGTACCCTGCACCGCATTTCCCTTTCTTCTTTGCTGGAATAAAATCAGTCTTTGCTTGTTCCTCGTTGACGCAAGGCTCCTTCCCTCTTTTCTGCGGCGCTCCGTGTTCCCACCGTTATGCCCACCCCGTAAGCCTGCTCCTTGGCCGGCCTCGTACCGATGCCACTGCACTACATCGTCCCCATCCGTTTTTGCATATGGTTTGCACAATCCTCTTTCTTAACCTCAATATACCCATAGACTTTTGCCTCTCAGATGGGAGAAAATGTTTTGCTGTCGTCATCACACATCATAGTTGTGTAGCGTAGGCCATGGCATTCGTATGATCTCTGAAAAAGAATCAGAGCGGCCTCCACTTCCATTTAGCCAGCTTTGCAACAGTGCAGTCCGGTTATAACGACATCAAGAACGAAAAATCGAATCGTTATAACCGACCATCACGGTTGATCATCATCAACCGATTTTATCCGCCGTAGCCGCTGGTCCGTTAAAAGCGAACTTCGTTGCATTTATAATATGGGTAGAACAAACTAAGGTTAAAATATGGCCCGTTAAATCCGAAATACTGCTGCACCCGGGTCCGTTGTAACGAGCGCAGACTGTAATACAGTAGAACTTTGTTCTACATTTTGGGAAAGAAATTTGAGAAAGTTACTAACCGGGGAAATGTACGATCCGAACTAAATTGACAGGCAACTATTGTTGACTTCTACGTAATGCGAAGCACTGTGCGGATTGTTGTGAGGCACCGACGTGCGCCAAGCTAGTGGTGCTCTGGTGACCGAAGGGTTTTGTTTTCGTATTGCGTGGTGTTTTAAGAGGGTGACGGGGAAACCGAAGCGAAATTGAGCTGGTGGGCAATGCCGGCGAAGCGATAGGTGATGCCCACATCGTATTGCCTGCAGCAGGGAATGGCGGCGCGTTTGGATTATTGCCTACTAAAAGCGTGCAGTACACCACCACTGGCACTATGCGCCATGCGCTGTAAAACAGATAGGTGAACATGCTTACTGCAATAGGTTTGGCGATGATAGCTGTGAATGCAGCGTGCGATGATGCGGGCCATGATTTGCTGGTGCCGGAATAAGAAACTGTGCGCACCATCATTTTCACGTGAGATGAGCGGCTATATACTGTTCTCGATCTCGCGAGGCCTCGCGGCTTTTGTTGTTCACATGGTATCTAGTGGCCGGAAATCACAGTCTGCAGCAGGTAAGAGTTTCAGTTATCGCCTATTGAAAGCGTGTGCTACGCTTCTGACGGCACCACATGCTGTGAAACAGACAGGCGAAGATGCTTATCGCAAATATGAATGATGGTGACAGCGGTGAATGCCGCGTGTGACGACCCTGGTGAAGATTTGCTGGTACCGAAATGAGAAATTGAGTACGCGCAGGCATTTTCACATGGACGGGTGGGAGACTATTGCGGTGAAGCTACCGTAGCGGGCAGCTATTATACAGTAGAACCCCGCTGTTACGTTCCTCACTGCTGCGTTTTCCCGGCTGCTACGTCGCTTTCATCCGGTCCCGGCATAGCTTCCATAGGATCCAATGTATAAGGAACCCCGCTGTTATGTAGTAGCTGTGAAAACGTTCCCGCATGATGCGTCGCAACCCGAACCCGCCTGGGCTAAAGTAGGCAACACACTCCAACCGCCATTTTGGCTTTTGACGAGTTTTGACCGGGCTTGGCTATGGAAATGGCTGCAAAAAGCCGCACGCCAGTTCGAGAGGCCACCACTAGGTGGCCATTCATGAAAAATGCTCTATTATCACTGTGATTACGGTCACCGCATGGTTTGTTGAACGGCTCGACTCACGGAGGAAGGAAACTTGGGAGAGGCCCTGACATCACTCTTTGCGAAGCTGTAGCTAAAGGAAAGCCGGAAGTTGGCGTTGCTCATGGCGTTGCTCCGCCTATCGGGCCAGCTCTCCTCTGTTGTTTACATTTCTCGCGAAACCACGCCGCGTTGTGCGCAACCGGGCTGCTCGGACGCGCGCGCTCCGCAGCAATACTAAACAATCGTTAGCACGTTAGCATGATTACGCCAAAGAGGGCAACATTTCCCGCGGATATTCCTTCGTCCGTTGCCATTGCCGTGGCACGGTGATGACGAGGAGCATGAGCCGCATGATGCCGGGGAGTTGCCAAATCCTAGCTTTGGAGAAGCCATCGCGGCTCTGGACCTCCTCCGCAGGTACGTCGCACCTCACAGCGACGCTGACAGCAATGCGGCCTTCCAGGCTATTGAGAAACGTGTGGTGATATCTAGCGAGCGAAAGAAACGGCAAGCCACCATTCTAGATTTCTTTTCAAGTTTTAAGCGCACTCTGTGGAAATAAAGTGTCTATAGTTGAAGCTGCACTTTTTTCATTCATTTTCGGAGCTTTCCTCACTGTTGCATTTTCCCGGCTGTTACGTATTTTTTCCTCGGTCCGGTGAAAAACGTATGAACAAGGTTCCACTGTATACTGTTCTCATTGACAAGCACATCGCGCATTTTCTTGTTTACATGGTATCTAGCAGCTGGAAAACACATACAATCGCAGTTTGATGACGTACTGAAAGTTGGTGCCGCAAAATCGTGTTTTTCGGGAATGTATGATCCAGTAAAAAATTAGCGTAACCCTATTCGGTCATTTGCTATGTTCCCGATTGCAAGCATTGGCGCCGGGAAAACGTGTCAATGAGGTTATACTGTACACCACTCTTCTTGACATCACAGTGACAACAACAAAAAAATTACGGTAGATCCCAATGTTCTTGTTGCAATCTGAATTTTGCAACCTTTCTTGAAATATCTCAATTAAATGCTGAGCAGACACAAGGTGTGTGCAATTTTATTTCCAACTAAGTGTAATGAACTGTTCACATTCTTCTTCCATAGCAGAAGTTTTATGTCGTTTGGCTCACGTGAGCATTCATGCTCTGCACTACGTATTGCAGCATAGTGAATGCATGCCTGCCATGCAGTAAGATGTGAAGACCGAGGATTACACTGAGGTCGGCCTGGTTTACTCAGTGAGAAACTGACCAAGAAGCCATGCCGAAGAATGGAAAGTTTGGCATTATAGTTTTGTGGAAACCCGCAAGGTGGAGAGCAGTAACTAATTAATTAAGGAAAAATCAGACATCCACCCGTTCGTAGCAATTGCTACAAAGGAAATCTATATGGCTTCCTTGAAAAAAGCCTCGCAGTTGAAAAATTCGTCCTAGTCCAGCACAAATCTTGGTTTTTGGTTGTAGCAATTGCTACGAACAGGTGGATGTCTGATTTCCCCTTAATTAAAGAATGGGAAGATAGGCAAAGGAAGATTAGCTTCATTAAAACAGTCAAACACGCTAATGACAATCCCAGATATAGCAACCCATCAGTTATAATGACCACATTTCATTGCATTTACGATTTTCCAACCGTGCCTATCGAAACTGCTTCCAAATATAACAATGTTTGAATCACTGTACTGTTATTACAACCAACACTTCTAACCTGGTCACGGTAAAAAGAGGGTGCACGTGAATGACCGAAGCAGGGAGGCGTGACCAAACTGGGCGCACGGCAGGGTGTGCCTCGCTTCAGTTCAACTGCCATGATAATGTGCCCTTCGAGATGAACAAGCAACAGTTGTGCACGGATTTCAGAAAGTGCAAAAAAGGTCACTCGCAATCTCCTCTCAGGAGGCATGCCTCCAGAGAGGAGGAGGCGTACAGCATGGTGCGGGGCATGCACTAGCATGTGCACTGGTGTGATATCTGATGCCACTACGGCAGCACCCGCATTTTTGCGCAATAGTTCTTGCAGCAGTGCATGCATTATGCCTATTTCAACGATTTGGAACGACCATCAATGTCCTTCTACTGTGGGAATAATGGCCACTCAAGCGTTTCCATTGTTACATGTTGATATACATGGTGACCGAGTTGGCGAGAACATTGCCCCACGTGCTACCACCACACAATGTTGCAAAGGACCGGCGATTACTACGCAGTTATCAGATCATCGTTTGGCAACGCTTTGTTTACACGCTGCCGATTGCCAATAACGGTTCTTGATAACGTTCTGTCCTTCAAACATAGGATTATTTTTTGCTCAAGGGACATACATAACGCAATTTTATGGCTCCTGTATAGCTGACACGCTCTCATAATGCCAAGACAACAATATCAGAGATCTTCAAACGATAGCGCCATGCTGCAGCAGTTTCCTAAGTTTATGTTCCTGGCTAACTAGAACGTTTCGCTCTTTTTTGTGCAAAATGCAGTCATGTCCCACAGGTAGTAAAATGTATGACAGGCTCTCGAGTAAAAAATGTCGGCTGCGGTTCCAGTTTCAAATTGAGAGGTGATCGGAACCGGGTGGCATTTTCAAAGAGCTATATGATGCCACATTTCGTTGTTTTGATTGACGTTTTTAACGTAAATTTGCAGCTAGGTGCGGGAACACACCGGGAACAAAAATGACTGGCAATCTGGTTTCTGGACCAAAGCGATCCAAAATTGTAACTGCTGATGCCTGCTTCAGTGCAGTTAATGTTGCAGTGTTTTAAAGGAGAGTCCATATATAACGAACTACTGATAACTACAACTACTAAAACTACTATAACGAACACTTTTCACGGAACTATCAAATCCATCATAAATGGGCTCACCTGTAATTGTGCACGCTTGAGGGCCCATAATTCTTTTGTTGCAGCGAGAATATTTTTGTACCATTTTGTTGCTTTATTGCGAAATTCTGCAGAGAACATAACTGGTCACTAGCAGATTATAGGGTCATACAGATCCAATTCAATATTAACTTTTCTGGTGCAGACTAGAAACATACTCTAGGGCTAAAACCTGCAGTGTGCAGCTTGACTTCTTCCATGAGGTGTTGTACTCAGCAGTTGGTGACAGCAACAAGAAAAATAGATGTTAAAATTAACATATAGAATCGAATACGGAAGAAGCAGTCTCTGTTGCAAAGCAAACTGATACGAGCAGTCGAGATGAGAAAAAATTCAAGTTAGTTATCCCTACGTGGATGAATGCGAAAGCAAGCATTGTGACTATGTTACTTGAGCAGCCATGTCAGCAGAAGCGCAGCGACGTCAAGGGACCAATGGTGTTCGTCACAAGGTTCACACACACAAGGTCGTGGGTTCGACCGCCTTAATTCTACCCTAATTAACTGTACCTTCGTTAACACCAAAGGTTGAGGGTTCGACTCCCACCAAAGGTCAAAGGTTTTAAGAGTTTGGTTATGCCAACGCCCGATTTTCCATCTCTTGAGCCATACACTGCTTTCACAAAAGAAAAGAAAAAGATAAAAAAAAAAGATGATGGCTATATACACCAATTCGTCTGCCTTGAAAACACTTCCTCTAAGCTAAACGGATTGTATTTCTGATTAACACATTTTATTTTAGCTGGATTAACAATTTTGAGTATGTTTCTAGCTTGCTATAGGCAACAATGCTCTGAAACAAGTTGTGCTGTCATTTTGCAGCTCTCTGGTGCAGTCAATAAACATGCCAGATAGGTACTTGTAGAGATGCCCAAAGCAGTGCTGCATTTTGGAAAAGGTATGACTGAAAAGCTCTCACGCCAGATCCTCAGTAGATCAATTTTGAGGATATTCCTTTCAGAGTGAATTCATTGGACAAGCTAGCAGAGAGGTTGTTTCAATGAGGCATCATGCGCTGAACATCACCCGAAAATGAAAGCATCCCCGAATCTGACTGAAGACAGGCGTGTGGCCGTGATATAAATGACTCGAGAGTGTCTACGTACGGTGCACAAAGGTTGAGCAGGTCCTTGTCAGTGGTGGTGTGGGTGAGGCCCTTGATGTACAGGTTGGTCTTGCTGAGCTGGTCGCCCTGCGAGCCACTGCTGCTGCTGCCACCAGCCGAGCCCCCCGAGTTGATGCTAGACGCAGGCGGAGAGCCCAGTCGGGCCGGGAAGGCGCCCTGTTGTTGCTGCACAAACAAAGAAGCCACAAAAAGGCTTTCAAAAAAAAAAAAAAAAATAGCTGGAACAGTACGTTCATAATTACAATGAAAGTAGTCTTCCAATCACAATAAGCATGCTGGGAAAGCCCATTTCATGCCTGAAACATCTGTTGCTTGTGTACAATCGTCACAAGAAAGAGCATGAATAAATGTGGGAGTGAAAAGAAACAAGCCACCAGACAGAAGAACTTGTCCTGTCGCTTCTTTCTTTTCTTCCTAATCTCCTCCGTACACAGTGTTTTTTGAAATGGTCATGCATGAACTTTACGTGCCTGTCATTTTGCTTTCTTCGTGGGTTACTAACTGAAAATGCTTTGACTGGCAGCTACAGTACAGCACAGTGTGTTATGGAACTCCAAAACACAGCAGCAGCAGCAGCAGCAGTAGTCTTATTTCCCCTAAAAACCATTCTTTCCCTTTTGTGAGGAGGAGCTCCAGCTATTGGCCACACGTGTTGGCACATTGTGTGCACATTCTTTAAAAAATTGAAGCCAGGGGAAGCACAGGAAAACTTTTTTGGCTGCACAATTATGTATTATCTATCTTATCTATAGTTTATTAATTCATTAGCATTATAAGTGTCAAAGTGGAAAAGAGTACACACTCGTGCATGTTCAAGCAAATATTGGTGCAACTACATCTCCAGCTTACAAACGCGTCCAACCAGACAAAAGCATTCACAAATGCTTACTGAATACCCTTTCCATACCTACTGTTTCAAGAACTCATTTTTTCCAGTAACGATAAGAGAATGGAACAAACTTCTTGTACACATTATTGCGTCACTTACCCAGTTTTTATCTGCCATTGAAACCGAAATGCTAAGCCTATGAGATTGTATTTTTACCTTATACCCGATTGATTTATGGAACTATGTTCGCCGATTTTTCATTTTTTTGTTTCTACGCTCACAAATTTGAAGTGTCATAGTACAGATCTTTCTTTCTTTTCATCGTCTAGCATTTTCTTATGTTGGTTTTCTTTTCCCTGCTGAAATTAATGCTTGAATTATTTTTTTTTTCTGTACCTGTCTGTCTATATTACTCATAGATGTAGTTGTCATTCATTGTTGTGATGTGTGGTGCGCGACATGGTGCGGTGATCGGGACGGTGAGGAGCAGACGACAAGGAGTGCACGCGCCGAGGCAAATTCCATGCTGGAAGGAGAAAACGACAACGCCGAAGAGCGTCCGGCACGTGAACGCGTGGCGCAAGAAAAACAACTAAAAGAAGAAAAGCAAACCAATTAGGAAAGACCACGGGGCGTCAGGCAGCCAATCGGGGAATGCCTAATCGGCCAGAGAGAAGAAAAAGCGTGGTGCGTGGCAGAAGGAGGAGAAGCAGGGGGAGACGCCGGGAGAGTTCCAGGAAGTGACGCCAGGAGGAGGTCAACCACCGGACCAGGAGCTAAAGACGTCGGGTTCCGGACCCGAGCCACCAGGACTTCACCCGACCGGGGCCTCCTGCCAGCCCGTTCCTGTGCGTCGCCCGTCTACCCGAGCGTGCCGTCAGCTCCTCAAGGCCGGTGAGCTTCTGCGCCCGTGGGCAGGACGAGAACAGTCGGGCTACGGGCCCGAGTTCTACGCCAGCTGCCCAGCCAGAACGCCGCCCCCGTCTGTCGTGCCACCTGCTGCCCGAGGCCGGCGTTCGAGCTTCTGTGCCCGTGGGCAGGACGAGACCAGTCGGGCTACGGGCCCGAGTTCTACGCCAGCTGCCCGGCCAGGCCGCCGCCGCCGTCTGCTCGTGCCACCAAGCCGCCTGCTTTACCTCTCCAAGCCAGAGCTGGCGCGCTCCGGTCGCCCGGTCAGTCAACTTACACCACGACCTTTGGTGAGACCGGCGCAACTCCTTTCGCCAACTTGTCACCGCGTCTCCGCGTCGAGACAGTTATGCGTCCCTACCGTCGTGGCAAGCCCGGGCTCGCGCACTAGTTAGCTTCATACTAGCCCCAAATGTGTCTTACCGCCGTGATGTCTATTTGAGTGTTTATTTTATTCTTTCTATTTCTTTCTATCATTTATTTTAAGCCTTTTTTAGTTCCATTAAAAGTTTGTGTGTGTGTTCGAAACCAACGGCTTTTTCCTCAATAGGGTTCGCGGGGGCTCCGCCTAAGAAAACCGTTTACACCTTTGAGTACACGAACCGTTGTCCCCATATTTGGGCATCACTATTGTACTTTCATTGCAATGATATATTTATTGTATCTGAATAGTACTGTATTACAATTTGTGTTATTCTTAATTACATTCACCCACATTATATGCCCACCTGCTATGCTTGGGATTGGCAGCATACTAAAATAATTCAAATAAATAAATGTACACACAGTGCCACTGATGATGGTCCGGAACAGACCACCGTTAATTGCACGTAGCTCCAGGCACGATGTGTGGAGTGAGCTCCTAAAGGCACTTTGCAATGCGGTGAACAGTGTTTAAATTCTGGATTCCGGACCCCAATGAGGTCCGATGTAATGCTAATGCATTTCTCCTGCATTTAATGCTAACTCAGAACAAATTTTAATTTGCAGTTTTCATTCAGTTAACAACACATAACTGTCACGATGCTGGAGACAAAACATGATATCAATAGCAACTAGGCTATGCCTTTAGCACCAAAAGATTCATTTACTGCGTACAACAGCGTTGGAAGAAATAGCGCTTGATGCCTGAGAATTGACAAACACATTCATTATTAAGCCTTGATACAATTAAAAAGGTTCATTTTCCCCATGGTTTACTTGCCTTCATTGTTTAGTAATAAATTTAATAAATCAAGCTCCATGGATCCCTTTCCTTTCAATCAAAATACAACAGCAATACTTTGCAAATACTTGTGCATAGATATAAAATTCCTTGAGTAACAACAGCAGCTATGTGTTGCCATGTCAAATAAAAAATAAAGGTATTCAGCTTATAAAACTGTGTAGAGAAAACATGGCAGACTTGCACAACATTGTAGAATCGCAATGCAAATTCTAGTGAAGCTGCTTAAGCCATGTTCATGACAGCATTACCAATTCCACCACCTCAACACAGTTCGGCTGCAGTTAACATAACATGGTGTCCCGCAACATCTATAATTAACCTATGTGTTTCACTTTGACCACATATCCCCAGTGACGTGCACAATATACCCTACAAATTTTGTTGCGTTTGCGTGAATGATTTGCTAAAAATCCAAGTATGTCAATGTTTTGAACACAGAATTTTCATCAACACTTCCCGCGAATGCTCAGCACAGATATTCCATGAGCATCCTTTTTCCAAGATTTAGTTGCACTAATAGCTTGCTGTAAAAATTAAGAACTAAATCAAAAGCCAATGCTTTCTCTTGCCACAGTGTCTCCAGACAATGTACACTGTGCTAAGATTAGAGGGCCTGCAGTTAACAAGGAATCAAGAAAAGATTACCTATTGTAGATACTGCTCTTGAAGTGAGCAGAAGTGGAGTGAAGAATAGTACTGACACTTACTGACAAAGCCCCGCAACAGAACCCTGTTAGCTCAATTGATATGACCTTGAAAGGGTGCAGTCACACTGCAAAGCACATCACACTGACTGCTTAAAATTGCAGCTTGGGCAATGCATTAAAAAAAAAAAAAGCGGTCTTGTCACATTGTTGCACATAGGTGTGCTGCTGAGACAAGCCTCACAGGCACCACCACAGCCAAGATGGTGACCAGATCTTATGCACTACCCCTTCAGGCACTGACACTGAAAACTAGCCGGGTTGCAGCGCCAAGAATTTAGTCAAACGAAGTGAACAATGTCAGCCTGTGGGCAAGCCACAGTGATGGCCGGAGCAATCTCACAGGCAACTAGCAAAAGATGCAGTGAGCTAGGAGCCTTGTGGACTCTGCAGAACAAAGACCACAAGAAAAATCAAGAGTAATCTGTCTCACTGTACTTGATGCACAGACATTTCCTGCTGTACTAAAGCTGTAACTCACCGCAGGCAGCAATAAGTGACAGCGAGTGCTATTCAACATGAAAATAGCTGGGTATGAAAGTTTCCACATCACACTTGCAAACTTGGCAAAGTTGAAATACTGGGGACGTATTCTCTGTTGCTCACCTTCGGGGATATGATTATTTTTCAAAGATTTCATGCGACTAGCACCAGATATCTCATTGCTCCAGGCAACAGCATTCCTTGTACAAAGCCAAGCATTCTGTCTTAGCACAGTGTCAGGATCACTGCCGCTTGTGTATGCCAACATGACCGATCCTGGTCACTCTGAGATGGCATTTTAGCACATATATGCTGCATGCCTGGCCCCGGTTACAACCTAGCTGATGTACATACACATATATACAAATATGTTTGTGATGAAAAACATTAGCCAAATTGTGTCTGGGATCAAACCAGGCATTAAAGGTACCAGCATTATAGCCCCAATGTTACAACAGTGTCAATATGGAATGAAGGACATTGCAGTCATTTATTTTTTCGTGCCCCAACAATATACTAGGTACCTTCAAAATGTGAGGAAAGTGATGCACTCAATTACTTGATTTGAGTAACTCATTATCCTATTACTGACCACTAGCCACTGCTATTTTGTCTGGGTCAAAAAAACTGCAATTCTAAAAAGTGAGTTAAATCTGCTTGTACAAATGGTAATGTAGATAGAATGAGACGTTATGCAGGAAAATTTTCCACAGAAGGTATTTTATACATTCACGTCAAGAATCAAATTGTTCAACTGCACAATTGAAGTTTCTATTACTCATTGGTAACAGAAATACTGGATAACAGATTCACTCCTACGGTCTATTGCAAGGAAGGAAATTCTTCACAAGAACGTAACATTAACATTTCAACCCTACAGCAAACTAAAAGACCGCTTTTGGAAGCATCTAATATTCTAGGTATGCAAAACACGATTGTGAGAAGAACCTTCAACCAACTAAAAAACTGCTTTTGTAAGTATCTAATATTCTAGGTATGCAAAACACAATTATTAGAAAAAAATATTGGAGAACAGTAACTGGAGACGTTAAAATGTTAATATCAGCGAATCTGATTCTGTCATCAGAAAAGTCATCCAAAACAACAAGATAAGCACTTGCCAGGCAGGAGATATAGCTAATGCATCCAGTGAACAATTTGCCCCCCCCCCCCCCCCTTCCGCTAACTTGTTTACTTTCTTTGCATTACCCGATCTGCCACCATTATGGCCCTGCCTTGCCGCAAGAAATTTATTTTATTTCCTCACTCAAAAATACTGGACCTGGCCTAGATTCCGATCAGCCCCTGCAAATCATTTATTTTCGCTAATATTTCATTCTTGCAAGTTTGATGTTTAATGGTGCAATGGCCAGGTATGGCCAAAGAGCGCCATGCCCGTGGTAATGAGTTCTATGAAGTTGATGTAATGCGGATGTAAAGGGGCCTTAAAAACGGTTGCTCTAAAGTGCGTAAAATCTATGTGTAATAAGGTTATGGCGATGAGAAATGACGTGTACTATGAGCATTAGGATACGTTACTCGTAGCAACTCGCCTTAGGCCCTTGCAGGAGTAGTGATCACCGTCACACATACTGGCACCATGAAATGACCTCAGCAGGTGGCGGCCCGGACGAGCGCAGCCCTCCCCATCTCACTCCACTCTGGCCTCCTCCTAGGAAGCGCAGATGAGATGCCGGATGCCGTGGCAGCCGGCAACTCCGCATTCGCTTTCATCTTTCGCCTATGCAAGTTCGCTCGGTTACGAGGTATAACACCACTGAGGCATGCCGACACTCAACGCAGGAATGTGCGTTTAAAGAGCTATGCTCTAAGAAAGGTCTCATTGATCCTACCCTTGCCGACGACGGGCGGCAGAAAGGTTTTGTTTTCTCCACAGTGAGCCACCTGCACTATCAAGTTTCAGTAGTTTCGTTATCACGTAGTGCTGCGCTGGTTTTGCTGGCTCAAGAAACTCCCACGAACTGCAATTAGCAGAGAATGCCCCGTCCATGTGATGTCGCGGGATTCCCAAATGGTCCAAGCCACTTGACTAAGAGCAGCTGCAGCGGCGAAGCCAACTCTTCGCTTAGTTTCTCCATGACCGCATGTTTGCGTCTTGCGCAGAAAGCCATAGTGCCGTTTGTCGGGCACTCTTTTACTCACGAACGGCAGTAAACAGTAATGGCGTATGGAATGTCACCGCTCCCCCAATTGGGTGGCAGGAGATTTTAATTGCAATAAAGGTATTCAGACCCTTCAGACGCAATTTTCTCGTAAACTAGTCTTTCTTTGGCATGAAACAGGGGCTGTGAGGCCAGAAATTTGAGGTATTTTACCAGTCCACGTCAACTTAGTATTTGCCTTTAGTGGCCCTTTAACCTTAATAAAGATATGCGTTTATATATCAGTACATGTGCACTCTGGCCTTCCACCCTTACTAAGATGCAGCCACCAGGGTTGGGAATCGGACATTCACCTTTATACTCAGCAACACAGTTTAAAAGTTTATAGCAATAAGGTGACAACACCCACCATTAAACTGTCTAACCGGAGCCTGCAATGGCAACCTGCCTTCGAACACCTATGTTCCGAAGTGCCTAAAGCTGAGGAGGGGGGGTGAAGTGGTCAGTTGCTCCCCCTTCATACAGCTTTTCATGATGCATGATAAGCACTTGATCCTCTGAATGCTTTTTCTGTATACATCTGTGAGAGTCTCTTCACAACAGCATTATAATGCAGCTCATTTTGTGACCCCATTGTCATCAGAAATCCGTAGCAGAAAAATGATTCAGAAATTATGTCATTTTCATCTAACAAATAAAGACCAAAAGAAAAGTGACCACGGTGAGGATTCGATCCTCTGCAGTTGGTAGGCGGTGTTAGCCAGCGCCATCCATGGCCAGGGTGGGCAGATGTGGAACCTTGGCTCCGAGTGTCGCTGGCGTAATCTCCCTAGGGCTAGACCTAGCAAAGCATGAATACCCAAGTAAGTGGACGAATTGATAGCCGTCACCGTAGCGCAATTGGTAGTGCAATGCACGCATAATGCGGAGGTTGCGGGTTCAGCTCCCACCAGTGACAAGCTATCTTTTTGTCCATTTTCATTTCCCTTCATTTTTTTTTACATTCCAGTTTAAACCACAGTTAATTTCCCTTATGCTTTCCTTGGCTTTATTGTCTGTTGGCTTTATGTGGTCATGATTAACTGGAAATTTAGGCAAAGTGCCTATTTTTTTTCCTTGCACTGCTATCACACCTGCTTGATATATAAGCACAAATCAGGCTGGTTTATTTGTGCCTATAACTGCATATATTAGCTTTTGCGCCAAATTTGGTATACAAGGGCCTAACAATGCCTTTTTCAAAGCAGTTGCTTTCTTTCCGTCTTATTTACTTTGGTTCCTCTTGCCAATCTTCATCCACTGCTGCACAAAATGTACAAAAGATGCCAAAAACAGACACTCAGGAGTGTGCCACTCTGGCAATTGACCCGTGCGTGTGGACCCGTAAGCATGGTCCTTCCGTGGACCGAAAGGACAGTGTTCTATCGGCTACGCTGAAAGCCAGTGAGAAACCACTGCAATGCTCAGTGCATTGAAAATGAGCAGTGTAGTTAAATCACAAGCTTTCTAAATGTGTGTGTGTGTTTGTGTATGTGTGTGTGCGTTGACAATTTCGATGTTGTCAGAACGATGATGATGAATGTGTTGTTTAGTGGCGCAAGGGCCAGATATGGTCAAAGAGCGCCAAGACAGTGTCATTGATTTCGCGGTGGAATGATGAGTTCTGTGAAATTGATATGACGTGGCTGTAGAGGGGCCTAAAAATAGTCGCTGTAAAGTGCGTAAAATCAACGTGCGATAAGATTATGGCGATGACTAATGATGAGTACTATGAGCCTTACACTACATTGCGGAAGAATGATATGGTATGCGGAACATGTAAGATGTAAGAAGTAGCTACAGCACAACTACCTCACCAGAGCCCTTGAAACACAAGGGCCCAGAGGCATGTGCTATACAGTACAACTATCCCAACGGCATCCTCTAAAGAGAGGAAGCGCTACGAATGTATGGGACTACTAACATGTAGGACTACATCTCTGAGGAAACCTAGGATTATGTCTATTAAAAAGCGGTTCTGGACCGAGAAACACTGCAGGATGAAGAGGAATGTGCTGCGGGTATGCTAAGGAAAAGTGTCTCTCTCAGATTCGGCTTCCCGACACTCCAGGAGGACGTGGAGTATGGTCAGCCTCTCCCCGCATCTACCAGAGGTTAGAGGCTCACTTCCGGTGAATAGAAAATTATGGGTGCCGAATGTGTGTTCTATTCTGAGACGACAGAATAGGACATCTGTACGGCGTGATTTTGTTACAGAGGGCCAGAATCCTAACTGTGGTTTTATCAGGTGGAGCTTATTATCCATTTCCGCATCCCACATGCGTTGCCAATGGTCTCGCTGCCTCCTTTGCAAGAAAGGCCTCAGATCTGTGACAGGCACCTGAGCAGTAGGGTTAACAGCTTGCGATGCAATTGACGTGGCCATCTCGTCCGCCAAAACATTACCCTCGATGCTCCTATGGCCAGGTACCCAGCATATAATGATATGCTGGTTAGATTTGTACGCTTTACACAAGACTGAATATAGTTCATTAAGTACTGGATTTTTTTGTGTATAGAGTGACATCAGCGCCTTCACGACACTTAGGGAGTCTGTATATATCGCTGACTTTTGAAGTTTTGATTTTCTTATATGCTTCACAGCAGACAGTAATGCGTAGGCCTCGGCCGTAAATATACTTGTTTCTGGATGTAGTACATCGGATACTGAGAAGGATGGGCCGACGGCAGCATAGGACACCCCGGCATTAGACTTCGATGCGTCTGTGTAGAACTCTGCGCAGGAGTGCTTGTGGAGTTCTAGGAAATGAGTTCGTATTTCGATCTCTGGTGAGTGTTTTGTTACTTCAAAAAGGATATGTCACATTCTATGACCTGCCACTCCCAAGGCAGTAACAACTTGGTTGGACGCATTAGGCGAAGCTCGAGGAGTGGGACATGTATTTCATCACTAAGCTCCCTCAGACAAAGAGAGAAAGGCTTTCTTAAGAAAGACGATTATGGAAAAGTGTAGTACAGGTCATATGTTAACAGTATTAAAACATGGATGTTGATGATTGGAGTGTATTTTCAGGAAATATGTAAGGCTGATGTAAGTTCTCTGTAGACGGAGAGACCATTCATTTGATTCCGCGTATAAGCTTTCAATCGGGCTTGTTCTGAAAGCGCCAGTGGCTAAGCGGATACCTAGATGGTGGACAGGATCTAGGATCTTTAGTGCGCTCTGAGCGGCAGAGTTATATACGACGGCACCATAGTCCAATCGTGATCGAATTAGGCTCTTATAAACATTTATCAGACACTTCCTTGCGCTACCCCATGTTGAGTGGGATAGAATTTTAAGCAAGTTCATTGTCCTTAGACATTTTTCTTTAAGATATTTAATGTGCTGTATAAAAGTAAGCTCGGAGTCAAGTATAATGCCTAAAAATTTGTGTTCTTTGTTGATAGGCATTTGATGTCCACACAGTTGAACACAAGGATCTGCAACCAGGCCTCTCTTTCTAGTAAAAAGAACACAGGAACTTTTGTGGGGGTTAATTTTAAACCAGTTTTCGTCTGCCCACTTAGATATCTTGTTCAATCCCTGCTGTACTTGTGTTTCGCACACTGCAAGGTTACAGGATTTAAAACCTATTTGTATGTCATCTACGTAGACGGAATAAAATATAGCTGGTGGTAATGAAGCACGGAGTGTGTTCATCTTAACTATAAAGAGAGTGCAGCTGAGCACACCTCCTGGAGGTACACCAGTTTCCTGTATAAATGGACGTGAAAGTACACTCCCGACTTTCACCCGGAATGTACGGTTGGACAAATAGCTTTCTATTAGGGCGAGCATATTGCCACAGATACCCATTCCCGACAAGTCTCTCAAGATTTCGTAGCGCCACGTTGTGTCGTACGCCTTCTCCATATCGAGGAATACGGATAGGAAATATTGTTTATGTAGAAAGGTGTCGCGAATGTTTCCCTCAATGCGCACAAGGTGATCGATTGTGGACCGCCCTTCTCTGAAGCCACACTGAAAGGGATCAAGCATTTGGTTTAATTCCAGGAAATGTATGAGTCGCCGATTAATCATTTTCACAAACAGCTTACAAATGCAACTTGTGAGGGCTATCAGGCGGTAACTTGATGCCAACGAAGGATCTTTACCTTGCTTGAGAATGGGGATCACAATCGCTTCGCTCCATGCAAGTGGAAGATATCCAGCAGCCCAAATAGTGTTGAAAAGTGCAAGTAAAGTCAGTTGTGTATCAGTGTGTACGTTCTTAATTATGTCGTACATAATTCTATAAGGTCCTAGTGCAGAGCTCTTGCATGTGATCAAGGCAGCTCTCAGCTCGGCAATACTAAAGGGACGGTTGTAAGGCTCATTCTCTCGACTTTTTCTTGTGAATAGCTTACGTTCTTCTATTTGTTTATATTTGAGAAATGATTGTGAATAATTCGTTGAACTTGACACGCCCTCAAAATGCTCCCCAAGTGAATCTGCCTGGTCTTGCAGGGTACCGCCTTATGTGTTTACCAAAGGGAGGGAGCATGTTAGTCGCCCTCTTATCCTATTAACCCTGTTCCAGACTTTGGCCTCATCTGTATACGAATTGATACCTGATAAAAACTTCTGCCAACTCTCTCTTCTGGCCTGTCAGCGGGTTCGCCTGCCTTGGGATTTTACTTTTTTAAAATTGCTAAGATTCTCCGCAGTGGGGGAGGCGCGTAGCAACCCCCACGCTTTGTTTTGTTTCTTACGAGCGATCCTACAATCATCGTTCCACCACGGGACACGCCGTTTACATGCCAAGCCATTTACTTGTGATATGCATTTATATGCGGCATCTATTATGAAGGCTGTAAAAAACTCCACTGCAGCATCAATTCCTAACGAAGACATGTCAGCCCATGAGATACTAGTAAGAGATCGAAATTTCTCCCAATCAGCTGTCTCAATCTTCCACCTAGGAGCGTGTGGTAGATATTCGTTTTCTTTAGGTGATCTTAGCAGTATAGGGAAGTGGTCGCTGCCGTAAGGGTTGTCGGTAACTTCCCATTCAAGTTCAGGCAGTACAGACGGGGAGACTGCTAAGATCTATTGAAGAATAGGTTCTGTTTGCAAGAGAGTAATATGTGTGTTCCTTCTTATTCAACAGGCACGCACCAGAAGAAAAAAGGAACTGTTCAACAAGACGTCCTCGCGCATCTATACGAGGGTCGCCCCACAGGTAGTAATAACAATAATTATGGGGTTTTTACGTGCCAAAACCACTTTCTGATTATGAGGCACGCCGTAGTGGAGGACTCCGGAAATTTTGACCACCTGGGGTTCTTTAACGTGCACCTAAATCTAAGTACACGGGTGTTTTCGCATTTCGCCCACATCGCCCCACAGGTAGTTATGTGCATTGAAATCACCAGGAACAACATACGGTTTTGGCAATTCATCTATAAAGGACTGAAATTCATGTTTGCTTAGTTTGTAATGTGGGGGTATATAAAGCGAGCAAATAGTGATAAGTTTGTTTAGCAGAACAACTCGAACCGCCACTGCCTCAAGGGCCGTTCGTAGCTGTAAACGTTGACGCGCTATGCTTTTGAATTACAATTGCAACACCGCCCGATGATGCGACAACATCATCGCGATCTTTGCGAAAAGTAACATACTGTCGAAGAAAGTTTGTGTATTTTGATTTTAAGTGTGTTTGGAGCACTTTTGGATTGTGTTTATGGATGAGTTCTTGCACATCATCAAGATTCCTAAGAAGACCTCTGATATTCCATTGAATGATTTGTGTATCCATATTTAAAGTAAATTGGTGCTGTGTTTACGGAAACGGAAGTGATGCCTTAGATTACAGAGCCCTTTCGAGGCACTGTAATAGGGGTTTTGCCCTTTCTGAAGCGTTCGAGCGAGTCTCGGCGCTCCTTAGGCATTTGGTGCGCCTTGAGGACACGTGTAGTGTCCATTGCCTCCTGTGAGACGCCGGACAAGCGCTCATGCGAGCTAGGTTTTCCAAGAGTCCTGCCCGGAGGGCAAGACTCCTGCGCCCACCAGCCCGGAGGTCGATGGGGCTCCCTGAGGGATTTGGCTGCGCTGGCCGTTGCCAGCGCTGGAAGGGGCCTCGGAGGTTGGGGCAGCCTCGGCTGCGCCCACCTTCGGGGTCGATGGCCCTGTCTGCTGGGTTGGCGGAGCAGCGCTAGCTGCAACCGCCGCGGGGGCAGATGGCGTAGCTGCCGACTCACTGCTTGTGGGTCGGACAGCCACCGGAGGCCGTTGTGACGCTGCCCCCTGACGCGCCACATCGGCAAAGGTTTTCTTGGGCAGGTACGATACCCGCCTGCGTGCCTCCTTGAAACTTATATTTTCCTTTACCTTAACTATTACAATTTCCTTTTCTTTTTTCCAGGATGGGCATGACCGCAAGTACGCGGCGTGCTCCCCATCACAGTTTACACAGTGGAGAGCATTTTCACAAGCTTCAGGTCTGTGTTCGTGGGCACTACATTTCGCACATGTTTGGCGGCCTCGGCAGCTCTGTGAACTATGGCCGAAGCGCTGGCATTTGAAACATCGGAGTGGATTGGGCACGTACGGCCTGACAAGGAGCTTGATGTACCCGGCCTCGATTGACTCGGGCAGGACACTTGAACCAAAGGTGATTATTAGGTGCTTGGTTTGGATCTCTTTACCATCTCGCCTCATCTTTATTCTTCTGACATTGATAACATTTTGCTCACTGAAGCCCTCCAGGAGTTCTGCTTCAGTCAGCTCAAGCAAATCATCATCCGACACAACACCACGGGTGGTGTTCATTGTACGGTGCAGCGTTACTGTTATGTGGGTCTCCCCAAATGACATTAGTTTCTGTAGGTTCTCATATTGTTTCAGATCGCGGAGCTCCAAGAGGAGGTCACCGCTTGCCATCCTCGACACCTTGTAACCTGGACCAAAAACATCAGTCAAGGACTTTGAGACAAGGAATGGTGAAATGGTTCAAACTGCTTTGTTTGGCTTTTCAGAGTGAATAACGTGGAAGCGGGGGAAATTCTGGATTTGGTGTCCAAAAAACTTGAAGACATCTTCGGTGCGCCCTCGTTTCTGAGGGCGATCAACAAGGGAGGGGAAAGAAGTTTTCATTAAAATATGTATACATTCGGCAACAGCGCCGACCGCCCACCATGGAGCCCAACGAGGGGACGCAGCAAAGCTTGCATACAAGTCCGCACGACGCCAGTCGTACGCCATTACTATGACCGAATATGGTGCACCCAAGGTTGTATAGCCACACAGGGTTAACCCTTGCCGCCAAGGAGAAAGGAAGTAAATAGAAGAGAGAAGGAGACAGGAAAGGACTAAATGTGGGAGGGAAAGACGAAGGTTTGAGGAGAGAGAGACAGGAAAAGGCGACTGCCGATTTCCCCCAGGTGGGTCAGTCCGGCGGTGCCGTCTATGCGAAGCAGGGGCGAAAGGGGTGTGTTGCCTCCGCCGGGGGGGCCTTAAAGGTCCAAACACCCAGCATTGGCTCAACCCCTAGGATCCCCCTTTCCCCAGACACGGCTAAGCCGCGCACGGCTACACGCGGGAGGGTCCAACCCTCGTGTGCTCGGGTAAGTGGTGTCGCAACACACCAAACGCCTGCTTGCGCAGACGCCCCTGCGGGGAATGTTCTCAGAAGTTCTCAATGCCTAACATTCTGTGATACCAAAGGATGTGAAACCGCTTAACATTCCGTTGTACAGCTTGCATCTCTGGATGTTGAGCAATCATTCTCTGCATATAAGCAGATATTGAGAGACGGAACGAACAAATTTAGGCCACAATACCTTGAGATGATGCTCGTTGGCCGCAGCATCTATAATTTTTTTTTTGTCAGTTTGCCAGTTATGCCAAAAGAAAGGTCACAAGGCAGACGAATGCAGAACTAGGTCCATGGATAAGACGGCATGTATCATGAGGTCAAGAGAGGATGTACAGATAGAGCAGGACATGCCTGTAGTGGAAGGTGAGGTACAAGGACGCAAGGCTACGGTCTTGAGAGACACGGGAGCCAATACAATTTTAGTAAGGAGGAGTCTAGTACCACCAGAAAGCATGACCGGGTACTTTCAACCAGTAATCTTGGTAGATAAGTTCGTTAAATATCTGCCAGAGGCCAGATTCTGCCAGATTCAAATATTGACACCCTTTGTTACAGGACTAGTCACAGCTAGATGTATGGAGGACCCCCTTTATGATTTGATTGTGAGAAATGTACCTGGGGTAAGGAGAGCAGACGACCCAGACCCAAGTTGGAAGAGGAAAGGGAACGACGTGGAAGAGAAAGAACGCTCAGAAGCGCAAAAAGGGGGGATGCAAGAGACAGACGTAATGGCTGCAGTACAAACGCGAGCAAGCAGTAGTGGTACCAAACCCCTGACAGCGTTGAAAGTCTCAGCCATTAAAGGATTAAATGTAACCGCTGCAGAATTTAAAGAACTACAGAGCAAGGACGAATTAATATGAAAGTGTGAACTAAAGATAGGGGAACTGATGCGTAGGAAAAGGAGTAGAACAGTAGTGGAATTTGTAAAGAAGACTAGCCTACTACACCGGAAGTGTGTGTTTAGTTCAGGTAGGGAAGTACTACAGTTGATGCTCCCGAAGGAGCTGAGGGACACAGTACTGAAGATAGGGCACGGTAGTGTAACCACAGGACACAAAGGAGTAAAGGATACATTAGAAAGGATCACAAAAGAGTTCCTTTGGATCAGGGTGCACAGTGATGTGAAACAGTATGTGAAGGCATGTGATGTATACCAAAAGACAGTGGCTAAGGGACGTGTAAGAAAGTATGAAGAGAGAAAGGCAATAGAAACGGGGAAGAACGAAGAGAGGAGTAGAGTTTTCATGGAGATTGCCGAAGAGAAGGACCACAAGGAGGTGCACTCTTATATCGATAGGGAGACCATGGGGGTAGAGCGTGTTAGGCTGAACCAAGCCCTAGCGGCAATACAAGTAGAGAAGTTAAGGGATTTGATTCATAAGTTTGAGGAAGTGTTTTCGGACCTCCCAAGGTGGACAGAAGTAGTGCGGTGTGAGCTATAGTAGTAGTAGGGCATTGGAGTGATGAAATGTCAAGAGTGTAACGCGGATGATTAAGTGCACGTGTAAAGTGGTGAGAACAATGATCTCGCAAATGTTGTGAACTGTGCATGTGGTGAAATGTGCGTGACAGTGTGGTGATGTGTTGTGAGCTACGACGATGCAAGGAAAAGCACCCAAGTCACAGCGGGAGAGTCAAACTCGCCACCATGAATACCGACAGAAGGGAGTTTTTTTGGAAAGAAGCTCCTGAGAAGGGGGCCCACGTCATATGTAAGAAGCATGGGGCACAAAAAGAAAAAAAGAGGACAATGTGCGCCGATCGGTCAGAACGGCACGAGCCCTCGAGGCACGTGACTCAAGGTGTGATCGGGAGAGAAGCGGCGCTGAGCTGTGATTATCGACGTGGCTCTGGGCCAAGAAGGTTGGAGCGTCAGCTTTGCACTGGCAATAGGAGCCACGGAGGTTCGGCCAAGCCCGTGACACTGGCGATCCAGGGTGTGGCCGTCGACCTCAGCAACGTTCGAGTGAGGCTCCTTGGACCTGCTGCAGCAGCTCACGGTGGTGCCGGACACTCCAGGAATTGTATCCCCCTTCAGATGCAGACCAGCACGGACGATAGCCCCCGGGGCATCTCGTCGGCATTCGGTGAAGTAGCAGCAGAGCCCGACGTTAGGCCTAACCAAGGAGGCCAGAGTGCAAAGTCACCGACATAGTTCGGGACACCGACATCCGAGACGGAGGAGCTGGCCGGTCGATACCAAGGCAACAAAGCTTGCGGAGCACGGACTGGGACCAAGAGATGATGCGCATCGGACTTGGAGAAAGGTGCGATGACAGAACTCTGTAAGAGTGTTCCTTTTTGTTAGCGCGCAGCCATAGGCCAGGGTTGCCAGACTTTCATGCGGAATGCGCTAAGGACTGAAGTGGCCGGCAATTAGGACATAGTCACCATTAAGTGGGCGACAAAGGTGCCGATTGCTCTTTATGGCATTGCATTTCTTAGGAGTGTTGGGTGGAGTTAACTTAGTGTTGAGTGTGTTTTATCTTGGGTTTGTCCTTAGTAAAATCTGTTTACTGTGCTCACCTGCGTCTCCCAACATCCGCACGGCCCCGAGATCAGTGACGTACCCGCGTCCCTGTGCCTACGTACTCAGATCCACAGTGTGACGTCGCTCGTGGTGACAAGTGATTTCGAGAATTATTTGTGTGATCTGTTGCTTCAATTGACGAATGGAACTTTAGAGAAAGAATAAAACACAAATGGAATGTCGCTGTGATTTTTGTTTTACTTCGCACCGAAGCAAGAGAGATGGTACTTTCACTTCGTCTGCTTATTCGCATGGTCGTGCAGTCATGTGCGCAGGTGCCGAAACTATGCCAGTTTCTACTGTGTTCCAGTGCGTGATCATGCTCTGAAATCCGCTTGTTCTGCCTCAGTATTCGTGTAGCACTGAATTATACTGCTAGTCATGTGTACTTGTGCATAGCATGCAAAATCGTGCACTGCGGGAACGAGACAACAGCTTGCGCAAAACCAGACAATCACAACAGCTCGTGCACAGCACCGGGGAAAAAAAGCGAGGAGAAAAAAAAATGAAGGTGGGGCCAGTGATGTATGCGTCACGCGATCCTTGAAGTCCAGTATGAGAGAACGCAGGGAAGGAATTTCGCTTGCGGAGGCGAGATGGGGCGAGTAGAGAGTCTCGCTATGCCGTGGAGCTCGCCTCCTGAAATCATGGGTTCCCGGCACTGAAATATTTCTATCTCTGCTATTAATGAGCTGATTTGAAAAAACTTAGCGGCAGAACGCTCCCTAGAGGGCACGTAACAACTTTCAGCGTATAACAAAAATTTGCTATGGGGCCTGGTGAGGGGCCCTTTAATTACCCAGGTATGGAGTGGTCGATGTCGTCCTTGAAGGCAAATAGCAACAGATCTGGATGTCTTCATTCTACAAACCTTACACTTTCATCATTTAATTCAAGTCGTGCGCAAACCAACTCGGGGTGACCACGTACTAGACATTCTTTTAACCCTTTGAGGGTCAATGATGTAAATACACGGCGCCGTGATAAAGTCCAAAATGGTCGATGCCGTATATTTACGGTGCCGTCTGTACATTTAAAACGTGCTACCATTTCCTAACTTTCTCTTTTCTGGCAGGTGCTGCCACCATGTGGGATACAGGAAATTTTTTTCTCGCGCCTCCCTTTCTCGGTTTTCATTGCACGGTTTGTTTTAGAGCTTGTTTGCTCTGGCATGTCTATACACTACCGCTCGTGCATTCGCGTGCGCGCAGGCGGTTTCGGCTTCCTTGTTTCCACTTGTTTCCACCACTTGTTTCTCGCTTGTTTAGTGCTCACAGAAGTGCACATAGGAAGGATGCTGCCATGCATGCGTTTTCTTTTTTCTTTTTGGAGACTCGCGAAAACTAATTGCCTCTGTTTGGCGATAAGATAGATTAGCGGAAGTTTGTCACACGTTTTGCTTTTTCGATGGGCACACAACCAGAGTTTTCTTGAGTGCGCGCTAACCTACGCGGTTCGATTACACTATGGACGTAAATATTACTGTAGGAGCAGGAACATTTGACACTTGCGAAATATTCTCGTGTGCGCATTTTCTAAGCCTTATGTGTGTAACAATGCATCAAATTTTTAATCCTTATAAGCTTATTTCCTTTTTTATACTTATTCATGAATAAGCAGTACATATATACCAATGCAAAATATTTTCTCACTTTACGGTCACCTTAGAAAAGTTACGGTAAATTTTTTTGAAAATAGGTCCTTGAGAAGAATTGGAATCTGCAATAAAAAACAATGACCCTGGCATTGCCTATGGCGAAAAAAATCGACCCTCAGAGAGTTACAAATCATCGAGACCTTGCTGCGACACATGTACTAGAACCATTAAGTGACCACTGAGTGGTGCTGTGTTCCTTTGCATTGAAACCTGCCAAGCAAAATAAAGGGAAAAAATGCATTTTCAACTTCGCATGTGCCGACAATGGCAGAGTGATTGGTATGTTAGCCTCATTTACATCCAACATTGCAAACAATTTTCCAAACAGAATGGTAAACAACTGGAGCTTGTTTCACGGTAAACTCAAAGTTGAAACTATGTGTATACCAAAAATGACCATCACCACAAGACAGAACAATCAATGGTTTAACCGTGAAGTGAAGAAATGCATAAAGAAGAAAGAAAGAGCGTTCAGAAAAGCTGCCCGAACAAATGCTGCAGAAGACTGGCAAACTGCAACACCATAGCGCGCCATACAGAAACTACAATTCTCAAAGCTATAGACAAGTTTTTTCATTGCACCCTTCCCAAATGATAAAAACTGATGCGAAAGAGTTTTGGCAAGTAGTTAACCCAAAACCAAATCACACTGCTCCCTTACTAATTTCCGAAAGTGAAGCAGTGCTTAACACAAAAGATAGCACAGAGTTATTTAGCAAATGCTTTTCTGCAGTTTTCACTAACGAACTGCCACTTAACACTCACATACATGAACAACCATCTATTGAATTCACTTTTTTATCCATCATAATATCAGAACATGGTGTCTCTCATGCAATTGACAGGCTTCCTCATAAAACCAGCCAGGTCCTCATGGTATAAGTGCTAAACTTCTAAAATTAACCTTGTGCTACTCTTCTGCTTTGTTATCTCTAATATTAATTTCAGCAATCCCTCGATACCGGATGCCTACTGGAAGATTGGAAATCAGCATTAGTAATACCAATATCTAAATCTGGTAACACAGCAGACCCTAACAATTACAGGCCTATATAACTGACATCTATTTGTTGCAAATTACTGGAACACATCCTGTACTCTCACCTTATAGCTTATCTTAACAATAATAGCCTACTCCTCAATAACCAACATGGCTTTCATCAAAATCGCTCGTGTCAGATGCAACTATATGAACCTGTAACAGATATTCATATTTCTTTGCACAAATTGATTTGTACAGACACCATTTTTATTTATTTTTCAAAAGCTTTCGACCGGGTACTTCATAATCAACTAAAAGTGAACGTTAGGAACCTACAGCTTGACTACAACACGAAGTGATGAATTGAGTTTCCAACAAAGAGATTTCAAGAAATCATTTTAAACAACTGCTTTTCTAACCACACTCACATAAGTTTGGGACTTCCTCAAGGGTCAGTCCTTGGTCCACAGCTATTTTTAATATACATCAATGACATCGCAACCAACATTACTTCACATATACGTCTCTTTGCCGATGACTACGTCTTGTATAATGAAATAAGCTGCCCTGCCGACATCTCTGTGCTGCAGTCTGATTTAACAAAACTAATTGAGAGGTGTGACACATGGCAGATGGAAATTAACATAGCCAAAACTAAACACGTTAAATTTGCTTCGATTACTCGACTTACCTCTGACCAGTATATAATATGCGGTATTACTGTTGACTCACAAACTTCAATAAAGTACTTGGGTGTTCTGTTTACCTCCAATTTAAGCTGGAATGCTCACATTGAACACATTACCACAAATGTATATAAAGAACTTGGTTACCTGAAATGGCGCTTGCACCTTGCAAACACAGATACCAAACTTCGCACATGCAGTTCTCGTATCAGGCCCTCGTTAGAATATGTGTCCATAATTTGCCACCTCCATCCCTCTAATCTCACGAATCTACTCGTATCAGTTCAAAATAAAGCTGTGCGGTTTATCTTCCTTTCATACTCTCTATATCAAAGTATGCCCGCGTTAAAGAAATCACTGAATCTCCTTTCTCATGACATGCGCAGGAGTCGTTCTTCCATAGTTTTACCATTGCAACATTGCATTCGCTCGAACTCATGGTCTTCCCGCTCCGCACATTTCGACCCGCGCAGACCATGTTCATAAAGAAAAACCTATATTTTCCAGGACTGACGCTTATCAAAATTCACCTATAGTTTTATCTATAGCCAACTGGAACTCGCTACCTTCAAACATTGTCTCGCTTATGGAATCATCATCATTTCATGCAGCACTGCTGACCTTTTTAGAGTATATCAACCTGTGTGAACCCACATATGCTTGAATATTTACTTAAACAGTGTTTTCATGTGCTTGGTATTATATAACAGTCATTCTGTTTCATCTGATATGTATTTCTGTAGGTTGTTTACCTAAATCATCATTCAATTGTATCTTAAAGTTTTTGTTCTGATGGGTAGTGTTCGTCTCCATCGCATTTTAAGTTCTTATGCATTTTTCACGCTACCAGATATTGTATAAACTTCATTGCTCTTTTCTTTCTTTTCTTTTTTCCGTTTCTGTTCCACGTTTAGATAAATTTTTTTATTGCTCCTAATGTCTTCCCATATTATTTGCATTGTACACATGCATTTACGCTTGACCTTTTTCATCCCCCCCTATGTAATGCCCTAACGAGCCCTTAGGGTACTCAAATAAATAAAATAAATAAATAAATAGGAGATGCACATTAAAGGTAGCACAAGCCCATGCTCCAACGTCCAGCCATGACGATGAGGGAATAGAACAGCTCTATGAGGACATCGATTAGCAATGAGAAAGGCGCAAACTCGGTATACTGTAGTTATGGTCAACTTCAATGCAAAAGCCGGGAGAAAACAAGCTGGAGACAAGCAACTGGCAACAATGTCATTGACTCTAGGGATAGTAGGGGAAGGATGTTGGCAGAATTTGAGAAAGGAAACGAATGTGAACAATGAATGATTTCTTCTAGAATCACAATAACAGGAAGTGGACATGGAAAAGCCCTAACAGAGAAACAGAAGTGCAATTTATTTCATTTTCTGTGTTGACCCCAGTAATGTACAAAATGAAGAAGCGTTAAGTATGGTCATGGGTAGTGATCACAAGTTAGTGATGTCCCAGACTGTCCTGAACTTTAAGAGAGAAAGGAAGATAACTATAAATAGGCCAACCTATTAACAGTCAAAAGCAGAGGCTCATGAACAAAATGATGTCAAAGAATCGGAGAATGGCGATAGCATAAATGCAATGAATTAGACCTTAATACAAGCAATTACAGAGGCACCTAGAGAAGTTGGATGCAAAGCACCAAGATAGCAAACAGGCAAGTTCTCCCAAGTAACAAAGGTGATAATAAGGAAACGAAAATAGAATAAAGTGTCTGACCCCAGAGATAAGGTTGAATTGGTTAACTGTCAGCAAGAGGAAAATAAGCAACATACAATATAACACTGGAGTGATTGAGGGAGCACTAAGGAATGGGGGAAGCATGAAGCCATAAAGAAAACTTTGAATTGGAAGAAACAAGATTTATGCAGTTAAAGATAAGCAGTGCAATGTCATCAACTTTGACTTTGTAACAAAGGCAGCAGAGGAATTCTATGCTAAGCTGTACAGCGCCCAGAACAGCCATGAGCCACGATCAAAGCAGACTCAAAAAAAAAAAAAAAAGGAAGCAGAAGTTTCACACGTAATTAGAGATGAGGTTAGAAGGACATTGCAAGATACTGCATTTGCTTGTCTAAGGCCTGTTCCCCCACTTTGGAGCATGAAAATTTGGGGGGCAAGTTTCACAAGGCATCCCACGCACACTCCGGTGATGTTTCATTTCCAGAAACCACTACTTCATGGCACTAGTTACTGTCCTACCAATGACAGCATCTTCCCTATCATCGTATCCGACCACATCACTCAGCATGGATCCAGCAGGCTTCAGCTGTATTGGCCTACCTGCAGCTCATTTAAGGGCCATCACTGCAAAATGTGTGCAGGCGGATTTTGAACCGTAAAGATTTATTAATTTCAAAATACTGCAACCTGCCGGCGCTATCGCAGGAGTGGGGTGGTAAAAAAATGAAGTAAACACTAAACCATGTGCACCTTATACACAAACCACAAGGTGAAAAAAAGAAGAAAAGGAAATGCTAACTTACAAAATGCCTACATATCACAAATGAAATGTTATTCACTGCACTTAAAGAAATCCTGTACAGGAGGTGATTGCATGTTACTAGACAAACAGTTCCTGAATTCAACAGTTCAGAGTCAGAGGGAAAGGCTATACTTGAATAAGTTGGTGCGAGAGCGAAATATGAAGTCATTAAGTTCACAGCTGTTTCTTGTTAATATTAAATAGCTGTTTCTTGTTAACAGTAAATTATGGGGTTTTATGTGCCAAAACAACGATCCAATTATGAGGCATGCCGCAGTGGGGGACAATTCGGACCAATTGGGGTTCTTTAACGTGCACTTAAATCTAAGTACAAAGGTGTTCTTGCATTTCGCCCCCATCGAAATGCAGCTGCCGCGGCCGAGATTTGATCCCGCAACCTCATGTTTAGCAGCACAACACCAGAGCGACTAAGTAACCATGGCCGGTGTGTTTCTTGTTGATAACATCGTAGCAGAGAATAGCTAGTTGTTTGGGGAAGCATAGTGGTTTGAGTGGCATGAGGTTGAACGAAAGTTTTAACCTTCCTACTCGGTGCTGCTCGGAAAGTGGGGGAGGCTACTGATAAGGCTAGGTCGAAAGAGGGCAAGAGGCTCCAGTCATAATGGTGAACAGCTTTTTTTTAACTGACTCGACTCTACCGATGCCGGACTGTGTGGATTCCATACCGCAGAGCCATCAACACTGGTCTAATGACTGTTTTATCTGTTAAAGCTTTGTTCGCTGTGGAGCTACATGACAAGTGCATCGTGAGTAACCTAGTTTCATTACGTACTAGAACGATAATCCTAGTGTGCCACGAGTTTTACACAGTCCCTGTGCTTACACCAGAAGAGATCAACATTGAGAAGACCAAGGCACTCTTACAGAAGAGTTTAAAGGACACAAGGCAGTATCATTTAGACAAGTAGATAGATGTGCTTCTACTGTTCAATATGGTTTGACATGTGCACAGATTTACATTAGCTTACATTTTGCTTTATAAGCTATGTTGTTATTGGCACTTTTCCTTTTTCCACGGCATTCCTTGGTCAATTATTGGTGTTTACCAAAATTGGAAGGACCTGGCATACAAGTCATCAGCAGATAAATTAACTGACTGCAGTGTGATGCAGTTGGCACACAGACGAAACTCCGAGTGAACTGTTGGACTCTCAATGTGAAAAATGACATTGTTACCAGTCCAGTTCAATTAGTAATCGAAGACCATGATGTCACCTGCGAGGCGAAAAAGTTATGACGCGAAATTCAAGCTGCGTGCTGTTGCATTTGCGCAAGAACATGGAAACCGGGCCGCAGGAAGGCAGTTTGAGGTTAGTGAGAAAATTATACGCGACTGGCACAAAGCCACCAGCATGCTCCAGACAATGAAATTGACTAAGGAGGCCAACCACGGCAAGAAGGCAAGCTGACCGGAGCTAGAGGATCGTCTGCGCGTGTGGGTGCTCGGAGCCGAAGGCAGGGGCTGTCTACAGTCTCAAGGTCGAGACCCTTGGAACAGATTAATACTGTTGGATTTATGGGCAGTTCGTCATGGTGTTTTCGCTTTATGCGGCGTAATAAGTTGGTGATGCGAGTGCGGACGGCGATGTGCCAGAAGCTCCCCGACGATTTTCAGAAACAACTGGAGAACTTCAGTGCGTTTGTCAAAGAGCTTGTGACCAAGGACATCTATGCGAGCCGCATCGTAAACATGGACGAAATCCTGCTTACGTTTGATGTTCCCCTTAGGAGGAGTGTCGCCGAGAAAGGAGAAAAAACTGTAACAGTGAGGTCAACTGGACATGAAAAATCGCACTTCACCGTTGTTCTCGCCTGCTGCACGGATGGTACAAAGCAGCCTCTCATATTAATTTTCAAGTAGGAGACGCTACCAAAACACTCCTTTCCTCCCGCTGTGGTGGTATAGGCCAATGCCAAAGGATGGATGGATGAAGATATGACGACTCTATGGTTCGACCAATGTTTTTCGCGTCGACCTGACGGATTTTTTCACGTTAAGAAGGGAATGCTTGTGATGGACAGTATGCGGGCACACTTCACGGATTCCATAAAGAAGAAGATTAGTGCGAAGAACGACGTCCCAGTGGTGATACCAGGCAGCATGACGAAGTTGCTGCAGCCACAAGACATTTCTGTGAACCACAGTTTCAAAGCAAAGCTGGGACGCTTCTGGGAGTCGTGCATGTCCAAGAGTGACCACAGTTTTACGAATACAGGACACGAGACGCGCAACGTTTGGAGAGGTGGCCAAATGGGTCTCCAACGCTTGGGACTCCATTTCTGCAAAAACAGCTGTAGCTGGATTCTCAAATGCCGGACTGATCCCATTTGCGAGTGGTGACAATGTTGGCGAAGACATCAGTGAGTCTGAGGACGACAGTGATGCGCCGGTAGAACTCCCACTTGAAGTTGCTGGATTATTTGTTAGCGACTCGGAGGAAGAGGGGTTCGATGGTTTTGCCTAAATGCCGTCTGTAAGTACATGCCATCGATGTGCATCAAAAACCATTTTTGAAAAATTAGTTCTGTCTAGACACCGGTGCGCCTTACATATGTTTTTCTTTTTTTCTGAAAAACTGCTGTCTTTAGGGGGGTGCGACTTATAGGCTGCAAAGTACGGTATGCAAGTGCTTTTGCACTTTCTGCCCATCAAAATTTCATGACCAGAAATATTTGAATACATCTTATTCCTACCCTTACCTCTCCTAGACAGCAGTCACGATTTCGTAATCTGTTCTGATCCCTGAAATCAGAACAGTGTGCTTGAGCAGGAGAAAGTGGGAACCTCACAGGGCTCAACATGCTGGTGCGAATCTCTGACATGAACACTTTGCAAACACTTTGCACACAAGGTTTCCAACAGGAGTGAGCACTCACACACAGCTTCACACAGTGAGGTGCACAAACTATCTCCACCAGCTGTTACACAGGCTGCCATGAGATGAGTCACAGCTGACCTTCCAAGTTGAAAGACACACAGTGACAAGACATGTGAATATAAGCTTTCACACAATGTACTTGGCGACAACCTGAGAATTAATTACAAGCTTTGCCTACAAAACTGCACTGCATTTGCCATGTGTGACTCCATGAACCATGGCATCACATAAATGAGAGAATGCAATGGACTGGTGCATCTACACAAATCATCCTTTTATTTGGACACTGCGCTATTGGCATGTGACGGACTACAGACACCTGTTCCAGCTTCAAAAACAAGCTCACAAATTTTACTCTGGAGGCAGCAGACAGAGGGAAGCCAATTTAGGAAGCTCTAATTTTACATACATTTATGAGCAATTGTTCTGCTCAAGCAATAATGGAGGCAGAGATTCACCAGTAACGTTACAGTTAGCCAAAACAGTCCAGAATTAGCGTATGTGACATCATGCTGCTGGCCACATGACCTTCAAATCGCCAAATCTGCACTTTCTATTCAGCAATGACCAACACATATGCTCCAACCTGAGTTAACATGGGCCCTAGGATGCCTTCCAGTCACCCACACCTGCAGTCACAGTGTTATATTGCATAAGATTCAAAAACAAAAAAAGACAATAAATGTATACCGACAACAAGGTTTATCGAGCATCAAAGCACGTACTGAACTTGCTGCACATGATCCCGCATGTGCTACTGATACCAACCACCAATGACATTGTGCAATTAATATCACACGGTCACTGCTATCAGCAACAAAGCTGCAAGTGTACATTTTGGGCATTCACTGCACGTGCACCAAAGTGGAAGACAGCTTTCCTGGAATGCACTTTAGAATGACTTTCCTTTTGGGTCAGCAACGTCACCAAAACTGTGGGCTACAGTGCTCACACGAAACTTGGCGGCAGTGCCGCAGGGTGTTGTTCCCCGCATCCCTTTTTCATAAACTGACACCTCTCTGCCTTCCTCCAACAAGTTCTTTCTTGCCGGTCACATCGAGCGATGCAGAGTGATGCAAATTCAAGCAATTTCGCCTATCATACAGATCTGTCATACATGAAAAATACTATAGCAAGCGACTGTATTCTGTGTCGGCGACAAGTGAGTGACAATGCTTAGCGTTTTAGAGCCATACCAACTACGTTGACGCATTCCCGTAATAAGCCTTCACAAAGGAAATACAGCGAAACAAAGCGACTGCGTGCAAACTCGCACCTTTTCAGCACGACCAATCGCACGCAGTTTTGTGTGCGCTTCTTTTTTTTTTCAGCTATTCTGTACAGTTTAATAGGGCTTAATCGCTTTCTACAGCTAGAATACACGGGTTCCACTGAGTGCTGCGCAAGCAATGTCAGATTGACGTTTTCACATCAACAGTCGCATTTCCCATGATTCATTCAAAGTATGACTTTACGAGCCGAAAACCAAGCCGAGACGCCAACGCTAATCGCTCCGGACTCGCGCAACACACGGCGATCGCCGCAGATACCGAAGCTACCCGAAGCGCAAAACGCCTTTAAGCGCAGTGTTGCCAGAACCAAGTATACAGGCTATTCATTTCACATTGCTTCAGACGAGCACTCGAAGCGGAAAGTGAATTCCACACGGCGATACTAAGCCTTACGTAGTCCTGGAACTTAACTGCACACAGGTAAAAACGGCATTTCAACAAGTGAACACACCAAAGCTGTAATACAGCAAACGCAAAACAAATACAAAACAATGCCCGTTTTAGTCGGCGAGTTTTCGACGACGACGGTCGGCCGTAGCGCTGCCCGCGCGGGCTACCCGCCTTATAGAGGCGCTCGGTCGCAGCGTCTACGAGCTAACTCGTACTAACGAGTAAGTTCGTGCGACGCGCAGCCAAGACATTTTATCCTGCGTTATTTATTGGGGATTGAAATGCACATCGCTCCGACGGCGGATTATTGGCGGCGAGTGTTGCGTGTAATCGGCAGAACGGCCTTCGACAGCTCTGACAAGCGACCGAAAAGGTCCCTCACGGTGCCCGGCAGCAAACAGTGCAAGCGAGATCTCTACGCTGACAAGTTGGTCACATGTCGTGCGGCCAAGGGGATTTTTCGAGTCCGACGAGGAAGACTTGTCTCCGTCATGGTATGGGGAGAGGAAGGGGCGCCATCGCACCTACCGACGGCGCTTGACTCGGAAACGATCGTGTCAACAGCCCTGCCCGGGTTTGCCCGTTTTTTTTTTTTTTTTTTTTTTTTGAGTCCCCCCCCCCCCCCCCCCCCCCCGCTGCGACTGCCCGATCACCCCCGGCCCCCATCCCGCCCGGCGGAGTCGATGCGCGTTTGCTGATCGGTCACTGAAAGAAAATAAATTCGCTAAGAAGCTAATTTCCGCCCGCACCGTGGACATTCTCGGGTGCCACTTGAAAGCTTTGTGTCAAAGCCTCACGCAATCTTTCCTCCGTGGAGGTGGGGAAGGAGGCGGCACGGAGTAGGGAAAAAAAAATTCGAGAGTGGCGGTGAGGCCGAACTCAGGAGTTCACTGGCCAGCGGCGCCGGAAAGCGATAAAGAGCGGCCGTCGGCGCCCGATGGCCGCGCGCGCACGGCGATCGCGCCGCGAGCAAGCGCCGCTGACAGGGGAGCCCGTGACAGGCAGCCCCTCCCCGGACCCCGGGTCACCTTTCGCGGGTTGGCGGCGTAGACGGGCCTCCGTCCGGCAGGGTCCCGGTAGGCAGCCGCCTGTTTGCCGGCCTGGAAAGACGGCTGCATCCTCCGCGGGCGCTCGGGTCCTTTTCAACGCCGTAATCCACAGCAGGCCATGGCACGCGCGCACTCCCCACCACGTCCACAACCGCTTCCTTCTCTCGCGGCTGCTGCTGCTGCTGCTGCGGGGACGGTTTAGCCGCGGCGCTAGGTATAAGGGCGCGGCGCAAAGGATACGGCCCGCTTGAGACGCCAGGGGATGCTAGCGGAAAAGCTGCTGCCGGCCGCCCAGACGTCACGTGGCCCCACTCATCTTTCCCCCACCTCCCTTCGAGGAATGCCGCCGCAGGAGCAGAATGTGCGAGGGTAGCGCCATCTAATGAATGCCGCGCAAAATATGGATCCTCCGAGACTTGAAGCCGCTGCCGCTGCAAGTGGCGCTGGTGGCCCCGATAGTTTTGGCACCAAACTCGGGATACACCATGGCAGTTTACTTCATTAATTAATTTGCCCATAGTTTCATTATGTGCACTCTCTCACATGTCACTCATATGTGAGCAAAATTTGGGTTACGAAGTTGAGCCAGTGGTTCTACGGAAGATTTATATCATAATAAATTTTATAACTACACTCGACTGATCATACCAAACTACAAAGATATCTTGTTCGAGAACTTAAATTATAACCATTCTATCATTAATGCCTTTTCTTTTTGAATCAATCAATTTATTATTTGAAAATACATTTGTTAAAGACAGCATTCAACTAATTCTAAGCACATTACGAATGTCGTCCAAGATGGAAAATGTAAATATTGTTACTATTGTCATATATTAATATTGTTACGGAAGAATGAACGAAGAAAGGAAGTAGAAGATCGCGAGACGCTGGCTGCTGCGGGTTGTTGGTGGTCAGCCATCTTAACTACTCAGACTCATTTTGTATATATACATATTGTAAATATAATCTTCTATAGTCCCAACATCCCCGTAACATATTGGTGAGAGGTGCATGGTACCACCAATGGTACCACGGCTGGAAAGAGAGCTCCGCAGTGGACGTCGCATCACCGTCCGCACCATGAATGATGGTGAGCACTCGGGATCAACGTCGTTGCCGCCTCCTACGTCACCGTATGCTACGTCGCTGTCACCTTCCGTTGTCGTTGTGCAACCCAAGGATCCTGAAACTTTCTGCGGGACCGATGGCGGCGGCGTTGAACAGCGGGTGGCCATGTACGAACGTGTGAGTGGAATCAACAGAGGGGACCCTACGCTTATGCTAGTTAACCTGTTGTTCTACCTAAGAGGCACGGCAAATGTATGGTACGAAAACCACGAAGAGGAGCCAACCAGCTGGGACCAATGCAAAGAGAAGTTGACAGGGTTGTTTGGCAAACCAGCCGGCCGTAAAATTGCCGCAAAGTAGGAACTGGCCTCCCGTGCTCAATCCCCCACGCAGACCTGTCTCGTACATCCAGGACGTGCTGGCACTTTGTCGTAAGGCCGATCACGACATGACAGAAGCTGAGAAGGTAGGGCACGTGCTTAAGGGCATTGCTGACGACGCGTTTAATCTGCTCATGTGCAAAAGCTGCTCTACAGTTGATGCTATCATTAAAGAGTGCCGACAATTCGAGCAGGCCAAAAGCCGACGCGTCTTGCAACCATTCGCCAGACTTGCCAATACTGGCGCAACGTCGACGTGTGATCAACCCGCACAGCAGCATGCGTCGACGTCAGAGGATGTGATGCGAATCGTTAGACGTGAACTGGATCCGATGGCGCCCGCAGCTTTCGGTTCGCGTAGCCCTGATGCTACGACATTTTCAGTTCCTCTCGTACAAGCCATCGTTCGCCAGGAACTTGAGAACATTGGTTTACGCTCTGTGTGTGCTGTCGCCCATCCCAGAGCTAACGAACGCCCTTCTACTATTTTCGCTCCACCCCGACGCTTCTCTCCGCGTTATGGCAAGCCGATTGAGTGGAGAACCGCGGACGACCAGCCGATATGTTTCACCTGTCGCCGCATTGGTCATGTCGCCAGATACCAGCTGTCGAAACTCGTGGTCCTCAACACCTGGCACGCCGACTAACCTGAGCCGTTTTAATGAAAATGCCCGCAATGTTTCGCCCACCGCCGAGTCTAATAGCGACAACTCAACTAGAAACACGTGGTACGTACACTCCCTCACCATCGCCGCGCGGACACCAGTCTCGTCATCGCAAACACGTCGCCCATCTTTCCGTTCGCCGCAGCCACGTCGCCTTTCGTCCCCTGTGGCTTTTGGCCGCACCCTTTCGGAAAACTAAGAAATGCAGCCATCGGAGGTTGTGCTGCATTGCCTACTACCGCAGCAAATCCTCTGTCTGTGCCCACAAGGAGAAGCGTAATTGACGTTAAAATAGACGGCTTACCTGTCCAAGCACTCGTCGACACTGGAGCTCACGTATTTGTGATGAATACTAGCCTTCGTAGACTAAAGAAGGTCATCACCCCAGCAGCTGCCCGAGTGCTTCGTGTGGCCGACGGCGGCGTGCTGGTTATTCTTGGAATGTGTACTGCGCGTTTAATTATTGCCGGCCGTCCTATTTCTGTTCTCTTTGCTGTGATCGACAACTGCCCTCACGACGTTATCCTTGGATTGGACTTTTTATCCACTTATTCTGCTCTCATCGACTGAGTGACCGGCGTTCTTCAGTTGGAACTGCTGCAACTCGCCGATGCTCCGAGCACCGCCCCACTGCACTTGTGCTCGCTTCACGATGTGCGTCTGTCACCCGAGGCAGTTACTTACGTCACTTTGACCGCCCAGCCACAGGTTCCTGATGGTGAATATGTGCTTCGCCCCATCATCGACGTGCTTTTGAACCGGAACGTTGCTGTTCCGCATACGTTGGTCACGGTTACTAACAACGACGTTGTTCTACCGCTTCCGAATTTCAGCCTGTGCCCTAAAGTGATTCCGGCCGGCATCTTCTTGGCCAGCGTTTCTAGCGGTTCGGAATTTGACATTCAGAGTCTGAATGTCGAGAGTGGTGTTACGTTTCGCCTACAACGCGCGGTACAGCCGGCGCGGATGCAACGGACGCCGGGGCTTCGTTCAAAGCGGCGGACATTTTGGCCCGTTCAGCGCCGCCGATACGCCTCCCCGCCAAGCGCGTCCAGGCATGTTTCAATGCCACGTGTCTTCAAGTGTGCGTGTGTGTGTGTGTGCATGTTGGTGCCCACGCTTGTCAAAGCGCGGCAGCCGGGGAGAGGAGCTCCCCAAGTGTGAAGCGAGGAGGTCTGACCGGCGCCGGCCCGGCGGATGCGTCACTACACTCGTCCCAACGTGTCTCTCAGCCTGTCCGTGCCGCGCATCACGTGCGCCTCTGTCGAGGCGTTCCTTCTTCCCCTCGGCTCCGAGAGTATAAGAGCAGCTGCTCGCGGACGCCGAGAGAGGCTCCGATTTCTTCTGTCGAGTAACGTGCTCTCCCGTCTCTCCACTTCGGTCGACCTGACCGCCCGCTCTTTTGCGATGCTAGAATGAACAAGTTGTTCTGTTACCAGTCGACTCATGCTTTGCCAGGACCTTCGGATGCTTCCAGTTGTGCCCCAGGCCGCGAGGCCAACGCTACCCTTGGGGCTTGCGACCCAGATGCAACAACTCGTGCCAGCGGTGCGATTGCAACAACTGGTGGCAGCGGTGGGATTGCAACAACGGGTGTCAGCGCTGAGATTGCAACAACTGGCTGGTAGCGGTGAGATCGCGACAACGGAGGCCAGCAGCGAAGATATGCGGTTGACTGTATGCTGAGCAGCACAACGACCATCCGGGAGCAGTGCAACGAGCCCTGTGTGATGACTGGTTGCCTGCAGCGGAACGACTGCGCTGAATTCTTGGCTGCGAGGTTTGGTGAGTGCGGGACTTTCGTCTTCTGAGTTTTGCCAGGCTTTTGTTAGTGTCAGAAACAGAGCTGGTAATTGTGGTTGTCGTTGCTGCCGGGTTAGTTTGCGGCAAGACAATAGAAGGCAGTAGAGAAAGCAGCATTCAGAGCAGCCATGGATTTGAAGTCGTTGCGCAAACCGAAATTGCTGGAGCTTGCAAGAGAGTTGGGTCTGGATGTCTCAGACAAACTCAGAAAACCAGAACTGCTAAGGGCTATTCTTGAGTTAGAAGCTGAGGATGACGAGCTGTCGGAATGCCTTGAGACCATTGAGGTGAGGGAGACGGCAAAAAGACAAGAACTTAAAGAACAGAAAGAGCGAGAGCAACAAGAAAAAGAGCGCGACCGTCAACACGCTTTGGAAATGAAGCGTCTCGAGGTAGAGATGGAACGCGCTCGTAATGGAAGTCAGGCACACGGTGCAGGAGGACGAGTATCGTTCAAAATGACTGACCTGATGCGGCCGTTTAATCTTGGAGAGGACATTGGTTTGTTCCTGGTTAACTTTGAGCGAACGTGCGAGAAGCAGGGGTTCTCTCGGGAAACGTGGCCACAGCGCTTGCTCACTTTGTTACCCGGTGAGGCGGCCGACGTAGTCGCTCGCTTAAAGAGAGAGGAGGCAGAGGATTTCGATAAAGTGAAATCGAGTCTGCTAAAAAAGTACAGGCTGTCAGCGGAGGCGTTCCGTCGGAAGTTTCGGGAAAATGAGAAAGGCAAAAGTGAGTCATATACAGAGTTTGCCTACAGGCTTATGTCAAACATGCAGGAGTGGCTCAAAGAAGAGAAAGCGTTTGGTGACCACGAGAAAGTTCTGCAGTGTTTCGGGCTGGAACAGTTTTATAGTCGGTTACCTGAGAACGTGCGGTACTGGGTCTTGGATAGGCCAGACGTTAGTACGGTGGCTAAAGCCGCCGAGCTATACGAGGAGTTTGTGACGCGTCGGGCTCGCGGAGCTAAGGACGGTCAAAAGGGTGAATTTGGCTCCAAGTTTGAGAGGCCGAAGTTCACGCCCATGAGAAAGCGGTTCGAGACGAGGCAAGCGCGCGTGTGTTATACGTGCCAGAAGCCGGGTCACTTTTCGGCGCAGTGTCCGACCGAACCTAAGGAGACGGCGGCAGCCGAAGCCGAACGCAGAAAACGGTTCGAGACGAGGCAAGCGCGCGTGTGTTATACGTGCCAGAAGCCGGGTCACTTTTCGGCGCAGTGTCCAGAAACAAAAACAAAAGTCGTGTTTTTGTCATTATGCAGCACTGACGAGAACATGAAGCTTCTCGAGCCTTACATGCGAGACCTCCTTGTGAACGGGAAAGAGTGCCGAGCGCTTCGCGATTCCGCAGCTACGATGGATGTAGTTCACCCCTCTTACGTAGAACCCGATATGTTCACGGGCGAGTGCGCATGGATCAAGCAAGCCGTGGAAGCTCATAGCGTGTGTCTGCCCGTAGCAAAAGTGCTTATTGAAGGACCTTTCGGAGCACTTGAGACGGAAGCCGCAGTGTCATCTATGCTGTCCCCCCAGTACCCGTACCTATTTTCGAACAGGTCCGATCACCTCCTGCGCGAGAAGGGGCTTTTGTTTGGTGAGGCTAGCGTTCAGGCCTTAACCAGATCGAAGGTTCGGGAGCTCGCTGCAAAGGCGGTAGTTGCGGGGCCGACGTTGTCGAACAATGAGAAAGGGTCAGAGGCGCAGCAAGCTGATATTCTGAGCACGTCCGAACTGAATACAATTGAGCCTGTAGCGTTGAAGGCACCAGATACTGGAGAGGAAATGCCCGACACGGGAAAGTTAGAAGAGCTATCTGCAGATTTGCTCATCGCGCCTACGTCAGACGGACTTAATAGGTTGCTAAAAGTCAGCCGGTCGGCTTTGATAGCCGAGCAAAAAAAGGATGGCAGCCTAGAAAACATACGCTGCAATGTCAAGGAAGGTATCGCCAAGAAAAATGCTCGTTTTGTGGAAAGAGGTGGGGTCCTGTACCGGAAGTATCAAGACCGCAGGGGAGTGGAGTTCGATCAGCTGATCGTGCCTCAGTGCTACCGTCAGGATCTGTTGCGATTGTCGCATGGGGGTTCGTGGTCCGGACACCTAGGAGTTAAGAAAACGAAGGACCGTCTCTTGCAAGAGTACTATTGGCCAGGGTGTTTTCGGGACGCAGACCACTTTGTGAGGACATGTGACACCTGTCAGCGGGTGGGCAAACCAGGGGACAAATCGAGGGCACCGTTGAAGTTGGTACCTATCATTACGGAGCCTTTTAGAAGGCTCGTAATTGATACAGTGGGACCTCTGCCGGTAACAACCACGGGGCACAGACACATTTTGACTGTGATCTGCCCAGCGACAAAGTTCCCTGAAGCAGTGCCGCTTAAAGAACTCAGCTCAGTTGAGATAGTCGATGCACTACTGTCGATATTTGCGCGAGTTGGTTTTCCTGCGGAAATCCAATCAGATCAGGACACAGTGTTTGCTAGCCCTTTGACGACAGCCTTTCTCGAAAGGTGTGGGGTAAAGCTGTTAGACAGCTCAGTGTACCACACAATGTCGAATTCCGTTGAGAAGCTCCACTCCGTCATGAAGCGCGTGTTGAGAGCATTGTGTTTTAAACAACAAACTGACTGGGAGCTGTGTCTGCCTGGGGTGACGTTGGCATTAAAGACCGCGCCGCATGCGGCTACGGGGTTTTCGCCAGCTGAGCTAGTGTACGGTCGCTCGCTGCGTTCTCCGCTTCGCATGCTTCGAGACGGATCACTGCCCTCTCCAATGGCTGCAGACCATCTCTTCCACAAATGGCCGCCTCCTGCGCTGGAGCCTCGCTTTACAACAATATTCCTTTGAGGTGCGTTACAAAAAGGGGAGTCTCAACGGTAACGCCGATGGCTTAAGTCGAAGCCCCTAACGTAGGAATCAGCCTCAGAGTTGTTTGTTACTGATGTTTTTCTTCCTGAGGCAGGATTTTTAACATATTGCTTTTGTTTAGTGTTTCAAAGTGATGACGTGCTTTCTAGTGCAATTTTCCAATTTGTGGACGCGTTCTGAGTGCTGCTAGACTACTGTAAGGAACTAGGCAGTGGTATAAAAGGGGAAAGAGCCTGGCAGGACTTGGTGAGGGTTGTTTCGTGATTGCTGACTGAGCGGTTGAGTTTTGGCGTAGTTCTAACGCTTGCCGGGAACGACAACAAAAATGTCAACTCTCCCGAAGTCACTTTGCAGTGTCCTGTGTGAACCTGAACGAGAGAACGAGGCCTTCTCTGTGCGCTGCGCTCAAGAAACGCCGAAGGACGCCCGACTTCGGTTATGAGCATCATCGAGCGACATCCCTCCGGACAGCGGATGCAGTCCCCTGACCATCGGGATCTCCTTCCCCCGGCTGGGCAGTCTGTTACGTTTCGCCTACAACGCGCGGTACAGCCGGCGCGGATGCAACGGACGCCGGGGCTTCGTTCAAAGCGGCGGACATTTTGGCCCGTTCAGCGCCACCGATACGCCTCCCCGCCAAGCGCGTCCAGGCATGTTTCAATGCCACGTGTCTTCAAGTGTGCGTGTGTGTGTGTGTGTGTGTGCATGTTGGTGCCCATGCTTGTCAAAGCGCGGCAGCCGGGGAGAGGAGCTCCCCAAGTGTGAAGCGAGGAGGTCTGACCGGCGCCGGCCCGGCGGATGCGTCACTACACTCGTCCCAACGTGTCTCTCAGCCTGTCCGTGCCGCGCATCACGTGCGCCTCTGTCGAGGCGTTCCTTCTTCCCCTTGGCTCCGAGAGTATAAGAGCAGCTGCTCCCGGACGCTGAGAGAGGCTCCGATTTCTTCTGTCGAGTAACGTGCTCTCCCGTCTCTCCACTTCGGTCGACCTGACCGCCCGCTCTTTTGCGATGCTAGAATGAACAAGTTGTTCTGTTACCAGTCGACTCATGCTTTGCCAGGACCTTCGGATGCTTCCAGTTGTGCCCCAGGCCGCCAGGCCAACGCTACCCTTGGGGCTTGCGACCCAGATGCAACAACTCGTGCCAGCGGTGCGATTGCAACAGTGGCTTATTGGCGCCAATTGCCGCTCACACCTCTGGTTCTTTAACGGCTGACTTCGCGAAAATGATTACACCTGACCTCACCTCTGCACAGGCCACGGACATGCGTCACCTGCTTGAATCGTACAGTGACATCTTTGATTTGGGCGACAGGCTTTTAGGCCAAACATCTGTCGTTGACCACCGTATAAACACTGGAGACACGAATCCTATTCGTCGGCGTGTCTATCGGATATCGAATGCTGAACGTCGAGTCATCATATCAGAAGTGGACAAAATGCTCCGCAAAGGGGTCATCGAGCCATCAGCCAGCACTTGGGCTTCGCCTGTCGTACTTGTGAACAAGAAAGATGGTACCTGGCGTTTTTGCGTCGATTATCGCCACTTCAACAAAATCACGCGCAAGACGTCTACCCACTACCACGCATCGATGACGCATTGGACTGCTTGCACGGAGCTAAATACTTCTCGTCCATCGATCTTCGATCCGGCTACTGGCAGATTTCAATTGATGAAATGGACCACGAGAAGATGGCATTCATCACGCCAGATGGGTTACGTCAGTACAAAGTCATGCCCTTTGGCCTATGCAATGCTCCTGCGACAGTTGAACGTACGATGGACTCTCTTCTGCGAGGCTTCAAATGGACCACCTGTCTCTGTTACCTTGACGACGTTATTGTTTTTTCTCCCACGCTCGGCAGCCACCTTATCCGACTCGCTGAAATTCTTGCGGTCTTCCGAAAAGCCGGCCTACAACTGAACTCCGCGAAGTGTCAATTCGGGCGCCGTCAGATTAAAGTGTTGGGACACCTCGTTGACGCATCCGGTGTCCAACCAGATCCGGAAAATGTTCGTGCCGTACGCAGTTTCTCTGTGCCACGTTCTGCTTCTGACGTGCGCTGCTTCGTCGGCCTGTGTTCTTTCGCCGTTTCGTCAAAAACTTCGCCGACGTTGCTCGGCCTTTGACAGATCTTCTAAAGAAGAACACGTCATTCTCATGCGGCCCGGAGCAGGCTCACGCGTTCGCCCCTCTCATCGGGTTTCTGACCACCCCTCCCATACTTGCCCACTTTGATCCATATGCACCGACCGAAGTCCACACTGACGCAAGCGGCCACGGCATTGGCGCTGTTCTCGCCCAACAGGTGAACGGTACCGAGTGCGTGATAGCTTACGCCAGCCGTCTGCTGTCACCTGCCGAAATAAATTACTCCTTCACCGAGCGGGAGTGCTTGGCTTTAGTTTGGGCTGTCGCAAAGTTCCGGCCATATTCCGGTCGCAAAGTTCCGGCCATATCACGGTGACGGAGGTCGTAGCGTTGCTTCTGCTTATGTTGAGACACTTGTAGACGAGCGCGCGCAAGTTGGCGAGCGTGGTCAGCATGGGCGATTGCATCACGGGCATAATCGCTAGTTGAAGCTGTGGCGGACGGAAGCACAGTGTCCAGTGGTAGCGTTGGTTCGCGGCCATCATCATCATCATCATCAGCCTGATTACGCCCACTGCAGGGCAAAGGCCTCTCCCATACTTCTCCAACTACCCCGGTCATGTACTAATTGTGGCCATGTTGACCCTCCAAACTTCCTTATCTCATCTGCCCACCTAACTTTCTGTCGCCCCCTGCTACGCTTCCCTTCCCTCGGAATCCAGTCCGTAACCCTTAATGACCATCGGTTATCTTCCCTCCTCATTACATGTCCTGCCCATGCCCATTTCTTTTTCTTGATTTCAACTAAGATGTCATTAACGCGCGTTTGTTCCCTCACCCAATCTGCTCTTTTCTTATCCCTTAACGTTACACCTATCATTCTTCTTTCCATAGCTCGTTGCGTCGTCCTCAATTTAAGTAGAACCCTTTTCGTAAGCCTCCAGGTTTCTGCCCCGTACGTGAGTACTGGTAAGACACAGCTGTTATACACTTTTCTCTTGAGGGATAATGGCAACCTGCTGTTCATGATCTGCGAATGCCTGCCAAACGCACCCCAGCCCATTCTTATTCTTCTGATTATTTCACTCTCATGATCTGGATCAGCAGTCACTACCTGTCCTAAGTAGATGTATTCTCTTACCACTTCCAGTGCCTCGCTACCTATCGTAAACTGCTGTTCCCTTCCGAGACTGTTAAACATTACTTTAGTTTTCTGCAGATTCATTTTTAGTCCCACCCTTCTGCTCTGCCTCTCCAGATCAGTGAGCATGCATTGCAGTTGGTCCCCTGAGTTACTAAGCAAGGCAATATCATCAGCGAAGCGCAAGTTACTAAGGTATTCTCCATTTACTCTTATCCCCAATTCTTCCCAATCCAGGTCTCTGAATACCTCCTGTAAACACGCTGTGAATAGCATTGGAGAGATCGTATCTCCCTGCCTGACGCCTTTCTTTATTGGGATTTTGTTGCTTTCTTTATGGAGGAGTACAGTGGCTGTGGAGCCGCTATAGATATCTTTCAGTATTTTTACATACGGCTCGTCTACACCCTGATTCCGCAATGCCTCCATGACTGCTGAGGTTTCGACTGAATCAAACGCTTTCTCGTAATCAATGAAAGCTATATATAATGGTTGGTTATATTCCGCACATTTCTCTATCACCTGATTGATAGTGTGAATATGATCTATTGTTGAGTAGCCTTTACGGAATCCTGCCTGGTCCTTTGGTTGACGGAACTCTAAGGTGTTCCGGATTCTATTTGCAATTACCTTAGTAAATACTTTGTAGGCAACGGACAGTAAGCTGATCGGTCTATAATTTTTCAAGTCTTTGGCGTCGCCTTTCTTATGAATTAGGATTATGTTAGCGTTCTTCCAAGATTCCGGTACGCTCGAGGTCTTGAGGCATTGTGTATACAGGGTGGCCAGTTTTTCTAGAACAATCTGCCCACCATCCTTCAGCAAATCTGCTGTTACCTGATCCTTCCCAGCTGCCTTCCCCCTTTGTATAGCTCCCAAGGCTTTCTTTACTTCTTCCGGCGTTACTTCTGGGATATCAAATTCCTCTAGATTATTATCTCTTCCATTATCATCGTGGGTGCCACTCGTACTGTATAAATCTCTATAGAACTCCTCAGCCACTTGAACTATCTCATCCATATTAGTAATGATATTGCCGGCTTTGTCTCTTAGCGCATACATCTGATTCTTGCCAATTCCTAGTTTCTTCTTCACTGCTTTTAGGCTTCCTCCGTTCCTGAGAGCTTGTTCAATTCTATCCATGTTATACTTCCTTATGTCAGCTGTCTTACGCTTGTTGATTAACTTCGAAAGTTCTGCCAGTTCTATTCTAGCTGTAGGGTTAGAGGCTTTCATACATTGGCGTTTCTTGATCAGATCTTTCGTCTCCTGCGATAGCTTACTGGTATCCTGTCTAACGGAGTTACCACCGACTTCTATTGCACACTCCTTAATGATGCCCACAAGATTGTCGTTCATTGCTTCAACACTAAGGTCCTCTTCGTGACTTAAAGCCGAATACCTGTTCTGTAGCTTGATCTGGAATTCCTCTATTTTCCCTCTTAGCGCTAACTCATTGATCGGCTTCTTATGTACCAGTTTCCTCCGTTCCCTCCTCAGGTCTAGGCTAATTCGAGTTCTTACCATCCTGTGGTCACTGCAGCGCACCTTACCGAGCACGTCCACATCTTGTATGATGCCAGGGTTAGCGCAGAGTATGAAATCTATTTCATTTCTAGTCTCGCCGTTCGGGCTCCTCCACGTCCATTTTCGGCTGTCCCGCTTGCGGAAGAACGTATTCATTATCCGCATATTATTCTGTTCTGCAAACTCTACTAATAACTCTCCTCTGCTATTCCTAGAGCCTATGCCATATTCCCCCACTGACTTGTCTCCAGCATGCTTCTTGCCTACCTTGGCATTGAAATCGCCCATCAGTATGGTGTATTTTGTTTTCACTCTACCCATCGCCGATTCCACGTCTTCGTAGAAGCTTTCGACTTCCTGGTCATCATGACTGGATGTAGGGGCGTAGACCTGTACAACCTTCATTTTGTACCTCTTATTAAGTTTCACAACAAGACATGCCACCCTCTCGTTAATGCTATAGAATTCCTGTATGTTACCAGCTATATTCTTATTAATCAGGAATCCGACTCCTAGTTCTCGTCTCTCCGCTAAGCCCCGGTAGCACAGGACGTGCCCGCTCCTTAAGACTGTATATGCTTCTTTTGGCCTCCTAACTTCACTGAGCCCTATTATATCCCATTTACTGCCCTCTAATTCTTCCAATAGCACTGCTAGACTCGCCTCACTAGATAATGTTCTTGCGTTAAACGTTGCCAGGTTCATATTCCAATGGCGGCCATACAAGAGGTAAAACGGGGAAAAGCCGGGAGGAGACGGGAGGAGTTGTATGCAAAGGTAATGTAAGGTAGAGCCAGGTCCCAGTCACGGTGGTCGTCGGAAACGTATTTGGATATCATGTCTGTAAGGGTGCGGTTCAAGCGCTCAGTGAGGCCGTTCGTTTGGGGATGGTAGGAGGTGGTAAATTTATGCCGTATAGCAGGCACGCATGATGTCGTCGATGGCTTTGGCCAAAAACATACGGCCACGGTCTGTTAGCAATTGACGCAGAGCACCATGCATCAAAATAATATCATGTAGGAGGAAGCCCGCAACATCAGTTGCGCAACTGATCGGAAGAGTACGGGTTACGGCGTAGCGGGTCGCGTAGTTCACCGCGACTGCAACCCACTTGTTCCCTGATGTAGATTTCGGAAATGGGCCGAGAAGGTCTAAGCCGACACGATGAAAGGGCTCGGCAGGAATGTGGAGCGGCTGCAGGTAACCAGCGGGGAGCTGGGAAGGCATCTTGCGTCGTTGGCAAACTTCACAAGCGGCGACGTAACGTCGTACGGAACAGGCAAGACCCGGCCAGAAAAAACGGCGACGTACGCGGTCATAGGTTCGAGATACGCCGAGATGTCCTGCCGTTGGTGCGTCGTGGAGCTCTTCTATAACGGTGGAGCGGAGGTGTTTAGATATTACAAGGAGGAACTCAGAGCCGTCCGGATGAAGGTTACGACGGTACAGAGCACCGTCGCGGAGGACGAAGAGGCGTAGAGTAGCATCGGCCGGAGAGTGCTCAAAACGCTCGATGAGTTCTCTGATGTAGGCGTCAAGGCATTGCTCGTCGGCGAAATGAAGCAGCTGTGATAGAGGATACGCAAGAAGCACTGGCAATATTAGAGGAGTCAGATTCGTCAACAGGGTTACGCGACAAGCTGTCAGCGTCTTGGTGCAGGCGGCCAGACTTGTACACCACGGAATATGAAAATTCTTGTAGCCTCAAAGCCCATCGACCAAGCCGGCCTGTAGGATCATTTAGCGAAGAAAGCCAGCAGAGAGCATGATGGTCAGTGACTACGGAAAAAGGGCGACCGTAAAGGTAAGGACGGAACTTCGCAACCGCCCAGACTACAGCAAGGCATTCTCGTCCCGTAATGGAATAGTTGCGCTCCGATGGTGTGAGGAGGCGACTCGCATAAGCAATAACGCGATCCTGGCCACGCTGACACTGGGCTAGTACGGCACCTACGCCATGACCGCTGGCATCTGTACGCAATTCTGTAGGGGCATCAGGGTCGAAGTGGGCGAGACGTCGAGGATGTAGGAGACGTACGGCTCCGTAGATGACTGAACACGGGACGAAGAGCCTTTCTCGAGGCAGCCTTGCGCCCAATTGGGTCGCCGAACAGTTCCCGTAGCTTCTCTTTGAAATTGTTCCAACTGGTTATCTCGTCGTCATGCGTTTGGTGCCACACGCGTGGGGTGCCGCCGAGATAAAAGATGACATTGGCGAGCATAATCGTTGTGTTCCATCTGTTATTAGCACTGGCGTGTTCATAGAGTTTGATCCATTCGTCAACATCGTGGCCCTCCAGGCCAGAGAACACACCTGGGTCGCGATGTGGGGCGACCGTGACGATTGGAGCAGTGGGACAAGCCGAAGCCGTTGCAGAGGTGGGCGCGTCACCGGGAGGCATGGTGACAAGCTCGGTGTGCCGACCACTTCTGAGTTCCGTGGTGAGGACGGAGATCGCTGACCTCCACCAGAATGTTGCGTGTGGAAAGACACAGACAGAAGAGGCTATTTGCAGGCTATTTGCACTGGAGCGAGGCAGCCAGGCCGACCGACACTCGCTCGCGCCAAGCGCACCGACCAACTTCATCGTCGTTCTCGCGGCGGCTCGTTTCTTGAGCATCGCTCGATGATATCGTAATAATAGATTGTAAATATAATCTTCTGTACTCCCAACATCCCCGTAACAACGTAATTAGAATATGCCGACGTCGCGGCAATTGATAACCGTGACGTACGTTGTTAAAGCCGCAGGTGTAGATGCAGACAAGCTGTCCTAGACTTTGCGGCCGCTACGAAGCAGCTCCGTGGCGAGCACGGGGAGCGCCAATGGTCGACGGCCGAGGTTGATAAGGCCACCTCCTCCAAGGGTTCGTCACTCAACCAAAACGGTACGCGAACGATGGATTGGATACTAAAGACTATATAGAAAGTATACATTCGCAAAAACAACTGCAGCGCTGGCCAGTTGTTGCCTCACAACATGGCTCATACCCGCGAGGGGAATTGGCCACACTGCCAGCTCGAGACTCAGAAGCAGTTCGTCTTCTTTGTGGGGGTGCCCACGCGCATCTTCCAATTACAGAAACACTCAATATGCATGTAGCATCTTGTATAACAAAGCTTGAACCAACGGTTAACTATCACATCACATGTACGTACAATCTACACATTATATTTACAAATTTAAAACAACCGCCTGAAAAAAAATATAAAAACTAAATGACATGCCAGGTGTATTTACGACCCCTTACAAGTACCAAATTTATACATAGAGAAACCAATTACATGTTACTGAAAAGAAAAAAATTTCAAAAGTGCATATGATGTCAAAGTATTATTGCAGTACACGAAAGGACTCTAGCTTATGCTACATTATACTATGTTGTCCCTTACAGCCACACACCATTTTCTCATTTTTATACATTTTTCTTTCGGATACAACTCCAAGCAGATCATTGTCCGTTTCACATGCATTACGATCGCCCAGAGACTTCCCATTGAGACCAGGCTATTGCGACAAACTGGCATTTAGTTCCGGTTCCAAGGCAAATATGCATGACCTTATAGTCTGCTACTGCAACTTACAATAAGGCCAGAAAGCTGTGTCGTAATTGACTGCGAGCTTGGTACATATTTCTATTAGTCTATCAGGTAAGCAGTACCAATGCACCACTAGAAATTACCTACAAACTAATGCGTATCCAATGCGAATTCCCCATTATAAACTGCTATGGGAGCCATAAATATATTGTACTACAAATACAAGATAAGCTAATGCCAATGTGATTCAATAAGACTGGTTGTTGAGCGAGTTGGTTCATACTGCGAGGACTGCGCGGAATTCAAGATAAGGACGCAGTAAGGGATGTCCCTTACTGTATGCGTCCTTGTCTTCATCTCAATACCAATACATGTCGGAATTTCCGTGAGAGGATCGTCATCTATCAGGCTTTGTCTGCGGTCGTTGTGAGCGCAATCTGGAGCTCCTACATACGCACGCTGTTGGCCAGTCAGGAAGTTCTTTGGTCAATGAAGTCTGACGCAGCAAAAATAAAATTCCTCCTTCAGCTATGCCGCGGAACATAGCTACGATTTTAATCATCCTAAGCCTGCTAATACAACTTTGTCGTGCTGTTATTTAACCGCTATCATCATCAGCCTCTTTTGATGTCCACTGCAGGACGAAAGCGGCCTTCAGTTACCCCCGTCTTGCGCTAGCTGACTGCAACTTTCGCCTGCAAATTTCGTAATTTCATCACTCCGCCTAATTTCCTGCCGTCCTCGTCTGCGCTTCCCTTCCTTTGGTACCCATCCTGTAACTCTAATAGTCCGCCGGTTATATACCCTACGCATTACATCCCATTGGACTACGAATATCCTTTGGACATGTCGATTAAATCCGAACGTTCCGGCTAGGACGTCCAGTGGATAACAAGATGACATTAATTTCGGGACGTCCTGTTTAACACATCCTTCGGACATCCACAGGATTGAATTTTTGGGATGTAAACAAATTCCAAACTTTAATCCTATGGATGCCCGAAGGAGGTTTTCAGCGGGATGTCTCATACCGGACATATTTGGGACCAACACACACAATCCAACACGTGCTACGTGACCCTATCGTGGAATGACCATATCGCAGAAGTTTCTTCCACGGCTGCCTTCAGGGCACGCTCTTCCAAAAAGACATGTCAGCCAGTACAATGAAGCTGCCACACTCAGGATCAAGCTTCCAATGAAGACGATAAGTGGAGAAGTTGCAATGAACGACCGAAACTGCACAAGCACAACGGGAGGAAACGTCGCACAGCGGTAGGCAGAGCACCGGCTCAGCTGGGCATTACCACCTACCGCAAGGCGTAACCAAATAAATCGCTCAAGCGTGTCCTGCGCTCTTAGAACGTGTCGAGAAAGCCTAGTACCATAGAATAAAGAACAAACTTAGAGAAGGGAAACTGTACCTTCCACCGTGGTTCGAAAATAAGCAGCGGCAGCGCATGGAACTTACTTTGGGGGACGCCAGATGACGTTGCTCACTCCGGAAGCGGAAGTGCACATTTTTTTTTAGAGCAAAATTCAATATGGCCGTTTTTTGCCGGTCGCGTACGCTGGTTCGCGCCGTGCTTGCCCTGCAGGCTATGCGGCATGCCTCAATGTCTTCGCTGCCGCGTAGCTGGTGCGTTCTAATTGCCAAGAGCCTCTACTGACGCCCATACAAACAAGCCACAAGTGAGTGAACAGAACGCGCGACTTTATTGGCAGAAGACAAGCAGTGTACATTCTCGTGCAATAGCAGAAATAAAATTTGCATGTCGAGATACGCTGGAATCATTGACGCGAGCTCGTAAACGGCTCACCGTCGTCGTCGCACGTGGTGGTCAGGTTAACGAGCAACAACCAGCAGCGGAAACATATTGGACAGAGTGTGCCACTTGTTTGCAGCGACAGTCGCCGTTAAAAATGCCCAAATTGCATTGCGAAGCAATCGGGAGACGCAGGCATCTGCTGCCGCAGCCTACACAGCGACATGGGCTACCCCAGATTTTAGCCGTTCACTCCTTTCCAACCTGCACGTTTCTTTTCTTTCGGGGGCCGCTAATGTGTGGCTCACACTTGGTGTCTCACATTGTCTCACCATGCACAAGTCGCTTTCGTGGGCATCGCCTCCATCAGCTACTTTTGCGGGCCTTTCCAACCATCTGGCTATCAACTTCATACGCATCGGACTATGTAAGCACGTATGCTGGTCTCCGTTCATGCCTAATCGCGGCCGAGAAAGGCCAGAGGCACAATATGCCCATTGCTGCAGCAGGAAAGCGCGAACGGGGAGCACGAATCACGGTGCATGAAAATTGGGAGTCTATGTCGCTGTGCAGGCTGCAGGAGCGAATGCTTACTTCGAGAGACTGCTTCCCAGTGCAACCGACCAGGCCGCAATATTCGAAAAACATAACACTGCGACCATAACCAAGTGACATAACAGCAAAATTAAACAGCAATCAGTCACCGCATGAGGTTCAGACAATACATTATACATTGGCGACGAACCATATGGCAACAGTGAGCATTCACATACACGGGTCTCTTAGGGTACATTGAGCTGCCTACCTACAGGCGTAGTGCCTGCCTTCGTCGCACGTGGTGGTCTACTAACGAGCAACAACCAGCAGCAGAAACAGATTGGACAGAGTGTCCCACCTGTTTGCGGCGACAGTCGCTGTTAAAGATAAGCAACTTGTAGTGCAAAGCAATCGGGTGACGCAGGCATCTGCTGCCGCAGCCTACACAGCGACATGGACTACCCATCATTTTAGCATTGACTCCTTTCCAGCCTGCATGTTTCTTTTCTTTTGGAGGCCGCTAATGTGTGGCTCACACTTGGTGTCCCACATTGTCTCAATATGGACAAGTCGCTTTCGTGGGCATCACCTTGATCAGCCACTTTTGCGGGCCTTTCCACCCAACTTCATACACGTCCGACCATGTAAGCACTTATGCTGGTCTCCGTTCATGCCTAATCGCGGCCGAGAAAGGCCAGAGGCACAATTTGCCCATGGCTGCAGCAGGAAAGGGTGAACGGGGAGCACGAATCACGGTGTGCGTAAATTGGGAGTCTATGTCGCTGTGCAGACTGCAGGATCAAATGCTTACTACGAGAGGCTGCTTCCCAGTGCAACCGACCAGGCCGCAATATTCGAAAAACATAAAACTGCGACTGTAACCAAGTGACATAACAGCAAAATTAAACAGAAATCAGTCACCGCATGAGGTTCAGACAATACATTATACATTGGCTACGAACCATCTTATAGGCATAATGCTTGCCTTTGTCACATGTGCTGGTCTGGTAACGAGCGACAACCTGCGGTACAAACAGATTGGACAGAGCCTCGCACCTATTTGAACCAACAGTTGCCGTTGAAGATGAGCAACTTCCATTGCGAAGCAATCAGGTGACGCAGGCATCTGCTGCCGCAACCAACACAGCGACATGGACTACCCGGCATTTTAGCGTTAACTCCTTTCCAACCTGCACATTTATTTTCTTTCGGGGGCCGCTATGTGTGGCTCACACTTTGTGTCCCACTTTGTCGCAATGTGGACAAGTCGCTTTTGTGGGCATCACCTTCGGCAGCCATTCTTGCGGGCCTTTCCACCCATACGGCTATCAACTTCATACACTTCGAACCATGTAAGCACATATGCTGGTCTCCGTCTTGAGCAAATCATGGCCGAGGTAGGCCACAAGCACAATTTGCCCATGGCTGCAGCAGGCCAGAACGAACGGGGCACACCAGTTACGGTGTGTGTATACTGGGAGTCTATGTCGCTTTGCGGACTGCAGGAGCAAATGCTTACCTCGAGAAACTGCTTACCAATGCAACTGACCAGGCCCCCACATCTGAGAAACGTAACACAGTTACCACAACCAAGTGTGGCAGCAAAACCAGATTCTGCAATCAATCACTTCACTGTAGCTTGCACAAAGACCCAGGCTATCAAGGAAGAGGAGCAATCATCAACGAGACCAGGAATATGGAAAATGAGAAAGCTTGCATTCAAGAGAGAAGCCACTCTACTCTGCAAGCATTGAAGGCTAAAAACATCCAAGAAAAGTAAAATGGTGCATAGCACATGTGCATAGGTTAATGCAAGACGCATGCCGATGCTGCATCAGCTATTTCAGGAGAGGAATTGCGCATGACAACATACACTAGAAGATACTGCTACAGATATGTTAGGCTGCTAGACAGTGACTGGTATTAAGTATCAGCGAAGAATCGGTTGACCTTTATATTTGGATGAGGATGAATGACCTCTAACAAAAATGGGCAATGAGAAAGCTTGCATTTATAGAAGAAAAATTACACTTGGCACAAACAGAATTAACATGGCTAGGAAGCTGATTAAGGGCAAACTGATGGAACTCAATCTTTTGGCCAGCGTCGTCCGTGCTTGGTCAGATGTAGCAGGTGCAGCTGAAGACGAAGAATTTCTAGAAAGTCCTTTTTGAGTTACCTGGATGACTCAGCCAAATGTCCGTGCTGGTGGAATGGTGGCTGAAGCTCTTTTCAGTCTTGACACAGTCCTCTGCAGACTTGATATCTCATTCATATTCTTCTGCATGTGCTTCTTTGTTCTTGGTGTAAAAGCCTTGCAAATTCGGCTCCAGCCCCTTCCTGTTGGCGCAGATAGGAGCTCCTGTGATGACCAAGATGTGCTTGGCATAGACTCTGTTGGGGCAAAACGGTGACACATGAGATACAGCACAGATTAGCCAAATTTATGTGTGTTTTATATGTTCGAACCAATTATACTGAACCATAAATATGAACAAACATTCATATCTGCTGCAAACAGCAAGCCAATACAGCATATATCAAACATATTTATTTCTGAACCATGTGTTGTTTACCTTGTAGTAGTAGCCAATGTCCACACAATGACCTTGTTGTAGCAGGCAGCAGCTTCTGTTTAGTGCGTGGAGTGTGTTGCTTTATACTGGTGCCGTCCTCATTACTGCATGTCTGGAACAGAAATTTTGACTGAATCAGAAATTGAAAAAGCAAAGTTTTGCAAGATGAAATGCAAAAAGGTGTGACATATATGTTGTAATGATTTGCGACTACAGAACACATGCAAATGTACACTGTCTGTTCTAGGGTGCTTAAGCAGCATGTTAAATAAATATTGCTATTGCCCATAAAATTGATGTCTGCCTAGCTACAATGCATGTCAACAGCGCAAGTACTATTAAGATCACAAATGAGAACATTTGTGGGTTCATTTATGCACTAGAAGTGATCACACTGCTAGTTCCACAAGCAAATGCATGAAAGTCATGAAGCTATTAGAACTGATGCATTATTTTTCTGCACGAACGTGATGCACCGCTTCACTACTGCAAAAATAAATGCCCTACGGTAAACCAATCTGAACAGCAAGAACATTTGAAACCAACAAGTACGAAATATGGGTGAATTATCATGCTTGCAACTGTTTAATACATTAAATTCTGTACTTTCACTTCATTTTACCAAAGGATTATTCGGTTTTGTGGACGAAAGACGTTGCCGGCCGACTCGAAAAAAAAGTTTAATATGTATATTGATAAGGCTACTCAGTCACCTACAACCACGGCTACAATAACATGAAAAATGAGACGCGCGTTCCGATATCGCTCTTTCTTTCCTGGTTGTGTGTGTAAACCAAACGACAGCCTCGCAAGTAAAGGTTTATTTAGGAAACAGCAACTGAGATCCTCACTGCCCATATGTAATGCAGGATCTAGTTCGTTAACTTGTGCCCGCCTGGAAGGTAATGAGACGGATATTATATAACGATTCAAGCAGCGGTGTTAAACGACTCACCGTTATTGCCGTTGTCAGCCGCAGCAAAATCCAGCTCCCGTTTCGATGCAGACCTGTTCCGAATGGCTCACGACCGAAACCCAACTGCCGGGCTTACATGTCCGCTTGCAAACACGTAACTTCACCCCAAGTTAAATAACGCGAGACATCGAAGCGCAAGAAACTAGTTTTAGAAACAAAGAAGCAACCAGTCTTGAGTGTACGAACGAATGAATCCGTGCCGCCGTGCACTCGGAAATACCGGTAAAAATTTTAAATCCAGGCCAGAGGTCACGTGAAAGATCGATGATGCTGAACGCTATTTGCGTTTATAATGGCGAAGAAACAATAAACTTACTAACAAAGAGTACAATATCTAATTAGCAATGCTAATTTTGCCCTGTTTTTATGTAAAAGAAAATGCTTCGGTAATTGTAAGAGAAAGTTTGTAAGATAAAATTGCGCTTATTACGACGCCTCTACTGGGAAATGTTGGAACTAACGAACGCATCCCGAAGTGATGCTACTACGTCGGCTTTGTTAGCAGCGGCGCGCGGTCGATTTTTTCGCCCTCTGTGGCCATTTGTTGAACTTGAGAGTGTGCTACCCCTGCTAGTACTGCGACTCCTTCCCTAGAAGAGAGCAGCGACTGCCTACACCCAGTCGAATTGCCACTTTCTGTTGCACATGTCTTGCGCTGATTTGCGCGTAGTCGGTCACATGACTTAACGCCGCCGTTTTATTGGACCTCTTCGCCCTTCTTGTGGTCATTTGTCATGTTTGGTGCGCCTCGTACTCAGACTGCGCGTTTTCTTTGGACGTGGTGGTCATGTCATGTGCCCATGAGTTCCAGCGTGAACGTTTGTCTGTTCCGGAAAACGTTTTCCTTGTGCGCTTTGGAGCTCCGTTTCTGCGGTACCTGTACGTCTTACGCCTATCAAGAGGCAAGTGTCAGTTCCTGGAGTCGGTGTTTTTATATTAGCAGCCCAGCAACCTTTTAGACTAATGTATCGTCGTGTCTGCGCGTAATCGAATGCCAGGCGTAGTACGTCCCCATGGTTTGCGGCCACGGTAACATCATTCGGCGATTGACCATCCATTGTGATGCGTTTGGTCACATTGTACTACTTTTCTGGAAGCTTCCGAGCTTACTCTGTACTATAATTTTTTCTGTGCAGTGCTAAGATCCGCCGAAAAAATAAAATTCTGAATACGAAACTTTAGAACCGCTAACTACCATACAGTCCACAGAATGGGCCCGCGAGAGTTACCGCTGTGTCTTTCGTGAACAGTGGCGAATAATAATAAAATAATAATTCCCGACACGTACTTTCCGGTATAGCATCGCTTAAGTTTCGTTTGTGTTTTGTTTGTGTAACCGCGATTGCGATAGCAATTGCGCAACTGCGTAAGGTTGGAATAACTGAACTTTATATGCATTTGTATTACGGTAGGAGCACATGCTACGTATTATGGCCTGCCGCGCTGCTGAATTTTACCGCATCTCTTTTTAGGGCTGGTATATTGCTCCTGCCAAACAGGGCCGTACACGATTCTTGCAATATCGAAACTCTTGGGATACTTGTTAGACTTCTGCTTACTTACATGTGAACGGATGCTGGTGGTGACATCAAGTGAAGTTTACTCCTCAGGTGCACGTGAAGACCGAAACGTTGGCGCTGACTTCATTGCTCGTTCGCACGTGGTCGTATTTTTTTAGTACGTACCAGTGATTGTTTTTCTCGAAGTTGAATGTTTCTCTCACGGGCTCGTAATGGTAGCCGTGTCGCATAAACTTCGTATCGGTGCTGTTGGCGTTTTTGTTAGGGCAACCACGATTACGAAGGTAATCGTAAAACTGTGTACATTTGCAACAACATAACTTTTGATGGCATTTATATCGTGATCGGAGACCTTGCTGCACGTGATGGCCGGTTGCGCTGCTGAATTTTACCAGGCGTGTCTTAAGGGCTTGTATTTGTTTTTGTCAACCAGTGTCGTGCACGTTGTCGGAATAACGAAAACTTTGCGTGACTTTAGTTAGACTTCTGCTTATTTACAGGCGAACGAGTGCATGCTAGCACGAAGTTAAGGTCAACTCCACGCCTGAGCTCTGTAACGCCTGCGTTGATTAGCACGTGGTAGCATGTTTTAATATGAAAGTTTGTTTGAGTTGCCACTTTCTGTCACGCGCTCGTAGTGAGTAACCAAGTCGTTTGAGCTTCGTCTGCCAGTGGCGTTTTTTTGGCCTAACGGTCGCGATGGCAATCGTAAAACTGCGTGAGGAGGGATTAAGTGAACTTGTTTTAAATAAATAATTAATTTATTTATTTCAATACTCTGAATACCACGTAGGGCGTTACGCAGAAGAATGGGATTCTTATAAAACGTGGAAATCGTGGTTTTGGAGATGATCGAACAGCTATAACGATCGGAGCACTTGATGCACGTGATGGTTAATTGGCCGGCCGCGCTATTGAATCTTACGACACTTGTCCTTACGGCTGCTATATCCGTGTCAAAAATTGCCGTGCGAGTTTCTCGGGATAACGAATCTTGGAGTGGTTTGCACGTGGTCGGATGAATGTTATTATGATGGTAAGATCTAGCTTACGTCTAAGCTTCCTGTAATGATCGAAACTTTCACGCTACTTACACTATTGCTCGTTCGCACGTGATCGTATTTTTTTAGTAATGGGGAACGTTTGTCTCCGTTGACCATAGGTCGGTAGTGTGGGAGAATACTCACTCACACTCACTCACCATAATTGTTCCAGGCCCCGCACTCACGTTCACGCTCACCTCCATTCACATTCACAAGCGCTCACTTCGCACTCACTCGCACTCACCTCCACTCACAATACCACTGGCACTCACTCGCACTCTCCTCCACTCGCACTCACTGGCGCTCGCACTCATCTCCACTCACACTCAGTGGCCCTCACTCGCATTAGCACTAACCTCCGCTCACACTCACTGGCACTCACTCGCACTCACAATCACTGGCACTCGCATCCACTTCCACTCACACTCACCTCCACTCACACTCACTGGCACTCACTTCCACTCACAATCACTGGCACTCACTCGCACTCACCTGCGCTCTCACTCTCTGTCACTCACTCGCACTCGCCTCCACTCACACTCACTGGCACTCACAAACACGCACTCGCTGACACTCCCTCACACTGACACTCGCACTCACCTCCGCTCACACTCACTGGCATTCGCACTAGCACTCACCTGCACTCACAATCATTGGCACTCACTCGTACTCACCTCCACTCACACTCACCTCCACTCACACTCACTGGCACTCTCACTCACTTCCACTCACTCGCACTCGCCTCCACTCACTCACTGGCCCTCACTGGCACTCGCACTCACCTCCGCTCACACTCAATGGCACTCACCTCCACTCACAATCACTGGCACTCACTCGCACTCACCTCCACCCACACTCACTGGCACCCGCATTCACTGGCACTCACTCACACTGACACTCGCACTCACGTCCATTCACACTCACTGGCACTCACTCGCAGTCACCTCCGCTTACTCACTCGCACTGGCCTCCACTCACAATCACTGGCACTCATTCGCACTAGCCTCCACTCACACTCACTGGCACTCGCAGTAGCACTCACGATCACTTGCACTCACTCACACTCGTTTAGTGTTCGCGTAGACCAGAATGCGGTCTGATTGATTACATTGGAATGACACGGTGATACGCACTCATTGCTCAAGCTCCCATACTCATAGAGTTTCTCACTACATTACCTAGAGGGAAACCTGGCGCTGCTGCGCTGTGGTATGCATGGGAATGCCGGTATATTGTGACTTCGGATTGGCATCGTTCTCTTGGACCAGGACACCTTGAAGACGCGCTTGGCAAGTACCGTTCCGTCTGTCACACTGATTCATACACTGATTCATTTTCTACTAGAACAGCACGTGAAAAGCTCTTTCAGCTTTATTATTATGCGAAAACATGTTTTGTTTAACTATAAGAACTTGTTATTGTGTGTACGACTACATGTTACGTAAAAAGTATCAGCGGGCCGCTAAAGTTGGAGGACAGACGACAAGGTTCGAGCTCGCTTTGAAACAGTTGGTCGTCTGTTCTTGCTTTTCTTCGCTTGGTCATGCATTGTGGGTGAGTAAAGATGTAATATGCGTGAATGGAAACATCTTATGAAGATTTTACTTTGAAAACGCGTTATTTGCGTAGCCATATCCACGTTTTAGACGAAGCCCCTTACAACACCAGCCAACACGAGCCTCGCAGACACATATACGCCTCGTGCACCGCCTATAGAGGCGCCACTGAAAGCCACCTAGCGGACGCTTCCAACAGTACACGCGGGAGCAGTAGCAGACGACAACCCTTTGCAGCAAGGATGGCTGAAGTTCGCGGCTGCGATTTCTCCTTTGTTCGGGTGCCAGGCTGCTTCTTCTGCGGTGACAGCTGCACGGAAGATGCTGACCTCTGTGCGAGCGGGTATGAACACGATATTACCGGTGTTTGGGACAACATGGTCCACATACGTGCAAGGTGTGTCCCGCAGACAAACGCCATGAACCCTATTTACATGACGTGGAGCTCATGTTCACTAGCCGTTAATTTTGTTGAGTGATGCGATCTCTCTATGGTTTTTTTTATTCTACCCTTGCGGCAATGCTGCTTCTGTACCTGACTAGTAAGCACCCGTCGTTAGTGCAGACTTATATCAAACAAATCCGCACGGTGCAATCTCTGCATATGCCGTTGTGATTTTTCTACCGATGAATACATGTGACATCGCCGAATAAGTGCAGTCGAAGTCGCCTCAAGAAGAGTAATTGCCAATGTATTGATGGAAACGCGTAACATACGAACGAAGTCACCAAACACACATGTAGGTTAATAAAAGCGCGCGTTAGTGCTGTACCGCCGATGCAATTCTGCTGCATACGCCGATGGACTACCGTTCCCGCTGCAGTTTGTGCAATTTTAAATTCCCCAAGGGAGCTGCTTCGAAACGTACAAAGCTAAAGACTGACTAACTTTTCAGTGCTTTTTTATATTACTAGAGAGAGGTGCCACATGATATATTTAAAGGCCAGTCAAAGTAGATGAGCGCTGGCGGCAAGGCCCGGTTTAGTCGTCTGCAGCGTAAGTGTAAGAAAGAATTCAGTTTAGTACAAAACTCGCATGCAAGAAAGGACTACGTTGTGAAACAAAGAAATCACAAATCACTGGGCGTGTTAAGTTTGCACAGGCAGCATCGAGGTGTGATGACTTCCCATTCCGAAACGGGACGCGAACTTTTCAGCGAGAAATAGAACAAAAATACCATATGCAGCAGCTATTAGAAATTCTCGCCCTGAACTACCTATTTTCTAAACACATTTCCCAAAACGCAAACAATATCTAAGATGCCCTCGGGCGAAAAGAATAAAGCTGTTAAAGAAGCACTTCCTTGGAATCATTCCGATAAGACAAAGCGTGATTTATACCCTTTACAAACAAGGCAGGGTGAAAACTTCGCAGCTCAAAAGAATCGACAAGAGTTATGCATGGAGCAACTAGCAACAGTTAAACATGTGCGAAGCCACGCATAAAATAGATGGAAAAACATGAAGTGCGCGACAGCTGGTGCGAAGATTTACCGCGCCACATGAAACCAACAATTTCAGTTCTTGCAAACTTCGGTAGCTTTAACATACAACGCAATGCGCTCGTGCAGTCGTGCTACCTAGCTAGCGCAACGCGGCAAAGAAGCGGAAAACAATATAAGCGGCAAACAGCATTCCGAACTTTAGCGAAATGCCTTTAAACCTCATGCTGCACTGCAGACAAACTTCGTTGCTCACGCGTCTAACTATGATCGAGTGGGAAAAAACACCGACGAGACAAAGGAAAGGATGAGAACAAGAAATTTCCCTTCGAAGCGACGATCCACTTTTGCTACCGTTGCTCCCGCTGATGAGGCTTTGCCGGGAATGATTAGAACCTTATCGCCGGCACGCCTTCAGCGGTATTTGAGCCCCCCACCCTGCAACAATTCTTCGACATTCCGTGAAGCTTTGGCCACCCTACACGTGCGAATGGTGTTGCCTATCTTGCTCTGAAAACGTGAATAAGACAGAGAAGCACGATGAACGACACAACAAACTACGGCGCGCGCCAGGCTCCTCTCCCGCGTGTTCTGCGCAAGGCCGCCACCAGTGGCGCGTCCGTTGGCGTGCACGGCGCCTATACCGTCATTCCCATGACGGCACGATGCCCCCTTAAGAAACTCCCATAGACGGTGGCGCCAGATTACCCTCTAGGTGTTATAGCGAGAAACTCTATGCCCATACTTTATTCCAGGTTGCCAACCGAGTACTCACATTTGGCTAAATGCTGATAATAGACGCTACATTACCATCCTTGGGGAAAGTGAAATGAATGCGGACACAATGTAATTAGGGAAGTCATAAACGGAAAACTTCACTGTTGAAAAGTCGTGAATGTCTCCTACGAACGAACAGTCACAATGTCAGGTTGCGAAATCAGAAAGATGGCGTGGAGGCTTTCTGTTTCTCTTTGGGTAGCGCTCTCTTGGAGAACTCTGGTGCAATGCAGATGGTGCAGGATCTGGCACTAAGGTGGGTAGAGGATATATGATGTCATCACAGTCAGATTATGTTTTGGCTGGTGCTTGTTTAAGGCCAGAGGCATGTCTGAAAAAAACTTGAGTGGCGCGTTTTTACTCTAATCCCTCTCGATGCCTTGATTTCTGATTCATGAACGCTGACAATGGTATGAGGGCCTGGATCATAGTACGAAAGTGAACTTGTGCACAGTTGTTTTCAACTTTGTTACGACTTCCGTTTCCGAAGCAGCTTAAACAAAGCAAGGCAGAATATTTCTCATCGGTCTGCCAAACAGCAGTTCACACGGTGATCTTCCTGTAGTCAAGTGTTTTGAGGACCTGCATGACATCAGGAAAGTGTCGAGCTCTACTTTCCAATTTGTGTTCTCAAGCTGACTAGTGTGAACATCCTTTTTCAATGTTCTCATGAACCGCTCAGCTTCGCAATCAGCTTGAGGCCACAAAGGTGTGATCCGATGATGCCGAAATCCTAATTCTTTGGAAATGCAGCAAGCAAACTCTTTGCCTTGGAATGGTGGCCCATTGTCACTTTTTACCTGTGCAGGGATTCCAAACTGGCGAACACTTGTCGCAGGGAGGGAAGCACATTGTTTGCACTTGTGGAATGTATGGCTTGTACCACTGGGTATCGTGAGAAGTCATCTAACACCACCATAGCGTACTTTCCATCTGGGAAGGGACCAAAAAAGTCGACTGATACTTCTTCCCAGGGACCACTGGGTAGTTCCGTCATGGCAAGTGGTTCTTGCTTTTTTGGGGAACAGCTGCTTGACATGGTAGACAGCTTTTAATCAAAGTGTGCACGAGCTTATCCATGTCTGGGAACCACACCTTTTCTCTTAACATTTGTTTTGTTTTCACAATCCCTTGATGGTCCTTGTGGGCAAGCAGCACTGCTTGTTTCTGCAAGGTAGGGGGAAGAACTAGGCGTGTTCCTCGAAGGACGATGCCTTCGGGCGTTGTTGTTAGTTCTGTTTTTATAGATGCAAATGGCTTCAGTTCAACTGAGACCCAGCTGGTGAGTGTGGGGTGCCGGATAGCACTGATAAGCGAGTGTAGCTACTGGTCTGCTTTCGTTGCATCAGCGACTTCTTGCACCGAAAAGGCATTTGGGATGTTGTGGCGCTGGATAAAGTTGAAATACTCATTAGGTACTTTGTCGATGCGGGCACACATTTTCGTTTCAGGAACTGGATGCCTGGAAAGGTAATCGGAAGAGTTACTACTTCCTGCAGTGTGTTGTACAACAAACTTGTACTGTTGAATGCGTAGAGCAAGGCGCTCAATGCGGGCAGATGGTGATGATCTTGGGTTTCCCAGTATGCTCACTAAAGGCTTGTGATCAGTCAGCAAAAGGAAGTTGACTCCACAAAGGTAAAGACGGAAGTGCTCCATGGCCCATACAGCTGCGAGCATCTTACGTTCAATTTGGGAGTAGCGACTTTCAACTGGTGTAAGCGCTCTACTTGCATAAGCTATCACTACAATGTCTTCATTGTCACGCTGTGTGAAGATAGCACCCAGTCCGTGTGGACTTGCATCTACCACCAATTCTGTCGGTTTGGATGGGCCAAAGTAAGCAAGGGTGGAGGCATCGGACATGGCTTGCTTTAGGCTCTCAAGAGCATTTTGCTGTCGTTCCGTCCACTCCCATACAATATCTTTCAGTGTCAGTTCACGTAAAGGCTGTGTGAGGTCAGCAAGATTTCTCAGAAATCTGCCTGAATAGTTGATCATTCCTAGCAGGCTCTTCACTTCTTGTGGTGATCCCGGTGTTTTAATTTGTAGGAAGGCTGCTATCTTCTTAGGATCAGGACGAACGCCATCAGCTGAAAAATTAAGTCCAAAGAAGTTCAGTTCACGTTGATGAAAGTGAAACTTCTTTTCATTCAGTGTCAATCCAGCTTCTTGGAGTAGCTGCAGAACGGCTTCCAAGGACATGTCGTGCTCCTGTTTTGTTTGCCCAAAAACAAGAATATCATCACTAACGTTCAGGACATTGGGGATGCCGTTGAGCACTTGGCGTATGGTGTTCTGAAAGATTTCAGCTGCACTACTGATGCCGAAGTTCAGTCGTTTGTAGCGAAACAAGCCAACATGCGTTGAGAACGTGTTGAGTTGCCTTGAGGAAGGGTCAAGTTCCAACTGATCATATCCATTCCTAAAGTCAAGATTGGAGAACATTGTTGCTCCATTTAAGGCAACAATGATGTCATCCACTGTTGGGCACAAATGTCGTTCACGTTGAATGGCAGTGTTCACAACACGCATGTCAATGCAGATTCGAATTTCATCAGGCTGATGCGGTTTAGGCACAATAACCACAGGGGACACCCACGGCGTAGGTCCTATGGCTGGCTCAATGATGTCTTCTGACAGGAGGCGTTCAAGTTCTTTCTCTGTGGCGTCACGTAAGGCAAACGGAATACGCCTGTGTGGTTGTGCAACAGGTGGGACAGTGTCGTTCACAAAAAGATGAATGTGCTGGTTTTTGAGTTTTCCAACTCCACTAAACAACTTGGAAAATGCTTCCACGATTGACTTGTCACCTTGATGCTCATTAACTTGGTATGTGATCTAGACAAGCCCCAGGTTGGATGCTGCTATGAAGCTTAAGAGTTGTGCACAGTTTCCGCTAATGACAAAGATGTCTTCTTCAATGCAGTTATCTTTGTATCTCATTGTGACAGAGACGTTGCCTAGAAGTTCAAGTGGAGATGTTGCTTTGTATGGGAACACTCTGATGGATGTTTCCTGGAGTTTCACCTTTAGGCGATAGCTCTTAAAGTCATTTTTGCCAACAATTGACCCTGTTGCACCTGTGTCGATTATGAAAGTGACCGGCACATTGTTGACAGTGACAATAACTTTTGGAGATGGGCCTGTCTGAGGTGAGGTCATGGCAACGTAAACATACTCGTCACTGCTTGAACTGGTGTCACGGGTGGCAGCACATTCTTTCGTACTAGAACTCTTCTTACTGCAGACTGTCTGTGAATTCCTACTTGGACCATTGTCACAGTCCACTGCTTGTACCATTTGTCTCGTTGAACGACCGAATCGTGCAAAGTGACCAACCTTGTTACATGTCTTGACCCATGCAGCACAACTTGATCGTCTGCCTTGGTGAGGCCACTTGCCACCGAAGTTGCGACAATCTGCTGATGAGACACGAGGTCGTTGCGGTGCATAGGTCTGTCGTGGCATCTGTCGGCTGTTTCTTTGGTGTTGGCCATGGTGCTGTCCTTCCTTGTGCACTGCGAGCACCGCCGCATTGCTATCGACGTTCTTTTCGATTTCGGATACATCCCGTTCGACATCCTCGAGCATTCTTCCCTGTTTAAGTAAGTCTAGTAAAGTGAGGGATGAAGCATTGCATATTTGCGAAGACGAGACGATATCAGCATCGACGTTCTCGAAGTTACAGTAGCGAGAGAGCTGCCGGAGGCGTGCGTAGAATGCGTCCAGTGGCTCACCAACGTTTTGCTGGGCTTGGCGAAATTTGTAGATTGCAAAGGTGGAGTTCACTCGCGGGGCAAAGTATGCACTCAGTTTCGCTCGTGCGGCATCGTATTCTGGCGTCCATGGGCTCTGCGTGGTCTGGGTCGTGCTTGTAGCTGTTGCAGCTTGTGTAGGGCTGTCGGGTAGGGAGCGAAATATGTCGTAGACTTCTTCGCCGACGTAGTGCAGGAGGAGCGCTTTCTTGCGTGCATCTGCCGTGATATCACACGCTAAAAGAAAGTTCTCGAACCTTTCTATCCACTTGGTCCATTCGTGACCAGTATTGTTGGCGTCTGTGGCGCGAAGGTCGAAACTTGGGAAGGGAGGCAGCGCGTGTGCCATGGCTGCGATTGCCGGTTGCCGCTTGCTGCCGAGAGATGATACGACGAAATGACTGTTGGTTAGGCACTCACATTAAACCAAGTAACACTTCTGACACCATTTTAGTGTTCGCGTAGACCGGGATGCGGTCTGATTGATTAGATTGGAGTGACACGGTGATACGTACTCATTGCTCAAGCTCCCATACTTTATTCCAGGTTGCCAACCGAGTACTCACATTTGGCTAAATGCTGTTAATAGACACTACAGCTCGTACTCACCTCCGCTCACACTCACTGGCACTCACCCGCACTCGCCTCCACTCACACTCACTGCCCCACCCTTGCACTCACCTCCGCTCAAACTCACTCGCACTCACGTCCACTCACACACTCGCACTCATGCCTTTGAAACGAGTGCAAGTGAATGTGAGTGCACTCATGAGTGAGTGTGCTTCCGTGTGCCGTTCACAATTTGTGTATATTCATAACGAAGCTTCCAATTTAGCGCCCATTACATCTGGAGTGCGACAAGGCAGTGTCTTGGGCCCCGTTTTATAGTTAATATGCATAAACGATTTACCTTCCCGATTACATGGTAACATGTCCGTTCATTTCCTGACGATTGTTTTTCGTACCGAGAAATTAATTGCAATGATGGTCACCATGTGCAAAATTCTACCTTTTCTTGTTGTCAGGAGTGGTAGGTGACTCTAAATGCCCAAACATCAGTAATGCGAACAGTAAGCAGAAAGGAATAGATATTTGATTTTTCTTACATTATTAATGACACACCTCTTACTTGTGTATTCCAGGGTAAATATTTAGGTGTCACTTTAACATGCGCTCTTTGATGGGAAAACCATGTTAACCTAACCTCAAGTGGAAATCAATGTATATGCTGAGCGCCAAAGCGACTCATCTTTCATAGAAGACGCCTTCTTCTTGCGCCAGCAGATACAAATCTGCTGGCCTACAAAATGCTTCTTCGACCATTGCTGGAGTACACCAGTATTGTTTAATTTACGTACACAAAAGAACTCGTAAGAGGGGGTGCAGAGGAAGTCAATAAGGTTCATTTCTAACAAATGCAAGTTAACGGATTCTACTGAATTATTATAAAAGAGCTGGTTTATTAACACTGCAAAGTAGGGTAAAACTAGCACTACTAAAGTTTTTGTTTCAAATTTATTCATGGTGACAAAACCATTCACACACCCGTACGAAGTTCTTTGAACCGTTCTAGGTCGACATGCCACACGCACTCTAGAACACCTAATGAATACACCTTTAACTCAAATTGCTTTAAGTATTCGTATTTTTTTACAACAATTAGGGAATGGAATGAAGTTAGTCTTTCCATTACTAACGCTTTATATTTAAATAACTCCATGACTTCGAGTGGCCGCCAACTTCGACAGCGTTCGCGCGGAGCTTTCCCGTTGATCATCGAGGAAGGAATGGCAGGTAGACGAGACGACATAAAACAAACTGGTTGAATACATCGCTACGGGCGAGCGAACATCGAGCAACATAGCACCGTAGTGTATGCCAGCAACTACGAAAGTTGGGAGAGTTCTTGTCTACAGAGCAGCGCTCTCTCTCTTTATAGCCCGTACGGGGTTCTATCTTCACAGCACTGCAGTCTGGAACAAACGATTCCAATGCTTTTTTATGCTCTCAAGGACGCATTAGCGTTATGTACTCGCGCGTGGCTTGCCTTCCATTCCCACGAAACACGGGGGCAGCCATTTGATGTCTAAAAGATGTATTGAACGGCTAATTCAAAAGTCAAGTAGCTGTCTTGATCAAGACATTTTGTAGTCATGGACGTCTAGAAGTACTTCAGTAAGCCCTGCTAACGTTACGCTAAAAGTTGGCCAATGGACAGCTTGACAAGAACAACTGAAGACTTCTATTAGACATTCCCTGAAATTCTTGCGGCAGCTGTTACAGTAACACGAGGTTTCCCCATAGTTACAATTTATTTTAAACGAGGCACGGACATCACAAAAAAGAAGTTTATATTGTCGAATAGAGTGATGCATACGTAGTTTTTCCATATGTGAACCATGGGAATAGTGTAGGGCAGCCTCATTGGTCAATTAGTGCTTTTTACTTAGACTAATCGATTGAATGCCACCTGTCAGAATTATTTTGGAAATAAAACAACATCTGTATTGTATGCTGATATCATGACAATGTTCGCCCATTGACAAACAAGAATGCCTCTGCATGAAACACATCATTATTGACAAAACTTCACCCTGCTGGGTCTCCATCGAATTGAAATGGTTTTAGCAGGGAAACATTTTGTCGGTGATGCTGCAGTTCAGGCAAAAATTACATCCTGGTTTCAGCTACAGGGGGCAGGATAGCCTGACAGCAGTAGACGAAAGAGAACGCTGTGCTGCAAGGAATTGTTAAGAAATAAAGGATAGTTCGCATCTGGGAAAACGCAGCGTGGACCACTCTAACTGGCAATATAAATATATTTTTTTCTGATGTCCATGCCTCATTTGAAAGTAAATTGTAACTTACTTTGTGGGTGTCCGTTGTAAGGTAACGCCACATGCTTGCACAGCATCACGCAGAAATAATGACCAGTTCTTCGGCATACCCCCGTTAGTGAATTCCTTGCACGCTGCATCTTACCGGAACTGAAAGATAAATCATAGTATGCCGTTATTTTTTTAATACACGAAACATGATTGCAAGCGAAAGTGCAGCAAGATATCTGCTTCACACCATGTCACATTGTCATACTTCATTACCTAATAAATTAGAAAAGATGCGGTACGTGTAATTAACAAGAGTAACAAATAGCAGCAAAGGTGATCGTGCATTAATCTCGAAGATGATTGCCGCCGCTGCCAGAGCAGGCCAGCCTTCGTAGGAGAGCATTGGCTGCCCACAAAAGCTTGCTGGCACAGGCCACGCGTGAAGGTTCTTGTAGACATAGGCAACGCAATACCTACACAGAAGAGGGAAAAAAGGCGAGGGAAGAAATGGGAATGCTGAAATTGGAACTTCAATTAGCAATATGTGCGAAGTAAGAAGTTTGGCTCACATTAAAAATAAATTTAAGCACTCCTCTTAAATTACGGGTATGTTAAGGTATGTATGTGATGATGTTTAAAATGACTAGTATATTTCCTGGCATATAGTTCTTAAATTGCAGAGCAGAGTCAACATCAGCCTTGAAACTAATATATAGTGTTTCGTGGCTAAAAAGCCACTTATCAACTTGCCAAACAAGTCTGAAAAGCTTCCTGCCAAATATAATCAGTTTAAACCAGTAATCTCCTCAGCAGGTAAATGATGTACTAACTTAATTAAAAAGTTAAATAACGTTTTATATTGTTAAACCAAAAGCACGTTTGGCATTTTGCACTGTCTAGCTGTTGCCTTTTTTCAAACTTAAACATGACACAATACAGTGTAAGCAGGTAGCATGTAAAGGAGGACTGGTGATAAAGTAGTGTCCTAAAGCAACACTTCTAGGCTGGATCAATCATTCTTGTTGACATATTTTCATGTGACCCTAATTGGCTTAGGGCAATACTTCACACCAATGACGCATCACCTTGAATGATATGTCATAAATATTGTATCTCATGATGTGATCAAACGATAACATTGACCACTGTCTTGGAAGTGTTAACATGCTTGTTGCGCAAGAAAGTGCTAAGTCATTTGTGTAGGTAGCATATTCATAAGTGCATCTATAGACCCAGGTAATTCTGAGCATCTACGTTGACTCGCAATTGAGAAGCCACTGCACACAAAAATATGTATTCAAGTAATGGTCCATGTTGAATAATTGTCCACCTATTGAAAGGTCAAATCTGGCAGCCTACTGTGCCAGGCCAAATGAATTGCCAAATTTTGATAACACCTCCAATGATATTATTGAAATAGATGACAAAAAACAGCACAGGTAAAGTTAGATTGACAAAATTTTAAAAGCACCTCTGCAAACTGCATGCTGGAACCCTCAGCATCATGCCTGTTCTACATGCACATATGTTGCAGCACAATCTCTGTCTCAGACGCAGGCGCCTCCACATATTGTGCGATTTCCTCACAATGACGTTAAAAAACAGTCTGCACAAGCTACCTGATGTGATTCGTTTGGCAAGCGCCAGCCAAGTGCTGACGGTGGTAGAGCCAAATTGAATTTCGGTCTTGTATGGAAGCCTCAGACCATGTTTATCAATTGTAGCGGCTAAGCATACCTTTTGCAGCACACACATAAATCTTAAATTAGACTGCTTGCTGGTGCTGTACAATAAATTCCTGTAAAGACACAGAAAATGACACATAAAACATTTAGAATACAGAACTAATCACATACTGGCTTGAACACATTTGTGCATTAAGGACGCAAGGTGTAATGTACACTGCTGTAGCAAATTCTTACTTATCCATGGAATACTGGTAATTGACGACAGAACAGAGTTAATTTGCGAGTTCTTACATAGCAGTGACAACCTACAGTTAAATTTTGTAAGGCTTAGAGAAACTAATTAATAGTATAACTGTGTATGTATACTGGCACTGAGAAATTGGTTATAATAGTGGCAGCTTATAAGGGACCAGTGCAAAAAAATGCCCGTTTGTGAGACACCAACTAGCTATTTTACCACGAAGCGCTCCCTGGCCTTAACCCATGCACAAAGCACTGGGAGGACCAGAGAGGGTACAGTACATTGGCTTACAGTGATCATGATGAAGTCCCTCATCCAGCTAGCGCCAAGGGACAAGAAGGATGCACAGCCGTCTATAGAGTGAAAAGAACAAATTAAGAGAGCATCAAGTCAGTTGAAAGGCAGATTTGCAATTACAAATGAGGTGACCCACAGTCATTCATTAATAAATGCCAAGCAGTCGTGATTGCAATCCCAGATGAAGCACCTACTAGGCTAGTAGTTTTGCTGGTCACTTTGAACAAGGCACCAGTATTTCTTTTACATCAGCAGCCGATAGTATTTGGAATTGTATACACGAAGTAAACATTGCAGTTATATTTTTGTTTTGCTGTAAAGTGGGAACGCTACAAGCTGCATAGTCACTGACACGCGCTCGCGCACGCAACGCTGTAACCCATGCAAGAACAAAAGGACACAAAGTAGAGCGAGTTCAGTCTGGTTCAGGATTACAGCCAGCGCGTCCTCATCAAATGCACTTCCTTCGGTTGATTCGTGCTGCGTTAACCACAAAGACTAACAAGCAGAACCCTCGTATAAAATAAAGATGACGAAAACTCGCTGGGCAGAAGAGCCCATCCATCAAGTGTTGTCGCGGGTAACACCTAAAAATATTCACATTATTGATGAAAAACGAAGTGCAAAGTATTTCACTTACCGGAAAAAGTGTTATCCGAACGTGCGGCGTACAAAGACGCACCAACAACAATGAAGGCGGCGAACGCAGATCCCGCCATTGTGGTAGTAAGCCGTCGGCGAAAACACAATACAGCCGATGTCACGCAGCACTGATGGAAAACACACGGCAAAAAGCGTCAGCACACCTGAGGCTGTGCGGAACAAACGTAGGAAGTTATTGCAGTTTTCTAAAACACTAAGGAAGGAAGGTGATCGTGTGCGTCTTATTTTTGACAGGCTGTGCCTAAATAACGCCACTTACATTTGGGACGCAATTAAGCTCTAATTGCGCGGTGTGTGCACCACGCACCGACGCCCGCTCAGCAATCGCCCCACCGACGCGACGTGCCCCTTCTAAGCGTCAAGCACATGTGACCACCCCATCTCGTTCAGACGAAAAGGTATCTTTCTTCTACACTAATATCACAAGTGTTCTTTCTAGAAGTGTTGAACTATCTTCAATTATCGACTCAAGTTCGCCTTCCATCATCGCACTAACAGAAACGTGGCTGAACGATACTGTTTCGATAGTAATATTCTTCTCAGTCAAGTAGGTTTTAACTTTTTTCGCTGCGATAGAAAGGATCGAAGAGGCGGGGGTGTGCTTATTGGAATTTCTAAAGATTTCTTTGCTATGCGTATCCTTGTTAACTCATTTCTCGAAAGCGTATTTGTGTCCCTGAAGCTTGGTTCCACTGACCTCATTGTTGGTGCTTCTTATCGCCCCCCGGACATGAATGCGACCTTCGAAAGTGAATTTCATCGCGTTGTTGTTGAAATATGCGGGAGGTTTCCAAATGCGGTTCTTATAATCTTCGGAGACTTCAAATATCCTAATATTCAATGGTCTACATTATCTGTTTCAGCCAACGATACTCAGGCACAGGAATTTCTTGATTCTTGCCTTGATTTTTCGTTGTGCCAGCTTATCGAAAAACCTACACGTTGCTCGGCACATGCGCAAACATTCTTGACCTAATTATAGCTTATCGACCTGACCTGTTTACTGACATAGCCCATCTCGATGGTCTTTCTGATCATGACATAATTACTGGAAGCTTAACTTGTTCACTTAGCAAAAAGAGAGTTGCTGGAAAGTGTGTAAGGTGTTATAAGCGAGCCAATTTTGATGCAATATGTATCGAATTATCCCATTTCATGGAACATTTTATAGATGCCCACTTGTCACGTTCCATAGAAGATAACTGGAACCTTTTTAAAAATCCTCTTTCAAACTTAATTGACAAATACATTCCAGTTATGACCATCAAAACAAGCAACATTTTTCCATGGTTCAATCGGCAATTACGTCGACTTAATAATAAAAAGAAACGACTTTTCAGAATGGCAGACAAAAACAGATTGTCGGCTTCGTGGTGTCGCTATAAATAGTGTGACAAGGAATATCAACAGCTTTTAAAAACTACTCGTCGTCGCTTTTTCAGTCATGATTTGTCATCTTTGCTAATAAATAGCTCTCGGCGCTTTTGGCGCACAATAAATCCCAGCAACCACCCCGATGTAACTCCTGCTAATACTAATGGTTCTCCTGTTACTGAATCCGAATGTGCTAAGTTATTAAATGATTCATTTTCAACAGTTTTTACTCTTGAGGATATTACTACATGCCCTAACATTGATGTTGTTTCCGGTATTAATATGACTGAAATAATAATTGACGAAGCTGGTATTTTATCTCTAGTTGGAAAATTAAAAACTTCATCTGCATCTGATCATAATGGCTTCAACAACAAAATACTTAAACATATTTCTTCTGGTATCTATCATTGCTTGGCAGCCATTTTCTCTCTATCAATATCGTCAGGCACCATTCCTCAGGACTGGCTAATAGCAAAAGTAGTGCCCATATTTAAATCAGGGGATCGCTCGTCCCCACTTAACTACAGACCTATATCTTTAACTAGTACCGTCTGTAAACTCTTGGAACACGTTATACACTCACAAGTAAATACATATTTAGAGGAACACAATATCATCTTCAAATACCAGCACGGTTTTCACAAGGGCTTCTCATGCGAAACACAACTTGCAGGATTTACTCAGGATTTACACTCATCATTGGACGCCGGCATCCAAATTGACGCCATATTCCTTGACTTCCCAAGAGCTTTCGATCGAGTTCCTCACCACCGGCTCTTACTGAAACTTAGACAACTTAATATTCACCCACTTGTTCTGGCATGGATGCAAGCCTTCCTCTCTAAAAGACAACAGTTCACGTCGGTCAATAACTTTGACTCTCCTTTCGTCCCAGTCTCATCCGGTGTTCCTCAAGGAAGTGTGCTCAGTCCATTGCTTTTCCTAATTTATATAAATGACTTACCCTCCTCCGTCAAATCTAGAGTTAGACTATTCGCTGACGATTATTTTATTTACCGCAACATCTGTTCTGAAGCTGACCGCCAATCTCTGCAATCTGACCTTGACTCCTTAACTTCGTGGTGCACAACGTGGCTATAATGACACTAAATCCTTCAAAAAGTAAGTTGATGTCTTTCACTGAAAAAGCTTCTCGCATTCCAACGTCTTACTTGCTAAATAATACTTCAGTGGAACTTACGACCACGTACAAATATCTTGGAGTTAACTTTCAGACTGACCTGTTCTGGCATTACCATATTAACGTCACCCTTGCTTCAGCAAACCGCTCACTTGGGTTTCTTCAACGTAACTTGAAACACACCCCATCGCACTTACGTAAACTGGCTTATATCACTTTAATCCGCCCTAAAATAGAATATGCCTCAGCCATTTGGGATCCCGATCAAGACTACACTATTAAAAACATCGAAGCCCTGCAGAAGCATGCTGTGCGGTTTATTTTTTCGGATTAATCACGTCACACCAGCGTCACTTCATTGAAGAATCGTACTGAACTGCATGTGTTATCATATCGCCGTAAAATCGCTCGCTTATCACTTCTTCATAAGCTCTACCATCATGCATCACTTCGCGAGGACTTCTTTAGGCTACCCTCTGCCATCTTTTCCGCCGTGATCACCCTTTTAAAATCGAACGCTTCACGTGTCGCGCACTAACTCATGCCAGATCGTTCATACCGCGCACCATAACCGAGTGGAATAGCTTGCCATCACACATCGCAACCGTCATCGACATAAATGAATTCCAGAAACTTCTAATCATTAATGAAAGTGCGTAACCCTTTCTTGTGTCATGTCCCCGCCCATATTTTTTCCACTACGAATGATGTTAAAAGACGTTCTTGTCCACTATGTAACATGCATATTTTTATGGTTATTGTTCCTATTTTTATTGCGGTGTTTTGCCTTTTCCTTTTAAGTTCACGTGTTGTATTGTTTTCTGATTTGTTATACATTAATGGTCTGAGTGCTTTCCATGACCCGGATTACCCTCCATTTCTCGTGTCGGTGATTCGTATGCTCTGTTTGTACACTTCTGATTATTATTACTACTACAATAATCTTAAAGGAATACTGACACAAAAATTTGAAGTCGAGATAACTTGCGAGATCGATTTAGTTGGGCAAACACACATCGTCTATAAAATATCAGCGGCGAATATCGCTTAGAACATATTTAAAATCAATCTTAAAGTGCGTGCGCGCAGCCAACCGCAAAACAGAGCAGCTTGCGACATTGACATCAAGCGGGATTGTAAATAGCCAAGAAAACGCTACGTCATATGGCTACGTCACGAATTATCGTTGGCTGCCATGCGGCTTACACGTGCTCTTCTCCTCTGTTGTTGCTTGTTCTAGCTGTTGTACTTGCAGTGGGACGCTCTCCGTGTCGCTGCAACTGCAGTTTTTGTCGTGTCCATCGGGATATTTTCCACATTATCAGCTTGACTGCGCTGCCACAACGCTCAACGCCGATTTTTTGTGTCTTACCATTGATCGTGGCCGATGCGAGGGTTTTGTTGAGGTTCGTCCTCGCCATCGCCGGCTGCAATACCTGAGTCGCTAAGTGATTAGCCACGTCTAAAGCGCGAGACACATGGTGCGATTTTCCGTGCGATCTGTAGGACGGCGCGTCGTGTGCCACTTGCCGCATGCGGCGATTCGGGACACATGGTACGAATGAGCGAGCGGCGGGTAGCTCCGCCCAGAACCGGCGCCCCTGCGTGGAAGTTCGGAATGCTGCGTAACTTCGAACAGAAAGTGAAAGCAACCGTATTTGCACAGCTATCCTGTTTGAAACAAACGATGACAATATAAACACGTCTATGCGAGCACTGTAGACGTGTTTCCGTAAGGCCGCGTTAGCAGTATCAGATCCGTTGACAGCCGCCGATGGCCAGGAGCCGGCAGGCATAGCGCGCGCTGTGCCATCGAATCCAACACCGGTTGCGCTTGTGACACGATCGCTTGCAGCTCGTATAACGAAGCGCCTATGTTAGTCGGCACAACGTGTACACAGTTATGTCACGCTTAAATTGCAGCACATTTGATTTCATTGGCGCCGACAGAAGCGAACGAGCATGCCAGGCGAGCTTGCGATTGCTGGGATATAATGTAGGCATAGCTCGCCGGCCTTCAATCTGGGGCCGAGGGTCCTTGCGATGCGTCCGCAGCTCGTAATAAAGCGCCTAAGTTCGTCAGCACGATCAATGCCTGAACATTTATGTTTCTCTTAAGTGAAAATACGGTTAGTTTTCCCGGTGCCGTTAGTAGCGATGAGTAAACACGCCAGTCAGGCGAGCCGCTTCGTATACAGACGATTGCTGGCGCGTTTGCGCTTAGCGTGTCCGAGTAGAAATCACGCCAACGATTTACTATTTCGCGCAATGTTTTATAACTGGCACTCTTTCGAGGTTACTTTATTCTAGAAGTTATTTCGTGTCAGAAACAAATTGTAGCCGATTTATGTGCCGCCGTCAGCGGCGAAATAGGCCCGCGTTTCGACCAGGGAGAGAAAAAAAAACAGACATGCACAACCAAAGGAGCCGCCATTGCCGTCTCTGTTTCGTCTAGGTGCCGGCTCGTCAGCTGGCGCGAGACTAGCCTGCAGCCACGGTTGCCCTAGCAACCCTTGACATCATGCTCGCCACCGCCCGCGACCCTCGAGCGAATCAGTTCTCCGCGGTTCCTCTCGTAGCAGGGAACCGGTTCCTTTCCAAATGATTGACAACCTGTGTGACGTCAACAAAATTTGTCGTCCCACCCACCAGGGATGACGACAACGAAGCGCCGACCAATGGCAATAGCCAGACCGAACCGGTTCCAAAAGGTCTCCTCGATTTGGCTATAGTGAACTAGAATGATTTGGCTGCACTTTCTGCACTAGTTCAGGGGGTGCAGCACTCTAGCACTCGGTTTGCCAGTGCAGCTAGCGCCACCTGCACTTCGGCACTCGATTTGACGTCGTGCTGCACGAGTTCATGTACACTTCGGCACTAGACTCTCCGCAAGTTCTTTTCTCGTGCACTACGCAAGGCTTTTGATAGCAGACGACACATGCGGCTCCGTGGCCATGCGGGTGTTGGTAGACGGCATCGACGGCGCCTGCTATTAGTAACGCAGCACGTACGCCAGTTTTCTTCAGGATGTGTACGCAGCATCTTGTTAAGGGCGCTTTCCGGGTTCAACTGCTGCTAAATGCACTGAAGGCCGGGATTTTCCCTCAGGTCACAGTCGTTTGTATTAATTTTCACGAGCTTACCGCTACCTCGACGTTAAGTTTGCGCGAAACCACGTCGGTCAGTCGTTTGAAACGTTGTGCCATATATGATTCAGAAAGGTGTGGAAACCAGGCTTGGTCATGCTTTCTGAATAATGACACACCAACAAAATAACACACCAACAAAAGAAAAGCCACAGCCACCCAGTCGCAGCAGACGAAGGCCTGTACGTTTCTGCACTTTAGTCCTCGATTTGACCGCTGCACCGAAAGCGCTAGCGTCGCGCTACACTCACACTTCAAGAACTAGCGCTGCACTGGCACGACACTTTTCTGAACTAGTGCAAAAGGTGCAGCCAAATCGAGGAGACCTAAAGCGAACCACTACAGAATACGGCCCCATGATCAGAGCGGCGAGACGCCCGCCCGCCCCGCCCCGCCGGGTCTACCACGTGGCCATGACGTTCACGCTACCAGCGCTGTCATTGGCTGCGGTCGTCCGACCGATGCGGCAGTCGCACGACAATATTCAGTAAGTTGGTCGCGCACGCTGGCTGCGCGTCAGAGCATTTGTCATGGTTTTTTGCGAACATGTGACCACTTTGTTTACATTCCCGTTTCTCCCTTCTCGTTGCTCTCTGGAACCGAAACTTCGACTGGTTGCTACAAAAAAGACTGCAAATAATTACCTGTCGCGCTCTGAAGTAAATGAGGTTTCGTGCCGTGATTACTGGGTCATTAACTACTTATTAAAGCAGAAAAAAACACGTGGATTTTTTTGGGTCAGTATTCCTTTAATGGTCTTGTATAATTATCTTTTGTGATTATTGTTTATCAGTTCCTGTTTTGTAGTTTTTTTCAACTTATTACTCACTTATTACATCTGTATGCGTTACTGCACCCCCCCCCCCTATGTGATACCCTCCTGCGAGAGGGCCTTTATGGGTATTCTGAATAAATAAAAATAAATAAATGACTCCAGTTAATATCCAGTATAAATGTACAGAACGGCTTAAAATGACGCACAACTGGCATAACGAATCCACGACCGAGACATGGGGGGCGGCAGTGGCCGTTTTTCAAACTTCCTGCTTTCCAGTGTTTCTAGCCCGGAATGAGATGTCTCACAAATGTGGAGCCTGTCTACCTGACTGCCGTCGAAGTGATCGCAGCGCTGTGGCTCTGTGACACCGCTGTGGTCACTGAGACACCGGCGTTTCGCTCCTGCTGCTGTCAGTACCTACTGCGCGAGCATAAAAGAATGGTTTCCAGGCGTCGTGTGCGCGCCCCTATGGAAAACAATAACACGCCCTTGATTGTTGAAGTTCTGGTGTGAAATTATTTAACATTAAATCCAACTTGTTATCTTCCTTCCTACAAGTTCGATTTGGCTGTGGCGCCTTTTATTCGTTAACGCCGACGGCCTACGGTAACCGCACTTTTAACACGCCGTTTGGCATTTTATGCACTTTTAGGCAAAAAGGTCTGGAAAAGTTCTTCAATTAGACATTCTGAATGTGTTTACCAAAATAGACTCTGGGGGCACCAGTAGTGGGTTTTACCGCAGATAGAATATGTACTAGCACATTCCAGGTGCTGAGGTTATGTTTAAAAGAAATTCTATTTTCAGTCTTATCATAGATCAAGACGTCTATAGCCGTTTGTAGCCGTGTCAAGAGGTTTTTACGAGATTCTGTGTTTCGTGGGCTCGGTGTGTATTTGAATGAAAAAAAAGGGCTGCCGGCAAAAAAAAAAACAGAAACTTAGCATGCGACAATTGGGGGGGGGGGGGAGGGGATGAAGCGGGTAGCTAACCGGACAAGTCGGTATAATAATTTTAAAAAGCTGCTTTGGAGAGGAGGTGCCGCGCGGCTGCTGTTCCTCTTGCCATGACGGCGTAAACAACCATGTGCTCCGCCACTTTTCTGATTGGATTGGATTGGAGAAACTTTATTTATGCCTGCAGTTGGGCGCTCGCGCGCCCCGACGAGGGCCTACGTCATCCTCGAAGTTGCCGTTACTCGGCGCGGGTCTCCGCTCGCCGTTGCCGGCTCGCTGGGTCCGTGCCTTTCGAGCGCCTCGAGGACCTGCTGGACGGCCCAGAGCTGATCGTCTCGGTCGTAGCTCTTTGCGGCTGCCTCGAGCCGCGGTGGGAGTGTTCTTGATTTAGCGTCTTCTGGATATTTAATGCAGTCCCACAAGATGTGCGTGTAGTCTGCGGTCTCCCTCCGGCAGACTCTGCACATATCTGTCGGATATGTCTCGGGGTACATGCGATTCATCAGTTTCGGGCTCGGTAGCGATCCGGTCTGGAGCTGTCTCAGCACTACCGCCTCCGCTCGACTCAGTCTCGGGTGCGGGGGTGGAAGAGTCCTGCGAGCCAAGCGGTAGGCCTTCGCGATTTCATTGTAATCCGTCATGCGGTACTTAGTTCCGAACCACGTCGAACGGTCTGTCGCCGGGGCGCGGTTGGTTAGCGCTCGCGCCGCGGCGTGTGCCGTCTCATTATGGTTCTCATTGCGTTCCGACGCGTCGCCCGCGTGCGCCGGGAACCACTTGAGTCGTACTTTTCGTTCGTCTAGTTTTACCGCTCGCAGTACGCGCTCAGCCTCCCTGCAGATTTGCCCTTTGGCGAAGTTACGCACCGCCTGTCTTGAGTCACTCAGCACCGTGTGGCATTCTGCGTCGGCGATGGCCAGGGCGATGGCTACCTCCTCCGCTTGCTCCGCTTCGGTGCTTCTCACGCTCGCTGCCGTCCTCGTGGCGCCGGTTGACGCCTCTATGACGACCGCTGCGAAGGCGTTCCGTTGGTATTCGGCCGCGTCCACGTACCGCGCGTGTTCGTCGTTGGCATGCTGGTCGATGAGAGCCTTGGCCCTCGCCGCTCTTCTTCCCTTGTTGAACTCGGGATTCATGTTCTTCGGTATGGGGTCGATTCTGGTCTGGCGTCGGACCTCTTCGGGGACGGGGAGCTTCATCTCCACCTCGTTCGAGCGTCTTATTCCCAGATCGTCCAGTATCTTCCTCCCGGCTTTGGTCATGGACAGCCGCTCCAGTAGAGAGGTCCGTTGCGCTTCGGCTATTTCTTCGAGCGTATTGTGGAGCCCGAGTTGTAACAAGCGGGTCGTGCTTGTGGACTCGAACAGGCCCAGCGCCGTCTTGTCTGAAGTATCGCCCGCCCGCATGGGCCATAATTGAAGGGCGTCGAAAAGAGCGGCTGCATTACCTCGACCAATGAGAGCCATACGGAGATTCACACGGCAGGCTGGAATCCTCCATGCCTAGAGCGATGCCGCCTACATCGCTCGAGCGTAGCAGACGACCTTTCGCAGAGTGAATGTACGCATGGCAAGGCGTGTGCTTTAAGCGTTCGCGTTGGCTTTCTAGCTCCCAGTAACTTCGTGTGCAGCATAGAATTTCTAAACGGACGGTTATACTAATTTAGTGATGGCAGCTTTTTGTTTTCTGTTTTGATAGCTATTCTTTAAAGAAGTACCTGAACGAGCGCTGACGCTGTGCCATGACGACTCCGAATGTATCGCGTGCGCTACAATTAGGTACGCAGTATTTGTCAAGTGCGTATCGCAAGACCTCGTTGCGAATGGTTGTAAATCGCACATGTACGATCGAATGCCAACATCCTGACCTCCACCAAGCCCTCAGAAGCCTAAATAATCCGCGCCGTCCTTACCATGTGAATTCGTGGAGCTTATCAGCTATGACCTACAAAGTGTACGATGTAGGGTGCTGACAGACGCAAGCTGCGTCTGCGCAAGTCATTCGGAACCGAATTCACCGAACGAATTCCCACATTTTTATTGGACAACACCATATATATAGAACGCATGGTGCGTAGCGCCCTCTACATTTCTCCCCCGAGATATGCACATAAGAACACCAAACACTTCACAAGTCAAGTCTTCTCGGAGTCTTGACGCTCAAACCTGGTGACTCTCGCTCCACAATCATCGGAGACTTGTGGTGATGCTGTTGCCGTGGCGTCTATTACCGTGGTCTTCTCTTCGTGCTCCTCGCGGTTTTCACTCCGAGCTGGCTCGTTGAACTGGCCCATCGTTGGGTCCGAATAGGGCACTAGATGCATCCTATTACGCACAAGCACCGCGTTGGGTGTTTCCACCACGTACGAGCGGGGCTTCGAGGCTGGGCTGAGGACACGCGCCGTATCCTTGATGTCTCGAACCCACACCGTATCTCCCGGCTGCAGCGGAGGAAGGGCGGTCGCGGCACGATGGTGATCGAAGTCTTTTTCTGCCACCTTCTCACCTCTTCGTCTTGGCACTTGACATCGTCTGGTGCAGGCTACTTTGGTTTCAGGCGGTCCACTGTCTTGTGAAGCCTGGTCGCAAGCTGCGACCCAACAATAGCTGCGCTGGGCTGAACCCTGTGATGCTTGCAGTGTCTCTGTACTAAAGAAGAGCCAGAAAAGGATCGTCTGCTTTCGCAAACAATTCTTTGATAGTATTCACCATCCTTTTAACTTCCCCGTTTGACTGAGGATAGTTTGGACTTGAGGTGATGTGTTGCAAGCCATAGCGCTTCGCAAAAGTTGCAAAGGCATGCGAAGCATATTGCGGTCCATTATCCCTTCGTACTACTGCGGGAATGCCAAAACGAGAAAAAATGCTTTTGACTGCATTGATGAGTGCCTTAGAGTTCGTGCTTCGCATGTAGATGCCTTCAGGGTAGCGAGAACGATAACCAACTACAAGTAGGTAATTGTGTTCCTTGTAACTAAACAAGTCCATTCCTAAGCTTCTTGCCACGGTTGTTCTAGAGTCTTGGTTACCACCAATGGCTCATTTATTTGCGCTCGTGTGACTGCACACTGTCTGCAGCGAGTTACTGTCCCGTGTTTGCTGCGAAAGTCCGTACCACCACACGGAATTCTGGGCCCTTAGGCGGAATCAGCCCTGGTAGCCTTCATGGATAAGTTCGAGTTTATCCTTTTGCAGCAAAGCCGGGATGACAAAGCGATTACCTTTTAGCAGGACGCCGTTGCACAAAGAGAGATCACATCGATGGTTCTAGTACTTCTTGTGCTCCGGAAGCCTGTCTCGACGAGTCCAGCCTTGATGTAGTATTTGACGAGCTGGTTGCATTCCCAGTCCAGTTCTTGGTGCCTGCGAGCATCTACAGTAACCAGCGTCGTGCTTGTGACCATAGCAACTTGAAATTCTACAAACTTCTCTACCACATCCACCGGACTGATCCTAACATCCACCGGCTTCTCATCCGGAGCCCTTGAAAAAGTATCCGCAATGGCTAGCTGTTTGCCAGGAACGTAGATCACGCTAAATTGGTAACGCGTAAGTTTGATGCGAAACCTTTGAATACGTGGGGGCATCGTGTCCAAGTCAGCGTTTCCAAGTAGTGTTACCTGTGGCTGGTGATCGGTTTATACCGTGAAGTTTAGGCCACGCGCGTATTGGTCAAAACGGTACACTGTCCATGCTATTGTCAGTACCTCTTTCTCTGTTCCGCTTCAGTAAAGGCCGATCCATACGACGGACCAAGACCGCGGGCCGCTCGGTCACGTGATGCGACGTTACTGCCCGCCGCGGTCCGGTCCGGCGCAGAGCATATCCACACGGCGAACCGCCATAGCAGACGGCAGAGCAGACCAACCAGCTACACTCTCGGCCAGAGTGTTATCATTGTTATCATTCCGGCTCGAGTCCCACAAAGCCGGAAACTGCTCAACGAGGTAAACAAAATGAAAAAACCTCTTCGTCACTCAAAGAGGACACGGTGTTGAAAAAATATATCTGCTGCACGCACGCGTAGGCGGAACGGCGGACATGAAACGACTGGCTTGACTGGCTTTTGCTGAGCCGAAAACTAGATTGGATTTGGCTGAAGACACTCTGTTGCCGGAGAACATTCGTTGGCTAAGCCAAAATCGCTGCGGTTTGCATGCGGTCCGCCGCCAAAACGGAAGCGGGAAAAGCCTCGGCGACTTGTTGGACCGCGAAGGCCGCGGTCTTGCGCGGGCCAACGGCGGTACGCACGAACTGGTGACGTCCTATCACATGATGCGCGGACCGCGGTCCAAAAGAGCAATTTGGTCCGTCGTGTGGATCGGCCTTTAGTGACCTGGATGCGAAAGCTACCGCGCGTCGCTCGCCCGATGGTTGTTCCTGCATAAGAACCGTCCCCAATCCAAATGAGCTCGCGTCGCATGAGACAATGGTATGACGACCGGGATGATACTTAGCGACGCACAGGTTCCAGGTGAGCATCGCTTTTACCTGGTTACTTTTAAACGGTGAAAAGACTGTGACAAAGCGTACGCGTTGTTTTTATCCTTCTTTCAGAGCGCTTACAGAAAGTCATTTATACGCAAAACAATAAAAGCCAGAAAAGCAAGGAAACCTTGGATTACTGACAGTACGTTGAAGTTGATCAAACAAAAAGATGCTCTTTTCAAGCAATTCCTAGGCACAAGGGATGCAACAGATTTAGCAAAGTTCAAAAAATTTCGGAATAAAGTTAATGGTACTCTAAGGGTAGCAAAAGCGCAATATTTCGAAAAATTAATTAATGAATAAACGATAATGGGAATCGATATCACCTGGAAAAAACTAAACAGTTTACTTCGTGTAAACAATCAGCTAGAGAATGCAGCAGAGTGAGAAATAAATAATCAGCCGACATCAGTCACGGCATTGGCTGACGCTTTTAACAATCATTTTGTATCGCTAGTGAATAGTTCCTACGATCCTCGTTGCACAGAATACGTAAAATCAAAAGTCGTCGAAAGTGCATTCCTAAGCCCCACTAACACTCATGAAATCTACGGCATGTTTTTTCGCCTTCGAAATAGCGAAAGTTGCGATATCGATGATTTGCAGATTCGCCCAGCTAAGCATGTTCTAGACCTAATCTGTCCTATCTTAGAGCACGTGTACAATCTTTCACTGGCGAATGGCATATTTCCTCGGCGCACGCAAATAGCGAAGGTAACACCACTTTTCAAATCTGGTGACAGAAACGAGCTCTCAAATTATAGGCCAATATCGATCCTGCCTATTTTTTCTACATGTCTCGAGAAGTTGATTAATGCAAGAGTAACCTCTTTTTGTAAAAAGCACAATGTAATTAGAGACTACCAGTATGGGTTTAGAAAAGGTCGTTCAACAGAACTAGCTTTACTGATGCAAAAAGATAATTTTGCGAGGCGTTGAAGACAATTTAGTTACTCTCGGCGCCTTTATTGATTTTCGGAGGCTTTTGACACCCTTAATCCCAATACTCTACTAACAAAACTTGACATTTATGGCTTTAGGGGAAGTTTCCTGAACTTAATTAGAAGTTATTTGCAGTACAGGTATCAGACTGTTGTCGTAGGCAACAACTGTTCAAAAAATTTTCCTATATTCGCTGGAGTTCCTCAAGGAAGCATACTAGGACCACTATTGTTTAACCTGTATATGAGATACATAAGTAATATCAATACCGGCACACAATTTGTTATCTATGCCGACGGCACTAGTTGGTTCATAACTTCTAAGGACGTGAAAGAATTGCTATGTGTTGCTAATGATACACAAGTGGATCTTATTCAACTCATTAACTATTAATACTACCAAAACAAAAGGCGTGCTTTTTCAGCCAAAAAACAAAAAGCTTAGCATTGACGGACATCTAAGAATAGGTACTTCTTTCATAGAGATAGTACCATCGGTTAAAAGCTTAGGTGTCATATTCCAAGAGAATATGCTGTGGAATGACCATGTTAACATTATTGCTAATAAACTTGCACGAGTTGTTTGAATACTAACAAGATTACGCTTCCGTTTACCATTAAAAGTGAAGCTCCTACCTTATAATTCTCTTTTTTTTATCTCACGTTAACTATTGTCAACTCGTATCGGGCAACACGGCTAGCAATAACATCAACATTTTATATTTATTGCAAAAGAAAGCCATCCGCGCAATTTCACACTCTTCATTCAATGCGCACACTGATTCTCTTTTTTGTCAATTAGATATAGCGCCGATAAAATCAGTCTACAATACAATTTTGCTAAAACGCTTTTTAACAGAAAGAAAAAAGTAGCACTAATTTCCTCGAGTATTTGTCAAGGCGGACATTATATACAAGCAGTTTCAGTACACGTCACAGAGAAACTTGGCATATTCCGCACTCAAGATATAACTACGGGAATCAAATCCAGCGCCATGAACTACCATCTCTACTTTACTCTCTTCATTAATTTCCATACTTATTATCATTTCAATTAGGTGCCCAAACTTGCCACTCATATTGTCATTCATGTGAATGCTTAGTTCTTTTCTTTGTGTTTTGTTCTGATGCACACGCATTCTAAGCTGTAATTGCACAGTGACTTTTTGCATTTCTGTGAATGTTACCCGTAAGTGAAAAGTGATTTATGTTGTCTGCATTTTGTGGTTTTCCTGTTCCTGTTTTTCGTAACTTGTATGACAATTGAGTTTCTGCATTCATGTAAATTTTTCGCCGCTGTGCGAAAGTAACTTTGTATAAATAGTCCCATTTATCCACACATGATACATATTTATATTGTTTTTCCAATACACGTGTTCATCTTGTATTTATGCACGCATTGCTACGTGTTGCCATAGAAACCAATAAGGGACACAAACCTAGTCAAGCCGATTTTATGGCTTTTTGTCTGTGCCCCTGCCATCTGTACGTTGTATAGATACAAAATAAAGTGCAAGTTCAAAAGCGGTCTCTTGAAGCAGTCCCCATTGCCACGCATTTTGCTCGCCTAGCAAGGCGCGTTGTCTGCGAAAGGTTGGGCAGGAAGCGACCAATATGATTAGCCATGCCGAGGAATCGCCTAACGCCAGCAACGTTCTTGGGCGGCTCCAAGTTGCGCAGTGCTTCGAGTTTGCTGGGACTTGGCGAGATACCGTTGGCGTCGATCACCACACCCAGAAACTCTGCTTTGTCTTGACCGAAGAAGCATTTTGACTTGTTGAGTTTAACACCGTCTGGCTTCAGACGTTCAAGAACCTCCACAAGTCGGCTGTCGTGCTCTTCTCGATCTTTGCCAAAAACCAGGATGTCGTCTGTCATGTTGACGACGTTCGATTGCCCCTCCAGAATTAGAGGCCATTTCTTTCTGAAAATATTGCGGTGCTGAAGTCAAGCCAAAAGGTAGACGACAGTAGCAGTAGCGTCAAAATGGTGTCTGGAATGTGATATACTCTTGGCATTCTTGGGACAATCGCACTTGGTAAAATCCTGCTGTAGCGTCCAGCTTCGAGAACACTTTGGCGTCGTCCAGTTGCGCGAGCACCCATTCGACCATTGAGAGCACATGCTTTTCACGGAGAACTTGTTTGTTGAGCTTCGTTAAGTCCACACATATTAGGATGCCGCCTGATGCCTTCGGTAATGCGGCCAGACCGGTACGCCATGGCGGAGGCTTCGTAATGCGCCTGATGAAACCTTATTTTTCCATCTGCTCCAGCTCCTGCTTTACCTGGTTGTACAGAGGAACGGGAATTCTGCGAGGTACACTGAGAGCAAATGGTCTGGCATTTGGCTTGAGTCGAATAGTGTACTTCTCCCCTACGGTACCAAGCCCTTCAGATGTCCTGGCCAGGGGTTGCGTCGCTTGCAGAGCTAGCTTGCTTTTTAAGCCGCTGTGCGGCGTCGATGAATTCCACGACTCCCAATGCGAGGATAGCAGGGTAGCCTAGTAGAGGTGTAGACTGCGAAGGCATGACGTATACTGACTGTACACAGATATTTCTCTTCCACTCCAACGTAGCTGTGAATTGGTCTGTTACCTTCAAAGGACAACTTCCTGGACCGGTGAAATGACCCTCAGGTTTTTCGAGTCGCGAAGGTACTCCCTGAAAAAGTGCTTGGAACGATGGTAACTTCCGCTCCTGAGCCGACCTTGAACTTGAGTCTGACTCCATTCACCTGGACCCACACAAACTTAGCCTCATGACTGCTCTTGACAGCATGCATCTCGATGGCATGTGACTGTCGGCTTTGCGAGCGTTGTTTATAAATTGGCTAAGCGAACTGCTTCGAAGTGTCCTTTTTTGCACAATTTGCAAACAGCTTTGTTGGCAGGACAAAATTTACGCCGATGCTCTTCTCGTACGCAGAAGTAACACGATCTGTGCTTGCGCGCCGGCGAGGAGCGTTTCTCTTGATTCCGACGCCTGATTACAGACTGCCTTCTCGTTGGCCAGTGTTTCGCTACATCAACGGTGACTGGCCCAGATAACTGGCTTTCTCGTTCACGTTTTTCTCGTTCGGCGTCTTCGTGCAGCCGTGCATGCAGAAGCGCTTTATCAAGCGTCAAGATGGAAGTGCGGCAGAGCTGTTCCGACAAGCTGCTGTCCAACAACCCAACGATAAATCGGACTCGAACGAGACTCTCCTCGATGGACGCTGAGCCGTAGTTGCACCTTTTTACCATGTTTCGCAACGCGCTATAGAAAGCATCGACGCTTTCGCCTCCTTGCTGCGTCCGCTTGTGAAAACGATAACTCTCCTGAATTTCGTTTAGCGGTTGCACAAAATACCAGGTGAACTTGCTTTTAACAACGCTATACGACTGAACTTCTTCGGCCGACAAGGTGAAAGACGCCAGCACGCGTCGAGCTTGAGCCCCCGCGCAATAACGAAGCGTTCGTATACCCGAACCTCGTCGGTAGCTTGGTGCAATCCTGTAGCGCAGGCATAGTCCTCGAACTTGGGTCGGTGACAGATACCCCGGCCAAAAAATGTGCGGCCTGCCGGGTGCATAGAAAGCGTTGTCATCCGCCGCGGCGCTGCCAGTCAGCGACTGTTGTCTCGGATCGGCATAGAAAGTGCGTGAGGAACGCACTTCGAACGCCGTCACCCGTTGAAACCGACGCGTCCCGTCCCCGAGAGCTATCGCCGTTCGGCCCACCCAAGCGGCCGAGAATGCAACTACGGCTGCCACGTTCGCTCCCATAGCAGCCCGCCTGTACGAACGCCGTCGCCCGTGGAAACCGACGCGTCCCGTCCCCGAGAGCTAGCGCCGTTCGGTCCAGCCAATAGGCCGAGAATGTAACTACGGCTGTCACGTTCGCTCCCATAGCAGCCCGCCTGTTCGAGCGCCGTCGCCACTGGAAACCCACGCGTCCCGTCTGCGAGAGATAGCGCCGTTCGGTCCAGCCAATCGGCCGACAATGGAACTACGGCTGTCACGTTCACTCCCATAGCAGCCCGCCTGTTCGAACGCCGTCACCCGTGGAAACCGATGCGTCGTCCCCGAGAGCTAGCACCATTCGGTCCAGCCAAGCGGTCAAGAAAGTAACTATGGCTGTCACGTTCGCTCCCATAGCAGCCCGCCTGTACGAACGCCGTCGCCCGTGGAAACCGACGCGTACCGTCCCCGAGAGCTAGCGCCGTTCGGTCCAGCCAATCGGCCGAGAATGGAACTACGGCTGCCACGTTCACTCGCATAGCAGGCCGCCTGTTCGAACGCCGTAACCCGTGGAAACCGATGCGTCGTCCCCGAGAGCTAGCGCCGTTCGGTCCAGCCAAGCGGTCAAGAATGTAACTATGGCTGTCACGTTCGCTCCCATAGCAGCCCGGATGTTCGAACGCCATCACCCGTGGAAACCGACGCGTCCCGTCCCCGAGAACTATCGCCGTTCGGTCCAGCCAATTGGCCGAGAATGCAACTACGGCTGTCACGCTCGCTCTCATAGCAGCCCGCATGTTCGAAAGCCGTCACCCGTGGAAACAGATGCGTCGTCCCCGAGAGCTAGCGACGTTCGGTCCAGCCAAGCGGTCAAGAATGTAACTACGGCTGGAACGTTCGCTCCCATAACAGCCCGCCTGTTCGAACGCCGTCGCCAGAGGAAGCCGATGCGTCCCGTCTCCGAGAAACAGCGCCGTTCGGCGCAGCCAAGCGGCCGAGAATGCAACTACGGCTGTCACGCTCGCTCCCATAGGAGCCCGCCAGTTCGAACGCCGTCGCCCGTGGAAACCGACGCGTCCTGTCCCCGAGAACTCCGCCGTTCGGTCCAGCCAATCGGCCGAGAATGGAAATACGGCTGTCACGTTCGCTCCCATAGCAGCCCGACTGTTCGAACGCCGTCGCCAGTGGAAACCGACGCGTCCTCCCCGAGAGATAGCGCCGTTCGGCCCAGCCAATGGGCCGAGAATGTAACTACGGCTGACACGTTCGCTCCCATAGCAGCCCGCCTGTTCGAACGCCGTCGCCACTGGAAACCCACGCGTCCCGTCTCTGAGAGATAGCGCCGTTCGGTCCAGCCAATCGGCCGACAATGGAACTACGGCTGTCACGTTCACTCCCATGGCAGCCCGCCTGTTCGAACGCTGTCACCCGTGGAAACCGATGCGTCGTCCCCGAGAGCTAGCACCGTTCGGTCCAGCCAAGCAGTCAAAAATGTCACTATGGCTGGCACGTTCGCTCCCATAGCAGCCCGCCTGTTCGAACGCCGTCGCCACTGGAAACCCACGCGTCCCGTCTCCGAGAGATAGCGCCCTTCGGTCCAGCCAATCGGCCGACAATGGAACTACGGCTGTCACGCTCGCTCTCATAGCAGCCCGCCTGTTCGAAAGCCCGTGGAAACCGATGCGTCGTCCCCGAGCGCTAGCGCCCTTCGGTCCAGCCAAGTGGTCAAGAATGTAACTACGGCTGTCAGGTTCGCTCCCATAGCAGCCCGCCTGTTCGATGGCCGTCGCCAGAGGAAACCGACGCGTCCCGTCTCCGAGAGATAGCGCCGTTCGGCCCAGCCAAGCGGCCGAGATTGCAACTACGCCTGTCACGCTCGCTCCCACGGGAGCCCGCCAGTTAGAACGCCGTCGCCCGTGGAAACCGACGCGTCCCGTCCCCGAGAGCTCCGCCGTTCGGTCCAGCCAATCGGCCGAGAATGGAAATACGGCTGTCACGCTCGCTCCCATAGCAGCCAGCCTGTTCGAACGCCGTCGCCAGTGGAAACCGACGCGTCCCGTCTCCGAGAGCTAGCGCCGTTCGGACCAGCCAAGCGGTCAAGAATGTAACTACGGCTGTCACGTTCGCTCCCATAGCAGCACGCCTGTTCGAACGCCGTCACCCGTGGAAACCGACGCGTCGTCCCCGAGAGCTACCGCCGTTCGGTCCAACCAAGCGGCCGAAAATGCAACTACGGCTGCCACGTTCGCTCCCATAGCAGCCCACCTGTTCGAACGCCGTCGCCCGTGGAAACCGACGCGTCGTTCTCGAGAGCTAGCGCCGTTCGGTCCATCCAATCGGCCGAGAATGCAACTACGGCTGGCACGCTCGCTCCCATAGCAGTCCGCCTGTTCGAACGCCGTCGCCAGTGGAAACCGACGCGTCCCGTCTCAGAGAGCTAGCGCCGTTCGGTCCAGCCAAGTGGTCAAGAATGTAACTAACGCTGTCACGCTCGCTCCCATAGCAGCCCGCCCGTTCGAACGCCGTCGCCAGTGGAAACCGACGCGTCCCGGCTCCGAGAGCTAGCGCCGTTCAGCCCAGCCAAGCAGTCAAGAATGTCACTACAGCTGTCACGTTCACTCCCATCGCAGCGCGCCTGTTCGAACACCGTCACCCGTGGAAACCGACGCGTCGTCCCCGAGAGCTAGCGCCGTTCGGTCCAGCCAAGTGGTCAAGAATGTAACTAACGCTGTCACGCTCGCTCCCATAGCAGCCCGCCTGTTCGAACGCCGTCGCCAGTGGAAACCGACGCGTCCCGGCTCCGAGAGCTAGCGCCGTTCAGCCCAGCCAAGCAGTCAAGAATGTAACTACAGCTGTCACGTTCACTCCCATCGCAGCGCGCCTGTTCGAACACCGTCACCCGTGGAAACCGACGCGTCGTCCCCGAGAGCTAGCGCCGTTCGGTCCAGCCAAGCGGTCAAGAATGTAACTGGCTGTCACGTTTGTTCCCATAGCAGCCCGCCTGTTCGAATGCCGTCGCCAGTTGAAACCGACGCGTCGTCCCCGAGAGCTACCGCCGTTCGGTCAAGCCAAGCCGCCGAGAATGCAACTACGGCTGACACGCTCGCTCCCATAGGAGCCCGCCTGTTCGAATGCCGTCGCCAGTTGAAACCGACGCGTCGTCGCCGAGACCTACCGCCGTTCGGTCCAGCCAAGCCGCCGAGAATGCAACTACGGCTGACACGCTCGCTCCCATAGGAGCCCGCCAGTTCGAACGCCGTCGCCCGTGGAAACCGACGCGTCCTGTCCCCGAGAGCTCCGCCGTTCGGTGCAGCCAATCGGCCGAGAATGGAAATACGGCTGTTACGTTTGCTCCCATAGCAGCCCGCCTGTTCGAACGCCGTCGCCAGTGGAAACCGACGCGTCCCGTCTCCGAGAGCTAGCGCCGTTCGGCCCAGCCAAGCGGTCAATAATGTAACTATGGCTGTCACGTTCGCTCCCATAGCAGCCCGCCTGTTCGAACGCCGTCACCCGTGGAAACCGATGCGTCGTCCCCGAGAGCTAGCACCGTTCGGTCCAGCCAAGCGGTCAAGAATGTAACTATGGCTGTCACGTTCCTTCCCATAGCAGCCCGCCTGTTCGAACGCCGTCGCTAGTTGAAGCCGACGAGTCGTCCCCGAGAGCTACCGCCGTTCGGTCCAGCCAATCGGCCCAGAATGCAACTACGGCTGTCACGCCTGCTCTCATAGCAGCCCGCCTGTTCGAAAGCCGTCTCCCGTGGAAACCGATGCGTCGTCCCCGAGCGCCAGCGCCCTTCGGTCCAGCCAAGTGGTCAAGAATGTAACTACGGCTGTCAGGTTCGCTCCCATAGCAGCCCGCCTGCTCGAACGCCGTCGCCAGCGGAAACCGACGCGTCCCGTCTCCGAGAGATGGCACCGTTCAGCCCAGCCAAGCGGCCGAGAATGCAACTACGGCTGTCACGCTCGCTCCCACAGGAGCCCGCCAGTTCGAACGCCGTCGCCCGTGGAAACCGACGCGTCCTGTCCCCGAGAACTCCGCCGTTCGGTCCAGACAATCGGCCGAGAATGGAAATACGGCTGTCACGTTCGCTCCCATAGCAGCCCGACTGTTCGAACGCCGTCGCCAGTGGAAACCGACGCGTCCTCCCCGAGAGATAGCGCCGTTCGGCCCAGCCAATGGGCCGAGAATGTAACTACGGCTGACACGTTCGCTCCCATAGCAGCCCGCCTGTTCGAACGCCGTCGCCACTGGAAACCCACGCGTCCCGTCTCTGAGAGATAGCGCCGTTCGGTCCAGCCAATCGGCCGACAATGGAACTACGGCTGTCACGTTCACTCCCATGGCAGCCCGCCTGTTCGAACGCTGTCACCCGTGGAAACCGATGCGTCGTCCCCGAGAGCTAGCACCGTTCGGTCCAGCCAAGCGGTCAAAAATGTAACTATGGCTGGCACGTTCGCTCCCATAGCAGCCCGCCTGTTCGAACGCCGTCGCCAGTGGAAACCGACGCGTCCCGTCTCAGAGAGCTAGCGCCGTTCGGTCCAGCCAAGTGGTCAAGAATGTAACTAACGCTGTCACGCTCGCTCCCATAGCAGCGCGCCTGTTCGAACGCCGTCGCCCGTCTAAACCGACGCGTCCCGTCCCCGAGAGCTAGCGCCGTTCGGTCCAGCCAATAGGCCGAGAATGGAAGTACGGCTGTCACGTTCACTCCAATAGCAGCCCGCCTGCTCGAACGCCATCACCTGTGGAAACCGATGCGTGGTCCCCGAGAGCTAGCGCCGTTCGGTCCAGCCAAGCGGTCAAGAATATAACTACGGCTGTCACGCTCGCTCCCATAGCAGCCCGCCTGTTCGAACGCCGTAGCCAGTGGAAACCGACGCGTCCCGTCTCCGAGAGCTAGCGCCGTTAAGCCCAGCCAAGCGGTCAAGAATGTAACTACGGCTGCCACGTTCACTCCCATAGAAGCCAGCCTGTTCGAACACCGTCGCCCGTAGAAACCGAAACGTCGTCCCCGAGAGCTAGCACCATTCGGCCCAGCCAAGCGGTCAATAATGTAACTACGGCTGTCACGTTCGCTCCCATAGCAGCCCGCCTGTTCGAACGCCGTCGCCACTGCAAACCCACGCGTCCCGCCTCCGAGAGATAGCGCCGTTCGGTCCAGCCAATCGGCCGACAATGGAACTACGGCTGTCACGCTCGCTCTCATAGCAGCCCGCCTGTTCGAAAGCCCGTGGAAACCGATGCGTCGTCCCCGAGCGCTAGCGCCCTTCGGTCCAGCCAAGTGGTCAAGAATGTAACTACGGCTGTCAGGTTCGCTCCCATAGCAGCCCGCCTGTTCGATGGCCGTCGCCAGAGGAAACCGACGCGTCCCGTCTCCGAGAGATAGCGCCGTTCGGCCCAGCCAAGCGGCCGAGATTGCAACTACGCCTGTCACGCTCGCTCCCACGGGAGCCCGCCAGTTAGAACGCCGTCGCCCGTGGAAACCGACGCGTCCCGTCCCCGAGAGCTCCGCCGTTCGGTCCAGCCAATCGGCCGAGAATGGAAATACGGCTGTCACGCTCGCTCCCATAGCAGCCAGCCTGTTCGAACGCCGTCGCCAGTGGAAACCGACGCGTCCCGTCTCCGAGAGCTAGCGCCGTTCGGACCAGCCAAGCGGTCAAGAATGTAACTACGGCTGTCACGTTCGCTCCCATAGCAGCACGCCTGTTCGAACGCCGTCACCCGTGGAAACCGACGCGTCGTCCCCGAGAGCTACCGCCGTTCGGTCCAACCAAGCGGCCGAAAATGCAACTACGGCTGCCACGTTCGCTCCCATAGCAGCCCACCTGTTCGAACGCCGTCGCCCGTGGAAACCGACGCGTCGTTCCCGAGAGCTAGCGCCGTTCGGTCCATCCAATCGGCCGAGAATGCAACTACGGCTGGCACGCTCGCTCCCATAGCAGTCCGCCTGTTCGAACGCCGTCGCCAGTGGAAACCGACGCGTCCCGTCTCAGAGAGCTAGCGCCGTTCGGTCCAGCCAAGTGGTCAAGAATGTAACTAACGCTGTCACGCTCGCTCCCATAGCAGCCCGCCCGTTCGAACGCCGTCGCCAGTGGAAACCGACGCGTCCCGGCTCCGAGAGCTAGCGCCGTTCAGCCCAGCCAAGCAGTCAAGAATGTCACTACAGCTGTCACGTTCACTCCCATCGCAGCGCGCCTGTTCGAACACCGTCACCCGTGGAAACCGACGCGTCGTCCCCGAGAGCTAGCGCCGTTCGGTCCAGCCAAGTGGTCAAGAATGTAACTAACGCTGTCACGCTCGCTCCCATAGCAGCCCGCCTGTTCGAACGCCGTCGCCAGTGGAAACCGACGCGTCCCGGCTCCGAGAGCTAGCGCCGTTCAGCCCAGCCAAGCAGTCAAGAATGTAACTACAGCTGTCACGTTCACTCCCATCGCAGCGCGCCTGTTCGAACACCGTCACCCGTGGAAACCGACGCGTCGTCCCCGAGAGCTAGCGCCGTTCGGTCCAGCCAAGCGGTCAAGAATGTAACTGGCTGTCACGTTTGTTCCCATAGCAGCCCGCCTGTTCGAATGCCGTCGCCAGTTGAAACCGACGCGTCGTCCCCGAGAGCTACCGCCGTTCGGTCAAGCCAAGCCGCCGAGAATGCAACTACGGCTGACACGCTCGCTCCCATAGGAGCCCGCCTGTTCGAATGCCGTCGCCAGTTGAAACCGACGCGTCGTCGCCGAGACCTACCGCCGTTCGGTCCAGCCAAGCCGCCGAGAATGCAACTACGGCTGACACGCTCGCTCCCATAGGAGCCCGCCAGTTCGAACGCCGTCGCCCGTGGAAACCGACGCGTCCTGTCCCCGAGAGCTCCGCCGTTCGGTGCAGCCAATCGGCCGAGAATGGAAATACGGCTGTTACGTTTGCTCCCATAGCAGCCCGCCTGTTCGAACGCCGTCGCCAGTGGAAACCGACGCGTCCCGTCTCCGAGAGCTAGCGCCGTTCGGCCCAGCCAAGCGGTCAATAATGTAACTATGGCTGTCACGTTCGCTCCCATAGCAGCCCGCCTGTTCGAACGCCGTCACCCGTGGAAACCGATGCGTCGTCCCCGAGAGCTAGCACCGTTCGGTCCAGCCAAGCGGTCAAGAATGTAACTATGGCTGTCACGTTCGTTCCCATAGCAGCCCGCCTGTTCGAACGCCGTCGCTAGTTGAAGCCGACGAGTCGTCCCCGAGAGCTACCGCCGTTCGGTCCAGCCAATCGGCCCAGAATGCAACTACGGCTGTCACGCCTGCTCTCATAGCAGCCCGCCTGTTCGAAAGCCGTCTCCCGTGGAAACCGATGCGTCGTCCCCGAGCGCCAGCGCCCTTCGGTCCAGCCAAGTGGTCAAGAATGTAACTACGGCTGTCAGGTTCGCTCCCATAGCAGCCCGCCTGCTCGAACGCCGTCGCCAGCGGAAACCGACGCGTCCCGTCTCCGAGAGATGGCACCGTTCAGCCCAGCCAAGCGGCCGAGAATGCAACTACGGCTGTCACGCTCGCTCCCACAGGAGCCCGCCAGTTCGAACGCCGTCGCCCGTGGAAACCGACGCGTCCTGTCCCCGAGAACTCCGCCGTTCGGTCCAGACAATCGGCCGAGAATGGAAATACGGCTGTCACGTTCGCTCCCATAGCAGCCCGACTGTTCGAACGCCGTCGCCAGTGGAAACCGACGCGTCCTCCCCGAGAGATAGCGCCGTTCGGCCCAGCCAATGGGCCGAGAATGTAACTACGGCTGACACGTTCGCTCCCATAGCAGCCCGCCTGTTCGAACGCCGTCGCCACTGGAAACCCACGCGTCCCGTCTCTGAGAGATAGCGCCGTTCGGTCCAGCCAATCGGCCGACAATGGAACTACGGCTGTCACGTTCACTCCCATGGCAGCCCGCCTGTTCGAACGCTGTCACCCGTGGAAACCGATGCGTCGTCCCCGAGAGCTAGCACCGTTCGGTCCAGCCAAGCGGTCAAAAATGTAACTATGGCTGGCACGTTCGCTCCCATAGCAGCCCGCCTGTTCGAACGCCGTAGCCAGTGGAAACCGACGCGTCCCGTCTCCGAGAGCTAGCGCCGTTAAGCCCAGCCAAGCGGTCAAGAATGTAACTACGGCTGCCACGTTCACTCCCATAGAAGCCAGCCTGTTCGAACACCGTCGCCCGTGGAAACCGAAACGTCGTCCCCGAGAGCTAGCACCATTCGGCCCAGCCAAGCGGTCAATAATGTAACTACGGCTGTCACGTTCGCTCCCATAGCAGCCCGCCTGTTCGAACGCCGTCGCCACTGCAAACCCACGCGTCCCGCCTCCGAGAGATAGCGCCGTTCGGTCCAGCCAATCGGCCGACAATGGAACTACGGCTGTCACGCTCGCTCTCATAGCAGCCCGCCTGTTCGAAAGCCCGTGGAAACCGATGCGTCGTCCCCGAGCGCTAGCGCCCTTCGGTCCAGCCAAGTGGTCAAGAATGTAACTACGGCTGTCAGGTTCGCTCCCATAGCAGCCCGCCTGTTCGATGGCCGTCGCCAGAGGAAACCGACGCGTCCCGTCTCCGAGAGATAGCGCCGTTCGGCCCAGCCAAGCGGCCGAGATTGCAACTACGCCTGTCACGCTCGCTCCCACGGGAGCCCGCCAGTTAGAACGCCGTCGCCCGTGGAAACCGACGCGTCCCGTCCCCGAGAGCTCCGCCGTTCGGTCCAGCCAATCGGCCGAGAATGGAAATACGGCTGTCACGCTCGCTCCCATAGCAGCCAGCCTGTTCGAACGCCGTCGCCAGTGGAAACCGACGCGTCCCGTCTCCGAGAGCTAGCGCCGTTCGGACCAGCCAAGCGGTCAAGAATGTAACTACGGCTGTCACGTTCGCTCCCATAGCAGCACGCCTGTTCGAACGCCGTCACCCGTGGAAACCGACGCGTCGTCCCCGAGAGCTACCGCCGTTCGGTCCAACCAAGCGGCCGAAAATGCAACTACGGCTGCCACGTTCGCTCCCATAGCAGCCCACCTGTTCGAACGCCGTCGCCCGTGGAAACCGACGCGTCGTTCCCGAGAGCTAGCGCCGTTCGGTCCATCCAATCGGCCGAGAATGCAACTACGGCTGGCACGCTCGCTCCCATAGCAGTCCGCCTGTTCGAACGCCGTCGCCAGTGGAAACCGACGCGTCCCGTCTCAGAGAGCTAGCGCCGTTCGGTCCAGCCAAGTGGTCAAGAATGTAACTAACGCTGTCACGCTCGCTCCCATAGCAGCCCGCCCGTTCGAACGCCGTCGCCAGTGGAAACCGACGCGTCCCGGCTCCGAGAGCTAGCGCCGTTCAGCCCAGCCAAGCAGTCAAGAATGTCACTACAGCTGTCACGTTCACTCCCATCGCAGCGCGCCTGTTCGAACACCGTCACCCGTGGAAACCGACGCGTCGTCCCCGAGAGCTAGCGCCGTTCGGTCCAGCCAAGTGGTCAAGAATGTAACTAACGCTGTCACGCTCGCTCCCATAGCAGCCCGCCTGTTCGAACGCCGTCGCCAGTGGAAACCGACGCGTCCCGGCTCCGAGAGCTAGCGCCGTTCAGCCCAGCCAAGCAGTCAAGAATGTAACTACAGCTGTCACGTTCACTCCCATCGCAGCGCGCCTGTTCGAACACCGTCACCCGTGGAAACCGACGCGTCGTCCCCGAGAGCTAGCGCCGTTCGGTCCAGCCAAGCGGTCAAGAATGTAACTGGCTGTCACGTTTGTTCCCATAGCAGCCCGCCTGTTCGAATGCCGTCGCCAGTTGAAACCGACGCGTCGTCCCCGAGAGCTACCGCCGTTCGGTCAAGCCAAGCCGCCGAGAATGCAACTACGGCTGACACGCTCGCTCCCATAGGAGCCCGCCTGTTCGAATGCCGTCGCCAGTTGAAACCGACGCGTCGTCGCCGAGACCTACCGCCGTTCGGTCCAGCCAAGCCGCCGAGAATGCAACTACGGCTGACACGCTCGCTCCCATAGGAGCCCGCCAGTTCGAACGCCGTCGCCCGTGGAAACCGACGCGTCCTGTCCCCGAGAGCTCCGCCGTTCGGTGCAGCCAATCGGCCGAGAATGGAAATACGGCTGTTACGTTTGCTCCCATAGCAGCCCGCCTGTTCGAACGCCGTCGCCAGTGGAAACCGACGCGTCCCGTCTCCGAGAGCTAGCGCCGTTCGGCCCAGCCAAGCGGTCAATAATGTAACTATGGCTGTCACGTTCGCTCCCATAGCAGCCCGCCTGTTCGAACGCCGTCACCCGTGGAAACCGATGCGTCGTCCCCGAGAGCTAGCACCGTTCGGTCCAGCCAAGCGGTCAAGAATGTAACTATGGCTGTCACGTTCGTTCCCATAGCAGCCCGCCTGTTCGAACGCCGTCGCTAGTTGAAGCCGACGAGTCGTCCCCGAGAGCTACCGCCGTTCGGTCCAGCCAATCGGCCCAGAATGCAACTACGGCTGTCACGCCTGCTCTCATAGCAGCCCGCCTGTTCGAAAGCCGTCTCCCGTGGAAACCGATGCGTCGTCCCCGAGCGCCAGCGCCCTTCGGTCCAGCCAAGTGGTCAAGAATGTAACTACGGCTGTCAGGTTCGCTCCCATAGCAGCCCGCCTGCTCGAACGCCGTCGCCAGCGGAAACCGACGCGTCCCGTCTCCGAGAGATGGCACCGTTCAGCCCAGCCAAGCGGCCGAGAATGCAACTACGGCTGTCACGCTCGCTCCCACAGGAGCCCGCCAGTTCGAACGCCGTCGCCCGTGGAAACCGACGCGTCCTGTCCCCGAGAACTCCGCCGTTCGGTCCAGACAATCGGCCGAGAATGGAAATACGGCTGTCACGTTCGCTCCCATAGCAGCCCGACTGTTCGAACGCCGTCGCCAGTGGAAACCGACGCGTCCTCCCCGAGAGATAGCGCCGTTCGGCCCAGCCAATGGGCCGAGAATGTAACTACGGCTGACACGTTCGCTCCCATAGCAGCCCGCCTGTTCGAACGCCGTCGCCACTGGAAACCCACGCGTCCCGTCTCTGAGAGATAGCGCCGTTCGGTCCAGCCAATCGGCCGACAATGGAACTACGGCTGTCACGTTCACTCCCATGGCAGCCCGCCTGTTCGAACGCTGTCACCCGTGGAAACCGATGCGTCGTCCCCGAGAGCTAGCACCGTTCGGTCCAGCCAAGCGGTCAAAAATGTAACTATGGCTGGCACGTTCGCTCCCATAGCAGCCCGCCTGTTCGAACGCCGTCGCCAGTGGAAACCGACGCGTCCCGTCTCAGAGAGCTAGCGCCGTTCGGTCCAGCCAAGTGGTCAAGAATGTAACTAACGCTGTCACGCTCGCTCCCATAGCAGCGCGCCTGTTCGAACGCCGTCGCCAGTGGAAACCGACGCGTCCCGGCTCCGAGAGCTAGCGCCGTTCAGCCCAGCCAAGCAGTCAAGAATGTAACTACAGCTGTCACGTTCACTCCCATCGCAGCGCGCCTGTTCGAACACCGTCACCCGTGGAAACCGACGCGTCGTCCCCGAGAGCTAGCGCCGTTCGGTCCAGCCAAGTGGTCAAGAATGTAACTAACGCTGTCACGCTCGCTCCCATAGCAGCCCGCCTGTTCGAACGCCGTCGCCAGTGGAAACCGACGCGTCCCGGCTCCGAGAGCTAGCGCCGTTCAGCCCAGCCAAGCAGTCAAGAATGTAACTACAGCTGTCACGTTCACTCCCATCGCAGCGCGCCTGTTCGAACACCGTCACCCGTGGAAACCGACGCGTCGTCCCCGAGAGCTAGCGCCGTTCGGTCCAGCCAAGCGGTCAAGAATGTAACTGGCTGTCACGTTTGTTCCCATAGCAGCCCGCCTGTTCGAATGCCGTCGCCAGTTGAAACCGACGCGTCGTCCCCGAGAGCTACCGCCGTTCGGTCAAGCCAAGCCGCCGAGAATGCAACTACGGCTGACACGCTCGCTCCCATAGGAGCCCGCCTGTTCGAATGCCGTCGCCAGTTGAAACCGACGCGTCGTCGCCGAGAGCTACCGCCGTTCGGTCCAGCCAAGCCGCCGAGAATGCAACTACGGCTGACACGCTCGCTCCCATAGGAGCCCGCCAGTTCGAACGCCGTCGCCCGTGGAAACCGACGCGTCCTGTCCCAGAGAGCTCCGCCGTTCGGTGCAGCCAATCGGCCGAGAATGGAAATACGGCTGTTACGTTTGCTCCCATAGCAGCCCGCCTGTTCGAACGCCGTCGCCAGTGGAAACCGACGCGTCCCGTCTCCGAGAGCTAGCGCCGTTCTGCCCAGCCAAGCGGTCAATAATGTAACTATGGCTGTCACGTTCGCTCCCATAGCAGCCCGCCTGTTCGAACGCCGTCACCCGTGGAAACCGATGCGTCGTCCCCGAGAGCTAGCACCGTTCGGTCCAGCCAAGCGGTCAAGAATGTAACTATGGCTGTCACGTTCGTTCCCATAGCAGCCCGCCTGATCGAACGTCGTCGCTAGTTGAAGCCGACGAGTCGTCCCCGAGAGCTACCGCCGTTCGGTCCAGCCAATCGGCCCAGAATGCAACTACGGCTGTCACGCTTGCTCTCATAGCAGCCCGCCTGTTCGAAAGCCGTCTCCCGTGGAAACCGATGCGTCGTCCCCGAGCGCCAGCGCCCTTCGGTCCAGCCAAGTGATCAAGAATGTAACTACGTCTGTCAGGTTCGCTCCCATAGCAGCCCGCCTGCTCGAACGCCGTCGCCAGCGGAAACCGACGCGTCCCGTCTCCGAGTGATGGCACCGTTCAGCCCAGCCAAGCGGCCGAGAATGCAACTACGGCTGTCACGCTCGCTCCCACAGGAGCCCGCCAGTTCGAACGCCGTCGCCCGTGGAAACCGACGCGTCCTGTCCCCGAGAACTCCGCCGTTCGGTCCAGACAATCGGCCGAGAATGGAAATACGGCTGTCACGTTCGCTCCCATAGCAGCCCGACTGTTCGAACGCCGTCGCCAGTGGAAACCGACGCGTCCTCCCCGAGAGATAGCGCCGTTCGGCCCAGCCAATGGGCCGAGAATGTAACTACGGCTGACACGTTCGCTCCCATAGCAGCCCGCCTGTTCGAACGCCGTCGCCACTGGAAACCCACGCGTCCCGTCTCTGAGAGATAGCGCCGTTCGGTCCAGCCAATCGGCCGACAATGGAACTACGGCTGTCACGTTCACTCCCATGGCAGCCCGCCTGTTCGAACGCTGTCACCCGTGGAAACCGATGCGTCGTCCCCGAGAGCTAGCACCGTTCGGTCCAGCCAAGCGGTCAAAAATGTAACTATGGCTGGCACGTTCGCTCCCATAGCAGCCCGCCTGTTCGAACGCCGTCGCCACTGGAAACCCACGCGTCCCGTCTCCGAGAGATAGCGCCGTTCGGTCCAGCCAATCGGCCGACAATGGAACTACGGCTGTCACGTTCACTCCCATAGCAGCCCGCCTGTTCGAACGCCGTCACCCGTCGAAACCGACGCGTCCCGTCCCCGAGAGCTAGCGCCGTCGGTCCAGCCAATAGGCCGAGAATGGAACTACGGCTGTCACGTTCACTCCAATAGCAGCCCGCCTGCTCGAACGCCATCACCTGTGGAAACCGATGCGTGGTCCCCGAGAGCTAGCGCCGTTCGGTCCAGCCAAGCGGTCAAGAATATAACTACGGCTGTCACGCTCGCTCCCATAGCAGCCCGCCTGTTCGAACGCCGTCGCCAGTGGAAACCGACGCGTCCCGTCTCCGAGAGCTAGCGCCGTTCAGCCCAGCCAAGCGGTCAATAATGTAACTACGGCTGCCACGTTCACTCCCATAGAAGCCAGCCTGTTCGAACACCGTCGCCCGTGGAAACCGACACGTCGTCCCCGAGAGCTAGCACCATTCGGCCCAGCCAAGCGGTCAATAATGTAACTACGGCTGTCACGTTCGCTCCCATAGCAGCCCGCCTGTTCGAACGCCGTCGCCACTGCAAACCCGCGCGTCCCGCCTCCGAGAGATAGCGCCGTTCGGTCCAGCCAATCGGCCGACAATGGAACTACGGCTGTCACGCTCGCTCTCATAGCAGCCCGCCTGTTCGAAAGCCGTCACCCGTGGAAACCGATGCGTCGTCCCCGAGCGCTAGCGCCCTTCGGTCCAGCCAAGTGGTCAAGAATGTAACTACGGCTGTCAGGTTCGCTCCCATAGCAGCCCGCCTGTTCGATGGCCGTCGCCAGAGGAAACCGACGCGTCCCGTCTCCGAGAGATAGCGCCGTTCGGCCCAGCCAAGCGGCCGAGATTGCAACTACGCCTGTCACGCTCGCTCCCACGGGAGCCCGCCAGTTAGAACGCCGTCGCCCGTGGAAACCGACGCGTCCCGTCCCCGAGAGCTCCGCCGTTCGGTCCAGCCAATCGGCCGAGAATGGAAATACGGCTGTCACGCTCGCTACCATAGCAGCCAGCCTGTTCGAACGCTGTCGCCAGTGGAAACCGACGCGTCCCGTCTCCGAGAGCTAGCGCCGTTCGGACCAGCCAAGCGGTCAAGAATGTAACTACGGCAGTCACGTTCGCTCCCATAGCAGCACGCCTCTTCGAACGCCGTCACCCGTGGAAACCGACGCGTCGTCCCCGAGAGCTACCGCCGTTCGGTCCAACCAAGCGGCCGAAAATGCAACTACGGCTGCCACGTTCGCTCCCATAGCAGCCCATCTGTTCGAACGCCGTCGCCAGTGGAAACCGACGCGTCGTTCCCGAGAGCTAGCGCCGTTCGGTCCATCCAATCGGCCGAGAATGCAACTACGGCTGGCACGCTCGCTCCCATAGCAGTCCGCCTGTTCGAACGCCGTCGCCAGTGGAAACCGACGCGTCCCGTCTCAGAGAGCTAGCGCCGTTCGGTCCAGCCAAGTGGTCAAGAATGTAACTAACGCTGTCACGCTCGCTCCCATAGCAGCCCGCCTGTTCGAACGCCGTCGCCAGTGGAAACCGACGCGTCCCGGCTCCGAGAGCTAGCGCCGTTCAGCCCAGCCAAGCAGTCAAGAATGTAACTACAGCTGTCACGTTCACTCCCATCGCAGCGCGCCTGTTCGAACACCGTCACCCGTGGAAACCGACGCGTCGTCCCCGAGAGCTAGCGCCGTTCGGTCCAGCCAAGTGGTCAAGAATGTAACTAACGCTGTCACGCTCGCTCCCATAGCAGCCCGCCTGTTCGAACGCCGTCGCCAGTGGAAACCGACGCGTCCCGGCTCCGAGAGCTAGCGCCGTTCAGCCCAGCCAAGCAGTCAAGAATGTAACTACAGCTGTCACGTTCACTCCCATCGCAGCGCGCCTGTTCGAACACCGTCACCCGTGGAAACCGACGTGTCGTCCCCGAGAGCTAGCGCCGTTCGGTCCAGCCAAGCGGTCAAGAATGTAACTGGCTGTCACGTTTGTTCCCCTAGCAGCCCGCCTGTTCGAATGCCGTCGCCAGTTGAAACCGACGCGTCGTCCCCGAGAGCTACCGCCGTTCGGTCAAGCCAAGCCGCCGAGAATGCAACTACGGCTGACATGCTCGCTCCCATAGGAGCCCGCCTGTTCGAATGCCGTCGCCAGTTGAAACCGACGGGTCGTCCCCGAGAGCTACCGCCGTTCGGTCCAGCCAAGCCGCCGAGAATGCAACTACGGCTGACACGCTCGCTCCCATAGGAGCCCGCCAGTTCTAACGCCGTCGCCCGTGGAAACCGACGCGTCCTGTCCCCGAGAGCTCCGCCGTTCGGTGCAGCCAATCGGCCGAGAATGGAAATACGGCTGTTACGTTTGCTCCCATAGCAGCCCGCCTGTTCGAACGCCGTCGCCAGTGGAAACCGACGCGTCCCGTCTCCGAGAGCTAGCGCCGTTCGGCCCAGCCAAGCGGTCAATAATGTAACTATGGCTGTCACGTTCGCTCCCATAGCAGCCCGCCTGTTCGAACGCCGTCACCCGTGGAAACCGATGCGTCGTCCCCGAGAGCTAGCACCGCTCGGTCCAGCCAAGCGGTCAAGAATGTAACTATGGCTGTCACGTTCGTTCCCATAGCAGCCCGCCTGTTCGAACGCCGTCGCTAGTTGAAGCCGACGAGTCGTCCCCGAGAGCTACCGCCGTTCGGTCCAGCCAATCGGCCCAGAATGCAACTACGGCTGTCACGCTTGCTCTCATAGCAGCCCGCCTGTTCGAAAGCCGTCTCCCGTGGAAACCGATGCGTCGTCCCCGAGCGCCAGCGCCCTTCGGTCCAGCCAAGTGGTCAAGAATGTAACTACGTCTGTCAGGTTCGCTCCCATAGCAGCCCGCCTGCTCGAACGCCGTCGCCAGCGGAAACCGACGCGTCCCGTCTCCGAGAGATGGCACCGTTCAGCCCAGCCAAGCGGCCGAGAATGCAACTACGGCTGTCACGCTCGCTCCCACAGGAGCCCGCCAGTTCGAACGCCGTCGCCCGTGGAAACCGACGCGTCCTGTCCCCGAGAACTCCGCCGTTCGGTCCAGACAATCGGCCGAGAATGGAAATACGGCTGTCACGTTCGCTCCCATAGCAGCCCGACTGTTCGAACGCCGTCGCCAGTGGAAACCGACGCGTCCTCCCTGAGAGATAGCGCCGTTCGGCCCAGCCAATGGGCCGAGAATGTAACTACGGCTGACACGTTCGCTCCCATAGCAGCCCGCCTGTTCGAACGCCGTCGCCACTGGAAACCCACGCGTCCCGTCTCTGAGAGATAGCGCCGTTCGGTCCAGCCAATCGGCCGACAATGGAACTACGGCTGTCACGTTCACTCCCATGGCAGCCCGCCTGTTCGAACGCTGTCACCCGTGGAAACCGACGCGTCCCGTCCCCGAGAGCTAGCGCCGTCGGTCCAGCCAATAGTCCGAGAATGGAACTACGGCTGTCACGTTCACTCCAATAGCAGCCCGCCTGCTCGAACGCCATCACCTGTGGAAACCGATGCGTGGTCCCCGAGAGCTAGCGCCGTTCGGTCCAGCCAAGCGGTCAAGAATATAACTACGGCTGTCACGCTCGCTCCCATAGCAGCCCGCCTGTTCGAACGCCGTCGCCAGTGGAAACCGACGCGTCCCGTCTCCGAGAGCTAGCGCCGTTCAGCCCAGCCAAGCGGTCAAGAATGTAACTACGGCTGCCACGTTCACTCCCATAGAAGCCAGCCTGTTCGAACACCGTCGCCCGTGGAAACCGACACGTCGTCCCCGAGAGCTAGCACCATTCGGCCCAGCCAAGCGGTCAATAATGTAACTACGGCTGTCACGTTCGCTCCCATAGCAGCCCGCCTGTTCGAACGCCGTCGCCACTGCAAACCCACGCGTCCCGCCTCCGAGAGACAGCGCCGTTCGGTCCAGCCAATCGGCCGACAATGGAACTACGGCTGTCACGCTCGCTCTCATAGCAGCCCGCCTGTTCGAAAGCCGTCACCCGTGGAAACCGATGCGTCGTCCCCGAGCGCTAGCGCCCTTCGGTCCAGCCAAGTGGTCAAGAATGTAACTACGGCTGTCAGGTTCGCTCCCATAGCAGCCCGCCTGTTCGATGGCCGTCGCCAGAGGAAACCGACGCGTCCCGTCTCCGAGAGATAGCGCCGTTCGGCCCAGCCAAGCGGCCGAGATTGCAACTACGCCTGTCACGCTCGCTCCCACGGGAGCCCGCCAGTTAGAACGCCGTCGCCCGTGGAAACCGACGCGTCCCGTCCCCGAGAGCTCCGCCGTTCGGTCCAGCCAATCGGCCGAGAATGGAAATACGGCTGTCACGCTCGCTCCCATAGCAGCCAGCCTGTTCGAACGCTGTCGCCAGTGGAAACCGACGCGTCCCGTCTCCGAGAGCTAGCGCCGTTCGGACCAGCCAAGCGGTCAAGAATGTAACTACGGCTGTCACGTTCGCTCCCATAGCAGCACGCCTCTTCGAACGCCGTCACCCGTGGAAACCGACGCGTCGTCCCCGAGAGCTACCGCCGTTCGGTCCAACCAAGCGGCCGAAAATGCAACTACGGCTGCCACGTTCGCTCCCATAGCAGCCCATCTGTTCGAACGCCGTCGCCAGTGGAAACCGCCGCGTCGTTCCCGAGAGCTAGCGCCGTTCGGTCCATCCAATCGGCCGAGAATGCAACTACGGCTGGCACGCTCGCTCCCATAGCAGTCCGCCTGTTCGAACGCCGTCGCCAGTGGAAACCGACGCGTCCCGTCTCAGAGAGCTAGCGCCGTTCGGTCCAGCCAAGTGGTCAAGAATGTAACTAACGCTGTCACGCTCGCTCCCATAGCAGCCCGCCTGTTCGAACGCCGTCGCCAGTGGAAACCGACGCGTCCCGGCTCCGAGAGCTAGCGCCGTTCAGCCCAGCCAAGCAGTCAAGAATGTAACTACAGCTGTCACGTTCACTCCCATCGCAGCGCGCCTGTTCGAACACCGTCACCCGTGGAAACCGACGTGTCGTCCCCGAGAGCTAGCGCCGTTCGGTCCAGCCAAGCGGTCAAGAATGTAACTGGCTGTCACGTTTGTTCCCATAGCAGCCCGCCTGTTCGAATGCCGTCGCCAGTTGAAACCGACGCGTCGTCCCCGAGAGCTACCGCCGTTCGGTCAAGCCAAGCCGCCGAGAATGCAACTACGGCTGACATGCTCGCTCCCATAGGAGCCCGCCTGTTCGAATGCCGTCGCCAGTTGAAACCGACGGGTCGTCCCCGAGAGCTACCGCCGTTCGGTCCAGCCAAGCCGCCGAGAATGCAACTACGGCTGACACGCTCGCTCCCATAGGAGCCCGCCAGTTCTAACGCCGTCGCCCGTGGAAACCGACGCGTCCTGTCCCCGAGAGCTCCGCCGTTCGGTGCAGCCAATCGGCCGAGAATGGAAATACGGCTGTTACGTTTGCTCCCATAGCAGCCCGCCTGTTCGAACGCCGTCGCCAGTGGAAACCGACGCGTCCCGTCTCCGAGAGCTAGCGCCGTTCGGCCCAGCCAAGCGGTCAATAATGTAACTATGGCTGTCACGTTCGCTCCCATAGCAGCCCGCCTGTTCGAACGCCGTCACCCGTGGAAACCGATGCGTCCCGTCTCCGAGAGGTAGCGCCGTTCGGCCCAGCCAAGCGGTCAAGAATGTAACTGGGAGCGGCGGTACGGCATTGAACATGTCGTTCAAACATGCATGGATTATCTTGCAGATTGTGCCGCTTATGACTGCCTTGCAAGGAACGAGCTACAGAATTCCTGCCTTGCCTGAATCATCCTTCATCGTTCACTGTGACGTCACCGAGGAAAGCCTTCGGATACACCCCGGCAGGGGCACGTCACCTGACACCGGGCGTATAAAAGCGCCCCTACATCGACCCGTCTTCAGTGGGAGCGGCGGTACGACGTTGAACATGTCGTTCAAACATGCATGGATTATCTTGCAGATTGTGCCGCTTATGACTGCCTTGCAAGGAACGAGCTACAGACTTCCTGCCTTGCCTGAATCATCCTTCATCGTTCACTGTGACGTCACCGAGGAAAGCCTTCGGATACACCCCGGCAGGGGCACGTCACCTGACACCGGGCGTATAAAAGCGCCCCTACATCGACCCGTCTTCAGTGGGAGCGGCGGTACGGCGTTGAACATGTCGTTCAAACATGCATGGATTATCTTGCAGGTTGGATATTACACTTCTGTATCACATTTTCGCTCAAATGATCCTTTTCTTTTAGTACTGCCGCTCCCAGTGAACATTTCTGAAATGCTCAGTGTGTTATGGTCACGTCTTTCACTTATGCTATCCGGGGACGTTGAAACCAATCCGGGTCCAACAACACAGGCGTTATTGCAGCAAATCCTGGACAAGCAGACACAGATGGAAGCTAGACTAGCTGGCATAGAACTAAAACTAGAATCTTTCTCCGAGCTGAGCGGTAAGTTAACTACCCTTGAAAGTACTGCATCGCATCGCACAGTCGACCAACACCAACAAAGACTGATTGAATTGGAAGAGAGAGCGCGAAGAAATAATCTGATTGTTTTCGGTGTTCCGGAGAGCATTAACGAGACAAGACAGGATATCGAAGACAAAGTGTTGAAGGGAATTTTTTCCGATACTCTTGGCGTCACTATTTCATCGGTGGCGCACATTCACAGGATTGGTCACAGGAAAAAAGAGGGACATAGACCAGTTATTATGAAGTTATATGACTATAATGAAAAAGCAGCCATATTCAAACAATGCAGCAAACTGAAAGGGAGCAATTACAGTGTCTCCGACGACTACTCTCGGGAAACGGCGCAAAAAAGGACATTGCTTTGGCGATCAGCGCAAGAAGAAAAGCGCAACGGGGCAAAGATTAAGCTGGTCCGCGATAAACTTTTTATCGATCGTGCCGTTTATACGTGGGACTCGCAGTCTAACACGCGTGTGAGGCTTGCGAACAACCAAGATGGTGAATCGCCCCACCGGTACTGACGTGACCACTGTGAGACCAGATTACTGAACGAAAATGCTCGAAGTAAAATACCTTGCCTCACGCTTTTAAATGTGAATTCTCGCAGTTTACTCAACAAAATTGTTAATTTTAACTGGCTCATAGAAACTCGCCACCCTTCTATAATTTGTGTGACCGAGACTTGGCTCAATAACTCAATCTTAGATAAAGAATTTGTACCACCTGGTTATTGCGTCTTGAGAAAAGATAGATCGTCTGGTCGTGGTGGCGGTGTGGCCTTATTTATTAAAGACGGCATCGACTTTTCATTGCTACCCGAGCTTCCAGAAACTGAGTCAGTTTGGTGCAAAGTTAATATTTCCTTGTCAACGTTAGTTATAGGTGTTATATATCGTCCTCCAAATTCCGATTACAATGTGTTTCCTGCTCTGAATGATTACATCGCAGCGCATAGATTAGATAACTACAAAATGGTCTTGTGTGGGGACTTCAATTTGCCTTGCATAGATTGGGCTTCACTTGTATCGACTGGCCGCGACAAGGTACAGTGTGACTTGCTTATTGACGTAGTAATTTCTTTCGATTTTTCACAAGTTGTCCAGTCTCCTACGCGTGGTGATTCTTTGCTCGATCTTGTGCTTTTGAATGAGCAGTTGGTTAAATGTGGTTTCGAATGTGAAGTCGGTGATGGTCTGTCTGATCACAAAGCAGTCGTTCTTAAATTAAATATTGCACCTGAACGCAAAAGACCAGAATACAGGATGATTACTGACTTCACTCGTGCTGATGATGTCATGATACTCGGTGCTCTAGCGTCACATTTTGATGATTTTTATTTAGTAGTGAACACTGTAATATTGACATGTTGGTCGAGCGATTTTATAAAGTTGTGCATGACTGTCTGTGTAAATTTGTGCCCAAGAAGTGTCTTAAAAGAAATCCCAAACATATCTGGTACAGCAGGGAAATTATCCAACTTATCCGGCGCATAAAGAGACTTCGCAAGCGATGTAAGTCACAGCATACAAGTGATGGTGCGCTTCTAGTTTCCTTGAAAACGGCTCTACGAACCAAAATGCATGACGCTAGGAAATTTTATTATGAGAACACACTAACAACATTCATGATAACCAACCCACACAAATTCTGGAAAACAATTACTCCGTCTGGTCGCTGTTCTTCATCTTTTGTTGTTAATGGTAAATCTTGTTCTAACCCTCCTGTTATCTCTGAAGCTTTTAATAAATATTTTAAATCGGTATTTCACAGTGACAACGACACTAGACCGATGTTTAGTCTAGCTGCTGAATTGCCAGCCTTCCCGAAGTTAGATATAAGTTATAACGGAGTTCTGAATCTTTTGTTGCAAATTGACACGACCAAAAGTGCTGGAGCCGATAATGTACCTAACATGTTCCTAAAAAAGTATTCTGAGTGGTGCACCCGATACTTGACTGTTATTTTCCAAAAATCCCTCCAAACTGAAACCGTTCCACAAACCTGGAAAATAGCTATGTAGTACCAGTATTTAAGTCTGGTAACGAACAAAGCCTCTCCAATTATAGACCAATTTCGTTACTATGCACTTGTTCCAAGTTATTGGAACACATTATTCATAAACATATTGTCTTGTACTTGTCTAACAATAATCTTCTGTCTAATAATCAGCATGGTTTTCGGGCTGGGTTTTCTACTCTCACGCAGGTTATTGAATTCACACACGACATTGCATCATGCCTAAATCATCGCGGTCAGATGGACGCAATTTTTATCGACTATTCAAAAGCATTCGATTTGGTTTGTCATAGTAAGCTCATTACTAAACTTGGCGCCTTCTTCAAGGGAACTCACGGTGTCCGACTACTAGGCTGGATTAAGGACTACATGCGATTACGATCACAGTTTGTCACGTTTAATCACTCTCAATCAACGTCTGTCTATATAACATCTGGCGTCCCGCAGGGATCAGTTCTAGGACCACTTTTATTTCTCATTTACATTAATGACGTCGTCCAGATAACTAATAACACATCAGTTAAAATCCGTTTATATGCAGATGACTGCGTTCTGTATTCAAATATAAATAATGCATGCGACCAGCTTATTCTAAACAATGTGTTTTCTTCTTTCTGTGATTGGAGCAACACATGGCAGATGAGGTTAAATTTTAGCAAAACTGTATCGATGACATTCACTAACAAGAAAAATCCTTTTCGTTTTTCATACACTAACAACGCACATCAACTAACGCACGTGAACGAGTTTAAGTACCAAGGTGTAACGTTCTGTTCAAACTTGAATTGGTCTAAGCATGTAGATTTAACTTGCTCCAAAGCACTTAGGAAACTCGGGTTCTTAAAACGTACATTAAAAGATGCAACCAAAAACTGTAAGCTGACGGCGTACAAATCTTTAGTAAGGCCTGTACTTGAACACGCATCGGCGGTCTGGTCTCCACACTCCGCCAAAGACATCATTAAACTTGAAAACGAGCAGAAAAAAGCAATAAGATTTATATATAAGCGTTACGACCGTCACTTCTCTCCCACAGTTCACGCCCGCACGTTATCGCTTGACACACTTGAACACAGACGAATATGTCATAGCATTATCCTACTTCACAAGATTATCAACAAGCGTATTTATGTTGACGCCCCCTTTTCTTTCGCCAGTTCTTCAGCACGTGTCACGCGCCGTTCCAACCTGCTTAACATCGTGCCGTTTATGCCGTTTTTAGACAGCTACAAATTTTCATTTTTTCCTTTCACAGTTTAATTGTGGAACGATTTAGGTGTCACATTACGAGAAATGTCTGTTGATCATTTTGTGCGAGAATTGCCAAATCATGTATTTTCTTCATGATACTGTACTGTTTTCTCTGTAAATCTTTGCACTCACATTTGTAATCATGCACTTTCCTAATATTGTTTATGTATAAATCTTCTGTACCACTCCTGCAATGTCCCAATCCACGGGATAGCAGTATTTGTAAAAAAAAAAAAAAATACGGCTGTCACGTCGCTCCCATAGCAGCACGCCTGTTCGAACGCCGTCGCCAGGGGAAACCGACGCGTCCCATCTCCGAGAGATGGCACCGTTCAGCCCAGCCAAGCGGCCGAGAATGCAACTACGACTGTCACGCTCGCTCCCACAGGAGCCCGCCAGTTAGAACGCCGTCGCCCGTGGAAACCGACGCGTCCCGTCCCCGAGAGCTCCGCCGTTCGGTCCAGCCAATCGGCCGAGAATGGAAATACGGCTGTCACGTTCGCTCCCATAGCAGCCCGCCTGTTCGAACGCCGTCGCCAGTGGAAACCGACGCGTCCCGTCTCCGAGAGCTAGCGCCGTTCGGCCCAGTCAAGCGGTAAAGAATGTAACTACGGCTGTCACATCGCTCCCATAGCAGCACGCCTGTTCGAACGCCGTCGCCCGTGGAAACCGACGCGTCGTCCCCGAGAGCTAGCGCCGTTCGGTCCAGCCAATCGGCCGAGAATGCAGCTACGGCTGGCACGCTCGCTCCCATAGCAGTCCGCCTGTTCGAACGCCGTCGCCAGTGGAAACCGACGAGTCCCGTCTCCGAGAGCTAGCGCCGTTCGGTCCAGCCAATGGGCCGAGAATGTAACTACGGCTATCACGTTCGCTCCCATTGCAGCCCGCCTGTTCGAACGCCGTGGCCCGTGGAAACCGACGCGTCCCGTCCGCGAGAGCTAGCGCCGTTCGGCCCAGCCAAGCGGTCAAGAATGTAACTACGGCTGTCAGGCTCGCTCCCATAGCAGCCCGCCTGATAGAACGCCGTCGCCCGTGGAAATCGACGCGTCGTCCCCGAGAGCTACCGCGGTTCGTTCCAGCCAAGCGGCCGAAAATGCAACTACGGCTGCCACGTTCGCTCCCATTGCAGCCCACATGTTCGAACGCCTTCGCCCTTGGAAACCGACGCGTCGTCCCCGAGAGCTAGCGCCGTTCGGTCCAGCCAATCGGCCGAGAATGCAACTACGGCTGGCACGCTCGCTCCCATAACAGTCCGCCTGTTCGAACGCCGTCGCCAGTGGAAACCGACGCGTCCCGTCTCCGAGAGCTAGCGCCGTTCGGTCCAGCCAATGGGCCGAGAATGTAACTACGGCTATCACGTTCGCTCCCATAGCAGCCCGCCTGTTCGAACGCCGTGGCCCGTGGAAACCGACGCGTCCCGTCCGCGAGAGCGAGCGCCGTTCGACCCAGCCAAGTGGTCAAGAATGTAACTACGGTGTCACGCTCGCTCCCATAGCAGCCCGCCTGTTCGAACGCCGTCTCCAGTGGAAACCGACGCGTCCTGGCTCCGAGAGCTAGCGCCGTTCGGTCGAGCCAATCGGCCGAGCATGCAACTACGGCTGGCACGCTCGCTCCCATAGCAGTCCGCCTGTTCGAACGCCGTCGCCAGTGGAAACCGACGCGTCCCGTCTCCGAGAGCTAGCGCCCTTCGGCCCAGCCAAGCGGTCAAGAATGTAACTACGGCTGTCACGTTCACTCCCATAGCAGCCCGCCTGTTCGAACGCCATCGCCAATTAAAACCGACGCGTCCCGTCTCCGAGAGTTGCGCCGTTCGGTCCAGCCAATCGGCCGACAATGGAACTACGGCTGTCAGGTTCACTCCCATAGCAGCCCGCCTGTTCGAACGCCGTCACCCGTGGAAACCGATGCGTCATCCCCGCGAGCTAGCGCCGTTCGGTCCAGCCAAAGGGTCAAGAATGTAACTACGGCTGTCAGGTTCACTCCCATAGCAGCCCGCCTGTTCGAACGCCATCGCCAGTGGAAACCGACGCGTCGTCCCCGAGAGCTACCGCCGTTCGTTCCAGCCAAGCGGCCGAAAATGCAACTACGGCTGCCACGTTCGCTCCCATAGCAGCCCACCTGTTCGAACGCCTTCGCCCGTGGAAACCGACGCGTCGTCCCCGAGAGCTAGCGCCGTTCGGTCCAGCCAATCGGCCGAGAATGTAACTACGGCTGTCACGTTCACTCCCATAGCAGTCCGCCTGTTCGAACGCCATCGCCAGTGGAAACCGACGCGTCCCGTCTAGGAGAGATAGCGCCGTTCGGTCCGGCCAATCGGCCGACAATGCAACTACGGCTGTCACGTTCACTCCCATAGCAGCCCGCCTGTTCGAACGCCATCGCCAGTGGAAACCGACGCGTCGTCCCCGAGAGCTACCGCCGTTCGTTCCAGGCAAGCGGCCGAAAATGCAACTACGGCTGCCACGTTCGCTCCCATAGCAGCCCACCTGTTCGAACGCCGTCACCCGTAGAAACCGATGCGTCTTCCCCGAAAGCTAGTGCCGTTCGGTCCAGCCAAGCGGTCAAGAATGTAACTATGGCTGTCACGATCGCTCCCATAGCAGCCCGCCTGTTCGAACGCCGTCACCCGTAGAAACCGATGCGTCTTCCCCGAAAGCTAGTGCCGTTCGGTCCAGCCAAGCGGTCAAGAATGTAACTATGGCTGTCACGATCGCTCCCATAGCAGCCCGCCTGTTCGAACGCCGTCGCCCGTGGAAATCGACGCGTCCCGTCCCCGAGAACTAGCGCCGTTCGGTCCAGCCAATCGGCCGAGAATGCAGCTACGGCTGTCACGCTCGCTCTCATAGCAACCCGCCTGTTCGAACGCCTTCGCCCGTGGAAATCGACGCGTCGTCCCCGAGAGCTACCGCCGTTCGTTCCAGCCAAGCGGCCGAAAATGCAACTACGGCTCCCACGTTCGCTCCCATAGCAGCCCACCTGTTCGAACGCCTTCGCCCGTGGAAACCGACGCGTCGTCCCCGAGAGCTAGCGCCGTTCGGTCCAGCCAATCGGCCGAGAATGTAACTACGGCTGTCACGTTCACTCCCATAGCAGTCCGCCTGTTCGAACGCCATCGCCAGTGGAAACCGACGCGTCCCGTCTAGGAGAGATAGCGCCGTTCGGTCCGGCCAATCGGCCGACAATGCAACTACGGCTGTCACGTTCACTCCCATAGCAGCGCGCCTGTTCGAACGCCGTCACCCGTGGAAACCGATGCCTCATCCCCGCGAGCTAGCGCCGTTCCGTCCAGCCAATCGGCCGAGAATGGAACTACGGCTGTCACGTTCACTCCCATAGCAGACAGCCTATTCGAACGCCGTCGCCCGTGGAAACCGACGCGTCCCGTCCCCGAGAACTAGCGCCGTTAGGTCCAGCCAATCGGCCCAGAATGCAACTACGGCTGTCACGCTCGCTCTCATAGCAGCCCGCCTTTTCGAAAGCCGTCACCCGTGGAAACCGATGCGTCGTCCACGAGAGCTAGCGCCGTTCGGTCCAGCCAAGCGGTCAAGAATGTAACTACGGCTGTCATGTTCGCTCCCATAGCAGCCCGCCTGTTCGACCGCCATAGCCAGAGGAAACCGACGCGTCCCGTCTCCAAGAGATAGCGCCGTTCGGCCCAGCCAAGCGGCCGAGAATGCAACTACGGCTGTCACGCTCGCTCCCACAGGAGCCCGCCAGTTAGAACGCCATCGCCAGTGGAAACCGATGCGTCCCGTCCCCGAGAACTATCGCCGTTCGGTCCAGCCAATAGGCCGAGAATGCAACTACGGCTTTCACGCTCGCTCTCATAGCAGCCCGCCTGTTCGAAAGCCGTCACCCGTGGAAACCGATGTGTCGTCCCCGAGAGCTGGAGACATTCGGTCCAGCCAAGCGGTCAAGAATGTAACTACGGCTGGAACGTTCGCTCCCATAACAGCCCGCCTGTTCGAACGCCGTCGCCAGAGGAAGCCGACGCGTCCCGTCTCCGAGAAACAGCGCCGTTCGGCCCAGCCAAGCGGCCGAGAATGCAACTACGGCTGTCAGGTTCGCTCCCATAACAGCCCGCCTGTTCGAACGCCTTCGCCCGTGGAAACCGACGTGTCGTCCCCGAGAGCTAGCGCCGTTCGGTCCAGCCAATGGGCCGAGAATGTAACTACGGCTATCACGTTGGCTCCCATAGCAGCCCGCCTGTTCGAACGCCGTGGCCCGTGGAAACCGACGCGTCCCGTCCGCGAGAGCTAGCGCCGTTCGGCCCAGCCAAGTGGTCAAGAATGTAACTACGGCTGTCACGCTCGCTCCCATAGCAGCCCGCCTGTTCGAACGCAATCGCGAGAGGATACCGCCGTGTCCCGTCTCCGAGAGTTAGCGCCGTTCGGCCCAGTCAAGCGGCCGAGAATGCAACTACGGCTGTCACGCTCGCTCCCACAGGAGCCAGCCTGTTCGAACGCCGTCGCCAGTGGAAACCGACGCGTCCCGTCTCCGAGAGCTAGCGCCGTTCGGCCCAGCCAAGGGGTCAAGAATGTAACTACGGCTGTCAGGTTTGCTCCCATAGCAGCCCGCCTGTTCGAACGCCTTCGCCCGTGGAAATCGACGCGTCGTCCCCGAGAGCTACCGCTGTTCGTTTCAGCCAAGCGGCCGAAAATTCAACTACGGCTGCCACGTTCCCTCCCATAGCAGCCCACCTGTTCGAACGCCTTCGCCCGTGGAAATCGACGCGTTGTCCCCGAGAACTAGCGCCGTTCGGTACAGCCAATCGGCCGAGAATGGAACTACGGCTGTCACGCTCGCTCCCATAGCAGGCCGCCTGTTCGCACGCCGTCACCCGTGGAAACCGATGCGTCGTCCCCGAAAGCTAGTGCCGTTCGGTCCAGCCAAGCGGTCAAGAATGTAACTATGGCTGTCACGATCGCTCCCATAGCAGCCCGCCTGTTCGAACGCCGTCGCCCGTGGAAATCGACGCGTCCCGTCCCCGAGAACTAGCGCCGTTCGGTCCCGCCAATCGGCCGAGAATGCAGCTACGGCTGTCACGCTCGCTCTCATAGCAACCCGCCTGTTCGAACGCCATCGCCCGTGGAAACCGACGCGTCCCGTACCCGAGAGCTAGCGCCGTTCCGTCCAGGAAATCGGCCGAGAATGTAACTATGGCTGGCACGATCGCTCCCATAGCAGCCCGCCTGTTCGAACGCCGTCGCCCGTGGAAACGGACGCGTCCCGTCCCCGAGAACTAGCGCCGTTCGGTCCAGCCAATGGGCCGAGAATGGAACTACGGCTGTCACGTTCACTCCCATAGCAGCCCGCCTGTTCGAACGCCATCGCCAGTGGAAACCGACGCGTCCCGTCTCCGACAGATAGCGCCGTTCGGTCCAGCCAATCGGCCGACAATGGAACTACGGCTGTCACGTTCACTCCCATAGCAGCCCGCCTGTTCGAACGCTGTCACCCGTGGAAAACGATGCGTCATCCCCGCGAGCTAGCGCCGTTCCGTCCAGCTGATCGGCCGAGATTTGAACTACGGCTGTCACGTTCACTCCCATAGCAGACAGCCTGTTCGAACGCCGTCACCCGTGGAAACAGATGCGTCGTTCCCGAAAGCTAGTGCCGTTCGTTCCAGCCAAGCGGTCAAGAATGTAACTATGGCTGTCACGATCGCTCCCATAGCAGCCCGCCTGTTCGAACGCCGTCGCCCGTGGAAACCGACGCGTCCCGTCCCCGAGAACTAGCGCCGTTCGGTCTAGCCAATCGGCCGAGAATGCAAATACGGCTGTCACGCTCGCTCTCATAGCAGCCCGCCTGTTCGAAAGCAGTCACCCGTTTTAAACCGATGCGTCGTTCCCGAGACCTAGCGCCGTTCGGTCCCGCCAAGCGGTCAACAATGTAACTACGGCTGTTAGGTTCGCTCCCATAGCAGCCCGCCTGTTCGAACGCCTTCGCCCGTGGAAACCGACGCGTCGTCCCCGAGAGCTTGCGCCGTTCGGTCCAGCCAATCGGTCGAGAATGCAACTACGGCAGGCACGCTCGCTCCCATAGCAGCCCGCCTGTTCGAACGCCGTCGCCCGTGGAAACCGACGCGTCCCGTCCCCGAGAACTAGCGCCGTTCTGTCCAGCCAATCGGCTGAGAATGCAACTACGGCTGTCACGCTCGCTCTCATAGCAGTCCGCCTGTTCGAAAGCCGTCACCCGTGCAAACCGATGCGTCGTCCCCGTGAGCTAGCGCCGTTCGTTCCAGCCAAGTGGTCAAGAATGTAACTACGGCTGTCAGGTTCGCTCCCATAGCAGCCAGCCTGTTCGAACGCCATCGCCAGAGGATACCGACGCGTCCGGTCTCCGAGAGATAGCGCCGTTCGGCCCAGTCAAGCGGCCGAGAATGCAACTACGGCTGTCACGTTCGCTCCATAGCAGCCCGCCTGTTCGAACGCCATCGCCCGTGGAAACCGACGCGTCGTCCCCGAGAGCTACCGCCGTTCGGTCCAGCCAAGCGGCCGAAAATGTAACTACGGCTGTCACGTTCACTCCCATAGCAGCCCGCCTGTTCGAACGCCATCGCCAGTCGAAACCGACGCGTCCCGTCTCCGAGAGATAGCGCCGTTCGGTCCAGCCAATCGGCCGACAATGTAACTACGGCTGTCACGTTCACTCCCATAGCAGCCCGTCTGTTCGAACGCCGTCACCCGTGGAAACCGATGCGTCATCCCCGCGAGCTAGCGCCGTTCCGTCCAGCCAATCGGCCGAGATTGGAACTACGGCTGGCACGTTCACTCCCATAGCAGGCCGCCTGTTCGCACGCCGTCACCCGTGGAAACCGATGCGTCGTCCCCGAAAGCTAGTGCCGTTCGGTCCAGCCAAGCGGTCAAGAATGTAACTATGGCTGTCACGATCGCTCCCATAGCAGCCCGCCTGTTCGAACGCCGTCGCCCGTGGAAATCGACGCGTCCCGTCCCCGAGAACTAGCGCCGTTCGGTCCCGCCAATCGTCCGAGAATGCAGCTACGGCTGTCACGCTCGCTCTCATAGCAACCCGCCTGTTCGAACGCCATCGCCCGTGGAAACCGACGCGTCCCGTACCCGAGAGCTAGCGCCGTTCCGTCCAGGAAATCGGCCGAGAATGTAACTATGGCTGGCACGATCGCTCCCATAGCAGCCCGCCTGTTCGAACGCCGTCGCCCGTGGAAACGGACGCGTCCCGTCCCCGAGAACTAGCGCCGTTCGGTCCAGCCAATCGGCCGAGAATGGAACTACGGCTGTCACGTTCACTCCCATAGCAGCCCGCCTGTTCGAACGCCATCGCCAGTGGAAACCGACGCGTCCCGTCTCCGACAGATAGCGCCGTTCGGTCCAGCCAATCGGCCGACAATGGAACTACGGCTGTCACGTTCACTCCCATAGCAGCCCGCCTGTTCGAACGCTGTCACCCGTGGAAAACGATGCGTCATCCCCGCGAGCTAGCGCCGTTCCGTCCAGCTGATCGGCCGAGATTTGAACTACGGCTGTCACGTTCACTCCCATAGCAGACAGCCTGTTCGAACGCCGTCACCCGTGGAAACAGATGCGTCGTCCCCGAAAGCTAGTGCCGTTCGTTCCAGCCAAGCGGTCAAGAATGTAACTATGGCTGTCACGATCGCTCCCATAGCAGCCCGCCTGTTCGAACGCCGTCGCCCGTGGAAACCGACGCGTCCCGTCCCCGAGAACTAGCGCCGTTCGGTCTAGCCAATCGGCCGAGAATGCAAATACGGCTGTCACGCTCGCTCTCATAGCAGCCCGCCTGTTCGAAAGCAGTCACCCGTTTTAAACCGATGCGTCGTCCCCGAGACCTAGCGCCGTTCGGTCCCGCCAAGTGGTCAACAATGTAACTACGGCTGTTAGGTTCGCTCCCATAGCAGCCCGCCTGTTCGAACGCCTTCGCCCGTGGAAACCGACGCGTCGTCCCCGAGAGCTTGCGCCGTTCGGTCCAGCCAATCGGTCGAGAATGCAACTACGGCAGGCACGCTCGCTCCCATAGCAGCCCGCCTGTTCGAACGCCGTCGCCCGTGAAAACCGACGCGTCCCGTCCCCGAGAACTAGCGCCGTTCTGTCCAGCCAATCGGCTGAGAATGCAACTACGGCTGTCACGCTCGCTCTCATAGCAGTCCGCCTGTTCGAAAGCCGTCACCCGTGCAAACCGATGCGTCGTCCCCGTGAGCTAGCGCCGTTCGTTCCAGCCAAGTGGTCAAGAATGTAACTACGGCTGTCAGGTTCGCTCCCATAGCAGCCAGCCTGTTCGAACGCCATCGCCAGAGGATACCGACGCGTCCGGTCTCCGAGAGATAGCGCCGTTCGGCCCAGTCAAGCGGCCGAGAATGCAACTACGGCTGTCACGTTCGCTCCATAGCAGCCCGCCTGTTCGAACGCCATCGCCCGTGGAAACCGACGCGTCGTCCCCGAGAGCTACCGCGGTTCGGTCCAGCCAAGCGGCCGAAAATGTAACTACGGCTGTCACGTTCACTCCCATAGCAGCCCGCCTGTTCGAACGCCATCGCCAGTCGAAACCGACGCGTCCCGTCTCCGAGAGATAGCGCCGTTCGGTCCAGCCAATCGGCCGACAATGTAACTACGGCTGTCACGTTCACTCCCATAGCAGCCCGTCTGTTCGAACGCCGTCACCCGTGGAAACCGATGCGTCATCCCCGCGAGCTAGCGCCGTTCCGTCCAGCCAATCGGCCGAGATTGGAACTACGGCTGGCACGTTCACTCCCATAGCAGGCCGGCTGTTCGCACGCCGTCACCCGTGGAAACCGATGCGTCGTCCCCGAAAGCTAGTGCCGTTCGGTCCAGCCAAGCGGTCAAGAATGTAACTATGGCTGTCACGATCGCTCCCATAGCAGCCCGCCTGTTCGAACGCCGTCGCCCGTGGAAATCGACGCGTCCCGTCCCCGAGAACTAGCGCCGTTCGGTCCCGCCAATCGGCCGAGAATGCAGCTACGGCTGTCACGCTCGCTCTCATAGCAACCCGCCTGTTCGAACGCCATCGCCCGTGGAAACCGACGCGTCCCGTACCCGAGAGCTAGCGCCGTTCCGTGCAGGAAATCGGCCGAGAATGTAACTATGGCTGGCACGATCGTTCCCATAGCAGCCCGCCTGTTCGAACGCCGTCGCCCGTGGAAACGGACGCGTCCCGTCCCCGAGAACTAGCGCCGTTCGGTCCAGCCAATCGGCCGAGAATGGAACTACGGCTGTCACGTTCACTCCCATAGCAGCCCGCCTGTTCGAACGCCATCGCCAGTGGAAACCGACGCGTCCCGTCTCCGAGAGATAGCGCCGTTCGGTCCAGCCAATCGGCCGACAATGGAACTACGGCTGTCACGTTCACTCCCATAGCAGCCCGCCTGTTCGAACGCTGTCACCCGTGGAAACCGATGCGTCTTACCCGCGAGCTAGCGCCGTTCCGTCCAGCCAATCGGCCGAGAATGTAACTACGGCTGTCACGTTCACTCCCATAGCAGCCCGCCTGTTCGAACGCCGTCGCCCGTGGAAATCGACGCGTCCCGTCCCCGAGAACTAGCGCCGTTCGGTCCAGCTAATCGGCCGAGAATGCAGCTACGGCTGTCACGCTCGCTCTCATAGCAACCCGCCTGTTCGAACGCCATCGCCCGTGGAAACCGACGCGTCCCGTACCCGAGAGCTAGCGCCGTTCCGTCCAGGAAATCGGCCGAGAATGTAACTATGGCTGGCACGATCGCTCCCATAGGAGCCCGCCTGTTCGAATGCCATCGCCCGTGGAAACCGACGCGTCCCGTACCCGAGAGCTAGCGCCGTTCCGTCCAGGAAATCGGCCGAGAATGTAACTATGGCTGGCACGATCGCTCCCATAGCAGCCCGCCTGTTCGAACGCCGTCGCCCGTGGAAACGGACGCGTCCCGTCCCCGAGAACTAGCGCCGTTCGGTCCAGCCAATCGGCCGAGAATGTAACTACGGCTGTCACGTTCACTCCCATAGCAGCCCGCCTGTTCGAACGCCATCGCCAGTGGAAACCGACGCGTCCCGTCTCCGAGAGATAGCGCCGTTCGGTCCAGCCAATCGGCCGACAATGGAACTACGGCTGTCACGTTCACTCCCATAGCAGCCCGCCTGTTCGAACGCTGTCACCCGTGGAAAACGATGCGTCATCCCCGCGAGCTAGCGCCGTTCCGTCCAGCTGATCGGCCGAGATTTGAACTACGGCTGTCACGTTCACTCCCATAGCAGACAGCCTGTTCGAACGCCGTCACCCGTGGAAACCGATGCGTCGTCCCCGAAAGCTAGTGCCGTTCGTTCCAGCCAAGCGGTCAAGAATGTAACTATGGCTGTCACGATAGCTCCCATAGCAGCCCGCCTGTTCGAACGCCGTCGCCCGTGGAAACCGACGCGTCCCGTCCCCGAGAACTAGCGCCGTTCGGTCTAGCGAATCGGCCGAGAATGCAAATACGGCTGTCACGCTCGCTCTCATAGCAGCCCGCCTGTTCGAAAGCAGTCACCCGTTTTAAACCGATGCGTCGTCCCCGAGACCTAGCGCCGTTCGGTCCCGCCAAGCGGTCAACAATGTAACTACGGCTGTCAGGTTCGCTCCCATAGCAGCCCGCCTGTTCGAACGCCTTCGCCCGTGGAAACCGACGCGTCGTCCCCGAGAGCTTGCGCCGTTCGGTCCAGCCAATCGGTCGAGAATGCAACTGCGGCAGGCACGCTCGCTCCCATAGCAGCCCGCCTGTTCGAACGCCGTCGCCCATGGAAACCGACGCGTCCCGTCCCCGAGAACTAGCGCCGTTCTGTCCAGCCAATCGGCTGAGAATGCAACTACGGCTGTCACGCTCGCTCTCATAGCAGTCCGCCTGTTCGAAAGCCGTCACCCGTGCAAACCGATGCGTCGTCCCCGTGAGCTAGCGCCGTTCGGTCCAGCCAAGTGGTCAAGAATGTAACTACGGCTGTCAGGTTCGCTCCCATAGCAGCCAGCCTGTTCGAACGCCATCGCCAGAGGATACCGACGCGTCCGGTCTCCGAGAGATAGCGCCGTTCGGCCCAGTCAAGCGGCCGAGAATGCAACTACGGCTGTCACGTTCGCTCCATAGCAGCCCGCCTGTTCGAACGCCATCGCCTGTGGAAACCGACGCGTCGTCCCCGAGAGCTACCGCCGTTCGGTCCAGCCAAGCGGCCGAAAATGTAACTACGGCTGTCACGTTCACTCCCATAGCAGCCCGCCTGTTCGAACGCCATCGCCAGTCGAAACCGACGCGTCCCGTCTCCGAGAGATAGCGCCGTTCGGTCCAGCCAATCGGCCGACAATGTAACTACGGCTGTCACGTTCACTCCCATAGCAGCCCGTCTGTTCGAACGCCGTCACCCGTGGAAACCGATGCGTCATCCCCGCGAGCTAGCGCCGTTCCGTCCAGCCAATCGGCCGAGATTGGAACTACGGCTGGCACGTTCACTCCCATAGCAGGCCGCCTGTTCGCACGCCGTCACCCGTAGAAACCGATGCGTCTTCCCCGAAAGCTAGTGCCGTTCGGTCCAGCCAAGCGGTCAAGAATGTAACTATGTCTGTCACGATCGCTCCCATAGCAGCCCGCCTGTTCGAACGCCGTCGCCCGTGGAAATCGACGCGTCCCGTCCCCGAGAACTAGCGCCGTTCGGTCCAGCCAATCGGCCGAGAATGCAGCTACGGCTGTCACGCTCGCTCTCATAGCAACCCGCCTGTTCGAACGCCATCGCCCGTGGAAACCGACGCGTCCCGTACCTGAGAGCTAGCGCCGTTCCGTCCAGGAAATCGGCCGAGAATGTAACTATGGCTGGCACGATCGCTCCCATAGGAGCCCGCCTGTTCGAACGCCGTCGCCCGTGGAAACGGACGCGTCCCGTCCCCGAGAACTAGCGCCGTTCGGTCAAGCCAATCGGCCGAGAATGGAACTACGGCTGTCACGTTCACTCCCATAGCAGCCCGCCTGTTCGAACGCCATCGCCAGTGGAAACCGACGCGTCCCGTCTCCGAGAGATAGCGCCGTTCGGTCAAGCCAATCGGCCGACAATGGAACTACGGCTGTCACGTTCACTCCCATAGCAGCCCGCCTGTTCGAACGCTGTCACCCGTGGAAACCGATGCGTCTTACCCGCGAGCTAGCGCCGTTCCGTCCAGCCAATCGGCCGAGAATGGAACTACGGCTGGCACGTTCACTCCCATAGCAGGCCACCTGTTCGAACGCCGTCACCCGTGGAAACCGATGCGTCGTCCCCGAAAGCTAGTGCCGTTCGGTCCAGCCAAGCGGTTAAGAATGTAAATATGGCTGTCACGATAGCTCCCATTGCAGCCCGCCTGTTCGAAAGCCGTCACCCGTGGAAACCGATGCGTCATCTCCGCGAGCTAGCGCCGTTCCGTCCAGCCAATCGGCCGAGAATGGAACTACGGCTGGCACGTTCACTCCCATAGCAGGCCGCCTGTTCGAACGCCGTCACCCGTGGAAACCGATGCGTCGTCCCCGAAAGCTAGTGCCGTTCAGTCCAGCCAAGCGGTCAAGAATGTAACTATGGCTGCCACGATCGCTCCCATAGCAGCCCGCCTGTTCGAAAGCCGTCACCCGTGGAAACCGATGCGTCGTACCCGAGAGCTAGCGCCGTTCGGTCCAGCCAAGCGGTCAAAATTGTAACTACGGTTGTCAGGTACGCTCCCATAGCAGCCAGCCTGTTCGAACGCCATCGCCAGAGGAAACCGACGCGTCGTCCCCGACAGCTAGCGCCGTTCGGTTAAGCCAAGCGGTGAAGAATGTAACTACGGCAGTCAGGTTCGCTCCCATAGCAGCCAGCCTGTTCGAACGCCATCGCCCGTGGAAACCGACGCGTCCCGTCCCCGAGAGCTCCGCCGTTCGGTCCAGCCAAGGGGTCAAGAATGTAACTACGGCTGTCAGGTTCGCTCCCATAGCAGCCCGCCTGTTCGAACGCCTTCGCCCGTGGAAATCGATGCGTCGTCCGCGAGAGCTACCGCCATTCGTTCCAGCCAAGCTGCCGAAAATGCAACTATGGCTGCCACGTTCGCTCCCATAGCAGCCCACCTGTTCGAACGCCTTCGCCCGTGGAAACCGACGCGTCGTCCCCGAGAGCTAGCGCCGTGCGGTACAGCCAATCGGCCGAGAATGTAACTACGGCTGTCACGTTCACTCCCATACTAGCCCGCCTCTTCGAACGCCATCGCCAGTGGAAACCGACGCGTCCCGTCTCCGAGAGATAGCGCCGTTCGGTCCGGCCAATCGGCCGACAATGGAACTACGGCTGTTACGTTCACTCCCATAGCAGCGCGCCTGTTCGAAAGCCGTCACCCGTGGAAACCGATGCGTCATCCCCGCGAGCTAGCGCCGTTCCGTCCAGCCAATCGGCCGAGATTTGAACTACGGCTGTCACGTTCACTCCCATAGCAGACAGCCTGTTCGAACGCCGTCACCCGTGGAAACCGATGCGTCGTCCCCGAAAGCTAGTGCCGTTCGGTCCAGCCAAGCGGTCAAGAATGTAACTATGGCTGTCACGATCGCTCCCATAGCAGCCCGCCTGTTCGAACGCCGTCGCCCGTGGAAACCGACGCGTCCCGTCCCCGAAAACTAGCGCCGTTCGGTCTAGCCAATCGGCCGAGAATGCAAATACGGCTGTCACACTCGCTCTCATAGCAGCCCGCCTGTTCGAAAGCAGTCACCCGTTTTAGACCGATGCGCCGTCCCCGAGACCTAGCGCCGTTCGGTCCCGCCAAGCGGTCAACAATGTAACTACGGCTGTCAGGTTCGCTCCCATAGCAGCCCGCCTGATCGAACGCCGTCGCCAGTGGAAACCGACGCGTCCCGTCTCCGAGAGCTAGCGCCGTTCGGCCCAGCCAAGCGGTCAAGAATGTAGCTACGGCTGTCACGTTCGCTCCCATAGAAGCCCGCCATTTCGAACGCCGTCGCCCGTGGAAACCGACGCGTCGTCCCCGAGAGCTACCGCCGTTCGGTCCAGCCAATCGGTCGAGAATGCAACTACGGCTGGCACGCTCGCTCTCATAGCTGTCCGCCTGTTCGAACGCCGTCGCCCGTGGAAACCGACGCGTCCCGTCCCCGAGAACTAGCGCCGTTCGGTTCAGCCAATCGGCCCAGAAAGCAACTACGGCTGTGACGCTCGCTCTCATAGCAGCGCGCCTGTTCGAAAGCCGCCACCCGTGGGAACCGATGCGACGTCCCCGAGAGCTAGCGCCGTTCGGTCCAGCCAAGCGGTCAAGAATGTAACTACGGCTGTCACTTTCGCTCCCATAGCAGCCCGCCTGTTCGAACGCCATCGCCAGAGGAAACCGACGCGTCCCGTCTCCGAGAGATAGCGCCGTTCGGCCCAGCCAATAGGCCGAGAATGCAACTACGGCTGTCACGCTCGCTCCCACAGGAGCCCGCCAGTAAGAACGCCGTTGCCCGTGGAAACCGACGCGTCCCGTCCCCGAGAGCTCCGCCGTTCGGTCCAGCCAATCGGCCGAGAATGGAAATACGGCTGTCACGTTCGCTCCCATAGCAGCCCGCCTGTTCGAACGCCGTCGCCCGTGGAAACCGACGCGTCGTCCCCGAGAGCTACCGCCGTTTGGTCCAGCCATGCGGCCGAAAATGCAACTACGGCTGGCACGCTCGCTCCCATAGCAGTCCGCCTGTTCGAACGCCGTCGCCAGTGGAAACCGACGCGCCGCGTCTCCGAGAGCTAGCGCCGTTCGGTCCAGCCAATCGGCCCAGAAAGCAACTACTGCTGTCACGCTCGCTCTCATAGCAGCCTGCCTGTTCGAAAGCCGTCACCCGTGGGAACCGACGCGTCGTCCCCGAGAGATAGCGCCGTTCGGTCCAGCCAATCGGCCGACAATGGAACTACGGCTGACACGTTCACTCCCATAGCAGCCCGCCTGTTCGAACGCCGTCACCCGTGGAAACCGATGCGTCTTACCCGCGAGCTAGCGCCGTTCCGTCCAGCCAATCGGCCGAGAATGGAGCTACGGCTGGCACGTTCACTCCCATAGCAGGCCGCCTGTTCGAACGCCGTCACCCGTGGAAACCGATGCGTCGTCCCCGAAAGCTAGTGCCGTTCGGTCCAGCCAAGCGGTTAAGAATGTAAATATGGCTGTCACGATAGCTCCCATAGCAGCCCGCCTGTTCGAAAGCCGTCACCCGTGGAAACCGATGCGTCATCTCCGCGAGCTAGCGCCGTTCCGTCCAGCCAATCGGCCGAGAATGGAACTACGGCTGGCACGTTCACTCCCATAGCAGGCCGCCTGTTCGAACGCCGTCACCCGTGGAAACCGATGCGTCGTCCCCGAAAGCTAGTGCCGTTCAGTCCAGCCAAGCGGTCGAGAATGTAACTATGGCTGCCACGATCGCTCCCATAGCAGCCCGCCTGTTCGAAAGCCGTCACCCGTGGAAACCGATGCGTCGTACCCGAGAGCTAGCGCCGTTCGGTCCAGCCAAGCGGTCAAAAATGTAACTACGGTTGTCAGGTACGCTCCCATAGCAGCCAGCCTGTTCGAACGCCATCGCCAGAGGAAACCGACGCGTCGTCCCCGACAGCTAGCGCCGTTCGGTTAAGCCAAGCGGTGAAGAATGTAACTACGGCATTCAGGTTCGCTCCCATAGCAGCCAGCCTGTTCGAACGCCATCGCCCGTGGAAACCGACGCGTCCCGTCCCCGAGAGCTCCGCCGTTCGGTCCAGCCAAGGGGTCAAGAATGTAACTACGGCTGTCACGTTCACTTCCATAGCAGCCCGCCTGTTCGAACGCTGTCACCCGTGGAAACCGATGCGTCTTACCCGCGAGCTAGCGCCGTTCCGTCCAGCCAATCGGCCGAGAATGGAACTACGGCTGGCACGTTCACTCCCATAGCAGGCCGCCTGTTCGAACGCCGTCACCCGTGGAAACCGATGCGTCGTCCCCGAAAGCTAGTGCCGTTCGGTCCAGCCAAGCGGTTAAGAATGTAAATATGGCTGTCACGATAGCTCCCAGAGCAGCCCGCCTGTTCGAAAGCCGTCACCCGTGGAAACCGATGCGTCATCTCCGCGAGCTAGCGCCGTTCCGTCCAGCCAATCGGCCGAGAATGGAACTACGGCTGGCACGTTCACTCCCATAGCAGGCCGCCTGTTCGAACGCCGTCACCCGTGGAAACCGATGCGTCGTCCCCGAAAGCTAGTGCCGTTCAGTCCAGCCAAGCGGTCAAGAATGTAACTATGGCTGCCACGATCGCTCCCATAGCAGCCCGCCTGTTCGAAAGCCGTCACCCGTGGAAACCGATGCGTCGTACCCGAGAGCTAGCGCCGTTCGGTCCAGCCAAGCGGTCAAAAATGTAACTACGGTTGTCAGGTACGCTCCCATAGCAGCCAGCCTGTTCGAACGCCATCGCCAGAGGAAACCGACGCGTCGTCCCCGACAGCTAGCGCCGTTCGGTTAAGCCAAGCGGTGAAGAATGTAACTACGGCAGTCAGGTTTGCTCCCATAGCAGCCAGCCTGTTCGAACGCCATCGCCCGTGGAAACCGACGCGTCCCGTCCCCGAGAGCTCCGCTGTTCGGTCCAGCCAAGGGGTCAAGAATGTAACTACGGCTGTCAGGTTCGCTCCCATAGCAGCCCGCCTGTTCGAACGCCTTCGCCCGTGGAAATCGATGCGTCGTCCCCGAGAGCTACCGCCATTCGTTCCAGCCAAGCGGCCGAAAATGCAACTATGGCTGCCACGTTCGCTCCCATAGCAGCCCACCTGTTCGAACGCCTTCGCCCGTGGAAACCGACGCGTCGTCCCCGAGAGCTAGCGCCGTGCGGTACAGCCAATCGGCCGAGAATGTAACTACGGCTGTCACGTTCACTCCCATACTAGCCCGCCTCTTCGAACGCCATCGCCAGTGGAAACCGACGCGTCCCGTCTCCGAGAGATAGCGCCGTTCGGTCCGGCCAATCGGCCGACAATGGAACTACGGCTGTTACGTTCACTCCCATAGCAGCGCGCCTGTTCGAACGCCGTCACCCGTGGAAACCGATGCGTCATCCCCGCGAGCTAGCGCCGTTCCGTCCAGCCAATCGGCCGAGATTTGAACTACGGCTGTCACGTTCACTCCCATAGCAGACAGCCTGTTTGAACGCCGTCACCCGTGGAAACCGATGCGTCGTCCCCGAAAGCTAGTGCCGTTCGGTCCAGCCAAGCGGTCAAGAATGTAACTATGGCTGTCACGATCGCTCCCATAGCAGCCCGCCTGTTCGAACGCCGTCGCCCGTGGAAACCGACGCGTCCCGTCCCCGAAAACTAGCGCCGTTCGGTCTAGCCAATCGGCCGAGAATGCAAATACGGCTGTCACACTCGCTCTCATAGCAGCCCGCCTGTTCGAAAGCAGTCACCCGTTTTAGACCGATGCGTCGTCCCCGAGACCTAGCGCCGTTCGGTCCCGCCAAGCGGTCAACAATGTAACTACGGCTGTCAGGTTCGCTCCCATAGCAGCCCGCCTGATCGAACGCCGTCGCCAGTGGAAACCGACGCGTCCCGTCTCCGAGAGCTAGCGCCGTTCGGCCCAGCCAAGCGGTCAAGAATGTAGCTACGGCTGTCACGTTCGCTCCCATAGAAGCCCGCCTGTTCGAACGCCGTCGCCCGTGGAAACCGACGCGTCGTCCCCGAGAGCTACCGCCGCTCGGTCCAGCCAATCGGTCGAGAATGCAACTACGGCTGGCACGCTCGCTCTCATAGCTGTCCGCCTGTTCGAACGCCGTCGCCCGTGGAAACCGACGCGTCCCGTCCCCGAGAACTAGCGCCGTTCGGTTCAGCCAATCGGCCCAGAAAGCAACTACGGCTGTGACGCTCGCTCTCATAGCAGCGCGCCTGTTCGAAAGCCGCCACCCGTGGGAACCGATGCGACGTCCCCGAGAGCTAGCGCCGTTCGGTCCAGCCAAGCGGTCAAGAATGTAACTACGGCGGTCACTTTCGCTCCCATAGCAGCCCGCCTGTTCGAACGCCATCGCCAGAGGAAACCGACGCGTCCCGTCTCCGAGAGATAGCACCGTTCGGCCCAGCCAATAGGCCGAGAATGCAACTACGGCTGTCACGCTCGCTCCCACAGGAGCCCGCCAGTAAGAACGCCGTTGCCCGTGGAAACCGACGCGTCCCGTCCCCGAGAGCTCCGCCGTTCGGTCCAGCCAATCGGCCGAGAATGGAAATACGGCTATCACGTTCGCTCCCATAGCAGCCCGCCTGTTCGAACGCCGTGGCCCGTGGAAACCGACGCGTCCCATCCGCGAGAGCTAGCGCCGTTCGGTCCAGTCAATCGGCCGACAATGGAACTACGGCTGTCACGTTCACTCCCATAGCAGCCCGCCTGTTCCAACGCCGTCACCCGTGGAAACCGATGCGTCGTCCCCGAGAGCTAGTGCCGTTCGGTCAAGCCAATCGGCCGAGAATGGAACTACGGCTGTCACGTTCACTCCCATACCAGGCCGCCTGTTCGAACGCCGTCACCCGTGGAAACCGATGCGTCGTCCACGAAAGCTAGTGCCGTTCGGTCCAGCCAAGCGGTCAAGAATGTAACTATGGCTGTGACGATCGCTCCCATAGCAGCCCGCCTGTTCGAACGCCGTCACCCGTGGAAACCGATGCGTTGTCCCCGATAGCTAGCGCCGTTCGGTCCAGCCAAGCGGTCAAGAATGTAACTACGGCTGTCAGGTTCGCTCCCATAGCAGCCCGCCTGTTCGAACGCCGTCGCCAGAGGAAACCGACGCGTCCCGTCTCCGAGAGATAGCGCCGTTCGGCCCAGCCAAGCGGCCGAGAATGCAACTACGGCTGTCACGCTCGCTCCCACAGGATCCCGCCAGTTAGAACGCCGTCGCCCGTGGAAACCGACGCGTGCCGTCCCCGAGAGCTCCGCCGTTCGGTCCAGCCAATCGGCCGAGAATGGAAATACGGCTGTCACGTTCGCTCCCATAGCAGCCAGCCTGATCGAACGCCGTCGCCAGTGGAAACCGACGCGTCCCGTCTCCGAGAGCTAGCGCCGTTCGGCCCAGCCAAGCGGTCAAGAATGTAGCTACGGCTGTCACGTTCGCTCCCATAGCAGCCCGCCTGTTCGAACGCCGTCGCCCGTGGAAACTGACGCGTCGTCCCCGAGAGCTACCGCCGTTCGGTCCAGCCAATCGGTCGAGAATGCAACTACGGCTGGCACGCTCGCTCTCATAGCTGTCCGCCTGTTCGAACGCCGTCGCCCGTGGAAACCGACGCGTCCCGTCCCCGAGAACTAGCGCCGTTCGGTTCAGCCTATCGGCCCAGAAAGCAACTACGGCTGTGACGCTCGCTCTCATAGCAGCGCGCCTGTTCGAAAGCCGCCACACGTGGGAACCGATGCGACGTCCCCGAGAGCTAGCGCCGTTCGGTCCAGCCAAGCGGTCAAGAATGTAACTACGGCTGTCAGTTTCGCTCCCATAGCAGCCCGCCTGTTCGAACGCCATCGCCAGAGGAAACCGACGCGTCCTGTCTCCGAGAGATAGCGCCGTTCGGCCCAGCCAATAGGCTGAGAATGCAACTACGGCTGTCACGTTCGCTCCCATAGCAGCCAGCCTGTTCGAACGCCGTCCCCAGTGGAAACCGACGCGTCCCGTCTCCGAGAGCTAGCGCCGTTCGGCCCAGCCAAGCGGTCAAGAATGTAACTACGGCTGTCACGTTCGCTCCATAGCAGCCCGCCTGTTCGAACGCCGTCGCCCGTGGAAACCGACGCGTCGTCCCCGAGAGCTACCGCCGTTTGGTCCAGCCATGCGGCCGAAAATGCAACTACGGCTGGCACGCTCGCTCCCATAGCAGTCCGCCTGTTCGAACGCCGTCGCCAGTGGAAACCGACGCGCCGCGTCTCCGAGAGCTAGCGCCGTTCGGTCCAGCCAATCGGCCCAGAAAGCAACTACTGCTGTCACGCTCGCTCTCATAGCAGCCCGCCTGTTCGAAAGCCGTCACCCGTGGGAACCGACGCGTCGTCCCCGAGAGATAGCGCCGTTCGGTCCAGCCAATCGGCCGACAATGGAACTACGGCTGACACGTTCACTCCCATAGCAGCCCGCCTGTTCGAACGCCGTCACCCGTGGAAACCGATGCGTCGTCCCCGAGAGCTAGTGCCGTTCGGTCAAGCCAAGGGGTCAAGAATGTAACTATGGCTGTCACGCTCGCTCTCATAGCTGTCCGCCTGTTCGAACGCCGTCGCCCGTGGAAACCGACGCGTCCCGTCCCCGAGAACTAGCGCCGTTCGGTTCAGCCAATCGGCCCAGAAAGCAACTACGGCTGTGACGCTCGCTCTCATAGCAGCGCGCCTGTTCGAAAGCCGTCACCCGTGGGAACCGATGCGACGTCCCCGAGAGCTAGCGCCGTTCGGTCCAGCCAAGCGGTCAAGAATGTAACTACGGCTGTCAGTTTCGCTCCCATAGCAGCCCGCCTGTTCGAACGCCATCGCCAGAGGAAACCGACGCGTCCCGTCTCCGAGAGATAGCGCCGTTCGGCCCAGCCAAGCGGCCGAGAATGCACCTACGGCTGTCACGCTCGCTCCCACAGGAGCCCGCCAGTAAGAACGCCGTCGCCCGTGCAAACCGACGCGTGCTGTCCCCGAGAGCTAGCGCCGTTCGATCCAGCCAATGGGCCGAGAATGTAACTACGGCTATCACGTTCGCTCCCATAGCAGCCCGCCTGTTCGAACGCCGTCACCCGTGGAAACCGATGCGTTGTCCCCGAGAGCTAGTGCCGTTCGGTCAAGCCAATCGGCCGAGAATGGAACTACGGCTGTCACGTTCACTCCCATACCAGGCCGCCTGTTCGAACGCCGTCACCCGTGGAAACCGATGCGTCGTCCCCGAAAGCTAGTGCCGTTCGGTCCAGCCAAGCGGTCAAGAATGTAACTATGGCTGTGACGATCGCTCCCATAGCAGCCCGCCTGTTCGAACGCCGTCACCCGTGGAAACCGATGCGTTGTCCCCGATAGCTAGCGCCGTTCGGTCCAGCCAAGCGGTCAAGAATGTAACTACGGCTGTCAGGTTCGCTCCCATAGCAGCCCGCCTGTTCGAACGCCGTCGCCAGAGGAAACCGACGCGTCCCGTCTCCGAGAGATAGCGCCGTTCGGCCCAGCCAAGCGGCCGAGAATGCAACTACGGCTGTCACGCTCGCTCCCACAGGATCCCGCCAGTTAGAACGCCGTCGCCCGTGGAAACCGACGCGTGCCGTCCCCGAGAGCTCCGCCGTTCGGTCCAGCCAATCGGCCGAGAATGGAAATACGGCTGTCACGTTCGCTCCCATAGCAGCCAGCCTGATCGAACGCCGTCGCCAGTGGAAACCGACGCGTCCCGTCTCCGAGAGCTAGCGCCGTTCGGCCCAGCCAAGCGGTCAAGAATGTAGCTACGGCTGTCACGTTCGCTCCCATAGCAGCCCGCCTGTTCGAACGCCGTCGCCCGTGGAAACTGACGCGTCGTCCCCGAGAGCTACCGCCGTTCGGTCCAGCCAATCGGTCGAGAATGCAACTACGGCTGGCACGCTCGCTCTCATAGCTGTCCGCCTGTTCGAACGCCGTCGCCCGTGGAAACCGACGCGTCCCGTCCCCGAGAACTAGCGCCGTTCGGTTCAGCCAATCGGCCCAGAAAGCAACTACGGCTGTGACGCTCGCTCTCATAGCAGCGCGCCTGTTCGAAAGCCGCCACCCGTGGGAACCGATGCGACGTCCCCGAGACCTAGCGCCGTTCGGTCCAGCCAAGCGGTCAAGAATGTAACTACGGCTGTCAGTTTCGCTCCCATAGCAGCCCGCCTGTTCGAACGCCATCGCCAGAGGAAACCGACGCGTCCCGTCTCCGAGAGATAGCGCCGTTCGGCCCAGCCAATAGGCTGAGAATGCAACTACGGCTGTCACGTTCGCTCCCATAGCAGCCAGCCTGTTCGAACGCCGTCCCCAGTGGAAACCGACGCGTCCCGTCTCCGAGAGCTAGCGCCGTTCGGCCCAGCCAAGCGGTCAAGAATGTAACTACGGCTGTCACGTTCGCTCCATAGCAGCCCGCCTGTTCGAACGCCGTCGCCCGTGGAAACCGACGCGTCGTCCCCGAGAGCTACCGCCGTTTGGTCCAGCCATGCGGCCGAAAATGCAACTACGGCTGGCACGCTCGCTCCCATAGCAGTCCGCCTGTTCGAACGCCGTCGCCAGTGGAAACCGACGCGCCGCGTCTCCGAGAGCTAGCGCCGTTCGGTCCAGCCAATCGGCCCAGAAAGCAACTACTGCTGTCACGCTCGCTCTCATAGCAGCCCGCCTGTTCGAAAGCCGTCACCCGTGGGAACCGACGCGTCGTCCCCGAGAGATAGCGCCGTTCGGTCCAGCCAATCGGCCGACAATGGAACTACGGCTGACACGTTCACTCCCATAGCAGCCCGCCTGTTCGAACGCCGTCACCCGTGGAAACCGATGCGTCGTCCCCGAGAGCTAGTGCCGTTCGGTCAAGCCAAGGGGTCAAGAATGTAACTATGGCTGTCACGCTCGCTCTCATAGCTGTCCGCCTGTTCGAACGCCGTCGCCCGTGGAAACCGACGCGTCCCGTCCCCGAGAACTAGCGCCGTTCGGTTCAGCCAATCGGCCCAGAAAGCAACTACGGCTGTGACGCTCGCTCTCATAGCAGCGCGCCTGTTCGAAAGCCGTCACCCGTGGGAACCGATGCGACGTCCCCGAGAGCTAGCGCCGTTCGGTCCAGCCAAGCGGTCAAGAATGTAACTACGGCTGTCAGTTTCGCTCCCATAGCAGCCCGCCTGTTCGAACGCCATCGCCAGAGGAAACCGACGCGTCCCGTCTCCGAGAGATAGCGCCGTTCGGCCCAGCCAAGCGGCCGAGAATGCACCTACGGCTGTCACGCTCGCTCCCACAGGAGCCCGCCAGTAAGAACGCCGTCGCCCGTGCAAACCGACGCGTCCTGTCCCCGAGAGCTAGCGCCGTTCGATCCAGCCAATGGGCCGAGAATGTAACTACGGCTATCACGTTCGCTCCCATAGCAGCCCGCCTGTTCGAACGCCGTCACCCGTGGAAACCGATGCGTCGTCCCCGAGAGCTAGTGCCGTTCGGTCAAGCCAATCGGCCGAGAATGGAACTACGGCTGTCACGTTCACTCCCATACCAGTCCGCCTGTTCGAACGCCGTCACCCGTGGAAACCGATGCGTCGTCCCCGAAAGCTAGTGCCGTTCGGTCCAGCCAAGCGGTCAAGAATGTAACTATGGCTGTGACGATCGCTCCCATAGCAGCCCGCCTGTTCGAACGCCGTCACCCGTGGAAACCGATGCGTTGTCCCCGATAGCTAGCGCCGTTCGGTCCAGCCAAGCGGTCAAGAATGTAACTACGGCTGTCAGGTTCGCTCCCATAGCAGCCCGCCTGTTCGAACGCCGTCGCCAGAGGAAACCGACGCGTCCCGTCTCCGAGAGATAGCGCCGTTCGGCCCAGCCAAGCGGCCGAGAATGGAACTACGGCTGTCACGCTCGCTCCCACAGGATCCCGCCAGTTAGAACGCCGTCGCCCGTGGAAACCGACGCGTGCCGTCCCCGAGAGCTCCGCCGTTCGGTCCAGCCAATCGGCCGAGAATGGAAATACGGCTGTCACGTTCGCTCCCATAGCAGCCAGCCTGATCGAACGCCGTCGCCAGTGGAAACCGACGCGTCCCGTCTCCGAGAGCTAGCGCCGTTCGGCCCAGCCAAGCGGTCAAGAATGTAGCTACGGCTGTCACGTTCGCTCCCATAGCAGCCCGCCTGTTCGAACGCCGTCGCCCGTGGAAACTGACGCGTCGTCCCCGAGAGCTACCGCCGTTCGGTCCAGCCAATCGGTCGAGAATGCAACTACGGCTGGCACGCTCGCTCTCATAGCTGTCCGCCTGTTCGAACGCCGTCGCCCGTGGAAACCGACGCGTCCCGTCCCCGAGAACTAGCGCCGTTCGGTTCAGCCAATCGGCCAAGAAAGCAACTACGGCTGTGACGCTCGCTCTCATAGCAGCGCGCCTGTTCGAAAGCCGCCACCCGTGGGAACTGATGCGACGTCCCCGAGAGCTAGCGCCGTTCGGTCCAGCCAAGCGGTCAAGAATGTAACTACGGCTGTCAGTTTCGCTCCCATAGCAGCCCGCCTGTTCGAACGCCATCGCCAGAGGAAACCGACGCGTCCCGTCTCCGAGAGATAGCGCCGTTCGGCCCAGCCAATAGGCTGAGAATGCAACTACGGCTGTCACGTTCGCTCCCATAGCAGCCAGCCTGTTCGAACGCCGTCCCCAGTGGAAACCGACGCGTCCCGTCTCCGAGAGCTAGCGCCGTTCGGCCCAGCCAAGCGGTCAAGAATGTAACTACGGCTGTCACGTTCGCTCCATAGCAGCCCGCCTGTTCGAACGCCGTCGCCCGTGGAAACCGACGCGTCGTCCCCGAGAGCTACCGCCGTTTGGTCCAGCCATGCGGCCGAAAATGCAACTACGGCTGGCACGCTCGCTCCCATAGCAGTCCGCCTGTTCGAACGCCGTCGCCAGTGGAAACCGACGCGCCGCGTCTCCGAGAGCTAGCGCCGTTCGGTCCAGCCAATCGGCCCAGAAAGCAACTACTGCTGTCACGCTCGCTCTCATAGCAGCCCGCCTGTTCGAAAGCCGTCACCCGTGGGAACCGACGCGTCGTCCCCGAGAGATAGCGCCGTTCGGTCCAGCCAATCGGCCGACATTGGAACTACGGCTGACACGTTCACTCCCATAGCAGCCCGCCTGTTCGAACGCCGTCACCCGTGGAAACCGATGCGTCGTCCCCGAGAGCTAGTGCCGTTCGGTCAAGCCAAGGGGTCAAGAATGTAACTATGGCTGTCACGCTCGCTCTCATAGCTGTCCGCCTGTTCGAACGCCGTCGCCCGTGGAAACCGACGCGTCCCGTCCCCGAGAACTAGCGCCGTTCGGTTCAGCCAATCGGCCCAGAAAGCAACTACGGCTGTGACGCTCGCTCTCATAGCAGCGCGCCTGTTCGAAAGCCGTCACCCGTGGGAACCGATGCGACGTCCCCGAGAGCTAGCGCCGTTCGGTCCAGCCAAGCGGTCAAGAATGTAACTACGGCTGTCAGTTTCGCTCCCATAGCAGCCCGCCTGTTCGAACGCCATCGCCAGAGGAAACCGACGCGTCCCGTCTCCGAGAGATAGCGCCGTTCGGCCCAGCCAAGCGGCCGAGAATGCACCTACGGCTGTCACGCTCGCTCCCACAGGAGCCCGCCAGTAAGAACGCCGTCGCCCGTGCAAACCGACGCGTCCTGTCCCCGAGAGCTAGCGCCGTTCGATCCAGCCAATGGGCCGAGAATGTAACTACGGCTATCACGTTCGCTCCCATAGCAGCCCGCCTGTTCGAACGCCGTGGGCCGTGGAAACCGACGCGTCCCGTCCGCGAGAGCTAGCGCCGTTCGGTCCAGTCAATCGGCCGACAATGGAACTACGGCTGTCACGTTCACTCCCATAGCAGCCCGCCTGTTCCAACGCCGTCACCCGTGGAAACCGATGCGTCGTCCCCGAGAGCTAGTGCCGTTCGGTCAAGCCAATCGGCCGAGAATGGAACTACGGCTGTCACGTTCACTCCCATACCAGGCCGCCTGTTCGAACGCCGTCACCCGTGGAAACCGATGCGTCGTCCCCGAAAGCTAGTGCCGTTCGGTCCAGCCAAGCGGTCAAGAATGTAACTATGGCTGTGACGATCGCTCCCATAGCAGCCCGCCTGTTCGAACGCCGTCGCCCGTGGAAACCGACGCGTCCCGTCCCCGAGAAATAGCGCCGTTCGGTCTAGCCAATCGGCCGAGAATGTAACTACGCCTGTCAGGTTCGCTCCCATAGCAGCCCGCCTGTTCGAATGCCTTCGCCCGTGGAAACCGACGCGTCGTCCCCGAGAGATAGCGCCGTTCGGTCCAGCAATCGGCCGACAATGGAACTACGGCTGTCATGTTCACTCCCATAGCAGCCCGCCTGTTCGAACGCCGTCACCCGTGGAAACCGATGCGTCGTCCCCGAGAGCTAGTGCCGTTCGGTCCAGCCAAGCGGTCAAGAATGTAACTAAGGCTGTCACGTTCGCTCCCATAGCAGGCCGCCTGTTCGAACGCCGTCGCCCGTGGAAACCGACGCGTCCCGTCCCCGAGAACTAGCGCTGTTCGGTCCAGCCAATCGGCCCAGAATGCAACTACGGCTGTCACGCTCGCTCTCATAGCAGCCCGCCTGTTCGAAAGCCGTCACCCGTGGAAACCGATGCGTCGTCCCCGAGAACTAGCGCCGTTCGGTCCAGCCAAGCCGTCAAGAATGTAACTACGGCTGCCACGTTCGCTCCCATAGCAGCCCACCTGTTCGAACGCCGTCGCCTGTGGAAACCGACGCGTCGACCTAGCGCCGTTCGGTCCAGCCAAGTGGTCAAGAATGTAACTACGGCTGTCACGTTCGCTCCCATAGCAGCCCGCCTGTTCGAACACCGTCACCCGTGGAAACCGATGCGTCGTCCCCGAGAGCTAGTGCCGTTTGGTCCAGCCAAGCGGTCAAGAATGGAACTACTGCTGTTACGTTCACTCCCATAGCCGCCCGCCTTTTCGAACGCCGTCACCCGTGGAAACGGACGCGTCCCGTCTCCGAGAGCTAGCGCCGTTCGGCCCAGCCAAGCGGTCAAGAATGTAACTACGGCTGTCACGTTCGCTCCCATAGCAGCCCGCCTGTTCGAACGCCGTCGCCCGTGGAAACCGACGCGTCGTCCACGAGAGCTACCGCCGTTCGGTCCAGCCAAGCGGCCGAAAATGCAACTACGGCTGCCAAGTTCGCTCCCATAGCAGCCCACCTGTTCGAACGCTGTCGCCCGTGGAAACCGACGCGTCGTCCCCGAGAGCTAGCGCCGTTCGGTCCAGCGAGGCGGTCAAGAATGTAACTACGGCTGTCACGTTCGCTCCAATAGCTGCCCGCCTGTTCGAACGCCGTCGCCAGTGAAAACCCACGCGTCCCGTCTCCGAGAGATAGCGCCGTTCGGTCCAGCCAATCGGCCGACAATGGAACTACGGCGGTCACGTTCACTCCCATAGCAGCCAGCCTCTTCGAACGCCGTCACCCGTGGAAACCGATGCGTCGTCCCTGAGAGCTAGCACCGTTCGGTCGAGCCAAGCGGTCAAGAATGTAACTATGGCTGTCACGTTCGTTCCCATAGCAGCCCGCCTGTTCGAATGCCGTCGCCAGATGAAACCGACGCGTCGTCCCCGAGAGCTACTGCCGTTCGGTCCAGCCAAGCCGCAGAGAATGCAACTACGGCTGGCACGCTCGCTCCCATAGTAGTCCGCCTGTTCGAACGCCGTCGCCCGTGGAAACCGACGCGTCCCGTCCCCTCGAGCTAGCGCCGTTCGGTCCAGCCAAGTGTCAAGAATGTAACTACGGCTGTCAGGTTGGCTCCCATAGTAGCCCGTCTGTTCGAACGCCATCGCCCGTGGAAACCGACGCGTCCCGTACCTGAGAGCTAGCGCCGTTCCGTCCAGCCAATCGGCCGAGAATGGAACTACGGCTGTCACGTTCACTCCCATATCAGGCCGCCTGTTCGAACGCCGTCACCCGTGGAAACCGATGCGTCGTCCCCGAGAGCTAGTGCCGTTCGCTCCAGCCAAGCGGTCAAGAATGTAACTATGGCTGTCACGATCGCTCCCATAGCAGCCCGCCTGTTCGAACGGCGTCGCCCGTGGAAACCGACACGTCCCGTCTTCGAGAACTAGCGCCGTTCGGTCCAGCCAATCGGCCGAGAATGCAACTACGGCTATCCGCTCGCTCGCATAGCAGCCTGCCTGTTCGAACGCCTTCGCCAGTGGAAACCGACGCGTCCCGTCTCCGAGAGCTAGCGCCGTTCGGCCCATCCAAGCGGTCAAGAATGTAACTACGGCTGTCACGTTCACTCCCATAGCAGCCCGCCTGTTCGAACGCCTTCGCCTGTGGAAATCGACGCGTCGTCCCCGAGAGCTACCGCCGTTCGTTCCAGCCAAGCGGCCGAAAATGCAACTACGGCTGCCACGTTCGCTCCCATAGCAGCCCACCTGTTCCAACTCCGTCGCCCGTGGAAACCGACGCGTCGACCTTTCGCCGTTCGGTCCAGCCAAGCGGTCAAGAATGTAACTACGGCTGTCACGTTCGCTCCCATAGCAGCCCGCCTGTTCGAACGCCGTCACCCGTGGAAACCGATGCGTCGTCCCCGAGAGCTAGTGCCGTTTGGTCCAGCCAAGCGGTCAAGAATGGAACTACTGCTGTCACGTTCACTCCCATAGCCGCCCGCCTTTTCGAATGCCGTCACCCGTGGAAACCGATGCGTCATCCCCGCGAGCTAGCGCCGTTCGGTCCAGCCAAGGGGTCAAGAATGTAACTACGGCTGCCAGGTTCGCTCTCATAGCAGCCCGCCTGTTCGAACGCCTTCGCCAGTGGAAATCGACGCGTCGTCCCCGAGAGCTACCGCCGTTCGTTCCAGCCAAGCGGCCGAAAATGCAACTACGGCTGCCACGTTCGCTCTCATAGCAGCCCACCTGTTCGAACGCCGTCGCCCGTGGAAACCGACGCGTCGACCTAGCGCCGTTCGGTCCAGCCAAGTGGTCAAGAATGTAACTACGGCTGTTACGTTCGCTCCCATAGCAGCCCGCCTGTTCGAACACCGTCACCCGTGGAAACCGATGCGTCGTCCCCGAGATCTAGTGCCGTTTGGTCCAGCCAAGTGGTCAAGAATGGAACTACTGCTGTCACGTTCACTCCCATAGCCGCCCGCCTTTTCGAACGCCGTCACCCGTGGAAAGCGATGCGTCATCCCCGCGAGCTAGCGCCGTTTGGTCCAGCCAAGTGGTCAAGAATGTAACTACGGCTGCCAGGTTCGCTCTCATAGCAGCCCGCCTGTTCGAACGCCTTCGCCTGTGGAAATCGACGCGTCGTCCCCGAGAGCTACCGCCGTTCGGTCCAGCCAAGCCGCCGAGAATGCAACTACGGCTGTCACGCTCGCTCCCATAGGAGCCCGCCAGTTCGAACGCCGTCGCCCGTGGAAACCGACGCGTCCCGTCTCCGAGAGCTCCGCCGTTCCGTCCAGCCAATCGGCCGAGATTTGAACTACGGCTGTCATGTTCACTCCCATAGCAGACAGCCTGTTCGAACGCCGTCACCCGTGGAAACCGATGCGTCGTCCCCGAAAGCTAGTGCCGTTCGGTCCAGCCAAGCGGTCAAGAATGTAACTATGGCTGTCACGATCGCTCCCATAGCAGCCCGCCTGTTCGAACGCCGTCGCCCGTGGAAACCGACGCGTCCCGTCTCCGAAAACTAGCGCCGTTCGGTCTAGCCAATCGGCCGAGAATGCAAATACGGCTGTCACACTCGCTCTCATAGCAGCCCGCCTGTTCGAAAGCAGTCACCCGTTTTAGACCGATGCGCCGTCCCCGAGACCTAGTGCCGTTCGGTCCCGCCAAGCGGTCAACAATGTAACTACGGCTGTCAGGTTCGCTCCCATAGCAGCCCGCCTGATCGAACGCCGTCGCCAGTGGAAACCGACGCGTCCCGTCTCCGAGAGCTAGCGCCGTTCGGCCCAGCCAAGCGGTCAAGAATGTAGCTACGGCTGTCACGTTCGCTCCCATAGAAGCCCGCCTGTTCGAACGCCGTCGCCCGTGGAAACCGACGCGTCGTCCCCGAGAGCTACCGCCGTTCGGTCCAGCATATCGGTCGAGAATGCAACTACGGCTGGCACGCTCGCTCTCATAGCTGTCCGCCTGTTCGAACGCCGTCGCCCGTGGAAACCGACGCGTCCCGTCCCCGAGAACTAGCGCCGTTCGGTTCAGCCAATCGGCCCAGAAAGCAACTACGGCTTTGACGCTCGCTCTCATAGCAGCGCGCCTGTTCGAAAGCCGCCACCCGTGGGAACCGATGCGACGTCCCCGAGAGCTAGCGCCGTTCGGTCCAGCCAAGCGCTCAAGAATGTAACTACGGCTGTCACTTTCGCTCCCATAGCAGCCCGCCTGTTCGAACGCCATCGCCAGAGGAAACCGACGCGTCCCGTCTCCGAGAGATAGCGCCGTTCGGCCCAGCCAATAGGCCGAGAATGCAACTACGGCTGTCACGCTCGCTCCCACAGGAGCCCGCCAGTAAGAACGCCGTTGCCCGTGGAAAGCGACGCGTCCCGTCCCCGAGAGCTCCGCCGTTCGGTCCAGCCAATCGGCCGAGAATGGAAATACGGCTGTCACGTTCGCTCCCATAGCAGCCAGCCTGTTCGAACGCCGTCCCCAGTGGAAACCGACGCGTCCCGTCTCCGAGAGCTAGCGCCGTTCGGCCAAGCCAAGCGGTCAAGAATGTAACTACGGCTGTCACGTTCGCTCCATAGCAGCCCGCCTGTTCGAACGCCGTCGCCCGTGGAAACCGACGCGTCGTCCCCGAGAGCTACCGCCGTTTGGTCCAGCCATGCGGCCGAAAATGCAACTACGGCTGGCACGCTCGCTCCCATAGCAGTCCGCCTGTTCGAACGCCGTCGCCAGTGGAAACCGACGCGCCGCGTCTCCGAGCGCTAGCGCCGTTCGGTCCAGCCAATCGGCCCAGAAAGCAACTACTGCTGTCACGCTCGCTCTCATAGCAGCCCGCCTGTTCGAAAGCCGTCACCCGTGGGAACCGACGCGTCGTCCCCGAGAGATAGCGCCGTTCGGTCCAGCCAATCGGCCGACAATGGAACTACGGCTGACACGTTCACTCCCATAGCAGCCCGCCTGTTCGAACGCCGTCACCCGTGGAAACCGATGCGTCGTCCCCGAGAGCTAGTGCCGTTCGGTCAAGCCAAGGGGTCAAGAATGTAACTATGGCTGTCACGCTCGCTCTCATAGCTGTCCGCCTGTTCGAACGCCGTCGCCCGTGGAAACCAACGCGTCCCGTCCCCGAGAACTAGCGCCGTTCGGTTCAGCTAATCGGCCCAGAAAGCAACTACGGCTGTGACGCTCGCTCTCATAGCAGCGCGCCTGTTCGAAAGCCGTCACCCGTGGGAACCGATGCGACGTCCCCGAGAGCTAGCGCCGTTCGGTCCAGCCAAACGGTCAAGAATGTAACTACGGCTGTCAGTTTCGCTCCCATAGCAGCCCGCCTGTTCGAACGCCATCGCCAGAGGAAACCGACGCGTCCCGTCTCCGAGAGATAGCGCCGTTCGGCCCAGCCAAGCGGCCGAGAATGCACCTACGGCTGTCACGCTCGCTCCCACAGGAGCCCGCCAGTAAGAACGCCGTCGCCCGTGCAAACCGACGCGTCCTGTCCCCGAGAGCTAGCGCCGTTCGATCCAGCCAATCGGCCGACAATGGAACTACGGCTGTCAGTTTCGCTCCCATAGCAGCCCGCCTGTTCGAACGCCATCGCCAGAGGAAACCGACGCGTCCCGTCTCCGAGAGATAGCGCCGTTCGGTCCAGCCAATCGGCCCAGAAAGCAACTACTGCTGTCACGCTCGCTCTCATAGCAGCCCGCCTGTTCGAAAGCCGTCTCCCGTGGGAACCGACGCGTCGTCCCCGAGAGCTAGCGCCGTTCGGTCCAGTCAATCGGCCGACAATGGAACTACGGCTGTCACGTTCACTCCCATAGCAGCCCGCCTGTTCCAACGCCGTCACCCGTGGAAACCGATGCGTCGTCCCCGAGAGCTAGTGCCGTTCGGTCAAGCCAATCGGCCGAGAATGGAACTACGGCTGTCACGTTCACTCCCATACCAGGCCGCCTGTTCGAACGCCGTCACCCGTGGAAACCGATGCGTCGTAAACGAAAGCTAGTGCCGTTCGGTCCAGCCAAGCGGTCAAGAATGTAACTATGGCTGTGACGATCGCTCCCATAGCCGCCCGCCTTTTCGAACGCCGTCACCCGTGGAAACCGATGCGTCATCCCCGCGAGCTAGCGCCGTGCGGTCCAGCCAAGGGGTCAAGAATGTAACTACGGCTGCCAGGTTCGCTCCCATAGCAGCCCGCCTGTTCGAACGCCTTCGCCTGTGGAAATCGACGCGTCGTCCCCGAGAGCTACCGCCGTTCGTTCCAGCCAAGCGGCCGAAAATGCAACTACGGCTGCCACGTTCGCTCCCATAGCAGCCCACCTGTTCGAACGCCGTCGCCCGTGGAAACCGACGCGTCGACCTAGCGCCGTTCGGTCCAGCCAAGTGGTCAAGAATGTAACTACGGCGGTCACGTTCGCTCCCATAGCAGCCCGCCTGTTCGAACGCCGTCGCCAGTGGGAACCCACGCGTCCCGTCTCGGAGAGATAGAACTGTTCGGTCCAACCAAGCGGTCAAGAATGTAACTATGCCGGTCACGTTCGTTCCCATAGCAGCCCGCCTGTTCGAACCCCGTCGCCAGTTGAAACCGACGCGTCGTCCCCGAGAGCTACCGCCGTTCGGTCCAGCCAAGCCGCCGAGAATGCAACTACGGCTGTCACGCTCGCTCCCATAGGAGCCCGCCAGTTCGAACGCCGTCGCCCGTGGAAACCGACGCGTCCCGTCTCCGAGAGCTCCGCCGTTCGGTGCAGCCAATCGGCCGAGAATGGAAATACGGCTGTTACGTTCGCTCCCATAGCAGCCGGCTGTTCGAACGCCATCGCCAGAGGAAACCGACGCGTCCCGTCTCCGAGAGATAGCGCCGTTCGGCCCAGCCTAGCGGCCGAGAATGCAACTACGGCTGTCACGCTCGCTCCCACAGGAGCCCGCTAGTTAGAACGCCGTCGCCCATGGAAGCCGACGCGTCCCGTCCCCGAGAGCTCCGCCGTTCGGTCCAGCCAATCGGCCGAGAATGGAAATACGGCTGTCACGTTCGCTCCCATAGCAGCCAGCCTGTTCGAACGCCGTCGCCAGTGGAAACGGACGCGTCCCGTCTCCGAGAGCTAGCGCCGTTCGGCCCAGCCAAGCGGTCAAGAATGTAACTACGGCTGTCACGTTCGCTCCCATAGCAGCCCGCCTGTTCGAACGCCGTCACCCGTGGAAACCGACGCGTCGTCCACGAGAGCTACCGCCGTTCGGTCCAGACAAGCGGCCGAAAATGCAACTACGGCTGCCAAGTTCGCTCCCATAGCAGCCCACCTGTTCGAACGCTGTCGCCCGTGGAAACCGACGCGTCGTCCCCGAGAGCTAGCGCCGTTCGGTCCAGTGAAGCCTTAAGAATGTAACTACGGCTGTCACGTTCGCTCCAATAGCTGCCCGCCTGTTCGAACGCCGTCGCCAGTGAAAACCCACGCGTCCCGTCTCCGAGAGATAGCGCCGTTCGGTCCAGCCAATCGGCCGACAATGGAACTACGGCGGTCACGTTCACTCCCATAGCAGCCAGCCTCTTCGAACGCCGTCACCCGTGGAAACCGATGCGTCGTCCCTGAGAGCTAGCACCGTTCGGTCGAGCCAAGCGGTCAAGAATGTAACTATGGCTGTCACGTTCGTTCCCATAGCAGCCCGCCGGTTCGAATGCCGTCACCCATGGAAACCGATGCGTCATCCCCGCGAGCTAGCGCCGTTCGGTCCAGCCAAGTGTCAAGAATGTAACTACGGCTGTCAGGTTGGCTCCCATAGTAGCCCGCCTGTTCGAACGCCATCGGCCGTGGAAACCGACGCGTCCTGTCCCCGAGAGCTCCGCCGTTCGGTCCAGCCAATCGGCCGAGAATGGAAATACGGCTGTCACGTTCGCTCCCATAGCAGCCAGCCTGTTTGAACGCCGTCACCAGTGGAAACCGACGCGTCCCGTCTCCGAGAGCTAGCGCCGTTCGGTCCAGCGAGGCGGTCAAGAATGTAACTACGGCTGTCACGTTCGCTCCAATAGCTGCCCGCCTGTTCGAACACCGTCGCCAGTGAAAACCCACGCGTCCCGTCTCCGAGAGATAGCGCCGTTCGGTCCAGCCAATCGGCCGACAATGGAACTACGGCGGTCACGTTCACTCCCATAGCAGCCAGCCTCTTCGAACGCCGTCACCCGTGGAAACCGATGCGTCGTCCCTGAGAGCTAGCACCGTTCGGTCGAGCCAAGCGGTCAAGAATGTAACTATGGCTGTCACGTTCGTTCCCATAGCAGCCCGCCTGTTCGAATGCCGTCGCCAGATGAAACCGACGCGTCGTCCCCGAGAGCTACTGCCGTTCGGTCCAGCCAAGCCGCCGAGAATGCAACTACGGCTGGCACGCTCGCTCCCATAGTAGTCCGCCTGTTCGAACGCCGTCGCCCGTGGAAACCGACGCGTCCCGTCCCCGCGAGCTAGCGCCGTTCGGTCCAGCCAAGTGTCAAGAATGTAACTACGGCTGTCAGGTTGGCTCCCATAGTAGCCCGTCTGTTCGAACGCCATCGCCCGTGGAAACCGACGCGTCCCGTACCTGAGAGCTAGCGCCGTTCCGTCCAGCCAATCGGCCGAGAATGGAACTACGGCTTTCACGTTCACTCCCATATCAGGCCGCCTGTTCGAACGCCGTCACCCGTGGAAACCGATGCGTCGTCCCCGAGAGCTAGTGCCGTTCGCTCCAGCCAAGCGGTGAAGAATGTAACCATGGCTGTCACGATCGCTCCCATAGCAGCCCGCCTGTTCGAACGGCGTCGCCCGTGGAAACCGACACGTCCCGTCTTCGAGAACTAGCGCCGTTCGGTCCAGCCAATCGGCCGAGAATGCTACTACGGCTGTCACGCTCGCTCTCATAGCATCCCGCCTGCACGAACGCCATCGCCAGTGGAAACCGACGCGTCCCGTCTCCGAGAGCCAGCGCCGTTCGGTCCAGCCAATCGGCCGAGAATGCAACTACGGCTATCCGCTCGCTCGCATAGCAGTCCGCCTGTTCGAACGCCTTCGCCAGTGGAAACCGACGCGTCCCGTCTCCGAGAGCTAGCGCCGTTCGGCCCAACCAAGCGGTCAAGAATGTAACTACGGCTGTCACGTTCACTCCCATAGCAGCCCGCCTGTTCGAACGCCTTCGCCTGTGGAAATCGACGCGTCGTCCCCGAGAGCTACCGCCGTTCGTTCCAGCCAAGCGGCCGAAAATGCAACTACGGCTGCCACGTTCGCTCCCATAGCAGCCCACCTGTTCCAACTCCGTCGCCCGTGGACACCGACGCGTCGACCTATCGCCGTTCGGTCCAGCCAAGCGGTCAAGAATGTAACTATGGCTGTCACGTTCGCTCCCATTGCAGCCCGCCTGTTCGAACGCCGTCACCCGTGGAAACCGATGCGTCGTCCCCGAGAGCTAGTGCCGTTCGGTCCAACCAAGCGGTCAAGAATGTAACTATGGCTGTGACGATCGCTCCCATAGCAGCCCGCCTGTTCGAACGCCGTCGACCGTGGAAACCGACGCGTCCCGTCCCCGAGAACTAGCGCTGTTCGGTCTAGCCAATCGGCCGAGAATGCAACTACGGCTGTCAGGTTCGCTCCCATAGCAGCCCGCCTGTTCGAACGCCTTCGCCCGTGGAAACCGACGCGTCGTCCCCGAGAGATAGCGCCGTTCGGTCCAGCCAATCGGCCGGCAATGGAACTACGGCTGTCATGTTCACTCCCATAGCAGCCCGCCTGTTCGAACGCCGTCACCCGTGGAAACGGATGCGTCGTCCCCGAGAGCTAGTGCCGTTCGGTCCAGCCAAGCGGTCAAGAATGTAACTAAGGCTGTCACGTTCGCTCCCATAGCAGGCCGCCTGTTCGAACGCCGTCGCCCGTGGAAACCGACGCGTCCCGTCCCCGAGAACTAGCGCCGTTCGGTCCAGCCAATCGGCCCAGAATGCAACTACGGCTGTCACGCTCGCTCTCATAGCAGCCCGCCTGTTCGAAAGCCGTCACCCGTGGAAACCGATGCGTCGTCCCCGAGAACTAGCGCCGTTCGGTCCAGCCAAGCGGTCAAGAATGTAACTACGGCTGCCACGTTCGCTCCCATAGCAGCCCACCTGTTCGAACGCCGTCGCCCGTGGAAACCGACGCGTCGACCTAGCGCCGTTCGGTCCAGCCAAGTGGTCAAGAATGTAACTACGGCTGTCACGTTCGCTCCCATAGCAGCCCGCCTGTTCGAACACCGTCACCCGTGGAAACCGATGCGTCGTCCCCGAGAGCTAGTGCCGTTTGGTCCAGCCAAGCGGTCAAGAATGGAACTACTGCTGTCACGTTCACTCCCATAGCCGCCCGCCTTTTCGAACGCCGTCACCCGTGGAAACCGATGCGTCATCCCCGCGAGCTAGCGCCGTTCGGTCCAGCCAAGGGGTCAAGAATGTAACTACGGCTGCCAGGTTCGCTCTCATAGCAGTCCGCCTGTTCGAACGCCTTCGCCAGTGGAAATCGACGCGTCGTCCCCGAGAGCTACCGCCGTTCGTTCCAGCCAAGCGGCCGAAAATGCAACTACGGCTGCCACGTTCGCTCTCATAGCAGCCCACCTGTTCGAACGCCGTCGCCCGTGGAAACCGACGCGTCGACCTAGCGCCGTTCGGTCCAGCCAAGTGGTCAAGAATGTAACTACGGCTGTCACGTTCGCTCCCATAGCAGCCCGCCTGTTCGAACACCGTCACCCGTGGAAACCGATGCGTCGTCCCCGAGAGCTAGTGCCGTTTGGTCCAGCCAAGTGGTCAAGAATGGAACTACTGCTGTCACGTTCACTCCCATAGCCGCCCGCCTTTTCGAACGCCGTCACCCGTGGAAAGCGATGCGTCATCCCCGCGAGCTAGCGCCGTTCGGTCCAGCCAAGGGGTCAAGAATGTAACTACGGCTGCCAGGTTCGCTCTCATAGCAGCCCGCCTGTTCGAACGCCTTCGCCTGTGGAAATCGACGCGTCGTCCCCGAGAGCTACCGCCGTTCGGTCCAGCCAAGCCGCCGAGAATGCAACTACGGCTGTCACGCTCGCTCCCATAGGAGCCCGCCAGTTCGAACGCCGTCGCCCGTGGAAACCGACGCGTCCCGTCTCCGAGAGCTCCGCCGTTCGGTGCAGCCAATCGGCCGAGAATGGAAATACGGCTGTTACGTTCGCTCCCATAGCAGCCCGCCTGTTCGAACGCCATCGCCAGAGGAAACCGACGCGTCCCGTCTCCGAGAGATAGCGCCGTTCGGCCCAGCCTAGCGGCCGAGAATGCAACTACGGCTGTCACGCTCGCTCCCACAGGAGCCCGCCAGTTAGAACGCCGTCGCCCATGGAAACCGACGCGTCCCGTCCACGAGAGCTCCGCCGTTCGGTCCAGCCAATCGGCCGAGAATGGAAATACGGCTGTCACGTTCGCTCCCATAGCAGCCAGCCTGTTCGAACGCCGTCGCCAGTGGAAACGGACGCGTCCCGTCTCCGAGAGCTAGCGCCGTTCGGCCCAGCCAAGCGGCCGAAAATGCAACTACGGCTGCCAAGTTCGCTCCCGCAGCAGCCCACCTGTTCGAACGCTGTCGCCCGTGGAAACCGACGCGTCGTCCCCGAGAGCTAGCGCCGTTCGGTCCAGCGAAGCGGTCAAGAATGTAACTACGGCTGTCACGTTCGCTCCAATAGCTGCCCGCCTGTTCGAACGCCGTCGCCAGTGGAAACCCACGCGTCCCGTCTGCGAGAGATAGTGCCGTTCGGTCCAGCCCATCGGCCGACAATGAAACTACGGCTGTCACGTTCCCTCCCATAGCAGCCAGCCTCTTCGAACGCCGTCACCCGTGGAAACCGATGCGTCGTCCCTGAGAGCTAGCACCGTTCGGTCGAGCCAAGCGGTCAAGAATGTAACTACGGCTGTCACGTTCACTCCCATAGCAGCCCGCCTGTTCGAACGCCTTCGCCTGTGGAAATCGACGCGTCGTCCCCGAGAGCTACCGCCGTTCGTTCCAGCCAAGCGACCGAAAATGCAACTACGGCTGCCACGTTCGCTCCCATAGCAGCCCACCTGTTCCAACTCCGTCGCCCGTGGAAACCGACGCGTCGACCTAGCGCCGTTCGGTCCAGCCAAGCGGTCAAGAATGTAACTACGGCTGTCACGTTCGCTCCCATAGCAGCCCGCCTGTTCGAACGCCGTCACCCGTGGAAACCGATGCGTCGTCCCCGAGAGCTAGCACCGTTCGGTCCAGCCAAGCGGTCAAGAATGTAACTATGCCTGTCACGTTCGTTCCCATAGCAGCCCGCCTGTTCGAACGCCGTCGCCAGTTGAAACCGACGCGTCGTCCCCGAGAGCTACCGCCGTTCGGTCCAGCCAAGCCGCCGAGAATGCAACTACGGCTGTCACGCTCGCTCCCATAGGAGCCCGCCAGTTCGAACGTCGTCGCCCGTGGAAACCGACGCGTCCCGTCTCCGAGAGCTCCGCCGTTCGGTGCAGCCAATCGGCCGAGAATGGAAATACGGCTGTTACGTTCGCTCCCATGGCAGCCCGCCTGTTCGAACGCCGTCGCCAGAGGAAACCGACGCGTCACGTCTCCGAGAGATAGCGCCGTTCGGCCCAGCCAAGCGGCCGAGAATGCAACTACGGCTGTCACGCTCGCTCCCACAGGAGCCCGCCAGTTAGAACGCCGTCGCCCGTGGAAACCGACGCGTCCCGTCCCCGAGAGCTCCGTCGTTCGGTCCAGCCAATCGGCCGAGAATGGAAATACGGCTGTCACGTTCGCTCCGATAGCAGTGAGCCTGCTCGAACGCCGTCGCTAGTGGAAACCACGCGTCCCGTCTCCGAGAGCTAGCGCCGTTCGGTCCAGCCAAGCGGTCAAGAATGTAACTACGGCTGCCACGTTCGCTCCTATAGCAGCCCACCCGTTCGAACGCCGTCGCCCGTGGAAACCGACGCGTCGACCTAGCGCCGTTCGGTCCAGCCAAGTGGTCAAGAATGTAACTACGGCTGTCACGTTCGCTCCCATTGCAGCCCGCCTGTTCGAACACCGTCACCCGTGGAAACCGATGCGTCGTCCCCGAGAGCTAGTGCCGTTTGGTCCAGCCAAGCGGTCAAGAATGGAACTACTGCTGTCACGTTCACTCCCATAGCCGCCCGCCTTTTCGAACGCCGTCACCCGTGGAAAGCGATGCGTCATCCCCGCGAGCTAGCGCCGTTCGGTCCAGCCAAGGGGTCAAGAATGTAACTACGGCTGCCAGGTTCGCTCTCATAGCAGCCCGCCTGTTCGAACGCCTTCGCCTGTGGAAATCGACGCGTCGTCCCCGAGAGCTACCGCCGTTCGTTCCAGCCAAGCGGCCGAAAATGCAACTACGGCTGCCACGTTCGCTCCCATAGCAGCCCACCTGTTCGAACGCCGTCGCCCGTGGAAACCGACGCGTCGACCTAGCGCCGTTCGGTCAAGCCAAGTGTCAAGAATGTAACTACGGCTGTCAGGTTGGCTCCCATAGTAGCCCGCCTGTTCGAACGCCATCGCCCGTGGAAACCGACGCGTCCCGTACCTGAGAGCTAGCGCCGTTCCGTCCCGCCAATCGGCCGAGAATGGAACTACGGCTGTCACGTTCACTCCCATATCAGGCCGCCTCTTCGAACGCCGTCACCCGTGGAAACCGATGCGTCGTCCCCGAGAGCTAGTGCCGTTCGCTCCAGCCAAGCGGTCAAGAATGTAACTATGGCTGTCACGATCGCTCCCATAGCAGCCCGCCTGTTCGAACGGCGTCGCCCGTGGAAACCGACGCGTCCCGTCTTCGAGAACTACCGCCGTTCGATCCAGCCAATCGGCCGAGAATGCTACTACGGCTGTCACGCTCGCTCTCATAGCATCCCACCTGCACGAACGGCATCGCCAGTGGAAACCGACGCGTCCCGTCTCCGAGAGCCAGCGCCGTTCGGTCCAGCCAATCGGCCGAGAATGGAAATACGGCTGTCACGTTCGCTCCCATAGCAGCGAGCCTGCTCGAACGCCGTCGCTAGTGGAAACCACGCGTCCCGTCTCCGAGAGCTAGCGCCGTTCGGCCCAGCCAAGTGGTCAAGAATGTAACTACGGCTGTCACGTTCGCTCCCATAGCAGCCCGCCTGTTCGAACGCCGTCACCCGTGGAAACCGACGTGTCGTCCCCGAGAGCTACCGCCGTTCGGTCCAGCCAAGCGGCCGAAAATGCAACTACGGATGCCAAGTTCGCTCCCATAGCAGCCCACCTTTTCGAACGCCGTCACCCGTGGAAACCGATGCGTCGTCCCCGAGAGCTAGCACCGTTCGGTCCAGCCAAACGCTCAAGAATGTAACTATGGCTGGCACGTTCGTTCCCATAGCAGCCCGCCTGTTCGAACGCCGTCGCCAGATGAAACCGACGCGTCGTCCCCGAGAGCTACCGCCGTTCGGTCCAGCCAAGCCGCCGAGAATGCAACTACGGCTGTCACGCTCGCTCCCATAGGAGCCCGCCAGTTCGAACACCGTCGCCCGTGGAAACCGACGCGTCCCGTCCCCGAGAGCTCCGCCGTTCGGTGCAGCCAATCGGCCGAGAAAGGAAATACGGCTGTTACGTTCGCTCCCATAGCAGCCCGCCTGTTCGAACGCCGTCACCCGTGGAAACCGACGCGTCGTCCCCGAGAGCTACCGCCGTTCGGTCCAGCCAAGCGGCCGAAAATGCAACTACGGATGCCAAGTTCGCTCCCATAGCAGCCCACCTGTTCGAACGCCGTCACCCGTGGAAACCGACGCGTCGTCCCCGAGAGCTAGCGCCGTTCGGTTCAGCCAAGCGGTCAAGAATGTAACCACGGCTGTCACGTTCGCTCCCATAGCAGCCCGCCTGTTCGAACGCCGTCGCCAGTGGGAACCCACGCGTCCCGTCTCCGAGAGATAGCGCCGTTCGGTCCAGCCAATCGGCCGACACTGGAACTACGGCTGTGACGTTCACTCCCATAGCAGCCCGCCTGTTCGATCGCCGTCGCCAGTTGAAACCGACGCGTCGTCCCCGAGAGCTACCGCCGTTCGGTCCAGCCAAGCCGCCAAGAAGGCAACTACGGCTGTCACGCTCGCTCCCATAGGAGCCCGCCAGTTTGAACGCCGTGGCCCGTGGAAACCGACGCGTCCCGTCTCCGTGAGCTCCGCCGTTCGGTGCAGCCAATCGGCCGAGAATGGAAATACGGCTGTTACGTTCGCTCCCATAGCAGCCCTCCTGCTCGAACGCCGTCGCCAGTGGAAACCGACGCGTCCCGTCTACGAGAGCTAGCGCCGTTCGGCCCAGCCAAGCGGTCAAGAATGTAACTATGGCTGTCACGTTCACTCCCATAGCAGCCCGCCTGTTAAAACGCTGTCGCCTGTGGAAATCGACGCGTCGTCCCCGAGAGCTACCGCCGTTCCTTCCAGCCAAGCGGCCGAAAATGCAACTACGGCTGCCACGTTCGCTCCCATAGCAGACCGCCTGTTCGAACGCCGTCACCCGTGGAAACCGATGCGTCATCCCCGCGAGCTAGCGCCGTTCCGTCCAGCTAATCGGCCGAGAATGGAACTACGGCTGTCACGTTCACTCCCATAGCAGGCCGCCTCTTCGAACGCAGTCACCCGAGGAAACCGATGCGTCGTCCCCGAAAGCTAGTGCCGTTCGGTCCAGCCAAGCGGCCGAGAATGGAACTAGGGCTGTCACGTTCACTCCCATAGCAGCCCGCCTCTTCGAACGCCGTCACCCGTGGAAACCGATGCGTCATCCCCGTGAGCTAGCGCCGTTCCGTCCAGCTAATCGGCCGAGAATGGAACTACGGCTGTCACGTTCACTCCCATAGCAGGCCGCCTCTTCGAACGCAGTCACCCGAGGAAACCGATGCGTCGTCCCCGAAAGCTAGTGCCGTTCGGTCCAGCCAAGCGGTCAAGAATGTAACTATGGCTGTCACGATGGCTCCAATAGCAGCCCGCCTGTTCGAACGCCGTCGCCCGTGGGAACCGACGCGTCCCGTCCCCGAGAACTAGCGCCGTTCGGTCTAGCCAATCGGCCGAGAATGCAACTACGGCTGTCACGCTCGCTCTCATAGCAGCGCGCCTGTTCGAAAGCAGTCACCCGTGGAAACCGACGCGTCCCGTCTCCGAGAGCCAGCGCCGTTCGGTCCAGCCAATCGGCCGAGAATGCAACTACGGCTATCCGCTCGCTCGCATAGCAGTCCGCCTGTTCGAACGCCGTCACCCGTGGAAACCGATGCGTCATCCCCGCGAGCTAGCGCCGTTCGGTCCAGCCAAGTGGTCAAGATTGTAACTATGGCTGTCACGAACCCTCCCATAGCAGCCCGCCTGTTCGAACGCCGTCGCCCGTGGAAACCGACGCGTCTCGTCTCCGAGAGCCAGCGCCGTTCGGTCCAGCCAATCGGCCAAGAATGCAACTACGGTTGGCACGCTCGCTCCCATAGCAGGCCGCCTGTTCGAACGCCGTCGCCTATGGAAACCGACGCGTCCCGTACCCGAGAGCTAGCGCCGTTCGGTCCAGCCAAGCTGTCAAGATGGTAACTATGGCTGTCACGATCGCTCCCATAGCAGCCCGCCTGTTCGAACGCCGTCGCCCGTGGAAACCGACGCGTCTCGTCTCCGAGAGCCAGCGCCGTTCGGTCCAGCAAATCGGCCGACAATGGAACTACGGCTGTCACGTTCACTCCCATAGCAGCCCGCCATTTCGAACGCCGTCACCCGTGGAAACCGATGCGTCATCCCCGCGAGCTAGCGCCGTTCGGTCCAGCCAAGGGGTCAAGAATATAACTACGGCTGTCAGGTTCGCTCCCATAGCAGCCCGCCTGTTCGAACGCCTTCGCCTGTGGAAATCGACGCGTCGTCCCCGAGAGCTACCGCCGTTCGTTCCAGCCAAGCGGCCGAGAATGGAACTACGGCGGTCACGTTCACTCCCATATCAGGCCGCCTGTTCGAACGCCGTCACCCGTGGAAACCGATGCGTCATCCCCGAGAGCTAGTGCCGTTCGCTCCAGCCAAGCGGTCAAGAATGTAACCATGGCTGGCACGATTGCTCCCATAGCAGCCCGCCCGTTCCAACGCCGTCGCCAGAGGAAACCGACGCGTCCCGTCTCCGAGAGATAGCGCCGTTCGGCCCAGTCAAGCGGCCGAGAATGCAACTACGGCTGTCACGCTCGCTCCCACAGGAGCCCGCCAGTTAGAACGCCGTCGCCCGTGGAAACCGACGCGTCCCGTCCCCGAGAGCTCCGCCGTTCGGTCCAGCCAATCGGTCAAGGATGCAACTACGGCTGGCAAGCTCGCTCCCATAGCAGTCCGCCTCTTCGAACGCCGTCGCCCGTGGGAACCGACGCGTCCCGTCCCCGAGAACTAGCGCTGTTCGGTTCAGCCAATCGGCCGACAATGGAACTACGGCTGTCACGTTCACTCCCATAGCAGCCCGCCTGTTCGAACGCCGTCACCCGTGGAAACCGATGCGTCATCCCCGCGAGCTAGCGCCGTTCGGTCCAGCCAAGTGGTCAAGAATGTAACTACGGCTGTCAGGTTCGCTCCCATAAACCCACCTGTTCGAACGCCATCGCCCGTGGAAATCCACGCGTCCCGTACCTGAGAGCTAGTGCCGTTCCGTCCAGCCAATCGGCCGAGAATGCAACTACGGCTGTCACGCTCGCTCTCATAGCAGCCCGCCTGTTCGAAAGCAGTCACCCGTGGAAACCGATGCGTCGTCCCCGAGAGCTAGCGCCGTTCGGTCTAGCCAAGCGGTCAACAATGTAACTACGGCTGTCAGGTTCGCTCCCATAGCAGCCCGCTTGTTCGAACGCCTTCGCCCGTGGAAACCGACGCGTCGTCCCCGAGAGCTAGCGCCGTTCGGTCCAGCCAATCGGCCGACAATGGAACTACGGCTGTCACGTTCACTCCCATAGAAGCCCGCCTGTTCGAACGTCGTCACCCGTGGAAACCGATGCGTCATCCCCGCGAGCTAGCGCCGTTCGGTCCAGCCAAGGGGTCAAGAATGTAACTACGGCTGCCAGGTTCGCTCCCATAGCAGCCCACCTGTTCGAACGCCTTCGCCTGTGGAAATCGACGCGTCGTCCCCGAGAGCTACCGCCGTTCGTTCCAGCCAAGCGGCCGAAAATGCAACTACGGCTGTCACGTTCGCTCCCATAGCAGCCCACCTGTGCGAACGCTTCGCCCGTGGAAACCGACGCGTCGTCGCCGAGAGGTAGCGCCATTCGGGCCAGCCAATCGGCCGAGAATGTAACTACGGCTGGCACGTTCACTCCCATAGCAGCCCGCCTGTTCGAACGCCATCGCCAGTGGAAACCGACGCGTCCCGTCTCCGAGAGATAGCGCCGTTCGGTCCAGCCAATCGGCCGACAATGGAACTACGGCTGTCACGTTCACTCCTATAGCAGCCCGCCTGTTCGAACGCCGTCACCCGTAGAAACCGATGCGTCATCCCCGCGAGCTAGCGCCGTTCCGTCCAGCCAATCGGCCGAGAATGGAACTACGGCTGTCACGTTCACTCCCATAGCAGGCCGCCTGTTCGAACGCCGTCACCTGTGGAAACCGATGCGTCGTCCCCGAAAGCTAGTGCCGTTCGGTCCAGCCAAGCGGTCAAAATGTAACTATGGCTGTCACGATCGCTCCCATAGTAGCCCGCCTGCTCGAACGCCGTCGCCCGTGGGAACCGACGCGTCCCGCCCCGAGAATTAACGCCGTTCGGTCTAGCCAATCGGCCGAGAATGCAACTACGGCTGTCACGCTCGCTTCCATAGCAGTCCGCCTGTTCGAATGCCGTCGCCAGTGGAAACCGATGCGTCATCCCCGCGAGCTAGCGCCGTTCGGTCCAGCCAAGGGGTCAAGAATGTAACTACGGCTGTCAGGTTCGCTCCCATAGCAGCCCGCCTGTTCGAACGCCTTCGCCTGTGGAAATCGACGCGTCGTCCCCGAGAGCTACCGCCGTTCGTTCCAGCCAAGCGGCCGAGAATGGAACTAGGGCTGTCACGTTCACTCCCATAGCAGCCCGCCTCTTCGAACGCCGTCACCCGTGGAAACGAATGCGTCATCCCCGCGAGCTAGCGCCGTTCCGTCCAGCTAATCGGCCGAGAATGGAACTACGGCTGTCACGTTCACTCCCATAGCAGGCCGCCTCTTCGAACGCAGTCACCCGAGGAAACCGATGCGTCGTCCCCGAAAGCTAGTGCCGTTCGGTCCAGCCAAGCGTTCAAGAATGTAACTATGGCTGTCACGATGGCTCCCATAGCAGCCCGCCTGTTCGAACGCCGTCGCCCGTGGGAACCGACGCGTCCCGTCCCCGAGAACTAGCGCCGTTCGGTCTAGCCCATCAGCCGAGAATGCAACTACGGCTGTCACGCTCGTTCTCATAGCAGCGCGCCTGTTCGAAAGCAGTCACCCGTGGAAACCGACGCGTCCCGTCTCCGAGAGCCAGCGCCGTTCGGTCCAGCCAATCGGCCGAGAATGCAACTACGGCTATCCGCTCGCTCGCATAGCAGTCCGCCTTTTCGAACGCCTTCGCCAGTGGAAACCGACGCGTCCCGTCTCCGAGAGCTAGCGCCGTTCGGCCCAGCCAAGCGGTCAAGAATGTAACTACGGCTGTCACGTTCACTCCCATAGCAGCCCGCCTGTTCGAACGCCTTCGCCTGTGGAAATCGACGCGTCGTCCCCGAGAGCTACCGCCGTTCGTTCCAGCCAAGCGGCCGAAAATGCAACTACGGCTGCCACGTTCGCTCCCGTAGCAGCCCACCTGTTCCAACTCCGTCGCCCGTGGAAACCGACGCGTCGACCTAGCGCCGTTCGGTCCAGCCAGGCGGTCAAGAATGTAACTACGGCTGTCACGTTCGCTCCCATAGCAGCCCGCCTGTTCGAACGCCGTCCCCCTTGGAAACCGATGCGTCGTCCCCGAGAGCTAGCACCGTTCGGTCCAGCCAAGCCGCCGAGAATGCAACTACGGCTGTCACGCTCGCTCCCATAGGAGCCCGCCAGTTCGAACGCCGTTGCCCGTGGAAACCGACGCGTCCCGTCTCCGAGAGCTCCGCCGTTCGGTGCAGCCAATCGGCCGAGAATGGAAATACGGCTGTTACGTTCGCTCCCATGGCAGCCCGCCTGTTCGAACGCCGTCGCCAGAGGAAACCGACGCGTCACGTCTCCGAGAGATAGCGCCGTTCGGCCCAGCCAAGCGGCCGAGAATGCAACTACGGCTGTCACGCTCGCTCCCACAGGAGCCCGCCAGTTAGAACGCCGTCGCCCGTGGAAACCGACGCGTCCCGTCCCCGAGAGCTCCGTCGTTCGGTCCAGCCAATCGGCCGAGAATGGAAATACGGCTGTCACGTTCGCTCCCATAGCAGCGAGCCTGCTCGAACGCCGTCGCTAGTGGAAACCACGCGTCCCGTCTCCGAGAGGTAGCGCCGTTCGGTCCAGCCAAGCGGTCAAGAATGTAACTACGGCTGCCACGTTCGCTCCCATAGCAGCCCACCTGTTCGAACGCCGTCGCCCGTGGAAACCGACGCGTCGACCTGGCGCCGTTCGGTCCAGCCAAGTGGTCAAGAATGTAACTACGGCTGTCACGTTCGCTCCCATAGCAGCCCGCCTGTTCGAACACCGTCACCCGTGGAAACCGATGCGTCGTCCCCGAGAGCTAGTGCCGTTTGGTCCAGCCAAGCGGTCAAGAATGGAACTACTGCTGTCACGTTCACTCCCATAGCCGCCCGCCTTTTCGAACGCCGTCACCCGTGGAAAGCGATGCGTCATCCCCGCGAGCTAGCGCCGTTCGGTCCAGCCAAGCGGCCCAAAATGCAACTACGGCTGCCACGTTCGCTCCCATAGCAGCCCACCTGTTCGAACGCCGTCGCCCGTGGAAACCGACGCGTCGACCTAGCGCCGTTCGGTCAAGCCAAGTGTCAAGAATGTAACTACGGCTGTCAGGTTGGCTCCCATAGTAGCCCGCCTGTTCGAACGCCATCGCCCGTGGAAACCGACGCGTCCCGTACCTGAGAGCTAGCGCCGTTCCGTCCAGCCAATCGGCCGAGAATGGAACTACGGCTGTCACGTTCACTCCCATATCAGGCCGCCTGTTCGAACGCCGTCACCCGTGGAAACCGATGCGTCGTCCCCGAGAGCTAGTGCCGTTCGCTCCAGCCAAGCGGTCAAGAATGTAACTATGGCTGTCACGATCGCTCCCATAGCAGCCCGCCTGTTCGAACGGCGTCGCCCGTGGAAACCGACGCGTCCCGTCTTCGAGAACTAGCGCCGTTCGATCCAGCCAATCGGCCGAGAATGCTACTACGGCTGTCACGCTCGCTCTCATAGCATCCCGCCTGCACGAACGCCATCGCCAGTGGAAACCGACGCGTCCCGTCTCCGAGAGATAGCGCCGTTCGGCCCAGCCAAGCGGCCGAGAATGCAACTACGGCTATCCGCTCGCTCGCATAGCAGTCCGCCTGTTCGAACGCCTTCGCCAGTGGGAACCGACGCGTCCCGTCTCCGAGAGCTAGCGCCGTTCGGCCCAGCCAAGCGGTCAAGAATGTAACTACGGCTGTCACGTTCACTCCCATAGCAGCCCGCCTGTTCGAACGGTTTCGCCTGTGGAAATCGACGCGTCGTCCCCGAGAGCTATCGCCGTTCGTTCCAGCCAAGCGGCCGAAAATGCAACTACGGCTGCCACGTTCGCTCCCATAGCAGCCCACCTGTTCCAACTCCGTCGCCCGTGGAAACCGACCCGTCGACCTAGCGCCGTTCGGTCCAGCCAAGCGGTCAAGAATGTAACTACGGCTGTCACGTTCGCTCCCATAGCAGCCCGCCTGTTCGAACGCCGTCACCCGTGGAAACCGATGCGTCGTCCCCGAGAGCTAGCACCGTTCGGTCCAGCCAAGCGGTCAAGAATGTAACTATGCCTGTCACGTTCATTCCCATAGCAGCCCGCCTGTTCGAACGCCGTCGCCAGTTGAAACCGACGCGTCGTCCCCGAGAGCTACCGCCGTTCGGTCCAGCCAAGCCGCCGAGAATGCAACTACGGCTGTCACGCTCGCTCCCATAGGAGCCCGCCAGTTCGAACGTCGTCGCCCGTGGAAACCGACGCGTCCCGTCTCCGAGAGCTCCGCCGTTCGGTGCAGCCAATCGGCCGAGAATGGAAATACGGCTGTTACGTTCGCTCCCATGGCAGCCCGCCTGTTCGAACGCCGTCGCCAGAGGAAACCGACGCGTCACGTCTCCGAGAGATAGCGCCGTTCGGCCCAGCCAAGCGGCCGAGAATGCAACTACGGCTGTCACGCTCGCTCCCACAGGAGCCCGCCAGTTAGAACGCCGTCGCCCGTGGAAACCGACGCGTCCCGTCTCCGAGAGCTCCGTCGTTCGGTCCAGCCAATCGGCCGAGAATGGAAATACGGCTGTCACGTTCGCTCCCATAGCAGCGAGCCTGCTCGAACGCCGTCGCTAGTGGAAACCACGCGTCCCGTCTCCGAGAGCTAGCGCCGTTCGGCCCAGCCAAGCGGTCAAGAATGCAACTACGGCTGTCACGCTCGCTTCCATAGCAGTCCGCCTGTTCGAATGCCGTCGCCAGTGGAAACCGATGCGTCATCCCCGCGAGCTAGCGCCGTTCGGTCCAGCCAAGGGGTCAAGAATGTAACTACGGCTGTCAGGTTCGCTCCCATAGCAGCCCGCCTGTTCGAACGCCTTCGCCTGTGGAAATCGACGCGTCGTCCCCGAGAGCTACCGCCGTTCGTTCCAGCCAAGCGGCCGAGAATGGAACTAGGGCTGTCACGTTCACTCCCATAGCAGCCCGCCTCTTCGAACGCCGTCACCCGTGGAAACCGATGCGTCATCCCCGCGAGCTAGCGCCGTTCCGTCCAGCTAATCGGCCGAGAATGGAACTACGGCTGTCACGTTCACTCCCATAGCAGGCCGCCTCTTCGAACGCAGTCACCCGAGGAAACCGATGCGTCGTCCCCGAAAGCTAGTGCCGTTCGGTCCAGCCAAGCGTTCAAGAATGTAACTATGGCTGTCACGATGGCTCCCATAGCAGCCCGCCTGTTCGAACGCCGTCGCCCGTGGGAACCGACGCGTCCCGTCCCCGAGAACTAGCGCCGTTCGGTCTAGCCCATCGGCCGAGAATGCAACTACGGCTGTCACGCTCGTTCTCATAGCAGCGCGCCTGTTCGAAAGCAGTCACCCGTGGAAACCGACGCGTCCCGTCTCCGAGAGCCAGCGCCGTTCGGTCCAGCCAATCGGCCGAGAATGCAACTACGGCTATCCGCTCGCTCGCATAGCAGTCCGCCTGTTCGAACGCCTTCGCCAGTGGAAACCGACGCGTCCCGTCTCCGAGAGCTAGCGCCGTTCGGCCCAGCCAAGCGGTCAAGAATGTAACTACGGCTGTCACGTTCACTCCCATAGCAGCCCGCCTGTTCGAACGCCTTCGCCTGTGGAAATCGACGCGTCATCCCCGAGAGCTACCGCCGTTCGTTCCAGCCAAGCGGCCGAAAATGCAACTACGGCTGCCACGTTCGCTCCCGTAGCAGCCCACCTGTTCCAACTCCGTCGCCCGTGGAAACCGACGCGTCGACCTAGCGCCGTTCGGTCCAGCCAGGCGGTCAAGAATGTAACTACGGCTGTCACGTTCGCTCCCATAGCAGCCCGCCTGTTCGAACGCCGTCCCCCTTGGAAACCGATGCGTCGTCCCCGAGAGCTAGCACCGTTCGGTCCAGCCAAGCCGCCGAGAATGCAACTACGGCTGTCACGCTCGCTCCCATAGGAGCCCGCCAGTTCGAACGCCGTTGCCCGTGGAAACCGACGCGTCCCGTCTCCGAGAGCTCCGCCGTTCGGTGCAGCCAATCGGCCGAGAATGGAAATACGGCTGTTACGTTCGCTCCCATGGCAGCCCGCCTGTTCGAACGCCGTCGCCAGAGGAAACCGACGCGTCACGTCTCCGAGAGATAGCGCCGTTCGGCCCAGCCAAGCGGCCGAGAATGCAACTACGGCTGTCACGCTCGCTCCCACAGGAGCCCGCCAGTTAGAACGCCGTCGCCCGTGGAAACCGACGCGTCCCGTCCCCGAGAGCTCCGTCGTTCGGTCCAGCCAATCGGCCGAGAATGGAAATACGGCTGTCACGTTCGCTCCCATAGCAGCGAGCCTGCTCGAACGCCGTCGCTAGTGGAAACCACGCGTCCCGTCTCCGAGAGGTAGCGCCGTTCGGTCCAGCCAAGCGGTCAAGAATGTAACTACGGCTGCCACGTTCGCTCCCATAGCAGCCCACCTGTTCGAACGCCGTCGCCCGTGGAAACCGACGCGTCGACCTGGCGCCGTTCGGTCCAGCCAAGTGGTCAAGAATGTAACTACGGCTGTCACGTTCGCTCCCATAGCAGCCCGCCTGTTCGAACACCGTCACCCGTGGAAACCGATGCGTCGTCCCCGAGAGCTAGTGCCGTTTGGTCCAGCCAAGCGGTCAAGAATGGAACTACTGCTGTCACGTTCACTCCCATAGCCGCCCGCCTTTTCGAACGCCGTCACCCGTGGAAAGCGATGCGTCATCCCCGCGAGCTAGCGCCGTTCGGTCCAGCCAAGCGGCCCAAAATGCAACTACGGCTGCCACGTTCGCTCCCATAGCAGCCCACCTGTTCGAACGCCGTCGCCCGTGGAAACCGACGCGTCGACCTAGCGCCGTTCGGTCAAGCCAAGTGTCAAGAATGTAACTACGGCTGTCAGGTTGGCTCCCATAGTAGCCCGCCTGTTCGAACGCCATCGCCCGTGGAAACCGACGCGTCCCGTACCTGAGAGCTAGCGCCGTTCCGTCCAGCCAATCGGCCGAGAATGGAACTACGGCTGTCACGTTCACTCCCATATCAGGCCGCCTGTTCGAACGCCGTCACCCGTGGAAACCGATGCGTCGTCCCCGAGAGCTAGTGCCGTTCGCTCCAGCCAAGCGGTCAAGAATGTAACTATGGCTGTCACGATCGCTCCCATAGCAGCCCGCCTGTTCGAACGGCGTCGCCCGTGGAAACCGACGCGTCCCGTCTTCGAGAACTAGCGCCGTTCGATCCAGCCAATCGGCCGAGAATGCTACTACGGCTGTCACGCTCGCTCTCATAGCATCCCGCCTGCACGAACGCCATCGCCAGTGGAAACCGACGCGTCCCGTCTCCGAGAGATAGCGCCGTTCGGCCCAGCCAAGCGGCCGAGAATGCAACTACGGCTATCCGCTCGCTCGCATAGCAGTCCGCCTGTTCGAACGCCTTCGCCAGTGGGAACCGACGCGTCCCGTCTCCGAGAGCTAGCGCCGTTCGGCCCAGCCAAGCGGTCAAGAATGTAACTACGGCTGTCACGTTCACTCCCATAGCAGCCCGCCTGTTCGAACGGTTTCGCCTGTGGAAATCGACGCGTCGTCCCCGAGAGCTACCGCCGTTCGTTCCAGCCAAGCGGCCGAAAATGCAACTACGGCTGCCACGTTCGCTCCCATAGCAGCCCACCTGTTCCAACTCCGTCGCCCGTGGAAACCGACCCGTCGACCTAGCGCCGTTCGGTCCAGCCAAGCGGTCAAGAATGTAACTACGGCTGTCACGTTCGCTCCCATAGCAGCCCGCCTGTTCGAACGCCGTCACCCGTGGAAACCGATGCGTCGTCCCCGAGAGCTAGCACCGTTCGGTCCAGCCAAGCGGTCAAGAATGTAACTATGCCTGTCACGTTCATTCCCATAGCAGCCCGCCTGTTCGAACGCCGTCGCCAGTTGAAACCGACGCGTCGTCCCCGAGAGCTACCGCCGTTCGGTCCAGCCAAGCCGCCGAGAATGCAACTACGGCTGTCACGCTCGCTCACATAGGAGCCCGCCAGTTCGAACGTCGTCGCCCGTGGAAACCGACGCGTCCCGTCTCCGAGAGCTCCGCCGTTCGGTGCAGCCAATCGGCCGAGAATGGAAATACGGCTGTTACGTTCGCTCCCATGGCAGCCCGCCTGTTCGAACGCCGTCGCCAGAGGAAACCGACGCGTCACGTCTCCGAGAGATAGCGCCGTTCGGCCCAGCCAAGCGGCCGAGAATGCAACTACGGCTGTCACGCTCGCTCCCACAGGAGCCCGCCAGTTAGAACGCCGTCGCCCGTGGAAACCGACGCGTCCCGTCTCCGAGAGCTCCGTCGTTCGGTCCAGCCAATCGGCCGAGAATGGAAATACGGCTGTCACGTTCGCTCCCATAGCAGCGAGCCTGCTCGAACGCCGTCGCTAGTGGAAACCACGCGTCCCGTCTCCGAGAGCTAGCGCCGTTCGGCCCAGCCAAGCGGTCAAGAATGTAACTACGGCTGTCACGTTCGCTCCCATAGCAGCCCGCCTGTTCGAACGCCGTCACCCGTGGAAACCGACGCGTCGTCCCCGAGAGCTACCGCCGTTCGGTCCATCCAAGCGGCCGAAAATGCAACTACGGATGCTAAGTTCGCTCCCATAGCAGCCCACCTGTTCGAACGCCGTCACCCGTGGAAACCGATGCGTCGTCCCCGAGAGCTAGCACCGTTCGGTCCAGCCAAACGGTCAAGAATGTAACTATGGCTGGCATGTTCGTTCCCATAGCAGCCCGCCTGTTCGACCGCCGTCGCCAGATGAAACCGACGCGTCGTCCCCGAGAGCTACCACCGTTCGGTCCAGCCAAGCCGCCGAGAATGCAACTACGGCTGTCACGCTCGCTCCCATAGGAGCCCGCCAGTTCGAACACCTTCGCCCGTTGAAACCGACGCGTCCCGTCCCCGAGAGCTCCGCCGTTCGGTGCAGCCAATCGGCCGAGAATGGAAATACGGCTGTTACGTTCGCTCCCATAGCAGCCCGCCTGTTCGAACGCCGTCGCCAGTGGAAACCGACGCGTCCCGTCTCCGAGAGCTAGCGCCGTTCGGCCCAGCCAAGTGTTCAAGAATGTAACTACGGCTGTCACGTTCGCTCCCATAGCAGCCCGCCTGTTCGAACGCCGTCACCCGTGGAAACCGACGCGTCGTCCCCGAGAGCTACCGCCGTTCGGTCCAGCCAAGCGGCCGAAAATGCAACTACGGCTGCCACGTTCGCTCCCATAGCAGCCCACCTGTTCGAACGCCGTCGCCCGTGGAAACCGACGCGTCGTCCCCGAGAGCTAGCGCCGTTCGGTTCAGCCAAGCGGTCAAGAATGTAACTACGGCTGTCACGTTCGCTCCCATAGCAGCCCGCCTGTTCGAACGCCGTCGCCAGTGGGAACCCACGCGTCCCGTCTCCGAGAGATAGCGCCGTTCGGTCCAGCCAATCGGCCGACACTGGAACTACGGCTGTGACGTTCACTCCCATAGCAGCCCGCCTGTTCGAACGCCGTCGCCAGTTGAAACCGACGCGTCGTCCCCGAGAGCTACCGCCGTTCGGTCCAGCCAAGCCGCCAAGAATGCAACTACGGCTGTCAAGCTCGCTCCCATAGGAGCCCGCCAGTTCGAACGCCGTGGCCCGTGGAAACCGACGCGTCCCGTCTCCGAGAGCTCCGCCGTTCGGTGCAGCCAATCGGCCGAGAATGGAAATACGGCTGTTACGTTCGCTACCATAGCAGCCCTCCTGCTCGAACGCCGTCGCCAGTGGAAACCGACGCGTCCCGTCTACGAGAGCTAGCGCCGTTCGGCCCAGCCAAGCGGTCAAGAATGTAACTATGGCTGTCACGTTCACTCCCATAGCAGCCCGCCTGTTCGAACGCCGTCGCCCGTGGAAACCGACGCGTCTCGTCTCCGAGAGCCAGCGCCGTTCGGTCCAGCCAATCGGCCGACAATGGAACTACGGCTGTCACGTTCACTCCCATAGCAGCCCGCCATTTCGAACGCCGTCACCGGTGGAAACCGATGCGTCATCCCCGCGAGCTAGCGCCGTTCGGTCCAGCCAAGTGGTCAAGATTGTAACTATGGCTGTCACGATCCCTCCCATAGCAGCCCGCCTGTTCGAACGCCGTCGCCCGTGGAAACCGACGCGTCTCGTCTCCGAGAGCCAGCGCCGTTCGGTCCAGCCAATCGGCCAAGAATGCAACTACGGCTGGCACGCTCGCTCCCATAGCAGTCCGCCTGTTCGAACGCCGTCGCCAGTGGAAACCGACGCGTCCCGTACCCGAGAGCTAGCGCCGTTCCGTCCAGCCAATCGGCCGAGAATGGAATTACGGCAGTCACGTTCACTCCCATAGCAGGCCGCCTGTTCGAACGCCGTCACCCGTGGAAACCGATGCGTCGTCCCCGTGAGCTAGTGCCGTTCGGTCCAGCCAAGCGGTCAAGATGGTAACTATGGCTGTCACGATCGCTCCCATAGCAGCCCGCCTGTTCGAACGCCGTCGCCCGTGGAAACCGACGCGTCTCGTCTCCGAGAGCCAGCGCCGTTCGGTCCAGCCAATTGGCCGACAATGGAACTACGGCTGTCACGTTCACTCCCATAGCAGCCCGCCATTTCGAACGCCGTCACCCGTGGAAACCTATGCGTCATCCCCGCGAGCTAGCGCCGTTCGGTCCAGCCAAGGGGTCAAGAATATAACTACGGCTGTCAGGATCGCTCCCATAGCAGCCCGCCTGTTCGAACGCCTTCGCCTGTGGAAATCGACGCGTCGTCCCCGAGAGCTACCGCCGTTTGTTCAAGCCAAGCGGCCGAGAATGGAACTACGGCGGTCACGTTCACTGCCATATCAGGCCGCCTGTTCGAACGCCGTCACCCGTGGAAACCGATGCGTCATCCCCGAGAGCTAGTGCCGTTCGCTCCATCCAAGCGGTCAAGAATGTAACCATGGCTGGCACGATTGCTCCCATAGCAGCCCGCCCGTTCCAACGCCGTCGCCAGAGGAAACCGACGCGTCCCGTCTCCGAGAGATAGCGCCGTTCGGCCCAGTCAAGCGGCCGAGAATGCAACTACGGCTGTCACGCTCGCTCCCACAGGAGCCCGCCAGTTAGAACGCCGTCGCCCGTGGAAACCGACGCGTCCCGTCCCCGAGAGCTCCGCCGTTCGGTCCAGCCAATCGGTCAAGGATGCAACTACGGCTGGGAAGCTCGCTCCCATAGCAGTCCGCCTCTTCGAACGCCGTCGCCCGTGGGAACCGACGCGTCCCGTCCCCGAGAACTAGCGCCGTTCGGTCCAGCCAATCGGCCGACAATGGAACTACGGCTGTCACGTTCACTCCCATAGCAGCCCGCCTGTTCGAACGCTGTCACCCGTGGAAACCGATGCGTCATCCCCGCGAGCTAGCGCCGTTCGGTCCAGCCAAGTGGTCAAGAATGTAACTACGGCTGTCAGGTTCGCTCCCATAAACCCACCTGTTCGAACGCCATCGCCCGTGGAAATCCACGCGTCCCGTACCTGAGAGCTAGTGCCGATCCGTCCAGCCAATCGGCCGAGAATGCAACTACGGCTGTCACGCTCGCTCTCATAGCAGCCCGCCTGTTCGAAAGCAGTCACCCGTGGAAACCGATGCGTCGTCATCCGAGAGCTAGCGCCGTTCGGTCTAGCCAAGCGGTCAACAATGTAACTACGGCTGTCAGGTTCGCTCCCATAGCAGCCCGCTTGTTCGAACGCCTTCGCCCGTGGAAACCGACGCGTGGTCCCCGAGAGCTAGCGCCGTTCGGTCCAGCCAATCGGCCGACAATGGAACTACGGCTGTCACGTTCACTCCCATAGAAGCCCGCCTGTTCGAATGTCGTCACCCGTGGAAACCGATGCGTCATCCCCGCGAGCTAGCGCCGTTCGGTCCAGCCAAGGGGTCAAGAATGTAACTACGGCTGTCAGGTTCGCTCCCATAGCAGCCCGCCTGTTCGAACGCCTTCGCCTGTGGAAATCGACGCGTCGTCCCCGAGAGCTACCGCCGTTCGTTCCAGCCAAGCGGCCGAGAATGGAACTAGGGCTGTCACGTTCACTCCCATAGCAGCCCGCCTCTTCGAACGCCGTCACCCGTGGAAACCGATGCGTCATCCCCGCGAGCTAGCGCCGTTCCGTCCAGCTAATCGGCCGAGAATGGAACTACGGCTGTCACGTTCACTCCCATAGCAGGCCGCCTCTTCGAACGCAGTCACCCGAGGAAACCGATGCGTCGTCCCCGAAAGCTAGTGCCGTTCGGTCCAGCCAAGCGTTCAAGAATGTAACTATGGCTGTCACGATGGCTCCCATAGCAGCCCGCCTGTTCGAACGCCGTCGCCCGTGGGAACCGACGCGTCCCGTCCCCGAGAACTAGCGCCGTTCGGTCTAGCCCATCGGCCGAGAATGCAACTACGGCTGTCACGCTCGTTCTCATAGCAGCGCGCCTGTTCGAAAGCAGTCACCCGTGGAAACCGACGCGTCCCGTCTCCGAGAGCCAGCGCCGTTCGGTCCAGCCAATCGGCCGAGAATGCAACTACGGCTATCCGCTCGCTCGCATAGCAGTCCGCCTGTTCGAACGCCTTCGCCAGTGGAAACCGACGCGTCCCGTCTCCGAGAGCTAGCGCCGTTCGGCCCAGCCAAGTGTTCAAGAATGTAACTACGGCTGTCACGTTCGCTCCCATAGCAGCCCGCCTGTTCGAACGCCGTCACCCGTGGAAACCGACGCGTCGTCCCCGAGAGCTACCGCCGTTCGGTCCAGCCAAGCGGCCGAAAATGCAACTACGGCTGCCACGTTCGCTCCCATAGCAGCCCACCTGTTCGAACGCCGTCGCCCGTGGAAACCGACGCGTCGTCCCCGAGAGCTAGCGCCGTTCGGTTCAGCCAAGCGGTCAAGAATGTAACTACGGCTGTCACGTTCGCTCCCATAGCAGCCCGCCTGTTCGAACGCCGTCGCCAGTGGGAACCCACGCGTCCCGTCTCCGAGAGATAGCGCCGTTCGGTCCAGCCAATCGGCCGACACTGGAACTACGGCTGTGACGTTCACTCCCATAGCAGCCCGCCTGTTCGAACGCCGTCGCCAGTTGAAACCGACGCGTCGTCCCCGAGAGCTACCGCCGTTCGGTCCAGCCAAGCCGCCAAGAATGCAACTACGGCTGTCAAGCTCGCTCCCATAGGAGCCCGCCAGTTCGAACGCCGTGGCCCGTGGAAACCGACGCGTCCCGTCTCCGAGAGCTCCGCCGTTCGGTGCAGCCAATCGGCCGAGAATGGAAATACGGCTGTTACGTTCGCTACCATAGCAGCCCTCCTGCTCGAACGCCGTCGCCAGTGGAAACCGACGCGTCCCGTCTACGAGAGCTAGCGCCGTTCGGCCCAGCCAAGCGGTCAAGAATGTAACTATGGCTGTCACGTTCACTCCCATAGCAGCCCGCCTGTTCGAACGCCGTCGCCCGTGGAAACCGACGCGTCTCGTCTCCGAGAGCCAGCGCCGTTCGGTCCAGCCAATCGGCCGACAATGGAACTACGGCTGTCACGTTCACTCCCATAGCAGCCCGCCATTTCGAACGCCGTCACCGGTGGAAACCGATGCGTCATCCCCGCGAGCTAGCGCCGTTCGGTCCAGCCAAGTGGTCAAGATTGTAACTATGGCTGTCACGATCCCTCCCATAGCAGCCCGCCTGTTCGAACGCCGTCGCCCGTGGAAACCGACGCGTCTCGTCTCCGAGAGCCAGCGCCGTTCGGTCCAGCCAATCGGCCAAGAATGCAACTACGGCTGGCACGCTCGCTCCCATAGCAGTCCGCCTGTTCGAACGCCGTCGCCAGTGGAAACCGACGCGTCCCGTACCCGAGAGCTAGCGCCGTTCCGTCCAGCCAATCGGCCGAGAATGGAATTACGGCAGTCACGTTCACTCCCATAGCAGGCCGCCTGTTCGAACGCCGTCACCCGTGGAAACCGATGCGTCGTCCCCGTGAGCTAGTGCCGTTCGGTCCAGCCAAGCGGTCAAGATGGTAACTATGGCTGTCACGATCGCTCCCATAGCAGCCCGCCTGTTCGAACGCCGTCGCCCGTGGAAACCGACGCGTCTCGTCTCCGAGAGCCAGCGCCGTTCGGTCCAGCCAATTGGCCGACAATGGAACTACGGCTGTCACGTTCACTCCCATAGCAGCCCGCCATTTCGAACGCCGTCACCCGTGGAAACCTATGCGTCATCCCCGCGAGCTAGCGCCGTTCGGTCCAGCCAAGGGGTCAAGAATATAACTACGGCTGTCAGGATCGCTCCCATAGCAGCCCGCCTGTTCGAACGCCTTCGCCTGTGGAAATCGACGCGTCGTCCCCGAGAGCTACCGCCGTTTGTTCAAGCCAAGCGGCCGAGAATGGAACTACGGCGGTCACGTTCACTGCCATATCAGGCCGCCTGTTCGAACGCCGTCACCCGTGGAAACCGATGCGTCATCCCCGAGAGCTAGTGCCGTTCGCTCCATCCAAGCGGTCAAGAATGTAACCATGGCTGGCACGATTGCTCCCATAGCAGCCCGCCCGTTCCAACGCCGTCGCCAGAGGAAACCGACGCGTCCCGTCTCCGAGAGATAGCGCCGTTCGGCCCAGTCAAGCGGCCGAGAATGCAACTACGGCTGTCACGCTCGCTCCCACAGGAGCCCGCCAGTTAGAACGCCGTCGCCCGTGGAAACCGACGCGTCCCGTCCCCGAGAGCTCCGCCGTTCGGTCCAGCCAATCGGTCAAGGATGCAACTACGGCTGGGAAGCTCGCTCCCATAGCAGTCCGCCTCTTCGAACGCCGTCGCCCGTGGGAACCGACGCGTCCCGTCCCCGAGAACTAGCGCCGTTCGGTCCAGCCAATCGGCCGACAATGGAACTACGGCTGTCACGTTCACTCCCATAGCAGCCCGCCTGTTCGAACGCTGTCACCCGTGGAAACCGATGCGTCATCCCCGCGAGCTAGCGCCGTTCGGTCCAGCCAAGTGGTCAAGAATGTAACTACGGCTGTCAGGTTCGCTCCCATAAACCCACCTGTTCGAACGCCATCGCCCGTGGAAATCCACGCGTCCCGTACCTGAGAGCTAGTGCCGATCCGTCCAGCCAATCGGCCGAGAATGCAACTACGGCTGTCACGCTCGCTCTCATAGCAGCCCGCCTGTTCGAAAGCAGTCACCCGTGGAAACCGATGCGTCGTCATCCGAGAGCTAGCGCCGTTCGGTCTAGCCAAGCGGTCAACAATGTAACTACGGCTGTCAGGTTCGCTCCCATAGCAGCCCGCTTGTTCGAACGCCTTCGCCCGTGGAAACCGACGCGTGGTCCCCGAGAGCTAGCGCCGTTCGGTCCAGCCAATCGGCCGACAATGGAACTACGGCTGTCACGTTCACTCCCATAGAAGCCCGCCTGTTCGAATGTCGTCACCCGTGGAAACCGATGCGTCATCCCCGCGAGCTAGCGCCGTTCGGTCCAGCCAAGGGGTCAAGAATGTAACTACGGCTGTCAGGTTCGCTCCCATAGCAGCCCGCCTGTTCGAACGCCTTCGCCTGTGGAAATCGACGCGTCGTCCCCGAGAGCTACCGCCGTTCGTTCCAGCCAAGCGGCCGAGAATGGAACTAGGGCTGTCACGTTCACTCCCATAGCAGCCCGCCTCTTCGAACGCCGTCACCCGTGGAAACCGATGCGTCATCCCCGCGAGCTAGCGCCGTTCCGTCCAGCTAATCGGCCGAGAATGGAACTACGGCTGTCACGTTCACTCCCATAGCAGGCCGCCTCTTCGAACGCAGTCACCCGAGGAAACCGATGCGTCGTCCCCGAAAGCTAGTGCCGTTCGGTCCAGCCAAGCGTTCAAGAATGTAACTATGGCTGTCACGATGGCTCCCATAGCAGCCCGCCTGTTCGAACGCCGTCGCCCGTGGGAACCGACGCGTCCCGTCCCCGAGAACTAGCGCCGTTCGGTCTAGCCCATCGGCCGAGAATGCAACTACGGCTGTCACGCTCGTTCTCATAGCAGCGCGCCTGTTCGAAAGCAGTCACCCGTGGAAACCGACGCGTCCCGTCTCCGAGAGCCAGCGCCGTTCGGTCCAGCCAATCGGCCGAGAATGCAACTACGGCTATCCGCTCGCTCGCATAGCAGTCCGCCTGTTCGAACGCCTTCGCCAGTGGAAACCGACGCGTCCCGTCTCCGAGAGCTAGCGCCGTTCGGCCCAGCCAAGCGGTCAAGAATGTAACTACGGCTGTCACGTTCACTCCCATAGCAGCCCGCCTGTTCGAACGCCTTCGCCTGTGGAAATCGACGCGTCATCCCCGAGAGCTACCGCCGTTCGTTCCAGCCAAGCGGCCGAAAATGCAACTACGGCTGCCACGTTCGCTCCCGTAGCAGCCCACCTGTTCCAACTCCGTCGCCCGTGGAAACCGACGCGTCGACCTAGCGCCGTTCGGTCCAGCCAGGCGGTCAAGAATGTAACTACGGCTGTCACGTTCGCTCCCATAGCAGCCCGCCTGTTCGAACGCCGTCCCCCTTGGAAACCGATGCGTCGTCCCCGAGAGCTAGCACCGTTCGGTCCAGCCAAGCCGCCGAGAATGCAACTACGGCTGTCACGCTCGCTCCCATAGGAGCCCGCCAGTTCGAACGCCGTTGCCCGTGGAAACCGACGCGTCCCGTCTCCGAGAGCTCCGCCGTTCGGTGCAGCCAATCGGCCGAGAATGGAAATACGGCTGTTACGTTCGCTCCCATGGCAGCCCGCCTGTTCGAACGCCGTCGCCAGAGGAAACCGACGCGTCACGTCTCCGAGAGATAGCGCCGTTCGGCCCAGCCAAGCGGCCGAGAATGCAACTACGGCTGTCACGCTCGCTCCCACAGGAGCCCGCCAGTTAGAACGCCGTCGCCCGTGGAAACCGACGCGTCCCGTCCCCGAGAGCTCCGTCGTTCGGTCCAGCCAATCGGCCGAGAATGGAAATACGGCTGTCACGTTCGCTCCCATAGCAGCGAGCCTGCTCGAACGCCGTCGCTAGTGGAAACCACGCGTCCCGTCTCCGAGAGGTAGCGCCGTTCGGTCCAGCCAAGCGGTCAAGAATGTAACTACGGCTGCCACGTTCGCTCCCATAGCAGCCCACCTGTTCGAACGCCGTCGCCCGTGGAAACCGACGCGTCGACCTGGCGCCGTTCGGTCCAGCCAAGTGGTCAAGAATGTAACTACGGCTGTCACGTTCGCTCCCATAGCAGCCCGCCTGTTCGAACACCGTCACCCGTGGAAACCGATGCGTCGTCCCCGAGAGCTAGTGCCGTTTGGTCCAGCCAAGCGGTCAAGAATGGAACTACTGCTGTCACGTTCACTCCCATAGCCGCCCGCCTTTTCGAACGCCGTCACCCGTGGAAAGCGATGCGTCATCCCCGCGAGCTAGCGCCGTTCGGTCCAGCCAAGCGGCCCAAAATGCAACTACGGCTGCCACGTTCGCTCCCATAGCAGCCCACCTGTTCGAACGCCGTCGCCCGTGGAAACCGACGCGTCGACCTAGCGCCGTTCGGTCAAGCCAAGTGTCAAGAATGTAACTACGGCTGTCAGGTTGGCTCCCATAGTAGCCCGCCTGTTCGAACGCCATCGCCCGTGGAAACCGACGCGTCCCGTACCTGAGAGCTAGCGCCGTTCCGTCCAGCCAATCGGCCGAGAATGGAACTACGGCTGTCACGTTCACTCCCATATCAGGCCGCCTGTTCGAACGCCGTCACCCGTGGAAACCGATGCGTCGTCCCCGAGAGCTAGTGCCGTTCGCTCCAGCCAAGCGGTCAAGAATGTAACTATGGCTGTCACGATCGCTCCCATAGCAGCCCGCCTGTTCGAACGGCGTCGCCCGTGGAAACCGACGCGTCCCGTCTTCGAGAACTAGCGCCGTTCGATCCAGCCAATCGGCCGAGAATGCTACTACGGCTGTCACGCTCGCTCTCATAGCATCCCGCCTGCACGAACGCCATCGCCAGTGGAAACCGACGCGTCCCGTCTCCGAGAGATAGCGCCGTTCGGCCCAGCCAAGCGGCCGAGAATGCAACTACGGCTATCCGCTCGCTCGCATAGCAGTCCGCCTGTTCGAACGCCTTCGCCAGTGGGAACCGACGCGTCCCGTCTCCGAGAGCTAGCGCCGTTCGGCCCAGCCAAGCGGTCAAGAATGTAACTACGGCTGTCACGTTCACTCCCATAGCAGCCCGCCTGTTCGAACGGTTTCGCCTGTGGAAATCGACGCGTCGTCCCCGAGAGCTACCGCCGTTCGTTCCAGCCAAGCGGCCGAAAATGCAACTACGGCTGCCACGTTCGCTCCCATAGCAGCCCACCTGTTCCAACTCCGTCGCCCGTGGAAACCGACCCGTCGACCTAGCGCCGTTCGGTCCAGCCAAGCGGTCAAGAATGTAACTACGGCTGTCACGTTCGCTCCCATAGCAGCCCGCCTGTTCGAACGCCGTCACCCGTGGAAACCGATGCGTCGTCCCCGAGAGCTAGCACCGTTCGGTCCAGCCAAGCGGTCAAGAATGTAACTATGCCTGTCACGTTCATTCCCATAGCAGCCCGCCTGTTCGAACGCCGTCGCCAGTTGAAACCGACGCGTCGTCCCCGAGAGCTACCGCCGTTCGGTCCAGCCAAGCCGCCGAGAATGCAACTACGGCTGTCACGCTCGCTCCCATAGGAGCCCGCCAGTTCGAACGTCGTCGCCCGTGGAAACCGACGCGTCCCGTCTCCGAGAGCTCCGCCGTTCGGTGCAGCCAATCGGCCGAGAATGGAAATACGGCTGTTACGTTCGCTCCCATGGCAGCCCGCCTGTTCGAACGCCGTCGCCAGAGGAAACCGACGCGTCACGTCTCCGAGAGATAGCGCCGTTCGGCCCAGCCAAGCGGCCGAGAATGCAACTACGGCTGTCACGCTCGCTCCCACAGGAGCCCGCCAGTTAGAACGCCGTCGCCCGTGGAAACCGACGCGTCCCGTCTCCGAGAGCTCCGTCGTTCGGTCCAGCCAATCGGCCGAGAATGGAAATACGGCTGTCACGTTCGCTCCCATAGCAGCGAGCCTGCTCGAACGCCGTCGCTAGTGGAAACCACGCGTCCCGTCTCCGAGAGCTAGCGCCGTTCGGCCCAGCCAAGCGGTCAAGAATGTAACTACGGCTGTCACGTTCGCTCCCATAGCAGCCCGCCTGTTCGAACGCCGTCACCCGTGGAAACCGACGCGTCGTCCCCGAGAGCTACCGCCGTTCGGTCCAGCCAAGCCGCCGAGAATGCAACTACGGCTGTCACGCTCGCTCCCATAGGAGCCCGCCAGTTCGAACACCTTCGCCCGTTGAAACCGACGCGTCCCGTCCCCGAGAGCTCCGCCGTTCGGTGCAGCCAATCGGCCGAGAATGGAAATACGGCTGTTACGTTCGCTCCCATAGCAGCCCGCCTGTTCGAACGCCGTCGCCAGTGGAAACCGACGCGTCCCGTCTCCGAGAGCTAGCGCCGTTCGGCCCAGCCAAGTGTTCAAGAATGTAACTACGGCTGTCACGTTCGCTCCCATAGCAGCCCGCCTGTTCGAACGCCGTCACCCGTGGAAACCGACGCGTCGTCCCCGAGAGCTACCGCCGTTCGGTCCAGCCAAGCGGCCGAAAATGCAACTACGGCTGCCACGTTCGCTCCCATAGCAGCCCACCTGTTCGAACGCCGTCGCCCGTGGAAACCGACGCGTCGTCCCCGAGAGCTAGCGCCGTTCGGTTCAGCCAAGCGGTCAAGAATGTAACTACGGCTGTCACGTTCGCTCCCATAGCAGCCCGCCTGTTCGAACGCCGTCGCCAGTGGGAACCCACGCGTCCCGTCTCCGAGAGATAGCGCCGTTCGGTCCAGCCAATCGGCCGACACTGGAACTACGGCTGTGACGTTCACTCCCATAGCAGCCCGCCTGTTCGAACGCCGTCGCCAGTTGAAACCGACGCGTCGTCCCCGAGAGCTACCGCCGTTCGGTCCAGCCAAGCCGCCAAGAATGCAACTACGGCTGTCAAGCTCGCTCCCATAGGAGCCCGCCAGTTCGAACGCCGTGGCCCGTGGAAACCGACGCGTCCCGTCTCCGAGACCTCCGCCGTTCGGTGCAGCCAATCGGCCGAGAATGGAAATACGGCTGTTACGTTCGCTACCATAGCAGCCCTCCTGCTCGAACGCCGTCGCCAGTGGAAACCGACGCGTCCCGTCTACGAGAGCTAGCGCCGTTCGGCCCAGCCAAGCGGTCAAGAATGTAACTATGGCTGTCACGTTCACTCCCATAGCAGCCCGCCTGTTCGAACGCCGTCGCCCGTGGAAACCGACGCGTCTCGTCTCCGAGAGCCAGCGCCGTTCGGTCCAGCCAATCGGCCGACAATGGAACTACGGCTGTCACGTTCACTCCCATAGCAGCCCGCCATTTCGAACGCCGTCACCGGTGGAAACCGATGCGTCATCCCCGCGAGCTAGCGCCGTTCGGTCCAGCCAAGTGGTCAAGATTGTAACTATGGCTGTCACGATCCCTCCCATAGCAGCCCGCCTGTTCGAACGCCGTCGCCCGTGGAAACCGACGCGTCTCGTCTCCGAGAGCCAGCGCCGTTCGGTCCAGCCAATCGGCCAAGAATGCAACTACGGCTGGCACGCTCGCTCCCATAGCAGTCCGCCTGTTCGAACGCCGTCGCCAGTGGAAACCGACGCGTCCCGTACCCGAGAGCTAGCGCCGTTCCGTCCAGCCAATCGGCCGAGAATGGAATTACGGCAGTCACGTTCACTCCCATAGCAGGCCGCCTGTTCGAACGCCGTCACCCGTGGAAACCGATGCGTCGTCCCCGTGAGCTAGTGCCGTTCGGTCCAGCCAAGCGGTCAAGATGGTAACTATGGCTGTCACGATCGCTCCCATAGCAGCCCGCCTGTTCGAACGCCGTCGCCCGTGGAAACCGACGCGTCTCGTCTCCGAGAGCCAGCGCCGTTCGGTCCAGCCAATTGGCCGACAATGGAACTACGGCTGTCACGTTCACTCCCATAGCAGCCCGCCATTTCGAACGCCGTCACCCGTGGAAACCTATGCGTCATCCCCGCGAGCTAGCGCCGTTCGGTCCAGCCAAGGGGTCAAGAATATAACTACGGCTGTCAGGATCGCTCCCATAGCAGCCCGCCTGTTCGAACGCCTTCGCCTGTGGAAATCGACGCGTCGTCCCCGAGAGCTACCGCCGTTTGTTCAAGCCAAGCGGCCGAGAATGGAACTACGGCGGTCACGTTCACTGCCATATCAGGCCGCCTGTTCGAACGCCGTCACCCGTGGAAACCGATGCGTCATCCCCGAGAGCTAGTGCCGTTCGCTCCATCCAAGCGGTCAAGAATGTAACCATGGCTGGCACGATTGCTCCCATAGCAGCCCGCCCGTTCCAACGCCGTCGCCAGAGGAAACCGACGCGTCCCGTCTCCGAGAGATAGCGCCGTTCGGCCCAGTCAAGCGGCCGAGAATGCAACTACGGCTGTCACGCTCGCTCCCACAGGAGCCCGCCAGTTAGAACGCCGTCGCCCGTGGAAACCGACGCGTCCCGTCCCCGAGAGCTCCGCCGTTCGGTCCAGCCAATCGGTCAAGGATGCAACTACGGCTGGGAAGCTCGCTCCCATAGCAGTCCGCCTCTTCGAACGCCGTCGCCCGTGGGAACCGACGCGTCCCGTCCCCGAGAACTAGCGCCGTTCGGTCCAGCCAATCGGCCGACAATGGAACTACGGCTGTCACGTTCACTCCCATAGCAGCCCGCCTGTTCGAACGCTGTCACCCGTGGAAACCGATGCGTCATCCCCGCGAGCTAGCGCCGTTCGGTCCAGCCAAGTGGTCAAGAATGTAACTACGGCTGTCAGGTTCGCTCCCATAAACCCACCTGTTCGAACGCCATCGCCCGTGGAAATCCACGCGTCCCGTACCTGAGAGCTAGTGCCGTTCCGTCCAGCCAATCGGCCGAGAATGCAACTACGGCTGTCACGCTCGCTCTCATAGCAGCCCGCCTGTTCGAAAGCAGTCACCCGTGGAAACCGATGCGTCGTCATCCGAGAGCTAGCGCCGTTCGGTCTAGCCAAGCGGTCAACAATGTAACTACGGCTGTCAGGTTCGCTCCCATAGCAGCCCGCTTGTTCGAACGCCTTCGCCCGTGGAAACCGACGCGTGGTCCCCGAGAGCTAGCGCCGTTCGGTCCAGCCAATCGGCCGACAATGGAACTACGGCTGTCACGTTCACTCCCATAGAAGCCCGCCTGTTCGAATGTCGTCACCCGTGGAAACCGATGCGTCATCCCCGCGAGCTAGCGCCGTTCGGTCCAGCCAAGGGGTCAAGAATGTAACTACGGCTGCCAGGTTCGCTCCCATAGCAGCCCACCTGTTCGAACGCCTTCGCCTGTGGAAATCGACGCGTCGACCCCGAGAGCTACCGCCGTTCGTTCCAGCCAAACGGCCGAAAATGCAACTACGGCTGTCACGTTCGCTCCCATAGCAGCCCACCTGTGCGAACGCTTCGCCCGTGGAAACCGACGCGTCGTCGCCGAGAGGTAGCGCCGTTCGGGCCAGCCAATCGGCCGAGAATGTAACTACGGCTGGCACGTTCACTCCCATAGCAGCCCGCCAGTTCGAACACCGTCGCCCGTTGAAACCGACGCGTCCCGTCCCCGAGAGCTCCGCCGTTCGGTGCAGCCAATCGGCCGAGAATGGAAATACGGCTGTTACGTTCGCTCCCATAGCAGCCCGCCTGTTCGAACGCCGTCGCCAGTGGAAACCGACGCGTCCCGTCTCCGAGAGCTAGCGCCGTTCGGCCCAGCCAAGTGTTCAAGAATGTAACTACGGCTGTCACGTTCGCTCCCATAGCAGCCCGCCTGTTCGAACGCCGTCACCCGTGGAAACCGACGCGTCGTCCCCGAGAGCTACCGCCGTTCGGTCCAGCCAAGCGGCCGAAAATGCAACTACGGCTGCCACGTTCGCTCCCATAGCAGCCCACCTGTTCGAACGCCGTCGCCCGTGGAAACCGACGCGTCGTCCCCGAGAGCTAGCGCCGTTCGGTTCAGCCAAGCGGTCAAGAATGTAACTACGGCTGTCACGTTCGCTCCCATAGCAGCCCGCCTGTTCGAACGCCGTCGCCAGTGGGAACCCACGCGTCCCGTCTCCGAGAGATAGCGCCGTTCGGTCCAGCCAATCGGCCGACACTGGAACTACGGCTGTGACGTTCACTCCCATAGCAGCCCGCCTGTTCGAACGCCGTCGCCAGTTGAAACCGACGCGTCGTCCCCGAGAGCTACCGCCGTTCGGTCCAGCCAAGCCGCCAAGAATGCAACTACGGCTGTCAAGCTCGCTCCCATAGGAGCCCGCCAGTTCGAACGCCGTGGCCCGTGGAAACCGACGCGTCCCGTCTCCGAGAGCTCCGCCGTTCGGTGCAGCCAATCGGCCGAGAATGGAAATACGGCTGTTACGTTCGCTCCCATAGCAGCCCTCCTGCTCGAACGCCGTCGCCAGTGGAAACCGACGCGTCCCGTCTACGAGAGCTAGCGCCGTTCGGCCCAGCCAAGCGGTCAAGAATGTAACTATGGCTGTCACGTTCACTCCCATAGCAGCCCGCCTGTTCGAACGCCGTCGCCCGTGGAAACCGACGCGTCTCGTCTCCGAGAGCCAGCGCCGTTCGGTCCAGCCAATCGGCCAAGAATGCAACTACGGCTGGCACGCTCGCTCCCATAGCAGTCCGCCTGTTCGAACGCCGTCGCCAGTGGAAACCGACGCGTCCCGTACCCGAGAGCTAGCGCCGTTCCGTCCAGCCAATCGGCCGAGAATGGAACTACGGCAGTCACGTTCACTCCCATAGCAGGCCGCCTGTTCGAACGCCGTCACCCGTGGAAACCGATGCGTCGTCCCCGTGAGCTAGTGCCGTTCGGTCCAGCCAAGCGGTCAAGATGGTAACTATGGCTGTCACGATCGCTCCCATAGCAGCCCGCCTGTTCGAACGCCGTCGCCCGTGGAAACCGACGCGTCTCGTCTCCGAGAGCCAGCGCCGTTCGGTCCAGCCAATTGGCCGACAATGGAACTACGGCTGTCACGTTCACTCCCATAGCAGCCCGCCATTTCGAACGCCGTCACCCGTGGAAACCGATGCGTCATCCCCGCGAGCTAGCGCCGTTCGGTCCAGCCAAGGGGTCAAGAATATAACTACGGCTGTCAGGTTCGCTCCCAAAGCAGCCCGCCTGTTCGAACGCCTTCGCCTGTGGAAATCGACGCGTCGTCCCCGAGAGCTACCGCCGTTCGTTCAAGCCAAGCGGCCGAGAATGGAACTACGGCGGTCACGTTCACTGCCATATCAGGCCGCCTGTTCGAACGCCGTCACCCCTGGAAACCGATGCGTCATCCCCGAGAGCTAGTGCCGTTCGCTCCATCCAAGCGGTCAAGAATGTAACCATGGCTGGCACGATTGCTCCCATAGCAGCCCGCCCGTTCCAACGCCGTCGCCAGAGGAAACCGACGCGTCCCGTCTCCGAGAGATAGCGCCGTTCGGCCCAGTCAAGCGGCCGACAATGGAACTACGGCTGTCACGTTCACTCCCATAGCAGCCCGCCTGTTCGAACGCTGTCACCCGTGGAAACCGATGCGTCATCCCCGCGAGCTAGCGCCGTTCGGTCCAGCCAAGTGGTCAAGAATGTAACTACGGCTGTCAGGTTCGCTCCCATAAACCCACCTGTTCGAACGCCATCGCCCGTGGAAATCCACGCGTCCCGTACCTGAGAGCTAGTGCCGTTCCGTCCAGCCAATCGGCCGAGAATGCAACTACGGCTGTCACGCTCGCTCTCATAGCAGCCCGCCTGTTCGAAAGCAGTCACCCGTGGAAACCGATGCGTCGTCATCCGAGAGCTAGCGCCGTTCGGTCTAGCCAAGCGGTCAACAATGTAACTACGGCTGTCAGGTTCGCTCCCATAGCAGCCCGCTTGTTCGAACGCCTTCGCCCGTGGAAACCGACGCGTCGTCCCCGAGAGCTAGCGCCGTTCGGTCCAGCCAATCGGCCGACAATGGAACTACGGCTGTCACGTTCACTCCCATAGAAGCCCGCCTGTTCGAATGTCGTCACCCGTGGAAACCGATGCGCCATCCCCGCGAGCTAGCGCCGTTCGGTCCAGCCAAGGGGTCAAGAATGTAACTACGGCTGCCAGGTTCGCTCCCATAGCAGCCCACCTGTTCGAACGCCTTCGCCTGTGGAAATCGACGCGTCGTCCCCGAGAGCTACCGCCGTTCGTTCCAGCCAAACGGCCGAAAATGCAACTACGGCTGTCACGTTCGCTCCCATAGCAGCCCACCTGTGCGAACGCTTCGCCCGTGGAAACCGACGCGTCGTCGCCGAGAGGTAGCGCCGTTCGGGCCAGCCAATCGGCCGAGAATGTAACTACGGCTGGCACGTTCACTCCCATAGCAGCCCGCCAGTTCGAACACCGTCGCCCGTTGAAACCGACGCGTCCCGTCCCCGAGAGCTCCGCCGTTCGGTGCAGCCAATCGGCCGAGAATGGAAATACGGCTGTTACGTTCGCTCCCATAGCAGCCCGCCTGTTCGAACGCCGTCGCCAGTGGAAACCGACGCGTCCCGTCTCCGAGAGCTAGCGCCGTTCGGCCCAGCCAAGTGTTCAAGAATGTAACTACGGCTGTCACGTTCGCTCCCATAGCAGCCCGCCTGTTCGAACGCCGTCACCCGTGGAAACCGACGCGTCGTCCCCGAGAGCTACCGCCGTTCGGTCCAGCCAAGCGGCCGAAAATGCAACTACGGCTGCCACGTTCGCTCCCATAGCAGCCCACCTGTTCGAACGCCGTCGCCCGTGGAAACCGACGCGTCGTCCCCGAGAGCTAGCGCCGTTCGGTTCAGCCAAGCGGTCAAGAATGTAACTACGGCTGTCACGTTCGCTCCCATAGCAGCCCGCCTGTTCGAACGCCGTCGCCAGTGGGAACCCACGCGTCCCGTCTCCGAGAGATAGCGCCGTTCGGTCCAGCCAATCGGCCGACACTGGAACTACGGCTGTGACGTTCACTCCCATAGCAGCCCGCCTGTTCGAACGCCGTCGCCAGTTGAAACCGACGCGTCGTCCCCGAGAGCTACCGCCGTTCGGTCCAGCCAAGCCGCCAAGAATGCAACTACGGCTGTCAAGCTCGCTCCCATAGGAGCCCGCCAGTTCGAACGCCGTGGCCCGTGGAAACCGACGCGTCCCGTCTCCGAGAGCTCCGCCGTTCGGTGCAGCCAATCGGCCGAGAATGGAAATACGGCTGTTACGTTCGCTCCCATAGCAGCCCTCCTGCTCGAACGCCGTCGCCAGTGGAAACCGACGCGTCCCGTCTACGAGAGCTAGCGCCGTTCGGCCCAGCCAAGCGGTCAAGAATGTAACTATGGCTGTCACGTTCACTCCCATAGCAGCCCGCCTGTTCGAACGCCGTCGCCCGTGGAAACCGACGCGTCTCGTCTCCGAGAGCCGGCGCCGTTCGGTCCAGCCAATCGGCCGACAATGGAACTACGGCTGTCACGCTCGCTCCCACAGGAGCCCGCCAGTTAGAACGCCGTCGCCCGTGGAAACCGACGCGTCCCGTCCCCGAGAGCTCCGCCGTTCGGTCCAGCCAATCGGTCAAGGATGCAACTACGGCTGGGAAGCTCGCTCCCATAGCAGTCCGCCTCTTCGAACGCCGTCGCCCGTGGGAACCGACGCGTCCCGTCCCCGAGAACTAGCGCCGTTCGGTCCAGCCAATCGGCCGACAATGGAACTACGGCTGTCACGTTCACTCCCATAGCAGCCCGCCTGTTCGAACGCTGTCACCCGTGGAAACCGATGCGTCATCCCCGCGAGCTAGCGCCGTTCGGTCCAGCCAAGTGGTCAAGAATGTAACTACGGCTGTCAGGTTCGCTCCCATAAACCCACCTGTTCGAACGCCATCGCCCGTGGAAATCCACGCGTCCCGTACCTGAGAGCTAGTGCCGTTCCGTCCAGCCAATCGGCCGAGAATGCAACTACGGCTGTCACGCTCGCTCTCATAGCAGCCCGCCTGTTCGAAAGCAGTCACCCGTGGAAACCGATGCGTCGTCATCCGAGAGCTAGCGCCGTTCGGTCTAGCCAAGCGGTCAACAATGTAACTACGGCTGTCAGGTTCGCTCCCATAGCAGCCCGCTTGTTCGAACGCCTTCGCCCGTGGAAACCGACGCGTCGTCCCCGAGAGCTAGCGCCGTTCGGTCCAGCCAATCGGCCGACAATGGAACTACGGCTGTCACGTTCACTCCCATAGAAGCCCGCCTGTTCGAATGTCGTCACCCGTGGAAACCGATGCGTCATCCCCGCGAGCTAGCGCCGTTCGGTCCAGCCAAGGGGTCAAGAATGTAACTACGGCTGCCAGGTTCGCTCCCATAGCAGCCCACCTGTTCGAACGCCTTCGCCGGTGGAAATCGACGCGTCGTCCCCGAGAGCTACCGCCGTTCGTTCCAGCCAAACGGCCGAAAATGCAACTACGGCTGTCACGTTCGCTCCCATAGCAGCCCACCTGTGCGAACGCTTCGCCCGTGGAAACCGACGCGTCGTCGCCGAGAGGTAGCGCCGTTCGGGCCAGCCAATCGGCCGAGAATGTAACTACGGCTGGCACGTTCACTCCCATAGCAGCCCGCCAGTTCGAACACCGTCGCCCGTTGAAACCGACGCGTCCCGTCCCCGAGAGCTCCGCCGTTCGGTGCAGCCAATCGGCCGAGAATGGAAATACGGCTGTTACGTTCGCTCCCATAGCAGCCCGCCTGTTCGAACGCCGTCGCCAGTGGAAACCGACGCGTCCCGTCTCCGAGAGCTAGCGCCGTTCGGCCCAGCCAAGTGTTCAAGAATGTAACTACGGCTGTCACGTTCGCTCCCATAGCAGCCCGCCTGTTCGAACGCCGTCACCCGTGGAAACCGACGCGTCGTCCCCGAGAGCTACCGCCGTTCGGTCCAGCCAAGCGGCCGAAAATGCAACTACGGCTGCCACGTTCGCTCCCATAGCAGCCCACCTGTTCGAACGCCGTCGCCCGTGGAAACCGACGCGTCGTCCCCGAGAGCTAGCGCCGTTCGGTTCAGCCAAGCGGTCAAGAATGTAACTACGGCTGTCACGTTCGCTCCCATAGCAGCCCGCCAGTTCGAACGCCGTCGCCAGTGGGAACCCACGCGTCCCGTCTCCGAGAGATAGCGCCGTTCGGTCCAGCCAATCGGCCGACACTGGAACTACGGCTGTGACGTTCACTCCCATAGCAGCCCGCCTGTTCGAACGCCGTCGCCAGTTGAAACCGACGCGTCGTCCCCGAGAGCTACCGCCGTTCGGTCCAGCCAAGCCGCCAAGAATGCAACTACGGCTGTCAAGCTCGCTCCCATAGGAGCCCGCCAGTTCGAACGCCGTGGCCCGTGGAAACCGACGCGTCCCGTCTCCGAGAGCTCCGCCGTTCGGTGCAGCCAATCGGCCGAGAATGGAAATACGGCTGTTACGTTCGCTCCCATAGCAGCCCTCCTGCTCGAACGCCGTCGCCAGTGGAAACCGACGCGTCCCGTCTACGAGAGCTAGCGCCGTTCGGCCCAGCCAAGCGGTCAAGAATGTAACTATGGCTGTCACGTTCACTCCCATAGCAGCCCGCCTGTTCGAACGCCGTCGCCCGTGGAAACCGACGCGTCTCGTCTCCGAGAGCCAGCGCCGTTCGGTCCAGCCAATCGGCCGACAATGGAACTACGGCTGTCACGTTCACTCCCATAGCAGCCCGCCATTTCGAACGCCGTCACCCGTGGAAACCGATGCGTCATCCCCGCGAGCTAGCGCCGTTCGGTCCAGCCAAGTGGTCAAGATTGTAACTATGGCTGTCACGATCCCTCCCATAGCAGCCCGCCTGTTCGAACGCCGTCGCCCGTGGAAACCGACGCGTCTCGTCTCCGAGAGCCAGCGCCGTTCGGTCCAGCCAATCGGCCAAGAATGCAACTACGGCTGGCACGCTCGCTCCCATAGCAGTCCGCCTGTTCGAACGCCGTCGCCAGTGGAAACCGACGCGTCCCGTACCCGAGAGCTAGCGCCGTTCCGTCCAGCCAATCGGCCGAGAATGGAACTACGGCAGTCACGTTCACTCCCATAGCAGGCCGCCTGTTCGAACGCCGTCACCCGTGGAAACCGATGCGTCGTCCCCGTGAGCTAGTGCCGTTCGGTCCAGCCAAGCGGTCAAGATGGTAACTATGGCTGTCACGATCGCTCCCATAGCAGCCCGCCTGTTCGAACGCCGTCGCCCGTGGAAACCGACGCGTCTCGTCTCCGAGAGCCAGCGCCGTTCGGTCCAGCCAATTGGCCGACAATGGAACTACGGCTGTCACGTTCACTCCCATAGCAGCCCGCCATTTCGAACGCCGTCACCCGTGGAAACCGATGCGTCATCCCCGCGAGCTAGCGCCGTTCGGTCCAGCCAAGGGGTCAAGAATATAACTACGGCTGTCAGGTTCGCTCCCATAGCAGCCCGCCTGTTCGAACGCCTTCGCCTGTGGAAATCGACGCGTCGTCCCCGAGAGCTACCGCCGTTCGTTCCAGCCAAGCGGCCGAGAATGGAACTACGGCGGTCACGTTCACTCCCATATCAGGCCGCCTGTTCGAACGCCGTCACCCGTGGAAACCGATGCGTCATCCCCGAGAGCTAGTGCCGTTCGCTCCATCCAAGCGGTCAAGAATGTAACCATGGCTGGCACGATTGCTCCCATAGCAGCCCGCCCGTTCCAACGCCGTCGCCAGAGGAAACCGACGCGTCCCGTCTCCGAGAGATAGCGCCGTTCGGCCCAGTCAAGCGGCCGAGAATGCAACTACGGCTGTCACGCTCGCTCCCACAGGAGCCCGCCAGTTAGAACGCCGTCGCCCGTGGAAACCGACGCGTCCCGTCCCCGAGAGCTCCGCCGTTCGGTCCAGCCAATCGGTCAAGGATGCAACTACGTCTGGGAAGCTCGCTCCCATAGCAGTCCGCCTCTTCGAACGCCGTCGCCCGTGGGAACCGACGCGTCCCGTCCCCGAGAACTAGCGCCGTTCGGTCCAGCCAATCGGCCGAGAATGGAACTACGGCTGTCACGTTCACTCCCATAGCAGCCCGCCTGTTCGAACGCTGTCACCCGTGGAAACCGATGCGTCATCCCCGCGAGCTAGCGCCGTTCGGTCCAGCCAAGTGGTCAAGAATGTAACTACGGCTGTCAGGTTCGCTCCCATAAACCCACCTGTTCGAACGCCATCGCCCGTGGAAATCCACGCGTCCCGTACCTGAGAGCTAGTGCCGTTCCGTCCAGCCAATCGGCCGAGAATGCAACTACGGCTGTCACGCTCGCTCTCATAGCAGCCCGCCTGTTCGAAAGCAGTCACCCGTGGAAACCGATGCGTCGTCATCCGAGAGCTAGCGCCGTTCGGTCTAGCCAAGCGGTCAACAATGTAACTACGGCTGTCAGGTTCGCTCCCATAGCAGCCCGCTTGTTCGAACGCCTTCGCCCGTGGAAACCGACGCGTCGTCCCCGAGAGCTAGCGCCGTTCGGTCCAGCCAATCGGCCGACAATGGAACTACGGCTGTCACGTTCACTCCCATAGAAGCCCGCCTGTTCGAATGTCGTCACCCGTGGAAACCGATGCGTCATCCCCGCGAGCTAGCGCCGTTCGGTCCAGCCAAGGGGTCAAGAATGTAACTACGGCTGCCAGGTTCGCTCCCATAGCAGCCCACCTGTTCGAACGCCTTCGCCTGTGGAAATCGACGCGTCGTCCCCGAGAGCTACCGCCGTTCGTTCCAGCCAAGCGGCCGAAAATGCAACTACGGCTGTCACGTTCGCTCCCATAGCAGCCCACCTGTGCGAACGCTTCGCCCGTGGAAACCATCGCGTCGTCGCCGAGAGGTAGCGCCGTTCGGGCCAGCCAATCGGCCGAGAATGTAACTACGGCTGGCACGTTCACTCCCATAGCAGCCCGCCTGTTCGAACGCCATCGCCAGTGGAAACCGACGCGTCCCGTCTCCGAGAGATAGCGCCGTTCGGTCCAGCCAATCGGCCGACAATGGAACTACGGCTGTCACGTTCACTCCTATAGCAGCCCGCCTGTTCGAACGCCGTCACCCGTAGAAACCGATGCGTCATCCCCGCGAGCTAGCGCCGTTCCGTCCAGCCAATCGGCCGAGAATGGAACTACGGCTGTCACGTTCACTCCCATAGCAGGCCGCCTGTTCGAACGCCGTCACCTGTGGAAACCGATGCGTCATCCCCGCGAGCTAGCGCCGTTCGGTCCAGCCAAGGGGTCAAGAATGTAACTACGGCTGTCAGGTTCGCTCCCATAGCAGCCCGCCTGTTCGAACGCCTTCGCCTGTGGAAATCGACGCGTCGTCCCCGTGAGCTACCGCCGTTCGTTTCAGCCAAGCGGCCGAGAATGGAACTAGGGCTGTCACGTTCACTCCCATAGCAGCCCGCCTCTTCGAACGCCGTCACCCGTGGAAACCGATGCGTCATCCCCGCGAGCTAGCGCCGTTCCGTCCAGCTAATCGGCCGAGAATGGAACTACGGCTGTCACGTTCACTCCCATAGCAGGCCGCCTGTTCGAACGCAGTCACCCGAGGAAACCGATGTGTCGTCCCCGAAAGCTAGTGCCGTTCGGTCCAGCCAAGCGGTCAAGAATGTAACTATGGCTGTCACGATGGCTCCCATAGCAGCCCGCCTGTTCGAACGCCATCGCCCGTGGACACCGACGCGTCCCGTACCTGAGAGCTAGCGCCGTTCGCTCCAGCCAATCGGTCGAGAATGTAACTACGGCTGTCACGCTCGCTCCCACAGGAGCCCGCCAGTTTGAACGCCGTCGCCCGTGGAAACCGACGCGTCCCGTCCCCGAGAGCTCCGCCGTTCGGTCCAGCCAATCGGTCGAGAATGCAACTACGGCTGGCACGCTGGCTCCCATAGCAGTCCGCCTCTTCGAACGCCGTAGCCCGTGGGAACCGACGCGTCCCGTCCCCGAGAACTAGCGCCGTTCGGTCCAGCCAATCGGCCGACAATGGAACTACGGCTGTCACGTTCACTCCCATAGCAGCCCGCTTGTTCGAACGCCGTCACCCGTGGAAACCGATGCGTCATCCCCGCGAGCTAGCGCCGTTCGGTCCAGCCAAGTGATCAAGATTGTAACTACGGCTGTCAGGTTCGCTCCCATAAGCCCGCCTGTTCGAACGCCATCGCCCGTGGAAACCGACGCGTTCCGTACCTGAGAGCTAGTGCCATTCCGTCCAGCCAATCGGCCGAGAATGGAACTACGGCTGTCACGTTCACTCCCATAGCAGGCCGCCTGTTCGAACGCCGTCACCCGTGGAAACCGATGCGTCGTCCCCGAGAGCTAGCGCGGTTCGGTCCAGCCAAGCGGTCAAGAATGTAACTACGGCTGTCAGGTTCGCTCCCATAGGAGCCAGCCTGGTCGAACGCCGTCGCCCGTGGAAACCGACGCGTCTCGTCTCCGAGAGCCAGCGCCGTTCGGTCCAGCCAATTGGCCGACAATGGAACTACGGCTGTCACGTTCACTCCCATAGCAGCCCGCCATTTCGAACGCCGTCACCCGTGGAAACCGATGCGTCATCCCCGCGAGCTAGCGCCGTTCGGTCCAGCCAAGGGGTCAAGAATATAACTACGGCTGTCAGGTTCGCTCCCATAGCAGCCCGCCTGTTCGAACGCCTTCGCCTGTGGAAATCGACGCGTCGTCCCCGAGAGCTACCGCCGTTCGTTCCAGCCAAGCGGCCGAGAATGGAACTACGGCGGTCACGTTCACTGCCATATCAGGCCGCCTGTTCGAACGCCGTCACCCGTGGAAACCGATGCGTCATCCCCGAGAGCTAGTGCCGTTCGCTCCATCCAAGCGGTTAAGAATGTAACCATGGCTGGCACGATTGCTCCCATAGCAGCCCGCCCGTTCCAACGCCGTCGCCAGAGGAAACCGACGCGTCCCGTCTCCGACAGATAGCGCCGTTCGGCCCAGTCAAGCGGCCGAGAATGCAACTACGGCTGTCACGCTCGCTCCCACAGGAGCCCGCGAGTTAGAACGCCGTCGCCCGTGGAAACCGACGCGTCCCGTCCCCGAGAGCTCCGCTGTTCGGTCCAGCCAATCGGTCAAGGATGCAACTACGGCTGGGAAGCTCGCTCCCATAGCAGTCCGCCTCTTCGAACGCCGTCGCCCGTGGGAACCGACGCGTCCCGTCCCCGAGAACTAGCGCCGTTCGGTCCAGCCAATCGGCCGACAATGGAACTACGGCTGTCAGGTTCGCTCCCATAAACCCACCTGTTCGAACGCCATCGCCCGTGGAAATCCACGCGTCCCGTACCTGAGAGCTAGTGCCGTTCCGTCCAGCCAATCGGCCGAGAATGCAACTACGGCTGTCACGCTCGCTCTCATAGCAGCCCGCCTGTTCGAAAGCAGTCACCCGTGGAAACCGATGCGTCGTCATCCGAGAGCTAGCGCCGTTCGGTCTAGCCAAGCGGTCAACAATGTAACTACGGCTGTCAGGTTCGCTCCCATAGCAGCCCGCTTGTTCGAACGCCTTCGCCCGTGGAAACCGACGCGTCGTCCCCGAGAGCTAGCGCCGTTCGGTCCAGCCAATCGGCCGACAATGGAACTACGGCTGTCACGTTCACTCCCATAGAAGCCCGCCTGTTCGAATGTCGTCACCCGTGGAAACCGATGCGTCATCCCCGCGAGCTAGCGCCGTTCGGTCCAGCCAAGGGGTCAAGAATGTAACTACGGCTGCCAGGTTCGCTCCCATAGCAGCCCACCTGTTCGAACGCCTTCGCCTGTGGAAATCGACGCGTCGTCCCCGAGAGCTACCGCCGTTCGTTCCAGCCAAGCGGCCGAAAATGCAACTACGGCTGTCACGTTCGCTCCCATAGCAGCCCACCTGTGCGAACGCTTCGCCCGTGGAAACCGACGCGTCGTCGCCGAGAGGTAGCGCTGTTCGGGCCAGCCAATCGGCCGAGAATGTAACTACGGCTGGCACGTTCACTCCCATAGCAGCCCGCCTGTTCGAACGCCATCGCCAGTGGAAACCGACGCGTCCCGTCTCCGAGAGATAGCGCCGTTCGGTCCAGCTAATCGGCCGACAATGGAACTACGGCTGTCACGTTCACTCCTATAGCAGCCCGCCTGTTCGAACGCCGTCACCCGTAGAAACCGATGCGTCATCCCCGCGAGCTAGCGCCGTTCCGTCCAGCCAATCGGCCGAGAATGGAACTACGGCTGTCACGTTCACTCCCATAGCAGGCCGCCTGTTCGAACGCCGTCACCTGTGGAAACCGATGCGTCGTCCCCGAAAGCTAGTGCCGTTCGGTCCAGCCAAGCGGTCAAGAATGTAACTATGGCTGTCACGATCGCTCCCATAGTAGCCCGCCTGCTCGAACGCCGTCGCCCGTGGAAACCGACGCGTCCCGCCCCGAGAATTAACGCCGTTCGGTCTAGCCAATCGGCCGAGAATGCAACTACGGCTGTCACGCTCGCTTCCATAGCAGTCCGCCTGTTCAAATGCCGTCGCCAGTGGAAACCGATGCGTCATCCCCGCGAGCTAGCGCCGTTCGGTCCAGCCAAGGGGTCAAGAATGTAACTACGGCTGTCAGGTTCGCTCCCATAGCAGCCCGCCTGTTCGAACGCCTTCGCCTGTGGAAATCGACGCGTCGTCCCCGAGAGCTACCGCCGTTCGTTCCAGCCAAGCGGCCGAGAATGGAACTAGGGCTGTCACGTTCACTCCCATAGCAGCCCGCCTCTTCGAACGCCGTCACCCGTGGAAACCGATGCGTCATCCCCGCGAGCTAGCGCCGTTCCGTCCAGCTAATCGGCCGAGAATGGAACTACGGCTGTCACGTTCACTCCCATAGCAGGCCGCCTGTTCGAACGCAGTCACCCGAGGAAACCGATGCGTCGTCCCCGAAAGCTAGTGCCGTTCGGTCCAGCCAAGCGGTCAAGAATGTAACTATGGCTGTCACGATGGCTCCCATAGCAGCCCGCCTGTTCGAACGCCATCGCCCGTGGACACCGACGCGTCCCGTACCTGAGAGCTAGCGCCGTTCGCTCCAGCCAATCGGTCGAGAATGTAACTACGGCTGTCACGCTCGCTCCCACAGGAGCCCGCCAGTTAGAACGCCGTCGCCCGTGGAAACCGACGCGTCCCGTCCCCGAGAGCTCCGCCGTTCGGTCCAGCCAATCGGTCGAGAATGCAACTACGGCTGGCACGCTGGCTCCCATAGCAGTCGGCCTCTTCGAACGCCGTAGCCCGTGGGAACCGAGGCGTCCCGTCCCCGAGAACTAGCGCCGTTCGGTCCAGCCAATCGGCCGACAATGGAACTACGGCTGTCACGTTCACTCCCATAGCAGCCCGCTTGTTCGAACGCCGTCACCCGTGGAAACCGATGCGTCATCCCCGCGAGCTAGCGCCGTTCGGTCCAGCCAAGTGATCAAGATTGTAACTACGGCTGTCAGGTTCGCTCCCATAAGCCCGCCTGTTCGAACGCCATCGCCCGTGGAAACCGACGCGTTCCGTACCTGAGAGCTAGTGCCATTCCGTCCAGCCAATCGGCCGAGAATGGAACTACGGCTGTCACGTTCACTCCCATAGCAGGCCGCCTGTTCGAACGCCGTCACCCGTGGAAACCGATGCGTCGTCCCCGAGAGCTAGTGCCGTTCGCTCCAGTCAAGCGGTCAAGAATGTAACTATGGCTGTCACGATCGCTCCCATAGCAGCCCGCCTGTTCGAACGCCGTCACCCGTGCAAGCCGACGCGTCCCGTCTACGAGAACTAGCGCCGTTCGGTCCAGCCAATCGGCCAAGAATGCAACTACGGCTGTCACGCTCGCTCTCATAGCAGCCCGCCTGTTCGAAAGGCGTCACCCGTGGAGACCGATGCGTCGTCCCCGAGAGCTAGCGCGGTTCGGTCCAGCCAAGCGGTCAAGAATGTAACTACGGCTGTCAGGTTCGCTCCCATAGCAGCCCGCCTGTTCGAACGCCGTCGCCAGAGGAAACCAATGCGTCCCGTCTCCGAGAGATAGCGGCGTTCGGCCCAGCCAAGCGGCCGAGAATGCAACTACGGCTGTCACGCTCGCTCCCACAGGAGCCCGCCAGTTAGAACGCCGTCGCCCATGGAAACCGACGCGTCCCGTCCCCGAGAGCTCCGCCGTTCGGTCCAGCCAATCGGCCGAGAATGGAAATACGGCTGTCACGTTCGCTCCCATAGCAGCCAGCCTGTTTGAACGCCGTCGCCAGTGGAAACCGACGCGTCCCGTCTCCGAGAGCTAGCGCCGTTCGGCCCAGCCAAGCGGTCAAGAATGTAACTACGGCTGTTACGTTCGCTCCCATAGCAGCCCGCCTGTTCGAACGCCGTCGCCCATGGAAACCGACGCCTCGTCCCTGAGAGCTACCGCCGTTCGGTCCAGCCAAGCGGCCGAAAATGCAACTACGGCTGCCACGTTCGCTCCCATAGCAGCCCACCTGTTCGAACGCCTTCGCCCGTGGAAACCGACGCGTCGTCGCCGAGAGCTAGCGCCGTTCGGTCCAGCCAATCGGCCGAGAATGTAACGACGGCTGTCACGTTCGCTCCCATAGAAGTCCGCCTGTTCGAACGCCGTCGCCAGTGGAAACCGACGCGTCGCGTCTCCGAGAGCTAGCGCCGTTCGGTCCAGCCAATGGGCCGAGAATGTAACTACGGCTATCACGTTTGCTCCCATAGCAGCCCACGTGTTCGAACGCCGTCGCCCATGGATACCGACGCGTCCCGTACCCGAGAGCTAGCGCCGTTCCGTCCAGCCAATCGGCCGAGAATGGAACTACGGCTGTCACGTTCACTCCCATAGCAGGCCGCCTGTTCGAACGCCGTCACCCGTGGAAACCGACGCGTCGTCCCCGAGAGCTAGCGCCGTTCGGTCCAGCCAATCGGTCGAGAATGCAACTACGGCTGGCACGCTCGCCCCCATAGCAGTCCGCCTGTTCGAACGCCATCGCCCGTGGAAACCGACGCGTCCCATCCCCGAGAACTAGTGCCGTTCGGTCCAGCCAATCGGCCGAGAATGCAAGTACGGCTGTCACGCTCGCTCTCATAGCAGCCCGCCTGTTCGAAAGCCGTCACCCGTGGAAACCGATGCGTCGTCCCCGAGAGCTAGCGCGGTTCGGTCCAGCCAAGCGGTCAAGAATGTAACTACGGCTGTCAGGTTCGCTCCCATAGCAGCTCGCCTGTTCGAACGCCGTCGCCCATGGAAACCGACGCGTTCCGTCCCCGAAAGCTCCGCCGTTCGGTGCAGCCAATCGGCCGAGAATGGAAATACGGCTGTCACGTTCGCTCCCATAGCAGGCCGCCTGTTCGAACGCCGTCAACCGTGGAAACCGATGCGTCGTCCCCGAAAGCTAGTGCCGTTCTGTCCAGCCAAGCAGTCAAGAATGTAACTATGGCTGGCACGTTCACTCCCATAGCAGGCCGCCTGTTCGAACGCCGTCACCCGTGGAAACCAATGCGTCGTCCCCGAAAGCTAGTGCCGTTCGGTCCAGCCAATCGGCCGAGAATGCAACTACGGCTGTCACGCTCGCTCTCATAGCAGCCCGCCTGTTCGAACGCCGTCGCCCGTGGAAACCGACGCGTCCCGCCCCGAGAACTAGCGCCGTTCGGTCCAGCCAATGGGCCGAGAATGTAACTACGGCTGGCACGCTCGCTCCCATAGCAGTCCGCCTGTTCGAACGCCGTCGCCAGTTGAAACCGACGCGTCCCGTCTCCGAGAGATAGCGCCGTTCGGTCCAGCCAATCGGCCGACAATGGAAATACGGCTGTCACGTTCACTCCCATAGAAGCCCGCCTGTTCGAACGCCGTCACCCGTGGAAAACGATGCGTCAACCCCGCGAGCTAGCGCCGTTCGGTCCAGCCAAGGGGTCAAGAATGTAACTACGGCTGTCAGGTTCGCTCCCATAGCAGCCCGCCTGTTCGAACGCCGTCGCCAGAGGAAACCGATGCGTCCCGTCTCCGAGAGATAGCGCCGTTCGCCCCAGCCAAGCGGCCGAGAATGCAACTACGGCTGTCACGCTCGCTCCCATAGCAGTCCGCCTGTTCGAACGCCGTCGCCAGTGGAAACCGACGCGTCGCGTCTCCAAAAGCTAGCGCCGTTCGGTCCAGCCAATGGGCCGAGAATGTAACTACGGCTATCACGTTCGCTCCCATAGCAGCCCACCTGTTCGAACGCCGTCACCCGTGGAAACGGACGCGTCCCGTACCCGAGAGCTAGCGCCGTTCCGTCCAGCCAATCGGCCGAGAATGGAACTACGGCTGTCGCGTTCACTCCCATAGCAGGCCGCCTGTTCGAACGCCGTCACCCGTGGAAACCAATGCGTCGTCCCCGAAAGCTAGTGCCGTTCGGTCCAGCCAAGCGGTCAAGAATATAACTATGGCTGTCACGATCGCTCCCATAGCAGCCCACGTGTTCGAACGCCGTCGCTTGTGGAAACCGACGCGTCATGTCCCCGAGCGCTAGCGCCGTTTGGTCTAGCCAATCGGCCGGGAATGCAACTACAGCTGTCACGCTCGCTCTCATAGCAGCCCGCCTGTTCGAAAGCCGTCACCCGTGGAAACCGATGCGTCGTCCCCGAGAGCTAGCGCCGTTCGGTCCAGCCAAGCGGTCAACAATGTAACTACGGCTGTTAGGTTCGCTCCCATAGCAGCCCGCCTGTTCGAACGCCTTCGCCCGTGGAAACCGACGCGTCGTCCCCGCGAGTTAGCGCCGTTCGGTCCAGCCAATCGGCCGAGAATGCAACTACAGCTGGCACGCTCGCTCCCATAGCAGTCCGCCTGTTCGAACGCCGTCGCCAGTTAAAACCGACGCGTCCCGTCTCCTAGATATAGCGCCGTTCGGTCCAGCCAATCGGCCGACAATGGAATTACGGCTGTCACGTTCACTCCCATAGAAGCCCGCCTGTTCGAACGCCGTCACGCGTGGAAAACGATGCGTCATCCCCGCGAGCTAGCGCCGTTCGGTCCAGCCAAGGGGTCAAGAATGTAACTACGGCTGCCAGGTTCGCTCCCATAGCAGCCCGCCTGTTCGAACGCCTTCGCCTGTGGAAATCGACGCGTCGTCCCCGAGAGCTACCGCCGTTCGTTCCAGCCAAGCGGCCGAAAATGCAACTACGGCTGCCACGTTCGCTCCCATAGCATTCCACCTGTTCGAACGCCTTCGCCCGTGGAAACCGACGCGTCGTCGCCGAGAGCTAGCGCCGCTCGGTCCAGCCAATCGGCCGAGAATGTAACTACGGCTGTCACGTTCACTCCCATAGCAGCCCGCCTGTTCGAACGCCATCGCCAGTGGAAACCGACGCGTCCCGTCTCCGAGAGATAGCGCCGTTCGGTCCAGCCAATCGGCCGACAATGGAACTACGGCTGTCACGTTCACTCCCATTACAGCCAGCCTGTTCGAACGCCGTCACCCGTGGAAACCGATGCGTCATCCCCGCGAGCTAGTGCCGTTCCGTCCAGCCAATCGGCCGAGAATGGAACTACGGCTGTCACGTTCACTCCCAAAGCAGGCCGCCTGTTCGAACGCCGTCACCCGTGGAAACCAATGCGTCGTCCCCGAAAGCTAGTGCCGTTCGGTCCAGCCAAGCGGTCAAGAATATAACTATGGCTGTCACGATCGCTCCCATAGCAGCCCACCTGTTCGAACGCCGTCGCTTGTGGAAACCGACGCGTCGTCCCCGAGAGTTAGCGCCGTTCGGTCCTGCCAATCGGCCGAGAATGCAACTACGGCTGGCACGCTCGCTCCCATAGCAGTCCGCCTCTTCGAACGCCGTCGCCAGTTAAAACCGACACGTCCCGTCTCCGAGAGATAGCGCCGTTCGGTCCAGCCAAACGGCCGACAATGGAACTACGGCTGTCAGGTTCACTCCCATAGAAGCCCGCCTGTTCGAACGCCGTCACCCGTGGAAACCGATGCGTCATCCCCGCGAGCTAGCGCCGTTCGGTCCAGCCAAGGGGTCAAGAATGTAACTACGGCTGTCAGGTTCGCTCCCAAAGCAGCCCGCCTGTTCGAACGCCTTCGCCCGTGGAAACCGACGCGTCGTCCCCGAGAGCTAGCGCCGTTCGGTCCAGCCAAGCGGTCAACAATGTAACTACGGCTGTCACGTTCGCTCCCATAGCAGCCCGCCTGTTCGAACGCCTTCGCCCGTGGAAACCGACGCGTCGTCCCCGAGAGTTAGCGCCGTTCGGTTCAGCCAATCGGCCGAGAATGCAACTACGGCTTGCACGCTCGCTCCCATAGCAGTCCGCCTGTTCGAACGCCGTCGTCAGTTAAAACCGACGCGTCCCGTCTCCGAGAGATAGCGCCGTTCGGTCCAGCTAATCGGCCGACAATTGAACTACGGCTGTCACGTTCACTCCCATAACAGCCCGCCTGTTCGAACGCCGTCACCCGTGGAAACCGATGCGTCATCCCCGCGAGCTAGCGCCGTTCCGTCCAGCCAATTGGCCGAGAATGGAACTATGGCTGTCACGTTCACTCCCATAGCAGGCCGCCTGTTCGAACGCCATCACCCGTGGAAACCGATGCGTCGTCCCCGAAAGCTAGTGCCGTTCGGTCTAGCCAAGCGCTCAAGAATGTAACTATGGCTGTCACGATCGCTCCCATAGCAGCCGGCCTGTTCGAACGCCGTCGCCCGTGGAAACCGACGCGTCCCGCCCCGAGAACTAGCGCCGTTCGGTCTAGCCAATCGGCCGAGAATGCAACTACGGCTGTCACGCTCGCTCCCATAGCAGTCCGCCTGTTCGAACGCCGTCGCCAGTGGAAACCGACGCGTCGCGTCTCCGAGAGCTAGCGCCGTTCGGTCCAGCCAATGGGCCGAGAATGTAACTACGGCTATCACGTTCGCTCCCATAGCAGCCCAGCTGTTCGAACGCCGTCGCCCGTGGAAACCGACGCGTCCCGTACCCGAGAGCTAGCGCCGTTCCGTCCAGCCAATCGGCCGAGAATGGAACTACGGCTGTCACGTTCACTCCCATAGCAGGCCGCCTGTTCGAACGCCGTCACCCGTGGAAACCAATGCGTCGTCCCCGAAAGCTAGTGCCGTTCGGTCCAGCCAAGCGGTCAAGAATATAACTATGGCTGTCACGATCGCTCCCATAGCAGCCCGCCTTTTCGAATGCCGTCGCTTGTGGAAACCGACGCGTCATGTCCCCGAGAGCTAGCACCGTTTGGTCGAGCCAATCGGCCGAGAATGCAACTACAGCTGTCACGCTGACTCTCATAGCAGCCCGCCTGTTCGAAAGCCGTCACCCGTGGAAACCGATGCGTCGTCCCCGAGAGCTAGCGCCGTTCGGTCCAGCCAAGCGGTCAACAATGTAACTACGGCTGTCAGGTTCGCTCCCATAGCAGCCCGCCTGTTCGAACCTCTTCGCCCGTGGAAACCGACGCGTCCCGCCCCGAGAACTAGCGCCGTTCGGTCTAGCCAATCGGCCGAGAATGCAACTACGGCTATCACGCTCGCTCCCATAGCAGCCCACCTGTTCGAACGCCGTCGCCCGTGGAAACCGACGCGTCGTCGCCGAGAGCGCTGTTCGGTCCAGCCAATCGGCCGAGAATGTAACTACGGCTGTCACGTTCACTCCTATAGCAGCCCGCCTGTTCGAACGCCATCGCCAGTGGAAACGGACGCGTCCCGTCTCCGAGAGATAGCGCCGTTCGGTCCAACCAATCGGCCGACAATGGAACTACGGCTGTCACGTTCACTCCAATAGCAGCCCGCCTGTTCGAACGCCGTCACCCGTGGAAACCGATGCGTCATCCCCGTGAGCTAGCGCCGTTCCGTCCAGCCAATCGGCCGAGAATGGAACTACGGCTGTCACGTTCACTCCCATAGCAGGCCGCCTGTTCGAACGCCGTCACCCGTGCAAACCGATGCGTCGTCCCCGAAAGCTAGTGCCATTCGGTCCAGCCAAGTGGTCAAGAATGTAACTATGGCTGTCAAGATCGCTCCCATAGCAGGCCGCCTGTTCGAACGCCGTCGCCCATGGATACCGACGCGTCCCGTACCCGAGATCTAGCGCCGTTCCGTCCAGCCAATCGGCCGAGAATGGAACTACGGCTATCACGTTCGCTCCTATAGCAGCCTACGTGTTCGAACGCCTTCGCCCATGGATACCGACGCGTCACGTACCCGAGAGCTAGTGCCGTTCCGTCCAGCCAATCGGCCGAGAATGGAACTACGGCTGTCACGTTCACTCCAATAGCAGGCCGCCTGTTCGAACGCCGTCAACCGTGGAAAGCGATGCGTCGTCCCCGAAAGCTAGTGCCGTTCGGTCCAGCCAAGCAGTCAAGAATGTAACTATGGCTGGCACGTTCACTCCCATAGCAGGCCGCCTGTTCGAACGCCGTCACCCGTGGAAACCAATGCGTCGTCCCCGAAAGCTAGTGCCGTTCGGTCCAGCCAATCGGCCGAGAATGCAACTACGGCTGTCACGCTCGCTCTCATAGCAGCCCGCCTGTTCGAACGCCGTCGCCCGTGGAAACCGACGCGTCCCGCCCCGAGAACTAGCGCCGTTCGGTCCAGCCAATGGGCCGAGAATGTAACTACGGCTGGCACGCTCGCTCCCATAGCAGTCCGCCTGTTCGAACGCCGTCGCCAGTTGAAACCGACAAGTCCCGTCTCCGAGAGATAGCGCCGTTCGGTCCAGCCAATCGGCCGACAATGGAAATACGGCTGTCACGTTCACTCCCATAGAAGCCCGCCTGTTCGAACGCCGTCACCCGTGGAAAACGATGCGTCAACCCCGCGAGCTAGCGCCGTTCGGTCCAGCCAAGGGGTCAAGAATGTAACTACGGCTGTCAGGTTCGCTCCCATAGCAGCCCGCCTGTTCGAACGCCGTCGCCAGAGGAAACCGATGCGTCCCGTCTCCGAGAGATAGCGCCGTTCGCCCCAGCCAAGCGGCCGAGAATGCAACTACGGCTGTCACGCTCGCTCCCACAGGAGCCCGCCTGTTCGAACGCCTTCGCCCGTGGAAACCGACGCGTCGTCGCCGAGAGCTAGCGCCGTTCGGTCCAGCCAATCGTCCGAGAATGTAATTACGGCTGTCACGTTCACTCCCATAACAGCCCGCCTGTTCGAACGCCGTCACCCGTGGAAACCGATGCGTCATCCCCGCGAGCTAGCGCCGTTCCGTCCAGCCAATCGGCCGAGAATGCAACTACGGCTGTCACGCTCGCTCCCATAGCAGTCCGCCTGTTCGAACGCCGTCGCCAGTTGAAACCGACGCGTCCCGTCTCCGAGAGATAGCGCCGTTCGGTCCAGCCAATCGGCCGACAATGGAAATACGGCTGTCACGTTCACTCCCATAGAAGCCCGCCTGTTCGAACGCCGTCACCCGTGGAAAACGATGCGTCAACCCCGCGAGCTAGCGCCGTTCGGTCCAGCCAAGGGGTCAAGAATGTAACTACGGCTGTGAGGTTCGCTCCCATAGCAGCCCGCCTGTTCGAACGCCGTCGCCAGAGGAAACCGATGCGTCCCGTCTCCGAGAGATAGCGCCGTTCGCCCCAGCCAAGCGGCCGAGAATGCAACTACGGCTGTCACGCTCGCTCCCACAGGAGCCCGCCTGTTCGAACGCCTTCGCCCGTGGAAACCGACGCGTCGTCGCCGAGAGCTAGCGCCGTTCGGTCCAGCCAATCGTCCGAGAATGTAATTACGGCTGTCACGTTCACTCCCATAACAGCCCGCCTGTTCGAACGCCGTCACCCGTGGAAACCGATGCGTCATCCCCGCGAGCTAGCGCCGTTCCGTCCAGCCAATCGGCCGAGAATGCAACTACGGCTGTCACGCTCGCTCCCATAGCAGTCCGCCTGTTTGAACGCCGTCGCCAGTGGAAACCGACACGTCGCGTCTCCAAAAGCTAGCGCCATTCGGTCCAGCCAATGGGCCGAGAATGTAACTACGGCTATCGCGTTCGCTCCCATAGCAGCCCACCTGTTCGAACGCCGTCGCCCGTGGAAACGGACGCGTCCCGTACCCGAGAGCTAGCGCCGTTCCGTCCAGCCAATCGGCCGAGAATGGAACTACGGCTGTCGCGTTCACTCCTATAGCAGGCCGCCTGTTCGAACGCCGTCACCCGTGGAAACCAATGCGTCGTCCCCGAAAGCTAGTGCCGTTCGGTCCAGCCAAGCGGTCAAGAATATAACTATGGCTGTCACGATCGCTCCCATAGCAGCCCGCCTGTTCGAACGCCGTCGCTTGTGGAAACCGACGCGTCATGTCCCCGAGCGCTAGCGCCGTTTGGTCTAGCCAATCGGCCGGGAATGCAACTACAGCTGTCACGCTCGCTCTCATAGCAGCCCGCCTGTTCGAAAGCCGTCACCCGTGGAAACCGATGCGTCGTCCCCGAGAGCTAGCGCCGTTCGGTCCAGCCAAGCGGTCAACAATGTAACTACGGCTGTTAGGTTCGCTCCCATAGCAGCCCGCCTGTTCGAACGCCTTCGCTAGTGGAAACCGACGCGTCGTCCCCGCGAGTTAGCGCCGTTCGGTCCAGCCAATCGGCCGAGAATGCAACTACAGCTGGCACGCTCGCTCCCATAGCAGTCCGCCTGTTCGAACGCCGTCGCCAGTTAAAACCGACGCGTCCCGTCTACTAGAGATAGCGCCGTTCGGTCCAGCCAATCGGCCGACAATGGAAATACGGCTGTCACGTTCACTCCCATAGAAGCCCGCCTGTTCGAACGCCGTCACCCGTGGAAAACGATGCGTCAACCCCGCGAGCTAGCGCCGTTCGGTCCAGCCAAGGGGTCAAGAATGTAACTACGGCTGTGAGGTTCGCTCCCATAGCAGCCCGCCTGTTCGAACGCCGTCGCCAGAGGAAACCAATGCGTCGTCCCCGAGAGCTAGTGCCGTTCGGTCCAGCCAAGCGGTCAAGAATATAACTATGGCTGTCACGATCGCTCCCATAGCAGCCCGCCTGTTCGAACGCCGTCGCTTGTGGAAACCGACGCGTCATGTCCCCGAGAGCTACCGCCGTTCGTTCCAGCCAAGCGGCCGAAAATGCAACTACGGCTGCCACGTTCGCTCCCATAGCATCCCACCTGTTCGAACGCCTTCGCCCGTGGAAACCGACGCGTCGTCGCCGAGAGCTAGCGCCGCTCGGTCCAGCCAATCGGCCGAGAATGTAACTACGGCTGTCACGTTCACTCCCATAGCAGCCCGCCTGTTCGAACGCCATCGCCAGTGGAAACCGACGCGTCCCGTCTCCGAGAGATAGCGCCGTTCGGTCCAGCCAATCGGCCGACAATGGAACTACGGCTGTCACGTTCACTCCCATTACAGCCAGCCTGTTCGAACGCCGTCACCCGTGGAAACCGATGCGTCATCCCCGCGAGCTAGCGCCGTTCCGTCCAGCCAATCGGCCGAGAATGGAACTACGGCTGTCACGTTCAGTCCCAAAGCAGGCCGCCTGTTCGAACGCCATCACCCGTGGAAACCAATGCGTCGTTCCCGAAAGCTAGTGCCGTTCGGTCCAGCCAAGCGGTCAAGAATATAACTATGGCTGTCACGATCGCTCCCATAGCAGCCCGCCTGTTCGAACGCCGTCGCCAGTTAAAACCGACACGTCCCGTCTCCGAGAGATAGCGCCGTTCGGTCCAGCCAAACGGCCGACAATGGAACTACGGCTGTCAGGTTCACTCCCATAGAAGCCCGCCTGTTCGAACGCCGTCACCCGTGGAAACCGATGCGTCATCCCCGCGAGCTAGCGCCGTTCGGTCCAGCCAAGGGGTCAAGAATGTAACTACGGCTGCCAGGTTCGCTCCCATAGCAGCCCCCCTGTTTGAACGCCTTCGCCTGTGGAAATCGACGCGTCGTCCCCGAGAGCTACCGCCGTTCGTTCTAGCCATGCGGCCGAAAATGCAACTACGGCTGCCACGTTCGCTCCCATAGCAGCCCACCTGTTCGAACGCCTTTGGCCGTGGAAACCGACTCGTCGTCGCCGAGAGCTAGCGCCGTTCGGTCCAGCCAATCGGCCGAGAATGTAACTACGGCTGTCACGTTCACTCCCATAGCAGCCCGCCTGTTCGAACGCCGTCACCCGTGGAAACCGATGCGTCGTCCCCGAAAGCTAGTGCCGTTCGGTCCAGCCAAGCGGTCAAGATCGTAACTATGGCTGTCACGATCGCTCCCATAGCAGGCCGCCTGTTCGAACGCCGTCGCCCGTAGAAACCGACGCGTCCCGCCCCGAGAACTAGCGCCGTTCGGTCTAGCCAATCGGCCGAGAATGCAACTACGGCTGTCACGCTCGCTCCCATAGCAGTCCGCCTGTTCGAACGCCGTCGCCAGTGGAACCAACGCGTCGCGTCACCGAGAGCTAGCGTCGTTCGGTCCAGCCAATGGGCCGAGAATGTAACTACGGCTATCACGTTCGCTCCCATAGCAGCCCACCAGTTCGAACGCCGTCGCCCGTGGAAACCGAGGCGTCCCGTACCCGAGAGCTAGCGCCGTTCCATCCAGCCAATCGGCCGAGAATGGAACTACGGCTGTCACGTTCACTCCCATAGCAGGCCGCCTGTTCGAACGCCGTCACCCGTAAAAACCAATGCGTCGTCCCCGAAAGCTAGTGCCGTTCGGTCCAGCCAAGCGGTCAAGAATTTAACTATGGCTCTCACGATCGCTCCCATAGCAGCCCGCCTGTTCGAACGCCGTCGCCCGTGGAAACCGACGCGTCATGTCCCCGAGAACTAGCGCCGTTTGGTCTAGCCAATCGGCCGAGAATACAACTACAGCTGTCACGCTCGCTCTCATAGCAGCCCGCCTGTTCGAAAGCCGTCACCCGTGGAAACCGATGCGTCGTCCCCGAGAGATAGCGCCGTTCGGTCCAGCTAATCGGCCGACAATTGAACTACGGCTGTCACGTTCACTCCCATAACAGCCCGCCTGTTCGAACGCCGTCACCCGTGGAAACCGATGCGTCATCCCCGCGAGCTAGCGCCGTTCCGTCCAGCCAATCGGCCGAGAATGGAACTATGGCTGTCACGTTCACTCCCATAGCAGGCCGCCTGTTCGAACGCCATCACCCGTGGAAACCGATGCGTCGTCCCTGAAAGCTAGTGCCGTTCGGTCTAGCCAAGCGCTCAAGAATGTAACTATGGCTGTCACGATCGCTCCCATAGCAGCCCGCCTGTTCGAACGCCGTCGCCCGTGGAAACCGACGCGTCCCGCCCCGAGAACTAGCGCCGTTCGGTCTAGCCAATCGGCCGAGAATGCAACTACGGCTGTCACGCTCGCTCCCATAGCAGTCCGCCTGTTCCAACGCCGTCGCCAGTAGAAACCGACGCGTCGCGTCTCCGAGAGCTAGCGCCGTTCGGTCCAGCCAATGGGCCGAGAATGTAACTACGGCTATCACGTTCGCTCCCGTAGCAGCCCAGCTGTTCGAACGCCGTCGCCCGTGGAAACCGACACGTCCCGTACCCGAGAGCTAGCGCCGTTCCGTCCAGCCAATCGGCCGAGAATGGAACTACGGCTGTCACGTTCACTCCCATAGCAGGCCGCCTGTTCGAACGCCGTCACCCGTGGAAACCAATGCGTCGTCCCCGAAAGCTAGTGCCGTTCGGTCCAGCCAAGCGGTCAAGAATATAACTATGGCTGTCACGATCGCTCCCATAGCAGCCCGCCTTTTCGAACGCCGTCGCTTGTGGAAACCGACGCGTCATGTCCCCGAGAGCTAGCACCGTTTGGTCTAGCCAATCGGCCGAGAATGCAACTACAGCTGTCACGCTGACTCTCATAGCAGCCCGCCTGTTCGAAAGCCGTCACCCGTGGAAACCGATGCGTCGTCCCCGAGAGCTAGCGCCGTTCGGTCCAGCCAAGCGGTCAACAATGTAACTACGGCTGTCAGGTTCGCTCCCATAGCAGCCCGCCTGTTCGAACCCCTTCGCCCGTGGAAACCGACGCGTCCCGCCCCGAGAACTAGCGCCGTTCGGTCTAGCCAATCGGCCGAGAATGCAACTACGGCTATCACGCTCGCTCCCATAGCAGTCCGCCTGTTCGAACGCCGTCGTCAGTGGAAACCGACGCGTCGCGTCTCCGAGAGCTAGCGCCGTTCGGTCCAGCCAATGGGCCGAGAATGTAACTACGGCTATCGCGTTCGCTCCCATAGCAGCCCACCTGTTCGAACGCCGTCGCCCGTGGAAACAGACGCGTCCCGTACCCGAGAGCTACCGCCGTTCCGTCCAGCCAATCGGCCGAGAATGGAACTACGGCTGTCACGTTCGCTCCCATAGCAGCCCACCTGTTCGAACGCCTTCGCCCGTGGAAACCGACGCGTCGTCGCCGAGAGCTAGCGCCGTTCGGTCCAGCCAATCGGCCGAGAATGTAACTACGGCTGTCACGTTCACTCCCATAGCAGCCCGCCTGTTCGAACGCCATCGCCAGTGGAAACGGACGCGTCCCGTCTCCGAGAGATAGCGCCGTTCGGTCCAACCAATCGGCCGACAATGGAACTACGGCTGTCACGTTCACTCCAATAGCAGCCCGCCTGTTCGAACGCCGTCACCCGTGGAAACCGATGCGTCATCCCCGTGAGCTAGCGCCGTTCCGTCCAGCCAATCGGCCGAGAATGGAACTACGGCTGTCACGTTCACTCCCATAGCAGGCCGCCTGTTCGAACGCAATCGCCCGTGGAAACCGACGCGTCCCGCCCCGAGAACTAGCGCCGTTCGGTCTAGCCAATCGGCCGAGAATGCAACTACGGCTGTCACGCTCGCTCCCATAGCAGTCCGCCTGTTCGAACGCCGTCGCCAGTGGAAACCGACGCGTCGCGTCTCCGAGAGCTAACGCCGTTCGGTCCAGCCAATGGGCCGAGAATTTAACTACGGCTATCACGTTCGCTCCCATAGCAGCCCACCTGTTCGAACGCCGTCGCCCATGGAAACCGACGCGTCCCGTACCCGAGAGCTAGCGCCGTTCCGTCCAGCCAATCGGCCGAGAATGGAACTACGGCTGTCACGTTCACTCCCATAGCAGGCCGCCTGTTCGAACGCCGTCACCCGTAAAAACCAACGCGTCCCGTCCCCGAGAGCTCCGCCGTTCGGTCCAGCCAATCGGCCGAGAATGGAAATACGGCTTTCACGTTCGCTCCCATAGCAGGCCGCCTGTTCGAACGCAGTCGCCCGTGGAAACCGACGCGTCCCGCCCCGAGAACTAGCGCCGTTCGGTCTAGCCAATCGGCCGAGAATGCAACTACAGCTGTCACGCTCGCTCTCATAGCAGCCCGCCTGTTCGAAAGCCGTCACCCGTGGAAACCGATGCGTCGTCCCCGAGAGCTAGCGCCGATCGGTCCAGCCAAGCGGTCAACAATGTAACTACGGCTGTCAGGTTCGCTCCCATAGCAGCCCGCCTGTTCGAACGCCTTCGCCCGTGGAAACCGACGCGTCGTCCCCGAGAGTTAGCGCCGTTCAGTCCAGCCAATTGGCCGAGAATGCAACTACGGCTGGCACGCTCGCTCCCATAGCAGTCCGCCTGTTCGAACGCCGTCGCCAGTTAAAACTGACGCGTCCCGTCTCCGAGAGATAACGCCGTTCGGTCCAGCCTATCGGCCGACAATGGAACTACGGCTGTCACGTTCACTCCCATAGCAGCCCGCCTGTTCGAACGCCTTCGCCCGTGGAAACCGGCGCATCCCGTCCCCGAGAACTAGCGCCGTTCGGTCAAGCCAATCGGCCCAGAATGCAACTACGGCTGTCAGGTTCGCTCCCATAGCAGCCCGCCTGTTCGAACGCCTTCGCCAGTGGAAACCGACGCGTCCCGTCTCCGAGAGATAGCGCCGTTCGGCCCAGCCAAGCGGCCGAGAATGCAACTACGGCTGTCACGCTCGCTCCCACAGGAGCCCGCCAGTTAGAACGCCGTCGCCCGTGGAAACCAACGCGTCCCGTCCCCGAGAGCTCCGCCGTTCGGTCCAGCCAATCGGCCAAGAATGGAAATACGGCTTTCACGTTCGCTCCCATAGCAGCCAGCCTGTTCGAACGCCGTCGCCAGTGGAAACCGACGCGTCCCGTCTCTGAGAGCTTGCGCCGTTCGGCACAGCCAAGCGGTCAAGAATGTAACTACGGCTGTCACGTTCGCTCCCATAGCAGCCCGCCTTTCGAACGCCGTCGCCCGTGGAAACCGACGCCTCGTCCCCGAGAGCTACCGCCGTTCGGTCCAGCCAAGCGGCCGAAAATGCAACTACGGCTGGCACGCTTGCTCCCATAGCAGTGCGCCTGTTCGAACGCCGTCGCCAGTGGAAATCGACGCGTCGCGTCTCCGAGAGCTAGCGCCGTTCGGTCCAGCCAATGGGCCGAGAACGTAACTACGGCTATCACGTTCGCTCCCATAGCAGCCCGCCTGTTCGAACGCCGTCGCCCGTGGAAACCGACGCGTCCCGTACCCGAGAGCTAGCGCCGTTCCGCACAGCCAAGCGGTCAAGAATGTAACTACGGCTGTCACGTTCGCTCCCATAGCAGCCCGCCTGTTCGAACGCCGTCGCCCATGGAAACCGACGCGTCGTCCCCGAGAGCTACCGCCGTTCGGTCCAGCCAAGCGGCCGGAAATGCAACTACGGCTGCCACGTTCGCTCCCACAGAAGCCCACCTTTTCGAACGCCGTCACCCGTGGAAACCGACGCGTCCCGTCTCCGAGAGATAGCGCCGTTCGGTCCAGCCAATCGGACGACAATGGAACTACGGCTGTTACGTTCACTCCCATAGCAGCCCGCCTGTTCGAACGCCGTCACCCGTGGAAACCGATGCGTCATCCCCGCGGCTAAAGCCGTTCCGTCCAGCCAATGGGCCGAGAATGTAACTACGGCTGTCACGTTCGCTCCCATAGCAGCCAGCCTGTTCGAACGCCGTCGCCAGTGGAAACCGACGCGTCCCTTCTCCGAGAGCTAGCGCCGTTCGGCCCAGCCAAGCGGTCAAGAATGTAAATACGGCTGCCACGTTCGCTCCCATAGCAGCCCGCCTGTTCGAACGCCGTCGCCCGTGGAAACCGACGCGTCCCGTCTCCGAGAGATAGCGCCGTTCAGTCCAGCCAATCGGCCGACAATCGAACTACGGCTGTCACGTTCACTCTCATAGCAGCCCGCCTGTTCGAAAGCCGTCACCCGTGGAAACCGATGCGTCGTCCCCGAGAGCTAGCGCCGTTCGGTCCAGCCAAGCGGTCAAGAATGTAACTACGGCTGTCAGGTTCGCTCCCATAGCAGCACGCCTGTTCGAACGTCGTCGCCAGAGGAAACCGACGCGTCCCGTCTCCGAGAGATAGCGCCGTTCGGCCCAGCCAAGCGGACGAGAATGCAACTGCGGCTATCACGCTCGCTCCCACAGGAGCCCGCGAGTTAGAACGCCGTCGCCCTTGGAAACCAACGCGTCCCGTCCCCGAGAGCTCCGCCGTTCGGTCCAGCCAATCGGCCGAGAATGGAAATACGGCTGTCACGTTCGCTCCCATAGCAGCCAGCCTGTTCGAACGCCGTCACCCGTGGAAACCGATGCGTCGTCCCCGAAAGCTAGCACCGTTCGGTCCACCCAATGGGCCGAGAATGTAACTACGGCTGTCACGTTCGCTCCCAAAGCAGCCCGCCTGTTCGAACGCCGTGACCCGTGGAAACCGACGCGTCCCGTCCCCGAGAACTAGCGCCGTTCGGTCTAGCCAATCGGCCGAGAATGCAACTACGGCTGTCACGCTCGCTCTCATAGCAGCCCGCCTGTTCGAACGCCGTCGCCCGTGGAAACCGACGCGCCGCGTCTCCGAGAGCTAGCGCCGTTCGGTCAAGCCAATGGGCCGAGAATGTAACTACGGCTGTCACGTTCGCTCCCATAGCAGCCAGCCTGTTCGAACGCCGTCGCCAGTGGAAACCGACGCGTCCCGTCTCCGAGAGCTAGCGCCGTTCGGCCCAGCCAAGCGGTCAAGAATGTAAATACGGCTGCCACGTTCGCTCCCATAGCAGCCCGCCTGTTCGAACGCCGTCGCCTGTGGAAACCGACGTGTCCCGTCTCCGAGAGATAGCGCCGTTTGGTCCAGCCAATCGGCCTACAATGGAACTACGGCTGTCACGTTCACTCCCATAGCACCCCGCCTGTTCGAAAGCCGTCACCCGTGGAAACCGATGCGTCGTCCCCGAGGGCTAGCGCCGTTCGGTCCAGCCAAGTGGTCAACAATGTAACTACGGCTGTCAGGTTCGCTCCCAAAGCAGTCCGCCTGTTCGAACGCCGTCGCCAGTTAAAACCGACGCGTCCCGTCTCCGAGAGCTAGCGCCGTTCGGCACAGCCAAGCGGTCAAGAATGTAACTACGGCTGTCACGTTCGCTCCCATAGCAGCCCGCCTGTTCGAAAGCCGTCGCCCGTGGAAACCGACGCGTCGTCCCCGAGAGCTACCGCCGTTCGGTCCAGCCAAGCGGCCGGAAATGCAACTACGGCTGCCACGTTCGCTCCCACAGAAGCCCACCTTTTCGAACGCCGTCGCGCGTGGAAACCGACGCGTCCCGTCTCCGAGAGATAGCGCCGTTCGGTCCAGCCAATCGGCCGACAATGGAACTACGGATTTCACGTTCACTCCCATAGCAGCCCGCCTGTTCGAACGCCGTCACCCGTGGAAACCGATGCGTCATCCCCGCGAGCTAGCGCCGTTCCGTCCAGCCAATCGGCCGAGAATGGAACTACGGCTGTCACGTTCGCTCCCATAGCAGCCCGCCTGTTCGAATGCCTTCGCCCGTGGAAACCGACGCGTCGTTCCCGAGAGCTAGCGCCGTTCGGTCCAGCCAATCGGTCGAGAATGCAACTACGGCTGGCACGCTCGCTCCCATAGCAGTCCGCCTGTCCGAACGCCGTCGCCCGTGGAAACCGACGCGTCCCGTCCCCGAGAACTAGCGCCGTTCGGTCCAGCCAATCGGCCCAGAATGCAACTACGGCTGTCACGCTCGCTCTCATAGCAGCCTGCCTGTTCGAAAGCCGTCACCCGTGGAAACCGATGCGTCGTCCCCGAGAGCTAGCGCGGTTCGGTACAGACATGCGGTCAAGAATGTAACTACGGCTGTCAGGTTCGCTCCCATGGCAGCCCGCCTGTTCGAACACCGTCGCCAGAGGAAACCGACGCGTCCCGTCTCCGAGAGGTAGCGCCGTTCAGCCCAGCCAAGCGGCCGAGATTGCAACTACGGCTGTCACGCTCGCTCCCACAGGAGCCCGCCAGTTAGAACGCCGTCGCCCGTGGAAACCGACGCCTCCCGTCCCCGAGAGCTCCGCCGTTCGGTCCAGCCAATCGGCCGAGAATGGAAATACGGCTGTCACGTTCGCTCCCATAGCAGCCAGCCTGTTCGAACGCCGTCGCCTGTGGAAACCGACGCGTCCCGTCTCCGAGAGCTAGCGCCGTTCGGCCCAGCCAAGCCGTCAAGAATATAACTACGGCTGTCACGTTCGCTCCCATAGCAGCCCGCCTGTTCGAACGCCGTCGCCCGTGGAAACCGACGCCTCGTCCACGAGAGCTACCGCCGTTCGGTCCAGCCAAGCGGCCGAAAATGCAACTACGCCTGGCACGCTCGCTCCCATAGCAGTCCGCCAGTTCGAACGCCGTCGCCAGTGGAAACCGACGCGTCGCGCCTCCGAGAGCTACCGCCGTTCGGTCCAGCCAAGCGGCCGAGAATGCAACTACGGCTCGCACGCTCGCTCCCACAAGAGCCCGCCAGTTAGAACGCCGTCGCCCGTGGAAACCGACGCGTCCCGTCCCCGAGAGCTCCGCCGTTCGGTCCAGCCAATCGGCCGAGAAAGGAAATACGGCTGTCACGTTCGCTCCCATAGCAGCCAGCCTCTTCGAACGCCGTCGCCAGTGGAAACCGACGCGTCCCGTCTCCGAGAGCTAGCGCCGTTCGGCCCAGCCAAGCGGCCGAGAATGCAACTACGGCTGTCACGCTCGCTCTCCTAGCAGCCCGCCTGTTCGAAAGCCGTCACCCGTGGAAACCGACGCGTCGTCCGCGAGAGCTAGCGCCGTTCGGTCCAGCCAAGCGGTCAAGAATGTAACTACGGCTGTCAGGTTCGCTCCCATAGCAGCCCGCCTGTTCGAACGCCGTCGCCAGAGGAAACCGACGCGTCCCGTCTCCGAGAGATAGCCCCGTTCGGCCCAGCCAAGCGGCCGAGAATGCAACTACGGCTGTCACGCTCGCTCCCACAGGAGCCCGCCAGGTAGAACGCAGTCGCCCGTGGAAACCGACGCGTCCCGTCCCCGAGAGCTCCGCCGTTTGGTCTAGCCAATCGGCCGAGAATGGAAATACGGCTGTCACGTTCGCTCCCATAGCAGCCAGCCTGTTCGAACGCCGTCGCCAGTGGAAACCGACGCGTCCCGTCTCCGAGAGCTAGAGCCGTTCGGCCCAGCCAAGCGGTCAAGAATGTAACTACGGCTGTCACGTTCGCTCCTATAGCAGCCCGCCTGTTCGAACGCCGTCGCCCTCGGAAACCGACGCGTCGTCCCCGAGAGCTACCTCCGTTCGGTCCAGCCAAGCGGCCGAGAATGGAACCATGGCTGTCACGTTCACTCACATAGCAGGCCGCCTGTTCGAACGCCGTCACCCGTGGAAACCGATGCGTCGTCCCCGAAAGCTAGTGCCGTTCGGTCCAGCCAAGCGGTCAAGAATTTAACCATGGCTGTCACGATCGCTCCCATAGCAGCCCGCCTGTTCGAACGCCGTGGCCCGTGGAAACCGACGCGTCCCGTACCCGAGAGCTAGCGCCGTTCCGTCCAGCCAATCGGCCGAGAATGAAAGTACGGCTGTCACGTTCACTCCCACAGCAGCCCGCCTGTTCGAACGCCGTCGCCACTGGAAACCGACGCGTCCCGTCCCCGAGAGCTAGCGCCGTTCGGTCCAGCCAATCGGCCCAGAATGCAACTACGGCTGTCACGATCGCTCCCACGGCAGCCCGCCTGTTCGAACACCGTGGCCCGTGGAAACCGACGCGTCCCGTACCCGAGAGCTAGCGCCGTTCCGTCCAGCCAATCGGCCGAGAATGAAACTACGGCTGTCACGTTCACTCGCATAGCAGCCCGCCTGTTCGAACGCCGTCGCCCGTGGAAACCGACGCGTCCCGTCCCCGAGAACTAGCGCCGTTCGGTCCAGCCAATCGGCCGACAATTGAACTACGACTGTCACGTTCACTCCCATAGCAGCACGCCTGTTCGAACGTCGTCGCCAGAGGAAACCGACGCGTCCCGTCCCCGAGAGCTAGCGCCGTTCGGCCCAGCCAAGCGGTCAAGAATGTAAATACGGCTGCCACGTTCGCTCCCATAGCAGCCCGCCTGTTCGAACGCCGTCGCCCGTGGAAACCGACGCGTCCCGTCTCCGAGAGATAGCGCCGTTCGGTCCAGCCAATCGGCCTACAATGGAACTACGGCTGTCACGTTCACTCCCATAGCACCCCGCCTGTTCGAAAGCCGTCACCCGTGGAAACCGATGCGTCGTCCCCGAGAGCTAGCGCCGTTCGGTCCAGCCAAGCGGTCAAGAATGTAACTACGGCTGTCAGGTTCGCTCCCATAGCAGCACGCCTGTTCGAACGTCGTCGCCAGAGGAAACCGACGCGTCCCGTCTCCGAGAGATAGCGCCGTTCGGCCCAGCCAAGCGGACGAGAATGCAACTACGGCTATCGCGTTCGCTCCCATAGCAGCCCACCTGTTCGAACGCCGTCGCCCGTGGAAACGGACGCGTCCCGTACCCGAGAGCTAGCGCCGTTCCGTCCAGCCAATCGGCCGAGAATGGAACTACGGCTGTCGCGTTCACTCCTATAGCAGGCCGCCTGTTCGAACGCCGTCACCCGTGGAAACCAATGCGTCGTCCCCGAAAGCTAGTGCCGTTCGGTCCAGCCAAGCGGTCAAGAATATAACTATGGCTGTCACGATCGCTCCCATAGCAGCCCGCCTGTTCGAACGCCGTCGCTTGTGGAAACCGACGCGTCATGTCCCCGAGCGCTAGCGCCGTTTGGTCTAGCCAATCGGCCGGGAATGCAACTACAGCTGTCACGCTCGCTCTCATAGCAGCCCGCCTGTTCGAAAGCCGTCACCCGTGGAAACCGATGCGTCGTCCCCGAGAGCTAGCGCCGTTCGGTCCAGCCAAGGGGTCAAGAATGTAACTACGGCTGCCAGGTTCGCTCCCATAGCAGCCCGCCTGTTCGAACGCCTTCGCCTGTGGAAATCAACGCGTCGTCCCCGAGAGCTACCGCCGTTCGTTCCAGCCAAGCGGCCGAAAATGCAACTACGGCTGCCACGTTCGCTCCCATAGCATCCCACCTGTTCGAACGCCTTCGCCCGTGGAAACCGACGCGTCGTCGCCGAGAGCTAGCGCCGCTCGGTCCAGCCAATCGGCCGAGAATGTAACTACGGCTGTCACGTTCACTCCCATAGCAGCCCGCCTGTTCGAACGCCATCGCCAGTGGAAACCGACGCGTCCCGTCTCCGAGAGATAGCGCCGTTCGGTCCAGCCAATCGGCCGACAATGGAACTACGGCTGTCACGTTCACTCCCATTACAGCCAGCCTGTTCGAACGCCGTCACCCGTGGAAACCGATGCGTCATCCCCGCGAGCTAGCGCCGTTCCGTCCAGCCAATCGGCCGAGAATGGAACTACGGCTGTCACGTTCAGTCCCAAAGCAGGCCGCCTGTTCGAACGCCGTCACCCGTGGAAACCAATGCGTCGTTCCCGAAAGCTAGTGCCGTTCGGTCCAGCCAAGCGGTCAAGAATATAACTATGGCTGTCACGATCGCTCCCATAGCAGCCCGCCTGTTCGAACGCCGTCGCCAGTTAAAACCGACACGTCCCGTCTCCGAGAGATAGCGCCGTTCGGTCCAGCCAAACGGCCGACAATGGAACTACGGCTGTCAGGTTCACTCCCATAGAAGCCCGCCTGTTCGAACGCCGTCACCCGTGGAAACCGATGCGTCATCCCCGCGAGCTAGCGCCGTTCGGTCCAGCCAAGGGGTCAAGAATGTAACTACGGCTGCCAGGTTCGCTCCCATAGCAGCCCCCCTGTTCGAACGCCTTCGCCTGTGGAAATCGACGCGTCGTCCCCGAGAGCTACCGCCGTTCGTTCTAGCCATGCGGCCGAAAATGCAACTACGGCTGCCACGTTCGCTCCCATAGCAGCCCACCTGTTCGAACGCCTTTGGCCGTGGAAACCGACTCGTCGTCGCCGAGAGCTAGCGCCGTTCGGTCCAGCCAATCGGCCGAGAATGTAACTACGGCTGTCACGTTCACTCCCATAGCAGCCCGCCTGTTCGAACGCCGTCACCCGTGGAAACCGATGCGTCGTCCCCGAAAGCTAGTGCCGTTCGGTCCAGCCAAGCGGTCAAGATCGTAACTATGGCTGTCACGATCGCTCCCATAGCAGGCCGCCTGTTCGAACGCCGTCGCCCGTGGAAACCGACGCGTCCCGCCCCGAGAACTAGCGCCGTTCGGTCTAGCCAATCGGCCGAGAATGCAACTACGGCTGTCACGCTCGCTCCCATAGCAGTCCGCCTGTTCGAACGCCGTCGCCAGTGGAACCGACGCGTCGCGTCACCGAGAGCTAGCGTCGTTCGGTCCAGCCAATGGGCCGAGAATGTAACTACGGCTATCACGTTCGCTCCCATAGCAGGCCGCCTGTTCGAACGCCGTCACCCGTAAAAACCAATGCGTCGTCCCCGAAAGCTAGTGCCGTTCGGTCCAGCCAAGCGGTCAAGAATTTAACTATGGCTCTCACGATCGCTCCCATAGCAGCCCGCCTGTTCGAACGCCGTCGCCCGTGGAAACCGACGCGTCATGTCCCCGAGAACTAGCGCCGTTTGGTCTAGCCAATCGGCCGAGAATACAACTACAGCTGTCACGCTCGCTCTCATAGCAGCCCGCCTGTTCGAAAGCCGTCACCCGTGGAAACCGATGCGTCGTCCCCGAGAGATAGCGCCGTTCGGTCCAGCTAATCGGCCGACAATTGAACTACGGCTGTCACGTTCACTCCCATAACAGCCCGCCTGTTCGAACGCCGTCACCCGTGGAAACCGATGCGTCATCCCCGCGAGCTAGCGCCGTTCCGTCCAGCCAATCGGCCGAGAATGGAACTATGGCTGTCACGTTCACTCCCATAGCAGGCCGCCTGTTCGAACGCCATCACCCGTGGAAACCGATGCGTCGTCCCTGAAAGCTAGTGCCGTTCGGTCTAGCCAAGCGCTCAAGAATGTAACTATGGCTGTCACGATCGCTCCCATAGCAGCCCGCCTGTTCGAACGCCGTCGCCCGTGGAAACCGACGCGTCCCGCCCCGAGAACTAGCGCCGTTCGGTCTAGCCAATCGGCCGAGAATGCAACTACGGCTGTCACGCTCGCTCCCATAGCAGTCCGCCTGTTCCAACGCCGTCGCCAGTAGAAACCGACGCGTCGCGTCTCCGAGAGCTAGCGCCGTTCGGTCCAGCCAATGGGCCGAGAATGTAACTACGGCTATCACGTTCGCTCCCGTAGCAGCCCAGCTGTTCGAACGCCGTCGCCCGTGGAAACCGACACGTCCCGTACCCGAGAGCTAGCGCCGTTCCGTCCAGCCAATCGGCCGAGAATGGAACTACGGCTGTCACGTTCACTCCCATAGCAGGCCGCCTGTTCGAACGCCGTCACCCGTGGAAACCAATGCGTCGTCCCCGAAAGCTAGTGCCGTTCGGTCAAGCCATGCGGTCAAGAATATAACTATGGCTGTCACGATCGCTCCCATAGCAGCCCGCCTTTTCGAACGCCGTCGCTTGTGGAAACCGACGCGTCATGTCCCCGAGAGCTAGCACCGTTTGGTCTAGCCAATCGGCCGAGAATGCAACTACAGCTGTCACGCTGACTCTCATAGCAGCCCGCCTGTTCGAAAGCCGTCACCCGTGGAAACCGATGCGTCGTCCCCGAGAGCTAGCGCCGTTCGGTCCAGCCAAGCGGTCAACAATGTAACTACGGCTGTCAGGTTCGCTCCCATAGCAGCCCGCCTGTTCGAACCCCTTCGCCCGTGGAAACCGACGCGTCCCGCCCCGAGAACTAGCGCCGTTCGGTCTAGCCAATCGGCCGAGAATGCAACTACGGCTATCACGCTCGCTCCCATAGCAGTCCGCCTGTTCGAACGCCGTCGTCAGTGGAAACCGACGCGTCGCGTCTCCGAGAGCTAGCGCCGTTCGGTCCAGCCAATGGGCCGAGAATGTAACTACGGCTATCGCGTTCGCTCCCATAGCAGCCCACCTGTTCGAACGCCGTCGCCCGTGGAAACAGACGCGTCCCGTACCCGAGAGCTACCGCCGTTCCGTCCAGCCAATCGGCCGAGAATGGAACTACGGCTGTCACGTTCGCTCCCATAGCAGCCCACCTGTTCGAACGCCTTCGCCCGTGGAAACCGACGCGTCGTCGCCGAGAGCTAGCGCCGTTCGGTCCAGCCAATCGGCCGAGAATGTAACTACGGCTGTCACGTTCACTCCCATAGCAGCCCGCCTGTTCGAACGCCATCGCCAGTGGAAACGGACGCGTCCCGTCTCCGAGAGATAGCGCCGTTCGGTCCAACCAATCGGCCGACAATGGAACTACGGCTGTCACGTTCACTCCAATAGCAGCCCGCCTGTTCGAACGCCGTCACCCGTGGAAACCGATGCGTCATCCCCGTGAGCTAGCGCCGTTCCGTCCAGCCAATCGGCCGAGAATGGAACTACGGCTGTCACGTTCACTCCCATAGCAGGCCGCCTGTTCGAACGCAATCGCCCGTGGAAACCGACGCGTCCCGCCCCGAGAACTAGCGCCGTTCGGTCTAGCCAATCGGCCGAGAATGCAACTACGGCTGTCACGCTCGCTCCCATAGCAGTCCGCCTGTTCGAACGCCGTCGCCAGTGGAAACCGACGCGTCGCGTCTCCGAGAGCTAACGCCGTTCGGTCCAGCCAATGGGCCGAGAATTTAACTACGGCTATCACGTTCGCTCCCATAGCAGCCCACCTGTTCGAACGCCGTCGCCCATGGAAACCGACGCGTCCCGTACCCGAGAGCTAGCGCCGTTCCGTCCAGCCAATCGGCCGAGAATGGAACTACGGCTGTCACGTTCACTCCCATAGCAGGCCGCCTGTTCGAACGCCGTCACCCGTAAAAACCAACGCGTCCCGTCCCCGAGAGCTCCGCCGTTCGGTCCAGCCAATCGGCCGAGAATGGAAATACGGCTTTCACGTTCGCTCCCATAGCAGGCCGCCTGTTCGAACGCAGTCGCCCGTGGAAACCGACGCGTCCCGCCCCGAGAACTAGCGCCGTTCGGTCTAGCCAATCGGCCGAGAATGCAACTACAGCTGTCACGCTCGCTCTCATAGCAGCCCGCCTGTTCGAAAGCCGTCACCCGTGGAAACCGATGCGTCGTCCCCGAGAGCTAGCGCCGATCGGTCCAGCCAAGCGGTCAACAATGTAACTACGGCTGTCAGGTTCGCTCCCATAGCAGCCCGCCTGTTCGAACGCCTTCGCCCGTGGAAACCGACGCGTCGTCCCCGAGAGTTAGCGCCGTTCAGTCCAGCCAATTGGCCGAGAATGCAACTACGGCTGGCACGCTCGCTCCCATAGCAGTCCGCCTGTTCGAACGCCGTCGCCAGTTAAAACCGACGCGTCCCGTCTCCGAGAGATAACGCCGTTCGGTCCAGCCTATCGGCCGACAATGGAACTACGGCTGTCACGTTCACTCCCATAGCAGCCCGCCTGTTCGAACGCCTTCGCCCGTGGAAACCGGCGCATCCCGTCCCCGAGAACTAGCGCCGTTCGGTCAAGCCAATCGGCCCAGAATGCAACTACGGCTGTCAGGTTCGCTCCCATAGCAGCCCGCCTGTTCGAACGCCTTCGCCAGTGGAAACCGACGCGTCCCGTCTCCGAGAGATAGCGCCGTTCGGCCCAGCCAAGCGGCCGAGAATGCAACTACGGCTGTCACGCTCGCTCCCACAGGAGCCCGCCAGTTAGAACGCCGTCGCCCGTGGAAACCAACGCGTCCCGTCCCCGAGAGCTCCGCCGTTCGGTCCAGCCAATCGGCCAAGAATGGAAATACGGCTTTCACGTTCGCTCCCATAGCAGCCAGCCTGTTCGAACGCCGTCGCCAGTGGAAACCGACGCGTCCCGTCTCTGAGAGCTTGCGCCGTTCGGCACAGCCAAGCGGTCAAGAATGTAACTACGGCTGTCACGTTCGCTCCCATAGCAGCCCGCCTTTCGAACGCCGTCGCCCGTGGAAACCGACGCCTCGTCCCCGAGAGCTACCGCCGTTCGGTCCAGCCAAGCGGCCGAAAATGCAACTACGGCTGGCACGCTTGCTCCCATAGCAGTGCGCCTGTTCGAACGCCGTCGCCAGTGGAAATCGACGCGTCGCGTCTCCGAGAGCTAGCGCCGTTCGGTCCAGCCAATGGGCCGAGAACGTAACTACGGCTATCACGTTCGCTCCCATAGCAGCCCGCCTGTTCGAACGCCGTCGCCCGTGGAAACCGACGCGTCCCGTACCCGAGAGCTAGCGCCGTTCCGCACAGCCAAGCGGTCAAGAATGTAACTACGGCTGTCACGTTCGCTCCCATAGCAGCCCGCCTGTTCGAACGCCGTCGCCCATGGAAACCGACGCGTCGTCCCCGAGAGCTACCGCCGTTCGGTCCAGCCAAGCGGCCGGAAATGCAACTACGGCTGCCACGTTCGCTCCCACAGAAGCCCACCTTTTCGAACGCCGTCACCCGTGGAAACCGACGCGTCCCGTCTCCGAGAGATAGCGCCGTTCGGTCCAGCCAATCGGACGACAATGGAACTACGGCTGTTACGTTCACTCCCATAGCAGCCCGCCTGTTCGAACGCCGTCACCCGTGGAAACCGATGCGTCATCCCCGCGGCTAAAGCCGTTCCGTCCAGCCAATGGGCCGAGAATGTAACTACGGCTGTCACGTTCGCTCCCATAGCAGCCAGCCTGTTCGAACGCCGTCGCCAGTGGAAACCGACGCGTCCCTTCTCCGAGAGCTAGCGCCGTTCGGCCCAGCCAAGCGGTCAAGAATGTAAATACGGCTGCCACGTTCGCTCCCATAGCAGCCCGCCTGTTCGAACGCCGTCGCCCGTGGAAACCGACGCGTCCCGTCTCCGAGAGATAGCGCCGTTCAGTCCAGCCAATCGGCCGACAATCGAACTACGGCTGTCACGTTCACTCTCATAGCAGCCCGCCTGTTCGAAAGCCGTCACCCGTGGAAACCGATGCGTCGTCCCCGAGAGCTAGCGCCGTTCGGTCCAGCCAAGCGGTCAAGAATGTAACTACGGCTGTCAGGTTCGCTCCCATAGCAGCACGCCTGTTCGAACGTCGTCGCCAGAGGAAACCGACGCGTCCCGTCTCCGAGAGATAGCGCCGTTCGGCCCAGCCAAGCGGACGAGAATGCAACTGCGGCTATCACGCTCGCTCCCCACAGGAGCCCGCGAGTTAGAACGCCGTCGCCCTTGGAAACCAACGCGTCCCGTCCCCGAGAGCTCCGCCGTTCGGTCCAGCCAATCGGCCGAGAATGGAAATACGGCTGTCACGTTCGCTCCCATAGCAGCCAGCCTGTTCGAACGCCGTCACCCGTGGAAACCGATGCGTCGTCCCCGAAAGCTAGCACCGTTCGGTCCACCCAATGGGCCGAGAATGTAACTACGGCTGTCACGTTCGCTCCCAAAGCAGCCCGCCTGTTCGAACGCCGTGACCCGTGGAAACCGACGCGTCCCGTCCCCGAGAACTAGCGCCGTTCGGTCTAGCCAATCGGCCGAGAATGCAACTACGGCTGTCACGCTCGCTCTCATAGCAGCCCGCCTGTTCGAACGCCGTCGCCCGTGGAAACCGACGCGCCGCGTCTCCGAGAGCTAGCGCCGTTCGGTCAAGCCAATGGGCCGAGAATGTAACTACGGCTGTCACGTTCGCTCCCATAGCAGCCAGCCTGTTCGAACGCCGTCGCCAGTGGAAACCGACGCGTCCCGTCTCCGAGAGCTAGCGCCGTTCGGCCCAGCCAAGCGGTCAAGAATGTAAATACGGCTGCCACGTTCGCTCCCATAGCAGCCCGCCTGTTCGTACGCCGTCGCCTGTGGAAACCGACGTGTCCCGTCTCCGAGAGATAGCGCCGTTTGGTCCAGCCAATCGGGCTACAATGGAACTACGGCTGTCACGTTCACTCCCATAGCACCCCGCCTGTTCGAAAGCCGTCACCCGTGGAAACCGATGCGTCGTCCCCGAGGGCTAGCGCCGTTCGGTCCAGCCAAGTGGTCAACAATGTAACTACGGCTGTCAGGTTCGCTCCCAAAGCAGTCCGCCTGTTCGAACGCCGTCGCCAGTTAAAACCGACGCGTCCCGTCTCCGAGAGCTAGCGCCGTTCGGCACAGCCAAGCGGTCAAGAATGTAACTACGGCTGTCACGTTCGCTCCCATAGCAGCCCGCCTGTTCGAAAGCCGTCGCCCGTGGAAACCGACGCGTCGTCCCCGAGAGCTACCGCCGTTCGGTCCAGCCAAGCGGCCGGAAATGCAACTACGGCTGCCACGTTCGCTCCCACAGAAGCCCACCTTTTCGAACGCCGTCGCGCGTGGAAACCGACGCGTCCCGTCTCCGAGAGATAGCGCCGTTCGGTCCAGCCAATCGGCCGACAATGGAACTACGGATTTCACGTTCGCTCCCATAGCAGCCCGCCTGTTCGAACGCCGTCACCCGTGGAAACCGATGCGTCATCCCCGCGAGCTAGCGCCGTTCCGTCCAGCCAATCGGCCGAGAATGGAACTACGGCTGTCACGTTCGCTCCCATAGCAGCCCGCCTGTTCGAATGCCTTCGCCCGTGGAAACCGACGCGTCGTTCCCGAGAGCTAGCGCCGTTCGGTCCAGCCAATCGGTCGAGAATGCAACTACGGCTGGCACGCTCGCTCCCATAGCAGTCCGCCTGTCCGAACGCCGTCGCCCGTGGAAACCGACGCGTCCCGTCCCCGAGAACTAGCGCCGTTCGGTCCAGCCAATCGGCCCAGAATGCAACTACGGCTGTCACGCTCGCTCTCATAGCAGCCTGCCTGTTCGAAAGCCGTCACCCGTGGAAACCGATGCGTCGTCCCCGAGAGCTAGCGCGGTTCGGTACAGACATGCGGTCAAGAATGTAACTACGGCTGTCAGGTTCGCTCCCATGGCAGCCCGCCTGTTCGAACACCGTCGCCAGAGGAAACCGACGCGTCCCGTCTCCGAGAGGTAGCGCCGTTCAGCCCAGCCAAGCGGCCGAGATTGCAACTACGGCTGTCACGCTCGCTCCCACAGGAGCCCGCCAGTTAGAACGCCGTCGCCCGTGGAAACCGACGCCTCCCGTCCCCGAGAGCTCCGCCGTTCGGTCCAGCCAATCGGCCGAGAATGGAAATACGGCTGTCACGTTCGCTCCCATAGCAGCCAGCCTGTTCGAACGCCGTCGCCTGTGGAAACCGACGCGTCCCGTCTCCGAGAGCTAGCGCCGTTCGGCCCAGCCAAGCCGTCAAGAATATAACTACGGCTGTCACGTTCGCTCCCATAGCAGCCCGCCTGTTCGAACGCCGTCGCCCGTGGAAACCGACGCCTCGTCCACGAGAGCTACCGCCGTTCGGTCCAGCCAAGCGGCCGAAAATGCAACTACGCCTGGCACGCTCGCTCCCATAGCAGTCCGCCAGTTCGAACGCCGTCGCCAGTGGAAACCGACGCGTCGCGCCTCCGAGAGCTACCGCCGTTCGGTCCAGCCAAGCGGCCGAGAATGCAACTACGGCTCGCACGCTCGCTCCCACAAGAGCCCGCCAGTTAGAACGCCGTCGCCCGTGGAAACCGACGCGTCCCGTCCCCGAGAGCTCCGCCGTTCGGTCCAGCCAATCGGCCGAGAAAGGAAATACGGCTGTCACGTTCGCTCCCATAGCAGCCAGCCTCTTCGAACGCCGTCGCCAGTGGAAACCGACGCGTCCCGTCTCCGAGAGCTAGCGCCGTTCGGCCCAGCCAAGCGGCCGAGAATGCAACTACGGCTGTCACGCTCGCTCTCCTAGCAGCCCGCCTGTTCGAAAGCCGTCACCCGTGGAAACCGACGCGTCGTCCGCGAGAGCTAGCGCCGTTCGGTCCAGCCAAGCGGTCAAGAATGTAACTACGGCTGTCAGGTTCGCTCCCATAGCAGCCCGCCTGTTCGAACGCCGTCGCCAGAGGAAACCGACGCGTCCCGCCTCCGAGAGATAGCCCCGTTCGGCCCAGCCAAGCGGCCGAGAATGCAACTACGGCTGTCACGCTCGCTCCCACAGGAGCCCGCCAGGTAGAACGCAGTCGCCCGTGGAAACCGACGCGTCCCGTCCCCGAGAGCTCCGCCGTTTGGTCTAGCCAATCGGCCGAGAATGGAAATACGGCTGTCACGTTCGCTCCCATAGCAGCCAGCCTGTTCGAACGCCGTCGCCAGTGGAAACCGACGCGTCCCGTCTCCGAGAGCTAGAGCCGTTCGGCCCAGCCAAGCGGTCAAGAATGTAACTACGGCTGTCACGTTCGCTCCTATAGCAGCCCGCCTGTTCGAACGCCGTCGCCCTCGGAAACCGACGCGTCGTCCCCGAGAGCTACCTCCGTTCGGTCCAGCCAAGCGGCCGAGAATGGAACCATGGCTGTCACGTTCACTCACATAGCAGGCCGCCTGTTCGAACGCCGTCACCCGTGGAAACCGATGCGTCGTCCCCGAAAGCTAGTGCCGTTCGGTCCAGCCAAGCGGTCAAGAATTTAACCATGGCTGTCACGATCGCTCCCATAGCAGCCCGCCTGTTCGAACGCCGTGGCCCGTGGAAACCGACGCGTCCCGTACCCGAGAGCTAGCGCCGTTCCGTCCAGCCAATCGGCCGAGAATGAAAGTACGGCTGTCACGTTCACTCCCACAGCAGCCCGCCTGTTCGAACGCCGTCGCCACTGGAAACCGACGCGTCCCGTCCCCGAGAGCTAGCGCCGTTCGGTCCAGCCAATCGGCCCAGAATGAAACTACGGCTGTCACGATCGCTCCCACGGCAGCCCGCCTGTTCGAACACCGTGGCCCGTGGAAACCGACGCGTCCCGTACCCGAGAGCTAGCGCCGTTCCGTCCAGCCAATCGGCCGAGAATGAAACTACGGCTGTCACGTTCACTCGCATAGCAGCCCGCCTGTTCGAACGCCGTCGCCCGTGGAAACCGACGCGTCCCGTCCCCGAGAACTAGCGCCGTTCGGTCCAGCCAATCGGCCGACAATTGAACTACGACTGTCACGTTCACTCCCATAGCAGCACGCCTGTTCGAACGTCGTCGCCAGAGGAAACCGACGCGTCCCGTCCCCGAGAGCTAGCGCCGTTCGGCCCAGCCAAGCGGTCAAGAATGTAAATACGGCTGCCACGTTCGCTCCCATAGCAGCCCGCCTGTTCGAACGCCGTCGCCCGTGGAAACCGACGCGTCCCGTCTCCGAGAGATAGCGCCGTTCGGTCCAGCCAATCGGCCTACAATGGAACTACGGCTGTCACGTTCACTCCCATAGCACCCCGCCTGTTCGAAAGCCGTCACCCGTGGAAACCGATGCGTCGTCCCCGAGAGCTAGCGCCGTTCGGTCCAGCCAAGCGGTCAAGAATGTAACTACGGCTGTCAGGTTCGCTCCCATAGCAGCACGCCTGTTCGAACGTCGTCGCCAGAGGAAACCGACGCGTCCCGTCTCCGAGAGATAGCGCCGTTCGGCCCAGCCAAGCGGACGAGAATGCAACTACGGCTATCACGCTCGCTCCCACAGGAGCCCGCCAGTTAGAACGCCGTCGCCCTTGGAAACCAACGCGTCCCGTCCCCGAGAGGTCCGCCGTTCGGTCCAGCCAATCGGCCGAGAATGGAAATACGGCTGTCACGTTCGCTCCCATAGCAGCCAGCCTGTTCGAACGCCGTCACCCGTGGAAACCGATGCGTCGTCCCCGAAAGCTAGCACCGTTCGGTCCACCCAATGGGCCGAGAATGTAACTACGGCTGTCACGTTCGCTCCCAAAGCAGCCCGCCTGTTCGAACGCCGTGACCCGTGGAAACCGACGCGTCCCGTCCCCGAGAACTAGCGCCGTTCGGTCTAGCCAATCGGCCGAGAATGCAACTACGGCTGTCACGCTCGCTCTCATAGCAGCCCGCCTGTTCGAACGCCGTCGCCCGTGGAAACCGACGCGCCGCGTCTCCGAGAGCTAGCGCCGTTCGGTCAAGCCAATGGGCCGAGAATGTAACTACGGCTGTCACGTTCGCTCCCATAGCAGCCAGCCTGTTCGAACGCCGTCGCCAGTGGAAACCGATGCGTCCCGTCTCCGAGAGCTAGCGCCGTTCGGCCCAGCCAAGCGGTCAAGAATGTAAATACGGCTGCCACGTTCGCTCCCATAGCAGCCCGCCTGTTCGAACGCCGTCGCCCGTGGAAACCGACGCGTCCCGTCTCCGAGAGATAGCGCCGTTCGGTCCAGCCAATCGGCCTACAATGGAACTACGGCTGTCACGTTCACTCCCATAGCACCCCGCCTGTTCGAAAGCCGTCACCCGTGGAAACCGATGCGTCGTCCCCGAGGGCTAGCGCCGTTCGGTCCAGCCAAGTGGTCAACAATGTAACTACGGCTGTCACGTTCGCTCCCAAAGCAGTCCGCCTGTTCGAACGCCGTCGCCAGTTAAAACCGACGCGTCCCGTCTCCGAGAGCTAGCGCCGTTCGGCACAGCCAAGCGGTCAAGAATGTAACTACGGCTGTCACGTTCGCTCCCATAGCAGCCCGCCTGTTCGAAAGCCGTCGCCCGTGGAAACCGACGCGTCGTCCCCGAGAGCTACCGCCGTTCGGTCCAGCCAAGCGGCCGGAAATGCAACTACGGCTGCCACGTTCGCTCCCACAGAAGCCCACCTTTTCGAACGCCGTCGCGCGTGGAAACCGACGCGTCCCGTCTCCGAGAGATAGCGCCGTTCGGTCCAGCCAATCGGCCGACAATGGAACTACGGATTTCACGTTCACTCCCATAGCAGCCCGCCTGTTCGAACGCCGTCACTCGTGGAAACCGATGCGTCATCCCAGCGAGCTAGCGCCGTTCCGTCCAGCCAATCGGCCGAGAATGGAACTACGGCTGTCACGTTCGCTCCCATAGCAGTCCGCCTGTCCGAACGCCGTCGCCCGTGGAAACCGACGCGTCCCGTCCCCGAGAACTAGCGCCGTTCGGTCCAGCCAATCGGCCCAGAATGCAACTACGGCTGTCACGCTCGCTCTCATAGCAGCCTGCCTGTTCGAAAGCCGTCACCCGTGGAAACCGATGCGTCGTCCCCGAGAGCTAGCGCGGTTCGGTACAGACATGCGGTCAAGAATGTAACTACGGCTGTCAGGTTCGCTCCCATGGCAGCCCGCCTGTTCGAACACCGTCGCCAGAGGAAACCGACGCGTCCCGTCTCCGAGAGATAGCGCCGTTCAGCCCAGCCAAGCGGCCGAGATTGCAACTACGGCTGTCACGCTCGCTCCCACAGGAGCCCGCCAGTTAGAACGCCGTCGCCCGTGGAAACCGACGCCTCCCGTCCCCGAGAGCTCCGCCGTTCGGTCCAGCCAATCGGCCGAGAATGGAAATACGGCTGTCATGTTCGCTCCCATAGCAGCCAGCCTGTTCGAACGCCGTCGCCTGTGGAAACCGACGCGTCCCGTCTCCGAGAGCTAGCGCCGTTCGGCCCAGCCAAGCGGTCAAGAATATAACTACGGCTGTCACGTTCGCTCCCATAGCAGCCCGCCTGTTTGAACGCCGTCGCCCGTGGAAACCGACGCCTCGTCCACGAGAGCTACCGCCGTTCGGTCCAGCCAAGCGGCCGAAAATGCAACTACGCCTGGCACGCTCGCTCCCATAGCAGTCCGCCAGTTCGAACGCCGTCGCCAGTGGAAACCGACGCGTCGCGCCTCCGAGAGCTACCGCCGTTCGGTCCAGCCAAGCGGCCGAGAATGCAACTACGGCTGGCACGCTCGCTCCCACAAGAGCCCGCCAGTTAGAACGCCGTCGCCCGTGGAAACCGACGCGTCCCGTCCCCGAGAGCTCCGCCGTTCGGTCCAGCCAATCGGCCGAGAATGGAAATACGGCTGTCACGTTCGCTCCCATAGCAGCCAGCCTGTTCGAACGCCGTCGCCAGTGGAAACCGACGCGTCCCGTCTCCGAGAGCTAGCGCCGTTCGGCCCAGCCAAGCGGCCGAGAATGCAACTACGGCTGTCACACTCGCTCTCATAGCAGCCCGCCTGTTCGAAAGCCGTCACCCGTGGAAACCGACGCGTCGTCCGCGAGAGCTAGCGCCGTTCGGTCCAGCCAAGCGGTCAAGAATGTAACTACGGCTGTCAGGTTCGCTCCCATAGCAGCCCGCCTGTTCGAACGCCGTCGCCAGAGGAAACCGACGCGTCCCGTCTCCGAGAGATAGCCCCGTTCGGCCCAGCCAAGCGGCCGAGAATGCAACTACGGCTGTCACGCTCGCTCCCACAGGAGCCCGCCAGGTAGAACGCAGTCGCCCGTGGAAACCGACGCGTCCCGTCCCCGAGAGCTCCGCCGTTTGGTCTAGCCAATCGGCCGAGAATGGAAATACGGCTGTCACGTTCGCTCCCATAGCAGCCAGCCTGTTCGAACGCCGTCGCCAGTGGAAACCGACGCGTCCCGTCTCCGAGAGCTAGAGCCGTTCGGCCCAGCCAAGCGGTCCAGAATGTAACTACGGCTGTCACGTTCGCTCCTATAGCAGCCCGCCTGTTCGAACGCCGTCGCCCTCGGAAACCGACGCGTCGTCCCCGAGAGCTACCTCCGTTCGGTCCAGCCAAGCGGCCGAGAATGGAACCATGGCTGTCACGTTCACTCACATAGCAGGCCGCCTGTTCGAACGCCGTCACCCGTGGAAACCGATGCGTCGTCCCCGAAAGCTAGTGCCGTTCGGTCCAGCCAAGCGGTCAAGAATTTAACCATGGCTGTCACGATCGCTCCCATAGCAGCCCGCCTGTTCGAACGCCGTGGCCCGTGGAAACCGACGCGTCCCGTACCCGAGAGCTAGCGCCGTTCCGTCCAGCCAATCGGCCGAGAATGAAAGTACGGCTGTCACGTTCACTCGCACAGCAGCCCGCCTGTTCGAACGCCGTCGCCAGTGGAAACCGACGCGTCCCGTCCCCGAGAGCTAGCGCCGTTCGGTCCAGCCAATCGGCCCAGAATGCAACTACGGCTGTCACGATCGCTCCCATAGCAGCCCGCCTGTTCGAACACGGTGGCCCGTGGAAACCGACGCGTCCCGTACCCGAGGGCTAGCGCCGTTCCGTCCAGCCAATCGGCCGAGAATGAAACTACGGCTGTCACGTTCACTCGCATAGCAGCCCGCCTGTTCGAACGCCGTCGCCCGTGGAAACCGACGCGTCCCGTCCCCGAGAACTAGCGCCGTTCGGTCCAGCCAATCGGCCGACAATTGAACTACGACTGTCACGTTCACTCCCATAGCAGGCCGCCTGTTCTAATGCCGTCACCCGTGGATAGCGATGCGTCGTCCCCGAAAGCTAGTGCCGTTCGGTCCAGCCAATCGGCCGAGAATGCAAGTACTGCTGTCGCGCCCGCTCCGATTGTAGCCCGCCAGTTCGAACGCCGTCGCCCGTGGAAACCGACGCGTCCCGTCCCCGAGAGCTCCGCCGTTCGGTCCAGCCAATCGGCCGAGAACGGAAATGCGGCTGTCACGTTCGCTCCCATAGCAGCCCACGTGTTCGAACGCCGTCGCCAGTGGAAACCGACGCGTCCCGTCTCCGAGAGCTAGCGCCGTTCGGTCCAGCCAATCGGCCGACAATGGAACTACGGCTGTCACGTCCACTCCCATTGCAGCCCGCCTGTTCGAACGCCGTCACCCGTGGAAACCGATGCCTCATCCTTGAGAGCTTGTGCCGTTCGTTCCAGCCAAGCGGCCGAAAATGCAACTACGGCTGCCACGTTCGCTCCCACAGCAGCCCGCCTGTTCGAACGCCGTCGCCAGTTGAAGCCGACGCGTCGTCCCCGAGAGCTACCGCCGTTCGGTCCAGCCAAGCCGCCGAGAATGCAACTACGGCTGTCATGCTCGCTCCCATAGGAGCCCGCCAGTTCGAACGCCGTCACCCGTGGAAACCGACGCGTCCCGTCCCCGAGAGCTCCGCCGTTCGGTCCAGCCAATCGGCCGAGAATGGAAATACGGCTGTTACGTTCGCTCCCATAGCAGCCCGCCTGTTCGAACGCCGTCGCCCGTGGAAACCGACGCGTCGTCCCCGAGAGCTACCGCCGTTCGGTCCAGCCTAGCGGCCGAAAATGCAACTACGGCTGCCACGTTCGCTCCCATAGCAGCCCACCTGTTCGAACGCCTTCATCTGTGGAAACCGACGCGTCGTCCCCGAGACCTAGCGCCCTTCGGTACAGCCAATCGGACGAGAATGCAACTAGGGCTGTCACGCTTGCTCCCATAGCAACCCGCCTGTTCGAACGCCGTGGCCCGTGGAAACCGACGCGTCCCGTCCGCGAGAGCTAGCGCCGTTCGGTCCAGCCAATCGGCCGAAAATGCAACTACGGCTGGCACGCTCGCTCCCATAGCAGTCCGCCAGTTCGAGCGCCGTCGCCAGTGGAAACCGACGCGTCGCGCCTCCGAGAGCTACCGCCGTTCGGTCCAGCCAAGCGGCCGAGAATGCAACTACGGCTGGCACGCTCGCTCCCACAAGAGCCCGCCAGTTCGAACGCCGTCGCCCGTGGAAACCGACGCGTCGTCCCCGAGAGCTAGCGCTGTTCGGTCCAGCCAAGCGGTCAAGAATGTAACTACGGCTGTCAGGTTCGCTCGCATAGCAGCCCGCCTGTTCGAACGCCGTCGCCAGAGGAAACCGACGCGTCCCGTTTCCGAGAGATAGCGCCGTTCGGCCCAGCCAAGCGGCTGAGAATGCAACTACGGCTGTCACGCTCGCTCCCACAGGAGCCCGCTTGTTCGAACGCCGTCACCCGTGGAAACCGATGCGTCATCCCCGCGAGCTAGCGCCGTTCGGTCCAGCCAAGTGATCAAGAATGTAACTACGGCTGTCAGGTTCGCTCCCATAAGCCCGCCTGTTCGAACGCCATCACCCGTGGAAACCGACGCGTTCCGTACCTGAGAGCTAGTGCCATTCCGTACAGCCAATCGGCCGAGAATGGAACTACGGCTGTCACGTTCACTCCCATAGCAGGCCGCCTGTTCGAACGCCGTCACCCGTGGAAACCGATGCGTCGTCCCCGAGAGCTAGTGCCGTTCGCTCCAGTCAAGCGGTCAAGAATGTAACTATGGCTGTCACGATCGCTCCCATAGCAGCCCGCCTGTTCGAACGCCGTCGCCCGTGCAAGCCGACGCGTCCCGTCTTCGAGAACTAGCGCCGTTCGGTCCACCCAATCGGCCAAGAATGCAACTACGGCTGTCACGCTCGCTCTCATAGCAGCCCGCCTGTTCGAAAGGCGTCACCCGTGGAGACCGATGCGTCGTCCCCGAGAGCTAGCGCGGTTCGGTCCAGCCAAGCGGTCAAGAATGTAACTACGGCTGTCAGGTTCGCTCCCATAGCAGCCCGCCTGTTCGAACGCCGTCGCCAGAGGAAACCGATGCGTCCCGTCTCCGAGAGATAGCGCCGTTCGGCCCAGCCAAGCGGCCGAGAATGCAACTACGGCTGTCACGCTCGCTCCCACAGGAGCCCGCCAGTTAGAACGCCGTCGCCCATGGAAACCGACGCGTCCCGTCCCCGAGAGCTCCGCCGTTCGGTCCAGCCAATCGGCCGAGAATGGAAATACGGCTGTCACGTTCGCTCCCATAGCAGCCAGCCTGTTTGAACGCCGTCGCCAGTGGAAACCGACGCGTCCCGTCTCCGAGAGCTAGCGCCGTTCGGCCCAGCCAATCGGCCGAGAATGTAACTACGGCTGTCACGTTCGCTCCCATAGCAGTCCGCCTGTTCGAACGCCGTCGCCAGTGGAAACCGACGCGTCGCGTCTCCGAGAGCTAGCGCCGTTCGGTCCAGCCAATGGGTCAAGAATGTAACTACGGCTGTCACGTTCGCTCCCATAGCAGCCCGCCTGTTCGAACGCCGTCGCCCGTGGAAACCGACGCGTCCAGTACCCGAGAGCTAGCGCCGTTCGGTCCAGCCAATCGGCCGAGAATGTAACCACGGCTGTCACGTTCACTCCCAAAACAGCCCGCCTGTTGGAACGCCGTCGCCAGTGGAAACCCACGCGTCCCGTCTCCGAGAGATAGCACCGTTCGGTCCAGCCAATCGGCCGACAATGGAACTACGGCTGTCACGTTCACTCCCATAGCAGCCCGCTTGTTCGAACGCCGTCACCCGTGGAAACCGATGCGTCATCCCCGCGAGCTAGCGCCGTTCGGTCCAGCCAAGTGATCAAGAATGTAACTACGGCTGTCAGGTTCGCTCCCATAAGCCCGCCTGTTCGAACGCCATCGCCAGTTGAAACCAACGCGTCGTCCCCGAGAGCTACCGCCGTTCGGTCCAGCCAAGCCGCCGAGAATGCAACTACGGCTGTCACGCTCGCTCCCATAGGAGCCCGCCAGTTCGAACGCCGTCACCCGTGGAAACCTACGCGTCCCGTCCCCGAGAGCTCCGCCGTTCGTTCCACCCAATCGGCCGAGAATGGAAATACGGCTGTTACGTTCGCTCCCATAGCAGCCCGCCTGTTCGAACACCGTCGCCCGTGGAAACCGACGCGTCGTCCCCGAGAGCTACCGCCGTTCGGTCCAGCCTAGCGGCCGAAAATGCAACTACGGCTGCCACGTTCGCTCCCATAGCAGCCCACCTGTTCGAACGCCTTCATCTGTGGAAACCGACGCGTCGTCCCCGAGACCTAGCGCCCTTCGGTACAGCCAATCGGCCGAGAATGCAACTAGGGCTGTCACGCTTGCTCCCATAGCAGCCCGCCTGTTCGAACGCCGTGGCCCGTGGAAACCGACGCGTCCCGTCCGCGAGAGCTAGCGCCGTTCGGTCCAGCCAATCGGCCGAGAATGGAACTACGGCTGTCACATTCGCTCCCATAGCAGCGCGCCGGTTCGAACGCCGTCACCCGTGGTAACCGATGCGTCGTCCCCGAGAGCTAGCACCATTCGGTGCAGCCAAGCGGTCAAGAATCTAACTATGGCTGGCACGTTCGCTCCCATAGCAGACCGCCTGTTCGAACGCCGTCGCCCGTGGAAACCGACGCATCCCGTCCCCGAGAGCTAGCGCCGTTCGGCCCAGCCAAGCGGCCGATAATGCAACTACGGCTGTCACGCTCGCTCCGATTGGAACCCGCCAGTTCGAACGCCGTCGCCCGTGGAAACCGACGCGTCCCGTCCCCGAGAGCTCCGCCGTTCGGTCCAGCCAATCGGCCGACAATGGAACTACGGCTGTCACGTCCACTCCCATAGCAGCCCGCCTGTTCGAACGCCGTCACCCGTGGAAACCGATGCCTCATCCCCGAGAGCTTGTGCCGTTCATTCCAGCCAAGTGGTCAAGAATGTAACTACGGCTGTCACGTTCGCTCCCATAGCAGCCCGCCTGTTCGAACGCCGTCGCCCGTGGAAACCGACGCGTCCAGTACCCGAGAGCTAGCGCCGTTCGGTCCAGCCTATCGGCCGAGAATGCAACTACGGCTGTCACGCTCGCTCTCAAAGCAGCCCGCCTGTTCGAAAGCCGTCATCCGTGGAAACCGATGCGTCGTCCCCGAGAATTAGCGCCGTTCGGTCCAGCCAAGCGGTCAAGAATGTAACTACGGCTGTCAGGTTCGCTCCCATTGCAGCCCGCCTGTTCGAACGCCGTCGCCAGAGGATACCGATGCGTCCCGTCTCCGAGAGATAGCGCCGTTCTGCCCAGCCAAGCGGCCGAGAATGTAACCACGGCTGTCACGTTCACTCCCAAAACAGCCCGCCTGTTGGAACGCCGTCGCCAGTGGAAACCCACGCGTCCCGTCTCCGAGAGATAGCACCGTTCGGTCCAGCCAATCGGCCGACAATGGAACTACGGCTGTTACGTTCACTCCCATAGCAGCCCGCCTGTTCGAACGCCGTCGCCCGTGGAAACCGACGCGTCGTCCCCGAGAGCTAGCGCCGTTCGGTCAAGCCAAGCGGTCAAGAATGTAACCACGGCTGTCACGTTCACTCCCAAAACAGCCCGCCTGTTGGAACGCCGTCGCCAGTGGAAACCCACGCGTCCCGTCTCCGAGAGATAGCACCGTTCGGTCCAGCCAATCGGCCGACAATGGAACTACGGCTGTCACGTTCACTCCCATAGCAGCCCGCTTGTTCGAACGCCGTCACCCGTGGAAACCGATGCGTCATCCCCGCGAGCTAGCGCCGTTCGGTCCAGCCAAGTGATCAAGAATGTAACTACGGCTGTCAGGTTCGCTCCCATAAGCCCGCCTGTTCGAACGCCATCACCCGTGGAAACCGACGCGTTCCGTACCTGAGAGCTAGTGCCATTCCGTACAGCCAATCGGCCGAGAATGGAACTACGGCTGTCACGTTCACTCCCATAGCAGGCCGCCTGTTCGAACGCCGTCACCCGTGGAAACCGATGCGTCGTCCCCGAGAGCTAGTGCCGTTCGCTCCAGTCAAGCGGTCAAGAATGTAACTATGGCTGTCACGATCGCTCCCATAGCAGCCCGCCTGTTCGAACGCCGTCGCCCGTGCAAGCCGACGCGTCCCGTCTTCGAGAACTAGCGCCGTTCGGTCCACCCAATCGGCCAAGAATGCAACTACGGCTATCACGCTCGCTCTCATAGCAGCCCGCCTGTTCGAAAGGCGTCACCCGTGGAGACCGATGCGTCGTCCCCGAGAGCTAGCGCGGTTCGGTCCAGCCAAGCGGTCAAGAATGTAACTACGGCTGTCAGGTTCGCTCCCATAGCAGCCCGCCTGTTCGAACGCCGTCGCCAGAGGAAACCGATGCGTCCCGTCTCCGAGAGATAGCGCCGTTCGGCCCAGCCAAGCGGCCGAGAATGCAACTACGGCTGTCACGCTCGCTCCCACAGGAGCCCGCCAGTTAGAACGCCGTCGCCCATGGAAACCGATGCGTCCCGTCCCCGAGAGCTCCGCCGTTCGGTCCAGCCAATCGGCCGAGAATGGAAATACGGCTGTCACGTTCGCTCCCATAGCAGCCAGCCTGTTTGAACGCCGTCGCCAGTGGAAACCGACGCGTCCCGTCTCCGAGAGCTAGCGCCGTTCGGCCCAGCCAATCGGCCGAGAATGTAACTACGGCTGTCACGTTCGCTCCCATAGCAGTCCGCCTGTTCGAACGCCGTCGCCAGTGGAAACCGACGCGTCGCGTCTCCGAGAGCTAGCGCCGTTCGGTCCAGCCAATGGGTCAAGAATGTAACTACGGCTGTCACGTTCGCTCCCATAGCAGCCCGCCTGTTCGAACGCCGTCGCCCGTGGAAACCGACGCGTCCAGTACACGAGAGCTAGCGCCGTTCGGTCCAGCCAATCGGCCGAGAATGTAACCACGGCTGTCACGTTCACTCCCAAAACAGCCCGCCTGTTGGAACGCCGTCGCCAGTGGAAACCCACGCGTCCCGTCTCCGAGAGATAGCACCGTTCGGTCCAGCCAATCGGCCGACAATGGAACTACGGCTGTCACGTTCACTCCCATAGCAGCCCGCTTGTTCGAACGCCGTCACCCGTGGAAACCGATGCGTCATCCCCGCGAGCTAGCGCCGTTCGGTCCAGCCAAGTGATCAAGAATGTAACTACGGCTGTCAGGTTCGCTCCCATAAGCCCGCCTGTTCGAACGCCATCGCCCGTGGAAACCGACGCGTTCCGTACCTGAGAGCTAGTGCCATTCCGTCCAGCCAATCGGCCGAGAATGGAACTACGGGTGTCACGTTCACTCCCATAGCAGGCCGCCTGTTCGAACGCCGTCACCCGTGGAAACCGATGCGTCGTCCCCGAGAGCTAGTGCCGTTCGCTCCAGTCAAGCGGTCAAGAATGTAACTATGGCTGTCACGATCGCTCCCATAGCAGCCCGCCTGTTCGAACGCCGTCGCCCGTGCAAGCCGACGCGTCCCGTCTTCGAGAACTAGCGCCGTTCGGTCCACCCAATCGGCCAAGAATGCAACTACGGCTGTCACGCTCGCTCTCATACCAGCCCGCCTGTTCGAAAGGCGTCACCCGTGGAGACCGATGCGTCGTCCCCCAGAGCTAGCGCGGTTCGGTCCAGCCAAGCGGTCAAGAATGTAACTACGGCTCTCAGGTTCGCTCCCATAGCAGCCCGCCTGTTCGAACGCCGTCGCCAGAGGAAACCGATGCGTCCCGTCTCCGAGAGATAGCGCCGTTCGGCCCAGCCAAGCGGCCGAGAATGCAACTACGGCTGTCACGCTCGCTCCCACAGGAGCCCGCCAGTTAGAACGCCGTCGCCCATGGAAACCGACGCGTCCCGTCCCCAAGAGCTCCGCCGTTCGGTCCAGCCAATCGGCCGAGAATGGAAATACGGCTGTCACGTTCGCTCCCATAGCAGCCAGCCTGTTTGAACGCCGTCGCCAGTGGAAACCGACGCGTCCCGTCTCCGAGAGCTAGCGCCGTTCGGCCCAGCCAATCGGCCGAGAATGTAACTACGGCTGTCACGTTCGCTCCCATAGCAGTCCGCCTGTTCGAACGCCGTCGCCAGTGGAAACCGACGCGTCGCGTCTCCGAGAGCTAGCGCCGTTCGGTCCAGCCAATGGGCCGAGAATGTAACTACGGCTATCACGTTCGCTCCCATAGCAGCCCACGTGTTCGAACGCCGTCGCCCATGGATACCGACGCGTCCCGTACCCGAGAGCTAGCGCCGTTCCGTCCAGCCAATCGGCCGAGAATGGAACTACGGCTGTCACGTTTACTCCCATAGCAGGCCGCCTGTTCGAACGCCGTCACCCGTGGAAACCGATGCGTCGTCCCCGAAAGCTAGTGCCGTTCGGTCCAGCCAAGCAGTCAAGAATGTAACTATGGCTGGCACGTTCACTCCCATAGGAGGCCGCCTGTTCGAACGCCGTCACCCGTGGAAACCGATGCGTCGTCCCCGAAAGCTAGTGCCGTTCGGTCCAGCCAATCGGCCGAGAATGCAACTACGGCTGTCACGCTCGCTCTCATAGTAGCCCGCCTGTTCGAAAGCAGTCACCCGTGGAAACCGATGCGTCGTCCCCGAGAGCTAGCGCCGTTCGGTCTAGCCAAGCGGCCAACAATCTAAGTATGGCTGTCAGGTTCGCTCCCATAGCAGCCGGCTTGTTCGAACGCCTTCGACCGCGGAAACCGACGCGTCGTCCCCGAGAGCTAGCGCCGTTCGGTCCAGCCAATCGGTCGAGAATGCAACTACGGCTATAACGTTCGCTCCCATAGCAGCCTACGTGTTCGAACGCCTTCGCCCATGGATACCGACGCGTCCCGTACCCGAGAGCTAGCGCCGTTCCGTCCAGCCAATCGGCCGAGAATGGAACTACGGCTGTCACGTTCACTCCCATAGCAGGCCGCCTGTTCGAACGCCGTCAACCGTGGAAACCGATGCGTCGTCCCCGAAAGCTAGTGCCGTTCGGTCCAGCCAAGCAGTCAAGAATGTAACTATGGCTGGCACGTTCACTCCCATAGCAGGCCGCCTGTTCGAACGCCGTCACCCGTGGAAACCAATGCGTCGTCCCCGAAAGCTAGTGCCGTTCGGTCCAGCCAATCGGCCGAGAATGCAACTACGGCTGGCACGCTCGCTCCCATAGCAGTCCGCCTGTTCGAACGCCGCCGCCAGTTAAAACCGACGCGTCCCGTCTCCGAGAGATAGCGCCGTTCGGTCCAGCCAATCGGCCGACAATGGAACTACGGCTGTCACGTTCACTCCCATAGAAGCCCGCCTGTTCGAACGCCGTCACCCGTGGAAAACGATGCGTCATCCCCGCGAGCTAGCGCCGTTCGGTCCAGCCAAGGGGTCAAGAATGTAACTACGGCTGTCAGGTTCGCTCCCATAGCAGCCCGCCGGTTCGAACGCCGTCGCCAGAGGAAACCGATGCGTCCCGTCTCCGAGAGATAGCGCCGTTCGGCCCAGCCAAGCGGCCGAGAATGCAACTACGGCTGTCACGCTCGCTCCCACAGGAGCCCGCCTGTTCGAACGCCTTCGCCCGTGGAAACCGACGCGTCGTCGCCGAGAGCTAGCGCCGTTCGGTCCAGCCAATCGTCCGAGAATGGAAATACGGCTGTCACGTTCACTCCCATAGAAGCCCGCCTGTTCGAACGCCGTCACCCGTGGAAAACGATGCGTCATCCCCGCGAGCTAGCGCCGTTCGGTCCAGCCAAGGGGTCAAGAATGTAACTACGGCTGTCAGGTTCGCTCCCATAGCAGCCCGCCGATTCGAACGCCGTCGCCAGAGGAAACCGATGCGTCCCGTCTCCGAGAGATAGCGCCGTTCGGCCCAGCCAAGCGGCCGAGAATGCAACTACGGCTGTCACGCTCGCTCCCACAGGAGCCCGCCTGTTCGAACGCCTTCGCCCGTGGAAACCGACGCGTCGTCGCCGAGAGCTAGCGCCGCTCGGTCCAGCCAATCGGCCGAGAATGTAACTACGGCTGTCACGTTCACTCCCATAGCAGCCCGCCTGTTCGAACGCCATCGCCAGTGGAAACCGACGCGTCCCGTCTCCGAGAGATAGCGCCGTTCGGTCCAGCCAATCGGCCGACAATGGAACTACGGCTGTCACGTTCACTCCCATAACAGCCCGCCTGTTCGAACGCCGTCACCCGGGGAAACCGATGCGTCATCCCCGCGAGCTAGCGCCGTTCCGTCCAGCCAATCGGCCGAGAACGGAACTACGGCTGTCACGTTCACTCCCAAAGCAGGCCGCCTGTTCGAACGCCGTCACCCGTGGAAACCAATGCGTCGTCCCCGAAAGCTAGTGCCGTTCGGTCCAGCCAAGCGGTCAAGAATATAACTATGGCTGTCACGATTGCTCCCATAGCAGCCCGCCTGTTCGAACGCCGTCGCTTGTGGAAACCGACGCGTCATGTCCCCGAGAACTAGCGCCGTTTGGTCTAGCCAATCGGCCGAGAATGCAACTACAGCTGTCACGCTCGCTCTCATAGCAGCCCGCCTGTTCGAAAGCCGTCACCCGTGGAAACCGATGCGTCGTCCACGAGAGCTAGCGCCGTTCGGTCCAGCCAAGCGGTCAACAATGTAACTACGGCTGTCAGGTTCGCTCCCATAGCAGCCCGCCTGTTCGAACGCCTTCGCCCGTGGAAACCGACGCGTCGTCCCCGAGAGTTAGCGCCGTTCGGTCCAGCCAATCGGCCGAGAATGCAACTACGGCTGGCACGCTCGCTCCCATAGCAGTGCGCCTGTTCGAACGCCGTCGCCAGTTAAAACCGACACGTCCCGTCTCCGAGAGATAGCGCCGTTCGGTCCAGCCAAACGGCCGACAATGGAACTACGGCTGTCAAGTTCACTCCCATAGAAGCCCGCCTGTTCGAACGCCGTCACCCGTGGAAACCGATGCGTCATCCCCGCGAGCTAGCGCCGTTCGGTCCAGCCAAGGGGTCAAGAATGTAACTACGGCTGTCACGTTCACTCCCATAGCAGGCCGCCTGTTCGAACGCCGTCACCCGTGGAAACCGATGCGTCGTCCCCGAGAGCTACCGCCGTTCGTTCCAGCCATGCGGCCGAAAATGCAACTACGGCTGCCACGTTCGCTCCCATAGCAGCCCACCTGTTCGAACGCCTTCGGCCGTGGAAACCGACTCGTCGTCGCCGAGAGCTAGCGCCGTTCGGTCCAGCCAATCGGCCGAGAATGTAACTACGGCTTTCACGTTCACTCCCATAGCAGCCCGCCTGTTCGAATGCCATCGCCAGTGGAAACCGACGCGTCCCGTCTCCGAGGGATAGCGCCGTTCGGTCCAGCCAATCGGCCGATATTGGAACTACGGCTGTCACGTTCACTCCCATAGCAGGCCGCCTGTTCGAACACCATCACCCGTGGAAACCGATGCGTCGTCCCCAAAAGCTAGTGCCGTTCGGTCTAGCCAAGCGCTCAAGAATGTAACTATGGCTGTCACGATCGCTCCCATAGCAGCCCGCCTGTTCGAACGCCGTCGCCCGTGGAAACCGACGCGTCCCGCCCCGAGAGCTATTGTCGTTCGGTCCAGCCAATGGGTCGAAAATGTAACTACGGCTATCACGTTCGCTCCCATAGCAGCCCACCTGTTCGAACGCCGTCGCCCGTGGAAACCGACGCGTCCCGTACCCGAGAGCTAGCGCCGTTCCGTCCAGCCAATCGGCCGAGAATGGAACTACGGCTGTCACGTTCACTCCCATAGCAGGCCGCCTGTTCGAACGCCGTCAACCGTGGAAACCGATGCGTCGTCCCCGAAAGCTAGTGCCGTTCGGTCCAGCCAAGCAGTCAAGAATGTAACTATGGCTGGCACGTTCACTCCCATAGCAGGCCGCCTGTTCGAACGCCGTCACCCGTGGAAACCAATGCGTCGTCCCCGAAAGCTAGTGCCGTTCGGTCCAGCCAATCGGCCGAGAATGCAACTACGGCTGGCACGCTCGCTCCCATAGCAGTCCGCCTGTTCGAACGCCGCCGCCAGTTAAAACCGACGCGTCCCGTCTCCGAGAGATAGCGCCGTTCGGTCCAGCCAATCGGCCGACAATGGAACTACGGCTGTCACGTTCACTCCCATAGAAGCCCGCCTGTTCGAACGCCGTCACCCGTGGAAAACGATGCGTCATCCCCGCGAGCTAGCGCCGTTCGGTCCAGCCAAGGGGTCAAGAATGTAACTACGGCTGTCAGGTTCGCTCCCATAGCAGCCCGCCGGTTCGAACGCCGTCGCCAGAGGAAACCGATGCGTCCCGTCTCCGAGAGATAGCGCCGTTCGGCCCAGCCAAGCGGCCGAGAATGCAACTACGGCTGTCACGCTCGCTCCCACAGGAGCCCGCCTGTTCGAACGCCTTCGCCCGTGGAAACCGACGCGTCGTCGCCGAGAGCTAGCGCCGTTCGGTCCAGCCAATCGTCCGAGAATGGAAATACGGCTGTCACGTTCACTCCCATAGAAGCCCGCCTGTTCGAACGCCGTCACCCGTGGAAAACGATGCGTCATCCCCGCGAGCTAGCGCCTTTCGGTCCAGCCAAGGGGTCAAGAATGTAACTACGGCTGTCAGGTTCGCTCCCATAGCAGCCCGCCGATTCGAACGCCGTCGCCAGAGGAAACCGATGCGTCCCGTCTCCGAGAGATAGCGCCGTTCGGCCCAGCCAAGCGGCCGAGAATGCAACTACGGCTGTCACGCTCGCTCCCACAGGAGCCCGCCTGTTCGAACGCCTTCGCCCGTGGAAACCGACGCGTCGTCGCCGAGAGCTAGCGCCGCTCGGTCCAGCCAATCGGCCGAGAATGTAACTACGGCTGTCACGTTCACTCCCATAGCAGCCCGCCTGTTCGAACGCCATCGCCAGTGGAAACCGACGCGTCCCGTCTCCGAGAGATAGCGCCGTTCGGTCCAGCCAATCGGCCGACAATGGAACTACGGCTGTCACGTTCACTCCCATAACAGCCCGCCTGTTCGACCGCCGTCACCCGGGGAAACCGATGCGTCATCCCCGCGAGCTAGCGCCGTTCCGTCCAGCCAATCGGCCGAGAACGGAACTACGGCTGTCACGTTCACTCCCAAAGCAGGCCGCCTGTTCGAACGCCGTCACCCGTGGAAACCAATGCGTCGTCCCCGAAAGCTAGTGCCGTTCGGTCCAGCCAAGCGGTCAAGAATATAACTATGGCTGTCACGATTGCTCCCATAGCAGCCCGCCTGTTCGAACGCCGTCGCTTGTGGAAACCGACGCGTCATGTCCCCGAGAACTAGCGCCGTTTGGTCTAGCCAATCGGCCGAGAATGCAACTACAGCTGTCACGCTCGCTCTCATAGCAGCCCGCCTGTTCGAAAGCCGTCACCCGTGGAAACCGATGCGTCGTCCACGAGAGCTAGCGCCGTTCGGTCCAGCCAAGCGGTCAACAATGTAACTACGGCTGTCAGGTTCGCTCCCATAGCAGCCCGCCTGTTCGAACGCCTTCGCCCGTGGAAACCGACGCGTCGTCCCCGAGAGTTAGCGCCGTTCGGTCCAGCCAATCGGCCGAGAATGCAACTACGGCTGGCACGCTCGCTCCCATAGCAGTCCGCCTGTTCGAACGCCGTCGCCAGTTAAAACCGACACGTCCCGTCTCCGAGAGATAGCGCCGTTCGGTCCAGCCAAACGGCCGACAATGGAACTACGGCTGTCAAGTTCACTCCCATAGAAGCCCGCCTGTTCGAACGCCGTCACCCGTGGAAACCGATGCGTCATCCCCGCGAGCTAGCGCCGTTCGGTCCAGCCAAGGGGTCAAGAATGTAACTACGGCTGTCACGTTCACTCCCATAGCAGGCCGCCTGTTCGAACGCCGTCACCCGTGGAAACCGATGCGTCGTCCCCGAGAGCTACCGCCGTTCGTTCCAGCCATGCGGCCGAAAATGCAACTACGGCTGCCACGTTCGCTCCCATAGCAGCCCACCTGTTCGAACGCCTTCGGCCGTGGAAACCGACTCGTCGTCGCCGAGAGCTAGCGCCGTTCGGTCCAGCCAATCGGCCGAGAATGTAACTACGGCTTTCACGTTCACTCCCATAGCAGCCCGCCTGTTCGAATGCCATCGCCAGTGGAAACCGACGCGTCCCGTCTCCGAGGGATAGCGCCGTTCGGTCCAGCCAATCGGCCGATATTGGAACTACGGCTGTCACGTTCACTCCCATAGCAGGCCGCCTGTTCGAACACCATCACCCGAGGAAACCGATGCGTCGTCCCCAAAAGCTAGTGCCGTTCGGTCTAGCCAAGCGCTCAAGAATGTAACTATGGCTGTCACGATCGCTCCCATAGCAGCCCGCCTGTTCGAACGCCGTCGCCCGTGGAAACCGACGCGTCCCGCCCCGAGAGCTATTGTCGTTCGGTCCAGCCAATGGGTCGAAAATGTAACTACGGCTATCACGTTCGCTCCCATAGCAGCCCACCTGTTCGAACGCCGTCGCCCGTGCAAACCGACGCGTCCCGTACCCGAGAGCTAGCGCCGTTCCGTCCAGCCAATCGGCCGAGAATGGAACTACGGCTGTCACGTTCACTCCCATAGCAGGCCGCCTGTTCGAACGCCGTCACCCGTGGAAACCGATGCGTCGTCCTCGAGAACTAGCGCCGTTCGGTCCAGCCAAGCGGTCAACAATGTAACTACGGCTGTCACGTTCGCTCCCATAGCAGCCCGCCTGTTCGAACGCCTTCGCCCGTGGAAACCGACGCGTCGTCCCCGAGAGTTAGCGCCGTTCGGTTCAGCCAATCGGCCGAGAATGCAACTACGTCTTGCACGCTCGCTCCCATAGCAGTCCGCCTGTTCGAACGCCGTCGTCAGTTAAAACCGACACGTCCCGTCTCCGAGAGATAGCGCCGTTCGGTCTAGCTAATCGGCCGACAATTGAACTACGGCTGTCACGTTCACTCCCATAACAGCCCGCCTGTTCGAACGCCGTCACCCGTGGAAACCGATGCGTCATCCCCGCGAGCAAGCGCCGTTCCGTCCAGCCAATCGGCCGAGAATGGAACTATGGCTGTCACGTTCACTCCCATAGCAGGCCGCCTGTTCGAACACCATCACCCGTCGAAACCGATGCGTCGTCCCCAAAAGCTAGTGCCGTTCGGTCTAGCCAAGCGCTCAAGAATGTAACTATGGCTGTCACGATCGCTCCCATAGCAGCCCGCCTGTTCGAACGCCGTCGCCCGTGGAAACCGACGCGTCCCGCCCCGAGAACTAGCGCCGTTCGGTCTAGCCAATCGGCCGAGAATGCAACTACGGCTGTCACGCTCGCTCCCATAGCAGTCCGCCTGTTCGAACGCCGTCGCCAGTGGAAACCGACGCGTCGCGTCTCCGAGAGCTAGCGCCGTTCGGTCCAGCCAATGGGCCGAGAATGTAACTACGGCTATCACGTTCGCTCCCATAGCAGCCCAGCTGTTCGAACGCCGTCGCCCGTGGAAACCGACGCGTCCCGTACCCGAGAGCTAGCGCCGTTCCGTCCAGCCAATCGGCCGAGAATGGAACTACGGCTGTCACGTTCACTCCCATAGCAGGCCGCCTGTTCGAACGCCGTCACCCGTGGAAACCAATGCGTCGTCCCCGAAAGCTAGTGCCGTTCGGTCCAGCCAAGCGGTCAAGAATATAACTATGGCTGTCACGATCGCTGCCATAGCAGCCCGCCTTTTCGAACGCCGTCGCTTGTGGAAACCGACGCGTCATGTCCCCGAGAGCTAGCACCGTTTGGTCTAGCCAATCGGCCGAGAATGCAACTACAGCTGTCACGCTGACTCTCATAGCAGCCCGCCTGTTCGAAAGCCGTCACCCGTGGAAACCGATGCGTCGTCCCCGAGAGCTAGCGCCGTTCGGTCCAGCCAAGCGGTCAACAATGTAACTACGGCTGTCAGGTTCGCTCCCATAGCAGCCCGCCTGTTCGAACCCCTTCGCCCGTGGAAACCGACGCGTCCCGCCCCGAGAACTAGCGCCGTTCGGTATAGCCAATCGTCCGAGAATGCAACTACGGCTGTCACGCTCGCTCCCATAGCAGTCCGCCTGTTCGAACGCCGTCGTCAGTGGAAACCGACGCGTCGCGTCTCCGAGAGCTACCGCCGTTCGGTCCAGCCAATGGGCCGAGAATGTAACTACGGCTATCGCGTTCGCTCCCATAGCAGCCCACCTGTTCGAGCGCCGTCGCCCGTGGAAACCGACGCGTCCCGTACCCGAGAGCTACCGCCGTTCCGTCCAGCCAATCGGCCGAGAATGGAACTACGGCTGTCACGTTCGATCCCATAGCAGCCCACCTGTTCGAACGCCTTCGCCCGTGGAAACCGACGCGTCGTCGCCGAGAGCTAGCGCCGTTCGGTCCAGCCAATCGGCCGAGAATGTAACTACGGCTGTCACGTTCACTCCCATAGCAGCCCGCCTGTTCGAACGCCATCGCCAGTGGAAACGGACGCGTCCCGTCTCCGAGAGATAGCGCCGTTCGGTCCAACCAATCGGCCGACAATGGAACTACGGCTGTCACGCTCACTCCTATAGCAGCCCGCCTGTTCGAACGCCGTCACCCGTGGAAACCGATGCGTCATCCCCGTGAGCTAGCGCCGTTCCGTCCAGCCAATGGGCCGAGAATGGAACTATGGCTGTCACGTTCACTCCCATAGCAGGCCGCCTGTTCGAACGCCGTCACCCGTGGAAACCGATGCGTCGTCCCCGAAAGCTAGTGCCGTTCGGTCCAGCCAAGCGGTCAAGAATGTAACTATGGCTGTCAAGATCGCTCCCATAGCAGGCCGCCTGTTCGAACGCAGTCGCCCGTGGAAACCGACGCGTCCCGCCCCGAGAACTAGCGCCGTTCGGTCTAGCCAATCGGCCGAGAATGCAACTACGGCTGTCACGCTCGCTCCCATAGCAGTCCGCCTGTTCGAACGCCGTCGCCAGTGGAAACCGACGCGTCGCGTCTCCGAGAGCTAGCGCCGTTCGGTCCAGCCAATGGGCCGAGAATGTAACTACGGCTATCACGTTCGCTCCCATAGCAGCCCGCCTGTTCGAAAGCCGTCATCCGTGGAAACCGATGCGTCGTCCCCGAGAATTAGCGCCGTTCGGTCCAGCCAAGCGGTCAAGAATGTAACTATGGCTGTCAAGATCGCTCCCATAGCAGGCCGCCTGTTCGAACGCAGTCGCCCGTGGAAACCGACGCGTCCCGCCCCGAGAACTAGCGCCGTTCGGTCCAGCCAATGGGTCAAGAATGTAACTACGGCTGTCACGTTCGCTCCCATAGCAGCCCGCCTGTTCGAACGCCGTCGCCCGTGGAAACCGACGCGTCCAGTACCCGAGAGCTAGCGCCGTTCGGTCCAGCCAATCGGCCGAGAATGCAACTACGGCTGTCACGCTCGCTCTCAAAGCAGCCCGCCTGTTCGAAAGCCGTCATCCGTGGAAACCGATGCGTCGTCCCCGAGAATTAGCGCCGTTCGGTCCAGCCAAGCGGTCAAGAATGTAACTACGGCTGTCAGGTTCGCTCCCATAGCAGCCCGCCTGTTCGAACGCCGTCGCCAGAGGATACCGATGCGTCCCGTCTCCGAGAGATAGCGCCGTTCTGCCCAGCCAAGCGGCCGAGAATGTAACCACGGCTGTCACGTTCACTCCCAAAACAGCCCGCCTGTTGGAACGCCGTCGCCAGTGGAAACCCACGCGTCCCGTCTCCGAGAGATAGCACCGTTCGGTCCAGCCAATCGGCCGACAATGGAACTACGGCTGTTACGTTCACTCCCATAGCAGCCCGCCTGTTCGAACGCCGTCGCCAGAGGAAACCGATGCGTCCCGTCTCCGAGAGATAGCGCCGTTCGGTCCAGCCAATCGGCCGACAATGGAACTACGGCTGTCACGTTCACTCCCATAGCAGGCCGCCTGTTCGAACACCATCACCCGTGGAAACCGATGCGTCGTCCCCAAAAGCTAGTGCCGTTCGGTCTAGCCAAGCGCTCAAGAATGTAACTATGGCTGTCACGATCGCTCCCATAGCAGCCCGCCTGTTCGAACGCCGTCGCCCGTGGAAACCGACGCGTCCCGCCCCGAGAGCTATTGTCGTTCGGTCCAGCCAATGGGTCGAAAATGTAACTACGGCTATCACGTTCGCTCCCATAGCAGCCCACCTGTTCGAACGCCGTCGCCCGTGGAAACCGACGCGTCCCGTACCCGAGAGCTAGCGCCGTTCCGTCCAGCCAATCGGCCGAGAATGGAACTACGGCTGTCACGTTCACTCCCATAGCAGGCCGCCTGTTCGAACGCCGTCACCCGTGGAAACCGATGCGTCGTCCTCGAGAGCTAGCGCCGTTCGGTCCAGCCAAGCGGTCAACAATGTAACTACGGCTGTCACGTTCGCTCCCATAGCAGCCCGCCTGTTCGAACGCCTTCGCCCGTGGAAACCGACGCGTCGTCCCCGAGAGTTAGCGCCGTTCGGTTCAGCCAATCGGCCGAGAATGCAACTACGTCTTGCACGCTCGCTCCCATAGCAGTCCGCCTGTTCGAACGCCGTCGTCAGTTAAAACCGACACGTCCCGTCTCCGAGAGATAGCGCCGTTCGGTCTAGCTAATCGGCCGACAATTGAACTACGGCTGTCACGTTCACTCCCATAACAGCCCGCCTGTTCGAACGCCGTCACCCGTGGAAACCGATGCGTCATCCCCGCGAGCAAGCGCCGTTCCGTCCAGCCAATCGGCCGAGAATGGAACTATGGCTGTCACGTTCACTCCCATAGCAGGCCGCCTGTTCGAACACCATCACCCGTGGAAACCGATGCGTCGTCCCCAAAAGCTAGTGCCGTTCGGTCTAGCCAAGCGCTCAAGAATGTAACTATGGCTGTCACGATCGCTCCCATAGCAGCCCGCCTGTTCGAACGCCGTCGCCCGTGGAAACCGACGCGTCCCGCCCCGAGAACTAGCGCCGTTCGGTCTAGCCAATCGGCCGAGAATGCAACTACGGCTGTCACGCTCGCTCCCATAGCAGTCCGCCTGTTCGAACGCCGTCGCCAGTGGAAACCGACGCGTCGCGTCTCCGAGAGCTAGCGCCGTTCGGTCCAGCCAATGGGCCGAGAATGTAACTACGGCTATCACGTTCGCTCCCATAGCAGCCCAGCTGTTCGAACGCCGTCGCCCGTGGAAACCGACGCGTCCCGTACCCGAGAGCTAGCGCCGTTCCGTCCAGCCAATCGGCCGAGAATGGAACTACGGCTGTCACGTTCACTCCCATAGCAGGCCGCCTGTTCGAACGCCGTCACCCGTGGAAACCAATGCGTCGTCCCCGAAAGCTAGTGCCGTTCGGTCAGCCAAGCGGTCAAGAATATAACTATGGCTGTCACGATCGCTGCCATAGCAGCCCGCCTTTTCGAACGCCGTCGCTTGTGGAAACCGACGCGTCATGTCCCCGAGAGCTAGCACCGTTTGGTCTAGCCAATCGGCCGAGAATGCAACTACAGCTGTCACGCTGACTCTCATAGCAGCCCGCCTGTTCGAAAGCCGTCACCCGTGGAAACCGATGCGTCGTCCCCGAGAGCTAGCGCCGTTCGGTCCAGCCAAGCGGTCAACAATGTAACTACGGCTGTCAGGTTCGCTCCCATAGCAGCCCGCCTGTTCGAACCCCTTCGCCCGTGGAAACCGACGCGTCCCGCCCCGAGAACTAGCGCCGTTCGGTATAGCCAATCGTCCGAGAATGCAACTACGGCTGTCACGCTCGCTCCCATAGCAGTCCGCCTGTTCGAACGCCGTCGTCAGTGGAAACCGACGCGTCGCGTCTCCGAGAGCTACCGCCGTTCGGTCCAGCCAATGGGCCGAGAATGTAACTACGGCTATCGCGTTCGCTCCCATAGCAGCCCACCTGTTCGAGCGCCGTCGCCCGTGGAAACCGACGCGTCCCGTACCCGAGAGCTACCGCCGTTCCGTCCAGCCAATCGGCCGAGAATGGAACTACGGCTGTCACGTTCGATCCCATAGCAGCCCACCTGTTCGAACGCCTTCGCCCGTGGAAACCGACGCGTCGTCGCCGAGAGCTAGCGCCGTTCGGTCCAGCCAATCGGCCGAGAATGTAACTACGGCTGTCACGTTCACTCCCATAGCAGCCCGCCTGTTCGAACGCCATCGCCAGTGGAAACGGACGCGTCCCGTCTCCGAGAGATAGCGCCGTTCGGTCCAACCAATCGGCCGACAATGGAACTACGGCTGTCACGCTCACTCCTATAGCAGCCCGCCTGTTCGAACGCCGTCACCCGTGGAAACCGATGCGTCATCCCCGTGAGCTAGCGCCGTTCCGTCCAGCCAATGGGCCGAGAATGGAACTATGGCTGTCACGTTCACTCCCATAGCAGGCCGCCTGTTCGAACGCCGTCACCCGTGGAAACCGATGCGTCGTCCCCGAAAGCTAGTGCCGTTCGGTCCAGCCAAGCGGTCAAGAATGTAACTATGGCTGTCAAGATCGCTCCCATAGCAGGCCGCCTGTTCGAACGCAGTCGCCCGTGGAAACCGACGCGTCCCGCCCCGAGAACTAGCGCCGTTCGGTCTAGCCAATCGGCCGAGAATGCAACTACGGCTGTCACGCTCGCTCCCATAGCAGTCCGCCTGTTCGAACGCCGTCGCCAGTGGAAACCGACGCGTCGCGTCTCCGAGAGCTAGCGCCGTTCGGTCCAGCCAATGGGCCGAGAATGTAACTACGGCTATCACGTTCGCTCCCATAGCAGCCCGCCTGTTCGAAAGCCGTCATCCGTGGAAACCGATGCGTCGTCCCCGAGAATTAGCGCCGTTCGGTCCAGCCAAGCGGTCAAGAATGTAACTATGGCTGTCAAGATCGCTCCCATAGCAGGCCGCCTGTTCGAACGCAGTCGCCCGTGGAAACCGACGCGTCCCGCCCCGAGAACTAGCGCCGTTCGGTCCAGCCAATGGGTCAAGAATGTAACTACGGCTGTCACGTTCGCTCCCATAGCAGCCCGCCTGTTCGAACGCCGTCGCCCGTGGAAACCGACGCGTCCAGTACCCGAGAGCTAGCGCCGTTCGGTCCAGCCAATCGGCCGAGAATGCAACTACGGCTGTCACGCTCGCTCTCAAAGCAGCCCGCCTGTTCGAAAGCCGTCATCCGTGGAAACCGATGCGTCGTCCCCGAGAATTAGCGCCGTTCGGTCCAGCCAAGCGGTCAAGAATGTAACTACGGCTGTCAGGTTCGCTCCCATAGCAGCCCGCCTGTTCGAACGCCGTCGCCAGAGGATACCGATGCGTCCCGTCTCCGAGAGATAGCGCCGTTCTGCCCAGCCAAGCGGCCGAGAATGTAACCACGGCTGTCACGTTCACTCCCAAAACAGCCCGCCTGTTGGAACGCCGTCGCCAGTGGAAACCCACGCGTCCCGTCTCCGAGAGATAGCACCGTTCGGTCCAGCCAATCGGCCGACAATGGAACTACGGCTGTTACGTTCACTCCCATAGCAGCCCGCCTGTTCGAACGCCGTCGCCAGAGGAAACCGATGCGTCCCGTCTCCGAGAGATAGCGCCGTTCGGCCCAGCCAAGCGGCCGAGAATGCAACTACGGCTGTCACGCTCGCTCCCACAGGAGCCCGCCAGTTAGAACGCCGTCGCCCATGGAAACCGACGCGTCCCGTCCCCGAGAGCTCCGCCGTTCGGTCCAGCCAATCGGCCGAGAATGGAAATACGGCTGTCACGTTCGCTCCCATAGCAGCCAGCCTGTTTGAACGCCGTCGCCAGTGGAAACCGACGCGTCCCGTCTCCGAGAGCTAGCGCCGTTCGGCCCAGCCAATCGGCCGAGAATGTAACTACGGCTGTCACGTTCGCTCCCATAGCAGTCCGCCTGTTCGAACGCCGTAGCCAGTGGAAACCGACGCGTCGCGTCTCCGAGAGCTAGCGCCGTTCGGTCCAGCCAATGGGCCGAGAATGTAACTACGGCTATCACATTCGCTCCCATAGCAGCCCACGTGTTCGAACGCCGTCGCCCATGGATACCGACGCGTCCCGTACCCGAGAGCTAGCGCCGTTCCGTCCAGCCAATCGGCCGAGAATGGAACTACGGCTGTCACGTTCACTCCCATAGCAGGCCGCCTGTTCGAACGCCGTCACCCGTGGAAACCGATGCGTCGTCCCCGAAAGCTAGTGCCGTTCGGTCCAGCCAAGCAGTCAAGAATGTAACTATGGCTGGAACGTTCACTCCCATAGGAGGCCGCCTGTTCGAACGCCGTCAACCGTGGAAACCGATGCGTCGTCCCCGAAAGCTACTGCCGTTCGCTCGCTCGCTCCCATAGCATCCCACTTGTTCGAAAGCCGTCACCCGTGGAAACCGATGCGTCGTCCACGAGAGCTAGCGCCGTTCGGTCCAGCCAAGCGGTCAACAATGTAACTACGGCTGTCAGGTTCGCTCCCATAGCAGCCCGCCTGTTCGAACGCCTTCGCCCGTGGAAACCGACGCGTCGTCCCCGAGAGTTAGCGCCGTTCGGTCCAGCCAATCGGCCGAGAATGCAACTACGGCTGGCACGCTCGCTCCCATAGCAGTCCGCCTGTTCGAACGCCGTCGCCAGTTAAAACCGACACGTCCCGTCTCCGAGAGATAGCGCCGTTCGGTCCAGCCAAACGGCCGACAATGGAACTACGGCTGTCAAGTTCACTCCCATAGAAGCCCGCCTGTTCGAACGCCGTCACCCGTGGAAACCGATGCGTCATCCGCCGCTAGCTAGCGCCGTTCGGTCGAGCCAAGGGGTCAAGAATGTAACTACGGCTGCCAGGTTCGCTCCCATAGCAGCCCGCCTGTTCGAACGCCTTCGCCTGTGGAAATCGACGCGTCGTCCCCGAGAGCTACCGCCGTTCGTTCCAGCCATGCGGCCGAAAATGCAACTACGGCTGCCACGTTCGCTCCCATAGCAGCCCACCTGTTCGAACGCCTTCGGCCGTGGAAACCGACTCGTCGTCGCCGAGAGCTAGCGCCGTTCGGTCCAGCCAATCGGCCGAGAATGTAACTACGGCTGTCACGTTCACTCCCATAGCAGCCCGCCTGTTCGAATGCCATCGCCAGTGGAAACCGACGCGTCCCGTCTCCGAGGGATAGCGCCGTTCGGTCCAGCCAATCGGCCGATATTGGAACTACGGCTGTCACGTTCACTCCAATAGCAGCCCGCCTGTTCAAACGCCGTCACCCGTGGAAACCGATGCGTCATCCCCGTGAGCTAGCGCCGTTCCGTCTAGCCAATCGGCCGAGTATGGAACTACGGCTGTCACGTTCACTCCCATAGCAGGCCGCCTGTTCGAACGCCGTCACCCGTGGAAACCGATGCGTCGTCCCCAAAAGCTAGTACCGTTCGGTCCAGCCAAGCGGTCAAGAATGTAACTATGGCTGTCACGATCGCTCCCATAGCAGGCCGCCTGTTCGAACGCCGTCGCCCGTGGAAACCGACGCGTCCCGCCCCGAGAACTAGCGCCGTTCGGTCTAGCCAATCGGCCGAGAATGCAACTACGGCTGTCACGCTCGCTCCCATAGCAGTCCGCCTGTTCCAACGCCGTCGCCAGTGGAACCGACGCGTCGCGTCTCCGAGAGCTAGCGTCGTTCGGTCCAGCCAATGGGCCGAAAATGTAACTACGGCTATCACGTTCGCTCCCATAGCAGCCCACCTGTTCGAACGCCGTCGCTCGTGGAAACCGACGCGTCCCGTACCCGAGAGCTAGCGCCGTTCCGTCCAGCCAATCGGTCGAGAATGGAACTACGGCTGTCACGTTCACTCCCATACCAGGCCGCCTGTTCGAACGCCGTCACCCGTAAAAACCAATGCGTCGTCCCCGAAAGCTAGTGCCGTTCGGTCCAGCCAAGCGGTCAAGAATTTAACTATGGCTCTCACGATCGCTCCCATAGCAGCCCGCCTGTTCGAACGCCGTCGCCCGTGGAAACCGACGCGTCATGTCCCCGAGAACTAGCGCCGTTTGGTCTAGCCAATCGGCCGAGAATGCAACTACAGCTGTCACGCTCGCTCTCATAGCAGCCCACCTGTTCGAAAGCCGTCACCCGTGGAAACCGATGCGTCGTCCCCGAGAGCTAGCGCCGTTCGGTCCAGCCAAGCGGTCAACAATGTAACTACGGCTGTCACGTTCGCTCCCATAGCAGCCCGCCTGTTCGAACGCCTTCGCCCGTGGAAACCGACGCGTCGTCCCCGAGAGTTAGCGCCGTTCGGTTCAGCCAATCGGCCGAGAATGCAACTACGGCTTGCACGCTCGCTCCCATAGCAGTCCGCCTGTTCGAACGCCGTCGTCAGTTAAAACCGACGCGTCCCGTCTCCGAGAGATAGCGCCGTTCGGTCCAGCTAATCGGCCGACAATTGAACTACGGCTGTCACGTTCACTCCCATAACAGCCCGCCTGTTCGAACGCCGTCACCCGTGGAAACCGATGCGTCATCCCCGCGAGCAAGCGCCGTTCCGTCCAGCCAATCGGCCGAGAATGGAACTATGGCTGTCACGTTCACTCCCATAGCAGGCCGCCTGTTCGAACACCATCACCCGTGGAAACCGATGCGTCGTCCCCAAAAGCTAGTGCCGTTCGGTCTAGCCAAGCGCTCAAGAATGTAACTATGGCTGTCACGATCGCTGCCATAGCAGCCCGCCTTTTCGAACGCCGTCGCTTGTGGAAACCGACGCGTCATGTCCCCGAGAACTAGCGCCGTTTGGTCTAGCCAATCGGCCGAGCAACTACAGCTGTCACGCTCGCTCTCATAGCAACCCGCCTGTTCGAAAGCCGTCACCCGTGGAAACCGATGCGTCGTCCCCGAGAGCTAGCGCCGATCGGTCCAGCCAAGCGGTCAACAATGTAACTACGGCTGTCAGGTTCGCTCCCATAGCAGCCCGCCTGTTCGAACGCCTTCGCCCGTGGAAACCGACGCGTCGTCCCCGAGAGTTAGCGCCGTTCGGTCCAGCCAATCGGCCGAGAATGCAACTACGGCTGGCACGCTCGCTCCCATAGCAGTCCGCCTGTTCGAACGCCGTCGCCAGTTAAAACCGACGCGTCCCGTCTCCGAGAGATAACGCCGTTCGGTCCAGCCTATCGGCCGACAATGGAACTACGGCTGTCACGTTCACTCCCATAGCAGCCCGCCTGTTCGAACGCCTTCGCCCGTGGAAACCGACGCATCCCGTCCCCGAGAACTAGCGCCGTTCGGTCAAGCCAATCGGCCCAGCATGCAACTACGGCTGTCAGGTTCGCTCCCATAGCAGCCCATCTGTTCGAACGCCTTCGCCAGAGGAAACCGACGCGTCCCGTCTCCGAAAGATAGCGCCGTTCGGCCCCGCCAAGCGGCCGAGAATGCAACTACGGCTGTCACGCTCGCTCCCACAGGAGCCCGCCAGTTAGAACACCGTCGCCCGTGGAAACCAACGCGTCCCGTCCCCGAGAGCTCCGCCGTTCGGTCCAGCCAATCGGCCGAGAATGGAAATACGGCTGTCACGTTCGCTCCCATAGCAGCCCGCCTGTTCGAACGCCGTCGCCAATGGAAACCGACGCGTCCCGTCTCCGAGAGCTAGCGCCGTTCGGCCCAGCCAAGCGGTCAAGAATGTAACTACGGCTGTCACGTTCGCTCCCATAGCAGCCCGCCTGTTCGAACGCCGTCGCCCGTGGAAACCGACGCGTCCTCCCCGAGAGTTACCGCCGTTCGGTCCAGCCAATCGGCCGAGACTGCAACTACGGCTGTCGCGCTCGCTCTCAAACCGCCCGCCTGTTCGAAAGCCGTCATCCGTGGAAACCGATGCGTCGTCCCCGAGAATTAGTGCCGTTCGGTCCAGCCAAGCGGTCAAGAATGTAACTACGGCTGTCACACTCGCTCCCATAGCAGTCCGCCTGTTCGATCGCCGTCGCCAGTGGAAGCCGACGCGTCGTCTCCGAGAGCTAGCGCCGTTCGGTCCAGCCAATCGGCAGAGAATGGAACTACGGCTGTCACGTTCGCTCCCATAGCAGCGCGCCTGTTCGAATGCCGTCGCCCGTGGAAACCGACGCGTCGTCCCCGAGAGCTAGCGCCGTTCGGTCAAGCCAAGCGGTCAAGAATGTAACCACGGCTGTCACGTTCACTCCCAAAACAGCCCGCCTGTTGGAACGCCGTCGCCAGTGGAAACCCACGCGTCCCGTCTCCGAGAGATAGCACCGTTCGGTCCAGCCAATCGGCCGACAATGGAACTACGGCTGTTACGTTCACTCCCATAGCAGCCCGCCTGTTCGAACGCCGTCGCCCGTGGAAACCGACGCGTCGTCCCCGAGAGCTAGCGCCGTTCGGTCGAGTCAATCGACCGAGAATGCAACTATGGCTGTCGCGTTCGCTCTCTTAGCAGCCCGCCTTTTGTAACGACGTCGCTCGTAGAAAACGGCGCGTCCCTTCCCCGAGAGATAGCGCCATTCGGCCCAGCCAAGCGGTAGAGAATGCAACTACGTCTGACGCGTTCGCTCCAATAGCAACCCGGCTGTTCGAACGCCGTCGCCCGTGGAAACCGACGCATCACGTCCCCGATAGCTAGTGGCATTCGGCCAAGCCAAGCGGCAGAGAATGCAACTGCGGCTCTAACGATCGCTCCCATAGCAGCCCGCCTGTTCGAACGCCGTCCCCCGTGGAAACCGACGCATTCCGTCCCCGAGAGCTAGCGCCGTTCGGCCCAGCCAAGCGGCCGAGAATGCATCTACGACTGGCACGCTCGCTCCCGTCGCCAGTGGAAGCCGACGCGTCGTCTCCGAGAGCTAGCGCCGTTCGGTCCAGCCAATGGGCCGAGAATGTAACTACGGCTATAACGTTCGCTACAATAGCAGCCCGCCTGTTCGAACGCTGTCGCCCGTGGAAACCGACGCGTCCCTTCCCCGAGAGCTAGCGCCGTTCGGTCCAGCCAATCGGCCGAGAATGGAACTACGTCTGTCACGATCGCTCCCATAGCAGCCCGCCTATTCGAACGCCGTCGCCCCTGGAAACCGACGCGTTGCGTTATGGAGCGCTAGTGCCGTTCGGTCCAGCCAATCGGCCGAGAATGTAACTACGGCTCTCACGTTCGCTCCCATAGCAGCCCGCCTGTTCGAACGCCGTCGCCCGTGGAATCCGACGCGTCGTCCCCGAGAGCTAGCGCCATTCTATCTAGCCAATCGGCCGAGAATGCAACTACGGCTGTCATGTTCACTCCCATAGCAGCCCGCCTGTTTGAACGCCGTCGCCCGTGGAAGCCGACGGTCTCGTCCCCGAGAGCTAGCGCCGTTCGGCCCAGCCACGCGGCCAAAAATGCAACTACGGCTGCCACGTTCGCTCCCATACGAGCCCGCCTGTTCGAATGTCGTCGCCCGTCGAAAGCGACGCGTCCCGTCCCCGAGAGCTAACGCCGTTCGGCCCAGCCAAGCGGCAGAGAATGCAACAACGGCTGTCGCGTTCGCTCCCATAGCAGCCCGCCTGTTCGAACGCCGTCGCCCGTGGAAACCGACGCGTCCCGTCCCCGAGAGCTAGCGCCGTTCGGTGCAACTAAGCGGCCTAAAATGCAACTACGGCTGCCACGTTCGTTCCCGTTGCAGCCCGCCTGTTCGAACTCCGATGCTGCCGTTTTCTACCGCTGCAGCGAGAGCGCGCAGCGATATATCGCTACCCGAGTGTAATGCGACACGTCTCAGTTTCCGAAAAGTCTTTATTGCGACCGGTGTGAGCTCCAGGAGACTGCCTTTGCAAAGCAAGTCAATACAGTTCTTTTCTAGCGCTGCAGCATGAGCGCGCAGCGATATATCGCTCCCCAAGTTTTATGCGACGCGTCTCAGCTTCTGAAAAGTCTTTATTGCAACCGGCGTAAGCTCCAGGAGACTGCCTGTGCAAAGCAAGTCAATACAGCCCTTTTCAAGCGCTGCAGCAGGAGCGCGCACCGATATATCGCACTCCGAGTGTTATGCGACGCGTCTCAGTTTCCCAAAAGTGTATTGCGAGCAGCGTAATCCTCAGGAGACAGCCTGTGCAAAGCAAGGCGATGCAGCCCTTTTCTTCCTCTGTAGCAAAAGCGCGAAGCGATATATCGTGCCCCGAGTGTAATGCGACACGTCTCAGTTTCAGAAAAGTTTTTATTGCGACCGGTGTGAGCTCCAGGAGACTGCCTGTGCAAAGCAACGCGATGCTACTCTTTTCTAGCGCTGCAGCAAAAGCGCGCACCGATATATCGCACTCCGACTGTTATGCGACGCGTCTCAGTTTCCGAAAAGTGTATTGCGAGCAGCGTAATCCTCAGGAGACAGCCTGTGCAAAGCAAGGCGATGCAGCCCTTTTCTTCCTCTGTAGCAAAAGCGCGCAGCGAGATATCGGGCGCCAAGTGTAATGCGACACGTCTCAGTTTCAGAAAAGTCTTTTTTGCGACCGGTGTAAGCTCCAGGAGACTGCGTGTGCAAAGCAAGGCGATGCAGCCCTTTTCTAGCGCTGCAGGAAGAGCGCGCAGCGATATATCGCGCCCCGAGTGTTATGCGACGCGTTTCAGTTTCCGAGAAGTGTATTGCGAGCAGCGTAATCCTCAGGAGAGTGCCTGTGCAAAGCAAGGCGATGCAGCCCTTTTCTTCCGCTACAGCGAGAGAGCGCAGTGGTATATCGTGCCCCGAGTGTAATACGATACGTCTCAGTTTCAGAAAAGTCTTTATAGCGACCGGTGTAAGCTCCAGAAGACTGCTTGTGCAAAGCAAGGCGATGCAGCCCTTTTCTAGCGCTGGAGCAAGAGCGCGTCGCGATATATCGCACCCCGAGTGTTATGCGAGGCGTCTCAGCTTCAGAAAAGTCTTTATTGCGACCGGTGTAAGCTCCAGGAGACTGCTTGTGTAAAGCAAGGCGATGCAGCCCTATTCTACATTTGCAGCGAGAGCACGCAGCGATATATCGCACCTCTAGTGTTTTGTGATGCGTCTGGGTTTCTGAAAAGTCTTTATTGCGACCGGTGTGAGCTCCAGGAAACTGCCTGTGCAAAGCAAGTCAATACAGCCCTTTTCTAGCGTTGCAGCAAGAGCGCGCAGCGATATATTGCACCCCAAGTGTTATGCGACGCGTCTCAGCTTCTGAAAAGTCTTTATTGCGACCGGCGTAAGCTCCAGGAGACTGCCTATGCAAATCAAGTCAATACAGCCCTTTTCTAGTGCTGCAGCAAGAGCGCGCACCGATATATCGCACTCCGAGTGTTATGCGACGCATCTCCCCAGACAACGCACTGACGTCCTGAGTATGTCCTCAGTACGTCCCCTCAAGGACATTGCAACGTCCTGAGTACATCCTCTACTGGTCCTTGCAAAGGCCTAGAAAGGTCCTCATGTCCGACCTCGGCACATCCTCGGAACATCCTCAGATAGCCCACAAGGATTTTTCTAGGATGTTTCGAGGACTTATTAGGGTGCACTGTAGGCTTCCTTGAATGCAGAATTTTTGCATTCAATAACGTCGTTTAGCTTTTAACAGAGCATAACACTAAGGCATGCTTATGGGCTGCACATATTGCTGCGTCCAGAAGTTGATCATAATGAATGGAATGCCTTGGTGCCTCGGCTTGCTGGGTAATATACAAGGCTAATTTACACATATTAAACAGCCAATGCTGAGAGGGCATTACGTGACAAAAGTAGCACATGCTCTTGCCATGATCAGCTAGTTTTCAACACACATGCACAGTAAGGTTTGGTGCTGCTTAATTGCCTGACGTGTGGTTGTAAATTGAATTGGCTACTTCATCTATCGCACGAAACTCAATATTGAAGGTGCCATGAGCACCTTGCCCAGATAATGTCAATTCTGCCTTTTGCATCATGGATGAAATTCTAGCTGCAAGAAAATGTAATTTTTCTGTACCAACGAAAATGAATCTACCTGGTTCTAAAAAGTATCTGTAGCAGGCAATGCATACGGGTGATAGTCATGGCACCTGCTAAAGCAAACACAAATATAACCAGTTTCCCAATGACTAGAGTTTATTATAGACTGGTGGCACCTGCCAAGGCCAGCAATAAATCTTGAGCAAATTGACTCTTCTTGAAATCTTGAATTTTCAGGCATTTAATCAGAGAAATCCGAGTTCACATCCAGTGAGCCTAGAAGAAAATGTATACTGTGATGATGAGCACTGATAATGACAATGGTTCTACAAGAATATAAATATTGCAAGTACAGCAAAGTGCAACTTCTCAAACAGGCAGCCCATGCAGCTATGTTGGGTGCCAGACAGCATCCAAATTGTCATATGGGGATCAAACCCATAAGCACGAAAACACTCGCCTTCAAATGTTAAGTATTCATGTAGGATAATAATGTTTTGAGTATTTTTCACGATAGTCTAAATACCAAACTCACTTTCAGATGTGGCAGCCTTGGCCTGCTGTTTTCGAAGTTTTTCGCCAGAGTGGCGCAGCCACACCTTTATTATACTCTCGACATCATTTCTTTTTGATGTGGGAAAATTTTGCATTACAGCCCCTGAAAGATCCACTGGAGATTACTTATACAACATTGTACATATACAAGCTCAAAGCAAAACATTAACAGTATCCAGAAACAACAGGAAAGTACATATTAGCCATCTTAGCTTGCCCAAGTACAATAGTACTTGGCTCAGCTGGTTTAACACTCCTCAGCTTGACATTTACGAAGTATGCATACCCATACAAGTTTGACTTTTGAAAGCGAGAAAGGAAACTATTCTACCAAGTTTCTTTTTACCGACAATATAAACATTCAGGCAGCCAATGCCTTACTTTGATTGTGTCAGCCACTTGCAATGCAGAAAAACTTTTCTTTCCTTTTTTGCCAAGCCAACTGTACTGCACCGCCACTTTTTGGCTTAGCAAAATTCCTAAAATGCGCTGTGTTGCGGGTCCTATGCTGCTGCCTCCAAGACCATGAAATTGCTGCATCTGTAAAACATGGGTAGTGACGGGAAGGGGGCTTGTTGGTGAATCATCAGGAATACTTTTGATGTAGCGCTAAATGTAACATGGACACTAGGAGGCACATAAAAGGATAACACACAGTGCTCTAGCAACAACCTATTCTCAAAACCAGACCGCTTATATACCATCAGTGGCAAGCAGACATAGATCACGTGGAAGCACTGAGACATGCACTATGAAAGTCGCACTGTCGAACCATATTCACGACCCACGATAATCTACCAGAACAAATTGTCACCGCTTATGCAGGAAGTCTAACTCCTTGCGAAACAACACTATTGATGGCTTGCTAATGCAAAATTCACTAAGTGCGTCGATATGCTCGGACTCGGCAATCTGGCCAACAATAATCATGTTTTCGCCATCATTGTTGCTCGATATAAAGAGGTCACCTTATTGATTGTTGAGGCAGAGCATATCGACATACTTGGTGAATTTTGCATTAACAAGCCATCAATAGCGTTATTTCCCAAGGAGTTAGCTTTCCTGCGTAAGCAATGACAATTTCGATGGTGTGATTTTCATAGCGCATGTCTCAGTGCTTCCACATGATCTATGTCTGCTTGAGGCTGATGGTATAGAAGCAGTCTGGTTTTGAGAATAATCACTGTTGCTTGTAGCGCAGTGTGTTGTCCTTTTTATGTGCCTCCTAGTGTCAGTGTTATGTTTTGCTCTGCACCACTATTCCTGTAAAACGTGCACTGGAATGTCAGTTTCATATATGCAAGTACATTTGATAGAGGAGGTAAAGAGAAGAAAAAATATCAGACCAGGCGTGTCCTTGTTCCTTCATTTGTTGATATCTCGGCATCAAATTCTTCAAATGCCTCGATGTCCTCGAATGGTTTTGGGACCACATCCTTTGCGGGCCCAACTGTCAAAGGGCCACTGCATAGCTGTTGTGCAATGGCATCAAGTTGGCGCCCTTGGTGCTCAACCCTCATTAAAATTGTTTGCAAGATCTTGAAGACCTGGTGTTCAAAATCTACAAAGATTGAGGTAACAATAACAATGTAATAAAAATCTGCAGCTTACTGACATATTCGAAAAGAAATGTATGTAATCATTGTTTTCTGCTAGCACTAGCCCATGGAGCTAGAACTTGGGTAACTAAGAAAATTGACAAAAAAGGCAATCGTGCAATTAGCAATGAAACAAAAAATTTACATGTAAATGCAGAAGGTAGGCAAATGACATTCTAGTTTAGAATAAAGGGAAGTGAAACTGGAAAGGTTGTCTCATGTATGTAATGGTAGACCAGATGAATGGTGATATATAAAGGGAAGAGTAGGCAGTTGAGGGCAGCAGAGAATTATGCAGACAGAGTGATGAGATCAAGAAATCTGCAGGCATAGGTTAGGTTTGGCAGATAAGCATACAGCCAATTTGAGATGGAAGGTGGAGGCCATCCACCTGTAGTAGACAAGGCAAGCTGACAATGAAAACTCGGATGATGCACACTCGTAGTTTCTTGTCTATTTCACATTGACAGCAAAAATCCATGCGCACAAAAGTCTTCAATTTTAGGGTGGTTGCTTGGGCTAGTTGATAATTCATGATCAAAAATAATGTACAGCGCGAAGGACAGGGACTGCAAGAGACGACATATACAGCGCTGTGTATGTCGTCTCTCGCAGTCCTTGTCCTTCGCGCTGTACGTTATTTTTGATCTTAAATTTTGTCCAGGGTGTCACACTCAACTGTGATTTTGGATGCTAACCATTATGTTAAAAAAAGCCCAAGGAATCCAGGCATGCATTATGCACAGGCAGAATACGTAGCACTAGAAAGCATCTCAAATTAGAACACCAGTCTAATAGAATGTAGTTTTTTGCTTACCAGATGGCCCATTTATGGTTGAAACCGACCTGCTTGTGGGCCTTGAGGTAGGTGCTGCAAGTTATTTAGCCATTGAGAGTGAATTTCCCGCACAAGGTTCTTTGCCAATGAAATGTCCATCAATAGCAAAACAAGGTTTTCTAGTTCACAAGTTTGCAGTTGCATAGCATGCGGACGTTGAGGTTGCATTATGAATGTAATCACATTTTGCAAGCTCATTCAGCAGTATTGCCTAATTAAATTGCAACGGAATCTACTCTCTGCTGTACCAGAAAGCAATACTGCAATAGTCATGCAATAGTCATGCCCTGTTGTATGACAGAGCATGGCCAAACTTAGCATTCAAATTATCACTTAGTATCAACTAAAAGTAACATGCACTTACTAGACAGTACATCAGCAGTGGGAAATGAAGCCCTGCTCAGCCCATATGATCCTGCAAGTTATGGCAAGATAAGTAACAGCAGTGCAATCAATATACATAGTCTTACCTGATCGTGAGAAGTCATTTCTTGGCTGAGAGGCAACTGTAAGAGGCGAGCAGGCATGGGTGCTAGTTTTCTGGCGTCTCTCCAACCCTATTTGCAAAGACAAGTGTCGATGCAACAAAGGGAATAAATTGGCATGCCATGGTACTAGAACATGATGCACTCAACCTACCTAAATGTTCATGCTCAAATGGCTGGCTCCTACAGTCGTAATGGCCTTCAAAAAAAAAACAGCACAAATATAGTATTGGAGCTGATTTCGATAGCCATGCATACCTTACCTGAGCTTGGTGTCGCCGTTCGGTTAACACACGGCCACAAGCCTGGCAAGTCACTCTGAGCGTTGTCTGCAATGTCACCAAAATAGAAGCAATACACTGCAGTTTCGAATAAAATTATCACATTGACAAAATGTGTGCATTTTTGAACAGTCTACAAATTCAAATCTACCTTCTCCACATGGCATTGAGATGCAACTTAAACTGCTGTTTTCTGCAATGTAACGTGCATTTAGCGTTGGACTCATAATGAGCAATTTTGCAAACTCAATATAAATGGCTCAGTCAGCTACACCCCACTGCTTGTAGCAAAGAAAACCTGCCATTAAATGTGAGAACATGTAGTGAGAGTATGTAGGTTGTATTCGTTTACTCAAAGTGTTGAAATATGTACACAGACAGTGAGCATACGGTAGCATAAGTAGCAACTTTCGGGTGACCACTCAGACTACACCGAATCCATGCAGCCATCATATTAAATTTTTGTGCAGCTGGCCCCTTGTGAAAAGATGCTTGTGGGTTTTTGAGTAAATGCAAATTCTGAGATATCCAACAAAGATTTAAAGATTTGCCCCATTGGCACCTGCATGATACATAACTTGTTTTGCTTTGTGGTGATTTTTGATTTTGTCAGTTAAATCAGCAACACAATATGTATTAGTCGATGATGGACAAAGACTTTAAAAATAATTATACAGAATATGCAAGGTTAAACTTTGTTCAGCCACTTTAAGACAAACTAGAGGTCTTACCATCACATTCAGGACGCCGTGGAAAGCTCCGCTGCAGTGGCTCCCTTGCAGAACACTCAGGACTACCATGGATTCTTTCTGCACAAGAACACAAGGCATCACTTCAGCTGGGTCCAATTGCTTGTAATTCTTAATTTAATTTTATGCAATTCACAATTCTTAATTGTAATTGCTTGTAATTTATAACTAAATGCCAGAACATGTGGTAAAAGTTTGTAGGTTGTATTCATTTATGAAAAGTGTCAAAATATGTAAACAACGAGAAGGGGATTAACTGAGGGGCCCCGATAATCACGAGAAGCCTACAAACAAAGACACCAAGGAAAACATGGGGGAAATTACTTGTAGTTACTAATGGAATTAAAGAAATCATTAATTAACGGAAATGAAGGTGGATGAAAAAACAACTTGCCACAGGTGGGGAACGATCCCATGTCTTCGGATTATGGGTGCGACGCTCTAACCAATGGAGTTACCGCAGTGCCGTTTCCCCATCCACTTTCTTGGGTATTTACCTTGGGAGTGTTAGCTAGCGCCGCCACTCACAAACCTTGTCAGCGGATGTGGAACATCCTCTCTGCTGCAGGCGTCACGAGTACGTGATCTTTTTGGGCGAAGGCAACTGGTCAATAAACCCCCACATGCTACCTGAAGGCACCAATCTTGCCAGATTCGAGACCCTCAAGTGGTCAATAAACCCATGCATGCTACCTGAAAGTATCGATGTTGCCGGATTCCAGACCCTTGTTGAGGGTCTCGAATCTGGCAACATTGATGCCTTCAGGAAGCACGCGTGGGTTTATTGACCAGTTGCCTTCAACCAAAAAAATCACGTACTCGTGACGCCTGCGGCAGAAAGGATGTTCCAATCAGCCGCTAAGGTTTGCGAGTGGTAGCACTTGCTAACACTCCCAAGGTTACTTGTAGTAAAACAAATACCCAAGAAAGTGGATGGGGAAATGGCACCGCGGTAGCTCAATTGGCTAGAGCATCGCATGCGTAACACGAAGACGCATCATTCCCCACCTGTGGCAAGTTGTTTTTTCATCCACCTTCATTGCCAGTAATTTATCATTTCTTTAATTCAATTAGTGCATACAAATAATTTCCCTATCCCTATGTTGTCCTTGGAGTCTTTGTTTGTTGGCTTCTCAAAATATGTAAACAGACACATTCTCATTTATGTTGTACCAAGATAATTTTTCTATTAATAACGAATGTGACACAACATGAAATGCTTTTCAGATGTCAAGAAATATACAGTCAACAGAGTGTCCTATATCCCGTGCACTCGTTAAGTGATGAACGAATTCTGTAATCTGGGTGACACACGAGTAACCGCTGCGAAAACCATGCTGATGGGTATTTAACAATGAGCATGCACTAAGATGACTCATATTAGTATAAAACTTCTGCTCAAAAACTTTACATGTCACACTGGTCAAAGACACTGGTCAATAATTTGAAACAATATTTAAAAGTCCTGATTTAAGATAGGCACAACGTTTGCAAGTTTTCATTCATCAGGTAAAAATCAGTCTTATAATGACTTGGTGAAGAAAATCTGCAGCTACTTTGACAAAGAAAAAGCACAAGAAAAGAGCAGGATCGTGGGTAAACTGTCTGGTGTAGTAGCACTGTTTTCTTTCAAGCATTCCTAAGAATGACACGATTCCTCGCTCTTCAAATAGAACAGCGGCCATGGGTTTGGTACTGATAAAGTCAGGGCAATAGTCGGCCGGGCAAATGTTGCTTTCAGCAGTAGAAAATACCAAGCTGAAAAGCGCCTTAAGGCACTTCACTTTCTCCAGACTATAGTGAACAATAATTCCGTCATGATGAAGTGGTGGGACGGACAACCCACCCTTCCTATTTTTAAAATATATACTGCCAAAATCCTTTAGGGTGACCAAAGGACTAGAAGTAGGCAAATTTGACTTTTTGAACCAAGCTATTCATATCTTTTGTAATATTTCTGAACTGATTCTTGCAATTATTTTCTTTTTAGGCATGCATATAGATGTCTCTCTTCAACGCATCTGCGCACCTCTTTTGTAAACCATGGCTTGCTTTTGGTGCGACGTTTCGTCAACACCCATGACAGCACGTATCGTTCAAGCAGATCAAAAAGGTTATCTTTCAGTGTGCTGAAACACAAGCTAACCCAACACAAGCTAGTGGTCTTACCATTATATGCAGAGCACTGTGGAACGTTCCACGAGTGCAGTGACTCCTTTCCAGACCGCTTTGCAGTACCATGCATTCTTTCTGCACAAGAACATAAAGTATAACTTGGAAAGAATTCTGCTCGTTGCAATCATAACAGCGGTACTTGTTAATAGTATAAAAACATTTTGTAATACTAATGTTTCAGGTTCAATATTTAGACCCGTTAGGTGCACAGACAGCTACATAAACGTTAATGGGCTTGACATCCCTGCAGCCAGCGATGTTAAAATTTGCTACGTGCTGTGATACAAGCTCTCTGTGATGACAATTGTCAATGCAAATGTTACATAATAACAAATACGAACATGCAGCAAATGAGCAAATGACATGCCACAACTCTTTCAAGCAACAAGTAAAACTGAAATGTGGTTCGATGGCCTGCACATCACATATTGCACCTACATAGCAAAACAAGTGATGCAAAAATTACCAGATTTAGTTGCAATTACCAAAAATTGTGGCAATGCAATCAGCAGCTTCTTTTGAGTTAAACAATCAGATGTTTAAACTACATTATAAAACTGACAACTTCATTTATGCACCATAAATGCATGCAAGAAACCATACCAATATATGCCGAGTGCTGTGAAACAGTCGAAATACTTGACGGTTCCATCCTTGCAGATCTTTCTGCAATACCATGTGTTGCTCCTGCATGAGAACATGACAAAATTGCCTGAGCACTCTAGGTGTAACAGTTGATTAGAGAAAGGGAGGGGGGGGGGCAACACGTGCCCAGTGTGCCACTCCCTGGCTATACGTCCACTGGCAATATAGAGCACCGCTGATGACTGTCATGCATAGCAGACTAGTAAACAGTATTTCACAAATCTAGTAACCCTCCAATATGAAGACCATGACATCTTTGTCACCTCTTTACAGATAGCTGAAAAAAATGCATACTTTTCTGCATAGACTGTGGTGGCTGCGGGACTGGCATCTCGTCTTCGTCACTGTAGAGCCTTCTTTTCTTTTTCCTTTTTCCTCTGCCACGTTCACTTGCACTTGCGATGTCTGAGTTGTCTTCAGCTTTTCTGAGGCCCCGTACAGCATCATCGTAATTGGCTGAAATTGGCAATATTATTCCGCACTGGCTTTAAAAATACAGGACATCACTGGAACTTTAAATGTATTCAAACTGCATATGTATTCAAAAAGGTTACTTGCCACAAGCAGCAGTTACCTTTTTGTTCATTTTCATGTCCCTTTACTGCATTATTTCTACACCTCAATTAACTATAATTTCACCTATGCCCTCTCTGGCTTAACTGATTTTTCATATGAGTAGGAAATTAAGGCAAAAATGAAAGACAAGTATGGCATAAGTATAAATAAATGGGCAGCATTAATTTGCAAATTTCATTTGAATGCGGGCAAGAATTAAAATACAAGCACCGTTTAAAACAAGATCACTGCAGTTAAAGCCTCACCTAACTAAGCAGTTCATTGTGGTCCCACATTGTCAATAATCTGCTTTGACCTATAAAAGCAATTTACCCCAACTTCTTCATATTGGTACCAATGGAATACGGGAGATAGTGACGGCATTCCTTGCGCTGTAAGCAACATAGTGTAGTGCTGTATGGAACTACCATGCTGAACTATTATTGCAATGATCAACTATGGCCTACTTTTCTGGTGCAAAGTGGCAGAAGTAACATTTTCTATGTGAATAAAGATGCTCCTATTCAGCAACAGAAGTGTTTAGTCAGCTATGGTTAAACGCAGTACAACCACATGCCCCAACCAGTGTGGGCACTCACTTGTGCAGTTGTCCACAAAAAGGCCCTACAACCTAAAACTATTCCACTATGTTTTTATTCCAAATTGGTCATTAGCCGTCTTCGATAGGTCAGAATGTTTCGAGTCCAGCCCATATGAGTGGGCGCCACACCAATATGGGCAGATCCCAAGCCATTTTGACCTATCACAGAGGGCTAATGGCCAATTTGGAATAAAAACAGATTGGAATAGTTTTAAGTTATAGCTGCAATAGTTTGTTTTAAGACTTTCTATTAAAATTATCTGAACAAGTATGTACAAGACGCTTAAATAACAGCATGTTCTCCCTGAAGACATAGTGGCCGACATTTAATTTGCAAGCTCAACATTCACCTTTCACTCGCTTGATCTGAAGCTTTGGTATGACCTATAGGTTCTATCATAAACAGGTGGGGCTTCAGAACAGAATTCAACATAGTGCAAGCTGCATGCAGAATTAGTTAATTTGCATGTTTAATAAAGCACACAAGTCTACCTGTTCGAAGAGTACACAATCATTGCAATACGGCTGCAGCCTGCATATATAAAATGGACAAAATAAATATTACCAAATGCCTCAACCACTTCACAAGGCAGACTCCTCCAGCCATTTCCAGGCATGGCCCCAGCTTTTAACAAGCTTTTTATGTATTTTGTTTGTGGAGGCCACATGCAGCCGTTGCCATCGATCCAGTTTTTATGTATAATGGCAACAGCATCATCTTCTTCAGGAAATTTCACTACTATGTAGAGGCCACCTTGCAAAAAAAGAAAGAAACCTAGTTTATTTCCAAAAGCATTACACTAATGAGGACAAATGAAATTGCAACATCTGTACAGCAACATGACAACTATTGCGGAACAACAGCATGCAAAAGTGGAAAAATAATATTTTCTCTCTTGAACAACACTCTCAGACATTTCTGAAGTATACTCTGAACTGGCCAGGACCGCAAGCCAGAAAGCTGAGATGCAATGCAAATCCCAAGCATTCTTGATTGACAAGGTTTTGTATACAAGTCTCTTCTTTGGAGGAACTCTCTTCCTATCACAAAGGGTGTGCCTGACTTGTCATGCACAAAGTTCTCCACAATAATAATTGTTCCATTATTTAGTGTGCAGCAGCTGTTCTTCTTACCAGCTACCAGTACAACATTGCCAGGTAATGTGGCCTTTTTAAACTGTGTGCCTTGGAATGGCAGAATCAATGGACCGCAGTTATGCTCTACAGAAAATAGACCTTCTGATGGTACCAAATTCCTTTTTGGAACATTTCTTTGCTCTGACAATCTATTGCAGAGCTGCTCAAGGGGATGTTCAGGTTTTCGTATCATTCTCTTGATGTTTGACATGTAGTTTTCAAATGGAAATGCACTCCAAGCATCCAGGGAACCTAGGTGCAACACATCAGATGCAATGTGGCTTAAGCCATGCACATTGTGCGACACTTGCTCTTGTCCATAAATGCTGATGAAGTTTCGAAGAAAAATGTTTAACAAGTCACCTGCATAACTAACCTCACTTGCAGTTGAATTAGGTGAGGCTAGTATTGTAATGGCCACATGCAGTGTAAGAAAATTCTCATACATGTGGGAAGGGATTGTAGAAAACACTAAAGGCCCTCCGTATAGTAAGAAGAAGCGAAGTTCAGTTGCCTTCCAGCGATCTAGCTCCACCAGACTTCGCGGCTTCCTATTAAAATCAGAAGGAATGAACTTTGCAAGTTTAATGTTCCTCTCAGAGATTTCACTTCGAACTTTAGAGCCAAGTCTCACTTCTTTCGGCCCGCGAACCCACAGAACAAGGAGTTTTTGCATGACACCTAAGCAGACAAGGTGCATGTAGTCCAAAGGCACATCCTTTACCATATCTATTGGGAGTTCCTCCAAAATACTGCGGCCTGTGTGGTGTTGCTCCTGACTCTGGTTGCGAAAACTGTTATCAGTACGGAGGGTGTTAGCAAAAGTCGGGAAACAAACTCTTCCTGCTCTATACATTCCCTTGACGGTGCATTTTGTGCAGCTGAAATATCCTGTGTAGCTCCTGATATAAAGGACAAAGGCTTTAGCAGGTGCATCACAAATTATACTATGCAGCTTCACAGGAACTGATGCATCATGAACAGAAAGGCCTTCCGCCAGCAGTTCTTTGGCTTCCTCAACAAAGCACTGCAAGAACTCATTTGCATCTTGCGGTTTGGTTTTGCCGAAAAAAACACTGACAACAAATGGTTCTCGATCTTCAAAATTTCGGATGCGGCCGAGGATGATCCAGAATTGGTCTCTCGAACTCTTGGCTAGTGGCAGACCATCAATGTTAAAGCTAAGACTAAGCTCGGCAGGCAAGTGCTCACGGCCAAGAAGTGTTTGCCGCAGTCCTGCCTCTAGGCCAAAATGGTGAAATTTCCCTCCTCCTAGCTCTTTGATGTTGAGGACCCTTTTTGGAGTTTGCAGAAGAGCTCTAGCAGACGACGGTAGTGACGAAAGGCAACTGTGGCTTCGCAGAACTGCCAATAGTGACGTGACCGCGGCCTGAGGGCAGCGCGATTCAACAGCCCATGCTTGCAACATCTGCCGTATGGTCAACACATTGCTCTCGCCACTATCAGATTCAGAGTCCTGCGTGATTTGTGCATCACTGCTTTGGAGTTGGCGTTGTTCGTGTTGCAACAAAATGGTCGAAGGCGACGAGTCCACGTCGCCATCAGATAAAGAACCGCTGACTAGGTCACTCACTAACTCAGTGTCCACTACGCCATGCTGACACACCACTTGCACATCGTCATGAACAAAACGTGCTAGCTCTGGACTCAACTCAGGAGATTGCGCTATCTCTCTATCATCCAAATTCATTTCACGCTGATTCTCCACGCGACCGCAGTCATCCGCGCCGGATACGAAAGACAGCGCCTGTGTGGGCTCCGTTGCATGTGAGGCGCTGCACGCCGGCGCTGCGAAGTCATTGTGAACGTCTCTTAGGAAATGAACACACGCATCAACGCGCCGTTTTCGCTCCCGGCGAAACTGTCGTTCACTACTTTCCTCCATCACGAGCACAACAAACAACACCACGGTTTTCAGAAGGCTGGACAGCACTCACCGGCATTCACATCTGGCTCCAGGTCATTTTTTGCTGTCATGACTTCATCAGCGACCGCATCGCACTGCGCCATCTTTTTGATTGAGCGCCCCGCCAAAATGGGAGGCTCGGGCTTGGCTTGACTTCATCCCAGTGTTGCCAGCGGCCAAAAAAAAAAAACGCGGGGGCGGCGATATTGAACAAAATGTCATTCTTTACAACGCTTATTTTTTTGCCAAGCAGTCCGTAAGGGAGACGGCTAAGGGAAAATATAGCTCATTTACCAAAATTGCATCGACGACTTATTTATGCCGATGTTCGTTCAGTTCAGGCAAAACGTCTAATTAGGTTATCATCGTAACTTCATAGCCTTTCATACATAACCAGCTATTTTTAATTGTATTTCGTAATAAATCAACACTTAAACGGCATTTATTTCACAACTAGCAGCTTTCCAAGGGATTAACAGATTTGTTATCCTGAACACGTCCTTTTGAGGACAATTCTAGGATAATCCTGCAACTGTTATCCTCAGGACATCTTCAGAACGACGCAGAACGGACGAGGGCGCCTCTACCTTTTCATGACGTCCCCAGGACATCCTCAGAACGACACTGAACGGACGAGGACGTTTGTACCTTTTGAGGACGTACTCGGGACGTCGAGTGTTGTCTGGGTCAGTTTCCGAAAAGTGTATTGCGAGCAGCGTAATCCTCAGGAGACAGCCTGTGCAAAGCAAGGCGATGCAGCATTTTCTTCCTCTGTAGCAAAAGCGTGCAGCGATATATCATGCCCCGAGTGTAATGCGACACGTCTCAGTTTCAGAAAAGTCTTTATTGCGACCGGTGTGAGCTCCAGGAGACTGCCTGTGCAAAGCAAGGCGATGCAGCCCTTTTCTAGAGCTGCAGCAAGAGCGCGCAGCGATATATCGCACGCCGAGTGTAATGCACGCGTCTCAGTTTCCGAAAAGTGCATGGCAAGCAGCGTAATCCTCAGGAGACAGCCTGTGCAAAGCAAGGCGATGCAGCCCTTTTCTTCCTCTGTAGCAAAAGCGCGCAGCGAGATATCGGGCGCCAAGTGTAATGCGACACGTCTCAGCTTCAGAAAAGTCTTTATTGCGACCGGTGTAAGCTACAGGAGACTGCGTGTGCAAAGAAAGGCGATGCAGCTCTTTTCTAGCGCTGCAGGAAGAGCGCGCAGCGATATATCGCACCCCGAGTGTTATGCGACGTGTCTCAGTTTCCGAAAAGTGTTTTGCGAGCAGCGTAATCCTCAGGAGACTGCCTGTGCAAAGCAAGGCGATGCAGCCCTATTCTACTGTTGTAGCGAGAGCACGCAGCGATATATCGCACCCAGACTGTTATGCGCCGCGTCTCAGCTTCTGAAAAGTTATTATTGCAACCGGCGTAAGCTCCAGGAGACTGCCTGTGCAAAGCAAGGCGATGCAGCCCTTTTCTAGCGCTGCAGCAAGAACGGGCAGCGATATATTCCGCCCTGAGTGTTATGCGACGCGTCTCAGCTTCAGAAAAGTCTTTATTGCGACCGGCGTAAGCTCCAGGAGACTGCCTGTGCAAAGCAAGGCGATGCAGCCTTTTTCTAGCGCTGCAGCAAGAGCGCGCAGCGATATATCGCACCCCGAGTGTTATGCGACGCGTCTCAGTTTCCGAAAAGTGTATTGCTAGCAGCGTAATCCTCAGGAGGCTGCCTGTGCAAAGCAAGGCGATTCAGGCCTATTCTACTGCTGCAGCGAGAGCACGCAGCAATAAAAAGCGCTCCGAGTGTTATGCGACGCGTCTCAGTTTCAGAAAAGTATTGCTACCGGTGTAAGCTCCAGGAGACTGTCTGTGCAAAGCAAGGCGATGCAGCCCTTTTCTAGCGCTGCAGCAAGAGCGCGCTGCGATATATCGCTCCACGAGTGTTATGCTACGCGTCTTAGTTTCCGAAAAGTGTATTGCGAGCACCGTAATCCTCAGGAGAGTGCCTGTGCAAAGCAAGGCGATGCAGCCCTATTCTACTGCTGCAGCGAGAGCGCACAGCGATAAAATGCGGTCCGAATAGTTTGCGACGCGTCTCAGCTTCAGAAAAGTCTTTATTGCGACCGGCGTAAGCCCTAGGAGATTGTCTGTGCAAATCAAGGTGATGCAACCCTTTTCTAACGTTGTAGCGAGAGCGCGCATCGATATATCGCACCCCGAGTGTTATGCGACGCTTCTCAGTTTAAGTTCCAGCGATAGCTTCCCGCGCGTACTAGCCACAGCGTGTGCTGCGAAAGAAAGCGCTTCGTACCATCGCAGAAGAGGGCCCACAACAAGCAAGCGATTCGAAAGCGCGTGGGTTATGCAGCAACTTTCCGGTACTGTCGGGAGGTGGGAGCCTGCGCGCGTGTGATTTGGCAACGCCTCCTTTATTTAATAAAGGAGGCGTTGGATCTGTTAACTCTGTGCGCTTCGGAAACGGCGTCGTTGCATTCGCTACATTTGACGGTGTTTTTGCCCGTCAAACTTGGCAGGCAGTCTGGCAACATTGATCCGCAAAGCTGGCAACAAACTTAAACCACACCAGTCCGAACTCTGCCCTGGCGTACACCTGACGACAGGCCGATCTGTTTCTGCTGCGGCCGAATCGGTCACGTTTCCCATCATTGCCGGAGCCGTTGGCCGTCCCCTCCTCGAGACACCTTCCGGAATTCAAGTCCGCCCCGAAGTTCCTCACCCCGTCGCTTCTACGACGCGTCTGACACCACTACTTCGACTCGCCGCTATGCTCGCTCGCCCTCGACTCAACGTCGCCAGCCACATCCGCCCCAGCTTTACCGCTCGCCCTCGCCGACTTACCCAGGACCGTCCCATCGGGAAAACTTGGCAATGCGGCACCTCGAAGTGGTACTGCAATGCCAGATTCGCCGCAAAATCCTCCTTTGACGCTGTTTACAAGACATAACCTTCTTTAAGTCCAAGTTGATGGCACACCCGTCGCAGCACTCATAGATACAGGAGCACACATATCGATTATGACCAGTCGCCTACGCCGCTATTTAAAGAAAATTGTTACGCCTGCCGTTACTCGGTTCGTACGAATCGCCGACGGTAGCACGGTGACCGTGGTTTAAATGTGTACTGCACGTGTGAGCATTTCCGGCCGCCATACTGTCGTCCTTTTCACTGTGCTTGACCAATGCCCCCATGACCTTATACTAGGCCTAGACTTCCTCTCTGCCCATTCAGCGCTCATCAACTGTTCAAGTACTGTGCGTCTTGACCTGCCTCTAGTGGACGTTCCTCCGACACCACATGAAATTCGCCTAAGACCGACAGATTTTGTTCACATTCCACCACAGGTGTTGACATACATCGAAATGTCGCCTTCTACGCCAGTACCCGATGGTGATTACATCTCCGCTCCCATAACTGCCATCGTTTTCACCCACAACGTTACTGTCCCGCATAGAATCCTGAGGGTCACAGACAATCGCACGTATCTCCCTGTGGTCAATTTCGGGCTCGCTAAGCAAATTCTGCCTAAAGATATCACCCTGGTTACAATCACTGCTTTAGAAGTTAGTTGCGTTGAGACTCTTGCTGTCGACGCTTCCTGTGAGCCTTTCCGGTCGGACAAATGCACTGACAACGACATTAGGAAAATGATTGCCCCGAATCTCACTCCTACGGAGTCTGAACAGCTCTGCAGTCTGTTGCTTTCCTACAAGAATACATTCCACTTGAACACCCGACCCTTAGGCCAGACGTCACTTGTCAAACATCGTATCCATACAGGCGATAATCCACCCATCCATCGGCGACCCTACCGAGTCTCAGCTTCGGAGCGTCACGTCATCAAAACGGAAGTAGACAAGATGCTAGCAAAAGACATCATTGAGCCATCGTCAAGTCCCTGGGCGTCCCCTGTCGGGCTGGTCAAAAAGAAGGACGGCTCATGAAGATTTTGCGTCGATTACCGCCTCCTCAACCGCTTCACGAAGAAGGACGTCAACCCACTACCTCGTATTGATGACGCCCTTGATTGCCTATACGGGGTACAGTATTTTTCGTCTATCGACCTGCGGTCCGGATATTGGCAAATCGCTGTCGATGATCTCGATCCTGAAAAGACCGCCTTTATAACGCCTGATGGTCTTTACCACTTCAAAGTTATGCCTTTTGGGCTTAGCAACGCTCCGGCTACCTCTGAGCGTATGATGGACTCATTACTCCAAGGATTCAAGTGGTCGACTTGTCTGTGCTACCTAGATGATGTTATTGTGTTCTCACCCTCATTCAGCACCCACATTGAGCGCCTTTCAGCTGTACTTGCCGTTTTTCGCAAGGCCGGTCTACAGCTCAACTCCAAGAAATGTAACTTCGGCCACCGTGAGATTACTGTTCTTGGACATGTCGTCAGTGCGACTGGCATCCGACCGGACCCAGAGAAAATTCGCGCCGTGAAAGAGTTTATAACCACAGAAAGTTGAGCTAGTTTGTAAGGATCCATTATGTAAAAAAATATAAGGCCTCACGAGAACGTGAGGCCTTATAGCCTCACGTTCTTGCGTATAACTCGATAAGGGCTCTGACGGAGTGGTCGAGCACACTCTTTGGTTATTATGCGATGCTTTGCGACTGGTGTTTGTCGAATCCTTGACGTTGTCGAAAAGCACTCTTTGTACCGTCGAAGTAAACTTCTGAGCTGTTGTTGCTTAATCATGGGGAGACTTGAAGTTGTGTCGAAGTCTGGTTCGCGAACTACGGTCGTCGGGGCAGATGCGGCAGAATCCGAGATGACAAACGCATTGCTGGTTTCCAGAATTTCTTCGATGTATGCGATCGTCGTGCCCTTGTTGATGTGCTTGAACTCCTGGCTGAAGTTTGTCAGCAACACTTTTGTGTTTCCTTCGTAGAGTCGAGCGACTCCCTTGCGACGCAAATTTCGCGATCGAGCAGTAGACGTTGGTCGCCTTCGATGACGCCTTCTACGTCAGCAGGTGTTTCGGTGCCGACCGAAATAACAATGCTGGAGCGAGGCGGGATGCTCACTTGAACTTCGAGCACACTCAAGGCACGTTGACTAGGAAGGCTCTCCGGCGGTATCGCTTGATCTTCCGACAGCGTTATTGACTGCGACTTCAGGTCAATGATTGCGCCGTGTTGGTTCAGGAAGTCCATGCCAAGAATGACGTCTCGTGAACACTGTCGGATGATAACGAAGGTGGCAGGGTAAGTCCGGTCGTGAATGGTAATTCTTGCCGTGCACATTCCAGTCGGCGTTATGAGGTGTCCTCCAGTGGTCCGAATTTGAGGGCCTTCCCATGAAGTCTGAACTTTCTTCAACTGGGCGGCGATGTGTCCACTGATGACGGAGTAATCGGCCCCTGTGTCCACTAAGGCGGTAACTGCGTGGCCGTCGAGAAGCACGTCGAGGTCGGTAGTTCTTTGTCTGGCGTTGCAGTTAGGTCTTGGCGTCGGATCACGGCTGCATCGTGTTGAACTGAAGTTGGAACGTCGCGTCGTCAAGTCGTCTTTCGTCGGTGTAGTCTTGGCTTCCTGACTTCGTCGGGACGGCGGCGCGTCGATATTATGTCGTCGAGATGGTCTCTTCGTCGTCTTCGTCGGTGGCGGAGGATCTTCGTCAATTCGTCGAACAGCAACCGCACCTCCATCGGTTGCTGCTTTTAGTTTTCCGGATATGGGCTCGCAGAGCGGCCCCGGGCTGGGCCGGTTTATGGTCGGCGCGGTCCACAAAGTTCTGCACCATTCAAGTCACGAGATGAAATCAGATAACACAAGGTTCGGCGACAACAGACAGCGGATAGAAGCATCGATAACGTTCCAGAAATTTCGGATACATGCAGGCGCGTCCCGCGCTGTGCGATAACATTTGTTAGGCGGCGAAACGTGGTCGCCCGATAAAGATAAGTACAGGCGTAAATATAAACGAGAAGAAAGGGGGTTAACCGAGGGGCCCGATGTTTTATTAGTCATATCACAAGCAGCCAACAAACATTAACACCAAGGACAACATAGGGGAAATTACTTGTGCTTAATAAATGAAATAAAGAAACGATAAATTAATGGAAATGAATGAGGATGAAAAAACAGCTTGCCGCAGGTGGGGAACGATCTCACAACCTTCGCATTTCGCGTGCGATGCTCTACCAATTTAGTTACCACGGCGCCGTTTCCCCATCTACTTTTTCGGTATTCATGTTTCCTAGTAGAACAATGGATGGATGGATGGATGGATTGATGGATGGATGGATGGATGGAAGGATGGATGGATGGATGGATGGATGGATGGATGGATGGATGGATGGATGGATGGATGGATGGGTGGGTGGGTGGGTGGATGGATGGATGGATGTTATGAGCGTCCCCTTTGGAACGGGGCGGTGGGTTGCGCCACCAAGCCCTTGCTACTATGCTGCCTGATATCCTACCTAGGTTAAACAATGAAAAAAGAAAAAAAAACACTATGAACTACCACGCCCAAATTTTCTGATCCCCTATTGCGAACTGTGATTTCGTACGTCTCCGTCTTTTGTCGTTTCCCTACTTTTCTTCCACCAATCCTCCAATCGCCTCTCACTAATGTCTATTGCGGACATGTTTGCTTTACCACTGCTCCCTCTGAACCCAAGGGCTTCGAGGCCAGTGGTGCCTAAATCGACCACTGGGTAGACGTCTTCACATTCTAATAAAACATGCTCCGTAGTTTCGCTAGCTTTACCGCAGCAAGCACATGCTTCTTCTTCCTTCTTATATCTCGCTTTATAGGTGCGTGTTCTAAGGCATCCCGATCTCGCTTCGAAAAGTAATGAGCTTCACTTTGAGTTATCGTAAATGGTGTCTTTCCTGATTTCGTTTTTTCCTCTTATGTAGTTACTCATGGCAGGTTTCTTTTCCATTGCCGCCACCCATGAGATTAATTCAGCCTCTCTGACTTTCCGCTTGACCTTCTTTGTTGCTGTGTTGCCCACCCCACAGGCCGCATACTTGCTGGTAAGCTTCCTAGTTCTTTTCCTCCACTGTGAATCAATGTTTTTCCTGGACAGATACCTGAACACTCTCCCAGACCATTTAAGTTCTTCCATATTACTCATCCGTTCCACATACTCAATTTTACTGCGAGCTTCCCTCACTTCAAAACTAGTCCAGCCCATATCACCCTGCACAGCTTCATTTGTAGTCTTCCCGTGAGCGCCCAGTGCGAGGCGACCCACTGACCTTTGGTTCCCGCCGAGTCCTGATTGTACCCCTGATTTAAAGCAAACAACCGCATTTCCAAAAGTAAGTCCTGGAACCATTACCCCTTTCCACATACCTCGGAGGACCTCGTAGCTATTGTATCCCCATAGCGCTCTGTGCTTCATTATGGCTGTATTTCGCTTCCCCTTGACTGTTATGTTTTTTTCCTGTGTTTCCATATATCCATTGCCTTCGTTTATCCATATACCAAGGTATTTATATTCTGTTACCCGAGGTATTTCTTTGCCCTGTATCTCCACTGTCTGTTCACTGTTTTCATTGAATACCATAACACCTGATTTTCTAACACTAAATTTCAAACCTAAATTGATGCCTTCCTGTCCACAGATATTAGCCAGACGTAGCAAATCACTTTGCTTGTTAGCTAGCAACACAATGTCGTCCGCATAAAAAAACCTGGGAGTTTCTGCTCTATTACTGTACCCCCCTGTTTGTATGAGAGATTAAACCAGATATTACTTCCTTCTAGCGCCCTCTCCATCCTCACCACGTACATCATAAACAGCAGCGGGGATAAAGGGCACCCCTGCCTCAGTCCCTTGTTGATATGAACTTTCTCATAGCTCCTCATCCCTTCTCATTCAACGCAAACAGTCTTTTCTAGGTAAATCTGTCTCAAAAGCTGTAGACAATCGTTACCTAAGCCTTCCCCTTCCAGAATATCCCACAAAATGTTGCGGTCTACGTTGTCGTAGGCTCCTGTAATGTCTAAAAAGGCCACATACAACGTTCTGCTTTTTGCTTTTGTTATTTCAATACACTGAGTACGTACAAACAAGTTATCATCCAAACACCTACCTATTCTGAAGCCATTCTTAAGCTCTCCCAAAATGCCATTATTCTCTGCCCATGCTTGAAGCTTTAATTTGATTGCTTGCATTGCTAGCCTGTATATTACCGATTTAATGGTCAACGGTCTATACGAGTGAATTCTGTCTTTCTTCCCCTTACCTTTATAAATTAAATTCATTCTGCTTTGTCGCCAACCGTCAGGTATTGGTGTATCTTCCTGGAAAGCCTGGAAAGCCTCCATTGGAAAGCCTCCATTTTCTGAAGCCTAGTATCGACATCACAGTGTGTGCCGGTTGATTCGACGCCCTCTCCACTCTCATCCGTCTCCTCATCTGCCTTGAGGAACCCCCCGCGGACTGCCTGCTTTCCTGTCTTTCTTGCCGTGTATTGCGCAGCTTTTTGCAAATACTATAATACCATAATAATGCTACTATTGATGCAATTACTTACAATTACTACTATATGCAATTAGTCCGGCAGCAGTGCACCCAGCGAGCAGGGCGACTAAGTGATCCTGTATATCGTTACAGCCACACGTTTCCTGGGGCCTTGGATCAACGCTTCGGCTTGCCATCAACGACGCAGGCTGCCTGTGCCCTTTGGTTACCGTGACGCCCGTGCATCCTACTGCGCATTCTCGTCTCTGCCTACGCTGACGGAGCAGAGTGCCCGGCTGCCTACATAAGCACGGAATCCTTGCTTCGCTCTTGTCCGGCAGCAGTGCACCCAGCGAGCAGGGCGACTCAGTGATCCTGTATATCGTTACAGCCACACGTTTCCTGGGGCCTTGGATCAACGCTTCGGCTTGTCATCAACGACGCAGGCTGCCTGTGCCCTTTGGTTACCGTGACGCCCGTGCATCCTACTGCGCATTCTCGTCTCTGCCTACGCTGACGGAGCAGAGTGCCCGGCTGCCTACATAAGCACGGAATCCTTGCTTGGCTCTTCAGTCCGGCAGCAGTGCACCCAGCGAGCAGGGCGACTAAGTGATCCTGTATATCGTTACAGGTAAGAACAAACGACCTTGACACGTTATAGTAATTACCTTGCTTGCTGCACTGCTGCCGGACAACCAAAAATAGATATATATTTTGTATTTTGACTGCTTTTGACGTGGGCACACGATGTCAAAGAAAGAAGAAAAGGAACTCGCAAGTGCGTTTTCAGACTTCCGCAGGGAAATGCGGGCTGAAATGAGGCAAATAAAAGATAGTCTGCGCTTCTGTAGCGACACCTGTGATGAAGTTAAGGCAATTACTGGTGACATCAAGGCGTTACAACAAGAAATAAAAGCGTTAACAGCTCAGAATCAACATCTCAAAGCGGAAAACGAGAGACTTGAAAAGAAAGTGGACGAGCTCGAACAATATCAGCGAAGTAATAACCTGGAAATCAGGGGTGTGCCAGAGGAGCTCGACTCGACCTCAGTGATAAAAAAGATCGGTGAACTTGTTGGTGAAGCGGTAACTGATACTGATATCGACATTTGCCACCGGGTGCCCACGGCCCGCAGAGAGGATAAGAACATCGTTGTACGGTTCATATCGCGAACCAAGCGCAACACGTTCCTTGCCAAGTCAAAAAAAAAAGAAGCTGTCATCTGAAGATGTCGGATATAAGGGCACAGGCATCACTACCATTTACGTGAATGAGCACTTAACACGACAGAACAAGCAACTTCTTGGGGCTGCCCTTGCGGAAAAGAAAAAAGCCGGATGGAAATACGTCTGGGTCAGCTCGGGTAAAATTTTGGCACGGAAAGATGAACAGACCGATGCCATTCGAATTGCAAACAAACAAGATATCGCCCGCATCAAATAATCTTAGACGTCATTGTGTTGGTCCGGGTTTCTCATTTAATCAGTATGATGCTCAACTCATCCTCTTTCATTACTGAATCGTCCACGCTAAAATCAAATCTTCAATATTTACACCCATGTTTTTCCTTATTACACTTAAATGTCTGTAGCATGAGGAACAAACAAGATGAGCTGGACATCTGGCTAAAGTCCCTGCAAGTTAATTTTGACGCATTCATGTTCACAGAAACATGGTTAAGCAAAGATGAGCCTTCTACTTGTTTCACTGATTACATTCCAATACGATTAGACAGAACTGGTAGAGGTGGTGGCCTGAATATTTATCTACAGCGAAAGTATGCATATCATATTGTTCATGAGTGCACAGTTATGAATAGGGATATAGAGTGCCTAACGCTGACCTAACGGTGCCTAACGGTGGAAACCAGCACGTTCTTAATTGCTGATCTGTACAGGCCACCGACTGGATACAAGCGGCATTTCCCTACAGCATTTAGAAAATGTAATAATCTATTGTATTAATACTAATAAGCAGTCCTTTCTCTTGGGAGATGTAAACATCGACACGTTGGCCGACGACTCTTCTGCGCGCGACTTGATGAATCTTTTATCCTCTTATGGGTGCGAAAATGCTATTTCTATGCCAACCCGAATTACTTCACAAAGTTCTACTTCCATAGATATATGTGTTTCAAACCAGAATGCATCAGATTTCAAAGCAGGGGCATTATCATGTGACATCAGTGACCATCTGCCTACATTCTTTGCCACACAACACATCCTAACCACGAACTATAAACGCAGCAGGCTTGAACATAGGGTGGTGAACGACTCATCGTTAAGCTACTTTCATTCTTTAATTGAGCGGGCTGACTGGTCAAACGTGTACTTACAGCAGGATGCAAATTCTGCGTATGAGGTTTTTCTTCGGGTCTTTCTTAGTTGCTACAATGATGCATTTCCACTGAGAGAGTATAAGAAATGCAATGGGAAGATTAAAAAGCCATGGATTGACACCGCCCTGCTAAAACGCATCAAGAAGAAAAATAATATGTTCCACAAATTCATAAAATGCAAAGACGGTGACTTGTTCAAAGAATTTAAAAAATATCGCAATCAATTAAACGCTGATATAAAGAAAGCCAAACTTGCATATTATGAAGCAATGTTTGCTAGGATAAGAACGGATCCGGCAAAGATCTGGAGACAGGTAAATTACCTTACTGGAAGGAACCCATCACCGGTTAAGGCTGACCAAATAGTAATCAATGACTCTATAGGAGGCAAGACGCTAGCAGATGAAATTAACGAGTATTTCATTAATGCAGCCGTACCCCAGCCGTCTATTCAACAAAGTGGGCTCTACTGGCCTTCTCGTCGAGTAAATTCATTTGTTTTGGATGTCGTTACCGAAAGAGAAATCAATGGTCTTATAATATGCTTAAAAAATAATGTCGCAAGTGGGTATGATGAAATTAAAGTTGAACCTGTAAAGCGAGTGTCACTAATTATCAGCCCTGTCCTAGCCTATCTCATTAGTCTCACATTTTCTACTGGAGTCTTCCCAGATAAATTAAAGCTGGCCAAAGTAATTCCAATACACAAAGGAGGTAGAATTGACGATATTACTAATTACCGGCCAATCTCAGTGCTACCGGTGTTTTCAAAGATTTACGAATTGTCAATCAATAACAGGCTGTCAAAATATCTAACCAAGTATCATATAATATCACCCTCACAGTATGGTTTTCAGAAAAACAAGGCAACTCAGGACGCTCTTCTTGCCGTCAAGCAGCAAATAATCAGAAATTTCGAAGATCAGCTCTTCACCTTAGGCATATTTCTCGATCTGCACAAAGCTTTTGATTCCGTTGACCACGAAATCTTAGCTATAAAATTAGATTGCTATGGAATTCGAGGTATCACATTGGACCTTATCAAGAGCTACTTATCGTTTCGGCGTCAGTTTGTTAAAATAGACTGTAGTTCTTCAAAACAGCTTGACATGAAACTAGGTGTCCCGCAAGGTTCGATATTAGGCCCGTTACTTTTCCTCTTATGTGTTAATGACATTACGGAACTAAAAAGAACACCCACAATAACCATGTTTGCAGATGACACTAGTTTATTCTTTACAGGTAGAACACTGCATGACATTGAGCAATCGGCCAATCTGTATTTAAGTGATTTATCCGCCTGGTTGCAACAAAACAAACTTCAGTTGAATGCAGTAAAAACAAAGTACATGATATTTAAACCAATCAATAAGCATAAAAAAATGATTAACTTACAGTACAGAGGACATAAGTTAGAACAAGTAAGTGTGCAAAAGTTCCTTGGGGTATGGTTTAGTGAAGAGTTGTCTTGGACCCCCCATGTCAATCATCTGCTCTCCGAACTCGCGAAGTCTGTTGGATGTATTAGAAAAATAGCTCCTCTTATACCCCTTTGGCTAAAGCAATCACTATATTACTCCCTGTTCTATTCTAAACTTTTGTATGGCATTCTGGTCTGGGGGACAACGACAAAAGGGAACTATGATAGGCTACAGCTGCTGCAAAAACGTGTCCACCGGATTTTTGTGAACCACACCAGCCCTATTAGTTTGTTGCCGACACAACCACTATTTCCTAGATTTGATGTTTTACCTGCAAATAAAGTCTATTTATGGATACTGGCACAGCGAATTTATAAACAGAAACTCCACAGTATTTACACACCTGTCTTGGCGCAATACGATATTTGTAACCCCAAGCGCAGAAATAAAAAAGTCAGAACAAATTATGGCAAACAAGATCTGGAATATCAGGTAATAGACATGATAAATAACTGTGCTTCTAGTTTGGATTTCTGCCTACCCAGAAAAACGTTCAAACGTGAACTGCGGTCCATTTTGTTTTCCGTCGATTCTGTTTTTCGTTGAAATTGTTAAGTTACAGTGACAAATGTAAATTTCCGTTTCAATTGTTGACTTCCTTTTAAGTATTTTTGTGATATGAGCGAATCTTCAATGTGATTTTTAAAAAATAAACTATCCATAGTGTTTAAGTACACCCATATTGTATAGAATGCATGATGTATGTATGATGTAGGCTGTATGCGTGTACTATTTGAAACGCCGCCTCTCTTTTGTTGCCAGCTCTCTGCTGTACTGCTGTGGACTGCTCCTTTTGTTACGGGGGCAGAGACCTCGTCAGGCAATCGTGCCTGTAGTCTCTGCCACCCGCAGGATGATGTGATTTTCCTGCAAATAAAAACTGACTGACTGACTGACTGACTGACTGACTGACTGACTGACTGACTGACTGGCTGACTGGCTGGCTGACTGGCTGGCTGGCTGGCTGGCTGACTGACTGACTGGCTGGCTGGCTGGCTGGCTGGCTGGCTGGCTGGCTGGCTGGCTGGCTGGCTGGCTGGCTGGCTGGCTGGCTGGCTGGCTGGCTGGCTGGCTGGCTGGCTGGCTGGCTGGCTGGCTGGCTGGCTGGCTGGCTGGCTGGCTGGCTGGCTGGCTGGCTGGCTGGCTGGCTGGCTGGCTGGCTGGCTGGCTGGCTGGCTGGCTGGCTGGCTGGCTGGCTGGCTGGCTGGCTGGCTGGCTGGCTGGCTGGCTGGCTGGCTGGCTGGCTGGCTGGCTGGCTGGCTGGCTGGCTGGCTGGCTGGCTGGCTGGCTGGCTGGCTGGCTGGCTGGCTGGCTGGCTGGCTGGCTGGCTGGCTGGCTGGCTGGCTGGCTGGCTGGCTGGCTGGCTGGCTGGCTGGCTGGCTGGCTGGCTGGCTGGCTGGCTGGCTGGCTGGCTGGCTGGCTGGCTGGCTGGCTGGCTGGCTGGCTGGCTGGCTGGCTGGCTGGCTGGCTGGCTGGCTGGCTGGCTGGCTGGCTGGCTGGCTGGCTGGCTGGCTGGCTGGCTGGCTGGCTGGCTGGCTGGCTGGCTGGCTGGCTGGCTGGCTGGCTGGCTGGCTGGCTGGCTGGCTGGCTGGCTGGCTGGCTGGCTGGCTGGCTGGCTGGCTGGCTGGCTGGCTGGCTGGCTGGCTGGCTGGCTGGCTGGCTGGCTGGCTGGCTGGCTGGCTGGCTGGCTGGCTGGCTGGCTGGCTGGCTGGCTGGCTGGCTGGCTGGCTGGCTGGCTGGCTGGCTGGCTGGCTGGCTGGCTGGCTGGCTGGCTGGCTGGCTGGCTGGCTGGCTGGCTGGCTGGCTGGCTGGCTGGCTGGCTGGCTGGCTGGCTGGCTGGCTGGCTGGCTGGCTGGCTGGCTGGCTGGCTGGCTGGCTGGCTGGCTGGCTGGCTGGCTGGCTGGCTGGCTGGCTGGCTGGCTGGCTGGCTGGCTGGCTGGCTGGCTGGCTGGCTGGCTGGCTGGCTGGCTGGCTGGCTGGCTGGCTGGCTGGCTGGCTGGCTGGCTGGCTGGCTGGCTGGCTGGCTGGCTGGCTGGCTGGCTGGCTGGCTGGCTGGCTGGCTGGCTGGCTGGCTGGCTGGCTGGCTGGCTGGCTGGCTGGCTGGCTGGCTGGCTGGCTGGCTGGCTGGCTGGCTGGCTGGCTGGCTGGCTGGCTGGCTGGCTGGCTGGCTGGCTGGCTGGCTGGCTGGCTGGCTGGCTGGCTGGCTGGCTGGCTGGCTGGCTGGCTGGCTGGCTGGCTGGCTGGCTGGCTGGCTGGCTGGCTGGCTGGCTGGCTGGCTGGCTGGCTGGCTGGCTGGCTGGCTGGCTGGCTGGCTGGCTGGCTGGCTGGCTGGCTGGCTGGCTGGCTGGCTGGCTGGCTGGCTGGCTGGCTGGCTGGCTGGCTGGCTGGCTGGCTGGCTGGCTGGCTGGCTGGCTGGCTGGCTGGCTGGCTGGCTGGCTGGCTGGCTGGCTGGCTGGCTGGCTGGCTGGCTGGCTGGCTGGCTGGCTGGCTGGCTGGCTGGCTGGCTGGCTGGCTGGCTGGCTGGCTGGCTGGCTGGCTGGCTGGCTGGCTGGCTGGCTGGCTGGCTGGCTGGCTGGCTGGCTGGCTGGCTGGCTGGCTGGCTGGCTGGCTGGCTGGCTGGCTGGCTGGCTGGCTGGCTGGCTGGCTGGCTGGCTGGCTGGCTGGCTGGCTGGCTGGCTGGCTGGCTGGCTGGCTGGCTGGCTGGCTGGCTGGCTGGCTGGCTGGCTGGCTGGCTGGCTGGCTGGCTGGCTGGCTGGCTGGCTGGCTGGCTGGCTGGCTGGCTGGCTGGCTGGCTGGCTGGCTGGCTGGCTGGCTGGCTGGCTGGCTGGCTGGCTGGCTGGCTGGCTGGCTGGCTGGCTGGCTGGCTGGCTGGCTGGCTGGCTGGCTGGCTGGCTGGCTGGCTGGCTGGCTGGCTGGCTGGCTGGCTGGCTGGCTGGCTGGCTGGCTGGCTGGCTGGCTGGCTGGCTGGCTGGCTGGCTGGCTGGCTGGCTGGCTGGCTGGCTGGCTGGCTGGCTGGCTGGCTGGCTGGCTGGCTGGCTGGCTGGCTGGCTGGCTGGCTGGCTGGCTGGCTGGCTGGCTGGCTGGCTGGCTGGCTGGCTGGCTGGCTGGCTGGCTGGCTGGCTGGCTGGCTGGCTGGCTGGCTGGCTGGCTGGCTGGCTGGCTGGCTGGCTGGCTGGCTGGCTGGCTGGCTGGCTGGCTGGCTGGCTGGCTGGCTGGCTGGCTGGCTGGCTGGCTGGCTGGCTGGCTGGCTGGCTGGCTGGCTGGCTGGCTGGCTGGCTGGCTGGCTGGCTGGCTGGCTGGCTGGCTGGCTGGCTGGCTGGCTGGCTGGCTGGCTGGCTGGCTGGCTGGCTGGCTGGCTGGCTGGCTGGCTGGCTGGCTGGCTGGCTGGCTGGCTGGCTGGCTGGCTGGCTGGCTGGCTGGCTGGCTGGCTGGCTGGCTGGCTGGCTGGCTGGCTGGCTGGCTGGCTGGCTGGCTGGCTGGCTGGCTGGCTGGCTGGCTGGCTGGCTGGCTGGCTGGCTGGCTGGCTGGCTGGCTGGCTGGCTGGCTGGCTGGCTGGCTGGCTGGCTGGCTGGCTGGCTGGCTGGCTGGCTGGCTGGCTGGCTGGCTGGCTGGCTGGCTGGCTGGCTGGCTGGCTGGCTGGCTGGCTGGCTGGCTGGCTGGCTGGCTGGCTGGCTGGCTGGCTGGCTGGCTGGCTGGCTGGCTGGCTGGCTGGCTGGCTGGCTGGCTGGCTGGCTGGCTGGCTGGCTGGCTGGCTGGCTGGCTGGCTGGCTGGCTGGCTGGCTGGCTGGCTGGCTGGCTGGCTGGCTGGCTGGCTGGCTGGCTGGCTGGCTGGCTGGCTGGCTGGCTGGCTGGCTGGCTGGCTGGCTGGCTGGCTGGCTGGCTGGCTGGCTGGCTGGCTGGCTGGCTGGCTGGCTGGCTGGCTGGCTGGCTGGCTGGCTGGCTGGCTGGCTGGCTGGCTGGCTGGCTGGCTGGCTGGCTGGCTGGCTGGCTGGCTGGCTGGCTGGCTGGCTGGCTGGCTGGCTGGCTGGCTGGCTGGCTGGCTGGCTGGCTGGCTGGCTGGCTGGCTGGCTGGCTGGCTGGCTGGCTGGCTGGCTGGCTGGCTGGCTGGCTGGCTGGCTGGCTGGCTGGCTGGCTGGCTGGCTGGCTGGCTGGCTGGCTGGCTGGCTGGCTGGCTGGCTGGCTGGCTGGCTGGCTGGCTGGCTGGCTGGCTGGCTGGCTGGCTGGCTGGCTGGCTGGCTGGCTGGCTGGCTGGCTGGCTGGCTGGCTGGCTGGCTGGCTGGCTGGCTGGCTGGCTGGCTGGCTGGCTGGCTGGCTGGCTGGCTGGCTGGCTGGCTGGCTGGCTGGCTGGCTGGCTGGCTGGCTGGCTGGCTGGCTGGCTGGCTGGCTGGCTGGCTGGCTGGCTGGCTGGCTGGCTGGCTGGCTGGCTGGCTGGCTGGCTGGCTGGCTGGCTGGCTGGCTGGCTGGCTGGCTGGCTGGCTGGCTGGCTGGCTGGCTGGCTGGCTGGCTGGCTGGCTGGCTGGCTGGCTGGCTGGCTGGCTGGCTGGCTGGCTGGCTGGCTGGCTGGCTGGCTGGCTGGCTGGCTGGCTGGCTGGCTGGCTGGCTGGCTGGCTGGCTGGCTGGCTGGCTGGCTGGCTGGCTGGCTGGCTGGCTGGCTGGCTGGCTGGCTGGCTGGCTGGCTGGCTGGCTGGCTGGCTGGCTGGCTGGCTGGCTGGCTGGCTGGCTGGCTGGCTGGCTGGCTGGCTGGCTGGCTGGCTGGCTGGCTGGCTGGCTGGCTGGCTGGCTGGCTGGCTGGCTGGCTGGCTGGCTGGCTGGCTGGCTGGCTGGCTGGCTGGCTGGCTGGCTGGCTGGCTGGCTGGCTGGCTGGCTGGCTGGCTGGCTGGCTGGCTGGCTGGCTGGCTGGCTGGCTGGCTGGCTGGCTGGCTGGCTGGCTGGCTGGCTGGCTGGCTGGCTGGCTGGCTGGCTGGCTGGCTGGCTGGCTGGCTGGCTGGCTGGCTGGCTGGCTGGCTGGCTGGCTGGCTGGCTGGCTGGCTGGCTGGCTGGCTGGCTGGCTGGCTGGCTGGCTGGCTGGCTGGCTGGCTGGCTGGCTGGCTGGCTGGCTGGCTGGCTGGCTGGCTGGCTGGCTGGCTGGCTGGCTGGCTGGCTGGCTGGCTGGCTGGCTGGCTGGCTGGCTGGCTGGCTGGCTGGCTGGCTGGCTGGCTGGCTGGCTGGCTGGCTGGCTGGCTGGCTGGCTGGCTGGCTGGCTGGCTGGCTGGCTGGCTGGCTGGCTGGCTGGCTGGCTGGCTGGCTGGCTGGCTGGCTGGCTGGCTGGCTGGCTGGCTGGCTGGCTGGCTGGCTGGCTGGCTGGCTGGCTGGCTGGCTGGCTGGCTGGCTGGCTGGCTGGCTGGCTGGCTGGCTGGCTGGCTGGCTGGCTGGCTGGCTGGCTGGCTGGCTGGCTGGCTGGCTGGCTGGCTGGCTGGCTGGCTGGCTGGCTGGCTGGCTGGCTGGCTGGCTGGCTGGCTGGCTGGCTGGCTGGCTGGCTGGCTGGCTGGCTGGCTGGCTGGCTGGCTGGCTGGCTGGCTGGCTGGCTGGCTGGCTGGCTGGCTGGCTGGCTGGCTGGCTGGCTGGCTGGCTGGCTGGCTGGCTGGCTGGCTGGCTGGCTGGCTGGCTGGCTGGCTGGCTGGCTGGCTGGCTGGCTGGCTGGCTGGCTGGCTGGCTGGCTGGCTGGCTGGCTGGCTGGCTGGCTGGCTGGCTGGCTGGCTGGCTGGCTGGCTGGCTGGCTGGCTGGCTGGCTGGCTGGCTGGCTGGCTGGCTGGCTGGCTGGCTGGCTGGCTGGCTGGCTGGCTGGCTGGCTGGCTGGCTGGCTGGCTGGCTGGCTGGCTGGCTGGCTGGCTGGCTGGCTGGCTGGCTGGCTGGCTGGCTGGCTGGCTGGCTGGCTGGCTGGCTGGCTGGCTGGCTGGCTGGCTGGCTGGCTGGCTGGCTGGCTGGCTGGCTGGCTGGCTGGCTGGCTGGCTGGCTGGCTGGCTGGCTGGCTGGCTGGCTGGCTGGCTGGCTGGCTGGCTGGCTGGCTGGCTGGCTGGCTGGCTGGCTGGCTGGCTGGCTGGCTGGCTGGCTGGCTGGCTGGCTGGCTGGCTGGCTGGCTGGCTGGCTGGCTGGCTGGCTGGCTGGCTGGCTGGCTGGCTGGCTGGCTGGCTGGCTGGCTGGCTGGCTGGCTGGCTGGCTGGCTGGCTGGCTGGCTGGCTGGCTGGCTGGCTGGCTGGCTGGCTGGCTGGCTGGCTGGCTGGCTGGCTGGCTGGCTGGCTGGCTGGCTGGCTGGCTGGCTGGCTGGCTGGCTGGCTGGCTGGCTGGCTGGCTGGCTGGCTGGCTGGCTGGCTGGCTGGCTGGCTGGCTGGCTGGCTGGCTGGCTGGCTGGCTGGCTGGCTGGCTGGCTGGCTGGCTGGCTGGCTGGCTGGCTGGCTGGCTGGCTGGCTGGCTGGCTGGCTGGCTGGCTGGCTGGCTGGCTGGCTGGCTGGCTGGCTGGCTGGCTGGCTGGCTGGCTGGCTGGCTGGCTGGCTGGCTGGCTGGCTGGCTGGCTGGCTGGCTGGCTGGCTGGCTGGCTGGCTGGCTGGCTGGCTGGCTGGCTGGCTGGCTGGCTGGCTGGCTGGCTGGCTGGCTGGCTGGCTGGCTGGCTGGCTGGCTGGCTGGCTGGCTGGCTGGCTGGCTGGCTGGCTGGCTGGCTGGCTGGCTGGCTGGCTGGCTGGCTGGCTGGCTGGCTGGCTGGCTGGCTGGCTGGCTGGCTGGCTGGCTGGCTGGCTGGCTGGCTGGCTGGCTGGCTGGCTGGCTGGCTGGCTGGCTGGCTGGCTGGCTGGCTGGCTGGCTGGCTGGCTGGCTGGCTGGCTGGCTGGCTGGCTGGCTGGCTGGCTGGCTGGCTGGCTGGCTGGCTGGCTGGCTGGCTGGCTGGCTGGCTGGCTGGCTGGCTGGCTGGCTGGCTGGCTGGCTGGCTGGCTGGCTGGCTGGCTGGCTGGCTGGCTGGCTGGCTGGCTGGCTGGCTGGCTGGCTGGCTGGCTGGCTGGCTGGCTGGCTGGCTGGCTGGCTGGCTGGCTGGCTGGCTGGCTGGCTGGCTGGCTGGCTGGCTGGCTGGCTGGCTGGCTGGCTGGCTGGCTGGCTGGCTGGCTGGCTGGCTGGCTGGCTGGCTGGCTGGCTGGCTGGCTGGCTGGCTGGCTGGCTGGCTGGCTGGCTGGCTGGCTGGCTGGCTGGCTGGCTGGCTGGCTGGCTGGCTGGCTGGCTGGCTGGCTGGCTGGCTGGCTGGCTGGCTGGCTGGCTGGCTGGCTGGCTGGCTGGCTGGCTGGCTGGCTGGCTGGCTGGCTGGCTGGCTGGCTGGCTGGCTGGCTGGCTGGCTGGCTGGCTGGCTGGCTGGCTGGCTGGCTGGCTGGCTGGCTGGCTGGCTGGCTGGCTGGCTGGCTGGCTGGCTGGCTGGCTGGCTGGCTGGCTGGCTGGCTGGCTGGCTGGCTGGCTGGCTGGCTGGCTGGCTGGCTGGCTGGCTGGCTGGCTGGCTGGCTGGCTGGCTGGCTGGCTGGCTGGCTGGCTGGCTGGCTGGCTGGCTGGCTGGCTGGCTGGCTGGCTGGCTGGCTGGCTGGCTGGCTGGCTGGCTGGCTGGCTGGCTGGCTGGCTGGCTGGCTGGCTGGCTGGCTGGCTGGCTGGCTGGCTGGCTGGCTGGCTGGCTGGCTGGCTGGCTGGCTGGCTGGCTGGCTGGCTGGCTGGCTGGCTGGCTGGCTGGCTGGCTGGCTGGCTGGCTGGCTGGCTGGCTGGCTGGCTGGCTGGCTGGCTGGCTGGCTGGCTGGCTGGCTGGCTGGCTGGCTGGCTGGCTGGCTGGCTGGCTGGCTGGCTGGCTGGCTGGCTGGCTGGCTGGCTGGCTGGCTGGCTGGCTGGCTGGCTGGCTGGCTGGCTGGCTGGCTGGCTGGCTGGCTGGCTGGCTGGCTGGCTGGCTGGCTGGCTGGCTGGCTGGCTGGCTGGCTGGCTGGCTGGCTGGCTGGCTGGCTGGCTGGCTGGCTGGCTGGCTGGCTGGCTGGCTGGCTGGCTGGCTGGCTGGCTGGCTGGCTGGCTGGCTGGCTGGCTGGCTGGCTGGCTGGCTGGCTGGCTGGCTGGCTGGCTGGCTGGCTGGCTGGCTGGCTGGCTGGCTGGCTGGCTGGCTGGCTGGCTGGCTGGCTGGCTGGCTGGCTGGCTGGCTGGCTGGCTGGCTGGCTGGCTGGCTGGCTGGCTGGCTGGCTGGCTGGCTGGCTGGCTGGCTGGCTGGCTGGCTGGCTGGCTGGCTGGCTGGCTGGCTGGCTGGCTGGCTGGCTGGCTGGCTGGCTGGCTGGCTGGCTGGCTGGCTGGCTGGCTGGCTGGCTGGCTGGCTGGCTGGCTGGCTGGCTGGCTGGCTGGCTGGCTGGCTGGCTGGCTGGCTGGCTGGCTGGCTGGCTGGCTGGCTGGCTGGCTGGCTGGCTGGCTGGCTGGCTGGCTGGCTGGCTGGCTGGCTGGCTGGCTGGCTGGCTGGCTGGCTGGCTGGCTGGCTGGCTGGCTGGCTGGCTGGCTGGCTGGCTGGCTGGCTGGCTGGCTGGCTGGCTGGCTGGCTGGCTGGCTGGCTGGCTGGCTGGCTGGCTGGCTGGCTGGCTGGCTGGCTGGCTGGCTGGCTGGCTGGCTGGCTGGCTGGCTGGCTGGCTGGCTGGCTGGCTGGCTGGCTGGCTGGCTGGCTGGCTGGCTGGCTGGCTGGCTGGCTGGCTGGCTGGCTGGCTGGCTGGCTGGCTGGCTGGCTGGCTGGCTGGCTGGCTGGCTGGCTGGCTGGCTGGCTGGCTGGCTGGCTGGCTGGCTGGCTGGCTGGCTGGCTGGCTGGCTGGCTGGCTGGCTGGCTGGCTGGCTGGCTGGCTGGCTGGCTGGCTGGCTGGCTGGCTGGCTGGCTGGCTGGCTGGCTGGCTGGCTGGCTGGCTGGCTGGCTGGCTGGCTGGCTGGCTGGCTGGCTGGCTGGCTGGCTGGCTGGCTGGCTGGCTGGCTGGCTGGCTGGCTGGCTGGCTGGCTGGCTGGCTGGCTGGCTGGCTGGCTGGCTGGCTGGCTGGCTGGCTGGCTGGCTGGCTGGCTGGCTGGCTGGCTGGCTGGCTGGCTGGCTGGCTGGCTGGCTGGCTGGCTGGCTGGCTGGCTGGCTGGCTGGCTGGCTGGCTGGCTGGCTGGCTGGCTGGCTGGCTGGCTGGCTGGCTGGCTGGCTGGCTGGCTGGCTGGCTGGCTGGCTGGCTGGCTGGCTGGCTGGCTGGCTGGCTGGCTGGCTGGCTGGCTGGCTGGCTGGCTGGCTGGCTGGCTGGCTGGCTGGCTGGCTGGCTGGCTGGCTGGCTGGCTGGCTGGCTGGCTGGCTGGCTGGCTGGCTGGCTGGCTGGCTGGCTGGCTGGCTGGCTGGCTGGCTGGCTGGCTGGCTGGCTGGCTGGCTGGCTGGCTGGCTGGCTGGCTGGCTGGCTGGCTGGCTGGCTGGCTGGCTGGCTGGCTGGCTGGCTGGCTGGCTGGCTGGCTGGCTGGCTGGCTGGCTGGCTGGCTGGCTGGCTGGCTGGCTGGCTGGCTGGCTGGCTGGCTGGCTGGCTGGCTGGCTGGCTGGCTGGCTGGCTGGCTGGCTGGCTGGCTGGCTGGCTGGCTGGCTGGCTGGCTGGCTGGCTGGCTGGCTGGCTGGCTGGCTGGCTGGCTGGCTGGCTGGCTGGCTGGCTGGCTGGCTGGCTGGCTGGCTGGCTGGCTGGCTGGCTGGCTGGCTGGCTGGCTGGCTGGCTGGCTGGCTGGCTGGCTGGCTGGCTGGCTGGCTGGCTGGCTGGCTGGCTGGCTGGCTGGCTGGCTGGCTGGCTGGCTGGCTGGCTGGCTGGCTGGCTGGCTGGCTGGCTGGCTGGCTGGCTGGCTGGCTGGCTGGCTGGCTGGCTGGCTGGCTGGCTGGCTGGCTGGCTGGCTGGCTGGCTGGCTGGCTGGCTGGCTGGCTGGCTGGCTGGCTGGCTGGCTGGCTGGCTGGCTGGCTGGCTGGCTGGCTGGCTGGCTGGCTGGCTGGCTGGCTGGCTGGCTGGCTGGCTGGCTGGCTGGCTGGCTGGCTGGCTGGCTGGCTGGCTGGCTGGCTGGCTGGCTGGCTGGCTGGCTGGCTGGCTGGCTGGCTGGCTGGCTGGCTGGCTGGCTGGCTGGCTGGCTGGCTGGCTGGCTGGCTGGCTGGCTGGCTGGCTGGCTGGCTGGCTGGCTGGCTGGCTGGCTGGCTGGCTGGCTGGCTGGCTGGCTGGCTGGCTGGCTGGCTGGCTGGCTGGCTGGCTGGCTGGCTGGCTGGCTGGCTGGCTGGCTGGCTGGCTGGCTGGCTGGCTGGCTGGCTGGCTGGCTGGCTGGCTGGCTGGCTGGCTGGCTGGCTGGCTGGCTGGCTGGCTGGCTGGCTGGCTGGCTGGCTGGCTGGCTGGCTGGCTGGCTGGCTGGCTGGCTGGCTGGCTGGCTGGCTGGCTGGCTGGCTGGCTGGCTGGCTGGCTGGCTGGCTGGCTGGCTGGCTGGCTGGCTGGCTGGCTGGCTGGCTGGCTGGCTGGCTGGCTGGCTGGCTGGCTGGCTGGCTGGCTGGCTGGCTGGCTGGCTGGCTGGCTGGCTGGCTGGCTGGCTGGCTGGCTGGCTGGCTGGCTGGCTGGCTGGCTGGCTGGCTGGCTGGCTGGCTGGCTGGCTGGCTGGCTGGCTGGCTGGCTGGCTGGCTGGCTGGCTGGCTGGCTGGCTGGCTGGCTGGCTGGCTGGCTGGCTGGCTGGCTGGCTGGCTGGCTGGCTGGCTGGCTGGCTGGCTGGCTGGCTGGCTGGCTGGCTGGCTGGCTGGCTGGCTGGCTGGCTGGCTGGCTGGCTGGCTGGCTGGCTGGCTGGCTGGCTGGCTGGCTGGCTGGCTGGCTGGCTGGCTGGCTGGCTGGCTGGCTGGCTGGCTGGCTGGCTGGCTGGCTGGCTGGCTGGCTGGCTGGCTGGCTGGCTGGCTGGCTGGCTGGCTGGCTGGCTGGCTGGCTGGCTGGCTGGCTGGCTGGCTGGCTGGCTGGCTGGCTGGCTGGCTGGCTGGCTGGCTGGCTGACTGACTGACTGACTGACTGACTGACTGACTGACTGACTGGACTGGACTGGACTGGACTGGACTGGACTGGACTGGACTGGACTGGACTGGACTGGACTGGACTGGACTGGACTGGACTGGACTGGACTGGACTGGACTGGACTGGACTGGACTGGACTGGACTGGACTGACTGACTGACTGACTGACTGACTGACTGACTGACTGACTGACTGACTGACTGACTATAATACTATATCAATGCAGAGCACGTGCCTTTTAGCAAAAACCGATATGCACAGGATCCAAATCCTCAAAATGCCGCAAAGCAACTCTCACCACTGTTTCAAAAACAATCAATGCCGCGGAGACCGAAGGTATGACACGCTCTCGCACGCGCTCAACCACGCGGCCACGCTCTCACTTTTCTACCAAACACGCACAGTAAGACCACTAATAGCTATTTGTCTTGCCACTTCCAAGCTACCATTTAAAGACTACAAACACTCAACGTCTCACCCGGCTGCACGTGTTGGAACACGTGGCACGAAAGGACGCTCTAATCATCCTGCAAAACAAATGTACACGAAGCACACCCGCGCACCCGAAATACGAGAGACAAAAAAGGGAAAGAAAAAGAAAACTCCCAAATTACTAGTTAAATGCAAAAAACCAGCAAATAAAAAAGAGCAGCAAGCTCAAAGCATGCACAAAAACTTATGATTTCGTCGTCGCCACGGAGCCCCGAAAAGCACGTCCATTCGCCACAATATCAAAAAAAAAAAAAAAAAACTGGGAGCGTTAGCCAGCGCCACCACTCACAGACCTTGGCGGCGAATGTGGAACATCCTTTCTGCCGCAGGCGTTACGAGAACGTGATCTTTTTTGGGTGAATGCAACGGGTCAATAAACCCACACATGCTACCTGAAGGCATCAATGTTGCCGGATTCGAGACCCTCGTTATTTAATAAACGATATGAAAGGGGGTTAATCGAGGCGCCCGACTTTTATTAGTCATATTTATTTTTATTTTCACAATACTGCGGACATCTGTCCAAGCAGGAGGGGGCTACGCGAGCAAATACGAAAAAAGCGAACATACAAATATATACAAGCGATACAGTCAACAAGACACATCAAGTGGGTGGTTGTAACCAGTGGGAATTTCCAGGTAGTACATTCCAATCATTGATTGTTTTCGGAAAAAAAAATAAGTATTTAAAAAGGTTTGTTCGTGCAAAGATCGGTTTTAAATACTGGCTGTGTTTGTGGCGGGAAATTCGAGATGTGTCCTTAATAATATAGTCGCGCGGTTGTATTTCTAGCTTCCCGTAATAAAGCTGGCGAAAGAAATTTAATCTGGCAATTTTTCTTCGATCAGTTAGTAGTTCCAAGTTTGCGGTTTCCAGCATACTCGTTGGGGAATCACGTCGTTTGAAGCGCGCAGCTAACCTTTGAATTCTTTCTAGTTTTTCAATATCTCCACTGTGTGAGGATTCCAAACGATACTAGAATATTCTATGAGAGGTCTAACGTACGTTTTATAGGCTTAATCTTAGTGAGGATGTGGAGTCACCTAATTTAAACTTTAGAAATCCTAATCTTTTCCGGGCTGCACAGGTTGTATTGTCTATGCGAGGCACCCAGGATAGACGTGAAGTAAAGTTATCCCCAAGTATTTGCAGCTTTGTACTTTCCTAATCTTAATATCGTTCATTTTGTACAAGTATTCTAGCTTTCGTAATTTATTTGAAATACGCATATGCACTGTTTTGTCATAATTATTAACCATATCCCATTTATTGCACCATTCTGCCAACCTATCCAAGGTTTCTTCCAGAAAATCTGATCAGAGCCAGTTCGAATGCTACTAAATATAATACAATCGTCTGCAAACAATTTGACACGAACAGGTGATTCCACAATTTTAACTAGGTCATTAATATAAATTTTAAATAGTACTGGACCCAGCACCGATCCCTGAGGTACGCCTGAAATTACCCCCCAAAACCGGGAGCTTGATCCATTTATTTCCACATACTGCTTACGACCAGTCAGGTATGAATTTACCCAGTTTATGATCTGTAGGGGTATTCCGAGAAGTTTCATTTTATATATTAGTTTCGAATGAGGGACTCTGTCGAATTCCTTGGAGTAATCCAAGAAAATAGCGTCAACTTGACCGCCCCCATCAAGCACGGAAGCGAGCTCATGGATAGTGACTACTACCTGTGTGGTTGTGGAGCATCCTTCAGTAAAACCATGCTGATTAGCCGTGAGTATATTGTTTCTCTCCAAAAAATTATTGAGGTAAGTAAAGTTTTGCAGCAGCAACACGTGAGTGATATTGGTCTGCAATTTCTTACAGAAGATCGGATACCTTTCTTAAAAACTGGTATTACTCGTGCCAAACGCCAATCGTCGGGAACAGCACCACAGGCTCAAGATTTAGTAAAAATAATAACCAAAAATCGAGCTAATACTTCTGAATATATTTTAAGAAAAGCAGGAGGAATGTTATCTGAGCCTGTAGCTTTCTTTGCATCTAACCGTAAAAGAAGCTCAGTCACACCTTCAACAGTTACGCTGATCATGTCTGGGCTGTCAAATATATGTCTCTCGGCAACACAAGTGCTTAAATTGGAATCAACACTTTGAAAAAACGCATTAAACGCTTCAGCTATTTTCTTTGCATCTGTAATTGTTAATTCACCACCGCATATTTCCCACGAAAGTTGGGAATCTTGGTTAGATAGGAATTGCCCAAATTTTGGTGAGTTCTGAGAGGCAAATTGACCAAGTGTTTCCTTAAAATAATGTTCCCTTGACTCTCAGTTTTAGAGCCAAGTCATTCGCCATTGTGCTAAGAATCGTCCTGTCATAATCTTTAGATTTTCGGTAACGTTTTATTTTACGTTTGAGATGAATGACGTCTCTGTTTATCCAAGGATTCTGTCTGCCGATCTTTTTTGTTTTATCTGGAATGAATTCTTTAATACAGAAGTGGAACGAGGACTTAAACTTGTTCCACAAAGGATTCACGTCATCGTCAGTATCAAGCTGCACAAATTGTAAGCAACGAACACTGCGCCTTCGCTACCAGACCCTGTTTTCCTCAGAAACCGATGTGCCTCGAAAACATTGAGGAGACAGTCCCGCAGGCGGTGGGATGCGTGCCTGCAGCCTCGCGGCCACGCCGGTTCGACCCTCCTTCGCCGACCCTCAATCTCGAGCCCCGAGTCTTACAACCCCGGCGTTGTGCTTGTGTCGTAGTCAGAGAGAGTAAAGTTGCGTTTCAAAGAGAAAGGTTGTGTGTCTGTCTGCTCCCCCAAGTTCGCGAGGCGCCCTTCTTGCGTGGGAGCCACTTTGGGCGAGTGTGCGCGTGTGCCTTACTTCGTGTCACATGCTTCTGGCCCACAGTGGCACATTCGCGGGCCGCTGTCGGCCAGAGCTAGTGTTTTAGCCAAGTGCGCGGTTAGCTAGCTGAGTCCGCGGTAGAGAACTTACGTTTTGTTTACAATGTGCTTCTTCCAAACAATGCACAATTTGAAGGTCGTCAGCAGAATCATAATTTTTAACAGTAATATACTTGACAGTACGTAACTGTGATCGAGTAGGAAGCGCGCATGTGAACTAAACTATTTTGTTGTCAGTGATCCCTTCGTTTACTTCAGCTTTATAGTCAGAGAGGCCAGCAGAGAATAATACAAGATCGAAAGTTGACGTCGCTGAATCTGTGATCCTTGTAGGCAGGTAAACAGTTTGGGTAAGGTTGTGCGCTAGTAGTATATCTAGCAAGGCTTCAGAACTTTTAGTGTCCGTTGAGCCACAGCCGGACAGGCCACCATTGGAATATGAACCTGGCAACGTTTAACGCTAGAACGTTATCTAGTGAGGCGAGTCTAGCAGTGCTATTGGAGGAATTATAGGGCAGTAAATAGGATATAATAGGGCTAAGTGAAGTTAGGAGGCCAAAAGAAGCATATACAGTGCTAAAAAGCGGGCACGTCCTGTGCTACCGGAGCTTAGCGGAGAGACGAGAACTAGGAGTCGGATTCCTGATTATTAAGAATATAGCTGGTAACATAAAGGAATTCTATAGGATTAACGAGAGGGTGGCAGGTCTTGTTGTGAAACTTAATAAGAGGTGGAAAATGAAGGTTGTATAGGTCTACACCCCTACATCCAGTCATGATGACCAGGAAGTCGAAAGCTTCTATGAAGACGTGGCATCGGCGATGGGTAGAGTGAAAACAGAATACACTATACTGATGGGCGACTTCAATACCAAGGTAGGCAAGAAGCAAGCTGGAGAAGAGGCAGTGGGGGAATATGGCATAAGTTCTAGAAATAGCAGGGGAGAGTTATTAGTAGAATTTGCAGAACGGAACAATTTGCGGATAATGAATACCTTTTTTCCGCAAGCGGGATAGCCGAACGTGGACGTGGAGGAGCCCGAACGGCGAGACTAGAAATGAAATAGACTTCATACTCTGCGCTAACCCTGGCATCATACAATATGTGGACGTGCTCCGCAATGTGCGCTGCAGTGACCATAGGATGGTAAGAACTCGAATTAGCCTAGACCTGAGGAGGGAACAGAAGAAACTGGTACATAAGAAGCCGATCAATGAGTTAGCGGTAAGAGGGAAAATAGAGGAATTCCAGATCAAGCTACAGAACAGGTATTCGGCTTTAACTCAGGAAGCGTACTTTAGTGTTGAAGCAATGAACGACAATCTTGCGGGCATCATTAAGGAGTGTGCAATAGAAGTCGGTGGTAACTCCGTTAGACAGGATACCAGTAAGCTATCGGAGGAAACGAAAGATCTGATCAAGAAATGCCAATGTATGAAAGCCTCTAACCCTACAGCTAGAATAGAACTGGCAGAAATTTTGAAGTTAATCAACAAGCGTAAGACAGCTGACATAAGGAAGTATAACATGGATAGAATTGAACATGCTTTCAGGGACGGAGGAAGCCTAAACGCAGTGCAGAAGAAACTAGGAATTGGCAAGAATCATATGTGTGCGTTAAGAGACAAAGCCGGCAATATCATTACTAATATGGATGAGATAGTTCAAGTGGCTGAGGAGTTCTATAGAGATTTATACAGTACTAGTGGCACCCATGGTGATAATGGAAGAGAGAATAGTCTAGACGAATTTGAAAACCCGGAAGTAACGCCGGAAGAAGTAAAGAAAGCCTTGGGAGATATGCAAAGGGGGAAGGCAGCTGGGGAGGATCAGGTCACAGCAGTTTTGTTGAAGGATGGTGGGCAGATTGTTCTAGAGAAACTGGCCACCCTGTATACGCAATGCCTCATGACCTCGAGCGCACCGGAATCTTGGACGAACGCTAACATAATCCAAATCCATAAGAAAGGGGACGCCAATGACTTGAGAAATTATAGACCGATTAACTTACTGTCAGTTGCCTACAAACTATTTACTAAGGTAATCGCAAATAGAATCAGGAACACCTTTGACTTCTGTCAAGCAAAGGACCAGGCAGGCTTCCGTAAAGGCTACTAAACAATAGACCATATTCACACTGTCACATATAATAGGGAGACTAAAATAAAATTATAAAGGAAGAAAGGCTTCAAGAAGACGACGAGGATGGCGTTAAGGATGACGTGGATTAACCGAAGACTCAAGAAGATAAAGAAGTACTCAGTGAGGTGACAAGAGATGATTGGTGGAGAAGAGAAGTATCCGGTGAGGTGGAAAGTGATGATTGGTGGAGAAGAGAAGACGTCGACTACGTGGACTACGTGGACTAACGTGAAGGCTATAAAAGGGGCGAGGAAGGGCGAGGCACAGGGGGAAAGAACAAAACAGCGGAGACTCGGCGGGTCAGGGACGGTCAGGGAAGAGAGCGACGCCGGCTACTGTTCCGGTGAGCTCGCGTTCTACGGCTTCGCTCCGCAGACTTCCTGCCGTTCCTGAGCCCGTTCCGGGGAGTCCACGGAGGACGCTACCACTGCTACAGCCAGGGGTGTCTCCAGCGCTGTTGCCACTCTTCCGGGTGGTGCACCAACGCCAACATCATCGGCCACACTTCCACGGGCGTTTGGACCGGGAGCGTGTACGAAGCAGCCAACGACGCCGCCAGCGACGCCAGCCCTAGAACGTCGAACGCCACTCCGACGCCGGCTACGGGACCCATACCACGCCACATCCGCACCGAACCAGACTTGAGCACGAGCGCCAACCACTAACAGTAGAACGCTAGTAGCAGTGTTACCGGGTCGTGTGTACGATAGCCTTTGTATTTTGTTAGTTTTGTTAGGTTTGTGTGCTGGTGTTTGTGTCGCGTGGGTTGTATGAAATGTGCATCTGTGTAGGTACACCTGTCGCCTAGTCCATTCTTTCGGCCAGAGTGTTCTCCGGAGGAGGTCCGTGACACACACTATCAATCAGGTGATAGAGAAATGTGCGGAATATAACCAACCCTCATATATAGCGTTTGATTTTGTCGAAACCTCAGCAGTCATGGAGGCATTACGGAATCGGCGTAGACGAGCCGTATGTAAAAATACTGAAAGATACCTATAGCGGCTCCACAGCCACCGTAGTCCTCCATAAAGAAAGCAACAAAATTCCAATAAAGGCGTCAGGAAGGGAGATACGATCTTTCCAATGCTATTCAGAGCGTGTTTACAGGAGGTATTCAGAGACCTGGATTGGGAAGAATTGGGGATAAAAGTTAATGAAGAATACCTTAGTAACTTGAGATTCGCTGATGATATTGCCTTGCTTAGTAACTCAGGGGACCAATTGCAATGCATGCTCACTGACCTGGAGAGGCAAAGCAGAAGAGTGAGTCTAAAAATTAATCTGCAGAAAACTAAAGTAATGTTCAACAGTCTCGGAAGAGAACAGCAGTTTACAATAGGTAGTGAGGCACTGGAAGTGGTAAGGGAATACATCTACTTAGGACAGGTAGTGACTGCGGATCCTGATCATGAGACTGAAATAATCAGAAGAATAAGAATGGGCTGGGGTGTGTTTGGCAGGCATTCTCAGATCATGAACAGCAGGTTACCATTATCCCTCAAGAGAAAAGTGTATAACAGCTGTGTCTTACCAGTACTCAAATACGGGGCAGAAACCTGGAGGCTTACGAAAAGGGTTCTACTTAAATTGAGGACGACGCAACGAGCTATGGAAAGAAGAATGATAGGGGTAACTTTAAGGGATAAGAAAGGGGCAGATTGAGTGAGGGAACAAACGCGAGTTAATGACATCTCAGTTGAAATCAAGAAAAAGAAATGGGCATGGGCTGGACACGTAATGAGGAGGGAAGATAACCGATGGTCATTAAGGGTCACGGACTGACTGAATTCCAAGGGAAGGGAAGCGTAGCAGGGGGCGGCAGAAAGTTAGGTGGGCGGATGAGATTAAGAAGTTTGCAGGGACGACATGGCCACAATTAGTACATGGCCGGAGTTGTTGGAGAAGTATGGGAGAGGCCTTTGCCCTTCAGTGGGCGTAACCAGGCTGATGATTATGGTGACGATGATGATGATGATGATGAGCCACATGACATTGAATACTAGTCAATATGAGGTACGTAAGTTGAAGTCCCCGGCAATAATAACATTTCGATTTTGATAATTGTCTAGGTAATCATACAATTCTAATAAAAAATCCGGATGAGTTCCGGGTGGCCTGTAAACGCCCCCGACGACAACTTGGTTACCCGACAACATCACTTTACGAACAATACTTTCATTCTTCGTGCTAACGGTAGGCAAAAGCAAATACATCAAAGTTTTCTTTACTGAAATAACCACGACTCCACCGCGTGTCAGACGGTCCTTGCGATGGCAGTTATATGTTGGCAAAAAAACGCAATCGTTCGTTATTTCTGGTCGCAGCCAGGTCTCGGTAATTACCGCAACATGAGGATCGTACAACAAGAGCACTCGTTCTAGTTGGTCATATTTGTTGCATAAGCTTTGTGCGTGCAGGCAAACAAGCCGAAAAAGCTTCTTTGTGGCGTTTGGGGTGTTGATATTACGTCAGTCTCCATTCCTGTTTTCAGAATTGGCATTTCGGACTTTCTGCGCTGGACTATTGGCCCTGCGCAAGAGCACACTACAATCGTTGCCTTCATCCCACGTGTAAGCTTCGTTGTTTACCAACAGCTTACCATGCACCGGTCTCACCCTGTCTCCAACCTTCCTATCGGTGCCGATAGACTGCCAAAGCTTATTTCTCATAGCAAGGGTTATTTGCGAGTAATCATGCGATATCGATACCCCTGTATTTCTAAGTTTAAAGCAAACTTTCATGATAGAATCTTTTTCTCTGAAGTTGTACAAACGAAAAATTATGGTCCTGGGTTTGTTATTCCGTAACCTGCCGATCCTATGTATGCGTTCCAATGATTTGACCACGATCCCCAGTCTGTCATGACAAACCTGCCGGATCACCATATCCTCGAGCATGTCGCTAGTTTCGTCAGGTTTTCCAGGAATTCCAAACAACACCAAGTTGTCTCGACGTGCTCTGTCTTCGTAATCTTTAAGCTTTTTATCCTGAGCAGCCAAAACCTTTTCGAAATGCTTCACCGATTTCTTCAGATATCAGAAGCCAACAAACACTGACACCAAGGACAATATAGAGGAAATTACTTGTGCCTAATAAATGAAATAAAGAAACGATAAATTACTGGAAATGAAAGTGGATGAAAATCTTGCCGTAGGTGGGGAACGATCGCACAAGCTTCGTATTTCGCGTGCGATGCTCTACCAATTGAGCTACCGCGGCGCCGTTTCCCCACCCACTTTCTTGGGTATTAATGTTTCCTAGTAGGACCCTGGGAGTGTAAGCCAGCGCCACCGCTCACAGACCTTGGCGGCGGATGTGGAACATCCTTTTGCCACAGGCGTCACGAGAACGTGATCTTTTTTGGATGAAGACAACCGGTCAATAAACCCACACATGCTACCTGAAGGCATCAATGTTGCTGGATTCGAGACCCTCTTTATGTAATAAACGAGAAGAAAGGGGGTTAACCAAGGGGCCCGATTTTTTATTAGTCGCAATGTCACAAGAAGCCAACAAACACGGCCTCGAGTCTGGCAACATTGATGCCAAATTAATCGTTTCTTTATTTCATTTATTAAGCACAAGTAATTTCCCCTATGTTGTCCTTGGTGTCAGTGTTGGTTGGCTTCTTGTGATATGACTAATAAAAAATCGGGCCCCTCGGTTAACCCCTTTCTTCTCGTTTATTACATAACGAGGGCTCGAATCCGGCAACATTGATGACTTCAGGTAGCATGTGTGGGTTCATTGACCGGTTGCCTTCACCCAAAAAAAGATCACATTCTCGTGAAGCCTGCGACAGAAAGGATGTTCTACATTCGCCGCCAATGTCTGTGAGTGGTGATGCGGGCTAACACCACCAGGGTTCTACAAGGAAACATAAAAACCCAACAGAGTGGATGGGGAAACGGTGCCGCGGTAGCTGAATTAATAGAGCATCGCACGCGAAGGTTGTGGGATCGTTCCCCACCTGCGGCAAGTTGTTTTTTCATCCACTTTAATTTCCATTAATTTATCGTTTCTATATTTCATTTATTAGGCACAAGTACATTCCCCTATGTCGTTTCTTTCCCTATGTTTTTCCCTATGTCCCCTATGTGTCAGTGTTTGTTGGCTTCTTCTGGTATGACTATATATATATATATATATTTAGATGAACTTTAGGTGATCCTGTTCAAACGGTATGCACCAATAAAATATAGCTACGAATTGGAGCTTGAATGATTTCCTATGTACATCCAATATGCGTTATCTGGTAGCCTAACAATCATGTAGATAGTACGTCTTATAAACAGCCACGTTTTTTTATATAAAAATGGCACGTACGCGAGACGTAACTAGTGCGTGACTTCAAGACGTTGACATTTGGATCAATCATGGACGTTGAAGAGATGTTTGTGGTTCACGGGGGTTTTCTGTGCTTTAGTGGAGTTTTATTTCCTGATACTTGATTTCTTTACTGGTACACACAGCCTGCACTGCCTGTTTAACTTTCTTGCAATAGTTTGGAATTAAGAATTAAGAGAGCAAATTAAGAGTATTACTTGCACCATTGGTGCAATTGGGAAGACTTGTACAATAGTTCACAGCACTATACACAAAAGCACCTTAGCAAGTAAATACAACTTTGAATTCTGCACTACTAGATGAGTTAAGCAGGCTGTGTAGAACAGTAAGGAAATTAGGTTCCAGAAAATGAAAATTTCTTTAGGCACAGGAAACAACACAGCAAGGAAATTATTTTAAACTTTGTATTATTAGTTCCCATGAGGATAATGTGTCTTAAATATATATATATATATGGATCGGTCCACCGATCGAAACTGTTTAAATTAAATACTTGTTCTGTTTTCCTTGTAGCACCACTCAAGTTCTTTACGTTTGAAAGGTAGCCTGAAGAATCTTTCTTTGCCAACTATATATATATATATATATATATATATATATATATATATATATATATATATGTGTTCATCTTACATATGGGAAGTGTGCAATAAAAATTACATTTCCTTCCAAAGTATAACTGTTGTGAACTACTTCCTAATTTATAGTGCATTGTTCAGCATGAAATTAGTGTCATACTTTTATATAAAAAAATCCAAAAAATGACTAAGCATGGTTTAAAAATACATTTTCCTTCTAGACATTTCGAAACGTTAGCCGTCTTCAGAAAACTCCGAAATGTGTTGCACTTGCCCGATCGCTTTTTTTATTATTCAATTCTGTTCCAGAACTGTTACAGGGTGATGGCTTTCAGGGCTTTTGTCCTTTGCTTCTTTACCTGTTCCTCGTCCTGAAAGCACCTTCAAGCTCTTGTTTCAGACTTGGAATTGAAACACGGAGGGCAGGGTCCATTGTTGGTCTCATTTTACGATGGGAACTTCCACACAGTCAGTGTTGCGTAGCTGTATGTGTGTGCTTCTGCCCTCGCAGCACACTTACCTGTGTTTTCAAGATTCGGTAATTATACAAAGAGGAAAACAACTATTAAAGGCCAGTGTTAAGCATGCAGCCTACAGGCCAGTTAATCCTGCAGTCTTAGCGGAAAAGCAGGAAAAGAAGTGAATTACCTATCGGGGAGAGCACATTGAAGGCGATGAAATTTAAGAAATGTTCGAGAAATGTACAAATTTCAAAAAGACAATTCTTTGTGTTTATGAATATGTGTCCATCAAAGGCTGCACGCATTAGTAGTTTGTAGGAACAGTGGAATACGTAACATCCAATTATGATCCCACAATGTCCTGGAGAGGACATTTAATGGACATCCTGTAGACATCCAAATATGATCACAAAATGTACCGGAGGGAAGATTTAATGGACAGGCCCGGATGACGTTTTTTGTCTCATTTGGGAGAACTTGGGGATTGGTATGGGTCATCTCTGGGACAACCCACATCTAAGCAGGACATTCCAAGAACATCTAAAGGAGGTGAGTGTGTTGTCTGGGGTGCCACCTGCCAGAGACAATATATAAAAATTTGTTATGCAAAAAAAAAGAAATCAAAATTGGTTCAGTGAAAAAAAAGCCATGTAAAATGACAACACACACGCAGTGGTTGGATTGTTGCTACAATTGCTCAAAGCTGCTACGTTCCGTTAAGCTTCACTAGGGTGAGCTGCACCGCACAATCTCTGAGGCCATGACGAAGATGAGTTGTGGTCGGCGCCACGGGGTTTGGATGTTGTGGCGAATGTACGTGCTTTTCGGGGCTCCATGGCGGCGACGAAATCACAAGTTTATGTGCATGCTTTGAGCTTGCTTCTGTTTTTGATTTGCTGAAATTTTTGCCTTTAAATAGTAATTGGGTGGTTTTCTTTTTCTTTCTTTCTTTTCTTTGTCTCTCGTATTTCGGGTGATCGGGTGTGTTTCGTGTACATTTGGTTTTGCAGGATGGTTAAAGGGTCCTTTCGCGCCACGTGCTTGTACACGTGTAGCCGGGTGAGACGTTGAGTGTTTGTAGTCTTCAAATGGTAGCTTGGAAGTGGCAAAACTAATAGCTGTTAGGGGTTTTACTGTGTGTGTTTTGGTAGAAAACAGAGCATGGCCGCGTGGCTGAGCGCATGCGAAAGTGTGTCATACTTTCGGTCTCCGCGGCATTGATTGCTTTTGAAACAGTGGTGAGAGTTGCTTTGCGGCATTTTCAGGATTTGGATCCTGTACATATCGCATTTTGCTAAAAGGCACGTGCTCTGCATTGATATAGTAATATAGTAATTGCATCAGTGGTAGCATTATTATGGTATGATAGTATTTGCAAAAGGCTGTGCAATGCATGGCGAGAAAGACAGGGAAGCAGGCACTGCGCGGGCAGATTAGGAGACGGATGAGAATGGAGAGGGCGTCGAAACAACCGGCACACAATGTGATGTCGATACTACGCTGCAAAAATGGAGGCTTTCCAGGAAGAGCTTGTCAAACAGGTGCAAGAGCTCAAAAATGAGCGAAACAGGGAGCGTGGTGCACGAAAGGTAGTTGAAAAGAGACTTCAAGCAGCCGAGGAAAAGCTGAATAGGGCCGCCATGGTGAACGAGAATGTGCGTGACAATGGAACCCAGACCCCCGACGCGACCGGAGAGGGAGTGCCAGCAAAGTACGTGGAATGCGTGCGGCGTGTTGAAGAGTTAGCTGTAAAGAGCGGCACCTACCTTGAGGCCGCCAAACGGAAAAAGCAGGAGCCCAGGGGACAATGCCCTTTGTCGAGTCCGAATCACGCGGAAAAGGACACAGGGAAACGGGGAGAGGTATGAGATAGTGAAACGGTGATTATCGCTGGCGACTCAAACATGGCTGGGTGCTCAAAAGCAATTGTGGAGAGGGTGAAAGGCGACAAAAGAGTGGCGGTAGAGACATTTCCAGGGCGGACACCGAGTTCTGTCATGGAGCGAGCAAAAGAAAAGCTCACGGAAAATGCCCACGTGCGCAACCTTGTCGTAGTAGCAGGTTAGGCTAAATGACGTCCTAAACAGGAAAGGGCCAGGACTAGCCCAGCGCTTGGCGAAGGGAGTGGACGACTTGCGCGAGCTATCCTCTCAGGTGCAGATCGTGGTGTGCACGGTGCCGGAGGTGCCTGTGCATGACAGTCCTGTACAAAGAGCCGTAGTGGCTGCTAATGAGGCAATATGGAAAATGAGCCGAGAGAAAGGCTTCGAGGTTGTCGAAGTAAACAGGGAAGTGAGAATGTGTGGTGGTTTTAAACGAGGCGGGATCCACTTTAATTACAGGCTGGCACGAGTAGTGGTCTGGCGGCTTGGTGGTCGCGCTATTGCTTTTTTAGGGGGCCCGCGGTCGCTCAGAAGGTCAGAGTAGATAGTAATGAAGAAGGTCCCCTAGGGGAACCTCAGAGAGCATCACCGCCGATAACATAAAAAGGAGGAAAGCAAGAAAGAGAGCTTGCCATCCAATAGGCTACATAAACATGCAGGGCGGTAGAAGAAGAAAAAAGAGGGCAGAGATTGAGGAACCGTTACACACAGAACAAATAGGGGTGCCTGCGGTTACAGAAACGAACCTTAGAGACTCGGAAGAGCCGCCAGTTATTGAGAATTATGTTTGGGAAGGGTGCAACAGAACTAAGTCGGAAAGAAAGGGAGGGGGAGTCGGAATGCTCATCCATCAGGGAGCCAAATGGAAAAGAGTAAATTCACCATGTCAAGAACATCTTTGGTTATCAGGTACAATGAGTGGGGAAAAAACTTGGCTGGGAGTTACGTATTTGTGGACCGGAAATATTTGCACAGAGAAGAATAAAGAGTCAGTGGAATGCATAAGCGCTGATATTAAGGGTTTCGGGAATGGGGATAAAATTGTCCTATTAGTTGACATGAATGCCCACATACAGGATTTAGATGGCTATACCGACAACAACGGGAAGTCAATGCCAGACCTTTGTGAGCAACATAACCTCGTTATCGTGAATATAGGGCCTTAGTGTGAAGGGCAGATCACGTGGTAAGTGGGAAACCGGCAATCGACCATTGATTACTGTTTGATGACAGAAGGATTTCATGATAAGTTGAGAAAAATGGTCATCGATGAGGAAGGGTTTAGCAGCATAGGGAGTGACCATAAACGCATCATTTTGAAAATGGGATATGTAGTTGGGAAAGAGAGCAAGGAGCGCAATATGGCTAGTCCAAATTTGAACGCTGAACAAATAACAAATATAGTCCGTATAGTCGAGGAAGAACTTGGCAAATGCCCAAGTAATGAGTGGGAATATGGTGAGCTTTTAAGTGTAATAACGACAGAGTACGGAAAGAGAAACAACATGTTCTTTGGAAAGGAAAAAAAAAGAAACCGAAAAGGTGGTGGAACAGGGAGATACGAGAAGGGATCGCCGAACGACATAAAGCATCCCGAGAGCACGGGCAGGCAAGGAAGGCGCAGTTGCCGCAGGATGAAGTAATAGTAAATGGGAAATATACCGGGAGAAAAAGTCTATGGTCCAAATACTGGTGCAAGCAAAATGAGCAAATGGTGAAAGTGAACGTTGGTGGTAAGAAATACGTGAGAAAATGAAGGGCGCACCTAGTATATTATGGAACCACATAAAATTATTAGGCAGGAAGTCAACAACAGTACAACAACATATCCTAGACAAAGACGAAAACAGACTGGAAGGAGAAGCGGCAATAAATTACACCCAAAAAGTAACAGCCGAATCTTTCCAAGGCAATGACGAGGTTGTATTTGAAGAAAAAAAAGAGCATGAAAGAGTACCAGATGGAAAAGGAGCTGGTGCTGACAAATTTCAACTGAAAGAAAGCCGAAGAGAAAATTCCTAAGCACACAGCCACAGGGCTAGACGAGGTTCCCGTTAGGCTGATTAATGAACTACGACCAAAAAGTAAGGAAGCTCTGGTGAATGAAAGCAATGGGAAAAACTTTAAAAGAGAGACGAATACCAGACAGTTGGCGACAAGGTAGAATGAATTTAATTTATAAAGGTAAGGGAAAGAAAGAATTCACTCGTATAGACAGTTGACCATTACATCGGTAATATACAGGCTATCAATGCAGGCAATCAAATTAAAGCTGCAATCATGGGCAGAGAATAATGGCATTTTGGGAGAACTTCAGAATAGCTTCAGAATAGGTAGGCGTTTAGATGATAACTTGTTTGTTCTTACTCAGTGTTTTGAAATATCAAAAGCAGAAAGCAGACCGTTGTATGTGGCCTTTTTGGACATTACAGGAGCCTACGACAACGTAGACCGCAACATTTTGTGGGATATTCTGAAAGGGGAAGGCTTAGGTAACGATTGTCTACAGCTTTTGAGAGAGATTTACCTAGAAAATACCGTTTGCGTTGAATGGGAAGGGATGAGAAGCGCGGAGAAAATTCATATCAACAAGGGACTGAGGCAGGGGTGCCCTTTATCTCCGCTGTTGTTTATGATGTACATGGTGAGGATGGAGAGGGCGCTAGAAGGAAGTAATATCGGGTTTAATCTCTCATACAGACAGACAAGTACAGTAATAGAGCAGCAACTCCCAGGTTTATTTTATGCAGACGACATTGTGTTGCTCGCTAACAAGCAAAGTGATTTGCAACGTCAGGCTAATATTTGTGGACAGGAAGGCATCAATTTAGGTTTGAAATTTAGTGTTAGAAAATCAGGTGTTATGGTATTCAATGAAAACAGTGAACAGACAGTGGAGATACAGGGCCAAGAAATACCTCGGGTAACAGAATATAAATACCTTGGTATATGGATAAACGAAGGCAATGGATATATGGAAACACAGGAAAAAAACATAACAGTCAAGGGGAAGCGAAATACAGCCATAATGAAGCACAGAGCGCTATGGGGATACAATAGCTACGAGGTCCTCCGAGGTATGTGGAAAGGGGTAATGGTTCCAGGACTTACTTTTGGAAATGCGGTTGTTTGCTTTAAATCAGGGGTACAATCAGGACTCGACGGGAACCAAAGGTCAGTGGGTCGCCTCGCACTGTGCGCTCACGGGAAGACTACAAATGAAGCTGTGCAGGGGGATATGGGCTGGACTAGTTTTGAAGTGAGGGAAGCTTGCAGTAAAATTGAGTATGAAGAACGGCTGAGGAATATGGAAGAAAGTGAATGGGCTGGGAGAGTGTTCAGGTATCTGTACAGGCAAAACATTGATTCACAGTGGAGGAAAAGAACTAGGAAGCTTACCAGCAAGTATGCGGCCTGTGGGGTGGGCAACACAGCAACAAAGAAGGTCAAGCGGAAAGTCAGAGAGGCTGAATTAATCTCATGGGTGGCGGCAATGGAAAAGAAACCTGCCATGAGTAACTACTTAAGAGGAAAAAACGAAATCAGGAAAGGAACCATTTATGATAACTCAAAGGGAAGCTCATTACTTTTCGAAGCGAGATCGGGATGCCTTAGAACACGCACCTATAAAGCGAGATATAAGAAGGAAGAAGAAGCATGTGCTTGCTGCGGTAAAGCTAAGGAAACGACGGAGCATATTTTATTAGAATGTGAAGACGTCTACCCAGCCGTCGATTTAGGCACCACTGGCCTTCTTGAAGCCCTTGGGTTCAGCGGGAGCAGTGGTAAAGCAAACGGGTCCGCAATAGACATTAGTAAGAGGCGATTGGAGGATTGGTGGAAGAAAAGTAGGGAAACCACAAAAGACGGAGACGTACAAAAGCACAGTTCGCAATAGGGGATCAGAAAATTTGGACGTGGTAGTTCACAGTGTGTTTTTTTTTCATTGTTTAACCTAGGTAGGATATCAGGCAGCATAGTAGCAAGGGCTTGGTGGCGCAACCCACCGCCCCGTTCCAAAGGGGACGCTCATAACATCCATCCATCCATCCAACGTGGTACGGCAGGGGGCTCCGGTGACGTGGGCTGAGCGGGTGCCGGGCATGGGGGCCGTGCTGGTGTGGGGGTCGTGGGCTCAACGGTTGCCTCATCCTCGGGATTTTGAAGATGGTGTCGTTGACCCATTGACCCTCCATGGGATGGTCGGGCACACCCGTCGTGCTCCCGGGCATACCCGCCGGGACTGTGGCGGGGCCCGCGTACCTACGGCAGGTGCTCTGGAATGGCTGGCTGGAATGACTGGAATGGGGTAGACGTATCTGCGTGCTGAAAATGACTGGCTAGACGCAGATGATCAACGTGGACGAAATGCACTTTGCTCATCGTGTCCACCAAGTACGTCACAGGACTAATGACCTTCACTATTCGGCCTTCAGTCCACGTTATTTTCTCCCCTCTGACGGTTTTTAAAGTAAACGCGGTCTCCTTCCGTGAAGAAGCGCCATGGAGAGCGACCTCGGTCGCGTTGCGCCTTATACTTTTGCTCCCCTTTAGCATGTCTTCTTGAAATTATGGCTTTAGCAGCGACAGCTTTGTATACGGTGACCTTTTTAGAAACAGTTCGGCTGGTGACCGGCCCGTTAATTACTGCGCATGGAGTTGTCCGATAGGCAAGCAAAAAAATGGTCTAGGCGTTCTCGTAGCGTCCTGTGGCTGCGGAAGCGCTGTCATGTAGTATTTGTTTACTCAATTTTTTTTTACTGTTTGCACACACCTCTCAGCTGCTCCATTAGACTGTGGATGATAGGTGGGCTGTATGTGTGACGCACTCCCCATGACTCGAGAAAATCGTTGAACTTTTGCACCGTAAACTGGCGCCATTATCTGACACTATAGCTGTTCCGGCATCCCGTATGCAGCAGAGAGCGTACGAAGCTGTTCAATGGTGCTCATGGACGTTGTCGATTTCATGTGAAAGACATCAATCCACTTAGAATAAGAGTCGACAGACAGCAAGAATGAAGCGCCTTCGCACTCAAAAAAATCCACGTGTACTCTTTGCCAGCAGCGAGTGGGAAATGGCCAGGGTTCCAAAGGGGCGCGGGGAGCGCTACTCTGCGTTGCCTGGCAGATTTTGCAACTTTGCACGACGGTTTCAATGGCCGCGTCAAGCCCAGGCCACCACACAAGGCCGCGAGCTAACATCTTCATTCGGACTGTTCCAGGGTGCTCAGCCCGCAGTAATGCCAACACATTGTTACAGTTTGGGCGCAACAACGACCCTGCCACCCCATGTCACGCATCCTTGCTCTAGCGATAGTTGCATTCATCTGGTGTAGTATGGCCATAGCTAGGCTTCTACTTGCAGTGGCCATCCACTAAGAGTATGTTCCGCAACCTTGCACAGCACTTTGTCCTGTCTGGTAGCCTTGGCGACATCTCTGGCCGACAGCGGCTTCGTTTCAGAAACTGCCAAACAGTCGGCCTCTTCATCCTTTGCTTGACTTGGAAGTGGCAATCTCGATAATGCATCAAGCACTTCCATTTGGGACCCTTTCCGATGCCTAAGCTCGTAACGATATCCCGCCAAGATAAGCGCCCATCGTTGCATGCGATTTTATGAACGGCCTGCAGAGGTGCCAACATGCAAAGTTTTCCCAGCCAGCTGCAGCAGTGGGGTTCGCGCTTACTAGGAAGCGACCGTCAGTGTCCAGCCAAACGGCGCCACTAAATCTACTGTGGAGACTTGCTATGAAAGGACGACAAGGCGTCATTATGCAGCCTCTTGTCTGCTGCGGCGACTGACTTTGGGAAAAGGAAAATACGCTGAGTCCGCAACTCTTCGTCGCCGGAATGCCGAAAGGAGGTCGGCGAACCAGACTTGGTTAGTGAACTCCCCATCACCGACCTGATCTGTCGGGAGCGGGGGAGCTCCTGAAGGGATGCATTCCTTCCAATGCAACCATCCCACGCGCCTTTCAAGACGCAATACAATGGAGAATCACGGCGGCCACTCTGCGAGGGTCAGCTCGGGGATTAAGAGGCGCCTCCTTAGGGTAAGACCCAGTTCTACGAAGTGCGTCTCGCCTCGGGAGGGGGGGGCGGAGCAGTGAAACCTGTGCGGAAGTGCGTGTGTAAGCCCTCCCCCTCAAAGGCGGCTCGGCTACGATGACTCTGGTCGAACGTTTTCCCTCAGTTAGGGATCTAGGGAGGACAGAGTATTTAAAGAGCTGTTGCGCGGCTCCTCATAGTGTACTTTCTCTCGTAGTCATGCTAGACTGATGAACTACAACATCCTTATGTAGATACTGTCAATAAACCCATATTCCTCGTTCTCGATGAGAACAAGTCCCTCAGTTCAACAATGACCTCAGCATGGATGAGTTGGACGACGGCATGGGCCAGCTGCCATCTATTTCATACCCGACTCCAAACATTAGAGCGCGCAGCGGCCAAAGTTGGTATCGCCTTGCAGGTACCTAGAATGGCGAGTATAACGGCTGGCAGTCCGTGAAAAGCGTAAAAAGACGGCCGTACAGATATCGACGATGTTATGTATCTCCTAGCGCCCCCTACAAATCCGACATTTTTAATAAATGCTAGGCCAGTCGTGGCCGCCAGAGTCGTTCTCAAGAATGGAGTCTGTCACTCGCGGCTTCGTTCTGTCGCATCTTTGAAACCCTACGCAGCTAACCCAAACACCATAACATGGTGTCAGAAGTGTAAGCAGATCGTCCCCGCAACGCCTGAAATCAACAAAATGGCCAACGTTTTCATCCAGCCCCCGGCTCACTTCGAACCTGGTGACACTCCTCAGACCGCATGGGAAGAATGGCGGGAAGCATTCACCATATATGAACTGGCTTGTGAGTACAACACTAAGCCTAAATCAGCGCGGAAGGCATTGTTGCTTCATGTACTTGGCCCGCATGCTCGTCGCATCGCACAGACGTTTCCTCCAGACCCTGCCGCCGGAAACGAAGGCGCAGACCCAGTGGAATACATACTTGACAAGTTTGACGAGTTGTATCGCCCGTACAAGAACGTCATACAAGCAGCGGCGGTGTTCAACTCGATGGTACAAAAGCCAGGTCAGTCAATTGACGATTTTGTTACTGACCTTCGACGACAGGCGCAGAAATGCGACTTCGGTGACAATTGCGACAGACTCATCGGCGATCGCGTGGCGGTTGGAATCCGCGATGGAGCTCTCCGCGAACGGCTCTTTCGGGAGCGCGACCTCACTCTGGAAAAAATCGTCTCAGCGTGCAAGGCAGCGGAAATATCAAAGAAATATGTGCAAGAGATCGGTACCAGTGATCAGCAGCCAGAAGTGAATGCCGTTCACACGTATAATCGGAAACCCACGAAGACAACTGGTCGTCCGCTAGGTATCAACAAGCCTCAGCAGCCTCATCGCTCGTCCCAAAGGTCTAATCGTAAATGTTCTCGCTGCGGAACCTCACACCCCCCACAACAGTGCCCAGCTTTTGGCAAAAATTGTTACAACTGCGACAAACTTGGCCATTTCGCGCACCTGTGCAAGCAGCCACGTCGGCAGACAGCAGCGCATCGACCGCGAGTCGGACTGCTTCATGAGCATCCACAACAAGACTCGCAGGAGGAATAATACTTGGGCTGTTTGACTACATGCAGTGTCAATGCCGACGCAACAGACTGGAGCGAAAGTGTGAGTGTTAATGGACACGAGGTGACATTCAAGTTAGACACCGGTTCGGACGTCAACATAATTCCAGAAAATATGTTCAAGCAGTGGCCGTGCAGACCAGCAACCAAACCAACCACAGCTAAAGTGACTACGTACAGTGGCCACCCGCTTCCAATAGACAGTGAATGTGAACTGTCTTGTGCGGTAAACAGGGAGTGCCGTCTGAGATTTCTGCTGGTGAAGGAGCCCCTCAAGCCGATACTAGGGGCCGCTGCATGCTCAACTCTGCACTTGCTTTCCCGTGTGAAGACCCTTCAAGCAACGACAAAGTCCACTGACACAGTGCTGCAAGAACAGTTTCAGAAAGTACTTAATGATTTCCTTGACATATTTGAAGGAATCGGCCAGCTTCCGGGACGTTATAGCATCCAGCTGCGTGAAGGTGCAGTGTCGACAGTTTGTGCTCCTCGCAGAGTACCTAGTGCACTCGAGGATAAGGTCAAAGCAGAGCTGAAGCGCATGGAGAAGAATGGCATAATTACGCGAGAGTCAGAACATAGTGAATGGGTCCATCACATAGTGGTGATAAACAAAAGACGGAACTGTTCGTTTGTGCCTGGATCCACGGAACCTCAATGCAGCAATAAAAAGGCAACACTACCGCATACCAGTACCAGAAGAGCTTTTTGCAAGCCTGAATGCCTCAACAGTCTTCTCTGTCCTTGATGCCAAGAGTGCTTTCTGGCAACTGACTTTGGATGAACCAAGTTCACGGCTTTGCACATTCGCAACACCATGGGGCCGTTGCCGTTTTCTTCGAGTACCATTTGGGCTTGCGACAGCCCCCGAGCTGTTCCAGCAGGCCATTGACAAGGTATTTGAAGGGCAGGCCATTGTGAAGCCGTATTTTGATGACATACTGGTTGCCTCAAGGACTCCAGAAGAACACAAAGCTCATCTCAGAACTGTTCTGACCATAGCTAGACAAAACAACCTGAAGCTTAACAAATCAAAACTGAAGTTAGGACTTTCAGCCATAAAATATCTGGGTCACCAGCTCTCCTCAGATGGGCTATCCCCAGACCCTGACAAGGTCAGATCAATTGAGGCCATGTCACTTCCATCAAACAAGTCAGAACTGCAAAGATTCTTAGGAATGGTGACATATCTCACGAAGTTCATCCCTAATTTTTCGCCAACTACCAGTCCTCTGCGTGAGCTTCTCAAGGCAGATGTAGCGTGGCACTGGACAAGCCAGCACACAGAGACTTTCAAGCTCATCAAACAGAAGCTCACAACAGCGCCTGTGTTGCGTTATTTTGACCCATCCAAGCCGATCATAATTTCAACAGATGCCAGCTCATACGGCCTGGGATCGGTTCTCTTGCAGGAAGGCAGACCAATCGCATATGCTTCTGCAGCCCTTACACCTCCCCAACAACGTTATGCTCAAATAGAAAAAGAACTAGCTGTGGTGTTCGCATGCGAGCGGTTCCACTATTACACTTTTGGACGCTCTGTAACAGTGGAAACAGACCACAAATCTCTTGTTGGACTGCAGACAAAGGATCTAACAAAAATGTCACCAAGACTGCAAAGACTTTTGCTCCGGCTACAGTGCTATAGCACTAAACTAGTGTATGTACCGGGGAAACAGCTAACTGTGGCTGATGCCTTGTCAAGATCCCCAAACCCCGAATCCAAGGATGGAAACTGCAGACAGTGATCCAGGACTGTTGGTGTCCAGTCCGGTACAAGCGTCGCCCACCAAGCTCAACCAGATCCAGGAAGCAACAAGTCGGGATCCAGTATTGCAACAACTAACCAAGTACATTCAACAAGGATGGCCTGATCGCCCTAGTGATGTTCATCCGATGGCAAGACCATACTTTCACAAAAGAAGTGAACTGTATATCACAGACGGCTTCATTTGCTGTGGTCAACGGCTTGTCATTGCAGCAGTTCTCCAGGCTGATGTCCTTGAGAAACTCCATCAGGCACATCGTGGCATAGTGGCTTGTAAAAGACTAGCAAGCCAGAGTGTTTATTGGCCCACACTCAACAAGGACATTGCCACCCTTGTCTCAAGCGGCGACACCTGCCAATCCATCCAGAAGGCAAACCCTCAGCAACCATTGCTTGACAGAGATCTGCCAGCACGACCATGGGAAAAGTTGGCCGTTGATTTCTTTCACTGTCAAGGCAATGCATATATCCTTGTTGTTGACTACTTTTCAAAGTACGTTGAAGTGAAACGTATGGAAACCACTACGGCGACTTCAGTTATTTTAGTCCTGAAGGACATCTTTTCACGTTTTGGACTCCCCAATGTGCTTATCTCTGATCAGGGACCACCGTTTGACTCGCAGGCATTCAGAGCATTCCTGCGAGAATGGAATATTGCTCATGAACCATCATCACCCCACTACCCGAGGTCCAATGGGCAGGTCGAGAGAACGATCATCATCATCATCATCATCATCAGCCTGATTACGCCCACTGCAGGGCAAAGGCCTCTCCCATACTTCTCCAACTACCCCGGTCATGTACTAATTGTGGCCATGTTGACCCTCCAAACTTCCTAATCTCATCTGCCCACCTAACTTTCTGTCGCCCCCTGCTACGCTTCCCTTCCCTCGGAATCCAGTCCGTAACCCTTAATGACCATAGGTTATCTTCCCTCCTCATTACATGTCCTGCCCATGCCCATTTCTTTTTCTTGATTTCAACTAAGATGTCATTAACGCGCGTTTGTTCCCTCACCCAATCTGCTCTTTTCTTATCCCTTAACGTTACACCTATCATTCTTCTTTCCATAGCTCGTTGCGTCGTCCTCAATTTAAGTAGAACCCTTTTCGTAAGCCTCCAGGTTTCTGCCCCGTACGTGAGTACTGGTAAGACACAGCTGTTATACACTTTTCTCTTGAGGGATAATGGCAACCTGCTGTTCATGATCTGCGAATGCCTGCCAAACGCACCCCAGCCCATTCTTATTCTTCTGATTATTTCACTCTCATGATCTGGATCAGCAGTCACTACCTGTCCTAAGTAGATGTATTCTCTTACCACTTCCAGTGCCTCGCTACCTATCGTAAACTGCTGTTCCCTTCCGAGACTGTTAAACATTACTTTAGTTTTCTGCAGATTCATTTTTAGTCCCACCCTTCTGCTCTGCCTCTCCAGATCAGTGAGCATGCATTGCAGTTGGTCCCCTGAGTTACTAAGCAAGGCAATATCATCAGCGAAGCGCAAGTTACTAAGGTATTCTCCATTTACTCTTATCCCCAATTCTTCCCAATCCAGGTATCTGAATACCTCCTGTAAACACGCTGTGAATAGCATTGGAGAGATCGTATCTCCCTGCCTGACGCCTTTCTTTATTGGGATTTTGTTGCTTTCTTTATGGAGGAGTACAGTGGCTGTGGAGCCGCTATAGATATCTTTCAGTATGTTTACATACGGCTCGTCTACACCCTGATTCCGCAATGCCTCCATGACTGCTGAGGTATCGACTGAATCAAACGCTTTCTCGTAATCAATGAAAGCTATATATAATGGTTGTTTATATTCCGCACATTTCTCTATCACCTGATTGATAGTGTGAATATGATCTATTGTTGAGTAGCCTTTACGGAATCCTGCCTGGTCCTTTGGTTGACGGAAGTCTAAGGTGTTCCGGATTCTATTTGCAATTACCTTAGTAAATACTTTGTAGGCAACGGACAGTAAGCTGATCGGTCTATAATTTTTCAAGTCTTTGGCGTCGCCTTTCTTATGGATTAGGATTATGTTAGCGTTCTGCCAAGATTCCGGTACGCTCGAGGTCTTGAGGCATTGTGTATACAGGGTGGCCAGTTTTTCTAGAACAATCTGCCCACCATCCTTCAGCAAATCTGCTGTTACCTGATCCTCCCCAGCTGCCTTCCCCCTTTGCATAGCTCCCAAGGCTTTCTTTACTTCTTCCGGCGTTACTTCTGGGATATCGAATTCCCCTAGATTATTCTCTCTTCCATTATCATCGTGGGTGCCACTCGTACTGTATAAATCTCTATAGAACTCATCAGCCACTTGAACTATCTCATCCATATTAGTAATAATATTGCCGGCTTTGTCTCTTAACGCATACATCTGATTCTTGCCAATTCCTAGTTTCTTCTTCACTGCTTTTAGGCTTCCTCCGTTCCTGAGAGCTTGTTCAATTCTATCCATGCTATACTTCCTTATGTCAGCTGTCTTACGCTTGTTGATTAACTTCGAAAGTTCTGCCAGTTCTATTCTAGCTGTAGGGTTAGAGGCTTTCATACATTGGCGTTTCTTGATCAGATCTTTCGTCTCCTGCGATAGCTTACTGGTATCCTGTCTAACGGAGTTACCACCGACTTCTATTGCACACTCCTTAATACGATACAGACTGTTAAGTCTGTATCGTATTACGATACGATAGACCGATACAGAACGATACAGACTGTTAAGTCCATGCTGATCAAGTCGCACAGCGATGGCAAAGATCTGTCTTTGGTTCTCCTCAACTACCGTGCCACCCCAACCATTGGAGCATCTTCCCCAGCAGAGTTGCTTATAATCTGAAACCACACTACCCCACAGATGCACATCAGAAGCTCCTCAAACGCAGACAGAGTGCACAGCACAGATATGGAGACAACCACACTCGCATACTTGCACCTCTGAAGAAACATCAACCTGTATGGATGAGGCACAAGAATGACTGGAAAAAAGCAGTCGTCACACAGGTTGGTCCTCAACCAAGGCGCTACACAGTGCAAACTACAAGTGGAGCAATTTATGTGCGTAACCGTGTGCACCTGAGGCCACGCACTCAGGTGGTCCGTGAAGCCACTCGTACAGCAGAAGACTACACCCTGGATGAATCGGGGCCAACAAGTGCCAACGATGCTACGCCTCACAACTATCCTGAAGAAGCAAGACATGCGTCGACATACGTGACAAGGGCTGGAAGAGCCACACGGCCACCGGCCAGATTTCAGAACTGAACGTCATGAAGTGCGTGTTTTATTGTTGTAATCGTCACTCAAAAAGGGGCGTGTTATGTATCTTCTAGCGCCCCCTACAAATCCGACATTTTTAATAAACGCTAGGCCAGTCGTGGCCGCCAGAGTTGTTTTTAAGAATGGAGTCTGTCACTCCCGGCTTCGTGCCGTCGCATCTTTGAAACCCTACGCAGCCAACCCAAACAACATAACAGATGAAACTTCTTCAACCCATATATTATGGTCAATGCTTCTCTTTCAATTTGCGAGTACCCGCGTGTCGCTGCCGATAATGTTCGAGAGGCAAACGCAATGGGCATTTCGTCCCCGTTTGGTTGAACATGCGAAATCACTGCGCCCAGACCGTACTGGGATGCATTGCAACTGAGTACTAGCGGCCGTTTTGGGTTGTAGTAGCTGAGTACTGGGCTCGACGTGAGCAGTTTCCTTGTTTTTCGGAAAGCAGCAGCGCATTCTTTGGGCCCGTGCAGGCCTTTCTTTAAGAGAGCGTACAGCGGTGCTGCCACGGAAGTTCCACAAGAACGTGGAATAAAAGGTCACCATGCCAAATAATTGTGGGCCTGAAACCGCTGGAGTTCTTGTTCTAGCCATTCTCGACAGTTTGACGTGGTGGTACACCCAATGATTACATCATCAATGTGGCATATCCTATGTGAAGAATACCACTGAGAATTCTGTCCATAAGCGACTGAAATACTGCCGGAGTGCTTGGAATGCCAAATGGCAGACGCTGATATTGGAAGAGCCCTTTATGTGTGTTTATCAAGAGTGACTTGGAATCTTCGCATAGCTCTACTTGCTGGTATGCAGAGGCTAGATCCAAAACGCAAAAAACACTCAAGCCCTCTAAAGCTGCGAACGTCTTCTGGTAGCGGAAGCGGGTAATGCTCTGTTCTCAGCACGGGTTTCACTGTGAGCTTATAGTCACCACACAAGCGGACATCCGCCCCTCCGTCTTTTGGCACAGCGACCAAGGGTGTTGCCCACTCGCTCCATGTTATCCGCTTCACGACGCCGGTTTCCTCCCAAGTATCCAGCTTATTTCCCACTGGTTCAACAAGAGCGAAAGGTACCTTACGTGCTCTGCAGAACAAGGGTTTGCTGTCCGGTTTTATTAGCATTTGCACTTTGAACCCGGAAATTGGTCCTAACTGCTTGGAAAAAACCGGCGCAAATTTCTGTTTCAGCTCAGATACCATGTCTACTTCCCCTATGACAGCGACTTCGTTCCAATTTACCCTTAGTCGACTCAGCCAGTTTCTTCCCAGTAGGCACGACCACTGCATGCTTTCCTGCATCATCGACTATTATCAGGAGAAGGACGCAAGTCTACTTGTATTTTACTTGCACGTCGACCGAACCAAGAACTGGGACAAGCTCGCCCGTGTACGTTCTTAACGGATTAGCCACCGCCTCCAGGGACAGGTGCGCCCAGTTCTGCTGATACATTGCCTTCGGCATCACCGTCACTGAGGCGCCCATGTCTATTTGTATGGTCACGTTGTGGCCCTCTACATTCACGGTAACATAATACGCTTTGTTGCTGGCGATACTACAAATCTGGAAATCGTTCTCCGATTCTTCCGTGGAATCGTCCACCCAATTTAATTATTTGCGTGGTTCGGTTCCCCGCCTGCACATCCTCCTGAGATGACCTTGTGTGCCACAGTTGTGCCACTTATACGTACCTGCGGTATCGACACGTTTGTTCCGAGTGTTTTTTTTTCCACATCAGAAACATTCTATCGGCTCTGTCCCGACTACTCGTCTGCGGTTCTCTGTGACGGGGCGTTGTTGGCCTGAGAGCTTGCCTATTTGCCTGCTTTCAGCTGTAAGGTCCGCCTGACGACCTGCTTCGTCAGACTTAATTTGTTGCGACTGTTTTGATGCCATTTCGCGGTTCAGAGCAATTTTGCCAGCCCCTTCAAAGGTCAGATCCCCGGCGTCTGCTGCAAACAGCTCCCGCTGGGTGTCCGTGCATTGCAGCCTCTCTACGAGCCTGTCCCTCAAGGCTTGGTCAAGAAAGTCACCGAATGCGCAACTTCTGGCTAAATTATTCAGCTGGAGTATGAATTTTACGCTTTCTTGTTCAAACTGTACGCGGCGATTGAATCTGCACCTTTCCGCTACGATGGCTTTCCGAAGGTTGTAATGGTTTTTCAGAACCGCTTTTGCCTCATTCTACGTTTTACTGGACGGCGCATGAGGTACAAGCAGGTTTTTCAGTATTTCGTACGATTTCGATCCTACGACCGTCGAGAATACAGCTGATCTCTTGCTGTTGGCTACTTCATTTGCCTCCACATACAACTCGAACCGTTCCCCGTACGAGTCAAAACTTTCGGCCTTCTCGTCGAAACAATCGATTCTTCCCACCTTTGACATGTTGCCCGTTTCCTCAAGGTTCCGCCGCCCTGGCCTGGTTGCCTGCCCCGCTTGTCAGCAGCCGCCACGGTCCCGGGAAGCCACTTGCGTCGGTCCCACCTTCGTCGCGATGTGTTGTGTACTGAGCGGATGGTGACGCGCGCAGGCGCGCAGCGTGACAAGCAAGTGACCAACGAGCTTCAGAACAGAGAATGCTTTATTCGGAACAGCGTGTGCTTCTTATACGCGCTGGTGATTGCTTATCCGCTTCTGATAACGGACACTGGACGACGCCTGTCGGCGCTATCACAGTGATATGAAGGTTTCTGAAAGCCTATGAAGTCAATGCGACGGATATATGTGTCTTAAAACTTTTTGTGCGCAAACAAACAGGGACAAAGAATAGGGGCAACGCAAGGACGAGCGCTTTCTAACAACTGTTAAGTTGTTAGAAAGCGCTCGTCCTTGCGTTGCCCCTATTCTTTGTCCCTGTTTGTTTGAAAGCGCTCGTCCTTGTGTTGCCCCTATTCTTTGTCCCTGTTTGCGCACAAAAAGCTTTAAGATCAATCTGTTCCAACTAGGCCGACTCGCTGTTATGATCGGATATATGTAGCTTCCTGCACGCTGCACTATGAACTGGCACATGTAAAGGAAATGCTGTCAAATGGTTTTTCGGTATGGTATGGTATGGTATAGGGATGCCGTGCACGAACTGTGACTACGTTTACCTGAACAAAATATGCATTTTCGAAAAGTGCTTGAAGCAGCATGTGTATGATGTGAAAACAAAAAATTTCACTTGCGAATTACTTGTGGAGGACGTCGCAGCCTGTAACCATCAAGGCTTTCGTTATTGCCAAGAATCGGGATTTCACGTCAGTATGCAGGGTGTTTCCTATCAGACTACACAAAAGGCTGAATCGCAGCGACGGCATTTTTCATTTTCAACAGTATGTATACACAAGATGACTGAGCCAAATTTCTAACTTGCTGTTTTCAAACAAAGCTTCCGTACAAATGAGTGGGAGCTCTTATCAGTCATATGCTATCAGATGTCTTTATAACGACGTTGAAGGGAGAGCCGAAATTGGTTCATTATATTCATTACTGTCCTTCACTGCAATGCATGCGTAATGAAATGCACAAATTTTAACTTGCATAGAAGACGGCTTTGTGGCCAGTAGAACCGTTACATGGCCACGTGCACTGAACAGGAAACAGCAAAAGAAATTTCTGTGTCCTGAACACGCAGCTTAACATCTGACACGATTGTGTTTACGATAGCTGCCTTCTGTTCCAATGTGATGGTCTTTCGTTTCTGCTTTCAGTTGGCTTGTCTTTAGCATCGCCAAATGGCGACGTGGTTGAATAGGTTGCATGCTGCGATGCCAACAACGTTGGTCGCGTTCGAGCAGCACATGTCACACAGGGCAGCATGGTCTCTGAGATTGCACCGGTACAATCTCCGAGGCTACGCCTAGCTGCATAATTAGCCTGCGCGGTGCCGCAGTGACAGAAATTGTGATGGCAATAAAGAGCCTCTGTATATGCTCAGCTATGCGCAGTGGTGAGAAGGAACAGTGTTCGACGGCGCATTCAACACAAATACTCCAATGTTCTGGCACCACCGATGTTTGCCGACCCACGCGAAAGGCTATTGAGCCTGCAAAGGTTGGACATTTTTTGTTTCGGAGACAAATCAAGTTCTGCAAATCTATTGGCAGTATAATTTTACTTCGTTGAAAGAAGACTTTAAAACGTGTATATCTAGAGATATCACGGGGGATTTCACTTTCTTACATACAATAATCGTTATGTCCCGTTTCGTAATAATGAAGTTTCACTGTAACATGTATATTTGTTAATATCTTGTCTTACCTTATAATTACAGGTGACAAATCTGAGCTCACGCAACATTAGGAACAAGCTACATTGTCTGCGGGTGCATCAGCCTGTGGAAATATCTAAGCCAGCTCCCTGAATCACGAAGCGACCAATGTGTGATAACAGACACAAAGAGAATCTCTAGAAGGTGCGCTATAAACATTTTGCTTATCTAGAGGCGTTATTAATTTGATTTATTAAAAATTCCTTGAAACCTATGGCCGCTTTAGCGCTTCCTTTGTGTGATTAATCATGACTTGTTAAGCGTAGCTTTTTTTATGTGTTATCACTTTTGTGGCCTTGCCAATATTTCAGTGGTGCTATGGTGGGTTGTAAGAAATGGGCCATAGGCATAGGTGCTGTCAGTACAGCCAAACTTTTTTTTCAACAATGCGAGGATTAGGAACATTTCCATTTATTTGCCCATTTGGCAAGTATCAGGAGACACTAATTTTTTTACAATTAATGCTATATTGTACAGTTGTATTGTGTTCCTAAATTCATGTGTGAATTAACTATGTAAGAAAAGTTTCCGTGATAGTCTTGCTAGAGTCCTTGATATTATTCCATCCGCAAATCTCGAACAATGTTGACAATTGAGGTAAGGAAATTGTTGTGTATAGGGGGCGCTGTCAATTAAGTCAGCTCTATATAAGCGATTGCCATCGGAATAAAGGTGAGTTCCGTCCCACGAAACACACAACCTCTTGAAAACTTCTTGAAACGGCTACAAACGGCTATGGACGTCTTGGTCTATGATAAGACTGAAAATAGAATTTCTTCTAAACATAATCTCAGCCCTTGGAATGTGCTAGTATATATTATATCTGCGGCAAAACCCACTACTGGTGTCACTAGAGTCTATTTTGGTAAACACATTCAGAATGTCTAACTCAAGAACTTTTCTAGATCTTTTTGTCTAAAAGTGCATAAAATGCCAAACGACGTGTTAAAGTGCGGTTACCGTCGGCCGTCGGCGTTAGCAAATAAAAGACGCCACAGACAAATCGAACTCGTTGGAAGCAACATAATAAGTTGGCTTTAATGTTACATAATTTCACACCAGAACTTCAACAATCAAGGGCGTGTTATTGTTTTACATACGGGGCGCGCACACGACGCCTGGAAACCATTCTTCTATGCTCGCGCAGCAGGTATACTGACAGCAGCAGGAGCGAAACGCCGGTGTTGCACAGCGGTATAGCGTACTAGAAGACATTATTCTCCTACACTATACACACCGGTATAGCGTACTTATTCTACTACATTATGCACAGCGGTATAGCGTACTAGAATAATTCTAGTACACTATACACAGCGGTGTCACAGAGCCACCGCGCTGCGATTACTTCGGCGGCACGCTCCAAATTGGAGGCACGCTCGAAACTTGTCATACATCTCATTCCGTGCTAGAAACACTGGGAGGCAGGAAGTTTGAAAAAACGGTTACTGCCGCCCGCAATGTCTCGGTCGTGGGCGTCGTGGGTTCGTTATGCCAGTTGTGCGTTTATTCTGGATATTAACTAGAGTCATTTAGCTGTGTTAATGCTGTTTTCCGTGTATTTTGCATCAGTGCTTCGTGACATCGGCTATATTGCGTGTTTACGCCGACGGCTTACTACCACAATGGCGGGATCTGCGATCGTCGCCTTCGTGTCTCGGTGCGTCTTTGTACGTCGCACGTTCGGATAACACTTTTTCCGGTAAGTGAAATACGTTGCACTTCGTTTTTTGTCAACAATGTGCATATTTTTAGGTGTTTCCCGCGACAATTCTTGATGGATGGGCTCTTCTGCCCTGCGGATTTTCGTCATCTTTACTTTTATAGGAGGGTTCTGCTTGTGTTCAGCCGTTCAGCACTACCGCACTCCACGACTTCCGCAACACCAGTCAGAACTTTGCCCCGGCTTGTTAGTCTTTGTGGTTAATGTAGCACGAACCAACCGAAGGGAGTGCATTCGAAGACGACGCGCTGGCTGTAATGCTGAACTAGACTGAACTCGCCCTATTTTGTGTCCTTTTGTTCTTGCATGGATTACAGCGTTGCGTGTGCGCGCGTGTGTCAGTGACTATGCAGTTTGTAGCGTTCCCACTTTATAGTAAAACAAAAATATAACTGCAATGTTCACTTCATCTATACAATTTCAAATGCAATCGTCTGCTGGTGTACAAATTTCACTTGCGTTTTGTTCTAAATAAGCAGCAAAACTTTCAGCCTAGTAGGTGCTTCATCTGCGAGTGCAATCACGACAGCTTGCCATTTATTAATGAATGACTGTGACTGGGTCACCTTATTTGTAATTACAAATCTGTCTTTCAAGTGACTTGATGCTCTCTTATTTTGTTCCTTTCACTCTATAGACGGCTGGACATCCTTCTTGTACCTTGGCGCTAGCTGGATGACGGGACCTCATCATGATCAGTGTAAGCCAATGTATTGTACCGTCTCTGGTCCTCCCAGTGCTTTTTATAGTGGTTAAGGCCAGGGAGCGCTTCGTGGTAAAATAGTTAGTTGGTGTCTCACAAACGGGCATATTTTTTGCTCTGGTCCATTAAAAGCTGCCACTATTATAACCAATTTCTCAGTGCCAGTGTACATACACAGTTCTACTAATAATTAGCTTACAAAATTTACCTGTAGGTAGTCACTGCTATGTAAGAACTCAAAAATTTACTCTTGTGTCATACGAGTATTCCATACATGAGTAAAAACTTACTACAACAGTGTACATTACACCTTGCTTCACTAATGCACAAATCTATTCAAGCCAGTATTTGATTAGTTCGGTATTCTAAATGTTTTCCGTGTGATTTAGTTTCTTTACAGGAATTTACTGTACAGCATCTGCAAGCAGTCTAATTTAAGATTTATGTGTGCTGTAAAAGGTGTGCTTTGCCGCTAGAATTGATAAAACATGGGCCGAGGCTTCCATACAAGGACGAACATCAATTTCACTCTACCACCGTCAGCACTTGGCTGGCGCTTGCAGAATGAATCACATCAGGTAGCTTGTGCCAGACTGTTTTTTAACCTTATTGTGAGGAGATCACGCAGTGATGTGTGGAGGCGCCTGCGTCTGAGATATAGATTGCGCTGCAACATATATGTGCGTGTAGAACAGACATGATGCTGAGGTTTCCAGCAGTCTACGGAGGTGCTGTTAAAATTTTGTCATAACTGTAATTTTACCTTTGCTGTTTTTATCACCTATTTCAACAATATCATTGGAGGTGTTATCAGAATTTAGCAATCTATTTGCCCTAGCCCATTAGCCTGCCACATTTGCCTTTTCACTAAGTGGGCAATTATTCAGCATGGACCGTTACTTGAATACACCTTTTTGTGTGCAGTTGCTTCTCAATTGCGAGTCAACATAGCTGCTCAGAATTAGCTGAGGCTATAGATGCATTGATGAATTTGCTACCTATACAAATCACTTTGCACTTTCTCGTGCAAACAGCATGTTAACACTTCCAAGACAGTGGGCAATGTTATCGTTTGATCACATCATGAGATACTTTCAATTTTGTATGACCATCCAAGGTGTTGCATGATTTGTGTGAGGCATTGCCCTAAGCCAATTAGGGTCACATGAAAATATATCAACAAAAGTAATTGATCCAACTAGGCGCGTTGCTTTGGAACACGACATTACCACCAGTCCTCCTTTGCACGCTACCTGCTTACTCTGTACTGTGTCATGTTTAAGATTTAAAGAAAGGCAACAGCTTCTTTAAAACTTAAAAATGACACAGTACAAAATGCAGTGCAAAATGCTAAATTTGCTTTTAGTTCAACAATATAAAACTCTAACTTTTTAATTAAGTTAGTACATCATTTACCTGCAGAGTGGATTACTGTTTTAAATTGATCATATTTTGAAGGAAGCTTCTCTGACTTGTTTGACAGGTTGATAAGTGGCTTTTTAGCCACGAAACACCATATATTAAAGGCTGACTGACTCTGCTGTGGAATTTAATGACTATATGCCAGGAAATATACTAGTCATCTTAAACATCATTACATGCATACCTTAAGACACCCGTAATTTAAGAGAAAGGAGTGCTTAAATTTATCTTTAATGTGAGCCAAACTTCTTACTTAGCACATATTGCTAATTGAATTTCCAATTTCAATATTCCCATTTACTCCCTTGCCTTTTTCTTTCTTCTGTGCAGGTATTGCTTGCCTATGTCTACAAGAACCGTCACGCGTGGCCTGTGACAGCAAGCTTTTGTGGGCAGCAAGTGCTCTCCTACGAAGGCTGGCCTGCTCTGGCAGCGGCGGCAATCATCTTTAAGATTTATCTATGATCACCTTTGCTGCTATTTGTCACTCTTGCTAATTACACTTTCTGCATCTTTTCTAATTTATTAGGTAATAAAGTATGAGTATGTGACATGGTGTGAAGTTGATGTCTTGCTGCATTTTCACTTGCAATCATCTTTTATGCATGAAAAGCTCATCGTACAGTGTATAAAAAATAACAGCAAATTATGATTTATCTTTCAGTTATGGTAACATGCAACGTACAAAGAATTCACTAATGAATGGTATGCCGAAGAACTGGCCATAATTTCTGCGTAATGCTGTGCAAGCATGTGGCGTTACCTTACAAGATGCACCCACAAAGTAAGTTACAATTTACTTTTAAATGAAGCATGGACATCAGAAAAAATATATTTACATTGCTAGTTAGAGTGGTTCGCAGAATGTTTTTCCAGATGTGTACTATCCTTTATTTCTTAACTCATTGTAGCACAGCGTTCTGTTTCGTATACTGGTGTAAGGCTATTGTGCCCTCTGTAGCTGAAACCAGGATGTAATTTTTGCCTGAACTACAGCATCACTGACAAAATTTTTCTTTGCTAGAAACTAGTTCAATTTGGCGGAAACCCAGCAGGGCGAAGTTTTGTCAATAATGACGTGTTTCATGCAGAGATGTTCTTGTTTAGGTCAATGGGCGAACATTGGCATGATAGCATACAATAAAGATATTGTTTTATTTGCAAAATAATTCTGACAGGCGGCATTCAATTGATTGGTCAAATTAAGAAGCACTATTTGGCCAATGAGGCTGTACTACACTATTCCCATGGCTCACATCTGGAAAAACTACCTGTGCATCACTCTATCCGACAATCTAAACTTTTTTTTCTGATGTCCATGCCTCGTTTAAAATAAATTGTAACTGTGGGCAAACGCCGTGTTACTGTAACAGCTGCCACAAAAATTTGGGAATGTCTAATAAATGTCTTCAGTTCTTTTCAAGCTGTCTATTAGGCAACTTTTGGCGTAACGTTAGCAGGGCTTACTGAAGTACTTCTAGACGTCATGGCTACAAAATGTCTTGATCAAGAAAGCTACTAGATTTTTGAATTAGCCGTTCAAGACATCTTTTAGACATCGAATAGCTGCTTGCGTGTTTCGTGGGGTGGTTACCCGTCAATGCATAGTCTTGTCTTATCATTCGGCGCTTCGCGTCACTACAATCTGGCGCAGCCGGCGAAGCTAGCGAGCTAGCGACGAACTGCTTTCCCTTACCTGGCTTCGCGCTGTTCCAAGGGGCGTCATCGACGAGACGGCAGCGTACGGACTACCGCCATTACCGCCTTTCCTGGAGACTCCTGGAGATGCGACAATTCCATGGGAGCAGTGGCGCGATGATTTCACAAGTTTCCTTGAAGCGACGGAGATGGACGCGCAACCGCCACTACGGAAAAAGGCCATTCTGCTGCAATGTCTTGGGATCACTTGGGACGCCGTGTTTTTCGCACATTGGGCCCAGAGCCGGCAGGCACGTCAGACACGACAAAAGCCGGGCCGGAGGCAAGCAAACCAGCAGGAAAAGACAACACGGAGGCAAGTGAAGGGGATAGTTATACGGAGGCGTTGGGCCTATTGGAGCGGCAGTTCTCAAGCACCGTCAACGTACTGGTCGAGCGACGTCGATTCACGTTACGTCGGCAACTGCCGAATGAGCCGATACGAGAGTACGTCAGTACTCTCCAACAGTTAGCAAAGACGTGCGACTTCGAGCATTTCTTGGAAGCGGCTCTACGAGACAGGGTTGTTGACGGAGTACGGAGCACTGTGTTGCGACAGAAATTGCTCGTGAAGGGGCCACAACTTACGCTCGCAGAGACAGTGGAAATGCTGCAGACGTACGAGCAGGCAGCGGACGGTGCTGCGGTTTATGACCAAGGGTCGTCACAAACGGACATAGTGCAGCACGTATCTCAAGGCAGAAACCCAGACAGTGACGCGACAATGACGCCGGTGCGCAGGTGTTACCGGTGCGGCTCTACAAGGCACCTAGCTAATTCACAGGAATACAAAGCACGGGGGAAACATTGATTCCAGTGCCACAGGATGGGACATTTTCGAGCGGTTTGTGGCAGGTCGGCGGAGCGGGACGTGCGGACGGTCCGAAACGACGGCGCTAGCGAGGAGGACGTGCTCAGTGTGCTGGCGGTCAGACAAGTGGAACGAAGGACTTTGGTCGTTGACGTCGTTATTGAGAACGAGCCACTTCAGTTGCTGTAGATACTGAGTCGTCGGTGTTTATTTTGCCAGACCACGTTTATCGAGCCAAGTTCGCCAACAGGTTCCCTTTGACTGCGGCTTCAGCGACGCTGCGGGATTTTTCACAGAAGAAAATTCCAGTCTGGCTGTGAACCATCCCAAGAGTTCTACGCGGGAACAACTCGGCTTGCCTTCGCTTTTACGTTGTTCCCCAAGGCATGACATTACTAGGACTGGATGGGGTCCACCATCTACAGTTAAATTGCACATCATATCGGTTCTACACTGGAGCGTCTACAAATCACAGTCAGCCCCCAGTCGCTTCCTCCTGAATTATGTGAGTTTTCCTTTCTTTTCGCTGATAAGTTGGGATTAGCGAAAAACTTTGTACATTCTGTGAAGCGGCGCGCAGATGTAAAACCAGTAGCAGCGAAGGTTTGACGTTTGCCCATGACGCTGCGAGAGAAAGTAGCGACTGAACTGTCAAGATTATTGGATGCAGGCGTTATAGAAAAGGTCAGTGCTGCGGAATGGGTGTCTCCTATAGTGGCTGTGCAGAAGAAGGATGGAACTATTCGTCTATGCGTCGATTTGCGCGAGACGAACAAAGCAGTAGTCACTGATAGATTCCCTTTGCCGCACACGGAGGAACTGTTGCATGCGCTGAGCGGAGCAACATGGTTCTCGAAAGTGGATCTTCCTGCAGTCTACCATCAAGTGGAATTAGCCGAAGAGAGTCGCGAATTAACGACGTTTATTACGCACGAAGGCTTATTTAGGTTCCGCAGAGTGTGTTTTGGCCTCGCAACGGCACCAACCGCGTTTCAGCGAATGATGCAAGAAATCTTCAGAGGCTGCAAGGGCGTGTTGTTTTATATTGACGACATCATAGACTTTGGAAGGACTAAGAACGAGCACAACCGTAACCTTCGCGAGGTATTTCATCAGATCGCTGAGGCTGGGCTGCAGCTAAATCAGAAATGCTTGTTCGCTGTCAAGGAACTCTCCTTTTTGGGTCACCATGTGAGTGCAAGAGGTCTTGCCCCACTCAAGTCAAAGGTAGATGTTATTTTTAAAGCACAAACGCCTGCTGATGTAGTCTCGCTTCGGTCTTTCCTTGGGCTCGTAGGCTATTACTCCCATTTTCTTCCCAATTATGCAGAGGTGGTGGAGCCGCTGCGACGGCTTCTTCGTAAAGGACAGAAGTTCTAGTGGGACCAGAGCACCGAGGAGAGTTTTTGTAGGATCAAGGAGATGCTGTTGTCATGCGGGGTGGTGGCTATGTTCAACGAGTCTTTGCCTGTACTAGTGACCACTGACGCCTCGGCATATGGACTGGGGAGCTGTGCTACAGCAGGTAGTCAACGGAGAAGTACGTACAGTGGCATTCGCTTCGAGGACACCAACTCCAACAGAACGCAAGTACTCTATCGAGGAACGAGAGGCGCTGGCACGTTTATGGGCGTGCTAACATTGGCACGTTTATCTGTGGAGCCGCAAGTTTGTCTTACGAACTGATCATCAGGCTTTGGTGACACTGCTGTCTACAAATGGGGTTGGAAGACGCCCACTGCGTATTGAATGCTGGTGTGCTAGACTGTTGAGATACAACTTCACTGTGCAGTACACAAAGGGGAACACCAATGTCGTTGCGGATGCGCTTTCTAGGTTACCATTGACCTGTGCAGAGGACGAACCTGTGGAGGAAGTAGTTGCTGTGGTTTCCAGCATGATCACTAAGAGTGAGTTGCAAGCAGCAACAGCTGAGGATTCATTGCTAAATGAGGTGGCCCAGCATGTTATGTCCAGATGGCCGGAAAAGGGCCGTTTAGCAGGAAAACTAAGGTTGTTTTTTCGTATACAAGAAGAACTGTCGGTTATTGACGGGCTTCTGTTTCGCGCTGAACGGGTCGTTCCCCCAGCGACACTCACTTCCAGGCTGGTCATGATGGCACATGAATCGCATCCAGTCATTGTAAGGACCAAACAACGATTGAGGGAACTGGTGGCCCGGAATTGACAGTGATGTTGAATCTCTGGTTACGAATTGTGCTATCTGCAAAGCATCAGATAAATCTGCAAAAACCATAATGGCCCCATTGGAACCAGTAAAGTGGCCCGAGAAGCCGTGGGAAAAGCTTGGAATCGACATCGTTGAGCCGATGGAGTGAGCCTCTCTGGAGTGCAGGTTTGCAATCTATATTATTGATTACCACAGCAAGTGGCCCCGAGGTGGCGTTTGTGCAGTGACGTAGCTAGGTCGTCTGGCACCCGGGGCCCGTAGGTCTTCTGTCACCACCCCCCCTCCGGGTGTAGCCCGCGGAAAGAGGGGCGTCTTCAGACGTATATGACACCCCTCCACTGGGCCCTTGCACCCGGGGCCCACGGCCCCCCGGCCCCCCTCGTTGCTACGCCACTGCGTTTGTGTCCACAATCACTGCACAAGCAGTATTGAAAGTGCTTTTGGAACTTTTTGCGAGAGAAGGGTACCCGAAAAGCATTGTGACTGACAATGGGCGTCAGTTTATATCGACATGTTTTGAGCAGTTTTTACGAGATCGGGGAATCCAGCACTGCGTTACAACATTGTACAACCCGCAATGCAATGGTCAGATTGAGCTGTTCAACCGCGTTCTCAAGGAATACATTCAGGTTGCGGCATTGGAACGAAGAGCACTGAAGGAGGCAATCTGGGACTACCTGGGTGTTTACAGGGCCACCCCACATGCAATTTCAGGAGCGTCACCGGCTTACCTACTGCATGGAATAAGACCCAGAACAAGATTGGATGTTGTCGGCCTTCCAGAAAGGGGATTTTTCAATGAGCCGCGTGTCGCCATGGAAAAATTGAAACAGCGCGTTAAAGGGAAGCTGAAACGGTTTTCAAATTCCATGAATTGCTGGGGTTGGGAAGAACAGACCTATTAATTTACGGTTCTGAAATTTTTTTCTTCGTTTTGTTATTATAAGGGGCGACAATCGTTTCTTAATTTCCCCCCCCCCCCCCCCGCAGACACGCCCCCGTCGCTTCCCAGAGTGCCGTCATTCCCGGGGAGCGTGGCGTGCTGGCATGTGCTGGCGTGTTTCTTTCCCTCCTGCGCTTTACTAAACGACGCTACGAGAGATCTGCCGCCGCTGACGTTTGCTTTCTTTTGCGATTTTCGTGAACTGTGCTTCCTTTCTGTGCTGCGTGAGTGTCTAAAGCCAAGGGCGCCCAACATGCCCTCGTTCTGTGCAGCATTCGGCTGTGCGAACACAGGCGGGCGAGACGATGTGGTGTTTCACATGTTCCCGAAGGACAATAAGCTTGCAGCGCAGTGGGTCAGTGCAGTGAGGAGAGAGAATTTCGGGCCGACGAAATCAACTGTGCTGTGCTTGGACCATTTCCGCAACAGTGATTATCATCAGAGCTTGACAACGATGCGGGCAATCGGTATTCTAATTCCGGTGCTCACATTGATGCACTCGAGAAATGCGAATATTTGCAGCCATGAACGTCTGGTAACACAGTTTTAGCGTAGCCGGATAGCCTTACGACCAATGCGGAAACGCGTTGTTGCTAGCGTTGCTAGACTTGCCTAGCGACATTCGACGTACGGTTGCAGTTACCGTAACGTTACCGTGTTTACCACACGGCGGGGCTAAAACTGCCTAATAACTCTGTGTCAACACTAGCATGCGGCACGCATACCGATTCTTGATCGAGGCACAATCGCAAAGTCGTCGAACCATAGCCTGAATATAGCACATAAATCCCCCTGGCCATGTCGATCTGGATGTGTACGATAAAGCAACATCCATGACTGTACCTCGCAGCACTGTATGTACGCGCTTTGAAACGCGGTACTTATGTTCGCGATCGTGTATCAACACGCAAAATACCACCGAACTTTAGACAAGCAGCGGCAAGGTGCTTGACATCGCGGAATTGCACCCGTGTTTACAATCTAATGAGAAGTTAGTGTTTCGGCATTCTTCCAGCAGCAAGTTCCCAGTGACACATTAGCGCGTTTTTTCTCCTGTCATTGCAACGTGCAGCTACATGAAAAAACATACGTACCAGCTAATATTTGCAATGCGCGAGGTGCACACATCGTTCTCGCTGTTCGCACACTCAACATCGTCGTTGCCGCCATCGTTTTCTGTATTGGCTGTCGGTTCAGACATGTAAGGCGAAAATACAAGCTGTCCGAGACAGCGAGAACGTACCATAAAGCTTACAACTCATCTGTGAAGCCAGACCAGAACAGCGTGCTACGCTCTGACACGGTGGCGCCGACCGGTGATCCCCGTGAATGACGTTACAGCGGTGCCGACCAATCACGGGCAACAGCGGCGTTCGCGCGACGCCCCGAGGCGCTGGTGCGCGTTTTCTTGCAAAAAATAGCAGCTTGCCTTTGTTTCCGCCTTTCTTAAACTAGATATTCATGTTCAATGGACTAAAAACTGTAGAACGCCGAAGTGAACTCATTTTTTTCGAAAATTGTTTCAGCTTCTCTTTAAGGAGCAGCAACAACGAACAAAAAAGCACACCGATGAAAAACGAGGTGCCAGAGCGTCTACCATTGAGCCAGGAGATTTCGTAAAAGTAAAACAAGGCGGACCAAAGATGAAACACAAGTTTACTTTGCCGATCCAAGTGGAGAGACGAATGGGCACGAATTCGTTTTTGCTGGCAAACGGTACGAAATGGAACACACCAAAATTAACAATAATTGCTAAAGTAGGGCAGGACAGGCACAAGCCCTAGCTGAAGCGGTTACAGCGCAATGCAGTGCAGCCTCAGGGCTTTTCTGCGACCTGGATCATTACATAGGGAAGATGGGGGAGCAAAATACCCCTACTACCGTCGAGAATGAATCTGAAATGGTGCCATCAGAAGAGATCCAGGGAAGCGCTACCCGTTCTGACGGTGCACAGCCCACAGTAACGGAGTCTATACTAGAGGTTCCCGTTCAGCAGGCCATCTCTCGGTTGCAGTTGACCACAACCACAGCACCACCACGCACCAGGCCAGAACGAACAAGAATGCCAGCACGATATGAAGACTACGAGCTTACCTGACTGTAAGAGCGTCGTTCGTGCCATGTGCTGCGAAGTGAGTGCGCAAAAGTGGATTGAATTTTCTTTCCTTTCTTTTTTTCATGAGGGGGGAATGTGTTGTGTATAGGGGGCGCTGTCAATTAAATCAGCTATATATAAGCGATTGCCATCGGAATAAAGGTGAGTTCCGTGGTTCCCCGTGAATGCATAGTCTTATCATTCGGTGCTTCGTGTCGCCACAGAAATAATTTTGGGTCCTCCAAGACCATTGCATATGTGCCGTGTATGCCCTTTCTACCCAGGTCACTGGAGCTCAGTAACATTTCGTTGGACAGTTGATCTGGAAGGAGACACTCTGGATTGCAATGTTGACTGAATTTTAGCGTCTAGAGCCAACTTAAAATGTAATCTTTGAGCTAGTCCTTCCCCTGACAATAGTGTTCCCACTGTAAATCGACAGGTCTGGTAGGTCTTGCCGTCACTTTTGCAACTACTCCCTAGCCCAGTGAACAAGTGGTTCTTTTCGATACAGTTTTACAGTGCCGATACTTGTAATGCACGTTAAGCATTCCTGACTAGAAGTGCCGCCACTTTTTAAGAGCTTTGAATTGTTTGTATAAATGTCACCTTGGGGCCCTAAATTACCTGTCACTAAACAAGTTGCTTTACTTAATTATAGGGCTACATTACACAAATATTGACTAGATGGTATCGTACCTTGCTCGTCAAGTCTGTTGGGAAAACATTTTTAAGATGGCTACAAAACGTTTTGCAAATTTTCTTACACCTATTTTTAAAACAGTTATAAGAGGTTCTGCAAGACATTGATAACTGTTTCTGAAACGGCTACCAAATGTCTTGCAACACGTCTTAAAGCCGTTTTCAAAACGGCTACAAGATGTCTTGCAACATGTCTCATACTTATTTGGGTGCGCATTAGACGGTCTTCACAATGACAGCAAGACATTTTAAGACATCCGACAAAGTTTTGGTAAGACATCTTTAAGGTGTCTTAAGTATCTTTCAAAGACGTATTGTAGATGTCTTGTAAACATTTCATTTTCATGACGTCTTGCAGACGGCCAATAGACCAATGCGTGTTCAGTGAGTGTGTCCTTTTTATGTATGCGTGAACATTCAGATTTAAGTGCGCTGCTTCAATATCATGGCTCACCAACTAGCCCATCAGTATCTATTAAACGTATATCACTAATTTATCCAAGCGCCTGCCTGAACAAAGTGCACTTCATGATCTGAAACGCCAGCAAGATATTTAAATTAAACAAAAAGAAAGCAATGGTCTGCTCGCCGGGAAAAAGTCGACCCGAGTGAAGTGTTTCGATGCCGGTGTTGTATCAGTCACCTTTCCCCAATGAGGAAGTTGCTAATCCAAGTCGTTCTCTGATGCGCCTTGTCTTGCTTCTATCTATAAATGATAAAATCGTACATTAATTTGCTGTCTTCCACCACGATGACACGGATAATAGCACATAACAAGCTTTCTTTAAGTTTTTCATTTTCGGGCGCAAGCTCGAAAATGGTATGAAAACGGTATGCATCGCATGCCGCTGTAGTATTTGCGGAGCCTTTGCACTCTAAAGGTCAAACTATGTACACGTGTCGGTGCGCAAAAGCTCCCGCCCACGCACCTTCCGTATGCCGTGACTCGCGAGTAACGGTGGTTTGAAGCTCACTATTTTCGCCTTGGGAAACATTGTTTTTGTCTGAGCACCGGTATTTGTCGGGAGAAGATATCTGGGCTCATGCTGCGATTCGACATGTACGATATCTGTCCTGCACCATCTGCGCATGCGTGATGCGCGTGGGCACCCGCTTTCCCGAGCTGGCATGCATACGTGTAGTTTGGGTTTTAGAGTGCAAAGGCCTGCAAAGACTAGAGGTATGTGCAGCATAACCGAGGCTTTGAGGCAGGCGGCGATGCGGCTGGCCGCCGACATGCACGAGGAACAAGAGAAGCGATGCGCAGCCGAAGAACAGCGGCCGCCGAGACCGAGCAGCGCCGATTGGAGGACCCACCCTTGCAGGAGGCAGGTGCGCACTTTCAAAAGTACTTCCTCGAAGACGAGTTTGGTGCAGCGACTGCGGCTGCCACTCGTTCCTATCTTATGTCGTCAGGGTGTCAGGGCCCGTCCTCGAGCGAGCGTTTTCCCAGGAGGATGCGAGTTCGTTAGCACTTTGTGCAAGGGAGAAATGCCTTGATAGTCATCGAGTATGGTTTCAGTCATATTTTCTTTTTCTTCCTTTCCAGCCATAGAGACTACACATTTCAGTGAGGAGGCAGTAGTCTGACACCGGCGATAAAAACATTATCCGATGGCTCAAATGCCATGCAAGCATCTCATGCACCTCAATGCCAAGGTAATGTCTTAAAGCATTATCAAGACCGGCTAAATGTGCAGCAATTAAATTACTCTTGCATCAGAAAGAGACCCTGGCATAGTTGTATGAACAGTAGAGAGAACCATCCCAGCATGGTTGATTACATTTTGCTTAGCACATAGCAACAATGACACACACATTATGGGTTCAGTTTCTCTTTATTAGTGGGGAACTAGGCATTGCGAATGCCGAGTGCCTGTTCCAGCTCGGCTCGGCGCTGCTGCACTTTGCCATAGAAGTAGCGGCACACTGCCTCCTGGGCCCAGCGCTGGTAGTAGAAGTCTGCACGGCGCTCTTCTTCGGGGCTGCCCACCACGTCCGTCATCGTCTGCACACACAAAACGATATACAGCAGCTTTACTTTAATTGCACTTTTTGCATACCACACAGGGCGAGTCAGCTTGACCACAGTGCGGTCTTTAATATAGTAATTGTATGACAGATCCACACAGATTGGTGACATCTGCACACCCTACGAAACACAAAACTTCTAGAAAACTTCTTGACAGGACTTGAAAGGCATGTACACATATTGGTATATTATGAAATTTTAATTAAACATTTGTGGCAGGAGCTTTTGAAGACGTTTTCAAAATGCACGCCTCAAAGAGCATATTGTCACATGGTAGTGACAGTCAAAAACACAGTAGCAAAACTGTGAATGGCAAAATTACCTTTTTATTTGGCGAACCTCTGCCCCTGAAAACAGGCTACTCACAGTAGAGCGATAGCGGCAAACACAGTCGGCGATCGTCGGAAATCTGCTCTGCCGGTAAAGCGCGTTGGCTTCTATATATGAGTCATCAAATTTTCCAGAGTAATTAATCCCTGGTGGCCGCGTGTCTTCCATAAAGTACTACAAAATTTACGTTGCACATGCAATAGATTACACAAGCTTCTGTGACAATAGACAACGGATAAATCCATCAATAATATTCCAGTAAGTTTCAATCATGCAGGTGCGTCTTGCACTGAGTGACAAACTTCCAAGTTGTTATTGGGTGAAATGCAGTCCCCAAGAAAAGAATAAATAAGTACATGTGTCAATGCCCCTCTCTTAAAAAATCATCGTCCCATGATAACACAACTAAAGCACATACAGTGAAGAGAAATATCAAACAAACAAATGCAAAACTCAGATTATATGCTGATGACTGCGCTCTGTATTCTGTGATATTGAAGCAATGCACTTAGATCTGACGTGTACATGTACACATAGCAGTAGTTGCAGTCCAGCACCTGTGTATGTCCTTTCTATGGGTACGTGTCAGATTTAAGTGCACTGCTTCAATATCATGGCTCACCAACTAGCCCATCAGTATCTTTTAAGCAAATACTGTATTCTGTTATAAATTCACATGATCAAGTTAAACTGAATGTTGAACTCAATTGCCTATTGAAGTGGTGTGGTATGTGGCAGATGTGTGCGAATTATGCTAAAAGTGTTGTTTTCACCATTACAAATGAAGCATCCATTGGTTTTTGACTATTCAGCTGATGGTAACCAACTTCTTTGAGGTTCGGAATTCAAATACTAGGTCTTCACATAACTGACGATGGCATTGGGACTGTCATATTAACTAGATTGTGTGTAAGGCCATGACAAAATTACCTCATTTAAAGTGATGTCTTCGCAATTCCTCTAATGATGTTAAACTTTAAGCATACAAGTCTCTTGTTTTACCTCTTCTAGATTATGGCAATATATTAGGGATCCATTCACTTCTCTTAATATTAATACAGTATAATGGGTGGAAAAGAAAGCACTCAGGTTCATTTTCAATCAGCGTGGCACTACATCCATTACTGAGTTAAAGGATAGAGCAGGTTTGATGGCATCATCAGACAGAAAAACGAGAAATGCAAGTGCACTATCTTATAAGGTTTTTTTAAGGCAAATTAAAACGCAACACTCATGAATATGTCACACATTCTCTTGGTTATGCTACCATGTACAGAAATCATTTTACAGTAATCCCTCATTATAACGAAGTCAATGGGACGGCAAAAGATTCGTTATAGATGGTAATTTGATATAAGCGACCACTCAAGAAAAGCTAAAGCAGTCGAGCTTTAACTGCGCCACAACCGCAAGGAAGTCAAAATACAATGTCTTACGTGAAGCAAAACTTTATTCAGGTGCAAAATAGGCAGTGAGCTTTGGCTGTTTCAAGTTCTTACCGGACACAAGCAACCCCAGCTCTAATTTGACCAAGCATTGCATGTGGCCATGGTCGCCGCACATGCATTCAACCTTATTTTGCAGCAGGCGTAGGCACTCCCGTGTCTCCACCACAGTTGGCATTTCCCGTCGGTCTTTGCCCGCTGGCTCTTCGTCCTCGTCGGGGCGACCACAGGAACAGCAGCATCAGCCAATGCAAATGTCTCGAAGTCGCCTTCTACCTCTTGGCCAGCAATTTTATGAACAGCATCGTACAGATCGCTGCAAGTCCGGTCGTCGTCACACTGGTCATCATCAGGGTCACTGAAGACGGTGCGGGAAAAGCCGGCGTTCTTTGCTGACCTTCAAAGGTGCGAGTTCTTTCCATGAAAAGTTCAACAAATGGATTGGCTCAAGCAACTCAATGTTGCACCTCTTGCTGGCATCATACGCTGTGAGCATGCGCTGCAAAAGAGCCTTGTGGAACAACTTCCGGGTGGTCTCAATGATGCCCTGATCCATCGGTTGCAATACTGCAGTTGTGTTTGCAGGCAAAAATTCCAGTGATCCCCTTGAGATTGTTGATCTTGTATTTGTTGTGCTCAAAAAACGATTAGGAACTCACTGTGGGTATGTAGTGCAATCGTGAGAACTGAACGGTTTTTTAATATGCGCTTTGCATGATCACTGGGCAATTTTTTCTCTAGATATGCAGCCGTGAAGTTTGCAAAAAAAGTTTTTTGGCACAGCGTTGTCGACGACACTGTGCTAATTTTACGGTTCGAGTGTCGGTGTTCACGCACTATTGTATCCGCACCACTGACAAATGTCTAGGAACAAAATTCAATGACCCTACCATGCATTTAGACCATTTGCCTACAGTCGGATGGCGTGAATTGAGCATGACTGGCTCGAGAAAATCACCGAGGAAACACCAGCTTGCGCTGACCCGCCATGTTGACAGCCTCACTTGCTGCTCGTGACGCTCGAATTTTTTGCGTTTTCAGCAAGTTACCGTCGAAAATGCAACAAATCTCAAGGTGGTGTTTTATTGCAATGCAGACCGATTATGGCGAGCGGCGAGCAAATTTCTAGACCAGGGTTGAGTAGAACTTGTTGCTGAGCGAGTTGGTTGGGATCTAATGAATACATTGTTGCGCCAAAAAAAGGAAAAAAAGGACATGGGAAGGAAGAGTACGAAACGACAGACCGGGCCCAGGAGCATGAACTGTCTGTAATCAACAAAGGTAACGCGCATTTACCTGCGCATTGCACGGTTTGCCTGGAAGGAACATGCCAGCAACTGCTGCGTGAGATAAAGATACTTGGCAGGAGTGGTAATACGTTAGCAAGAGAACTTTTGGAGGCATATCACATAAAAGTAAGAGGCACGAGTTGTATTAGTGACACGTCTGTTTTTCTGTTTGAAGACGAGTTGCAAATGTTGAAAACGTCACTGTAATCGCTCTAGGCAACACTGATGTACGCATGTGCATTTGTTCATTCTCCATGCCCTGCTCTCTAAGAATAAAATCAGTTGAAGTTCAGCGCTCAATCTGTAGTTTCGTACTCTTCCTTCCCAAGTCTTCTTTTTCCTTTTTTTTTGGCGCAACAATGTATTCATTTTCTAGACCGGCTTCCCCAAAGTCGTCTTCCAGATTTGTTAACGTAGCTCCTCGCGTCGAACAAGGTACTTATAATCGGAGGGACACTTCTTTTGTGTTTTTCAGCACGTTTCAGTACCAGAAGTGCTATTTAGAGTGGTAAAACTTTGCTCATCAGGCGCACTTCATGGAATGCTACGGTGCAAGTCTGGCCGCGGTCTTTTGGCTGGTTTTCGGCATCCAAGAGACTGTGGTTTTCTGGCATCGCAAAGCATCTGAAAAACTTTATTTTTGCGTGAATTCTATCCTGAGGGACACCAGCGATGCAACTGCGACTGAGATAAATGGTTAGGGCATGCTTCACCATGGAATTTGACAGCTTCCGTTCGCTTCGCAGTAAACAGCTGGGAGCACTCGCTTTGTGCCCGTTAGTAGGTGGTCATCGGTCGTGGGTTTGGTAATCTTGTGGCGAGTTCTGTGCCTGCATGAGACTAATTCGTTGGAGGTATGAATTTGACAGTATATGCACAAAAGGGTCATCAATGCTCGGCGGTGGCAGGGCTCATTGTGCACTTCGAGTAATGTGGCTTAAAATGCGTGCGTTTGGGTCGGTACTGGAAGAAGTTTCGAATTAAGTGATATTTCAAGTAAATATCCCATGAGAACAAACATTTTCTTTTTTCAACCCGCATTTACTGCAGGATGACAACGGGTCAACAAGCAGGCGGCTACCGCTGTCAATGCGGGACACGAAAACAAAAATGGCAGCCGGCGGAGCAAGCCGAACGCGTTGAACGTGATTATTTTTCTTCTCGTGAGTACACTATGCACATTGAAACAGTTTCTTCCATATCAGTAATGAATAACATTGTTAATATCGGAAAGTTTGTGACAATAATTATAATGTAGCCATGTCCACTCTGAGGGGACAGAAACAGAGATGGGCGTGCTTAGCTGCCAGTGACATAGAAACATATGGCGGGCATGCTGCAGAAACTGCGGAATTTGTCTTCAGTGCTATCCTAATACGGCACATTTCCACTAAGCGTCGGCAAATATCTTAGCTGCATTGCAAGCATCAGCGTATAAATAGGGCACACTTCTAACACATTAGTGTAAACGTGACCGCTATTGTTGCCGCTCACGATTTGCTGCATGCCGACGAGTGCAGATGAGAAGAATCGAAAATCGCCCTTTATGTTGTTGTTCACCAAAACCATTATGAAGCCTACAAATAATAAAGCCGAGGCAAGTCTTGTTGCAGGTTTTTTTTTTTCATGGAAGTGCGGAAAGTGATGAAAGGAATGAAATGGGGCATCTGCTTAATATGTTGGGTGCGTGCAGACCTCTTGGTATGTCTTCAAGAGTCGTTCACGTAGCATTTGACAGATGCTAAGCGCGATCATCATTAGCTAGACTTCGCACACGACATATTGCTGCAACAAGTTCAGGGTGCAATCATTACATGGGAAAGAAAAAAAATCAAATTTTGACAAAATTCAGGGGTGCGATCATTACGCGAGTGCGATCATTATGCGAGTAAATATGGTAATTCTGTTTACGATCAAGTATAGCATTCTTTTCAAGTTTTGTTTTCTTTATTGTTGACTGTTTTAATATTTTGGTATGTACTGATGCCAATCCCATGCTATCATGGCCCCTAGCTGGGGCTAGCAGTATTGTAAATAAATAAATAAATAACGCCCAAGTCACTTAGCACTGGTAGAAGGGCTTAAGGTGCACAACATGGACTATTTCAGGCCGCAAGCGGCACCACAGTAATTGAGAAATGCCCTCTGGCACAACCTCATAGTCCAGTACTCCAATGCATCAGCTGATCTTTTGCAGGGTCCGAAATAGCATGGCAAAAGATTATCGCTAAGTCCGTACTGGGGTCCAAACCCAAACACGGTCGCTGGGCTGGTAATCGACGTAATGTCGCCAAGGATTGCAGTGTAGGCTGTCTGTTCTCTGCTGGTTTTTGATGCGCAAGGGGGTGAGCGTTGCACCTTTTTGGCGTGCAGGAGATAGGCAGTGACGTCGAGATTCTCGTCACTGGTGACATGCAGCAGCATGGTGTCGAGATTCATCGTTGGGTTCCTGCTGTAAACAAGCTTGAACGGTGTGATCTTGGTTGTCTCTTGCACCGCTGTGTTGTAAAAGAAGGTTCCGTACAGCAAGAAAGCATCCCACGTCTTGTGTTTGACGTCAACACACACTGCAAACATGTCGACGAGGGTCTTGTTCAGCCGCTCCGTAAGACCATTTGTCTGTAGGTGGTAGGCAGTTGTCCTTCTCTGGCTTTTCTGGCTGTATTACAAAATGGCTTGGGTGAGCTCTGCAGTGAAGGCCTTTCCTCTGCTGTTGATCAGGACTTCTGGGGCACCAAGTTGCAGCAGGATGTTCTCGACGAAGCATTTAGCAACTTTGGCCACCGTGCTACCTTTAGGCAGAGCTTTTGTTTCGGCGTAGCGGGTAAGGTAGCTGGTAGCCGCGACGATCCACTTATTTCGAGATGTTGACGTCGGAAAGGGTCCCAACAAATCCATCCCAATCTGCTGAAATTGTTGGCAAGGAGGTTCAATCAACTGTGCTAATCCTGCTGGCCTTCACTTTTCCGGCTTCAGAGTGAGCCCTGATGACTTGATGGCCTCAAGTACTGTCGCAAGCGACCTAGGGTGATCATTGAATTCCTTCAGCTAAGCAGACGAGACAGGTCTGCCAATTAAGCACTGCTAACACCTTGTACATCAAGCGCTGAAACGCTGTGCAAAGTCTGAGTGGCATGACGTTAAACTCATACAGGCCGTCCGGCATAATGAAGGCGCTTTTTTCTCGATGCCTCTCGTCGACTTCTATTTGCCAGTAGCCAAACTTGAGATCTATTGACGATAAGCATTTGAGCAGATTAAACACGTCATCAGCAATGCCCTTAAGCACGTGCCCGACCTTCTCAGTTTCTCTCATATTGTGATCGGCTTTACGACAAAGTGCCTGCATGTCCTGGATGTACAAGACATAGGACTCCGTGGGGGATTGGGCACGGGAGGCCAGTTCCTGCTGTGCGGCAATATTACTGCCGGCTGGTTTGCCAAACAACTCTGTGAATTTCTCTTTGCATTGGTCCCAGCTGGTTAGCTCCTCTTCGTGGTTTTGTACCACACATTTGCCGCGCCTTTTAGGTAGAACAAGAGGTTAGCTAGCATAAGCATAGGGTCCCATCTGTTGATTCCACTCATGCATTCGTACATGGCCACCCACCACTCTTTAACGTTGTCGCCATTGGTCACGCAGAAAGTTCCAGGATCCTTGGGTTGGACAACGACAACTGAAGGTGACAGCGACGTAGCATGCAACGGTGATGTAGGAGGCGGCAACGACGTTGATCCCGAGTGCTCACTGTCATTCATGGTGCAGACAGTGTTGTGACATTCACTGCGGAGCTCTGTTTCAACCGTGGTACCCCGCACCTCTCACCAATATGTTACGGGGATGCTAGGAGTATAGAAGATTGTATTTACAATTTATATATATATATATATATATATATATATATATACGAGGTGCAGCGGTGGCATAGAGGTAGAACATCCGCCTCGCGTGCAAGAGGGCTGTGGTTCGAATTCCGGTGCCGCGCAGTTTTCCACCGGATTAAAAAAAAAGTCCGCGTGCTGATAAAATTAAAGTGTGGCCTGATCCCGGTGACCAGAACTGGTAACGCACTCCCTCACCAGAGCAGGATTGGCCACCCTGGTGCAGTACTTGGCCACAACCTCCTATATGAACACAACAATGAAACACCGGCTCTCAGTCCCCAGCAGCTGCGAAGCAACTGACCACGGCGGCGGTCAGACCTGCGACGCAGCAGAGGGTGCTAAGAATACCTGGTTCCGGACAGGCCGCCATTGGAACTTGAACCTGGCAATGTTTAACGCTAGAACGTTATCTAGTGAGGCGACTTGAAGAAAAGAGCGCTATGAAGACGCGGACTATAAGAGGAACATGTACGACGGACAAGGCGCCAAACTTCCAACTAAACGTTTTTTGAAGAAGCAGTTTTTTAAATAGATACAACCTAGAATGGCTCATCGTGACATCCCGACGTCCCTATCTCATTAGAAATGCTATCTCTTTTGCGGTAAGCGTCACTGAAGGGCAGCTAATGCACGTGCCCTCGGCCTTTGCTATGTAGAAAGCTTCTAATATCTCCCGTTCTAGTCCATCTCTAGACCGTGCCAGAAACCTGGTGTCGTGAAGATACGGGCGGCAATTGTGACGTTCACAGTGTTCTGCCAGATGGCCCCCCGCATTGTTATTTACGGCCCAATTGTGCTCACGCGCCCTTTCATTAAAACACCGTCCGGTTTGACCAATATAAACCTGTTGGCAACTTAGGGGTATCTCATGTACGACATTACTTTTGCAAGTCGTGTACTGCGCTGCATGTTTCTTAACGCATGGTTCGGGTTTTGCCTTTGTCAGCATAGGGCATATCTTGGCCAACTTACACGGTGCACTGAAGAGAAGATTAACACTGTGCCTTTGCATCACCTTCTTGAGGTTGTGGGACACCCTGTGCCAATAAGGTATCACATGTACTCTCTTCCTATCAAATGGCTTTTTTGTGTTAGTGCCCTCTCTTGCCCGTTTGATCTTTTGAAGAAGCTTATCGCAGACGCTAGAGATCAAGAGTGAAGGGAAACCGGCTAGGCGTAGCCTTGAAACCTGGTTATTGAAACTGCTTTCTACTTTGTGATTGCAAGACTTATTTAGAGCTTCTTTTAGACAAGTCATTGCAGCTCCTCTTTTTACTAGCTTGGAATGTGCAAAGCCGTATGAATTTAGCTGCTTGTTCACCCTCGGCTGGTATTCGAAACAGACGTGTGTTCATTAGAGTGAGACTGAGGTCCAGGATGCGAATGCTGTTATCACAAAGCCTTTCGCATGTGAAGTTTAGAGCCTCCGATGCATGTCTAAATATGTTAATTATAGATTCTACAATGTCATCTAGCCTAGACCCTGGAACCTCGTTAACAACCACCAGGTAGTCATCGACGTACCTCATTAGAGAAGGAGCACATGAATGATTCAGAGTGCTATTTACACACTTGTCAAAGGCACTGAGAAAAATGTCTGAAAGAATGGTAGTGAGCAACGATCCAATGCAAATACCCTTGCGTTGTACATACCGTTGGTTTTTCAAACTAACAACAGCGGAATGAAGATAAAAGCTCCACAGTTCTAAAAACTGGCCACTATTCACACCGGTTGCACAACTGAACCTAACTTCACCAAAGTCTTTGATTTTGTTCCTAATGGCGCTGAGCACTCCGCCATGAGGAATCGCATAATACAAGTCTTCAACGTCCAGTGAAAACGTGTAAACATTGCTTCAAGTTCCTTGTTCTAAAGTCAGCACAACTTGTCTAGAGCTCCGCACAAGGAAAGGGTCATATAGGGGTAACTGGCATAAATGGCGCTTCAGGTAGTGCCCTACTTGCATCTGCCATGTCTTCTTCTCTGAGAAAATTGCTCTAAATGGGCAGTCAGGCTTGTGGGTCTTGCCGGAGAAAAATATTTCCAAGATGCCTACCTCAGCCCTGTTCATTGCCTTCCGAAAGCATCCAGGTTGAAGTTCTCAAGCAGCTTGATTGCTTTGGCTTTTGGCTTTTTGTGGTTGAAATCCACCGCCTTGAAATTCTTCTCAATCGCGCTGATGGCCCTCGCTCCATAGGCGCCCTTGGAAAGGATGACGAAGCCGTCCTCCTTGTCCGCCTGTACCACGACGAGGTCATTTTGCCGTAGGAAGCCAGTTATCTTCTTGAAGGGTTGGTTAGGGGTAGTTTTCGAACGCATGGTCCGAAGAAGAGTATCCACCGCGTAACTGGTAGCTCGGTCCCGCTCTGCCTCGCCAGCGCAGTTTTCTATTTGCCAGACGGTAGCGAGCAGCTCGTGCTTCTTGGACGGTGGCTCAAAGCTGTATTTCGTTCCTTTTTGAAGTAGGCTCGTAACGTCGTTTGGGAGCACAACATCACCGAGTAGTGTCACTTTAGTTGGCTGAATGTTTCGCCGACTTCGCTTCGTTAGGCTTATTTTTGACTTTTGCCAAAGGAATTCAGTCACTTGTTTGGCAATCCTTTTGGGCTGGGCGAATTTTTGGCCGCCTACAACCTGATCCTTGCTTTCGTTGCACAGGACCCAAAGCCAGTCGTTGTACCTACGCACCTGCTGCCCTTTCTCAGACTTCATTATCCTGTACATCCTTTTGACGTGTCCCCATGAAGGTTCCAGGCCACCAAGGAAGACTTGAACTTCGGGAGCAACTATTCCCTGTTTGAGGTAGTGTGTCACTATCCGAGATTGACAGGAGTTGATTGCGATGAGGTTGATGCACGTGGCGGTGGGACAAGGTTAAACTTGTGAAGACAGGAAAGAGCCCAATGTAGAAGAAATCTGAAGCAGCAGAAGCTTGATGTGGGCGAGTTGGTTTTGCATACTTGAAGAAAAGAGCGCTACGAAGACGCGGACTAAAAGAGGAACATGTACGACGGATGTGAGGCGAGTCTTGCAGTGCTATTGGAGGAATTAGAGTGCAGTAAATGGGATATAATAGGGCTCACTAAAGTTAGGAGGACGAAAGAAGCATATACAGTGCTCAAAAGTGGGCACGTCCTGTGCTACCGGGGCTTAGCGGAGAGACGAGAACTAGGAGTCGGATTCCTGATTAATAAGGATATAGCTGGTAACATACAGGAATTCTTTAGGATTAACAAGAGGGTGGCAGGTCTTGTTGTGAAACTTAATGAATAAGAGGTACAAATTGAAGGTCGTACAGGTCTACACCCCTACTTAACAGGGATAGGCGGGCTAGTTGGCGGTCGATATTGGAATGCATCATGTAACCGCGCAAACAACAAGGGACAAAGAAGGAAACACACAGGACAGGCACGGAGCGGACCTGTGTGTTTCCTTCTTTGTCCCTTGTTATTTGCGCCGTTACATGATGCATTCCAACTACACCCCTACATCCAGTCATGATGACCAGGAAGTCGAAAGCTTCTATGAAGACATGGAATCAGCGATGGGTAAAGTAAAAACAAAGTACACTGTACTGATGGGCAACTTCAATGCCAGGGTAGGCAAGAAGCAGGCTGGAGACAAGTCAGTGGGGGAATATGGCATAGGCTCTAGGAATAGCAGGGGAGAGTTATTAGTAGAGCTTGCAGAACAGAATAATATGCGGATAATGAACACCTTCTTCTGCAAGCGGGATAGCGGAAAGTGGACGTGGAGGAGCCCGAATGGCGAGATTAGAAATGAAATAGACTTTATACTCTGCGCTAACCCTGGCATCATACAACATGTGCACGTGCTAGGCAAGGTGCACTGCAGTGACCATAGGATGGTAAGAACTTGAATTAGCCTATACTTGAGGAGGGAACGGAAGAAACTGGTACATAAGAAGCCGATCAATGAGTTAGCGGTAAGAGGGAAAATAGAGGAATTCCAGATCAAGCTACAGAACAGGTATTCGGCCTTAACTCAGGAAGAGGACCTTAGTGTTGAAGCAATGAACGACAATCTTATGGGCATCATTAAGGAATGTGCAATAGAAGTCAGTGGTAACTCCGTTAGACAGGATACCAGTAAGCTATCGCAGGAGACGAAAGATCTGATCAAGAAACGCCAATGTATGAAAGCCTCTAATCCTACAGCTAGAATGGAACTGGCAGAACTTTCCAAGTTAATCAACAAGCGTAAGACAGCCGACATAAGGAAGTAGTATAATATGGATAGAATTAAACATGCTCTCAGGAACGAAGGAAGCCTAAAAGCAGTGAAGAAGAAACTAGGAATAGACAAGAATCAGATGTATGCATTAAGAGACAAAGCCGACAATATCATTACTAATATGGATGAGATTGTTCAAGTGATTGAGGAGTTCTATAGAGTTAATAGAACAATGTAACTTGCTCCTGGAATCCATTGTTGTAGAGCGAAACCCTTCGAAATTTCGAGAGTTACTAACCACCCATATTTGCAACTTATTATGCAAAAACCTGTTCTTTTTAGTGTCTTTTCAGTTGTTGCCTTTTTTTTTTGCTTTGTACATGACCATTCCTTTGATGTTTGTATTATTGTTTTGCCCCCCCCCCTCATGTAATACCCCACATGGGGCCCTTAAGGGAATAATAAAAGATGATGATGATGATGATTTATACAGCACCAGTGGCACCCACGACGATAATGGAAGAGAGAATAGTCTAGAGGAATTTGAAATTCCACAAGTAACGCCGGAAGAAGTAAAGAAAGCCTTGGGAGCTATGCAAAAGGGGAAAGCAGCTGGGGAGGATCAGACAAGAGCAGATTTGTTGAAGGATGGTGGGCAGATTGCTCTAGAAAAATTGGCCACCCTGTATACGCAATGCCTCGTGACTTCGAGCGTACTGGAATCTTGGAAGAACAATAACATAATCCTAATCCATAAGAAAGGGGATGCCAAAGACTTGAAAACTTATAGTCTGATCAACTTACTGTCCATTGCCTACAAAGTATTTACTAAGGCAATTGCAAATAGAATCAGAAACACCTTAGACTTCCGTCAACCAAAGGACCAGGCAGGATTTCGTAACTGCTACTCAACAACAGACCATATTCACACTATCAATCAGGTGATAGAGAAATGTGTGGAATATAACCAATCTACGGAATCTAAAGCGCGCCCATTTGGACGAAGCTTCAGGCCACGACACTGCCACAATGGTTCGGCGCTCACCAACTGCTTTTCTACAGATGCTGCTGCTGCCGATCCTGGGGACAGTTGCTGTCGCTGCCTGCAGTACAGCCGACTGATACCCGTGCCGACGAACAGCGCATGAGTAGGGTGGATTGCATGGACAACCCGCCAATCTGCCGCGACTTATCAAGTCTGCTGCATCACCCGCCGCCGATCTTGGAAAATTTAATGCTGCTCGTCAAACAACAAGGGACGGCAATATCTACAGCATTTCCTCAAAAGCGCGCCCATTTGGACGAAGCTTCGGGCCACGACACTGCCACAATGGTTCGGCGCTCACCAGCTGCTTTTCTACAGGTCTGTTACTATCAAACTCGCTGTTACCATAGCAATAATATTTGTCTTCTGGCGGTGTCATGGCCACCCAACCATTTCAAACGGTCTTGCACTGCTCTTATTTATGTTTTGCGACTGTTGCTTTTGAGTGGGGATGTTGAGGGCAATCCCGGACCTATGACAAAGGCTCAAGAAGAGAAGTTAGATGGTGTGGCCGAGGCTGTAAAGCGTCTTGAAGCCAGCAATGCAAGTCTTCTCGAGTCAATAATGAAAGTTCTAAATATGCACGCAGAACTCAAAACAGACCTCGAAAGCTTAACCAAACATGTGCAGGAACTGGAAAACAAATTAGAATCTGCTCCATCTGTTCATGCCCCAACATCTCTCGATAGTGGCTTTTCTAGCATCATTAACAAAATTGATAACCTAGAAAACCAGTCGCGTAGATCAAATGTTTTGTTTTATGGTGTTACCGATACTAACGAATCCGAAAGCTGGGAAAGTTCAGAGCGACTTGTGCATGAGTTCTGCCGTGATAAGCTTGGTGTCACTGTAACTTCCATTGCTAGGGCACACCGTGTGGGCCGTTTTTCGACTGTGAAAAAACGCCCCATTATAGCTAAGTTCTTCAATGATAAAGAACTTGAGGCTATTTTAAGTAAAGGCAGCAAGCTGAGGGACACAGGTTTCAGCATAGGACGCGACTATTCCCAAGCCGTTCGTGATAAACGCCGGAAACTTCTGCAGTTCTCTCGATCAATTAAAAAACAAGGTGACCGTGTGCGCCAACGTTCGACAAGCTGCATATCAATAATGACACCTATGTGTGGGATATCGCGGGTAACCGTGCTGTGCCAGTTCGTCATCCCACCACAGTATGACATGTGCCGGCTGATAAGTCATCTACAGAATCTACGTCATTTTTGCCCAATGTGTGTCATAATTTAAAGTATAATACCAATTTTTTGTTCACAAACATCAGAAGTGTTCTTTCCAAAACTGTCGCCCTTTCTTCGTTTAACTTCTAGTATTGACTGAAACTTGGCTGGACGATACCGTTCTGGATGATTACATTCTCCCGAGTGAATCTGAATTTTCCTTTTTCCGGTGTGACAGAATAAATAGAAAAGGAGGAGGTGTCCTTATAGCCACAAAGAAACAATTATCTGCTGTTCCCCTCGCTGTTGATACTTTCCTCGAATGTGTATTGATATGGTGTAAATTCGGAGTTACTGATGTTATTATTGGTGCTTTCTACCGGCCGCCCGATATGTCTGATGGATTCTCGGGTGAATTCCATAGAATACTCAGCGACTTACACGTGCGTTTTTCTAACTCTATTTTCCTAGTTTTTGGCGATTTTAATTTTCCAAGCATTGAATGGCCCACTCTCTGTGTTAATTCCAGTGATAAAGAAGCCCACACCTTTCTTCATTCCTGCTTAGAGTTTTCTTTTGCTCAACTTATTACTAGTCCTACCCGTCGCTCCGCTACCACGGCAAATATCCTTGATCTTGTTCTAACAAATAACCCGGACGTTCTTTCTGATATACTGCATTTAAATGGTTTATCCGTTCACGACATTATCACCGGGTGCATCACGCATCTATTTACTGAAAAGAAAACTACCATTAAGCGAATTCATTGCTACAATCCTGCGAATTTCGAGATGATTAACTCGGAACTAAACACCTTCTCTGAAAACTTCCTGGCTCAGTATTCATCACGCTCAATCGAACTAAACTGGCTGTCGTTCAAAACCACCTCGTCTCACCTTGTTGATAAGTATGTGCCAATCATCACCATCCGACATCATAAAAATTCACCTTGGTTCACACATCGTCTTCATCGTCTTAATAATAAGAAAAAACTTCTGTACCGCCAAGCAATGACCACACGTCTCCTGTCATCATGGAACAAGTACAAAAATTGTGATAAAGAGTATCAGTCCCTGCTTAGAACAACCCGTCGTAATTTCTTCACTCACGACCTCTCTACTATGTTAACCAATAATTCTCACAGATTCTGGCGCATTATCAATCCGAGTTCCTATCCTGATATTGTACTAATTAATGCTGACGGACAACCAGTAACTGAAACTGAGCGTTCGCAGCTCCTGAACGATGCATTTTCATCAGTATTCACCAATGAAGATATAACTTCTTCGCCTATATTAGAGCCATTGCCTAACATTTCCATGCCAGAAATTGTCATCAGTGATTCTGGTATTCTTGCCCTGTTCAATAACCTCAAAACTACTACTAGCTCTGATCACCCTGGTTTCAATAACAAGGTACTTAAAAACGCTTCTTTAAGCATTTTTCAAGTGTTATCAGCCCTGTTTTCACAATCATCATCATCTGGCATTATTCCTCATGACTGGCGAATAGCTAAAGTAATACCAATATTTAAATCAGGTGATCGCTCTGTCCCACTTAACTATCGTCCTATCTCATTAACTAGCAACATATGTAAACTTCTTGAGCACGTCATACACACACAAGTCATCAACTACCTGGAAGACCACGATATCATCTTCAAGTACCAGCACGGTTTTCGCAGGGGTTATTCATGCGACACTCAGCTTGCCGGATTTACTAACGATATATTTTCCGCATTTAACGAAGGATTCCAAGTTGACGCAGTGTTTCTTGACTTCTCTAAAGCTTTTGATCGCGTTCCTCATCACAGGCTTCTAATCAAATTAGCACACTTAAATATTCACCCAAACGTTCTTGCATGGATTAAAGATTTTCTCTCCAACAGACAACAATTTACCTGTGCTAATGGCTGTAACTCTTCTTCTGTTCCTTTAACATCTGGAGTCCTCCAGGGCAGCGTCCTCGGTCCCCTACTTTTCTTAATTTTTATTAATGATCTACCCAAATGTATCTCATCTCGAATTCGATTATTCGCAGATGATTGTGTTATATATCGTAATATTAGTAATGACGCTGACCGACTTTCCTTACAAACTGATCTTGGTGCGGTGACCACTTGGTGCTCTTCGTGGTTAATGTCTTTAAATACGTCTAAAACCAAGCTAATGTCATTTACCAACCATTCCACTCAACTTCCTACCACCTACTTTCTCAATAATGCTAGAGTAGAACTTGCGCCAACTTACAAGTGTCTTGGCCTTCATCTTCAGTCTGACTTAACTTGGCATTACCATATTAACACCGTCTTAGCATCAGCTAACCGAGCACTCGGTCTTCTTAAGCGTAACCTCAAGCATGCACCTTCACACTTAAAAAAACTTGCTTATATCACGCTGATCCGCCCAAAAATTGAATATGCTTCTGCCATATGGGATCCCGATCAAGCATACATAATCAACAACATTGAATCTCTGCAAAACCGTAATGTTTGCTTCATCTTTTCTGATTATTCATGCTTCATCAGCGTCACATCGTTAAAACAACGTGCCGAGTTGGAATCACTATCACGTCGACGCCAGTTTGCTCGCCTAACCTTATTTCATAAACTTTATCACCATTCCACGCTTCACAATGACTTCTTTTCACCACCCCCTGCAGTTTTCCCGCGCCGTGACCACGCTAACAAAGTAAAACGCATAATGTGCCGCTCATCGCTCTACGCAAAATCATTTATTCCTCGCACAATAATAGAATGGAATAACCTACCATCACGCATAGCTACTGAAGTTAACTTACCATCTTTCCAAACTTTGTTGCAAGAAAACGGTTAGTGATAGCAGATTAGATATTACAGTTGAGCCCGCTTATAACGAACCCGAGCGTCACGCGGAATTCGTTCGTTCTATCCAGAAGTTCGTGGTATGTGGGCCACACACAAAAATTGACATCAATCAAAACAAAAATTCATTGAGAAGAAAAATCGGTGATCGTTGTCTGCCTCGTCAGAGCACACCCAATGACGGCGGTTTCAAGCTTGTTCAAAGCTGCGATGTGTTCGTCACCCAAGGCCTTAAAATACACAAGATTTCTAAGTGCCTCAATATGGCTCACTGCTGTGGTCGCGCTTACGGGTGCTGGCTCCGACGGATCTTTGTCATCGTCCGATGCTTCGGCATCGCTTGATGCCCGCACTTCCCGGACGGCGGTCTCGTCGCAAAACGACTCCGCAACTTCAGCAGCGTCGTCCACATCAACAAAATCTTGCCAATCAAGATCGCAGCCGGCCAGGTCAGCGTCAACAACGTGTCGCCACAAGTCGTCGTCAGGCTGGCTTTGTTCAGTGTCTTCAATGCCTGCTTCAGGTGCGTCAGCGAAGCCGGCCTTGCGAAAACAATTCCGGGTGCATTCGGGTGTCACTTCCATCCACGCCGCTTTGATCATTTCTATTACCGAGTAAAGCGAGACCTGCAGAGGCACATTGGCAGCGGGGCGATCAACTGCAATCAGCATCCGCTGCACAACACGGCGCCTGTAGGCCGCTTTAAACGACCGTATTACACCCATGTCCAGTGGTTGCGCTTTTGAAGTTACATTTGGCGGCAGAAAAAGCAACTCAACTGCCGTTAAGACAGCTTGGACATGGTGGGCGGTACAGTTGTCGAGAATCAGAAGAACTTTGCGCCCATTCTTCGCCATGCTGCTGTCAAAGTCAATAAGCCATTCCGCAAACAACTCGCGTGTCATCCACGACTTCGAGTTATGCCTGTAACGCACTGGTACTTATGTGCGGAAGCAACGTGGCCTCTTTGATTTACCGATGACAAATGGCAAGCATCGATCGCTTCCATTCATGTTGGTGCACAAAAGCACAGTTATGCGAACTTTGCTGTGCTTGCCGCCAGCACATTTGTCACCCTTCATAGCGTGCGTTTTGCCAGGCAGCATTTGATAGAATAGCGCCGTTTCATCGGCGTTATACACATCCCTTTCAGCATAACTTGATACACGGGCCAAGTATTTAGACATCCACGTGTTGATGTCTTCGTCGCTTACCGATGCCGATCCGCCATTGATGGTCTTGAAAATAATTCCGTGGTGGAGCTTGAAGCGATGGAGCCAGCCATTGCCAGGAGAAAAATCTGGGAAGTCCAGGAGGAATGCTAAGTCCTTTACTTTGGACAACATCAGCGGCCCGCTGATGGGAACATTGCGTGCTTGAGTATCAAGGAACCACTTTAGAAGCGCGTCTTCAACGTCTGCATATGTGGCTTTCCGTAGGCGCTTCCTCGTCGCGGAGTCCGTGGCGGCACTCTTGTAGATTTTGTCCTTCTCTTTTAGTATCGTGGATATTGTCGATTTCGACAAACCATACTTTTTCACCAGTTAGTGGTTTTTCGCACCTTGGGAAAGGTCTTTCAAGATCCACAGTTTCGTGGCCAAGTCCAAAGCTTTTCGCTTCACTGTCGAAGTAGACGCCGGCGAATCTGCCATCTCGGACAGGCACGGGAGCACACCAGTAGGAAACAACGCCGACAACGCTAGCACAACCACAAGTAAGAAAAAGACAGTCCCGCAGTCGTGTGAGGTGTGAGGCGCGGCGTTAAGGGGGGGGGGAAGCGAGAAGAGGGGGTACGAAAGCACGTGACCACGTGCTATGTTGTCAATTGGTGGAAAACTTCGCCGCTGCCCTGACGTCGACGATGGCGAGTGGGGTCCCGTGGCGAATGAGCTGGCACTTTCGACTTGTGTGTTCATGTTGCTGATGCGTGCTGTGCCGGCATTTTTTTTTCTCTATCTCTCGTTATTGCGGCGATGGGGATCGCCGCATCGCCGCTCCTCCGGCGAGACGCCGCGGGAAAGCCAATTCTCGGAGCGTGCACAGCACAGGGTCGGCGGATCTCGCCACGTGGAAAGTGGTCCGCGACACCAAGGCGTTCGCTCTAGCCGATCGGCTAGGCTCGCGGGCGTTCGTTGTAGCTGAGACCGAGCGCCATAGCCTAAACGTATATTTTGACAGTCACGCCGGACTTGTTCGTGATAAGCGAGCGTTCGTCTTAAGTGGGGCCGTTATAAGTGGGCTCGACTGTACTTATTGTTATATGCACATATTAACATATTATGTAAAATGTTCTTGTGTTTTCATGACTAAGTGCATACAGTCGCCGGCCGATTTTCCGGACTCCAAAAATTCGGACATGCCCGATTATTCGGTCAGCTTCGCGGCACCGCCGTTCTCCCCATAGACCATAATGTATAACAACTGCCGAAAGTTCGGACACCTTGCAACCTCTCGTCTGATTTTTCGGACACTCCTTGAGCCAACTCGATCGAGGGCATCATGCACCGACTCTGACCGGCGCATAGTTCGACTTGCTGAACGCCATTTTTATTTTGAACGGAGCCTCCTTGCTGCCCCACGAAGTGGCGCTACTGGAAATCCCCGCTCATCATCATCGTTTCGCCTGGTTCGATAGAGTGGCCGTACAGCAGTTCCGGTTTCAGCTTAGTAAGCCACGTCAAGACAATCCAGCACCTGATTTGTTTGTTTCGCGCACGACGCTGCGAGCAGGCCGCGTTTTTCGTTTGTGCGACTGGTGTCGGCACGGTGGTGTCTGCTTTGTGTGCTGTGTCGAGGTTTCGGTGTTCCAAAGCGGCGTACAGAAACATCGCGTCGAGTGTCTAATGGCGCCGACAGTGCCCGCGCAGACTGCGCTGGGGAATGCCGGCAAGCGGGTGCCGGGAGGCCTAAGATTTGTCGCCTTCCGATGTGCTCCCTACTGACGCGGAAAATGTTCTGCCGAGACCTGCGCAGTGGTTGCATTGCGATTCCGGACACCGTCTCATTTGACAGTTTCACAGGTACTGACATGCGCAGAACTCGACGACGGCGAGATCATTCGTCAGGTTTCTGCTGCACCCATTCTCTATGCTGCACCGCCGGACGATGACTCCGAGTCGGAAGATGACGCACCATGTGCTACGCTGCCGTCGCATGCGGAGCGTGCACAAGCAGTGACTGTGCTTTCAGCCGCCTATTGTGACCGTGCGACCCTCTCCGAGATTCAGGCTTATCTGATTGCGCGTAAACGGAACAGCGTGCAACGGCGCACTCACGATTTCTTCAAGCCTAATGCCGAGCCCGAATAAGTGCGTGGAAATAAAGGATTTCATTTTTTTTATTTAATCTGCTTTTTCGGACACCTGTTTATTCGGACATTTCCGCAGTCCCCGTGAGGTCCGAATAAACGGTCGGCGACTGTATACCCCTTGTTCATATCTATTTATTTTATGTTCCTTGTGTGTATGTATATTTGATGTAGTTTTATTTCTTGTGTTGTGAAGAAGAAGACGCGCCTCGCGGCACAGACACATCGCCAACGCGCGGCTCGGCTCCGCTCGCGCTGTTGATTACTGTCGCCTTTTTTGGACAGTGCTTCGGGCTGTCTCGCCGTTCCCGGTCGCTGCGCTTTTGCCTTAGGAGCCGCCAATAAACCTCTTCTCAATTGGTGGAGGTAATACCCTCACACGAGGGTATTACATAGGGGGGGGGGGGCACAAACATGAAATATACACTGTGAAGAAGAAGACGCGCCGCGCGTTGGCGATGTGTCTGTGCCGCGAGGCGCGTCTTCTTCTTCACAGTGTATATTTCATGTTTGTGCCCCCCCCCCCCCCCCTATGTAATACCCTCGTGTGAGGGCCCTTAGGGGTAATGCAAATAAAAATAAGAACCCTTATATATATAGCTTGCACTGATTACGAGAAAGCGTCTGATTCAGGCGAAACCTCAGCAGTCATGGAGGCATTACGGAATCAAGATGTAGACGAGCCGTATGTAAAGATACTGAAAGATATCTATAGCAGCTCCACAGCCACCGTAGTCCTCCATAAAGAAAACAACAAAATACCAATAAAGAAAGGCGTCGGGCAGGGAGATAGGATCTCCCCATTGCTATTCACAGCGTGTTTACAGGAGGTGTTCAAGAGACCTGGATTGGGAAGAATTGGGGATAAGAGTTAATAGAGAATACCTTAGTAACTTGCGATTCGCTGATAATATTGCCTTGCTTAGTAACTCAAGGGACCAACTGCAATGCATGCTCGCTGACCTGGAGAGGCAAAGCAGAAGGGTGGGTCTAAAAATTAATTTGCAGAAAACTAAAGTAATGTTTAACAGTCTCGGAAGAGAACAGAAGTTTACGATAGGTAGCGAGGCACTGGAAGTGGTAAGGGAATACATCTACTTAGGACACGCAGTGACTGCGGATCCGGATCATGAGACTGAAATAATCAGAAGAATAAGAATGGGAGTACGGTAGCGCGATTAAAAGACGGGACAAAAGAAGACACTAGGGAGACACACAGCGCTGTGTGTGTCCCTATGTGTCTTCTTTTGCCCAGTCTTTTAATTGCGCTACCGTACTCACCCTGAAGATGCATCACCAACAAGCCCACATTGCAACCCTAATAAGAATGGGCTGGAGTGCGTTTGGCGGGCATTCTCAGATCATGAATAGAGGTTGCCATTATCCCTCAAGAGAAAAGTGTATTGTCTGACCAGTACTCACGGACGGGGCAGAAACCTGGAGGCTTACGAAAAGGGTTCTACTTAAATTGAGGAGGACGTAACGAGCTATGGAAAGAAGAATGATAGGTGTAACGTTAAGGGATAAGAAAAGAGCAGATTGGGTGAGGGAACAAATGTGAGTTAATGACATCTTGGTTGAAACCAAGAAAAAGAAATGGGCATGGGCAGGACATGTAATGAGGAGGGAAGATAACCGATGGTCATTAAGGGTTGCGGGCTGGATTCCAAGGGAAGGGAAGCGTAGCAGGGGGCGGGAGAAAGTTAGGTGGGCGGATGAGATTAAGAAGTTTGCAGGGACAACATGGCCACAATTAGTACATGACCGGGGTAGTTGGAGAGGTGTGGGAGAGGCCTTTGCCCTGCAGTGGGCGTAACCAGGCTGATGATCATGATATACAAAATGTGTCAGAGTAGTTAAGATGACTGACCACCAACACGCAGCAGCCAGCGTCCCATGATCTTCTTCCTCTCTTCTTTCATCCTTCCGTAACAATATGTTTGAGCAATGAGATGCTATACACATTACCAAATGAACATTGAAGCTACAAAGCTTCCCCGATAAATAAGGCACGCGGAAGGAAGAAGCAAAGTCCTGCAGCCAAGCCCAGTATGTTTGCCTGCTCCACAAATGCAGTGGTTCCTCTGCCAGAATCCTCCAGTGAGAAAGCAACGGAAGCCATGTGTCCCCTTATGTTACAGTATGCATGAGCAGACTTATGCTACAAGGCCTGTGTCAGACTCTCCCCATGTAAGAGAAATGGTGGTCCCCACTTTTTTGGCATCCCGACATTCGTGAGATGCGCCACATGACTATCATGTCACAGGGCTGCGTAGAACCGGGCCAGTGCAGCATGCAACACCCACCTTGAGGTCGCGCATCTGAGAGACCAGCCACTTGCTGATGAACTGCTGGGGGTCCTTTGCAAAGCTGAGGAAAAACTCTCGGTTGGTCTTCAGCTGGTTGATGGTCTCTACAGTTTCATGAATCTGCAAGACAGAGGCCACAAACCCTTTAGGGAACAAATCGAATTTCCGTCAAAGTAACACATTAGCAGGCTTTTATTTAAAATGCTATTTATCAGTGATATGATGCTGACCATTTTGCAAATATTTAAATCTGAAAATCCAGTGACAAATGGACATGGCAATTAATTTTAATTCACATATTTGCATTCCTCAGCAACATGGCCTCTTTGTCACTGTCACTGGCCCTTGAAGGTTTGTAATCAACATCAAAGTCCTCTGAATCAGAGTTCACAAGAAGCTATTAAATTTCTGCACCATTCAAAAAATATGCAGGCTTTTTAAATAAACACTGATCTACCGAGTCAAAAAACAATACGTGAGCCCTTTGTTGAAACGCTGCAACATTCTTTGTTCGACCAGTACTCGTCACTTCAAGCCTCCATTTGCCTATGAACTTCCGTCTTGTTTGGACAGTCTATGTTTGTATCGTGAAGCACCGGAAAGAAACTTTTCCATCTTGCACCAAAGAACAGCTCTGTGCTGAATAATATTTTCAGAAAAGTGTTCTTGGAATATTTATCTGTGAAACATGCGCTCGAATTTTTTTACTTATTTTTTTTTGGTACCGTATATATTCTAATATAAAGCAAGGTTTTCTTGCCAATATCTTTAGCCTCAAAGTCACACCCCACCTAATATTTGAGGCTGATGGATTCAGTTACTGTTCCACTATGACAGCAAAAGAGCCATGTTTCCAGTGGTCCAGTTTTTAGATGCCAAAGAAAATTGCAGCGACTAATAAACTTTGCCAGGTGAGACAGTATTTGCCATCGCACCAACGCAAAGCAAATTCCATTGAGCATCACCGAGAAAACAAAGCGCCATAACAGCCATTTCATCTGATTTGGCAAAGCTGATTTGGCACAGCGATAAGCACTTTTGAAAAGTGCAGTGTGGAACCTCCACACCATATGGTCTCAACATGAACTGAAATAGTGAATAAATAGAGAGGAGCCAGCTTTTTAAAGATCAATGTGGCACTCGGGACGAAAAAATGACCAAAATAGTTTGGCTAATATTTAATAGAATGGGTTTCCCTGTGCGTAGAGCGTGTATGAGGACTTCATATTGCGGCATAAAGCCGCTTCTACCATTCTGACTTCCAAGAGGCATTTGCAGAACTCCAAGTGAGCACGAAGAAAAGAAGATTACAGAACAAGGGCATGTAAGGTAGACCCCGCCCTGTACAAGTAGAGCAAGCCCATGGACATGCCACAGCCTTTCTGAGTGCACTCCGGAAGAGAGGCAGCCGTCCACTTAGTCTTCTACATTGTTGCTCATGCATCTCTGTTCAATTCACGTCTTTGGAGTGAAAAAAGCAAAACCCTTCGCACGTGTATGGTGGCCGAAGCTTCAAGGCTTGTAGAAGAACAACCTCGTTAATTCCAAAAATTGGAATTGCCCTCTGGTCCCAGCAGGCAGTATGCAATATTTAATGGCATCAAACTCACATTAAATCGGACAAACAGTAGAATCTCCTTGACTTGTATTGGAAAAAAATGCGAGAAAAAAACATACTAACTGGGAAAACGTACGATCCGATGTAACTGAAAAAATTTGACTGACTCAACTATTCTTGACATCTACATAATGCGAAGCGTCGCGTGGATCGTTACAGCAGGATATGCCGACGTGCATTAATCTGGTGGTGCTCCGACGGCCCGAGATGCGTTTTGTTGTTTTCGTATTGTGTGGTGTTTTAATAGTGTGACGGGAAACCAAAATGAAATCGAGCTGGTGGGCGATGTCAGATGCCGCCGAAGCAAAACGTGATGCCCATATTGCGCTGCCTGTAGCAGGGAACAGTGGCGCGTTTGGATTATCGCCTACAGAGTAGGCATAGAAGTACAGCAATGACACACCAATCAGATGCCTTTTCATCTTCTCGTGCAGATTGCAACAGTACTCGCAGCACTGAACTTATCTTGCGCTGTGCCTGGATACATGTCACAGCCGCCTGCCAGCAGCGACGCCCCCCTCCAATCCTCGCGGCTTTTATCCCTCCGCAAGCCGTCAATGCCGCTTTCTGAAATCCAAATCTGGCCCAGCGTTGACCTGCCATCCACATCGACAGATGCATCCTGTGCAAGAAGTACTTAAATGGACCCTGAAACGATTTTGACGATTTTGTACAAACATACTGAGTCATTAGAGTAGGTCCTTCGGATCATTAATTGACACATCTAAATGCTCTGCGTAAAGCATGTAATTTATTATAAGGTTTTAAAAATGTATATCGCGGGTGATCGCAGCACATTGCTCGGCGAAATTTTCAGCCGCCCCTACCCATATGACGTAAATCACCCAATTGATGTCAGTAGGGCGAGCAATCCAAGTGGCTGCCGAGGGCACGTCATCGATAATTTTTCCACCTTTATGGTGAACAAATTATGTTCGTAATAGTTGGAATGTTAGTTAATTCGTTTCTATAAAAAGAAAGTAACAGAAAGGGAATGCACCAGAACAATATCTCACTACACTTAAGCACTTCTGGCAGACAGCAAGTGTTGTGTGTTTGTGTTACAACATGTTGCATTTTGACGAGAGCTCCGCGGTCAGGGTTGGTCTCAGTCTTTTTGCGAGCACCATGACTCGACTTTGTTGCGTTGTGGGCTGCAAACGTAGCAACTTATTTTTTTTATTTACAAATACTGCTGTCTCAGTTTCTGAGACATAGCAGGAGTGAGTACAGAATAACAAAAAATACAATTACAAATACATTCAACAAAATTCACCAGAATACAAGAAAACCTTAACAGAATACATAATTACGCAATTCTTTTTCAAAATGCTCAGTACAAAGTCTGCGCAGAGACCCATCAAGTTTATTCCATAAATCCACCGTCCATGGAAAGAAGAAAAATTAAAACAATCAAGATTCGACCTGAAGGGCACAATGTTCAGGGGATCAGATCATCGAGTACAGCGTGAAGAAGCTGCAACAAAAGAAATGGGCGCCAGAACACTCAAGCCGGTGTGAACTATCTTATGCAGAAGGATAGCGCGATCACAAGTACACCAATGTTCGAGAGATTGCAACGTTAAAACGTGTGCATGTGAAGTAGGTGAGAACTGCTGGTCATAGCGACGAAAAATGAACCTGATTGCTTTTCTTTTGGACAGATTCTAACATAGCTATGTCGTGCTCGAGGTAAGGTGACCAAACAACTGATGCATATTCTAGTATGGGCCTGACCAAAGTTTTGTACGCAGTCAATTTGCATTCTCTTGTCGAGCTGCTTAACGTGCGTTGGAGATACCAAAGTTTACGACGAGCCTTATTGCAGATTATTTCAACGTGCTTGCGCCATTTCAAATTTGATCTTACACCGAGTTAAACAGAGGTACTTAAACTCTGTAACATGTATTAGACTGACCCCGTCATTAGCATAAGTAAAAGCAAGGGGCTGTTTCTTGTTTGAAAAGGTCATAGCTACAGTCTTTTTGAAGTTAATAGATATTTGCCAGATTTCACTCCAGTTACAAAACAATGAAAAAACATTATTTAGTGCAACCTGATCATCAGCATCAGAGATGGTATTGTAGATAACGCAGTCGTCTGCATACATTCTAAGTTTAGCTTGAGTATCGCCCATGATTTCTGCTACGTCATTTATGAAAATAATGAACAAACGCGGCCCCAGCACTGAGCCTTGAGGCACCCCAGATGTAATCTGTACCTCTGATGACTTCGCACATTTAAAAGTAACAAATTGAGAACTTGGCTGTAAGTAATCGGCTATCCAATCGACCAGCTTGCTGTCACCAAACATGTACGAAGTTTAACTAAAAGCTTAGCATGGCAAACCAAATCGAAGGCCTTGGAATAGTCAATAAATATGGCATCAAGCTGTTCTCGGCTGTAAAGGGAAAAGCAATGTCGTGCGTAAATTCAAGCAACTGTGTAACAGTGGAATAGCCAGCACGAAAACTGTGCTGCAATCGGGAAAGAATATTGTTTGCATTTAGGTATTCCACAATGTGCTTGTGAATAATGTGCGCCAAAAGTTTACAACTGGTGAAGTAAAGATATTGGCCTATAATTCGGTATTATTTGTTTGTTTCCGGACTTGAATACGGGCACGACGTTAGCCAATTTCCACAGCCGGGAAACTGTTGTAGAGCTTATTGATTTTTAAAATATTGTAGTAAGATAGTTTGCGCACCATTCCGAGTACCTCTTTAGGAACATATTTGGAATGCTGTCTGGGCCTGGGCTTTTCGTTACATCAAGCTTTAATGTGAGGTCATGTACTCCAGAGGAGGTTACATCAAGATTAGGAAGAGAGGACAGATTACGGCACGCGGAGAATGGGGAGTTGGTGCCATTATTGGTAGAAAAAACAGATTTGAAGAAGTTGTTGAAGGCATTGGCTATAGTTCCAGATTGGGGGTCATTTAGAATAAAGGAGGAAGGTACAGAAGATGCAGGACTAATCGATCTCCAGAACCTAGATGTTTTTTTTTTTTTTTTCATAAATGTAGCCAAGGTATTACTGAAGTAAAAGCTCTTAGCCTCTTGCATTTTAGCTCTTAATTTAGACTTCAACTTGTTGAATAAAGAAACATTTTCCTTGCACACAGAATGACTATGCTTATGTAGCTGCTTAATGCGACGAGTGAGCTGAATTATTTCTCTATGATACCAAGGGTGTCTTTGGTTACGTGTAATACATTTTTGGGGCACATACTTTGACAGGCATTCATGGACAACGTCCCAAAATTGAAGGAGCAGCGTGTCTACATTGCAAAGTTCACCACAAGCTTGGAAGTCATCAAAAGTTCAGGCTAAAGTGTCAAGTATGGAAGTATCGTCAGCTTCAAAAAAAGTTCAAAACAGTTGTGAACTCGGGTCTTAGTGGAGAGCACACTAAGTTCAAGGCAATTTCAACAGCTTTATGGTCAGATAAGCCTTCGGTGACTTCACATTTAACTCCGTGCGATAAGAGTTGTTGGTTTACAAATATAAGGTCTAATATTGAGTCTTTGTGCGAGAATCCACAAGTTGAGTTAACGCAAATGAAATAACCAGCTCGATCAGGGAAGCGCAAAGCGCCCTATCACGGCCAGTTGGGGTAAGTGTGCTCCAGTTAATGTATGGGAGATTGAAATCCCCAGCTAACAATAGTTTACAACCACACAACTTGTTACTGATAAGGTACACGTTGATAGCAGGAAAAATATCGTCGCGAGTTCGGAGCACGATAAACAACACCAACAACTATTACAATACCTCTGGTGTATATTTTGCACCAAATAGCCTCAATGCCAGGAAGTTCAGGTAATAAAGAAAATTTAAGACTTGTTTTAATGAAAACTGCCACACCACCACCACGGCCAACATGCCTGTTCTTCCGTAGAAGTGCATAACAAGCAGGTAAAATTTCGCTATCAATAACAGCTTCATTTAACCAAGTCTCAGTAAGACAGACAATTGATTGGTTCTGGCATTCCACCAAACAATTGAGAGCTTCAACTTTGTTTAGTATACTCCTCACATTTACATTGAGGACAATTATATTCTGATCGCAGCGTCAGTCAACACAAGCCGAAGCCGTATTAGCCGAAGCTGGATTCTTGCCAGACGCTTTTGCAGAAGCCGATTTCACGGGAGCAGAGAGCACAGAGCCTGACACCGTTGAAGGCGAATGCGCTGAAACTTTAACAATGACATTCTTATAGTGTCCCACATGTAACGAACACCGTCAATCGTGAGTGTGTGTACTTAAGTGTAAATTTACCAGCATTCTCGTGCATATCTTGCAATTCTGCAACAGCGCTCTATGTGCCATCCGTACCCATGCATAGTAGTCCTTGTTTATATATATCTTAGTTCCTTTAAGTTTCCGGGCGCTGTTCAAGATAGCAACTTTTGTTCTGAAATCCAGTAATTTAATGATTACTGGCCGAGGTTTATCCCTTCTTTCAGCTCCATGCCTGTGGTAACGCTCTATGTCATCGCATCTTACACCGAGTTTAACTTATACGAGTTCCAATACAGATTTAAGCAGATCACCAGCCGACTCGGAAGGCTTTTCACGCAAGCCATGAATAACCAAATTGTTTTGGTTATTCATGACAATGAATAACTGGCAATCTGTCAAGCTGCGACATTGTGTCCCTCTGTAAGGCAGCACAGGAGCGGACTGGCTGCAGCGCATCGGACTGCCACTATCTGATCGGCGCCAGGATTTGTGCGTTTGCGGCAATCACTTTACACTGGAGGATTACTAACGCAATAGCATTTCAAGAGATCGGTATTCAGGTAAACGCAAGCGCAAGGAGACAGGGCCTGGCCATTTGACGTGTCGTTTCATGGGATGAGCAGAAGTGCAAATGTGAATGGTCTGCACGGTGCAGCCACCTGGTGGCACAGAGCTCAACCACACTTTAGCGGCGCCCGATAGACAGTGGTACTGAGCCAAGACAGAGTGGTGGATTCGCCGCTGCAGCTGCTTTTTGGCCAAGTAGCGTATACCGTTCAGGCATCCCGCGACATCACATGGAAGTTGAATTATCTGCTACTTGCAGCTTGTGCAAGTTCCGTGAGCCAGCGAAACCAGCGCAGCACTATAGTATAACGAAACTAGTGAAACGCAAAAGCATGGGCGGCGCGGAGTCGAGTGAAAATTAAACCTTTTGATGGCCTGCGTCATTGTCAAAGGTAACTTCAATGAGTTCTTTTAACTAAAAATGAAATAGAACTGGACCAGTAGTATTTTATTTCATCTTATAATACTAACCACTGACCGACCGCCTAGATGATCTTGAGGACCGATCCCAACGAGACAACTTAATCTTTCATGGCCTTCCTGATGATCCCTCTGAAACCTGGGCAGAGTCTGAAAAATTAATTTGCTCAGTGTTGAACACTGCAATGAATCTAAACCTTGGCTCGAGTGACGAGCACATAGGTCGTGCTCATAGGTTAGGAAAACTTGTCTCTTGGAGATGTCGATCAATTGTGGTGAAATTCCTGTTATCCAAGCTCAGAAATGGCATTCTGGCCTTGAGAACCAAGTTTAAAGATTCCAAAGTGTCCGTTAACAAAGACTTTCGTAAAGCGACGAGGCCTTCATGTAAAAAGCTTTACGACTTCGTAAACGTTGCTAGAAACCAATTTTCCATACGTCATAACCAACTTTTTATGAATAGTAAATGCTATGTCTACTCGTCGGCTACTGATAGCGTCTGCGAACTGCCCCCAAGCAAAAGCCCCGTCAAACACCCCTTTGTCCTAACAAAGCAATTGCTTCGAACATAGAGCGATTTGACCACTCTTTCTTATTCTCAAATGTAAGAAGTGTTCTTAACCCTTTGTGGGTAGATTTTTTTATTGCCGATTCCAATTCTCCTGAGGGACCTATTTCGAAAAAAATTTACCGTAATTTTTCTACGGTGACCATAAAGTGTTAAAAATATATTTTGCATTGGTATATATGTACTGTTTATTCATGAATAACAACAATAAAAAAAAGGAAATAAACTTATAGGAATTACAAATTTGATGCATTGTTATACACATAAGGGTTAAAATATGTGCACGCGAGAATATTTCCCAAATGTCAAATGTTCCTGCTCTTACACTAATATTTATGTCCATAGTGTCACGTAGTAGTGATGGTGAAGAAGGCAGCAGAACTGTGACTATGGAAACTAGCGTTTTATTGGGCGAACACGTGCCCTCAAAAGCAGGCTACACTCAAAAGAACAACGATAGCGGCAAACAGACTAGGCGATCGTCGGAAATCTGATCAGTGGGTCAAGCGCGTCGGCTTTTATACAGCAGTCGTCGAACGTTCCAGACTAATCGCTGGGACCCGCCTGCCTTCCACAAAGTTCTACACCATTCACGTCATGCGATGAAATCAGATAACACAAGGTTCGGCGAAAACAGACAGCGGATAGAAGCATCGATAACATTCCAGAAACTTCCGATACATGCAGACGCATCCCGTGCTGTGCGATAACATTTGTTAGGCGGCGAAACGTGGTCGCGTGATAAAGATAGGCAAGTGCACGTGTCAATACCCCCCCTAAAGAAAGCATAGACTTGATGCTGCAAACAAACGAAAGTAATACAGAAAAACACCTGTAGCAAAGAAAGAACAAAACAAAGAAGTTCGTCAGCGTGCGTAAAAGGGTTTAAGACGCACCACGTGGACAACTTCAGGATGTGCGCGGCGCCGCTGTGAATGCGAAATGCCATTTGGCACGACCTCATAGTCCAGTGCGCCAATACGTCGAATGATCTTGTAGGGTCCGAAATAGCGTCGCAGTAGTTTCTCACCGAGTCCTCGTCAGCATATCGGGGTCCAAACCCAAACACGGTCATCGGGCTGCTAGTCGACGAAGCGTCGTCGGAGGTTGTAGTGTCGGCTGTCTGTACGCTGCTGGTTCTTGATCTGTAGGTGGGTGAGCTGCCGGGCTTCTTCGGCGCGCAAGAGATAGCTAGCGACGTCAACATTCTCTTCGTCAGTGACGTGCGGCAGCATGGCGTCGAGTGTCGTCATCGGGTTCCTGTCGTAAACCAGCTTAAACGGTGTGATCGGTGTTGTTTCTTGCACCACCGAGTTGTAAGCAAAGGTTACGTACGGCAGGACCGCGTCCCACGTCTTCTGCTCGACGTACATTGCTAGCATGTCGCCAAGGGTCTTGTTCAGGCGCTCCGTGAGACCACTCGTCTGCAGGTGGTAGGCAGTTGTCCTCCTGTGGCTTGTATAGCTGTATTGCAGAGTGGCTTGGGTGAGCTCTGCTGTAAAGGCTGTTCCTCTGTCAGTGATGAGGACTTCTGGGGCACCATGTCGTAGCAGGATGTTCTCGACGAAAAATTTGACACTTCGGCTGCGCTGCCTTTCGGTAGAGCTTTAGTTTCAGCGAAGCGGGTGAGATAGTCCGTCGCCACGACGATCCACTTATTTCTGGATGTTGACGCCGTCAATAGTGTAATCTAACAGCGTGAGCGCACTCAACAAAACTGTGTGGTCATGTGCCTGTCAAAAAAGCAAAACATGTGGCAACCTTCAGCTAATCTTCATTTTATTGCCAACCAGAGGCAATTAGATATCAAGAGTCTCAAAAAAAAAAAAGAAAAGGAAAGGAAACACATACACGGCTGCACACTTTCTATGCACACCCCTGTGAGCACTAAACGATCAAGAAACAGGTGGTCACCCTTTGAGCGATTATTAACGAGATAGCCATCAGTTTTGCGAACGCAAGAAGCCGAAACCCCCGCGGAACAAAACCCAAACCACCGCCCGACCCATGCGCGGTAGTATATGGACACGCCGGGGCAAACTACCTCTAAAACAAACCATGCAATGAAAACCGAGAAAGGGAGGCGCGACAAAAAAATTCCCTGTATTCCCACATAGTGGCAGCACATGCCAGAAAAGAAAAAGTTAGGAAACTGGCGTGCGTTTTAAATGTACAGACAGCGCCGTAAATACACGGCATAGACTATTTCAGACTTTTTCGCGGCGCCATATATTTACGTCATTGACCCTCAAAGGGTCAAGGGGGGAAGTGGGTATTCTGACCTTCATTAAGACCCCCTTTACAAATTTATTGAAACTGCGCAGTCCTGTTCAGTTTCTTATGCTGATTCGAAATATGCAATTGTTTTTAATATATGCCAATTATTTCTACAGTTAACTAAAATTAGCATTGTTTCTGGGAACAATGGAGCAATAATTACTCATCAAAGTCTTGCTTTAGGCACATAGCTGGATACTAGAAACCATAAGCTTCACAATGGTAGGAATAGTTTTTTGGTATAACAATTATTAACAATTATACAGCACATCAAAACTTTCTGTTCAAAATGGGTTCAGAGTGACTGTTTAATGTATGGACAATACAAAAATATTAATACTGAGAAACAGAAATCTGGTCCTACCATTGTGTGCATTATTCATGTAGCTCAGTACTGCAATAAATATTAACAATTCTACGTGCCCTGATTACTGCGATATCGCTTCCGGAAGGATGCAAATATTCAAAAATTCATGTTTTGAGAAAACACACAAAAAAAGAAATGGACAAGCTCATTTTAATCCAAATATAACAAAAACTATCGATATATCCACATATCTAAATGGTCAGTAGCCACCAGGGATGTAATCTGTCTGCCTACAGCTATCCAAATGGCTTTTTTTGAAGGCTCGTCGCAGATTTTCTGCAGATGCACGCTTGTAGGCTGATGCTGCTGCTCGCTGGTTATCTTTCTCGGCAATTCTCACGCTGTTTGGTAGCGCCGGGTTCAAATGAAGCTCCTGGAGTATGGCACATGAAACTCTCTTGTTGCCCGAATTAAATTTCTTTACTGCCTCAGCTGGAGCAGCTTCAACAGCAAAAAGCGAGGCATGCTGTTCCCTTCGTGCCAATCCCCAAACCATGGAATGCAAGCATTCATTATTGTTTTGCATCATGCTGTGCTGTAACCTTTGAAGCAATTTTTCTTCCGACAGGCGCTCATACACTGGAAGAAGGGCTTGACAAACATGGGCAGGCAAATTATATCAATGCTTTGGGATGGGCACATTTTTTGCTTGCGCAGCATTCTGACGACAGCAAGAGTCTGGGCCAGATGGGCAAAGACTGGTTTGAAACCTTGTCGCTTGACGTGATGTGGTGGTATGTTGCCATCACAGCCTTCTGCATAGCCTTCACATCCCCTTTGTTGGATTGGCACTGAGTTTGGTGATCAGGTCACCCGTCAATTTTCCTTTGCCACCAAGTGTTTCAGAAGCAGAGCATTTGTGTTTGGCAACGAGAGCATGCAAAGCACTCCCAATCCTTTTTTGGAGGTGGCTCACGTAATCTTCCTTCTCAAATGGCACAAAGCCATACACTTTGCTTGTCTGAGAGCAAGAAATATGCATCTATCACCATCTGATAGGACTGTGGTGCACCTCAGTTTGTGCAACTGAAGTGACCTCTGGAACAGTATAAGGGCCGCTTCAACTTCGATCTCCCTTGCTTTTTTTTTCGGTATTTTTTTGGCACATATAGCTTGCCTTCCAATCTTGGTGGTCCGGGTCACCAGGTTTCGGGCCACGCACATACCCAGCACAGAAGTTGCTCAGGGCAACATAGTTGAGCACAAGTCCGGAGAACAGTTCGATGATCGTGCCAACTCCAATGTGCGACGAATGGCTGCGCGTCATCCATGAGCCATTGTAGGATACTGCTATATTCCCAGAGTTCGCAAGGGTCAAGTCATTATACAATTACTTCACTGATAGCGCACACGTGCCCATCAACTTTCGGGCAGCAGACGACAACGCCGGCGCCAGCTTCAGCTCGAGATAACCTTGCCACGTTTTGTGATGAAGGCCACGGTGCGAGATACTCATTGCAGCAAAAACGTTGTTCATCACTGTTTGTCAATTTCCAGTGCTAATCATCGCACGAGAGGCGAAAATGTTCACTACGAAGGAGTTGACCGTTTTGCTGTTTTTCACACGCAGCGAGCTCCACTCGGAAACAACATCGCCGTAGTTTTCACAAATGGTGAGAAGCTTTACGGCAAGGCTGTATTCTCACTCCTCTGAGTGAAAGGTCACAGAGCCACCACAGAGACTGAACTTTAGGCGCCAGACCAGAGCACTTATTGCTTCCGCATTGATAACATAAAAGCGCGACTCCATTTCTGCCAACCCGTCCGCACCATTGTTGACGCTCATACATGTCCAATTTCTGCTTCGTTGTCGAAGTTCCTGCCAGTTGGAGCAATTCCGCTGGCTGCGCCATCTTTGTGTCGTGCCGAACGCTGCTGCTGTGATCACTATTGGCTGGCGACGTCATTAGGCCTAGCTTGCTCGCCAGGTCCATTGCATCCCGCCTCGCAGCTGTCGCCTGAAACCGCCAGCGGGTGGTCGTCGCTGTGTTATTCGGCAGGCATGGAGCACTTTTCAAAGTTGTAGCGCACTTGCTTTCATTTCTTGCCAAACTTGTTTTGAGTGGCAAACTTCCGACATTCTGACACCGCGACAAACTACGCTAGCAGCTTTCAAAATGGCATCGCTGTTTGCTTTTCAAGTGCGTCTGCGTGCCGTAAGGACGACGCCAGCCGCTTAAGCCACTTGCAGGATTTTATTTAGTCACGTGCACTGAATGGGCAAATGCGGTCGCATGCTAGGACTTTCTTTCAATGCGATATTTCTAAATAGCAAATGGGGAGACGAACAAAAATGTGGGGGGAAATTGTAGAAGAGAAGTAGTTCTTTCCAACGCGACCAACATGGCCGCGATAGCATACATCGTTCAGCAGCGGCGTGGCATGAAAAAAGCCCCCCTTTTTATGCTTTCTTTCTGTCAAAATATAGCTTGCAGCGGTTATATACAATGGTATTGCAGCTAAAATATTGATTCATGACGCGGGAAACTTGGCCAGAACATGCAGCAGTGTTTGTATGTTATGAAAATATCATTTTCAAGAAACCAATTTTTTCACGATTTTTTGGCCTCTAAGACCCATGTCCCCCTTAACAAGCGTGAAGCTTTATCTGCCATCCTTGACTAATGTTCTGTTGATGTTGCTCTCTTCACTGAAACCTGGCTCTCTGATCACGCAGACAGCACAAAACTTTTTGACTGTTAAAAGATAATAATAATATTTGGGGTTTTACATGCCAAAACCACTTTCTGATTATGAGGCACGCCGTAGTGGAGGATTCCGGAAATTTTGAGCACCTGAGGTTCTTTAACGTGCACCTAAATCTAAGCACACGGGTGTTTTCGCATTACAGCATTACGGAGGCAGCTTAACAAGAAAAAAAGGCTATTCCGTAAAGCCAAGCAAACCAACAGCCCACTAACTGGCTTGTATACCGCGACGCCCTTGATAAGTATCGTACTGCCCTTAAACAAGCAAAACAATAATTCCTCACAGACACTCTTCCCTCCCTCCTTTCAAACGACCCTTTTATTCTGGTCCGTTATCAAGCCTCCCCAGAAAAATTACGTTTCACTTGCAAACTACACTGGTCAAGTCATTCCCAATAACCAATGCTGTGATATGCTGAATGACATATTTGCAAAGTCCTTTTCAGATACCACTACTGCTTTAATACCCAAATTACGCAATTGCAACTTTCTTCTGATGGATCCCATGGTGATATACTCAGTTGGAGTGATGCAACTGATCCGAGGCTTGAAGATTTCGTCCTGTTGTGGCGTGGATGAGATTAACTAAAAATTTTTGAAAAACACTGAAGTCTACTCATCAGTCATTTTAGCCAACGTTTTTACGCAGTCCCTAGAGAATAGCACACTGCCGCAGGACTGGAAGGTGGGTAAGGTGGTCCCGCTTTTCAAAACTGGTAACGCTCATTCTCCTCTTAACTATAGACGAATCACATTAACAAGTATCCCAAGCAAGCTATTAGAGCACATAATATATTCTAACCTCATAGGCTTCCTTGATTCAAACTCATTTCTTAGTCCCGTTCAGCATAGTTTTCGGAAACACTATTCATGCGAAACGCAACTACTCTCTCTTACAGCATAGCTTCGTCCCTTCGAACATGGATCGATAGTAGACTGCTTAGCCCTTGACTTTTCAAAAGCTTTTAGTAAAGTCCCTCATAGCTTGCTTCTTTTAAAATTACATACTCTAAACACTGATCTTTCCGTCGTGCAATGGATTGAATGTTTCCTTTCTAACTCTAACCACTTTCAATTTGTAACAGCTAATAACTGTGTGTCATCTACATCCCCTGTAAAATCCGGTGTTCCACAAGGTTCCGTTTTGGCCCCTTTATTACTCTTAATATACATAAATGACCTTCCTGAATGTACTTCCTCATCCATGAAGCTTTATGCCGATAATTGTGTTCTTTATCGTCAAATAACTAACCGTCATGATTACCTTCTCTTGCCGTCTGACCTTGACGTTACCTCTAATTGGTGCAACAGTTGGCTTATGACTTTAAATGCTACTAAATGCACAAGCATTGCAATTTTTAAATGATATAACAAGCCTTTACCCTTTTGCTACAAAATTAGCACGATATCCTTTGAAGGGCCGGGGTTTGATTGTTGTGTTCATATAGGAGGTTGTGGCCAAGTATTGCACCAGGGTGGCCAATCCTGCTCTGGTGAGGGAGTGCGTTACCGGTTCTGGTCACCGGGATCAGGCCACACTCCAGGCCTGTTTATGCAATTTTATCAACACGCGGATTTTTTTTTCTCCGGTGGAAAATTCCGCGGCACCGGGATTCGAACCACGGACCTCTTGCATGCGAGGCGGGTGTTCTATCTCTACGCCACCGCTGCGCCTCTGCAATGGACAACATGGGACGACATGGCCACAATTAGTACATGACCGGGGTTGTTGGAGAAGTATGGGAGAGGCCTTTGCGCTGCAGTGGGCGTAACCAGGCTGATGATGATTCCTTGAAGATGTCACTTCCTATAAATATCTCGGTGTTTACCTAACAAATACCTTTTCATGGCATGTTCATGTAAAACATATCACCAACAATGCTAATCACACTTTGTTACCTGCGCAGAAACCTTTCGCAAGTGCCAAACATCTTAAGCTCACTTTGTATCTAACCCTAGTTTGACTTAAGCTCGAATATGCCTCCACAATACGGGATCCAGCTTTTGTACTTTGATATTGAAGCAGTTCAAAATTGTGCAGCGCGTTTCATTCTATCTAACTGTACCCATACTGCGAGTGTTTCCTTAATGAAATTGCAACTAGGTCTACCTAACTTGCGTGTTCGAAGGAAGCTCACCCGTCTATGTTTACTTCACAAGATTTATTTCACCAACCAATTTTTAAATAGTGAACTCATTTCCGAACCAGCTTACTTATTAACACATGTTGGCCATACACCTAAATTTCGAGCCCCATTCTGCTGTACAAATCTATTTCTTCACTCTTTCTTGCCAAAAACTACAACAGATTGGAACCACCTGCCCCCATCCATTGCCTGCATAGAAGATCCTGTGGTCTTCGAAGACGCAATAAAAAATTTTCTGCATGTGCAGCTAGAACAAGTTTGCTTATCTTTGTACTCTGAATGTGTGTTTCTTTCTAAAGACCTGCACTATGTGCTCTCTGTATGTGTGCGCTTTTGTTTTTCTTAGTTTTTTTCTTGATTTCATCTGCAACTTTAGATTCTGTTCTTGTTCAACCTGTACCCACCCCCTCTATAATACCTCAAAGGGCCCGAGGGTAAATAAATAAATAAATAAAAGTGTGCAGTATGCTACCAATAACACTGCGCACCATGCGCTGTAAAAGGATAGGCGAAGATGCTTATCACGATAGGTTTGGCGGCGATAGCTGTGAATGCAGCATGCGATGACCCGGGCGGAGATTTGCTGGTACTGGAATACTGCGCCGTCATTTTCACGTAAGATGGGCCGCTACACAGCAAAAGCTAGTTAATTCACAACTCGTTAATTTGAAATGTTGGATAATTCGAAGCAGCCGCCGTGGTCCGTCCAACAATGTATTGAAAGAAATGTGTAACGTATCCCGCTAATTCACACTCAAATCCGCACCGCTACCAATAATTCGAACTCCACACCATCGTGGATGGGGAGAGTGCTAGTGGGCGGGTGCACGTTGGCGACACTGGTGTCGCCACGTGGGCCGCGCAGCTTTGCTATTTCCATCTGCGACCCTTTCTTTAGGTCCAACTGGAGAGAGATGTGTTTGCGCCTGGCCAGGCACGGCTAACGCCTCTGTTGCAGGTCGCTTCTCTCCCTCTCTCAAGACAAAGATAAAAATGCAAACGCAGCGCTACATGTTTCACATTACATCTTGGGGGCTATGATCTATGTTCTGCCAAGAAGCTGCACTAAGTAATGTCTAAAACATAGTGGTCGTGACCTTTATCGGCGCTCAAAGTGCTAAAAAGCATAGCTTTTGAGATTCGTGAAAAGCATCGCTGGGATACGTGTTTGGACGCCACCTTTAGGTATAGTGAAACTTGGCAGCGTGCAGCCAGTGCAGCTACGAGAATACAACAGAGACCAACGTCGCAGCAGGTTGTGGTGCGTTTTGCGAGTGCATTTTAGAGCGCAAGGCACCTGTTCCTGGGGCGAGCGTTGACATAGCATGTGTGCGCACGCTCACGCTATGTCGGACGATATGTGTGCCTTAATCAAGTAATTTCTTTCTCCGACTTTCATTAGTTCAAATTTTGTATAATTTGAATTTTCATACATTCCCGCGGAATTGAATTAAAAGCTTTTAATGTATACTGCTCTCGATCGCAAGCGCCTCGCAGCTTTTTTTGTTCACATGTACATGGGATCTAACGGCTGGAAAACGTATACAATTGCAGTCTGTAGCAGGATACGGTGGCTTGTTTTGGTTATTGCCTATTAAAAGAGTGAGCTACACTTCCAATAGCACCAGGTGCTGTGAAACAGATAGACGAAGATGCTTATCGCAATAAGATTGGTGGTTATAGCTTTAAATGCTGCGTGCGATGACCCCAAAGAAGATTTGCTGGTACTGAAATGAGAAACTGGCGTTGCACTGGCGTTTTCACGTGAGACGGGTGGGCGAGTATTGCGGTAGTGCTGCTGTGGCGGGCAGCTATATATTGTTTTCGATCGCACGAGACTCACAAATGTTTCTTGTTTGTGCGCCATGCCCCCCTCCGAAACACGAATAGACCGTCCCAACTGAGCTGACAACGCTGCCGGCTCAGCTTGCAGATTGCTTGCTGGGTCCTTATTCTGCGCAATTATGCTAACAGATTAGGTTGCTTGTGGTCGTCTTTGTTTGTTGCGTCGAAGTCGTTCCTGGCCCATATAGTTTCTCAGCCTCATTTGACTCACTGCCGAACCGGAAGATGGCTGATCCACCCGCTGATAATTGGCAATGCAACGATGTTGCCAGTGAAAAGAAAGGGCACTGCTATAGTTTTGGAAACGAAGTGCTTCTAACAATTATTGTCGCGAACGTCCTTGCATTGGATAGTGACAGTGACAGCCATGACGGTAGTGCTGACGCGGTAGGGCAGGCTGTCTCAACATTTTCTTCGCAGGGGATCCTGTAGATGATTCAGTCCCTCATGGGCTTGTTTTCGTGAGGGACCTTCCGCTTCACTACATGGAGCACTTCAATGCCTTGGAAAAGGATGTCGGCAAGCTTCGTTTGAGATACGAGTCTGCACAAGTGACGTGTGCTTGTTATTAAGGTATAGAAACAGTATTGCGGCGAGGGCAGAACTGAAAAAACAACACAATCGAGATACTGCATTAGTCAACAAAACGAAGATACTACTTAACATGAGTTTCACTTTGTAACTGGGCTTTGGTACACTTGTCTGCGGGATGCACCTGGGTTGTCATTAACGGTGCTAACCTTGTGTACATGTATGCCCTCATAGAGGCCCATGCCTTTCCTGCACCGCAGAAGTAGTGCCCTAGCACTTGAACAAAGGGGAAATCACAGCCGCGAACTTCGGCCGTCCTTGCTGCAAAAGCTTGTCGTCTGTCACTGTGACCCGAGCCTACTGCGCCTGCTAGGTGGCCCTTAGTGGTGCCTCTATATGCGACGCACTACGCGTAGAGCAGGTGCATGACCAAACCGAAGTCATTCATAGAATCTGCTCTTCCAATTCGTGCAGGGTCATACGGAAGGTCCCTATTATAGCAAATTACAGTAGAACCTTGTTCATACTTTGGAGAAAAAACAAACTTTGTAACCAGGGAAACACACAACTGGAGGTCACTAAAAACTGGCAGACTCACCTACAGTTGACACCTACGAGGCATTGCAGCACGAGATGCCGACGCATGCCAAGCTTGTGGGGCCTGAGTGGCCCGAGTGACCCGAGACACGCATAGTCATTTACACTCCTCAAGTTTGGCCTGGGTGAGTAGCTCATACGGGTGGGGCACTTTGGCGGGAAGTTTTTGACGTGCCCACTCGACGAGAATTGTTGCGGCCCAAGACGCTGACGCGCGCCAAGCTGGTGGCCTCAGATGTGCTTTGCCATTTTTCTTGAATAGTGTTTAAGACGAGAAACCAAAATGAAATTGAGCTGCTGAGCGACACTAGAGTACGGTGCCACCAGAGCGAAACATGATGCCCTCCTTGCCCTAGGAAATGGCAGTGTATTTGAGTGGTCACCCATTAAAAGCGCAGAGTTCGCACCCAACAGCACTATGCCGCATGTGTCGTGAAACAGATGGGTGAAGCTGCATTTGACAATGAAAGGAATAAAATAAAGGAAAAAGGTTGCGGTGATCCAACGCGGCATATGGAAACATAGCGTCAAGTGTCTAATGGCACCGACAGTGCCTGCGCAGACTGCGCTGGGGAATGCCGGCAAGCGGGTGCCGGGAGGCCTAGGATTTGTCGCCTTCCGATGTGCTCCCCACTGACGCCGAAACTGCTCTGCCGAGACCTGCGCAGTGGTTGCATTACGATCCCGGACACCGTCTCATTTGATAGTTTCACAGGTGCTGACACTGCTGTACTGACATGCACAGAACTCGACGACGGCGAGATAATTCGTCAGGTTTCTGCTGCACCGCCGGCCGATGATTCCGAGTCGGAAGATGATGCACCATGTGCTACGCTGCCGTCGCATGCAGAGTGTGTACAAGCAGTGACTGTGCTTTCAGCTGCCTATAGTGACCTTACGATCCTCTCCGAGATTCAGGCTTATCAGATTGCGCGTAAACGGAACAGCGTGCAATGGCACATTCACGATTTCTTCAAGCCTACTGCCGAGCCCGAATATGTGCGTGGAAATAAAGGATTCTTTTTTCTTAATCTGCTTTTTTGGAAACTTGTTTATTCGGACATTCCCGCAGTCCCCGTCAGGTCCGAATAAACACTCGGCGACTGTATAATAAAGATAGAATTGAGCATGCTCTTAGCAACGCAGGAAGCCTGAAAGCAGTGGAGCAGAAACTACGAATAGGCAAGAATCACATGTATACGTTAAGAGACAAAGCCGGCAATATCATTACTAATATGGATAAGATAGTTAAAGTGGCTGAGGAGTTCTATAGAGATTTATACAGTACCAGTGGCACCCACGACGATAATGGAAGAGGGAGTAGTCCAGAGGAATTTGACATCCCACAAGTAACGCCGGAAAAAGTAAAGAAAGCCTTGGGAGCTATGCAAAGGGGGGAGGCAGCTGGGGAGGATGAGGTAACAGCAGATTTGTTGAAGGATGGTGGGCAGATTGCTCTAGAAAAACTGGCCACCCTGTACACGCAATGCCTCACGACTTCAAGCGTACTGGGATCTTGGAAGAACGCCAACGTAATCTTAATACACAAGAAAGGGGACGCCAATGACTAGAAAAATTATAGAACGATCAGCTTACTGTCCGTTGCCTACAAAGTATTTACTAAGGTAATCACAAATAGAATCAGGAACACCTTAGACTTCTGTCAACCAAAGGACCAGGCAGGATTTCGTAAAAGGTACTCAACAATAGACCATATTCACACTATCAATCAGGTGATAAAGTTGCAGAATATAACCAACCCTTATATATAGCTTTCATTGATTACGAGAAAGCGTTTGAATCAGTCAAAACCTCCGCAGTCATGCAGGCGTTACGGAATTAAGGTGTAGACAAGCCGTATGTAAAAATACTGAAAGATATCTGTAGCGGCGCCACAGCCACCGTAGTCCTCCATAAAGAAAGCAACAAAATCCCAATGAAAAAAGGCGTCAGCCAGGGAGATACGATCTCTCCAATGCTATTCCCAGAGTGTTTACAGGAGGTATTCAGAGACCCAGACTGGGAAGAATTGGGGATAAAAGTTAATGGAGAATACCTTAGTAACTTGCAATTCGCTGATGACATTGCTTTGTTTAGTAACTCAGGGGACCAATTGCAATGCATGCTCACTGACCTAGGAAGGCAAAGCAGAAGGGTGGGTCTAAAAATTAATCTGCAGAAAACTAAAGTAATGTTTAACAGTCTCGGAAGAGAATAGCAGTTTACAATAGGTAGTGAGGCACTGGCAGTGGTCAGGGGATACATCTACTTAGGACAGGTAGTGACTGCAGATCCGGATCATGAGACTGAAATAATCAGAAGAATAAGAATGGGCTGGGGTGCGTTTGGCAAGCATTCTCAGATCATGAACAGCAGGTTACCATTATCCCTCAAGAGAAAAGTGTATAACAGCTGTGTCTTACCAGTACTCAAATACGGGGCAGAAACCTGGAGGCTTACGAAAAGGGTTCTACTTAAATTGAGGACGACGCAATGAGCTATGGAAAGGAGTATGATGGGTGTAACGTTAATGGATAAGAAGAGAGCCGATTGGGTGAGGGAACAAATGCGTGTGAATGACATCTTAGTTGAAATCAAGAAAAAGAAATGGGCATGGGCAGGGCATGTAATGAGAAGAGAATATAACTGATCATTCATTAATGGTTACAGACTGGATTCCCAGAGCAGGGAAGCATAGCAGGGGGCAGCAGAAAGTTAGGTGGAAGGATGAGATCAAGACGTTTGCATGGACAACATGGCCACAATTAGCACACGACCGGGGTAGTTCGAAAAGTATGGGAGAGGCCTTTGCCCTGCAGTGGGCGTAGCCTGGCTGATGATGATGATGATGATGAACTTAAATAGATCCATCAGGACGATGGTGCACTGGAGCCTCAAGTTCCAAGAATTAAGGGGGGAGGCTACCCTGGAGACCGAACTTCTTAATTTTTTAGGATATCCGGATGAAACGTTCAGGGTACGTTCACACCACCGACCTATGAGGAACTGCAAAGTTTCATGAAGATGTGTTTATCAGTTCCAGAGTTATTGGTCCAACTAGGTGGTTCATGTATATACCTGAGGAAGAGCCTGGGGAAATGCCAGGACATCGTAGGAAGCTGAAATTCACTGTGATGATCCCTTGATAGATATCCCAGGGGGCTAAAGAGCCCTTTTCTTTAATTTCCCCTCGAAAAAGTTTTAATACAACTTTGAATTTGATGTAGCCAGTAATGACCACATTTATCACAAGTAATTGCTTATTATAAATTAACTGCACCAGCTTTCAAAAAAGGAAGCCTGTTACCCCCTGGCAAAGTCATTCAGGAACAGAATAAAAAAAACGGCATACAAATCTGAAGAGCAGTTCTTGAGATATCGCCTTCCCCAGTACCACTACTAGCGAAAAAATCCATTCCAAGAAAACAGGCCTTAAAGTTGAACACATGTTTTTTATTCGAAAGCTCCTGCGGAGCTTTTAATTAACTCTTGCAGCTCCAGGCAAACTCAATGTGTCAGATTTTCGACTGGAGACAGCCAACAGCACAGTTCCGCCGCTGTAAAGCGTCTACACAGTCGGCACTCAGTGCGAAAGGTTGGAAGTTCAATGCTCGTACAAGACGCATGTCGCGCTCCCGCGCACCGAACATCTGCACTATCTTGGGCTTTGCCGGCATCGCGTGCAGCAAAGAACTAGCGAAAAAAAAAAAAGCTGAGACAATAATCTAAAAGATAGCGCAAGGCGATGAGCAGCTCGCAAGCTCATGTTGAGGCGGGCGGAGCAAGGGGCAACAACGACGCGAGCGCAGCGGGCGCGGCATCAAAGGGAGCAGCCGCCACCGCCCGTGCAGCAGCAATGGCAGGCACGCTTTAGCCCGCGGTATTTGAACGCGCTGTTCTGGCCAATCAGCGTTCCGCATCACATCGCGGGAAAACGACATTAGCGCCTCAACTGCGCAGACGATGCCATTTTGCAAGGCCGCAAAACAGAGACAAAGAATTCACGGTCAAAACGACACCAAGATGACGTGGGCAGGCCCCACAGGCCTAGAATGGCGCACGCGTGAAGTTAGACTTCATTTCGGCATTTGCGCATGTTTTGTGGGCCACGGTGGCCTCAATAGTAGCGTTGTTCTTTTTTGTATTTTGCGGTTGAATTAGGTGCTGATAATTACAGAACAGGTAGTTTATGGGGGGCGTTTTTCAAAAATCGACTTTCTCACGATTTTTCAGTTTTCGAGGGCCGCGTCCCCCCTTAAGCTTCAAGAAGCCAAGAGGAATTACTGGCAGCAAGGGTTCAAGAATGCTGAAAGAAAATCAAGGATTTGGAAACGAAAATGTTCGTCGCAAGGCGCCAGCTAGAACACGCCATTGTTCAGGATGTCCCAGACGTACAGCTTTATGCAAGTTTCATGGCGACATTAAGAGACCGCCAGAGCAGGAAGTCGCAAGAAAATAAGCTCGACGCTCTTAGGCTGAAGGAACCCACCCAAACCAAGGAGGCCATCCTCAACTTATCCTCCTACAAGCCTACTGAATCTGAAGCTGCCGTTCTGCGCAAGAGCTTGAACTTCAACACTGGCGCCTGTCATGAGCCAATAAAGGAAGAAAGAAAGAAGAAGAAAAAGCAGAAGATAAGTAGAAAACAAGAAGACATGAGGGATCAGTGGCAGAAATAAAGAAGATAGAAAATAATAGCGTACGAATAAAAAGAATACAATATGAAGGCAGAAGAAGCTCAAAAATGCACGCGCAGCTACGTGGCCAATGGGAGAAGGGACACGTAGCCAAAGAGAGTGGCCCAGCTACGCTCTGGGATGAGGGCGAGGGGAAGGGGCTGGAGGCCGAACAGGACCGGTGGATCACGGAGACGGCGGCAACCCAGTGGAAGCAGTTCTTCAGCTGCCGTGGCCACGACCCGCGAGCTGAGTGGACCTCCCACCGGAAGCCGCAGTTACAGGCTGACGGCTTCACAGCTTGCGGAGTTGACTGGGCGATCCAGGTGCTTGGGTCACTCCACCCTCCTGACTCCCTGACCAGGCCAACCGTGAACCGAACGTCGACGTCGAGTCTATGATGCTTTGGCAGGCCCAACGACGTGTCGTCAGGAGCAGCGGCGATGAGGTGATGTGGACACGTCGATAGATTTTATGTAAATATTTTCAACTTCATAATACGTCATGTGCGAGGGCTTGAGACAATATTTTCGATTAACTAGCTTTGTATATAGTTTGTCGTCTGTTAGGGCTTTGCCATTGGGTTGGCAACGCGTGCTTTCTGGATATACAGTAAAAGCTCGTTAATTCGAGCCGCAAGGGTAAACCGCTTCAGTTGGAATTAACGAAAGTTCGAACTAACGAAAGTGAAGGAGAACAACAGTACACTGTGATTTGGAAGCAGTAGGGCATGTCAGAAATTTGGCATGTCAGAAAGTGATGGCATGTGCCGAGGGCACATGCCATCTTCAAGCCGCAGCTCTGGGTCCAACTGTGCCACACCACCGATGTCCACCGAAACGAACGTTAGCCAAGGCTTAACACCATCACAAAGAATCGCGATGGCCGGTACCTCCTAAGCTGAAAACGGACGTGCACAACCGATGAAGACTGCCGAGACAAAGACGCTGAACATGTGAAGGTGGCGAAGGCCCCGATTTGTCGGTTCTTGATTGCAAGCACAGCTGCGACGCACTTGATTCGCTGTGTTTTGGTGCTTGCCGCACCATCTGCCGCACAACATTAACAGCTACACAAGATTTGAAAAGCCTCCAAGATTCACGACGGGCAAGAAGTCTCGGAGGTCACGTAGAATGGAGGAGGCAGCCACCACTGCCTTCTGGCCGAGCCCGCGCCGGTTAGATCTTTCCCGATTTTGCCTTCTCTCGCCGTTATGGAGGCGACGTAGCCTTGTGTGTAGGCGGTGGGCGCGTTTCTCTGGCCCTGTGCCAGGCGCCAAGCCGCCGGCACGGTGGCGCATAGTTCGAATTACCCGTGGCAGAACCTTTTCGCGTTCGAATTAACAGGCTTTTTTATACATAGACTTCTGTGGAGCCTGGCTGGACCAAATCGTACAGTTCGAATTATCCATAAGTTCGAATTATTGAAGTTCGAATTAACGAGCTTTCACTGTATGTATTTTTCTTATGCTTATGCCCCATAAAGGCTTTTCCTGACTCAAAACGTTCCTTGCATCGTGTTTACTACCCTGAGACCGTGACAAAATATTGGTGAGCCTGCCAGGATTTCTTTCCTGAATACTCGGTCTCACACTTCGCAGGAACATGGATTATGAGAAGCAGTTGCGGATAGCCAATTCTCTGGGACAAAGCTGCAAAGAATCGCTTAGCCTTTTTGATCGAGCGCAAGAAGAAGCTCGAGAAGCACGCAAAGTGGGAAAAGAAATTTTGTTGTTAAAGTTGCGTTTGGCCGATGTATCTATCGAAAAAGGTGACGCGGACAGATCGTCTGTTTCTTCGGAATTGGAGCCACAAAGAACAAACACAATTTGTCCACGAAATTTAATGGCTCCATTTGACGATAAGAGAGATGACCTTGATGCTTATCTGCATCGTTTTCAAAGAATTGCTTTGGGACAAGGCTGGGAGCGATCTGAGTGGGCGACAGCACTTAGTATGTGTTTAGTTGGAGAAGCGTTGAACGTGTTCAGCAGAATGCCAGCATCTGAATCAATGGACTACGACAAAGTCAAGAAAGCATTACTGCAGAGATTCAGGCTAACTCCAGAAGGATTTCGTGAAAAATTCCGGAATAGTAAACCAGAACAATCAGAGACTGGTAAACAGTTTGCTTACTGTCTGACAAATTATTTTGATAGATGGATGGAAATGGCAAACACAGAGAAGACGTATGAAGGAGTCAGGGAGCGCATTGTGATTGAGCAGTTCTTGACTTGTTATAGCACAAAACTCAATGTTCATCTTAAAGAATGTTCACTAAAACGTCTAGATGACTTTGCTGAATCTGCTGACCAATTTCTGGAAGCGCAAGGATTGAGGAATTGAGGTAAAAATGAAGAAGAAACTCATAAAAGAGACGATAATAAAATCCAAGTTAGGCAAAGTGCAGTACCTAACGTACTTAGATGTTTCTTGTGCAACCGCGTCGGTCATCGTGCAGTATATTGTAGTGTAGGAGGGAATCGACCACAGGTGCATATCATTTGTCAGCACTGCAAGAGACGAGGACACCGCACAGAAGACTGCAGACTACAGAACCGAGAAAAGGCAGCAGGCGTGGTTTCCCTAAATAGTGGAAAGGCAGCATCACCGCAAGGATTGACCAAGGATACCCACGATACACATGATGTGTCGAAGACCATGGTCTCGAACAACAAGGACACGTTCGAGAAGACGAGACTACCACTGGGTCTTCCTGTAGTTGACGGAGAGATGAACGAAATACGATTCTCGGTTCTTCGACATAGTGGAACCAACACTGCCTTGGTGAGACGGAGTTTGGAGGAAGCCAAAGAGCGATATAAAACCTATTATAACAAGAAGGCAGTGACAAGACGCCTCAATCAAGGAGACAAAGCACTTATCCTTCTACCCAGTGATGGAACTGCCATGGGTGCTTCCATTTCCGTTACTAACGCCAACTTGGTCATGGAGGTCATTGAACAGAAGGCCCTCGCTGACTTCGCTCTCACGCCAAAGGTTTTCATCTGCTATGTAGACGACTGCTTCTGCATAGTACGAAGGCAGGATGCTTCACGCCTCCTGCGTCTTCTCAACTCAGCAGAAGCAGCCATACAATTTACTACAGAATATGAGTGTGACAATAGCCTCCCCTTCCTTGACGTCCTCGTGCGGCGAAGTGGAACGAGACTCATTTGCCGTGCATAGGAACGCGACTCATACTGGCCAGTAGTTAAATTTCAATTTATGTCACCCGGCTTGCCACAAGCAATCCGTCATCTCATCTCCTGTGACAGGGGCCACACGCATCTGCTCAAGTGACGATGAAATGCTGAATGAACTGAAGACAATTCCTCACGAATTATCCAGGAACGGGTACCCCAAGAAGTTTATTATCAAAATGGAAGCTCGTGTCCTCCATCCCAAGCAGTCTCAAGGCAAGTCGGTTTCGAAATGCGCTGGCGTCCCTTACATGCCTGGCGTCCACGAAGCTCTTAGCCGCATATTCTCAAGATATGATCTTAGAATAGCACATGTCATCCAACAAGCTGAGAAATCAGCTAGTTAACGTAAAGGATCGGCTTGAAAGCAAGAATTACCCTGGTGTCATCTACAAGGTACCATGCGCAGACTGCAGTTACAACGGCAAAACCGGCAAATTCCCGAGAAGATTAAAAGAACATCAAAGGGACGTCTCCAAAAAGAAAAAGGCCTCAACACCCTTGCCGAACACGCCGATAATCGCAGTCACCACATCGGTTGGGAAAACGCTGCTATAACAGCTAAGGAAAAGAATCCGATGATGTGACTCTTGCTAGAATCTTTATTTATTCAAACCACGGACAACAGTATCAACAAGACTGATAGAAATCTGCCTGCCAACTACACCCACTCTCTATGTCACATTTTGGCATAAAAAAGACTTGCAGCTCTTGCCCGCTTTTAGTATGATCAAGGAACCCGTACGGGTCCCGAAACGTTTCTGTGTTATTTTCACCCTGACTTGGTCAGTGGCCGCAATTTCTTCATCATCATGTTACCTGACCAGACGAACTTTCGTCGAACTCTTGACTACAGAACAGGGATCCTTCTTGTGAAATGGTGAATGTTTTAAACGTTTTTAAAGAAAATGATGGGACTCAATTTCATTACGGATGTTTCTAAGAGTAATGAACGGTTGAACGGCAGGTCTGGTGGTTTCGATGTGGAGTGAAGTTTCGGTTTGCAAATGGTATACACATATTTTTACTGCAAAGATAAGTTATCTTATGCATGTTCCAATTCATTACCATCTTACTTATCAACTTTTGCTGTTTATGTCTCCATGAAATTTACCCCGCATAATGAACACACCCACCAACTTTGCTTTGGTATATTGCGAAAAAAAGTGTATTCATTATGCGGGTAAATACGGCAGTTATCGCACTCCCAACTTTGCATCAATTTTTTTTAAACAATGTGTGAGCATTATGCAAGTAGATATGGTAATCATCCAAGGGAAATCAAGGAGCAGATTGGAGATTATAAACTCTGCCCTCAATATAAGGAGGCTGAAATAGTTATTGGCTGGAATGCACAAAGACGATACCACGCTCGAGTGTTCACTTGGCAACTTTTGCAATCTAGTGCAACCCAGTGCTAGTGCATGGCTGGAAAGTGTTTCTAGCGACATACTACCTTGTTGTCCAGGCCCTGGATCTCCTGCTGGTTGGCTGTCGACAGGATGAAGCTGTTCATTTGTGCCTTCAGTGGGTCATCCTGCGCACAGCAACGGGCAACATCAGTGTTGATAAGCAGGCCTTAGCAAAACGGACACACTGTCAACAACTCCACTATTACAAAAGGAGGTGTGCAGGTCATGCTTAGAGATGGGTATACCAGGACAATTTCAGGGACAGTATGGGCACCTGCACACACAGTCATCCGTAATATGAAAGCCTAGGCTCCAACCCTTTTGTTCAACAGCAAAATTCCAAAGGTGCGAGTGTGTGTGTAAACACAGCGAGATTTCATTCAAAGCTGGAATGTGGCCCACAACCGAGACCCACAACCTTCGCAACTGTGGCAAGGTGCACCTGTGACAAATGAATGGAATTATCGGTTTGTGGAAAGCAACTTCGGCCATGCCAGCAGTGTGGGTAGCAGACTGTGGTTCTCACAAAAGTGAACTCTAAATGAGATCGTACTTTATGAAACCTTCACGGGATTCTCAGAGAAACTGTCTCACAGTGTGTTTTACGGAAAGCAGAGTTCATTCAAAACCTATGTCTGATGGGAGATCGCCCATGGGATAGAATCCCCTAAATACTATTGCATTACATATCTCTCGGGCAATAATGTGAGGAGTTTTTGTAACGCACACACAAACTTTGCCTTTGGGTAGAAAATGGTACAGAAATAATCTCAGATTTCCTGACCACCCACACAACTATGTTATAGAGCAATGCAAATGCCTTTTGTTAAGGCAAATAAGGGGTTGAATTTCAATGACTTAATTATGGTAAAACACAAGGAGACAAACACTGGTTCTTACCAAATACAGACACTGCAATATAGGAAGCTTAGTAGATATGTTTAAAAAAGGGCTCACCACTTCAACGTCTATGTCATAGCACGCCGTCTTCTTGGTGTCTGGGCCTTCGACACTGGCAAACCATGCGTGAGAGAAGTTTTAAGCTCAGGTCATGCAGACTTGGCAGTTTGAACTCATAATATTGAGAGAACTTCTTGCTGGGCAAGTCGGTGTGAATTCATTATACCTATTTTTAAGGCACCAAAAAACAACACATAGCACACGAGATAGGACAATGGGACAGAGAATCCTCACAACTACTTTATTTTTACAGAAGACACATTACCCTCTCTTGTGTGCTGTGTGTTTTTTAGCACCTTAAAAACAAGTATAATAAATTGACACTAACTTGCCCAGCAAGAAGTTCTTAGGCCATATTTCTAATACAGTAGGCCCTTCTATGTTTGTGCAATCTCCACGTTTCATTGATGAATAGATTTAACTTACCATCGTCAACACCTGTCGCGCAAGGAGCATCGCTTTCTGCATCAAGAATGGATTGGTTCCCACCAAAGTAAGCGCCCTCTTTCGCCCGGTGCTACCATCTTGGGGACATGTGAAACAAATGAGCAGAATTCTCAGGTCGGAGCTATGATGCCACATTCGTCTGCTTAACGATCTTTGCACCGCTTGCTTGGCACAATATCCTGCCTGGCTTGCTGGAAGGAACATTCATTCTGTCAAGAGATTGGCCTCCCAGATGACCGAACAGCTCTGGATGTGCATGCTGAACTTTCTGCTCAATGAAACAAAAAAAAAAAAGACAAAAAAAAAACAAGGCGAAAGTTTGGAGTGGGTTAGTGATTGTGAGGGATATTCATCTGCCAGATAAGGTGACGTCTGTTCTTCAGAAAGGACCCAAGTGACTGCCGCCAACTGTCGAATTTCTAGGAAGGCCAATGCAGAAGAGCAAGAAATGTGCCTTCTTGAGGAAGTTGACTGCCTTCTGAAATGTGGTTACCCAAAGCCTACACAGCATCTGGAAATGTCAGCTGGAGGCTCTGTCTCATTCTTTAGCAATACATTTGCCGACCGATAAATTGGACACCGATAGTTCGGACATACTCAATAATTCGGACTGCTTTGCGGCATCGTAATGTGTAATGACGACTGATATTTCGAACAGCCGCCAGCTCCACGTTCGATCGTCGTCCGGACTCTCTTCGTGGCTGTAGCATACGCCAACTCTCCCACTCTTATCTGTTCTGGCAACATCAACAAGACAAAATGTATGGCCTCAGAGACGTGAGACATAAATAAAAAGGGCCTCTTCGAATTTCGGAGTTCTGGCAGCCTGCTGGCAGCCAGATGGCGGCCAGCTAGTTCCGGTTCTGACAGGAAGTCACGTGGGCTGGGATCCCAAGACAGCCCGAACCTGCCCGAAGTTTGCAAAATCGAACACCGTTACAGCTGGCCCAATGTAAACGTGCTGCCAGCATGGCAGCGCCCGGCGAGGCCGGCTCGCGCTCAGCATAGTCGGCCCATTTATGCGTTGCCAGCTTGAAAATATATAGTTGCATTCAGGAATACGATCACTTTTGCGCGACTCGGCGCAGGATGCGTACTGGGCCAACCTCGCCTTGCGCAGCGCAACACATGGCCTCCGACGCGGCAGATGACAACACACGAAATCGTGATTGTATACTCGAAAGCGATAGCTGGAGGATCCCTGCTCGCAGCGATCACGTCGCCCACCGGCGACATTCATGAGTTGGCGTTGTGTCATCACGAGACATAAAAAATCAGGTTATCGGGTACGTCTCATACGCATAAAATTTCGCGCCGACCTGCTTGGGCTTCGATTTCAGAAAGTTTGTTGTGGCTGATGGTGCTTCTCATTTTGATCCTAAGGAGCTGGAGATGCGGCTGGTGCATGAAAATGCATGCCGCCTGTGACCAGCGAAACGTTTCACACGAAAAACAACATTGGTCGCAATCATGAGAGCAATAAGCCAATGTATGTGTGTCTAGGCCAGCGGTGGCGTAGAGGTAGAACACCCGCCTCGCGTGCAAGAGGTCCGTGGTTCGAATCCCGGTGCAGCGCAATATTCCACCGGATTAAAAAAAAAATCAGCATGTTGAAAAAATTGCATAAACAGGCCTGGAGTGTGGCCTGATCCCGGTGACCAGAACCGGTAACGCACTCCCTCACCAGAGCAGGATTGGCCACCCTGGTGCAGTACTTGGCCACAACCTCCTATATGAACACGACAATCAAACCCCGGCCCTCAGTCCCCAGCAGCTGCAAAGCAACTGACCACAGCGGCGGTCAGACCTGCGACGCCACAGAGGGTGCTAAGAATCCCTGGCTCCGGACAGGCCACCATTGGAATCTGAACCTGGCAACATTCAACGCTAGAATGTTATCTAGTGAGGCGAGTCTAGCAGTGCTATTGGAGGAATTAGAGGGCAGTAAATGGGATACAATAGGGCTAAGTGAAGTTAGGAGGCCGAAAGAAGCATATACAGTGCTCAAAAGCGGTCACGTCCTGTGCTACCGGGGCTTAGCGGAGAGACGAGAACTAGCGGTCGGATTCCTGATTAATAAGAACATAGCTGGTAACATAGAGGAATTCTATAGCATTAACGAGAGGGTGGCAGGTCTTGTTATTAAATTTAATAAGAGGTACAAAATGAAGGCTGTACAGGTCTACGCCCCTACATCCAGTCATGATGGCCAGGAAATCGAAAGCTTCTATGAAGACGCGGAATAGGCGATGTGTAAAGTCGAAACAAAATACACCATACTGATGGGCGACTTCGATGCCAAGGTAGGCAAGGAGCAGGCTGGAGACAAGGCACTGGGGGAATATGGCATAGGCACTAGGAATAGCAGGGGAGAGTTAGTAGAGTTTGCAGAACAGAATAATATGCGGATAATGAATACCTTCTTCCACAAGCGGGATAGCCGAAAGTGGACGTGGAGGAGCCCGAACGGCGAGACTAGAAATGAAATAGACCTCATACTCTGCGCTAACCCTGGCATCATACAATATGTGGACGTGCTCGGCAAGGTGCGCTTCATTGACCATAGGATGGTAAGAACTCGAATTAGCCTAGACCTGAGGAGGGAACGGAAGAAACTGGCACATAAGAAGCCGATCAATGAGTTAGCGGTAAGAGGGAAAATAGAGGAATTCCAGATCAAGCTACAGAATAGGTATTCGGCTTTAACTCAGGAAGAGGATCTTAGTGTTGAAGCAATGAACGACAATCTTGTGGGCATCGTTAAGGAGTGTGCAATAGAAGTCGGTGGTAACTCCATTAGACAGGATACCAGTAAGCTATCGCAGGAGACGAAAGATCTCATCAAGAAACGCCAATATATGAAAGCCTCTAACCCTACAGCTAGAATAGAACTGGCAGAACTTTCGAAGTTAATCAACAAGCGTAAGACAGCTGACATACGGAAGTATAATATGGATAGAATTGAACATGCTCTTAGGGACGGAGGACGCCTAAAAGCAGTGAAGAAGAAACTAGGAATTGGCAAGAATCAGATGTATGCGTTAAGAGACAAAGCCGGCAATATCATTACTAATATGGATGAGACAGTTCAAGTGGCTGAGGAGTTCTATAGAGATTTATACAGTACCAGTGGAACCCACGATGATAATGGAAGACAGAGTAGTCTAGAGGAATTCGACATCCCACAGGTAAGGCCGGAAGAAGTAAAGAAAGCCTTGGGAGCTATGCAAAGGGGGAAGGCAGCTTGGGAGGATCTGGTTACAGCAGATTTGTTGAAGGATGGCGGGCAGATTGTTCTAGAAAAACGGGCCACCCTGTATACGTAATCCCTCATGACTTCGAGCGTACCGGAATCTTGGAAGAATGCTAACATAATCCTAATCCATAAGAAAGGGGACGCCAAAGACTTCAAAAATTATAGACCGATCAGCTTACTGTCCGTTGCCTACAAAGTATTTACTAAGGTAATTGCAAATAGAAACAGGAACCAGGCAGGATTCCGTAAAGGCTACTCAACAATAGACCATATTTACGCTATCAATCAGGTGATAGAAAGATGTGCGGAATATAACGAACCTTTCTATATAGCTTTCATTGATTATGAGAAAGCGTTTGATTCAGTCGAAACCTCAGCAGTCATGGAGGCATTGCGAAATCAGAGTGTAGACGAGCCGTATGTAAAAATACTGAAAAATATCTATAGCGGCTCCACAGCCACCGTAGTCCTCCATAAAGAAAGCAACAAAATCCCAATAAAGAAAGGCGTCAGGCAGGGAGATACGATCTCTCCGATGCTATTCACAGCGTGTTTACAGGAGGTATTCAGAGACCTGGATTGGGAAGAATTGGGGATAAGAGTTAATGGAGAATACCTTAGTAACTTGCGATTCGCTGATGATATTGCCTTGCTTAGTAACTCAGGGGACCAACTGCAATGCATGCTCACTGACCTGGAGAGGCAAAGCCGAAGGGTGTGTCAAAAAATTAATCTGTAGAAAACTAAAGTAATGTTTAACAGTCTCGGAAGGGAACAGCAGTTTACAATAGGTAGTGAGGCACTGGAAGTAGTACTATTAGGACAGGTAGTGACTGCGGATCCGGATCATGAGACTGAAATAATCAGAAGAATAAGAATGGGCTGGGGTGCGTTTGGCAGGCATTCTCAGATCATGAACAGCAGGTTGCCATTATCGCTCAAGAGAAAAGTTTATAACAGCTGTGTCTTACCAGTACTCACGTACGGGGCAGAAACCTGGAGGCTTACAAAAAGGGTTCTACTGAGGACGACGCTACGAGCTATGGAAAGAAGAATGATAGGTGTAACGTTAAAGAATAAGAAAAGAGCAGATTGGGTGAGGGAACAAACGCGAGTTAATGATATCTTAGTTGAAATCAAGAAAAAGAAATGGGCATGGGCCGGACACGTAATGAGGAGGGAAGATAACCGATGGTCATTAAGAGTTACAGAATGGATTCCAAGGGAAGGGAAGCGTAGCAGAGGGCGGCAGAAAGTTAGGTGGGCGGATGAGATTAAGAAGTTTGCAGGGACAACATGGCCACAATTAGTATATGACCGGGGTAGTTGGAGAAGTATGGGAGAGGCCTTTGCCCTGCAGTGGGCGTAACCAGGCTGATGATGATGATGATGTGTGTCTAATGTACCGAGTGCAATCAGTGCATTCTTAGATCAACGGCCTGCAGTTCAAACACACATCGGTTCGGACCTAAGCATACGGCGGAGAGAGGGAGCGAACACGGGCTAACTGCAAAGCCTTTGCTAACTGCTGAGAAAGGAGAGATATACATACGCGAGATATGTGAAAAGGAAGGCCACCAGAGAAAGACGAACACAAAATGTACCGCAATGTGTGAATCAGCGTCCACAACTTGCGTGGAACACGATGCAGATAACATGCATGCATGAGAGCGCGGCGCGCTGTTCACCGCCGCGAAGGAGCAATCAGGGGACAGACACACAAAAGCTTCAAACGGTTCACCACTGCTCGTATCAGACCGCTTCGCAATGCAGCACGGAGCGTTAGCCCCTAAAAAGATAACGCTAGAAGTAAGGAAATCCGAAGATGACCGTAGAAAGTTGGCTGAGTGAGGTAAATTTAAGTCCTGAAACGCCTGCGGTGCAATCTGTGAAGTCCCCGCAAAGATGGCAGCAAGTGCCCATCGCCCCTTTTAGTCATCGGCTAGCCAGAGAACTTCCAGAGAGCAGCCAGACCAAAATTGTCCCGGCAGGTTCTGGCAGTCCGCGGGTAGCCAGAACCGTCCAGCCAGAGCAAAACGAACGCCTGGCGGAAGTGCGTCGCGTGGTGGGCGGACCAACCCGAGAAAAACGAAGACGCTCTGGCTGGCTCTGGCAGCCCGCGGGTAGCCAGAAGTGGAAAATCGAAGAAGCCCACAGCCTTAAAGATTGCACGCTAGAATGGTAATCCCTGAGGCCTTACCTTGGTCACAGCACTACACCTCAGAGATTTAACTGCACATGCCGACCTTGCAGGATTTGCCTGACTCTCAATAGGTTGCATCAACATTGCAATCATCACATCCTATTCCGGCCATAGAGTTTAATACAATATACTAGAGGGAATTTTGGCGATGCAGCCACTGACCCACCATTGGAATGATGGAAAGTACATGGATTTGTATGATCTTTGTGCTTGTGGATTCAAACGTTCTTGTGGCTTTGCATATTATGCTTTATATGCCTTCATTGTCATAAATTTCAGAGCAATCTATACTCTTGTAAGTGCAGAAGACGCTGCAAACAAGCACAATCACTACTAATTGCAAAGATTAAGCTTGTTGAGGTGGCCAAATCGAAACACGCCATGCGTCTCAAGGCAGTAGCATGCCCATCATAAATTCATAAGGGCGTTTCACATCACTTCTAGATGCATGCGTCCCTGTCTTAATGGCTTCAATATCAGGCTTCTGTGCTAGAGGTCCTGTGTTCGAATCCTGCCGTCAGACAATTTTAATAATGCTTATTTAATTATTTATTACACAGTAAATTGTTGGGAAGTGCAGCGGTGGTGTAGAGGTAGAGCATCCGCCTCGCGTGCAAGAGGACCGCGGTTTGAATCCCTGTGCCGTGCAATTTACCACTGGAATAAAAAAAAAAATCCGCGTGTTGATAAAATTGCACAAAGAGGCCTGGAGGGCGGCCTGATCCCGATGACCAGAACCGGTAACACACTCCCTCACCAGAGCAGGATTGGCCACCCTGGTACAGTACTTGACCACAACCTCCTATATGAATACGACAATCAAACCCCGGCCCTCAGTCCCCAGCAGCTGCGAAGTAACTGACCATGGCGGCGGTCAGACCTGCGACGCAGCAGAGGGTGCTAAGAATTCCTGGTTCTGGACAGGCTGCCATTGTAATCTGAACCTGGCAAAATTTAACACTAGAACGTTATCTAGTGAGATGAGTCTAGCAGTGCTATTGAAGGAATTAGAGGGCAGTAAATGGGATATAATAGGGCTCACTGAAGTTAGGAGGACAAAAGAAGCATATACAGTGCTAAAAAGCGGGCACGTCCTGTGCTACCGGGGCTTAGCGGAGAGATGAGAACTAGGAGTCGGATTCCTGATTAATAAGGATATAGCTGGTAACATACAGCAATTCTATAGCATTAGCGAGAGTGTGGCAAGTCTTGTTGTGAAACTTAATAAGAGGTACAAATTGAAGGTCGTACAGGGCTACGCCCCTACATCCAGTCATGATGACCAGGAAGTCGAAAGCTTCTATGAAGACGTGGAATCGGCGATGGATAAAGTCAAAACAAAATACACTGTACCGATGGGCGACTTCAATGCCACGGTAGGCAAGAAGCAGGCTGGAGACAAGTCAGTGGGGAAATATGGCATAGGCTCTAGGAATAGCAGGGGAGAGTTATTAGTAGAGTTTGCAGAACAGAATAATATGCAGATAATGAATACCTTCTTCCGCAAACGGGATAGCCAAAGTGGACGTGGAGGAGCCCGAATGGCGAGACTAGAAATAAAATTGACTTTCTACTCTGCGCTAACCCTGGCATCACACAAGATCCAGCACAACTTCCTTGTTTTTCAATACAGTTGATAAAGTAGACGGTGGTATTTAATGAAGGAAAAATTAGACATCAACCCAATCGTAGCAATCGCTACAAAAGAAACCCATACGGGTTCCTCAAAAGGAAAGCCTCGCAGCTGAAGAAAAATTCGTCCTGTCCGGGACTCGAACCCGTGACCACCGCCTTTTTGGGGCAGCCGCTCTACCATCTGAGCTAACCAGGCGGCTAGCAGATGGTAGGGTGAAGTCGAATTTATCGACAACTCAAAGCAAAGGCAAGAGTTTGACATAATAGTTGTGCAGAAACCCGCAAGGTGGAGGGAAGTAATTAATGAAGGGAAAATGAGACCTCCACCCAATCGTAGCAATTGCTACAAAGACGGTGGTATGTCGCATTCTTTTGCGATGCCAGTTTTCAGCTGGCCGCCTTTTTCGACTTCTTTTAACAGCAGAACTTTCTTCTCCAATGTCGGGCATTTTCACCTGGAGACTGACGGAGCCATTTATGACTGTAGACCACAATAGCAGACGCGAGGCATGCCTAGCGAAGCACTCTGAATGACACACCATCACAGGGGCCTTCGGCAAGCACCGAAACGCCGTCGTCGCCAATCACTGGGAACATTAGATGAGCAAAGGGAAGCCCGAAAGACTGGGAAAAAATTAGCGACAATCTGAGTGCATCAACGTAACAACACATTTGGAATGTTGTGAAGCTTTTAAATTCAGAAGCATAGGCACGACACCAGATAATGAGATAATGCCAGAGTCAAGGCGATATGATGGGCGATCGATGCATGTGCCATCCTGAACATTAGAAAAAATGCTCAGAAAATACCCATTGAAATGCATGCTTTGTTTGTCTGTAATGAGGGCGCTGCCATGCATTATTCGATCAATGCCTTCTTTTTTTTTTTTTTCGGCACAAGTGTGAGCAAAGATTTTCAGGAGCTGTTTGAATAGAGTTCAGGAGGGTATGCTGAAAGCAGTTTCGTTTATCGCTGCTGACAGACTGGTTCAGGAGTGACAGATTTGATTGGATAACACTGTTAGAGGCATCTCGCCATCTTGAATGCTTGAGTTTCCTTTTTTGGGCGTAAGATATCACGTGTTATCCAAGGTTCTTTTTTCGCTGTCTTTTTTGTTTTATATAGTACAAAATTGTCGATGCAGTACAGGTGTAATTGTTTAAACCTAAGCAGTCTGTCCTGCGAGAACTGCTAAGACTTGGGTAAAGGTATTCTAAAACACTTTCCGTCATTTCCATGGAAAAAATTCTTGACAAGAACCGTTTCTACAAGAGCACTACTACACACTTCTAAGGGACATAAACACTTCACTGTGTAGCGGTCAGAACGTTCACCTGATGCAGAAGTGTCAACAGAGCAGTTTACAAAATAAGATCAAGTATTGAGAATGAGCTACTTTGAACACGTGTAGGTTGCTTGAAAATTTGCTACAGGTTTTTGCACAACTTTATGTCAAGTATACACTGAAAATGTGTGCCATTATCACGAGAGGCAAAATGATTGTCCCAATCTACATCTGGCCGATTAAAGTCACCAACAAGTAAGAATTTTTTCTTGAGCAAAATTCAACATATGCTCATTTTGAATTTAAGCTTATCTGTGAAATCACACACAATTTGTCAGTATAATAGGTCACTATCGATCTGAACTTCCGATTGCATCTTGTGTTCCACAAGGAAGTGTTCTGGGACCCTTGCTTTTTAGGTATACATTAATGATATTTCTAACATGGTCCCTGACTGTCCAAATAAGACTATTTGCTGACGATTGTGTCATATTTAAAGAAATTACTAATATAGATGATAAGTTGCTCTTGAATTCATTCCTCAGCAATATTAATCAATGGTGTAAACAATGCTATATGAAGCTTAACACTGACAAAACCGTGTACGTCAATATCACCAGAAAGAAAAGTTATTTTGTGTATCCATATCTGCAGTCATGTCACCCACTAGCAGAATATTATTACCTCGATATTGAAGCAGCACACTAAAAATGCACACACAAAAAGGACATAGAGATTTAAGAGCGCCGCTTTAACACCATGGCTCACCACCATCAGCATCTATTAAGTAAATACCTTGGTGAGACGATAGCTAAGAGACTCAGTTGCAATAAACATGTCTCTAACACATGTGCATCAGCATTCTGAAAGCTACGCTTCCTCAGGTATAAACTCCGGCAACTCCCAGCTGGCCTCATTAGACCTACTCTCGAACACGGGCGTGTCCTTTGGCACACTAAAAAAAATATTGATGCTCTGGAAATGAGTCAACGTACCATCCGCTTCATCTTTTCCAAAAACCGTACGACCGATTCCCCAACTTCTCCTATGCAGCAACACAACATCCCGAAACTTGAGTTACCTGTCGTAAGATCCTAAGATTAAAGTTTCTTTTTTTGCCTCAAAAATGAACACCTCACCTTCAACCCCGGTCCGTGCATAAAATCTCCAACATCGCGACTAACCAGACATTGTCGTGCCGAATCCCTATTCAGAGCACGAGCTAACACATTTAGGCTTTCCTTTTTCCTTCGCTCAAGTGCAGGCTGAAACGCATTGCCCCTATGTATGCTGCATAGCAGTGATTCATTTCACCAAAACATCATAATATGCAGTCTCGGTGCTATGCTTATAACATGTGTTGTCACGATTGAACGGAACTCAGGTTTGACATTGTATTTCTTTTGTGTGTGTGTGTGTGTCTGCACTGCTGTACTGCTGAGTTACACTGGTGCTTGGTGTAACAATTCTCAGATGCCCCTCGTGCCATGGGCCTGCAGTATTGTAAAATGTAAATTATTGCCATCCCACTTTTCTCGGTAATGCACAGACTGGTGCAGCTAAGCATGGCCTCCAGAATGCGACAGTGTGATCGCTGTTGTGCACGCACGCCTAGCTGTGCACAAGCTGCACCAGATGGAGAGAGAGCAAGCGTGAGCCTGCATGTGGTGGTGCGAAACACCGGCCATGCATCCACTGCTCGCTCTCACTGCAACGCATGGATGCGGCCAAGGAAGGGAGCATGAATGAGCACGACACAGGGAAACCCATATGGGTTTCTCAGGAACTACCATTAAGTTACATATATGAACGTGTCCACTAAATGTGGCCCAGAAGAAAATTACCCAGGGCTTCCTGTGAACGGCACTCTGTTGATAGGCTTTTGTTAATTAGTAGAGTTTTTTTCATTGTGAATGAGCAACTAATATTTAAATTTCATGAGCTTACATTTATTATCTTACTTATTCAATAAGGTACCAATACAAAGGTTGTGGAATACATCGAGAAATGACCGATAACGGTATATATGCCGTAAAATTCCAAGCAGGGATCCCACCCGTGCAAGTGCCCCCTCCCAACTTCACTGCTAATTTCAAGTTTTCACACCGTTCCAGGAAAGTGCACCTCCCCCCCCCCTCCACTCCGCGCCCTCCTCACGCACCACACCCAGGCAACAATGGCCTATCCCATCCAGTTCACGAAAAGTTCCTGTGACCTTTTTTAATCTTTTGTTTTTTAAAGGCACATCTCCGTTAGCGACACGGCAACTCGCTGCATGCCGTTTGCAGTTCATGGACCACTGGCCGACAGCAGCCTTGCTGGCAAAAGGCCAGACCTGCCTGTCACACAGCACAGAGGAGCTTCCTGCGCCACAGCGACGTGGGCACTTGGCGCCAGATCACGGCTACGCTCTGGCACCCCGGCAGCCTCAGCAGTGCTGATCGCTCGCCACCGATAACATACCTAGGCCTTTTCCTGCTCGGTTTGAATCTGTAGCAAACGATGCTTCAGAACGAACCGCCAACGCTCTCAAGCATCAACATTTTGTTACCGTTGTTGCCGCTTTACCCTCTCCCCACAATAATTTCACACAAAGAAGAAAACATGCCAATATTGGTGGCACCGCCACCTGCGATGCGAGCATGGCCAAGCCGCGGTTCGCTGTCTGCCGTCGGTAGCCATGCATTGCAGCTGAGCTTGACTTGTATCATAACTCTTGTTAGTGCTAAATGTTTGATCGTGGACTTTAAGCGGAATATGCAAACTTTTTTGTGATCGACCCTGAGGAGTCTTCTGATGATTTTGAGAGTGATGAACGGCACTAACAAATGTTTGGCTTAATAAGGTTCATGTTAAATAAAATTTGAAATCCATGCCCACTGCATTTTCTTTCTTGTGGAGAAATTTTGTCGTCAGCATCCTGAATTTTGATGTCATTTCGGGATAGCCCCCCCCACACTTTGTTGGTAAATTTGACTTGCTTGAAGGGGGCGCTTGCTCAGAATTTTAATGCGATAGTGCTAAGGAGCTTGTGTCACAGAAAATCTGGTTATGGCATTGGATGTCGTTTTGGCAAGAATATTTTCGAACGAAACATCCCCAGATCCTCCATGTGACGCAAGGAGTTTACTGAACTAACTGAATTTCTCAGCTAAAATACGTGGAAAATTCACAAACTGTGTCTTACACACAACCTACAGACATTATAGCTCTCGAATTGTAACTTGTTTATATGAGACAACACAATTCTGTGATGCGAAAACTCAGAGAAACCCCTTTTGCAGCGTTTCTACAATTCACAGTTTGGCCTCCACACATCATAGTCACTGTCACCTGGCTTTGGCCCCAATGTGCACCCATGACAGTAGTTGGAGAGGACTACGAAGGCCAGTACCAAGCCCCTGTAAAATTCAATTACAGCCCCTACACTAATGTGGCTACTGTGACCCCGGGATATCCAGGTGCCATCATGAATGACTGTGATGTTCTTTGAGAATGTCAAATCCATTTCGGTATAGACTCTTTTCACAGCTGCAACAGCATCAGTGCACATGTTTGTTACAGATTTGCTTGCAGCAGGCCTGCATTTAGCTTTCAGGTGCCCCTGAAATGTCTTCTGATGCAGCCCCCTGTACGAAACGTTCATCACAGACCAAAGGACTGTAAGGGCAGTGGCACCCTTCCCTATGCTCTTGATTGCTTGCATGGACCTTAGGTTCACTTTAAAGGGCCGGCTTCCTTCTTCTCTTGGTGAAGACCACTGTGTTTCAGAAGCACCGCATGCTGAGCAATGTAAAACCATTTTCACGGCAAGGCCAAGCCTGGTTTCCGGCATTACCGCTATCCTCGGATGGAAGCACTGATGACAGTGTCTTGCCAAAAAGTGCATTCACTGTGGCAACTTGCACAAGCAAAAACTCACTTGAGTCCGTCGCCACCGAGCATGCTCCTCCAGCCGTCAACCCTGCCTTCCGTTCGGTTGTTGGCTCAGAGCCAAGTGACGCACGGACAGTGACGGCGGTCATTTCCAACTGCTCCGGCTCAAGATGCGATTGTATGGTGCGACCGTTGCTGGTGCACTGTTCGCCTTCACGGTCAGCAGACGCATGCGCTTGGACTGCACTTTCATCGTTCATCTCGATGACGGCGGTGGTGCAATCGGGGTACGTTACGGAGCATTCACAGGTCGTCGCAGGCACGGAAGCATCCAAAAAGGCCATTATCAGTTCAGTATCATCACCAATGGAACTCAAGGCAGTAACAGCCCGGCAATGCATTGGCAGTCTCTCTTGCAAGCTCGTGCATGGACACATTTATGCTAGAACTACTTATCCTTCGGATGTTAGGTGGCTTGTGCTTGCGGCTGCTAAAGCGGTGCTTGGTCCCGAATTTCGTCGTTCCCGTCTGCTCAGTCATGCTCGAAAGCTCAAAATAAAACTCAAATCCGAATAAAGCGATGAAGCAGCAGCGTACCTCGAATATCCAACGCGTAAACAAAGGGGCAGTGGCTAGCGCGCGAAGAAACGGGAGAAGCAGACGCCGCAGCGGCTCGCTTCCAGACCCAGCCAATGGGGAGGCTCGTAGAACACACGTGACGAAGCAAGCCAATAGGTGGCCGCGACAAGCAGTTCCACGACCTTCAGACCTTTAATTTTTTTATGCTTGCTCTTCTCTCTATCAGGAAACGAGAGAGGTGTCGAAAGGCGAAGAGGCACACTTTTCAACGGTACCAGCATGGCCGCGCTACGTACTGCTGTTCCGGAGCTAGGGACGCCTCGAAAACCACAACTTTTCCGCCGATTCTCGTAAAATTTTCGCCGTATTGCCTTTGTATATTCTTATTTGTGCTACTTAGCTGTCGTTCTCAGCGAAAATACTTGGAGAAACTATTGAAAAGGCGTCAAAGATTCGAAATCTTTAACTTTCTAAAAAAAGATTTTTGGTTCGTTTTCCTCGAGTTGATCCCCGCATCCCCCCCTTAAGTATGCATCATCCCGATCAGACGAGCTACCGTCAAACTACAGACTTCAGCGTGTGCATGCGTACAATGAAGAAAGGAACATGTGCATTTGGACCCTGTCGTGTTCTGCCCAGACAGCGCATGCGCGAGGCTCGGTGCAAATGCCGACTGGCCTACCCAGCCGGCAGCACGTTTATTTCAATAGTTGCAAAGCAAATTACACAGGCCGATGGCAACAACACAACATTCCTTCCACCTTTAACAAACGAAGAAAAACAAAATCAAACAAACAAAAACACAAGAAACAGAACATGCACCATAATGTGCATGCACAAAGTTCAGATTGATTACTGGGGCACACATTGCATAACTGGTTTCCGCATGCACGAGCTGCGGCGAAGAGGAGTCTGAAGGGGAACCACTGGCTTCAGGGCGTCAGGGGAGACCTCTGGCTTCGGGGGGGTCCTTCAGGGCACAACTACTGGGATCACTGGAGACACATGCGCCATTCAATTCACTAGATGAAACACCCGTAGTTGCGGTGGTACTGGTGGCCCATGCTGGGGCGTCGTCCGTGGCAGCACCCGCGGCAGCACCCACAGTTTCCAAAGGCACAACCGGAGCGGCTCCGCGCTTGGAACATCCGGACGGTTCGTTCGGGGTCCCCCAAGATATTCTGACAGCTCGGGCTGCCACGATACCGCCCGCACATGATCGTGGTGCCTTGCCCACTGGCGGCCATCTGGCAGTCTTAGCACCGCCGCAAAACCTTTGTTCACTTCCACCATTGCCCGGCACCCAGGCAGGACCTGGACGAAAATTGCGAGCAAAAACAGTCGTTCCTGGTGGAGTGGGTACGGCTCCTGCCAATCTTCTGTTTACCCAGAGACTGAGAGATCTGTTGGGACATCACTGTGGTCCATAAATCAGGCCATAGTAAATCCAGCAACGTTTTCAATTTCCGCCCATGAGAAGCTCAGCAGAGCTACACCCGGTCACTTCACGAGGTGTTGTCCGGTATGCAAGCGAAATTCTGGCTATCTGCACGTGCAAATAATCCCCTGATTACGCTTTCTTTAGCTTCTGCTTAATGGTCAGTACCGCACGCTCCGCTGCTCTACCAGAGGCTGGGTGGTACGGTGGTACAAGAATTTGTAGAATGCTGTTTCTATGCAATAAGATCTTGTATTCTTCACTCGCAAACCCTGGGCAATTGTCGGATACGACTACATCAGGGAGTTCATGCCCAGCGAACATTTTTCGCAGGCAGCCAATGGTATGCAACCGACGGTTGGATACGAGGAATACTTCTATCCACTTCGAGTATGCGTCGACTGCTATGAATAAGTAAGCATTCTTCAATGGTCCGGCATAGTCTACATGAATTTGGGACCATGGCCTCTCATGGAACGGTCATGGCTTGGTCGGTGCCCGTCTCAGTGATCGCTGATTTTCTTGGCAGGTGCGGCACGTTTGTACCACTGCTGTGACGTCATCTTCCACGGCTGGCCACCAGACATGGCTATGGACCACTGCATTCATTTTCACAATTCCTGGATGCCCTTCATGTAGCAGTCGTAGCGTGTTGGCCTACAAGGACGCGGGCACAACCACCCTGCTTCCTAGCAGAACGCAGCCACTCTGGACACTCATTTCATGAAGGCGAGTGGCATACTCTTTCCACTGTTTCCCAGAGAATCCCCTTACCAGCCCATAGCGCTTCACGAGGACAGCCACGGGGCTTTGCTCGTAGCAGCTGCAATAGCTTGCACTGACAATGCTCTGGGGTAACACCCTTGGAGCATAAAGATCTCCGGTGGTTTCTTGGCTTCGAACTCAGCTGAAGCCGGCTCAGTGCATCGGTATGCGGAATGTGGCCACCAGGTCTGTACTTCAACACCAAATCATAGCCCGACAGGAAGAGTGCCCAGAGGAGTACTCGAGGTGAGCAAGACTCTGGAATCGGCTTGTACTTGCATGGATTAAGGAATTTCTCTCTAACCGTAGTCAGTATCCCGGCCACGGCGGCTGCACTTCGATGGGGGCCAAATGCGAAAGCACTCGCGGGTTTAGATTTAGGTGCACGCTAAAGAACCCCAGGTGGTCGAAATTTCTGGAGTCCTCCACTATGGCGTGCCTCATAATAAGAAAGTGGTTTTGGCACGCAAAAACCCATAATTCTAAATGTGACGGCTAATGACTTCTCTTCACCTAATTCTGCCGTAACATCTGGATTCCTGCAAGGGTCCGTTATGGGCCCTCTGCTCTTCTTGATTTATATTAATGACCTTCCTACCTGCCTTTCTTCCTCAACTGTCCGACTGTTTGCAGATGACTGCATAGTTTACCAGAAATTTACTAACCATGCCGATTATCTCGACCTGCAACGTGATCTAGATAAGGTATTTGAATGGTGCAGTCAATGGCTCAGACACTTAATACAACTAAATGTAAAAGTATGAAAGTTTCTCGCCACAGCACTAATATTGTATTTACTTGCATAACGATGGCACTTTTATGTCAAAAAAGAAATTGACACAAATTCAGGGGTGCGATTATTACACGGGTTGAATTTTCCGCAAAAATAAAAATTTTTTGCATCCGCATTTGCTGTGAGATGACAACAGGTCAACAAATAGACGGCTGCCGCTGTATGTAGTGCGGGATACCAAAACAAAAATGGCTGCCGGCGGAGCAAGCCGAACGCGCCGAACGCGATTCTTTTTCTTCTCGCGAGTACATTACGCGCATTGAAACAGTTTCTTCCGTATCAGTAATAAGTAATATTGTTAATATTGGCAAGTTTGCGACAATAACGTAGCTATGTCCATTTTGAGGGGACAGAAACAGAGATGGGCGCACTTAGCTGCCAGTGACATAGGAACACATGGCGGGCATGCTGCGGAAACTGCGGCATTTGTCTTCACTACTATCCTAATACGGCAGGTTGCCGCTAAGGGTAGGCCGAATATCTTAGCTGTGTTACAAGCGTCGGCGTATGAATGGGGTACACTTCTAACATATCAGTATAGACGTGGCTGCTATCGTTTCCGCTCGCGATTTGTTGCGTGCTCACGAGTGAGTGCAGACAAGAATCGAAAGGTGCCTTTTTTGTTGCTGCTGACCACAACCATTATAAAGCCTACACATAATAAAGACAAGTTTGGTTGTATTTTTTTTTTTTTTTTTAATGGAAGTGCGGAAAGTGATGAAAGGAATGAAATGGGGCATCTGCTTACGAATGTTCGGTGCGTGCAGACCGCTGGTATGTCTTCAAGAGTCGTTCGTGTAGCATTTGAGAGCAATCAACAAATTGTAAGCACGATCATCATTAGCTAGATTTGGCACACAACATATCGCTGCGACAAGCTCAGGGTGCGATCATTAAACGGGAAAGAAAAAAAATTCAATTTTGACGACAAAATACCGGGGTGCGATCAACACGCGGGTGCGATCATTACACGGGTGCGATAATAACGCACGAGCGACCATTACGTGAGTAAATACGGTAGAACCCTTTTCGTAAGCCTCCAGGTTTCAGCCCCGTAGGCGAGTACTGGTAAGACACAGCTGTTATACAGTTTTCTCTTGAGGGATAATGGCAGCCTGCTGTTCATGATCTGAGAATTCCTGCCAAATGCACCCCAGCCCGTTCTTATTCTTCTGATTATTTCAGTCTCATGATCGGGACCCGCGGTCACTACCTGCCCTAAGTATATGTATTCCCTTACCACTTCCAGTGCCTCGTTACGGTGCCTCGCTATTGTAAACTGCTGTTCTCTTCCGAGACTGTTAAACATTACTTTAGTTTTCTGCAGATTAGTTTTCACACCCACCCTTCTGCTTTGCCTCCCCAGGTCAGTGAGCATGCATTGTAATTGGTCCCCTGAGTAACTAAGCAAGGCAATATCATCAGCGATTCGCAAGTTAATAAGATATTCTCCATTAACTCTTATCCCCAATTCTTTCCAATCCAGGTCTTTGAATACCTCCTGTAAACACACTGTGAGTAGCATTGGAGAGATCGCATCTCCCTGCCTGACGCCTTTCTTTATTGGGATTTTGTTGCTTTCTTTATGGAGGACTACAGTGGCTGTGGAGCCGCTATAGATATCTTTCAGTATTTTTACATACGGCTCATCTACACCCTGATTCCGTAATGCCTACATGACTCATGACTGCCGAGGTTTTGACTGAATCAAACGCTTTCTCGTAATCAATGAAAGCTATATATAAGGGTTCGTTATATTCCGCACATTTCTCTATCACCTGATTAATAGTGTGAATATGGTCTATTGTTGAGTAGCCTTTACGAATCCTGCCTGGTCCTTTGGTTGACAGAAGTCTAAGGTGTTCCTGATTCTATTTGTGATTACCTTAGTAAATACTTTGTAGGCAACGGACAGTAAGCTGATCGGTCTATAATTTTTCTAGTTTTTGGCGTCCCCTTTCTTGTGTATTAAGATTACGTTGGCGTTCTTCGAAGATCCCAGTATGCTCGAAGTCATGAGGCATTGCGTGGTGGCCAGTTTCTCTAGAACAATCTGCCCACCAACCTTCAACAAATCTGCTGTTACCTAATCCTCCCCAGCTGCCTCCCCCCTTTGCATAGCTCCCAAAGCTTTCTTTACTTTTTCCGGCGTTACTTGTGGGATGTCAAATTCCTCTGGACTATTCCCTCTTCCATTATCGTCGTGGGTGCCACTGGTACTGTATAAATCTCTATAGAACTCCTCAGCCACTTGAACTATCTTATCCATATTAGTAATGGTATTGCCGGCTTTGTCTCTTAACGTATACATGTGATTCTTGCCTATTCGTAGTTTCTGCTCCACTGCTTTCAGGCTTCCTGCGTTGCTAAGAGCATGCTCAATTCTATTCATATTATACTTCCTTATGTCGGCTGTCTTACGCTTGTTGATTAACTTGGAAAAGTTTGCCAGTTCTATTTAGCTGTAGGGTTAGAGGCTTTCATACATTGACGTTTCTTAATCAGATCTTTCGTCTCCTGCGATAGCTTACTGGTATCCTGTCTAACGGAGTTACCACCGACTTCTATTGCACACTCCTTAATGATGCCCACAAGATTGTCGTTCATTGCTTCAACACTAAGGTCCTCTTCCTGAGTTAAAGCCGAATACCTGTTCTGTAGCTTGATCTGGAATTCCTCTATTTTCCCTCTTACCGCTAACTCATTGATCGGCTTCTTATGTGCCAGTTTCTTCCGTTCCCTCCTCAGGTCTAGGCTAATTCAAGTTCTTACCATCCTATGGTCACTGCAGCGCACCTTGCTGAGCACGTCCACATTTTGTATGATGCCAGGGTTAGCGCAGAGTATGAAGTCTATTTCATTTCTAGTCTCGCCATTCGGGTTCCTCCACGTCCACTTTTGGCTATCCCGCTTACGGAAAAAGGGTATTCATTATCCGCAAATTATTCCGTTCAGCAAATTTTACTAATAACTCTCCCCTGCTATTCCTAGTGCCTATGCCATATTCCCCCACTGCCTTGTCTCCAGCCTGCTCCTTGCCTACCTTGGCATTCAAGTCGCCCATCAGTATAGTGTATTTTGTTTTCACTCTACCCATCGCCGATGCCACGTCTTCATAGAAGCTTTCGACTTCCTGGTCATCATGACTGGCTGTAGGGGCGTAGACCTGTACGACCTTCAATTTGTACCTCTTATTAAGTTTCACAACAAGACCTGCCACCCTCTCGTTAATGCTATAGAATTCCTCTATGTTACCAGCTATATTCTTATTAATCAGGAATCCGACTCCTAGGTTTCGTCTCTCCGCTAAGCCCCTGTAGCGCAGGACGTGCCCGCTTTTTAGCACTGTATATGCTTCTTTCGTCCTCCTAACTTCACTGAGCCCTATTGTATCCCATTTACTGCCCTCTAATTCCTCCAATAGCACTGCTAGACTCGCCTCACTAGATAACATTCTAGCGTTAAAGGTTGCCAGGTTCAGATTCCAATGGCGACCTGTCCGGAACCAGGAATTCTTAGCACCCTCTGCTGCGTCGCAGGTCTGACCGCCGCCGTGGTCAGTTGCTTCGCAGCTGCTGGGGACTGAGGGCCGGGGTTTGATTGTTGTATTCATATAGGAGGTTGTGGTCAAGTACTGTAGCAGGGTGGCCAATCCTGCTCTGGTGAAGGAGTGCGTTACCGGTTCTGGTCACTGGGATCAGGCCGCACTCCAGGCCTATTTATGCAATTTTATCAACACGCGTATTTATTTTTTTAATCCGGTAAGAAATTGCGCGGCACCCGGGTTCAAGCCACGGTCCTCTTGCACATGAGGTGGATGCTCTACCTCTACGCCATCACATGTGAGTAAACATTATTGCAAGACTAACCAGGGCTTTTCACGGAGAGCTTACTCGAGGAAAGCTAAACAGTCAGGTTTCAGGCCAAGTAGCAGTACAGTTAAACCCGGCTATATCGAACTCGCAAAAAAATGCCTATCAGTTCGATATAGAGCATAATTCGATATAAGCATGCTAAATAATTGGATGTCATAAAAGCATATCCCATTTATAAAATCACTTTATTGGCAAAACTAGCTTAGTTTTGCATAAATTAGTCCTGCATTTTCTTCTGCTTGGGCAATTTCGCTGCCTGCGACGCACGCACTTCCCCACGTTGTCCAAGGAGTCGGAGCAGCTGAGGCCGCAACCTTCCGCATTCGCGCAGAAGCACCGGACTAATGCGAGTGCACCGATCACTTCGGAGGATATGGGCAAAGGACCGTCGTTGCTTTCCCCAATGTGCCTACTTTCATTTGTGCTCGGTACGATGTCGGCGATGTAGTCTTCGTTTCCGGGCTCTCCCGTAGTCGCGACACCATCATCTGCACTAACAAACTCGTCCACCGTTGATTGGAATGTCCCGGAAATTTTGACAGCTCGCTCCAAATTTCGGCAAAACCAGCAAATGCTTCGTCGCATTCATCAGAATTTGCAGTCATCACCGAGCACGCGGAAACCGGCACATATGATGAACCACTCGTACACGGCCATGCGTACGCGTCGGGCGCCATGGGCACCGGGTTGCGAGTCTGGCCACTTTAGCCCTAATCGTGCCGAGAGTGCTCCTCGGAATCTTGCAGGCTGCGGGGACATCCAACTTCTAATCGCGTTCGACGCAATTTATGATTTCGAGCTTTACGACGAAAGGCGAATTCTGCCGCTTCATCACGGCAACACTGTGGGAGAAGGCCCACAAGGCGCAAACACGATAAACCAGAAAAGCAGCCAGACAACTCGCACTTTCGCCATCTTGCACGAAGAGGGCACAAGAACCTCTGATTGGCTGTCTGAGCAAGCGCTGTAGGCAGGCCAGGATCATTTTTTGCTGGGGAGTGTCGATAGATAGTGATCTAAAAAAAAGAAGGACGCTTGATTCTGCAACCCGTGAGGGAGCACGGCGAAGCGTCGTCAGGGGAGAGGGAATGGGAATTGAAAGATGATAGAGAAAGAGGGAGGCTGTAGCCTAATATACTCCACTATGCGCGACAGGGGGAGTGTCGACTGCTCGCCCGAACAGCCCGAGGCAGCGCGGTCACGGTAGGGAGAGCGGTTTGATGGAGCCTCGCCGCCGGGTTTCCCCACTACCGCGAGGGAAAGCCAACTTCTGGGGGCACTTTTCCACCGCTTGGTGTTCGATATATCGGGAGTCATTGCAATATTTGTTCGATGTAAGCGTAATTTTTGCTATTTATACTCATTGTAACTATACCGTGACCAGGAATTGTTCGATATATAGAATAATTCGATGTAAACGGGTTCGATATAGTCGGGTTCGACTGTAGTGCTGCATACCCACCTGATCACATGGTTGATGACAATGGGATCTGGTGGGTGCAGCAGCTGGTGCAAGCGCTGGGGGATCTCGGCAAACTTCATGCGCTGGCACTGGAAGATCTGCTCGAGGTACTTGTCGCAATTGATGTGCTCCCGCTCGTGTGGGTCCTGCAGCCGATGGGTCTTGACGTACTGCCACAGGGCGGCAATGATCACCGGCCGCGTCTGTGTGTGGATCCCTAACAGACGGGCCAGCCGAGGGTCCAGCTTGAACTGCAGGGGCTGCAACAACAGGGCATTTAAATCATGGGGCAGAGCTCCTGCAACTTGTTTTGACAAGGAAAAAGCCCCAACCAAGGTTGTGATGTAAAACACAGAAATTATTTAGGGTGTAGACACAATACTGCTTGCAGCATTCCTTTGTGCTGTAACAAAGCATACCTAGGCCAGACTACACCGAAGTACACCTCTATGAGCATCCCAGTAGCTTAACAGTAGATTACAGTTCATATTTGTTAGCATATTGCTCAAAACCTGGCGTGATTGCAGTGTTTGAGCAAACTTACAAGGATAACTGTACTACAGAAATAGCTGAAGCATTTTATGTAAGCAAGGACGTTGATCAGGGTGTCTACCAAGTTGACATTTCCAAATTCCCTGAGCTTTCCAGGTTTTCCTTGAGTGCCTTTGCAAAATTCCCCGAGTGATGCAGAAGTATGTTTCATGTCAAGACGGGCTGAAACCATACCGCCCGATGCTGTCACTCTCTAGTAAGCATATGAAAGAAAGTGATCTAATGCAATTTGAATACTAAGGAGTAGTGTTTATGCTATTCAAAAAAAGAATAGAAGGGAGGGGTCCGTAAGATGCACAGCAAATAACATGTCTTCGAAAAAATAGCAAATCGACTCAGACATTCTCAAATACAAATAAAAAGGAGATGCATACAGAAGCAAATATTTTGGAGCATGAGCTATTTCTATCAACTGATAGCAAGCTCAGTGGTATGAGGCCCGAACTTTGTCACAATTGAGATTCTTTCTCAACAGCTCGTAAGTCAGCCTCAACTGTCCAGACATACACTCAGCCCGTGCACGACGCCTCAGTGTTGCACGTGCACGACACCTCGTGCACGACGCCTCAGTGTCTCATATCGAGACCATAGCAGGTGGGCATATGATTATACATACAATTCATGTTTTATATACCGAATGGTAAGAACATGAAAACATGTAAATGGAAACACATAAAACAGGTTCAATGCACAATTTTACAACACTAATAATATGAATAACAAGAGAAACTCACAGAAATAGTACACTTCAGTTTACATGTACGTAAGGATTATTACAGTGTTATAAAAACAAAGAAAGAAACAAAGGGGGTAAATGATTAGCTACAGTTCAAAAAATTGGAGTTCTGACGATTATGTATGCATAAGATCTATTCTTTCCTAACTAATTATTTCATCTTCTAATAACTTAACAAAATCGGACTGCGATACTGTGTTAGTTACAGATGCATCTAGGTTATTCCACTCGCGAACAACACGGGGGAAAAAGGAAGACTGAAAAGTATCGTTATTACAAAGGAACTCGTTTAGTGTATAGGCATGATTATGACGAAGTATGCGGGATTTAGAAAAGGTAACGTATGCAGAGGCATTTATTTTTAGTCGGCTGTGTAATATTTGATGCAGAAATTTTAGACGAGCTCGTTTTGCTTGTACAGCCAAAGTTGCAAGCCCTGACTGTGTTAGAAGAAGAGTAGGGGAATCACTGCGCCGGTATTTTCGGTGGATAAACCTAATTGCCTTTCTCTGGATCCTTTGCAGTTTAGATATGTTTGTTTTAGTGTACGGGAACCATACGACATTAGCATACTCAAGGACAGGTCTCACAAATGTAATGCAAGTTAAAAGTTTGACGTTAGTTGGTGCCAACCGCAGGCACCTTTTGAGAAAGAAGAGTTTTCATAATGCACAAGAAGTAATGTTGTTAATATGTGCTGTCCAGTTAAGGTCGGACGTTTTTGTTAAACCAAGATACTTATGCTGTTGAACTCTAGTTACGAGGCTGCCGTTAAGTGTGTAGTGGAAAAACGATGGGTGCTTTTTTCTCGTTACTGTCATGCAAACCGTTTTGTTTGTATTAATGGTCATTTGCCAGTTATCACACCATTCGGTTATTTTTGCTAGTGCATTATTGAGCAGAACTTGATCTTGGTGATTGCGTATTTCTCTGTATATTATGCAGTCGTCTGCAAACAGTTTGATTTTACAATCAATGTTATTTGTAATGTCATTGATAAAAAGTAAAAATACCAGCGGACCTATTACTGAGCCCTGTGGGACCCCTGATGTGACAGGCACCGGAGCAGATGGGATGTTTTCGATGACGACAAATTGGGATCGGTGAGATAAAAAGCTTTTTATCCATGAAGTAATGGGTCCATTGCCAATCGCAGCTGTAATTTTGGCAGTTAGTTTAGTATGGCACACACAATCAAACGCTTTACTGAAATCTAGTAAAAGTAGGTCAGTTTGATTATGATTATTAATACCTGAAGCAAGATCATGTACGACCTCTGTTAGCTGAGTGACTGTCGATAAGCCTCTTCTAAAACCATGTTGAACATCTACTAGAATATGTTCTTCGAAATATGCGGTTAAGTGTTTGAGAATAATGTGTTCCAGAATTTTACATAATGTGCTGGTAAGCGAAATTGGTCTGTAATTAGATGGCAGGTTAGTATCGCCTGACTTATGAATCGGTACAATTTTGGCAATTTTCCAATCTTCAGGTAGCTCTGACGTCGAAAGTAACTTGCGGTAAATAAGGCCAAGATATTTACTGTTACATTCAGCATATCTTTTCAAGAACTCGGTGGGAATGTTATCGGGACCGTATGATTTCAAACTCAAGTAACTGCTTAAATATTCCGGAGTCGTTTATTGTTAATGTGTCAACAGTGTGAAATGATGACGGTGGCAAATATGGAATTGTGTCGTTATCTTTAGTTAAGACTGATTGAAAGTGTTGGTTAAATTTATGAGCGAGTGCCAGTTTTTCCTCGCGTGGACGATCTGGTGTCGTTGCGGGGCGTGCGCGAAAAAAATTCCAGAAGCGATTAGGGTTGTGATTGATAAGGTTAGGCAACGTTTCATTGAAATATATATGCTTCGCAAGCTTGGTCTTTAACTTGAGCTCGTCGGCAGCGCGGGAGAGTTGCGATTTTGTTTGTGTACTTGCAACATTCTTTTTCATTTTACGCCGCAAACGTTTTATTCTGCGCTTGACATGAATTATATCGCGTGTTATCCAAGTATTTTTTTTTGTTTTAATTTTTTCTTTTTTTCGGGATGTAATGACGCATGCAGTGCGGTACTATACACTTGAAATGAAGCCAGAGATCATTAACGTGAACAGAACTCTCGTTGGCAGTTTCGTAAAATTCTGGGTATTCATGCGCTAAATAGGTTAGTATAGCGGAATCATCTGCTTTTTCAAAATTAGGGACAATAATTTCACTAGTTTTGGCTGTTGCAGTGCATCCGAGGGGCAGCTGGCATTTTGGTAGGTTGTGGTCTGAGATACCATTTATGATCTCCGAGTTCAGTAGATCAAGGGGGAAGTTGTCACTAATCAATATTAAGTCTAGGATGTTAGCGCTTGTTCCTTCTGTTCCAGGCCTCCAGGCCAAGGATTTCCTTGATGATTGTTTGATTAACACTGTGTTCCAATGTAGAGCTGTTTTCGCCCTCATCCTCGGGAAGTCCGTAAACAATAAGATTTGATCTTCTGCTGTGGTTTTCTAAATGATCAACCCTGCTTTCTAATCTTTTAAAAGCTTTTTCCAACTGCAATATGTTCTTTTCGTGTGAGATTACTTTTTCTTCAAGTTTGGAGAGGGCGTCTATCTTCTTTTAAATTTCGGTTAGCCGATGTTGTTTGATATCTTTCATATCGGTTGCGATATCCTTTAGTTGTTTAGCAATCTGGCTTAACTCGGGGCCTGGATTCTCTTCTACATCCCCAGCTACTAAAAGAAGTTTCCATAGAAACAACCACTGCCCGCATGAATGAGAAAGACCAGCGGCGAATGAAGGCTTGAGCTCGAAAGCGTGGATCTGTCGAAAACATGAATCGAGCCTTGAAAAAGTGCCACACAGGTAACAGTTCTCAAGCTGACTATCTGCCAGCGTCATACTGGCCTGTTACGGCTGGTATTTCATGATATTCTTGAATACAGGGTTTCTACCAAGTTGACATTTCCAAATTCCCCGAGTTTTTCAGGTTTTCCCTGAATGCCTTTGCAAAATTTCCTGAGTGACACAGAACTTTGTTTTACGTCAAGACAGGCTGACGTTATGTCGCCCGATGCTGCCACTTTATAGTAATCATGCTAAAAAATGACTTAATCCAGTTTGAATCCAGTTAGAATTTATTTTATAAAAAAAGAAATCTGAAGCGAGGGGTTAGTAAGATGCACAGCAAATAAGATAACTTTGAAAAGAATATGGTAAGACTCATTGCAAATTGAGTGGAACATTCTCAAATACGAGTAAAAACAAGATGCATACATAAACAAATGTTTTAGAATATCCACTTCAGTCAGGAATCACGATCGACTGTCGATACATATGTGTGAAACATAAGTGGTGCTTGAGACTCCACTGAAAGCAAATCAAACCGCTAGAATGAATCTAAGCATTTTATGATGAGTCATTATAGTTACAGAGTAACTAAATATTTGATATAAGTCAGTCATGCTGCATTTCTTCATAAAAAGGATTAAATCCCCACTGAAATTACATGCACAAGTTATTCATTAGCCTCAAGCATTTCAAGAAAGAAAAAAAAAAATATATGTTTCAAGGTTGCTACCGACATGCCTTACATCAAGCGTCACGTAAAACATGGTAGTACGTTCACCAAAGCGATACTCTAACGATACATATCACTTAGAAGCAAAATGGAAGTAATTTAGGTTATCAGAATATTCAATTTCCCAATTCCCAGTTTTCCCGGTTGGTAGACACCCTGTGAATAAATGAAGTTGTGTGTTTTTTGCAATTTTCTCAAAACTAGCTTTTCATTCACCTTGCTTGTTCATGGCAACATCTCAAGATCTAGGACAGCAAGAGCTGTAATTTTTTTGGTATATGAAGCTAAATGCATAAAGCTTGAAATGCTGCAAGCAGATTCTTATTTTTCATTTTCTCATAATTTGTTTTCTTTTTGTTCATGTGACCTAGTAGCCATGCTAGACTTTGATGAGCTGCTAAATTGCTAATTATAGTTGGATTTGAAAACTGCTTGTAGCATTTCACTCCTTAAACATTCAGTTGTCCATCATGCATGAATTATAGCTTTTCGCAAATTTTTTTTTTACCTACTGTCTCCACAATAGTAGTGTACTTTTAATTACCTCCCTAATTACTTGACCTATAAAAAATAACTGAACTTTTGAAATCAGCTTGGAAAACTAAACAAGTCTGCGTATTTTAATTTAATTTGGTCTATAAATTAGTATGATATCTCTAATCGCCATATCCCCCCTTAAGATCCGCATTTTAAATCCCCTCCCTATGGGACAGGGTTTCGGACACAACCTATATAAAAAAAAAAAAAAAAAGAAGTACCCTCCAGCGTACTTCTCCTCCGGTGCCATTTCAGGTTTTCTGAATCCATGCGTCAAAGCAACCGCTTTCTGCACCTTGTTGTCTGCTAGCCTAGTGTTCCAGCTGCCGTGAAGGATACACGAAAATTTAAGAATCTCCAGATTTCGAAATACGGTCAACAACCGATAATTCGGACTCAACGGGGAACTCAAATAAGTCCAAACTATCGAATGTCCCAAAAAATGAATCTATCCAAATAAAAATAATCTTATTTACGTTTTAAGACTCCTGTGCAAGGAATAAGTGGTCGATTCATTGCTGCACACACTTCTGCTTATGTGCAACCAAGTAGGCCTGTATTTCTGCCAGTTTTGTGCTGTTGCTGTGTGCCCAATGCAAGGACTGCAAAGGCTCGAGCCAGACCTGCATGTGAAGGCTCAGGAGCACGCGGCACATGATCATCATCATATGAGTCACTGTTTGACGGTGGAAGCACTGGCTCAATTATTTCGTCGTCGTTCAGTATGGCACACGACCACACAGCACTGTCGACGTCTGAAAAGTCTTTAAATCTAACGGCAGCAAAAATCTGCACACCACAGCCACGCGGGTCATCAATGATGTCCGCATTGAGCTCGTTGTGGTCAACAGAAGTTGAGGCTCTTCAGTTGCAGAGTCAGGCTCATTGGACGCGGGCTGTCTGTAAGTTCACGAGAAAGACTTCTTGGAGCCAGCAGAACGTTGTCTGGAACGCAAACCAAACAAAGATGCACAGAATGGCAGTATGCTGTGCGAAAGGCCAACTCGTCAAAACAAAATGGCGAGACAGGCCATGTGCGGGGTTGCCGGAATAGCTGGAAGAGGATGTGATGATCGCGATGTTGATGCGACCTGTAATTCAGGCAAAGCCTCCAAGAAGGCAAGGCATCACAGATTACCATCTAGCGTGTAATTTCTTGGGCCATACTTGATGTCTCGTCGAGGTTGCCAGAGGACACAATGGCGGCAGAGTCTGCGTACGCTATAGCCATAGATGGAGGAGTCCGGATAAGTGAATGCAGAGCTGGCGGCTGTCCAAAATATCGGTCATCTGTACACATTAAGTGCCGCAAAGCTGTCCAAATTACCGAGCATGTCCGAATTATCGGTGTCCAATTTATCGGTCGGCGACTGTATTAATTCATAGCACTGACGTGTTGTTAAAATGACACGGAAACTGAATAACAATCGTTATTCTGAAAGGTTTGGTATTCTGAAGTACTGAAATATTTTTACACTGAAACTAAAAGCAGCCAGCAGAGGATTTCTGAAATGTGGTGTTTCTAGTAATGAGGTTTTTGATTCCTTTTGCTCAATTTCCTATCATCACGACTGGCCAATGTCACTGATAACACGGGTTTATGAAAGATTTCACAGTTAAAGGCATCTATGAATATAGACATTTACGTCAATATCATTTTAATGTTCTACACAACAATGCCCTACTTCTGGAACTCGCAAACTTAACAAGAAATTTATCCTGCTATAATACACATACAGCAGAAACATGACATGTTCCAGATTTTAGAACTATGACTGTCAAATATAAGCACTGCCCAAACTACTGAATTGGTACAAAATAGCGGGCCGAAATGTACATGATCTAACGCTGTCAGAATTTAATTATTCAGCTCTCCCTTCTTTAGCAGAGTGGGCACGGCGGACCCGGCACTGCAACGATGCTGACTAGGCACCTGCTCTTCGTTGTGCAGGTTTTGCTGGGAGCCGCCGCCGTATCAACGACTAGCCACGCGCACTACGTGGATCACCGTATCAGCATCAATAGGAGCGAGTATATGTGAACCAACGAACATTTCGCACCGTCAACTCCTGATGGCCCTGAGCTTCTAGCGACACCTTTTGGTCAGCGCAGCGTGACGTCATCGACAGCCGCCTGTATAAGAGAACCGCTCTACTGCTTGAACTTCAGTGGGCACGGCGGACCCGGCACTGCAACGATGCTGACCAGGCACCTGCTCTTCGTTGTGCAGGTTGGTCCCTCAGCGACATTTAGCAGAATTAGCAGTGACCATCGTTGCATTGTGGTCCTACCGTGCCCCAAACAGTGTATTAGCCTTGCTTACGAGTGTTTACAGGTGTGCAAGTTACTTCTTTGTGGTGATTTTTCCCATGTATATCATGGGATCCTTACACTAAATCAAATATCGTGCGTCTTGAAAAATAAAAAGAAAGGCAGTCAGGTTTATATTTAATAAATTCGCAAGACTGGACTCTCCCTCTAAAATTATGACAGAAAACTCCATACCTACTCTTTAATCACGCCGAAAGCTGCTAAGACTTGAATTCCTTTCCCTTCTTCTCAACAACAGGCTTAAAATTAAACCATCGACTTATATAACGCCTGCAATAACACGGCAAACAAGACAGCATCATCCGGATTCACTAACACCCTATTATGCTCAAAATGACACGTTTAAATTTTCTTTTTTTCCCAGAACAGTATCAGACTGGAACGACAGTTTACAGACACAGTGCGACTAAAATTTGTATAAATTTGTATTTGTTTGTTCTTAGTTTGTTCTCTTTTGTTTGTATGCGTTCTATTGCCCCTCTGCTTAGACCGAAAGGTCTGCAGTATGTACTAAATAAATAAATAAATAAATAAATAAAATTTACTGTGTCAGCGTATGTAGTGAAATTGAGATGTTTGGTCTTTGTCAAATTTATTTTTTCTGCAACAATTGATTGCCTAACCAAAATATTTCTTGCCTATTTTCTTATCCACATTTCATTTTTTCCTTCTTCAGCCCCTGTGCTTTGTATACCGTGCATGCAGGCAGATGTGAGAAAGAGCGTTGAGGGTCCCCCAAGTCACTATATCTGTGCGGCTTTTCCCTCAACCTCCTCCATTTAATTTTTGAGTAAATGGAAACCAATAAAAGTACCAAGGAAGGAAGCGCCGCTTGGATTACTCTGAGCCTTGAAAGATAATTGCTACATAATCCTGGCCCTGTCATCGATAGGTTATGCGACAACAACCAGACCATGTTTTTCAGAGCCAGTGACTCTGTTTGGCTTCGAACATGGGGCATGGGGAAGATTTAAAACGGGTCTCACTTAAGTGCTCTGGTTAAAAAAGTGCTCATTCCAACGATTATGCAGCCACTGTCTTCCAAGAGGTGCTGCAAAGTGTGGCTGTTGAGGTAAGTAAGGTAAGCCCAAGGCTCTGCCAGGTAATTGTCTGGGAAGCACAGCGACTCACCTGGTAGTCCAGTAGGAGAAGGATGGTGCAGCGGACATTTTTGTCACCTGGCCGTTTTACCTGCAAGAAACAAATGGTTGCACGCAGTAAACCTTTGTTTACTTTGACAACTCGATATATTGGCCAGGTGGAATTTTTTTCAGGCCATGGTGCCAACCCATGTGTGTTTCACCTGTTATCTCAAAAAGTTTTGCGGCAGACTCCGGACATCTCGAAATCTCAACATGGAATGTACAGGAAAAGCTAATTAATTTGAATCCCGCGGGGAAGCTACGAAAATTCCGATTATACGAAATTCAAACTAATGAAACTCAGAAAAAAATCGCTTGGTTAAGGTGCGTATTTGACCGACGTGGCGTGAGCATGCGTGCACACAGGCTACGTCATGTTGGCGTGAACAAGAACCTCTATACTTCGCAGCATTGGCGCAGCCAACGTAACTGGACGTGCCCAATGTCGAGAGATCGTTCTTGCTCCATCCGTGCTTTTGTAGAGCCGACTGGAGTGGAGAAAAAAGAATGGTGCAGTTTTGCCTGAAAAGTGAAGCATCGATTGCGCTAGCAAATTAGTAGATAGCTATACGATGTAAGGATAGTAGCTTTATCGGCCGTATAAACTTATAAACATTCGCTTACTAACTAAATTAACAAGTACTGTGTCATGCGTGTACAGGTCAACATGAACACATCTTGCTCGATGACTGCAGAAACTCGCTGAAAAGTGCTGGAGTGAGGAATTGCAGCAGTAGCAGGGAGCAAATTGACTTGTGTACAGCTCTTGCATCAATGCGAACGAAACACAGAAAGCACATCGCATACGAAGCTACCAGCACTACGTGTGCTCTGCATACATTGCAGACTGCTTTGAAGATGAACCCACGCCTATGCTCACGCAGGTGCACACTTTGGCCACGTCACAGATCGCTTTCAACATACAGTGCCCAGATGGTTGCACCGTAAGCAGCAGCTGCCAAAGAAGAATGTCCCTCCCATCTCCGCCCCGTGCCTCACACGCAACGCGAGGGGACGTGCATCTGCCCTGCTTTCCTCGCATGCCTTCGCTTGCAAATACATCATACGGCGCACGGTTCCAGCACCCTTCAACTGCACACGGAACCTCATGGGAGAGAAATGACCTGCAACGGAGACGATGGCCGTGCCTGCGCAAATGCGGCTCCCTCCAGTCGGGCCCAAACAAAGGGCCGCAGATGGCAAGAGCAAAGCTGCGCGGCCTGCGCGGCGACTCTCCCCATCCACGATAGCGCGCACTTCAAATTATTGGTGGCAGTGCGGATTTCAGTGTGAATTACTGGGATGTGTTAAGTTATGTTGCTTTCAATGCATTGCTGGATGGACTGCGGTGGCTACTTTGAATTATCCGAAATTTCGAATTACTGAGTTGTGAATTAACAAGCTTTTACTTACTAGAGAACAGGCAATGGAGCAGCACTGCTTACATTTGTTTTTCACGAGGCCGCAGCTCGCTAGCCGAGCCAGACACTGCATCCTGCCGCTCTCCACAGTCCACGCTTTCTCCCTTCAATCATCGCTCGCATGTACTTGCTCGGCTGCTCCCTGCCTCTCATTCGGGACCCTGTATGGTCACCATATCAACTGTGAGCACTTTTGAGCAGGCATGGTCAGCCAGCATGCGAGCCCACAGCTTTCAACGGTGTGTACATGCCGCATCATTCGTGGGCATCTGCATGACAACTGCTTTCTTACACAGTTCAGTTTTGGTTTTTGAAGCAAAACTGTCCAGAATTTGTTTATAGTAGTAGCGTCACCTATTTGAATGTCTGGAACCGGTGATTCTCGGATGGCTGGCTTCAAGTATTGCATTAGGATCGATCACCTTGACTCTGTGTCAAGCACGCTGTCTTGGCACAGTGCCAGCAATGCCTTTTCCCATAGATGCCCATGTGTCCAGTCCTGATGCATGTGAAGGTGACCAAGAATATTACTAGTAGCATTTAGGAATGGTTCCACGTGGTCTAAGTGTAGCCAGAGGGTTTCTATTTTCACGATTTCACTTTATCTTGGAACTCCGCTTATCTTGAAATTTTTTTCCTGTTTTTACAGCTTAGAGTTGACGGGGGTTTACGGTACTTAAAAAAATTGATGCACACAATGCCACGCTGGTCTAGTCGGCATCCCTTTCGGCACGTACCCTATGAGCCAACAACCGATTATTCAGATACTGATGATTTCATTCGGACGGCCCAAACAGGACAGCCGAAATCTCTGACACCTTGCAGCGCGTCGTCTTCAGCAGGCAACATGCGTGCTCACCTGGAACCCATCTGTCTCGGTGGTGGTGGGGGTGCGATGCCACTCGACGAGGTGGTTGTCCGGCCCGTACAGCTCCTTGTCCAGCTCAATGACCAGGCTCTTGAAGAAGGAAGAGAACTTGCGCTTGGCACCCCTGGCTGCCGACTCACCCTTGGGCTGCTCCTCTAGCAGGCGGCCCTCGACCCGCAGCTCCCACGAGGGCACTGTGGCTCCTTCGTCGTCCACGTCCACGCCACACAGCTTGCCCGGGTAGAACGTGTTCGAGATGAAGATGCGCAGCTTGCGCTTTTGCTGCACACGTCCGTATCACACGCTCAGCACACAGTCCACCGAATATGTAGGCAGGCCAAAGGCAACGACCATTAGTTACCAATGTTAACAAGTGGCCGGTGCAGGAAATATGGGCGACAAAATCTCATGTATATTGTGCACCACCTATCATCGTCGCATTTACTACAGGCAAAATTGTTGGCAGCACATGTGGATCCCTAGCCACGAGCAGATTGGTCTCCCCTTCAACTGTTTCCACAGTTGCTGATCTATTGGTGAGAATCACATCGACTTGAGCATTTGTGTTGCCACAAAATTTTTTCCTGGCACTCCACCATTGCATTTTTCACGCTTGTGCTACTTTCATGCACATGCGACTCGTGCTGGATGCCACCCTGTGCACATGGTGGACCGAGGCTTTTTGCACGTCATGCTCCGCCTGACAAGTATGCAAATTTATCAACTGCAATATCTTTTTTGTATTTTGCAAGAAAACACCAGTACAGTAGACTTCCGTTAGTTCGACTTCAAATAATTAAGATTTTTCATTTAATTCAATCTTGACTGAAGGTCCCAGTTACTGACCGTGCATGTATATTGGCCCAAGCATTCATAATTTTTATCCTAAAATTGGCATTCACAGGATACTTCAAACTTGACCAGTCAGCACACATGCACCTGACCCCTATGGTGACCACCCCAACAATCCCTTTAGTGGCAGCTTCTGTCTTCATGGAGCTTAGGGAACAATAAATGCACTAAGCATACATCATTTCTTGGGTGAAAATACTGATTTTCAGCTCACCGTAGGAAGATTTCCTAGCAATAACGATAGTTCACAATTGTCTGATTACGGTATTTACCCGATTTCAAAGTGCATCCTTTGTTTTGCAAGAAAATTGGGTTGAAAATCACCTGCGCGGTGCAATCGGTCACAAAACCGCCTTCATGGCCTTTCATGTGCATTACTGCATAACACAGCTGTACTGCGGCGAAGCTGACATTAGAAAACCGGCTGCCATTCTAAAAAATAGGGAGTTCGCTAAGATTCCTGCTTTGCTTAGGAGGTTTAATGTTATTTCTATGGCAATGAAGAAGAAGTGCATTGTGCAGAGCTCTGCAGCCGGATCGCCAGCGCTACGGAAGTGGGGCTTGGGCTAGACATTATTTCTGGTGTGACTGGCTGAGCCTACGCTGTTGCGTCTTCCAATCAGCGTAATTCATGTCATCCACAGCAGTGTCGGACTTCTTTGTCATAATTCGTCGAGGTCTGCTGGGTCTCCTGTAATCCTGGAATTGCGCACCTAGACTCTCCCTGCCCTCGTGACCACCGAAACCACCACGAGCTCACCACCACCTGCTCCACAGCCCTTTGTATATCCTAGCGTCCCATCTACAGTGGCATTGACGACCACAATTTTGATGACTGGCTCTCATCCTATGAATGTGTCAGTGTGAACAACAAATAGGATGACATCGTGAAATTACCCACCGTCCCTTTTTACCCCACTGGAATTGCCCACTTGTGGTTTTGGAACCACAAAAGCGAAATCCCAAGCTAGACTGTGTTCAAGACAAAAGTTCAGCTAGATCTTCGGCCGCCCTGCTGTTCGAAAACTTTGTGCCGAACAGCATCTGCAGTCACACTCTGAGCAACCTGGTGAGACTTTTACCAGCCATATTGAATATGTCATGGACCTTCGTAAACGGGTCTATGTGTCAATGACCAAGGGCAATAAAATCGAGCATATATTGACGGGTATTGATGAGGACTCGTGTCAGATGCTGATTTCGAAGAGCCCCTCTATGGTTGCCCAAGCTTTTGAGCTGTGCCAAAGCTATGGTGAGCTCCACCGACAACGCATCATCACCCACTGCCCTGTTCCCCATCAGGAATCGTTATCAGGTTTAACCCCACCTTTTAAAGATGCCACCTTCCTCTCGCAGATCATGGCTTTCGTGTGGCAAGAAGTTGCTTGCCAGCTCTCCCTCATATCCAACCCACCAGAGTTCATCCCTTATTTCGACCCTACGACACGTTATACAGGAACAAGCATCTGAGGTCCTTCCAGAAGAGCAGGCACCTCAGGTCACCGCCCCATTGACTTACGCCGACGCCACTGCACAACCACAACCACCGATGTTCCAGGCGGCGCCTCCGATGCAAAGCCCTGTTTTTACCTCCATACTGCCATGACCTCCAGTCCATCGAGTAATTAATCCCTGGCGCACAGCGAACAATTGGCCCGTCTGCTATTTCTGTAGTCTTCCCGGACATGTTGCACGCCAGTACCGCCACCGTCCACTTCATCCACCTGGCAACCCACGAGCGTAAGACCAATCCGCTGTCTTACGCTCCAGACCGCGAATTGAAACTTCCCCGTCCAAGACTTCGACCAGTTTTTGACTGTCCTTCTTCATCTCGAGTCGTCACTCGCTCTCCCGAATGCATGAACGTCCCTCTACCGCTGACACGGAAAACTAACCAGTGCAGTTCCCGAGGCAAGAACAACATCATCATCGCCAAGCTCAAGCCCTCTTCTTTTGCCGTCAAACATTATTTATGTCACTGTTGAAGGTGTCTCTTTGCTTGCCCTCAATGACACCGGTGCCGCCATATCTGTAATTGCCACAAAACTATACCGCTCAATACGAAAAGTCACGATGCCTTTTTTCAGTCTATTACTCCGCACGGCCACAGCACAACACGTAAAGCTGGTGGCTGCATGTACCGCCAGACTTGAAATTTAAGGAGTTCTCTTCATAGTTCAGTTCGTCGTTCTTTCCTATTGCTCTCACAATATTTTTTAGGTTGGGATTTTCTCTCCCATCACCAAGGTGTCATTGACTGCTCTCGTGCAGAAGTCGCCTTCGCTTGGCAATGCCACATCTGATGACGCTGTGCTTTCCTGTGCCAAGGTGTCCCTCACTGATGACATCCAGATACCTCCACATACATCAGTTCGGGCACCTGTATTCTGTTCCGTACACCTGCCACTGGGGCCATATTCTGAAACGCTTGCCTTCCACAATAGTTTCACCACCGCGATAGTCACGTTCAATAAATCAAGCAACTGCTTACCCATGACGTCAGCGCGCACTACCAACACGCCCTGTCAAACGCTTCACATCACATGAGAGAGCGCACCGTGTGAGTGCAGAGCAGCTTGGGTGTGTTGTTTTCGAATGTGGTGGCCACAGTAGGAGTTCTGCGCACTGACTAAAGTTGGTTACGGCCGTTTTAGGCAAAATAAATTGAATAAGGAAGTGCAAAATGTTTTATTTTAGAAGAATTAACAAATATCGCCGCGAAACAACACGTGTAAGGCGCCACCACAAACAACACTATAAACTACCACCGATCTTATCTCTACTACACTCTACCACCAATCGAATGCCAAAAGATGCCAAAAGACGTGTTCGTTTATTCAATATATGTCAACAGCACCCATCGACACCATGACATTAAAATGACGTAGGCTGGAACTACTAGAAGGCGCTGTTTGTTTTTCGGTTTTGCTAAAACCGCCAATCAGCATGCGCCGTTCGTGGAGATGTGGCCAAGGCGTAAGTTTTGCGGAAGGCGAACGTTGCAGAATACAGGCACTGGTTTCGTTCATTGCCAGCTCTCACCGCTCCCAACCATGCTGCTTGGCCTTGAAGTTCGTGCGATTCACCTTCCTGTATACGACCACTTCTCATTCCTGATTACGCTGCTTGGCGGCGAATCTCTCGGCACTGTGGAGTCTTACGACACTCTTACCATGTTGTAACTTCCTGTTGGATCGTCAAAAGTCAACACCCATACAGCAGTCCCGTAACTGCTACATCACCTGAAGACGTTTTCAGCTACGTCATCAACAATGCCTTCAATCCCAAGAAACGTCGTGACCTTCTCCATCTCCTCGGCAAATTTCGCCCTGCTTTTGACAGCCATAGCACTTCTCTGGGGCGAATGAGAACTGTATGTTACTGGGGGGCCACCCTGTTTATCTGGCTGCATATCGTGCGCCGTTTTCACCTGTCCCTGGCCCAGTCCAGGGCCTTCCCCGCCCCTGGGTTTACTCATCTTTTCACGAAGACTTCTGCGACAAGTGGACACCATTTGCATCCCGGTCCAACGCCAGGCTGGCCCTCCAGGCCCCTCCAAAACTCCGAAGCCACATGGTGCCGCGCTAACCCTAACTCGCCGCACCTGTACCTCTGGAATTAAGCGTCTCATGAAGACCCTGCAGCCGACACCCACGAATGCCCCGCTGGCCTCCTCCTGTACCGCCGCTGGTGCCACTGTGCCTACTCTGTCAACACTCAATGCTACTAGCGATGTCAACGTTTCTAAGCCGGCAGCCCTGTCTCAACCAGCTGCGTTCCTGCACTCCGCGCACGCCACTGTGCATATTCCGGCCACATTCAATGCTGTGAGCAACGCTGAGAGCTCTGTCGGTGTTCGTCGCCTCAACATCTACGACCAAGCTCCATGCTGACCAAGACCAAGCTCCACCAACGATCGTGCCGAGTTCTTTCGAGCGAGACAGTGTTCCTGAAAGACAGTGTTGTAATAGCAGGCCGACAATGACACGACCGACCGACCGACGTCCGTGTGTTGTAGCAGTGCGATGTGGATTCGAGGCGACTTCGAACGACGCCGACTAATCCAACCTGCCCACTGGTTTCCACCAGGCTCGGTACGATCGTATGCTAAAACAGCCAACCGAATCACAATTGCCGCAACGTCTGTGCTTGTTGTATGTGTATTTTGTTGTGCTTAAAATGAATGGAAACATGTTTACGAGCTCCAAAGTCTGGATAATCAGCACTCGCCTATCGCCGATGTTGTTTACGTTACGCGTAGGCCTAGCGCGTCCATCGAATTCGTAACTGGCGAGTGAACGAACCCAGCTGAGAAACTCTGTCGAAGGAAATGAATTTTCAGGTCCATTTCGTGCTGCAGTGATTTAAAATATGGCACTCCCGACTTTGTGTGATGTGTGATGTGGTGAATGAACCATGTGGAACTTGGGGTGGTCAGCTGCGGCGTGTTTCGTGTGGTGTCGGGTGACTCAAGTTTAACGGGCAAGTTCTGCGCTGTTTCCAGTGGCAAAAATAACTTCCAAAAGTGAAAGACACTAGTAGCCGAACTATGGGAAGTACTTACATAATCAGCCGTGCCGCCCGTTTCAGCTGACACTACGCTCTTCTATTCGGCATGTGAATCCAGATCAGTATAAGTTCACTGTGCTCCTTCACTCACTTCTTTCAAGTGCATCCGTCTTTTGGGCTAGTTGGAGATAAATCGCTCGTGTAGCAATTAAGAACACTGACGCACTGAAGCATATGTGACAACGCAGTCATGTTTGAGTCAGTGTGTCCTTATACTTGAGCACTGCAAAAAGAAATCTGTTTGCAACGTGTGCCCCGTGTTCAGTGCATAGCAGGACCTGCATCATGCAAGACCTATGCATGTAGCAGCGTATACCATGATTGCTTCGATGCCTGCTTCAGAAGCAGCAAGTACTGAGTCAATGAAACTGTAATTGATTTTTTATCTCACTTTTTGTTTATGGAAAGCGTAGATGGTGTGAGTGCATTGTGTGAGTGCAGTCGGTATGCTTAAACTGCTGGAATCCTTTCAGCTTCTACTAAAATGTTTCTTGCTGCGATACTATAAATTGTAGTCAGGACAAAGATCTACTCAAAACCAAGTTACTAATGCATCTGCGCAGAATGTGTTTGATTAACAAGTTAACACTTCCACAACAATAATATGCCGATGCACAGCATATGTGCTTACAATAAATACATTCCGTAAAACTTAACGACTGGGCCTACAATATAAAACTTTGTAGTAGCACCGTAAAAAGTGCTGCCATGCGTATCAGCCACAACGAAACTGCTGCACGTCCAACCTTCTTCCTTGGAGGCACGTCTATAAAGACTGTTCGGGCCCTTCCCATTCTGGGTGTAACATTTAGCTCTTCTCTCAACTTTTCCACATATGCCACCAGCACTGTATGTAAGCACCGGCCCATTCTTGGGTTTGTGTCCCGTGTCTCCCTTCCCTGATGACCTAAGGTTTTCCGAGCACTCTACACTTCTATCATTCTGTCACGACTTGAGTACAGCTCATCAGTATAGTTCCCGTACCAAACTCGCGACGCTAACAAACTTAAGCTTGTTCAGCGCTGGACAATACGCACCCTTTACTCCTGTCTTTTCGGTTGTCACGAGCTCATGCCAGCCTTCGAGGATTGCCTCAAACCCCTCAAGTCGCACACCCTGCAATACCAGCGCAACATTGCACAAGTCTATACTGCAGGTTGCTTGACCGCTCTCTGGACAGCACTAATCTTTCTTCAGTTCGTCTGAACAAGTGGTCAGCACAGCCTGAGCCCTCATCACGCCTCTATGACCCGACACCACAACTCCATGATTATATCTGGCATGCAGAGCTTTCTCTCCACCCCCCTGGCGATTTGGATCTCCTTCTTTGGAACCAGACTAAATTGGCACTCCTGTGTGTTGTGCACCTGTCAAATGTGTGCGTGTGTGCCGCGCTGTGTTATTGAGCAAGTGTGTGTGCACATGGAGGGGAAGGAAGTGTCTTCTGCATCCTGCAAATTCCTGCTCTAGATGGCTGGTTATGAGATGCTCTAACATTCAGGCATCAGCCTTCTTTTTAGTCTAGTGTGCCAAGTTACCACTAAGAATATTATTATTATTATTATTATTAGAATCATCACTACGACCACATTGATTGTGTTGAAGCCAGCGTGACACGTAATTCAAAATATTTCTGGAGCTTTGTGGGCTCTCTCTTCTAAAAGGAGTGCCAAAGATGTACGTCTTCTTCATGAACATAGTGGTGTTGTCTCGAACACTGCTGATGCCTTTGCAGAACATTTCTGTTTGCTATATGGTGTGAAATATGCTTCAAGTAACCTTCCTTCTCAGTCTGGCACAGTGTATGCTATCAGTCAATGAAAACCTTGTTTCCAAGAATGTGAAGTGCCTTAAACCTTGCCTTAAACTTTCCCTTTCTTGTGGTATTGATGGTATTTCCTCCGCAGAGCTTAACCCTTTGAGACGCTGTCTACACAATTGTGCGCAGCAGGAGAGTGCATCAATAGCAAAAGCACTGATGAAAGTAATGGTATCTTAAATGTGTTTCATACATCTTGAAACACCTATTATTGGAACTGTGCTGCAGTTTTGAATAACGTGCAGAATGTTTTAACAAAATGAGTGGGAAGGTAGCCGGCTGGGTGTTTTTACTCTGTGTCAGTATGTTGTATGTAGTAGGTTCACTTCTTTCATTGTTCTTTACAATGTCGTGCACCAGGCATAATTTTCAAGTGGCTGGATAAGTGCTTTTCAAGCTTTTCAAAGCACGATATAGTATATGTTCTCATATTTTGTGTTCCTGTAGTGAGTTTTCGCATGGAGTCGAAATTTTTAAAACTTGACAAAACTCGCTAAACAATTGAAAATTCTTAATATTTGCTGCAGCTGTACACTTTCTACGATCCTGAAGATGCAAGAGATGTAGTGAAAGAAACTTTTCAATTAATGGGATAAAGTGGTGTCTGAAAGGGTTAAGACGTATGGAAGCATACTTGTTCCCCATTCTCAGAAGCATCTTCAATAGTTCCCTAAAGTCTAGTACCTTTTCAACACTCGGAAGGTAGCATGAACATTGCCCATGCACAAATCAGGTGCTAGATGTGCAGTTACTAACTGCCGACCTATATCTATCCTCTTCAGTGCGTCAGGTGTTTGGATCGATATGGGATTCCTCGCCTTCTGTTAGTGCTAAGAGCATTTTAATAAATGAACAGCATGACTTTGTGTGCCGACAACTTAAAACTATTTCAGACTGTCAACAGTGTTCACCACTGCATCGACTTCCAAAAAGACATTTTTTCACTCTCAAACTGGTACAGAAACAATAAGTATTCTTAAATGATTCCAACACTACAGCATTAAATTATATGCAGAAAACGCACCATGTGAAATTTTGATACACCCTACGTGATGCTCCACTCCTTAGGGTCGATGAAATGAAAGAACTTGGTGTGCACTTCGACAAAATGCTAAGCTTTTCTTCACATAGATAATTACACAACATGCCCTTCACGCTCTTGGAATTGCATCCCGTATATTGCATGATTTCCACTCACCTGTTGTGTTTCTGAAATTCTGCTGTGTGCCTCCAACTGCTAGAGTATGCCTCTGTAGGAGGGGGTGCAATGAGCAAATCTAATTCTGAGCTCATTGAACACACCCAGAATAAATTGGTATCTTAAAGCACCACTTTCGCCATTCTGGCGACCACAGTTGAGCCTTCTCAAATATACTTGAACTCGCACCTCTAGATTCAAGTCTTAATTAATCACACCTTTTGTTCCTGTATAAGCTTCTTGATCATATGCATTTGTTTGTTCCGCAACAGTATATCAGGTAGCATTCCACATTCGTTGCCTGGCCGTGTTGCAAGATTGTGCTGTATAAGACTTGACTCCAAAACAGTTCAGAGTCCATTTCCTGTGTTTTGTGTATCTGTAGATAATCACGTAGGATTAACTCCCTTTTACTTTTACTTTTTTCCTTATTTGTTTATCTTGCATTTTTTTGTCTACCACATTCATGCTTTCTGTACATTTTGTCTCGCATAGTGCTCGTTAAGTGCACCAGTACAAAGGCTCTCTAGCTGTTCCTGGGCACTAGAATAAACATTTGAATGATTACTATTATCGTAGTATAAAATCATGCTTTTTAAGTATGTACTAGTATACTATTTCAGTGCAGTAGCTATCGTGCAATTAAAAAAAGGGCATGAATTAAGAAAGTGCAATAATATTATGCGATGTGCCTGATCATATGCATTATGTTATTAATTTCTTCTGAGTTTTAATAATGGCTGGCTACTGTATCCAGTGTTGTGCAATAAAATAATATGTCACAGCAATTATTCCGTGCCTCGCAGAACAAATTGAATATATCTTTCTCAGTCAAAACATCATAGCAGGCTGAAAACAATAAACTGCAACTTCTTTTTGTGGTGACGAAGTGTATAAATTGTGAAAATAACCTGTTTATATATTTCTTATACCACACAAATGAGCTGCTCCCATACATTCGAATAAGCGCTTCAATAGTACGACTTGGCAATGGGCAACGAAAGACCCCTATTAAAGCTTTCCAATTCTCAAGCTTGTATTATCTGACGGTATGTCATTTCCTTAATGTAAAGAAAGGCAAACTTGATATGTGGAAACCAGTTACAATAGAACATGGCCCTTGCACTGTGGAAATGTTTTGTAGCAATACACTCAATGTGAAGGCTTCCGTATGCGGTGTTGATGCATTAAAACAACCTAGAATAATAGACGTGTTCCATGGGCTAGATTGGACAGAATCGGGGGGAGACAAGCTACGAATTACATAAATTTTAGCTATTGTAGGTTTTTTTGTGTGTGAGTGCTACAGGTGTTTCAATTCTTTTTGCTGATTTTCTCAGAACCCGCTTTTCACATTTCTTTCATGCACCAAGAAGCATAATTGACACGGATGCTTTATCTGTATCCGGTTACCGCACTTCACCGGCTAAAAAATGTTAAACGTTATCGCTCGGTGCAGGATGCGCCTGAACGTATCGGAAGTTTCGCGAATGTTATCGATGGTTCTGTCTGTTGTCGACGAAGCCTGTTAATCTGATTGCATACGCGAAACAAATTGTATAGTAGTTTCTGGAAGGCGGGCGGGCACCAGCGAATAGGCTGCAACTTTCGACAACTGACGTATGCAAACCGACGCACTTGACCCGCAGATGAGATTTTCGACTATTACCGACAGTGCTCGCCGCTATCGTTGCGATTGAGCCTGCACTATTAATTTACCGTCACTACTACGTGACAATATTTTCTGACAATAATTCTTACATAGTTGGCTGTGCAATGAGCTACCAAAAAATGAAATGGTACAACAGTTTTTGATATGATATGGCATCGTCGTGCGCGTGTTTGCAAAGCGATCTTGCAGACAGACAACGCGCGAGCGCTGATGTCAATATTTTGTGCACTATTGTTACTTCAAAAATAAAAACAAACTGTTGCGGCAGGTGTATATCCATTATTCAAAAGGGTTTTTTATATCTAAAAGCGCATACAGATCACTAACTTATTGTTTCAAGCTTAGTTTACAGCAGGCTGTTTTAGGCCGGACTTTGACGGATGAAGACGGAATAGTCCAGCAACAGTGCGCCGCAGTCGAGGAGCGAGCTTCGGCGCACGTCAGAGCTTCTGTCTAATGGTTGCGTGCCCTCACCCTCCGACCAAAGCGAAGCGAAGCGTTCGCTTGTCGGCGCGCGCCGAAGCTTCCCGACACGTGCCAGTGGTTGGGGCATAAGGTAGCCAACCCAACGTACCGACGTCGGCACAAGCGCTGGATGCACCAGACCTGCTGTACCGCTTCTTTGGCACTTACGACGACGGCAAGGACGGACTCAAAATAGTGGTTGCAGCTGAAAAAGCCATTGTTCGCCTGAAGAAGACCTGGCAAATATCTATCGAAGATCTTTTTTTTTTTTTAGTGAAGTGAGCCGCCAGCTTTTTGGTGTGAACAGAGTAGCCATTCCTTGCTGTTCTTTTGTTTTCGCTTCTTTTCTCCGTGCGACGGCCATTCTTTTTTTTTGCGTGGCGGGCTGCTGTGAGATTCAGTGGTGAGTACATCCTCTCTTGCTAGCTAATCGTGAGTAGAAATGGATAGTGGCTATAATGAAATAATGGTTATAACAAAGCATTTACGATCCCCCCTTCAACATTACTATAACAAGGTTTGACTGTATAGCCATCGTCATCCCTGCTCTTCTTCTTTGGGCTGAAGCCTGCGCAGTGCCTGCGGAATAAACGTGTCCACTAGCACTGCCTGTCCCGGTCATCTTCAGTCTTTCAATATATATAGTATATTCACGTTCGCATGCACTTTTTGTTTACTTTTTTGGCGCTGAAAAAACCAACTTCGAGCAGTGTAGTGTAGTCAACTTTTTCTAGAATTAAAAAAATTTTTATGGGTGTTCAACAAATAAATATATTAATCTGAGTGTATTTGAACCCCTTACTTAATGTGCCGTTTCAATCAAGCACTTAGAAAAAAATTTGCATATGTGGAAATGTCTTTTTTTCAAAATTAACTCGGAAGGTAAACACTAGTTGCCTTGTTTCATTGACAACCTCAGGCACTACAACAATATATTTTATGACTTGACAACTACTTACCTACAGAAGTGTACAAAATGCACGCATCTTTGGTATAAGACAGGACTCATTTTGCATAACTAAACTAATTAAAATTACCTGGTAACCTAAAGAAACCATGGTGAACCTTCACTAATTCACGAGCAGGTAACTTCATGCTCATGTGGCGAGTGAACCAGTATGCTGTGCCAAAAATCTTAGTTGAAAAGGTCATGTGCAGTGCCTCAGAGAAATGCGTGCACCAGTATATGACAATACGTGCTTTCCTGTTTTTGCACATGCTACATCAACCAATTAGTTGCGGTTAAATTGGTAATAAAAAATTGGAGTTAGAAGTCCTCCGCACAAGGCACTGCTTGTAATAAAGAACTTGGGCTTGTCGAATGGGTGCTACAGTGCTACAATCGACCTGCTGAAGGGGGGAGTGAGCCCCTCCTTAAAGGATGGATGGGTGCCGAGAATTTAAGCACTGCATAATAGCCTTTCAGATACTGACATAGACAATAATGCCAGAACTCACTTTAGGCAGTATTCCAGGATATTATACGGTGCCAAACAAATTAAAATTTGTACAAAAAAAAAGAGAGAGAAAAGAATAGTTCAGTAGTTGAGAATGCATGAAAGAGCGTCCCCTTAAACAATCTGGTTGGACAGGTTACCTTCATGGGTCGCTTGAGGGCCTCCTGAATATCCAAGCGCTTGCGCATAATGGTGAAGTCTAGCTTGCGCTCAAAGGCCAGCAGGTCCATGTAGGCCTGTGACTCGGGCACTAGGTCCCGGACCCGCGGGGGCAGGATCTTGTCGGCCAGCTTTTTTTTCTTCTTGGCTGGAGGGGCCCCGCCCCCGGTGCATACAGGAGGGGTGGCTGCAGGGGGAGGCACTCCTCCTGTCGTCCCTGTCCCTCCTCCCCTGCAAAGCATGCCTCCACAAATTACTACATGTGGTCACTGCCGCAACTTGTAAGCCTAGCACATAGCAGCTATTCTGTTTGTGTGTATGTCTATTCGCATACATGTTTTGCCCTGTTAATTAGAGTGCTTCGCATATTTATCAGCTGTCCCTTTTTATGGCTCTGATGTGTTTATTCTGTGTTGTACTGTACTATTGTGTGTGATGCACTAGGCTCCTTTCTTTATGCATTAAATTTGGAATACAAAACTTGCAATAACTGTTGAATCTTAACTCTTACCTCCGACTTCTCCCCCCCCTTCCACCCCGCTTTGGATTCCACAGAATCTGGTCAAATAAGGCTTCACTCTCACATGCAAGAGATTTCATGTCAATTCTGTCAGCAGTTCTCTAATGAGGCCATTTCTGCACTTTGCATGTGCCATACTCGCCCGATTCTAACGTCTTGGAATCTAATGTGCACACAATTTTACAAGTAATAAGTAGCATGCCCCTGATTTTCATGTCCAGCAAAAGATGCAACCTGCACAATTCACTGCTGCAGAATGGAAATGTACATTCCATGTACATTTACATGTACATGTACAGACATGTATATTGGGGTACTAGTATGTGCTAGCCGTCTGGTTAGCTCAGATGGTAGAGCGGCTGCCCCGGGAAAGCCTGTTTCATATGATGCGATTTTCGTCGCACCAGAAGTGCTATTTCCGTTGTTTGCGACCAAAATCGCAGTCGCAGTGCCGAACCCCCGATTTTCAGCTGCGCCCAACCGGCAGGTCACACAGTCGCACCATTGCAGCGATCGCTGCGATTTTCCGTCAAAATTGCTCGGAGAGCAGCCACGGAGCTATTTCGCCGGTTTGTTATGGAAAATGGCGTCTCGCACGACAAGTGCACTGCGCGGAGATGTGGATTACTGAATTTGGTACGTATGCGGAGGGAGAATAAAAAACTTGTACCGCACATTCCATTCTCCCATTTCTACGCGTTTGGTGACACGCTACACAGCAAATGAAGTGCATTTTCACGTTTGCTTCTTATACCTTTGCGAGTTGCCATGAGACGACATGGCCTTTTGGGGTCTTCAGAATTTTCTTTTGTTGAATAGCATACAAAGATTGCACGTATGGAGCAGCTTAAGTAATTTCAACCTCGGCAAGTGCAAATGACAGGGCAGCAAAGTACCCGAAGTTTCAACGTTGTGCTGAACATGGTATCGTTCAGTTGCATTTTCTTGTCGCTTTTCAAGCGTGAATATTTCGATGCATCTTGAAAGGTTATCTTACTTCACTTAACAAATTTGACAGAGCAAGAGTGTAGACTATCGTAATGAATTTTCTGATAGCATTAAATTTGTGGCTTCAATAAACAGCATCGTTAACTTGTTTTCGACTATTATGTGCACGTTAAGTTGCACCTCTTCTCTGGAGAATTTTTTTTCTTGCCTAGAAACCAATAAACAATGAATAGGTTGGGAACTTTGTATCCTTACTGCACCTGTACTAATATTTGCTTTGAAAGGTAATTAACTCTACAGCTAATAAATTAAGTAAATTATTTGCTTGCTATAGTGCCATAGTGACAACGTACCCACCTGCACCATCATGTATAACTCGTGCGGCAATGCGAAAACCAGCCAAACAGCCTGTCCTTATGGGGATAAAACAGTAGAAAATGACACGTTAAAGAAAAGTAAATCAAAACTGTGCAGTAATGTCACCTAGTTGCATCCCTTCCTGTGAAACTTTGAATCTCTTAAGTACAAGCAGTTCTTGCACGTTCGCAGCTGATCAAGTGTGCAGAAACATTCAAGCCTTACATGTTTCTAATAAGTTTGAGATCACATGTATTAGTGTGTAAACCCGTATAACAATATCCGCTGCGATTACTATCTTTATGAGTAATTAAATACCATGCTACTTGCAAGAACATATATCACCCGAGGATTTTAGAACAAATTTCGGCATTTCAACTATACACAATATGTGGTTTATTCAATAAAAGACCACAAGCTGGGCCTTTTTGCAATGACAAACTTATTCCAAACTTTACTTACATACAGGCAAGAAAAAAAATTATAGACAGAAATATTGTTCTTCAATTTGTTCACCTGCCACTGTGGCTATAGCAATTTGCTGCTAACACAAGGCGAGGGGTTGATTTGCCAGCCATGAAAGTCACATTTCGATGGGAGTCATAGGTAAAAAAAAAAGCTCTTGCACTTGGATTTAGTTAATCATCTTTTATTGAACCCTTAAACTTCCGAATACTATAGCATAGGGGGCATGTTCATGCAAAATCTAGTACCAATAGAAAGCAAAGGGCAGAATTGTAAAACAACCATCTTTCAGGATAATTCGAGTGTGTAAATATTCATTGCATCAATATGTATTGTTCAACAGCACTGCACACATAAGCGTAATCAGGTATAGCAAGTACGCTGTCACGAAGCTGGTTCTACAGATGTATAAATGTCACGACATGAATGCTCATACTATGTCGCACACATAGCACAAAGAAAACCTTTTTCAAGCGTTCTCCCTTCTGGCAGGTATGAATGGGCCATAAGCAGCAGAAACTTTATTGCAGGGCATTGTGTAATACCGCTTATGAAAAAATGAAGAGAGTGAAGAGGCTTTTAACACCAATACCTCATGCTACTCTAATAAGAGGAACGATGAGCAAAAAATTGGTGGCAGAGAACTTAAGTTAAACAGTAACTTTCTGAAAGACAGAAAATTCCAGGTGAGAGTTGGAGGTACATTTGGCCCACCCACACCAACAACACAGGCATACTACAAGAAATACTACAGCCTATGGTGTATTACAGCCTATGGGAAAGCTATCTTATACGGAATTCAAGAATGATGCAACAAGCCCTCGACAACACTGCAGACTTTCTTGGCCAGTCTGGCCTCTAGCTTTCTGATAAGTCAGCTTACATTGATGTCGGAAAAAAAGACTAGAATCAAGAACCACTCCAGATTGCATATTGTGCTCTCCATAGGTGGAGAAACATACCTGCAAGTCAAATTCACAAATCCTCAGCTACTGTAATGACGGCAGAGCAAGCATGTGGGTGAAACAATTATGCCCTGCCTGGATGCAAATTCTACACCTAGTGAAAAGAATAATCTTGAAATCATAGGGGGTGGACGAGTGGATACTACGGAAAATAGCAGATGCTGTGCCTGTGCCCAAGGTATTGCACGGTATGAATTACCAGAAGCATACAAAAAAGACAACTCATCGAATACAGGCATCGGGTAATAACAGGTCTTTCCAACTTTACCATGCTTGAAGACCTCTATGAGAAAGAGCAAATGAACAAGCACCTAGACAGAGTAGTGTTGCAGCCTGCAGCAAAAATTATTAGCCTTGAGAGCTCAGAACCTGGTCCCAAGACAATATGCCAGCTAACATATGAGATGCAAAGACAACTACCCCTCCCTTGAGAAACAACCTCGGGAGCTTCCGAACTTGAAACACAACGGGCCCATACCATGCAATATGGGGGCAAGCAATTAGGCCAGGAAACTATATGCAGCTGCCAGACACACAATGGAGGTTGCTAATCATGAAGATGCAAGAAAACATCAGGCACATATAGTAACTGATGCAGCAATAGCAGTGTAACAGTAGTATGACGCTACATAAAATTAAACCCCATATAAGCGAGCACAATTCCAGGTCAACCTACACCTCGAGAAGCTCAACTGAAAGCAATCAAGGCAGCACTTATAGTGCAAATTACACCCTGCACACCTGCATGGATTCACCAGAAACTGTGTGGGCCTGCACATCACACGAGATTGTCGGAAAATCAGGAGGTTGACATGAGACTTGCAAGCACATGGGCAAAAATTAAATAACAGTATACATAGCCATGCAGATATTCCAGTACACAAGCGGGCTTTATAAGCCCGACAAAAGAACTGAAAACTGGACGAGTTGGTGTGTATTCATTATTAACTAAAGCGTAGCAGATAGACAACGGACAAGAACGAAGCGATCTGTGTGTTCACTTCGTTCTTGTCCAAGCTCTGCAGCCGGTGTCCCTAACTTGCCCAAGTTGCCTCGCTTGCCTCACTCCTTTTTCTTAAAATCCACTTCGCCAAATGAAGTTCATCGCACTATAATAGGGCTCAAGACCATAGGCTGTGGCCTAGATTCAATTCATCCATCTAAAATCAAACTTGTTGCTTGTGAGTTATCTTTTGTCCTCTCTGATATTATTAACACCGCATTTCGTACCGGCGTTTTTCCGAGTCTCAAACAAGAAAAAGTAACTCCAGTATTTAAAAAGGTGATCAAAATATCTTTTCTAATTATCACCCTATAACGATACTCCCATTTTTTAGCAAAGTAATTGAGAAGCTCCTCGTTAATCACCTAACGAACTACCTAACAAAATTTAACCTTTTGACTTCTAAGCAGTTTGGTTTTCGTGCTAACTTATCAACCGAATTAGCACTGATAAAACTAACTGACAGCCTAAAGCAGTTTATCGACAATGGGCTATGGACGGGAGCGGCATTTGTTGATTCAACTAAAGCTTTTGGCACTATTAACCACTCCATTTTGTACGCTAAACTTGAATCATTCGGAATTTGTGGACCTGCTTTAGCTCTTTTGCAAAGCTACCTTACTAACAGAACCCAGGTTGTTAGATATGGAAGCGTTTTATCCACTCCAATAACAACGAACCAGGGTGTTCCACAAGGATCAATTTTGAGTCCTCTATTATTCCTAATTTACATTAATGACTTACCATCATCGCTTAACTGTTCTGAGTGCATCCTCTATGCTGACGATACAACGATATTCACTAGTGATAAAGACATTAACAGTCTACTAAGAAAGTCAAACGCCGATGCCACGAATCTTGTGTCTTGGTGTAAAAATAACTTGCTAAACGTAAACCCTGTTAAAACAAAGTTTATGTTATTTCACTCGTTCCAAAAAACGCCTACAAGAACCCCTGAACTATACATTGATAACTACGTCACTTCTCCATCTAATTTTATTACTTTCCTTGGTGTTACATTAGACCCCCAACTTAAGTATAACATTCACATAAACTCTGTCACTAAGAAGACTGCTTTCGGCATCCGCATGCTCATTCGAACAAAACACTGTTTTCAGCAATATATACTAAAATCACTTTACTACGCTTTCATTAACAGTCACCTTACTTACTGCATTTCATCATGGGGCAACACATACCCTGCACATCTGAGAACCCCCCTCATTCACCTTCAGAACCGGGCGGTCCGAATAATTACCCACAGTTCATACATTGCATCAGCAGCGCCCATTTTTCGCACTCTTGAAATTCTACCCTTAACTTGCACATTTCAACTGAAACTAGGTCTTATATTGTATAGAAGTAGAAACAGTGACATTCGAACTGAGTTACTTCCCCCAACGCAACTTTTCAATACAAATAACACGCGGTTTTCTGAAAATAATAATCGCTTGCTTCCTAAAGTCAACACTAACTACGGTAAAATGACAGCCTTCTTTTCTGCAATTTCATTTTGGAATTCACTGCCATCAAATATAAGATCATGCTCTTCATTACACTGTTTTCGGCGGCTTCTAAAACAGTTCTTACCAACAACATAGCTTACCTGATTATTCGACAAGTGTACATACGTTTATATGTGTGTCTATATATGTATAGGTGTGTATGTATGTATGCGTGTGTGTATACATTTATTACTGTGTAGCCCCGTTTTATTGTTTTTCTCGATTTATGTTCATAGATTACCAGCCGTTTGTAAATTAATTTTGTTGCACTATTGGATTGCGCACTTTTGTTCATAATCATTATACTTCTATTCAGTTACTGTAATGATAGTACCTTCATGTGTATTTCAAGATGGAATTATTCTTGCTAATTTTTGTGTAATCTTCAACTACCCGATGTTTCATTAATTACTTCTAATACGTTGATTGTATTTTCACGCTGTTCTTACCCTCGTTGCTAATCCTATAGTACATATCTTGTACGTGTTGTAACAGGAGGTCCCCCTGACAGTTTTTACTTTGGGACCTTTTTCTGTATTACATTTTTCATTGCAATTGTATTGTCGAATAATAATAAAACAAACAAAACAAACGTCCTCAGCGTGGATGAGTTAGACGGCGGCATGGGCCAGCTACCATCTAATTCATGCCCGACTCCAAACCTCACAGTACCAAGAGAAGGAAAACACAATCGAGGACGACAAAAGACTAGGTGGAGCGATGAAATTAGGAAATTCGCGGGCGCTAGTTGGAACCAGTTGGCGCAGGACAGGGCTAATTGGTGTTCGTCCTGCAGTGGAGATAAGACAGGCTGATGATGATGGTGAAGCAAGATGAAATGCATTGTCACTCATCGCCTGCTAATCAGTGCTTGAAATAGTTAACCTAACTGAAAGAAAAAAGTTGCTAATTGAAAATACTGCTCTTTTCTTCACTTACACTGTGTGCCAAGATCCTATTTTGTTGTGCTGAAAACATGGTATTTTCAAGATTCATTTATTTCTCCAAGAGAAAAAGGCCGGGGACAAAAAGCTGCCTTAGAGCAGCTTTTTCACACCACACCACACATACACACCACAACGACTGGTCGTTGTGGTGTGAACGTTGTTGTTGGTCCAGTTATTGTGGTGTGAACCTCTCCTCTTGTCTTTTGTGTTTTTTGACTGGCTTTTTCCTTCAACTATGTACCAACTGGCCCGGATTTCAACCCTTCCGTGAAGTCTACTGCTGTCACTAAAACTTGATAAGCAGCCTTCAGGCGGTGATTGACAGTGGAGTAGAGGCAATTTCAATAATGACAGACAGTTGGGCATCGCGAGCTAATGAAAGCTACTTGTCGGTAACATGCCATGTCATGGACAGCTCATTTCAACTGCATGTGCACGCACTGGCATGTACAGAAATGGCAGACGCTCACACAGCCGGAAACTTGGTGCTCTTTCTGAAAAGCATGATGGAGGAGTGGGCACTTCCTGATCCAGATACTGTGTTAGTGTACATTGTTACACTGTAGAATTTCACTGCTGCAATTACTCAGTCGCCTTGGATAGGCATAAAATGTTTCGAGCACACACTGCAGTTGTGCGTGAGTGATGTCAAGCAGGATGTACCTGGATTTTCCCAACTGTGCACGAAGGCCAGGGCTATCGTTGGCCGCTATAAGAGAAGCTCAAAGGCTCGGGCGCGCCTTATGGATGTACAAAGGGAAATGCAGCTGAATGCCCTGAAAATGGTACAAGATGTTCCGACGCGTTGGAATAGCGAGCATCATATGATGACTAGGTTGCTCAAGCTTCGCAAACCGATCACCGTGGAGCTTTCGGAGTGTGATGGGGTTGATAACCTCACTGCAGCTGATTGGAAGCTGATGACTGCCTCTGTGAAGGTACTCGATCCACTTGCTCAAGCCACAACAGAGCTATCTGGGGACAAATATCCCACGTTGTCCCAAGTTATTCCATTGCTGAAGTGCACTGGCATTGTACTTGCTCGACATGCAGCTTAATCAGATGAGCCATCGGCAACTGCTTCGAGTCTGGCACGCAGCATCAAGGCAAGGTTTCCGGTGTCAAGACATCTGAGGATACAGCCCTAGTGATGTTGCTGGACCCAAGATTTAAGGATGCCTGCTATACAGAAAGGGCAGTGAAGAAGTGGGCCTGCACTGTTCTCACCATAGCATAGTTCTGGTTCTGGTGCTAGTTCTGGTGCACTGTTCGCACCATAGCTGTAAGTTGTATGCTGTGAAACATCAGGTGAACATGGTACAGGTTTAGATAGCTCCCAAGATGCTTCTGTGTGGGAGGCCTTTCCAAGCTTTGCACCAGATGGTACTATGAAGTCTGGTCCTTCCATCAAAGATGATGTTGAGAGCTACCTGAGAGCTCCCCTCCTCCCTCGCTGTGAAGACCCGCTCGAATGGTGGAAGAGCAAAGGCAGCCACCTTCACCCGTACATGGTAAGGGTAGCCTGCAGGTACCTTTCAGTGCCAGCAACCCAAACAACAAGTGAAAGGTTATTTTCGACAGCGGGTGCCATTGTAACCAGCAGAAGGGAGCACCTACTTCCCCAGCATGTGGTGCAACTAGTTTTTCCGCATGAGAATTTTTTACTTTCATTTTATTAACTGTAGAAAGGAACACCTTTTACTTGCATCTAGAGCTGCGATTTTTCCAGATTTCTTTTTGTGTTGTAGCCTTGTAACTAGTAAAAGGGAGTGCCTTCTTCACTGCATGTGGAGCTGCTAGTCTTTAAATATGTTATCAAATGATTTTCTGTGATGTTTTAAGCATGTGCTGTAGGTTGTTATCTGTGTGGAAGGAAGCACTTTCTTCTACAACTAGTCTATATACAGAAAATGTTGTTACTGGTTAAGATATGTTATCACAGGATTTTCTGTGATGCCTTTGTACGTTGTAACCTCAGACAAAGAATTTTTGCATAGAATAACTTTAAACTGTTCAGTTTTGTTCTTTGGGCACCTGACAACTATACGAATTCACTTCGAAAGTATTTGACCCCAAGGACTATTCGCTTTGAACTAAAATATTATTTTATTTGCACAAGCCTACTATTTACGCATAAGGTTACTACAAGGTGACTCAAGTTCTGCCCCAATGACTCTCCCTCTCACTTTTAAGAACACTCTGGGTATAGCGAGTACTTCCCAGGGCTGGCACATGCCTAAGCAGAGGACAGCTTGCCTATTTTGTGGCAGCACTTAAAAGCTTGTGTGCGCGATTTAATGTTCGTATATTTCTCAACAGTAATGGCCAACCAGCTAGCCCGCCAATGCCTCCACAGCAACTTTAAAGCAGTATGTCCAGGCTCGTTCTCAATGCTCACAAAGCATGCAATGTCACAGGAAGACCGCACCCTTTGGATGTCGCTGACCGGGCTGGAGCGTCACTGCCAGCAGGGGGTGGGCGCTTGCGAGGTGGGCCTTCAAGTGGGGCGGGGCCTCCGGAGGGGAGCCGGGGGGGCGTGTACGGTGAGCCTGGGGGTGGAGGCATGCCGCGCGAGTGCATCGGGGGTGGTGCAGGTCCCGGGGCACCATAGCCACCCTGCAACCACAGGTGGAATTTCTCACAAATGCCTAGAAAAAAGTGGCCCAGCAATGTTGTTACAAGCATGCTGGGTTGCCTCACAGGAGATGCTGTTAGCATTAGGAATTTAAATCATGGATCTGGACCCTCAAAGAGGTGCGACTTAATGCCAAATGCAATTCTCTCACATTTACCGCTAAATTGTCACAGAATTTTTCGGTATGATATTATGTAGGAATTTGTTACTAAAACATAGGTACAGTCGAGAGCGAAAGTCTAGAGACCATGGCACTAGCAAAAGAAATTATTTTTCTAGCACAGCCGTGCAACATGAAATTGTCTTAATGCATCATGCTGGTCAACCAGGTGCACTTGAACCTCTATGTAACGAACCTCTATGTAATGAATTCCTGGATTTTACGAAATTTTTCAATTCCCCAACACATCCCCCATTGAAGCCCATGTATAGGCGACCTCCATGTAACAAATGCATTGCGACGGTTGACATTGATGTAAAAAATTCGCGGCACAGATCATCGAGCTGTATCTTGTAATGTTTTGCCCAAAATCCGGCCGCGCAGTGCGCAACTTTAATGAATATTGTTTAAGTAAGTGTTTATATCGAAAGGTAAAGTAGACCGCAAGCAGAACGCTTGCAATCACAGCAAACAAGCAAATCTCGGTGATGATGATGACGTTGAGCGCCACTCCGTGGCAAGCGTAGCAACCTTTAAGCTTTCAGTTTGTAGCTTGACACTAGGTGGCACTACTATGACAAATTATTTGTGGTGTCTTGCGGCACACTTATGATAAGCCTTCTTCATCAGCGTGTTGATGTGTGTGTGTGCAGGTGTGTGTTTACGGTGTCGGTTCGTTGCGATGAGTTCCGCTGTGAAGAAACGCAATATTTTGTCGCTTGAAGTTAGCTCTCGATTTTGAATGCGGTTACCGCCGGCGAAAAAAAGAAGGATGTTGCCACCCACTTCAATATACCAGCCAGCTCCCTGTCAACCATTCTTGCTGTAGAACAAAGCATCCGAACTGCGATGGAGTCGGGCACAGGTGCCAAGAAGAAAAGAATGAAGACGTCGACCTATGCTGACGTAAACAACGCCATGTTTGCATGGTTTTTGGACAGACGAGCACAGAACGTGCCAATAAGTGGCGCGATTTTGCAGCAGAAAGCCATAGATTTCGCTTGCATCCTGGGCCACGACGACTTCAAAGCGAGTAACGGCTGGCTACAAGGATTTAAAAGCCGGCATGGTGTCGTCGGAAAGGTGATATCTGGCGAGTCTGCCTCCGCAGACAGCGGTGCTGCTGCCTCGTGGGTGGCCGAGAAGCTTCCCACCATTTTCAGCCGCTATGAAGCTGGCGACATTTATAATGCTGATGAGACGGCCCTGTTTTATCCTATGTTACCGAGCCGCACGTTGTCACTAAAGGGAGAAGACTGACGCGGTGGAAAGCAAAGTAAACTCCACGTGACGGTTTTGCTTTGCGCCAACACCGATGGCATCGACAAGCGAATCCCATTGGTTATTGGCCGCAATGCTCGGCCCAGATGCTTCAAAGGAACAAGGTGGATGCCAGTAAAATATGTGGCAAACTCCAAAGTGTGGATTTCGCTGGCAATTTTTTCCGACTGGCTGAAGGAGCTCAACCAAGATGTCAAACGACAAGGCCGCAGCATTTGTTTGCTGCTTGACAACTGCTCCGCGCACCATGTGGAAGGCCTACAGCTTTCGAACGTCGAGCTGCAGTATTTGCCACCTAACTGCACTTCTCTCATACAACCCTTAGACAAAGGGATTATTAACAGCTTTAAAAGCTCCTACCGCCATCGATTGATACAAAAGATGCTCCTGGACATCCGCCTTGAACGGCCGACGAAAGTGGATATCTACCAAGCAATCCAAATACTTGCTGCGTCGTGGCAAGAGGTCGGATCACAAGTGATCGCCAATTGCTTTGCCGAGGCTCAGGTAAATCAGGCCATTCAAGCTACAGTGCCTGAAGACGAACCTTCAAGCCCACCCGAGGTCGCAGAAGCGTGGGATGAACTACACATGAACGGTGGGGTGCCCGATGGTGTCGAACAATGCAATTTTTTGTTTGTGGACAACGGCGCCGTGTCTACGGAAGAGATGACTGATGCGGCACTTGTGGAAACAGTTAAAGATAGCCTTGAAGGTGACGGTCCGTCAGAGCCTGACACGTCTTGTGCGGTGCCTACGGCGAGGAAACTGATGGACGCGGTGGACGTTCTGCGCCGTTTCATCGGCTCACAGGACGATGAAGCAGCCCTGGATGCCTTAGTTTCTTTGGAGCGCCGAGTAGTGGCTTCGATCAAGCAAAAACAGCAAGCAAAAATTACGCAGTTTTTCTCTATTAAATAAATTCTTTGAATGGCGAGTTCACTTCAATTGATATCTGTTGCATTTTTATTTCGTTTTGGCATGATCCTTACCAGTCTTAACCCGAAACTGCATGTAACGAAAACCTGAATATAACGAAAAATTATTATGAACTTTTTTCAATTTCGTTATATTCAGGTTTGACTGTACCACTCATTTTCAGCCTTTATGCCTGGGATGACAAAAAAAAATAGCAGCAGCTCTGGTCCAAATACTTTTGCTCTTGACTGTAACTGTGCTACGACGTACTGTCAAGATATCGAATGCATGCTTCTAAATGTGGAAAGAGGAAAGATGCGACGGTTTGGGCCTACTCTAAGCCATTTACAATCTTATATTTCAATTTTCTTTTTTTCTCTTATTTGTCTATCATAATGGAGTCGGAAAGTTTGGCACCAGCACGTGGACAGCAGTAGAATTGCCTTTCGCCCTACAATGGCTTCCAAAATGTTTTAGAGAGAGCGATTGATTAAGTGACAAAGTCTTGATGGCGGAAAGTACAGACACGAGCTTTCATCAGATTGGACATCGGGGATGCACCAAATCATTCGTGAAATGCTGCTTCGACCCGAAGAAATGGGTCTGTCCAAACCAGGTTTTGTGGGGGGCCTAGCCTGCGTGACAGCTGATCATCGGTGCAGGCATCGATGACTGCCCGGAGAGGCTCCAGATACGGTGGTGCCATCTTTGGTGAGGTACGACTACCATCCCCCTTCTCATTCCACTCACTACTATTGACCACTGCCAGCTGGACATGATGTAGGGAACGTCAGCTATCCCCTCCATACTTCGAAAAGGCATTGTGCGCTGCCTTCCCACTGTGTGTTACAGCTGTGATACCTCTGGTACCATCTGTTCTGCAAATGCAGCCAGTCTTCTCGGTATGAGCAATCGGCTGCGCCTACCCGGTGCAATGATAGGCACCTGGGTGGTGGTCAATGGCTAACCCACATGCCATCAAGAAGTAGGTTCTGGCAAGGTGGCTTCAAACACCCGCCACCGGCTTCTCATGTGCACGGTGACACATTGGCAGTGCGCCAAGTAGCTGCCAAGGACAGAATACACCGCCTGCAGAAACCACCACACTGGATGTGCTCCATGTGCACACTTGCCAACCTGAAGATTTGGAAATTCGTAAACTATTGCGGCGGGAGGGCGGGCAGGGTGCGCAGCAGCATTTTAAAGGGTTTACCTTTTGCGACAAGCTTACTCACGTTTTCACGACCACAAGTGAAATCCGGGTCTTGGAGAGCAAAAAGAGCAAAAACTCCACTGGGGCACAATTTATTTTTGCAAATGCTTTTGCTGTTGCCGACTTTGCCTGCTTCATAAACTTCTCCATGTAGGTTTGCTCAAAGCAAGTACCCCTCTGGTGCCCCTTGACGATCAGCAGACTTTTGAGTCTCACACACAGATGAGCAAAACTCCATTCGGGTTTTGTTCACAGTGCTGAATATTCTCTCACATTCAGCATTGCCATGGGGAATGGAAAGAATACCCAGTATAACCATTGAAATTCTGTGGAACCTGAGCGATCCATCGACACTTCTAACGCTTCCTAATTGCGACCACTGCACGTTGCACCTTGGCTCATTCAATATAATTTTATTTTATTTTTTATTTATAGAATACTGTCAATCCCCCATGGGGATTTTTACAGGGGTGAGCAACAAGTCACATCAATTAACACTACTAAAACATTCAATAAATGAGTACATAATGATTGGAGACTATTCAAGAATAGCAGTAGTACATTCATACATAATAATACACACAACGAAACCAATCTACATCAACCAGCAGGAAAAAAAAAAAATGCAGGGTGGAAGGCATCATTCAAATACAGAATGCACAGAACAAAAAGTGTAGGCAAGTGCTTTCCTAGCACAAACTGAATCGGGATGGATTGCATGACGAAAGCAATTTCGTTACTTATATTAACAACATTTAGGCTCATGCAGCATGCTCAATTAAATCCATAAACATTGCTATTGTTGGCTGCTGTTTTGTGACTACATCCAGTGCATTCCATTCACGAATTGAGCGTGGGAAGAAAGAATAACGAAACGTATTATTAATAAACGGATATTCTACAAGTTCCCATGCGTGCAGTCTTCTGGTCGGTCTGGTATCACGAAATTTAAAGTAAGAGTCGGGGTTTATATGGAATGATCTATGCAATAGTTGGTACACAAATTTGAGCCGAAAAAGCTTTGCTAGACTTTCAAGGGTAGCTAGACCAGCACGCTGTAATAGAGTAGTAGGTGAATCAAGGCGTCCGTATCTGTTAAAGATAAAACGCACCGCTTTCCGCTGCACCCTTTACAAAATGGCGATATCGTTTGCAGTGTGAGGGAACCAGACAATACTGGCGTATTCCAAGACGGCGGACAAAAGTGACGTATGCAAGAAGCTTTGTTTCATGTGTAGAATATGACAAGGCCCGCTTAATGAAGAACAGTTTATTTAATGCTTTATTTGACACTTGACGCACGTGCTCTGTCCAGCTGAGATTAGACAAAATTATGAGACCTAGATATTTATACTGGTTTACACTTCGAAGTGGCACATCGTTAAAGTGATATGGAAAATCAAGCTTAGACACGTTATTTGTAATGGACATGAATACGGTTTTATCAATGTTTATTGTCATTTGCCAGTCTATGCACCATTGAGCTATTTTATTCAAGGCAATATTTAATTTCACCTGGTCATCGCGGTGTCGTACTTCATTATAGAGCATGCAGTCATCAGCAAAGAGCCCGAGTTTCACGTCAGCATAGTTAGTTATGTCGTTTATAAATATTAAAAACAAAACTGGAGCTAATACAGATCCCTGGGGAATGCCTGATAACACTGGAGCAAGGTCAGAGGAGTGAGAGCCGTACTGTACAAATCGGTAGCAGCCAGTTAAGTAATTAGTAATCCATTGGTAAATTGGGCCATCACCTAATATGTAATTAAGTTTAAGGAGTAGTTTAGTGTGCGAGACGCGGTCAAACGCCTTTGAGAAGTCGAGAAAAATGACGTCAGTTTGAATGCGCTCATTAATGCCGAGGGCCAGGTCATGCAGTGTTTCGACAAGCTGTGTAACAATGGATAATCCAGATCTAAAGCCATGCTGATTCATGTGGAGGATATTGTTCGACTCAATAAAACTTATGAGACATTTTAATACAATGTGCTCTAGAATTTTGCTGCAAGTGCAAGTGATAGAAATAGGCCGGTAATTAGAAGGATACGCTGCATTACCCGATTTGAGTACGGGAGTAATTTTTTCGATTTTCCATTCACCCGGAAGGCAACAGTCTTTCAAAGATTTGGAATATATGAGATAAAGATATCTGCTGACTGGCTCCGCGTACCGTTTCAAAAAGCTGTTGGGAATTGCGTCTGGACCGCTACTTTTCTTTTCATTGATGCCTAATAGGAGTGAAAGAATACCTGCCTCCGATAAAGTAGGCGTGCCTAGCAATCGATTATACCAATTGTAAAAGGAAGGATTCATTTTCGCAGTACCATTATCAGTTGTGAAAACAGAACAAAAATAGTCGTTAAAATCATGAGCTCCAGCCTGATCTAGCACATCTGGTGAAGTTGGATTAGTCCGCTTTGCATTCATATACTGCCAGAATTTGTGAGGCGCGTTCTTAATAAACTCGTGCAATGTAGAGCCACAGAATTTCTGTCTAGCATTACGTACGTGTTCCTTAAGTAATCTAGTAAGGGAATTTACTTGAGAACGGTAGCCTGCAACATTCCGTTGCTTGCTAGTTTTTCGTAACCTCTTGTTTTTACGTTTAGTATGAATTATTTCACGCGTGATCCACGGATTGTGTTTGAGAGTTGATTTGTACACAGTTGGGACGAAATTACGCATACAGTGCATGACATGAAACTTGAATTTTAACCAAACTGCATCGATACTATAACGTTCATCGGTACAAAAGTCATGAAATAATAATAATTATAATAATTTATTTCTGCCTCAAGAAATACAGACAGGGGAGCTGCAGAAAAAGCTGTCCTAAACAGCTTGACTCATCCGCTGGAGCCTGATATGCTTGAGAGTTTGCAACTTACTTTAAGTGCGTCAATTACTACTTTTGGTTCGCCACTCTGCTGGGGTAGGAAGCAGGGAACACCATAATAAAATGAAGTACGCTGTTGAATGAAGCAGTTTCCAGAGCTTGTACTTGAGCAACTTCAGCCATATTGAGATTGACATCTTCTAGCGGGAATTTGTTGCAAATGTAATTGCATGCTGCCATAAGTACACATGTACAGCAGAGAAGACCTGCTCTCTCTCTCAATGCAGCTAAGAGTCGCACACTTTCCCACAGAGTAGGTTGTGCTGCCAATGACTATGTCTTCATCACCTTTCTGGTTCTCTGCAGCTACATAGTAAACCTTCCAGCAAGGAATGACATGCCTTTACAAGACCTGGGCGTACAAATCTAGTCAGGAGATCCTAAAAAAGGCGGTTCAAGAAGCCCCTCAGTCCATGAATCTGAGGAGCCTGTGCCTGAAGAAGGTAGTTTGCCTTCTCAAAAAGCAGTATAACATTTTGGAGAAAAAGACTGCATGCCCTGTTTAGCTCCGATGACAAAAAATAAAACAGGCCCTCCTCAAGTGTCAAGTGGCTGGCTTCCCCAGAATCCTTGGTATGAAGTTTCAGTTTTGTTGCTTGAGGTCCAGAATGAGCTCCTTTCCTCTTTAGCGAGAGTTCATTGCCGTCAGTGCTTTTTCTCCAGAGGCCTGCAGCAGTCTCGTGAAGATGTGTAGCAGACTTTGCGGTCAGTGCAGGGTCCTTGGGGGCTTGTGAGGAAGCCTTCGGAATTTGGTATGACTCTAAAAACAAGCTCTGCTTGTTGCACTGCTTTGTTCCAGATAAAAAGAAGCTGAGTAGTGGTTTCCACTGGTCGAGCAGCCTTTTCAAACACTTTCCCAACAACAGCCAACGCGTGGGCGAATGCTTTAACATATTTTTGACCTTGGCTTCATGCATTACTTGGAATTATTTGTTGATCTTTCCGTTTCGAGCTTTTTTCCAGGTAAAAAAAAAATGTCAGCCAAAGCCTCATCAACCTTTACAGGAAGACATGAAGCTCCTTTTCGGGCGGCCAAGTTGATGAGATGGCATGGGCAACCAACCCCTGCCAAACCTGGTTGAGCTTCTCTCAATGCAGTACAAACACTGTTTTTCTTGCCAAACATCACATTGGCATTGTCCGAACACAGAGTCAACAGGTTCCCAACAGGCAAATTCCGAGACTTCATCTCGTCCAGAACCAGATTTGCAATCTTGTGACCCCTCACTTCCCCTTGGATTGTCCCGAGGCAAAGAAGGCAGCTTTAAACTCTACTCGTTTCTTTAACGAAGTATGTCGCAACAATAGGGCAAAACTGTGTGTCCCTATTGTTACTGCCATCCCTAGCGATCGAAAATACTTGCTGTTTTAGGGCATACAGCAAAGGAGTCTCCACATTGGCGGCCATTTCCCGAACAATTGACATCGTCTTTGTTCGTCCACAGGCGTAGCATTTCGCTTCTTCGCACTTGGGGAACATCTTCCAGAAAAGCATTCTGGCATGTTCGTTGACACTCAGCGGGATGTTGTCTTCAACTAAAAACGCCATGAAGAGGCATTCTGCACGAATCACACTGAAGTCGTTGTCGCTGCCTACAAAACTTGCTAGGCTAGGCTTGCTGTCCATGGCTCGCACGTATCCCTGATGCTTTTTCTAAGCGATGTGGACCTTGATGTGAGACTTGCCGCCATGCGAGATGTTCACATCACAGGCACACGTGGTGCAGATTCCAAACTTCTCCCCTTTCTTCGATGGCACGAAGCATGGAAACTCTGCCGTGTACGATTTCAAAAACACTTGGAAATACTGTCGGGACTTTGAGCCCGCCATTGCACTGCGAAGCCACTACAGGCCGGAGTTGCACTGCGTCCGATGGCGCAGCTAGTCACACAAAAGGCGAGGCCAACACTGCAGTGACTGAAGCCGACTGAAATCCAAACCTGCGCATCTGCACGAACAAAGGCAACAGCATGGCAACAGGTTTACGGAAGCGCTAGAGGTGCTACCGGCACTATCAAGCTTTGTATATGGATTCGTAACCCCCCTTGGAGACGACAGAAGTCAGTAAAACCTTGCAGCTGCTGATGATGATACCACGCATACGTATTGCCCTTTCGTGGCGGCGCAGGGTACCAGGGTGTAGTTTGACTACATTTCTCACTTTTTTTTCGCAAATAAGATGTTCCCGTAAAATTTAAAGCAAGATTCGTAAAATCGTAAGACTGCTCAAAATTCAAACATTTTATGGAAAATTCCGAGGAGTTGGCAGGTATGTATGTGTACTCCCAATCTTGCAGATACAGTAAAACCTCGTTAAACCAAACCCACTGAAGAAATGGGTTTGCACAAGGCTCACCCTACGAGTGACGGTCAGGAAAGGGCACGACACCACTCCACTACGCAACGCACAAAGGCGCTATGGCACAGAGAAGGCTCCAAAGTCAGATCGCCAACAAACACGGGTTTATTCACCCAAGATCCAGCACAGTGTGACAGTCACAGCGATTATGGGCAAACGCTCACAGCAAGACCGATTGAGTACGCACGCCGGCTGTGCTAGTGCTGAGTGCGAAGCGGTCCACCAAGCACGAGAACCAGAAGTTATGGGAGCAAAGGTTCCCTGCAACCAACAATTGCAAGCCTGTGAGCATTGCCGCGGCGATGAAGCGCGCAGCGGAAGAGGGCTCAGGTGGAGAGGGCACCGGGGGATTCGAGAGGCCAATCAGGGTGCGTCCCGGTGACACCTGCCTGTGCGGCAATTCGACCTCGGGATGGAGAAGCACGGTTTGCACGGGAAATCATCTCCAGCATGCTAACCGTGTCCGCCATGTTTCCGTAATGGTGGCGCTTCCCAGAGATCAACCTCAGCACAATGCACGAGCTGGGAGATGAGGCACGGGAAGGCACTTCGATCCCAACGCCGCTGAAATAGTAGTTTCGTTTTAAAAATAGGAAAGTCAGATCCCAGTCTCAGCGGCCTTTGAGCATAATGAGTTTTGTATGCGCATAATCTGTACCAGCTTATTGCATACATATCTGTTAATACTGTCACAGGTCATAAAGCACAGGGGCTTTATTGCAGCAAAATTATTTTTAGTCGCTTATCCTGATTTTGCACTGCAATATGTCCCGACAAAATCACATTATGGCTTCCAAAAACATGTCTACAGAACTCGCCCTACTGGATCAAAAAGAATACATGCTACAACAGTCTGAACAAAAAAAATAAAGACGTTGGAATTTTTGTGGATTTCACACAAGCATTTGACTACATTCACCACAGTATTTTATTTTATTTGAAAAATTGAACCATTATGGCATTCGCGGGCTCCCACTCGTGGTACTTAAAAGCTATCTGGCCCATAGATGCCAATTTGTTTCTATAAATGATTTCGTATCAGATAAGAAGAAGATAATTTCAGGTGTACCACAGGGGTGCATTCTTGGTCCTTTATTGCTCACTTCATATATTAATGACATAGTCCATATCTCTCCAGAAGTTTATTATCTATGCAGATGACACGAGTATATTTGTCACATCAGCATCAGATATTATTCTTTCTAGTAAAGCTAATGACGTCTTACAGAAGTTAGACAAATGGACAAGCAACAATAAGTTAAAAATAAATGCAACTAAAACAAAAGGCGTAGTTTTTCATTCGAAAGGTCAAAAAGTGACTTCCCAGAATAACCTTCTATTTAGAGGCTCAGATATAGAAATAGTAAAGTCAGTGAAAGTACTTGAGGTACATTTCTCCAGTTCTTTGCAATGTGATGACCACGTCAATATCATTCAAATAAAATTAAGTCGGATAACTGGAATATTAAGCCGTATCCGGTACCTATTATCCCCAACTCGGTGAGGTTATTGATATACAAATTGCTATTTAGTTCTTATCTTAACTACTCCTATTTGGTTTGGGGAACAACTACAGATATGAACTTAACGAAATTACTGAGAATACAGAAGAAAACACTGAGGCTGATCGGGGTTACGTCCGGCATACGATCTACACCGACGACATTACCCTGTGGGCGGCTGGCGGCACCGACGCCAGCATCGAGCAACAGCTGCAAACGGCGGTTACTGCCATCGAGCAGCACCTTGACGGCACACGCCTAATGTGCTCGCCCGCCCAATCCGAGCTGTTCGTCCTCACACCGCTTCGACTGGGACGGAAGTGCGCTCCCCTTCGGGAGTGTGACCACATCAAGATTGTGACTGCATCAGGGCAATGCATCCCCGAAGTTCCCAAGACTAGGGTCCTGGGCCTGCTGCTCAACAAGAGCGGCCGCAACGACGAGACCATCAACAAGCTTACCACCAAGGCAATGGACGCCATCCGGCTCATACACGGAATCTCTACACGACGGGCGGGCATGCGTGAAGACAGTCTCGTGCGCCTTGTCCAGTCGTTCGTGTTCAGTCACATCGCCTACGTTGCGGCCTACCTCAACTGGCACGTCACTGACAGGACCAAGATCAACACACTGATCAGACGGGCTTACAAGACGGCACTGGGCTTAATGGAGACCACGAGTACGACTCGGCTCCTGCAGCTCCGTGTCCATAACACCCTAGAAGAAATAGCCGAGGCACAGCTCACCGCGCAAATCGAGCGCCTCTCTACCACCAAGACGGGCCACAGTATACTGATGTCCCTGGGTTACAACCCCCAAGCTCCCAGCCGGCAACTGTGCGAGATCACAGATGAGGCGCGGGCGCACATTTACGTGGACCCCAACCCCAAAATAATGCATCCAGAGTACAACCAAGAATGGCAGCAGGCGCAGGCCAAGGCCCTCACCGAACAACACGCCCAAGACCCGCACGCCCGGTACGTGGACGCAGCGGAATACAAGCGGGAAGGCTTCGCAGCAGTGGTCGTTGCGGCGGCTACTGGCACCAAGACAACGGGAGTGAGCGTGCGGTGCACGAACGCCACAGATGCTGAGGAGGTTGCCATCACTCTGGCGATCACCGAGGCCGAGTGTCGCACCGTGCTCAGCGTCTCGAGGAACGCCGTCCACAACTTTGCCAAGGGGTGAGTATGCGCGCCGGCGGCCGCCATCATCGGCAAGCTCCAACTTCAAGACCACGGCAGCATCATCCGTGTCAAGTGGTTCCCGGCGCACGCCGGCGAGTGTGCATCCTCACCGAACCACAACGAGATGGCCCATTCGGCGGCGCAAGCGCTTACCTTCCGCGCCCCCGAGAGTGACTGTTCCGTGTGGTGGTTCGAAACCAAGGACAGATTGACCAGTTATGCCGAAGTAACCAAGTGTTATCGCTTAGCTCGATGGACAATGCCGCCTCCCCACCCGGCACTCAGTTGGGAGGAGGCTGCAATCCTAAGGCTATTACAGACAGCATCACTCCTCGCCCCCGCAATGCTGCACGTGCTTCACCCAGAGCTCTATCCAAGTGGGCTGTGCGGTGTTTGTGCAGCGGGTTCGGCGGACCAATGGCACATCATGTGGGACTGTGCCAGGTTCCCGACGGCAGCTACCTCAAGGACTTACCAGCCCGAACTTCAAGGTGCACTGCAGTCTGCAGACAAGGACATACAACTATGGGCCGTCCAGCTGGCTCGGGGTGCACTCGAAAAGCACAAACCTCATGACCCACTACAAACGGGTTCAACTGGGGTAGTGCAGAGTAGGGTATAAACACGGGCTGACACTTGGCCAGCGTCACGACATGTTAAATCATCGTTTGCCGGCACTTTATTAAAGTTATCCCTATCCTATCCTGAGGCTGATAGACAACGCTATAGTTCTGGCACCTATCGACCCACTATTAAAAAATATAGGACAATCAAAGTGAATGACCTATATCAAACGCAAACGCTCAAACTTTCTGTTCATAAAGATGGCGAATCTTTGCTTAAAGGAAAAGGCCTATGAAAGAAGAAATACAGAAATGTGGAACATTCCTTACTTGCGTACTAATTATGGCTTTCAGATGCTTCGATGTACTCTTCCACGAATTCTAAATAATTACACTAGCAAAAGTATAGATGTCTCATTTAAGTGTCGCAGAATTAGCGGATCTTTTTGTTGTATAAACTATGTAGCAATTTATTTAAGTGCAGAGGATTGCAGCAGTTTTCTTCGTTGTATATGCTATGTATAAACTATGTTTTCAGTTTTCCTTTATATCTTGATCTTTACGTAAAACAATGTGTCACTTTAAAAAAAAGAAAAAGTGCTGTGATATTGTGATGTCCTTCAGCTGCTGCCATTGTTCACAAAGCGGGCGGAGGATCCCTCAAGCCGTCATTTGAACGGCTTTTCCCTCCGCCTCCTGTTACACAGTACTGTGACGAAGCAAATAAATCAATCAAGTCGTAATACCGCGTTGTACTCGACAAGTACATGCACGATGCAGGCCAGCACAAAAGAATGTCTTTTTCTTCTCTTTATCATGCTCGTACTCTCGAGCGGCCCGGTGTCATCTTTGTTGCCGTCAGGGTGTAGCTGGCACAAATAGTGACGCGGCATTACCCTCCTTCCAGAGTGAGCATCGTCCCAGTGCTCATCAAATGGTAGTCGTTCGACTTAATAAACAGCTTGTTGGTGTCCACATCATTCAGACAGATACGGCTTCATGCGCACCATGTGCACTATCTCAGGCACCTGTTGATGGCATTTGGATCTGCATGAACCATCACCCACGACCTCGTAATTCACGTCATTAATATAGTGAAGAACCTAGTATGGTCCGAAGTATCAGCGTAGAAGTTTCTCAGAGAGGCCTCGGCGTCGTACCAGACACCACACCCAGACTCTTTCCCCAGGTGTATAAGCAAAGAATTGGTGGTGGAGATTATATCGTCGGGCGTCACGTTCTTGCTGTGTAATTATTCTGATGCGTTCGAGCTGTCGTGCTTCCTCGTTGTGCTCAGTGAATTCTACAGTACCTTCGTGTACATCTGGTTACTGCCACTAATCGATCCCTGGGATTCATAAGACGGTCACTATCATCATCACCCCCTGTGATCCAACAACTAGCCTATGAAACATTTATCCGTACTAAACTGGAATTCACGTCGGCAATATGGAATCCCCATCAAGCCCACCTTGTTGAGCTACTGGAAGCCGTCCAAAATTGCGCAGCCTGGTTTATTGCATCCCAGTACGACTATCGGCTAAGTGTTAGAAACATCAAATCATCACTCCACATCCAATCATTAGCACATCACCGAAAAATCTCACACTTATGCCTCTTTCAAAAGCTCTATTATAATTTCCCGCATTTACGCGAGACACTTCTCTTGCCACCCAACCGTACTTTACGCTGCCTCTCAAACAACCTCAGTATTCAACATCATCACGGCTCTACTAAATCCTTCAACAGCTCTTTCTTGCCGGTAGCTATTGCAGAATGGAATAGCTTATCGGACCACGTAGTAATCGAACGTAACCCTACCAAGTTTTGAAACATACTAACGAACTTTCTGAGTACTGATGCTTAATGGATTTTACTTTTTACTACATCACACTTTTTTGAGTGCATTGGTTATTACTTTTTGTGTTTGACATTCATTTGATTGCACCTCCTTTGCCCTTCTGAATGTTTATTATTATTATTGTTTCTTACTTCAGTCATGACTGTTTGTACGTTTCTTTTTCTTATGTATGCTGCCCCCTTATATAATACCCCAACAGGGGTCTTTAAGGGCCAATAAATGATGATGATGATGATGATGAATCATTGCAGTCATGAGGCAGCATAGCATCAAGCCTTGTAGTGACTTCTCGACCATGGATCAAACCAAACGGCGTAGTCTGGTTGTTTCCTGGTGCGCCATATTATATGCGAATGTAATGTACGGCAATATTTTGTCCCAATTTTTGTGCTCCACATCAGCGTACATGCAAAGCATGTCTGCGATAGTCTTGTTGAGGCGTTCTGTGAGCCCATTCGTTTGTGGGTGATAGGCTGTCATCTTCCTATGTGCTGTGCCACTGAGTGGGAGCACAATGTGCAAAAGCTCAGCTGTGAATGTGGTTCCTTTGTCGGTGATGACGACCGCTGGAGCACCGTGTCTCGGGACAATGTTCATGATAAAGAACCGTGCCGTTTTAGCTGCACTGCTGCTCGGAATCACTTTGGTTTCCGGATATCGGGTGAGATAGTCCGTCGCGACTATGACCCATCGGTTGCCGCTGCCAGATATTGGAAAAGGACTAAGAAGGTCTATTCCAATTTGAGTAAACGCCGTTTCCGGTACAGCAACAGGCTGCAGTAGACCAGCGGGTTTAGTCGGTAGCACTTTGCGTCGGTGGCCCTCAAGGCAAGTTCAAACGTAATGTTTCACCTCTGCTGCGAGTCTTGGCCAGTAGTATCTTTCTTTGATTCATGCCAATGTTCGCGTGTAACCAAAGTGGCCCGAGGTGGCTTCATCATGGCAGGCTTGCAACATTTCGTTGTGGAGATTTTCGGGAACTACTAGCAGATAGCTCTTCCCTGTTGAAGAGAAGTTCTTCCTGTAGAGAATTCCATGAAGCAAACAGAATGAAGGTAGACTCCTTGAAAATAATCCTGACACATTCGTAGCTCGCCATTTTAAGAACTCTATGAGTGAGTTGAGCTCCCAGTCATCTTCCTGTTGCCGAGAGATGCCCATTTGACGTGACAGTCACGTACAAAGAGCCGTAATGGCTGCCAATGAGGCAATATGGAAAATGAGCTGAGAGAAGGGCTTCGAGGTTGTCGAAGTAAACAGGGAAGTGAGAAGTTGTGGTGGTTTTAAACGAGATGGGATCCACTTCAATTGCAGGCTAGCACGAGAAGTGGGCTGGCGACTTGGGGGTCGCGCTGTTGCTTTTTTAGGGGGCCCGCGAGCGCTCAGGAGGTCAGAGTAGGTAGTAATGAAGGTCCCCTAGGGGAACATCAGGGGAGCATCGCCGTCGATAACAGAAAAAGGAGGAAAGCAAGAACAAGAGCTCACCATGCAATAGGCTACATAAACATGCAGGGCGGCAAAAGAAAGGAAAAGTGGGCAGAGATGGAGGAGCAGTTACATAGAGAACAAATAGGGCTGTATGCGGTTACAGAAACGCACCTTAGAGACTCAGAAGAGCCGCCAGTTATTGAGAATTATGTTTGTGAAGGGTGCAACAGAACTAAGTCGGAAAGAAAGGGAGGGGGAATCGGAATGCTCATCCATCAGGGAGCCAAATGGAAAAGAGTAAATTCACAATGTCAAGAGCATCATTGGTTATCAGGTACAATGAGTGGGAAAGAAACTTGGCTGGGAGTTACGAATTTGTGGACCGGAAAAAATTGCACAGAGAAGAATAAAGAGTTAGTGGAATGCATAAGCACTGATATTAAGGGTTTCGGGAATGGTGCTGAGATTGTCCTATTAGGTGACATGAATGCCCACATACAGGATTTAGATGGCTATACCGACAATAACGGGAAGTCAATGCTAGACCTTTGCGAGCAACATAACCTCGTGATCGTGAATACAGGGCCTAAGTGTGAAGGACAGATCACGTGGGTAGTGGCAAACCGGCAATCAACCATTGATTACTGTCTGATGACAGAAGGAATTCATGATAAGTTGAGAGAAATGGTCATCGATGAGGAAGGGTTTAGCAGCATAGGGAGTGACCATAAACGCATCATTTTGAAAATGGGATATGTAGTTAGGAAAGAGAGCAAGGAGAGCAAAATAGCCAGTCCAAATTTGAACGCTGAACAAATAGCAAATACAATCACTAGAGTTGAGGAAGAACTTGGCAAATGGCCAAGTAAAGAGTGGGAATATGGTGAGCTTCTAAGTGTAATAACGACAGAAATACGGAAAGAGAAACAACATGGTTCGTTGGAAAGGAAAAAAGAAAGCGAAAAGATGGTGGATCAATGAGATACGAGATGCGATCGCCGAACGACAGAAAGCATCTTGAGAGCACAGGCTGGCAAAGAAGGCGCAGTTGCCACAGGATGAAATAACCAGTAAATGGGAAATATACCTGGAGAAAAAGTCTATGGTTCAAATACTTGTGCAAGCAAAATTAAAAGGTGAAAGTGAACGTTGGTTGTCAGAAATACGTGAGAAAAAGAAGGCCGCACCTAGAATATTTTGGAATCACATGAAATTATCAGGCAGGAAGTCAACAAGAATACAACAACATATCCTAGACGAAGATGAAAACAGACTGGAAGGAGAAGCGGCAATAAATTACATCCAAAAAGTAACAGCCGAATCTTTCCAATGCAAGGACGAGGTTGTATTTGAAGACAAAAAGAGCATGAAAGAGACCCAAGTGGAAAAGGAGCTGGTGCTGACAAATTTAGACTGGAAGAAAGCGGAAGAGAAAATTCCTAAGCGCACAGCCACAGGGCTAGACGAGGTTCCCGTTAGGCTGATAAATGAACTGAGACCAAAAAGTAGGGAAGCTCTGGTGAAAGCAGTGGAAAAAACTTTAAAAATAGATGAATACCAGACAGTTGGCGACAAAGTAGAATTAATTTAATTTATAAAGGTAAGGGGGAGAAAGAATTCACTCGTATAGACCGTTGACCATTACAGCGGTAATATACAGGCTAGCAATATAGGCAATCAAATTAAAGCTTCAAGCGTGGGCAGAGAATAATGGCATTTTGGGAGAGCTTCAGAATGGCTTTAGAATAGGTAGGCGTTTGGATGTTAATTTGTTTGTTCTTACTCAGTGTATTGAAATATCAAAAGCAGAAAGCAGACCATTGTATGTGGCCTTTTTAGACATTACAGGAGCCTACGACAACGTAGACCGCAACATTTTGTGGGATATTCTGGAAGGGGAAGGCTTAGGTAACGATTGTCTACAGCTTTTGAGAGAAATTTACCAAGAAAATACCGTTTGCGTTGAATGGGAAGGGATGAGGAGCGGGGAGAAAGTTCATATCAACAAGGGACTGAGGCAAGGGTGCCCTTTATCCCCGCTGCTGTTTATGATGTACATGGTGAGGATGGAGAGGGTGCTTAGGGAAGTAATATCGGGTTTAATCTCTCATACAAACAGGCAGGTACAGTAATAGAGCAGCAACTCCCAGGTTTATTTTATGCGGACGACATTGTGTTGCTCGCTAACAAGCAAAGTGATTTGCAACATCTGGCTAATATCTGTGGACAGGAAGGCAACAATTTAGGTTTGAAATTTAGTGTTAGAAAATCAGGTGTTATGGTATTCAATGAAAACAGTGAACAGACAGTGGAGATACAGGGCCAAGAAATACCTCGGGTAACAGAATATAAATACCTTGGTATATGGATAAACGAAGGCAATGGATATATGGAAACACAGGAACAGACCATAACAGTCAAGGGGAAGAGAAATGCAGCCATAATGAAGCACAGAGCATTATGGGGATACAATAGGTACGAGGTCCTCCGAGGTATGTGGAAAGGGGTAATGGTTCCAGGACTTACTTTTGGAAATGCGGTTGTTTGCTTTAAATCAGGGGTACAATCAGGACTCGACGGGAACCAAAGGTCAGTGGGTCGCCTCGCATTGGGCGCTCACGGGAAGACTGCAAATGAAGCTGTGCAGGGGGATATGAAGTGAGGGAAGCTCGCAGTAAAATTGAGTATGAAGAACGGCTGAGGAATATGGCAGAAAGTAAATGGGCTGGGAGAGCGTTCAGGTATCTGTACAGGCAAACCATTGATTCACAGTGGAGGAAAATAACTAGGAAGCTTACCAGCAGGTATGTGGCCTGTGGGGTGGGCAACACAGCAACAAAGAAGGTCAAGCGGAAAGTCAGAGAGGCTGAATTAATCTCGTGGGTGGCGGCAATGGAAAAGAAACCTGCCATGAGTAACTACTTAAGAGGAAAAAACGAAATCAGGAAAGAAACCGTTTATGATAACTCAAAGGGAAGCTCATTACTTTTCGAAGCGAGATCGGGATGCCTTAGAACACGCACCTATAAAGCGAGATATAAGAAGGAAGAAGAAGCATGTGCTTGCTGCGGTAAAGCTAGGAAAACGACGGAGCATATTTTATTAGAATGTGAAGACGTCTACCCGCCGGTCGATTTAGGCACCACTGGCCTCCTTGAAGCCCTTGGGTTCAGCGGGAGCAGTGGTAAAGCAAACAGGTTCGCAATAGACATTAGTAAGAGGCGATTGGAGGATTGGTGGAAGAAAAGTAGGGGAACGACAAAAGACGGAGACGTACAAAAGCACAGTTCGCAATAGGGGATCAGAGAATTTGGACGTGGTAGTTCATAGTGTTTTTTTTTTTTCTTCTTTTTTCATTGGTTAGCCCAGGTAGGATATTAGACAGCATAGTAGCAAGAGCTTGGTGGCGCAACCCACCGGCCCGTTCCAAAGGGGAAGCTCATAACATCCATCCATCCATCCATACAGCAACGCCCGAAACGCTCCAGCCCTACCTTCAGGAGTACGGTGATGAGTGTAAAAATTCGCAGAGGAGCTGCAGTAAACTCAGCATTTCACATTATTGACAGGGTGCAGCTAGAAAAATGCGCGTCGATACATGCCCCAGATATTCGGTATCTTCGCTGTGCAGTGCAATCATATTTGAAACTACTTCGAAGGCGCGGCCGCGCAGCTGCTAGGATTGAAATAGTGTAATCCCTTAGAGCTTTTTTTTTTTTTTTTCCCTCATTGTCTGCTAAAATGTTGGTTAGTGCTGTGGTGCCAATATGGTCTGGTGTGCACTTTCCGCGCGAGCTGAGGCCTGAGCGCGCCCGCACTTCATTCTCCCGTAGGTTTCGTTAGTCCCGAGCCGGGCGTCTAGTGTGCACTTTCCGCGCGAGCTGAGGCCTGAGCGCGCCCGCACTTCATTCTCCCGTAGGTTTCGTTAGTCCCGAGCCGGACGCAATGAACGCACTACGTACCGCTTTGCAGAGCCCACGCGTTCCTTTGCTGCATTCGGCACGTTCACTGAAGTGACGTGCCGTTGAGAGCACGGCAGAACGTGAGTAGTTTTAATTGCAGTGCATGCCACCATCGTAAAAATATGCTGTTATTGACGTATTTATGCCACTTTACCAAATGATAACGAAAGTCTAGCTTGAAAAATTCCAAGGGCGCTTTATTGTGCCATCACACAGATAGTCACTACACTTCAAGCGCTTTTCTGGAGTTGGGCTTTTGAAACGAAAAGCTTCACTACGCTAGTAAACACCGCGCTTCACGCGAGCCGGCGTATGTCGGAATTGGCTCCGTAAGCGAGTTCGGAGTCGGCGCAGGTGGCCACTGCCGCGCGCTATGCGTCGTCGTTTGACGTTCGCCGCAAGCGCGTTTATCGCGTAGGCCGACTATATAACAGCTTGCCAGAGAACAGGCGTGCGCATTCAGCATGGAAGGAGAAGAGGGTGATACTACCGATACAGAGAGCTGTGTTTATGGCTGTACAGAAATCGCAAGACAATGTGCCCAACAATGATGAATAAAGAAGATTAATAATCCTGCATAACTTATGGTATATATCATTTATAAGCAATTTGCATAACTGCACAAGGCACACGTATAGCATAACAATAAGCTTACCAAAGCATATCCATAAGTGAAACCGTAAGCATAACCATAGGCTAAATCATAAAGCATAACCATAAGCTAAACCGTAAGCATATCCATAACTTAAACCATAAGCACATACATAAGTTAAACTGTAAGCATATCCATAGGCTAAATCATAAAGCATAACCGTAAGCTAAACCGTAAGAATAACCATAGGCTAAATCATAAAGCATAACTGTAAGCTAAACCATAAGCATCACCGAACCTTTTCGCTTCCAGATATCCAGGCTTAACCTTAGCTAAGCCCCAGCCATCTTTTTTTTAGTTCAGGTTTCAACCTTTGGTTCCTAATATCGGTCACGCGGAACTCATGAAATGAAATTCCTCTTGATGCTCGGCCGCTTGACTTTCGTGCATGAAACCATCGTGCATGAAGAAGCCGCAAACGCGAAAGCCGGCGCCTACGAGGCTAAGAATCACAGTGTCACTGAAATAGAATCTGGTAATCAAGATCTAGCGACATCAACAGATCACCAAGCACTCAGCTAATCGATTGTTTCGTGCGCATGCGTTTGCGTCCTTCCATGCTCTCGCTAAATATGCTTGCTGCCCATGCGTACGGCCGGCCACGGGGTTGGGGTAGGTGGGGGTGAGCACTAGCGCCACTGTTCGCGGCGGCGGTTTGGAAAACTAAAGAAAACCACACAAGCAAAAGCAAATCAGCGGCGCTGGCGCAGCGCCGCATGCGCAGGTCGCCCCTATACAGTAGGTCGTGTTGTAGACATTGCCGTAAAACGTCTGAATGCCGCTTCTTGATCCTCTCCCCATACAAAAACATCTTTTCTTGTGAGGTGGGTGAGTGGAGAGGCGAGGTGCGCAAGATCCGCGATAAATCGCCGGTAATAGGCAGAGACCCAGGAAGCGTCTGACTGACTTCTTATCCATTGGCCGTGGGAACTTCGCAACGGCTGCAATTTTATCCAAGTCAGACCTAACACCGTCTTGACCGACGACATGACCTAGGAACTGAAATTCTTCAAACCCAAAGTGACATTTTTCTGGTTTCAGTGTACGCTATGCGGACTACAATGCTTGAAGAACTGACAGCAGCCATCCTAAGTGTTCTTCAAAAGTGGAAGAAAAAGCAGTTACGTAGTCGAGGTACACCAGGGAAGTCTCCCACTTTAGACCGGATAGGAGAGTGTCCATGCGCCTTTGATACGTGGCAGGGGCCGAGCATAAGCTGAAAGGCAGCGCCTTCAATTTGTAAAGCCCATCATGCATCACAAAAGCAGTCTTCTCTCAATCGTGCTCATCCACCTCTATTTGCTAGTATCCACTTTTAAGGGCCATAGAGGAGAAGTAACACGCATGCCGTAGCCTCTCCAAAGAGTCATCAATCCATGGCAACAGATAAACAACTTTCTTTGTAACGTGATTCAACTTACGATAATCAATGCAGAACCTCAACATACCATCTTTCTTTTTTACAAGCACTACAGGTGACGCCCAAGGGCTCGTTGATGGCTGGATTACATCATTCTGTAGCATTTTCTCGACATGTTGCTGTATTACGTCACATTCTTTCTGAGCCACACGATACGGGTTCTGTCGAATGGGTCTTGCTGTCTCCTCCGTGATGATGCGGTGCTTTGTCAGCGGCGTTTGACCTACTCACGACGCAGATGAGAAGCAGTCCTTAAACTCTTTGAGCAGTTTGATAAGATAGTGTCATTCTGTTGGCGTTAAGCCCAGACCAATGTCAACAGCCGGTGTGCTTCTTCTTGTACGGCAAAACAGTCTTGAGCGCGGTCGATTACACCCAGGTATGTGACAGCGGTGCCTTTACTGATGTGCCAACGTTCGTTTGCAAAATTTGTTAAGAGCACCTCCGCATGCCTGGCAACTAAGCTGACGATGCCACGGGCGATGGAAACACCTTGGCGGAATAGAAGGGCAGTTACAAGTTCCGCTACTGCGTCTTCTTTATACTGTGCACCGCAACTGATGGAAACGAGTCTACATGATAGCGGCGGTATGCACACGTCCTCTTCGATAACACGTAAGGCTCGGCTCGGCGTTGGGGTTCTGTGCCATGGGTCGTGTCTTTTTCAGGACAAAATGCTACCACGCCGTCGCGTATGTTGACAACGGCATCGTATTCCCTTAAGGGGGGACACGGGTCTTGAGGCGAAAAAATTGCGAGAAAAATCAATTTTTTTTAAATAATATTTTCAATACCTACAGCTACTGTTCCTTTAATTCACCAAGTTTCACATCTCGCAGAAGAGTACAGTCAAAGACTGAATTTTCGGACGGCCAAATTTTTGGACATGCCTGATGTTTCAGACGTCTTCGCGGCACCACCACGAGCCCCATAGAATCAATGTATAAGGACATCTGAAGTTTCGGACGCTCGAACCCCCCGCCGTCCAATTTTTCGGACTTTTTAAAGCAACGGAAGGTCCTTTGACTCCTCGCGCAGCGCCCTTGCGAAGGAAATCGACTTGCAGCCGAAGCATATCACCACTTTGAACCACATCTAGCCGAATCTAGCCGTCACACACCGATTCGGTCTGGCCACGCTGGCTGTGTTCATCGCCGCACTTTCGCCTCCGGCGGAGTTTCCAGAGCGGCACCATTTGGTTTGTTTGCGCAGGCATGCGCAGGCCACGTTTTGGCGAGCGTGGTGTGTGGTTGTGCTGTTGTGTCAAGTGTGCTCTGCGACGCTAGGCCTAGGTGCTTCGACGCTCGTCAGTGAACTTCCCTGTTAACAACTTGAGGATTTTGCTCGCCTTCGATGGCCCCCACTCTGTCTTCGTCGTCCTCGCCGATGGCATCGAAGCACGGAAAGCAGTACCATCGGTTTGTTGTTGACAGTCTGTTGACGCTGACAACAAGCTCGACTTCTGTGCACAACTGACTGACGAGGAAATAGTCCGTCAGGTTGTGGGGGATTCAGAAGACTCCGATGTTGAAAATGAGGAGCCAATGCCTGCACCGCCTACAAGCGCTGAGTTGACGCGAGCACTGTTGACTCTTCAATCGGTGTAGAGTGCTGACAAGACCCTTGCTCAGATCGAAGCGAATATGATCGCATGCAACCGGAACGCCGTCCAAACAACAATCAACAAGTTCTTCAAGCCACTGCAGCAATAAGACCGGCTGCCCGACGATGCACATGTACATAATAAACCGGCAGTCGGCTGCATACAGAGTTTTTGAATGCCTCTTTTTATAGCTACTTCACTGATGCTTTGGCAGGGTTTCAGAAGCCTGGTACTTTGCCCTTTACCTCTAGATCCGAGAAAAAAAAAATGAAAAAAGTGCATTTTTTGCATGCATTCATTTTTTCGGACTGCCTGAATTTTCGGATGTTTTTACGTTCCCTAGAGGGTCCGAAAAATTGCTCGTTTACTGTATTTTGCCCGCAATATCAATTCATAACATCACTTTGAGCTGAATTCCATGCATGAACAACCCTTTTTATCGCAACGCTTAGCTCTTTTCCTACGTGCACGATTGCAGCCATCTTGGTCTCGTTGGAAAGAGGGGTCTTTCTTGTTCAATGTCCCGCCAAAAGTTACTCCACTGGCTCGCCGATGACATTAAAATCGGGCAAGAAAAAAAGTCCAAATACGCGATCCCATTCGTCGACTACCGCGAGGTTCCTGTCGTCTCCTTCATTCTGCAGGCAACACGACGGGGCGTTTCGTAGGTTTGTGACAAGTGCGCAACGATGTCTGATCCACTGGGGAAGTCCGCCCCGAGGCACAACTTTGGCAAAAAGAAGAAAGCATTTCAAAAGCATTCCATTCCTTCGGAGAACATCAAGAATAGTCTGCTGCCAATTTCAAGTGCTGCCGAAGCCATGGACAATGCCGAAGTAGGCCTAGCCAGCTCACAAACGCGTCAAAGTGTTCCGGACAGAGGCCACGTTCGGCGTGACTGACACTGCAATGTTGCAGCGTGCGTATTTGCTGCAGAGAGAGATGAATGCTCAAAAAACTTCAAGTTCTTGCTTCAATGCCAGCAACAAAGCGGTAGTTGTATTTCCTCACTCACGCCGACAGCGTTGCAGCCGCACCATTGACACCGAGGCAGGCATCGCTATCGTCAGTAGGACTCCGTGAACGCACTGATGTCGTTTGTCAAGTGCAAGGTGTGCAGCGGTAGCGTTGCAGTAGGCAAAAGCAAATGGGAATATGGCCTCGCCATAAAGATCGTTATCACATGCTCGTGCTGTGGCAATATTGCATCGGCGTGCAGCTCGCCCCCGTGTAAACGGCAACCTTGCTGTGCGCGCGATGGAAGCCACCTGGAATCGGCGAATGACACTTAACGATGTTTTTGCCACATTTGGGCGGCCGTAGTCAGAGCAACAACATTCCTGGTGGCTTTTAGCCACTTTCACTGCAAAATATTGCAATATTCTTTCTGCACTTTTGATTAAAATGAATGTATTTCTTTTTTTTTTCTCGTTTTCTCAAAACACCCGATTTTTGACTTCTTGCTGATTTTCCGCAGTGATATCTCTACATTCAAGGCAAGTTGAGCCATAATTTTTGTTGTGGCTCGTAGCTGAGTGTGCAAAGTACACCATGATAGGAACAAATTTAGGAAATTATGCTTTAAATTTTTACAGTTCTGCTTTAGATCAGACAGTAGGGAACCCACATTTGGAACAGTGATGATTGAATTGCTATAGAGTTACTAATGTAAGTTATATCAAAAACGTATTCCTACCATTGTGTTCCTTATGTTTTCTAGTATTAGGCATGTGCCAATATGAATTTTTATAGCACGGTTATTTTTCTAATGTTTCTGCAAATGATTAACAATGACTTTCATTTATCTTTAGAAGTAAATAGCTTATTGAAAAAATTACAACGAAGGCGCCAAATAACACAACGGACGAAGGAAGGCTATACGGGACAACCACGTTTGTTGTCCCGTGTTGCCTTCCTTCGTCCGTTGTGTTATTTGGCGCCTTCGTTGTAATCATGTATAACCAACTCACCCATCAACACGTGCTCAGTGCTATTGGAAAAAGAATTACATATTTGAAATCAGCACAAAAATCTTAATATGGTTGGAAAGTTTCATTAATAGTGATGAAAAAATGAATATAATATCAAGAGCAGTGTCCCCCCTTAAAAGGACTGTTGTCACGTTGTTAGTGCGAAGAGAAAGCGAAGGTCCTCGGCAGCTTTTCAAGCAGCTGCAAAGCGGAGGCAGAGAGGAAATCCGCATCCAGATTATTCTCCTGGAGCCTTCTGAGCCATTGGCTAACAATTTTATGCAGCCAGGACAATAAAATGCTTTTTTCACATGGTGACTAGTATATTCTACTTTTCTCAACACACATTTTTTTGGTAATCAGCAATTTTCCGGGAGACATAGTTACTTGCCTAATCATCCAATTTGAATAAATTTTGCTTTATCTGATAGCTAGGCTCCCAGGGAGTGCAATAAGTATATAATACCACATTTCTCCACCTTGAAACATATGGAAATATCGAGGAAGTTAAAAAAAATTATGTTGCATGTCAAGTTACAACTTAGAACTTTTGTAACTTTGAATAGAACAAAAGTAGAAACATGAGACAATGCTTATTGCAATCCTTGAGCATTCAGGAATATGTTCACATAACTTTTACATTTCTTACTGCAAAACATTTTCTGCCAGTCATCCCAAAACATGGGAACAGGAAAGGTTGTATAAAATATTTTTCTCATTATACAGAGAAAAACTAATTACATATTTGCATCAAATACATTAAATTACATATTACCTACAAATTTCATTCTTCTAGCAGCAATATCAATAATGGTATTGCTCGAGGCCCAGGTCCCCCCTTAAGAAGTCCATTCCCAATATGAGTGATTTGCAGCTTTCCGGTAAAATCCCAAATGTGGCGACAAAAGCTACGTTCGCGATCGCGAGTCTTGCAGTACACTTGCCTGTAGGTGTCATTATCTGGCCTCCAGTGTTTCGAATGTAAGAACCCGTGCATTCCATTCTCACTTTTTTGGGTTTGTCTGCCAGCGGCTTGCTCATTATAGAAAAGTTCACGCCGGTATTGACTTGGGCCGTCATTTTGTGCGTGTCGATCCTTACAGCGAGGTAGGCAGTCACAGTTTTGTCGGTGTCGTCCTTTTTTGGCAACAGTGGGGGATTTTCGGCAACTTGAGGACTTGCAACCTTCCCCCCAGAGGTCGCTGCTTTCAGTTTCCCCCGCCGTGGGCTGGGAGACCGACCACTGGCGACGTCAGTAAGTCTTCGGCTGCTCGGCGAGGAAAAATGTGCTAGAGACTGTGAGCGGGATTGTAGATTAGATGGGCTCACTTGCCAGCCAGCATGGCTGTCGTCGAAGGAGGCACAGTTTTCATCAAACAAGCGGCGCGTAGCTGCACGTGGACCTCCACCAGTGTCGCAGGTCACAAAGACAAGGGCTTTATTGCGGCAAGTCGCAGTACCGCATTGTACTTAAAAAGGACGTGCAGAATGCAGGCCAGCACAAAAGAACGTCCTCTTCTCTTTATCATGCCCGTACTCTCGAGCTGCCCGGTCATTGTCTGTCCCCATCAGGGTGTAGCTGGCACAAATAGTGACGTGGCAATAAGAAGCGTTTCCACTTTTTGTCGTGCAATCCCAGCAGTGCGTCGTCCCCATTGGATGTCCCGGCAGAACAACAAGCCTCAAGATCAGAACAACGGACCCCAAGCGCCCTGTGCATTTGTGCGTGAAGCCACAACATCATTTCAGCGCCGTGCTCAAGAGCATTGTGCAAATAAGGACGTGCGTCATGCAGAGGCTTGGATAAAAAACACCGGATGCTCAGCATACAAAAAAAATTGGACATTGTTCGTGCTATCGAACGTGGCACAAAGAAGTCGGCGCTGGCACGTGACAGGGATCTACTGTTGACTACGGTGTGTGGCATTTGGAATGCGAAGAAGTTGTTCGGCAGCCCTGGTGCGACCGCGAAGAGATGTCGGCTACGAGGTTCGAATTTTCGCCATCGTTGCTTCTGTTGTTGCCGAAGTGCCGCCTAACGATAGTGATGAGGACAAGACGGAAAGCGACAGCACGGGCGATGCAGGCCCGACAGTAGCAGCGCTGCGCGTTACATCAGCCTCGTGAATGCAATTGTTGTGACGAGAACAGCAACCCGCAATGAGAAAAGCATCTCACGACTTCTGCAGTGCTACCACGCCTGTTCACAGAGAATATGCAACGCCAACGAGGAATCTGCCATGCAAGTGTTTGCCGAGAAGAGGGGGCTGGCTGAAAAGCTGGCTCGCAGCTTCAGCAAGTTTGAGGCCGCTGTCATGCTGCTAGGCTACTACGACATCAAACGAAAACATCAGAGTAAAGCAAGGGCTTGGGCAAATTGTTAATCCATACTACGTACTGTTTAAAGGGCCCCTCACCAGGGCCGGCCATTTTGAGCTGACAAGCGCAGAGCATACAATGCACACCAACAATCGTGTTTGCAAAGAATTATATCGCTATGCGCCGTGGAAAGGTCTAAAATTTCAATCTGAACACCGTTTTCCCTTCTCCTCACAGCCGCTACACTCCAAGCCGGATGGTGACGTACTCGCGTTCCTGCACCTACATACTCGAGTCCGCAGTGTGGCGTCGCTCGTGGTGACACGTGACTTCGAGAATTATTCAAGGCACCATCTGTTATTTGTGTGATCTGTTGCTTGAATTGACGAATTGAAATTTGGAGAAATAATAATAAACACACGAACAGAATGTCTGCGTGTTTTTTGTTTTAGTTCGCACCGAACCAAGAGAACTTCAACTTCATCTACTTGTTCGCACGGTCGTGCAGTCACGTGCGCGGGTACCGAAACTGTGCCATTTTCTACCGTGTTCCAGTGTGTGATCATGCTCTGCGATCCGCTTGTTCTGCCTCAGTGTTCGTGTAGCACTGATTTATACTGCTAGTCAAGTGTCCTTGTGCACAGTGTGCAAAATCGTGCGGTGGGCAAAACGAGACATTAAAACAGCTCGCGCGGATGCCGTCAGCGGAATAGCGCAACGCCGCAAAAAGAGAAAAAAAGAAGCAAAAAAAACATGAAGGCGGGGCTCGTGACGTAGGCGTGACGTGATCCTCGAGGTCCGATATGGGAGAACGCAGGGAAGGAATTTCGCTTGTTGAGGCTAAATGGGGCGAGTGGAGAGTGTCTCACTATGCAGTGGAGCTCGTCTTGTGAAATCATTGGTTTGCGGCACTGAACTATTTTATTTATATCTCGGCTATTAATTAGCAGATTTGAAAAATTTTTGCCACAGAACACTCCCTAGAGGACATATAACAACTTCCAGTGTCGGCGTCGTATAACCAAAATTCGCTATGGGGCCCAGTGAGGGGCCCTGTGACACTTTTGTTGCGGGAAGTGAATGGATAATGCGTGTTTTTGCCCTTTCGTCGCACTCTCTCATAGTTCCGCTTTTGACAGGCAAGTGGGCGATCTCATGCTATTTCGGTTAAGCAGTACTACCGTCTAGTACGCACTTTTTCCGAGCTCCGGCCAACTACGGTTTTACGAGGTTCCACTGTATAATCATAAGTGCACCAGTTTTCGCTGAAGAGTACGCATCGCATGGTGTGCACATCACACCATTTTGAGGCATCCGTGAGGAAGTTGGGATGCTTTGTTCGGCCACTATAAGTCATCCGAGTAGAGGACATCGAAAGAGCCATATTTAGTGGTTTTTCGCATGTCGGGCAACTCTGGCTGCATTGTCTTCGTTCAACAACCCAAAGACCAATGCGATGTGCCAAGCCAGGCAGCGAACCCGTCACATCTTGCTCGAAAGTAAAAAAACTAAAAAATCAACATGTTGCACACATCAGCTGATAAGCTAGCTGCAGGCTCAAGAGTGTCGCATCACTGTCAAAACTGCACATTGATAGAACTAATGCCTGCTTCTGTATTATGTTCTCTCGAATAGTGGGCCAGGACCCATGTGGCAGTGGTCTGATGTTCATGCCCATACAAGCGTGCAAGCTTAATCTGCCTGGTAACACTGACGTTGCATCCGTGCTGCACGTGTGAATGAAGGAAGCAGAGGGGCTTTTGTCACTGCGTGGCATCGCAAGCGTTTCTCACTACATTACCTAGAGGGAAATCTTGTGCTGCTGCTGCACTGTTGCATGCATGGAAACGCCAGTATTTGACGACTTCGGATTAGCATCGTCCTCGGAGAGCCAGGACACCTTGAAAATGTGCCTGGCTAGTACCGTTTCGTCTGTCAAATTATTAATTTCCTACTAAAACAGCCCGTAAAGAGCTGTTTTAGCATTATTATAACACAAAAACATTATTTGTTCAATTACGGGGACTTGTGATAGGATGTCCAATTATATGAAACATAAAGTATCAGCGGGCTGCTAAAGTTGGAGGACAGATTACAAGGTCCACGCTCGCTTTGGAACAGTTTGTTGTCTGTTCTTGCTTTTCATGGCTTGATTCTACATTGTAGATGAGTAAACTTCATAGAAAGATGTACTATGGGTGAAAAAAAAAACATTTAATGAAGATATTATTTTAAGAGCGCATTACCTCGTGTAGCCATGTACCCGTTTGATACGAAGCCTCGTACAACACCAGTGAACACAAGCCCCCTAATACAGTCATTCCCGTGATGGCACAGCGCTCATTAGGAAACTCCCATAGACAGTGGTGCCAGATTTCCCTCTAGGTAACACAGTGAGAAACTCCATGTGTGACAACACATGGAGCGTGGAGCAGTTCCCCGTGCGGGTAATCCTTTAATGGACACCAAGGCGAGGCAACAGTGAAAGGGATTAACGCTGTCTTAGTGTCTTCGCGCCATGTAAGTGTTACCTCAAACAAATATAATGAGCAACATTACAATATTCTTGGTCTCACAGTGCCAGTGCTATTGTTGGTCTACTAACTACATTGGTCGGTTTTTGTTTTTTCTTTCTTTTGAGCGGGATACTGTTGATAAATGCCAAGTCACAAGATGTTTTCTGCCCAGATTTATCTAGGAACCTTTCAAGTAGTTTACTGCTAAATCACTGAAACATTAACAAAATTAGTTATACAGCTCAAAGTGCAACTTGGCTATGCTCAGTCTCGGCTGTTCTACCAATGGCAGTAGCTCAGTATGAAATTTTATGCCCGGAGCTCTTTTTAGGCGTGCAATGCATGTGGCCCCCACCCAGCTATAAAATTGGAGGCTCACCTGGTAGTATGGACGAGGCGGTGCCGAACGATCGGGTGGGGGCCGCATGCCCCCGGGGGGTCCCGGAGATGGCACCATCCCTCCACCTGCATGCCCACACACAACACTGTCTGGCTTCCTCAGAACACCAAGGCGAGTGGAGAATAAATGCAGAAACGGCTCAGCACTGGAATTGTGAGTTGCTTGCTGTAACGTGCAAGCACTGTAGTTTCACCAAAAGATCCCCGAAACAATTTTAGCTGTATTGAAAAGAATCATTTAGAAATTTCTTTAAATGTTTTCTGAAGAAGAATGGCACATTAAAGAGCCACAAGTGGTTGATTCCTCACCTGTGGCCATAATTCCCAGTACTCTGTGCAGCCATATCCCATTGTGCAGCGCCGTAAGAGTTGTTAATTACTTCTGGTTGATTTAAACCACCTATGTTCCATCATCTCTTTTCGATGTTTCGTTCCAAATGATGGTGGCTTCAAGGTCAATTTTACATTGTGTGGTTGCGAATTTCCAACTGCTGCACAACAACCCTGTACTGCAGAGACAAACCCTGGCTTCCACAGCGAGTGCAATGCTGTCGAGTCACAGTGCTGAAAGTGTTTGCAGGCATCGAGCATGTTTCTTGCTCCCCCCAAGAGAAGGCAGTGCTGCTGCTGTGCCCATTCTTTTCTTCAAAAGAATGAAGCACAACTTTGTGCGAGATGACCTTTTCTGCAACCCCACAGTGGTTAACCTCTGCCACATTATTTTTCATCCCTCCTCTATGTCCACGCCACCCACTGAGCCCAGAATGCTTCAGTCCACTCCCTTTCTTTGCACATGTGCAAACACGGATGGTTGCAGACATGTGCATTCCTAGGTAGTAGCATTTTGAAGACATGTTTACTGCAGCTGCATTTTTATTTTCACAGCTAAATAAACCATTAGTGCAACAACATGCTTAGAGAGACATTGAAGGCAAATACAGGGTGTTTACCAAGTTGACATTTCCAAATTCTGAAATATTTCCTGAGTGACACAGAACTTTGTTTTATGTCAAGACAGGCTGCCAAAGTCTCACCCGATGCTTTCACTCTCTAGTAAGCATGCTAAAGAATAAACGAAAAGGACTTGATCCAGTTTGAACAAAAAGGAGAAGCATTTATCTTATTAAAAAATGAATCAGAACAGCCGGGTTAGCAAAATGCACAACGAATAAAATATTGTTGAAGGAAGAAAAGCAGGCCCACGAGTGTAAAATAATGTATATTTACAACTGGTGTAAATGGCGTTCAGGCAACGGGCAGTCTTCGTCTTCCTCTAGTCCATGTCCCCTTTTTTTTTTTCCCTTCACCGTAACATTCCCCTCCCAGCAGGGTTAGCTCCATCCCGGTGCAAGTTATAGAGCCTCAATTAATGGGGGGACATAGGGTTTGAGCCTGCCAACGTGAACATCGCTGGTGATGATGGGAGGCACTGAAGGCTGACCAACTGGGGTGATCTCGTATGTCACGTCGGACAGTTGACGCAAGATCTGGTACGGACTAGAATAATGGGAAAGTAGTTTTTCCGACGAGCCAACAAGAGGTGAAGGCATCCAGAGAAGGACAAGGGAACCAGGTGAAAAAAGGTGGCCTCGGTGTTGAAGGCCATAGCGTCGCTTTTGAGAATTTTGCGAGACTGTGAGGCAATGACAGATGACCTATCGGGCCTGGGCAGCTAAGACAATAGCATCGCGAGCGTAACCAGTAATGGGTGATTGTACTGCCGAAGGTAAGGGCAAGGTGGGGTCACGACCATACACAAGGTAAAATGGTGAAAATTTGGCAGTGTCGTGATGGGATGAGTTGTATGCGAAAGTGATGTATGGTAAAGCGACGTTCCAGTCGTGGTGATCGTCGGAAACGTACACGGCCAGCATTTCAGTTAGTGTGCAGTTGAGTCACTCGGTGAGGCCGTTCGTTTGACGGTGGTACACAGTAGCAAGCTAGTGTTCTGTAGAACAGGAGCAGAGCAGATCATCAATGACCTTCGATAGAAAGTAGTGGCCGCGATCAGTGAGTAACTGGCAAGGGGCGCCGTGGTGCAGTATGACGTCGTAGAGTAAGAAGTCGGCGACGTCTGTAGCACAGCTGGTTGGCATCGCTCGTGCGATGGCATATCTCGTGACATAATCTGTTGCTACAGCAATCCATTTGTTTCCTTTAATGGAAATTGGAAAGGGGCCAAGGAGGTCAAGGCCCACATGGAAGAAGGGCTCTGTAGGGATATCAATTGGATGTAGCAAACCAGCAGGAGGCATAGCAGGTGTCTTCCGGCGCTGACACAGGTCGCAAGAAGTGACATAACGGCGCACAGAGCAATATATGCCGGGCCAGAAAAAACGGTGCCGCAGGCGGTCATAAGTACAAGTGATGCCCAGATGTCCAGCAGTAGGAGCATCGTGAAGTTGCTGGAGCACGGCCAGTCGAAGGTGCTTAGGAATGACTAGGAGGAGCTCCGGGCCGTCAGGACGCACGCTACGACGGTATAAAGTTCCATCGCGCAAGGTGAACATCCGGAGGGACGGGTCATTGGGCGAGGAGCTTAGGCATTCCCTAAGTGTTCGAAGAACAGGATCTTGGCGTTGCTCATCGCCAATATGGAGGAAGCCAGAGAGGGATAGAACACTGATGTCCGAGTCTGCATCGGTATCGTCCGGTTGATCCACGGGATTGCGGGACAGGCAGTCAGCATCCTTATGCAGGTGCCCTGACTTATACATAATAGGAAATGTATATTGCTGTAGACACAATGCCCAACGTGCAAGTCGTCCAGTTGGGTCCTTCAAAGAGGAGAGCCAGCAGAGGGCGTGCTGATCGGTTACGACACAGAAGCTCCAACCAAAAAGGTACGGTCGAAATTTCGCGCCCGCCCAAGCGAGCGCGAGACATTCCCTCTCAGTAATGGAGTAATTTTCCTTGGGCGTGGAAAGAAGGTGGCTGGCGCAAGCGATGACACGGCCTTGGCCTTGTTGGCACTGAGTGAGGACAGCGCCGATGCCATGACCACTCACACCAGTACGTACTTCAGTGGGTACAGAAGGGTCAAAGTGTGACAGAATTGAGGAAGTTGTAAGCCGCTCAATCAGGGTAGAGAAGGCTTTCTCCTGCAGTGGTCCCCAAGAGAAAGAGACATCTTTCTTAAGAAGGTGAGTGAGAGGGTGAGCGATGTCGGCATAATTTTTCACAAATCGCCAGAAATAAGAGCATAAACCCAGAAAACTACGGACATCATTTGTTGAACAAGGTGCAGGAAAATTTTGCACGGCATGAACTTTCTGTGGATCAGGTTGAATTCCGGCGGCGTTTAAGAGATGGCCGAGCATGTTAATTTCACGGCGACCGAAACGGCACTTGGAGGAGTTTAGCTGAAGGCTAGCCCTGCGAAACATGGAGAGTATGGTTGTGAGGTGCCGCAGGTGGCTCTCAAAGTTCGGCGAACACACAATCACATTGTCGAGGTAACCGAGGCACGTAGACCACTTCAAGCCGCGCAAGAGAGAGTCAATCATGCGCTCGAATGTAGCTGGCACATCGCATAATCCAAAGGGCATGACTTTAAATTGGTACACACCGTCTGGTGTGACGAAGGCAGTTTTCTCGTGGCCCATCTCATCGACACTAACCTGCCAATACCCGGAGCGAAGGTCAGTTGATGAAAAGTATTGGGATCCATAAAGGCAGTCAAGAGCGTCATCAATGCAAGGCAAGGGATAAACATCCGTCTTTGTTATCCTGTTAAGGTGACGGCAGTCAATGCAGAAGTGCCACGAGTTGTCTTTTTTCTTTACTAAGACAACCGGTGATGCCCACGGGCTACTGGAAGGTTCAATGATGTCCCTGTCCATCATCCTGTCTACCTCTTTCTGTATGATGGCCCTTTCTGTTGTGAAGACATGATATGGCCACCTATGAATGGGGCTGGTGTCACTGGTGTTGATGCGATGCATGATAACTGATGTGTGGCCCAATGGACGGTCGTCCAAATCAAAGATATCCCGATAAGATGACAGGAGGTGCCGAAAAGCTGTTGTTTGTTCGGAAGGAAGGTCAGGGGCAATCATCTTACAAACATTGTCCGCATTCGTCGAGTACAAAGGAGCGGGTGACAAAGGTGCGTTGGTACTGAGGAAGGATTCAGAGGTCAAAAAAGAAATCTCAAATTCTTCCAAAGGAGTGATATGCGCTACGGCGATACCGTGTGGCAGCACATGCGACAAATATCCAAAATTGAGGATGGGCACGCGAGCGCAGTTTTCACGGATCCAGATTAAGTTGCTTGGTAGGGCAATATTGTGTGACAAAACCACGTCAGTAAGCGGCGACACAACGTACTTGCCATCAAATACGGGAGGACAGGGCGTCAGGAGGACATTTGTAGCCGCCTGTGGAGACAGCCTTGCAAACTCAGCAGAACATAAGTGGTGTGAAGCACAAGTTGTTGCGTCGGCAGGAAGCGGCAGATCAAACTGTACAACATCCGCAAAGCAGTCAATTTGAGCAGTGTTTGGAAAGGAAGTCGAGGCCGAGAATTAGGTCGTACGGACAGTGCTCAAGGACGATAAATAAAACAACGGTATAACAGCCCCCAATGGTCACACGTGCTGTGCACATTCCAAGAAGAGGTGAAGTACTCCCATCGCGGAGGAGGTCACTTTCAATGGACATGATAGCAAGCTAGTTAACCTTGTCGTCAAGGAGGCTCGAACGAACGCGATTTTTTATTAGTGACAACTTGGAAAACGATCATTCGAAAGGTTCGGAAACAGATCAATAAGCTTTCTTTCGTGCAGCAACTTCATTATTCCCAGGAGACTCGTGTCCTGGCACACACACTTGTGCAGAAAGTTCGCAAACTGAACGATTTCAGCACAATATGCTGGCTCGAAATCATTTTTGTAGGTTTTCACCAACTTCTCAGCCTGCTGTGCTAAAGAGGCCTCGCTTCCAACTTCTGTCAGCAATTTTAAGAATCCGAACCTTTCGCAGAGTTCAGTGTAGGCAGCTTTTCGCACTCGCAAAGCAGAGCCTAGACTGTCAAGCACAACATTGTAGGTCTCTACGATAAACTTTTTTCTACCTCGTAGCGCGCTATCACTTTTTCCATCCGGGTGCTTACACAAAACGATGCGTTTGCCCTCATCCTGATAACATTGATTGGAACTTAGCATTGCGTGCTCTCTTCAAGGTATCAAAAAGAGGTTGCAAAGAATTAACAAAGCCTTCTAGAGAGATCAGCAGGTCTACAGCAGTTGAATATCTAGGCCTGGTTTCTGAAGGGCTACGCTCGTTTTGTCGAAGCGCTCAAAGATTTCACTCCAGAAAATCGCCATGAATGCAGTCTCTAGTTTTGTCATTTTCTTGAAGAGAGAGTGCGCTTCGTTCCTAGTGTCACGGTTTTCTTCCTAATTCTTTGATATAGCTTCAAGGCAACGCCAGACTGCATTGAAATTTTTCAGAATGGCCTTACATGATTTAGCGTGTCTTGACCACCTGGTCTCAGAGAGACTTTTCAAAAGAAGCTGCTGGCCAGTTCCGCCCATGCTGTCCAAAAGATACCTCCATTGCTTAGGTGAGGCAAGAACACATTCAGTCTCTGAATTACAGTGAAAAACTGGACTGCCTCAAGGCAACTGTCAACACTACACGCGCCAACTAAGTTCAGTGAATGACCAGCACACGGGACATAGACTGCCAATTCGTTCAGGTGTTTGATTTGAGCTTGCAGTCCTTTGTATTTTCCCGACATATTACTCGCATTATCATAAGCTTGGCCCCTACAATTATCAATTGAGATGCCATTGGTCGTCAAAAGGGACATCACGGTATCAAAAAGATACAAGCCGGCATGCGATTGAATTGGAACAAATCCCAGAAAGCGTTCGTACACTTTCCCATTTAAACAGTATCGTAAAACCACTGACAGCTGGCCAACGTGAGTAAGGTCTGGAGTCAAATCAACAATTAAAGAGAATTCACTGAGCATGTGCTGGTGGGCAAGTTGGTTATGCATGGTTACAAAAACGACGCCAAATAAAACAACAGACGAAGAAAGGAGACACAAGACAACCACGTAGGCGCACTAACAACTGTGTGTTTTATTTCTTGACATAGCAATATATAGCTGCTGCCAAGAATCAAAACAACAAGAAGAAACAGGGCTGTCATCTGCATAGCACAAGGAAGCCGCGATACAGAATAATTTCTAAGTGTCGCTCCCAAGATACACCAGTTCCTTTGTCGAAAGAGAAACTGAGGCTTCACTGATACAATCATCACCACGCTTCTTGATCTCAAGCGCTTCCAATATCTCCCTTGTCAGTTGATCATCAGCTCTGTTCAAAACACAGGTTCTGGCTGTCTCGTGTCTCCTTCCTTCATCTGTTTTTTTATTTGGCGCCGTCTTTGTAGTCAATTAAAGAGAATTATTTTGCGCGTTTCACTCAGTCCTTGACAGATGTTCCTGAGACGTTCCTTGACAGCGTTTGCCATATGCTCAATAAATTCATCACAAATGGTTTTTGACAGATACGATGGGTGACCTTTTCCTTTGTTCCCTAGCGTTTGATGTGCTCCTCTAGAAAGGGATCAAACTTGGCAATGGCCTCAAGCCCTCCCATATAATGGCCCTTTCACGGTGAACCAAAAATCTCCTCACTGCCCCTAAACGCTAGGTTGCACTCAGCTAGAAGCTTAACTACAACGACTACGCGCTTCAACACCTCCGTCCAGTAAGCAGTCTCAGTGACAAGATGCTTAACCAGCTCCTTGTCAATTGTGCTGTTCGAGTTAGAGCGGGCGAGCCATGCTGCCATGTAGTTCCGTTGCTCGACGCTATTTTTATGTGCGTAAACCTTTTCTTCTGCTCTTTTCCAATCAGAAAAGCCGTGCGCGGTGAAAGAACTGGGGTTGCTTGAAATCGAAAATAGTTTGCACATGAAACAGTAAACGGGACCTTTGGACTCCGAATACATTAACCAGTGTCGCTCGTATGCCTCCCCATTTACAGCCTTTCGCACAAAAAGATGAGGTGACATATAGCGTTTCCGAGTTTCGTATTGCCTTTCGGAAGACGGAAAATTTTCTGCCCAATTTTGAAAATAAAATGGCCCTTTCTCTCAAGACATACGCTATGAAAGCTGTCAGTAATAATGTCCGGCCACTTAGCAGGGTCATTTCGGAGAATCTCGCAATGCACCTCTTGCGGCGGGGGTGTCTCTACTTCTCTGTTGCCGCAACGAGAAGCCGTCTCATTCGTCCTCTCAAGGCACACTTTGTGGGTGGGAGCATGATTATTTGAAGCCAAACTAACAGGAAACAAGTGAGTTCCTCAGCAGGCGGGCTTATGCAAGCTTAACTGGCAGCTCGGGGCTGAATCGCAGCCCGCGATCAACTTCCTTTTATAGAAGCGCGCCGCGTCTGTCTGTTACTAGTGCCAAAGCAGGCGTTCACATATGCGTAGAGTTCCTTGTACAAATTCCCTCCTCCGTACAAACTCACTCCTTCTCCCGTTCCGGTCTCATCTTCCTATTAGCTAGGAGCAATCGTCTGCTCTGGTAGGTTCTCAATTTTTCTTTCGAACCATCAACGCCGAGTGCGAGAACGAAGAAGAGAGGGCGACTCCTAGCGCAGGTGAAGTTACGCGCCCTTCGTCACGTCTGAGTTATCTTTTTGTACTTCTTTCTGGAAAATTCGGCGGCCAGTCTCACTTACTTAGCCACTAGGCAGGAATGGGCCCTGGAGAAAACCCTTTGTGTCCAGCTCTCCAACTTCCCCCTTCACTCCTCCACAACCCTAGCCCGAACAGTGAACATTCCATGCCCCACAGCACGCGGACAAAAGCACGTGTGACACCTTCTTTCCTTTCCTGCCTAGACTCTGCCATCAGACTCAGCATCATCTGCTATCGGACTCATCCTCCCCCGCCCAAATTACCATCACGGTAAAGAAAAGTCGAATGGGAGGCACTGTTGAGTACTGCAGCACATCCTTTCTATGAGAAGGACAGCGGCGGAACTATTTGAGAGGTGGAGGGTGGCAGGGTGGTGACGAGGGGCAAGGGAGATTTAGGTCCTCATCCCACATTACATGTTTTAGGTGTTTCCCCCTTGCCCCTCCTCTTCAGACAGCACTGGACAAAGGGACTGACAGGAAACCACGAAAACTCTACCAAGCAAACACACCTCGCTTCGTAAAAGGCCCCGCTGGCGTGGCGGGGGATTCCTGTTTTTGCAGCTCGACAAGCTCTCCCCAAATGATCAGGCTAAACGCATGCTGTTACATTAGGCGTGAGGCCCCATCTGCTCGTTATGGTTTTCTCGCTTCATACATGGCGTTCAAAGTTACGTTGCCCATGGTTTCATATACTGTCCGAGGTGAAGCCCTGGGCTGCAGCCCCCTTAGACCCCCCCCCCCCCTTAATCCAGTGCTGCCGGCTTAATTATGGCTAATTTTGCCTGATAGAAGCACAAATTCTTTAAGTTTTTCTTGATTATTTCCAGACTACTTGAACTCCCTCAGAATTGCCGGTTCTTCCGGTTTTCCCGGTTGGTAGACACCCTGCAAATATTAATCCAACGTGTACCGTTAGAATTCCATTCCAGAAACCTTGCAGCATTCGTTTCACACCAAGAAAAGACTTAGTTTCAGAGAAGTTGCGACTGAAGGTGCCACATTTCTCCAGCGAGTGAGGCTGCATGCATCATCACCATTCTAACTGCCACGGGTAAGATGGCTTCAAGTGTGGGTATCGTGGTTTGTTGCACAAAATGAGTACCCGACCCGAGTTAGTATGAGCATCAACACTAGCACAGCACTATGCAGTACCGAGACTACCAAAACGTAAGAGTACGAGCGGCATGGAGTCGAGCTAAAATGAAACCTTTTAACCATCTGCTTCATTGACAAGGGCAACACCAATGAGTACTTCTTCTAAAGATCGAATAGAAGTGGACAAGTACAATTTTTCTTCCATGTTGTAATGCAATGCAATCAATAATCCTTTTATTATCAGCTGTTCAATAGCAGTCAGAATTATAATTAGGCATTATGATATCTCGGGCCATTATAATGCCTCGAACTTTCTTCTTGAGCTTTCACGAAACAGTTTCATTTGCGGCTTCAATACAGCACCACGTATCCCGCCCACCTAGTGTTTCCTCCACCACGTTTGCTCCTTGCAAACATGCTGCGATACCTTATGCTACTAGCGAGGCCTTACCCCGTATACTTAATTCTTTTGATGTGCACGTTTCACATGTGCCAGTGGAAAAGCTGAAAAACATGCTTGTAAATGTGAAAGACAAGTTTCCGAAAGAAAGGTACCCAGGTGTTGTGTATAACATTCCTTGTGCAGACTGTAGTTAAGTTTACATCGGCGAGATCGGAAATTTTCAAAGGGGTATCAAGAAACACTGTCATGATGCGAAAAAACAAATTTCTTCTGACACTCTTGCCGAGCATTCTGTAACAGAAGGACGTGACATTGACTGGGGCAGGGTGCATGTGCTAGCCATTGAAAGTAATCTAACCTCGCGTTTGCATCTCGAGTCATTACTAATCCAAACTACTGATACTACACGGAACCGCAATGACAGCAGCTCTCCTTCCATTTATGCCCGCTGTTCACGCCATCTATTCACACGTACATAATCATCTCCCCCCTTTCGTTTACTTTCATTGTGAACAAGGCTCCCATTGGGAGCCGAAACGTCTTGGTTTCTTTTCTTTTAATGTTTTTTGGTCGGTGTCCGTTTTATCGTTGTCTATCTCGGGCTAGTACAAAAATGTCCCAGTAGGGTCACAAATCGTGTCCTACATTTACCTCAATTTCTAGCTTACTAAAGCTTGGCTTAATGTGAGCCTTAATAGTATTCCCAATAAAAACACAGGGGAAACCACTGAGGCCCGAGTGACATCCCTTGCCCATTCTAGTGGGTATAAATGGCATGAGCAGCAGAACGAGAAGAGAGGAGGTGAACCGAGGGTCCCGATTTTTATTAGTCATATCATGAGAAGCCAACAAACACTGACACCAAGGACAACATAGGGGAAATTACATGTGTTTAATAAATGAAATAAAGAAACGATAAATTAATGAAAATTAAAGTGGATGAAAAAACAACTCGCCGCAGGTGGGAACCGAACCCACAGCCTTCGCATTTCGAGTTCACATGTCACGTTCGCATGTCATGTTCTCATGACGCCTGCGGCAAGAAGGACGTTCCACGTCCGCCGCCAAGGTATCTGAGTGATGGCGCTGGCTAACACTCCCAGGGTTCTACTACAACACAAATACCCAAGAAAGTGGATGGGGAAACAGCGCCGCGGTAGCTCAATTGGTAGAGCATCGCACGCGAAATGCGAAGGTTGTGGGTTCGGTTCTCACCTGCGGCAAGTTGTTCTTTCATCCACTTTAATTTCCACTAATTTATCGTTTCTTTATTTCATTTATTAAACACAAATAATTTCCCCTATGTTGTCCTTGGTGTCAGTGTTTGTTGGCTTCTCATGATATGAGCAGCAGAAGGCAGTTGCCAGACTGATGTGTGGGTGTACAGCTTTCAAAATTGCTTCCAGGTCTACTCTACTCCACTCTGACAGTGTGATTTTGCGTGGCTCCCGAGATTGTAGTGTTCAGCTGTTGCGAAAGCATCTTATCTCAAATCTACAATGTTGCCGCACATCCTCAGACAAATTGGGCAGGCGTTCGAAAGCAAAAGAAGGCTTTATGTTTGTTCCATTAATTTAGGGCCAAGGTGTGGACTACCAGCATCCAGAGTGCCGACTGGTATTAGCTCACCTAGGGCACTGATACGAGAGCGTAAGTGCCAGAAGGCAGTGAGTGCTAAAGTCTTGCACATGCATTAGGCACCACGTGGCAGAAGGCTGTGTCCAAGTAATGATACCAACATGACTCTATTGAATAGTACAACCAGAAATTATTACTGTTGACAGTCCTAGGTAAGTTGGCACAAATTTGTTGGTGTGATCAAATGCACAACAAGGTGAGGCACATGGATATTTTAATAACTTTTTTACCTTGTTTAGTGTTTGTCCTGTTCTTCTTCAAAGAAAAAGAAGGTGCATGCTCACAAGTGCACACTTGCAACCAAGCTTGCTCAAAGTACTCAACAGCTAGAGTGTTGCAATCGCTACTCAGAAATGTAAGTCACAACAAAGCAATGGCATAATTCACTAATGCATTGGACAAGTTGAAGCAAGAGAAGCAAAAGGAATAAAGAGCAACAGAATAGCTTATTTTGCATTTAGAATCGGTGACTAACATTCTGCTCACTTCCTGCCCTGATACATGTCCCTACAATCTTAGTGCCACCACTATTGTTCTGACAAGCTGCACTGCAGGGCAGCATAATGTATCTCTGAAGGTATTTCAGTAGGTTTCTTTATTCTTGCACGTATCAAAATTCGGTTGTTTGCTCATTCCACGTAACAATGGTAGTACTTGACTGATGTACATCTTGTTCCGGCTTCGCACTATTGGCTAGTTGCTCGTAGCTCTTCAGAGCAACAAGCAATAATTCTAGGTTTCCAGAACCACGCAATCGAGCGATCGGTAGTACTTGACTGATGTACATCTTGTTCTGGCTTTGCACTATTGGCTAGTTGCTCGTAGCTCTTCAGAGCAACGAGCAATGAATTCTAGATCTCCAGAACCAAGCAACTGAGTGATCGGTTTGCACAATGGCCTGTTTAGTCGCTCGAAGTCATCGCTGTCGTGCACAAAATCGCTCTCAAGGGTTCGGGCTTCTCATGTTGTTGCTTCTTAGTTCATATCAGTGGTCATAAATATTACCATGAGTGAACACTTAACTTTAATGAGGGCCAAGTCACATAAGGTAATCTTGCAATCACTAAGAATGACTAAGCAAAGCTTGCCTGGGGGCACTGCAGCTGCTGGCATTCCACCCATGGGCAGTGGACCTGGAGGGGGTGTGGCCACATGCGCTGGATAGCCACTGCGGTTCATCCTGCAACACACGCCAGTTCAGCTGGTAAGCACAAGGGCCCATGCACAGCAGCAATGAAGCAGCCACTCTCCAGTGCCAGCAACTGGGCGACCCTCACTCCAACTTTGTTGGGCTGGGGCGAATGTGCTCAGAAGTATGGCTCAGTATTCCAACACTACAACACTTCTCTCTTGTCCAAACTTTATTTCCTGGCTGTCTGACACTCGCTTGGACTTCCCAGTTTCTCACTTCAAGCAGCCAGGAGAAAGACTGTTCCAAGTCACCAGAGCAAGTGGAAGAATGGCCATGCACAGAGAACGGCATCTGAAATGCCCATAAAAAGACCCAATTCAAGACACAGCCATCAGGGGAGCTCCAAAGAAACATCCTCTGTTCAGTAGACACAGCAGGAGCTTGCCATCATCACTGCACAGCAACATTCTGGTGACACAACCATGCCAGCACACGCCATAATACAGACAGAATGCCAGCAGAAAGGGAGTGTGCACACCAGCTTTTGTCAGCTGTTCACTGTGTGGAACACAATGTGGGTTTGGTGGAACCAACAACAACGGGACGTTCAAAATGCTCTCTGCTTATATATTTCAGGCCTTGGTGCTCTCTGTCACCGGAGTGAGCCCGCACACGTGTGTAAACGGTGCAAGAGTGCTAATCAACGCAGCATCGACAAGCAATCTTGACCGTCGTTCTACCAACCCTGTTAACATGAACCTCGCTGCACATGCCATACCCATGAGCAGCATCACGTCATCGGAGCGTACAGCTACAAGAAGAATGCCCTGCGACCGAATCTTCAGTGGGCTTGGTGGAACCAACAACAACGGGATGTTCAAAATGCGCTCTGCTTATATATTTCAGGCCTTGCTGCTCTCGGCCACTGGAGTGAGCACGCACACGTGTGTGAACGGTGCAAGAGTGCTAATCAACGCAGCATCGACAAGCAATCTTGACCGTCGTTCTACCAACCCTGTTAACATGAACCTCGCTGCTATTGCCATACCCGTGAGCGGCATCACGTCATCGGAGCGTACAGCCATAAGAAGAACGCCCTGCGACCGAATCTTCAGTGGGCTTGGTGGAACCAACAACAACGGGACGTTAAAATTGCGCTCTGCTTATATATTTCAGGCTAGTTATCCTTGTACGTGCAGAGACAATGATAGGGGTCTATTTGTTCTTCCAAGCCCACGCACACTGTTCTCTATCGTATGTTATTGCATTCACGTCTGCAAATTATTACTGTGTGGGGATGTTGAAGAAAATCCCGGTCCTAGCAGTGCTGAGATGCTCAAAAAATTGTTAACAGGTCAAGAGGCTATTCGTAGCGACTTGAAGGAAGTGAAATTGAAACTTACTGAAACTGAAAAAATTCTGAACAAATTCAGCACGCGTCTAGAGAAAGTCGAGAATAAACTGAAGGAAGTGAGCGTAAAAGCTGGTACCATTGATAGTATAAATGATCATGTCATGAGACTTCAACACACTATCATGCATCAACAAAGTAAGCTTACTGCACTGGAGGACCGAAATCGTCAAAATAACTTGATTGTCTTTGGAATTACGGAGGGGCCAAATGAATCTGAGGTACTTCGGCGCAAAGTTATAACTGAAGTTTTGTGATAGACTTGGAATAAATTGGGAATCGGTAGCTAGAGTTCACCAGCTTGGCAAATCCTCGTCAAACCGCCCGGTTTTTCTTTATTTTCAGGACTATCTTGAGAAACAGAAGGTGCTCAGCAGATCTGGAAAGTTAAAAGGGATGAAAATTTTTATCCAAAATGATTACTCTTTCGAAACCCTAAGAAAAAGAAAACAGCTACGGCAAACTACAAAACACGAGAAAACGGGAAAGAAGGTGTCGCTCGTAAATGATAAAGTTCACATTGGAAAAACGCTTTACGTAGGGGATGATGCATCTTCCACACGTGTTCCTTCCAGTTCTAGCTGCTGACAGCAAGGCATCCGAATCATAGCGATCACAGATCTCTGACAAATTTTTGCGTATCCTTTCTTTGAATGCCAGGAGCATTGTCAAAAAAATAAACTTGAAATTTTGTTACTTACGGCCCCGACTTAGTGGTTTTTACTGAAACCTGGTTAAATGAAAAGATTTGTGATAGTGAAATTATTCCGCCTGGTTTTAGCATATATTGACGCGATCGTGGTTCATGTGGTGGGGGAATTGCAGTGATTGCTAGGTCTGGTATAGATGTTCATGTCATGCAACAGATCGAAGATCATGAGAGCTTGTTTCTAAACATCAAAACAAATGAGTTGTCGTTTGTACTCAATGCAGTTTACAGGGCACCTGATGCTGATGTGTCTTTTCTTCCTAGAGTGTGTGATCAATTCGTTCAGTTTTGCAAATGAAATATCATAATGACAGGAGACTTCAACTTGCCATTCATAAACTGGAAACATTTGGCGTACAGTGAATGCACTAATACGGATGCTATTCTTGATATAAAGCTTGCTTTAAATGTTGAAAAAATTGTATGTGATTTTACTCTCTTAGAGAGCAAGCGCTCCTGGACCTTTTTTTTTCGTCAGTGAATCTTTCTCGAAATGTACTATTGCTGTTGAGCCGGGTATTTCAGACCATAAATTGTTGTTTTTCACCTGGTCGTGCCCCAGGGACGCCAGATATAGTCGGTCTAGTGCGACAAATCATAAAGATTTTGAACGAAGTGATGATACCTCAATAATTTATTATTTAGAAAAAACACTAGTTATTGATGCTCATTCTCGGAATGTTCATGACCTATGGTGTCATCTTAAACAAGTAGTGTCCTTCTGTACTAAAAACATTGTACCTATGAGGAAGGCTATAAAAATCGCAAGAATCTGTGGGTTAGTCGTGAAATCATCCACATTAAACGTAAACTAAAACGACTGAGAAAAAAACAAAATATGTGTAAGAAGACCCTCATGGCCCTGGGGAATAAATTGGCAATTAAGGTGCAACAAGCAAAGCATAATTACTTCATGTTTTCACATCAAGAATTTCTTAGAACTGATCCATCAAAATTTTGGCGTTACCTCGGAAAGACAAATGAGTCTACTCAAAAAATTTCAGTAGATGATCACCTTGTCGAAAATGCAGCTGATATGGCTCACGCATTTAATGTATATTTTCATAGTGTTTTTTCCCCCTAATGACTACTACAGCATACATAAGGAGCTTTCGAAGACAGATGTACCAGTGATAACAAGCGAGGGTGTTCTATCTATGCTACGTAAATTGAACCAGAAAGAAAGTGCAGGTAAGGATCGTATCCCTACTGCGTTCATGAAACGCTTTGCAGCGCAGATTGCAGACTACTTGGCAAATCTTTTTCGGCTTTCTTTAACCACTAGTGAGCTTCCTGATGACTGGAAGGTAGCACGCGTTGTACCAATTTTTAAGGGCGACAAGCTTAACACATAACAAATTATAGGCCCGTGTCGATTATGTCTACTTGTTCGAAACTTATGGAACATGTCATAGCTGGATATACAAGGTCTTTCATGTCTAATAATAAAGTTTTGTCTCCTTATTAACACAGATTTACCAAGGGAAGACCTACTATGACTCAGTTACTCAAGACTGTACATGATTTTATAATCGCATTGGACCAGTCGGGGAAAATAGATGCATTATTTATAGACTTTAGCAAAGCGTTTGACAAGGTGTCGCATACGAAACTAATACATAAGTTGAGATTAACTGGCCTTCTCATCTACTTAGTGAAATGGGTTGAAGCATATTTGCATAGCAGAAAACAATTTGTTGTAGTGGATGAGTGTGCATCTGATATGCTTCCTCTTTTTTCTGGTGTGCCTCAGGGCAATGTACTCGGACCCTTGCTGTTCTTGGCTTACGTAAATGATCTCATTGAATTTTTGTCTGATACAGTGTGTATAAAATTATTTGCTGATGACTGTACTATACACAAGAAAATATTGTGTGAGAGTGATCATGCTGTATTGCAAGACCAATCGTTCCAGATTGAGCAGTGGTGTCGAACTTAGGATATGGAAATTAACCTGCAAAAAACAGTCTTACAGTTACACGGAAATTACAGCCTAGTCATTATTCCTACAGTCTCTGTAACCAAGAAATCGCAAAGGTCACAAGCTATAAGTATTTAGGCATTACACTTACTTCTAAGTTATCCTGTTCAGGTCACGTTTCAGATATATGTGCATCAGCATTTAATAAGTTGTGTTTCATAAGAAGGAAACTAAACAAAGCTCCAGCAAAGTTAAAGTTACTGACGTACAATACTCACATAAGGTCAAAATTAGAATACGCTTCCGTAATTTGGGATCCCGAAACTAAACAGGATATATATAAACTTGAGATGTTGCAAAGAAAATCAATCCGATCCATTTTTTGGTAAATATAAAAGGTGTGACTCCCCTACTAAACTTATGCAAGAACACGGGATTACAATGTTACAGGTACGTCGAAAATATGCTCGGATAGTGTTCTTGCATAACATGTTGAAAGGTAAATTTTACATGTCCATACCTTCATATGTAAAACTCTTAGACACCAGAAAGACTCGACACAATCCTGACCATGCACTGAAACCGATATTTGCTGAAACCAATGCATTTAAACACAGTTTCTTTGCACAGACAATTTCAGACTGGAACGCTCTTCCTAAAACCATTTTTGAGGAGGCTGATTTTCAAACTGCACTGGAAAAATTGTTCTAGTTCTTTTTTCTTTTGTTACCAAGTACGTATTATATGTGTAGTGATGTAACCCTGTTTCCTTGTTAAAGGCGTTATTCATTTGTAATCCCGATTTGTACTAATTATGTTTTGATTTCCCACTCCTGTTTGGGCCTGTCATGGCCTGCAGTAGTGTGAAATAAATAAAACAAATAAAAAGACTAGCCAATGCTCATGCCTCTGAAATACAGTCATTTGGGCAACTTAATGGTGCAGCTAAAGGATGTTCATTAGGTAATATGGGGTTGTGCATGTGCTAAGTTTGCAATGTAGTCACTGCCAATTTGTACTGAAAAGCTGTGTTAATCACCAAAGGCTGTAAATGAGACAACTGTTGATGGGTTGACTGACGCAGTCATGTGACAAATGCTTTTCTTTTTGCTGAAGTTTAAGAAGGAAATAAGACAGATGGGAAAGATGCTAGACTAACTCCCGAGGTTTAATGAAATAGTACAACCACACGCAGGTATGAAAAAAAAAACCCTACCACATATGCATAGTAGATCCACCTCCTTCATCGAGATAACTTAATTCATCATCATCAGCCTGGTTACGCCCATTGCAGGGCAAAGGCTTCTCCCATACTTCAACAACCCCGGTCATAAACTAATTGTGGCCATGTCGTCCCTGCAAGCTTCTTAATCTCATACGCCCACCTAACTTTCTGCCGCCCCCTGCTACGCTTCCCTTCCCTTGGAATCCAGTCTGTAACCCTTAATGACCATCGGTTATCTTCCCTCCTCATTACATGTCCTGTCCATGCCCATTTCTTTTTCTTGATTTCAACTAAGATGTCATTTACTCGCGTTTGTTCTCTCACCCAATCTGCTCTTTTCTTATCGCTTAACATTACACCCATCATTCTTCTTTCCATAGCTCGTTGCGTTGTCCTCAATTGAAGAACCCTTTTCGCAAGCCTCCAGGTTTCTGCCCCGTAGGTGAGTACTGGTAAGACACAGCTATTATACACTTTTCTCTTGAGGGATAATGGCAACCTGCTGTTCATGATCTGAGATTGCCGGCCAAACACACCCCAGCCCATTCTTATTCTTCCGATTATTTCACTCTCATGATCCAGGTCCGCCATCACTACCTGCCCTAAGTAGATGTATGCCCTTACCACTTCCAGTGCCTCGATACCTATTGTAAATTGCTGTTCTCTTCCGAGACTGTTAAACATTACTTTAGTTTTCTGCAGATTAATTTTTAGACCCACTCTTCTACTTCGCCTCTCCAGGTCACTGAGCATGCATTGCAATTGGTCCCCTGAGTTACTAAGCAACGCAATATCATCAGCGAATCGCAAGTTACTAAGGTATTCTCCATTAACTTTTATCCCCAATTCTTCCCTATCCAGGCCTCTGAATACCTCCTGTAAACACGCTGTGAATAGCATTGGAGAAATCGTATCTCCCTGCCTGATGCCTTCCTTTAATGGGATTTTGTTGCTTTTTTTATGGAGGACTACGGTGGCTGTGGAGCTGCTATAGATATCTTTCAGTATTTTTACATACGGCTCGTCTACACCCTGATTCCGCAATGCCTCCATGACTGCTGAGGTTTCGACTGAATCAAACGCTTTCTCGTAATCAATGACAGATATATATAAAGGTTGGTTATATTCCACACATTCTTCTATCACCTGATTGATAGTGTGAATATGGTCTATTGTTGGGTATCCTTTACGGAATCCTGCCTGGTCCTTTGGTTGACGGAAGTCTAAGGTGTTCCTGATTCTATTTGCAATTACTTTAGTAAATACTTTGTAGGCTACGGACAGTAAGCTGATCGGTCTATAATTTTTCAAGTCTTTGGAGTCCCCTTTCTTAAGGATTAGGATTATGTTAGCATTTTTCCAAGATTCCGGTACGCTTGAAGTCATGAGGCATTGCGTATACAGGGTGGCCAGTTTCTCTAGAACAATCTGCCCACCATCCTTCAACAAATCTGCTGTTACCTGATCCTTCCCAGCTGCCTTCCCCCTTTGCATAGCTCCCAAGGCTTTCTTTACTTCTTCCGGCGTTACCTGTGGGATTTCGAACTCCTCTAGGCTATTCTCCCTTCCATTATGTCGTGGGTGCCACTGGTACTGTATAAATCTCTACAGAACTCCTCAGCCACTTGAACTATCTCATCCATATTAGTAATGATATTGCCAGCTTTGTCTCTTAACGCATACATCTGTTTCTTGCCAATTCCTAGTTTCTTCTTCACTGCTTTTAGGCTTCCTCCGTTCCTGAGAGCTTATTCAATTTTATCCATATTAAACTTCCTTATGTCAACTGTCTTACGCTTGTTGATTAACTTTGAAAGTTCTGCCAGTTCTATTCTAGCTGTAGGGTTTGAGGCTTTCATACATTGGCATTTCTTGATCAGATCTTTCGTCTCCTGCGATAGCTTACTGGTATCCTGTCTAACGGAGTTACCACCGACTTCTATTGCACACTCCTTAATGATGCCCACAAGATTGTTGTTCATTGCTTCAACACTAAGGTTCTCTTCATGAGTTAAAGCCGAATACCTCTTCTGTAGCTTGATCCGAAATTCCTTTATTTTCCCTCTTACCACTAACTCATTGATCGGCTCCTTATGTAGCAGCTTTTTCCATTCCCTCCTCCAGTCTCGGCTAATTCGAGATCTTACCATCCCATGGTCACTGCAGTGCACCTTGCCGAGCACGTCCACATCTTGTATGATGCCAGGGTTAGTGCAGGTATAAAGTCTATTTCATTTCTAGTCTCACCATTCGGGCTCCTCCACGTCCACTTTCGGCTATCCTGCTTGCGGAAGATGGTATTCATTATCCGCATATTCTGTTCCACAAACTCTACTAATACCTCTCCCCTGCTATTCCTAGTGCCTATGCCGTATTCCCCCACTGCCTTGTCTCCAGCCTGCTTCTTGCCTACCTTGACATTGAAGTCGCCCATCAGTATAGTGTATTTTGTTTTCACTCTACCCATCGCCCTTCCACGTCTTCATAGAAGCTTTCGACTTCCTGGTCATCATGACTGGATGTAGGGGCGTAGACCTGTACAACCTTCATTTTGTACCTCTTATTAAGTTTCACAACAAGACCTGCCACCCTCTCGTTAATGCTATAGAATTCCTGTATGTTACCAGCTATATTTTTATTAATCAGGAATCCGACTCCTAGTTCTCGTCTCTCCGCTAAGCCTCGGTAGCACAGGACTTGCGCGCTTTTTAGCACTGTATATGCTTCTTTTGGCCTCCTAACTTCACTGAGCCCTATTATATCCCATTTACTGCCCTCTAATTCCTCCAATAGCACTGCTGGACTAGCCTCACTAGATAATGTTCTAGCGTTAAACGTTGCCAGGTTCATATTCCAATGGCGGCCTGTCCGGAGCCAGGGATTCTTAGCACCCTCTGCTGCGTCGCAGGTCTGACCGCCGCCATGGTCAGTTGCTTCGTAGCTGCTGGGGACCGAGGGCCAGGGTTTAGTTGTTGTGTTCATATAGGAGGTTGTGGCCAAGTACTGCACCAGGGTGGCCAATCCTGATCTGGTGAGGGAGTGCATTACCAGTTCTGGTCACCGGGATCAGGCCACACTCCAGGCCTGTTTATGCAATTTTATCAACACGCGGATCTTTTTCTTCTTTTTTTTAATCCAGTGGAAAATTGCGCGGCACCGGGATTCGAAACACGGACCTCTTGCATACGAGGCGGATGTTCTACCTCTACGCCACCGATGCAACAACTTGCTTCACTGTACCACAAAGCTGCCAGAATGAGTGAACTCCTGTGCCTGTGTCATCTGCCCCACTTGTGTGCATGGTCATGCAGAAAAGGTTAACTGTGTCAGTCGCCGTAAGCTACCTGAAGCGTGTGAACCAAAGTGTGCTAATAAGCTTAAGCATTCTCTGATAGGTCTTCAACCATTTTTTAGGAATTTAGCTGATGGTGTTAGTTCTAAGGAAAGAGAAGAGGGGCTTGACAGAGGAGGTTATTGCATCAGAAGCAACAAAAGTGTAACTTGGATGTCAAGCAGGCCTTGTATGAGAGAAAAAGCACAAAAAACTGCAGAGGAATACCCCATTTATGCAAGAGTAATTGTGGCTATAGCTACACGGGCAGCTTTGCATTTCTATGAGAAGCAAAGCCTCAGTGACCTTTAAAAGCTGCTGATGGCTGTTAAAATAGAAGCCCTGTGAAGTTAAAAAAAACCAGCCGTTCAAAAGCCCCTCATGCAAACAACAGTCAAGAATGGGCAGAAAAACAGCTTGGATGTGATGAAGATGCAAAACAAGAAAAAAATGCTAACTGTTCTCCTTGAGTTTAAAAGTGTAGCGTAGTGACCCACCAGACTTCCAATCCAAATTCATCAATTTCAAAGGAAGCGCTGATGCATGTTGTGCCTAGCATCAATAAGGTGAAACGTTCAAGGAAGAAGACATTGAAATTTCAGCCTGCCACACCACCACAAGTATTTTCCAAGAGGCAACTGTCTCTGGAGACACAGAACATGGCTGAGCTGCAGAGACAAGTGTACAATGAAAACCCTGCACAAAGCTATCAAAAGTTGCAAGCTTCACAACATACGTCAAAAGAACTGCAAAAGACAAAATCTGCAGATCCCGCTAGCGATATCCTGATTCTTTGAGTCCCTGATTTCTCTACAGTACAAGTTGGTTAATTATGAAACCAAAAGTAAGCTGCATGAAGTGAATGCATAAAAAAAAAGGAGAAATACATGGCAGCCAGCACCCCTTTTTTTGGCGTGTTGTATGCAGGGGCAGATTAACGATAGGATCAAGGTGGGGAGTCCTCAAAACAAACTGATAATGGGGAGGGAGGCACCCAGAGCCTCTGGATCAGCCAGTGGTTATATGCTTTATGCATGTGATACAATTCCCTCCATACAAAAAATGGCATCCAAATGGTTCTCAGGTCTGAGCACCCAGGTGAATCATCTTCCTGACATGTTGCATCAAACATTACATGTTACCATGTCATGATATATAACATGCCTTAGGAACTAAGTTAACTGGCACCTTGTGTCACAGAGAAATTATGCAACTGAGTGATTATTTTTCACTATGGGAGACCACGTTGTTTTCATTCTTCCTTTTTTTACATCTTTCGGGCTACAGCCTCTAGATTTTGGCATGGCGTGCCTCGACAGTGCAGGTGCCAGTAATTGTGCAGACATTGCTACAGCACAACTACTTATGGGTCGAAAGATCGACCCGCCAGTGGTTAGCGTACTGCTTTAACGTGGGGCAATGATGTTGTTGCCATGGCACCTCATGTCGCATTCTCCCGCCTAGGCTGGTGTCTCTTCACTGTGACGTCCATGCTCCCCCAGCATTGCATCAATGTTCACTGGAAAGTAAACCACAGTCATTAAAAAAATTACGGGGATTTTTCCCAGCCAAAGCCACGCTCTCATCATGAGGCATGCCATTGGGGCAATCTGCAATAATTTGGACCACCTGGGGTTGTTTAACGTGCACCTAAATCTAAGTACACGGGTGTTCTTGCATATCGCACCCATCAAAATGCAGCTGCCAAGTTCATCAAAAGGCACACCTACCTCTCATTTATCTAGCCACTATCACACACGTTGTTGCATGTTACATTTTACTAATACATTGTTGTTATGAAGCACAGGGATCAACATAAGCAGGAGACAGCTGAAGAATTTCATAACGGCCAAACCCCCCAATACTGTTGTGTTCCAAGTGAATGACTCGGTAACACAAGCGAAAAAAGCCTTTTTTATTTTGTGCGCAATGTTTTTATATGCTACTGCGGTGACATCCCGGTGATAGGCAGTATGTTGTTGCTCGAGGCGGCATCACGAGATATGCGTCCTCCTGTCGGTTGATGACATGCTTGCATGACGCAGCATATCTCCTCCTTTTGCCAATTGAGCCTTTGTTGTGGCCATCATTGCCTGGCGGACCGGCGAAGCGGCTGTGACTCAGAGGGGGGGGGGGGGTAATGGGGGGTAGCGATCCCGCTCAGGAGGGGTTTGCCATGCCGGCTGGCTCGGGCGAGGTTTGGTCAGTGGTGGCGGGTACTGTAGGGCAAGCTGGCTGCTTTGTGTCAGAGTCCTTGGGAGTGCGCAGTCGCAGCTGGTCCGCATGGCAATGTTGCTTGCCGCTCGTCGAGGACACGGTCGCCATCCGAGCCCCTTGGGTGCTTGTGACCACTCCAGGCAACCATCTCGGCCGGCAGTGGAAACTTCTGAGCCACACCAGCTGTCCTGTAAAGAACGGCATGGTAGACTTGCGCACATCAAAATGCGGTTCCCTGCCTTCGGAAGGCAACAGTCCAGCCTGGTCAGTAGTTCGTAACCCAACAGCAGTTCGGATGGAGACTTCCCCACCTTGACAGGTGTCCATCAGTAGCGGAATAACAACCAATTGAGGGGGTTAATGTGGCTGTCCCCTTGAGCTTCTTGCAGGCCTTCCTTGATCGTGCAGACCGTTCGTTCCATCAGGCCATTCCACTGCAGGTGGTAAGGCGCCATCGTTCACAAGGTTGATCCCGTTCATCATTACGAACTTCTTAAACTCTGCTGAGACAAATTGAGGCCCATTATCTGAAACCAGTGTATTGGGCAATTCGAACCTGGCAAACATGGCCCTTAATGCTTCCACAGTGGATTCAGATGTTGTACTCTGCATTGGTATGGCCTCTAGTCACTTAATCTCAGTATCCATGATCACCAGCAGCTTGTGTTCCTCGATAGGGCCTACGTAGTCAATGTGCACCGGAGACCACTTCCGGCCTGTTTCAGGCCACGGTGCCGGTATCTGCGCAGGAGACATCGTACTTGTGCACGTCTCTCACATTTGCGTACCATCCTCTCGATATTCGCATCCAGCCCTGGGTAAAAAAACATGGTTTGCGCAAGGTTTTTAATCGCAGCCATTCCTGGGTGTGTTTCATGAAGGAGCCTCAAAAGACCTCCAGCAGCCACTGATGGCACGACTATTCTATGTCCTCAGTCAATAAAGTCATGACTTACAGTCAACTCACACGTTTTCTGAAATAACGGCCGGAACCGCCTCTCTGTCTCGGCCAGGTAGGTCAGCCAGCCCTGCAGGATCCATTTCCGCACTTGCTGTAACATAGGATCACAGATGGTTATAGCCGCCAACTCTTTGGCACTGATGTGTGCCGTACTCACAGTCTCGGCGTATAATACATGCTCGGGCACATCTTCCTGTTCTTCATCGGGCTGCCCCAAGCGAATAGGGAGTCGGCTGAAAGCATCGGCGTTCACATTTTCAGATCCCTTACGATAGGCCACACTGTACTGATATCCTCCCAACAGCAAGGCCCACTGCTGAATGCGGGCAGCAGCCATTGGCGGTAATGCCTTGTCCGGGCTGAATAGACCCGTTAACGGTTTGTGGTCTGTTATCAGCTCAAAATGGTTCCCACACAGGAAGTCTCTCAACCTCATCACGCCGAACACGAGTGAGGGCGTCCTTCTCTAGCTGGGAATAGTTCTCGACTTTCGTTAGGGTTCATGACCTAAATCCTATAGGGTAGTCAACACCACCGACTCGATGTGACAACACTGCTCCCAGACATACTGCTGATGCGTCACAACCTAAGTGTGGGTCAAAATGCACCAGAAGTTTTGCATTCTTCATTGCCTTCTTGGCTGCTTCAAAAGCAGTCTGCTGCTGTTTGCCCCAGAACCACTTCATGCCCTTTGCCGACAATGCGTATAAGGGCGTTAGTAAAGTTGACACATGCGGCAAGACCTTGCCGTAGTAACTTGAAAGACCCAAAAATGCTTTTAGTTCACTCACTGTAGCGGGTCTTGGGGCGCTGAGCAGTGCTGTTATCGCTTTTAGGGTGTAAGCCGTTGCTATCAATGCAGTGCCCAAGAAACGTAACTTGCTCCTGCCGGAACTTGCACTTCTCATGCCTTAGACATAGGCCCTGTTCCCTCAGACGTTGTAGCACTTGCTCCAGGATCATGTAGTTGTTCGCCTTTTCAGCTACAATAATGTCGTCCATATACACCTGCACTCTGGGGATACCACTGAGCATGACTTCCATGTGTCGCTGGAAGATTGCCGGCGCTAAAGACACTCCAAAGGTCAGCCTATTGAAACAGTATAGACCCTTGCGAGTGTTCAAAATGGCTAGCTTCTTCGAGCCTTCGCTCAGGGGCAGCTGATTATAGGCGTTCCACAAATCCAACGTGCTGAAAACTTCTCCACTGTTGAGATTCGCAAAGATATCAACCCGTGGCAGCATATATTGCTCTATAAGGGTCACAGCATTCACCGCAAGACAGAAGTTGCCGCACATTCACAGCCACGCATTCTTCTTGACTACGGGCATGACGGGTGTGGCCCATTCAGAAAATGTCACCGGTGAAAACACCTCTTCGTCAACTAACCTATCTATCTCTTCTGACACCATTTGCTTGAGCGCGTACAGCACCCCTCCAACTTTACAAATCCGGGGCCTGGCATCTTCTCTGACGATCAGGTGGCCTTCGGAGCAAACCCAGACCTGGAGCAAAGATGTCGTTGTACATTGATAACAAGGTGTTCAACCTTCGGTCTGTAGTGTCCGTTTGTATGCACGCCACAGCCTTTTCAGTGAGTACTGGCACACCTGCCGTATTGAAGCTTCAGATAGTGTCACGGCCGCAAGGTGTCGGTCCTGGACAATAAACGACAACCAGTTTGGCCTAAATTGTCGCACCACCCTTGGTGGTTGCAGTGAGTTGCAATTTTCCAGTGATAGGAAGTGGGCCCTTGAAACATGACAGCTTCATTGTTGCTGCCTGCAGATGTGGCGACTTGAGTCGATGTTGCTCGAACACGGCTCGCGGAATAACACTCACAAATGACCCCGTACCTACTAACATTGTGAGCAGCACTCTGTTCCAACTTATTTGGCGAACAATAGGCTTAATATGAGCACTGTTAGTCGGTTGGTGCATAATCAGCATGCACAAAGCTTCGCAGTCCTCAGACCTATCTCGCGGGCTTTGAGAAAGTGCGTATGCTTGTCGCCTCCCCTTAGTGCCTTCGTCCGACACTCTATACATTCGAACTAAGTGGCCGCGCTTCCGGCACCGATGGCACACTGTTCAGAGATGACAGCAATCATCTGTTTGGTGCAAAGATGCGCCTCATCGGGTGCAAGGCCGGCGCTCATCACAAGGTAGCCCACTTGGTTTCCTAGACGGCGGATGTGAGTAGGCCGACCGAACAAAATTAGCTGTGTATGCCTCTGGGAAGGTACTTTCTGCATGTGCAGCGTGTTTTCTGCTGTGGCCTCAGCAAAAATTGCGAAGTCTTCTGCTTCCTTCAACAACAGGAAACTGCGGGTCAACACACGTCTTACATCGTTCAGAACACCACATACTATGCAGTCCCACAGCATGAGGTGCAGCAAGTCGCCAAAATTGCAGTTTCGACCATGTGACGAAGTGCAGCTACGAAATCCCAACCTCTCTCACCTTCTACCTGTGTGTACATAAAGAAACAGTAACTGGCTGCTGTTTCATTGACCTGCAGCTTGTAGTGGCTTTGTAGAGGCTTGACAACATCGCTGTGTGCGAGGTCGTTCGTGCTTTCGGGGTGGCAGCGTCCCTGAAGTACCTTGACAGCGCTGATAGACAGAGCGGCCACCAGCAAGGCTTGTTGTTTTGCCGTATCCGTGATTTCGTGTGCTTGAAAGTAAGCTTCTAAACGTACCTTTGAGGTGGACCAGCCTCCTTCCTTTTTGCTGAATGCGGGTGCTTGCCCCGGCGTAATCGCTGCCTGTTTCAGTAGACGCACTTTAAGGCATTCCCCTACCACATCAATTATTGCCTTGTCGCCACTGTTGTGTTTCGAGTGAACGTCTCAATAACACAAGTGAAAAAAAAAAAGCCTTTTTTATTTTGCTTGTATCATTTTGATATGCTAATGCTGTGATGTCACAGTGATTGGCAGCATGTTGTCGCTCGAGATGGCATCACGAGATATGCTTCCTGCTGTCGGTTTACGATACGTTTGCATGACGCAGCAGCTAATGAGTTTGTGCGCGACAGCAATGGCTTTAAGTAACGAAATTGGTTGTTGGGTGACCAAATAACTAGTTCTTATCACTTGATCACTCAGCTCTGGCAATCTAGAATTGATCACAAGTCACCCGGGAGTGCTCTAAGCGATTAGCCAATAGCGCTAAGCCTGAACAGGATGTACATCAGTGACATACTACCAGTTGTATGCATATGTCACCTTGAAGAAGAAAACCCCACTTGTCAAAACGTTGCCTCCTGCTTTCACCTTGTTCTCGTTACTACCAGTTGTTGCACGAAAAGAGCAAACTACAAAATTTTGATATGTGCAAGGATAAAAAAAACTAGTGCAAGACCTTCAGAAATTATGCTGCTCAGTAGGGCAAAACAAATCAAGTTATACTGTTAAAGCATGTGCCACCCAATTTCAGTGCTTATTTGCTGCCTTCACAGCAGCAACATCGGTGTAACTCGCGTGGGGTTCAACTTGTAGGCGACGAGTGGACGCGACAGTCATCTCTATTGGATCGTTTACATATTGCCACTTGAAGTAGCGGGGACCACACAAAACAAGAGACAGGAGGGCTAAGAAGGAAGAAGGGCGCGTGCTACCCTTGGCCCCCTTGATAGCCTGATCCTGTGGCCATTGTTTTTCAGAAGCCAGTTGTCCCCATTAAACGTCGCCAGTCCTTTTTGGACACATGAGAATATTTAAGGCTAAACCCCATGAGAGCGATTTTGTGCACGACGACTTCGAGCGACAAAACAGGCCGTCGCTTGAACAGATTGCTCAGTCTTGTAGCTTGATCGCTCAGTTCTGCAAATCTAGAATTCGTTGCTGGTCACCTGGAAGTGCTATGAGTGACTAGCCAACAGTGCGAAAGCAGAACTGGATGTACATTACACAAATGCTACCGATTGTCGCGCGGAAGGAGCAAACAATTGAATTTTTATACATGCAAGGATAAGAACTTGCTGCAAGACCCTCGGAAATATTTTATGCTTTTTACAGTAAAATACATCAACTTAAATTAATAAAGCATGCGTCACGCTAGTTTTGGCACCTATATTGATGCCCTTATACCGGCAACATCGAGGAGACATCACTCGAAGTCATAGCATGCATTGCGTACGACTTGTAGGCGACGAGCGAACACGACAACCATCTCCATCATGTTGCTTGTCTCTGTCGCACACAAGGTCGCTTGCCTGGGGTTTATACTTTAAGCATGCACAGGTGTGCTTAAGTGAGCCCTCTGAACATGCATGTTCAGATCTTATTCATCACACATGCTTGGTGCGGTGATGTTAAAGTGGTGGTTAATTTTTTTTCTGTTTTCACATTGGCGCGATCTGCGTTGTGCATATTTGTCACGTGCGCATTCTAAACTTTGAGTTGAACGACAGCCGATTGTGTTATTCTTTCTTTTCCGTCTCTTTATTTGCGCAGCTACATCATAAATGTCCACGCCATTTCCACTCTCTTCGAGTTCTTCCAAATCACCACACAGTACTGCCCCCTGCTTCGCCGCATTCATAACGGCGCATCGAGGGTCATTCACTGTCCTGTCAAATGTGCCAGTAATGTTAGCGGTGGTCGTGAACGCGTGTTACAGCGAACATCTAGGTGACGGCAACCCGACATTGACAACGGACTCCAGGTTCGAAAACGTAAAGCGTGCACGCACACTGCCTCGCAAAACATCCTAACTGTGTGTTTGCGACCGCCGAGGCTCTGTCGAAAATCGGCTGTCACCAATGCGATACCGGTACAAGCTAGCCAGGCGCCGCACTAACGGGCACCGCGGGAGTAATAAATCACCTTCTGCGCAAAATCATTCACCTACGAAAACTGCGGCGCCTAGATATCGCTGCATCAACTCGCCTAACTTCCTACGGTAGCTGTGAGCAGGACAAACAATAGCAGTTTTAACGGCAGCAGACACGCCAGAGAGCAGACGAATCTGTTACATGCAAGATTATAGGTAAGCAAGACGTCACGATCAGACCAAAACCGGCACATTCCTCGTGCGATTTTAGTACCTCCTTTTATCACTCTCACATTCTTCGAGTACGAGCGCAAGCAGTGGCAAATAAGCTTGTTTTTCAACTCGGACGCCAGCAGCAGCGTAAATTTTTATAAGCCTAACCGAACCTTTACCAGCTATCTTCTCGCTTCATTTCTTCTTGGAGGCTTACCTCGATGCGAAATGCTTCTTCAAAGCTTTGACGTTCTGAAGTTCAATTCGACACTACCAAACGTCATAAATTACACAAACACACGCACAGAGTGTCACAAGTTGCAGCGACGCACTCGCCCGCCTTTTCCGTCTTTTGGATTGGCGCAGCTCGCTACGTGCTTGCGTGCGATCAATGCCTCACTAGATGAGATGCTTCCGGCCGGCGTTGCGCGTACCCGGTGGTTCGAACGGGTGCGTTGCGTTCACCGGGTTGCTGTAACGCCCTCGCTGCGTTCACCCAAATAGCCAACTATAGCTGATTTAACTTGGCTCCCGTTGGATTTTTAAAAGGCGGCGGTAGTGCGCTTTGTATGTACAGTCGCGGTCAAAAATACGCGGCCCACGGCTCCAGTCGGCGGAGCGGCCGCGAGCCGCACCGCGGCGCTCGCGTCGGCGCTGCGAGAGTTTGCGCTCTGACGACAGGTATCTCCCTCGCTCTCGGGCGGATACGTAACGGACGATACGTAACGGGCGGATACGTAACGGATACGGACGATACGTAGGGAGATACCTGTCGTCAGAGCGCAAACTCTCGCAGCGCCGACGCGAGCGCCGCGGTGCGGCTCGCGGCCGCTCCGCCGACTGGAGCCGTGGGCCGCGTATTTTTGACCGCGACTGTACATGCTTTGGACATTTCTTGTGAGCGTCTGTGAAACAGGGTGTTGTAACCTTTCTCTATGGTGAAACCTTTTCGACGTGTTTCTGCGTTGTATCTTCGATTTAAGTCGTCTTCGCTGCCGTGGTTAGCTTGTTTGGCTGGTTAGTACATGTGCAAACGGTCTTTGCCTATGACTGTGATGTTCTGGAGTTGTGGAAGGTCGTCGCCCCTATTTGATGTACTTGCGTTGTCGCGACATCATTCGAACACTATACCATAGAGAAAGAATGACTATATGATCAGAGCAGAAATAAGTGCTATAACCTCCCCTGGTGGTCGTGTAGGCGTCAGCTCTTGAAGTATTGGGCAATGCACAGAGGGAGCCAGTTTTATTTGCGGATGTGTGCTTGCACCAACTTTGACAAAACTCTGATCATTCGGGACCTATAAAAGCAGTGCTGTATTGTTTTTGTTCCCTGCTTAGTTCGCCTGTTTACATACTCGCCTGAATGTGTGCTGTTGTGATTTGTATGTTTTCCGCCGTCGGTCTGTACCAGATACCTCGCATTCAGCTGCTTATCGCCTGTGGTCGTTTTATAACTTTGCTGCAGAATTTGTCCTTAAGTCGAATAAACTAGGGAAGGAAATCGTGAAGCTTTACTCCCGAAAAGCGCTTGTACGTCCATAGAATTTACAGTTCAAATGCAACACATATCCTCATTTAAATTTTAGAAGAATATGATTTCATTAAATTTAAATTGCAGATAAACAGAATTCAATAAATTGAAGGTTTCTATATGCACCCCAAATAAGTTCTGCAAAGTGAAACGGTTTGTTACATTAAAGTTCAATATATGGAGGTCTAATTGTACAAAATTGATTGATATAGGGGTTGATTGGATACAGGGTGCGCATATTCACACGCCTGCTTCCTTAGTCAGTCGTTACGTGCCGGTCTATTTGGGCAATAAACCAAGCAACAATGTTAATGTTTTTGAACTGTTCATATATCGGGAGCACACCAAGAAGGTGATCTAAAACCTCCAGACATATGGTGACTATCTGTTCCAAGTAATAA